>NC_134111.1:53772500-58572500 GCF_040939455.1 Microcebus murinus
CACTGTTTCCCCTTGAAATATTTTCCATTTGATGAAAATAATTTCTCCTGGAAAATGAATTCTTTCAAACATTTACTGAAAGCCTATTTTTAGGAAATGAAATTTTAAAATCCAGTGTCTTTAAAATAACAAAAATATGTCAGGAAGTGAATTTGAAATAAATCACAGAAAATAGTTCCAATGTGTATATATGAATATGTGTGTATCTCTTACATATGTATTTGTTTAAGAGCACGGATATATATATGCATATACATACATATATATACACATACACAAACACATATAGGTAGCATAACTACGTTTTAATACACACACACACACATACCCACTTCGCTGGACCTAAACATGCACTAGCAAGTTATTTTAGGGCTTCAACTCTTCAGAAAATCTCATTATGTGAGGAGCGAAGTGGCTCTGCGGGGAGCATTATGGAAATATCTGGGCTTGATTTAATGAGGCTGTTCACATTGGTGGAATATCAACTTAACAGAGAAAAGTCTACCCAGGGCGTCCAAGTTACCAAAATGAAAATTGGCAATTGAGATGATAAGAACGTGGCTTTCTTCTGCGAAATCACTTCAGGTAACAGAGATAACATTAAATAACATACATTCTATGCACCAAGAACAATGTTTTATGTACCGAGTCTCTTATCCGTCTCTCCTAATGACTTCCCTTAGCGGGTTGTTAGTACTTGACAGCAGGTCTCCGTGCGGGGAACTTTTCTCCAATTCCACATTCAAAGGAGGTCCATCAGAGAGCATGATTGGCAATTTTCGTCATAATCTGCACATTATTAGCATCAAAATTGACGTGGCAGTTAACACTGGTGGGTTTTGATGTACCTTTCTTCAAGTTCAAGGAAACCCCTCCAGTAGCCAGGTTGGCAGAGCGGGTCTCAGCAACCCAGCGGTGGCTTTGCAGAGGCGAAGGCGCAATACACATGCATGAGAAATATGCCAAGAACCATTTCACCCGGGGAAAAGGAAAGCAAGGAGAGAAGGGGGCGAGGGGAATAGAGTTCGAACTTAGAAAAGTGTCTAAGGAAATGCTTCAGAATAATATCATGTATCTAGAGATTCAAGTATTTCCCAGATCGAGTGGAACTCGGTAGTTGGAACACTGAGCTGAAAACGCCTCTCCAAATACTACAGCGATCTATCTTGCCCTCCCCACCCGCCTTCCCTTTCCCTTCGGTTCCCTTCTTTTCCTTGGCCTGGCTGGGTCAAACTTATAAGCCATCACTTTTTGCATAAAATATGCAAGACACTTCCATTCCATCAGCACTGAAACCAAAAACTCAAAGAGAGAACGGTTGGATCGAGCAGGAGTAGGCGCGATGGCCAACCATTCCCACCTCGGCTTTGTCCTTCTCGGGAAAGGCGGCCACAGCCCTCCCCGCCTTGCGCCTGAACGCAGCAAACAATCTCACAAACACTCCCGCTGCTGCCTGCGCTCTCCATTCGCCCTCCCGGCCTTCACGCTTTCCACAGGCAGGGCCCCTAACAAGCTCAGGCCAAGAGAAAATTTGCCACCTCCTCCCACCCTCGTTTAAAGAATAGAAAGGAAGGATAGAAGTAAAAAAGCAGCAGCAGCAACCTCCGGAGTGACTCCTCCCCCTCCCCCAAGCACCGGCGCACACCGTTCCCCTCTCTTTGTTGTGGTTCTCCGCTGCTTCTGGCCACGCGGTTCAGTCGTGTGACCTGGGCCTGAAAGCGCACAGCCAGGGCTAGAGACCCCAGAGGACTGGTTTGGGAGTGAGGGACATTGTCCTCGGGGAGACCAAGAGCTCAGCACAGAGGAGGAAAGTGGGGCCTGGGCGGCGGGAGACAGAGGGGGAAGAGCAGGAGAGATGGCTGGGTTGCAAATACAAAAATAGAAATAATTTGGGGGGACGCCCGCCAGGCTTTCGCGCCGGCTTCCCCCCCCCCCCATTCAGGGCAGTTTCCTTTCAGCCTCCCGCGCCCCGGGGCGCCCCCTGGCGGCAGCGGTAGCAGCGGGCAGCGCGCAGAGGGCGCAGGGGGCGCAGGGGGCGCACAGGGGACTCCCGGGCACACGCAGGCGCGGCCCCTGGCGGTGGCGACGTAGTTATCTGGTGAGGGGAGCCTCGTCCCTCTGGTCTGGCGGGCTCACGGCGGTTTTACTAAGCACGGCAGCCGAGTAAGGCAGGAAGCCGCTCTCTGAGCGCGGTGCCGCGGCGCTGCAGCCAAAGTCTGAACCGCCCGTGGCCCCTGCGCCGCTGCCGCCGCCGCCTCCGCCGCCGCCCCCGCCGCCGCCCCGGGAGCCCAGGGCTGCAGCTGCGGCTGCTGCGGCTGCTGCCGCCGACTGACTGCTGTGGCAACTGAGGCACGAGCAGGGTGCGGAGCCGCCGCTGGGGGGCGCCCCGGCTGCCGCCGCCGAAGAGGCTGCAGCCGCTGCAGCTGCTGCGGCCGCTGCAGCCGAGGCCGCGCTGTTGAGCCCCGCGGCGGCCGCGGGCGCCTGGTAGAGGCCCGGGTGGCGGAAGCTGCACAGCAGCTCCGGCCGCGAGTAGGGGTGCGAGAGGGCGCGGAAGGTATCCAGCGGACGGATGGAAGTGGCGAAGGGCGACGATGCCGCCGCTGCCGCGCCAGAGGCTGCAGCGGCTGCCGCCGCCGCCGTGACGCCCACGTGCGGGTAGTAGTGCAGTGGCACGTGCGAGTGGAAGGGGTAGGGCAGGCTTCCGGTGGCAGCCGCGTGCGTCATCATGTAGGTGTAGAAGCTGGGGTCGGCCGGGTGCGGCCACGACATGGCCAGGCGTTGCCTCTTGTCCTTCATGCGCCGGTTCTGGAACCATACCTGCAGGGAGAGCCGCGCCACGGCCCGAGTTAGGGAGCTCCGGGTGTTCCCGGCCTCCGCCCAGGGCCTCCCCGCCCCTCCTGGACTTCCGAATGGCCTGGTCTACTGCACTCCGATCAAGCCTAGGCCGAGCCCCCTCTGCCCTCCCAGCTGGCAAAGTGTGGACGGCTGTGTGTGGACCAACGTGGGCACACCCTCCGCAGTCTTCTCCCCTGTTTTCGGCTGCGGCTCCAGGAGCCTTTGCTCTCTTACTTCACGCGTTTTCTTGTCCCATCCCCAAGCTATCCTCTCCCTCCCGCCACCCACCGGTGTCGGCCTCGCTGAGCACCCGGCTCTCAATCCCAGGATTTGCACGGGGATTCTGGGCAGCCTTTGAAGAGAGGCTGCTGTGCAGCTTTTCTGAGAGATCTCTGAGAGAGGTCTTGAGCCCTCCAAGCTGAAAGGAACTGCCCCTAGGGGCATGGGTCCGATTTTTATATTGAAGGGATGATTTTGTTGGAATCGTTCGTCTTAAATGAGTGACGAGAGCAATGTCTACCATAAACTGGGAAGGGGACTTTTCTACCCCTCCCAACAGTATCTAATGAAGACATCATTCGTCACAACTCGAAATTAAAGAAAGCCCGATCAAACCAGAGGGAGACTTCCACACCCCTCCCCTACCCCTGCGGAGTTTTTTCTTTTTCTGCAGTGTCAAGTGCTCCGTGAAGTGTTCAAGTCTCCCAACCTCCTGGCTATCTCTCCCAGACGTATAATAAAATTAATAACTTGAAGTTATATATAAATAAGGACAATTTCTTTGCGTATTCCCCCTCAGGAGGTTGCCCTTTTCCCGTTACCCAAGAGAAAAATGTTTAGGAAACTACTTTCTCAACCCAATCGATTTTTAAGATTACAGTATCCTTTTCTCCATGTAACGATTTATGTGGAAAATAAATCTCCAAGATCAAGAGCAAATGAAAAGTTTTACCTCTGGTTTGTGCTGGAGGAACAAAGACCACCTGGCTCTCTGCTGCCTAGGGGAAAGTGGGGCCCTGGGCATGGGCGAGGGGCATCTGGGCAGGCCCTGGGCACAGTCGAGCAGAGGCGAGCGTTATTCGGCACGGGGCGGCCATTCGGGGGCCCTCTTAGGTCAGCCAGTGCGGCCAACCGTTCGGACTTCCCAGCCGAGAAATAAGTAAGCCAATTCCTTTAGTGACTAAGACCCCGCGGACTTCCAGGCCCATAGCTAAATCTAGCCACCCAGACAGGAGAAAGCGGGGAAAAAAACCAAATCAACCCAGACGCCCCCGGGGAGGCCAGAGCAGGCGCGCGCTGGAATCGATACCTTGATGGTGGTTTCGGGCAGGTTGAGCGCCGCGGCCAGCTCGCACCGGCGGGGCCGGGACACATAGTTCTCCCGGTAGAACTCCTTCTCCAGGCGCGCGATCTGCTCGCGGGTGAACGCCGTACGGTAGCGCCGCACCTGATCCGCGCCGGAGCCGGAGCTACCCAGCGCCGCGCCCCCGCCGCTGCCGCCGCCGCCTCCATGAAGGCTGCCGAGGCCTGAGCCCGACGCCGACGTCGTGGTGCCCGCGGCCGAGCCGCTCTCTGCGTACCCTGGCAAACAAACGGCCGACAGCGCATGAGTCTCTGTAGGACCGAGGGCCCCGCGCTGGTGGCGCGCGCGGATGTGGGAAGCCGCGTCAAGAAGGAGAGCCGCTGCCGGAATTGATGGGGTCTGTCATGCTTACAAATTGCTGCTGTTAATGGAATCAATAAAGTTTGGGCAGCCCTTCATAATCAAATAATAGAAACTGAATTAGGTAGTTTCTTTTTAAAAAATTAGAAATTTTCAACCAAGGAGGAAAATTGGCGGAGGGAAAATGCCTATCTCGGGCTGCAGTTTGGGAAGCTCTGGGTTTGACCTGGTCTAGAGACCGCAGGGCAGTTTTCTGTACGGCCTCTAACCGCTCTTTGACAACCTTTTGGGTTTGATCAACAATATTTTAAGACTTGCAAGACAGCAACAATCAAACCCGAGCCATTAGGGGGTGAAACCTACTTTCCAACTCTTTCTTCTGGTGACCTAAGCGGGTAGAGCAGAGGCGCCAGGCGAGGCTCCCTCCGACTTACCCAGAAGAATGCCTCCACCACCCAGCCCTGGCTCAGAGGCAGCGGGGTTCAGAGCAGCTGCCCAGGGCACGTTCCCCAAGAGCCACTCAGCTGCTGACTAGGGGTCTGTCGGCTTGCTCCGGCTCTTAGCTCGGAACGCAGAAACATTTTCTCGGATTCAGGAGCGAGGGCGGGCGGGGCCTGCCGTCCCAGTCTCCGCAGGCCTGTGCGCCTCGCTAGAAAGCTCCAGGAGCAGAACCGGAGGGCACGGTCCCTGGCTAGCGTCCTGTCCCCTCCCGAGCCAGCTCGAAGTTGCTTGCTTGTGGAGGGTCGGAGAGGGGCAAGGGCACCAGGAAGGGGCGGCTGGGGCCGAGGAGGAGAAAGGAGGATGGGACTGGAGAGCGCGGCGCCGGCGGCGTGGTTACCTTTGCCATTGTTTTCCTTGAGCGGCGTAGCCCCGAGGCCGCCGGGGGAGCGCAGCGCTGAGCAGCCCACCTCCACGTCGCTGCTCATGTCGGCCTCGGCGGCTGCCTCTGAATAATGGCCTGGCTTCTTGCGGCTCTCGGTGACGGAGGCGATTTCGGAGGAGACGGTGCTTTCGCTGCCCGGGTGCTGCAGGTTGAACAAAGTGTCTATTTCGAATTTGCCCTTGGCGGGGAGGTCTCCCAGTGCGCCGTGCAGGGGGGCGGACGGCAGGCGCGGGCTGAGGCGAGCCGGGTGCTGCGAATTTTCCAGGGCCTCGAGCACTGCATTGCCAGCCGAGTCGGACAAGTTGGAGAACCTCTTGCCGGCCGTTGGGCTGTGCAGCCCTCTCTCCATCAGAATCATCTCTTTTCTTATTCTTTCCATCATCTCAGCTTTCTTAAAAATGTCACAGTGGCTCGGCTGTCCCGTCCTAATGATGGGCTGCGCCTAGGGCTAATTCTCATTCAGCCCCAGCGAGCGCCTCTAAATATTATTATCTCTTTCGGAGGGAGGCGGAAAAATTGTGGGATGCCAGAGCGAGGGAATGACTGGTCAAAATGACCCATACATCCTTCCGAGCTCGAGATGTCATTCATCAAAAAGTAGCGCCCGCTCGTCATTAAGGTACGAATGACGCCGTTCGAATAATCATTTATTGTAACAGGTTTATAAGCAAATAAATACACGCTCCTGTCAGTGGGTAATGAAGGCGGCTTCGGAGCAGACAAATAGATCCAGGTAGGAGGCGAGAAGAGACAAGTGAGGAGGAAGGCTCCGGTCCTTTGCCCGCTCAGAGCCAGTTCTGCTCGCCCGGGGGTTTGGCCTCGGGGGTGAAATTGACAGTCTGATTAATAGAGCGCGCCGCGGCACATTTCCCCCTTCATTTAGGGGCATCATTACGCTCTCAGTTTGCTGGGTTGCCCCTTAGGTCCTAATCATGCAGCTCCTTCCTCATTTTTCCTCGGACATAGATACGTGTTAAATAATAGATAATGCTTTGACTTTCCAGAGTGGATCCTCGGGAAGGTTTTTTTTTTTTTTTTTAACATTTACGAGCTGGGGGCGTAAATGGGGGGGACAAGGGGGAGGATGCAGGAAGAGTTGCGTAAGGAGAAGACCTTGCGCCGCTCCTGTCTGCATTACTTATCTTTTGGATTTCAGAACCAAATATGTATTTTATTTACCAAATAGGACACCGAGTTCTCTTCCTCCCTACTTCTTCGCTTCAGCGTGGATGCTCTCCTCCCACCCCAGGAGAGAGAGAGAGAGAGAGAGAGAGAGAGAGAGAGAGAGAGAGAGAGAGAGAGAGAGAATGAATCTCCTAGAGTTTTGAAAGTGCTTTCTTGCTACGTGGCCGGGGAGGTGCGTTGGGCCCGCGCCTCCAAACGGAAATCATTAGGTCCTCTCTCATTTTCTAACACCGTTTGCAGAGTGAGTTCTTAACTTGAAGTCCCCTGTTTTTTACTTTTATAATCCTGCTGATGGATAGGTTTCTCGCCTACGCATTTCCCCGGGGGTGAGGGGGAATGAACTAGGTTGGACGATTATGATCGCAGAATTCGACTGCTAACTTTAAACATAGTCACGATTTACAGCGCCTTACGGGCCGCTCTGAATCCACTTTTACATAGCCAACTTTTCCCCTCCTCAAACAGAATTATTTGTGGCAAAGCCGTCAGATTTCAAAGTCAAAGGAGGAAAAAGGAGATACTCTGCTTCCCCTTTGATCTGGCTGCCCTCCCTTTCCCACTTTGCCTTTCTTCCTTCTCTCTTCCCTCCCCTCCTCGATCCCAGTCCCTTACCTGTGGCCACAGGTATTCCCAGCGCTGAATCCGAGCGTGGAGAGTCGCCAACCAGCCTTGCCGAAGCTCCTTGAGGCCTGAGTTTGGCGGCTGAGCCTCTTGGCGATAAGTTTGATAGTCATAATGACGCCGATGGCAACCATTTTAACGAAGATCAATCTTCACTCAAGGCCTCTCCTCATCTCCTCCCCTGGCTGTACCCCACCCTGCCCAGACCCCAGAAGCACTGTGCTCGCTGACCAGCCTGCAGCCCAAGGGAGAAGAGATCCGCGGACACTGGCAGGACGAGAGGACAGGGACGGGACGCAGAGATCCGCCCGTGAGCTGAAGCCGGCGAGAGACCCTTGCAATCTGGGCGCCGGGCGCGGGTCCTGCATCCCCGCTTTAACGCCAACCCAGACCCCAACCAGGGCCCCCTCCTCTCCTCCTTCCTGACACACCCAGCACATCGGGGTGTGTTGGGAGCAAATCCGAGATCTATTTGCCCGTGTCTGTTGGCGCTTTCCTTTTAACCTTGGACCCGTTGGGGGCGCGTCAGGAATGTAAGGGGAGGTGAGGTGTGAAGTATATTTATATACATATATACACACATATAGTCAATGCCAGAAGTTTCTCTCCTGTTACCCTCGGCGCCAACTTATTCCAACAGCTCAAGCTTTGCGTAGAAAATCAATTCCACCTCTTTAAGGGAATAAACGGAAAGCTCAATAGGCAAGCAGTGCCTGGAGGCGGAGGATGGCGGCAGGGAACGCACAGTGGGCGTCTGGCATAGGGACTAGGACAACGTCCACCTCCGCCCCTGCCCCAGCGGTCACCCAGCCCTGAGCACTCTGCGTTCTCCTCGCGAGGCTTTCTGGCCATTAGCGCGGCGGGGGCCTGGGCCCGCGAACGGCCCCACCTGCTCCCTCCCTACTCCGCAGCCCTGACGCCCCTGCTCCACCACTCCTGCAGTCGCTGCCCCAGTGACCCAGGAAGGATCCCCCTACCCAGTCCCCACTGGCTCAGAGGACTGATGGACACCTTGGTCCAGGCTTGAGTCTGTGGGGGACTCGGGGTTGGGGAGGAGGCAGAGGAAGGCCCTGGCGGGACTGCGCGGGTGCTGGTGAGCGGAGATGCTGCCCGGGCGGAAATTCGTGGATGCCTTTATTGCTGTCGTTTGGCGCCCCCATCTGTTTTCCTCGCGCTTTCGGCGGCTGTGAGTTGCTTTTCAATCGCGGGAGCCGCCTCTGGGGGCTGGGGTGAGGATGTCAACCCCTTCCTCCATCACCCAGCCCGCGGGCCTCCCCATCTTCCCTTCCTCTAGGACATGGCGCCTCTGGTCCCAACGGCCGAGCAAAACCGGACCTCAGTCTTTTGAAAAGGGAGAACACCGTTCCTCCGCCGACACCTTCATTCATTAGTGACTTTAAAAACTATTTCACACCTTTTAAATAACATGAACATTGCATTTCTAGTAGGTTTATTACAAAAAACACATCCGAGACCATGTCAGCGAAAGCACTCAGTAAAAGACACCTATAATTTTGCACTAAACTGCGTTTGCGGACAATAATGTTTCAGGAGGCACAGTGAGCATTCCTGTCCCTAAATGTCCCTAAATTTACGTAGATTCGGCACCTAGTAGTAGTAGTGGTATTGACTGACTTACATAAAGCTATTAATGTGCAATTCCAGGTACTTTTTGTGTTTGCATCTAAAGCCACAGCACCTCTATGGGATAGATTCTATTATCCCTACTCCAGAAATGATAAACCTTCCACATAGGGATTTGCTCTTGATTTAGACTTATCTCTGATAATATACCTGTTCGAAGGTAGTTAAAAGCCTTGGGCAGCATTTTTATTTTTCTCATTTTGCACGTCTTATTTAAAAACAGGCCTACCTCAAAAACATTGAGCCTTCCAGTGAGAAGATGAACGCAGTTCTGTTGATGTTTATTCCTGTAATACCCAAATTTGTGCCTCTCCCAAACTGTGGAGGTTGAGTCTGGAAAGGAGCCTGTCCAATATTCCCAATTTTTAGACGCAGCCTCTGGGGCTGTCAAAGCCTCCTACCCAGGCTACTCCTACCTCCTACTGCGAAGGTACAGGACCCACTCAATAAAACAAGAAAAAAATTCAACCGACGTCCGTGTGGCTTGGCAGAAATTTTTCAAATGGGGTGGCGGGTGCGGGAGTGGGGCCTGCGGGAAGAATTTTCTCCATACCGACTGAAAAGCACCTTTTGCTAGAAAGTTGAAATTACATGGAAGAGGCCTAATTTTTTTGTTAGGCCTCCAGACTAAATATTTGTTTCTAGAGTAGTGGCAGGTCCTCTGAGGTGAAGTGGTAAACACTTTGGGTCTGGGACTACAGGTAATAAAAATCTGTCCCCGCTCACGAGGGGAGGGGGCAAAGCCTGAGCTGTAGTGGAGCTCCGGGCTGCCAGGCCTGGCTCTCTTCCTCACGGAGGGCCCCAGGCAGCTGGGGCCAAATAATTGAGGACACGCATCAGGACATATGCTCACTCCAGAATGGGAGCTGCAAGATGTGGCGGAACAGCAGGACCCCCAGAGCCTGGGCTGCCAGCCCCAGTCACGTTTTCTTTAGGCTAAGCGCGGTTTCCAAGGAAGAAGGTTTCGGTTTATAAGGGAAGACGCGGTTTGGCGACTCCAGGCCTGACTTCGCAGTGGCAACTTCATGTTCCCTTTCCTCCCCAGGCCCACTTCTATCTCTCTGTCTCACCTGGGTCTCTCTGGCAGCTTCTGTCTCTTTTTCCTCTCCCCAGTCAATCCCATGCCCCACCGGGGACTGTCATGGGTGGGGCTTGGGTGGCTACTTTCTCCTGGACTCTACGGCTATGCAGACCGGTCGCCTGCCTCGAGCTTGTGCGCCCTCAGACGCGACGGGAAAACTTGCAGGGACATCTAGCGCCAGGCGTGGGGAATTGCGCGGCGCCAAAGTGGAAAGCCCTGCTGAACACTAGCCCTTCCGCCTCCCTCTTGGCGCCCCCTTCATTCTTCGGCATTCTCCTAACCTTCATCCCTTTGCCCTGCTGGTGAGAACATTGTGGATTCCCCACGGAAACAGCAGGCTGTTTGAGGTGGGAATAGGCAAGTAGACAGGCTTATTTTCTTTTATCTCAAACTGGCCCGCAGAGTGAGCGATTACTGGCAATTATTTGTATTACTTACAAGTTAATAGTTTTGCTAGAGAAGTGTATTCTAACCCCACACCTTGAGATGTCCGATAAAACTGCAAAAAAAAAAAAAAAAATGGGATCCCAGCTTTTATTTTGCAAAAAAGGCAACTAGCTACCTGAGTCCTCAGGCCGTGCCCCCCCAACCCTCCAGCACCCCTTTCACAGTGAGATTAGTGCTTCTCTTCAAGGGAAGAACCTCCCTATATTCAGTTCTTTCCAAGGCCATCCCAAACAAGGACCCACTGTCCTGGCTGTCCTGCCAGAGGCAAATCTGGATCCACCAAATAATGCTTCAGGTGGGAAAGGGTTTAGGGTTTTTGTTGTTGTTGTTGTTGCAAACGATTTTCACTTAATAAAGCCTAATTGTTTTGTTAAACCCAAACAGAACGTATCACAGACATAAAAAGTGCACTAACGCAGGACTCCACTGTGGGCTGTTGCTAGAATCCTCTTTCTTCACCCCAGGTTTGGCTTGTTGTTGTTGTTCTTTTGATACTTCCAGCACAAGTCAAACTGAGTATTTCTTGGAGAGGGAAAATTAGCTCCAAAGTTGGCAGGACACAGACTTGGTTAAGAATGCCCTCAGTTCCACTGGACTTAAAAAAAAATCTTTACCTTGGAAGTAAGACACTTTCTACACTGACTCTTTGGCTTCTTACAAGTTAATTAGGAGGGTGTCCTGCATTTCCTGGTTGTGCCCATGAAGACAAATGCTTTCAAAGGAGTCCTGAGGACCCCACTCTGGTAGAACCCTGTCTTCCTACCCTTAATGGCCACTGATTATGTGCTTAATTGAGTTCCTTGCTATCTTGGCAAGCAAAGCAGCTTCAATAAATCTAAATTGCAGCCTCTATCTCCTCATTCCCCAACCCAAGATAGGAGCATAATTTTAAAGATTCTACACAGAAGAAAAGAGAGGATGTGACTTCCAGAACAGCATTCAGAAAAGGGGTGCTCATGGAGGGAAAGGAGGGAGATGAGCAAGTGATGAGTAAAGTGGGATTTGGGGCAACAAAGGGCCATCCTGAGCCTTTCACCAAAATTAGGAGCAGTGGCAAAACTGAGTTTGACAAAAGAATGAAGAGTGTTTGGAGACATTTGCAGTCTCAAAAGTTTTTCATTTAACAAAGTTTATTTCTGTTGTTAAGGCCCTAACATGATACACCAACACACAAACACAAGGTTCAGTCTGTGTCACTGACCAGCTAAAAATATGGTTCCCTATTAAGTTTAAGCCTGGATAAATTTTTTCTGCAAATTCAGCTTCAAAATTTCTCCCCTACTTAGTATCCTCAGCTTAAAAATTACATGTATCATTGGTTGGTAAACAAAGCAGTCCTGACTTTGCCCGGTACTCAATCACAGCCCTACCATCCAATAGCAGTACCTGCCCTAGGGTGCTGGGTTTAGGGACTCATGTGGACCAAGTCAGAGCCTCTTTCCTAATGGTAACTCCTTTCCACAAGGCTGGGACCTCAAAGCCTATGCTGGAAGCCGGTTTGACTGCAGGTTATCAGGAGGTAAAGCTCCTGATTCAAAACCTCCCTGGCTTCTGAATACCCATTGGGATGGGCACAGAAACCCCATGTCCTGCGAAGGTGCCACAGGACATTTGGAAGTGCAGCCACCATTGAGAAATCTCTTTCAATCTGAGCATTAATTCAGATTTTCCTTCCACTCCTGCACAACTTAATTTGCTGCATGGAAAAATAAGCCAAAAGCAACGGAATGACAGAAATCAACAAAATGACAAAGTTTTTCTTCCTATCTTAATTTCACTTTCTTCATTCTTAAACATGTAACCATTAAAATGTGTTTATCAGATAGCAAATGCATCAGAAGTCCAAGGGCACAAAACCATAGGGATATTTACTTTTAAGAGACTGAAAGTTCGTTAGTTCCAGTTATGTCTTAGGAGTATTTCATCGAATTTGGTTTTTTGGGGTCATAGAAAAAATTTAAAACTATCTCCATGTCTTCCCTCTTTGGGAAAAAAAAAGAGAGAGAGACAAAGGAAAAAATGAAAGTGTTACTGGGTGGCCCATGGTTGGTGGTTTGGTACCAAAATTGTTTGGTAAGGACCCAGCCAAACCCTTTTTAAAAGTTAGCAACTCTGTCGCCTGGCCCTAGTTGGCCTTTTAAAATTGCCGATCCAGCTTCTGTTGCTAACTTTTGCTTTCTTCTCCCAAATAGTGAAAAAAAAAAAATTGTTCTCATCAGCAAACTTCTATTCCCTATGATTTCCTGCAAAACTCAGGCCCCTCCCATCTTGAATCTGATCATGAGTATGTCTAGGACTTCAAAAAGGTCAAATTCTCTTGCTTTTCCTTTGCAACACCCCTCTCATAACTTCTCCCTTTATTTGAGCCTTTTATGGTTACTGCATTTTGCATGTCAACACTCCGAACACCGACAGCCCACCCTGAAGTGCCAGGCCAGGCCAAAGAGGGCCTCCCTGGCTCTCTTCTTCACCCACTCAGGGATTGTCTTTGGTCAGGGAACAGCCGGGCTGGGTGACAAGTCGTTTTCCCAATGACAGGCTTAGGGGAGCAATTTTCTTGGAGATGGGCTGGGCTGGGGAGTCAATGCCACAGAACCAAATGGGCTCACTCTGAGGGATCTCACACACACACACACCCAGCACCGTTGACTCATTGGATCTAATATTGCTTCGAAGGCACAGCTTTAATTTCACTGCAGGACTCACCACACTGGTGCCCCAATTACTAAGATGGAGGGATGAGGACTGCAGTTCTGAGGCTGAGAATGAAGAAAGGAAGAGGAATGGGGCTGTGATCCCTAACACCCTGGCAGCAGGGCCCCAGAGCTGGGCCTAACTTCACCAGTACTACCCCAGCCCATCTACCCCTCTGAAGTCAGACCCAGTTTCTCCGTGCTGTTCCTATCACAAGCCCCGACTTTGCTTTGAAAAAGCGCCCTCTTAATTTGCCCCTCTCAGTTCTCTGCATTTGGCAGCTTGGGAAAGGAAGCGAAACAAAGGTCTCTGGGAAAGTGAAGTTTTCAATTAATTTGCTGTGAGTAACGGGCGGGGTGGGTGGTGGCTGCAAAATGCAAGAGGCCGGTCAGCTGCTGGCGAGGCACAGAAGCTTCACGGCGGGCGGCTGAGTGGCTTTCTCCCGCGGCGCCTTTCACAGGATCTTTCTGCCAGCCGGGGGACGCCACGCCGAGGCTAGGGAGCCCAGGTCTGGAGGCGACTGCCCCGCTGGCACTAATGTAGAGGCGAATAACGTGTAGCAGGAATCCTTGGACTTTTCTTGCTGGGGCAGATTGTCAGGCTCACCGCGCCGAGGCCGGGTCTTTCCTCTGCTTGACTTACTTGTAAGTCTCTGCCGCCAGCCCCAAGGGCGCTTCGTGGGCACTTTCCGGGCAGGGAGCGTGTGTGTGTGTGTGTGTGTGTGTGTGTGTGTGTGTGTATAGGAAGGGTCTGCTCCAGTTGGTCTTATATGGTCAAAATGCCTTTGCCTGGTACCAATGCGTAACGTAGGGAAAATACGCTCTCTCGGGTTTGGGGTCTAGAGGTCGGCTAACCAAGGGATTAAACAACAGTATCAAAAATTGGTCTGTTTTCACATCATTCTGACCATCTCTGTCCGTCATCTTCATTTTGTTGTGCAGCTGGGTAGCCGAGAAGAGGTGGCAAAAACAGTCGTTGCGGAGACAAGGCGCAGGCCTCGGCGCCCGCCTCCGTCGCAGACTGGGCCCAGGATGGGCCGTAGCGCAATCAACTCGTGGGGGTGGCTGCAGCGCAAACGTCTGGGTCTTGGGGAGGGCGGGAATGGGAGGTGGACTGCTCAAGGGGCTGGGGAGGGGTGGGGGCCGGGGTGGGTGGGTCCAGCCCAGCTTGGGCCTGGAGCCAGGCTCCCCCGCACCCCCACCCCCACGTGGCCCCATGTAGCCAATGGCACGGCCCCCGGCGGGCGCCCTCCGGGCGGGAGGCGGCCCCCCGACCGGCCCAAGGCCCCCTCCCAACCTGAACTTCGTTTTTATAAACGTCCCGCGATGAGCTAACCTGTTGGAGGGCGGGCGGGCGGGAGGCGGGAGGCTAGCAGAGGGAGAGAGGGCGAGAGGAAGAGGGCGGGAGCGAGCGCACCAGAGAGAAAGGAGAGGAGGGAGGAGGCGCGCTGCGCCATGGTGTCCTGCGCGGGGCCAGGGCCAGGGCCCGGGCCAGGCCAGGCCGGGCCATGAGCCGCGCCGGGAACTGGGACATGGACGGGCTGCGGGCGGATAGCGGGGCCGCCGGGGCCGCCCCGGCTTCCTCTTCTTCGTCGTCCGTGGCGGCGGCGGCGGCGGCCCAAGGCCAGTGCCGCGGCTTCCTCTCCGCGCCGGTGTTCGCCGGGACACATTCAGGACGGGCGGCCGCGGCGGCAGCGGCGGCGGCGGCGGCGGCAGCGGCTGCCTCTGGCTTCGCGTACCCGGGGACCTCTGAGCGCGCAGGCTCCGCCTCGTCGTCGTCATCTTCGGCTGTGGTCGCGGCGCGCCCAGAGGCTCCCCCAGCCAAAGAGTGCCCAGCAACGGCGCCCGCTGCGGCCGCTGCAGCGCCCCCGGGCGCTCCAGCGCTGGGCTACGGCTACCACTTCGGCAACGGCTACTATAGCTGCCGTATGTCGCACGGCGTGGGCTTACAACAGAATGCGCTCAAGTCATCTCCGCATGCCTCGCTGGGAGGCTTCCCCGTGGAGAAGTACATGGACGTGTCGGGCCTGGCGAGCAGCAGCGTACCGGCCAACGAGGTGCCCGCGCGAGCCAAGGAAGTGTCCTTCTACCAGGGCTACACGAGCCCCTACCAGCACGTGCCGGGCTATATTGACATGGTGTCCACCTTTGGCTCCGGGGAGCCTCGACACGAGGCGTACATCTCTATGGAGGGTTACCAGTCCTGGACGCTGGCTAACGGGTGGAACAGCCAGGTGTACTGCGCCAAGGACCAGCCACAGGGCTCCCACTTTTGGAAATCGTCCTTTCCAGGTAGGGGCGATGGAGAAAAGGGGAGGACACCAGGGAGGGGGAGAAAGAAAAAGAAAGGACTAAGAATGTATGCTCCTTCTTGGGAGTGGGTGCCTGTGCTCCATGCCTGACCAGAGTTAACCCGGTAGAAGTTTGTCCAGTTCGTGTGAAATCTGTATCATTCCCTCAATTTAGACTGCCTCTCACACAACCCTTTCTTTTATGTGTGAAGCGCAGGCACAGTTTTTCCTCCTAAAATTGAGTCTGTTTGTGCCCTTTGCTCAGGCCTCTCCCTTTCCTCCTAATGAGGCTTTTTTCCTAAGAAGTGCCACAGAGTTGGGCCCCTACTTTGCAAGGGCATGGGTCTCCTTAAAGTTACCATTAAAGCTTTTTTAGACAAAGCCCACAAGCTCCAAACACAGGAACATGGGAAATCAAACCTTGGAGCAAAAGACCTGAATATGTATGCATGTGTGTGTATGCATGTGTGCCTTTGTATGTATGCAACCAGCATTTGCAGAAACTCTCCTTATGAGCTAGCCTAATAACCTTGCCATAAAATTGCAGGCTTGTTAAGATGCCGGGTTTTTTTAGAAACCATGATGATCCATCAAATTAGCCTTTGTTTTGAAGTGCAAATAATCTTTCTTTAATGTGTAAATATTATGTGTATGTAAATCATAATAAAGTCTGAACAGCCTGGTTTTCTTTATTTTCTGCACCTCTCCAGACACGTACACACACACACACACACACACACACACACACACACACATATACACACAGGAGTTCCCGGGTAGGTGCTCCCAATATCCCAGTCTAATTTTTCCCATGCTGTTGTTTGTACCAGGGGATGTGGCTCTAAATCAGCCAGACATGTGTGTCTACCGACGGGGAAGGAAGAAGAGGGTGCCCTACACCAAACTGCAGCTCAAAGAACTGGAGAATGAGTATGCCATTAACAAGTTCATTAACAAGGACAAGCGGCGGCGTATCTCAGCTGCCACGAACCTATCTGAGAGACAAGTGACCATTTGGTTTCAAAACCGAAGAGTGAAGGATAAGAAAATCGTCTCCAAGCTCAAAGATACAGTCTCCTGATGTGGGCCAGGTTGGCCACAGACTGTTTAGATGCCTTCAATTGTCTCCAAAAGACCTTTGGAAAGACTTGAATATGTATTTAATTCCCCCATCCCATGCCAATGATGGCAAATTTTGTGAATTGTTTTCCTCTTTTCCCTTATCTGTCTCTAAAACCTTTTGCTACCCAACCTAACGTAGTCCTGATTTTTACTTGTTTATTATTGGTTTTGTTCTTGTCTAGGTTTATTTTTTATGGTGTTTTTAATGTTCTGTTTCTCCCTCTAGGCCAGTATAAAGGACTTGAAGTATTTTTGAATAATCCCCCCAAATGATTTTCAGAAGTGCCATTCTGATTTAACGGTTTTAATTTTTAAAATCACTTTATGTGTCTGTTTCCAGCACTGATTATCTTCATAATCCATTAGGGCAGAACGATTTGCAGTCATTCATATCCTGTAATTAGGTAATTGAATCATTAGCTCACAGCAGTTGCCCTGAGGCAAGTGGAAACAGCTCTAGGCAGGCAGTGCTCTGGGGTCACCGGGAAAGTCTGAAAACAGGAGGATGAAGGTGCTGCGATAGCTTTAAAACCAGCTACCTTATTAAGTAGGTTTTGCATTGACATTAGAATGAAGACAATCTTTCGACTTTCAGTCTTTCATTTGCTGTTTTAGTTGTTTATTTTTAGCACACCTTGTAGGTTTATGTTTTTATAATCTTTAATTTGAAAATAATGTGTCTTCATGGATGCCTTCATTTCTTGAGCTCTACATACAGGTTGTTTAATGGTTGCAATTGATGGAGTGACCTATGGATGATATAAATGCACCCCTTTCTTTGGCCTTGGGTGTACAGAACTGCGATAGAGGCCATCTCAATCCTCAGAGGCTGAATCAATGTGGCCATGAGTGAGAACTTATGTCCATAACTCTATGAAGAAGTTGGCTGACCAAATGCATTGGACCTCTTGTGGAGCTTTAAAATATCCAACAAATACAAGAAATGTGGAGCTATAAGGTCCAAGAAGAGAGAAAGATGTTTCTGAAAATGATAACTACTTTTAAAGTGCTGCATATTTATACAATTAAGAAATTATTTTTGTAGTTGCAATGTCTGTGAGCTGGGATATGTGGGCAGTGCTTCAGGCATTTAAAAATCACTTTTTTACTCCTAGGGAGATGCAAATAAACAGAACTTTCTTATTTCCTCTGAGCCTTATACATTTGTTTTCTTTTTTCATGTTTATTCTTCCTCTAGAAACTATTCTTATTTATTACAAAATCTTGCTATCCTGAATGCAATGATGTTCTGTATAGATGAAGGAAACACCAGTTCTGGTCTCTGAAACCTCATGCTCTTCATTTCTGCCCACTTCCCTCTTTCCCTGTGGCTTTAACTTTCTTAGTGATATCTTCAAACGAGGATGCAATTTGAGGTGTTTCAAATGATTAATTTTTACCAAGCCAGGTCCAAAAACATCTCCAATAAAATTTTACTTGTCTTTCGATATTATCATTTTATTTATACAGTTCTATTTATTTTTAAAATCCACGTGTATTTGTGTGCCTGAGTATAGACAACTCTCACAGAAGCTTTCGACCTAGAAAGCCGTTGTAAATACGTGGGCTAGAAAGGTCTTGAAATTAGAAAGACATACCCATATTTGGCAATCGAAAAAAACACATCAGGTTTATCCCATATCGCCTTCTCCAGGCAGTCTGCACACAGCAACTGACAACAGAAAACATAATTACACAACCTCAACTTCCAGGCTCAATTTTGAGGCACTACGAGGCCTTTTTGCCACTCAGGGAAATGGCTGCTGAGGGACTGGGTGACTTGTCATTGTTAGCTCCAACACAATCAATTTAGTGGTCGCTAATTTTCCATATGTAAGTTAGTTAAATATTGATTTTTAATACCTCACATAATATGTTAATTTTTCTGGCGGGATAGCTCCTTTCTGTCTCTGAGAGAGAAAGTGCAGACACCTAAGGTTGGGAGCTACTTTCGTTTTCTCTGGCCCAGCTTGACTTCTTTCATATCTCACTGGGATTGTGGACAGCCAACTTCGTTTTGTAAGGGGGTGATGGGGGAGATAGGACCACGATTCAATTTCTGGAAAAGGAATAGCCCATGAAAATGGGGCCACACCGTCCCGGACCTTACACTTCGGGAATGGTCTCTAACATTTTCGTTGGTTTTCTTACAAGATGTGTTTTCATCAGAAATGGGCATATTTTTTCCTTTTCCCTCATCGCCATCCTCCCCCACCACCTTCTACACACTATTTTTGTAAGTTCCAGACTCCAGGGCCTCAATCCATTTCCCTGGTCCATTTCTCTCGTTTCCCTTCTGGAGTAGGGGAGATTGCCTGAAGGTTTTCCTTTCAGCCGCAGTTTGTGCGTCAGTTTCCCTCCGCCTGAGAGAAACGGGAGGTTTGCTGAAGATTAAAACCGCTCAAACGCCCCGTTGGAATTTGGATCGACGGCTAAATCAGTAACAGATGAAGGTTTTGCTTTTTTATATGCGTTCCTTTTATATTCCAAATTGCGGAGGGAGGAGAAGAACCCAGAAGTAGCCGCGGAACGGAGGCCGCGGGGGGAGCACGGGGTGCAGCGCGCTTGGTGAGAGGCCTTTACTTCGACTGGAGACAGGCCGCAGGGACAGCGCCTCAGAAACTGAGCGGGGTTTTGGCGCCGCCGGTGGGGAACCGAGGCCCGCGTGTCTATGCGTGATTCAAGGAGCGAAGGAAGCTTTGGAGCCTGGACCCAAGGCCAGACAAAGAGGTGACCGCAACGCTTCCGTACGTCTAGGCAGTCAGCCGGGTCCCTCTGGTTCTGCTGTCAGAGTCAGCCTGGCCGACGCGATCTCCGGCTCTGGGAGGCGCTCGGCTGCTCCTGAAAGCGGGCCGTGACCGCGCGGGCTGGCGACCGCAGGCCGGCCGCACCGCCCTTCACTGTTGATCTTGACCGTGCGGCTGCGCCTCGCTAGGCATGGAGCGCGCTCGCCATCTCCTGGGCGGTTGGCGGCATTGGCAGAGCTCACTGTTTAGCTCCTAGGTCAAATCCTTTACTATTCTCTCAGTCACTGGCCAAGCCTCCTACTAGCCCTCCCCTCCCCGCCCTCCCTCCCTCCCAGTCCTCAGCTCCGCGCTCCACGCATAAAACTTTGCTTGCCAGACCTCGAAAGTCATAAACTCGGGGGTTGAAGTGGGGCGGCTGGGCAAGGAGCAATTGGGGGAGCCTAGCTGTTTTAGTCTTTTCTGTTTCTCACTTGGTTCCTTCATTCCTTTAGTCTCAAAGGGCAAACAGCTGTTGTGAGGTGGCACAAGGGGTCCGAAAGAGACATCCCTGGGCTTGGAAATAGCAGGGAATGGCTGTGCACTGAGACGTTAGGAGCAGAGACTGCAAGGACCCCTGGGTGCTGAAGCTTTGGGGCCTGAGGAGGCCTCAGATCTTCCAAAATACGAAAGGTTCTCCAAAATAAGAGCTATTAGGTATTCGAGGCCTGTTCCCCTAAGTCTCTAGGAACTGGGGTGCAACTAGTCTTATCTCCACCTCCCATGAAAGGAGGGGAGCAGAGTCTTTCTATGCCTGAGCTCCTAAGAAAACTGGCAGAGCCCAGTGGAGCTCCAGACTTCCCCACCCCCACCCTCTCCACCCCCGCCCCAGAGGCCGATCTCGTTCCCCAGAGCCGCCCAATTGGTCGCCATAACTCACACAATAAAGTCGCAGCGCGGTGGTCAGCCTTGCCCTCCGGCGGCGCCTGTGTGGTCTCAGTGCAAGAGCTGGCGGTCTAACCAATTCCAGCTTGGCTTGAGGACCCAGCAGCCTGCTGCAGGCTGAGACCGGCGCCCGTCACCGCGTCTCTAAGGGATCTTGGGATCGGAGGCAGAAGAGGAGGACAGCTCGTCCTCTGGTCCATCCAGACAGGACGGCCTGCGGCCGGGTCTGCGCTTACTGCTGCCCGCGAGAAACTGCTGCTGCCCTTCCCGCTTCCCTGTTCGCCAGACCCGCGAACTCGCTAGCAGCCCGCGTCCATGCCCGGAGGCGCTGAGGCAAGGAACGCTGCTAGCCGGCTGCCTCCATGCGTCCGCTGTTCCCAGGCCAGGTGGCCCTGGCTCTTCCGCCTACCGTTTGGAGGGATTCCTCCTGCTCTGCCCTCCATGGGGTGAATGGACACCTTGGAGTTCTGATGTGCAGGACGTAGTCACCAAAGTGACTCCTGGAGATAAGAGGAATGTAGCATTTGGCCACAATTGGCGCATCAAGCTGCTGGGTTCCCTGGCTGGCATTCTCCATGGACCTGGATGGCAACTTCCCTAGGATCAGAGTTCCTGGCCATAGGGAGACACGCCAGGGGTAGCATGAAACCTCCTTCCTGGGTGCCAAGTGGGCAGAGTTCGTGATGCCGTTCTTGTGTCTGCCGCCTGGAACTGAGAGGGCTGAAGCAGGGAGTGGGGCTTTGCTGCCAGATCCCTGGGGACAGAGGCCTTTTGAGACAGCCTTTCAATGGGAGGGATTGAGATAAGAGTGGCGTTGCTCAAGCCTAGGGACAGAGCTCATGGTCCTGCCAGACCGACCGGGCTCTCTCCCGACAAGCCGAGAGGCGCAGTTTACTGAAAAAAAATGCCTCAGCTACAACTTAAAGCCGGTAGAAGCAACCCCGGCCCAGACAGCCTGCGGAAAATGGATCACAAAGGCAATTGAGAATAAGATGGGTCCCCAGAGACACTCAGACAAAGGCACCCTCTGCCCAATGGCCCCAGGTCCTTAAGCCAGGCCCCAAAACTCAAAGAGGCTTAGCCTGCGGCCAACGTGACTTGGCTCTGCCGGCAGCCTTGTCCTTCGCCATCGAACATTGCGGGTGTTATCATAATACCCTAAAGGGGGGGAAAATGGGTCGGGGGATGTAGGCGGTGCTGAAATGACCGGCTTTGAAGAACCTGCAGGCAAAGTTTCGTCCAATCGTCTGAGCCTGTCCTCTTATTCCCGGTTGTAACTAAATACTGTTGCGAACGCAGCCGAAGCCCTTTGTTGGAGATGTGTGAGCGCAGTCTCTACAGAGCGGGCTATGTGGGCTCGCTTCTGAATCTGCAGTCGCCCGACTCTTTCTACTTCTCCAACCTACGGCCGAATGGCGGTCAGTTGGCTGCGCTTCCCCCCATCTCATACCCACGCGGCGCGCTGCCCTGGGCCGCCACGCCCGCCTCGTGCGCCCCAGCACAGTCTGCGGGCGCCACTGCCTTTGGTGGCTTCTCACAGCCTTACCTGGCCGGCTCTGGGCCTCTTGGCCTACAACCCCCTGCAGCCAAGGACGGACCTGAGGAGCAGGCCAAGTTCTATACTCCCGAAGCGGCTGCTGGGCCGGAGGAGCGCAACCGTACGCGGCCGCCTTTCGCCCCCGAGTCCAGCCTGGGCCCTGCTGTGGCTGCTCTCAAAGCGGCCAAGTACGACTACCCGGGTGTGGGCCGTGCTGCACCCGGCTCCGCGACCCTGCTCCAGGGGGCCCCCTGCGCTGCCAGCTTCAAGGACGACACCAAGGGCCCGCTCAACTTGAACATGACAGTGCAGGCGGCGGGCGTTGCCTCTTGCCTGCGACCTTCACTGCCCGACGGTAAACTGTGCCCAGGCTCCCCGGGCCGGTTTGGGCCGGGATGGGAGGTGGGGTGCAGGGGAGAGTGCAGAAGGGAGGTGTGAACTGCCTGGGACGGGCAATCCACAGAGAACGGGAGGGCTGACGTGGGTTGGGGCTATGTTGCAGGCCTGCCGTGGGGGGCGGCCCCGGGGAGGGCCCGCAAGAAGCGGAAACCCTACACGAAGCAGCAGATTGCAGAGCTGGAGAACGAATTCCTCGTCAACGAATTCATCAACCGGCAGAAGCGCAAGGAATTGTCCAACAGGCTGAACCTCAGCGATCAGCAGGTTAAAATATGGTTCCAGAACCGGCGCATGAAGAAGAAGCGTGTGGTGCTTCGGGAGCAGGCGCTGGCGCTCTACTAGCCGCGCGTGTGGCCCAGGCCCTTTCGGACAGAGGCCTGGCGTGGGGAGGAGGATTTGGGCCTTGGGGTTTTTCCTTTGG
The DNA here is from genome assembly GCF_040939455.1 of Microcebus murinus. NCBI lineage: Eukaryota > Metazoa > Chordata > Mammalia > Primates > Cheirogaleidae > Microcebus > Microcebus murinus. The sequence continues at coordinate 53,794,991 of NC_134111.1, forward strand.
TTTTTCCACTGGTCCAGAAGCTAGCAGGAGAGTTGGAGATCAGGCCAGTTGGGTCTCCGGGAGCTTTCCCCTCTCTCTGAGAAGCTATAAGGGGGCATTCGTTAGCGAGTTGCAGTACAACTGTGGGGGCCTGGGGTCACCTGTTCCTGCTCTTGGCTGGGGCATGTGCACCCACAGGTCACTTTTGCTCCCTTATACTTGGATTTTTGTTTCCTCATGGTTATTTCTCCCTTTTCCCCTCTCTAGCCCTTTCCACATTTGGCAGGCACCTAGCTAGAGCTCTTGAGTGGAAGTGAATATAGGAAGGCCTCCAGAGGGAGTGAAAAGAGCTATGGCTACAGTTCTGTCTCTTTGCAATTGGTTCTTTGCAGCCAAAGAAGTCCTTTGTCGAAAATCCAGGATCTTTACTGTAGAGGAAGGAAAGTGTGCTGTCCCCTCTCTTGTCTGTCCTAGCTATTTTGGGAGGACAAAAGCTGCCCTAGACCTTCAGACTTCCAGAAGAAAGGGGAGGGGTGGGGAGGGGAGGAGCTGGGTGGCTGGGCAAACTTGGAGACACCTTGGAATGCAAGCTGGGCTGGCCTCTCTAGCTGGGTGGAATTGACTGGAGATTTCCTTCCCAGAGATGGGATGAGAGGGCTGGGCTCCAAAGCAAACTGAAATCTCCAGACAGGACTGGCAAAATTCCCTTCTCCCACCTCTTTGCACATGCCTAGGCCAGGTCCACTTGTAACTGGACCCCCAGAGCTGAGCTCTGGTGAGGGGAGCTGCTGGTCTGCTTTGAGGCTCAGCTGCACAGGAAGGAGGGAAAGATATCCAGGGGAAGGAGAAATGGAGTGGGTTAAAGGGAAGAGAGGTCCTACACTCTGACTGTAAATATGGCTTTCCAGTTGAGGTGGGTAAAGGTAATGAACCAGTCTTTCTTCAATAATCTTAATGGGCCACTGCAAGGAGAGGCAAAACTCTTTTTTAAAGCATCCTGGGGTATGGAAGGAGATCTTCCCAAATCTCAGCCCCTGGTCACTGTTTCTGAGAGCAGAGAGGACTAGAAGTTCCTCTCTCATCCTCTCTTTACCCCTGGCCAACTCCACCAAAGGGCCAGCCACTGTGTGCCCTTTCTGAGACATGTCTGCCCTGCCCTAGAGGAGCCTTTTAGGCCCTGAATCCTGCCAGGCTTGCCTTGTAGAGATTGGGGTTCCTTAATGCCAGATGAAGCTATTCTGGGTGTGCTGGAGTGTTCGGACTTAACCTTAGCGAATCCAAGCCTACACACACACACACACACACACACACACACAAACACACACACACAGCTTCTACTGTCCCTGCCCGTTCTTCCTCTCCTTCTGAGATGTAGCACATATACCCCCAACTCCTAGCAAAATGCACAGCAGCCTAAGCTCAGGATTCTTTCCCAAAGTCCAATGATTTCTTTTTAGTGGAGGACCAGGGCCTAGACCTGGAGTGCACACCTCACAGGGAGCCTTGAGCCTTAGCCCAAATGACCTCAGTTGATATTTACATTAATTTCATTTTCTCTAATAGTTATTGTGCATGTTTATTTTCATTTTGTCAAAAACAATAGTTTGTATACATCAGATACAATACAGAAATGTTTTGAATGGAAATAAATATCCAGGTCCCAGGCAAGCTGTCAAGGGGCTGATGTCGATTTTTCAAAATGCTTCAGATTTCCTCCTTGTCTTTTTCAAGCCACCAAATTCGTTTTTCTTTTTTGCTTGTGGTTTCACTGCAGGTGTTTGACTGTTCATTACATGAGAAAATGGCTTCCAAGGCAGTCAGGAAATGCTGTGTAAAAGCCTGCGAACAAAATATGTATGAAATATCCAAAGTGGGCGGGGTTGGGGCATAGGCAGATTTGAGTGTGTCTCACACAGTAAGAAGACTGAGCTTGTTGCAGGGTTGGGGGTTCTGTACTTTGCTTAAATTCTCAAAATTTAATGCCAGGATTTGAGGTTCTTCACATTTCAAAACAAAACATCTCTCAACCAAATTTTGGTCAATCTTCTCTAGAACAGGTTATGCCCTGCAAAAATTCCTGACACTGATATACCTCCACCAGGAGCCCAGGAGGCTCCCTTGGGAAATGCAGCCTCATGACACCATAGCGGTTGGAGCCTCTAGCTCAATCCAGGAAAGTCAGGGCCTGCTTGATACCTACCCAGTCTTCTTGCAAACTCCAGCTCCTAGCTGATGGAAGTATAAACTAGGTTTTAGCTAGGAGAATTAACAAAATCTCTAAATCTCTAAGACCAAGCATTCAACATTTCAACTCCCCTTCCTTGAAGCCAATTTGATGTATATGAAAAATAAATTTTTAATTGCTTTTATGAATATATATACATCTACATATATACATATACACTGGGAAGAAGTACCAGCCTGCCAGGGCGCTGTGGCTAGAAATGTTTCCCCACCTGGCTGGGCTCGTGGAAGCGGTGGTACCCAGAGTCCGATCTCTCAGTCTGAGTCTGCATTCAGACTGAGGAGGTTTGCCTCCTTGAAAACAACTGAACAAAGGCGGAAGCCGTACTGAGACCTCGGGTCTGCAGGGCTGGGAAAAGGACCCGGAAACCAGACTTAGACCCAGGCCCTAAGACAACACACAGATACTGTTTCTTTCCAAAATATACCATTAAATCATTGCTTTCTTTCCCTTTAGTCTGGGATGTGTGGGGGCAGGGGATATCCACAGAGTGCACTCCCCAACGAAAATTAAACTATTCTAAGTATAAAATCTTGTCTGTGAGTTCAGCGTGTTTTCCAAATCTATCCCCTTTCCTGGTCCACACAAAGACTGCGGTATCTCCTTCCGGCAGACATTTGGAACCACAAGGAAATTTGTAAGAAACAAACGCCTGAAAGAAATGATGCTAAAGTCTGAGTGCTTAACATTCCCTCCAAGGAAGAAAAATGCATTCTCCGAAAACACTGCAGTCCACGCAGGCTTCTTGACTAAGAAAAAGGTTTTAAAACAAGAAAAAATGGCTTCATCTGCCATTCAATCAGTTGCTAACTCAGAGGGCGACGGGGAATATTTTTAAGGCCTGGGGGTTCTCCCCAAGAGAGGTGGGCTGGGGAGGCTTCCGGGATGTGTGCGGGCGGAGGAGAAATCCGGAATCGCTGTAAATATTCATGTCTGCCCAGTGAGGGGGGGGCTGGGGGGCCCTTCACCCGCCTCTCCCAGCTACATCCACCCCCCTCAGTGGTGGTGGGTAGAGCAAGGCGCCTGTCCGACTGTCCTTGGACAAAGGTGATCTCCCCACATTTTTGTTCTCCAGTCCCTTGACTTAAGGAGTCCATTCCGAAGCCTCTGTAGGGAAGGGACTGGCTCTGGGTGTTTTCCCCCGCGTTTCTCTTCTTTCGTTTCCTAAAAGAGCATAAATAATTAAAGTTTGGCAGGGAGGAAAAGCTTTCTTGCAGAACTGTAGTGGCAATAAATGAAATGACTCAGAATCCCTTCTCCAGTCAGCTTTTACGAGAGAGCTGCCAGACAGTGTCTGTTCACGTTCTCCAGATACCAGGGCCGCCCTGACAAAGTTAAGGTCAAGTTAGTGTCTTATCTTGGGTGGCTCAAAATTACCGCATCGCGTCCGGGCGCTGCGCTGAAAGCTATTGCTCGCCGAGCTGCTGGCTGCGCCCCGAAGGCCTGGTGCGTTTCTCCCTGCGTTTCGGGTGGGGCCGCGCAGACAAGGACAAGGCCACAGCGCCGGGGTCTTCACGGTAGGTTTTCGAACGGGACGCGCGGGTCCAAAGGCTGCGGTTTTTCTTGGGTTTGATGTGTGGGGGGAGGACCAAGGAGGGAACTGGGGCCAAAGAGCGAAGCGGGCTGGGGCTGGGACTGGAACGAAAGCCCTGGGTTGTGGGGGAGGGCAAGGGTCCCCGCTAACTAGCCAAGAGGGGCCTGCTGCCCCCTTCCCCTGTGTACCCGCGCGGCGTTGCAGATGGCTCACCCTCCCCCGCCAAAGCGCTGCTCGAGCCCGGAGCCGCCGTCGCCATGTCGTTGAACTTGAATGGTTCGTCCTCCTCATTTCCCTCTTCGGCGGTCATCAGGTTCCACTTTGGGGGCGGCGTTGTCTGCGCCCCACCCCGAGCCGCGAGAATTTTTAACATCTCCAGATACATAAAAACCCGGCTTGGAGCCCCTGCGTCTTCCCTGGGTCCTGAGCAACCGCAGGGCCAATGTGCAGTGTCCGGGGAGCCATTTTAGGAGAGAGATCCAGGGGCGTCGACCACGAGCCCGAAAGGGAGAGGAGCTGGCCTAGGATGGAGATGGGGAGGCAGATAAGTGTGCCGGGGGTCTGGGCTGAGAAGGGTGCCAGATGGAATCTGGGCAGGGGTGCCAGCTACGGAGAGGGGGCACACAAGATGGGCAGTTGGGGGGGGAAGCTCGGTGCCCTCCTGTCGCCACCGACCTGTTTGCGCAGTGTTGGGGGAGGGAAGCAGACGTGGGAAGGGGCGGAGGAAGGAGAGAGGAAGGGAGAAAGGGAGGGTGGAGAAAAAGAGGAAGGGGAGGACATCAGCCAGAAAATAGATATTAGCTCAGACCACCCGCCTTTTCTCTGTCTGTCCGCACTGTGGGCAGAGAGCGCAGCACCGGTACTGCGGCAACACGGTCGGGAGCGAACCAGCATCGCAGCCTGCCCTGGGCATAGAATTGAGGCCCAGGCTCCAGTGCTGGGATTGTCTGGGCAGTGGGATCTTGGGGAAAGGGGCAGCCTCCTGCTCTCGGTTTTGGGATTTGGGTTTGGGGAGAGACTGCTTTACCTTTGGAGAGCACCTACTCTCTCGGAGGTGGGAGCCCAGGCCTTGCCTGGACCCTTGAGCTAGGAGGAGAAGGTTGTGTGGGGCGCTGGAGGAGAGTGAGGCCTTGGGGCGAGTGGATGGGGTGCCCAGAAGAGTCTGCCTCAGAGGCAGGTGGCACAGAGGGGCTCAAGAAAGGAGGTAGGCGCCGTTGAGAGCCTTCAGAGAGTCAATCTATCGCCAAGGGAGGCCGCAGTAACCATGCCGACCCAAGGGCGCCAGAGGAGCCTTGGGGAAACGCGGAGTGGATGCACAGGCCTTGGCCAGCCTCAGATGCAGTGAAGGGTCTGGGTGTAAGGCGGATTGGTCCCCGGCTAAGCTTGAAAGCAGAGGGGATGTGGAGGGCAGAGGCGCCAGAGGTTTGTCCCACTTTGGGGGGCAAGCAGGAGGCTAGGCATAGTGGGGATAAAAGGTAAGACTCCAGATCCTTTTGTTCACCAGACCCCCACCCCCCAGCTTCTAAGGGAGGTTGGGACCAGGGGGCGTCTCCTCTGGCTGAGCTCTCTCCTTGCTTTAGTACTGAGAGAGAGAAGGCAGAGAGAGGCAACAGGGAGAGAGACAGAGACAGTGACACACAGCTTAGGGGAAAAGATGAGGGAGGATGAGGGGACAGAGAGAGAGGAAAAGAGACAGGGAAAGTAAGAAGAAAGAAGGGAAGAGGAAAGGAGAGTGGAGAGTGAGCAAAGAAAGGACAGGAGAGAGAAGGGAGAAGACTGAAGAGAGAAGAAAGGAAAAAGACAGGAATAGGAGGGAAACCAGAGGAGAGGGTAGAAGGCCGGGTGGGCACCAAGGCCCTGGCCGGGATGAGCACCCGGGAGGGGTTTGGCCTGGGATTTTTGAGGCCAACACTCGTCCCCCCAGGTCAGAACCGGAGAGAGCCAAGTTACTCCTCGGTGAACGCGCAGGGCAGAGAAATATGTAAATCAGGGCTCCCTGCGTCCAGGAGAGTGTCGCAATTACGCCCCACGAACAAGAAGCAACAAGCTCCCAGCGGGTGAGCTGCGGAGGGTGGCGGTGTCGCGGGGGAGGGAGCGGCTGCATTAAGGGGGGTGGGGTTGGGAACCTCACACCCTCACACCTAGTCCCTAGCTTCTAGGGAGCCCTGCGCTGGGGCTCCCCCCTCCGCTCGCTGCTTCTCTCCCTTCCCCCTTCCTCCCCCTCCTCCCCCTCCTTCCTCCTCCCTGCCGGCCTCGGTCCGCGTACTTAAAGCGGCGCAGGCGGGCGGGCGCGGGCGGGCGGCCCGGTCGGGCGGTGGCAGATGCGCCCAGCGGTGGCGGCCGCCAGCGGCGCGCAGGTGACCGGCCTGAGGCGCAGACTGCTCAGGGGGCGCCCCGGGAGAGCTGGCAGGAGAGGGAGGCCGATCCGCCCCCAGCGCGCGCGCGTCTCGGCGCCAGGAGCCGTCCCGGGGCGTGTTGGCGAGCGCTGATATAGATATAAGGACATTTCTCTTCATGGCGTCACGTGACATAATTACCACCAGAATCAATCAAGATGAATTGCACGTCAGCGCCCGGTGGGGATTTTTGCTTAGTTGATCCTGGCCCAAGCCTCTTGTGCAATCGATGGCTCAGGTTGGCTGCGCGGGGAGCGGCCCGGGGCTCGCCGGCGCGCACGCCGCGGAGCCATGAACGACTTTGACGAGTGCGGCCCGAGCGCAGCCAGCATGTACCTGCCGGGCTGCGCCTACTATGTGGCCCCGTCTGACTTCGCTAGCAAGCCTTCGTTCCTTTCCCAACCGTCGTCCTGCCAGATGACTTTCCCCTACTCTTCCAACCTGGCGCCGCACGTCCAGCCCGTGCGCGAAGTGGCCTTCCGCGACTACGGCCTGGAGCGCGCCAAGTGGCCATACCGCGGCGGCGGCGGCAGCAGTGCTGCTGGGGGCGGCGGCGGCGGCGGGGGCGGCCACGGCGGGGGCGGCGGCGGCGCCGGGGGCTACGCTCCCTACTACGCGGCCGCGGCGGCTGCAGCTGCAGCGGCCGCAGCGGCCGAGGAGGCAGCCATGCAGCGCGAGCTGCTCCCTCCCGCGGGCCGCCGGCCGGACGTGCTCTTCAAAGCGCCTGAGCCGGTGTGCGCTGCGCCCGGGCCGCCGCACGGCCCCGCGGGTGCCGCTTCCAACTTCTACAGCGCGGTGGGCCGCAATGGCATCCTGCCGCAGGGATTCGACCAGTTCTACGAGGCGGCGCCTGGGCCCCCGTTCGCCGGGCCGCAGCCCCCGCCGCCGCCCGCGCCGCCACAGCCCGAGGGCGCTGCCGACAAGGGCGACCCCAAGACCGGGGCTGGCGGGGGCAGTCCCTGCGCCAAGGCGACCCCCGGGTCGGAGCCCAAGGGGGCAGCGGAAGGAGGCGGTGGCGACGGCGAGGGCCCCCCGGGGGAGGCAGGGGCCGAGAAGAACAGCGGCACAGGTAGGCACCGGGCACTGGGCGAGCGGCTGGGCCCAGGGGCTGAGGGTACAGGGGGGGCTGAGGGGGCCTCCCTCTGCTTGCGCCGTTTTATGTGCTACTTTATAAGCATTCGAAGGGGTTTATACATCCTATAAGATTTCCCGGGCCGTTGTAAAGCGTGTTTATGGTAGGAAACCAATTTAGGTGGGCTTAAGGTAGACTTTCGAAGAAGACATTAATCGCTGCAGAGAGCCTTTCTCCAGTTTTGGGAAGGGGGTGCTAGAGACCTTGGAGGGAGGGAGGGAGATTTCGAACCAGTTTGTGTGTGCGGACACCCGAGCCTCCTGCTTTTAAGGGAGAGAGGCGGGGGTGTGGGGGGGGGAGTTTGATCCTTGCACTGGACTTTATCCAAGCCGCTGGCTGACGCGCGCCGCTGGAGTCTAGCAGATGCCCCAGGCGGGTGCGCTCGTGTCTCCCCTTGGGTTTCAGTTCAGAGCTTGCCTGGCCCTCTGCTTCCACACCTCAGTGCCAGGCTGGTTTTGTGTGTAGGGGGTGTGAGAGTGTGTGTGTGTCCGGGCGTGAACACAGGTCCACGCCCGCACTCTCTCCTGTGCCCGCCCATATATCATCCCCCACGACGCAGGCAGAGCCTTTCAGCTGTGGCAGGGGACGCCCCCAACGGGGCCAGAGCCTGGCCCTAGCTCAGTGACCGGGCCTGGCGGGTGGGGCTGGCAGGCAGCAGCCTCTCTCACCCCTTGCTCTGTTTGACTTGCAGTGGCCCCCCAGCGGTCCCGAAAGAAGCGCTGTCCCTACACCAAGTACCAGATCCGCGAACTGGAACGCGAGTTTTTCTTTAACGTGTACATAAACAAAGAAAAAAGACTACAACTCTCTCGGATGCTCAACCTCACTGACCGGCAAGTCAAAATCTGGTTCCAGAATCGCAGGATGAAAGAAAAGAAACTGAACAGAAACCGTCTGCAGTATTTCACTGGAAACCCCTTATTTTGAGAGCTCCAGGAAGCGCCCCCTTCCCCGAGCCCCACTCACCCACCATCCTCCCCACCAGCCTGCCCTCTGCAGGTCCAATGTCCTTGGGTTTAATGACGCCTCTTCTCTGTGGAACTTCACCATTTCTTCCCACGGTCAACTCGGGACCTCCCAGCGACCACTGCAGCCTGCGGACGAGGCCGAGGACTTGGCCGAGCGGATCCTAATAAGGGGAAAATGGTAAATGCAAACGTCCCTTTACAATTTTACCGCCAATGTGCTGTTGTTCCCCCTCCCCCTCTCGGAGTCCTAGTGGGGACGCGGCGGGATCTGTAGGGAGTTAGGCCGCGGGGCTAGAAGGCGCTGGTGTTTTGTTCTGAGTTTAAGAGATTCCCTTCTTTCCCCTTCCGTGAACGCAGATTATTTAAACTCTGGGAAATGTACCTTTGGTCTGTCATATCAAGGCATGAGTCACTGTCTTTTTTGTGTGAATAAATGGTTTCTAGTAAAATGGAGGTCACAGCTTCAATACACTGTATGGATTCTCCTCTTCCAAGTTTAGTGTCTGATTAGGATATTTTAGTGGCCAGAATCCTCTCCTCCATGCAACTGAAAATCTGAGTGAAATACTTTTAATCCCACTAAAATAGGAATTGTTCCCTCCTACGCCCTGTAGGCTACACTGGTTTTAAAATTAGGTTAGTGATGAATTTCTGAATTGATGATGTGACTCAACCATCCTGGTATTGCCTTCTCCAGGCAATGATGTTGGGGCAACAGAAAACTAAGAAGCAAATCCCCACCCCCACCCCTAGTCTAGTGAACTTGCAATTTCTGAAAGGACAAAACCCATTTTCTTTTTTAAAAAACTGTTTAGAAAATCCAATTCTCTCTTAATGAGGCGACAAGAAGACAGGTCCCTTAAAAGTCGAAACGGAAAATAGGACTATCCATTGGAAAGGGGAAAAAAAGTTTGTTAAAAGAAAAGTATCAGTGGGTGGTGAGGGCCTGGGGTCCTTGCTGGTGTCATAGTGGGATGGAAGCAGGGAACTTACGGCCCCCCCAACACAAACACACATTAGAATAGGGCTAGGGGCTGCAGACCTGCTTCTCACTGCATTTATCGCTTCAAGTTAAAGAATGTGGTGAGAGCTGCACTGCACTTTATGTTGCAGGGCCAGGCCAGGCTGTTTACAAAACCTTGAACTGTCTAGACAACACCATAAAAGCCAAAGTTCTAAACAGCTTAATTGGGTTATATTATACACCTTCTGGTGGGCCCAAAAGAGATTTCCGCAATGTGCAATAAACTGGAGAAGTGAGAAAAGCTTCTCTTTCTCTGAAAAGAGTTAAGTGAATCTTATGACTCTTAACCTCTCATAAGCCCAAAGTCAAAATGTAAGTCCATAAATGCACAGCACCCCATGCATCTTTCCAAGAGTTATGCATTTTGAAATGCAATTTTTAAAAATTGCTAAGGCTTCTTTAGAGAAGGAAAAAAATAACTGCATAAGTGTATGCCTTTGAACTTCCAAAATGTCAAGGTCATCACCTTTAACCTTTCTGAATAATTAGGCGCCTTAAGGTTCTTCTGTGATTTTCAACTGCCACCCACTCTCATATATACATGCTCACACACATCCAGACTCACACACACATTTACGACCACACAGAGTCATATCAGGAGCTCACCATAAATCCAAGAAAATTCCCAATTTCAGGATCAATAACCTTAATTTCCCTGCAAATATTTGTGTAATGCAATAACAATTGACTTCTTTTTTTAAAATGCTAGTTAGATTAAAATGCCTACTAGCATGTTTTTGCTACAGATAGGAAATGCTGAGGATTTGGGGGGCGGGGGTAGCAGTCCCCTTTGCTCTAATGAAGAACCACAGTTTTAAAAGGATGTATTTGAAGGAGGAAGTTCTGTGCAGACTTACACCTTCATTATATTTGGAAGCAATTTGCCACCTTATCCCATAAATTATTGCACTTTCTATGATATGAAATAAAAGGAAATATATTTATATTGTTTCTAAAAGCATCCCTCAACCTTTGGGGTAAGATGCACTAGAAACAAAACCTACAATCGAAAAATTTCGTTAAGAAGGGGATTCCTTTGTTTGGAATTCTGAGCATCGATTAAAATGTCAGTGCCCCAAGTATGATCGTTCCAGGAGCTTAAAACTGGTTTATTTATTTCTTTTTCCATCTATATATATTTTTAACTGCGTCTAAATGTTGCAAGCTTGTGTGCCCACCACAGTACGCAAGCCGAACCCGAGAGATACCATTTCCCATTTGCAGGGGCCTGGAGATCCACACGAGGGCGCGCTCACGTTCCAGAAGCCGAGTTTGACCCAGAGGCAGCGGTACCTTATCTTTCCAATACTGGATTCTAATAGGCGATCTCCGCCTGTTAGAAACAGGCGGCAGCTAAGGTGTTTGCTGTTTGTTTGTTCTAAGCAACCACGAGGTGTGAGAAGTTGTATAGAGACAGAGAAAAGGGAGCCACCAGATTCATGAAACAGGGGATGACCTAATTGTTGTCTCCTTAAAGATAAAGCTGTTTGCAAAGAATACCTTGGTATAACCTGATGGTGTTGAGAAGAGAGTTTTAAAAGACAAATATATGCGTTTTTAAATATGTCATGGTCACTGCGCGTTAATTAAATTAGGGAGAATAAATTTTCTTGTTGGTTTGAGAGTGGAAAACGTGGTTGAGGGTAGAACCTCCATCCCCCTCCCCCCAAAAACCGCGTCCGTCTAGAGCTCTCAGACAGCCTGAGATGATTAAAAGGCTTTTGTTTAAAACAGATCAGGGCGCCGGCAACTTAGCTGAATGTGGTCTTAGAAAAACTGAGACTTATCAGAGACTGAGAGGAATCTTTCTAGGCTAGAGAGCCCCTGGGCCGCGCCTGGCTTGCCGGGCTACCGGTGGCGACCGTGAGGCGCGGGCAGGAAGGACTATGAGTTGGGGCGCCAGGGCCAGGCTGGGCTGATGTGGCCATGGGAAGCAGCAGGATCTCCCGGAAACGTTTATACTTCAAGGCGCTGTGGAATGGGGGATGTATTTGAAGCAAACGGGCTTTGCGTTTGACGGAACCTGGCCGCCCTTCCAAGTTGCCCGCTGGTTTTGAGGTGCGGAGTTTGATTCTGGCATCAGCTCTCAGAAGCAGTTTATTCGTTGCATGCCCTCCACGCCTCAGCAAAGCCCCTGACATTGGAGAGCTCCTGTGCCCCGGTCCGCGGTTCAAAAGGGAGGTGACAGGACTCCAGGACATGGGCTGCTCTGAGGGAGGATGGCTGCCCCTTCCCCCCTCCTCCCCGAAGTTCATTGTGAAGAGCCTGCAGACCTCAGAATTAGCGCCGGCCTCCTGGACTTGCTGTCTCCCGCTCTCCAAACCCTGGTCCAAAGGCCGTAGGGGGTTGCTCGCCTGCTCACCCCTTCGTCCCCTCGTCCCCTCGTCCCCTCGTCCCCTCGCCCGCCGGGCTGGCCGCCCGCCTCCAGGAGCTGGCATCTGCTTTTGCGCAGAGGCTGGGGCGCCATGAGCCCCCGGCGAGGCGCCAGAGAGAGACTCTGGTGATCCCCGCGGGTATCCCCGGCTCCGCTTGTCTGGCCACGGGTCCAGCTTAGCTACAGTGAAGTGACCTTTCCTGGGGCTGAACCGGAGCCTCAGTCTACTTAGGGTGAGAACTCCTCTTCCCAAATGTCGTTGCGTTCCTCCCTAGGCGGCCCCAGCGGCGGCGCATCTGGCTGTGTCGGGGCCCCTTGGCCTTGGCTGGCAGTCGCTGGCGACCCACGGCTGCTCAGCGGTCTGCAGTTCTTTCCTCCCGGCAGCGCCCAAGATATACCAGACAAGGGATAGGGGATCGGAAGAGGACCTCTGGGAACTGATGACATGCTCCCACCCCAGACACACTGTTCAGAGCGTTTGGAGCTTGGGGAGGGTGGCCTGGGATCCTGTGGCGCGGCGCCGCCGGCGCCGAAGTCTCAGACTCTGAAGTGGAGGGAAAATGCTCGAAGTAGCAGTCTTTTGTGTCTGTACAGACGGAGGCTCTCTGGCCGCCGGCCCTTTTGCACGTCTCCGTAGACCCCTTAGCATGTTTCTGGTAGCCTCCACATTTCCCTCCTCGATTTCTTTTCGCCTTGGCCGGGTGGTGCACAGTGTAACCCGGAGGAGTGCCCTAGGGAGGCAGCTTTTAATTTGTTCCCGTTTATTCTGCCCCAAATAGTGACACAGCCCTGAGGTGTCTTAGGGTCCTAATCCAGGGTGACCCTAGAAGCCCTCAGGCCCAAGACCTCAGCTTATCTTCCCAGAAACAAGAGTGCAGATGCAAGCCACTTTTTTTTATATTACAAATGCTATTTTCTTGCTAAAGCGACCCTTTTGATTTTTCTCTGAAAAGAACTGTGCCAGGGAGAAGGGTGTCTTGGTACAAACATGGGTATTCATCTCCTTTATGGTGCAATATTGATTTATTATTAATGGTAACTGCTCCAACTGATCTAAAGATGATCGAAAACAGCAGCTACATTAAATACTCATAAGCGAAGTAAAGGCTGGCCTTTAGAGCCACCACCTTTTCATTCTATTTGTTTCATCTCAGCCTTAGGGTCTTAGGCACCCTTTCCATCCTCTGGGGCCCAGATCATTGTTTTGCATTATTTCTATCTTGCTCAATTTTTTATGATAATATCTCTCAAATTATTGGCAGTCTCTGGCCTCAAAAGGCAGATTTGAAGGCAAAAATTTGAAAGAGAAAAAAATATAATTTGTGAGAACAGATTTGAAATTATATCTGATATGCACACTTTTTTTTCTGTGAATGAATAATTCCTATTTAAAACCTAGTCCAACAGGGGGGTGACTTTGAGCTCAAAGCCACTGAGAGCTGAAATGAAAAGGCCTCCAAATTCAGAAGGCACATCCTGCATGTCCTGGCTCACTGCAGACATACCTGCGGCAAGGAATTGCTTGTCTTTAGGCTGCATGTTTTCTTCATGTATAAATAAAGATTATAAAAGGGCATTTGATGGGCATAAAATTCTTGATTAGATTGAACAGTGTTGCCTCACTTGGGATAGCGAAAATTGGGCAAATGAGCTCCGGGCAGTTTTCCTGGCTGCAAGGCAAAGGGAAGACACTGCTGGAGCACCAAGCTGACGTTAGGACGCCTGCCGCAAGCGAGTGCAGCGGGCACTTTGTACGACCCTGGGAATGCCCAGCCGTGGCTTAGTACAATATGTCCACAATGTGAGAAAGCAAATTTCAGAGCACTGATCAGTGGCTGTTAGTCTTAAAGAAGACCTTAGAAGCCTAGAGTTAAAAGCTAGGTTTTTTTTTTTTCCCTGCCTTCCTCAACCCCCACCCACAAGCTTAAAAACTGCCACCTCTGTGGAAAGGTAATGTTTAAACCTTGGGCTACGCTGGGATGCGGCAGCCAAAGCAGTTAGAGGCGCCAGGCTTTTAACCTGACAATGATGTTGTATTTGAACAGCTGCGTAAAGGTTTAAAAGGTCTGTCTCATTGCCACCGTGGAGTTTTTTAAAAGGGGTTATTGTTTGGGCGAGGGCACTGAGAGAGGACAAGCGAAGGGGTCCCAAGGCTGAAAATAGTGTTCAATGACTGTTTCCACCAGGCCAGGGGAGATTTCTTTTGGGGAAGGGGGACAAAGGGTTTGTTTCAAAATGTTTCTGTGAAGGAGCAGGCAGGCTACTAGGACCCCCAGAATGCTGAGGCAATTTAATGAGCATCAGGCTCCCAAAGAAAAATGTTCTGCTGAGGCGGAAACCCGATTTGCCCACAAGTTCAGTCTCTGGGCCTGAAATCCAAGGCCAGTCCATGCCCACGCGATTGTGGGGAAAAGAGAACAACAGATACCTTCCCCAGACTGAAAACTGGTTCACGGTCAGGGTTTCTGGGGCTGTTTTACTTTTTTGGCTGGCAGGAAGGGGACCCAGATGGCCGAAGGATGGCTCCTGAGCCCTGGCCAGCCCCTCGCCCAGGGCAGGTCTTTGGAAATCAAGGTTAAAGCTCCCTGCTGCTGTCCTGCGGACTGGGCTTCCGCAGGGCGGCTCACCCGCCTGCAACCAGAGAAGGAGGGAGGAAGTTGTTGAAGTTTCTCGTAAAACTCTGAGTTTCCATGGTGGTGGCGGTGGTTCTTTAATGAGCTGGACCACAACCCCAGACCATATCCTTTTTATAGAACGGTCCACTCACCAAAGGAAACAGAGGACTAAGATTCTCCCACCTCCTTCCTCTCCCTTACCCAAACAAAACTTTGTCAAATAATTTTAGGAATTGTCCAAAACTATAAAACTCAACTTCTGACAAAAGAATAGCTTTTAATATTTGACAATTTGTGTTAAAACAAAAATTGACCTCCTTGGTTAGTAGTGAAGGGGAAAAATCAATAGTATAATTTTCAATAATTCATAAAGCGAACGCCATTATGCTAAATCTTAACTATTAATCTTATCCTTTACAAAGTCTCGATTGATTTGTTAATAAAATATCTTCCCGTGTGTAGCAACAACGGGTATAACTCTTTAAAAACCTTCAGAAGCAAGAAAATTACCAAGTAGCCCAAGAATGTAGATGAGAATTTTATTGATCGCCCTGATTCTTCTTAATATGTATTAATAAATCCCACAACCTTTTGTACCTTGCACTTGTCAGAAACCAATGCTTTTACAAAATCCATAAAAGGAAAACATATTTTTTTTGCAGAAGAACCAAATGACATCTTTGCTTTTCTCTCTCTCTTGCTTGGCCCAGTCAGTTTTCTAAAACTTCTGGAGTCTGAGGGTCAGAGTTTTCCCCTTTTCTTTAAATTTTTTTCTTTATTTCTTCCTTCCTTCCTTCCTCTCTGCCCTCTTATTAGCAGGGTGTGTGGGCAAAAGAGGAAAACCTCGGTTTAGTTCACCCGATGGAGCCGAAGGGACGCTTTGGCAGATAGTGCGTGGCTGGCGAAAGATTGTCTCTGGGCTGAAAGCTCCCAGCGGAGCGCGGCCCCGCAGAGGTCTGGGTGTGGTTCCATTGAGAGCCGAAGGCTCACGTTGCCCGCCGGGGAGCGGAGGGTCCGGGAGCCAAGGCAGGAGGGCCTAAGGACAGGACAACGCCCAGACCGGCCAGTCCTCGGGATCCGGGCCGGCCAGCTGCTTGGCCTCTCGGTCCTCACGACCCTTTTCTCCTCCGCTCCCCAGGACACCTTGGCCGCCTCTTTGCACAAGGGATCTTTCCTTTGGACTCTTAGGGTGGGATGTCTTAGGGCCCGCCGAATCCGACTCACCTTCCCTGGCTGCCCGGGACTAAATTAACCATCCTTCGCCCCCACCCTCTGTCCTGGACCCGGCCCGCTTGGACGCGTTCTGCCTGGGTGTGTGCTGGGGGATGCTTCTGTGTGCTGGCGCCGGGGCACTATGGCTTTTCTCCCCATCCGTGCGTGTCCACCAAGAGGCCCCTCAGGCCGAGCCTTTCCTTCCGCTGGCGGGGCCCAGTGGCCAGGGCAGGGGACCCGAGTGGGTGGGCGGGCCGAGCAAGCCCGGGGAAAGCGGGCAGGCAAGCGGCGGAGAGCGCTGGGCCGGTTGTCTCCAGCGCGCACTATCACGGGCGCGTAGTAGATGTCGCTGTTGTCCGTGCTTACGCGGCCGGCCGGCCGAGCTCTGGAGCACGTGACCTGCGAGGAGGCTGCGGCTCAAGGCCATTTTCAAATCTCATTGGCTTGGTTGTCATGTGGTCGGCAGAGGCATCCACAATTACACGGGGAATGTTTTCCTAGAGATGTCAGCCTACAAAGGACACAATCTCTCTTCTTCAAATTCCTCCCCAAAATGTCCTTTCCCAACAGCTCTCCTGCTGCTAATACTTTTTTAGTAGATTCCTTGATCAGTGCCTGCAGGAGTGACAGTTTTTATTCGAGCAGCGCCAGCATGTACATGCCACCACCTAGCGCAGACATGGGGACCTATGGAATGCAAACCTGTGGACTGCTCCCGTCTCTGGCCAAAAGAGAAGTGAACCACCAAAATATGGGTATGAATGTGCATCCTTATATACCTCAAGTAGACAGTTGGACAGACCCGAACAGATCTTGTCGAATAGAGCAACCTGTTACACAGCAAGTCCCCACTTGCTCCTTCACCACCAACATTAAGGAAGAATCCAATTGCTGCATGTATTCTGATAAGCGCAACAAACTCATTTCGGCCGAGGTCCCTTCGTACCAGAGGCTGGTCCCTGAGTCCTGTCCCGTTGAGAACCCCGAGGTTCCCGTCCCTGGATATTTTAGACTGAGTCAGACCTACGCCACCGGGAAAACCCAAGAGTACAATAACAGCCCCGAAGGCAGCTCCACTGTCATGCTCCAGCTCAACCCTCGTGGCGCGGCCAAGCCGCAGCTCTCGGCTGCCCAGCTGCAGATGGAAAAGAAGATGAACGAGCCCGCCAGCGGCCAGGAGCCCACCAAAGTCTCCCAGGTGGAGAGCCCCGAGGCTAAAGGTGGCCTTCCCGAAGAGAGGAGCTGCCTGGCTGAGGTCTCCGTGTCCAGTCCAGAAGTACAGGAGAAGGAAAGCAAAGGTCGGTATGAGCAGAGTTGCCACCCCAGCGGGGCGCGCAGCCCGGGAACCCGGCAGAGAGGGAGCGCCAGGGTGCCCAGCGCCCAGCCGAGGCAAGCGCCCGACTTGGCAGGTGCTGCTCCGCCTGGTTTTTGGAGGGGCGATCTCAGCCCTGAGATAGTCCCCGCTTCTCCCCCATCGCCCTGGCCCTCCCCGCCAGTCCTGGCCCCACGCTGATGGCGCCCGGGCAGAGGAAAGGCTTGCTGGGTTTATTTTTCCTGAGCTAGACCTGAAACACAACAAAAGAGCGCAAAGGAGACCCCCGGCTCGTAAACACGACCCCAGAGCCTCCTTTCTCTGGCTCAGATTTGCATTCCCAGTTTTGCCTTGTGCCCAAGTGATCATTTTAAGGAGGTCCAAGGCACCGTGTTCGTGTTCAAGTGTATGCACCCCGCATCCTGCGAGCTTGGGGGCAGTGAGGGGAAAGATGGTCGAGATGGTTGGGCTGGTTGTGCTTTGGTTGGGAACAGGGCTTCCTGCCTTTGCGGGGCTAGGTAACCTTGGCTTTGTCTAGGGAAAGTGCCGCAGGCTTTGCATTCCGACTGTAAAGAGGGCAAAGGCGGAGGGGGGAGAATGGAACCCACATTGCCCACTCCGCAGGACCAGCCTTAGGGCTGGGCTAGGGCAAAGAGTAAAGGATCTGGCTTTTTGAGAAAGTACCATATCCCTGCTACTTCCCCAGTGTCCAGAGATGGGCCACAATAGGGGCTACCTTTCTGGGGAAATGCTTTTGTGTGGGAGCAGGAAGGCAGAATTATTCAGGAAATTCTAGGGAATGCAACAATACCCAGGCAGGGTAGAGAAGGTGTTCTCCCTTCCTCATTTATCTTTTGAAAGAGAATGGGCATCTATAAACCTGGCTGTGGGGCTCCCTGCCTGCCTAGGAGAGGTGAGGAAGAAGCGATGGACTTAGGAACCTGAGGCAGCAGTGGGATTGGTAGGTTTGTCCAGCCTGTGGCTTATTCCACTCCAGCCCTGTTAGGAGCTGACCACTTAAAATGTTTCTGGGGATATCCTGAAAAGTTTACTATTGTACTAATGTTTTGTGCTAGTCGAAGTAGAGAGAGAGAACCTTGATGCCCAGTGTTCTCCCATCATGTCATTTAGCTGTAATCTGGCCTCAATTTAAAATCTCTTCCAGGGCCCACCTCGTGTGAGTAATGTTTAATACTAGCATTTTCCAAAGCGGCCTGGATACCAGCAGGGTCATGGCCAAGGGTACTTTTGAACAGACTGAGAGAAAAAAAAATATCTTGATTTTTTTTTCTTCTTCTCCCTTTAATTTTGTTAGAGGAAATCAAGTCTGATACTCCAACCAGCAATTGGCTCACTGCAAAGAGTGGCAGAAAGAAGAGGTGCCCTTACACTAAGCACCAAACGCTGGAATTAGAAAAAGAGTTCTTGTTCAATATGTACCTCACCCGCGAGCGCCGCCTAGAGATCAGTAAGAGCGTTAACCTCACCGACAGGCAGGTCAAGATTTGGTTTCAAAACCGCCGAATGAAACTCAAGAAGATGAGCCGAGAGAACCGGATCCGAGAACTGACCGCCAACCTCACGTTTTCTTAGGTCCGAAGCCGGTCGGAGGCCAGAATCGGAGAGGGGGCACCGCGTTCCAGGGCCGAGTGCTGGAGGACTGGGAAGGCGGAAACAAAACCTTCATCGCTCTTTGTTTTTTGTTTTGTTTTGTTTTCCTGCTAGAATGTGACTTTGGGGTCATTCTGTTCGTGCTGCAAGTGATCTGTAATCCCTATGAGTATATATATATTAAAAAATTTAGCACGTGTAATTTATTATTTTTTCATCGTAATGCAGGGTAACTATTAACTGCGCATTTTCATTTGGGTCTTAACTTATTGGAACTGTAGAGCATCCATCCATCTATCCAGCAATGTGACTTTTTCATGTCTTTCCTAACACAAAATGTCTGTGTGTGTGGTTAGCCCATGAACTCATGGCATTTTGAATACATCCAGTACTTTCAAAATGACATATATATTTAAAAAAGATTAAGAAAACCCACAAGCTTGGGGGGGAGGGGGATTTCAAAAGCACATTACAATGTATCTTTTCACAAATAAGCTTAGCAATTGTCCTTGGTGAGATGGAATATTGACGACTTATGCCTTGTAGCCTTTCCCTTGTGGTGCATCTGTGGTTTGGTAGAAGTACAACAGCAACCTGTCCTTTCTGTGCATGTTCTGGTAGCATGTATAATGCAATAAACTCTGGAAACGAGTTCGCTCCCTCTGCTTTCTGAAATGGAAATATGTTATGGTGAAAATGAAAGCCTTTGGTGAGATTATCTTCTGCTTAAACTGCCTGTTTGGGGCACTTGGGTGGAGGAGCGATAGACAGTAGAGGAAGGGATATGGGAGGCAAAAAAGCTGGAAGAGGCCTATGGTGCTGATATTTGGCACTGGCGTTGGGAGAGGAGTGATAAGCTAGCCTGGGAGCACAGTTTTCATAACTGGGAAAAAGGGGAATCTCCTCTCTCTTCCCCCAACCCACAATGATAGTAACAATTGCACCCTCAATGGGTGTGAGCTTCCCTCTAGCCCAAGCCTGGTAAGTAAGCCTATGCCCCAAGCCGTTTTTACCTTGAAGCTCCCCATTTTGTGTGTTTTCTCCTCTTTGGTTTTAGTTGTGTTATTTTTAATGCTTTCAGTGGAATCTTGGTGATTTCTGGCTGTCAAGCAATCATCAGGGGCTAGGTTGAAACTAGTCTTGCCCACCTGGAAGCTGCCGGCCTCCATTCAGGAGCAAGGACAAGCAGCAGTTTAGCATTGCATCGGATCCACTTCTGCCCCCCTTTCCCTCATCCCCACCCCCATCCCAAGCACAAGACAGCCAGACCCCAGAGAAGCCGAGGATGGGTAAGTTTTCCCATTCCACTTTGCCTTCGTTTCCTGTGGAAGGGTTTTATACTTAGTCATTACGTTTTAGTGGTCCGCATGAAAATTTTTTAAAGGAAGAAATGAAAAGATCTCCCCAGTCAATCCTCCCTCTATATAATTACAAAATGCTGGTTAAGCTGCTGTATCTGAGATGCAAGAAAATGCAAAAATGGTGACTGAAAATTTTGCAAATGAACATGACTTCCCATGAAGTCCAATGTTCCATCTGCATCCACTGGCTCAGGGAAACTCTCACCAGCTTTCATCGGCTTTTGCAGTATCCCCATCTGAAAGCCCAGACTTATCTAGTTCTGCCAGAGAAAAGAGAGAGAGGCCTTGGGGGGAAGAGCTGACAGAATTCGTGGCCCCGGTCCTGCCTGCAGTTTCAAAGGATCTGCAATAGCTTGAAGCAGTTACACAAAACATGTCTTGCCATTTTTTCCTTGTTTCTTCCCCTAACAACAATCTATTTGGGCATTGTAAGCCTGAGAGCCTTCATCCAGGGAGTCTTTGGGACAGTCAGTATTTATTCAGAATTTAACACTTCCTCCTGAAAACCAGGAATATTCCTGAGTTCCAAGAGAGAGTCCTTTAGGGGGCTGTTTCCTGTGGGTAGGAAAGAGAGAGATCGGAATCAGTGCTAGATTGGAAACACTAAAATAGGTTTGCCCCAGACTTACACTAGTTGGGTAGGAGGAGGGTATTTTTAACTTAGCCATTTCTCCAGGCATAAGGAGCGCCATTAGTTGTTGATAGGGGGTCTAGTCTCGGAGGGAAAACTGCGCTACAGGCAAAGGCAGCCCCTCTGGAACAAAATCAGAAGACCATTGGCAAAGGCAATCAATCAGGCCATAAGTAGCCATGTACCCCCTTCTTTTCCAGGGCTAGAGGTGGGCTGGGAGCCCTCCAAGGGTGAGCTGGGCAACTTGTAGAGCGAGGAATATGCCCTCGGCCACCGGCGCCCTGACCGCTTTTGTCTCGGCTCCCAGCCGCGCTTCCGAGGCTTTGTACCATGGATTTGGGAGTGACATTGGGCATTTTCCTCAGATTCAAGGCTGCCCAGCCTTACCTCTGGAGAAAAAAAAAAAAAATCAGAAAGGAGTGGCCCAAGGACCTGGCCATTCGGCCGGACTTTTTAGACATCTCCGGAGTCCACCTGGAGGCCTCTCAGTGCGAGTCGCGCGAAGCGGCCCTGCCCGGGGAGCCGCGGTTCCTGCTGGCCTCATCGAGGCAGCGCTGGGGTGGCGGGCTGGAGCTGGCCCTTGCTGGCATTTGGGTTCTGCCCTGTGGCGTGTTCTCTTCCAGGACCTCTCCAGCAGCCCTGCAGAAGAGGAGGCACCCTGGCCACCACTGTCCGTGCGGTACCGAGTCGCCCTCCCGCCCGCCGGCCTTTGCGAGGGCAGAGAAGCCCCTCCGTGGCCGCCGCCGCCGCCGCCTCCGGCCCGCGAGCCACGCTGCCCAGCTCGCCCGTCGGCGGCCGGCGTGTGCCCAGCCTCACGTCGGGGGTGTGTGCGGCCGCGCGGGCGTGTGCGAATGTGGTAGGGGGAGGGGGCCCTCGAGCTGCTCCATCCGTCCGTTTTATTAGGGACACATTAATCTATAATCAAATACACCTCATAAAATTTTTATTGAAAGGCATAATATCATTACAGAGGTCTTCCACCTGTTTTAAACAACACGACAAGCTGTGAGAGAGCGTGTGTGTGGGTATGTGGGGAGGGGTGGTTCGGGTTGGGCGCGAGGCAGGGGAGAGCAGCTCCCCTCGGGCACGGGGCTGCCCCCAAGGCCCGCCTGCCTCGGCGACACCGGGCCTTGCTGGGCCGGCTCCTCCTGCGTCCAGCCTCGCGGCCCTTGGCTGGAGCCCAGGAGCTGAGGAGCCGGAGCCCGGGTCCCGACTGCAGGACCGCGGGCGGCAAGACGAGGCGGACAAATAGTCCCCAGCGCCTCCTCCGGCCGCGAGCGCGTCTGCGGTCGCAGCCGCCGCCCGGCGGGCCCGGCCGGGCCAGGACGAGGTGGGCTCGTGGACCTGGCCCTGCGGGCTCTAATTGCGGCGCTTATGTTGATGATGATTTTTTTTTTTTAAATCACAGCAGCCCCCAGTTTAGCGGACTGATTTACTCCCGGTATTGGTAAATATGATCACGTGGGCCGCGCGACCAATGGTGGAGGCTGCAGCCTGCGAACTAGTCGGCGGCTCGGGCGCCGGCGGGGAGCGGCTCGGCGGCGGGCAGTGTAACCTTGGGTGGGAGCGCGCGGCGCCTCAAAATGTCCTCCAGTGGCACCCTCAGCAACTACTACGTGGACTCGCTCATAGGCCATGAGGGCGACGAGGTGTTCGCGGCGCGCTTCGGGCCGCCGGGGCCAGGCGCGCAGGGCCGGCCTGCAGGTGTGGCCGAGAGCCCGGCCGCCGCCGCCGCCGAGTTTGCCTCGTGTAGTTTTGCCCCCAAATCGGCCGTGTTCTCCGCCTCGTGGTCCGCGGTGCCCGCCCAGCCCCCGGCGGCGGCGGCGATGAGCGGCCTCTACCACCCGTACGTGCCCCCGCCGCCCCTGGCCGCCTCCGCCTCCGAGCCCGGCCGCTACGTGCGCTCCTGGATGGAGCCGCTGCCCGGCTTCCCCGGCGGCGCGGGCGGCAGCGGTGGCGGCGGCGGCGGTCCCGGCCCTGGTCCCAGCCCTGGCCCTGGCGGCCCAGCCAACGGGCGCCACTACGGGATTAAGCCTGAAACCCGAGCGGTCCCGGCCCCCGCCGCCGCCACCGCTGCCTCCACCTCCTCCTCCTCCACTTCCTTGTCCTCCTCCTCCAAACGGACTGAGTGCTCCGCGGCCCGAGAGTCCCAGGGGAGCAGCGGCTCCGAGTTCTCCTGCAACTCGTTCTTGCGGGACAAGGCGGAAGCGGCAGCTGGGGGAACCGGGCCCGGGACGGGGATCGGGGCCGGGGCCGGGGCTGGGGCCGGGGCCGGGCCCGGGGCCGGGCCAGGGGCGGGCGGCTCGTCGGAGCCCTCCGCTTGCAGCGACCACACGAGCCCGGGTTGCCCGCTGAAGGAGGAGGAGAAGCAGCATCCGCAGCCGCAGCAGCAGCAGCAGCAACTTGACCCAAGTAAGTGCAAAAGAAATTGCTCCCTGATTTATTGCTGAAACCTGTAAGGCTCGAATGTGCAAAACTGATAGTTTTACTAACCTATAAAAACGTCTAGACGCCTACCCAAGCCTAGGCGAGCAACACGCATCCATAAAAAAGCTTCCCATAACCACCTACCCTGGGCGCGCGGTTTGTACGGTAAACAGAGCGCGGGCATTAAGGCTTTTTATGATAATTCCCCCCAAGTTGTGAAAAGCGGCCATCCTTGGTGAAATTAATTTAACGACCTCTCTTCCCCACCCTGTCGTCTCTCCCTGCCTCCCCTCCGCCCCTCGCTCCCCTTCTCTAAACCCCCCTTTTGTAGACAACCCCGCAGCGAACTGGATCCACGCTCGCTCCACCCGGAAAAAGCGCTGTCCCTACACCAAATACCAGACGCTAGAGCTGGAGAAGGAATTTCTCTTCAACATGTACCTCACCCGGGACCGGCGCTACGAGGTGGCCAGGATTCTGAACCTCACAGAGAGACAGGTCAAAATCTGGTTCCAGAACCGTAGGATGAAAATGAAAAAGATGAGCAAGGAGAAATGTCCCAAAGGAGACTGATCCGGCGCGGGGCCGGCGAGAGCGCCCGAAGGCAGCGGTTTTGTTTTTTCTTTGCGGGTGCTTGATTTCCAGAAACTCTCCAGCGACTCGGATTTTTTATTTTTATTTTTTTTTTTAGGTAGAAGTGACTGTGTGGTTGGTCTCTGTGAGGTATTTGGGGGAAAATGTATTTGCTCGCTTATGTGTCAGAGAAATCAAGTGGCTTTGGGGTTTCACACCCTATCCAACTCCCTGTTTCCTGCTCCGTTGGTTCCTTAGGAAATGCTGTATTTTGTGAGTGCACGCTGGCTTGAGGAGCCCTCTCGTGTAAATGTTCCCCATGTTTCTGAAAAGTGCTGTAGTTTAGTCCCCCAGCGCTGCCCAAACAGGGGCCCAGCGCACACCCCAATTCCAATAATGAAGGCAGAGCCACAGTGCGGACACCCGGGATGCTAGCTCACCCAGAAGCCCAGCGGGGTTGCCCACTGGTTGCGAAAGCCCCCTTTCCTCAGGGAGCCCTCGAGACCTCAGAGTGAGGCCTAGAGAGAAGCCCGGGGCCTTGTGTGGGTCGGGGGTTTGTTCTCAGTGCAGTGGATGAGCTGCTCTGTCCCCGGGAGGGCTGGGCTGGCGTGGGCGGCCGCCGCGGGTGGTGGATTTCCCGGTTCCTGTCCGAGGACCAGTTGTAAATGTTACCGCTTCTTACCAATAAATGCTGACCTGATCAAATGGAGCCCAGACGCTGACCCTGAACGTTGTGTGCCTGCTTTTTCTGCCTCTCTGCAAAATACCACCCTCCAGAGACTTCGTCCCCATCCTGGGAAGGGAGACACCGCTAAAAATCCAGGGCCCTTACACCTGACAGATTTCGCTGAAGTACCTTTGAGCTTCCCTTTGTGTGTGCAGACCCGGCCAAGAGCCCTAGAGCGCAGCCCTTGGGGGGCTTAGGTGCTTCTCCAGGCTTAGTTTCAGCGCCTCCGAGAACTCTGTGCCCTCGGCTCAGTGTCAGTCTCACAGTAGCACCCAGCAGAGCTGGCAGGCCCCAGGAGCCAGGCCCCCTTCGGCTTGGGCTTTGACACACTGGGCTCATGGAGCCCCAGAGGCCAACTCCCCTCTCCAAACAAGGGAAAGGCCGACTCTAGACTCCTGAGAAACTCCCCAGCTCTCCCGGGCTGGCTGGCTGGCTCCAGGAGGTCCAAGCTGGTCAGGCTGTGAGCTTCCGCCCCTCCCCACCAGAAAGCCCCAAAGTGACCTTAGCGATCAAAATGGTCAAGGCTCTCTTTCCCAGCCACCCCCATCCCACCGCCTCTTTCACCCCCACCCAGCTTCTGTGTATGTTTAGCCCCTTGCTTGGCCCTCTGAGGGCCGCATTCAGAGGCTAAAATGAAGGTCATTGTAAGTGAGGGTTCGGCCGGGCACGGCCTTTACTAGCCGAAGAGGCGGCGGTGGCGCCGGGCGGCTGGTTTGGGCGGAAGGTGGGGGCGGTGGCAGAGATCTTGGGGATCCTGATGAAAGAGGGGAGTGGAAGAAAAAGCAGAGGGGGGCTGGGAGGGAAATCCAAGGCCCAGATCCGGCAGAAGGTGCTGTGTACCCCCGCCCCTGCAGCCAGCCTGATACCTAGGGCTCTTTGAAAACAGGAAGAGCCAAGGTGTCATAAAGCCATCGAGCTGGCGAGACGTCTGGAGGTAATGAGTTTACGACAGGCCGGGCGCTTCGCTTTGAAACCATCTCATTTTGATGTTTGTGTTTGTGGGAGGAAAGGAAAAATGCAGACAAAACTGGGTCTTAAAATCTGGACAATAAAATATAAACAAGACTGCGTTGGACCAAGAAGGCAGGGGCTTAGGAGCCCCTGGGTGAGGTGTGAGCACCTAGGAAATAAACAGGAGAGGTAGGAAGGAAGATGTGATGTACTTTTGATTTCTTAAATGGGCAGGGTATTCGAATTAGCATAAAGCGGGTGTATTTTTATAAATATTTTGAGTATGACCACAGTCACTGTAGCTGGTTCTTAAAAAAAAAAAAAAATCAGCTTGTTATTTGGGAGTGGGAAGGCTAGTGATCTTGGGTCTTTTACCCAGGAGCGACTTTCCCAGAAGCCTGGCCAGCGGGAAAAGATGAAGTTAGACTTCTTTTCACAAAAATATTTTGTCCTTCACTGCAAACTTTGAAGCAAAAATATTGTTGCAATTTATGTCTATTCACTTACAAAAATTACAGTGTTACACCTAAACTGTAGGAACGCATTTTTGAAAACCAGGAAAAAAGGATTACCCTCACAGGAAACACTTAAGCCAATTAGTCTTTGCTTTTTAAAAAACCGTTTAGTGGAATGCTTCATCAATTCAGCTCAGCCTGCGACTTGTGATATAAATTTTTAAAATCCCATTTATTGCCCCTAGAAATTCAAACGAACACAAGTCTAACAGGGACTTTCCAGACAGCCACTCAGAGATCCAGCAAAGAGCTTTTGATTTGGCTTCGATTGCCCCCAAAATTGCCCGGCCAAATGGGCCCAAAGCATTAAAATTACAAAGATAAAATAGCAAATATTCATGATTTAACGCTGAGTAATATCTTTAAAAGAAAAAAAAATGTTTGACTTCTATACTTTCTTAGTTGCTGAAGTGCTTCATTCCTCTGTGGGGTAAAAGAGCCTCTTGGCAGTTGATATTTAGAAAGTTGTGATTTTTATGGAAATTCAGCCTGTCCCATAATTGTTTTAAAAGGCACAGCTGGGCGATTACAGCATGGGGACCTACGGAGTCTGGCAAAAGAAGGGCTAGAATTTTTTGGAAAAGGCACTACTGAAAGCTCTTGGGAGCACAAATGAGAATATTCAGGAGCTCCTGTTTGCTGCACTTGACTTGTTGACAGTCACAGGGATGAAGCATTATTAGTGTTAGGGGTCCAAGCCCCAGTCAAACTAAAGAAGAGCTTAGAATTGGTTTGAGACGAATAAAAAAGGACGTGGTATTTAGCCACTAGAGGGCGCTGTTGCTCTACTTTCTGATTTAGTAAAGCGAGTTGCGGAGGAAGGTTTTGATTAAAAATATTTACAATCTTACTTTTAATCCCAAATTAGGATAAATATAACCAAAAATAAACAATATGCACTATTAAATTCTACAGCAATATTTTTTGGGCATAACATTTTGGCCCAGTCAGGACTTCAGAAAATTTGGACTATGGCACAGCAGAAACTATAAAGCAGTACGGTAATGTAATGCATTCTATCAAAACAGAAACCTGTAAACTCATAGCAATTATTTACGACGTTAATTGTGCTCTTTTTCTATTCATATTATAAACAGAATGCTTAAATAAATTTAAAAAACTGTTTTGTCCCAAGAGAAAATTTTGTGCTATAATATTTTCTAAACTAGGCCTGAATGTGTAAAAAATGAATTTCATATTGTTTATGTTTCTTTTTTCCTTCCAGGAATCTTACAGTTCTAGAAGGTGCCTTGTATTGTTGAGGTCCAGGCTGTCCTATTTTTTCCCCATTCCACTCCAAAACCCACTCATTTATTGAGGGTTTTAACACGCACATGCACACACTCTAAACAGAAATAAAAGAGCACAATTACAAAGTTGGCTCCAAAGCTTTATTGAAAATAATAATCTCTTAATTGAGTATTTGAGAGATTGAAGTACAAATACTTAACTGTCAGAATCAGTTCATTTGCCCTGAGACTTAAAGGAAGCTACCTGGCGATAACCGGCAAGGAAAAAAAAACAAAACGCGAAAACAAACAAAAAATTAACCTTCCACCAACCCCGCAAAAACAGTCTTCTGAACTCTCTGCTAATTTAAAAAGTAAATAAAGCATGCCTTTATCATATCAAGATTCATTGACAATCCATTTACCTTAACCATTTCCAGCCATTCCCTGTAGAAATAACTGAGTCAGGCATTATTATCTTGCTATGTCTGTCCATCCCGACCTCATTTTCTGAATCATTTCTGAAATGATATTCAGTCCACGGGAACCGACCTCAGGATCATGCTCACCGGCTGGGCCAACCCACAAGGAGTGAGGGGGGTAGTTGAAATCACTGGCCTGCAGCGTCTTTGAGACCAGGCTTTGAGTCTGGGGTTTTTAGAACTTTGCATTTGGTGTAGAAAGCCGGCATGGTGTGTTTACGCTTAAGCCCGAGCATCCTCGGTGGGCTCCAGGCGTGTCTTCCAGGCCTGTTCGCAGGGCCTGTGGGTCTGACGCCCTCAGGACACTGAAGGATCCCCAAGGAAAGGGGGCTCAGTCGCCCAAACAGCCCAAGAAGGCCAGGTAGACGAGGGGGAAAAAACACAACAGAGACAGACCTATTACGTTTATTGGACATTGAAAAGGGAGAAGAGCGAAAAAGAAAGAAAAGTGTGGGGAGGTGCATGGCGGTGTGTAGCCAAGCAGCTTTGGACAGTTTCTAAAAGGACTATTTTGCCATTTGGGCTGCTTTTCTTCTTCATTGCTCACAAACTACGCTGAGCCTCCTCTCTCGCTTTTTTTTTTTTTTTTTGGTGGAAAAATTAGTAACATTGAGGCCCGAATCTGTTTTTAAGGCAGTTATTTCGCAGGCTTGGCGGATGAACTAGAATCGTTAGCAGAAGACCGGGGCCGCCTGCCTGCAGCTGCCTGGATCCGGCAAGAGCTGAACGCCGACCTGGAGGCCCCGCGGGGAGGGCTCGCGGGCGTGGGCCCCCCGCGCGGCGCCCGGGGCCACAGCCTGCCCTGGTCTGCTGGGTGCCGGCCGGGGCCCTGGAGCCCAGCGTCCTGCCCGAGGAAATGCCACCCACCCCAGCGTGAGTCCTTTTCCCCCCTCAGAACATTTGTTTGCTCTTCTAGTTACTCCTTGAGCAATGCTAACCCCCCCACACACACATTCTTCAGCCTCCCCCCCAGTCTGGTGCTGACGTCTATCAAGGTTGAAATGATGGAAACTATATTCATGGGCATGATTTCCATTAAATATCAATTAACCTGGGAGCCTCTGCCAGGCATGCAGTGCGTCAAGGGTAAATGTACATCTCATTTCCACCAGGCAGGCTCGGCTGGAAAAGAAGGGCTTTGATGACGCTAGGCTTTGGGGCCATGCTTGTGGCCTTGAATCAAACCGCTTATGCCCAGACTCAAATGCACGGTCCAGGTCGTCAACACCTCTTTCCATGTTCTATGGTCTGCACCCGCGTGTCCAGAGATGCACAAGCCATGGCCAATCTATGCTGGGCTGCTCCGGGGGCTCGGTGAGGGAGTCATTTGCTCCGCAGCCTCCTGGGAGTGGCTTCTCTGCCTCCCCCAAGTCTAAGGTTCTGCCGCGCCCCCGCCCCGCCAGCTATGACCCGCATTCCTCGGCCCGGGGCACCACGAGCCCTTGGCAGTGCGGCTTTATGGGCCCCCTTTAAGACCCGCGGAGGCATCTCCAGCCCGGCGTGAGGCGTCTCTCAGGGAGCACCAACTTGCCTCTGCGCGGATCCCTCCGCGCGGTTATCTCGCCGCGATCACGCTGCCGCTGCTTGCGGCGGCGGGGTGCGAAAATGCCTCGCCGGCGCGCACCGGGTCTGCAGCCTCGGCGGCGGGGGCGAGAGCGGTGGGAGGGGGCCGCGGGGGGGGCGAGGTGAGAGGTGGCAACAGACAGAGGGTGCTTTTTTTTTCTTTCCCCCCAGAGCAGGGGTTTGTAAACCGAAGCCAAAGAGTGTCCCCGTGGGACGCGCGCACTTTTTTCTTGTCCCGGTGCGCTCAGGCCCTCCTGGTGCCTGAGAGGAAACAGTGGAGGCAGCGGGGCAGGTCACCCGGGCGTCGGCGATTATATTGCGGCCGAGCCGGGGCGCGCCGGGAAAGGCCGGGAGGGCGGCGGCGCGGGGGCTGGGCGAGGCCCCGCGAGCCGCGAGGGAGGCGGTGCGAGGCCCAGGCGGCGGGCGCAGGAGCTGGGCATGAGCGCCCAGTAGCTGAGCGCCCGCGGCTGCCCGGCCTCAGAAGCGACGCGCGCGGGCGGGCGGCAGCAGCGACGTGGCCTGGCGGCCCCCGGCGGCGCGAACGGCCGCCCCAGCGGCCCCCGCGGCAGTGCGGCTGAGGCGAGGCGCGCTCCCTGTCTGCTCCGCGCCGCCTGCCCGCTCGGGGCCGCCGCCGTCGCCGCCGCCCGGATGAGTTCGTACTTCGTGAACCCGCTGTACTCCAAGTACAAGGCGGCGGCTGCGGCGGCGGCGGCAGCGGCGGCGGCAGGCGAGGCCATCAATCCCACTTACTACGACTGTCACTTCGCGCCCGAGGTCGGCGGCCGCCACGCCGCCGCCCTGCAGCTCTATGGCAACAGCGCCGCCGGCTTCCCGCACGCGCCCCCGCAGGCGCACGCGCACCCGCACTCGTCCCCGCAGCCCTCGGGGCCGGGGTGCGGCGGTGGGGGCGGCCCGAGCCCGGGCCTGGGCCAGGACTATTTCCACCCCGGCGGGGGCAGCCCGGCCGCTGCCTACCAGGCCGCCCCCCCTCCTCCTCCGCAGCCTCCGCCTCCGCCGCCTCCCCCCTGCGGCAGGATTGCCTGTCACGGGGAGCCCGCGAAGTTTTACGGATACGATAACTTACAGAGACAGCCGATTTTTACGACCCAGCAAGAGGCCGAGCTGGTACAATATCCTGACTGTAAATCGTCCAGTGGTAATATTGGCGAGGACCCAGACCACTTAAATCAGAGCTCGTCTCCTTCTCAAATGTTTCCCTGGATGAGACCACAAGGTTGGGATGCATTTTTTTTTTTAAGAGGGGAGAGGGGGAGAAATCTGCTTTCATCTCACGTTCTAGCTTTAAAACTCCCCTTTCCTCTCCCTCTCCCCCTCCTTTTCCTTCTTGTGCAGCCACAGTGGCTCTTATTCATAAAGTAATACAGACTTTTTTTTAAAAGTGGAAACCATGTAAAGATAATGGGGACAGAATGATTGTGAAGACCTTCTCTCTGCCCCTCTTTCCTGCACACTCTATATATATCGGAGCTAAAGAACGCTGTGCGTATTTCACCCCTTAGGCCCCTGTTCCACAAACCGCCAGCAACATGCAGAGACACCCTTACATTTTTAAAACGTTTATCGCCCCCCCCTTTTTTGTTTGTTTTAATCAGCAGCTCCTGGTAGACGAAGAGGAAGACAAACCTACAGTCGATTCCAAACCCTAGAGCTGGAAAAGGAATTCCTTTTTAACCCTTATCTGACCAGGAAAAGAAGAATCGAGGTTTCTCACGCTCTAGCCCTCACGGAGAGACAGGTAAAAATCTGGTTCCAGAACAGGAGAATGAAATGGAAAAAGGAGAACAACAAGGACAAATTTCCCGTTTCCCGGCAGGAGGTGAAGGATGGGGAAACCAAAAAGGAAGCCCAAGACCTGGAGGAAGACAGAGCCGAAGGCCCGACAAATTAACTTCTTCATTTAAAGTTTTGCCACAGACTATTAAAACTAATGATCAACATATGATGGTGGACACCACATATTTTCTTTTTTGGAAAGGACTCTACCTGTATTTCAAGCTACCTTCATGTCACTGCTCTTGAGGTTTCTGCGCTTTAAGGGATTTGGGTGTTAAAAAACAGTTCTAGTATCGCATAGAAGCAGTCCTTGAACTGTCCTATGAAAGGGTAATTTGATGCTGACCTTGTAGCTATATTTTTATAATGGTTTTAAATGTCTGAACTGGTGATTTGCCTCAACAACGTAAACTTCCTAATGATTAGCACTAAATAATTGAAATGCTTTATTAATCAAGTGCACTTGAATATTTTAAATCTTTTCTTTACGGTGAGTAAATTAAAAGAAGTCTATTAATTTTTTTAAAAAGTATGGCTGCAGAATATTTACTTTATATTATTTGATTAAAATGTATTATTTATGTTTTTTTCTTTCTGCTTTTATAATGAATGGTTAGGGTGCCTTTTGTTTACTCCTAAATAGTGTATTTAAGTATTTTCTAAATGTAATATCTGGGGGTGGGGGAAGAAGCCTGGGCCAAATATTTGAAAAGCACATGTTAGCTGAAGAGTGTAATGTGTAGTTGCCACTCTGCAGCTTCCTTAAACTTCAAGAAAAGATAAGGCCAGTGAAACTCTCAAGACAATGTCAAAGTTGACATTTAATCATTTTTCTATAGTCCATACCAATTATGGCAATTAAATAATCTAGAGTGCATGAATACTTGAAAAACCAATTATAACATTTTCACTCATTAACTTTTCACTCCGGCAAGTCGTCTTGTGGAATGAGTCTCATTTCCCAACTTGCTTTCGTTTTGAACCGCGCTTGTAATCGCCTGAAATCGCTAGGTCTCTTTGCCGTGGCTGCCGTCGTTGTGATTCCGTTTTTTCGGTAGTTGCCATATTTATTTGTATTCCTTTCGCTGTGTTCGCAAGCTCGTTTTCAGCCAACTTGCTGTGCGCATCTCAGATGTCGGTTGGGTTGGTACGTCCTCTGCTGTTTTTTGGGATAGCGATAGCCTCACCTATTTGAAACAAGCCCTGAGAGCAAACGCAGAAAAATCTGAGTGTAAACAACCGCTCCAAAACATAGCTAGCTCCTTAATAAAGAAATGAATCTCTTTCTAGAGCTAGTGTCTTTGAGCGCCGAAAATACCCTTTCGCCTCAGTCACTAACAATCGCCTGGGCTCAGGGGAGAAGGCAAGGACTCTGGCCCAAGGCTTCTGTTTGGTGAGAAAGGGGTGGGGTTACACGCAGCCCGGGCGGTTAAAAAAAAATTGCCACAGGGGCCCCCTCTCATTCCTGAGAGGGCTGACTAGGCTATCCTTGCTTCATCTTGCTCTACATAATCTTGCTGAGATACTGTGAAAGCTTTGAACCTCGCAAAGGACTCCAGTTGTAGGTCCAGTGGGAAATGACCCAGAGTCCAGGTTACACCACAGCTTATTCCACTGAGCCCCGGTTGATGCTGGGGTTTGGCATCTATTATTAACAAGATATCCATTTTCCATTCCAGGCAGCTCCTGCAGCTGCCATTTTACCGGGGAAGGGAGGAAGAAGGGAAGAGGGAGAAAAGAGGAGAAATTCCAGTTAAGTAAAATTTATCCCTGAAAAAGGGAAAATATCTTTATTGGGTAGACATTGAAGAGCTCTCTGCTTTTTCTAGGTACAGTTATTTTTAAAAGGGCACATTTTAATTTCCAAGAATGGCTTTAAGAAAATGGAATCCTATAGTTTTCAGCCAGGGTTACCCCTGCAGGTGCTGGCGGGCTGTTTGCCGCCTCATGGACCTCAGAAATGTTGGCACGGGCTGGGTCAGAAGGGAAGCACCGCCTGGCTTTCCACCCTAGGAAGAAGCCATGGCTGTGACATTCGCTGACCTGAGCCAGGAAAGACAATTTTAAGTCACAGGTGGCCAGGCAGGACTTAAACATTTGCACTCCAGGAGACAGCTGCAGATGCACGTGCTGAATATGGGAACATTTTTGCTCTGTGCACTGCCTGAGATTCTGCTGTGAGCTGGTAAACAGCAAGGATGTAAAGGGCCCAGAGCATGGCTAGGGAACACCCTACAGTGTAAACCGTCAAAAGACCAGTGCTAGCTAAATTCCAGCTGCCCTTGATTTAAGGGACTCCTGTATATTCGAAAAAGTATCTCCTGCTCAAGGGTGCTTCCCTTATAACCCTTTTACAGTCCTTTCAGTGGTTTTGACAAGACTGTCAGGTGAAGGACCTAGTGCATGGCGGGTGTGGAAATCAGGAAGGGAGGGGAGGTAAAAATGTCATTTCCTCAGCGTACTGTGCTGGTCTGGAAGTGGTGTGCCCCATTCATTCCCCCCCTAAACCATGGTAAAATCGTAGTTCATCTACAAAGACTCTGTTGCAATTACTGGTATATTTGAGAATATGAATTTCTGTATATACATAAATTACACACAGAAAGTGTTCATTATAAATGTAGGTATATATCTTTCCTTTTGTAGCTGGGAAAGACTATAGATTTGTCTTCAAATAAATACCTTGGGGAATTAACACATCACACATTGGCCACCTTTTTCTTACACTGACTAGACATTCCCATCCCCATCATGATGTTTCATGCAGACAGACTGGTAGTGACTTGCGCAGGAGATGCCCTTCTAATTGGCTCAAATCTGTCAACATCCAAGTGCAGAGACAACGAGTAAACATTTTTTGCTGCAGAAATTTGCATAAGCCCTTAAAGAATGCTTTGCAAACCCAGGCAGAGCTTTTTGGCTCTGTACTGCAGCAGTCTGCCTAGAAGGCTCTGTAAACCATTTAGAGAAAAATAGGATTCTCCAATGTTAACATTGAATGTGAAAGACCAAGACTTAGGAGAGATTTTGGCTCTCTGGTTGCAAGAACCAGAAACACACAAAAGAGAGTGTGGGTCTCAATGGTTTCTAGAGAAAAGTCAGTTCAAACATGCCATTTTGTGAGGTTCCATAAGGCCCAGTACATCACTTACCTTTGCACAAGGAGAAAAAATGCAAATATGGCTGCCTTTTCAGAGCAAAGAGTTTCTTCCCAGCCCTCATTCCTCAAGCTGAAAAGGAGGGTCATAAAGTTTCACTTTTATTTGGGTAGACAGGGAAAGGACAATGAAGCAAATTGGCTATTGAGATTATTTCTCAGAAAATTTTGGAATTGAACAAACTCTTGGCTCAGTTCCATGTGTATATACCAGTAAAGTCTTCTGGGCTTGGGAGGGCCCAACAACTTGCCATATTTGCTTGTTCATTTTAAAATATTGTTTTATTCTTCAATGCAGAAGGTATTGCTATTTCACATGCAAGCCTCTTGTGTCGTGTCCTCTGCTTCACCAGTGTTTGCTGAATCCTTGGGCATCTGGGAGTGCACAGGGGAAGGAAGAGAACATTTCAACGGACTCTGGCTGCTGCTATGGTTCCTTCCATCAAAGTTAGGGCCAACTGGCTTTTTCTGGAAAGAAAATGACTTTTGCTGACAGATGGCAGTAGCAGTCCTTTAATCAACAACATTCAAGGTCATCAGAACTTTTTCAAGGTGTACAAATGTCCTGCCCCAGAGGGTGCTGTACCATTGTCTGCTGAAGTCCGCATCTACATAGCTACTTACTGGGTATGAAGATGTTAATAGCAGAGAACTTATACACAGATATCTGATGCAAATGCTTATAAACATATTACTGGAAGTCTAAAGACTGTTTGAAAGGACTGGGGAGTGAGGAGGGTACTTGTTTCAAACAGGCTCTGAAGCTGGGATGGCCATGCCCATGAGGGGAATGCTGGAGGCCAGCCAAAGACATTTACTGTCAGGGGGAAATCACCAGAGCAGCTCCTATGAGAAATACAAAGGGAATGTGAAGTCTGCTTTTGAGGAAAAATAATTTTATACCCTAGGCTGATCTGGGGACATCACTCTTTTCCTAAACAAATGAAACCCTTCTCTTCAGTATTGCATTGAGCAGGCTTTTCAATAGACGAACATGGAGTGAGGGGGAGGAGGCGAGACGGAACTAGAATTAAATTCCATAAAAATGAGAATTGGTCTTAGAGGGGGACCTAAAGCTATGGGTTTTAGAAGGGATCCAGAATGTTGCTTCTTCTCTAACCCAGACTGACCTGAGGATGTGTCTGTCTGTGGATATAAAGACGGAGGCAGTGGGCTCTCAAAATGATATTTTGGAGAGGTTGGCGAGTAGCTAAAACCATTTCCGGCTTTCGAGCTGGTTTGTGACTCTCCTACCACAGAAACTCCAGAAAATGGAAGGGACCCCAATTTATGTTGGAGCGGGATGGGGGAGGGGGAGCGCGCACGTTCTTGGCCTGCAGAGCCCAGGTTTTCTACTCAAGATCACTGGGGCTGGCTCATAGAGATGATAGGAGGAAAAACCGAAAGTGCTTGGCTGCCCTTCCGGACCGGACTTTTTGTGCGGGGAGAGGAGGAGAAGCCAAGTAAGTGACTGGCTTAGGGGAGAGATGGGGGAGGAGGTGGAGCTGCGAGATTGTCTCCCAGCGCTTGAGCGGTACACCACACTCATTCTCCCTAGTTCACAGGGAGAACTGCGTAGAGGTTTCGGGCCAAACCAAAAAAAAAAAAAAAAACCACACCAAATAATTCCTAGAAAAAAGAGAGAGAGAGAAGATAGACGAGAGAGAGAGAGAGAGAGAGAGAGAGAGAGAGAGAGAGAGAGAGAGAGAGAGAGAGGAGAGGAGGGAGGAAGGGGGCGAGGGAGTGGGAAAGGGAGGAGGGGGAGAGAGGAAGAGAAAGAGAAAGGAGGAGAGGAGAGGGGAGAGAGAAAGAGAGGAAAAAACATGGCGCTTGCGAGCTGTATGTGCAAAATCCGCAAGGAATTGCAGTAAATTCCTTTTTGTTTGAAGAAAATTTACAACTTGGTAATAGACCTTTTTATGACCTATTTGCGGTCGTCATTGGCTGCGGCTGGTCATGTGCAGGCGCCGCTCGCCTTCACGGCCTTTTTCCTGATTTCCCAGGCGAATTTCCCCCCGCATTCTGCTTTCCCAGAGCCTCACCCCCTCTTTTTCTAACCTTTGTCTCTGCAGAGGTGGGCTCCAGTCGGCGGCTGCGGGATTGCGGAGTCCGCGGCGGCCTGGGCTCCCGCCCGGCGTCCGACCTGGCCCCACCGCCGCGCACTCGGTCCGCACCGCTGCCACCTCCGGAGCTGGTGGGGAGCCCGGCGGGGAGCCTGGAAGGAGCCCTGGGCGCCGAGCCCCCCGCCGGCGCGACGCCGCCTGCCAGGAACAGCCGGCCTTTTCGGCGGGATGGCAGCCGCGCGGTTCCGAGGCGGTTCCTTCTCCCACATGAGCGGGTTCCTGCCGCCTAGAGTGCGCGCAGCCGGGCAGCGCCTAATGGATTACAGCAGCCGCCCAGGCCGACCGCCGCCTCCAGCTCAGCAGCCTCCGGGTAAGAGTCGCCCCCTCCCCGCGCCCCTGCACTGCCACCAAGAAGCTCCGCGCCGACCCCCTTGGGCCTGTCTGCTCTCCTCCTTTTCTTGGGGACCTGAGGGTTACTGTCTGCGTCCCCTTCCCCTTAATCACTCCATCCCTAGGGGATCCCCTAGGACCCAGGGTTGGGTCCGGTTGGGCTTGGAAGTCCAAGGGGGAAGCTACATTTCCTCCAGAGATTCTGAGAGGTGGGTAGACACAGACAGGATCCCAGTGCCTAGATGGAGAGCTCCTTATTCCCACCCTGGGAAAGGTGTGTGTACTATTTCTGGACATTTCAGCTTTGCAGAGGGTCGCTAAAGGCACCCTGTAGTATAGAGCAGTGGTTTTTGCGGTTTATCTGTGGTCAGGGTTACCTGGGAAGCTAACAGGTGTTTTTTGAGGGTTGGGTTTGGGGCTTGGGTGGGGGTGGGGTGGAATCTGTGTTCCCAGGATATGCTTGGTGTTTGAATCTAGGCTTTGAGGAGTGATGCTTACTAATTTCTAAGGCTAATGGTATATTGGGCCTTGTGTATGAGATGAAATTTTAAATATTTATAAATGTTTCTCTAGTTCCTAGAGAATTTTTAAAACAACTCATGATAGGTTCCTCCCACGTTTGATAATCTGTCAGGTTAATTTGCATTACCTTATGTCACAAAATGAATCCATATTTTAGGAGGTAATAGCAATCGGGGAAAACCTAATAGATACTTCAAAAATTAGAAGCATCTCTAAGTTCAGACTCCCGCGTCTCTTATCTGCCAGAGTAGAAAGAGAGTAGATTTTTTGTTCTCTAAATGTATTCTTTTTTGGCCACCAATAAATATTACATAGCAACATTTTTCCTTCGACTTCAAAACTACTGAACCGAAACATCATGCATAAAAGAAAACCTTTTGCAGAAAAAGAAAGCTATTTTCTCTCATAGATTTTGAGCAGCAGTTGAGGATACAGTTTGCAAATTCTGTTGCCTATTCTTTCCTGAACACGCTGGGAAATATTAAAACCTTTGGACAATCTGCCGCATTGCGTATAAAACTGACCTGCGCATGGCAGTGTATGCTCCCTAAAGCATGTAGTGGCAAATTCTAACTTATTGTTCCCTCAAATATTCCAATGTAACAATGTTAGCCGTAAAAACATTTATGAACAATAAATGTCATATTTGTGAAAAGATATTTTTATCAATTAACGATGGAATCATGCTTGTTTCAAAATGGAGGTCCATGATTTGTGGCCCATTGACGTCTGCGGAATTGACCTGGATCACTAACTCCAAGCACTCGCAAATAAGAAACTTGAGTGATATTTTTTATTTGAAGTGTTTGTATTTTGTAACTATTGCTCTAGTACAGTATCCTAGCCGTTGAGATCATTCTTTGATACGGGTACAAAGCATTTCCTATTGAGAAGCAGGCCCTTGGACCACGCTTGTAGGCCCTGCCAGGGCAGCTCTAGAGCCAGAGGAGCCCCTAGGTCGGCTGGGACCAGGGTGGAGGTGGGGGGTGTGGGTGATAGTATGGCCCTGATGGCCAAGCCCTATTTCAGAGCTTCAGTCGCTTTTTCCTGGTTTCCGTGGCTCAGTGCGCTGGAGAAAGTAAGAACCTGGGCGGACTGCAGGTCCAATTACGCACGGGAGGGGGACGTATGTCATGGGTAGATGTGGAGGACTGAGGGGTTCTTTGTAAGCACCGTGGTAGCATTAAGAGCTTATTGGAACGAAATGGTCGATTGCCTGTAAGGGCATAAATAATCTGCAAATCACATTTGAATTCAGACCATTTAGTTCACAAGGAGAACTAGTTCGCGCGCTGTTGCCACTGACGGAAATGCCCCATTGTCTCTGTTAACCCAACAACAACAACAAAAGAAACGAAATAAAAACCGCTCGGACCCTAAGAGCTGAGAAGCCCAGAAATCTAAGTCCCAGCGTCCCCGACGCGAATCTCTTGTGCGTTTATGGATCTAGGAGCCGATTCCTTGTCGGGCCTTGATGTCTGTAGGTCAGGCTATGAGCTGGGCTTGCGATTTCTGTGAGGACCAGGAAAAAGAGTGAAGCTCGCTGTTACAAATGTAGTAAAACACCAGGGCTGAAGACCAAGTGTGTTTTCCCATCAGATGTTCCTCCAAATAAATATATTTCGCCAGAGTTCTGTTTTCTGAGCCCGAGAGGCAGGGGAAATCGGAACAAAGACAGTATTTCACCCTGGGCTGGCAGGCAGCTGTTAGAGGTATTTACGGCCTTGCCGCAGTGCGGCGGCCAGGGCGGCCAGGCCGAGTGTGTGAGGGCACCGGAAGCTGGAGAGAAGCCACCAAGAACTCAGAATTTCAACTTAAATACCATTTAGGGTCACTTTTGCGGAGATGGTGTGAATAGATACCCATTCTAGGGACTGGACCCTTAGACTGGCTAGTATTGCAGAATGAGGGAATGGTTGTGCTCTCTGAGCGTTGGGTGGGTTTCCTAGGTGCTCTAGATGTGAAATTTCTGATCCAAATGATGATTTTGAGGGTGTTCACATTGGCAACGTAGAGATTCTGTTGGCTCGGAGGAACAGGGCTTGCAAATCAGAAAGGACAGTTGAGGCTTTTAATACAGGTTTCCCCCCAAAACGAAATGTTTCCTGCTTCTTTGAGATGGGGCTTCCAAGCTCCTCTGCAGCTAGGCGTGGGAGCACAGCTCAGTGCCCGCAGCGCCTGCCACGCACGCTTCCAGGGCGTCCCGCGCATGTGCAGTGAGACAGCCCAGCCCGGGGATTGGATTCGACTGGCAACGCAGGGGGTGGGGGAGGGTGGACTCAGAGCAGGCAGATACAACCTGATCTCTCCGTTACCCGGCCCCTCAAGATTCGCTGCTCATCTTTCCTTTATTTCAGCCTTCCCTCTAAATACAGCCGAACAGCTCTGCCCTCGACTGGATCTTTTCAATCATCTTGACTTGCCACCCAACCCCAATTTAACTCTGTTCGTTAGAAATAGGCTGCAAATACGAGCTAGGGACCAAAGGAAACAGAATGCTCTTTCCAGGTATATCAGGGAAGTGTAAGCATTTTCTCAGTCTGGTGCTTCAGCTTTGGGACAAGGCGTTTTCTCCTGGCGCCTGTTCAAACCGCCAAACTTGAGGCCAATCCTTCAGCCTGACCATTCCCGGATCTCGTTACGCCAGCGCGCAGCGCGCTCCAGGGCTGGGCTGGGAACCAGGGGGCAGCGGCTCAGCGGACAGCAGTCGAGTAAATAAATAAACAAACGGACAAACTGGAGGGATTTTCCGCCTGGGCTCGCCTAATTAATGGGGGACCCGCGCTTGCGGGCCACGAGCGTGTTGTCTGTGCTAGGGAGCGGGGTGGTGAGAAGCGGCCTCGGGGCCCTCCCGACTCCCTCCAGCCGCCCCAGGGGACACAGCAGGACAAGTCTCTGGTGCGGGGAGACCTCCGCCCGCCCGAGGAAGTCCCTGTCCTCAGCTTTCCGGGGCTGGCGTGATCTCCCCGCTCTGCTGTCTGGCGCCTTGTCCAGGAGGAGGCGCTGTAGGACAAGCGTCTCGCCGGCTGCGGCGGCGCCGCAGATGCTGTGGACGCGAGCGGGCAGGAGAGGAGGACACGTGACCCGCTCTTCCTTCTCCCCGCACTCTACCTCAGCCCCCAAAGTGCGCTGGGTCTTGGACGAGGGTCGGTGGTGCTGCGCCCACCCTCAGTGGACTAGCGGCCGTCGCCTAGGCCAGGGAGCTTAATGGCCATTCTGGGTTGGCGGGCCACCACCTCGCTTTCTCCGCCCTCCAGAGGGGGCGCGATTTCTTCGCGCTGCGCTCCTAGGAGCAGGCAACTAGAATCCTGTGATGGGGCAAGCTGCCTCCAATCAGCGGGGTCCCGACCAGCCCCCTCCTGCTGGGATGCTGTTCCTGCCATTTACCCTGTCCTGGATTCCTGGTACCCAGAATGGGCAGCTTTGAAAAGTACAGTCTTTTGTGCATCCTCTAGTATGCTGACTGGACTTGCCCTTGCTGGAAACAGGGCCTGTGTCTTGGACTCCCTGGAGACTCTTAGAGCCCACGCAAATCCTACTTCCTGTGAGGTCTGAGAACTACCCAGTTGGGAATGTCTGTTCTCCACACTACCCGCACACCCTTCTACCACCACTTCGATCATTTCAGGCCCTCGGTGGGCTCCACGGGTCATTCCTTGCACTAGCCTTGACACCCAACTTCAACAACTGGCCCTGCCCCAATTCCACTGAGCCTGCATTATCTCCTGGCAATGCAGTCTTTTGTCTCCCTCCTCTCCTTACTCAAGGTCAATGATTCTCAGTGAAGGCCGGCATCGGAATTTCTTATTTATAATGCAAGTTTCTAGATCTCCTCCTAGACCTACTGCATTAGAATGTCCAACTATGGTACCCAGAGACCTGCATTTGGTAAGCACTCTTGCCCCACAAGGCAATTAGGATGCACATTTATGTTTGAGAACCACTGGTCAATGATCTCTCCTGCTTCTTGTATGGTTCTTTGTTCTCCAGAGGCCAAGTTCTCTCTTTGCCTCTATAGTCATCTCCCAGAGCTGGGCTCCATCTATAATTATGGTTTTTAAGGTCACTATTCTATAGGCTGAGTGATTTTTCCCATTTTAGGGAAGGGAACATGGATCCCTTACTTTTGGCTTGAAGATTTCAAAGAGAGCAGGTTCGATTTTCAAACTGTTTGGGGTTCAAAATTATACTCTACCATTTACCTGCTGTGTGACCTTGGGCAAGAACAGCAAACTCTCAAGGCCTATTTCTTCATTTGAAAAGTAGGGAGTATAAGAGTACCCTCAAAGCTTGTTATGAGAATTTTTACTTACACAGCACTACTATGTGTCAGGCATTATTCTAACCCCTTTACATAGTTTAACTCACTGGTTTTAAGTGTACCTAAACTAGTGTTTTGACATATGACAAGTGCTCAATATAATTATTATTATATTATTATAATTATCTCTTTTCTGATCAGCAATCAGGCCTAGACTTTTAGAGCCAAAAGAGACCTGGTTCACTCACCAAATCTTTGAATTCTATGGAGGACAAACAGAGGCTTGGTCACCTAGGAGGTACCAGGAGAATATAGGCCTAGGACCTATCTTGTTGCTGTAGTGGGTCTCATGGGTCCTGGTCTCTTGGGCCTAAGTGTCTGGCACCTACATCTATCAGGGCTCACCTACATGGAAAGTGGCCCTAGGTCTTCAGTGGGCAGATGTCAGGTAGGAGAGGCCTGACACCACACAAGCACATCTTCTACCCCTACAGAGGGCTTCAAGTCTTTTCATAGAGCAGGCCCCACTGTCTACCTCCTGCAGTCACCTTCTCCATCACCACCCCTGTCTCCCTGTCAGTCACACCCATAGGGCTGGTTGTTCCTCTTGTTCTTGTATAGTGTCAGGATAAGGACCTTCTTCAGTGTCTTAAAATCTAGGCCAGGATGGGTAAGCCAAAGACCAGCGGGCAGCAGCAGAGGAAGGCAGAGAGTCCCACCCCCACTCATCCCTACCACTCCCCACCCCTTATTCTGTTTGTGCCCCAAGTTCCAGGCTCTGGGGCTGTAGCTGAGGCCCAGCCCCCAACTTGGGCCACAGTGATGCCAAGGTGTGTCTTAGAGAGGCCTTATCTCTTGAAATCTCCATCAGCCTTCTAATTGTTTGAAATTTTTTATATCTTTTTTTTTTTTTTTTTTTTTTTTTGAGACAGAGTCTTGCTTTGTTGCCCAAGCTAGTGTGAGTGCCGTGGCGTCAGCCTCGCTCACAGCAACCTCAAACTCCTGGGCTCAAGGGATCCTCCTGCCTCAGCCTCCCAAGTAGCTGGGACTACAGGCATGCGCCACCATGCCCAGCTAGTTTTTTTTTTTTTTTTTCTATATATATTAGTTGGCCAATTAAGTTCTTTCTATTTATAGTAGAGACGGGGTCTCGCTCTTGCTCAGGCTGGTCTCGAACTCCTGACCTCGAGCAATCCGCCCGCCTCAGCCTCCCAGAGTGCTAGGATTACAGGCGTGAGCCACCGCGCCCGGCAGAAATTTTTTATATCTTTTATGCAGAGGCTACAACCACACATACACATATACCCTGCAACCAGGTTTCACCCCCATAGCTCTGGCTTCCATGACTTCTGCCTATGGGCCTTTTTCATGAGGGGTTCCATAGCTCTTGGGCAAGCTGCTTCTCTTGGCTGAACCAGGAGTCCTCCTGGATTGGATTCTCTCTCAAAACATACATACTTTCTTTGCTTCAAACCATGTCAGGTGGAGTTCTGCCCACAGCCTAGCCATCCCCTTTTGCTTTATCTCTCACTATTGACCTATTCCTCTGGGGTCACCTCTTCCTCCCAGAGGATGTCAAGCCAGAGCTCCAGCTCCAGTGAGTGACTCCATTGTCAGGGGGATGGAGGTGGAGAGAAATTGTCCCTTTCAGTGATATAGTGCCATAAGTATGGAGTCACATTTTCTCTTCTTGGGACTCCTTTCTTATCCTTCAGCCTATGTTCTTAAAGACCAGCCCTGGGCAGTTTCCTTTCTCCACCTGTCTCTGGCCATCCAAAGCTCCCCACCTATCTTGTCTGGTGTAAGAGGAGAGCTCCACCACCTTCAGGTAAGAAGCTTCTTAAGAACCAAACTAAAATATTCTTTCCTGGGGCCACATAGTAGGGGCCCTTATTCAGGGAAGAAGGCTGACCTCCATCACATTTGGAGTAGAGCTGCTGCCTCCTGGGACTCCTTTACTCTCTTCTCTTTCCTAGGAGCTGCTCTGGTTTCTGGATTGGGGGAGCCCTACAACATGCTTTGTCTTGTGGAAGCTTGCTAGGCAGGAATTCCTAGGACTGGCTCTTTTTAGCCAAATGGGGAGGAACAGTACCCAGAACCACACCTTACCCAGAAATTAACTACTTACAGGTTTTTAAGAAGGCTCAACCTCTCCTCCCCCACTACCTCTTCCATTCCTATCACCACTGTTGAAAATCCTTGGGAAACCCTCAACAAATTGGCACATTGTAGCTCTGCTCTTCCCATTCCTCAGCTTGTCTTCCCCATTCCTGCTCCCTTTCATCCACAAAAGCCCAAGAGGAGGGGAGGAGATAGGGGGAGGGGGTAGACAAGAGAAGATTATAGGAAGATGGACAAATACTCTTCTTAATCACTTTACCTGGGTATCCTAAGATTAGGAAATAAAGATGTCTGTCTCAATGTATTCCTTTCTTTCCTCCTGTCCCTTACTACTAGCTACTTTTTGTTATTGCCTAATTATATAGAGTAGGCTGTGTAATTTTATTTTCTTGTGTAAGCCACAGTGAAGGCTGCAAGCAAGTCTCAATCAGCATCCTTCATCACCATGCATTAAAAAAATATCTACTGAGCCCTGACTAGGAACCAGACACTGTTCCAAACACTGTTTCTCTTTAGCCTTTTTTTTAACTCCATTCCCATAAAATGCTCTTCAGAATTTCCTAGAAAGGCATATATCCTTTGATTAATTTCTTTATTAAATTATGGAAAAATAAAGAAAGTTCTTCTCAACGTCTCAAACTTTGATTTTTTTTGTACAGGGGATTAACAGGGATTAATTTCAAAGCTGGTCACCTAGTGCTAATGAAACAGAAACAGTGTTTTGAAGAGTTGATCTTTACAAATTTTTAAAAACAGATTCCACCAACTGTAAAAGAAAAATATCCTTCTAAGTGGCTAATGGAACAGAAAAGGAGAAATGGATGCCTATGATCCAGGCTAACAGCCCCCTGCTTTATACCTAATGAGAATCAAATCAGAAAATGGGTTTGGAAATACATGTAAAATAGGTGGAAATTACGATGAAAAAAGAGATCTTTGTACAGAAGGATCTCTTTTATGGGCTTGCTGGGACTTTCTGATGGGAACTGTTGCAACTGAATTTGATTTAGA
Organism: Microcebus murinus; assembly: GCF_040939455.1. Lineage (NCBI taxonomy): Eukaryota > Metazoa > Chordata > Mammalia > Primates > Cheirogaleidae > Microcebus > Microcebus murinus. Next base: position 53,839,171 of record NC_134111.1, read on the forward strand.
AATCATGTGTGTGCACTCTACAAATCTATACAGAACATTCATTATTTTCATCAGATTTGTCAAAATCAAATGTTTTCACACTGGTGGCAATTCTGGCAGGGTATTAAAGGGTGCTGGGGGGGTCTATTCTCTTTATTTACACCCCTCCATAAGAGCTAGGGGCATCTTCCCCTCCACCCCCCATTTCTCCACCCCCACCACCACCCACTCTCTACCTCCCCCAAGTAGAAAATGCTGCATTCTCCTATACAGCAGCCTCAGGCCCAAGCTCCTTTTCTTGGCTTTCTCAGCAGGATGGCGGGTATACTCCCTCCTCCTCTCAGGCTCTTCCTCTGGTGGGAGCAGCAGTGCTGGGGAGAGTGGAGCCCTCCTAAGGATCCCACCCAGGATTGGGCTCCCAAAGACCCCTGAGCCCTGAGCCCTGTGGTTGGGGGCACTGTGGGAGTGGGGACATCTGACTTCCTGGGCTTGGATTCCTTGAGAGCTTCATTTGCTTCCTCACACCCTGTTCCCTTCACACCAGGGCCGTTTTATTGTTTTATAACCTTCTTTAGAGCTTCAGTTGCCAAAGATTCCGATGGGGCTATTCTCTAGTTTCTCACTTTACCAAATCCTAAGTCTTGCTGTTTTAAGCAGTTTGGTCACTTGCAAAGGCTTCCCTTTCAAATCTAAGCAAATTATAGAAACCTCTAGGCATGTGGCTACTTTCAGCTTTCACCAAGCCTATCCACAACAATACAGAGGGAGCCAAGTGTTAATTCCAACTGCCACCTCCACCCTCAAGCCCACCCAGCCTTTCCCTAACCTTCCTCTATTGAAACTTGAACAAAATCTCAAATAACTTCTGGTATAAATAAGAAGTGGCCTTTGATGTTTTTCTTTATCACATCTAGAACTAGGAAATTATTGAAATAAAGGGGTTGATGGTACTCACAGCGAATGCAGCCAAAGAATCATAAGACATGCCCACCAACCAGCCTTTTCCAAATAGCACTATCTCCCAACTTAAACAGCTTTCTCTGAAAAGATGCTATTGATATGCCCCGGTATTGATATGAATATGACCTCCTGCATCCTGGATATTTGGAAGTATTTAAATCTGAAGAAACAGTTGCCCAAACCTTTATTTGGTGAATAAAAGTTTAAAGCCAAAGGTTATTTATGGTTCTGCAGAGATAGGACCTGAGTGGCTATTTACGAGCACGTGATTCCAATAAACTTTGTTTTATGGCTTGAGAGTTGACAAGCCAAAATATAATTCCCACCATAAATTAGGTTAAGAGCATACAAGTGCAGATGCTTGGTTCCTGGAGCAGCGATAGGAAAGTGAGAGGCTCCAGCCAGCACCCGGCTAAGGAGACAGTTCTTCTCCCAGCTCCCCTGCCCACTAGGAAAGAAAAACAGTAAGTCACTTATTACTTTTTCCGAAACAGATACAGAGGTGGGGAATTTCTCTTTCTGGACTTTTCTGCCTGGTGTGGGGAGAAGTCCCATCGAAGTTAATTCTAATTTTAGCCTACACCTAAATTAACAAATAGAATGAGGATCTCGGTCCCCCCCCCTTCTGAACATCGACAGTTAAAAATCGAGGGCTCCCATCTCACAAGAGGGACTTACTGTCTCTCTCCTCCCCATAATGAAGCATCTGCTTCAGAAGTAGACTAAAATAGTAGTAGTCTGGGTGGGGTAAAAGAGAAGGTGAGGGTACAGATGTGTTTGCCTCTGAGATTTCCGAGACGATTTCTATCCTAGAATAAAACTGGGAAAGACAGAAAACTTGAAGCTGGACACCAGCGCCTGGGAAGACCACTGCTTTGTGAGATTGGTTTTGTTGGCTTTCCAGCAGCAATGCTGAAAAATTGATGTCATACCCATAGAGCTGGATAACAATCTAAAGCATTACCATTTACCTTTAAACGCATTGATTTTCCTCCTCCTTGATTATCATTTGGGTGCTCATTTCCCCCTGGAAATTGCTCTTTGTTTTGAATTGGAGCAGAAGTGGGAAGGTGAGTCCCAGCCATGTCTGATTCTTCTTTAGGGAGGATAAGACAGGTTTGGGGAGGAGGAGGGCACTCCTTGGGGCAGATGAATTTTAAACAAACCTGAAACTGGAAAAGGGAACTGAACTGCTCCCAGGGCCAGAGAGACAGGAGAACTGGGGAGGGGACAGATGGACCGACTACACCCTCCCCAGTGGACCTGCACCTACCCGGCCTATTTGCGTAAAAGGAAACACACAAAGGCCCATTTTCTCCTCGGTTTCCGTTTTCCCACTGGGGAAACCCTAACAGGCAGCCTGAGTAGGGCCAAACAACCAGTAAGGTTTTGCCCAAGGGTGCGTGGAGTGGGGGAGGTGATGGGGACAGAACTCTCTCTCGCAATCTGCGGCTCCGTCCTTGAGGACTGCGGTCTCTGGCTCTGCGGAGAACTTTACGCAGTTCCCGGGGGCGGGCACCTGAAGCAGGGAGGTCTGCGTATTGATGGGGTGTTTGGGCCTTGTCATTTTTCTGTGTCATCTGTTTCTGCTTTTTATCCTGTGAAATTTAAGTGACCCCCGTTTTTATTGCAACAGGTTCAGGACCATGAGAGAGCGTCACTGTAAGTACCTTTCCGTTTCTTTCGAATCGCGAAGAGGCGGTGCTGATCCCGGGGAGGTGGTGGGCGAAGGGCTGTGCCAGCGGAGTGGGCTGGTGGAAGGGACGCCCTCCCTCCCCAGGCCTGGCCAAGCGAGCAGAACTGGATTTGGGTGGTGGAGGTGCTAAACTGAGCTCCTGGAAAGCTTTTCTGGGGCCTAGTTCACAGTCACCTGCCTAAGGAAACAGGCCACAGGGTCTCACCCTTGTCTCCTTGGACCTTTCTGGACCTTTCCAGCCTGTCCCTGGCTCAGCACAGGTGCAGCTCCGCCACAGCGCTCGCTTGGGTTCAGAGCTTGCAGCTAATTAGCAGCCTGCCCTATTAACGAGTTGCAGCCAGCATCCGCCTCCAGCCTCCAGCTACGCTGCAAACACCAGTCTCTGCAGTCCAGCCTAGTTTATCCCGGTCAAGCCTGGCCCAACCTTCGGCTTTAAAAAAAAAATTGACTACAAACAAAACTTAATCCTCTGTGGCCGCGGGTGTGTTGAGTTGGCCCGCTTCCGGGGAAGGCTGCTAATTCTGAGCTTTACGTGGACATTCCTCTCACGGCCCCTCCCCCGGACCCAGAGCTAGCGGTGTGGGCCCTGGGTTTGGGACAACGGCTGAGCGAGGCGAGATTCTCTCTCTCGTTCCCCTCTGCTTCTCTGTAACTACAGTTCCAGAATTTCTGCTCCAGAGTCGCTGGTGTCGCAAGGAAACATACCAGGGGTGGGGGGTTGGGTGGGGCCAGAGCCTCTAGGGGTCCTTAGCTGGGATAGTTGGATCTTTCCGAGTTCCCTGTGCCGCGAAAGACAGGTTCATTTCAGAGGAGGCCTGTGAAGTCTGCCGGAGAACCACGTCATTAAGATGATGATATTCGCAGGAGAGTCAGGGGAAAAAAGGTAGTCCCTCCCTCACTGCAAAGCGGAGGTGATTTTATTTTAATGGGAGAGGGGATATTGGAGGACTGCAGGGAACAGGCACCCTGGCTTGTGAGACACCCTATCTTCTGGTTGGAATAGCTGGGGCTGGGCTCCCGGCCAGGTTTTTTGGCCCCATAGGCTGGGCAGCCTAGGTGACTCCCTGGGGGCTGTGCTCACCCCAGAAAACCAGATCTGCCCTGTGCGTTGGCTTCTATGAATCAGGCCGGCTCAAGTGAAACCGGCTCTGGGCTCCAGGCTGGAAACTCTGGTCTCCCCAAGACCCCTTCGTCTTGTGCCCCTCCTTCAGCTGACCTGGCTTTAGGTGCTTATCTCTGCGGAGGCTACTCACTTGCAAACCCGCATGCAGCACCCTGTAGCTGAACACAGCACAAAAAGCCCGAGAGATCAAAAGCATTAGTATGGGCAGTTGAGAGGGAGGTGAATATTTAACGCTTTTGTTCATCAATAACTCGTTGGCTTTGACCTGTCTGAACAAGTCGAGCAATAAGGTGAAATGCAGGTCACAGCGTCTAACAAATATGAAAATGTGTACATTCGCCTGGGTCCCCACAAGGCTCAGGAGGCTCCCTCAATTTGTCTGGATAAAGCCTAGGCCCAGTGTCCCCAGGAAGGTGAATATGTGGGAACACTTGGCATTAGGGGAAATTGAGGTGACTCTCTGAGACAAACAGATTCAGCAGCCTCAGAGCCCTTGTTAGAATTGGTGCCCAGAAAATACCTACAAAATAACCAAAGTGGTGGAACCAAAGGATGTGAGAAGTGTGTAAAGTGCCAGGCTTAGAAGGGAGTTTCTCTGCCCCACCCTACCAAGCCCAGGCCTGAGGCTTAAAACTAATTTTTGAATTATGGAGTGGGGAGGGAAGGGGAATCAAAACACGCCCCCCCCCCAATTTAACACCTTCAGCCTACGGTCAGGCATCCAGAGCCCCACTTGAGCCAGGGCATCCCTTTGCCCCTGAAATCCATCCCGGCTCTGAGTGCCTCTGAGCACTTGGTGCCCTGAACTGAAGGACAAGCCTTGGACAGGGCTGAGGCACTGGGGCGGGTGAAATTCGTGAACTTTTGTACTCTTGTGTGCTGCTGTCGGCAAAGTAAAAATAATGAAACTTTGTGATATGTTTGTAAATGATTTCGAATGACCCCTCGCCCTGCCCTTCACCATTAGTGCGCCGGCCTCAGCCCAAGGCAGCTCTGTGCCTGTGAGCAGCAGTGCCTGCCTCGGGGTCTGCAGCAGCAGCAGCAGCGGGATGAACAGGCCGGCCGGCTCAGGGCCCAGGAAGGTAAGCATGCGAGCGTTCTTAGAGAAGTAGCTTTGGCAGCCAATCTGGCTTGGTCAGGCAATAGGAAAAGGAGTGAGCAGAAAATGCTCCCCTCCTGCCCCATTTTCTTCTGCCGCTGAGGATATTTGTTCCTTTCTGGAAAATACCACTTGATGGGAAGGGGGTACTAAAGCTGCCATTGCTGGGATGGATTATTTTTTCTTTTTTCTTTTTTTCTTAAGAAGAACATTCTGGTTGCTCGGCTGCTTGGTAACCCTGGCCCTGGCAAAGGAATGATCGAATTCGATTGCTGCAAATTGTCACCAAGCCTGTCAGGCTACCTGAACTGTCTCTGAAAGTGTGGGTGGCTGCATCGGGCTGGTGGTGGCTCAGAGGAAGAGGCCAGGGCTGGCAGCAGCCTGGGTACCCGCTCTGGGTGGGACCCGAAGGTTGTAACGTTGTCTATATATACCCTGTAGAACCGAATTTGTGTGGTATCCACGTAGTCACAGATTCGATTCTAGGGGAATATATGGTCGATGCAAAAACTTCACATTGCTTCGAAATAGCCAGATACTAAGGTGGAGACTAGAAGCCACCGGCACTTGTCAGCCACCTCTTTCTGTTTTAGTACCTTGGATGCCAGGAAGATCGACTGTGCCTGGTGACATAGAGCAGCCTTTTCCTCTCCGGAAGCTCCTCCTCACCTTTAAACAGAGGCTTCTGTGGCGGCTGCAAAAAGAATCCCTAATTGGTTGCATGAAGGCAGGGCCAAAGGGCTAGGTTTTGGGGTGCTAGGAAGTGAGGTGGAAGGCCAGCTAGCCTTAGCCCCAGCTGCGCCCTTGAGGGGCATGTTGTGCAAAGGTACCCAAATGGGGTCTTGCTGGAATTTAGGGCCTGTCTGTGGGAAGAAAGCAAGCTACGAAGAAGGCAAGTGGGGACCTTTGTCATGCATTTGGGTGAGGTGGGGGTACCCTCACTACCATCCCAGCCCACCCCTCACCTGCACGGACCAGGGCAGCCGAGGCTTCTTGCCATATCAGGAGGGCCCAGCTTTGGCTTGGGAACACCCTGGCTTGGGCACCAGTAGAAAGCATGGCAGTTACTCATTGCCTAATTTGATTCAGGTCCGCCAGATTCTGGTAACTTTTGGGTGACCCTGATGAAGACAAAGCCCCGACTGAGGTCTTTGTATGGCAGAGTCTCAGCTCCTGCGGGCTGGGCGGACAGGGCACCGCCTGCCTGGGGCACTCTGCCCAACTCACAGGCAACCTTGCTTACCCACCTTTCTCGTTGCCCTACACCCCAATGGGAGGATTCATTCTCCCTTGAACTGTGCGCAGTTGGTGGGGGGCTGCTTTCACGCAGGGGTTAGTGGAGAGGGCATGTGAGGTTAGTAAAATCAGTGGCAGACAAAAGCTGGGATTACCTGAGGGGAATGGGGGTGCTAGGGGTTGGAACTGTATTAACATCTGGCGGGGGCTCAAATGTGCCATGGCGAGTCACTTGATTACACGTATGTTATTTAGTTAAATTTGTGAAAATTATGAGATGTTCACCAACCCGGTGATAAACTCGCTCCCTTGCTATTGGCTGGCCTGGTCACATGGCCACCCAACTTTATTCAGTTGACAGCAAGTAGGAGGGCCCTATGGAAGGAGAAAAAAAGACAACACGAGAAAAATTAGTATTTTCTACCTTCAGAAATTAATGGCCATGAGTTCGTATATGGTGAACTCCAAGTATGTGGACCCAAAGTTCCCTCCGTGCGAGGAATATTTGCAGGGCAGCTACCTAGGCGAGCAGGGCGCCGACTACTACGGTGGTGGCGGCGCGCAGGGCGCAGACTTCCAGCCCCCGGGGCTCTACCCGCGGCCCGACTTCGGTGAGCAGCCTTTCGGAGGCGGCGGCCCCGGGCCCGGCTCGGCACTGTCTGCGCGGGGTCACGGGCAAGAGCCAAGCGGCCCTGGCGGTCACTACGCCGCTCCGGGAGAGCCGTGCCCGGCGCCCCCGGCGCCTCCACCCGCGCCCCTGCCTGGCGCCCGGGCCTGCAGCCAGTCCGGCGGCCCCAAGCAGCCGCCCCCCGGGACTGCACTCAAGCAGCCGGCCGTGGTCTATCCCTGGATGAAGAAGGTGCACGTGAATTCGGGTAAGGCGCGGTGGCTCCAGCACCCTCTCCATCCCCACCCCAGCCGGTTGGCCTGGGTGTCCCGGAGCAGGGCGCGAGTGGGTGGGAGCATGTGGAGCTTCCATGGGCGCCACAATTATTCTCTCCATAAATTTTTATAGCTGAGGGAGCAGGCCGGGACCATGTGGCTGGCTGCTCCTCTATGGGAGCAAAAAGGGGTGGGGAGGAGCTGGGGTGGGGAAGGACTCCATTTTCAGAGCAGAGGGAACGCGGGGGAAGAGAGGGGGGTTTCCAAAATGCTTGGGGATTCCGGAGCTGGTGGTGGGCCCCAGAGAAGGAGCACATTTGGAGATCCCACGCTGCAAGCCTGGGGGAATGGGTGTGTGTGAGGGGGTGGGTGGGTGGGAGAGAGTGTGTACGCCAAGGAGAGGGCGGGAGGGAGGAAGCGAGCTTGGGAGCGCGGGGAGGGCCGCGGCCTCGGGACGGGCCAGGAAGTGAGCCGCAGAGGCAAGGGGCCTAACTAGTGGCAGGGCGCTGACCTGGCTGTACTGTGTTTTGTCTCGCAGTGAACCCCAACTACACCGGTGGGGAGCCCAAGCGGTCTCGGACGGCCTACACCCGGCAGCAAGTCCTAGAACTGGAAAAAGAATTTCATTTTAACAGGTATCTGACACGGCGCCGTCGGATTGAAATCGCTCACAGTCTGTGTCTGTCCGAGCGCCAGATCAAGATCTGGTTCCAGAACCGGAGGATGAAGTGGAAAAAAGACCACAAGCTGCCCAACACCAAAGGCAGGTCATCATCTTCATCTTCCTCCTCCTCCTGCTCCTCTTCCTCAGCTGCCCCGGGCCAGCATTTGCAGCCGATGGCCAAGGACCACCACACGGACCTGACGACCTTATAGAAGTGGGGACCCTGGGCCCATCCCTCCCTGCGCTCCAGGCTGAGCCGAAGCTGCGGGGGCAGGCCGGGCCTGCTGTCACCTCGCTGGGCTCTAAGGTACTGTGGGGTGGACCTGGGACACACAGGCCTCCCTCCGACTAGGTTAGCATCCTGCCCAAGGGCAGCCCCCTCCCTAGATCCGGGATGGGGAGGAGAGGGGGGGCGGGATTTTCTCTCTAAGTATATTATATGGCAGGAGCTACTGATAATATAAAACCTTGTCGAGTCATTAAACTCATGAAAATCTCTGCTCTTGGATTTTGAATTTGCTGATGAAGGTTGGATGCTTTATCCCAGTATGAATTTGGACATTCTCCCCCATGCCACCCCTCCAGGGAGCTTTGTGGTTTAGTAAGGTGGGGGAGTTAAAGCAGAAGGTTGGCCATCCCCATACTAGGTGATTTCAGTGGATGTAGGAGAGCTGGGCCAGGATTTTGGAACTTTCTGGGTTGCCTGTAGAATTTTCTGTGTGATTAAAAATATATATATTTTGCTCCCAATGGCCCTGTGTCCAAAGAAATAAGTCTAGAAAGAAAGTGGAAATGGATTATTTTATGTTTAGATATTATTTGCTTAACTATTTATTTGTTGGGAAATGGAGTACAGAAATAACTGACACCTTCATGCCAAAAATCTTAAACGATGAAAGGGACTGAGCTTCAGGGAGCAGAATCAGAGATCTGTATACTTACTTCTGTCTATAAACCAGGATTTTGAACTCCACCCCCTCTCCACTCCCTGGAAATGTGTGTAGGGGGCCCTTAACCCTTCTAGAGGGAAGCAAAGGATCCACTCAGTTGAGTTCTTGAAAATGTATTTCCACATGTGCTTTTTTCAGCACTGTGCTTACAGCCAGTTCTGGATGATTAAAGGAAAGGGGAAAAAAGAAACAAATGGTCCAACATTTTCCTTCTGGGGAAAGAAAACAAAACTCAATGTACTGGGTTATTAGATAATGACTGAATTTTCTGTTCCAATAAGACTTCAAATGCCCCAAATACATAGCAGTATTTTATAGGAATTGGTATATGGCCTATGTGGGGGAGGGGCTGTATGGTGGGAAGAAAGTGGTAAGGTGAGGAAGTCTTGCTTTAAAAAAGAAAAAAAAACTTAATTGAATCTAGAAGTCCATAAAAGTTGGTCTTGGGGGCGTTTCCCCCCTGAAGCTCTAAGTTTTACAAAAGCAAATCTAAGGAAGTTTTTCTCAGTCCATTAATTCGAAGAAGAAATTGCAAAAGTATAAAAGTTTTCAAGCCTTCTTCTTTGCCTTGAGAATAGTAATTTTTTTCCAAAATCACTCTCAAACAACAGGAGAGATGTTCTCTAGTCATTTTTCTTATGCCTTGCCTGGGAAAGGTTCAAAGTTCATTTTTTCTAAAATGCTGACCTTGAGGATAAGGAGAAAAGAGTCAAAGGTAATGGCCAGAGTTCATATACTCAAATGAAGAAGTCTTTGGAAGTTTAAACCACCAAGTCTCAGGCTCCAAAAAAGAAACCCCTGGTTAGAGCTGCCAAAAGGGGACAAAAGAGGAGAGGGAGTAAGTATAAGCTTAAAACTTAATTTTAAGATCCAGAATGGTGTTATTTTTTTCAGTGCTTCAGAATACTTTAGAAGGTTTCAGTGGTAATTCTCAAAATATATTTAAGTGGGAGAGAAAAAACCCTTTCTTTGCAGGCGTATTCTTTGGTTCTGTGTCTCCTGAGAGCTGAGGGCAGGTATTCACTGGAGTCCCTAGGCTGAAATTCCACTTCTCCTAAAGTATCTTCCAAGCCTTGGTCTTTTGTATTAGACCCTGGGGACAGCTCTTTGTTCCTCCTTGGGGTGAGCCTGGCTCTCAGACTTGCACATGGCAATACTTGAATATCACCACGTCGGGATATTAAAGATGGATATTCCTGCATTATTCACATCATTGTTTCTATGACAAAAAGCACAGAGTTCATACATAGTCAAGATGTCTTTTTTCTGACGCCCTCACGTTGAGAAGCTGAAAAGGTATTTTACTGAAGTTCGGGTAAATTACAGAATCAGGTTCATCCAGAGGACAAATTTTCTATTCGATTAGCTGTATTTCAGCCGGGAGACTGACCTCTAAACCCTTAACCTTTTGGACTCTAACTACCCTTCTCTTCTTTTTTCCCCTCTAACATGGAGAGCAGTCTTTGGAAGTAGAATTTGAAAAGAGCCGCTATCTTTAAGCAAGTTGGAAAGTTGCTAAGATTCTTTCTTAAAACCTAAATATGTGCATATATTGAACCTACTCCTTGGGAGGGGGAAAGGTATATATTTTCATAACATCCAACTACATATATATTATAGAGATTATTATATGGATTTTTCCCCCTCCTCAGAAGTCCAGGTTACTCACCCCAGCTTCCTACCAAATGCCACAACTACTTAACTGACACCATCCCTGGCCCAGAGGAAAGCCAAGAAGCATGTTTTCATGAGGAAAACCCAAGCTCCTTCTCAAACATAGCCACACTACTTTGGAAAGAAACTTAATCAGAGAAACAACTTCTTTGTTTATAAATCTCAGCTCTCCTTCTCAGCTTCCTGGGATTGTCTTTTGATATGTTAATGGAGCCTTGATGGCTCAGAGGGCAGCCTGTTACCCTGATGTCCCACTCGGACCCCAGCATCCATTTGGGCCCACAGGAGTGGGCCAAGGAAGGGGCAGGGCCCCAAAACCACCTAGGGCAGGGAAGGAAATGGATTTCTATCTGGGAACGTGCTCTGCAGAAAGCTACATGTGGAAAGGCTCCAGTGCCCATTTGCTATTATTTGTTTCCAGTTTGTTCCCCTAAATATGAGCCAGAGTGTGTGTTTTGGTGTTTAAAAACAAACAAAAAAAAAACATCAAAAAACCTGTGTTGGGGTTGTGACTGGGGGAGGGGGCGAGTGAAATGTTTGCTGAGGACACTGCTCCTCAGACTCCCATCTCACTCGGTCCATCGCTGCCTTTTGTTGTGAGATGACATTGTCAGTCAGCCCCATGGTGTCTGTTCACACAAGATGCTTTTTTAATAGAATTGACCAATGTTTTGCTGCCACTGATTAAAGTATTATTTATACTAATTGTTGCCTGTAGTTTTGATGTAATTCATTGATCTATATTTAAAATAATAAAAGGTGTAGCAAACTCTCCCTCCTGTTTGATGCCTTGACAGAAGCATTCTTCCGTTAAGTCTTCTAAAGCTAACACTCAATATAAGCAATTTATTTTTTTATTTTCTGTAATAAATTAGGCACCAAGTTATTTGGTGCCTAAGGTGTGAAGGTTAAACCCTGTAAGGCTTAGCAGTTCTATTATCACCTCCTACCCCAAATACACACACTCCCAATTTGGCTACCATATTTTGTGAGCCTGGGTTTGGATTCAGGCTGCAGGGTGGTTTGCTTTTTTTTTTTTTTTTTTTTTTTTTTTTAAGAAAAAGTAATTGCCCCGTTAATAGGGGGCTCCAGTTTGGCTTTCTGGGCCCCAGACAACCCTTCAGTCTTGGAGCCCTGAGGGGAGGTCTTTGTGATGTGGCAGTGGAGAAACCCCTTCCTGCCCACCCCTCCCCAAAAAACTCTGGGAGAGAATGCTGGGTTCTGGGCCAGTCAGTAGCTGCTCTGAGCTGACCCCGCTGGTTTCCGATCTTGGGCTTCCTCACTTTTCCGGTGCTGCTCAGCCCCAGCGAGGGCTCCAGCACCTGCCCCTCCTTCCCCAGCGCCCCCTCCGCCCCTCAGACAACAATAAACACTCCCCACTGTAAAAAGTACCGTTCACTATTTTTACCAAGAGTGCTTTTTCAGATTTTGGCCTTTCCTTGAAGAGGGGGCCAGGCAGGAGTTCCAAAATAGATGGGGGGGGGGAGAACTTGGTCGAGACAGGAAATGAGCAGAATGCATAAAATCAGACATGTGTCCTTAATATATGGAAGGGCTCGCCCCAGACGCGTGGACATGTGTATTTATAAGTGCGCAGACAGAAGTTTAAATATTCAGACACATTTTATGATTGTCCTCTGCCCGTCTTCTGGTTAATGGCTCCTCCCGTGCCCACCAATACATCAATACCGTGTGTGTATTGAATCACCGGCAGGGATGAGGAGGAAGCGAGCCCGTAGCCCAGCCGGCTGAGTACAGTACAGTAAATCGGGACCCTCGGCAGACTGCGCTTCCCGCCGCCCGCCATGTTGGGGAGCCCTCCCTGCCCCCTGCGCCGGGCTGGGCGGCCGGGGCTCGCCGGCAGCCGGGGGAGGGCCTTTCATAACCCGGAGAATTTTCAAAGTGCGAGGAAGATGATAAGAATAGATTTCTACAAGTCCCGACCACGTGATTGGCGAAATAATTAATTCAGCACGTCCCTTAAGAAACACGGAGTCGTCATTAATCTGCCACGCAAAGGGCTCTCTCCGACTTGGAAAGTGCAGGGATCCCAAGAATATCACCCGCCGAGGGGGGCCGCGCGGCGCCCCCGGCCTCCACCCCGGCCCCGGCGGGCGCGGGAGCGCGGCCGGCAGGTAAATATTTTGGCGACTTTTATTTCATCAGATTTAAATCCTTAATGAACTTAGCTGTCAGGGCTGCTGACAAATAGTTCCCTTTGCTTCCCGATTTGGAACTGCGCGCCGGCGAGAAGTTGTTAGTGGCTTGGATGGTGACCTTTGGTTCAGCAAAGCTTTGCACTTATGAAAAATTACTGAGAGCGGCCGAGTGTGAGTGCGTGCGCGCGCGCGCGCGTGTGTGAGAGAGACAGAGACAGAGGATGTGAGGGTGTGCGAGGCGCTAGGGTGCGAGGGGGCGAGGGGTGAGGGGCGAGGGTGCGCGCGGGCTGCCGCGAGACAACAGGAGTTGTAAAAAACCGGCCCGGCTGGGGGACGCGCCTGGCGCACGCGGGCCGAGGTTGCCCGGTCGCCTGTGTCTACCGGGAACAATGGTCGCTGTCACGGCATCTGCCGCCTATTCTTAAACCGGTGAGAAAAGGCCCCGGCCCTCTTTTCAAGCGAGGGTCGTAAATTTTTCTTTGCGTCATAATAGAAGGCTATAAAATCGAGTTGAAATTTTACCCCAGGCAGGTTTTAACCAACAGATAATGATTTCCGAGTTGCTTCTCCCACTTTCCTCCCTCCCCACTCAAGCTCTACTGCTTCTGTCACCCCAGCGAGGATTTGCCCCTTCTTTCCCCTTTATTTTTGTTCTTTCAGTTTTCGAGGGAAGAATTAAAATAAACGCAAGGGGAAGAAGTCTCTGCCGCCGGAGTGGGGGACCCTGGGGCGAGCAGGGGACGTCTTGGGGGAAAGTAGCGTGGGGAGAGGACAGGGCAAGCTGCAAAAGGCTGTCTCTCTTGCTCACTCCCCTTTTCAGACCTTTTTCACCCGCACGCCAAGAAAATTCGGTGACCTAAAAGCCATTCCTCTCCTGCCCCACCTCACCCCCAGCTTGCAAGGGACCTGGGCTGGGGCAGCAGCGGGCGTTCTTTTCTTCCAGCTATTAGCTCCGGCTTGGGTGCCTCTTTATTTGCCTCCTTCTCTCTTGTTTCTGTGACATGCCTCCATTGGCTTTCGGGATGATTTCGGCAAGCTGGGGCTGGCTGTGTGGTAGCTGTTTTGGGATTGTGTGTGTGTTTTCATTTCTTTTGGGGTGTTGTGTATATTTCCCCGTCAGGACAGAAACAAAGTTTCCTCCGTTATGAATTATACATTCAAACAATAGCACATTAATTCAATTATTCAAAGATGACAAATGTTTATGTGCTTTGCGAGTGACTCCGGCGCAGATTCTGGGCGCTTTCGCTGAGCTGCTTGCATTTTTCTCAATGAGAATCATCTCCTCTTCCACCATCACCCATTCCAACCCACCCAGACAGCCCCTTGTAGGCCCAGAGAGGAACCCACAAAAAACCTCCCCAGCCCCGCTGGCAGCCCGGCAGCCAACAGCCTCCCAAGGCCTGGGCTTGGCGGGCACCGGCCCGGGCTATTTTATCAGTGTGACAATTGCCCGGGTTGGTGTGATAAATCATCGTAAGTAATTCCTGAAAGGGTGCGAGACTGTTGGGGGCCGGGCGAGGACTGTAAATCTTTCCGGTTTATTGCTCTATGAACATATGCTCCGATTGAAGAAGGCTTAGATCCTTTCCTAGAGACAAATTCCCGCAAAGCAGCCCCCCTCTTTGGCTGGGGATTAACACTTGCTGCGGGCCGCTGGCTCCGTCCCGGGCAGGAGGCTAGGGGGCGGGGTCCTCCAGGTGGGGGTGGAATGGGGGCACCCCCGGAAAACCACCGAGTGGGTTTCTGGCCAGGCCTGGCCAGGTGAACAAAAGGAGGGGCTTACTGACAGGTCTGGGGGCTCTGGCCTCTGGGACCTTCCTACGCCTCTGGAGTGGGGCTGCGGTGGACCTTACCCCTCCTCCCCAGCTCGTCTATGGCTGCTGGGCGCTTTCGCTGTTCTAAGACCCTGCAAGCAGTGACAGGGCATGGCTCGCATGTTCGATGCTGCTAAGAAGCAGAGCTGGCGATGAAACCGAGATGGGGTGGGGGGTATGGGGTGGAGAGCGCCCGGTGGTGCGGGATTCCGGAGTGCGGGGCCTGGCTGAGAGAGGGCCGCGGGAGTTCCATACAAGCCAGGAGCTGGAGATCGGCTGCTGGCCCAGGCTCGCTTAATTTTTTCCACATGCAGAATTCCCACCCGACTATTCCGAAAGTGGTGGGAACCTGTCCTGATTTAATATTTCTAAAATAGAAGTTTCCTTGTCCCCCAGGTAAGCTCGGCCAGGACTGTTTCCGCAGTCCTCCTCGCCTTCCAGGAGGCGCCGCAGGAAGCGGGAAGCCGCGGCCGGGCGGTCGCTGGGCTTGCGGGATCCGCGGGTCTCGCCGGGATCTTCAGCGGGCAGCGGCTCAGCGCCCAGGCGGCTCCGGGCCTCGAAGGACACGGTTGGGGTACTCAGGGCGCAGAGAGCGGAGGTCGCTCTAGGTCCCAGCCGCCTGCTAGGCGTCTTCTGTAGCTCAGAAGTGGCGAAGACTCGGCTGCTGCTGAGTGCGGGAACGAGCCAGGCCCCAAGGAATGGGGATGGTGGCGGGGGTTCTCTGAGGTGACCGGCCACGGCTGAGAGCCGGTGGCTTCAACCTTAGAGCCCGTGCCCTGCCACAACGTAATTGCCTCGCCCTGGGAAGGGGAGAGCGGGGCGTCGGCCTAGGAGGCGGGGAGGGCGCCTTGCCCGGGTGCGTGCGGATGCGGAGTACGCGGCCCAGCCGCGGAGTTAGGGGAACCCTGGGCCTCTGCTTCTCCACAGCCATCTCCAGGGACCTCTGGAGGCCGCCTGCAAAATTTCCAACCCCCGGACCAATCTGGCGGAAGGCCCAGCCAGGGTCAGAGGTCGTTGTGGGGAGAGACTCTCAACGCCCCCGTGCTACTGCGGGCTGCCAGGCTGGGGCCGAGTCGGTCCGGAGCTTCGAGATAGGGTTCTTCAATCCCACACCCAGCCGAATCTGCCCCAGGGAAGGGGCCCGGGCCCGAGCCTCCCGCGCCCCTCCTCCCAGCCCCCAGGCCTGGCTGTGCTCCGGGGCTGGATGGCGTGAAAGTTTCAGCCTCAATCAGTACAATCTTCCCTCGGGGTCACGTGAACAAATATGCTCGCATTTGAAGGCAGCGTCTGTATTTCCCGACTATGAAGGGGTTTCCGGGGCTCTCTCCAAATCCAGAAAGGACCACGTTCCGCAAGCAAAACAAATCCCGAGCTCTGGGGGGCCTGGGAGGGCTGGGCAGAAACCCAGGAGTGGGTGGGGGCGCGGGTGGCCGCCGCTCCGGGCCTGAGAGCGGACGGGCGGGCGGGTGGACCGACGGGCGCGCAGCACAGGCGAAGCCAGCTCAGGGACTACGAACTCGTTCCTCCTGCGTTTATTGGTAGTTGAACCTCAGCCTGGTTCCGTTCTACCGGGAATTCCGTATGCTCGGGTATATGGCCGCGTCTGCGAGCGCGCAAGACCAGGGTTGGGACAGTGTTGTCTGCAGACAAAGGGGGAAGGCTAGCTCTGCCCCCCACTGGCGCCCACTCTGAGGCCGAGGACACCAGGTTTATGATAAATTGGGATCCAGGTAAGCAATTGCATGACAAAATGGAAATCTTTGGGCACGGGGCGGCTTGCTACCCTGAGTGGGATACTAAATATGATTTATTTTGTGTAATCTCTGATCTTGATTATTGCCAATTGGTGAGGCAGCCCGCGTAGACCTAGATACACTTCTACATATACATCGAGCATGGTGATTAATCGTAACGAGGCGCTCTTTGTGGGGACGTTCCCCGCCTACCAAAAGGTTAGGAGGACACTACCTGCCAGGCTTGGAGGTGGCGGGCGGCATGGGGGTGTTAGTAGCAGTTTGAGGAAGGGGTCTGGTGAAGGGACTGGGAGAAGGAGGAAGTATTTTAGAGGTAAATATGCAATTATGAGAATAGGCTGAAAAATGAAATGAATAAAAAACTTTTTTACACTGTCACTGCCAAAGTAAGATGGAGCGTCATATTAATTTTGTGTCTTGGGCTGCCGGGCTGGGCACAGTTGGGTTGATTTATATGTATTTAAAATAAATTCGGTGGCTAGCCAGCTCCCTGCATTGTTCTGGGAGTGAGCTACACACAAGAGGGCTTTACCTCTTGCTGGTGGCTTAATGTATTTTTCTTGAGAGGTTAAAATGCTACTGAGCTTCTCCCTCACAAATTCAGGAGAACCCCAAACTACTCAGAAGAGTTTGGGAGGTTCCTCCACACTCCCCCCACCAATCTAGGCTTCTGACTTCCATCGTGGCAGAGAAAGGATTTAGGGTTTCTGGGTCCTTTTCCCCAAAGAACTCTGAGTGAAAAACGAAACCATATATTGGTTCCTGAATCCAATCTATTCTTTTGTTTGCTTGCTCCCTATGGTTCCTGGCTGGCGGAGGGAAGACATCCCATCCAGGGTCTTTGCGGGCCAAGGCCCGAGTGGGCAGGTCCATGAGCCTGAGTGAGTGGCTCCAAGCTCAAGGAAATGCCACTGGGCCAGACCGGACTGGACCTCTGTAGGGAAAGGACCCCCAAAGCAAGGAGCACTCCCTTAACCTAGGTTGGGACAGGGCCCAGCAGAAGAGGGACTGACTTCTAGGGACATTGCCATCAAAGGAGAGCAGTAAAGTTGTTTCCTCAATCGCCTGTGTCTGGCTCCATCAAAACTTAAAGTCGCTGGACATTTTTCTTTGCTCGCTGCCTTGGAGCTGCGTGCCTGCCAGCTTAGTCAGCTGAATCCAATTACTGCGAGCAGCATTTCATTTGGCCCCATGGAGCACTCACTTATAACTTCCCCGAAAATTTCAATAATCCCCACCAAGGCTCCGTGCTGGCCCTATCCTAAAGAGTTTTCCCGGGGTGCTGCTGGGGGATGGGGGATAGGGCTGGGGCTGCCTGGAACCAGCTCTTCATTGACAGCTGGCAGACGGGGCTCTCTACTGCTCCCCTGTTTTTTGGCTCTGGAAAGGGTACTAGTGATGGTGGCCCAGAGCCAGCCAGGCTAAGGCTGAGATTCTGGGCAAGAAAAGGGCTAAAGTTGGGCCCCTGTAGGTTGGTGGGTGGGCAGGGGAGAAACATGGGAGAAAGTTCAGGCGGGGGGGGCTTTTCTGGTAATCCAACTTTGGCCAACTTGGGGTCCTTTTTCCTTCCCCCTTCCCATGCCAAGAGGGCACCAGCCACCCCTGAATGCCCAGGCACAAACTTACCCTGTTTCTCCGTGGCTGGAAAACAAAATCTAGCTAGAGGAGTCAGGGTATCCTGGCCCTAGCTGGCCTTTCAACTTAGATCTTTTGAGGGTATGCTCCTACTACTAAAGAACCCCTTTTTAAAGATAAATAAATAATAAGCAGATAAGTTGACTTCCACCCACGTGAATGTATTATACAATGCAACTGCAGGACCCACTGGTTTGAAACCCCTGGTTCCTTGTGCCTCCTCTGGGCCACCCTCAGGGCCCAGCGAGCCAGGCAGGCTTAGAGTGGGGGCGGGAGAGCAGTTTGCCTCTGGGCCTGGGCAGCCGAGAAGCTAAAGCTGGGGCGCGAAGTTAGGAGCCCTACCGGGCTTGGCTCTCTCTGAGGCGCTTCCGTTGGGTGTTCATTAAGGGGTGAGTTATTGTGGCTTGAGCCAAAGGTCACTTCAAAGGCTTATGGCTGTGCGCTGTGGTCTTTAGAAGCGCCTGGGACGCTTTGTGTGAGGCTTTCCCCGGTGCAGTTTAGTGTTTGCAAACTACTGAGTCGACAAATTGCACAGGGCAGATGCAAGAGTGGGACTCTGTCCCTCTTCCTTCACCTGCCAGGGCAAGGGACCCCACCGCTGAGTGATGCCACTGCTTGGGCCCCTTGGTCGGTGGTTTTGGGTAGGCATAGAAAGGATGTTTGTTTCTTAGGTGGTTTGCAGCCTGATCCTGACCCAGTAGTGGGCAGCCCAGGCCAAGAGTGTGGATACTTACAGGAGTGAATAAACTCAGGGAAAGCATCCGAGGTAGAAATTTAATGTACAAACCAGGAAATAGAACCCAGCTCCCTCTTCATGAGGCTCTCTGGGGCAGCCCTGACTAGATCCATTCAGGCCCATCGACCAGCCTTTCCTGATGCCCCAGTCTGTAGCCTCCCTCCCATCTTTATTCTGCACAGTCTCTCTTCTGCTCCCAGGATGGTGGGGTTAGCCTCTGGGATTGCGACCCAGGGCATTTAGAGCTTTTTGGGAGCAGGAGGAGGGTAGACTGCTCCTCCGACCCACTTAGCTCACCTACTGACCAGAGGATCTGGCTCTTCCTTCAGGTTTGGGCTTTCCCCTCCTCCATGCAGCCAAGGATCTTGGTGGTGACAGCCTCTGGCTCCCTGATAGCCAACTAAGTCTCCTTTCTACTGGGGAGAAGGCCTCTGGATAGCCAAGGGCACCATATATAATAGTCACATTGATTATGATACCCTTAAAGGGGGTCTTCTCGGCATGTTGTTTGTAAGAAAGAAACTGCTGCTACTGAGAGTTTTCCATTTTGTTCCAGATCTGCCTCCACAGAATATCAAAAGAAACCAGAAGAGCCTACAAAAAGAGACAAAATTCAAGAAAACACACACATACATAATTGTGGTGAGTGGGTGTAATTATAAAAAATAATTTCCACTATATTTCCATCTGTCCTGCAATTCAGGGTAGCTATTTCAAAATTCATACATCAGGACGTAAAACAAAGGGCGGCTTTGAAGTAGATCACCTCAGTGTGAACTGCCGCCCCGTTACACGATAACCGATCATCGGCCTTCAAATTTATGGCGCTTTAATGGGATCAGCCCAGTGCCTTAAATGCAGGGTGCATTTCAGTATTGAGTTATCCGTGCTAAATAAGAGTGATTTAGAAGGGCACTCAGGGATTCCCATAGAGCAGAAGAGGCTCAGGCTGAGAGATCGGGAGGGAGAACTTGGGCAGAATAAAAATAAATCCCCTTCCAAGCAACCCGAAAAGGAGTGGCTTCCAAATCTTGAATTAGCAAAGCCAACATGGAAGGTAGAATTATTGCTCGGTTCCAGTGAATTAGCAGGATGCCCAGCAAGAGTTTGGGCCCCCAGAAAGAGATCCGTGGGCTTCTGAGGCCCTGGTTAAGGCAAAACAGGGAATGCGCCGAGACCGACTTGAATCTTAGAGAATTTTAAGAGAAACGGACGCAACTAGCACTCCATTGCCTCCTCCTTCTTTTCCAACTTGCACGGACCGACTCTGCCCATCTGTGATTTACGACCCGTTGCAGCGCTAGTCACAGCCCGGCCCCTATTGCCCCCTCCCTTCCCACCCCTTCCCTACAGCCTTTCCTCGGCCACAGCGGGCAGGCGAGCGCCGGGCCGTCCGCGCGGTGGTCGGGCGAGCCTCCTGGCGTCCCAGGCCGTGGCGGCAGCAGGTCTTCGGTCCTGGCGAGGCTGCGCGCGTCCGGTCTTGACTCCGGTGGCGGAGCAGAGCTGCTAGCAAAGGCAAGCGCCGGCCACTTTATATAATCCCGCCGCTCACAGGGTGAGCGAGCGGGAAAAGTGCGGAGTAGGGAATTCTTTTGCTGCGCTGCCTCCTACGCGGAGCCTGCTTTCCACTTCTGAAAAGTGCTGGGCCTTGGGAAGTGTTTTTCTTTTCATTCCTTACTGAAGCGTTTACTGCCGCCGTGGTCGCAGTCATAAATTTTGTTACAAACCACAATGACAGGTGCATTGATATGCACCGTGAGAGCTCCAGCTGCTTAATAACCCCGTCCCCTGGCCGCTGTGAGCGCCCTTTATTTATTCGGTATCATATTAGGTATTGATCCCGGGCAGAATTAAGTGCGGTGAGCAAGTATCAGGGCTGGGCTGCTTCGTGGGCGCAGCGGGCGCAGTGGGCAAGCACGGCCCGGGGAAGCGGGTGGTGGTCGCTCAGAAGATGCCTCCTTTCCGATGGGAGACCGTTTGGCACTGTATTCTGGGCCTGTGGCTGGGCCTCCGAGCTGACTTGGGCAACTTCCCGGAACCGCAAGAAAGGGCAAGCCGGATCCCATTTGGCGCCCCTTTCCCAGGAGGGGCACAGCATGGCCCGGGCCAGTTTCCCGGACTTAGGGGGTGGAGAGGAGGAGAAGGGAGAGAAAAGGCAGCTGAGGACTTCGAAGAAATGTGGAGCTCCGCTCGACCGCCCCTCCCCCTACACCGGCCGGTCTTCACCCCAAGGCATTTGGATCTTGGAGCCCAAATGAGCAAAGGTACCAAAGGGCGAGAAAAGAAAGCCTTTAAAAAAAAGGGGGGGGTCGAAAAGATGAGCCACTGAACAGTTGACCATTGTCCAAGTGATTTATGACCCGTTCCTGCTTTTTAGGTTCAAGCAGAGTTCACAAGGAGTAGGGATTTCTGGAAAGAAATAAGCCTTTTTACCAGTTTTGTAACAATGTTCTCAGGTTTTGTTTTAAGAGAGGTGGCTTCTTTGGGGTGCTGTATTTTTGGGGGACTGCAAAGCCATTCCCAGTGAAGACAGCACTGCCTTTTGGTGAAATGGACATTAAGGTAGTAGATCATCATTGAGTGGGCCTGAAAATTTCTTAGGACAATGTAAACAGGCAGGAAAACAGACTGTGGTTAGTCAGGAAACTGCCTAGTATTTGTACTTTGGAGGTCTGTACACAACTTTTTCTAGGTATATGCCATAGGAACAAATATATATGTAAAGCCATCTGTCTCAAAGATCTGGTCAGTTCCTAAATAACCTATTTTAATGTGACTGGTCCACCTATCAAGATAAACTTGGTCAACTTGGGAGGCAGGAGGGGGGATGTTTTGCTTCCACAGTTGTATAAATGGAATGACAGAAGCAGCAGCAAGTTCTGCTGGTCTGAGTTTCTGGTGTGACTTTTAGACATCCAGACCCTTAAGACTGGAAGCAGAATCCCAGAAAAGGCCAAAACTTACCCAAACCCAGAATGTCTTTCTTGGGGCAAACACATGTAAATATTAGTCACAGGATGAGGATGTAGCTATCCATTTGATATTCAGTAACATTAACAGGGAAAGATACAGAAAATTAATCAAAAGAAAGATTAAGTCCAGCTTTGTTAGGTAGTTCCTAACTGCATACATTTAAGAACACCAGCAGAAACAATTCCTACAATATAACATCTTAGTATTATGTACTCCATTGAAAAGGGCCTGTTCTTCATCAAGATAAATGGCATATTCACTTATATTATAAAACACAATGAGCAAGAAAACTGCCTACCAAACAAAGACTAATTTGAAGTATTAAAAAATTGAGTTAGGCCGGGCGCGGTGGCTCACGCCTGTAATCCTAGCTCTTGGGAGGCCGAGGCGGGCGGATTGCTCAAGGTCAGGAGTTCAAAACCAGCCTGAGCAAGAGCGAGACCCCGTCTCTACTATAAATAGAAAGAAATTAATTGGCCAACTGATATATATATAAAAATAATTAGCCGGGCATGGTGGCTCATGCCTGTAGTCCCAGCTACTCGGGAGGCTGAGGCAGAAGGATCGCTCGAGCCCAGGAGTTTGAGGTTGCTGTGAGCTAGGCTGACGCCACGGCACTCACTCTAGCCTGGACAACAAAGTGAGACTCTGTCTCAAAAAAAAAAAAAAAAAAAAAAAAAAAAATTGAGTTAGGTTCTCAGGTGAAAGTGGAGGGAAAATGTGTGGACAAAGAAGTGTTTTTGGTACCTGTGGTCAACTCCATTAGGCCACACAAGCTCTCTAGATAATGTGGCCCATCATGATGACCAGGATGGAAGCCAGGGAGAGTTTCTGGGAAGGAAAGCTGCCTAAATGACGAGATCAAGAATTAAGACCACGGAGCTGACCTATGAGTTTTCTTTATCAAACAGACAAAAGTGATTGAATGGTATTAGTTATACTTTAACTCCTTAGGAGCCTTTTGGAAGAAGTGGGGAGAGAGAGAAAGAAGGGAAACCCCCATCAAGAGTCACAGGATACAAAAGGAGTAGAATATTTCTTAGTTTCTTTTTTTCTTCTTTTTCTAATTCTGAGCCCATTCATCATGTCAGGAGCGGCTCTCTCACTGGCTGTGTGTTGGGTGGGAGGTGGGGTGGGATAGATGCTCCAGAGCAGAGGTCAATAATAATATCTATTTATACAATAGACCCAGCATAAAAATGATGAAGTTTTAAAGCATTCTGTATTCACCCATGTTCCATGCATTTCAAATTCTAAATCTTTCCACCCATTTCCAGTAGTATCCATTTAAAAGTAGTGGGAGAACAAAGTAAAGGGTCTAGAAAAATGTTGATGAAAGAAAAGAAACATTTTCTAGCCTCAAAATAAGTCTGGAAGTCTGGAAGTCTTCTTCTTGGTTTTTATCTCCTAGTTTTCTACATTGTAGATCTCACAGTGCTGACCCACAGAGCTAACTGGGCTGATTCTCACCCTGTCATCACAAAGGGGACTATCTGAACTTTCATGAAAGATGCTGTGATTTTGAAATCAGGTGGGGGAGGTTTTTTTTTTTTTTTTTCCAGAGCTCTTGCTGTTCTCATTGTGTTATAGGGCTTACTTTTACCCATCAAAACCCTGTGAGGACCCAGTGATTGACTGATTGATCCATTTATTCATCCACTTATTCAACAAGCAATTATTGGATTTGCTACATGCAGGACACTGGGCTGAATGTTAGGAATATATAGATGAATGACACAGTCCCTGTCTGCAAGGAGCTCACAGTTTAGTGGGAGTATCAGCCAGTAAAATGCATGGGGCTGTAAGTGCTTTTCTGCACAGGATCAAAGGCTAATGGACAATTTTGAAGGGGGAAAAATGCATTTAGGGTAGAGGGAAGCCTCTTCCCTTGCTAGAGTTGAGCTAAAGAGAAGGTCTTTTCTTAAATTTAGAGAAAATTCCTTCTGACTTTTCTAAGAGTTCTAAGAGTTCAGATAAATCCCAGAACCAGCACCTTGCCTATCCACCGCCCCCCCCCCATGAAATGGGTGGGAAGCAGAGAGCATGGGCTATTTCTTCTATATTGACTGTTCTTGCCAATGACAGTCCCTCTGGGCCTCTCACTTTTCTTCTCAGCAGGTGACCTGGAGCCTGGGGGCTGGCCCAGCTCTCTCAGGATTCTGAAGACATTGGAGGTGGCAGTGAAGGAGACAGTGGTAGTCAATGTTATTTGAGCAGGGTCAGCAGGCCCTGGAGCTTCCTGAGTGCACAATGCAGAAGGCTGCTTACTATGAAAACCCAGGACTATTCGGAGGCTATGGCTACAGCAAAGCCACTGACACTTATGGCTACAGCAACCCTCATCAGCCCTACCCACCCCCTGCTGCTGCCAACACCCTGGACACTGATTACCCAGGTTCTGCCTGCTCCATCCAGAGCTCTGCACCTCTTCGAGCCCAAGCCCACAAGGGAGCTGAACTCAATGGTAGCTGCATGCGGCCTGGCACTGGGAACAGCCAGGGTGGGAGTGGTGGCAGCCAGCCTCCTGGTCTGAACTCAGAGCAACAGCCACCACAACCCCCTCCTCCACCATCGACCCTGCCCCCATCTTCACCCACCAATCCTGGAGGTGGAGTGCCTGCCAAGAAGCCCAAAGGGGGACCCAATGCTTCTAGCTCCTCAGCCACCATCAGCAAGCAGATCTTCCCCTGGATGAAAGAGTCCCGACAGAACTCCAAGCAAAAGAACAGCTGTGCCACTGCAGGTAGCTCTTTGAGATGGCTCACCCTGGACCAAGGCCCCTCCAGACTGACTCCAGGAAGAACCCGTTATGGCTGGGAGTGCAACCTTGGAAGCCAAATCTCTATACTCCTCCTCATGCTGAAATGTCCTTCCTTTTCAGTGTCCCTGATTGGGGTCATGACCTTGCAGTGATAGGGTGCTCACTTCCATTCCATGCAGCTGATGCCATTGCTGGAGAGGTCTCACAATTATTAATATAGAGCTCTTCCTTAAACTGACATCTGTTTTCCAGGGCTGCTAGTCATAACTCAGCTCCATTTCCCACCCAACAGCTTTTCAAAATTTGAAGACAGGTGTTATAATCCCCAAGCCTAGGTAGTTATATAGTCTATACCACATGAATCCCATTCCTTCAAATTAGTACGTCAGGTCCAAGGAGCAATATGTCAAGAACCATGCCAAGTACTTCATGAGCATTAACTAATTTAATTTTCCAAAGAATCTTTTGAAGTAGGTATAACATTTTCATTTTACAAATAAGGAAACTGTTAGAAATGATAGGCAACTCTCCCAAGATCAGGAAACTGCAAAGTGGTAGATTTGAATCAGACTGGGCCTGCATGGCATAACAATAAGACTCCACTTGACCTACTCCAACCCATTTCTCCCCACTCCAGCAAACCTGCAATGGGGAGGTGTATATCCATCCTAGGGGGAGAGGATGTTCTGAGAGACAAGAGCAGTTTTTGGATTTTTCTCCTTGGAAGGGGTACCCTAGGGAGCCAGTCCCTAGAGTTGAGAAGGTCTTCTCTAGGTCCAATGTGTATGGAAGAAGAAAGGCATGGCCAGGAGTTCCTAAGCCTCTTCCTTCTCTCTGCTCAGACTGCTTGGTTCCTGAAATTTTCTGGCCTTGTGTTCTCTGATGTGGTTTATCTTCAGGTAGATGAACTTGCTTCCAGGTCCAAGGCTAGTTTGAGGCCTGGAATGTGGCTTGTTATCAGGTCTCTGGTTTGCCTGATGCTCTCTGGGGCTGCTGCTTCTAAGGCAAAGGTATCATCCTGCCTGCAAGCTCCTTTTCCTGCCCCTCCCTCCTCAGCAGCAGGCTTAGGCCCTCCCTCCCAGGAGAAATCCATTTGTCTTCCCAGGAAGGGAGTGGACAAGCAGCTGAGAGGTGGCAGGGCTAGTAGAAGCCAGTGTTGAAGCTGCTGCTCCCAGCACTGCAATACTCAAAATGCTTCTAGCCTGGCCTTGGACGCTCTAAAACTCCAGGGCAGTATTTTTTTGGTTTATCACCCCCCTGCCTTTGTGTACTGCTGGGCTGGAGTGAGGTATCAAGACCCCACCTTCATTCTTTGTTCCCTGGGGGGTTCTTTTCCTAGGAGCCAGTCCCTAAGCAAGGCAGGATGGAGCTGCTTCCTCCTCCCTGCTCCCCACCCCCAGCGGCAGAGGCTGGGAGGAGTGTTCAAAGAAGTCTAGCCCTTCTTTGACAGAGGGGGAGGCCTTACCAGCTGCTCCTAGTCTCTCATTATACTCCTTCATGGCCTTTGGGTGGAGATGAGATGATGGGCTAGGCTGGAGGGGAGAGGGTGGGCACAGTGAATCGGATCTTAGAAAGCAGATGGAGGTTTCAGGTGCAACTGACAGGTAGGCCTGAGGAGGAGGTGAGTTCCCCCTCGGAATTGTACCTCTCTAACGCCCCCTCCCCGCTCTAGCCTGGATTGGAGGTGGGGGAAAGGGAGGAGGAAAAAGGAACCAGGAAAGCACCTCTCTTCCCCCTCGCTCAGCGCCCCCTCTCTCTCCCTTCCTGCCCAGGAGAAAGCTGCGAGGACAAGAGCCCGCCGGGCCCAGCATCCAAGCGGGTACGCACCGCGTACACCAGTGCGCAGCTGGTGGAGTTGGAGAAAGAATTCCACTTCAACCGCTACTTGTGCCGGCCGCGCCGTGTGGAGATGGCCAACCTGCTGAATCTCACCGAACGCCAGATCAAGATCTGGTTCCAGAACCGGCGCATGAAGTACAAGAAGGACCAGAAGGCCAAGGGCATCCTGCACTCGCCGGCTGGCCAGTCCCCTGAGCGCAGCCCTCCGCTCGGCGGCGCCGCTGGCCACGTGGCCTACTCGGGCCAGCTGCCGCCCGTGCCCGGCCTGGCCTACGACGCGCCCTCGCCGCCCGCTTTCGCCAAATCGCAGCCCAATATGTACGGCCTGGCCGCCTACACGGCGCCGCTCAGCAGCTGCCTGCCACAGCAGAAGCGCTACGCGGCGCCGGAGTTCGAGCCCCACCCCATGGCGAGCAACGGCGGCGGCTTCGCCAGCGCCAACCTGCAGGGCAGTCCGGTGTACGTGGGCGGCAACTTCGTCGACTCCATGGCGCCCGCGTCCGGGCCCGTCTTCAACCTGGGCCACCTCTCGCACCCGTCGTCGGCTAGCGTGGACTACAGTTGCGCCGCGCAGATTCCTGGCAACCACCACCATGGACCGTGCGACCCTCATCCCACCTACACAGATCTCTCGGCCCACCACTCGTCTCAGGGACGCCTGCCCGAGGCCCCCAAACTGACGCATCTGTAGCGGCCTCCGCTGGCCCGAACTCGCGGCGCAATTACCTCTTCTGCTTTGGTGGTGGGGGTGGCGGGCGGGGCCCGCGGGGCAGCTGGGGACCCCCTCCCCCGCTCTGGCCCTGCCGCTGCCTCCCGGGTCTCTGGCCTCCAGCGGCAGAGGCGCAGGCGACCTGGCCTCCCCTCCATGCGCGTCCTCCTTTGGGTGACTCGCCATAAATCAGCCGCAAGGATCCTCCCCTGTAACCCTGACAGTGCCACGTACTGAGGACCGAGGGACTCTAGTCTGGTAATGGTGTCCCAAAGGTAAGTCTGAGACCCATCGGTGGTGTGCCCAGCAGAAGGATCAGAGCCCTGAGACCCCTGAGAGCCCTGGTCCTGGCCCGCGTCTAGCTTAGTTTCGGAGACCTTAATTTATATGCTCCTTCCCGTCCCGTAAGGATTGCATCGGACTAAACTCTGTATTTATTTGAAGCGAATCATTTCGTTTCCCTGATTATTTATCCTTGTCTGAATGTATTTATGTGTATATTTGTAGATTTCTCCAGCCGAGTTTAGGAACGCGCTCCTAGGCCTTGGGGCCACATTTCACCTCTTTAGTCCCCTTGGTCTGAACTAGTTGAGAGAGTAGTTTTGAACAGTTGTAACCGTGGCTGGTGTTTGTAGTTGATGTAAAGGATTAAGACCGCAAATTGTCCTTCATGGGTAGAGAGTCAGGAAACCCGGTGGCGTTGCAACAAGACACATTAGTCAGTTCTCAACAGCTATAGCCCTTGCCACTAGACACAGTTTATTGATTTCAAATTGTCTGGTACTATTTGAACAAATATTTAGAATAAAAAAATTTCTCAGTTGGAAGTGTATTTGTGTTAATCACGCACACTTGCAAGCAGATCACTATGCCTTTACCTTTTGCACAATCCCTATGGAAGGCCGGCAATAGACTGACCTTTTGAAAAATTATTTTATTTCTTTGGGATCTAGTTCACAGATTGATTCTGGGCATACTTTATTACTTTCCAGCTGTTGAAATTAGGGGAAAAAATGAGGATGCAAACCTAGAAAGGTTCTGGGCAGGATGATTTGGATAGGGCTTTTCGAAAGCAGTGCTGGCTTTGCTGTTTCCTAACGCCCTCTTTCCAGACACAATTGACTTTTACATTGGGGAGGCCAGAGATCACTTTTCTGCAT
Organism: Microcebus murinus; assembly: GCF_040939455.1. NCBI lineage: Eukaryota > Metazoa > Chordata > Mammalia > Primates > Cheirogaleidae > Microcebus > Microcebus murinus. The sequence continues at coordinate 53,866,977 of NC_134111.1, forward strand.
TAAGTAATAAAAAAAAAAACTTTGAAGAAAACTGACAATCAAAGAAAAGACATAAGAGAAATCGTAAGAAGAATTGAGCTATGAAAAAGCTAAGGTGCCAAAAAAGAAATCATTATTTGGAGATACACACCTAAGCTTTTTCTCTAGGAAATGCCGTCATAAATTCTTCCTCTGTAGTGGTCATTAGTTCATTTCGAAAGAAAACAAACCTTCCCCAAGATGTAAAGAAATAAAGTTTCATTAATGGAACATAACAAGTGTAAACACCTTGTTTACTCCTGTTTCTTTGTACAAAACGGGCAAAAATGTCTTCAAGGTTTTATAACCATTTTGTAAATATTATCCTGGCTTCAGCTAGGGGCGGACAACTTACCCGCTTCTTTGGAAGGGACCACTTAGAAAAACGCCTTCAGATAAGGTTCAATTCTTTTGTATTTCAGCAAAGTCAGCCCACGCATCTCTATTTGGTTTGACAAATACTGCAACTCCTACTACATACCCAGTGACACGAGGTGAAATTCCTATTGTGTGGAAATAATTTAACTTCTGATCTTCTGGTGGAACAACAATCGTTTCTATTTGGATGTTTGTGTTTCGCTAAGTAATGATGGCTCAAAATAATATTTAGTTTCCTTGTTCCTTTGTGCTGTTTTTTAAATGGCATGTTAGATTGGGGGCGGGAGGGGATATCCTTTTGCTAAATTTCACTTTATCTGAGCAGATTTAAAGCATATATGTTGTAGAAGTGTATCAACAGAATAAATGACTTCAATCGAAGGCATATTTTACCCACTTTCAAGGCTTAACATTGTTTTCTATAAAATTTGCATCCATAGGCAAAATTTTTAATTGTCTTGTAAAATTATTTTTTAAGCTACTAGGGAAATCAAAGAAGAGCTCGCTGCCTTGCAGGGATTACAACTACCTTTCTTAACTGGCTAAACATTAAATAGATGAATTGTCAGGCTGCTTAGATTCAGCCCGGTTTTTCCCTCATCTCCTCTTCCTACCATAAATAATAATAAAAATACATAATGCATCATGGCTCTAGGCGTTTTCCAGCGCGGTGTGTTACCGCAGGAGTATCTGCTGAGTCTGCGGGTGTCTGCAAAACCCCAAGTGTCATTTGCGGCTAAGGGTTTCATGGATTAGACTTTAAACGGTGTCTAGCCCGGTTGACATCAGCTTCCTCTCGCACTCAGGCTCCAAGGAAGTGCGGGGTTGGGGGCTCCCTCTCCAGGCAGCCGCAGCCTCCCCAGACCCTCCTCTGGAATGGGGTGAAGGCTTGCACCAAATCTGCGACTCTCTCCCACCTCTGGAGGTTCCTAAGACTCCTGAGAATGGCTCGGATCCGTTCCTGCCATTGGCATGAGAGTCATCTGATGGGCACACTCAGTCACTCCTGGTGCGGGTGCGGGTGGTGGCGAGTCGTGGGAGGGAGCGTTCCCGCGCGCCTGCCCGCCCGGGCGAGTGCTGGGGCCCGCGGCACAGCCATTTAAAACTTCATAAATTATAAACAAGCCGCCTTGGCCTTCGCCATAAATTCCGCTCCTCTTGAGCCTGCAATTAGTGTTAGGAAGCACCCGAGTCTAAACACAACCAAACGCCCTCTGAAGGGCCCAACTGCCCGAGGTTGCAAACCTTTATTTATTTCCCGGTGCCACCCCCTCTCCACCCGAGGTTTGCTCTCACAGTCGCCTCCTCCCCCGCCACCGCAGGCGGTACACACTCGGCTGGGTTCCCGCTCCACGGAGGAAGGTCACAATAGCTGCTCTATGGGCGGAGGCGCCTGCCTCCTCCCTCTCGGGCTTCAGAGAAGCCGAGAAAGAAGAGAATGGGGGAGGGGAGGGGAGGGGAGGGGAGGCCCGCCCAGCTATGGTGCCCAGGACCCAGGCCTCTCCTCTCCGGGAGGACCCGCAGCGGGAAGGGGGAAGTTGGTGGGGGAAGGCAAACTCCACCCTAGCCGGCGTCTCTCCCAGCAAGGGTGCAGGAAGGGGAGATAGTAGGGAAGCGCACCAAGGCCTCGAGGCTGCTCGAAGCCTTGCCACCAGGAGCTGGGTTGAGAGTGTCCTGGAGCAGCCTGGTCTGCACAGAGCAGCCGCGCCATTGTGTGCGAGGCGCCACGGGTTCCGCGGCCGGAGAGGCCATACAAAGGCAGCGCGGGGCCAAGGCCTCGCTTCCGGGCATTGGTCTGTGGGAGGTCTACTTCGTTTGCCCAAGGAAAAGAAATGGCTTTTTGGCTCAGGCCTTGGCCAGCTCTGCTTTTTTCCTAAAGGGTCCGCTTCGGAGAGGTGAAGATCAGGGAGGTTGTGGGGCCCGCTGAGATTTAAGAAGGAGGTCAGGGCCCGGAGCCCAGACTCCTGTGTGAGGGGCGGCAGTCGTTAGGCGTTCCTGGTTGTTCTGCCCAGGCAATCAAGTGTGAATTAAGGCAGGATAGCATTGAGGCTGCCAGAATGGCCCGTTGCAAAATGGAAGGTGGGGATAGGAAAGAGACTTAGGCAGAGGCAGAGCTTTCTCTGCAATCAGGAAAAACTCAGGACAGCCCCTGGAAGTGAAGTGCTGAGACCCAACTGAGCTAGCCAGAGGGGATGGGGAAGTGGCAGAGGAAAGGCCTGGAGAGTAGTCCTGGCCACTGGTGAGGAGGTAAGAAAGGGCAATGCAGTAGGTATTCTGCCTCTTCGATTTCAGACTTCAGCCTCATCCAGGAACCTGACAGAGAAAAATCCGCCTCTGATGGAATCATTAAGTTAACCATCCATTTGTACCATCTCTTTGTACAGGCTTTCAAATGAGAGAGAAGGAAAGAATATAGAGCAAGTATGTTCCCCTTGGTGCAGCCCCAAGCCTAGTCCCTATCAGAGACACATCAGCCAAATTGGTTTCCAAGGCCCCAGAGGCTGCTAACCTTGCTGAACAAGATTTTTCAAATTTCTATCTGTAAGGAGTATTCAAAGAAAGTGATTACCTATACTAACTGCTAGTCCCTTCTCCCTTCCCAGTCTGTACCAGCCCCCTGGCCCTTGAGTGAAGTGCATCTTCTCAGCTAGGAGGATTGGGAGCTCAGGCTCTCCATCTGTTGAGGTTTTTCATTAGGGAGGTGGAAGAGGATGTGTGTGTGTGGGTGTATGACTGAATAACAAAGAAGTAGCCCTTCATTCTAGTAAGAAGTGTTTCTGTGCTTGACCTGGGGGAGCCAGAAGCTTGTTTACACCTTCAGTATTCAAGGGACTGTCACAGGCCCATTTGGACTTTATTCTGAGAATTAGCTGAAACTTCCTTCTCATGTCAAGAAGTGGTTAATTCCAGTAACAGGTCTAGGAAGATCCTCTTCATCTGGGAGTTCTTGGCATTACTTTAGTCCTTTTTTGAGAAACTGAAAGAAAAGAATAGGAAGAACAGAATTTTGTGAAGGCAAGAAGAGGCAGAAGGCCCAGTCTGCACAGGCCTATGGCCTGACCACTTCAAGGCACTGCAACTTCCCAGAGAGGGTGTGTACTTAAGGCTGGGGGAGCAGCCTCTACTTATTCCTAGACACTTTGGGCACCAGAAGCTGAGGTTGGGCTGTCACCAGCCAAGCCTTTACCAGCTGTGAGGGCTGGCTCTCAGATCTCTCTTGCGCAATGACTAGATGGAGAGAAAAAACACTGGGTAGGTGAGTCCTCTGAACCTACTGCATTGGTGGTGCTGGAGAGAAAGGATAGTGAATGGAAAGGATCATCACAGAGGATTAAATGTTAGTTCTCATCATGCCTTTGTTTTCTACTCCAGCTTATCTTTGGGGTCCAAGGTTGGTGTCAAATGGATTTATGTACCTGTCCTAAAGCCCATTCCTGAATACTTCCCTCAGGTCTCACACCCACTTTGGAAAGTTCAAAAGTACAAAGACAATCCAAGGGTCCATTTTCAGACCAGGTCTAGCATGAAACAATACACAAAAGATTTCCACACACAAGGGAAGAGCCAAGGTAGATGGATGCCCAATCATTTGCAGTAGCAGAGGCAGGTGAAGGGTCCCTTGGAGATCTGTAAGGTGTAAGCTATTTGCATGGGTCTTCTTGTCCTATAGTATGTGGCAAAGTGTCTTAACTAGTTCCTATGGCTAATCTGGATAATTTTTATGGAAGAATAATATAAGGAAAATCACAAAAGAAGTAGGGTTTTAACATGAGAGATAGAGGAGAAGACCCTACTTTAAAGAGGAATTCATGGAGAGCTCTGGTACAGACAATGTGTTTTCATCTGGGTAGCAGGCCTTAAAACCCAGCCAGGAGGGCTTGCTGGGCGAGGAGTATCCCTGACATTTGAGGAGAAGGCCTTTTGATGGCTCTATTGTTCACAGTGCTGCCCTACAAATACCATTCTTCTCCACCACCTCTGCAAATGCCAAGTGGAAAAGTGGGTTGGGTGAGCTGAGCTCTTAGGGAGCTGGTACAAGGGTCCCTCTCCCGCCTCTGCTACTCTTTGGGGCACTGAAGACGCCACCCCTGCCGCCTTCAGAGAACACATAAAGGAAGTCCTGACCTGTCCTTGGACCCGGGGACATTCTGGGGAAGGGGCTGAGGTGGAACTGGAGTCTGAACGCCTCTGTCCCCCGCCGGGAACAAAAGCTGCCGCCTCCCAGGGCAGTCTGGCGGACGCGCAGCACAAAGGCCCTCTCGAGTCCGCGCCGCCGTGTGACGGGCGCGCGCAAGGGGCCAGGCTACCGGCGGGGCAGGTGGGTGGGCCTCAATCCACCTGGAACACTTTCGGAAAGACAAAAGGTGAGTTAATCACCCTAAGGGCTGGCGGCCGCATCTCCTCTCACCCCCTAGGAGACCTGGGGAGGGGGCTGGGTGGAGGATTTCTCTGTGTGTGTCTGTCTAGGGTGGGGAGCGGGAGAGGTTTGTCCTATTAAGAGTTCATCAATCACCCTGTGTGCACTTTTCGCTAGACAGCAGTTCCTCCTACTTCAGAGCATGTCTGGGCCAGCTGGGATCCGACCAGAAACCGCAAGCGGGGGAGACGCAGGCGAGCAGGCTGAGCTCTAACGCAGGGCGCGACCCGCCGCCCGGTGCCCGCCGGGGACCCACGACGTAGCCAGGGCAGCGCGAGGCCCGAGGGAAGCGCTGGCGGGTCACTTCCTCACACTGGCCGACAGCACTGCGGCCGGCCAGCCCCCACCTCAGCTTCATCAGGGCACCCAGGGACTTCCCAACACCCCCGCACCTAAGCCCGCCCCTGACACACAGTGACCCTGCATTCTCCTGTCCCTAATACACCTGCTGCTTGACCAAGCAGCACCGTTAAACGGTGCTCTACCCCCAGAAAGGGAGGAATCCATCTCTGAAGACAGGGCAAGAAAAATCCCAAAGAAACGTTCTTGCAAACAGTGTTTTATTTAAGAGCCCCTATCTATCCACCTGCAGGAGTATTTGTGTGGGAGGAAGTAAAGTAAGACTACTGTTGAACTTGGAACTAAACTTGAATGGTATTTGAAATAACAATAAAAATATACTTAAAACACGAACCACAGTGATACCCCTCTCCTCTCTTTTCTAGTGTGCAGGAAAGACTCGAGTGTTTTTACTTTAGCTCTTTTGGTTTCCTTTAGAAACACCACAAAGGAATAGCCTCTGCAGGTTTCTAGAGGCAGTCATTAGCCTTAGAGCTGTTTACAGCAGGAGTGAGTGAGCGGTGAAGCGTTTACACCCCCTCTGGACTGGTACATGCTGTCCTCTTTGTAAATCCTAACAAAGTTCTGGCCTAGTCCCTCTTTTCCATATTTTCTGGTGTACATCAGCTGAGATGTTTCTCAATTTAGTTAATCTGTTGCCTCAGCCCACAGGAAACAGCCCCTGAAGGACAGAAAGTTCTAGCTTTGTCCTCTCTTCTCCTCAGCCTTTTCTCTCCTCATCCTCTTGGGTAGAAATTAATTTGCTTCAGAGAAATGTTCTATCATTTTGCTTCAGATAGGTATAAACTGAAGAATTAAGGCTCACCCAGTGTCCTGAACTCATGAAGCAATGAAAATACTGGTCCTGTTGTCCCTGGTTAAGTCTATCCCTCCCCCCTTGGCTTTCACCAATATCCACCAAACAGCTCCTATTTGCACTGTGCTGGGCTCTGGATACAAAGATGAGTCACTAATGGTTTGTGCTCTTCAATCTGGCAGGGAGAGAAATAATGAATCCTAAAACAATGGAATGGGTGCTGTAACAGGTGTGGTCCAAATGACCCTGAAATAAAGAGGGGCCACTAAGTACTGTAATGTCAAAAAAGGATTTTCAGAGGATGTAAATTTGGCTTCCTAAAGAGTAACAGTTTTTCAGGCCAAGGAGGGAAGGATATCCCAGGCAGAGAGAGCAATTCATGCAAAGGCAAGGAGGAAAGAGAGCATGGTCTTGCTTAGAAGAGACCTTAGTTTGGAGTGGGGGTCATATAGAGTTCATAAAAAGGAGTCTGGACCTATTCCATAGGCAGTGGGGAACCACTGAAGGTTTAAGCTGGGACTTGAAGTTATGTATTTCAAAAGCTATTTCTAGGGCATACTGTGTCTGACTGGAGAAAGGAGTAAGGAGGAGGCAAGAAGAACAAAAAAGGAGGGGGCTGCAATAATGCAGCAGAGAGGAACTAATAAGGATGAAGAGAAAGATATTTAAGGGGTAGAATTCACAGGGTTTGCCAATCAATTTGATGAGTAACAGAGGAGTTGTGAATGGTAATCCCTAGGTTTGAGGGCCTGAGTGAATAGTCAGGCTATTCACCAAAATGAATAGAGGGAGAAGAGAAGACTTTGTAAGGGAATCTAATGAGTTCAGTTTCAGGTCTACACTGTATTTTCTGCTTTGCTACTGATACATTGTGTGACCCTAAGCAATCCACTTAATCTTTCTGGACTTCAGTTTCATCATTGAAACAGTCAATAAAAATATCTACATCATAGGTTTATCATTAGAGCTGTGTGTGTGTGTGTGTGTGTGTGTGTGTGTGTGTGTGTGTGTGTGTGTGTTAGGTATTATTACCTTCACTGGGTCCAAGTGGCCATATATAAAGCTAAAACCAAGGGAAAACATACCCTCACCTCCACCATGCTGATTAACACTTAGATCCCTGGTAGCCAGTGAGAAATAAGTCTCAGGGAAATTAAAAGCAACACTCTACTGCTTCCCAGATATTGAATCCAAGCTAATGCTTAGGACTAGGTCAGATCAGATTGCTAATCAGAGCCCCTCTGCTTTTGAGGGCTACTCTCTGGAGAATTCATGCAGAAATGTGGTCCTGGTATCAGACCACTAAAGAGGAGGCCTCTTAGCAGATGTCAGGAAGCTTCTGTGCTTTTTTTTTCTTTTTTATATCATGTGTTTTTCAGGGAATTCTTGAAGCCACCCACTCTCTTTTGAAGCTCCTTCAGCCCTGTGTGGAACAGTGTAGTATAGGAAGGAGTGTTGGACTTCTGACTTTGGCCATTCACACCAGGTGTGACTACAGCAAGTTGTTTATCTTACCTGTGTAAAACAGAATTATGAAAGGATCAAATAAATAATAATGACATTTTGGGAGATGCTATGAGGGTAAATAAAAAGGATTATTTCCCACTTAATCAGTTTGGCAAAAATCAAAAACTTTAATATCCCACTGATTGGGCAAGGGTGTGAAGAAACAGGAACTCTCATATGTTGCTTGTAGAAGTGTAAATTGATTCTACACTTCTATGGAGTGTAGTTTGGCTAAATGGCTAAATGTAAAATCTCCAGTGCACATACCTTTAGACTAAGTAATTTCACTGACAGGAATTTTTCTAATAGGTTAAAAAAAAAAAAGCTTGACTATGTGTTTGCAATAGTAAGAGATTGAAAACAAACTAATTGCCCATCAATAGGGACTGGCTAAATAAATTGTGGTCAGTGTATACAGAACAGAATGAAGTTGTAAAAATAAACCAGGAAGTTCTATATGTATTTATATGGAATGGTCTTCAAGATACAATAGGGGGGGGGGGAAACGTGGTGCAAAATAGTCTATCAAGCATGCTACCATGTGTGTAAAAAACTGTAGGGAGATTATATGTGTGCGTGCGTGCATGTGTGTGTGTGTGAATTCTTTAGGTAAAAACTATCTCTGGAAAGATAGACAAGAAACTAATAAAGCTGATTGCCTATGTGAAGGGGAATTAGGTGGCTAGCGACAAGACAGAAACCTTTTCAATGCATAGCCCTTTGTATCTTTTCAATCCTGGGACCATGACAATTTAAATTTATTACTTATTTTACAAATAAAGGAACAACAACAACAACAAAAAAGTTAGTATAAGTGTAACTGACCTGGGTGTGCCTGTGTGTATTCATACATTTCCTTATTTGTACTTGCTCTATCCAGTGAAATTAATCTTAGGACACCTCTTGTTTTGTCCCCACAGTGCCCTGGTGCTAATCAACCCAGGAAATGAGGGTATTCTTTAACCTTGCTTGGTGGTAAAGGGGTTGAGGACCCAGGTGCATCTGTGCCCTCTCTTGTACAATTAATTAGCTCATGCTAGGGCTGCAAAAGTCTGGTCTACAGGTTTAGCAAACAAATCCCAAGGGGAGGGCAGCAGGCCTCTCAGTCAGTCCCCCTGACTGTGTGCTCTCCCAGAAGTGAGGGTGCTTTGTGCAACATTGCTCTGCTTGTTCGAGATGGAGGCCTGCCATAGTGCACAGGAGTGGCTGCCTTACTTCTCCCTCTTTGCAGACCATGGAAAGGCAACAGACTGTGGAGAGTCAGCAGAACTGAGCTGGTTCCCTCATTTTTTGCAGGGTGGCTTTACTATTTAACCCCTGAGTAAAGTGACTTCCCTCTAAAATCAGGGGTTGATGTATTTTATCTCTAAGGTTTCTTCAACTTTTGACATCTTAGGCTGTGAAAGGTTAGCCTTTAGCCAGAGGAAGAGTTACAGCTTATGTCAAAGGACATTCGGCCCCCTCTGGATCCCTGTGGCTCACATGCACATTCCAGACAATTTGAGAAAGATGGTAGGAAAAGAGAGTTGAATCCTCCCTCTTGAGATCCCTATTCTCAACTCCTTTCTTCTTCCCATTGCCTCAGAACCACTTGAAATTTGCTTTGAAGACTGGAAGAAACAAATTTCTTTCCCTTCCCACCACACTGGTGTCATCAAAGCCAAGACTAGGGAAGTGGCAAGAAGCAGAAGTGAGCTGTCTCTGCAAAGCACTAACTGGTCAGCAAAACTTGGGAAACTTCCTACTAAACTCTTTTTAAGGATATTTTCTGGAACTTCAGCCCAATTGGACCTAAGTTGGAGCTTGACATTGACCTCTCTGCCCTGCCACCCAGCAGACTTCTGGATAGTTTTCGAGTTATACTCATGGGCCAGCTAGCCAGGACCTCTTACTGTTCATGGTTCCTCCCATAGAAACATCTCATTTTTCCCCACATTGCCCCCTCCCAACCCCAACTCCTAAAGCAAAATTTTTCAAAGTGTACTTCCAAAGAACTTTGCTTTAGGATTGCTCAAGTGGCTTGTTAAAAATAAAGAGTCTTGGCCAGGCGCACTGGCTCACGCCTGTAATCCTAACACTCTGGGAGGCCAAGGCAGGCAGATTGCTCAAGGTCAGGAGATGGAGACCAGCCTGAGCAAGAGTGAGACCCTGTCTTTACTAAAAATAGAAAGAAATTAATTGGCCAACTAAAAATATATAGAAAAAATTAGCCAGGCATGGTAGCACATGCCTGTAGTCCCGGCTACTCGGGAGGCTGAGGCAGAAGGATCACTCAAGCCCAGGAGTTTGAGGTTGCTGTGAGCTAGGCTGATGCCACAGCACTCTAGCCTGGGCAACAGAGTGAGACTCTGTCTCAAAAAAATAAAAAAATAAAAATTCTTGAGTCTGACCTATTGGATTAAAATTTCTGGGATGGACCAAGGCACTTGAACTTTTTTTCTTTTTCTCTTTTTGAGACAGAGGTCTCACTCTGTCACCCAGGGTGGAGTGCAGTGGCACAATCATAGCTCACTGTAACCTCAACCTCCTGGGCTCCAGTAACATTCCCACCTCAGCCTCCTGAGTAGCTAGGAATATAGGCATGCACCACCACACCTAGTTAATTAAAAAAATTTTTTTTTGTAGTGACAGGGTCTTGCTATGTTGCTCAGGCTGGTCTTGAAATCCTGGCCTCAAGCAATCCTCCCACCTTAGCCTCCTAAAGTGCTGGGATTACAGGTTTGAGCCAAAATGCCTGTCCAGAACCTGAACTTTTAAACAAGGTTCTGTGGTGATTCCCACCCACACAAAGTGGTTTTGGAACCAAAGATCTAAAGATATCCGTTAGCCAGTATGAGTCACGGTAAAGACACACCATTCTGTCCATTTTTTATTTCTATCCAACAAACATTTATTGAACGCCTACCATGTGCCAAGCAATAGCTTGACTTTTAACTGTTTTCCTCAGAGAGGGTCATGTTATCAGACTTCCAACAGATTCAAAATTCCTGTCTTTAGAACCCCTTTCATCTCCATCCTAGGATGACCAAAGGATGCTATAGAGAACTGCATTTTCATCTAAATTTTCTCTTAATACAGATCAAGAGAAATGATACTCCCCTCTTTTTCACCCCCTAAAACAAGAGATTTCCTATGCTTTGGGGTTGTGGAGCCAAGAGTGCTCCAGTGTATCCAAGGGGTAACATAGTAGGGCTTGTGGAGGGGGTTGCCAGGGGCTTCTTGGGAACAACTTTCAACACACAGAAGACTTGACTGCCACCCTCCATCACTTCTGTTTGTAGAAAAGAAGTTTGCTATTAGAATGGGAGAGAAAGGTAGTAATGGAGGGGGTAGTGGGTAGGGAGTGGCTGCTGTGGTGAGCAGGATGGGAGAGATTTCAAAGCATTCCTACATCAAACACAACCTGGAAATCAGGCCCCTCTGCTGTCACCTCCCACAGAGAACTCAGCACCAGGACCCAGCAGGGCAAGTGACCCTTGGGAATTCCGGGCTTGACAAGTAATAAAATTAGTAAGACATTTCTCCCATACTCAGTGAACATCTAAGAGACAAACTTTAAAGTTACTAAAATTATCCTAATATATTCACATCTTCCTACATTTCCCCTAAATAATATCTTTCAATTTCTCCTTAGAGAATTATAGGCTAAGATTATTCTAGAGCAGATTTATTGTATAGCTAAGACCTGTGGCAGAAATGAGTATCTTGTTCTTTTGGTTTGAAAATGTCCTTTTCCCCAGCCTAACCTTCCCCCAAGAAAATGTCCTTATTTAATAAAATAAATCCTTGGCAAACATCTGTTCGATCTGAGTATGAGATGACAGAGAGTCTTGATTTCTAACCTTAGTAAATGAAGCAGCAGCCCAGGAGTGGAGATGCCAACTCTGAGCTCCAAGTGTGGGATATGCCAAGGATTTGGAGATTAAAGGGAGTAGAGAGAAGGATCAACAGAATGTAGCATTTTTGTGAGCAATTATCAGTGAACTGCTATTGGGTCTGAAAATTAAAAAAACCCAAAATCTCACTCTTTTAGGACACTTTCTTCCCTCAGCAAAGGCTAAATCTCCAAAATTTTTGCTTGAGGGAAATAGTGTAGCTAGCTCATGGGTCCATCAAAGTCAAGGCTTAATTGCCTCAGGAAGGACCCAACCTTTGCCCAAAACACTTAGCAGAAAAAACCTAGTCTTTGTTGCATGAAGTTTGCCAAGGTGCCTAGGCACCCTATTTTACCTGAAACCTTAGAGAAAAGGCTCTTAAATTTGATGGGTTTTGGTCAGACTTGCCAGACAATCAGGCTGGCTTTTCTGTCTTAACCCATGGGTTGAAGCTGCCAGGATGTCTTTCCCGAAAAGGTTTACAAAGCTAAACTTCTTGACCCATGGGGCCTTCTGGGCTTAGGAGTTGTGATAGGACAAGTACCATGTGAGAGAGCATTGTGAGAGCTGGGATATCTTGCAGCAAAAACTGCCTATTAAAATCTAGTCAAGGGGGGAGTAGGGTCATTGTGAACTCAGCACCATCTTATTTGCTGATGCTTCTCTATTTCTGCATTAATGGCATGGAAGGAGGGCAGTGAAGAAATACATCTACACTTGAAGGCTGAGCTAGCTCTAAAGAGCTCTATCATTTCCTGACCAGGGTGCTAGGGAAGAACCTTTATTTTTCTCTTCTTAAAAACTATTTAGGACCATTGTCATCTGATTGGGCACAGGACAAAAGTAGCAAAATCAAACTTGAAGGGCTATTTTCAGCACAGGATTCCATCTCCCAGTCAAACTCAGGGACTCCAGTAGTACAGGAACCATAGAGCCCTTTGGCTTTGAGCTCATTCCTACATGTCCACCCCCACCCCCTTCCCTATCTTGGCTCAACTTCAGCCTCACCAACAGTTTACACTTTTGGCTCAGTTTGTTCACAAGTCCACATTCCTATAAAGAACTTGCTCCCTGGACTGTGATGGCTCTTATTCTGTAGATTTCCTCAGAGTGGGATTTTAGGCAAGGGTTCAAATAGCTCTTTCAGGACAAGTGGATCAGTGAAACAATAATAAAGCCTAGGTTACCATAACTCAGGCTGTAATAGATCAAGTTTTCAAGGGCACTTGAATAAGCTAAGAGTGGACTCTTTAGAGTGTCTTTCATTTTCTTTTAGGAACCCACTATCATTACTACTGTGTGTAAATAACTTCTATTTATTTAATTTATTTTCTTACAGCCCTAAAAAGGGAAGCATTACAAAAAATACCCAAGGAAGGTTGGAATGATTGTCAATGTACAGCTTCTCTTTGTAACCTTTCTACTCTTCATTTCCTGTGCCAATTGCACTTTTATTTCCCGTCTCTCTATACTCAGTAAACAAACCCTATTATCAAGGGAAAGACGTGAGCCCATTAACATTGTGAGCCCTCAGATTTCACTCGCAAGAGACGACACAGCACTTATCTGATGGAACAGAAGCTTTAATTGCTTCAAGGTACAAGGCCGTCCAAACCTCTGAGCTGGACTTAGCCCTGGGAAGGCTTTGCACTCTCCAGCGCAAGCACCCGTGCCTGTGCCAGCCTCCCAAATAGGAGCACAACGAATGTTCCACCACGACGGTGGATTCTTTATTCTGACAACCTGGTCAGAGGGGGAAGTCTGCTAAACGTCCCCACAAGGCAGAAACTTTATCTTCTGTCCAAATCAAAGCCTGGCACTACAACACTAGCCCTCATCATGCCGCCACAAATTGCAAGGGGTGGAAGAAGCTGAAGGGAATGCTGTGAAGTAACGTGAAAAGAAAACAGTAAAAAAGTGAAGATTTTTGTCCTGCCCTAGCCACACAGCACTTACGGCATAAAATGCAGTCCCGTGAGTCGTAGGGAAGAGGGGAACCAGGGAAAACCAAACATCTGCTCTGGGTTTAGGAGGGGGATGACATCAGTGCCAAGAAAACCGAAAGCTCAGAGGACTCGGAAAAGGGAAGAGGAATAACTTTGCTTTCTCCGGAGAAGGGCTAGGAGCAATCCCCACAGGCGGAGCGCCAGGCTCCCGATTAACCCCTTCCACACCGCGACGCCCACAATCACCCCGAGGGACTAGCCACCCATGGATCCAGAAGAACGGAAGCAGCCCTCCCCGCTCCATGCCCTGGCCATCACCCGAGCCGCCAGTCCTGCCTTTCTGCCCCAACCTCGCCCAGTACCTGTCCGAGGACCAGGCTTCCTGCGCTCCCGCCCCAACTTCCCCGGGCAGCCGGGGCGGCGGCGGCTCTCCTCCGGGCTGGGGGCGCTGGGCGGCGGCCCTCGCCTGCTTTGGCTAAGTTGGCGGCGGGGCAGGCGCGAGGAGCCGCGCTCCAGTCGGAACCGGGCCGTGCGGGGAAGCCGCCCATTGGCTGGCCAGCGCCACGTGGCCGCCCCCGCCGGTATATTAGGCCACTATTTACCTCCGGCTGGCTCGCCATGGCTCGGCGAGGGCAGCTCGGGTAGAGCGGGCAGGCGGAGCGGCGCAGACGGCGGCGGTCCTGCCCAGCCCCGGCCAGGTTCCGCACCCCGGCCCTGGCCTGCGCGCTCCGTAGGGCGTGCTGGAAGCATGAGCTCCTACCTGGAGTACGTGTCGTGCGGCGGCAGCGGCGGTGGGGTCAGCGGCGAAGTGCTCAGCTTCGCACCCAAGTTCTGCCGCGCCGACGCCCGACCCGTGGCCCTGCAGCCTGCATTCCCCCTGGGCAGCGGCGACGGCGCCTTCGTCAGCTGTCTGCCCCTGGCCGCCGCCCGCCCCGCGCCTGCGCCCCCGGCCGCCCCCGCGCAGCCCCCCGCGCCGCCCGCGGCCGCGCCCAGGTACTCGCCCTGCACCCTGGAGGGTGCCTACGAGCCGGGCGCCGCACCTGCCGCGGCGGCGGCGGGGGGCGCTGACTTCGGCTTCCTGGGGTCCGGCCCCGCGTACGACTTCTCGGGCGCGCTCGGGCGGGCGGCCGACGACGGGCACGTCCACTACGCCACTTCGGCCGTCTTCTCCGGCGGCGGCTCCTTCCTCCTCAGCGGCCAGGTGGATTACGCGGCCTTAGGCGAGCCTGGCCCCTTCCCGGCGTGCCTCAAAGAGCCAGCCGACGGCCACCCCGGGGCCTTTCAGACCGCGTCCCCCGCCCCTGGCGCCTATCCCAAGTCCGTCTCTCCCGCCTCTGGCTTCCCCGCCGCCTTCAGCACGTTTGAGTGGATGAAAGTGAAGAGGAACGCCCCTAAGAAAAGTAAGTACGTGGGCCTCGGGCCGAGGCACCGGGGGTTGGGATGGAGTCTCCTCCGCGGAATTGCCCTGGGAGCGTGTTGCCACTGTCTTCCTAGACAGCAGTTTGGTTTTAAGGAGGAAATGCGTTCCTGGGCGTTATTAAAGCAGGAGAATTCCATAGAGCATCCCCTGAGTCCCGGCTCAGAAAGCTTGCTAGGCATTGAGAAAATGACAGAAAGGAGCTCTTCGTGGAGCGCTTCTGGCGCAGCTGTGTTCGTAGAGACCAGGAGGGCTGCGCTGTGACTTTGGTTCTGACGCTAGCCCCACTGGTCGCTCATGTTCTGTCTCAGCGTCAACTTGCCCCACTGACGCTGTGTCTTTCTGTTGCAGGCAAATTCGCCGACTATGGAGCCGCCAGCCCTTCCAGCGCGATCCGCACGAATTTCAGCACCAAGCAACTGACAGAACTGGAAAAAGAATTTCATTTCAATAAGTACTTAACTCGAGCCCGACGCATCGAGATCGCCAACTGCTTGCAGCTGAATGACACCCAAGTCAAAATCTGGTTTCAGAACCGCAGGATGAAACAGAAGAAAAGGGAACGAGAAGGGCTTCTGGCCACAGCCGCCTCTGTGGCCTCCCTCCAACTTCCCCTCTCTGGAACAAGCCCCACTAAGTCTGGCAAGAACCCGGGGAGCCCTTCTCAGGCCCAAGAGCCTTCCTGAGGTCCAGTACTGAGGCTGAGAAACCTTGGCCTGAAGAAGGCACAGGCCACCCCACCCCTGTCTAGACTTAGGAGCTCAGTTTAAAACCCAGGTGGGCGAGGGCAGAAATTAGTAGGGATTTCACTTGGGAAATGAAGTATCTTAGTTGGCTTGTGAGTTCTAGGCTGTATGTACAGATACTCATTTGCTGTCTTGCAAGCCACTTGTTTGGGTATATTTTGTGTCCTATCAGGGAAAAGGTGCCCAGCTGCCAGCCCAGCTCTGCTGCTATGTTGCCTAACTTAGTCATATGCAATTCTTGGGTACAGAGTGGCAGACCATTAGTTCCTGAGTTCTGCCAACCTCTGATGTGCTCAGTAGAGCACCTGCCCAGTTTTTCTGGTTTTAATTTAAAGGACAAGGCTACGTGTATTCAGCTTCTTGAGATGACCAAAGCTAGTTAGGGTCTCCTTGATGTGGCTAAGCTGCTTCAATGATGATCTTCACATTTGCACTGCAGTTTTGTTTTTGTTTGTTCTTTCAAGAGCAGTTTCTACCTCTCCATGTGCCTGAGTGAAGATACAATCGCTGTTTGTAGTTACTAGCTGAACAAATCCACAGGGTGGGTAAAGATTAGAACCTGAACTACACCTTGACATCAGTTATTCAAACTTGAATGTAAATATATACAGTATGTATATATTTTAAAAGGTTTGCTTGCAATCAGCTTATATACGACATTTAATGTCATAGCATGTAAAAGATTTTAACTTTTTTGTAATAAAAATCACAGAATATGCTACTCTCTTCCTTATACTCTTCATCTTCTTTCTTTAAAAATGATTGTTTCCTCTATTTGGAATTTCTTGATCATGCTACAAGAGTTCATTTACATTGATAACCTTTAAAAATAATACTTCTTACAGGTTGTGTATACACAGCAAGTTATGGACAATTATCTGAGCAGTTTAAGTGGAGAAAAGTACTCTTCCAAATATCCAAGTAACTAAAGAAATACTTTCCTTGCCTTAAGGGCCCTAGTTTTGCAGTGGTTGTGGAGACTGCATACTAACTCAAGGGTTGGTGCCCACTGTGGGAATGTTGTAAAGCTAAGACACTTCTGGGAGATCTCCGTGTTCTTTTGTCTCCTGTCCTCAAAAAAGGAAGAGGAAAAGTGACCTGAAGACTTTGTTAGTGTTAGTGTTCTCTGAGAAAGGAAGCTGCACATCAAGAAGTTCTCAGTGGCTGAATTCCCATTTCCAAAGTCAAGAGTTACAAAGGAGACTGGAGAGGCCAATAGTCAGAACTTTCTACTTCCTATAGCCCAGACTGAGCATCTGGCTGAGAGCACAGATGGTGCCTTTCTGGTTTTGAAATGTTTTTTCAAAATTATGAAATATTTTCAAATGAATTATTTGGAAGAGGTACAAAGACAAAATTTGAAAGTTGGCAAGAGGATATGTGGTTAAAGAAAGAAAAAACACCAACTCTCTTCTCTAATCTTATTTCTACCTAACCTCCCATTTCTCATCCTTGTAGGCACCCATAGTTGAGCAGCTTTTATACAACTTTATACAAATATGGAAAAAATACAATATTTTATGTTTATACACAACATCAAGTGGATACTTGAGATAATTGTCAGGATAGGTCATTTTCCTCACTTTATAGCTATATTTTTAAATTATTTTCCAGTTCAACAGAAAGGCTTAAAGGCCCAAATAATCCACATAACAACCTCAGCTCTCCTTTGAGCTAGATTTCTAGATTCCAATACTCTCAATCCAATAATTCAGAAGTCTAAACAACTGTGAAGAATTACTTTTCCTATAAAACAGCAACGTGATTAGTTGTCTTAAAAGATATAAATTACATGTAAAGTCTTGTCCTTTGTACTCACAGTTTAATAGAGTTGAAGAAATAAAATTTTCAGCTCTAACAAACTCAGGTGATTAGAGGGGAAAATACCACTTAAAAAGCAGGTCTGTCAATATTATTCTTATGTTTCACAATCTGCCCTTCAATAACTTGATATTAATCAGATTTTATTCAAAACAACAGCCTCCCACCAACTCCCCCAGCTCTGCAGCTATTTGAAAGAACTTGTTAAAGGACTTGTGATCTGGTCATTTCCATCTACCTCTGGGCTGCCCTTGCAGTGGTCTTTAACATGTCGATGTTTCCTTTTTGATAACCATTCAAATGGACACCTAAACAAAAAAATACCAACACTGGCTTGGTCATTTCCTTAATCTACCTCCCTTTTCTCTGAGAAAATAAAGCTTTTCCTTTTGAAGCTAATACTAGCACTTAACAGCCCTGATGGATGTCTTTCTTGATGAGGGTGGCTATTTTGACATACATATAGTGCTGTTCTATGAATCAGGCCAATATTAGCTATTTTTTGACCAACCCCAGGGATCCCTAAAAGCTTTCTTAATGCAGATCACTATACAGCCATATTCAGTATTAGGAAGAGTCCTGGCTGGAGATTGGGATGAACTAGGTGACCTCTGGAGGTCCCTTCCAGCAATGAAAATGCTACAGAAACAATTCAATGGCTTCTGCATATTTTGTTTTTGCCCTATCATTTGAAGTGAGTTTGGTTCTAAAAAAACAAAAGTGGTCTGTAGTATTATAGTGACACTGTGTTTATCCAAGGAAAGTGGATTTTAGACATTGTCAAATACATCTTGTCAGTAGAGTTACCTAGCTCCTGTGGATCGTTTACAGAGCATTCCCTTTCCCATTATTCGGAGCCTTGTATTATTTTGAGTCAGATCTCCATGAAGGATGAGGTTACTACGTCAACTCTGAGACTGCTCAAACAATCCCATTTCTATTTTACAAGATTGCAAACTAAATATGCTAATTCACCCTTCAGCGATCTGTTACAAGAATGAATACACAGTGGACAGTTCTGGCTATTGTATAATTAACTATTCAATGTTCCTTTGTCTTTTGTCTTCACATAATGACCATGTGTCTGTTTTTCTGGATTCAAGATAATTGGGAGTGAGGAAAAAGCATTAAATAATATACAAAATTTCCATAACTTGAGTACTAGCAAATGAAAGCCTTGTTGATATAAAAAGTTAAAGTAAGGTCACCTAGATTTTCTAAAGATTAATTGTGTGTGATTTATTCTGCCTCAATCCCAGATATGACCAGAACCAGAAGAGGTTATGTACGATTATCATGTCCTCAGAAAAAAGAAGCAGGCTCAGGAGAGTTGTATTAGCTCCGAAGTTCTTAATTATATCTATGGCCAAAGAAATGCTCTATCTTTGCAAAATATTGAATTTGAAAACCTCAGGATCTAATCAGGTTCAGAGAGATGGTTAGTCTGACCACAGACCTCTCAACAAGAAAAATGCCCATTGTTAAAACTTTATTTGTGGTTTTAAAGTGAAACCATAGTGGACATATCTTACAAATAATGATAAATCTCCATCTAAGTAGAAATCAAGATTTTCACAGTTTTTATCTCTCTATCATGTTTCCAAGAATAAACATGGAACAAATATGCAGACAGCTGTATGTCAGTATCTCCTTTGTAATTCCTTCTTGAGTTATACTTGATATTCAACAGTGTAATTTGGACAGAAATTGTTTAAGTTCTATAATGAATCAAGAGGAAAGAAATCGTAAACATTCATATGAAAGGAAGATCTGTTACTTAGCTTATAAAGATTTCAACATTACTCAATATCTAATAAACGTATTGATGTAATTTGGAAAGGAGGGCCAAAGAGTGGTCATTTAGACTTGTAACAGCTAATAAAGCAGGTCACTGAGACTTTTGAGGCATTTTCAAAGGGCATTAGGCTATTTAGCACATCCCATTCTTAGGAATTATATAGAGCCTGAGCTTACACAATTCAGGGGGACCTCTATAAGAAAAAAAATACAAAATCATGAATATAAACATTCATTCATATATATATATATATATATGTATATATATATATATACATATATATACACATTCATATGTACAAAATCATTGCTAACACATCTCCCAGGACCCGGAAGGGCTCAAGGTAGTGAAGCGTAAGTTTCGTGGGGTTCGTGGTAAATCCATCACTGTCTCTTCCTTGAAACCGTTGCTTTGTACTCACTACCCAGTCATTGCAGATGATAGCAATGATTGCTTTTCTCCAACATCTTGGACCAAGAGTCACTGTTCGATTATCTTCAAATGCATCAAACAGCAGATCCTGGGGACAAGGGCAGGCTGACATTCTGTTCCACTCTCTAAGCATCTCAGTGCCATTCTGCTCTTCTGGGCTATTGGCTGTCTGACTTCGCCTGTGGGCTTACTTCATTGCCTTCAAACAGAGGCTCTTATCTCATCCTGGAGGCCCTCTTTTGTTGTGTCTTCTTCTCAAAGATACAAACAGAAAAGAAAGGTATAGCTGGAGACAACACAGTTACCCTGCTAGCTTCTAAACATTTCCCAGAAGGATGGAATCACTGAGGTTGACATAAAGGATCTTGAAGGAAAAAAAAACACCAACTTTTTTCCAGAGATAGGATCTTGCTCTGTTGCCCAGGCTGGCCTTAAACTCCTGGGCTCAAGTGATCCTCTGCCTCAGGCTCCCAGGTAGCTGGGCTTACAGGTGCACATCACTGTACCTGGTAAGAAGATCATTGTTAAGGGAGGAGATCTGGATTTTAGCACCAGTTGTGTTTTCTGATTACAAGGAAAAATAACTTCCCTGGTCTCGGTTTCTCCTATAAAACAAAGGGGGTTGGTCTAGATTGGGGTAGGGAATTTGCAGAGAATCAAGGCCACATGAGGCCCTCCAGATCCCCAAGTGCAGTGCCTTGACTAAATCCAAACTTCAAAGAACAAATTCTTTTATTAAAAAGATTTGTTCTGTAAAATTTGGATTCAGTCAAAAGGCCGTACTCAAGGATCCAGAAGGCCACATGTGGCCCCAAGACTCTAGATGCTCATTATGTTCCCTTATCACCTTAGAATTCCTTCACAATCTTTTACTCTGCTGGTTGTTACTAAAAAGCTTATTTAACAATACTGTACCTCTGTAAGATTAATATCAACAAGAGGCTGTTATTGAAGTAATATCTGAGGCCTTTAAAAATTAATCTATCTGGCTTTAGAGCCTCTGTGTGTGTGCGTGTGTGTGTGTGTGTGTGCGTGTGTGTGTGTGTGTGTGTGTGCGTGTGTGTGTGTGTGTGTGTGTGTGTGTGTGTGTGTGTGTGAATTAGGTAATGTTTCCCATTTGTCTTGACTTGATTAACTAAAAGCTAACAGTGATAGCCCCCGAAAAGTTACCACTTTCCTTTGAACAGATAAATTAGGGTCTAACAGGAGAGTTTCAAAAGGGTATCAGCACTTCAGGTGCACTTACAGGTGCACATGTTTGGATTCTCAATCTCCTGTCCTTAATTCCATGCTTCAAAGTAGACAGCTTTCAGAACACAGAAATAATTTTGAATTTTTCTCTTCTTTTAAGTTATATGGGATAACGAAGTGAATGTTTCGTTCTGTTGAAAGAAAGAGAGGTGCACAATCAGATCTCTCCTCCTTTCCACTGGTCACCAAGTACTGTCTATTTTTCTTGAAAATGTCTCATGCCATTTTTCCTTTTCCATCAGCTCAGACTTTATCATCTCTCACACAGCAATGCAACAGATTGCTGAGTGTGGTCTCCTGGCCTCCAGTCTTCTTCCCAGGCAACGCCTTTGAAAGCTCTGCCTTCATTGGGTTGTTCCACTGTAAACCTCAGTGGCTCCTCGTTGCCAGTGGGAGAAATTCCAATGTCTTTGGCTTGGGAGTCAAGGTTCTCAACATCTGTATCCATCTTTTTTCTGTTAATCTTCCACCATTGCCTGACACAAAAACTGCACCTCGGTTGGTGTGGTCTGTTTATTCTCTCCCCAAGGAAACTCATGCTTTTCTGCCTGTATACCTTTTCTCATGTCATCCCTTTCTCTCATAATTCCCCCCACCTTCTCTCTGCCTATCCAAAGTCATCCTTTTTGGCACAGCTCAAATTCCACCATCTCTTTGAAAACTTTTTTGCATCATCCAGATTTACAGTTAACTCCTCTGAGCTTCTCTACCATTTATTATTTGTAATACTGACTCAGCACTTATAATCTCCTGCCTTATTATGAGACTCTCTTTCTCTTTTCTTGCCCCCCCCCATTAGTTCTCTCTCTGTGTGTATACATTATATCTCTCATTGAGTTCCTTAGACATAATAGTGGTCTTATACTCTTTGTTGAATGTTCAGTGTGGTTTTATTACTAAATAGGTCAAAGCTTACAATGCTACTACTCATCAAGCACCTTTCTACCAGGTAAGAAACACTATAATGATTTATTTGCTAAGTAGTTTTTGTATTTCATTATTTATAATAGAACATACATAATTCTTGACCACAGAATAAAATACTAATAGGAGACTAGGAAGCTGGAATAGGGAGGCCTATAGACTTCCCTCCCTGTACTGTGGATATATTCTTTGAATTGAACACTTTGTAAACCCACAAAGACTGTGAAGATTATTTAAAACAATCCCTTTTATTCTTATAGAATATAATTTGTACTTTGGTTATTGTTTGAGGATTTTAATATATTGCATTTGTTACTTGCAACAGTAGCTGGAGTACCTTATGGGAACAGAATGACTGGAGGAAGATTGTTGAAACCAAATGAGGTCTAGTGTACAGTTTCTCAAGAGAGGTCTAGAGACAATTAAATATCATGGTTATAAGAGTGAACTTGGAAGCAGAGAGGCTTGGGCAGAAATCCTGGGACAGATGACTCAATGTCATTTAGGTTTTCATTTCTTCCGTAAAAATGGAAATAATGATGTCCCAGTTTCATGGATGTAAGTACAGAGATAATACATGCAGATGGCTTAGCACAATGTCTGATGCTTAATAAACATTGCTAATTATTAAGACAGGTGGACTATGAGCATTTAATAGGCAGTAAGATGGAGAGACAGGGGCTGAAGGAGAGAACTATTTATATAAATGACAAATATTTGTTGAGTTTCCAGGTGCTGTGCATAAGCTATTAACCAGTAGGATTGAAGAGATAGTGAAAAGGGAATAAGCGTTTCAGGAATGGGGCTGGAAAAAATAAGTAAAGGTTTTAGCAAAATACTGGTGGTACATGGTAACAGAGGAAAGCACAATGGCAGTTAATGGATGCTTGCTGAGTTCAATGGCTAAGCACTCGCTAAGTTAAGTAAGAGTCCAAGACCTTAGAAGAAACCTGGGAAAAATAAAGGAAGAAAGGGGAATTGGGCCATGGAACACTGCTTACACCATACTGGCCCATTCCAAGCATCACAGAACACTTAAATCCATCACACTTCTCTTCAATTTTTTAATCTAAAAGGACATATGAATTCACATACATGATATTTTGGGAGTGAAGTGCCATAATTAGAATGCAGTGATGATTTCCATGAGTTTCCTACATTCTGACAACTTCCCAGGGTTGAATGTATCATCGTTAAAAACACAGTGACTCACGTTATTGTGTTCTGTAGACATCAAAGTTAAAACAGGCACAATCAACCACATTCTTGACTCTTGCTACAGAAAGAAGTAATTTTTAGGGGGGGAAAGACCACTAGCTTATGAAAGAATTGTAGAAATGATAGGTTCAATGTAATAAAAAAATGAGCTCCAAATGACAAATTATTAATAGAACTATAATATTTCTCATTCAGACAAGGATAGCATACTATTTGTCCCTAAAAATCTTAAACTGAGTTTACAAGCAATTTAAACTTCCTTGGGTTAACCTGCCAAGAAGTTCAATCCTCTTTTGTTTGAACTACAAACGAAGGCACACATGCAACCAGCGTAATCTATTTTTCTGGCAGCATATGGTTCCTTTGCAAACTTCAAAAACGTCTGTGTTTGTATCTCAAAAGATGCTTTGGAATCTTCACAAAGAGGGGAGTCAAAGAGAATTGTTGAAGTCTATTTTTATTGAAGGTATGAAATTTTTGGCTTGGCTTTTGATTTTGAAAAATTTATATATTTTATAAGAAAATGTTATAAGTTTCTTAACTGGTTCCATAAAACACAAACAATTGCAACTTACATATTTTGTTATGCCAATGAACTGAACAAACTTTGTTCTCAATGAACAAAAATAAATGACAGTTTTACTTTCTCCAAATCTCTAACTCAATAGGGATCACAATGACACGATAGGCTAGCTCCAGGGTATGTGTAAATAAAGACTAAAAGTTTCAGATTTTCTAATTCTGCATCCTTCTAATTTTAATTATGAAATACAACTATCATTTGGAACTCAGGACAAATAGAGATACCTTAAAACTTTCTCAATTAAAATCATGCAGTATTAGGGACGCATAAAATTCAAAAACACATTTGGGTTGCTAAAACTTCGAAACTTTTAAATATTTTTCTTGGTAAATCTCGGAAAGCTCTTTTAGATATTGTTCTCATCGTGAAGAAGGAACAGTTATCTGCTAGTTTCATCTGTTTCTCTCTCTTATTAAATGTAAGTAAATGCAAATTTCATATTTTTATTTAAAAATAACATGCATAGTATATATATCCAGTTTTATAAAATTATTTCTGTGTACTAAACTATCTCCCTATGTGTTCATCTATCAATTCTCTTATCTGAGTGTCTACTTAGAGATGTCAAGAAAGATATTTGCCTAATATTAATGATGGTTACTTCTACTTAGTAGGATTTTGTTGATATTTTTTCTGTGTAATGCTTTTCTGTGTTGCTTAAAATTTTAAAATAGTGAATCATTAGATGTTGAGACAATAAAGTCATGACTTTCAAATATAAGAAAAAGGGGAAAAATTCATTTAGTAGCCACAGTCTTTGCATTTATTTTTGCCAGTAGAAAGCCCCAGAGGAATTAGATAATGCATCTCATGTGCCAATTCTTGAATAATTAAATAAAAATGTCTGTAATATACATGGGTGTACACATGAGTCAAATAAATGATAGATAAGGTCTATCATTCATTTCTTCAACAGGGAATTCAGCATTTCCGTGCCACATATGTTCAATTTTCATCCTACCAGTTGGAAATAAGTTTTGAATTTGTGCTGATAAAAGCAGAATTCATGATTAGCAAAGGAATAAGAAAAGTCTACCTTTAGCTGAAGTAAAAATGAAGAAACCAAGAAATATGGAAAACTATACTCCAGATGATCATTTTTCTATACTTATAAAGCAAAACTAAACAAATGCTATTTTTAATGTTAAAAGCCAAGTTCATAAAGATATAGGCAAACTTTATAAGAATGTGTATTCTTAATAAGATTCACAGTTGTCTAGAAAACAACACCAAAATATCCTTTCACTTCTGTTGTAGAAAGACATAAAATTTGACAGTGGTTTATGAAATAAACACACTCAAAAACATAGGTCTAGTTAAGCCTTGAGGAGGCTAGTAAGAGTTAGATAACTGTGATGAGAAAATGCTAGCCTTCTCACCAGTTTTATTTAGAAGTTGGCTTTATTTCACTAGCAACTCAATACTTCTAGGTATGCCTGAGAAGAAATATATATATAATTTTTTAAAACTATATTAGATATTTTAATTTGGCTAAAATCATTTCAATCCCATGGAGCATGGATTACGTAGCTGCCATTATTTTGGCTTGCCCAGCGTTCATTCTCTCTTCCTCTAACAAACCATCACTCTTTCTGTAGGAAAAGGATTCTTGTGCCCACAATGGTGATTCCAGCCTATATCAGCCTGAGGCCTGTGCCAGGGTTACTAGGGCTGCCCGCACCTAGTTCCCTGGCCCTCCTGAAAACTAAAATTATTTTTTTTTCTTGTTCAAACTAGCTTTAGTGGGTCCAATGTTTGCCACTGTGAACACAGTATTATGCTCTGCCCTCAAGGAACTTACAAACTCAGTGATAAGGAAGATCAGACAAGGCCCAAAATAACATTAAGTGCTTTCTTGGAGCTTCACATGCTTAGGACTGTGTCTACACAGCACAAAATGAAGTGGCAGTCGGGCACGCATCCAGTTGCTTTAACAAATTTGGCAGCCCATTGAATACAGAAGGCTTCAAAGTCGATCAGAAGATCTCCGGAGAGAGGAAATCCACAGCTTCCACTGGTAACTTGCTGTTAGTTGCTTCATAGACTCTGGTAACAGAGAGGTGAAGCAGGTTTTTTTTTTTCCTTCATCTCTTCTGGTTCCCAAGAACTTTCTCAGCTCAAAGTGGAAATTTTGGACTAAGTGATGACAAAGATCCCAATACCAATTGCTTCTGATTTTGTTTTATGGTTGAATAAATTTATATTCCTTCTGTTTCCAAACTTTCAGTTCTCCAAACTTCTCCAACCAAAGTTGCACTTTGTACAGCATCTTTATTGTAGTATGATTGCTGCTTCTTGCAATTATCTGTATTCATGGTCTATCTCTCCAGGGCAGGGTCTGTAATATATTCATCTTCTGAGCTCTGGATTTGCTATGTTTAGTATTATGCTGATTTTATATATCATAATTACTGAAGAGATTTTTTATTCCTTTATTATTTTTAAAATTTTTATTTATTCTTTTTGAGACAGGGTCTCACTCTGTCACCCAAGCTAGAGTGCAGTGGCACCATCATTGCTCACAGCAGCCTCGAACTTCTGGGCTCAAGTGACCCTCCTGCCTCAGCCTCCTGATTAGCTGGGACTACAGTTGCTTGCTACCACACTCAGCTAATTTTTCTTTTCTTTTCTTTTCTTTTTGTAAAGATGGGATCTTGCCCAGGCTGGTCTCAAACTCATGGCTTCAAGCAATCCTCCCATCTCGGCCTCCCAAAGTGCTGGGATTACAGGTGTGAGACAGCACACCTGTACCCCAGAAATTTTTTTTTAAAAGAATTGTCCACGTGCTCCCCTCTGGTTCTGCTATAAGGTACTGTATTCCATGCTTGGGTTAAATGATAAAGTGAGAAAGTTTGTCTCCATCTCTTCTTTTTCTGAGGCTCTTCCTACCACTGCTATCCTGTAGGTCTACCCATACTTTCCAGGAGCAGTGGGTTAGGTCAGGACTAAGTACTAACTAGCAGTGTTCTATCTTAACCTGTTTATACAAATGGTAGCTTATGATTGTTTTTTAAATTGTACACAAAAGTTTAATGTACTCTTCTGCATGTATGCTATGTCTTATAATCCAAAGAAGTTAAATAATGCACATTAAAAAAAATGTCCACACCTAAGTATACTAAGTTTCCCTCGGAATGAGCAATGAGGCTGTACATTAATAATATGTTTTAAGCTTCTTCAACAGGCAAGAATGAGACGCTGAGGGTGTTAAAAACCAGATGACATGGAAAGCTGCATTGTGAGGTTGATTGGACAGGAAAAGGCGGAAGTCATCGAGGCCATCTAGGGATAGCCTTGATGAGAGATGATGATGAAGACTCGAATGAAGACAGAAAACATAAAACAGGCACTTTGGAGGAAAAATGGGAAGGAGTTAGTGACTGATGCAAAAGAGGAGAGATAAGACCAGACACACACTTTAGAGCCCTGGGAACAGAAATGATTTTTTAAAAATTTTATCTTGTAAAAATATACATAAAATAAAACTGACCATTTTAACCATTTTTAAGTGTGCGATTCGGTGGCATTAAGTACATTCACATTGGTGTGCAACCACTACTACTGTCCAACATCAGACGTTTTGTGTCATCCCAAACTGAAACCCTGTACCCACTAAGCAATAACTCCCCATTGCTCCTCCCCCATCCCCTAGTAACCTCAGTTCTGCCTTCTCTCTCTGTGAATGTGACTAGTCTGGATACCTCACATAAGGGGAAGCATACAATATTTGTCCTTTTGTGTCTGGCTCATTTCACTTAATATAATGTTTTAAAACAGAAATGATTTTGCTCTACCTCACCTCTATCACGAGTCATTTAAAATAAAAAATATATTTTTCAAAATAATACCAAATGATGTATATGCTTAAATTAAAATAGCATTTTCTGATTGCAAGCTTCTGGATAATTGAAGTGAAACTTTTCACCCTGCGTCTGGGGTCGTGGTGTGGGGAGGGGGTGGGAGCTCTCTGCTCAACTGTTGGGAACTCCACTCCCCAAGTGGCCTCCAACACCCAGAAATGTTTAATCTTCAGATCTTTCTCAAGTACTACTCCCAGATTTAAATGTATCTACTCAGTGATACATTTAAATGTATCTATTCCCTTTGGGCTCTGCTCTCTGCTAATGGGTCAAACATGGTGATCAGGGGATTGATGTGCATTTTCCAGATAACATATTTACATTTTAGCCAGAGATAGATAGATAGATTGATTTATACCCAAACTTTGTCGACCAAACCAGGGACTTAAAAAAATAGACCCTGATGAGTTGTTGAAATAATGTGGAAATGGACACCTCAGAAGAATGTCAGGCTGATGGAGGGAGAGGGGAGACACATGACCAGGGCAGGCTTGGGACTGTCCCAAACCTCCTGTGCAGAAGAGCACCCAGGGTGCAGTATGGGCCCAGCCTACCTAAAAGTGGATGGTGCTTGAGTGTGGCGGGAGGAGCTTCTTATAGCCCAGAATCCTGCAAGAAAAGCCTTAGTGATTTTCTAGTTCAATCATGGAGCCTGGGCTTGGAAGACAGAAGGCTTGGATCCAAATTACTGTTTGACCTTGGGCAAGTCATTTGATCTCTTCTGTGTTTCTCTTTGTTTATGGAGAAGTGGGAAAAACAACATCCATCTCATAGTGTTTTTAAGATCAAATAAAATAATATATAAAAATATTTAAGGATAATTTTTGACATATAGTAAGCATTAAATCTATGTAAGTCATCTTTCATTTTAGTCTTGAAAATACATGAGGCACGGCAGGGTGAAGTGGCTCATGCCTATAAACTCAGCACTTTGGGAGGCCAAGGTGGCAGTTCAAGAGTTCAAGACCAGCCTGGGTAATAGTGAGACCACATCTCTCTTCAGAAAAATTAAAAAAATTAAAAAGTTAGTCAGTTGTGGTACAGTGCACCTGTAACCCCAGCTGCCTGGGAGGCTGAGGCAGGAGGATCACTTGAGTCCAGGAGTTTGAGATTGCAGTGAGCTATGATAGCACAGTTGCACTCCAGCCTGGGGAATAGAGAGAAACCGTGTCTCAAAAACCAAACAAACCAACAGAACATGAAGCACAGAGATGTTGCACGAATGGCTGAATGTACAGCTAGGATTGGAGCTACAATAATCAAAACAATAATCAAAACCCATTAGCTCTCTGGGTTTCTTAAAGCTACAAGGAGAGGGGAACATCAAGTTAGGATCAAGAATGTCTGTGTCCAGGTCTGAGGGAGAAAATGTCACCTGATGCCCAAAGCACTACATTTTATTTTCCCACAATAGAAAGAAGGATGAAATGAACTTAATGAGGAGACAGAGCAAGGACAAGATACTAACATTCTACCTGTCATTTCACCAATTTTTCTTATGTTTTAGTAATGACTCTGGTTAAAGTATTAATATAAATGCCCCTCAAGAGAAGTTATATATTAACCTCATATAATACTTACCCTCTGCTGTGTAACAAATCACCTCAAAACTTAGTAGTTAAAATAACAATAATCACTTGTTAACCCTCACAGTTTCTGCATGTCAGGAATTCTGAAGTGGCTCAGCTGAGTAGTTCTGGTTCAGGATCACTCACAAGGTTAATGTCAGATGTCAGCTGTACTGCAGCAGTCTTACAGTTTACTAGGCCTAAAGGATTCACTTCCAAGGTGGTTCATTCACATGGCTGGCAGGTCGGTTCTCTCCACACGGGCCTCTCTGGGGCCTGCTTGAGTATCCTCACAACATGGCTACTGGCTTCCTCCAAAACATGTAATCCAAGAAACCAAGGTGGAAGTTGCCATGCCTTTATGACCTAGCCTCTGAACTATCACTTTGGAATCTTCTGTCAGCCACACAGGCCAGCTCTGATTCCATGTTGAAGGGTCTAGACAAGGG
Organism: Microcebus murinus; assembly: GCF_040939455.1. Taxonomy (NCBI): domain Eukaryota; kingdom Metazoa; phylum Chordata; class Mammalia; order Primates; family Cheirogaleidae; genus Microcebus; species Microcebus murinus. The sequence goes on from NC_134111.1 coordinate 53,896,340, forward strand.
CATGAAGACCCGGAATCAAGGATCACTGGGGGCCATCTTGGAGGCTGGCTATCACAGCCACCTTCAGCTCCAGTCTTAGTTAAGAGTTCACCCAGGAATAGGAGAAATGTGGGGGCAGATTGAGGTCTAGAGGGAGAATTTAAAATAGCCCCAATGGGGGAGGCAGGAAGACTCAAAAGCAAGCTTTATTAACCTCTCCCTACCCTAACACAGGGCCAGAAAGGTAGCTTGAATCAGGAAGAAGCAGCCCCTGAAAGAAGCTACAGACTTCAGAAGCACGCTCTTGCTCCCAAAATATACATAACATGATTCCTCTCTTAAGGAAATTAGGTACAACTTTGAAACTCTTGATGAATTTCCTGGTAATCACTGTTACCTGGCTGGACTAGCCGTTTAGCAGCTGCTGCTGCCCCTACTAAATTACTGTGTGCAAGAGCAGGTTGGTCTCTTCATGCCTTATTGTGTCCATCTTCAGAATGGGTTGGACAATATTAATTCATTGGTGGTTGTTTTCAAAAACAGGTTTATTATTACAAATACACAGTATATTTATTTTCATGTCATTATTATTTTGCTTTGAAATGTTCATTCGTCTGTTTAAAAGACAGTGTAAGATCTTCATAGATGCATTAATCAACACATTTACTTGCTCATTTGTCTTTTAATTTTAGTTTACAAAAATACCCAAAGGCCACATCCATTACAGGCTAATGGACTGCAAAATCTTATTTAATTGTAATGAACATATTTATTGGAGTTACAGAAGAAGAAAAATATACAATTTTGCGAACTTCTATCATTTTAAAAGGATCAAAACAACCTCTGGTAAAGGGCAAGAGAGTGCTTCCCCCTGTTCTCACTCTCCCTTTCTTCCTCTCTTCTCTCCTTGCTCTGGCTCCGCAGGTCTTGGGAAAGCAGGACACCCTGGGCCAGAGCATCCTCAGTACCCAGAAGGCCTTGGAGAGCCACAGCCCAGCACTCTGGGGAGATAGATGTATCTAACACACTCCTGGCTTGGTTCTGATACAGGGCTCTAGAGTGACTCACTAGCAGCAATTTCCAGAGCCTTCCTCTGCTGCAGATAGAGAATGCTTAGCAGCTAGATTGCGCTCCGGGACCGTGGGCCATGAGCAGTCCTACTGCCTATGAGTTATTCTGGAGCATTCTCTTCTTATACCTAAGATGATGTGAGCATTTTTTGAGGTGACTAACTATGGCCTTACCCAAACCAATGGTCTTATTTGTGGTTCTCAAATGGCCTTATTTTAATAGAATATTTTCCCCATAAATTAAAAAGGTAATAATTAAAAATAGATAAAACACGTAAGTTGGCCGGGCATTGTAGTTCACGCTTGTAATCCTAGCACTCTGGGAGGCCGAGGCGGGCGGATTGCTCGAGGTCAGGAGTTCGAAATCAGCCTGAGCAAGAGCGAGACCCGTCTCTACTATAAATAGAAAGAAATTAATTGGCCAACTAATATATATAGAAAAAATTAGCTGGGCATGGTGGCACATGCCTGTAGTCCCAGCTACTCGGGAGGCTGAGGCAGGATTGCTTGAGCCCAGGAGTTTGAGGTTGCTGTGAGCTAGGCTGATGCCACAGCACTCACTCTAGCCTGGGTAACAAAGTGAGACTCTGTCTCAAAAAAAAAAAAAACCCCAAAAACACATAAGTTCAGAAATTCTTAATACCCTCCAATTTTTCTTGCAGAGCTTGATATAATTTCAGATACAAGTATATTTAATTCAATCTAAGAGGGTTACTTCAAACTGAATTCTCCTGCTGTTTATTTCTGGTTCCTCTGGGATCCTGTAAAAAAATCCAAGGAAATTCCTTGCTGATTGGGGAGATATTAGACTGCAACATATGGTCCACACATGTCATTAGTATTCCTCTAAGGAAAAATGCAAAGGATTATATTTAGAATACAGGGTATGTATTCAGTGGTTCGGGATGACCCAGGGGATTATTAGATTCGTCTTGTGGAATTTTCTATAGTTAAAAGATGAATCCAGAATTCTGACTGTCTGGTGTGGGCATTGGAGCCCATTTGTAAGTTTTTGCAGGTGTGAGACCTGCCACATTTTCACTATTGTGTAGTGTCTTGAAAGCTGTTTATACTTCAGAGAAGACTTTCTGAGTTTCAGGGTTTCTCAGATACATTTTAGAGGAGTCTTTTGACAAAGGCACCTTCCAAAAATTAATCATTCATGAATGACATATTATTGGCCCCCAAATAAAACGAGTTGAGCCTATAATAGCATTGCCAATTTTGCATCTACCCTAAATAATTCTAAATTTTATTTCTTCATGTCCTAATGGTTTGCCACAATTGTATTTTATCACATATTTAATGGTGAAACTAGAGAATGGGTATTTTGGTCCATTCAGGGTGTTATAACAAAAATATCAACTAGGTGGCTTATTAACAAGAGAAATCTAATACTCACAGTTTTAGAGTCTGGGAAATTCAAGATCAAGGAGCTGGCAAACTTTGTGTATGGTGAGGGTCTTCTTCCTCAAAGATGGCATCTTCCATTTGTGTCATGAGGTAGAAGTGGCAAGCAAGTTCCCTCAGGCTTCTTTTATAAGGGGACTAATCCTATTCACACGGGCTCTGCCCTCATGGCTTAATCACCTCCCAAAGTCCCCACCTTTTAGTACTACTACACTGGGGATTAGGTTTCAACATATGAATGTTAGAGGGACACAAACATTCAGACCATAGCAATGGGACATGATTTCTGATGAAATTTTGACACTCATGTCTTGGTCCTCAGAGGCCATAGGCTGATAAGCCAGGATCACTTGCTGCCTTGGTCCAAGGCCTTGGCTGATGTGGCTATCTTAGAAGCTCCACAGTTCCTTCCACACCTTCTGGTAAAATGTCCTGCATTGCAATATAAACTTCTTGTTTTGCATGTATTCAACTTAAACCGTTAAAATCCTGAAGAATATAAGGGCGTCCAACAGGCTAAACTTGGCTTTCTTACCTAAACATTTTACTCTCAACTCAAAATCAATATTCCCTTTCCATTTCACCCCTCTGGTACACTTGTCTCCCTTCCCAGTTGCCTGAATGCTGTCACTTGAGTGACATCTACTTCTTACTTCCATTTACTCAAGTGAGAACTGTGGGAAAGTATGCTTCTCTACACTCTCTTACACTAACTTCTTTCTAAGTCCCTTAATTTTCCATTTTTCTCTTTAGTGTCTGGATTTCTTTCCATTTTCTTCTCCTTCTCCTCCTCCTCTGTCTTCTAAAAGATGAGGTCTTGCTATGTTGGCAGGCCAGTCTTGAACTTCGGGCCTCAAGCAATCCAACTGCCTCAGCCTCCCAAAGTGCTGGGATTACAGGTGTGAGCCACCATGTCCAGTTCATTTTCCTCTTCTTTGACATCACATGTGAAGCTTTAATTGCAGCCATTTCCCACAATTCAATGTCCTCATTCAATTCAGCTTCAATCTTGTTGCCAGTGGTTTTTCATGAACCATCTCCCTCTCTCACTTGTGCTACTGCCCTGGGCTCTCGGCATACTGCAGCAAGCTTTTATTCTTTTATCTTACTCTCAGGGATCCATCTAAAGAATCTACTTAATCCATTCAGTGGGAATAGTGGCAACCCATTCCCACTATTGCCAAAATAAATCTTCTATTCAGTCAGGTTAATTTCCTATTGCTTTCTGTTCAAATTAAGCCCTTACTTGGTTCTGTTTCTTTTTTTCAGACATTTTTTCTCTTCCTGAAATAGTCCTTTCCCTACCTTCCAAATCCACAAATTCAGACCTCTGATTATCTTATCACAGTAGCTTCTTCTGCACTTAAAATCAACAAATAGATCAAAACCATAAAAATGTGTTCATATCCTTTGATTTAGTAATTTCATTTCTGGAAATGTATCTTAAGAAATTAACAATTAGGGTGGGCGTAGTGGCTCACACGTGTAATCCTAGCACTCTGGGAGGCTGAGGTGGGAGGACTGCTTGAGCTCAGGAGTTTGAGACTAGCCTGAGCAAGAGCTAGACCTCGTCTCTACTAAAAACAGCAAAAATTAGCTGGGCATGGTGGCACACGCCTATAGTCTCAGCTACTTGGGGGCCTGAGGCAGGAGAATCGCTTGAGCCCAGGACTTTGAGGTTGCAGTGAGCTATGGTGATGCCACTGTACTCAAGTGAGAGAGCAAGACTCTGTCTCCCCCCCCCACAAAAAATTAACAAGTTAGAAAAAGCTCTTGTGCACAAAGTTTCCCCTCCCATCCAATATTAGTGATGATACTGTTAAAGGATTATAAACAAATTACATGTTCAATAATGGAAAGAAATAATTATATCATTCTATGGAAATTTTGAATGCACAAAATGGATATGATAAAGACTCTGTAATTATTTGAATTTTTAAAAATATATAAAGTTAACTCAAAAGTAGAAATGAATGTAGTATTGTATTTTTGTAAACATTTTAAATCAATCTTTAAATTCAAATCTTAAATAATCTTGATTATTCCCCTTTTTAAAATGGTGAAAAAAGATCATTTAACAGTAAAGACATTTCTGACAAAAGAAAAACACATCCTGTAACAAGTTTTTAAGTAAATAAATTTGAAGTTTTGTCAAAAAAATTAACATCTCTTACGTGTCTATGGCATTGTAGTTATTTTATAGGTTGCTTAATCTTTACAATATACTCAGTGAGGCAGCTACATTTCATCAATGAAAAAAATACATCCATAGAAATTAAATAATTTTTCCAGGATTACATATCTAGGAAATGATGGTCAAAATTTTCACCTAATTCTGCTGCATAATAACCTGAATATGAAACAAATTTAAACACATCTTCATTCCTAGTGAAATGTCCATTGTTGAGAACTTGGTTATTAAATAATGTGACTCTTATAAGCCTTAAAAAGTAGGGGACAAGAGAAAGAAATAGAGAAAGAAAGAGTTTTGGAATTATTTACTTGGACTTCTTCCCAAGGTTTAGTTAGAAACATCAGAAGTTGATGACAAAGGTTATACTGATGGACAGGGTGCCTTCTGGGACCTCTGGTTCACCATTTTTAGTTTGAAGTTTATGATCAGAGGTGACAATGATAAAACTGTTCAAAGACTCGAGTGACTTGATTAGGATGCAACCCATCCTTAAAGTCAGGCAGGAGATTAGATGCTACCATCTTTCTGTAGATCAGCAATTCAGCTTGGTACATCATAACACTTTGGTTTCAAGTAATCTCTCAGCTCCAAAGGTAGGTAGTTAGCTCTCCAGACTCAAGTCTGTTTCTGGAATGGCAGAGGATAGCTATCTTTCCTGTATGGATCCTAAGAAGCTGTGGGGCTTTGGCAATCTTTGGCTGCAAGTAACACATTGGTCTGCAAAGAATCATGTAAAAATAATGTTGGCAATAAGTTAAATTTACAGAATTCATAGAACTGGTAGCCACCTGAGAAAAGAAAGAGTATTTCAGGCTGGGCATAGTGGCTCATGCTTATCATCGTAGCACTCTGGTAGGCTGAGGCAGGAGAATCACTTGAGCCCAGGAGTTTGAGATTGCAATGAGCAATGATGATGCCACTGTACTCTAGCCAAGACAGCAAGAGCGAGACTCTGTCTAAAAAAAAATTCAGAGATCTACGCATTTTCCCCTGAAAGCATGGATTCCTGATTGAAGAGAACAGGGGAGATGTTGCTGTGCTTCTTCCATGCAATCTGAGCTGTAAGGGACGGCCTAGGGTGCAGGAAGCCATGGATGCAGTGCTAGTGAGAACTTGAATCTCATAGCAATTCAACCTTTGTCTCCATCCAAACTGTACTGTAGTTTTTAGAGACTACTGACAAATAATGTCATTAATCAAAAAGGTAAGGTTGTTCATGTGTAAGAGAACTAAAAGTTTATTTCAAATTGCCGTAAGCAGAAAAAAAATTTGGTGGTAATTTAGTTATTTATCAAGCACCAGCAGATAATTCTCAGAACCATCCATGGAGGTAGAATGGATTGGGGCAATAGTTTTTAGAAAGCCCTTTTTTTGTTAGAGTGATCAAGATGGGCAAGGAAGGAGTGAGTATCTATTGTGTAAGAGAAGAGTCAAGGTAAGAAGGTGGCCCTGAAGCTCATGTACAGCCAACTCTTATCAAGATAAAGGGAAATGGAATTGCCTCTGCCCCTTCCCCTGTACATAATTCAGGCTCCATGTTGCAATGTTTCAACTACTTTTTGCTCTCAAGTTCTCCCATACTGTATATTTTAACTTGAACTCCACTGTGCAAATACTCTGGAGTGGAGAAGTAGTGGGGAAGTATTAACTTCCCCAGAGATGGTTCTAGATTTTGTATCACCCTTCAGGGAGGTAACACCCTGGTTAAAAGTGAGAAGTCCAAGGTTTGGGAGTGCCTCCTGTCTGTCAGTACATCTTAGCACTGTTACTAACATCTTGTTAAAAAATTCAGTTGTAAGATATTTGCTAATGTGGTATTAAAATCCCAGACAATTTAAAAAATTGAACTACTATTTCAAAAATTGAATATGAACTACTTTTTTTTTTAAAAAAACCAATTTCTTCTTAATGGCAACATCATCCACATCAACTCATTTTTGAAGTTATTTTTCATTATAGTTGGGCAATTGTTAAATCCTGTCTAAGAGATTCTTAGATTTTAGAGAGACTTATGAATACTATCATTTTAGAGATTTTAAAATTTTAAATTAAAGATCTCTTTATTTTAATTTAAATTTCTTAATGTGAGCAGCTTAAGGAGACATGAAATGCTAAAATTAGCAAAGGTACATGGAATGACTAAGAATATTCACCAACTCTTTTATCTTAAAACCTTAACTCCATGGTAGAGAAGAGAGGCCCATTGGACCTCTTTCTTTGTTTCTTTTTAAAAATACTTTTAAGTCTACTTGAATCTTTTTTTCTATATAAATTTAAAAACAAGTAGAGATTCTAAACTTATTTTGATTAATTCTACTCATTGAATGATTTCCAAGCTAAAATAATTAGTGTTCAACTCGGATGTGTTCTTTACTTACGTTTTCTCAAAAAGATTCAATATTTTACTTTTGATGCATGTCACATGAATAAAGTATAGGTTATATGTCAAATTATGCTAATTAGGAACTTTATTATAGAGAAATTTTGGTTTGTCCTGTCATATCTGTTGTAACACCGAATGGTATTTTTAATAAAAGGATAACTTTTGGCCATCATTTTCTTTCCCCTTCACTGGGATGTAAGCAACATTGGAGAATTTTCTTAAGACTGTGAAGAAAAAACCCTATTATTCTATCAGTGACCTTTGGCTAGCAACTGCTCTCTTGAACTGCTCTTGTCTCTGGAGTGTTTGACTAAGGTTTCTTCTGGTCAAACCATCGACAATCCAAATGTCAAACAACAGTGTGGCCATTTTTCATCTCAAGATAAGTGTTTCTCCAATAAGATGATCAATTAGTCTTATTCACATTACAACACACCTCCCCATGTATTTTTATGTCATACAAGCATCTCTGTAGTCCTATCACCTTCTTATTAAAAAACCTCTTCATTTAGATTTGAGGCTATTAGAACACATAATCAATCCGAATACGCCTCATGTACGACCTATGTGTATTGACATTTTCATTATACCAATACATCCTACAAAGGTGATATTATAAAAAACTCTGTTCTCAAGAATATGAACTGAAGTCTTTCATAGAAAATGTCACACACTTGATAAAAATAAAGTTCTGGGAATGATCTTTTTACTGATGCAAAACTTATAATGCCTTAGGACTTTTCTTAATGCTATATAAGAAAAATTCTAAAATTTGTTTTCTTTTTGTTAGAAAGGCACTTAGGATGCTGTACTTTCTTCTAAAGAAAAGCCTACTATGGAAAACATTAGGTGTACATTTTGAGAAGAATTCTCAGAACATCACTACCTATTACTTTTGGAAAATTTTAACTGCTCTCTGGGGTTGTGCAGATACAGCTGAAACCACTGCCTCCTATACAGCCTGATTTAAAATATGAACTACTGTTTAGTTTTTTAAAAATATATTCTTGTTAATGGTAACATCATCCACATCTACCCAAGTTTTTGAAATTATTTTCTGTTAGTTAGGCAATTTATAAATCCTGTCCAAGAAGTACCTACATTTTAGAAAGATCTATGAATGTTATCATTTTAGAAATCTCTTTGTTTTAAATTAATGGAATTATAAAAAGGCCCTTTATGACAATGTTACTTGGTAGCTTCGGGTGCTTACATCTCTGAATTTAAACTATTTCATATCATTTTTGGAACTGCAATAAAAATATATTACTAAATATATATGTACATGTGTGCATAGTGAGAGAGAAAAATAGTTGCATGTCCATGTCTTTCATAACACAAGTCAGAAATTTGGAATACTTAATATTTTTAAAGCAGCTGGCTTAAAATAATAACAAAATACTTTCTTACATTTGAAAGTGAAACAGCAGTTCCAATAAGTATTATAAATAGAACAATCTTCATTGATTCATTGGTTTATTAATTCTTTCTTTCCTATGATGAGCCAGTGACAAGCACCTATTCTGGGTCAGGTATTGTACAAGGCAGTGGAGCTACAAAGATAAATGACAATCTGTGCCCTCTTGGAGATTTTTTTCCTCCTGGAGTTTTAATGTTTAATTTCATCAGTGCTTTTATTAGGAAGGAAAGGCAAGTGAGGAGAGGAGGAAAATGATTGTCTAAAAAAGGGATGGAAGCTTGAGTCAGAAACATTCAACTTTTCTTGAGAGGTTCTGAACCGGTTCCATTATTAGAATGGTCTCACTTCCTTACTTTTCCAACTGAAATGAAACAAGATCTCTCACATCAAGATCGGACTAACAGTAAAAAGATAAGTGTATGGGATATGGAGTCAGACAGGTGTAGGTGGAAAGCTGACCCTGCTACCAACTTGAATGTACAATTCTGTAATTTACATAATTAGCCTCTCTGTTCACTGGTTCCTTTATTGCAGAATGGGAATAAAAATATAATATCACTTGGTTTTTACTAAAGCCTGATTTTTCTCTCTCTAGTCCCTTCTTTTCCTTTTAAGCACTGAATATCATTGACCTGAAAAATGAGGCTCCAAACAAAAAATTTAAAGCAATTGAAATCTGGGAATTGTATCTTTCAAACAATGTAGCATAATTGCTACCCTTTATGTTTTATGAGATACTGGAGTAAAAATGATGTCAGGTCCCCCAATCCCTTTGTCTGGCTATGCATTTTTGGCACTGGTCCCAGACTAAATATAGCAAGTCTTGTTCCCTGGGTCAATATAATTTCTAATCCCTAGGTTGAATGAGCAAACCTTTCCAGACAAGATTTAATTCACAAATGCATTTAGGTAGACATTGGATCTAACAGTGCAGCATCAAGTAAAAACAGGTCATCAGCATTAGCTCAGCTAACTAAAAAGAAACTTGCATTAGGAAGCCAACAATCTCACCAGCAAATCCTGCTGGGGATTGACTAAACATAACTGTTAATTGAAAAAAAATTAAAAATAGAGTATTAGGGATATATTCTCCCGCTGATAGTTGCACATAATTCCCCTAAGTGTTAATGGAAGCTCAGCAAGTGCATCATCAGAAGAATATACCTCTTAACATCCACAGTCATCTGTCAGTCTTCCATTTCACAGGCTCTTAAAGCTGGGGTGGGAAAGAAAAGAAGATCTCGTGGAATTTTCAAAGCTTTTTAAGCAGGACAAGTCCATCTCTTTGTATTTACCAGTTCGCCACACCATAGCCTTAGCTTTAAAACGGCTAAACTGTTTGGAATCACAGGTTCTCATCCCTGGAGAATGGATTTTGCTCTGTCTTTCTGGAATAGACTAATGGGATTTCATCTAATTTATGCTATGAAGGACAAGCTTCATAAATTCAGGCCTCTCTGACTTTCATGGACATTAAAGGGCTGCTTCTTCTTCTTTTTTTCTATTTTTTTTTTTTGGCCCTTAAAGAAATGTTTGGACTTAAAGAAAGCTGAGAATAGGTTTTATGCCCTCAGAATATCAGTGGAAATTAAATGTCTTTATTTTTTCATTCATTTCCATTGAAATAAATAAGCCTGTGTTTTCCAATTTCCCCACCAACTGAAATCAATTTCTGAGGGGGATGAAAGTTACTATCACAACTCGATGTGAAAAGTCAATGAGAGGCCGGGCGCGGTGGCTCACACCTGTAATCCTAGCACTCTGGGAGGCCGAGGCGGGCGGATTGCTTGAGGTCAGGAGTTCGAAACCAGCCTGAGCAAGGGCGAGACCCTGTCTCTACTATAAATAGAAAGAAATTAATTGGCCAACTAATATATATATATAGAAAAAATTAGCCGGGCATGGTGGCGCATGCTTGTATTCCCAGCTACTGGGGAGGCTGAGGCAGGAGGATGGCTTGAGCCCAGGAGTTTGAGGTTGCTGTGAGCGAGGCTGACGCCACGGCACTCACTCTAGCCTGGGCAACAAAGCGAGACTCTGTCTCAAAAAAAAAAAAAAAAGTCAATGAGAAATTTAAGACCTGCTGTTTCTGTGACTACTTCTAATGATCACAATGGCAGGCTTAGACTGTTTTCACAGTATTCTTATAAGCCAGGCCTAAACCAATCTTTTATTTCGAGCAATTTTTCCCAGTAAAGTAACCATTTTATCTGAAACTAATTAACCTATACTTCAGCAATTTGTTTGGTTTGCGGCTTCTATAGGTTTTCCATGACTGTCTTAACAAATTACCATAAACTTGGTAGTTTAAAACATCCCAACTTTATTTTCTTATAATTCTGGAAGTAAGAAGCTGGATTTGGATCTCACTGGGCTAAAATCAAGGTGTTGGCAGGGCTACATTCCTTTCTAGAGGTCCAAGGGAGAATGTTTCCTTGCCTTCCCAGCTTCTAGAAGCCCTGCATTCTTCTGCTTGTGGTCCCCTTTGTCTTCAAAGCCAGAAACGGCTGGGTGAATCTTTCTCACATCGCTTGGACACCGACTCTTCTTCTACCTTCCATTTCCACTTTTAAGGACCCTTGTGATTCTTGGATAATCCAGGATAATCTCCCTGTTTTAAGGTCACCTGATTAGCAACCATAATTCCATCTGCAACCTGAATTCCCTTTTGCCCTGTGACATAACATATTCACATATTCTGAGAATTAGGTCATGGGCATCTTTGCCTACCACAAGGTGAAAAAAATCTTCTTATGTCTCTAATAAACAACAACAACAACAAAACAAACAAACAACAAATAACAAAAAAGGCAATAAATTTCTCTTTTTCAGGAGAGTAAAATAAAAACCCTTCTCAGTTGGAGAGATTTGTCATTTGGTTTGAGAATTGGAAGTCACTGTTCTTGAATCACAACGAGAGCCTTGTCCAGCTCCGGGAGAGTTCCCTGATTTGTGACAGTCACAGAAACAGCTAGAATAGAGTTCTGGGTCCTCTGGGGGCTCACTTCACATTGCAAGAAGTAAACTGGGGCAAACCATTACTTTCTTGCAGATGTCTACAGAGAACAGTTTAAAGATGTATCACTCTAATCTGACCCGGGCTGAGGGAGCTGGATGAATTTTTCCTTTGCTCAAAGCTTACGTTACCGTTCCCTGTTGGAGCTATGAAGACATTAACTACAGTACTGACAAACCCTGGGTGGACAACTTTGTAGACAGTGACTTTTATTAGTAGCTGGGGCATAATTAGATATTATCACCCCATAATCAATGCATCTTTTTCTTTCTCTTTCTGACCATTTGCAAGAAGAGGGTCATCTTTATCTCCCTATTGTCCTCCCCCCTCCTCCCTGCTTGCCTTTGGTTTGCCAGGGGTACCCAGTGCCTCCCCGTGAAAAGGTATAAAAGTTACCATTCTGTAAAATGTGTGCAGCATTTATAGTAGAATCCTATGTAGCTGTAACAAACTACCACATCGGACTTGGCCAAGGCTGTTTTTCTCTATTGCCTTTTCATTCTCCCTCTGATCCTTTAAAAATTATAATATAAAAGGTCTTTTCCCAACACAAAAGATTCAAAGACATTGGTCAAGGACAAAACACAATGAAGTCCTTTAGGATTTGGGGGCTAGGGGAGGAAAGCATTCTATTCTTAGGTACTAGTAGCAGCCCTTCTGCACTCCTCCACCCCCAGCCTCCACCTCAACTCCAGCTCTTTCAGAAACGGCCCCAAGGAGCCTCCCTACATGCCCAGAAGCATAAACTTTTCAGTATATAATATAATACTTAGATGCTTCTGATTTTCTCCTGCTAATATTTGTGCTAAAAGGAGTTGCTAAGTCCTATTCCTAAAGAATAATGGGTCATGAGCTGACAGAACCTGCTGGATGGTGAAGAGCTCTTATTTTACATGCCTTTTATTTGAATGACAGTTGCGGTAGGCTGCCTCCAAGGAGTTCCCAGTGATCCCTGATCCCTGAGTGTGGCCCAGACCTAATGACTTCTTAGAAGTCACCAACAGAAAAAGACAAAAGTAATGAGATCTTGGTTCATAGATTAGGCTACAAAAGTACTCTGGCTTCCAATCATGCTTACCCTTAATTGCTCTCTCATGTGTTTGCTCTGATGGAAAACAGCTGCCATGTTTCAAGCTGCCCTACAGAGAGGCCACGTGATAGAGAAGTGAAACAGACACTCAGGTGATAGCCAGGAAAAAACACGGGCCCTCAATGTGACAACAGTGGAGGAACTGAGTCCTGTCAATAACCACTGGAGTGAGCTCAGGAGTGAACCTTCCCTCGGGCAAGCCTTGAGCCAACTGCAGTTTTGAGGCTGAGGGACCTGGCAAAACTCTGTCTAAATATTCCACCCACAGAATCTGTGAGAAAATAAATGCCTGTTGTTTTAAGCCTCTAAGTTTTGGGGTAATTTGTTTCATAACAATAGATAACTACTACAACAAAGAAATAACATTACACAAAGTTTGGAAATGGAGGGGAAAAAATTACCCATAATTCTACCACTGAATCACAAACACTGCTGTAGTTGTTCATGTTTTATTTCAGTCTGCACACGTATGCCACATATATTTATATTGCTATAAGCATAATGTGAATAAAATTTTGCATCCTATTTTTTAAATTTAACATTAAGCAATAAGTATTTCCATGTTGCTATAAAAATCTTCCTAATTATAATTTTTAATGGCTGCATAATATTCTCTCAAGTGAAAGTACCATAAAATAGCTAATTTTCTCATTCTCTTTGGGCATTTCAGTTATTCCTATATTTTATTTGCAATTAAAAATAACGTAGCAACCAGCATCTTTGTTTATATGGTACTGTCTTTCTTTTTTATTCTAACCACTTTAGTTTTTCCCATGCCATTCTCTTCCTTGGGCACGTTGCTCAAGTGCTGTAATAACTCCTCAGATAATCCTCAGTGGTTGATGGATGGCAAAATTTGAGTCACGTCATGTCCAAATCTATCTTTGTGTTTCTCTTCATTAAATATTAGCTTAGATGGTTATTCACTTTTGACCAAAAATTGCTATGCCCAAGTATATGGCAACATCAAACTTAAGAAAAATTCCACCTCCCAAATAAGAAGATAGTTTAAAAGATTTTTTAAAATTATTATTTCAATAGATTTAGGGGGCACAAGTTGAATTCCTTTAAATGTATATATTGCATAGTGGTGAAGTCTGGGCTTTTAGTGTACCTATCACCCGGATAGTGAACATCGTACCCAGTGGGTAATTTTTCATCTCTCTTCCCCTCCTCCTCCCCCACTGAGTCTCCAACGTTCACTATACCACTATGTGTCCCTGTGTATCCATAGCTCAGCTCCCACTTATAAGTGAGAATATGCAGCCTTCCTTTTTCTGTTTCTGAGTTACTTTACTTAGGATAATTTAAAGTTTTTGGCCAATTTGAATATACAATTTTATACATGAGACAAAATAGGTAATGTATATTTACAATATTTCATTTTCTCATTAATTTTGTAACATAAGCATTTAAAGCAACATTATAAAAATCACTTTTTTAGGTTGGGTGTGGTGGCTCACGCCTGTAATCCTAGCACTCTGGGAGGCTGAGGCGGGAGGATCGCTCAAGGTCAGGAGTTCAAAACCAGCTGGAGCAAGAGCGAGACCCCCGTCTCTACTATAAATAGAAAGAAATTAATTGGCCAACTAAAAATATATATAGAAAAAATTAGCCGGGCATGGTGATGCATGCCTTTAGTTCCAGCTACTTGGGAGGCTGAGGCAGAAGGATTGCTTGAGCCCAGGAGGTTTTTTTTTTTTGCAGTACCATTTTTTTTTTATTTCGGCATATTATGGGGGTACAGATTTTAAGGTTTCAATAAATGCTCTTTCCCCCCTCCCCCCACAAGTCTGATTTTCCAGCATGACCATCCTTCAGATGGTGCACATGTCACTCATTATGTATGTATATACCCGCCCCCCTCTCCCCTGCCCCCTCCCCCCTCCCTAATATCCTATTACTGTAGTACCTATGTGTCCACTTAGGTGCTACTCAGTTAATATCAGTTTGCTGGTGCTTGTTTTTCCATTCTTGGGATACTTCACTTAGTAGTATGGGTTCCAGCTCTAACCAGGAAAAAATAAGATGTGCTATATCACCATTGTTTCTTAGAGCTGAATAGTACTCCATGATATACATATACCACATTTTATTAATCCATTCTTGGATTGATGGAGCCCAGGAGTTTGCTGTGAGCTAGGCTGACGCCATAGCACTCTAGCCCAGGCAACAGAACGAGACTCCTGTCTCAAACAAAAAAAATCACTTTTTTAGTTTGAAATACTGATTTATTTTTTGTTCTTATTGAATTCTTGAAAAATTTTTTATTGTGATAAAATATACCTAACATAAATTTTGCCATTTTTAACAACTTCTAAGTGTTCAGTTCAATGACATTAAGTACATTTAGATTGTTATGCTATTATCACTATAATATAACTTCAGAAGGGTACTTTCTTTTGGATTGGGAAAAATTCTCATAAGTGTGATTACTGGGTCAAAGGGTTTAAATCATTTGCCCTATAACCCTTAAAATTCAATAATATTGTAGTATCTAAATGCATGGGCCATAGAGTTAGACAAACATGGATTTGAGTCCTGAATCTGAGTAATATTTTACAATTGTGGGGAAGTTACCTAGCTTCTCTAAGCCTCATATTCCTCTTCTACAAAATGGGAATAATAATGGCACCTAATAGTACCTAATAATAATGGTATGAAATTACATATGCAAAGTACTTAGTATGATGCCTGCCACATAGTAAATACCCATTATTTATCATCATCATCACATTCACAATCCTATAGAATAGGTTGTTCTTTGAATAATGCGGCTTCTGGCATTTTACTGATCTGCCATATATTGGGATGCAAGGGGATTTTGAACATATTTGTGTTTCAAACAAGTTGTGATAAAATTGTAAAAGATGTCATTGGGGTGATTCATCTTAAACTTGAAGGATCAGCTTTTTACAGAGCCTAACAATAGATACAACAAACATGGAATTAAACCACAACAGTGTTCATAGTACACCACAAGACAGATTTCAATATCAAATAAAGTACAGTGGGAAATAATATAAAACAAGGGGGGAAAAGTCTATATCTTAACATTGACAGAAAACCAATAACTAATATTTTCAGCAATTACTTTAATATTTGCAGGTGTTAGAATGTTTACATCATTTTTATAACTAAAATGAATTAACTGGAACTGTGAAAAACATAACTTTCCTTAAAGACTCTCTAGCACAAGGAGCAATAATTTTCCAGTTAAAGAAAAAAGTTTAAATATTAAGACTGAGTTCACCTAAGCAGAATGGACCAGGAATGTTTAATGAGATGTTATCAGTTAGAATTAGGTCTAGCTGCAAATAACAGAGACATAAAATAATAGTGGCTTTAACAAGATGGAGCTTTCTTTTTCTTTCATGTAAAAGTCTAGAAATAGGCAGTCCTTGAAATCATCAGGCATTTTTTCTGTTTTACTCTCTTTAGAGTTTCATCTCATAGTCTAACGTGGCTGATGAAGTTCCAGCTGTCACATTTACATTTCAGCCAACAGAAAGAAAAATACTGTATTTTGCTTACATCACATTAGGTAAAACGTAGTGAATACCTAGGTAGTTAGGAAGCTGGGAAATGTCTTTATACCAGGTTGCTACATGCCCAGCTAAAACTCAGGAGTACTATTGCAAGGAAAAGGAAAGAATAGATATAGAGGAATAGACAAATGTGATGTAACTGGGAACTATGGGGGGTAAAGTATCCACAAGCATTTCATGAAAACAAGTCCTCCCAAATTTCTGTCTTCCAACATTAAATAATTTTCAACATATGTTAAATCATATTCAGGAAAATTTTTGTAATAGAACCAAAAGCACAACTCTCAAGAGCCTGGTATTAGAAGCACATCACAAGTTATTACTCCTAACATAGGTATTAAGAACGAAGACTAGTGAGTGAATGTTGATAACAAAAGGCCTCAGAGACTTATGGATAAATGGACTCTGGAAGTGTAACCACAGCCTGTCACAACTTGAGGAATGATTTTGATCATTGTCAGTGGAGTTCTCTGAATCACAGATTTGGGACTTGGGGAGTTTTATTTTGGTCAGATTCTCCCAAACAACATCTCTGTACTTGGCTTTAAAAAATCAGGGAAAATGAAATTTCAACTCAAAAGAACAACAGCAGCTTTTTTCAAAGGAGCATTTCTTCCTCCAAAATGAGTCAGTTTCAATCCCTTCTTGCCCTTTCCTATGGCAATAATATATTTACCCAGAGGTGCACTAAGTTAATTTATTGTGCTTAACTTGATGTTAGAAAGTGATTTCTATATCACACACAAAAAAGTAGAGTTTACTAGTTTGTGTGAAAAATAAAAACAAAAAACTTTCTCCATGAAAAACCACCAAATCACTCACCATCATATTTGGGCCTCACTTATTCTTTCTGGAGGACATTAGCTCTAAACCCCTTGAGGGTCAGGGCTCTGCTTCACTTGGTGTCTGAAATGTCTAGTACAGTCATTCCCACAGAGCTGGCTCTCAGTAAACATTTATCGAAATCATCTGAAAATGCTTCATCAGAGACAATGATAGAAAAGCACATAATAAAAATTAATAACACAGCTCTTGATTAGTCATGGGTCATTTCTAGTAGCTCTAAGAGAAAAAATTTACAATAAGATGGCACTGGAAAGTCTTGAGCTTTTGTAAAGAAGTGATGAAGGAAAAATATTTATTTGACAATTCTTTAGTGTGAAAAAATCCACAGCTGTAAACCGTAACGAAACAAAGAAAACCTAATCTATAAGAGCCTAAGCATTTTACCATACCAGATTTAAGGACACATGACTATTCCTTTTGCTAGTTCTGTTTGCCAGTTCTGCCCATTTGCCAAAATAAAGATGTCCTTTCTCCAGCCAAACCTCAGCTGTGAGGGTGAACTAATGACTTCAGAATGGAAGACAGATGCTTCCTGTAGGAGGATTCCCGGGGCAGACAAAGAACATGCAACCAGAACTGGTTACTGAATTTGTGAGGCCCAGTGCAAAATGGAAACATAGAGCCCCTTGTTTAAAAACAAGAGAAAAAAGTGCCATTAAAGGTACTAAAATATAAAGCTTTTTTCTTTCTTCCACAGTCTTTTTCTTGACTTGTCATGTTTTTTTATATTATTATTTGTTATTTAATACAACTCTAAGGAAAGAAAAATTAAAAATTTAAATCATCAGCATGATTTTTTTACCATTCATCTTTATATCATGGAATGCCAGTTTTAAAAATGCAAATATGAGAACATCTAACTTGTATTTGGAATCACTGACACAACACAATTTGTATTTTGTAGCTTGTATATGTGTATGTATTTTGTTCTTACCAGAATACTGGAAATACTGCAAAAACTAACAACTGTTTTCTATTTCACGTTTTGATACACGCCCATACTATGAACACTACATGGAAGCCAACAGTTCCCATGATCTCCCACGCTGGGTGCCCTGGAATTCTGTGCTCATGCAGCATTAGGAATGCTACAGGCAAATGGATGGCAAGGAGTGATAGACACACAGATTGTGCTTATCTGTTCATGACTGCACCCTCGTATCTTTGGACTTCACATACAAAACACAAGTTCAAGATAAAATTATTATGTATTTCAAGATGGTGATGGAAGAGCATTAAACCCAGCCTGAGGCCCTTTTGAACACAGGACCCCTGTGTGACTGTGAAGGTCATGCACCCATGAAACCAGCCCTGCATATAACCAAAATAAGAATTGTCTTTCTTACTCTTTTCTTTTTCAGTAATTTGAAAAATCAGTAATCACTGGAAGAGCACAAACAAAATGAGCACATGCAGATAGGGAAAGCATTAAAAAATAACATGGTAATGGGTAACTGAAGCCTCACATGATCCTTGAAATTTTTAAAGAGTTAATAGGGAAAAAAAAGAACTTGTAGTCAATGTTCAGTTGAGAGCCATCTATAAAAAGTGGGATAATTACTTAGTTCTGTGGAAAATTTGTGGATTGAATTTTTTAAAAAATGAAGTATTTTTGTTTATTGTTGCAAACTTTACAACTTTTAAAAAATGAAGGTTAAAAATTACAAAGAGGTAATATAAAAAACCTACTCATAATTTCAATATATTTTTGAAAAATTTGTTGCATAAATCTGTAACATAACCATTTTTACTTTTAATTCAGGCAGATGATATAATAACAAGCAAACATGCTGATCTTGTTTTTTCTTTTCATGCCCTAAAAGTTTGTTGTGAGACATTACTTTGCTGATGTGAGACAGCAACATAATGGCCCCAAAGAAAATCTATTTAAACAATTTCAATTTGAAGGATTTAAAGAAACAATGATAAATAAGCCATTAATTTGTGTTCATTTTAATGTATCTTCTTTTAATACAGCTACATTTTCAAATGATCAATAGAAATTTAAATAACTATATTAGAATGGTATGGAAAATCATATGAAAATAAGGCTATAATTAAGCTATATCTTTCTTTGCAAATATAAGTGTTGCTGCAAAATAAAAATGTATTATATATTCACTAATAATTATTATAATAAAATCAACCAAAATCCATATCAAATATTCCTTAAAAATAAATTTTATAAGTATACACACTCACACACACATGCAAATTTATACATTGACCATTTCTGAAAAGACATTCAAGAACATGTTAATTAAGTGATTCTGTACCTCTGAGAGTGAAACTGGGTGTTCAGAGGGAGAATTTTTACTTTTTACCTTTTCCCCACATTCTGTACTGTTTGGACTTTTTTTTTTTTGCTACGAACATGATTTTACCTTAATAATTAAAAATCTGGCTAAAGAAAATGGATGTAATTTTAAAAGGTTAATTAAAAAGTCATTCAGTGAGTACACACTAAAATTCATACTACAACCCACAGAACATATTGTACATATGTGTCTCTAGCATGCTTTCATTTTATTCTTTTAAAAATTTTTTTCTAAATTAAAAAATTCTTATTTTACTTTATTTTTTTTATTTTTAAATTTTTATTTTAAATTGAAAAATTATAGTTGTATATATCTATGGGTGTACGAAGTGATTTTATGATTTATGAATACAATGTGGAATAATTAAATCAAGTAAGTGAACATATCCATGACCTCAAATATTTATCATTTTTTATAGTAAGAACATTTGAAATTTACTCAGCAATTTTGAAATGCACAATACACTATTATGAACTGTATTCACCATGCTGTATAATATTTCTAAAAGAAAAAGAACCTTATTCCTCCTAATTAAACCTTTGTACCCTATGACCATCATCTCCCCATTCCCTCATGCCCCAGTCTCTGGCAACTACCAGTCTAGTTTCTATTTGTATGAGTTTGACTGTTTTACGTTCCACATATAAGTAGGAACATTCAGCATTTGTCTTTCTGTGCCTGGCTTATTTCACTTAGCATGTTGTCCAATTCCATCCCTGTCACTACAAATGACAGTATTTTACTGTTTTTTATGGTTGAATAGTATTCCATCATGTATATATACCACATTATTCATTCATCTGTTGATGAACGCTTAGGTTGATTCCATAATTTGGCATCATGAATAGTGGTGCAATGAACATGGGAATGCAGACATCTCTTGGACATTCTCAGTTTAAATCTTTTGGGTTTAAAAAGATTTAAACCCAATCTAAAGATTGCTAGATCTCATTTCATTCTTCTATTGGTTTAAGCCACTCTCTAGTCCAGAGGGATATTTGCATTAGTAATATCATGGGAGGGTCTCCAGAGGAACAAATACATCTGCAAAGGGAGAAAGGCATTTTGCAATAGCAGCGTTTGTCAATGATGAGGAAGAGCAGTATCCACGAACCATTTCCTGTCATCTGTTGTATATAAATGACATTCTTCCATACTTTTAAAACATTTTTTTAAATGGAAAAATTAAAACATACCCAAAGGTAGAAAGAATAATATAATGAATCCCCATGTAAGCATCAACCAGCTTCAATAATTATCAATTCATGCCTAATCGTATTTTGTTTATACTGTACTCCCACTCTCCTCCCCCTCCCAAGTGAATTACTTTGGAGCAAATCCAAATATATCTTTTCATCTGTAAACATTTCAGTATGTATTTCTATAAGGACTCAAAAAAAGTAATCACAATACCATTGCCACATCTTTTAAAAAGCCCAGTAATTTCTTAATATTGTTAAATATCCTGTCATTGTTGAAATTTCCCCAATTATCTTATAAATGTGTTTTTTTTTACAGCTGATTTGTTTATAGACTATAGGCTGTTTTTAGTCTGTAGATTATCCCTCCCTACGTTTTAGCTTACCCTTTATTTGTTGATGAAATAGGTAATTTGTCCCGTAGGGTTTTCCATAACTTGGATTATGCTCGTTCCAACCCCTTGTTATTGTTTAACATGTTTTCTGTCCCCTGTATTTCTTGTAAATTAGTACTTAGATAATGGTTGTTGTATCAGAGCAGGTTCTATTCTGGGGAAAGACAACTTCCTAAGTGGTGGTGTGCGCTCCCCATGCGTTATATCAGGGGCATAAAATGCTTGTTGTCTCTCTCTTGTGACGTTAACATAAATCAATAGTTTAGGGGCTGTTAGCATAGCACATTGTAGTAGCCTCCTTACTGGTCACCCCACTTTGTCCTTGCTCCCACCCCACAAAGGATATTCTTTATGGGGGGACTGAGCTACGTGTTGGCCGCACAGTTCTGCTGCCGATGGCTAGGGAGAGCCAAATGTTTTTCCTGGTCTCATCCAGGAACCACTTGCTAATTGGCCAGCCGTTGTCTGATTTATCATGACCTACACTGGAACAACTCCTCTGCTTCTTGTGTCTCATCCCACGGCAGGCTAACCCACGCACAATCTTCTGGCAGTCACAGGGTTCCAAGAGTCTTCCACATTTTAAATCATCTGATGCATTAAAAGATCATTCTTTCTTAGCAAAGCAAGTTCTTCATTAGACTTCCAATTAGTTTTCAGCATGAGCATTCAATACAGATACAATATATGATAGATCTGACCTTTCTGGAGTTTTGGCAGTTCATTTTGTCTCTTATGTAATAGAATAAGGTTTATTATTAACATTTTCTAGTCCTTGTACTTAACATAGTTTTATAGACCTTCTGAAGTGATTAAAGGTCTTTATCATTTTGTTCTTGAGCTTGTCAGTTCAATCCACATCAGAATTCTTTATTTCCTTTAATTTGTCTCATTGACTCTTTTACTTCCTGCACAATTCTTCTTCTCTTCTTTTTTTGACAACCCAAGCAGATTTAGAGACAGTCCTATTTTAGCTGTGCTGATGTATCTATTCAGTTTGTCTTGGGAGATTCAGGAGAAACCTGTTGATGTTACTGTTTATAAGCTTTTGTTTTATTAATTTAACATATGTTAGGCATTGAGTGAGTTGGGATATAAGAAAAATAGAGGGATGGCAAACTCAGGCACATGTAGATGGAAGAGTCACTCTGGAAAGTGCTCCTATGAGATACAGAATATTTTTCCCTGATGATAGAAGCCCTGCCAAATCATTCATTTCTTTAGTAATTCAAAGCATCTTTGGTCTCTTAAAGTATATAAACTATGTACATATTTTTTCTTTGACTTGACCAAATATAACACCATGTATTTTATTTATTGGCTCATATTTTACAAATGATTTAAAAATATTAATTTACTTAATACTAACATAACCTTGTGGGATACTTCAGGAGGTAGTAAATTTAATTTATAGGTTAGAAAAAAGTTACAGCTCTGGAAGATGGTTTTCCTCTAACTAATGGTAGAGCAGAGGACTAGACTAGAGCACACAAGCATAACTCTGTACTCAGAGGCAACCCCTCACCAATTGCATACTCGAAGCAAGATAACGTATAGTCTGAACCTGAAGGATGTTACATAATAAAGTATTTTGCTTGGAAATTGAGAAGTGAAAGCCTTGGATGGATTTTGCTAAGCAACACAACAATCTGTGAATGTCAAAGAAATCGAAAGTAAAAAGAAAAATATTTTTTCACAACTTAGCCAGCTTTATGTGAGCCACTACAACATTATGTGGGATGAGCTCAACAATAATTAAAAACCACGAAGGGCTTGGGTATCTTACATTATACACATCTTTATAATCTGTCTTGGAACTATAAAAAGTTTTCTTAAATACCATTATCACTACTCAGTTTTAAAATATTATTAGTTTAACACTGATTATCAGTAAAACATTATCAGTTTAAAAATATTTCTTGAATGTCTTAACACTGTGTTCAGTATGTTCAAGGAATGCAATAGAAATAAAATTTGTCCTAGTAACTTTTTAAAGAGACAGGAACCTCTTTTGAATCATAGACCACTAAAGGATCTTTTGAAGGCTATGATTTTTCTCTGCAGAAAACGCACATTTGAACATATACTCAAAATTTTACATTCAATTACTGGGGTTTCATGGGCTTTCCAGAAGCTCTTCCATGCATCCTTTAGCAGTGAGTTATAGACTTCAGTTGTCCCTACTGTAATGGGAAGAAACTGAGTATGGGGTCAATTATGCCCCTAACATGCTATCTGATCTTGACAAATTCACTCAGCATCTTCAGGACTCAGTTTCATCATCTGTGAAACAAGAAGAATATACTGGATAAACCTTCCAGATATAACTGCCTCTGTCCTTCTGGAGTTAATAATCAGGCTGGAAAGATAAAATGAATGATCACAAAAAAATTCAAGGCAATATTTTTTCTAATATTTATTATGATAATTTTCAAACAACAAAACAGGAAGGATTTTATAGTGACCATTCATATATCCATAACTTAAATTCTACCATTAAGTTTTATCACATATTTATCCATTTCTCTACCCATCTATCAATTCATTGTTTTAAAAATGCATTTCAAAGTAAATTACAGACATCCCTACATTTCTCCTAAATACTTCAGCATGCATATCAAGGTCAATATTTGCTTATAGTTTTTTTCTTTCCTTATAAAATTTACATATGAAGAAATGCATAAATCTGAAGTTTACATTTGTTGAGTTTTAGAAAATTATATAGTAATTCTTCATAACTGATTCCTTGCTACACTCTAACACTTCTACCCCTTCTCCCTCTCACATACTCACCTGGAGAAACCCAAACCCTGATGAAATCCCACTCTCCTTCCAATAAAAATTTATCTGTGCTATTGAATAAGACAAGACAAAATCAACTGTGTTGACTGATTTAAATTCAAGATTACTAATATCAAGTGGGCCCTTGGTGCTTCCCATAAATTATACTATAATTGCATAGTTCACTCTTTAAACCAGTGTTTCTCAAATTATCTGTGGTGAAGGACTAGCTTCTCATAATTTTAAATCCATTTTGGAATAATAGTTTTGTAATAACAACACAAATCAGCTATAAGAAAAATGCAATAAAAGAAAGACGTGCAAAATAAGAACCCCAATTTTTATTATTAAATTTAATAGTCATGAAATTACTCTGTCAAATTGCTATAAAAGTTTCAAAATGCTTGCTCTTAATTTCTGTCATCTTTTCATGGACAGATAACAAAGAATTTTCAAAAAAAAAAGCACTGGTCTGCAGACTCCCCTTTGAGTTATGCTGCTCTAAGTGACTAGAATATTTTGTGCTTTCTCTCTCCTCAAACTTGCACCACTTCCTTGTCCTTCCTCACTCTCAGCTGATGATTTTGCTTCCCCAAGACACTTGCAGGAATTGGGAGAGAACTTTCAAGAGCTCTCCCTGGCTTTTCTGCTCTATCTACTAGTATCTGTGCCTGCATTCACTACCCTTTCTCACATTACTTCTGAGCAAACTGCCATGCTCCTAGCAAAGGCCAATACTTTTGTCTGCACACCAGTGTCACACCCTTCAACTTGAGGACATTGCTTTGGCAATCCTCTCCCTCTCCTTTGCATCATTTCCCTCCTCTCTACTACACCATTCCCGTCAACATATAATCATGCTGTTTTGTTCCACTCACCTTAGAAAACCTCCCACCTCCTCCAATTACCACACTTATCTGTTTGTCCCTTTCCTGAAAAACTCTGACTTAGTTGTTTATACTATCCACCTCCAATTTCTTTCCCTAATTTTCTCTTGGACTCCCTCTAGGAAGGTTTTCACTCCTACTGCACTGAAACTGCTATTTTTAAGGTTACTAATGGCCATTTCCAAACCCAATGGTCATTTCTCAGTCCTCATCTAACTTGACTCATTAGCAACATTTGACAGTTGATGACCCTCTTCCTTAAAATATTTTCTTCTCCTTTCTTCCAGGGTACCATTCTAGCTTGCTTTCCCCTCTGCTATTCTGGCCTTTCCTTCTAAGTTTCCTCTGGCTGACTTGGAAATATTGAAGTGTCAGTTCTTGGACCTCTTCTCTTTCTTGTCTAACACTTATTCCTTAGACAATCTCATTCAGTTTTGTGACTTTAAATGCCATCTGGAGGCTGAGGAATTTCAAATTTCTTTACCTCTTTCCTGATCCCCAGACTGCCTACTTGCCATGTTCTGTTGGATTTCTAATGAGCATCTGAGCATTGCAAATTTAAAACGTCCAAACATAGCTCCAGGTATTCCCTTCTTCATCAAACTACCTTTGCAGTCCTCTCTATTTTAGTTAATAGTAACTCCATCCTTCCAAAGCCTAAAACCTGGGCAACATCATTCACATCTCTCTCTCCCATACTACATATCCAATGCCTTAGCAAATCTTGCTAGCTAATCTTAGTTTACAAGAGACCTAAAGGATGAAGGGTTTTTGCATAAAGATCAAAGAGCAATGCCTTTTTGAAAACAGAAATACTAGGAGAATGCCAATATTGCCTCTGGGCTCATTGAATATGGGAGATGGAAAATGAACAGCCCCATTCTAGAGGGCTGCAGGGGATTGCTAGCGCATAGAAAGTTCTCCAGCTGTCCATAGGAAAGAGGTGAGGCATATTTTGTGAAGAGGATGAGAGGACTTTGCTAACACTGAAATTACTGCTCCAGAGGACACGAAGGAAAATGCTGGGGAGATAATAGTGGAAGATACATCATCATCATCATCATGCAGTCTAATATTCCATTAGAAGGACAGGAAGATGGATACACATATAGGTGTATTGGGTTGGACTCTAACATCTTGAGTGCACTATACATGTGGCAATATTATTTAATGCCCAAACAAGGTCATCAATAATTAAGTCCTAAATTGTAGCTAGTTTATAAGAATTGAAGAAGAAGGACAAATATTATATGATTTCATTTATATGTGCTACCTAGAGAAGTCAAATTCATGAAGACAGAAAGTAGAATGGTGGTTACCAGGGGCTGGGATGAGGAGGAAATGGGAGGTCAGTGTTTAGTGGTGTTTAAACACAGTGTTTAATTGTACAGAGTTTCAATTTGGGAAAACAAAAAAGTTGTGGAGGTGGATGATGGTGATGGTAGCACAACAATGTGAACTACTTAATGCCACTGAACTACACACTTACAAATGATTAAAATGGTAAATTTTATGTTGTGTATGTTTTGCATTTAAAAAACAGAATTGAAGCAGTGTGCATTTTAACACTGGCTAATCCAAGTGAATTCAGAGAATGGCAATTGCAAACCCTGACAATGGTCTGACGCTGTGAAGTGTTCTGTACTCATCCTCTTACTTATTCCGCACCACAGCCTCATTGAGGAGACTTATAGCTAGTAAGTAATGGAGCTGGGAATTATACCCAGGAATCTGTGTCTGCACAGCCATGTGCTTTCTACACCACACTGAAATAGGGAGCTGTAAAGTCTGCTTTGGAAACATTCTGAAGTCCGTGTTTTAAGCCTGTGGCACAGTCGTGGGCCCCTGGTGAGCACTCGCCACAGACGGTTAAGGCAGTTTCTTTTAAACAAAAGCCATACTGTGCTCAAGTGGAGGAGCCATCGGTGTAAACAGGAGCAGGCTCCGTAAGAAGCAGCTGTGGCTTTGAATGAAAGAACAATGCCCAGCGCTAGCACTGTGGAGGGACCGTCGCCTCCTTAAGTCGGGGCGCATCAGCATTTCCACACACACAGGCAATAATTACCACCCGGGGCTTCACCCTTTGGATACCGCACAGCTGAAATACCATGTGCAGAGGGAAAATTAAAATTGCATATCTGTACTTTCGAAATATGCATGTTTCACAGATACTGGGCATTACATTTAGAATCTACAAAGCAGTCTGGAAAGAGGAACAGTTTTATCAGACCGGTCTCATAAAGCTTACTGGCTGATGAAACAATAGTGCCAAACAGGAATTAGGTACAGACGACTCAGGGAAGATTTGTATATTGCCAACTTGAACTTTTCTTCTTTTCTCACTAAAATTTGTTTTGGAAAATCGATGTATGTATCCTATTGTATAGAGAACTTCAAAAGACTAAAGTGGACCACTGCAGAAACCTCAGAATACTGTCTTGAGAATACTTCAAATATTTCCAAAACACATCAGTATAAAACATCTGCACTGTAAATTAAAGATGCCAATTGGATTGCCAGTAAAGGCAAAGTTTAATATTCCCAGATGTTATTATACAGTATCTATGATATGCTGGCTGAATAGAGTATGCACATTTGTACATAATATTTTTTTTCAAAATGTAAATTTAGTCTCTGGAGATATAACAATAGCAAAGCTGAATAAATTGTCTGAAAAGTAAAATACATATTTCTTCTTTTTGTTCGCTTAAAAGATGGAGGAAAGGAGAGAGCAAGAAAGCTAATTTCTCTAATAGTTGGCATTTCAAAAATTGATATAGTATTCAAAATCTTAGAAAGCATAGTTTATAGCAGCATAACTCACAATTGCAAAGTTGTGGAAACAACCCAAGTGCTGAGTAGGAATGACTCACCCATCAATTCATGAGTGGATTAATAAAATGTGGTATATGTATACCATGGAATACTACTCAGCTTTAAGAAACAATGGTGATATAGCACATCTTGTATATTCCTGGATAGAGCTGGAACCCATTCTACTAAGTGAAGCATCTCAAGAATGGAAAAACAAGCACCACATGTATTCACCAGCAAATTGGTATTAACGGATCACACCTCAGTGGACATATAGGAGTAACATTTGTCGGGTGTCGGGAGGGTGGGAGAGGACGGAGGGGATGGGTGTATATAAACACAATGAGTGAGATGTGCAACGTTTGGGGGATGGTCACACTTGAGGCTCTGACTTGAGGGGGGAGGGGGACATGAGCAACATATGTAACCTTAACACTTGTATCCCCATAATACGCTAAAACAAAACAAAACAAACAAAAAAGATAGATCTGAAATGAATAGCTTTTTATTTTGACGGCGATTATTCCCATTCCGGGACCTTTGAGAGGATGCAATGAATTAATGATAATTGGTTGAATTCTATCTAGAATGTTCAAAATGAAGTATGATAATTTCACAACATCAAAGAAATCATAACTACATTGAAAAACTATTTTGAAGGATTTAGTAATTCATAGCCTTCTTACCCTTGGTAGCAAAGATAGAATAGAGGAAACAGTTTCATTCTGGAAACTTTCTCCTACTTTACTCCATTTGGAGTTGAGCCTCAGTGGTGATAACCATAAGGAACATTTTTAAGTACAAAGTTATTTTGGTTAACCCGAAAAGCCATTTTTATCCAGTCACTGTCTAGTTCAATTATTAAAAAGATTTTGAACTCAAAATATCATTATTGAAAGCAGAAAGGGGAAGTTGTCAAGTATGTATGTCTTTTACATAGGTGATATAGCTGAGATATCAGTCTCCAGATACCTTGGCATTATGTAAGACCTTCAAGGCAGGAGTCCATACACTAGGTTTCTAAATTCTATCACACTAGTTGTGTGACCTAGGAAAACTAATTTCAACTCTTTGAAACTACCTTTCTTCAAATTCAATATAAGAAGGTTGAGTTAGATTAGTTTTTCTGACCTGCTTCCTCACCGGAGTACCTTGCTCCAGCAGTTATCTGGGGACACCTGGTTGGGAAACTTCAATTAGCCTATGTGGTCAATTTGAGGACACATGTACAATGTCTATTAGGCATTAGGCTTGGATCACTGAATTCCCAAAGTTTCCTTCCAACTTTAACAGTCTATGATCTTATGAGTTATTTGGTGCTTATCCTTCCACCATCAACAAAGAGTAATGGAATATGTATTATTTTATCATATTATGTTAGGCAAGGGGTTGCTAAAAAGTTTAAAAGATTCCTATTCAGTCTGGTTGGGAAGATGGGTTAGAGCAATGAAATTAAGGAAACAGGGTGGGAATGATAATCTAAGCCCGGGGTGTTTGGAAAGGCCTTCACAGAGAGGACTTTTGAGTGGTTAACAAGGTAGAATGGGGTGATATGGTCTTAACAAATGGGATAAATGGAGTCCCCAGGAACATGGGAGCTGGAATAGTCAATGCCTGTCATGGAATAATGAATAGGGCAGTTTTGCTGGAAAGAATTGTATTATTATTTAATGAGCCTTTAATCCCAAATTGTGTACAGCAGCTTAGCTGTTATTTTAGCAAATGTGGTAGCTATTATTGCTATATTTAGCCAACCTGTGGTACATCAGAGTATCCAACTGTTTACAATTACTTTTATTAACCCTAGGGAAATTATTGATGTGTCTCAGAATGTAACATTGACACAGCAGAACAATCAACAAATATTTATTGAATCCATACAGTGTGCAAGTATTCATGGAGCATAAAGCTGGATCAGGACGTTTCTTGCCCTACGGGAACAAACTAGTCGTGATAAAATGGCCTCAAGGAAAAAAATAAAATAATATACAAGACCATGTATCCAATTTAGCATTTTAAAAAGTAAACCTTCAAGCAACCTGCAAAAAATGATCTTATCCATTCCCCTGATGGGAAAGATTACCTTGGTACACTGACACCCCTAAGCCTATAGTTCTGGTCCAGGTCACTTCTCTCCACGAGCTACAGGACAATATTCCTTTACTTTTATCACACTGGAGATCTCTACCTGGTAGCCCCCAAAGATGCCAAACTTTAAGTTCCAAATAGAATACATATTTTTTCTCCCCAATACACCATTTTCCCACACTCCCCACAAGCAAATATAAGAAAAGCAGAAACCACTTCCCTTGCCACCTTTATTACACACACATAAAATAACGAACCAAATCATCCTTTCTCTGACAATTCCTACTTTGGTGAATGACACTACTTCCAACAAGCCAGTGCCCAGGTCAGAAAATCTGGGTCCTACAAAGGACATGAACAGAAACTTCTCAAAAGAAGACAGAATAATGGCCAACAAACATATGAAAAAATGCTCAACATCTCTGATCATCAGGGAAATGCAAATCAAAACCACAATGAGATATCACTTAACTCCAGTGAGAATGGCTTTTATCAAAAAGTCCTCAAACAACAAATGCTGGCGTGGATGCGGAGAGAGAGGAACACTCCTACACTGCTGGTGGGACTGCAAATTAGTTCAACTTCGGTGGAAAGCAATATGGAGATACCTCAAAGCGATACAAGTAGATCTACCATTTGATCCAGCAATTCCACTACTGGGCATCTACCCAAAAGATCAAAAGTCACTTTATGAAAAAGACACCTGCACTCGAATGTTTACAGCAGCACAATTTACAATTGCAAAGCTGTGGAAACAACCCAAGTGCCCGATTAATAAAATGTGGTATATGTATACCATGGAATATTACTCAGCTTTAAGAAACAATGGTGATATAGCACCTCTTGTATATTCCTGGATAGAGCTGGAACCCATTCTACTAAGTGAAGTATCTCAAGAATGGAAAAACAAGCACCACATGTACTCACCAGCAAATTGGTATTAACGGATCAACACCCAAGTGGACATATAGGAATAACATTTGTTGGGTGTCGGGAGGGTGGGAGCGGGGAGGAGGGGATAGGTATATACAATCACAACGAGTAAGATGTGCAACATTTGGGGGATGGACATGCTTGAAACTCTTACTTGAGGGGGGAGAGGGGCATGGGAAATATATGTAACCTTAAACTTGTATCCCCATAATACGCTAAAATAAAAAAAAAAGAAAGAAAATTTGGGCCCTAGGAGAAGGATGCAATGAGATGGGGGAGGACTCTGCACAGGAAGGGCTAGGGAAATAGGACTGCCATGAGGCCAAGAGATGTGTCTGTCCTGTTCACTGTATTTTTACAGGACCTAACATAGTACCCGGCACCTAGTAATTATTCAATAAATATTTGTTAGATTAAGTAGAAATTTGCTCAAGCATAGAACTTATTGTTTTATCAAAAAGGGGGAATATATTAATATTCATCTTTTTGCTCTTTCCTGGAGAATTTAAACTATGACCCACAGATTCCTGAACTGGGACTATTAATACTTTGGTTCAGTTTCATTAAGGGCTGAATAGACTTTTGCAAGCTAGCTTCGAAATATACTCTGATTTCTGAGGAAAACAGTATTTAGCATTTCCAACAGTCAATTTATAAAGATGCTTTAGAGGCCGGGCGCGGTGGCTCACGCCTGTAATCCTAGCACTTTGGGAGGCCGAGGCGGGCGGATCGCTCAAGGTCAGGAGTTCGAAACCAGCCTGAGCGAGACCCCGTCTCTACCAAAAATAGAAAGAAACTAATTGACCAACTAAAAATACATATACAAAAAATTAGCCGGGCATGGTGGCGCATGCCTGTAGTCCCAGCTACTCGGGAGGCTGAGGCAGTAGGATCGCTGAGCCCAGGAGTTTGAGGTTGCTGTGAGCCAGGCTGATGCCACGGCACTCACTCTAGCCTGGGCAACAAAGTGAGACTCTGTCTCAAAAAAAAAAAAAAAAAAAAAAAAAAAAAAAAAGATGCTTTAGGAACACAACTTGTTTGTAACCTGGGGGTTCCCTGTATTCATCATGATAAATGTTAAATGGATGCTTCAGATACTGAACACTAGAGATGTACTAAAGAGGGCAGGACTGCTTCCAGCAGGATAGGTGAGAGAACTCTTCAAGGTGGAAGATTAATGGGGAACCTTTAAGAATGGGCGAGCGTTGAAAAGGCAGCAAGACGGAAGAAGGGATCCTAGATGACAGGAAAATTAGGAGCAAAAGCAAGAATTAACAAGGAGTACAGGGAGATAACAAGTAAATGTTTAAGTTGCATACGGAAATATCAGACACGTAGAAAACAAGTTACTACAAGAGCAACGTTTCATCAAGATTAATCTGGTGGTTATCTGTGTTGTGATTTGGAGTTGGGCAAGTATGGGAACAGGAAAATCAATTAAGAGTCTATTTCATAAGTCCTGACATGAGATAATGTTCCAAACCACACTGCTCATGGATATATGAAGAAAATGGAAAAAGATCATAGGAAATGAATGATACTTTATTATTTCACAGAGCAGAAATCATATCTAGGCCTTCTGATTTATAACCAATATATAAACTACAGTGAGATATTCTCCGAAATCTTCATTAGTAAGATCTTGCATTATTTCTCTTGAAGGTACTCTGTTTATGTAAAAAATATTTTAAATGATATATAATTATACTGATGGAGTTATCAGTTGGTCTTTCCATTATTAAAAAGACACACTGACACTTATATTTCCAGAAAAATTATGGATTAGATAACTTGAAAAACTCTCCCATTACAAAACACTTGTAGATTAAGGGTAAAGTAAAACATCTCCATTTACCTAAAATGAAGAGGGAATTGAAAACCAAAATGGAATGGTGGAAGATGACGTTCCTGCCCTGGAAGGCAGGAACAGTTTGTTGATCTTGTTAACCTAGAGCCTTGGGTTTACTATTCCATGCAAGAGCATGAGAGACTGTTGGGCCAGTGACAGGTTACACCCTTACATAACACATAATACCTGAAAGGTGTGCCCTCAGAGATAGGGCTGGCTAGCAGTAATTGTCCTACTAACAAAAGAAAGCAACAAGAAAACTTGATTTTCACCTGTGCTCTGAGTGGACCGAAATAATATTCTCTTAAAGTTCACAACCACAAGCCCTCCTATGGACTAATCATTTGAATTTACACCACTTGTAGGAGACTAGAAGCTCCTCCACACTGAGAAATCAACTGTAAACAAAAAAGTAGTCAAGGCTAGGCTGGGAATACCTCCAGAGTGCTTGGTGGAAGCAAATGCAAAACCTTTCTGGAGGGGATAGATCCTTAACCCTAGTTGCACCTAAGTTCCATAGAGCAAGCTGCACAGATGAAAATTTACAAAATACACAAGGAAATAATCTACCATTATTTAGCAGATTATTATTACTGTGAGAGTTAGCAGGCATAACAAATGACACGAATAGATCCCAAGAACTTCAATTAATAAAAGTATTAAGATATCACGAAATTTTTATACACATAGATTTCAAAGAAGAAATTAAAAACATAAGAAAAGAACAAGTCATTACCATGTTGTGAAGGTGGTCTGAGATCTTCATTCTAAGCAGGTTGTTGGGAAAGGGGAGAGAGGTGGGCGCCAGCAGGGCTAAGACTAGTGATTGGGAACTGCTAGTACTTCAAATCATAGTGTCCAAGTGGCTGGTGTGAACTTCCACCCTATTCATTTAATGCTCATACTAAAAATGTCAGATTTTCTGGATGATTCCTAGTGGCAGGGATCTCCATGAAGTGGTGATAATTTAAGTTAGATGGTGGAAGAATAGTGGTTGTGAGATTCTGTTCAGTTGGAAGCAAGACTCCAGCCATCAGGTAGAGTGCAGAAGTGGTAGTGAAATTGGGCTGAGGATAGCAGCTGCCAAGGAGTAGGGTGATTGGCAAGACCCTAGCCGAGAGGGCTTGAGTTTAGGGGGGATGTTCATCCTAGGACAGAAATGGGTTACAAAATAAATTGGGAAAGAAGTCCTGTATGCAGGTTAGGCATGCATGAAAAAGAGAGGGAACAGGAAAAACATCGTTCAGAGTTTGAACTATGGGTTCCCTGGACACCAGACTTAGAATGACAAGACTAAGTTCCTAAATACTGTCGGAAATGGGGTTTCCAGTATGCTGCCAGGCTCGGTTAGGATTTGCTCAGTACTTGACCAAATGTAGGGACTAATATCTCCAAGAAGTCCTGTAGTAAGGAAACCTGTTTAACTCTGATTAATTCAGTACTTTCCAAATGTTTTGACCTCTGTAACTTTTTTGGAATAATACATATTATCATCTTGAAGGAACCAGAATGCTGGGGACCACACTTTGGAAAACACTAGAACCACCTGCATCTAATAGCATTGACTCAAACCTCATTTTCTTTGCAGCTACTGTCATCTTTGTCATAGAGGCTCATTTTTACTCTCTGGACCTTTCTTTTTTCTTGGCCTCTGTGACTTCCCTTATTCTGATGTTCCTCCTACCGCCTCTTGGTGTCCTAAACCTGGGTGTTCTCCAAGATTTAAGTCTTTTTATTCTTTCTCTATATCCTCTTCTTTAGGGATCACATTCTATCTCTTAGTTTCAATCATCACTCATATATGGATTTAAAAAAAGTCAATCCTTAATATCTTTCCTAGCTCTACTCCTACATCTCAAAATGCCTATAGAATATTTCCACTTGTATATCTTGCTGGCACCTCAAATTCAACATGTCTATACTTCACTTTCCACAAAATGCAGCCCTTTCTGACTTCCCCCAAGGACTAGCCACTTTGGTTAGGATTTTGGTTTTTGTATTTTTAGAAATACTAAGTAAAGGCTTCACTCAAATAGGACTCTGCCATTTTGCATTGTTTTTGCTAACACAGATAATGGGGGTAGGAACCGCTCAAGACCTAGGACTGTCAAGCATGCATGATGTACTATAGATACTAGATTAGGAGAAACTATGGTGATAGAAATGACACCACTCTTAATGCTCCCTTTTAAAAAAAAAATCACAAAGGGCAACCCCTATTTTGTCACCAAAGTTATTTAACATTTAAAATGTAAGGCAAAATGTCAAACATGTACAGCCTTCATATATACAAACAATAACCAATTACAGTTCATAAAGTTAGAGAAATCTCCATTTAGTAGAAATAAAAAAAGATTAAATACTCAGGAATAAACATAATAAAATGTGCAAAACCTAGATGTGAAAAATTTAAAATACTCCTGAAAGCCAGAAAAGTAGACTTGAGCAAACAGAAAGACACCCTCTATTCTTGGACAGGATGAGTCAACATTATAAAGATGTCAGTTCTTCTTAAATCAATTTGTAAATTTAATGCAATTCCAATAAAAATACCAAGAAGCTTTTCTTTATGGAGCTATATAAGTTGATACAGAGTTCACGTGGAAAAACAAACATGTAAGAAAAGTCAGGATAACATTGAAAAACAAAAATCTATAAGAAAAGAAAAACATTGAAGAAGATAAGGTACCTCATGTAGAAAAGAAAAGGATTTTAAAATAAACATTTATCTGCCCACTTTTGCAAAAGAATGCAGGAAGGATAAACCAGAAATAACGAGATTGGTTACCCACAGGGAGTGGATGGGAATGGGGTAGAAAGAATGTGTAGCAAGGATGAGGGGTGGTGACACTTCTCTGTGTAGAGCTTTTTGTGTAGCTCTCTCAGAGCCATGGTAATGTTCCATTCCTCCCTCCCAAATAAATAATTAAAATCAGCCAAGATGTAGGGAGAACCCCAAATGCAATATGAAAAGTGATAAATGAACCCAAGTGTATTAAAGGAATAATGTAATCACACTGAAGTGGGGGATGGGAGTAAGGAAAGAACTAACCTTAGTGACCTTGGAAAATAATATTTTGACAATAAACTGAAAGACTAAAGACAAAAAGCCTGCACAGAAATATCGTACTCTAGGTAATAAGTTTGTTTCTCATGGGGAGATGAGTTTCTAATTCTGAAAGTACTTATGTGTGTACAGTACTATGATTGAGCCAATAAGAAAATATATCCCGGATAATGACAGCAGGTTTCTCGCTGCCTGAGAAAAAAGTTACAAAAAAGGAAATGGGGGGAGGCTAAAATGAACTTTGTGGTGCTGGATTAAAATTGGAGGTATTAGTATAAACTCATGGTTTTATACACATAGGCATACAGACATTTTTAGAAATAAAGGCAGATGTATGTGTGTGTGTGTGTGTGTGTGTGTGTGTGTGTTAATATTTCTTGTCTTTATCTGCTGAGAGAGCCCAGAAGCAACAACAACCTGGTAGCACTGGGCATATCTAATAACCACTTGGTTTCCAAATGTCATTCTCCACTAAAAAGAAACCTAGGTTCCTTATAAATGGTTGATTTTGTGCCTGGGGCAGGAAAAATAGAAAATAAGCCTAGATCATTTTCTAGTGCCAGAAAATAAGAAAATGCTCAAAAAACAATAGGGGGGTTTTGATAGGGCACAGAAATCCACTTGAAAGATCTACCAATAAACCAATCTGAATAAATTTGAGCAAAGACAAAGATAGTTTTTGATTATAACCAATAGAATAAAATAAATATTCATAAGTCCATACTGATATAAATAATTGAATAAATAAAGGGGGAAAAGACACAGCTGTTCTTTAGGGTAGAATTCTAATTAATAAATATAGAAGGAATGCTGAAAATAGAAAATCATTACTAGGCAAATACCAAAGTAATCATTGGTCCAGGGAAGAATCATCTATGGATACTAAAATCAGTGGACTAAAGTATGACCAGAAACAGGATTTTTCATAGTCTCAAAGTAACTCCCACAATGTGCTTATTAATTACAAAGAAAAAAAATATTAACCTCATAGTGGAGAAACCTGGCAGACACTACCTTAACCAAGTGATCAAATTTAACACTATCAGTCATTAGATATATTGATGTATACCTCATAATATAATGTACTGGAATAGGCACAATGTCACTTCTGTGGTATGCTTGCCAAAAACATAGAACCTCATTTATCATGAGAAATAACAGGCAAACCAAAATTGAGAGACATGCTACAAAAGAATTCACCGGTATTTATCAAAAGCATCAATGTCATGGAGGACAAAGATAAAAGAAAGAGAAACTGTCACGTATTGAAGACCAGAAACATGACAACTAACTGCAGAGTGGGAATAGATGCAAGATGGCAGACGAGAAACACCTTCAAACCAGAGTGTCTCTGCAGGAAGGAAAGATTTTAGATGAAAGTGATAACTGCAATGTGGGATTCTGGACCAGAAAAGGAAGTTAGTGAGAAAATTGCAGAAATTAGAATAAGCTTTGTAGATTAGATGATTAAATTGTATCGATTCCCTGGTTTTGATAATCTATCTACATTCTATTTTACATTTACAAATACACACACATTTCATAATACAAATATAAATGTATTTGCAAATATAATTTTGTAATTATAGAAAATAAAAATTATATTTAATTATTAGATATTAACATTAGAGAAAA
Organism: Microcebus murinus; assembly: GCF_040939455.1. Classification (NCBI taxonomy): domain Eukaryota; kingdom Metazoa; phylum Chordata; class Mammalia; order Primates; family Cheirogaleidae; genus Microcebus; species Microcebus murinus. Next base: position 53,933,262 of record NC_134111.1, read on the forward strand.
CTGAGTGAAGTATATATAAGAACTCTCAGTAGAATTTTTGCCACTTTTCTATAAGTCTAAAATTATTCAAAATACAATTTAAAAACAATTAGATAAATCAGGACATAATTTTCAGTTATAAGGAGGAGATATTTTAATACTCAATAACTGAAATTAAAAAACTATTGTGAAGGCTATGATATTTAATTTTCATTTTTGGCCTGTTATAGTGCATTTTAATCCAACTTATTAATGTATTTTCCTACTGCAACATAATCTGGCAGGGCTGGTAAGCTTAAAGTGTTTTTCAGTATGCCAATCTTTTCATAAAAGCATAGGTTTTGCTGTTAATGAAACACTTGACAACATGATAATGGGCAATAAGGAGAAATATTTTTAGTTTATCAAAAGGAAAATACATAGGCTATTTATATGACTTTGAAATTGTTAGAGAAATTTAATAACTATTTTTTTAGAATTTATTCTCATAGGTATTTTCTTTGTTCCCAGACTCCATTTCAAGACACTGAGATTGTTTTCCATATTTGTGCTTATGTATGTGCACAACTACATTTACCTAGATATATAAGCTGGTTCTCTTTTCTCAGCTATGTGGGGGTCTAGTTACAAATCCTCTGGAGAAAACTGGATGAGAAATTGAATTCTCTCATCCCCTCCTAAACTAGTGAAATGCCTTCTTATTTGATATTTTAATACTTTAGCCTTAAATTGAGGTTTAGATGCAAATAACATACTTAGAGTATATTATTTGTATGCAGTATCTTATTTTCTTGAATTGGAGTAGTAGCCTGACAGCCCTAATGGTATTATAAATACAACTTTAAACAAAGTAGAGGCAGATGTGATTTTTTAATACTTGCAATTAGGTTCTTTACTTCCAGTAAAATATAGACAAAATAACCCTTAAACAAAGCTGAAGGGATGGTGGTGGTGATTAAGGAGGCCTGAAGCAAGTGTGCTGACAAATAGCTGATAAAGAGGTAAGCCTAAGACAGAAGAGGTTTGAAAGGACTCTGGAACACTTGAAGCCACTTGGAGTAACAGGCTCCCATGGTGGAGAAATAGGTCACCTCTGATGTAAAGCCAGCATCTAGAAGGTAGTGTCAAATGGCATTGCCATCACCATCTTCTTTTGCCTTCTTTTCAAATCAGAATCTATATTTAACAGAATCTTAAACAAACAAAGGGTTTGTTTAAGTAGAAAATCTAGATAAAGTTCATGTGAATGACTGGGTTCAGCCGGGAAGAGAGGATATTCAGTCAATTTTAAAAAAACTATCCAGAGAAAAAATGGACATGATTGCTGTGATCGGCAGGAGGTACTGCTATCTGACATTAGTTACTTATATTCTTTTTGAGTTCCTGTGTTTTATTTCCTGGATACTGTTAAAAAATAAAAAAGGAAGCTGGCAAGATACCAAATATTTCACACTCACTAACAGCTTAAAATAGTTACTTTGCATAATTTTGAAGAGTTATATGGTACAATGCTTTCATTTTATCTAGAAAGGAAAGAATAAAGAATTGCCATGAAAAGAAGCATATTGTGCCTTAGAGGGATTGTAAAGTTCAAGCACGTGCCAAAATAAGGTTGATCATTACCCCTGCAAAGGCTGAGATATTTGATGAGGTTTTAGGCTACCGAAGATGTGCTTCCTATCATCCCAGGTAGTTATATTTCAGATATCCCAATTTCAGAAAGTCATTTGGTACCCTGGCAAGAATTGTGGTAGCTGTTGCAAAACAGCAACTGAAAACATTTCTTAGGTCACATTGCCTATGACTGTGAATGAGTTTGGACACTCTTCAATAGCACGTATTACGCTGTGTCGAAATGGCCTGTTTGCTCAGCCATCTCCTTAAATGATAAACTCTTCAAGAACAGACACTGAATTTTGTTCACGGTAGTATCTCCAGGGTCTGGTTAAGGACCCAGCACTCCAAAATGGGATCCAAGAATTACCTGATGAATGAATGAATGAGCCAATCTCACACTCTAATATAGATTCTGATTTGAAAAGAAGGCAAAAGAAGATGGTGATGGCAATGCCATTTGACACTACCTTCTAGATGCTGGCTTTACATCAGAGGTGACCTATTTCTCCACCATGGGAGCCTGTTACTCCAAGTGGCTTCAAGTGTTCCAGAGTCCTTTCAAACCTCTTCTGTCTTAGGCTTACCTCTTTATCAGCTATTTGTCAGCACACTTGCTTCAGGCCTCCTTAATCACCACCACCATCCCTTCAGCTTTGTTTAAGGGTTATAAGGTTCAACGTGACACCTCTGATAAGGTTTGAAACCAATATCAAATGATCAAAAGCAAGAGTGTTTACAACTGGTCTACAAAGTTTGCCAGTTTCTCCCTGCTCAGCACTTTATTCAATATTCAACAATAGAAATCGCACATTGGGATGTGTCCTGTCCTTCTGTATGCGGTCTTAAATAAGGCTGTATAATCAAACAATAATGTATCTTGGATATTGTTCTGTCTGCACATGCTCTCATATTATTACTGGAGGAATGAATCTCTGCCATGGAACATGGAGCTGTTTCAAGATAGGTTCTCAGCAGTATAATTGGCGGGATCCCTATTATCCAAGACCTGAATGCGGACAGGTTAGAGTGCTTGCCATATTACTCACCTTTAAAGAAGTTCTACTCAGTGTGATAAAAATAACGTTTTTTTCCAAATAGTAAAAGTGGCAAAAAATATTACAGAAAGTTTAGAAGACAACATAAAGAAAGAAAATCAAAACCCCACACTATCTTGATACAGTGGCTTTATCATATTTGAGAAATCCCATCCAGTTTTTTTCATATACATGTCCTGGCATAGTTGTAGTCACAATAAAATACATGTTGCATTCAGCTGTTTTTACTTAACATTGCATCATTCACGATTTTCATTCTGTTATATGAACTTCATACATATTAATTATAGCTTCAGAAAGAGTGCCTCCTTGTTAGCCAGGTCTGGAAGGGTAATATATAAGAAATGAGACAATTATGCGTGGGTTTTCCTTTATATTTTGAAAACCTATAAATTTACTGCTACAGTGATTTGGCGTTGAGTTAGTACACTAAGTGTTGAGTAGTTACTTTGACATAAATACAATACTTCTATTGAAGGCACCCTTAGTTCTGTTCTTTTAGTTAACATACTCACCTGAATTCCTCCCCCTCCACCCCAGGGGCTGTAATTAATGCATCCTTACATTTTACTACTCCTTTTATAGAAATGAAAACTATTAAAGAATTTAAATGACTTGTCTAATTCTTAAAGCAAATGGTAGCCACAATATAGCTCTCTTCTTACCGTGGACAATGGTAGTATGGTTTCAGCTGTGGACCATATTTTCTCCCATTTCCATTCTTGTCACAGGCCCCATTCCCTCTTGGCCTGGTAAATCAACCAATCCATTCACTTGGATAATTTATTTAATCCAGGGGTGAGAACACCCAAGCAAGGACAATTACAATTCTTTCCTGGGATAAATACAGAATACGGAAGTTGGAAAAGTGTAACTCTTTTTACACTTGGAGTTGTCAAGCCTGGAAGATGTCAAATTGGTGCTGCTGGCAGCCATGTTTCCTGCCACCTAGGAGAAGGTGTGTCTTCAGTTTAAAAAAAGAATAAAGCTGAATAGAGATAAGAGATGGAGAGAGAGAGAGAGAGGAAGCATTAAGCTCTTGGTTCCTAGAGCCCTTCATTTAGTTATATGAATTACCTCCATATCTTTTCTACCAGTATGAGGCAAGAATCTTAAACTTGCTTAAGAGGGTTTAATTGTATTTTTATAACTAGCAATCAGAAACATTCTGACACAGCTTCTGTAACTGTAGATAAAACATTTATCACCACCAGTGAAGGGGACTGTAAGTAGATACAGTAAAAAGACTCAACTCCCAATAATAAGGCAAAACTATGAAAGTGAGGCAACATACAGGCCCAATTTTAGAAGAATATTTTGGAAATTTAGCATTTTAATTTCTTTTGAAAACCAGTTAATATTTCAAGGATCTAGGTCCACTACAATCAATAATGTAGATATTTCCCAAAGTGTGGTCAAATATACCATAGCTTACAATACAACATAATATCAGAAAGTGAGAGAAAGGTAAGAATTTAATAGTCCTGGATTGGTATGGTTTCTTAGGAATTAAAAAATGGAGGAAAGGAATTGACAGATATAAGGACAAATGACTGTCATATTTATATACCCTTTGAAAAATATCTTTGTAAATGTTATATATTAGATTGCTTGTAGTTGTCTACAGTTCCATTGTTTTGAAATAAGACTGTTAATAGATGAACATAAAGCTCTAGGGCATAACATGGTTACCTTGGTGTTTTTAACTGCATTACCATTCTCTTTTGGCTGTTTGAATTAACCATAGTTAATTCTGTTGATGGGGGAGGGAGGAACTAATTTGATAAAAAGCTCTGAATTTACATATCCTTGTCAAATAAATAGTGTAATTTTGAAGGAATCCTAGACAAAAACTTTCCCTTGCAGGCATCTTTTTAAAAATAAAATATTTACATTAAAAATATTAACATTCTGTCAGAGAAAAGTGAAATGCAGATAAAATGCCTTCATATCTTAATCTTAATATATATTCTTAGTGATAACTATTTTTTTATTACTTGATACAGTAACATAAAATCTTGATTAGGGACATGAAAATATTCTATAACAGTTTTACAAGAAAAGTGATTTCATTAGGGTAAACAATAAGATCATTAGTGTCATGCATTAATATTTTAATTTAAAAATTGTATGATTATGCTTTTAGTAACATATGTATTCTCTAGCACTTTTGTTTTATAATCTCATTTTTAAAAATTCCAGTGGCTTGTTTTCTTGTATTTCCCTTAATTGTGGTGATCTCAAACAGATCTTCAGTTTTAAATCTGCCAGTCCTTCTAATACAGACGCATAAATGTATTTTCTCCAGTTGGCTATTTATTACAAAGACAGTTTATTTGTGGGCACCATTAAGACATCTGCATTTTATTGGATTTAAGTTTTAGTAATAAAGACCTCCCACATTACAGATTCTTTCCAGCCTAATTTGCCTGTGTGGGAAGCAAAAGAACCATCAGTCAGGGAGAAAAAGTGAATCCATATGGTGCTGTTGGTTCTGCTTCTCTGGGTAAAATGAAGAAAGAGTTGAATATAGACTGTGTCCTCAGCAAAGACCTGGGTTTTTTTTTTCTTTCTCTCTAAAAATCTTGCTCCAGTGGTCTGTATATTTGTGCCCTACCCCCCCCCCCAATGCATATGTTGACACTTAATCACCAATGTGATAGAATTAAGAGGTGGGGCATTTGGGAGGTGATTAAGTCATGAGGGTTCTGCCCTGGTGTGTGGCATTAGTGCCCTTATAAAAGAAGTCTGAGAGTTAATTTGTCTATTTTGCACTTGCATTATATAAGGACATGTAGAAGGTGCAATCTATGAGGAACAGGACTTCACAAGACACTAAATCTGTTGGCACCTTGATCTTGGACTTCTCAGCCTCTAGAAGTGTGAGCAATAAATTTCTGTTATTTATAAATTACCCAGACCAAGGTATTTTGTTACAGCAGCCCTAATGGCTAAAACACTTGTTATAATTGCTGTCTGTCCCAACCCAGTACCTTTGAGCCAGCCTAGTTCACCCATATACCATCCATTAAGTAATGGATGCTTAGCTGAAATTGTGAGGATACATCTTACTTTGCCTCTGATCTTGCTCTGTTTCTCTTGCATGTAGCCCAGTCTCTGGCTTTTGCCAGTCTCTTCCATTTTGGGGCTCACCTCTACTCTTTGAACTTGTTTGGTTTTGGTTTGGTTTCCCCAGTCCAATTCTCTCTAAGGACTTTGGCTCAAGTTCCCATACAGGCTCTATGATGTGGAGAAATCTTAAAAACTTCAAATCTGTCAAAAAGTAGTCAAAAATACTGTATCGTTCAGCTTTCTAAAGGTGATGTACCAAAGTTGGCAATAGAACTTGAAGTGATGACAGATCTTCATTTTTACAAAGTTATACGTAATTCTCCACTGTGCAGAGGACAGACAGAAACTGAAAGCTTTTTTTTTTTTTGAGACAGGTTCTCACTCTATTGCCCAGGCTAGAGTACAGTGGCATCATCATAGCTCACTGTAACCTCAAACTCCTGGGCTCAAACAATTCTTCTGCTTCAGCCTCCCTAGTAGCTGGGACTGTAAGTGGATGCCACCACTCCTGGCTAATTTTATTTTTAAAATTTTTTTGTAGAGATGGTGGGTCTTGACATTATCTAGGCTGGTCTTGAACTCCTGGCCTCAAGAAATCCTCCTTCCTTGGCTACCCAAAGTATTAGACAAGATCGGGCGCATTCAGTGTAGTATGGCCGCAGACTACCCAAAGTATTAGGATTACAGATGTGAGCCACCATGCACAGCCAGAAAGCTTTTCTTTTGATTTATATCAAAATACTTGGACCAGCTCATTTACCTTGGTCAATATCACCTATGGGATGAGGAGGAAATAGGGCATGGAGTACTCTTTACTATTAGTGTTACCTCCCTCTACACAAATAAGAAAAACCTATTCTTTTCCTTGCATTTCTACCATCCGCAGCTCCTTGTCAACTCTGAATTTAGCCAAAGAGAAGACACTACTTCCTAAGACACTGCTGTGTTTATGTCCATGTAAGATATTGGGTAAATTTAAATTTTGTTTAACAAGCTTCCTAGTTGCTGAGAGGGATACAAATATTGGTAAGACTTATCCTTAAAAACTTACTATCTAGTGTAGTGGGTAGAATTGTGTCTCTCCAAAAGATATGTTCACATCCTAACCTAGGGGTGGAGAACCTGTGGCCTTAAGGCCTCATGTGGCCTTCTAAGTCCTTCAGTGCAGCTTTTTGACTGAAACCAAATTTTACAGAACAGATCCTTTTATTTTTATTAACACATTTTTGTTCATCTTTTATGTTTTTACTTTATTTTTAAAATAAAATATTTAAAATACCGAAGAATAAAATAAGTTTCAATGAAATAATCCTCCTAGATTGACCAGCACAATTAGAATGTTTATAAGCCTTAACGACTAAGCTGACAGCTGCTACATTCATGATTTACTTCTAACTTCCCCTGCCTGACTGGTGCCACTATTGCATAAGGCTGGTTGGAGAAAGTTTATGGGGGTTGAATACACCAGTCTGTTAACGGCTTTTGACAGTGGTGCACTGTGTTTCTGTTTGAAGTGGAATTTGTGAATAGTTGCATAGCTCAACAGTATTTTTAAAATTCCGTCTGCTTAATAGCCCATGATGTCAAAAAAGACCAGGAGAATGTTGAAGGAAGACAATGGATATTTTAGTGAGGATTAGGAATTGCAATATTATCTTGTGTCTGCTAAAGATAAGATGATTTGCTTGTTTTGTGATACTGCAGTACCAACATTGAAGAAATTCAATGCTCATCAGCATTATAACACTTATAAGGACCACAAATATTTTAAGTTACAGGGAGAGGAGCAAAAGGTTTTATTACAGAAATTAAAAGATGAAAAGCAAAAGCAAAGACAATTCTTTCAAGTGCAATAAGACCTGAAAATAATGCCACTAAAGCAACTTAAAAGTAGCTTATATACCCAGAAAGAAGGGAAGCGATTCTGTGATGTAGAAATTGTGAAAGAATACATTGTCGAAGTTGTAGGAAGCTTAGAACCCTGATAACATTTCAAAGTACTAACAACTGACTCTTTCAAAGAGAACTGTAACTGCTTAGCAGCATTAATTAGCCTTCAACTTAACAGAACAACTTCATACAATACTTCAAAAGGAAAATATATATTATTCAATCACTTTGGATGAATCAACTGATATTACTGACTCTGTACAGATTTTATACTTCATTTGGGTCATAACAGAAAATTTTCTTTGCTAGGAAGAGTTACTCGCTTTGGGCAATCTTTGAACAGAACATGGGGAATAGATATCTTCAACAACTTTCAAGATAAATGTTGTGAAGTTGGACTGAATTTGGTAAATTGAGTGAGTGTGTGCACAGACAGTGCACCTTCCATGACAGGAAAACATGCAGGGTTTATTGCACAGATTAAAAAAATGTATTAACACATACAGATGCTCTCATTTCTTTTCATTGTATCTTGCATCAGCAAAATCTCTGTTCTAAAGCTACTATTTTAAGTGACAGTTTGCAACAAGTTATAAGTATCGTTAACTGTATTAGTGCAAATGCAATACATCATCATCAGTTTTGTAACATGCTAAAGTTGAAGGATGAGGTATTCATTGTGGATTTGCTATATCATTCTAAAGTGCATTGGCTATCACAGGAACAGGGGTTAGCCAAAATTTTATCTCTGTGAGAACAGATAGTTAAATTTTTATGAAAAACAGAATCAGCAATGTGAATTATTGAAAGAAGATTTGTACAGGAATGTAGCATTTCCATGTGATATGTCAAATCAAAACAATTTGAATACTTCTTTGCAAGGTAAAACTAAGTTTATATAAGATATGTGGCAAAAAAATCGAAGCATTTTGAAAAAAGCTATTTTTTTCAAAACACTTCTTCAAAAGGAAATTTCAGATGAACAATTTTCTACAGTTAGCAAAGGTCACTAATGAGCAGGATGATATATGCAAATCACTTGAAGAATACACAGCTGTCATAGACCGATTAATAATTGGAGAATATAACAAAAGGTTCACTGATTGAAAATCATGACATCACACTCAAATTAGCATTTCAGCCTGATCTATTTGATATCACCAAGGTACATAAAGAACTACAGATGGAATTGTTTGAGCTCTCAGAAGATGATATTTTAAAGTTATTGTTTGATGCTAAGAAAGATCCAGTTGAAATATGGAAAAATGCAGTGGAATACCCATGTCTTTGGCAACACTCCCAAAAAATGTTTTCTTGGTTTTCAATCACTTATTGCTGAGAATCTCCATTCTCTTACCTAATCCAAATCAAGACACCTTTAGGGTCACAAATGACTGACACCTATCTAGAGGATAAACCAAAACTGCAAACCTTCATGCTGCAACCAAATATTTAAATGATTTCCAACAAAAAGCAGACACAACAAAGTCATTAAAAGGTTAGTTAACTTTAAACTTAACAAATAGTTTTCATTTTTTGAAATTATTAAGTATACAGTAGTTAGATTTTTACAAAATAATGTTCATTTTTAAGTATATCTAATTAAAGTTTTTTAAATGCGGCCTTATTTGATTACAGCCAAATTAATGTGGCCTTGCAACATGAAAAGGTTCCTCACACCTGTCCTAACCCTTGGTGTCTGTGATTTATTTGGAAATAGGATCTTTGCAAATGAAATCAAGTTAACATGAGGTCATGGTGGATTAAGGTGGGCCTTAATTCAATGGCTGGTTCCCTTTAGGAAGAGGGAAATTTGGACACATAGACACGCAGGGAGAATGTCATGTAATGATGGAGGTAGAAATTGGATGGATGTATTCTAAAAGCCAAGGTATGCCACGGATTGCTGGCAACCCACAGAAGCTATGAAGAAGTTGCGAAGGATTCTTCTCTAGAGCCTTAAGAGAAAGTCTGGCCTGGCTGATACCGTGATTTCTGACTTCTAGTCTCCAGAATTGTGAGAATACATTTCTGTAGAGCAGCCCTGGTAAACTACAGATTACCCAATAATCTGTTGAGCAGCCCTAGTAAACTGACTAGTTAAGGAGGCAGAAATATGAACAACAAACCGTAACAGAGATTCAGAGATCTATGGATATAAAGAGCGTGGAACAGCTTTCTAAATGTCATGGACAGCAATTCTTAAAATATAAGGTTTCTTTTGCAAAAACTTCGTAAGCTATCTGACTTTTTGATTTACTATGTGATTTAAAATGAGTCAACTCACCTCTTTGAACCTGCTTCTCATCAGTGAAAAGGGTCTTTAGCTTACCAGATGATCTCTGAAATCTGTTCCACTTGTAATATTTTACTAAATCTGTAATGTATATGATTTTTCAATTGTATAACTTAAGAATTGATTAGGTTAAGGGGAAAAAGTCACTTATGGGATTTAGTGTCCTCTCCTCACCCTCCAAAGCTGAGAAGTGTGTGAAACATATAAGACAATTTGGTACCTTATTCTCCAAGCTGAGCTTCTTTTCAGGTGTATGGAGTTTAAGGAAAAACTATCTTTCAGCTTAGGTGCTGCTCAAGCCTCTTTCTTTCTGAAGAAAGAAATGAAATTCAAGCATGTTTGAATAAAGCAAGAAATTCAAGCATGTTTGAATAAAGAAATAGTTAAACATTAATGTCTGTCTCTGGACTAATCAACCCGGCAGTATAGTAGAATAGAGGGAATTCATGTGGCTTTCAATCTAGGCCCCAGTGGAGTCCCTGGGAAGGCAGTTTAAACTCTCTAAGCCTGTTTTCTTAAAATGGCTATAACAATATCATCTTAATGGGTCGTTAGAGGATGAAATAAAACAGAATTCCATACATATATATTTTTTCTTTTACTCAGCAGACATATATAAGTTGTATCCATTTATTTCTTTTTGTTAAAGAGGTAGGAGGACAATGGAAATAAGAAAATAACATCAAACAGCTTGCCACTTTATGTGAAAACAACTTATTTCCCTTGTAGTTAGGTTCTTTGCATTTTCTTGAGAGTGTTCTTATTCATTTGTCTTTATAATGTTTTCCTGTATCTTTCTTTTCAGCTTGTCAGCATCTCATTACATTATTTAGTTTTATATTAGATTTATAATATAATAAATTAATCCTTAATGTTTAATCACCAAAATTTAGGAACAAAGATAAAACTGAAAGTAACAAAATTGTGATTGGAAGGAAAGCATCTATAATAAGGAAAATAGCATACTGAATTGTTTTCAGCTTATTTAAAAATATATACTCATTTCAGAAATTCTTTAACTTTTAAAGAAACAGTTTTAGGTTTGTCAGTGTCTATGACATGGATTTTTACTGTTTTTCTTTTTAATTATTATGGGTACATAATAGAAGTATATGTTTACAGGATACAGGTAATGTTTTGATACAGGTATACAATGTGAATTAATCAAATCAGGGTAATATGGGTAGCCATCATCTCAGGCATTTATCATTACTTTGTCTGAGGAACATTCCAATTCCTCTCTTTTAGTCATTTTAAAGTATACCCTAACTTATTGTTGGTTTTAATCACTTTGTTGTGCTATCAAATATTTTCATTCTATCTAACTATATTTTTGCACTCATTACTCATTCCCACTTTACCCACTGCTCACTGCTACCCTTCCCAGCCTCTGGTAAGCATCATTTTATTCTCTATCTCCATAAGATCATTTTTAATATTTAGCTTCCACATATGAGTGAGAATATGCAAGATTTGTCTTTCTGTGCTTGGCTTATCTCACTTAACATAAGTTTTCTAATTCTATCCATGTTGTTGTAAATGGCGGGATTCCACTATTTTTTGTGGCTATAAAACATTCCATTATGTATGTGTACCACAATTTCTTTATCCATTCACTTATTGAGGGACTCAGTTTGATTCTAAATGGCTATTGTGAATAGTGCTGCAATAAACATGGGAGTGCAGATTATCTTTTCAATATACTGATTTCCTCTCCTTTGGATATATACCCAGCAGTGGACTTACTGGGTCATATGGTTCTATTCTTAGTTTTTGAGGAACCTCCATACTGTTCTCCATAGTGGTTACACTAATTTACATTTCCACCAAGAGAGAACAAGGGTTTCCCCTTCTCCACCTCCTTGCCAGCATTGTTATTGCCTATCTTCTTGATGAAAGCCATTTTAACTGGGGTGAGATGGTATTTCTTTGTAGTTTTCATTTGCATTTCTTTGAAGATTAATTATGTTGGGCATTTTTTTCATATACCTGTTGGCCATGTGTATGTCTTCTTTTGAGAGGTGTCTATTCAGATCCTGTCGCTGTTTTTTAATGACATTGCTTGATTTTTTTCCTATTGAGTTGTTAGAGATCCTTATGTTATTAATCCCTTATCAGATAGGTAGTTTGCAAATATTTTCTCCCATTCTGTGGGTTGTCTCTTCGCTTTGTTGAATGTTTCCTTTGCTATGCAGAAGCTGCTTTTTTGCTTGAAGTGATCCCATTTGTCCAGTTTTGCTTTGGTTGCCTGTGCTTTGGGGGTATTACTCAAGAAGTCCTTGCCCAGACCATTGTCCTGGAGCGTTTCTCCATTGTTTTCTTTTAGTAGTTTCAGATCTTAGATTTAAGTCTTTAATCTATTTTGATTTGATTTTTCTATAGGAGAGAGATAAGGGTCTAGTTCCATTCTTCTGCATATGGATATATATTTTTAAAGTGCGTAGTAGCTAATGGATGCTTAAAACTGCTACTTGCTTACAAAATTCTGGCTGACAGAACGGATACTAAAATCTCCGGGTCCCCCCGCCCGTCCCCTAAATCGGAGACAGTCCCGCCCCTTCACCCGCCAGACCTTGTGGAGCCTCCGACTGGTGGGGCCCAGCGCGCCAATAGGGCGCGGGGGCGGGGCCAGCGGAAGCGCTCTCGCGCCGCTGTCAGCTGCGCCGGAAGTTCCTGGCCGGGCCTCGCGGTAACCTTGGGGGCCTCGCTGCTGCCGGGGGTGGGCTTTGCCAGTACAAGCCTCAGGCAAGGTAGGCTCGTTAGCTGTTGGGAGCCGCCCGGCTTGCGGAGAAGGACGCTGAGGGCTGCGTGGGGCAGGCACCCGGGCGCGGGGCCGCCCAGCCGACATGTCTCTAGTGGCGGAAGCTTTCGTCTCCCAGATCGCAGGTAGCGCGCGTGGCCACGGGCTGCGGACGGAGGCGGGGGCGGCGTGGGGCAGTAGTGGGGAGCAGCGTGGGGGATAGAGCTTTCCGTCAGCCTTGCGTCATTAGATTCTGAACCCAGCTGGAGGGTGGAGGCGGGCACAGAATACCATCCTTGTCTCACAGGTGGGAAAACTGAGGAGACACTTGGCCAAGGTCATCCCGCTGGAGCAGGAGCCCGGTTTGCTCCCCCTGGGCGGTGCTTGCTCCAGCTCCCAGTTGAAAATGGTTTGGGAGTGCGTGAGAGGCCGTGGGTTGGGATTGAGGTGGGGGGCGTGGCCACAGGGACCAGGCATTTTAGGGCTTCAGTCTAAGAGTGGGAGCAGTCTCTTGGTCGTAGTCCCTCAAGTTTAAGGTGACTGTCACTAATAAGTTGTAACCTGTTGTTGTTGAAGGGCCACCAAAGTTCTTATTTCCTTTCCAGGTAACACAATACTGCCATTTGCAAACTCTCTAGGATTCACTGAAATATTTTAAAACTACATGTGCTTTAAAGAAATACCTTTTATTTTATGGACTGAATATGGCTATGTAAATGGATTTATAATTTCACTTATTAAGGTTCTTATTTACTATAATGAAAGAAATTAAATATTGTTGCAAAAGTGAGGAGACTAAGCATAGATATTTCTAGGTGTGGATTGATGGAGTTAATCATAACTCCCTAGCAGTGTTTTAAACATGAGTACAGAAATGAGACAGTCACCAGGATAAATAGGTGCATTTGAAATAAGAAGGTAATATTTTTGAAATGAGAAGTATAGAATGTGTCATAAAATTTGCCAGAATGTTTTTCACTGCATTATATTTGTGTGAGCATACATTTCTTTTTTCCTTTTCCACTTATATACATTGCTTCCTAGGAGAGAAGCTCCCACAAGATTGCAAGCTTTGTGAAAGCAGGATCATATTTGTTTTATTTCCCATTGTATCTTGAGCACCTGTCAGTTGGTGCTTAATGAATAATTGTGACCTGAATCAATGAATAATCTTGAGATTTCAAGCATTGAATATTTCTATTTTTACCATTTATGTTGAAAACAAAATCAGGATTGTATAGTTAAATTAGAGGTTTAACTTAGATTACTCTGTTAAAAAATAATTTCAGTGAATGCTGATATTGCTATACCGTATGCTTGTGTCCTAATGTGTGATTTCTTCTAAAGAGAAAATGTTGCCTTTTAATTGACTTTTGATAAATTTGGAATATTGTCTCAATTAGTGAAGTTTAAGAATTTCTAGGCATTTTGTCTCCTTGGTCTTAACTATTTGTAGTGATCTGTTATTTTAGGAGGAAACATTTAAAGGTGGATAGTTCAATAAATGGTGTTAGAGCAACTCCTAAGTCACAACACCACATGAATGTTATAAATTCAATATGGATTAAAGATCTAAATGTAAAATAACGACAGCCAAATTGAATGAAGTAATTAGAAAACATAGGAGATTATTTTAATAGTAATCTTGGATAGCAAAAGAGGCCTAAGCAAAACACAGAATTCATAATCCATAAGAGAAAAAATTGGCAGATTTGATTGTAGAAAAAATTTAAAAGCTTTGTATGATAAAAAGCACCATAAGTAAGTTTCTACAAATTAATAAGGAAAAGACAACCCAAGAGAATCAAGGGCAAAGGATTGAATAGTCAATTCACAAAAGAGTAAATGCGAATGGCAATGAACAGGTGAAAAGGTGCTCTCTATCACTACCAATGTGATGATGAATGTGAAAAATGAATATGATAATTTCTAGTACTAACAAGGACATGGAGAAAACAGTTTTCCTCAAACTACTGGTGGGTCTATAAGTTATGTTACTTTTTAGGAACTTAATATAACAATATTGATTAAAATGCCATCCTTTGACCCAGAAATTCTGTGGAGATTTATCTGATAGATATATAAGGACCAGTACTTTAAAGAAATATACAGTGCTATTAATTACAACATTATTTGTAGTAGCAAAAACTAGAAATATCCTAAATGTATATTAAATTATGGTATAGCAATCTAGAAATCCCACTTTTGGGTATATACAAAGGAATTGAAGTCAGTATGTTGAAGAGGTATCTGCATTCCCATGTTAATCATAGCACTATTTACAGTAGCCAAGATATGGAAGCAACTTAAGTGTCCAATGACAGAGGAATAGATAGGGAAAACGTGGTATATGTGCACAGTAGAATATTATACAGTCTTAAAAGGAGGAAATTTTGTTTTTCATGACAATGTTGATGGACCTGGGCAATATTATGCAAAGTGAAATAAACAAGGCACAGAAAGACAAATACTGTGTGATTTCACTTACATTTGGAATCTAAGAAAGTTCATCTCATAGAAACAGTAGAAAGGTGGTAACGAGAGGCTGATGGGGGTGTGTGTGGAGTGTGCAGGGAGGAGGAGAGGGAGGGTGAAAGGGGAGATATTGATCAAAGGGAACAAAATTTCAGTTAGACTGGAGGAATAAGTTTTAGTGATCTCTTGCACTGCGTGGTGACCACAGTTAATAATAATGTATTATATATTTCAAAATTGCTAAAGGAATAGATTTTTAACATTCTCACCACAAAAAAATGATGTTAGTGAGGTGATGAATATGTTAGTTAGCTAGATTTAATCTTTCTACAATGTATACATCGATCAAAACATAACATTGTTCCTCATAAATATACACAATTATTTGTCAAAGAAAAAATTTGTAAAAAGATGGTGTGCTCACATTTTTACAGATATTAAAAATGAAGAGGTACACATGTTAAATATATTGACTTGCAAGCTGTGATTATGTTAAGTAAAAAGAAGTTATAGAATAATGCATATCTTATGTGAACTCATAAAATTAATCCTATATAAGCATTTATATGTTTTTATATGCAAAGAAAAACGTTTAGAAGAATATTCACCTAATTTTAACTAGTAATTTCAGGATAATAAAGATAGGGTGTTGGTGGAGGGAAGAGGAATTATGTATCTGAATTGTTTGAATTATTATAGCGAGCATATTTTACTTTTATAATTTAAACAGTTGTAATTTAAAAAATTTAAAAGATTATATTTTGTCCAGAAGCAAAAAAAAGCAAACCATCATAATCTGTTTTGTGTTACTGTAGCAGAATACCACAGACTGGGTAATTTGTTAAGAAAATTAATTTATTTCTCACAGTGCTGGAGGCTGGAAAGTCCAATTTTAAGGTGCTGGCATCTGGGAGGGCCTTTGTACTGCATTATCCCATGGCAGAATGCTGCAGAGCAAGCAAGGGTGAGAGCCAGCGACAGAGAGGGCCAAACTTGCTTTTTACCAACTTACTCTAGAGATAACAGTAATGCATTCATGAAGGTAGAGCCCTCTTAGCCACATAACAGTCCCACTTCATGATACTGGCACCATGACAATGAAATTTCAGCATGAGTTTTATAGGGGACATTCAAACTATAGCAGGGGCTAAAATAATAATTTATCTGAAACCCTGTGTTTGACTTGTATGTGACGTATAAGTGGGACTCAAATCCAATAACTGTTCACAATATTCTGTTTCTGATAGTAATATGGTTTTCTTGGAAGTGGTCAACCTCAAGAGGTTAGATATATATATATCTACATAGGATAGATAAGTAATTATGAGTGTGTTTTTGTAATTGACAACTCTGATTTTTAATGTATTTAACATTTTGCTTTTATCCTTCCTTCCTGTGGACATTTTGGAAACGTTTAAAGAAAGATAT
Source organism: Microcebus murinus (assembly GCF_040939455.1). Classification (NCBI taxonomy): domain Eukaryota; kingdom Metazoa; phylum Chordata; class Mammalia; order Primates; family Cheirogaleidae; genus Microcebus; species Microcebus murinus. The sequence continues at coordinate 53,949,814 of NC_134111.1, forward strand.
CTGGTATCTGGCATCTGTCTGTGGTATTCTCAAAGTGGCTTCTTTGAGACCATTATTCATAAGAACATCTTTCTGAAAGCCTGCTTTGAATTCCTCAGTTTAAGTGAACCACTTCTATCTTTTTACTACCAGTATCCTCCACCAAGTTTTCTCAGTTTTCTCTCCTTAATATGACTAATTTTGTCCATCTCTACTGCTGTTACTTTAATTCAAGGCTTTGTCATTTCTTACTTGGATTACTGTAGTAGTTTCTGAATTGGTTTCTCTGCTTCCAGTCTGACATACCTTCCAATAGTCTCTACACTGCAAGCCTCAGTGGTTTTGTTTTGTTTTTATTTTCTTAAAATGTTGATGTGACTACTCTTGTTTTAAAACCTTCATCTGTTTCCCATTGTCAGTATGGTGTAGTGAGGCATAGAAGACCCTCCTTAACTTAGTCCAGTTCTCTTTCTCTAACCTCATCTCTTGTCAATTCTTTACTTGAGCAGTAGCCTTCCTAAAGTATTTGTAGTGTCTATTCTTGGCACATATTGCCCTCTGCCTGAAATTTCTACTCTGCTTGGATAACTCCTATTCATCCTTTAACACTCTGGGCACCATTTTAACCATTTAAAGTAAATCTACCTGAAATTTCTTCTCCTGTCAAATGAGAAAGGTTTATTGTGGTTTTTCCTGATAATAATGATAATGATATATGGCCATTATGGGAAATGAAAACAATCTGGAGAAGTGTAAAGTATAGATCACCTGAAATCACACCACCCAGATTAAGACTTTTAAATCCCATCCTCATCATTAAAACTTGGTGAACAAAGCTATCTCATTCTCTTTCTCTGAATTAAAAAAATTAACAGAATATATAATATGCATACATTCTTTGTAACTTGTTGTCATATAACCTATTGGGTTTTTTTTTCATGTCTGAGAATGGAATTATACATCATCATTTTTAAGTGGTTATATAGTATTTCATAGTAATGAAGAAACCATAATTTACTTATGTAGTCTTACTCTGATGGGTATGTAGGAAGTTGTATTGGTCAATTCAGCTACAGAAGAACAAGCAACAGGATCTTCTCTGTTTACACACACACACACACACACACACAAATACACACGCGTGCGCTTAAGGAATTGGTTTATGCTGTTACTGTGGGGGCTGGCTAAGTAAGTGCAAAGTGCATAAGGCAGGGAGGAGGGTAAGATGCAGGAGAAAGAACAACTGCAGGACCAGGCAGTGCTTGGTGTGTCTGATCTCAGGGAGGACTTACACCTTCTTTTAAAGGACTTTCACTTGAGGAAATCAGGTCACTCAGGATAATCTGCCTTTTGATTAACATAAAGTTAACTAAATAGGGATTTTAGTTATATCAGCAAAGTCCCTTCACAGCAGCACCTAGATTAGTTTTAGGATACCTGGGAGAAGGTGTTTGTATGCTACAAAATGCATGTTGCCTCTCTTTTGTCTTCCCACCACCTGCCAGGGAGTTTACCTTGTAGCCCACTTTAACTAGAGACCTAGTAGAAATGGAATTTTGGCAAGTATAGTTCAGTCTAGCTAAGTCAATGTGTCCCAAAGTCATCACAGGTATATATGATTTTTGTCTTTTGTAAACAGTATATACATATTTGTGTATCCAGTAATTTCTTAAGATAAATTTTTTAAAGTGGAAGAGGATTTTGAATTATTCTTTTAACTCAATAATATGGAAAGGAATGGCAAATTATGTTTTTGAAAAAATAGCTTGGATAGATGATGATATGCTGGATTTAGAATTTTAAAAGGAGGATAAAAATAGTCCTGGATATTGAATTGTTTTCAGAATCTTTTATAACAACCTGTGTATTTAAATTTTACCTTTTTCTAATGGCAAAAGTTTTCAATACATTACTTGAGTTTCTGTTTTTTCAATTTTTAATCAATTTATTGGGCATAAATATATTGTAGGGGACAATTGAGTAACCCTATTTAGGTTATGTGACCACATTTGGAGCAGTTGCTGTAGCCAAAAGGGTAGAATACTATAGTGGATAGGCCTGACTAATGCCCTGTGCTGGAAGTGGCTTCAGGCTTAAGGACTGCACAGAACCACCAGATACACAAAGAAGGGAGAGAGGTGCAAAACTCTGCTACAGTGTTGATTGCTTCCTTCACTTTCATTTTATACTTTCTGCGGATTTTGGAGTGAGAGTCTGACTTGGGTTCTTATTCAGGTACCTGCTAGCTGTGTGAACCTGTGCAGATTACCTGCCTTTTTTAAGCATCAGGTTTCTCATTTGTAAAATAGGGAAGATAATTATATATGTTAAAGATAGGATAAGGAAGTATATAAAATGCTTGGCATTGTAATGTCTGGCATGTAGTAAGCACTCAATAAATGTTCATGAATATTATTTTTAGCTGTTTACCTATTAGTTTTTCTCTTCTAGGTTTTGCCTCCTACTTCCTGTGTGCAGATGCAATTTTGGTAAAGCTTCTAAAAGTAATTTATAGGTAGAATACATAATTTAATTCAATAATACAAAATATAAAGTTATTATAATTATTAAAATTACTCTTAGTAATTTTTCCTAGAATAACAAATTATTCTAGGAAATGTATTTCAAGATTATACATTTGATATGTTCAGCCATGTTTATCTTCATTATAAAACCGAATCTTGGTATAGGTCATAGTTGAGACCTATATTAATTAGACATTGCCATAGGTGGTTACTGATCATAAGAGTAAGCTTCCATTTTTGAGCTACTGTGCAAAAATGATTTATATACATAATTGCTAATATTAACAATTTGGTCTTATTATGTGTTATTCTTGTTTTGTAGATAAGGAAATTGAAACTCAGGTAACAGAGTATAAAAGTTAGGAACAAAGTCATTGAAGCAAGACAGAACTGAGTTCTAAGCTCAACTCTGCTTCTTGTTCTATGATCTTGCTGGGGCCTTTCTGGTTCTCAGTTTCCTCATTTGTAAAAGGTAGGTAATGTATTTTATAATGTATATTAAGCATCTAGTATAGGGTAGTACACAATAAATGCTCAATACATGCTTCTTTCTGTTATTACTTTTATTGCCCAAGAGCCTTTCACCTTATAGTAAGGGGTCCTTTGAGAATGTTAGCTTTCAACATCTGGTAACCTATTACCATGTTGGACAGCAGAAAAGGTCCAAAGTGTTCTTATGTTTATTTACCCTTATACCATCTTTTCTGAATTATTACTTCATCAATGCCTTGCTATTTTTAAGCACATTGGTTAATTTTATCATACTGTAATTTATTAATCTTTTGAAATGAGGACAATATCTGTTCTGTTCTTTATTTAGAAGCTCAGTAAACTATATATAAAGGAAAAAAAAGAATACTTGGAATATTCCATTATCTCATTGTGGGCATTTGGGTGCTTAATTATTTAAATTTATTAATAACTTCATTTTAGCAGTAGCATTAATTTATAGCATGAACTAGGAAAGTAGTTTTGCAAGGTTCTGTGGAACCTATATGAAAGCATCTTGAAAATAAGTGTGATCAAAACAGGCATGTTTTAAAAAATTTATTTTTATATCAGTAGTAAAGTGTTTTCCATTCTGTCTCTCCTCACATGAGTACTGGGGAATCTGGTCTTTACAAGCATTCAGAAGTGTTCTAGAGGCTGAAATAAGTGGAAAATATAGGTTAGAAAAGGCTTTTGTGAAAGAGAAGTGATGCTGTTGCTCACAGTGAATGGTAGTAAAGACTCTAACATCTGCATTATCAGGATACTTAATAAAGATGATTGTAACAGATAATTGAAGAAATATAATGCATTAAATTTTTCTGCTCTTGAAAATTAAAATATTTTGTTATTTTTACTTAGTATTCTGAGGATTCTGCAGTATTGAGGAATGCACTAAGGAATTACTAAAAAGTTGTTGAACTGGCCACACATTTCAGAGAATTATTTTTCATTCATACTAGTCATATGAATAGTCTTATATAGTGGTGCTTATCTGTCACTTTAGTAGATGTGAAGTTGATATTAAAGGGCGAAAGGGAAGATAGTGAAGCAAGATTCTAAACGAAGACAAAATAGGTTATACTTCAGATTCGAGATAAAGTGTAGTTTATTGACAGCAGTGTGCACTATTATTTTATCATAGTGTATTCATGAATAAGTTGGAAACTAAATTCTTAGAGGCAATGTTTTATTGACTTGAAAACTTTGATATGATGTTAAGATCCCATGAAAGGCTTGTTTTCTGATCTTGAAATAGTCCATAGTTAAGCTATAATGTAAGTTTTAATTTCCTTAAGTTGCTTTATTAACATTTCATACTCTGAAATTACATGATTTTTAGTTTTTAACTTAAAAGACTTTGGTCATGGGTGCCTCATAAAATTTGTCAGTCTTATTTCTGTGAAGACTTTGAGTGTTAATGTTAGCTCAAGCATTCAATATTTGAAAATCAACAGAAAACATCAAATTTCTTAACATTTTTGAAACATTTTTGAAATTTCTTGATAAGTAGTTATCAAGATAAACTGAATACATCAAGTATAGATGAGATAGTGAAAACTCAGTCTTCTCATTTTTTGTTCAAAGACAGAAGTTATAATATTCAGCAAATCTAGCTACAGACATTTATATGTAGAAGAGAAGTATATGCCTTGCCAGTAAGAGAAATGCATGCTTTAATTTTTTATTGCTTTGTAAATGATCCTCTCTTCTATTCTTGAACACTTTTCTTATTTTTGTATGCTCTATAAATGAATCATGATTTTGAACTTTTTTACATCAGTAATAAAAATGAAATTTGATTGGTTTGTAATAAAGAAGGTTCTTTTCATAAAAACAATCATTTTGTCATGACAATTCCCATTAACTGTAACTGTGTTAGCAAAATAGAAACCATAAAATGCATTTCGTTGTGTTTATATACTTAGCTGTGTTTTTGTGCTGATTATATATTTTTATCTCTAAGAATTTGTATAAGCCAAAGAAGTTTCTTTATAATTTAACCTGCCAAAAAGACTTTTGATGTGTGTATTTATCCCAGTGGATACAGTATCCTTAGGTATTATAATGGAGTTTCACCCCACATGTTATAGTTCATAATCTGGTCAACCTAGACCACTAAGTAGAACTTTATACAGATAAATTGTATCATATGTTTAACATGAAGAGGCCAACATTACTCTAGTATTTGTTTCTGTAAAGTAATATTGGCAGCAAATTCTTTAATGAGTTAACCTTTTGTTGACCTCCTTTTCCTTTGATTATTAGGCATTATGTTATAGGAAAATGTTTTGGCATCATGAATTATAAGTAATGTTTCTAACTTTCTCATTTTATAAATTATATGTCAAAAATAATGAAAAAAAAGTTGCTGTCTATTTTTTCATTAAACATTATCATTATTTTTACTATTACTATTCATCAATTTAAGATTCTAATTTGGCTAGTGGACAAGAACTAGTTACATGTTATTAACTATTTCAGTGGTTGATTGACCTTTGTTCTTCAGTTGATGTTGTGAATTATTCTTGATGTATTTTTCTCCCCAAACAGATTTCTCCTTTTTGCCATGTATTTCTCCTTTTTGCCATGTATGATCCTTTTTACTTAGTATCTTACTATAATTGGGTGGCTATTTGGAAAATGTAAAGTAATTTCTACTTTAAATATTTAGAAAGGGAGATATGTTTGAGAAATCATAGAGTGCAGATTAAAGGCAAATATAAAGTATGTTTTCATTATTTACTGTTTTGGGTTATCTTTGTATCTTAAGTAGACAACTATATGGGTTTGCCTTTTAAGAAAAGATATAATAAGATTTGAGTTTAGCTAAAGTCATTGTTGTTTTTCTCTTGGATTCTCCTATTTTTCCCTTAATCTCTGAATAATATAACAATTGCCATTCAGATCAGTTTTTCATAATGAATGTAAGCCATTATAGCCATGGAGTACCAAATTCTGAGGACTAGAGGCCAAGGAGTCATAGTGATATGGTCAGCAAGTTGAAGATAGAGTGAAATATCAGGAAGATAAAAGTTTCAAGATAATGGATTAATAAAATGAAACTGACTAGAGAGAAAATGGAAATTTCAACAGCTATATCTGAAGCAGTAAAGTGGAATTTGTGAACATAATATGGTCAGGAGTCAGTTTGATAACTGATTTAGATGAGCAGGGAGTTCTGTGAGGCTTCAGTTGAACCAACATTTAGTTTTATCTCTAATGATAAATATGTAATGAATAGTAAGCATTAAAATTCTAAACTGTTACCATTGCAGTGTAACCAACCACCCCAAATTTAGGAGTGTAAAGTAGCCATTTTATTATGTTCATGGATCCTCTGGGTCAGTAATTCAGACAGGGCACAGGAGAGGCAGGCCTCATATTAGTGTGCAGAGGGCTTTGCTAACCTGTTTTAATTAGAGCTGGGCCAACTTATGACTGAAGAGAGGTTCTAAAACAGCATGGGGATAGATGGGAGGTAGGGATGAATAGAGTGTTGTGGAAAGCTGATATTGTACTTTACAGTACTTACAGGGAGCTCAATTATCTGGAGCTACCTGAAACTACTGATGCCTGCCTTGCATTGCACCCCTTCCCCAACATGTATGTATACACACACATTCTTTTTTTCTTACCAAAGAAGACCTCTTATGGGAAGATTGAAGGGGGCAATAAGGCACATTTATTTTTCAAATACTCCATAGATGATTTGGCTGTGTATCTCTGGTTAGGAATGATTGAACAATTTGGAGAGAAAGTGAATTCTTGAGTTTCTATTGTTGAATTTAGTATCCATTACTGAGATGTTATTATTTCTTAATTTGGTTCAATGGTTTTATTTTCAGTTATAGTAGTTTTTTGCTGTCAGATGTCTTTTAGGCTTTAGATAGCAAAACACTTGCTTGTATTTTCTATAGAATATATTTATTTGTTGAATACCTGATTTGTGCTAGGTGCTTTGCCAGGTGCTGGGGGTACAAAAATTAGTAACACAATTCTTGCCTTTGATGAACTTATATTCTTGTGCTGGACATATCCATTAAAATAGATAATTTCAATATAAATGCATGTCCTATGCTAGAAATCTACACAGAGATAGCTAGTTCAGGAAGTCTTTGCTGAGTATTTTACCTACCTTTCCTCAAACTGAATTAGAGGTGTTAGGTTTTTGGTAAACATCTAAAGTCCTCTCCCTGCCCCTCATGTTCTTTCTGGCATGCTTCTGATTATTTTTTGGACCAATTCAGATTTCATCCTGTGAATTCTTTCCTTTCTTTCTTGGAAAGATTTAGTTATTCAAGAGTATTCCTATATGGCTCTATACACACTTCTGGTTTAATGTGTATATTGTTAATTATTGATTGAAAGTGTTCTGTGAGCTAGGGACTATATAGGACATTTACATAGTTTATCTCATTTTATTCTTCAAACAACCTTATAAGAGAGTTAATATTTTCCTCTTCTACAGTGAGGCACGAAGAGGTTAAGCAACTTATCTGAGATCACTCATAAGTTGTATTAATAGAATTGGAAGGGGAACTGAGGAATGTCTGACTCTAAGACCTATTTTTTTCCCTACACTTAATGTGTTCACTTGATGTATTGTAAATGGTTATGTGTATCTCAGTCACTTCCTCTTCTCATCTACCTTCCTTTTCCCTCACCCCCTCAGCAAAATTAGATTCAATGACAGTTTTATATTCATTTTTGTCTTTTTATTATAGTTCCTAGTACATTTAATAATCTATTTGTTCACTTAAATGCTTTTAGTATTTTTGGGAGAATCTTAGGATTTCCTACCCTGTTCTCCTATTCATGAAGGAATTCTGTAATGATAAGCCTATGTTATCTTATTGTTTTTTCTTCTTGGATAATCTTGGCAGTTTTGCCAAGATTTCAGCAGGTGTAATAATAAATCAGATCCTTTGTAGGGGATCATTTGTTTCATAGCTAGCTGGGAGGAGTAGGGAAGAATAGAGAGTTTTTTGGTTACCTAGCTCGATGTGAAATAGTATATGTAAAGTATAATATTAGAACAATAATCACATACTAGATACCTAAAAAAATAGGTAGTATTATTATAATTATTGTGTTTGGTTTAGAGTACTAGGGAGAGCTGCTCCTTAGTTTGAGGGATACCTGTTTTCCATCTCTAGAATTAGATTTAGAGAACCACTAAACTATTGCACCTTGCAAGTTAACATTGCTGAGGTCTGGTAGTTGTGTAGGGCTGTTTTCTTACCTCTAGTTTTTGGCTAGATATTGCACTTTTAATCTTAACCAACGGTTTTTTGTGTGTTCTGCCATTGATCTCATATTCATTTCTGTTTCTGAGAAAAGCTCAGAATGATATCAGTGCCTCCTCTTTTCTAAATTTCAGATTATCATTTTTAAAAAGAGAATTCAGATTTTGAGTCCTAGCTACAAGATTCTTATCTATCAATTCATAATAATCATATGTAATTAATCTGCTTTTTATTGGAAATTAGTAAAAAATGGTGGATTTTTTTTAGATGGGGTCTCACTATGTTGCTCAGGCTGGCCTTAAACTCTTGGGCTCAAGGCATCCTCTTGCCCCAGCCTCCCGGGAGTATGGAAGTGTGTCACTACATCCAGCTGTGGTGGATCATTTTAATAATGGAACAAAATCTAAACATAACTATTTGAGAACACGACAAATGCATACTTACTAAGAAAGAATGAAAGGTTTTAAATTTGGTTTGTATTTACTTTAGCTAGAGTGAGTGCTGTGGCATCAGCCTAGCTCACAGCAACCTCAAACTCCTGGGCTCAAGCGATCCTACTGCCTCAGCCTCCCGAGTAGCTGGGACTACAGGCATGTGCCACCATGCCCGGCTAATTTTTTCTATATATATTAGTTGGCCAATTAATTTCTTTCTATTTGTAGTAGAGACGGGGTCTCGCTCTTGCTCAGGCTGGTTTTGAACTCCTGACCTCAAGCAATCCGCCTGCCTCGGCCTCCCAGAGCGCTAGGATTACAGGCCTGAGCCACCGCACTTGGCCAAGTGCAGATTCTTGGTCCTCATCTCTATAGTATCAGAATCTCTGAGTTTATGAAATACACAACTTTACCAAGTTCCTCCGATGACTCTGGTACACTAAGGGTTGAAAATTACGGTTGTAGGATGATAATAATTGCCTTAATTCCAGTAATTATTACCCAAGAATGTTTATTTGTGAGCTCTACAAGAGGTTAGTTGTGTGTTCATTGGCTCTAGAGCCAGATTATGTGGCTTCAAATCCTGGCTGTTGTCTTGTCTATCTTCTTGATTATTGTTTTCTTAGTGGCTATGAAGTGGTATCTTACTGTGGTTTTTATTTGCATTTCCCTAATGACTAATGCTGTTGAGTATCTTTTCATGTGCTTGTTGGCCATTTGTATATCTCCTTTGGAGAAATGTCTATTCATATCCCTTGCCCAATTAAAAAATTGGGTTATATTGTTATTTTATTATTAGATTGGAAGAGTTTTTTATACATTCTAGATATAAGCTGTGTGAGTCTTGGGAATCTTAATTGCTGTTATCATAATCATCATCATCATCTGCCTAGATAGAAATCCAGTTATTGTTTGATCAGGAGATACATTCTCATTCTGTAGTTTTATTTATTCTCCAACTTTGGTCATGAAAGGGAAGTTCTGCTCTCTACTAGTTTCCTACATTTTCAATCTATATTGCTTTCCATCTTCTGCTTCCAGCTGTCTTGGAGATTAATTCTGTTGCATCATTCATTCATGTGACTCACGTTAGGTTATTTTAATCTTTTGTTTACCAGTTCTGAATGTATGGGTGTTGGAGATATTGATGAGTGATTTGTGGGATATTATTTGAATTACTTGCCATGGTTTAGCAAATTGGTATTCATTTAGCATTTTTCAGATTATACACTGTTGTGTGTAATTTTTTCTTAGTCCTGGTGTAGCATGTAGGCCAATAAACCTTGTTATAGGTATACCAAATGATATTTCTTATCATAATGAGGTAGACTACAGTATTTGTTAGAATTTTTAAGATGTTATAAAAGTAGCATGTAATGGTGATAGGCCATGTGGTACCTCTAAAATATAAGTGCCTTAAGGGAAGTTACTTGATTTTTCTTTCTGATTGTGTCTTTGCTGCTTAGAATAGTGTGTAGCACATTATATGCAATGAATACTTATTGAGTAAGTGGTAAAACCAATTTGGAAAATGTTGCTAAATTTATTTTCTGAAATGAGAACTTTGTGCAATTTATGTATTTATACAGGTTGAGCATCCCTATCTGAGAATTGGAAATCTGAAATGTTCCAAAATCAGAAACTTTTTGAATGCTGACATGGTGTTCGAAGGGAATCTTTATTGGAGCATTTTGGATTTTCTGATTAGGGAGACTTAACTGGTAAGAAAATATTCCAAAATTCAAAATAATTCAAAATTCAAAGTGCTTGGGACCACAGAAGTGGTCCCAGGCATTTCGGATAAAGGATACTCAGCCTGTATGCAACAAGCAATAAAGGATATTGCTCTGATGTCAGTCAGCAAGTTTCTTCTCTCTAAGTGCTTAAGATAACTTATAGCCAAGGGAATAGTTCTGGTCTGAACCTTCTTCTAGAAGAATCTTCCAGAGTCTGGGAATCCTTTTGTGTTTGTGTCTTATACTTCTCTAGTTTTCCTAGAATATTTGCTTCATGCCTCAGGGCCCTTTTTAAATCTAAGGTAGCCTTTAATCTTTGTATCTACACTTGCTTGCTGCACATTCTTTTAGTAGCCTAACCACAATGCTGCCTGCCTGTTTTTTATTTAGGTTTATGGAAATGAAAGTGTGAACCGTGCTTCTCCATTTTTCAACATGAGCCACTTTCTGACCTGAAACACTGATTTATGACTGTTGAGGTGGTGGGAGAATGGTTTTAAACTCTTTTTGTGGGAAGAATCACTTCCTGCTTACACATCCTCTATAATATTAAATATTCCCTATGAAACATTAGCTCAGGGGCATCATTGTTCAATCATTTCATGATCATTATTATCTGGGATATAGTGTTACATTTGATTTGTACTATAGTTTGCAGGTTGAATTTAATACATAGTCCTTAAAATTCCAGTTTTGATAAAGTCCCGTATCATCATATTTTAAGTCTAAACATCTTAAAAATTTATTTAATATGAAACCTTCACATTATAATTGCCTAAAACTTGAAAGGGTTTGAATGTAGTGTTTATGATGATATCATTGAGCTCGTCGGTATATTTATACCAAATTAGCAAATTTCTTTCATTTTTTTCTCTGTGTCTTGCAGTAACTTGTCCATCTTTAAGAGCTGCCAAATGTTCTTGGAGCATTTTGTTATATTAGTATTTGCATTTACACCTTTGGCAGGAAGCCATCCAAATTTGGAGATAGGCTATACATGTTTCTTATTCCTTTTATATAGCACTGTCTAAATAGTCTTGCAAGGCTGAAGAGATGACATCTATGAGCTTTTGGAATCTAGTTGCCTAAGGATAAACTGAGTTTGACTTCATTAGTGCACAAATGATAGGTTTGTGTAGAGTTATTATAGCATTAATCAATTTGATGGATTGGAAATACGACAGAACTGAAGCAGCGTGTAATATTAGTGCCTATTATTCTACAAATTATGTCTTCACCTACATTCATATGCCAGAGGAGTCGTGTTGTACATTAAGAATGCAGAACAACAACAAAAAAGAAACCATCAGCAGAGTGTACCTCTCTTCATGGCCCTTCTCTTGTTTCTCTTACATTAGATTGTTAAGAGATGGACTTTGGAATTAGACTCGATTATTAGGTCATAGCACTTTCATACTGTGAAATACCCTGAACTGAGTGGAATAAATAGATGATCTGCCACCAGAATGACTTATCACCTAACCTGATAATTCGAGAGAATACTGCAAGGAATATATAAAAATCTTTAAGAGACTTAGGGGTATGCATATGTGAATTTATTGGCTAGCAGTCATTTCACTAAAAATCATAATGGATTAGTAGTAAAGAATATTGATGTTTTTTGTTATATTGCATTGGTTGATAAAACTTAAAAAGTAGGTAGCTTAAAGATAATTAAAATGAATGAGAAACAAATATGTGTTTTGGGGGGTTGTGACTATTACTTTATCATTATGCATTATTTATTTTTTCTTATGGTTTTCAAAAGCCCAGGAATATGTGTCCTCTCTTTTTAATTTTACTTTGTTCTTTGACATAAATACTTAGTAGAAAAAATCTCTTTAAAAAATTTAAGAAATACTCATTTGGATAAAAAAATACTTTCTATCCCACTAAGATTGAAACTTAAGAGGTGTTTCTTTTGCTCCTGGTAAAGAAAACACTAAACGTAAAATAATCAGGGTCTCGGCAAAATTGGAAAGTAGGTAAAGGACTAAACTGGACTTTTGTTTAGAGACAAGGTCTTACCCTGTCATCCAGGGTGGAATACAGTGTTGCGATCATAGCTTACTGTAACTCTGGGCTAAAGCAGTCCTTCTGGCTTAGCATCTGCAGTAGTTAGCACTATAGGCATGTGCCACCCTACCAGTTAATTTTTTAATTTTTTATAGAGACTCAGTCTCACTATGTTGTCCGGGCTGTTCTTGAACTCCTAGCCTCAAGAGATCCTCCTGCCTCAACCTCCTAAAGCGCTGGGATTACAGGTGTGAGCCACCATGCCTGGCCCAACTGGACTTTTAATAACAGTAATTGGATACACACTTAGTTATGAAGTGCTCTGATATTTGCATTATTTCTAGGTATTCTTTGTATCTATAAAATAGGAATATATTTCTTTATAAAAATTTAATATATCTTGTGCTAGAGAATACTATTAGAATAGTAATTCTAATTTTAAAGAGTAAATTGATGTAGGTCACTAAGAGTACCTTAGAGTAAGTTACTGCTTTGGTATGAGAGTGATACCATAGTTTTATCATGAAAGAATTGGTTTCTGAAAGGTGGGTAGTTTTAATTTGGAGCTCTTGTAATAAAGATATTGTTAATACCTTTAAATGATAATTAGACAAAACATTTACCTCTTAATTCACATTTCGTATTTTGGCATATTATTGTAAAAGCCATCTTCAGTTTAGAGCAGTTGAGAAGCAAAAATTTTAATAAATAACCTCTGGACCTAGGAATTTACCACATTCTAGGAACTTACCATCTAGAAAGAGAGATAAGATATTGACATAACAATATAATAGAGGAGAAAAATAATATGTGACATAAGACAAGTATGTACTGCTATAGACAGTATAGATAAAGGAGAAATTAGATTTGTTTAGTTATAAAAACCTTCTTGATAGAGGTAGCATTTAAACCTGGTCTTAAAAAAGGTGTAGGATTTACGTATGTGGCAGTGAAGGAATATTCTGGACTGAGGGGGACAATTTGAGCAAAGTTATGAAGATAGGAAAGTATGAAGAGTATGGGGGAAATTAAAAGTACTCTGGTTGGATATAAGTGTCTTGGTAGGTAGTAGGTAGGCAGGCAAGCAGGGATCCCCATCCTCCTCACTAATTCATTCATGTTCCTCCCCAAGCCTTTTCTTTGGTTAAAAAGGGTGATTTTACCAGGTGAGAGGAGACTCTTCCCTGTTCAAGAATACGTGAATGTCTGGGTTCCATGCTAAAACTTCACGTAAGTAGTTATTTAATTGGAGCAGTGTTCTCCAATGTAGGGTGGGATACATGCCCTCTGTAGTATGCAAGATAATCCTTTGAGGTACAGGAAGAAAGTATTTAAATTACCTATGCATTTCTTCCATATGCACTAAACCTAAAACTGAAAATCTCTTTCTATTAAATGTTTTATATTAAATATATAGTTTTCATCCGATGTTACTGTTGTACCACTCCTAAGGCTCATAGTTAAGGCCTTCAACTATTTGACAAGCTATCTCACTATTCCCTTTGCACATCTCATGACTCTAACCCAAGGATCACCATTTTAAAAAATTTCATGTCCTCATCAATAAAATATTTCTACGCTCAGGCCCACATATAGTTACAGAAATCATATAATTGTTAATTGCTGAGCTAATATATCATAAAATAAGAAAGTAGAAAGGGTTAAAAAAATTCCAAGTTCCAGTTATTTTTAGGCAGCTGTTTAATATTTAGAGTTGTGTTGTTGGTTATAGTATTAAAGTCATCTGAGTAAGGTTTATTTTTCATGTTTTGCCATGCAGAGTTTTTTCCTTATCTTCCCTGCTGCATTCTTAGCCTAAATGGTACACAGTAATAACAACAGTAATGATGGCGGTAATAATAAAAACAAAAGTTTATTCAACCAACATTTATTGATTGCCTGTTATGTGGTAGGTTCTAGAAATGAAGTGGTAAGCAAAAATCAGACAGGAACACTGGATTCATGGTGCTTATTTTTTAGTGAAGGACACAAAGTCAAATAGTTAACTTAAACTGATGTAAAAATATTGACTATGATCAGTGGTATAAAGGGATGTACATGCTGTAAGCCTGCAAAGGGAGTATTTGAACTATTTGGGGAGGTCAGTGAAGACTTTCGGGGGATATAACCAGTTACAAAATGTGTAGGGCCCAGTGCAAAATGAAAATGCAAGGCCCTTTGTTCAAAAATTAAGACTTTCGAGACTTGAGACAGAGGAACATTAAACCAACCATGGGGCCCTTCTAAGTGCCAGCCCAGTGAACCCATACAGGTCACAAGCCCATGAACCTGCCTCTACCTGTGGAAGTGATGTTTGAGCTAAGATGTGACGACACAATAGGAGGGGAAGATTGTTTCAGGTGAGAAGACAGCACAAATGAGTCTCAGCAGGAAGGAAAGTGGTACATTCAGAAACTGGATGAAGGCTAGTGTGGCTGGAGTGCAGGGAGTAGGGTGTGTGTGTGTATGTGATGAGAGAGGTAGAGAGGGTAACTTGAAAGGCCAAGTGGAATCCTCAACCCATGTTGAGGATTCTGGTCTTTATTCCAACGGGTACACATAACTATTAATATGTCTTAAGCATAAAGTTTACTTTTGATGTGCTGATAATACCAGTAACTTGCAGCTTGACAACATTGGACAGCTTTCTTCTTCAACTTCTGTTTCTTAGCAACTTCCTTTTCAGAAACTTTTACTCTCACCTACTGTATTTATTCTAAGGCTGGCCCTTCCTTAAGGATTACTTAAAATGACACTTTATATCAGGGAGTGCTTTTGGTGGTAGAAACTGAAAATAGGTAAAGTAGGTGAGTCATGAAATTTTATTTACTATTGGAATAGATCGTGGTCTATCTAAAACATTTCAGGTGAGCTGAAGAAAAACTATCAAAAGACAAAAATATTTTGTTATTGTTTTGAAAGGATTTTTCTTTTTAAATGCTAAAATATTAAAATGCTAGATTTACAAAGTGTATTATCAGCACCATGATTTAAAATTTTTAATCTCCCTCTCTTTTACACAGGGTGAGGAGCAAGGGTGGGTATTGACTTGCCTGACCTTGGGAAAGATAAGAGTGGGGCCGAAGTTGTCTTTTTGGACTTTGTCTTTAACAAAATAGATATTCTCAATAAAAGGCTTTAATTAATAATACCCAAACTGAGAAATAGGCTTTGTATTATTTGTGTGGGTATTAATGTTCATGATTCATGAACTTACTTGTGAAGACAGTTATAAGAGCTCATTTCCTAGAAAGATACCTGAATGGTTGATTTGTAGATCTACTGCCATGCCACCCATTTAGGAGTTTTACATTTTTTTGGGGGGGGGACAGGGTCTCTGTCATCTCCCTTCTGCTTCCCGTCTCCTGCCTCCCACAAAGTGCAGTGGCATCATCATAGCTCACTAAAGTCTCAAACTCCTGGGCTCAAGCAATCCTGCTTCAGCCTCTGAGTATCTGGGACCACAGGCGTGTACCACCACACCTGGCTAATTTTTTGATTTTTTATGGAGACAGGGTCTTACTCTTGCTTAAGTTGGTCTTGAACTGGCCTCAAGCAGTGGTCCCACCTCAGCCTCCCAAAGTGCTAGGATTACAGGTGTGAGTCAGCGAGCCCAGCCAAATTTTTACTTTTGGCATTCTTATGCCAAAAATAACACTAGCATTTTTTTTCTTCCATGTCATGCTTTACATGTAATTATTTGAGCTAGGTCACATAGACCATGTACTTAAATCAGTGATATTTGTGTACTCTGTGGGTAAGATAGGCAGCTGGTTATTCCCTGCATACCCTACTATTTCTTTTCTATAGACTCATGATGGACTGCATTTCCTAGCTGCTAAAATAACATGGTTTACTTGCCTTGTGTTTGTAAATCATAGGTTCTATTTGTGAAGTAAACACCAGATGTTTTGGTAGAGTTACTTTCTGAGAATTTATTTTTAACAATAATTTCTGAGTTGAAATATAGTTTATATCTTGGATTAAGCAAAACATTTGCCCTTTTCCACCCAGGTTTCCAGCTTTAGGTTCTTAATAACAGAGCTTTTGGTATCTAAAGGCAACTTCTTTAGCCTTATTTCAGTCAGGTAATATGTTGCAACATTTCTGTTACTTGCAATGTAGCCTGTTGGATTAGATCTGGAGAATGAATCCATGGGGGTAATGATGAATTAATTTTTAACTGAAATTACTGAAGACATACATTGCTGTTCATACGAGAACTCTGTTATATTACAGAGTAGTGAAATAGCTTGTGATTTATCAGAGAACACTTAAATTATATTCCACATATATTTAATGCTAAGTGCATGTTATTCTATTATTTTAAAAATTATAATGCATGTCAAGTATGTACACAAAATAGCTAACCAACAGTTAATTACCAGAATATTTAATTAGAACATCCTGTTGCCTCCACATAGGTGATAATATTAAGTTTGGTAAGTCTTTGATTAGCCAGAATGTTTAGGGATTGAGGTTGTAGGTTTAATCACATATCCCTTTTCTTTCTTTCCACACACAATTAATGAACACCAACTATATGCAAAACATGGTTCAGTGTGAGATACACAGATGCATATGACACATCTGTGTCCTAAGGAACTTAGTTTCAATATTTATTCTTTGGAATTTTTGTGAATTTTGCTCGTATCCTTTATTGCTTTAATAAGATTAATATAATGCATGTAATTGGATCTTGATGATTTAGGAACTTATAACAAATGAACCTCATTGTATTGTTTTTAGTATAGATGTAAACAGCATAGGTGTGCTGACCATACAATTTATGCTAAAAGGTTATTTTTGAGTAATTTGCTGATATCAGCTTGTTTTGTTCCCCTGACTTTTATTTTAAAAACTATGTTATACAGGTTAATTGGGTTCTTATTGAAATTTTATTTGTTAAAAAGTTTACAGTAAAATATAATATTTTGTTTTCATTGCCTTTTTGGTATGTGTGTTGAAATTCAGTAGCCTATAGTGTAGTATTGTGTAGTGTATATTGTAGGTAACAGCATACAAAACTGTGTGGTTAATTATTTACTTGGTGATTTTGTGGTATTACGTATAAGTTTAAGTTTGTGTAGCTAAAACCAAATCAAACCAAAAGTAGCACTTGTAGTTTATAATAATACTACCGTGTTTTTCTTTTTATTCTAAAGCAAAAGCAAAGTAAGGGGTTCATCTTCCTCAGCCCAGGCACTGTTTTAGAGCATTTTGAGAATGCTCTCAATCTTGAGAAAAAAATGTTTCACATATATAAATTTATTTTAAAAAACAACCAGAATTATACATTAAAAATTATTTATTGCTATATCACAGAGACTGGACTAGTATAAACACAATAAAAAATACTAATACCGATTATTATCAAATCTCATATATTTAATTTACTTTCTTGCTAATAGCAAATATAGTTACTATATTAGAACTGGTGATTCTGATGTTTTATGGCTTTTACAAAGAAGAATCCAAAAAATGATATCCTGATATCTTGTATATTGTATCAGTGGAGCCATTGCTTCTTAAGTACAATTGATTTAGACAAAATTCAAATCTAGTGCTTTTCTCAAGCACTGGTAGGTTGTTAATATTCTCTCTGTAGCTGGAATTTTCTCTAGATGAGAGATTAAGGGTCATGGTCAAGCTTCAAGGCAGGCCTGAGATTAGCGGTTACTGGCTTTATTTTACTTTGTACGTATTTAATGCTTCATCAGGCTACCTTGCTTTAATTGTTTTTGTGGGGTGGTGGTGGTAGGGTCAAGGCAATGAAATGTTCTAGAATACAATAGGATTCCTCTGTATTTTTATTTATTTTATTTTATTTTATTTTTTTTTTGAGACAGAGTCTCACTCTGTTGCATGGACTAGAGTGCTGTGGCTTCAGCCCAGCTCACAGCAACCTCAAACTTCTGGGCTCAAGCAATCCTTCTGCCTTAGCCTTCTGAATAGGTGGGCTACAAGCATGTGCCACCATGCCCAGCTAATTTTTTAAAATATATTTTTAGTTGTCTAGCTAATTTTTTTCTATTTTTTTAGTAGAGACGGGGTCTCGCTCTTGCTCAGGCTGGTCTTGAACTCCTGAGCTCTAACAATCCCCCTATAAATGACATAAAAAACAAACTATCACCAAACAATAAACCAAACGTGCATTTACAGCAAGTTATCTAACCTGCTTATACAGGTTACTATAGAATCTAAGATGGTGTGATTAGTTGCCATATTTAAGGAAACCTTAGCTATTGACTGTAAATGCTCTAGCTAGGCAAATGTGCATCCTTATCAATTTGGTTGGTTATTGATATGTTTTGCCCTGTGTGCCTAATTATCATGCTTTGTTTTTGTAGCTACAGAACCTTGGCCTGAAAATGCTACATTATATCAGCAACTGAAAGGTAGGTTCTTGTTCACAATTAACATGGCTTTGTATCAAAATATATTTATTACCAAACAATCCCTCAGTAATATAATTTATTGCAAAGAGAACATAAAACTTAAAGAAGGGATTCCCTAGTATAATTTGTCTAGGAGGTTTTACCTAAACTTGTATCTGCCAGTGTAAACCAACTATTCATGGCCTATAAGGTCCTTAGTTTATTATTGACTCATTATATTGGCTGCTGTAGGCAGTGTAAAATGATGTGGTTGCAGGAGCAGTTGGCAGATTTACTGCACCAATAGCTGAGACAGCAGATTTTTGAAGTCCTGTGGTAAAGTGGGCTCTCAGTAAAAAGGAACTGTTAAAATGTATAGGCTAGGATGGTTCAGGCTCCCTTTAGCAGCTCTTCATATATCATCAGATCACATTATGGACCCCATTTGGGGCTCAGCAGCCTGCTACAGTTGTCAGAAGACTGCAAAGTAATGAAGACTAATAGGCAGCAGCCCTGGTCTTCTAAGCATGGAATTTTTATTGCAGAGAACTTGTCATCTTTCTTTTGTGTGACAGACCTAGACACACTGTGCAATATTAACTGCAAGCTGGTTTTATATGATTGTGAATGCTTTTACTTTTAACTAGAGAGGTTTGAGCACATACTATTTTACTTAATTTTAATGAAAAGGAGGAATATTTCTTAAAAACTTGAAAAATGAGTTTGATTTTAAATGAGTGATTTTAACTACATATTGCTTATAAAATGCAATAAATGATTAAATAGTTTTAGAGGAAATAGTCTTATCTTACCATTATTTACACACTATGATCATTTAGTCAAAATTATAATTACACAATAGCATTGATATAGAACTTTATAATTACTTTAGTGTTAGGCTATACCTTTCCTTTTCAAAGAGAGAACTAATTTTTAAAATAAAAATATTATATTTTACTTTTTTAGCAGTTATACTTTTGACTCAGACCTTTCATTGTATTTCCACAGGGGAGCAAATTTTGCTTTCTGACAATGCAGCTTCTCTTGCTGTGCAGGTAAATATGTAAATAATGTAATATTTTTTCCGCACCTAGATGATTTGCATCATTTTGAGTTGCAGTTTTTCTCCCCAGAAAGTCTGACACTGTAATCTTTAGAACTTTTTCTTTGTGACTTATCTCTGTGAAATGTAATGTTGTTATTTAATATTATTCAGTTAATTGTTAGTATATAAAGTAAACATGCTAGGTGCATTCTGTGTTTTAGCAGTTTTATTTTTGGCTAAGTATGATGGTAGTGATTATTTGGGGTAATATGTTCATTTGTGAACTTAGAATTATTTTATTTGTTTGTAAAGATTTATATACCACATATTTTTAAGCATCATTTTGTTCATTGTACTCATTCTAGCATTAATCTATTTGGTAATCTTGAAGCAGACATGTTTGTCTCTAGCCACTCCTTAAATATTTATTGATTACATGAGCACTTATTATCCCCCAAACCATTTATGGAATATAGTAACTCTTCAAGTTGTATATCACAGTGAATAATCCAAAAAGATTATTGGCCCTGTACACTTAAAACTGTACTGTAGGAAGAATAGGATACTTGGGGATGGTTTGCTTAGACAAAAAAAGAAATGTTTATGTAGGTTATGGAATTGTAATATACTTATTCAAACATTTTATATTTTAGTTGCTGTTTACTTAGTTTGTATAGTTTGAATTACAGAGATTTTATTGTGTAGCACCTAAAAGATAATTCAGAAGAGAAATGTAAGATATGTGACATTTATTGGAGGTAAGACTGAGTTTCTTGAGGAAAGAATGAAATGGTAGAAAAGGAACTGTTTATTGAGCTTTTGTTGTGTTCTACGCATAATGCTAAGCATTTTATTTTAGGTTATCTCATTTATACTTTTTATTCAACTTGATATCCTCTGGGTTTAATAATAGTATCCAATACTGTCATTCTGTGTGACAGTATGATAGCATGTCATTCAGTATATCTTTGTTTTGTTTAAGATAAGGAAGGAAGAATAAGACAGAAAGAAATGTGCTTGGATAATAATTTATTAGTATGAATATCTTTAAGTTTCTTTTAGATTTATATATTTTTACAAAGAATATAAATTATTTATTTACCTTTATTTTTTCTTTAGATGCTATTATTATAACTAGTTTCTTTTTTATGTTAACTTTTGATAAGCAGAAATTTTTAGTCATATAAATTAGTAGGAACTTTATATTGCTATTTGTTAATCCAGTTTAGATTTTTGGGATGTTTTTGGTGAGGGACATGGAATTTAAATTTTATTATCAAATACTAATAACAGTGTGCTTAGTGTATAGAATGTACCCAGTAAATGTTTGTTGTATGAATGGTATGTAAGTGTGGTGAAAGTAATCTTGCCTAATAACTGACAGCACAAGTAAATTATTTGCTGTGTATAAAATAGTATTTTCAATCTTTATATCTTTGGAAAGATAGCTTCAGTGCATAGTGAATATTTTATTTGAAGCACTGATCCTTAACCCTTTTTAATTGCTATTTTGGGGATAATTCTTTCAGTATCTGACAAAAGCTACAGAACATTTTTCCAAAAAGCATTTCCATTGTACACACAAAAATAAAAACATACCCAGGCTATTCTGCATATGAGTAGGTTTATTGATCTCCCAGCTGAAGCTATCTGGGGATACCCTAAGAAGAGCCCCTAAAACTAAATAATGGTACTTTAGGAAATTCTGAAGACTGAAGTAATTTTCATCAAATAGGAAGGTATTTTGAGTAAGAATAGACCAGTGGTTCTCAACGGGGAGATCTTTATCCCCCAGCTGTGTGCCTCCCCCCCCCAATTTTAGACATTAGACATTTTGTTGGTTGAAACTGTTGGGTGGGGCTGCTATTGGCATCCATTTTGTGGACACCAGGGATGCTGCTAAAAATCCTACAATACACAGGACAGTTCCTCCACAAAAAACAGTTAGCTAGTCCCCAAAATAATGTCAAGGTTGACAAAATCTGAGATGGTTTATCCAGTGTGCAGTGCAAACCAAGATATCAATATATTACCATTTTAAAAAAACGAACATTTTAAATAATCTGGGGAAAGGAAGAAAAAAGAAATTGTAGTATACTTTATCGATTCTATTTTTATCATTTCTATTAATTTGCTTTTTCACCCTCAAATCATAGTAGCAGTTAAAAATAAAACCAGAGAAAAAGGACCTTTTAAAATGTAGAACTTTACTTAACCATTTCAATTTTTTTATCCTACATATGTCACTTAGATGATAAATTAACCAGCATATATTAAAAATTCTTGGTTTCTTCAATATTCTTTGGCTTGACAGCTGATAGTAGCCATGACTATAAATGTGACTTTTCCAGATATCTGATGTAAACTTTATGGAGTAATTTTCTTCTATATAGTGGACCGGCATCCCTTTAGAAGAATCAGTTAAAGGCCTTATGTTTGATGTATAAAATTGATCAAAACAATACGACAGGTATCCATGAACTGGATATTTTCCAGAAGATACCAGATATCAAGCATCAGATATTTTAATAGTCTGCCAGTTAAGCCATCAGGAAATTTAAATTTTACTCCCCACATAGATTGGTGTTTATTATACCCCTGAAACTAAATGGTTAGATCTTTTCTGAGTAAAGGAGCCTTTATGATTTCAGTTTAAAAGAAAATCAGTTTTTTTCCTGTGCCTATTATTTCTCCTTAGATTTGTTTTCCTTCTCTCATCCACAAAGTATTGGTATTACTTAAAGTATTTGCCTGGTCATAAAATGATCTTGTATGTTGAATACAGTGAAGTATTAGTGTAGCGTGTTTCTCTGGTTCCATGAACTGTGTGTATGCAATACACACACACACACAGAATGAGAATGAGAATCTTCCATTCTATACTTCGACTTCAAAGGACTTAAGCTTATATTGATTGGACAAAG
Organism: Microcebus murinus; assembly: GCF_040939455.1. Lineage (NCBI taxonomy): Eukaryota > Metazoa > Chordata > Mammalia > Primates > Cheirogaleidae > Microcebus > Microcebus murinus. The sequence continues at coordinate 53,972,588 of NC_134111.1, forward strand.
AGGTGTGATAATAGTTTTCTGTTCCTACTCTTACCCCAGACCTAAACCAACTGTTCAATAGATATACAATGTTGGCCACATATGTAATTTAAAGTTTTGTAGTAGCCGTATCAAAAAAAGTAAAAAGAAACAGGTGAAATTAATTTTATTAATGTATTTTATTTAATCCAGTATATCCAAATATTATCATTTTAACATGTAATCAATACCAAATTTATTGAGTTTTTGTTGGTTTTTGAGACAGTGTCTCACTCTGTTGTCTGGGCTAGAGTACAGTGGCATCATCATAGCTCATTGTAACCTCAAATGTCTGGGCCTAAGTGATCCTCCTGTCTCAGCCGCCCTGGTAGCTGGGACAACAGGCATTTAGCCCTACAGTCAGCTAATTTTTTAATTCTTTTGTAGAGATGGGGTCTCACTAGCTCACTAGCTCAGGCTAGTCTTGAACTTCTGGCCTCAAGTGATCCTCCTGCCTCAGCCTCCCAAAGTGCAAGGATTATAGATATCAGCCACCACACCCAGCCAGATATCTTTTAAAATTATTTTTTAGAGACAGAGTCTTGCTCTGTCCCCCAGGCTGGAGTACTGTGGTACCATCATAGCTCACTTTAAACTCAAATTTCTAGGCTAAAGCAATCCTCCTGCCTCAGCCTCCCTAGTAGCTGGGCCTACAGGTGCATGCCACAACACCTGGCTAAATTTTTAATTTTTTTATAGAGGGAGGGATCTTGCTATGTTGCCTCAGCTCTTCTCAAACTCCTGACCTCAAGCCTCAAGTGATCCTCTTGCTTCAGCCTCTCAAAGTGCTAGTATCATAGGCATGAGCCACCATATCCAGCTTAATGTGATATTTTATATTTTTTTCATATTAAGTTCAAAATTTGATGTGTATTTTACACTTACAGTGCATCTCAATTTGTACTAGCCACATTTTACATGCTCCGTAGTCATGTGTAGCTGGTGGCTATTGTTAGACAGTGCAGATTTAGAAATATAGTATTAACAAATACATGAGGACTCTGAGTTTTCTGCAAAAACAATGTTTTCTTTAAGAAGTTCACGTTGACTGATTCAGTATATGCTGTCTTTTATAGCAGATTCTACATATGAAATGGGCAATTAGTCTCTGTTTGAAATATAGCATACCTTAAATTGAACTCTTGGGAGTTCACTTGCTGAAGACTTCTTGGGTGTGGCTCTGGGTATGGTCCTCAAATTTGGTTCAGAATAAACCTCATTAAATAAAAAAAAAAATAGAACTCTTTGTTTTAAATTTGATCATCTGTAAAATAGAGATATTAACAGAGGCTATCCTATTTGGGTTGTTGTGAGGATTGAATATGCTAACATATCTAAAGCACTTAGGAAAGTACCTGTTATGTTGTGAATATGCAATGAATGTTGGTTATTACTTCTGTTGGTTATTACTTCTATTGGTAATTACTTCCTTCTGTACTGAGTCTTTGACTGAAACACATATAATCGATGCCAGCAAGAGGAATGGAAGCTTACAGGCTTGATAATGCCTAAACACACTCAAAGTAATTGAAAATAAGTGTTATGTGTAAGAATTTTTTTGGACATATTTATATTTGTGTGAACATTAATTTTTGTAATCATTCTTTGTCTAAAAAAGTTAATATTGAATGCTTTAATTAAAAAATGTTATTTTAATACTGAATATGATTTATTTTAAAATTTAATATTTGTTGAATGCTTTTGTAATATAAGACACCACTGAGAGCTTTTATATGGAGTATTGCATTCAATTCTTCACTTCAGTGCTAGTATCATAGGCATGAGCCACCATATCCAGCTTAATGTGATATGTTAATTAAGGGTACTATTGTTACCCTTAATTAACAACCCTAGTTAAGGGTACTATTGTTACCCTCATTTTAAAGATGTAGAAACTGAAGCTCAAAGGCTCTACCCAAAGTCATAGAGCCCACAAATTGTGGAAGTAATAGAAACATTAGCATTGGTTGAGTGCCACATGTGCTTGTCCCTGTGCTTAGTGCTTAATTCTTAACTCATTTAATCCTTCTTACAACTGAATGAGGTAGAGGCTATATGAGGTATGTATCATAGATAATGCTCTCACACAGCAACACTGAGGTAGGTACTATTACTATTCCCATTTCCCCACAGATTAGGAAGGACTAAGACAGAGGGTTAAACAATAGGCCCAAAGTTATATAAGTAGTACTTTGCAGAGCACTCATATAACACTTTGCTGCATATCCATCCTGTCCAGTGACACAGATCTTTGAACTTATACCCAACAATAAGTGAACATTTAATCACAATTATTTCTGACATTCTTAGCAAATTATATCTTACAATTTTACAGTTCACATTAAGTTTTGAAAGATAAAACATGTCTCAGCTTCTGAATCTTTGAAATGGGATAAAGGCAGTCTTACCTTTAACTATGGATTATTATAAAGCTTAAGTTTGGTAATAAATTGGAAATTCTTTTGAAAAAAGTGAAAGAGATAGGAATGCAAGATGATGTTGAATGTAGAATTAGTGCTGATTTTGACTTCTAAGATTTATGTACATATTTTGTGAATGTCTTTAATAAAAATTTACTTTCTAGTTAAGTTTTAGAAAGAATTTCAGTTATTATAGATGAAGCCAATTTAAAAAGAAACTGGTTTCCTTTTTTGTATGGCTTACTCTAGATATTATAAAAATTTGAATTTGTTCTTTAGACAGTGGCTCAAACTGATGATCATATTATAGAATTCTGCATGAAAAAGTAATCTTTTTACTTCAAAGAACAACATTTAAGCTCAGGTTAAAGGCAATATCCCTATTCCATTTAATATTTTTATTGTTCCTTACCCTTTGAGAATAAATACTTTATCTCTAAAAATTAAAGGGGAAGACAACAGAAAAAAAAAATTTCCTTTCTGTTGAATATGTTAAATCATCAAAAAAAAAGTCAGCAATTTTATAGGCCCCATTAATGCTGGGCCATGAACACTAACATGTCAGATCTGCTGATAAATACTTAGCTGACCCTTGCTTTTTCCTTCTAGCAAATGATGCTTTTTAGGTGGACATATTAATTAGCAGTTAAATGATAATGTCCTAATGTAGTGTTTGGGAAAGAGCAGGAGGGAGGAGTATCTGTCTTTTCTTTCAGGTTGCAGGTTACACTGGAGAAGCAACTATGAATATGAAAATACAGCTTGTGTAAACTTGTCATGTCATTCGAATGGCCAAAGTAGACAGCTTACTTGCAGAATTTTAGAGGAAATTATTTTGAATTTTCAGTTTGGTTGGGTACATTTTTGCTTTAAACAAGTTGTTCACGATTGTATGTATTTTTAAAGTCTCCATTTAAACCTGATGTAAATACAAGTAGGATGATACCAGTGGATGTATTATAATAAAGAATTAATAGAGGCCAGGCATGGTGGCTCAGGCCTGTAATCCTAGCACTCTGGGAGGCCAAAGGTGGGAGGATTGCTTGAGCTCAGGAGTTCTAGACTAGCCTGAGCAAGAGTGAAACCTTGTCTCTACTAAAAATAGAAAGAAATTAGCCAAACAACTAAAAATTGAAAAAATTAGCTGGGCATGGTGGCGCGTGCCTGTAGTCCCAGCTACCCGGGAGGCTGAGGCAGGAGGATCGCTTGAGCCCAGGAGTTTGAGGTTGCTGTGAGCTAGGCTGATGCCACGGCACTAGCCCAGGCAAGAGAGTGGGACTCTGTCTCAAAAAAAAAAAAAAAGAATTAATAGAATAATATTTTATGAAAATATTAAAAAAATTGATATAATTTTTTTTCACTTCAAAATATTATGAGGGTATGAATGTTTTTGGTTACATGTATCAATTTTGTTATGCTTGAGTTAGGGCTATGGTGTGCCCATCACCCAGATAGTGTTCATTGTACCCGTTAGGTTTTTGCCCATCCCCTTCTGTTCCCTCCCCCCCTGCTTGATTTCCACTGAGTTTTACTTCCCTCTGTCCCCATGTGTGCTCATTGGTTAGTTCCAATTTAATAGCAAGTACATGTGGTGTTTGTTTTTCCATTCTTTAGGTACTTCACTTAGGATAATGGTCTCTAGTTCCATCCAAATTGTTGCAAAAGGCCTTAATTCATCCTTCTTCATGGTGGAGTAGTAGTCCACAGTATGCATATACCACATTTTGTTAATCCACTCTTGAATTGATGGGCACTTGGGTTGATTCCATATGTTTGCAATTGTGAATTGTGCTGTACTAAACGCTCAGGTGCAGGTATGTTTTTTGACAAAATGACTTCTTTTCCTTTGAGTAAATACTCAGCAGTGGGATTGCTGGATCAAATAGTAGGTCTACTTTTAAATTCTTTGAGGAATCTCTATATTGTTTTCCACAGAGGTACTAATTTTCAGTCTTACCAACAATGTGTCAGCATTCCTTTTTCTCTGTATCCACACCAGCATCTATTGTTTTGGACTTTTTAATAAAAGCCATTCTAACTGGGGTAAGGTGGTATCTCATTGTGGTTTTAATTTTCATTTCCTTGATAATTAGTGATGAGCATTTTTTCATGTTTATTGGTTATTTGTCTTCTTTTGAAAAGCTTTTGTTCATGTCTTTTGCTCACTTTTTAATGGGGTTTTTTTTTCCTTACTGATATGCTTCAGTTGTTTGTAGATTCTGGTTATTAGCCCTTTATTGGATGTATGGCTTGCGAATATTTTCTCCCATTCTTTGGGTCATCTATTTGCTCTGTTGATTATATCCTTAGCCATGCAGAAGCTTTTTAATTTAGGAAAGTCCCATTTATTTATTTTGTTGTTGCTGTGATTGCCATTGGGGTCTTCTTCATAAATTCGTTGCCTAGACTGATATGTAAAAGACTTTTTCCAACATTTTCTTTTAGCATTCTATGGTTTCATGCCTTACATGTAAGTCTTTTATACACCTTGAATTAATTTTTGGGAGTAGTGACAGAGATGGATCCTGTTTCATTCTTCTGCATGTGTCTCTCCAATTTTCCCAGCACCATTTATTGAACAGGGCTTCTTTTTCTCAGTGTTTATTCTTGTCTGCTTTGTCAAAGATCAATTGGAGGTATTTGGATGGTTTATATGTGGGTTCTCTGTTCTGTGTCTCTCTTTTTGTACCAATACCATATTGTTTTGGTTACGATAGCTTTGTAGTATAGTTTGAAGTCTGGTAATGTGATGCCTCCAGGGGTTTTTTTTTGTTTTTTTTTTCTTAAGATTGCTTTGGATGTTCTGGCTCTTTTCTGGTTCCAAACAAAACGTAGAGTTATTTTTTTCTAGATCTGTGAAATATGACATTGGTATTTTGATGGGGATTGCATTGAATCTGCAAATCACTTTGGGTAGTATTAACAATGGACATTTGGACATTTTAACAATGTTGATTCTACCTATGCATGAGCATGACTTATTTTTCCATTTGTGTCATCTGTGATTTCTTTCCTCAGTGTAAAGTTTCATAAAGTGTAAAATTTCAGAGTTTTCAAGTTTATATATCCCTGTCACTTTGATCGTCCTCTGCAAATTGAGGCTTCCATATTCACTGTCAGGGTTAGGAGAAGGAAAGGAAAGCTAAGGGATAAAGAGAATTTAGTGAATATTTATTAGGTAAAGGGACTTGTAAAATCCTTTTTAGTATTCTAAAGCAAGCAAAATGGAGGATGCTGATGTTACTTTGCTAGCACTGTGTTTAAATTCTTCAGATTGATTGTCTTATAATTTATATGCCAGAAGTATTAAAGTATTTTGGTGATTTATGTTTATAATACCTGGAATTATTTAAATATATAAAATGTGATCTTTATAGATAATTGTGAACTTAAACTGCAAACAGAATTTAGCAGATTGAAAAAATCTCAATATTAATATCGGTCCCTCAACACATAAATGTTATGGTTTATATAAAACATTTAAATAGTCTTGTAGGATTTGTGGAAATGAAGTATATTCACAATAGAATTAGGTGCCTATTAGAGTTGTCATTTTTAGTAATTAGTAAAATAATGGAAATGGTTATAAAGGGTAATAGTTTACTAATATAAATATGTGGTTAACTTAGCAAAAATTCACACTGTTATATGTTCTGAGAGATTGCAAGTTAGAACATCAACTGCATACTTGTATATACAGACACAATGAGTGAGATGTGCAATGTTTGGGGGATGGTCACACTTGAAGCTCTGACTTGAGTGGGGAGGGAGACATGGGCAATATACGTAACCTTAACATTTGTACCCCCATAATATGCTGAAATAAAAAAAATGGAAAAAAAGAATACCAAACAGGATTTTAAAATTTGTTGCTATTCATTTGGGGAATGTACATGCTTGAAGCTCTTACTCGAGGGGGGAGGGGGGCATGGGCAATATATGTCACCTTAACACTTGTACCCCCATAATATGCTAAACTAAAAAAATAAAAATAAATAAATAAAAAAATAAAATTTGTTGCTGTTAAACAGAGCAATAAAGACAGTAGTAAGATGAAAAAACAGCAGCCTATTTTTTAAACAGAAAAAGGCTAGAATTCTCCATTATTAGATATACAATATCAACATAATCGATCTAGCAGCATTATATTTGAGCTGAAAATACACTTAAATTTGAGGCTATACACTATCCTGCGTGAGTGAAACATCCTTCATATAGTTCTGAGATGAAATTACCCTTGAATGAATAGCATCTTCATTTATCTTCAAACCTCTTCTGTGCTTTTAGTGAATCTACTCTTTGAACATTCTACAACAAGAATTACATTATACCATTATACCAGAGTATTTCTGCAGTGTGAAATAGATTGGTTTGGAAAATGAACCTGGCTTTGCTATAAATTACATTCACAGGTACAAAGGAATTTGTTATTTTGTTTAAAATAGTCACAAATATAATTAAGGTCTTAATTTATGTTAAACTACAAATATGGCTATTACCGTAACTAGATTAGGAACTTAATCTGTCACTTCAAGAATGATACCTAACACTTTTCATTTGTAACCTTAGATACATTATTTCAATTACAGGGTCTGCAGCTGTTTGATATAAAAATGAATTATTTTGTAGATAGATTTGTTCATGGTTTTTAATTTTAAAACATGCCTCTTCAGTAAGGTGGAAAATAATTCTTCAGTTGTCACAGATTTTCCTTTGTGTCCTGCTGAAACAGGATATGAATTAAAATTCAGAACCATTTGTATTTTGTGCCCTGAAAATGGCATTGCATGCTTGAGAATAGTCCTTAGTGAATTCTTACATAAAATATTTCAAAATTAATTATGAATGAATAGAAGCTTTGTCCTAAAGAAGAAAAACCTGAGGTCTGCTGTCTAAGGATAGCTTTACCTGTTTTGGACTGAAAATGGATTGTTACCTATCTGGAATTTGAATAACTTTGTTAATGTGGCTTACATAAATTTAGAAGTTGTTTATAATCCCTTGAATTCCATGGTATTATTAATTAGTGTAAAGCATCCAATCTTTTAAAGACTTAATAAGGACAGTTCTTTAAAATTTTGAATTATATTTTTATTGGCAAACAATGCAATTGCTTAGGTGCAATTAAAGAGAGTATTGCTATTTATTTAATTTGTAAGACAAATGTTTTTAGAATAAAAAAGGGGAAAGAAGATAGTTGGTACTGCTTATTGGCAAAGTTTCAACATTGAGTTATTATTAATTAATTAAAATGAAATGAATGTATTCTGTGTCCCTGTCATCTACTATTTAGCTTATCTTTATCCCAAGAATTTTAATTTTTTTGTAATTTTTCTTAGTTGGGAATATTTTTGTGTGTAAATAACAGTATTTTAAAACATTTATTATGGGAACCCAGAAAAAAAAAGAATGTTTTTTTCTTTACTCCCCAGTTGAGTACCGGCTATGTAACTGGTATTATGTTAGGTTCTTGGGTTATAAGTATTATTCTTTCTGTACATTTGGCTATTTTATAACTTTTTTGCTTATTTTGATCCTATAACTTTATTTTATTTATATGTAATTCTAATAGGGAAAGCTTATATCTTTTTCTATTCTGGTTGTCTTTTTTGTTGCTTTCAGAAAGAACCTGATTTTTTTCTACAGCCGACAGATATTAATCTATTTAAAATTGAGTCAGATAGTCTAGGAGTAGTTTTCAGGTGAGAGTTGTATTAAAGAAGCTTCCATTCTCTGATGTGATATGTCTTCATGTGTGCTCTCAAATAACATGTCACATTTTTGGTAACAAATGTGGGGAGGGCTGATGCTTATATAGACTTTCAGCCAGTCCTTCTATTTGCATTCATGTACCTCACTTCTGCCTTCTGTGTTACATGGTTCCTTCAGTTTTGGAATCTTCCTCGTTTCTGTGATGCAAATATATTGTTTTTCTTCTCTGCACACTCTTAGGTTTCAGCTTCCCTCTGCCATGCTAAGTCTGCTTTTCATCTTTCAAAAAATGGGTTCACATCCTGGTCTGCTTTTCTCTCCTCTCCCATTCTTTGTGTCTTTCTGGGTTTATACCTTTTCTATTTCTGTTTCTTCACTGTTCTCTCAATAGATTTTTTGAAAGGTTGCAGAGATAAATGTGTTAGTTCAATCTTTCATGTTTAAATGGTTATTGATTGATGATCTGGTATTATTTTTTTCCTTTGGATTTTTTTGAAGTTAAAAAATATACTGACACCCTACCCCCTTTCAATGTATTTTTAGACATTATGAATTCAATTAACTTACTAATAAATATGTTGAAACTACACCAAGCTTATTAAATTTCAGGGTCTTAGAAATCAGTTATTAGCTGTTATGTTCTGTGTGCGTGTGTGTTTAAAAAATTCTCTGTCTTATGCTATGCATAGGTACTTAGTAAATTTATAATCAAAGAAAGAATTTATTTATTGGGTGTAGTTTTAATTTATTCATTGCTTAGTTCTTAGTTTTCACATGTTAATACATTTGCCTGATCATTTTATCAATTGTAGTTGCTTGGTAATGAGTAACCCTATATTAGTTCTTTCTCTCTGAAATTGGAAATGTTATGGTGTTTAATATATCACCATCATCCAAAGTTGATCACTTGCAGGATCTTTGAACACTATTATTATGTAGGTTGTTTTCACAATATTTAGTCTAACAATTTTTAGATGATGTCAGTCTCTCTTGCTAATATCTCTTTTATGTACTGATTATCATTGGTATAGACCCATCCTGTCTGATAGACATCCAATAGACATCATCATATGTGATGATGGAAATGTTCTGTATTTGTGTTGTCCAATAAATACATAGCCTAGCCACATGTGTCTATCAAGCACTTGAAATGTGGCTAGTGTGACTGGGGAACTGAATTTAAAATTTTATTTAATTTTAATTTAAACTTAAGATAAATAGCCACATGTGAGTAGTGGCTACCATATTGGACAGCATAGTTATAAAATATTATTCTGATAGTATGTGTTAAGTTTTTGATTCAAATTATGTTGTCATTCATTTCAATTAGTTTAGAATAAAGTTTTCAACTGAGGAATAAGAGTTATGTAAGTTATCCTAAGTTCATTATTACTATTAGAACTACATTTTTCTTTGGATTTACATGAGAATAAAATATACAGATTGCTGTTTCACAATTGAAAATAAAATATATTTTAGGTTAGTGTATCATACCTGTTATTTGGAGTATTTTTGTGTGCTGAGAAGGTATTGAAAATGAAAGTCGAAGGTGAAAGTAATATTTTGGATCCTCTCAGGTGTTTTTTTCCATCCTATAAGGGAAAGGAAAAGAACTACTGTTTGAATCAAAGTTTCCTTTCATTTTAGTTGAAGGTAGGCGTGGTAATGTTTTGTTTTTGCATTTTTAATATTGGATGAAAATGTGTTTGTGACATCAAACTTCTTTGTGAACCATAGATTAATTCAGAAAATTTCTTTTGAATCAGTGATGAAGAGTAATTGTAGTAAATGCTATAAAATTAATCTTTGGCTAATGAGAATTATGCTATCACTTGAGGTCTGTGGTAAGTTGAGTGTTGTTAAATTGGTAAAAATTAAATCAGTTTTTTTTTTTTCAAAAAAGTAAAAAGCTTGAGTTTGATTGCAGAACATTATGATTCTGCTTAATCCTCTTCTGTTTTTGGGAAATACGGCATTTTGAAATATTGATTAGTATAGTTACATCTGTACAGGTAGTTTAGCAAAATATACCATATTTACTATTTATATAGTATAATAATTATTAATTAACAATAGAATATCCAGGCCTTAGAGAAGATATATTAAACAATTCTTTCAAACTCTTTTTGCTGTACTGAAGACTTCAGTCCCCTCTTAGCTTCTCATTCTCAGCAAATGATTTCTCCTATTTCCCAGAATGTGAACACTTGCTTATTTTCTCATCCTTCTCTGTGATCAGCTTACAGTTATCATCACTGATTTCCCACCACCCTTTGCAATACAGTGAAAAAAGTGTCCTGTTTCCTGACAAAAACAGATCACTTCACCTGTGTTCTTAATCCATCCCATTTTTACCTACTCATGGATCTTGTATAGCAGCTGTTATACCTGTTTCTTGTAATTTTAGCCTATCTCCAGTTTTGTTTTGTTTTTTTCTTTCTGTGCTTTAATGAGCTCCACTTTTCTCCACCAGTATAGATATGTATGTATTAGAAGGGAGTTGACCCTTCTACTCCTTTCTTCTTTTCTTCTGATCCATGTTTTTTGAAAGAGTAGTTTATATTTATTTTCTCTAATTCTTTCCTACCAAGCTTTCCATATGATTATGATGCATGCTGAAGTTTGAGAACCACCACCCTAGCCTGTCTTTGTGCGTCAGTCAAGAAGCTCGCTATTAGTGCTGTAATAGTGAGCATAAATTTATATTCAAAGAATGAATATATTTGTGGGCTATAGTTTTAATTTATTTATTCCTTAGTTTTTAGTTTCATATGTTAATACATTTGCCTGATCATTTTATCAATTGGAGTTGCTCAGCAAATGAGTAACGCTATACTTTAAATTGCAGTGGCTTAAAAAGATGGTTTCTTTCTTATAAACATGGGTGATCCAGGTTTGATGACTACATGATTATTAGGAACCTAGGCTTCTTTCTACTCCTGTTGCCCTACCATTTCCAACACTTAATTTCTATTTCATGGTTCAATTTGGCTGCTGTAGCTATAGTCATCCTTATTATATTATAGTCAGCAGGGAGGAAAAAAAAAGAAGATATCTACTCCTTATAAAGCAGTTGCCCAGAATGTTTAGTCCCATTGACCAGAATTTAGATATTGGCCACACCCAGTTGTAAAGGGAGACTGGGAAATAAGAGTTTTTATTTCTGGCAGCCATGTGTGCAGATGTAATTCATAGGTTCTACTAGTGTGGGGAAAGGGGTGAACATATATTGTGGGGATAACTAACAGCCTCTGCCATGATAAACTCTTGGGGAGCTTTGCTTGGTCCAATCAGTAAACAACATTGAATACTTTAATATTATAAGTAGTGAACCACTTTAGGTTAGTTGTGGGAAAATGAGGGAGATTTGGGAGAGGAAGACAGAATTACAAAAAAATTAAAATCTGCTTTTAGGCTTTCTGAAAGATGCCATTCACTTGGGGAGACCAGAGATGCACATACAAATTACCAAGCAATGCAGGGATGAGAGGGTGTAAGTGGAAGGGATCAGACTCATGTGGGATTTATTTTTAGAGGGGACCATCTCTAGAGGACTAGAGTTCTCTAGTTTGAAGACAGGTTTGAAGAAGAGAAGACATGTTTGAAGAAGAGAATTGACATACTTTTGGGTAAATGGAGTTCTTTGTACAAGATATTAATCACTATTCAGTACTCTTACTACTTAACAAGAGTCTTTAAAACTGATTACTAATGTAGAACTGAGGAAGGAATTGTAATAAACCTATAAGAAATCTCTGTTGGTATTATGTGATAAGTAATAGCCTTGTTTATTAGTTTCATCTCAACTTACATTTGACTGGTAGTTTCTTACATTTTTAGGAGTTCCTTCAGTTTCAAAAGAGATAAAAAATTTGTTTTCTAATTTGTATGTGGTAATTAGAGCCATTGTAATTTATGACCTCCCAATTGAGTAATTGAATTATTTTTAGAAGCATAGATAAATTTTGTGAGTGGAAAAGAAGCCACCAAGAAGTCAGAGAAGAGAAAACAAGGGGAATAAGCTTTGAGTATTATAAAAAATAGTGGATTTATCATACAGTTTACTAGTGTCTTAAAAACATTTAAAAATGAATTAGTACAATATAGTAATACAATTTTGTATTTTTCACTTAATATTATAATGTGTACATTTTTTTTCTTGTCATAAAAATTTCTTCAAAAGCCTAAGTTTAAATGGACTATATAACATTTCATAGTTTAGATTTACTATAATGATTTATCCCTTCCCCTTATCATTTAGATATTTAACTTGCTTATGAAATTTTTGTTACTATAAGCATAGTGAAAATAATAATTTAAGTCTTTAAAAAGTGAATTAGTGAGCATAGAAGCTACATGTTAGGATATTAGAGTATTATTGGAGAAAACTTTGAAGTAGCAAAAATAAACATTTTGAGTTTTCCCCTAAGATGAGAAAAATGATTATCCTATAGAGAGTAGTAGAATTAAGCAATGAATAGCTTATAACATTTGGATTTTAGTCATCTATTTAAGAAAATTAAAGCAATATACAGTATTGCTGACTTATATAAATTAATACAGGAAAATAATTTTGGATAATTTACATTTTCTTCCTTAAGTATATATACATACTTTAAGTTTCATATGTTTACTGATATCTAAATCATTGATTTTTAAATAGTGAAATGACATATTATTTTTGTTTGGAAAACAAATCTTTTACTTTAAATTGGTTCATTCTTTTCCAGTGGAGGACTGCAGTATGAACTTAATTAAGTTTAGAAAATAAATGAATGGAAAGTTCTGTTCAAATATGCATATACCTTCACTAGGTTTATTGTATGTCTCCTTGATTCACAGGCCTTTTTGCAAATGTGTAATCTGCCTATCAAAGTAGTTTGTAGGGCAAATGCAGAATATATGTCTCCATCTGGTAAGTGTGTTTTATTCTTTTCTGTTAAAATTCTACATTGGTAAAATTATAGTGATAGTCCAGTTTGTACCTACATGTTAAAAATGCCTGATTGTTTTGTTTACCTTTTGAGGAAGATTCCATGGTTTTATAAGGTAAGAACAGCAAACTTGACAATCTTGGGGTTCAGCATGTGTATTTATTTCAATTCTGGTCAGAGATAGTTATTGGTGTGTTATGGGAATTGTTTTAAATAGTAAATATTAAGAAAATACATGACCTCAGATTTCCCCAGTTTTACTTATATAAGACTTTACTTTTCAGTTAATAATGAATCCATTTATTATTCAACACATTTCTCTAAATTATACCTTTCCATAATATAGGCAGAAAAAGATTATAGCATAATTAATTTGTCATTAGCTGTTAAAGTCATCACTGAATGTTTTGGTTTCTATTTTTTTTTTCTAATGCTTTATATTAACGAGTTTGAAGGAAATTTTTATGAAAGTTTTAGTGTTTCTATTTTTTATAATCAGTATAATCTTTCTATATGTTAGTATATTAAATTACTGTTTTAAATATGATTCAGATAATTTTAATATTAAAATATAGTAGCACAAAACTTATAAATAAATGTAAAGTATAATTGGCATGCATTGTCATAATTATGGTTTTACTGTAGTAATAATAAAATCACTCCTTTTTGAATAAATCATTAAGTATGATTGGTATGTTACGTTGCTTTTTAGGGAGATATCTATCTTTTCATTGTGATGTGATGATAACTTTGGAATGACTTGTTTTAAACATTTTTTTTTCACCTTAAGTTCTTAAGGGTGGTAATAATTGTCAAAAACACCCACCTCATACATATTGAATATTTATGAATATACCTATACAGGTTTATGAATATATATGTAGGAAGCATTTCCATAAAAGAATTTCTAGATTTATAAACATGAACATATTTTAGATTCTTGGAGGCCATTCATTGACTCATTTTTATGCTGATTTTATACACAGGTTTTACAAACTTTACTGAGTTCTGGTGAAATGCAGTGTATTCTGTCCATATTTTTCCTCTACATAGTCATACAAAAAGAGTTTGTGTATTTACATACAAAAAGGTGGTAATCTAATACTAAAAAATTAAAATCTTTAGCAAATGAGAAGTCAATATAGTTCATCTGCCTGTTGCCTAAATTTACTATACTTAGTAGCACTTAGGTAGATATCTATCACCTTTTTACAGACTCTATGAAAGACAAACATATAGATGTTAGAGATATACAATGCATACAAACATTCTTTCATAAGTAGGAGTCTCCTTATGAAGGAGACTATAGGTAGATGAAAATGGTATTTTCTACTAAGATATTTAAATTTCATCATATCTCAAATTGGTATTCTCTTTTATCAAATGATTTGGGGTGATTGGGGAAATGTTTTTTTTATTTGCTTGTTTGATCTCATGGTAGATTTTTAAACCAGATAACATGGCATAGTCAGAAGACCACTTGGCTAAGAGTTAGGAAATCTTTATCCTTTCTGTGACTTTGTCACATATTAACTATTTCCTTGGAAAAGTTAACCTCTCTGAGCCTCAGTAACTTATCTGTAGTCTGAGGTGGATAAATTAGATGACATCCAAGGTCCTTTATATTTCTAACATTTTCTGAATCTGCAAGTTTGCTTGGCAACATGGTCTTGCTTTCTTTAGAAATAAAAGTTCTATTCTGTGATTATTCTGCCTAAAATGAAAAACAGAGGGCTTGGTTTTCTTTTATGACCTTTGATTGGTACCAGAGAATAATTGTTTCACTGTGCTTTTGCCTGATACCTGCAATAATAAGGATATAACATTGGCTTCATTTTAAGTCAAGCTAGTGACAGAAAACATTATTCACTTCTAACTTGGTGCCTTGATTTTTATATGTCTCTTTATATTTAGAGATATATAAGATGGATACTCAATTGACTACCCACACTTCTTCCCTGCTTTAGAATCTACAATGCTTAAGGTATTTTATAAGAAAAGAAATAAAATACAAACTCTTTTTTCAAGAACCTGACACTAGTTATTGAAAATGACAAATGCACTTTGCTGTAATAGTGTTATACCTCAAAATACCCTTTAGTCTAAGCACTATATAGTTTTCATTCTTAGATCATTTTATCTCAGAAGGCTTGCACTAATTCTTGTAGTATAGTAGTTACAAAGATTTTATCCCAAGTTAAAAAACAATATGGCCTAATGCTTACCCAGATAAATTTTTTTTTTTTTTTTTTTTTTTACAAGATTTATAAAGCAATAGAAGGAAGAAATGCAGAATTGGTAACAGGGAAATGTCTTCTAAATACATCTTATAGAGTTGTTGTGTTCCACAAGGTCTGGCTTTCCTTTGTAATGCATGTTATCCTATGGATGCAGATGAAGCTTTTGTTGGTGCTGTGCACCTCATCCATTACCCCCAGGCTGACTAAGCCAAAGAGGAGTGAATCTATTGAAAAGGAGCAGGAAGAAGCCTGCTGTTAGTGTGAACTCTATTTGAACTAGATCTGACAGCACGTTTCATTCTTTAGCATTTGGAGTAGACCTTCTTGCTATTTGAAGAGTATTTTGTTCTCTCATCTCTGATAATTTCATTAAGTATTAGTATTTATTAAAATGAAATGTTACTCTTTTAATGTGATGTGTATTTAGAGAAGCCCGTTTTTATAAGTGTACTACTTGTTCTTTTTTTCCCACATGTATTGGGAACATACTTTGTATTATAACTCACCAAGTAACATACCTTCAGAGATTGTTAATTCTTTTAATTCCTGATATTTTGAGTGAAAAACATTTATTAATACACCATATGTACTTAAAATATTGACCTTAATGAGTATCAAAGATTTAAAATTAGAATATGTAAAAAGAAGACTTCTTAAATGTGTTTATAATGTAGATTGTTTCATTGTACTCTGAAGAGAAAGCCCAGTTAAATTTCTTTGAAATTTATCAGTGGTCATGAACCAATGTCCTGGCTTGATTCATGTATTTTGGACAATTAGTGTTTATCACTATACAGGGTGTCCCAAAACTTGCCATACATAGGGAAAATGGGAAATTGTAGCTAAATGTACTTTATTTACAAATATTTTATTAGTATTAGCTCTGAAAAGAGAATATTGTAATCTATTATTATATCCAAGTGAGTACTCTAGAAATTAATCTATTTGTTTTTTTTCTTTGTTTTAAAATTGGTTAGTAATTAATATTTAAAACTTTATAGAATTTAACATATACATCTGACTGTTATTTTCAAAAGTTATGGTTTCATGAAATCTCTGTATTAAAACATCCTAGTTTTGTGTTAATTTCTTTTTTTGTTAGTGCAGACTTTAATTTACTAAAAGTGTTTTTACATATTCTTTCCCTCAACAGGTAAAGTACCTTTTATTCATGTGGGAAATCAAGTAGTATCAGAACTTGGTCCAATAGTCCAATTTGTTAAAGCCAAGGTAATAAAAAATATTAAATGTATTTGATTACAGTTCCTCTTAAATAAGTCATTCATCATTCTTTAGTGTATCTTAACATTTACATTGATTTTAACCTAGTTTTATAAAATGCCGATACAAACTACTTAAAAATATCTCTGAAGTATAAGTTGGTGTTTTTTCATAATGTAAGTTAAGGACAAACAAGGTAGTTTGATCTTTATAAATTGTAGATAATTTTCTAACTTATGAGAATTTTAGTCATAAATTAAAATGGTTAGGTGGTTATGAAGTATCCAGTTGACTTTTGAAAAGGGAGTTAGAGGATATGTTCAGAAATTGATTTATGTATTTGAATGATTCTACTTTTCATTTATTCAGTTTAGATTTTAAATACTTATCAAAGAACAACCCCATTAATGTTTTAGGGAACATCCTTCCAGACTTTTCTTTTTGCATATATAGAAAAACAGATGATACTAGTGTGTGTTATTTTACAGCCTACGTTTTACAATCATTAATATGTTTGGACATTTTTCCATATTAATGACTACAGATATATAAATATATATTATCCTTTTAAATTATTTGATAGTATTCTGTTGTATTGGCTATATTACAATTTTATTTTCTCAAGTCTTTATTGATGGGCATTTAGGTTGTAGTCAATTTTTTGCTATTAGAGAGTGCTAAGATAAATTGTCTTGTATGTACACCTTTGTACATTTGTCTGTCTCCTTAGAATAAATTCCTAAGAGTGGTTTTGGGATGTCACAGGGTACGTATTTTTAAAATCTTGCAATAGATTGCCAGATCGAACTAAAGGATATATATACCATTTCATATATCTACTAGTTACTATAGTGTTTTAGAATTTTAAAATTAGTGCCTGTTTCTCTATATCTTTACTAACTGTATTTTTTTCATCTTTCTTATCAGTGAAGTAACTGATAATGTAGTTTTGTCTATTGAAAATGCATTGGTATAATGGCAAATGCTATTAATTAATATTTTGTAGTGATACAGAATATTATATGCTTTTATATAAAATAATTTTGTTTTGAGAGGTATTTTGGAAATTAATCCAGTAGACAGTTATATGTTATAGTACTTGTTATTAAGATAACTGAAAGTTTTTGTATATTTAACATGATGTTCTTTTAAATTTTCTTAAATTCTCTTTAGGGCCATTCTCTTAGTGACAGGCTGGATGAAGTCCAAAAAGCAGAAATGAAAGCTTACATGGAATTAGTCAACAATATGCTGCTGACTGCAGAGGTATAATATTATACCAGATAATATAGCTTAAAAATAAGTTTTTTTCTTCTCATGAAATATAATCTTTCCTATGGATTATTTTAAAGTTATTGAGAAATGGGAAAATAGTCAAGTATTCATAATTTTAGGGTTGGGACAGTTACCCAAATTATTTGATCATTATCTTTGAACAAATTACCTGGCATTTTCACTTTTAGTTTTTCTGTTTGTAAAAAGGAGTGATTCTTGCCTACTCATTATTTTACTTTGGCCTTTTGAAGTTTACTTAATGGTATTTAGAGATGTATCTTGTAAATAAGAAATATTTTCATAAAGTTCCACCATTAAATTTAATAATTCTCTGTAGTAGCTAAGGAAAATAAACCCTCACATATATGACTTATAAAATTGGTTTATAAAAAATTACTATGGCAAGAAATAACTTTCTTTATCCTTTTTCTTTTTGGTATTCTGAAGTTTCAGTGACTATTCTTTTGTTCCTAGTTGTATCTTCAGTGGTGTGATGAGGCTACAGTAGGGGAGGTGAGTAGTTCTGCAGCATTTATCTTAATTAAAATTTAATGAGAAAACACTTTTGCTCAGAATCGTAAGTCCCTGCTCATAAATGAAACATTGTGGTTTATACCATTAGTGATACAGTTTTTCACTTACTTTAATTTTGCTTGCACATACACTTTAGGGAAGCTGTGTGTCATTGTTTGATATAACTGTTTGCGAAGTACATAAAAGTTTATATATTTTTTAAAGGGTACAGTTTAAGATTTTAATTTTTTAGATTGCAAGCTATATATTTTTCTCAGATTGCTATATTTATATTCTCTGAAAATATATTTCTTTTAGAATTCTGTTTGTAAAACTATGCATCATTTTTAGGAAGGATCACATTTTTAACAAAATCTTTTTGCTTTAGATTACTCATGCTAGGTATGGATCTCCTTACCCTTGGCCTCTGAATCATATTTTGGCCTATCAGAAGCAGTGGGAAGTCAAACGTAAGATGAAAGCTATTGGATGGGGTAAGAAGACTCTGGACCAGGTCAGTTCATGCCTGCTGCTCTATAACCTGATTTTTTTCCCATTGAACAATACATTGCGGGCATCTTTTATGTCAATAAATACAGATCTGCAGCATCAGGGCTTAAAAAGGAAAGCCTGTTAAATAATGTACTTTATATATCTATTTTTCTTTGGTCTTAAATTTACTAATTTAAATTTAGTAAAATTTTAAAATACATGTCTTGTCCACTATCAAGTCAATAAATGTCTGTCTTTTCCAAGGCTACCCTTAATCCTGGCCAGCTATTTCACTGATGTGTGTCATTGGCCACAGGGGGGATTAAGTAAATAAATAGGGAAGGAGTAAATAAAATCTATTTCCACTAGTGGGAAAACAACTCTAATGTTTTTACTCATGGTGGTTCAGCAGTGTCATCTTTATGAAGCAAATTTTTTTATATCTGCAGAGTTATTTGAATATATTGGTTCAGTATAACATTTTCTTGACAGAGTTCTTATAAGTAACTTAAAATTACTTGTATTTAAATGAAATTTATTTTCAAATTTTCTATTTCTTATGTAGAAAGTATTATATGTGGTCTATAGTCTGATTTAAATATATTATAAAAGGTTAACCTAAATTTATATTTTTGTTTTAAATTTTGATATAAATTAAGTTTTAGATACTCTTTATTGTTTTGCTAATTTAAATATTTTTCTTTGTGGCCCATTGCATCAGGTTTTAGAAGATGTAGACCAGTGCTGTCAAGCTCTTTCTCAAAGACTGGGAACACAGCCCTATTTCTTCAATAAACAGTAAGACATTTTTAAGTTAGTTTTTTCCCTGTATTTCTGGGTTGCAAATTTCTTTTGTCATAAAGAAATGGCTTTTTAAAAAAATATTTATGAAAATATTTAGTTATTTTTTCAAATTTTTATACTCATTAAGCATTTAGCACTTCTTGGCTACCAGGCACAGAAAGCCTGGCTTTGGGAAATTAAAATTTCTAAAATGTGGTCTTTGTCATTAAGAATTTCTCTTAAGGGCAGTGATGTAAATCAGTCATTATTGTATGATATGATAAAGGTTGTAATAGAGGTAGTTCAAGGTGTTGTATATAACTTCAAAATCCTACAAAATTCTAAATTTGTAAAGTACTATAACAACATGAAGAAGTTGTTAGTGTAAGTATAGTTGTTTGTTTAGGATGATACCCCATATAGGATGATACCCTGGGGACTAGAAAAGTCATCAGAACTATACAATAAAAAATATTCTTGGATAGACAAGCACTATTTTCAGATTATCTTTTAAATGTTAATAGAAACATTCATAAAGCATAGAAAAGAAAGGATTCAATTATATCTGTATATATGTAAATTGAGTACTTCATGTTTCATTGATAGATTTTTTTGCAATTTTGAAAAGAATCTCTAATATAAGCAAAGAATGAACTTTTTATTAAAAATTACCATTTTTGATATATCAGAATCAGCTGTCTATTCTGTGATTCAGTACAAGATGGGCTTAAATTAGCATGTCAATCTCAATGGTTTGTTTAGAAGGTCTGAATTTTACTTGGCTTTTTAATAAAAATTTTTTGCTTTTTAAAAGATTGATAATTTTTAAAAGGCTTTATTTGCTATTATTTATTATATCTTCATAAGCATTCATCTTCTATAGCCATATCAAACAGCTTGTGGTAAAGATATTAATGTTTGTAGTAAAAATGATTATGATGATAGCTTGGAAATATTTAAGTTATATTATTCCATAGCATGAATAATGAATATTATATATAACTGATATTAAAGTAAAATTTGGGGGCCAGTCACAGCAGCTCATGCCTGTAATCCTAGCATTCTGGGAGGCCGAGGCGGGCGGATCGTTTGAGGTCAGGAGTTCAAGACCAGCCTGAGCAAGACTGAGACCCCATCTGTACTAAAAAAAATAGAAAAAAAAATTAGCCAGGCATGGTGGTTCATGACTGTAGTCCCAGTTACTTAGGAGGCTGAGGCAGGAGGATTGCTTGAGGCCAGAAGTTGGAGGTTGCTGTGAGCTAGGCTGATGCCCCGGCACTCTAGCCCAGGCAACAGAGTGAGACTCTGTCTCAAAAAAAAAAAAAAAGAAAAAAAAAATTAAAAAATAAATAAAAATAAAATTTGGGATCTGTTGGTCTTTGAAAAGGAAAGGTCACAGAGTTCAAATCATGAAATCCTGGTAGGTAAAGCTTTTACAGCTCTGTTCCTGTTTCTAGTGATGTTTGCTATGCAGATTCTATTTGTTTAGTCTCTAATATAAAAGAAATGTATCCAAATGTTAGTATTCTGTAATTCACCTTTTCTTTCTGATATAGGAATGCTTAGAAGTTACAAAGCTCAGAAGAGGTGTGTTTTATTGTTTAAAGTGCATTTTTCTGTTTTACAAGTTAGTTTGAGTTAGTTTTGTTATACACTTTGTCTTTAGGGGCGTCCAAGAGAGTAGATCTAACTTATTTTTGTTCTCATTTAAACTCATTGTCACTGTGTTAGTAACCAGAAATCATTTGGCATGCCACTCAATGTAAATATCAAGATATCATTTGTCTTCATAAGGGCACAGTTATATTTAAACTTATAATGGAAATTCTAATTTAGAACAGTTATAAAACTAAAGGCTTGCTTTTGAGGAACTGTTTAATTGATATTAAGGTTCAGGTTTTTGAAATAATTTTACCTTATATGATATTTAGGCAGATAAACCTTTTTCCCTAGGAAATAATTATGATTGAAGATGAGAATAGCTTTAATATTTAAATTTAATTTTACTCAATCATTTCATATTAAAATGCAAATAAAGTACATTTAGGAAAATGTAACTTGTATTTTCACTTTGTTCTGGCAAAATTTTTCTCATTTCTTTATTTGTGGTAGGAGTTATCACTTTGTAAGACGCCATACCTTAGTGAATAAAGCCCTGGCTTAAATCAAGCTATATAGTATTGAACTCTAAGTTAGAGGCCCTCAATTCTATTCTTGGCTCTGAAATATACCAAACTTGGGCAAGTTACTTTAATTCTCTGTGTATCCTCTTCCCCTTACTCCTTAAAATTAGAATCAACTTTACTCCTAGCTTACCTACAAGGGATGTTGGGAGGACTCATGAAAGAAACCAAAGGAAAAGGATAGTTAAGGAAGATCTTACAGCAAGGATAATAATTGAGGAAAGAGGACCAAGATGTGAGGGGCTTGATTTACATACTTGTGTGGCAGTCCTAAAGATCAGTGATTGACATATAAAGGAAGGATATGTAGATTATTTCTATTAGTATAAGGAGATGACAAGTTACATATATATATATTGGGCAAGAAAAATTAGGAAACACCTAGATAAAATTAATATTTTTGAAATTAGATGATACTATAAAAGGTATCAGAGAAAAAGAAATACAAAATCATAAAAAAAAGAAATACGAAATCATAATGAATAAACAAAGCAAAAAGGATGCATGCCAGAAAAATTTTAAATGGAAACAGATAGGAAAATGTTGATGTTCTAAAGTACTGTTTTTATTTTAATTTTCAAATGAAAGAACAGTAGATAACCAACAGAAATGTGGAAAGAATGATGATACAAGATAAGGAAGCATCAAATTTTTTGGACTTTAAAAATGTATTTGTCACCCCAGAATGTTTTTCTAATTAAAAAATCTATAAAGATAAATGTAACAATATATATGACATATCTTAGAACTCTTAGGAGGGGAATTGCTATCGACATACAAATTATATAATCCACAAACTATTTGGTAGGCAGACAGGTGGAAAGTTATGTTTTCTCTTTACATGGTATAAAGCTAATTAAAGGACAGGTGGAACATTATGTTTTCTCTTCATATGGTATACCAAGATAATTCAGTCAAGATCTTGACTTGATTAAACAGTCAGGTTTATTGATATGTAATTTACATGTAATAAAATTGTCATTTTTAAGTGTATAGTTCTTTCAGTTTTAACAAAGGTTACAGTTGTGTAACCACCATAACAGGTATACTTTTTCCAATGAAAGAATTGTTAGAATTACTAATTTATTGTCAGAGTCATTATATATATAGACAGTCATGTGCCGAATAACATTTCAGTCCATGGGGCACTACATATATGACAGTCTTACAACATTATAATTCCTTGTTTTACTGTACTTTTTTAAAATTTAGATATGTTTAGATACACAAATACTTACTATTGTGTTACAGTTGCCTACAGTATTCAATACAGTAACTTACTGTACAGGTTTGTAGCCTAGGAGCAATAAGATATACCATATAGCCTAGGCATGTAGTAGGCCATACCATCTAGATATGTATAAATACATTCTATCATGTCATACAGCGATGAAATCACCTAACAATGCATTTCTCAGAATGTATTCTTATTGCTAAGCAACATGTGACTATATGTGCTTAGCTTGATTTAATCTATTGAATTCTACTTCTTGTTGATGTTCTAAAGTAACTTGTCACAAAGTTGCTATCTTTATGTAATATCAGATCAATTTTTATTTGCTCATACCCATATATAATTCAATATCTTTAGACTTACGTGGATATATAGTTACAGCAAATAATGTTTTGACCACTTCAGGAGTACTTCTGAAGCACTCTAATTTGAGCATACATTCATGCTTGAACTCATTCAGAGCCTTCATTTATTTTTATTTATTTATTTTTTTAAGACAGAGTCTCACTTTTGTTGCCCTGGCTAGAGTGAGTGCCGTGGCGTCAGCCTAGCTCACAGCAACCTCAATCTCCTGGGCTCAAGCGATCCTCCTGCCTCAGCCTCCCAAGTAGCTGGGACTACAGGCATGCACCACCATGCCCGGCTAATTTTTTGTATATATATTTTTAGTTGGTCAATTAATTTCTTTCTATTTTTAGTAGAGATGGGGTCTCGCTCAGGATGGTTTCGAACTCCCAACCTTGAGCAATCCGCCCGCCTCGGCCTCCCAGAGTGCTAGGATTACAGGCGTGAGCCACCGCGCCCGGCCTCAGAGCCTTCATTTATTGATAAAGGATGCCTATCTACACTATTGGAAGTTGCATAGGGAATACGTTCACCTTTTTTAGGCTCTCATACAAGAAACAAAGGGTAGCTGGCACTAAACAAAGATTAGGAAAATAAGTCCTGAATTGTTAAGATGTATCTTTTAAGAAATATGTTTAGGGATGTGGAAGAGTTGGTCTTTACATAATATTACTTCTTGCAAGTACCTTAGCTCTACATTTATCCACTGTACATCCTTGGTTCTTTTCAGGGATCCATTTGTTATTGACTCATCTGTGATGATAAGATTATGGTGCTGTTGAGTTTAACAACGAGATTTTTTTAAGGCTATACTGTCAGCTGTGCTTTTAAACATGGCTATATATTGCACATCTGACTTTGATTAATACTTCATGAATGTGTCAAAAGAGAGAAGGCTTTGAAAGAATGTGAATAACTATAACTGAGAGAATAAAATATCCCACAAACCTTAGTCAAGATGCTTTTTTATATCATTTATTTATTAAGCAAATGTCATTTCAGTTCCTTAGGTATTGTGCTATGAACTGGAGATACAAAGATAATATACAGTGTTGCCTATAAAGGGCATAGAGTATAATGAGGGAAACAGTTAAGTCAACAAGTTTTAGTGTGTTATGAGAAGTGTGTCACCTTTTTATTGATTCTTTCAGCACATATTTATTGAGAACCTACATGCCAGGCATTGTTCTAGGTGTTGGGAATATAGCAGAAAACAAGTAGATACTCCAGTCATGGTGGATCGCACCTGTAATCCTAGCACTCTGGGAAGCCAAGGCTGGAGGATTGCTTGAGTTCACAAGTTCGAGACCAGCTTGAGCAAGAGCGAGACCCCGTCTCTACTAAAAATAGAAAAATTAGCTGGGCGTCATGGTATGCCTCTGTAGTCCCAGCTACTTGGTGGCCCGAGGCAGAAGGGTCTTTTGAGTCCAGGAGTTTGAGGTTGCAGTGAGCTATGATGATGCCACTACACTCTAGCTGGGGCAACATAGCGAGACTGTCTAAAAAAAGAAAAGAAAAGAAAACAAGTAGATAAGGTCCTTTTTCTCATAGAACTTTCTGATAGAGGAGTTGCACAGTAAGCAACAAATATTAGATGGTATTAAGTGCCACATGTAGCATCCCATGATAATAAGTGACTGCCCACTTTAATTTGATTGAGGCGCGGGGGGTGTTAACATGTGACATTTAAGCCTTATTCTGAAAAACAAAAAGTAGCCAGCAACGTGAAGCCAGAGTAAGAGTATTTTAATTCTGCTAATTCTGTGAAAGCAGCTCAACTATAGCACTATCATTGAGCAATGATAGCACTTTGTGTTTCTATTAAAACACTTAATAAATTATGTTGTGGTAATTTATGTTTTGTGTCCATGTCTTAGAGTATCTTTCTTGTTTTTATGTCTCCAGCATCTGGTATAGTATCAGGCATGCTGGAGACCTGCTATATTTATTTAGTGAATAAAATGAATATGATCTATTCACCTATCTATCTATTCCCCTACATTATTTTAACACATTTAAATATTACTGTTACTTCAAAAAACAAGTCATACAACTAACAAATCATACTTAAATTTTTTTTTTTTGTATCTTAAAACAAACTCCAAGTTAAGACAGAATAAATTCTCTCAAGTTGTGGTAGGATTTATTTCTTATGTAGCGTTTTTCTTTTAAATTGGTGAATAAAATGTTTTTTAAAGTAGTGTACAGTTGTGTCTTGGTATCTATGGGGGATTGGTTTCAAGACCCCTGTTGATACCAAAATTCCCAGATGCTCAAGTCTCATACAAAATGGCATAGTATTTGCATATAACCTGTGCACATCCTCTAGTATACTTTAAATCATCTTTAGATTACTTATACTTAATACATACAATCTAAATGCTATGTAAATAGTTGTTACACTATGTTGTTTTTAAAATTTGTATTATTTTTATTGTTGTATTGTTATTTTTTATTTTTAAACTATTTTTTTGACCCCAGGTTCGTTGAACCTGTGGGTGTGGGACCTGTGGGTGCAGAGAACCTGGTGGTATTTCCTACTATAAAGATTAAATTCTAGGCCGGGCGCGGTGGCTCACGCCTGTAATCCTAGCTCTTGGGAGGCCGAGGCGGGTGGATTGCTCAAGGTCAGGAGTTCAAAACCAGCCTGAGCAAGAGCAAGACCCCGTCTCTACTATAAATAGAAAGAAATTAATTGGCCAACTGATATATATAAAAAATTAGCCGGTCGTGGTGGCGCATGCCTCTAGTCCCAGCTACTAGGGAGGCTGAGGCAGAAGGATCGCTTGAGCCCAGGAGTTTGAGGTTGCTGTGAGCTAGGCTGACGCCACGGCACTCACTCTAGCCTGGACAACAAAGCGAGACTCTGTCTCAAAAAAAAAAAAAAAAAAAAAAAGATTAAATTCTACTCATATTACTCTCATTTCTACTTTTGTTTTAGGCCTACTGAACTTGATGCGCTGGTATTTGGCCATTTGTACACCATTCTTACCACACAATTGACCAATGATGAACTTTCTGAGAAGGTGAAAAACTATAGCAACCTCCTTGCTTTCTGTAGAAGAATTGAACAGCACTATTTTGAAGATCATGGTAGAGGCAGGTTGTCTTAGAGTTATGTATTAATTTAGGTAATTTGATTTTAAAAAAAATCAAACTTTTGAAATTTGTTACTTGAATGTTATAATAGATACTGTATCCAAATTTTAAAGCCAAATCACTGCTTTTTGAAACCTCAAAACAAATTATATAATGTATCCTATGTATGTACTTTATATTGTTATTTGTGTTGACATTAAAATAATTCTGAATTATTTCATTTGATATATTGTATTCCATGTCTTAAAATTTTTGTTTCCTTGAAACTGTATGGATTTAAAAATAAAGCTTAAACAATTGCATGGATGTTATATTTGCTTTCTTTTGATCTTTCTGAAAGCTGCTTATTGAGCTTTACACATGTGGAATGAATAGTGTCTTTTCTAAGGCAAGTAATTTGTGTTATATACTTGAAGATTCCTTTGCTAGGTACATGGTCAAGCTGTAATGGGAAAAAATGTTCTTACCAAACGTGCATTTAGAAAATGGATATGATTTTAAGGTGATTAAATCCTGACATAGATTTAACATTTAAGAGCATTCTCTATATTTAAACTTGATTGAATTAAAAAACATTTCATCAGAGCAGCTATCATTTACATTTGATAAAGGAATAGGCTGAGAGACCTTATTTTTTTTTGAGACAAGAACATTTTAATAATTTTTTTATTCCTGTCATGGGAAAGAGAGGATAATTTTCACAGAAATATCAATGGGAATTTACATATAAACACAAAGGATTGTATGTTGTGTCCTTCTCAAATTTTCTGACATTTCATATCTTATAAAACCAAGGATGCTATAAAGAATCAGATATAAAAAAATCATTTTTAAAAATGTCTAGAAAAAAAGTACTTTTATATTTTCTTGTTATGTACTGGGGATTTTTAAATCATTTAATCCTTATAAAAACACTATGGCTTTGCAGTTACCACCCGCCATCAATTGCAAGCCCTTGGGCCATGTCTCCTTTGAGATGTTTGCAGACAAAGTTCCAAAGACAGCAGAAAACTTTCAGCTCTAAGCACTGGAGAGAAAGGATTTTGTTACAAGGGTTCCTGCTTTCACAGAATTATTTCAGTGTTTATGTGCCGTGGTGGTGACTTCACATGCCATAGTTTCACTGGCAGCAAGTCTGTCTGTGGGGAGAAATTGGTGATGAGATCTTCAACCTGAAGCATGTAGGTCTTGACACCTTGTCCATGACAAGTGCTAGACCCAACACAAATGGTTCCCAGTTTTTCATCTGCATTGACAAGTTTGGTTGGATGGCAAGCATGTGGTCTTTGGCAAGGTGAGAGAGGGCATGAATATCATGGAAGCCTTGGAGCACTTTGGGTCCAAGAATGCCTAGACCAGCAAGAAGGTCACCATTGCCTTCTGTGAACAACTTTAATAAATTTGACTTGTGTTTTATCTTAACCACCAGACCATTCCTTCTGTAGCTCAGGAGAGCACCCCTCCACCCCATTTACTATTAATACCCTATAATCTTTGTGCTATTACTGTAGTTCTTTGGGTTCCATATTTTCCTTATTCCCTTCCACCTCTTGTTGGATTGCAGAGTTAAGTTTATAATTATGAAATAAAAACTGAATAACAACAATAACAAAAAATCACTATGAAGGTTCTTATCTCCAGTTTACAGGTGAGGAAATGGAGACACAAAAAGGATAATACCTTGCCCAAGGTCACAGAGTTAGTCTAAATTTGGCATTCAAACCCAGGCACTCTGGCATCAGTTTGGCCTTTTTTTTTTTATTTCAGCATATTATGGGGGTATAAATGTTACATATATTGCCCATGCTCCCCTCGCCCTGCAAGTCAGAGCTTCAAGCGTGACCATCTCCCAGATGGTGCACATCTCACTCATTATGTATATATATACCCATCCTCCTCTCCCCCCTCCCACTTTCCTGACAATCGATAAATGTTATTCCTATATGTCCACTTAGGTGTTGATCAGTTAATACCAATTTGCTGGTGAGTACATGTGGTGCTTGTTTTTCCATTCTTGGGATACTTCACTTACTGTGTTTCCCCGAAAATAAGACCTACCCATAAAATAAGCCCTAGAAGGATTTCTAAGCATTTGCGCAATATAAGCCCTACCCCGAAATTAAGACCTAGTGATGGGTGTGGCTGTGCAGCATCTGCACAACCCATGCATTTTGTTGCGGAGTGGTAAAGAAGACAAGCAGCCCTCTCATCTGCCCCATGAGAGCTCTATTGCTCAACATGAGAGATTGGGGCCAATGGTTCTAAAGGAAATAGAGTTGCAAGAAATTCAGGATGAAATTCGGGGTTTGGAGAGTTATGATGATGTTCCAGAAGACAACAACTTAACTATATCTGAATAAATGTAGATTGTTGTACTGTACTTAAGAAAAATAACACATCCCCTGAAAATAAGCCCTAGGGTGTCTTCTTGAGAAAAAAATAAATATAAGACCCTGTCTTATTTTCAGGGAATCACCGTAGTAGAATGGGTTCCAGCTCTATCCATGAAAATACAAGAGGTGCTATATCACCATCGTTTCTTAAAGCCTAATAGTACTCCATGGTATACATATACATTTTATTAATCCACTCATGTATTGATGGGCATTTGGGTTGTTTCCACAACTTTGCAATTGTGAATTGTGCTGCTATAAACATTCGAGTGCAGGTGTCTTTTTTATAGAGTGACTTTTGTTCTTTTGGGTAGATGCCCAGTAGTGGGATTGCTGGATCAAATGGTAGATCTACTTGAATCACTTTAAGGTATCTCCATACTGCTTTCCACAGAGAGGTTGCACCAGTTAATTCATGTGGAACCCATCTATCCAGCTTCTTTACATTGCCCATTTGTTTCAAATGATCCAATATTGTTCAAATAGTAATGTCAAACCTTGCTGCTAATTAATGCATCAGTTGAGATGGATTCGCTTCCACTATAGCTTTCAGCTCATCATTATCACCTTGGACTCAGGTCACCCACGTGGCTCATTTTCAAGATTGAAATCACCAGAATAGAACTTCTCAAACCATGGATGTACTGTGTGTTCATTAGCTACATCCTTCCTGAACACTTCATTGATATTTCTAGCTGAGATGTCTACACTGCATTGGTTCCATGATGGAACTCATATTCAAAACGTATGCATATAAAAATAAAGCTTAACCATATGGATGTTATATTTACTTTCTTTTGATCTTTTTGAAAGCCACTTAAGAGCTTTATGCATGTGGAATAAACAGTGTCTAAGACAAGTAATTTGTATTATATACTCCAAGATTCCTTTGGTAGGTACTTAAGTACTAAGGGTGACAGTTGATATATATGTCTGACACTTTGATACTTCTTGTTTTATGTTTATTGTGAAGGTACATCTTGCAAACATACGTTTTGGCTTGTTATTATCATTCAGATTTTTTTAGAACAATTTTTGTGAAGCCATATATAAGTCAAAAATTCGAGTTACTTCAAATGAGTTTGAATATGCTTGCAAGTAAGCAGCTGAGATTGGTCAATAGAGACAAGCCAATCCTCTTGCAAGACAATGCTCGACCACATGTAGCACAAACAAAGCTGCTCAAACTACAGACGCTGGATTTGGAAACTCTCTGTCATCCACCATATTCACCAGATCGTGAACCAACTGAGTAACACTGCTTCCAGGCTTTGCACCACTTCTTGCAAGGAAAAATATTCAGTTCTCAACAAGCTGTGGAAAATGCCTTTCTTGATTTCATCACCACCCATTCTCCAGGCTTCTTTACTGTTGGCATGAACAAGCTACTGTTAAGATGGCAAAATTGTGTCAATAGGCACATACTTTGATTAATTGTACTGCTTCTTATTGATATATAATAAACTACACTTTTGATTCGAAATTGGACATTTCGTATTTATTGACCTAATATATTCTGCTATTGTTGGGAGGACTATTCTATAAATATTAAGTTCATCAGTTTGGTTGATAGTGTTGTTTAGGATTCTACATCCTATTGATTTTCTGCCTCCTTGTTCTTCATTACTGCGAGAGGAGTGTTGAATTGTGGCTTCTTTATCTCCTGTCATTTCTATCAATTTGCTTCATGCATTTTGAAGATCTCTTGCTAGGTATTATTTAGGGTTATTATTTCTTCTTGGAGAATTGATCCTTTTATTGATATGTACTGTCCTTTATCCTGATAGTATTTCTTATTCTAAAATTATTTGTCTGATATTGGCTGGGTGCGGTGGCTCCCTCCTGTAATTCCTGCACTTTGGGAGCAACATAGCAAGACCCTTTCTCTACAGAAAAATTTTAAAAAGTTATTTGATATTAATTTAGTTATTTCAGTACTACTCAAGGTTTCTTTAGATTAACATTTGCAAGGTTTGTATATCTTATTTTACTTTTAGCATACTTATATCCTTTTATTTAACATGTGTTTGTTATAAACATCTTAGAATTGGGTCTTAGATTATCTGACAACCTGTCTTTTTTAGTAGTGTATTTAGGGTATTAACATGTAATGTAATTATTGATATAGATAGACTAAAATGTAGCATCTTGCCAGGTGTCTCCTATTTGTTCCCTTGTTCTTTGTTTCTTTTAACTCTTTATTCTTTTGATTTTTTTAATGAGGCCGTTTTGTCTCTATTATTGGCTTATTATTTATGCCTCTTAAAATGTTTTATAGTGGCCAGGGTTTACAATATATATCTTAATCATAGCTTATGGTCAAATGAAATACGTTCCTTTACTCTCAATCTGGGGCTTGTCTTTTCATTTCTCAGTGGTGTCTTTGGAAGAGCAGAAGTTTTAAATTTTGATGAAGTCCAATTTATCAGTTTTTCTTTTATGGATTGTGCTTTTTTGATCATGTGTAAGAAATCTTTGCCTAATCCAAAGTCACAACAATTTTCTTCTTCTTTTTTTTTTTTTTAGAAGTTTTCTTGTTTTATCTCTGACATCTTTACATTTAGTTCTGTGATCCATTTTGAGTTAATTTTAATGTGGAGATAAGAGTCTAACAGATTTTCTTTTTTGTTTGTTTGTTTGTTTTTTGCATATGGCTATACAATTTATTTTCCTTGGCACCTTTTATTCTGTGTAAGAGATAGGGGAGATCCAGGTAAGAGCATTGTGTCTTCCCTGCAGCTTCTACTATTCTGAGGTTGGTCATGGTGGCTCATGCTTATAATCCTAGCATTTTGGGAGGCTGAGGAGGGATGATCACTTGAGGCCAGGAGTTCAAGACCAACCTGAGCAAGAGCAAGACCCCCGTCTCTACAAAAAATAGAAAAATTAGCAGGCATGGTGGTGCATGCCTGTATAGTCCCATATATTCAGGAGACTGAGGCAGGAGGATCGCTTGAGCCCAGGAGTTTGAGGTTGCAGTGAGCTATGATGCCACTGTACTCTAGCTGGGGTGATAGACTCAGAAAGAAAGAAAGAAAGAAAGCAAAAGAAGGAAGGGAGGGAGGAAGGAACTTTTCATTTACTAAGTATTTTGAAAACTTTACCAAATATATCAAATTACTAAGATATGAACTTAGATGATGGATTAATTTATACTGACTCTTGAGAGCAATGTCCTAAATTTGGTATATTAGACATTATTCAGTACTTTCTGATTTTCATGCCCAAATATTTAATATATGAAATTTTAATGATTATTGAGTTGAAATGTGTGTGTTCCTGAGGGCTGTATCTCTCTGCTCCCAAATAACATGTGTATTTGGTTAATGTTGATCATGTAATTATTTTGGTTTAATCATACATTCAAAAGAAATATCATTCACAGTACACACAAAGTTGCTTGTGGAGGATTAACTCCTTACTGTTTTTCACTGCCTATGGTTTAAAACTAAACTTAACAAAAGTTGTTTTAAAAATAATGTGTAAAAAAAATGTGTAAAAAAAAACCCGATAATATAACTTAAACCAGAAAAACTACTAATTTTATAGTGATTTTTTTGCGTTAAATCAGAAATGTTGGCTTACTAAGTTTAATGTAATACACTTTCATCAGTGAGATGTTTCACTCCTATAATATGAGAGATAAAGATAGAGCATTAAGAATATTGCTATTTTTAGCTTTTTCTTGTACACATTTAGTTTGAATTCCTGGTCCTATTTACTTGTTTCTGTTGAAACAAGCAAGTTATGTACTTAAATTAAGGATATTATTGGGAACTTAACACAGCAAACAGAGAAACTTAAAGACAAGATGAAAATGCTATGAAGAAAAGCATATAAGAGAATCTCTTTATTGACTATACATGGAATCTCAAAGTGAAAAGCCAAAACTCATGAGATTAAGTCAATTAATGAATTCTTTAAAATGTTTAAAATAGAAAATAAACTTAAAAAGTCTTTTAAATAGAAAAGATCACTCTCTAGCCATCCAGGTGTTTATCATGTTAAATAGTTCATGTTTTAAATAGACTCGAAAATTAGTTAACAATCTATGATATATTTCTGGCCATCATAAGGCCATCATTGTGTAAACAGTAATATATTCATATTATGTAGATCCACTGTATTGTTCATCGGTATCATTTGACTATGTGATGTTAAGTTTTTTCCGACTTATTAGGCTTACATTATCTGTTCCCTTGGAGAATTTAGAATTGCTGAATTTCTTATTGGATAGCACAAGCAGCATTATTTTAGTAAGTTCTTCAATATCCATGTAGTCTTTAGTTCTCAGTATCATATTCTTATTTTATCAATAGCCTAATACTCTTGAGAGTTAAGTTCTAGTCAGGTTTCATGTTTACATCACCCAAAGTGATTATTTTAATTCATTCAATAAACGCCATTAGTTTGAGCAGATGTGCTCAACAAATAGTTGAGTTAATTTAGGTCATGAAAAACCCCTTAATACTTAGAAATTAAACAGCACACTTGAAAGTAGCCAAAGGTCAAAGATGAAATCACAAAAGAAAGTAGAAAATACTTTTGAATTTAAAAGTAATGAAAATACAATACAGTTTACCCTTGAACAACATGGTTGTTCAATACGCAGTCAAAAATTCACATCTAACTTTTGACTCTCCCAAAACTTTTGACCAGAAGTCTTGCCAATATATTATGTGTATTATATACCGTATCCTTACAATAGTGTTAGCTAGAGAAAAGAAAATGTTATTAAGAAAATAATAAGAAAAACATATTTACTCTTTATTAGTTGGAAGTGGATCATCATAAAGATCTTCATCTGTGTCTTCATGTTGAGTAGGCTGAGGAGAATGAGGAAGAGGAGGGGTTGGTCTTGCTGTCTCAGGCACAGAGACAGAAGAAAATCTGAATATAATTGTACCTGTGCAGTTTAAACTTGTGTTGTTCAAGAGTCAACTATATATTCAAGTTTGTGCGATTCAACTAGAGCAGTGCTTAGAGGAAAAAATTACATTTTTAAATCCTCATATTAGAAATGAACAGTCTACAATCAACTTGATCTCAACTTCTACTTCTAGAATCTAGAAAAAGAAGAGCAATTAAACTCAAAATAAGGGCCAAGAAAGAAATAATAATAAGTGGAAATCAATGAAATGGGACATGGACAAGCAATAGAGAAAATAAATGAAACCCAACATAGCATGGAAAACAGGAACACAATAGAGAAAAATCAATAAAACTCTAGATAATCCCAAGGCAGTTGATGGGGGGAATGGGTAGATCAATAGGCTTTTAGGCAGATGGTCCTGGAACAACTTGATATCATTCATTATGGGAAAAATAAACTCCAACCCTCACCACAACCACATACAAAAAATTAACTCAAAATGTATTATAGATTTAAATGTAAAAGTTAAAACTGTAAAGCTTCTAGAAGAAAAAAATCTCTGTGACCTTGGAATAGCCAAAGAGTTTCTAGGTAGGACACAGAAAGCACTTATGAAAAAAAGAAAATATTGAAAAGCTGGACTTAATCAGAATTAAAAACTTCTGCTCTTTCAAGACACTTAATAAGATAGAAAGGCTTACAACAGACTAGGAGAAAAATTTTGCAATAATATATCTGATAAAAAAGGTCTTGTATCCAGAACAACAAAGCACTTTTAGAAATTAATAAAAAGACAACCCATGTTAAAAAGTGAGCAAAATACTTACACAGACATACAAACAGAAATATATGAATGACCAATAAATGCACGAAAAGAAGCTTAATGTCATTAGTTATCAGAGAAATGTAAATTAAACCATAATGAGTTATCATCACACACCTATTAAAATGGATAAAATTGAAAAATTTAATAATACCATGCATTAGCAAGGACATGGAACAATTGAAATTCTCATGCACTGCTTGTGTGTGAGTACTTCGGAAAACTGGCAGTTTCTAAAACATCAGTTTACTATATGATTCAGTAATTCCACTCCTAAATATTTGCCCCAGAGGAATGAAGCCGTGAGCATGCAGAGATTAATACCTGAATGTTCCTAATAGCTTAATTCATAGTTTAGGATTAGAAAAAATTCAGAAGTCCATCTACAGGTGAAAAATAATGGTACATTCAAACAATGAAATACTACTCAGCAATAAAAAGGAATGAACTTCGGTTACTTGCAAAAACCTGGTTCGATCTCCAAGCCATTTTATATGTTGAGAGTAAGAGGGCAGACATGAAAGCACCTACTCAATGCATATATGTAATTTTAGAATAGACAAAGTTAATCTATAATGACATCAGATCAATGATTGTCTGTGGTCAGATTTGTTTTTGTTTTTCTTTGGATTGAAGGCAGAGTAATGGAAAAAATTATTTTTATCTTATTTATAAGATGGTTACATTTGTCAAAACTCAGCAAACTGTACTTTATTATATTTAAATTATACCTTGATGAAGTTGATTTAAAGAAATTAGTTAGGTGACACTTTCTTCTGTTCTCTGAAATTGATATAATATAGGGATTATCCTTCAAAGGTCACCGGCTTTTGGGGAGGAGATTTTTGACTACCAACTCATTTTTTGGTCATTAATTTAATTAGGTTGTTTTATTTCCACTTAATTTAAAGAGTAAATCAGTGATAAATCCGCAATCTAGAATTTCAATTCAAGGTCCTTCACTTTTTATTAAGAATTATGAGATGTTTGGCTAATGAGGGAATATGGTTCTTGTTTTATTCTGTTTCTTTCTCTATTTACTTCAAATCCTGGTTAAAATTATTCTTAAGAGTTAGCCTGAGATCTGACTGATTATATTCTCCTCTTTTCGGTTTCTATATGATATACACATTGTGCAATTTTCAAATGATATTGATACCATACCAGGAAATGCTTGTGGACACAGATAAAATATTTTTTCACTGAAGAACTTGGTGCATAGATAATTTGTGATTCACATACCTCTATCCAAGTCAATTTTTACTGCCCCCTCCCCCGCCCCAGTTTGTTGTTACTGCTAGTACCCCTCCATTCAGCCAGGGACCACAAACTCAATTCAGAAGCCAGATGTGTAATGAATAGAGTGAGTCAGACCAGGTATTAGACAAAGGGGATAGTGGAGGCTGTGCCAAACTGAAGAATGCATCCCTCTACCTAATGGCAGTAAAATAAAATAGAATTAAAACTTGCCTGCCAAACAAACATGTCTGTAGGCAATATTCAGCTGGTTGACCACCATTACGAATCCATTGACTTGTGACTTAAAATATATAGTACCACTTAAAGCAGTTTCTCAAATAGGAGGTAAAGAATATCCTGGGAAGCTTTTTCAAACAACACACAGTCCCCTTACCATCTGTCTAATTGAGGACCACTGGTATGCTACCTTGGTATCTAGTGTTAAATGATAATAACCAAGTTGATGGCCCCATGTGGCTTTAGTTACTGGCCATTGCTAATAGTTTTCCTTTTGCCAGCAGAGAATGCTAATTTTGCTATGGGTTTTAGCAAAACTACATTTGTGCACAATTGCATTATTAGAGAAATGACAAGAGATAACCATATGTAGCTCTCAAATGACCCATATTATAATGTCTAGTACTGGGGCAAAACTTCTGTTTTCTCATTTATTATTCATTCATTTATCCATTCAATAAATATTTAAATGTATGCAAAAATGAGTTAGTGGTTTCTTTCCTCTGAAGATACTTAAAACTTAGTGTTGGGAGAGAGAAAACCTAGCACTGGTATTCAAATGGCGAATGATGGGCTTAATGAAGCCTCTTAGGATCAGCTGGACTGCTAGCAAACGCTTCATTTCCTGTGGATTTCTTCCCTCACAAGCTGAGCGGAGCTTCAACAGTTCTCACAACAATTATCACCCACTTGTTCTGTAGGTCTCAAGTTTTTTTTTGCATTCGTCAGGTTGAAGGATTCATGGTATTAATCACGACTGAAGTTGTTATTTATCACCTGCTGGGTGAGAAATAATAATTTTGGCACGAGTGGGGCAGCAGGCCAGAGGTACCAAATTAAGTAAAACATCTAAACACTAGCAAGGATCATTTCTCTGATTAATGAATTGTTACAAAGAAAAAGTGCTACTCATTATCTGGTCTTACCAATACAAAGTGGGACATGTAACAAAAAAAAGTACTAGCTTGCTCAGGCCAATTCTTCTGTTTATTTCATTCCTTTCTCTCTCTCTCTCTCTCTCTCTCTCTTTCTCTGTCTCTCTCTGTCTCTCTCTCTTTGCACAGACTTGCATTGCAGTCATGCTATTTTTTGTTTGTTTTGCTACCAAATAACGGAAATGAAGAAATAACTTATATTTTAATATGACATCAGAAACTATTTCTGGCTATTGAAACAATGTTTTCAGTGACCTTTAAGAAATTGAAGTGATTTTGGAATAGGATAGGTAAATTACCTTGAAAATGCTGAGCTATCTCCTCATATGAGTATAAATTAAAAATTTTACTCTAAAGAGTCAGTGTAGCTTTCTTTTTCTACTTTGAACTAAATACCATTGCTGAAGGGCTTATTTTAGAAAGGGTAAATTTTTGTTTCTGTTGGTGTTTTGTTCTTTGGCAATTCTGAACAAGAAAAGCTCATTTTCACTCTGACCTCCAGGGCAATTTTTACCTTTCATGATGCTAAGAATTTCCAGTCAAGATGAGAATAACAGGGACTGGACTTATCCTCCTGATTTAAACAACTAAGGAAAACAGACAAGATAGATAAAACAGTGGTTTGAGACATGAAACAATAGCCAGTTCAGGACAGTGATCCCTGAATGAACGGAAAGAAAGTGAGCTCTTTAATTACCCAGCTTCTGCTTAAAGATCACGTCCAGGCTTCTTCACAGGAAGAAGGGGGCACCCAAGCAGAGTCCAGTAGTCTTCCTGTGTCAAGAAGACAAGAGTGCCAAATTCAAGAAGGCAAGGTGGCTAGAATTCACAAAATAGAGTACATAAGAGAAGGAAACTATACATAGAACTCTGGAGATCCATAGAAGGTTCATGTTCTAGTCTTGTTCATGGTCTAGTTCATGTTCTAGTATTGATTGTAACATGCATGTGAAGAAACTACTAAGGCTGGGGAAAGAACTATTGAACAAGAGCAAGCAGAACAATCTTTAGAGTTCACTGAGGGTTTTGTATTCCCATCAGCTGGAGTTTGAAAGACCATCTGATACCTGTGGCGCCAAAGTTCTCAAAATTAGGGCCAGATTAGATCTAGACTCTAATGGCTGTCTGGACTCACCTAACAAAGCTTAAAAGTAAGCCTCAAAAGGACTGAATTAATTCCAAGACTTCATTCCAGAGCAAAGCCTTAAAATAGTTAAGGAACACAAAAATCTCCAGTGTCCAATAATGTGAAATTCACAATATCTGGCACCCAAGAAAAGATTATCAAGCATGAAAAGAAGCATGAGGAGAAAATCAATCAGTAGAAATAGACCTAGAAATGACATCGATGAAAGAATTAGTAGACAAGGATGTTAAAACAGCTATTATAAATAAACTCCATATGTTCAAGAAGGTAAACAGAATTCTATCTAAACTAAGCATTATTCTAGATATACAGTTGATATTGTTTTAACTTTGAAAGTATGCTAAGGGCCGAATGAATGCAAATAAGCCAGGATTAGCATGCTTAGCCTTTCAGAAGATGCATTTCAATAGGTATAGAAAGCCTTGAAAAAAAATTGTCATTGTATTTTCAAACAATAGAAAAAAAATTATCCCGAGTGGCAAATTGAAATGCTAAACTTTATCATATTTATGCTGTATTAGAAATTACCTTAAGATGATTCACATTTATATTAATTTATATGTATATGTATGAAGGAAAAAAGTGTAAGTCTATGTTCTTTTCATTTAGTATGTTGTTCACAATATATTTAATAATTACTATTGATTAATGACACATATCTGCTTCAAGTGATACTCTAATAGGAGTTAGGGAAGACCATCTCTGTATACACCTAATTAGCAAATAGTGACAGATGAAAACTTCTAAAATAGTCCATGAAAAAAGGTTACTTTACTTTAAAATTCTCCTTTGATGATGATTAATAATATATAGTATTTGACGTGAGTAAAAATTTAAAAATACTATATATTAAATTAAATTGGAAGCACCCAATTGAGGGTAGTTAAGATATCTGTATATAATCTCCTATTATAAAGCCAGCATGAAAATTCCAAATATAAAATCCATCTATTAACAAAATTCAACCAAAATGAATTCAATGCATACAAATTTTTACTTAATATCTTTTATATTGCATTTGTTAGATTCTGGAAGACATACAAAGATACAGACCTAGCTCTCAAAAATAAATTATAATCTGTATGAGTAGATAAGACAAAAATGTGTTAAAACTTAAATGAGAGTATAAAAAAGCAACAGTTTAAGAAGGAACACAGGTCATATATAGTTAAGTATTCAAAAAATGAGGTCGAGTTTAAACGTGAAAAAATATTGACATTTAATGAAATGTCATGGAGAAATGAAAGTGAATTGCATTTTAAAGTAGACAGGTAGACTGAATAGGGGAAGACTTTTAGATTAAAAGGTTGCAGTATGAGTAAAAAGTGCCCAGCAAGTTCATGGACAATAGATAAATCAATGTGATTGGTTTCTACAGAGTAGTCATGGAAGATGAAGTTATAAATGCAAATGTGGACTAGATTGCAAAAGGCTTGGAGGGTACTTAAGTAATTTGGACATTTAGGCAACATGCAGTCATGCTAGACTGAATGTTGTAATGAAAATTGCTCTGGGCTTGAAGTCACAAGACTTAAGTCGGACTGCTGACTCCAGGGGGTAGCTGCGTACACGGTCAGGCAAGGCACTCCCTCTTCCAGTTTGAGCTTCCTCGTTTACAAATTGGAAATGTTAATACCTGTTCTGCCCACCTCACAAGCTTGCTGTGAAGATCAAACAAATCAATTAAGGCAAAATTGCTTTGTGGATTATGAAGCATTTCACAAATCTAAAGTGTTATTTTCACTGGAGAAAAGAATATGATTAAATTGGCCGATGAGCAAGATTGCTCAGGAAGTGACATGTAGTATGCCTCTTGTAGCTAGGAGGCAAAAATGAAAGGTCATTTCATTAAAGTTTAGGTAGTGAGTACCTGGATTAGCAAGGTCACCAAGAAAAAGGAAAGAGAGGGGCAGATTTAAGAAAAATTTGCAAGGAAAAGCTAACAGGTGATAACAGATTGGATGTGGTGAATGAAAAGGTAGGTCCCAAGATCTTAGGCCTCAATGCCCCAAACTATTGTTGGCAGAAGGGAAAACTCATGAGAGGTTAACAGTTTGGAGGCCAGTTTTAGACATGTTGAGTTGGACATCTAAATAAAACTGTCCAGTAGGTGCTTTTAAAAGGCATTAATTTTCACAGTCTAATTTAACATGTCTTCCAAAGACTCTTCTGTGACATGAGACATCTTTAATAATCATGCTTTTGTATTTTTAAGGTATAAGATGTCTGGGAATGGGAGAGGGGTTAACTGGCTGTAATTTAGCTCTGCCAACCTTGACAGTGCTCATTGTAAAACATGTAAATTAACCTTGTCAGGAGAAGCTCCTATGGGGCTGCTGGCCACATCTTAAAAATTCCCCAAATATAAATTCACAAAACCCATCATGCTTGTTTTTCTACAATTTTATTATTAACATATGTGTGTTTCCATTTTCTTCCCTCTTGTCATTAATTGAAAGCATTGCAGGTAATCAGAAGTGGCAAATATTGATGGAAATTCTGTTGGCTGCCTATTATTTTTCAATTGAGAGTACTCAATTTCTGGAAATCATATCAATTCACTACTAAGGTGACCTTGATAGCTTTTGTTTTGCTTATTCCCATAGAATATCTGGTCCCAAGTGAGATATATTTTCGTTTTGGTAAATAACACAAGTAAGATTTTTGTTTTGTAAATTAATTTGAGGAATTATTCAAAACTTAGACATTCCTTTTTATTAAAATTAGGTATTTTGATCAAATTTGCAAAGTCCATATTTGGAAATGTTCTTCTGTTTGAATATGGTAAATGGCAGACGATGAGAACTAAACATCATATGTCTTTTTTTAGTCTTCCCAACCTCCCATCATTGAAAATTGGAGGTTGGGGAGATATATTTATGTCCATGTGAATTTTATAGGAAAATGAATTAATATGTTTCTAATGAATTTACACGTAACTCACCAAAATGTGCAGCTTTGTAAAAGCTATTTGATGTCTCAATAGAGTCCTTTGGGACAATCTTTAAACTTCTTGGTCGTCGTCCTCTTTTGCTCCTTTTCCTTCCCCGATAAAGACAGAGGGTTATAGTCAGAGAAAAATACTGTACTCTGCCTCAATCAAATGTCTGGATTTTAGATAGCTCTTAAAAACAAAAGATTGCTACCTCAATAGTTTAAAAAGTATATTTTAAGATCTCACCCTTATCTTTCATGTATATGTGTGCACACATATGCGCACACATATGTGCATACATGCACATAAAAGAAAATCCGATTTAAGTGTTCCTAAAACTTTAGATCTGGGGAAGAGCTGCCTTGTCATGTCATTTGACAAGGATGACAATTCCCTGGTCTGTAATAATGGCAAATCCCTTAAACTAATTACACCTGCTAGTTGCAGGTGTAACCTCTTCTGTTTACAACTAGTGACAACAAATATGCCTTACGCTACATTCTCTTCCCAAGGAACAAAACGCAGGTCATTTCTAAGGCATTTGGCACAGCAGTCAACCACGGACAGCGAGGGTGCCCTCTGCTTTCCCCTTTATCAAAATACATTCATTCCAGTTTTCAAATTGCTGTTTTTGAGTCCTAAATCTCTACCCACACTAATTTCTGTGGGTCAGACTTTGACCCTGATTGGAACAAGATCTGGAGTCAGATGTTCACACGGGAACGCCTCCACCTCCCTGCGTGTCAGAAGCCATATTGCTGCAAATGCTTCACACACCTTGCCGTGCGGCTTGTGGAACTGATGAGGTGAGAGCGCGGCACAGCGGCGCGGGCCTGGTAATCACGGGACTGAGGAAACACATACATCATCTGCCACACAGGTTGGCATTTCAAGTAAAAAACCTTCACACTGTGTAAGATGTTGGACAAATGATGGCCATATGCATGTTTGTCTGGGTGCAGATGGCTCTGCGATCTCAGAGAGGAGAAAGCTGAGCTCGGCTCTTTTTGCAGACAGTTTAATATTGGTGACACAGTTTATGTCCTCTGCAAAAACAATAATGGAGGAGAAGGTGACATAAATTATTTGCAAATCGTTTGACATATGCAGGGCATTGTCCTTGCAATAATCACCATCAGTCTGTCAGTTTAAGATATGAACCGTGCCACTGCCATTTTATATCACTGTGTTAAGCTTTCACATGTTGTAATTTTACAGATTTGTTCTTTGGAGAGCCACTGCAACACAAATCAAATTGGATTATGTTTAGTCATGTACTGTACCATGCACATTGCTTAGATAAAAATGAAAACGCATATTCCACAGAATGGGGATCTTGAGGTGGTCTTCCATTTCGTACCTTTGTGAGGTGGTAAAGAACACTTCTCATCTATACCATCACTCAACTTCAGTTCGTTTTTCAAGTTAGTAGGGTTATTTCTGAGAATGTTAACTTTCCATTCTCACTAAAAAGCCCTATAGAATGTGTAGAAGATGAAAATAGTTCATCTTAAGGATTTTTCTCAAGTATGTTTTTTTAATAAATTTAATAAATGTTTTTTAATAAATTTAAGAAGTTACCATGCAAATGTTCACTGATACCTTGTAGCCACCTTTAAATTTTATATGTGGCATTATTGTATTTCTTTCTCAATCCCTCAAAATGACTGCAAGTGGTGATCAAACAGCAGACGGTGTTGGTCCCCGTTTCTGTTGTATGAACTTAATGCCATCTGGCATATTTTACTTATTGAGCTCTTGATGCCAATTGATGTTGAAAACTGTGTTTTACAGTTTAACCATACATAGCAAATGTTGTAAACGCTTCTGAGTCATTGCCGTATTACGTATATTTGGACCAATTGACAAATGGACGTTAGAGATAGTTTCTCAATTCCTCAGAGTTTTTAAGAAAACTATAAATTCTAAAATAGGGCATTGAAAAATTAGGTACA
Organism: Microcebus murinus; assembly: GCF_040939455.1. NCBI lineage: Eukaryota > Metazoa > Chordata > Mammalia > Primates > Cheirogaleidae > Microcebus > Microcebus murinus. Next base: position 54,015,594 of record NC_134111.1, read on the forward strand.
GAAATTTCAAAAGAGAATTACAGTTTGTTTTCATTTGGAAAAGTTACTTCCACTCAGTTCTATCGACAGGGCGGCATCTACCTTCTCTCATTACATAGCCCTTAAAACAAAGATTTATTACATTTCCATCTTAGAAATAACATTTTTTTCTTACTGAAGGTAGCCATTATCGCTATGCTATTTTATATCTGTACTGATAAGCGCAGTGAGGCAGGCACATACAAATAAATTGCTTTAATCTACCTTAAATGAGGCACTTAAGTGCTACATCAGGGAATTTGACATTAGGTTCAGAGGATTTCAGAAAACCTTTATAGTAGCATTAAATTGGAATATTCTTTACTTAGCACTCAGGGAAAATTTAAATAAATAAAAATTTAAACTTGATGAAGACACTGATAAAATAAAATATTATATTGATAGGACCAAAATATCATATAAAGATGGCAATCTTTTTTTACTGTCTTTCCATAAACTTAACTAATTCATTTATTTTAGGAATTGTTGCCTGCATGCTGATATCAGCTCTATACCACTATGTCTGACTTCCTATGGAACCTATTTCTCTGGATGTCCCATAAGCACCTCACACGTCCCTTCCAAACTGCTGCTCCTTCAGTATTTCCCCCAGCTCAGTGAAAATCACATCTATCCAGTTGCTTCTTTGTCTGTATTCCCCTATAGCTTAGCTTTCATGCTGATTTCTGCTCTAAAATATTTGCATATATTATAGTGAATTATTTTAATTATCTCTCACCCCAATTAGACTGCCAGGGCTTTGAGACCATGTAGGTACACAATCCTCAGTAAATAATTGGTGAATTAAATTGAATCATCTTTGGATGTCTTTTCTTCCCCATCTCAATGTCATAAGATACTCTCACCTGTTCTTATGAGTCATCTCTAGAATTCATCTCTTCGTCTTCATTCACTACCTTTCCCCTGGTTTCAGACCCTCATTGTTCTTCTACCATTCTTTGCTAACTGTTCCTTCCAGACTGAGGTCCCCTATTTCTGCCCTCTGCTCTAGTCGGGTACGTGTCTCCTCACGGTCCATGTGCTGCTTTCTTCTCTGGGGAACTCCTGGTCTTCTTACATCCTCCTATTTATTTATTCATTTATTCATCACCCAATAGGACTTATCAAATATTATCTTATTGCTGACCTCAGTAGGGCTTTGGTTTTTTGCATAGATTGAGTTTTAGAATGTAATTCTTTACACTGAGTTGTAGCTTTCACCAATCTGATCTCTCTTGAACATGACATCTATTTTTAGTTCACATATCCAGACCTAGACTTCTTTTTTTGTTGTTGTTCAGCTGTTTACTTATGGCACTTGAAAAAACCTTTTTATTATTAAAAAAAATTTTTTGAGACAGGGTCTCACTCTGTTGCCCAGGTAAGAGTGCAGTGGCATCACCATAGCTCACTGCAACCTCAAACCTGGGCTCAAGTGATCCTCCTGCCTCAGGCTTCTTAGTAGCTGGGACTACAGGTGTGCACACCACACCCAGATAATTTTTCTATTTTTGGTAGAGATAGGGTCTTGCTCTTGCTCAGGTGGGTCTTGAACTCCTATAAAAATTTTTAAAATACAAAAATCTAGAAAAAATAGCATGATGAACTTCCTGTACCCATTGCTCAGTTCCAATAATAATGACCTCACAGATGATCTTATTTCATCTCTACACCCATTCACTTGTGTTCCGTTGTTTTGAATCAGCTACCATAAAACATACATCATCTTTAAATATACTATGTATTTCTGAATAATAAGGATTCTTTTGAAGCCTTATTAAATATCATTATAACACTTAAATATTAATTATTAAACATTAAATATCATTATAACTTAGCAAAACAGCTTACTATCCTCTAATATGCAGTTAACATTAAAATATTTTGGTTGTCTCATAATGTATTTAAAAATTGTTCAAATAAAGTTTCCAATAAGGTCCCCACATTGCTTCAGGTTGATGCATCTCTTGAGTCTTGTATAATCAGAGAGAACTCCTCTATCTCTTTCTTTCTTTTCTTTTTCTTGGCATTCAGTTGTTAAAAACAAACAAACAAACAAACAAAAAAAAACCCAGGTGTTTCTCCTATAGCTTTTTCTGGAGTCTGGATTGGCTGATGTTGTTTTCTTTCTCTTTATACACTAGTTTTCAAATTAATGCATTGATTCCCTAACATCCTTCAAAGGTGACTAATGAGTGTATTTTTTTCTTAGTATCATTGGTATGGATTTTTATAAAAATTTGTTGGTTTAATCCATGTATTTATCATCTTTATTGATGCTCAAATTGTCCTATCCTTGGGCAGTGGGAGCCTCTTCAGTTTGGCTTTTGACTGACTAGGGTAATATTTGGTAGCTTTTGTTATGACCCATCTCACACATTTCCTTTTCCAGATCTGAAATCAGCTATGTCTCCTAAGAGTTCTAGACCTTTTAGTGAGGAATGATATTTAGACACCACAATAGAGATGCTCATTGCTACTAGTGTTGATTGTTCTTTCTACCCCTCTATCCAACACCCAAGTTTTCGAGGAATTCATTCATGTTTTCCTCTAGTACTTGTGTAACATAATTTTTATATATAAAATCTTTTTTCTTCTTGGAAATTTTTCTGGTGTGTAATAATAAGGAATACATTCACTTTTATCTTTTTACATATAACTAACTCTCTAGTTCTTCCAATGCTACTTGTTAAAATGTTCACTCCACCCCCCACCACCACCACCAATTTGAAATTCTGCCTTCATTGTATACTAAATTTCCATATGCAGTAGGGCCTACTTCAGGGTTTTTAATTTTATTTCATTGTTCTGTGCATTAGTGCACCCAACTACACTGTGGTGACAGCTGGGGCTCTGCGGTGTGTGTCGTATCCGGTGGGACTAGCCTCCTCCGGTTGCTCTTTGTGTTCCTGGCTATTTTTCTTTGTTTGTTCTCTCAAATGGACTTTATAATTAACTCCAGAAAGAAGCAGAGAATGGGTGGGAGGTAATTATTATTCAGAAGGTGAAGATGTGTTGAGAAAGTTCTATTTCAGGAACATTTTGAAGGTTAACTTTTCTGAAGCAGTTGCTGCATGGAGGGGTAATTGGGATAAAGGTCATTTGGGAAGTTGGAACCCGACTGAGACATTACCATTGATGTTTCAGCAAAGTAGTAGGAAAAGATACAGAGAACAGAAATCAAAAAATAACAATGAAAGAAATAATGGTCTATCATTATTTATGTGCCCCATTGTAGTTTTTAAGAGTTTATTTGTCCTCACTTTGGCATTTCTCATCGCATGAAAGGACAGGATTGTCTGATGCCCTTTCATATAGGAAAAGACCCACCTGGTCCAGTCTTAGACACGTGCACTGAAATGACCAGCCACCAGCAGTGACGGCCTGCTCTAAGCCATCTGCCTCTGGTGTCGTGGGGCAGGGACCTTTGGAATTAATCAGATCTGGGTTCAAATCTTAACACCACTGCTTCCTAGTCATGTGACCCTGAAGAAGTTGATTTCTTCATTTGTAAAATGAGCATACTATTACTTACTTCACAGGTGCTGAGCCGGTTAAATGTGACACGTACAGCCATCTCTCCTCCTTCAGCCTCGTCTCTTCTTACAGCATCAATATTATCCTTCTTTGGTCTTTTTCTGTAGCGTGCCAAGTGACACATCCAGGAGTCACAGCTGTGTTATTGGCTTCTCTTTCTTTCTTTTTTTTTTTAATCACTGTATTGGTGAAGAGACTCATTTTAATTTATATTTCATTTTACTTGGAGTTGGAATGTGTTTTAGAAGGTGCTGTATACTCAAAGCTGCCCCTGAATGCTCAAATAGCTGAGAAAGCAAAGGAGTCGGACAAATCCAGTCTGTCAGTAGAGGGTGTTTTACTGGGGAGCTTACGAACAGAAGTGTGGCCTTGGGTGGCCGCAAAACAGGAAGATCTCCACACTGTTACCCCCATGCCCAGGGCTTATATACTATCGGGAAAAGGAACAAATGCGTCAGAGGGAATGTGTTGGAATTTGCTGAAGGGCAGGCTTTACAGTTAGGTATGTGCTCTTACACCAGGAACAGTAGATAAACTGGAAATCTTAGAGGCATTCTCAGAACTGAGACAAATCGGAAGTCCACATGGATTAGCATCTAAGATGGAGTTACTTTAGTCTCCACACAAAGTTACAGAAAAAAAAAGAATGTGTTTGTCTCTTTGATAAAACGGTGTTTGAAACAAGAGCAGGGAAAGTAGAGAGTGGTAGGCAAGCCTCCTCTTTTCACGGAGAGTCTCCTTGAATATGTGAACAGACCCAGGAATATCTGCTGCTCTTCTCTTGCAGATGTAAATGGAATCTTCCTGGCTGCAGAGAAAGCCAGTATGCAATTTGGGAGATCTTAGAGCCAGAGTCTAAAACGAAGCTAGGGCTTGACTTCAGTTTTCTTAGATTCTGACTATAGAGATTTTTCAAAAACACTCAGAATCTGATTGGATAAAACCCAGGGTAGAAGGCAGTTGATGCATTTTAGTACTGTGTACAATATGTTAACTCTTTTCCCAATAACCCATTTAACACAACTTACTGAGTACCTGTGGTGAGTCAGGCACTGCCAGGTACAGAATAAAAAACATTTCTGGTGAAGTTCTTGTACTTAAGTAATTTCTAGCTAAATAGGAGGAGACTAATATGTGTAATAAAGAAGTTAAATCTCGGTTTGATTTTGGCATCCATTTCTGATTTTCCAATGCAGAATGGGAAATAATGGGATTCTACATATACTAAAAAAACCTCAGAGTGCCCAAGAAATATAGTCGATGGCCAAATAATTCCCTTAGCCTAAAAGACATTCCATGCATTTGTAAATGAATTATATGTGATAATCTTTGATCTTAAGTTCCCTTGGTATTTTTACTATAAATTAATTTCTTAATTTAAATAGCTGTTTAAGCAGAGATGTTCTGTGCCCTTTACAGATAACTATTTATCAAAAGGTATATACATATTCTATTTTACCCCAAAATAGTTATAATTTTATTTTTTTATTGCTGTCTTTAAAAAATAATTTGTTCCAATCCGTGCAATATTAAGTGCCTTTCTCAAATTTACCCTATGGTAAGGGGTAAAACCCTCAAACACATATTTAAACAGACTCACCAACCCCCAAACTCCACACAATGAATAAACCCACTTAAGATTGCCCGTCTCTAAGCATAAGGACTTCATTGACATCTCTTCTTTCCCTGTGTGAAATATACCTGAGGTATATACTTAGCCTCTTGTCACCATAGTCTTATTGGAAAACGCATATAAACTCTCATAGAGGTGACTTTCTTCCTGTTTCACACAGGCTATCTCAAAATGTGAAGTATTATGGTTTTGCATTTTATTACTCAAGGGAATTTAACAAAAATAAAAGCACAGCACAACACGCAATGTTCTACTTTAGGCAGGAACAAGATTCCACTGCACCAGATCTGCTCTCTGTCTAAGCACTCATGGTCTTCAGGTGACATCAAACATCATCAGGTGACATCAGACAGTTAGTTTAAATTTAGTTTCTTAACTGTAGATTCAAGTGTGGTAGTGTGGTCTCTGTTTGTGGTGGTGAGCTGGTATAGTTACCAGATAAAATATAAGATGCCCAGTTAAATTTGAATTTCAGATAAAGAACAAATATATTTTTAGTGTAAATATGTTCTAAGTATTACATGAGACATACTTGTACTACAAAATAATTTATCATTTATCTTAAATTCAAACTTGGCTGATGTTCTGTATTTTTTATTATAATATTTTTCTCTGTAAAATTTTATCATAAATTGAGAATTACAATTGTATATATTTATGGAGTAAAAATAATGTTATGATATATGTCTGCAAAGTGGAATGATCAAATCAAACTAATTAACATATTCATCACCTTAAATACTTTGAACATGCTTCTACTAAAAATATATTTTTTTTGTGATGAAAACATTTGAAATCTACTTTCTTAGCAATTTTGAAATATACAATACATTATTATTAAGTATAGTCACCATGCTGTTCAATAGATCTCAAAAAACTTACTCTTGCTAACAGAAGATGTTCTATATTTTTATTTGCTAAATCTGGTAACCCTAGTTGTTGGGCCTCTTGGAAATAGAACATTCTTACAATATTTGCATTTATAATGCCTGTAAAGCTTAACACAAAAGTGTGCCTAAAGTAAGCCTAAACCTGTGTGTTTATTTTATTTTAGCAGAGGTTGGTCTATAAACCCTATTCAGAGGCTTTTGTACATCTTTCCTGTTTAGTATTAGAATCTTTAGAATAATTAAATAAGATAAAATATTCTGGGAATGAAAACACGCCCCCAATCCACAGGCAGTTAGTCTCTCCGAGCTGGATTACACAGCTACCTTCCATCGTCTGAATCAGTATGAGACTGGGTGTTTCAGATTCGCCTCCAACAGGTCACAAGAGGAACAAAGCTCCAAGTCCAAGTTCAATATTTGGCTTTTGTTAAATCTTTTACAACTACTGATTTTTCAGGCCCAGAAGTTCCTTTTATTGAATTTTGATGTCTGATTCTGTCTCCTTCGTAGCAGCTGAATCCACTCACACGAAGATTCAATTTGAAACTTGTTAGGAGGAATTCTCCCCCTTGAGACTGGTATCTAGGGCCACCAGCAATGGTATTGTTCTTCTGTGTTGCTCCCATTGTGAGGACCTCACAATCCAAATCCTTAGATCTACTGCAAGTTTAATTGAAAGAAGCATTTCAGCACTCAGATCTATTATCCAGTGAATTGAAGGGGAAGTAAGAAACTAAAATTCATGTGGGTCTGAGGGTCCACAAACATGCCAGATGAAAAAATATGTTGGCTCATAATTTATTTTGAAAAGGGTCTTGTAATACAAAATGTTGGATAATGAAAACAGGTTATCTACAAATAAAGCTGACATGGTCTCTAGAGCACAATCCCTTTTTCTAAATAAGGGTCCACATCTACAAGTGGCCAGTTCTTAATTACACCAGGAAACAGAAGTGATAATAACCATATCCCAATCCTGGCAAGCATCTGAATAGGAGAATTGCCATTATCAAAGGCCTACACACTCATCACATGAGGGCAATGGGTGTTCTGAAAACGTTAGGTGGTATACAGAGTGCTTCTGTTTAGTGATGGCTTCTTATTCCTACCTAAAATTCACGCAATTCTTCTAAGAGGTCACTTGGCCATAGTAGGTTGATTTTGGTCTTGACCAAATTGATGGTAATCTTTAAGTTGTAAACATAATTTCTACAACTGTACTTGTTTAGCATCTGAAAAATTTTTGCTGGGAAGAAACTTCTCTTGGTCTTCTATCTCATCCAGAAAAGAGTCCTTCCATTTCCAGACACTTCAGACAGTGGATGTCACTATATAGAGAATCAACATCTGTCTTAGGTTGATTTGTATTCTTTCCTCTACTTTTTGTTGCAAGTTTTAGTAAGCAGTGAAATGACCAAAAAGCAAGGGATCAAATTTGACTCAGACTAATACAAATCTTACCCTCACTCTAAACCTTTGGAATTTGAATTGGAGTTGTGAGACAGTCGTGCGTAGGATTCTAGAATGAGCTCTTACTTACTCTTACTTAGAATGCATTCACTTATTACAAAATATTGAAAGCCAAGTGCATTTTAGAAGCATCTATGTACCATATTCATTAAGTTGCATGTGTCGTCCACATGCCTGTGACTTATGCAAATCCCAGGAAAGGCGTTCTCCTTCCCAGAACTTGTAGTGGTTCCTAGGATGCTGAAGTTCCGTAATTTTATTGATTCTGACTTTAAGTATTGCAAATGCCATCAAGCTGAAATTTGGCAAAACAATTTGTACTCTTGATATGTTTTTAAAAATCCTCTCTTTGATGTGCTTAATGCTATCTGAAATGAGAATCCTGAATGTGAAAGTCCATCGCTTGCCAAGCGGGTAAAAACCATGCCTTTTAGGGGTGGGGGGAGTGATTGCCTTGTATCAGCAAAGTGCTGGATAAGTTAGACAGGAATGAGGACGCAGTATAAGTCCCAATCCCTTCCTCCAGTTATTTATGGTCGTCAGGGCTGAAGGAAGGAAGAGGGTTTAGAGCAGAGCACTTGGAGGGAGAAAGGATGAGGACACTGCCAGGCAGCAGGGGCTGCAGCCATCATGCAGTGACTCTCTTGAAAATCCGTGGTTTGACAGCTTCCATAATGATTCTCGAAAGACCTTGAACGAACTTGTTCCTGGGGGCAGACATTGAGAAAAAAACCGGGATGATTTTGAAGGAGGCTGAAGTTTTGTGTAGACCCTTGGAATACTGAGCTGGCCACAATCAAATATTAATGTTACTTGACCCTTTCTTGTCTCTGGTGAGGCTGGTGAAGTCTGGAATGAGTGACGTTATCTGCAGATAGCGCCAGCCACCGTGGGATATTCCATTTCATTGAACACCTTCTGTACTCTTCATCAGTACCACCCTTCAGGGGGATCCACACTATCTGGGGTACGTGCAAGACACACTGTTGGGTGGGTGAGAGCCTTTTTGTAAGAATACTACTGACCTGAGGAGTTCCAGCCTCTGCTTTTAGAATAGTGTTCCCCAGATTTAGAACCAGCTGAAACATTTGTCAACATACAAATCCTCAGGCCCATCTCTTGGAGATTCAGGTCTCCAAGGTCAGTAGAGGTCGAGGTGGGTGGCAATTGATGGGATGAGGTCTGGGGACCTGTATTTTTAATAAGCACCCCAGGCTCGTTATGATCAGCAAGTTTAGGGACGTTTACTTTAGATGGCGTTAATGTATAAAGTGCCCCAGTTGGCCAGATTTCGCCTAGAATTCGATCTCTGGGATTTGATAAACAAGTATATCATGTTATCCTATTCATTACTTAACTTCATAGACTTTGGTACATTTTAGCTTTTTGCCTTTATAGGGTAGGGAGTTTAAATCTTTTTTTAGTCTTTCTTCCTGTGAAAACTGCTTCACACACGTGTGTTTGCGGCCATGTGTGGCTGTTGAGTGTGAGGACCAGAGCTGCATGCCGTTTTCCACATATTGATGGGTATTTCCAGATATTGTGCCCAAGAGGGCAGGAACAAGTCTTTCCCTGTCTCCCCTCGTCAATCCCAGACTCTCTCTCTCCACCCCTGCACTCTAACCACACAGAGCAGCCTGTCAGCACCCCACGGCCTCCCCATGGGCCTTTTCTCTCAGACTTTTTTTCTTTCTGGAACACCATAACCTCTCAACTCATCTACATCCAGCTACCTCCCACCACTTTTAGCTTACTTGAGCCCTGCCATCTAGGGTACGTGTTCTTTTTCCATATAACATCGTGTGGTTATGTCTAGGAAAGAATTCATCACATTCCATCAATTTATTTGTCACCCTGTTAGACTGTAAGCTTTGTATTTTCAACAGCAAACACAGTGCTTGCCACATGGTTTGTGTTCAGTACATATTTATTGAAAGCCGGAATGTTTATTTGTTATATTTTCTGATGTCCTCCAACATTCATGCACTTCTTTGGTTGCAAGAATATGACAGGAGAGGTGTCTACAGAGAAAGCCTAGATACTAGAATTTCACTGGTACATTTTGCATGGCTTCTCCTAAATGCTGACACTCATCTCATAATTTTATATTAAATCGCAGTTGTGAGAGATCCTTCTACTGTTTTGTCCACCATAGGCATTTCACATCTTGGATATCTTGGTATTATCTACAGTCTGGGAGCTTTCTCTGTGCTCTCCTGCAGGACACTTACTTATAAAACACCAGACAGCCCCAATTCTGATCTCCATGGAAATACATTTTTGTACCCAGAAAAATGTTTATTTCTATTTGCTTTTTGGTTTTAGCCTCCTCGTTGAAACATCAGGCTTTTAAGAACAGAGCTCTTAAACCCATTAACAGCCATTTGGCTACAAATGATTGCAATAGGACATATTTTGTTGGATTGGAACGAGAGAAAAGTCTATAAAAATATATGGACTGGGACTCATACCAAATAATGTTATTTTGGGAACCATATCTTAAAAAGAAAGGGATACTGTCACAACATGCATGAAAACATGTGTTAAGAACACATGTCCAACTCAACTCAAAGTCCTTACAAAGGCCTGTTAGGCCATACAGTGGTCTGAACTCTGCTACTTCTCTAAACACATCCCTCACCATATTGCTCCCACCCACTTGGCTCCAGCCAAATCGACCTCCGTGCTTTCCTGTTCACTCAGCCTGGGCCATTTTCCCATCTCTTTTCCTTCAGTCTCTGCTCAAATATCACCTTCTCAGTGAATTGTTCTTTGGCTACCCTATTTAAAGAGAACAAAAGAGCCTGCATTCCCCATCCTGTCTGGCACTATTTGGCTCCCGCTCAGGCTTTATATTTCACTAAAGCACTCCTCACCTCCTGATGTACTTTACGTTTAGTGTGCATTTGTTTTGTCTCTCTCCTGCCAGGTCAACTCCATGAAGGCTGAGGCTTGTCTGTCTTGTTCACTGCTGGATCCTCAGCACTTAGCCCAGCGTCTGGCAGTAGACTAGGAAGTCCATCAATATTCACCATTCAGTATTGAATTTAATTTCTATCATATAGTATTTGTTAACCTGCATTATTAGAAAAAATGGAATAGTACCTAACCATGGAAGAATAATAAGTTAAAGAATAATTACTCCCTTAACTATTGAGCTTTAGATAATTTTTTTTTTTTTTTTTTTTGAGACAGAGTCTCGCTTTCTTGCCTAGGCTAGAGTGAGTGCCGTGGCGTCAGCCTAGCTCACAGCAACCTCAATCTCCTGGGCTCAAGCAATCCTGCTGTCTCAGCCTCCCGAGTTGCTGGGACTACAGGCACGAGCCACCCTGCCCGGCTAATTTTTTATATATATATATTAGTTGGCCAATTAATTTCTTTCTATTTTTATAGTAGAGACGGGGTCTCGCTCAGGCTGGTTTTGAACTCCTGACCTTGAGCAATCCGCCCGCCTCGGCCTCCCAGAGTGCTAGGATTACAAGCGTGAGCCACCGCGCCCGGCCTAGATAATTTTTTAATTGAAATTTAAAAATCCTTCATGGAATATTTCAATCCAATGCTATTAAGATCTTTTAGAAGATAAGGAAAATATTCATCATGATTTATTACAATGAAAAGTGGAAACAGCATAGGTGTTCAACAATCAGGAGTTGCTTAATAAGTTAATGTATATCCATACTCTGTATTCTTATACCGTCATGAAAAATAATATTATTATGGGAAAATACTTCTGATGTACTTTTTTATTTTTATTTTTCTAGTTGATTTGGCAGGTGAGTTGTTACATGTTATACACTGCTTAGGGGATTCTGACTTCTATGGCCACTGTCCTGCTCTGATGTGTGTAAAATAAGATATATACAAATATATCTGCAAAAGCTATGATTTCAACTTTGTTGCGGAGGAGTGGAAAGAATTGGAAAGAATTACATTGAAATAGTAATGAAACCAAGATACAGATGGTTTAAGTAAACTGCCCAAGGTCACCCCACTACCGAGTGGAGGATCTAAGAGTCAAATCCCGGCGGCCTGGCTCCCACCCGAGCATCTCTGCACTGCGCACTGCCGCTCGCCTGGCCCCTGCTGTGTTCATCGTCCCACCCGGCCACTCCCTCTAACCAGAGTTTCTCTGGTGTGGGGGCTGGGTGTCTGTAACCCCGGCACCTAGCACACGCGCCAGCTCACCACACAGCTGTAGATTTGAATTACAGTCTAACATAACTTTGGGTCTTACACATCTTCTCCACAAGATAATAGATTTAGCTCTCAGCAGGCATAAATCAGTCTTTTAGTTTTACCAGAAAAATAATATTGAATAGTAAATACTATGCAGTGCTTTCTGTAATGACAATGAAAGAAGCTACCAGTATTGTTTTTTTTTTTTTTTTTTTTTCTTTCCAGGGCTGGAACTACTGGTGTGGACCAATGTGGAAAGGATTTAGCTACAATGCACATCTATTAAAAAAAAAAATACCACAAAGTTATATTAGTTAATACTTTGGGCAACTCTTAGATTATGGCATTAGTTTGTTTTAGGGCAAGCTCAGATAAAACATCTTTCAAAGAATCAGAATTGGAAAAATTTATTTGGATATTTAATGTAAATACAGTGTTAATAAAGATAGCCTTAGACTAGAGTTTATAACCTCAGGAAAGTAGCCTATTAGATGGTCACCATTCATTCTTCTGTTTCCTTAAGCAGCTATCTTGATATCCAAGATGTCCTGTTTATAAACAGTCATCTAAGAGGCCAGTGAGCAAAGAGAGCCATGTGATGGATTGCCCTCAGCAGGCCGACTCCGCCTGTCGCTCTCACTGGCTCTAATTAAAAGACGACTAAGTCAGGGGTCTGAGGCAGGGATGACAATAGGACAGCAGTCCCCAAAATAGCAGCAGAGGAAAATGGATGCCTTTGAGTGATTGCATGATGTCTGAATTAATGGCCAGGAAATGAGCGATTATTGCCTACTTACAGCTAGGCTGTTTTATAGAGCTTGTGGCGTGCTCAGAGCCATATACTTGAACTTGAAGAAATTTAAGAGAAGAATTTGTTCACTTATTACTTGGCTGGATATAATGCATATTCAAGCAGTGCTTAAACTAAGGGGAAATGCACTTTCGGTTACTGCTGTTTTAGTATTGATGTTTCTAAAATAAGCATAATCTTATGAAACTCATTTGTAGACACGTGTAGTCTCTAGCCAGTTGTCGACTTACAGAAACAGTTTTATTGCCACTGCCTCTGTTCCTGACTTATAATAATTTACTTGTTATTTAAATAGCTGTTTTACTGTGAAAGCAAAGCTTCTAAAATCTCTCTTTTCCTTTTGTTTTAAAACAATATATTCTCACAGCACTTCTATTTGGCAAGTTGATGACAAGCATCCTTATTTTACTGTGGCTGCTTAGCTCAGTAGGTTAAAGCATCACACAAAAGAGGCCAAGGGCCAGCACAGATCCCCTTGTGGGGTGAGTGCCGCTCCCTCCCCTCCTCTTGCTCCTCCGGACCCCTCCCCCATCTCCCCCACGACCCTCCCCACGTCTCCTAACCCCAGTCGCCATCTTGTAATGGCGTCCATTCATCAAGGGCTGAAGCAGGTGAAAGGGTGAGGGTGGATTAGAGCAAATCCATCACCACTGCTGGAAACCCAACTGATTATGCCGGCCTCACAGACAGAGGGGTGGGAGGGGTCAGGGGAGTAATTTTATGCAATCAACAGCATGGCATGCAAATGGAGAAACTGAGGTACAGATACATTATATTGCTGGATTCTAAAAAATTGATCCTTTTAATAAACTTCAAATCTACATGATTTTTTTCCCTACTTTTCAGTCAGTTTGAATTTTTTAGACATAATCGTAAAAACCTTGGCCACCATCTAGATCGCACCACAGATGGGCACTTAATTATTTCTTAAACTATCTTTTGTTCTAAAAATAACCATCTCAAATGTAATAGTTCCAAAACAGATGTCACATGAAACCTTGCTCACATCTATCTTCTCGCAGAGGATGGCCTACCTTGGAGGAACCTATAGGGAATAAAGAAGAAAAAAATACCAGAACATCACACTGACTTGCAAAGGCGGATGATTTTGGCTGAGGCAGGAGACGTTCTATTTGGCCTGGTTTTGTTTTGCAGGACAGTTATTCTTAGAGTGGCTGACCTTCCTATTGTGGATTTCTCTCTATCTTGGCTAACATTGGCTCCTCTGTTTTCTTTCTCATTTATTTATTTATTTTTGCTCCAATTCGTGGTGCTTCTGGGAAGCGCTGCTGCTCCCAGTCTCGCAGACTGTGCCTTCAGGCACTCTCAGGGCCCTTGGTGGCTGAGGTCCCCATCAAACATCTCATGTGTACCTAGCCCACAAGTAAGGCAGAGGGAAGGACCAGCACGGCCAGCTTCTGTAGGGCTCAGAAGTGTCCCCGTGTCCCCTTCAGAGTCTGCTCAGACCTTCTTGGAACTCTCCATGTTCCTAATTAAATCTGCTTTTTTACAAGTGCCAATAATTGAGATAAAAGAAATATTCTTTTCCTAATTCATTTTACTGTCATCTTTCACTTTTGCTTAGTGACTGCCTATGGGATGCATAAGGAAACTACGTTTGTTTTTAAAACATTTTGAAATTGGTCCATATACTTAAATATAATTTCTGAATTCTGAAAGATCAAGATGATTCTCCAATATCCACAGGGCTTGGACCTTGTTTCTCTCGCTTATCGTTAGCTATAGGACCTCCTCAATACCTCACCCCTAGGAGTTGCTTAATAAACATTTATTGCATGCAATCACTGAATGTATGGGCAATTGTACTGTCTGTTTCATTATTAGATAATAGGATTATGGGCTCATATTTTTTCTCCATTGGGCTTCAAATTACATGGAAATGGGTTGACGATAATTTTTGCTTTATGACACACTCTCATAATCAGTGTATTTGTCTATTAATATGATTTTATAAAATAGTAGGCAATGATGAACCCGACATTTAGCACAAACGTTCAAATCTTAAAGATAACCTACGTCTAATTTATGGTTCTTCCCACCCTGTCTCTCTGGCTCCACCACCTGAGGATGCTATCCTCCAGAGTCCTGTGATGAGTGACCATCTAAAACATGTCTTCTGGGATTGGAGTGGAGAAGAAAAAAACACCCCCATGTTCCAAACAACTTGCCCAGGAATTTCTGGAACAAATCCCTTTGCAAATTGGAGACAGTCTGTGTTTGGTTCGGGCCAGTGGAGTGTCTAGTCGGAGCCAATTCATCTTGGCGTGGAGAATTTCGCAGGCCTGTGGGGAAGGGACTGGAGTGGGAGCAATTTCTTTGCCTTTTGATATTAAATGTTTAACAAAGATCTGATAATCTACTCTTTAAAGTATCAAATTAAGGCACTTTGTAGTAGATTATCAGAACCAATGTTCCTCTTTAGGCAAAAGCTATAAAAGTCTTCCATGAAAAGGAATTCTCTCATTCACAATGTAATAAAGCTCTGTCTCATATCATCTTCGACTACTTTTAGCTCCTTTGGTTGTTTCTGCTAGTATCGCTTCCATTTTTCTAGATAAATGTATGCTGCTCTTTCTTGAGTCATCAGTTTTGCTCGCCAACTATTGAATATCCACTGTGACTGAGGGGACATAGCTGTCCTGTGCCACTCTCTGGACTTCCCCCACTATTCTTTTTTTAAATCAGTATTTCAGCGTTAATAAACTTATGACCATTGATATTGTTGTCTGCACCAGGTAGTGTGTTATGATTAACTTTCCTCTAATCTGCAACTTTCACTTTCCCTGGATGTCATGGATTTGTTTGCTTTGTTCCTATTAATGTTTCTTTCCATACTCTCTAATGGTCTGTCAGTACTGTTTCCCTTGTGGTAACCAATCCGATACTCTATCAGGTTCCTTATGCACCTGTCTTCCCCTGGTTTTTTCTCCCTGAAAACATCTCTCTTGGATCCTGAGCCTTCTCGCTCCAATCTGACGCTGGCGCTCTGGAGGCCTGTGGTCCTGGGATTTTCTTTTGCCTTTTTCCTACATTGATCTCCTATCTTCTTGAAGCACCTATTTTCCTTTCTTGTTTTACTCTCTTGTTTTATAAGGGGGGGAGAAAAAGACTTCCTGAGAAAGAAAGGTCAAGGGAGGTAATTATTTTGAGATTCTGCATCTCTTAAAATATCTTTTTTATTCTGCTCTCACTTTGGAATTTTTTTGTTGTTTTGTAGAGACAGGGGTTTCCCTATGCTACCTGAGCTGGGTCTTGAACCCCTGGCCTTAAGCAATTCTCCCACCTCAGCCACCCAAAATGCTGGGATTACCACAGGTGTGAGCCACCACACCTGGCCTCTGCCCTCACATCAGAATGATAGTTTGGTTACTGGATTCCAAATTGAAAATAGTCTTCACTGCTTCTTTGTCTTCAAGGTTCCAAGGTAGCTTTTGAGAAGTCCAATGCCATTCTTATTCCCGATTCTTCATGTGCACGCTGTCTCCCACTTCCATTTCAAAGTTACCGGGATTTTCTCTTTTTCCCTAGTGATCTAAAATTTCCTGATATGGACATTTTTTATTAACCAAGGCTTCTCAAGAGGCCTTTCATTCTTCAGAATATACTTCTGTCTGGGACTCTTTCTTATATTATTTATTTGATAATTTTCTCCCAATCATTTTCTCTTTTCTTTCTTTTTTTCAGTTCTATTTATCAGCTATTCAATATTCTGGATTGATACTCTAATTTTCTTATATTTTTCTTTCATTGTCTCTTTCCTTAGGAGATTTTCTTAGATCCTTCTATTGTAATTTTTTTTTTTACTATAAAAATTCTCTTTTCTAAAAGCTTTTCCTTATTATTTGCTTGTTCCCTCTTTGATATCTGTTATTTCATGGATGCAACATTTTCTCTCATCCTCCTGAGGATATTAATTGCAGTTTTGGGATGATTTCTTTTGCCTTCTGCATTGTTTCTATGACCTTTAAGATCCTGTTTCCCTCCATCAAGCTTATTAATTTAAATTTCTCTTCCTTATTTCCTCAAATGTCTGGTACTTCTGGGCTTTAATATTTTAATTAAGAGCAAGTGTCATATAAATTATCTATAACATATTTTTAAAATAAGAATTATCTTTGGTTTTCTAATATGCTTGATAAAATATTCAAACGATACAGAGGAATATAAATTTCCTCCGAATTCGACCTCCTCAAGATAAATACTATTTGAGAAAAATCCATCATTTTATAATACATATATAAATATACATTTACATAAAGGGAATCATAACACACAATATTTGAAACCTGCCTTTTTATACTATCATTAGGCCATTGATATCTTTCCATGGCAATACATATACTATAGCTTTTTTAATGACCATTAAATTTATTTAGCCAATCATCTAGTGCTGGAAACATTTAGGTTTCCAACTTAACTGTTGTTATTACAAGTAATGTTGCACTAGGCATAATTGTATGCACATCTTTGTCTACTTGTTTTATTGCTCCCTTAGGAAAAAATTCTTAAAAGGAAAATTGCTGAGAAAAGTAGTGAGGCCCTGTGTCTGCGAGGAGCTTGTCTATTGCTGAGGGTCACTGTAGAATAATCCGATTATGAGCTGCCTTTTTCATTGGCAACCCCTCGATGGTAGGGGGTGTTTCTGGTGTTCTGTTCTCTGGGGCTGTCCCTTAAGAAGCTATAATCTCTTGTTAAGAGTGTTTAAGTATGACGTTTGCATTTGGAAAGACAGTGGGGGAAGTGCCTGATACCTCTCATTGTTTAATGCGAAATGAGTTAATCCCATCTCTCTATTGCTCTCTGCTGTGCCTTGCCTCGCCCAGTTGGTTTCTCCGGAGACTACATCTTCCCTCTCCTTACCTTGCAGGGTGGAAGTGAGGATCCAGGACATGGAAGGGGGTGAACAATGCTCCATATGTACATTTCAGCCAAATACTCTGGTTTTACCTGGCATTTAATTCCTACCTCCACAGCAACTGGTGCTTCCCATTTCTGAGGCCTGCCTAGTTTTTGGACTCTGTTGGCTGGCTTCTCCTCGTCAGGCACTCGACTTTTACCCTTTCCGCTCAGTTAACTCAGTTACTGCTATCTACCTGCTTTCCATGTGATTATATTATGGCTGGAGATTTCATATGACTCCTATTCTCATCACAAATGGAGCTGGTATTTCTGTTTTTGTGTTTTGGGGGTGGTTTTCTGTTCTGCAGAACAGAAAAGTCAGTCTACAATATCTTTATCTTAAAATCAGAAAAGTACAATTAATTATTCAAATACACATTATATAATTGTTAAATCAATTAATATTAAATCAAATACATACATAATTATTTAAATATATATTAGTACATATCATACAATCATATATCATATACTATGGTCTCCAAGATAAGAAAGATCTGATAAGGGTCTCCACGAGACATGCTTTGAGAGTTTATTACACAGGGATCTGTCAGTGTTTGGCCACCTGCAAGGAGGACAAGGTACTGAGGAAAAGCGTTACCCATGCAGCAAATTGATCATGTTGACTGTTACTAGTTTTCCTTGAGCTTTGGAAGACTTTGCTAGGCATTTTATCTTTAAAGCAAGATGTTAAACCTTATGAGAATGTAAATTTTTTAAAAGCAAAAAAAGTTCAAATACAATGTCTATTGGCAATGATCATTGGCATCCCTAATGTAAAGTGACAATTTTTGGAGAGTGGAGGTTTTTCCTTGCTTTTAAATGTTGTTATCTAGATATTTTAAAATAAATTTTCTGAATTTTTAAATGGTAGTTTGTGTTACTCTTTCTTCCTTTGAACATCCTGAACTTGGAATCTTAGAACATCTCATTCTCCTTTCACTGAACAAGCATGCAGGTGACGTACACGCAAAAGAGGAAATACTGGCACTCAACAAAAGAAAAGCTGTGCTTGATATCCTGTTTGCATGGAGACAAAGATAGGTCTCAAAAATAGATCAAAGTTGATATTAAAAACATACACTTTGACAGGATTTCACTATTTCTGTGCATGAGATAATCTATTATAATAAATAAGGCATTGAATGGAACGTGATCACATGAGTGACTCTGTTTTGCACTAACACAAATACACATATTTTACAGTGAACATTGATAATAAAGATTTGCACAGGACCCAGCTGTTTGTACTTTGGTTATAGTCCCATTGTTACTAATGCACAGTTGCACTTAAAAAAAAAAAAAGGAAAGGAAAAACAGCAAATGCATCACAGAAAATCCAAATGAGTAGAGCTATTGTTGATCAGGTTCTCCCGTCTGGATGTAGGGGAGTGGGGGAGCTGTGCCTGCAGCATTCAAGGGATTCATTGATGGAATAAGAGTTGGAACAACTTCCAGTTTCAGTCCTCACCCATCTCATGGGGCAGCCTAGGCTGTGCCCCAGGTATAGAGTCTGGAGAAGTTGCCTCTGGATTTACATGATTGGGTACCCGAACATAAAGACATTTATTTATTTAGGGCAGTGGTCCCTGACATTTTTGGCACCAGGGACTGGTTTCATGGAAGACAATTTTTCCATGAACAGTGAGGGGGTGGGGCAGAGCTCAGGCAGTGATGCGAGTGATAGGGAGCGGCTGTAAATACAGATGAAGCTTTGCTCACTAGCCTGCCGCTCACCTCCTGCAGTGAGGCCAGGTTCATATCAGACCAGTACTGGTCTGCGGCTAGGGGTTAGGGACCACAGATTTAGGGGATGTATATGTACTATTGTACTTTACATTACATGCACATTGTACATCACATGTATATTACCTAAGCCAAACGGAAAATTAAAGATGATCTAAATTGTACATGTAAACAGGAAATTTAAAGTTTCTACCTTGACCCTAGTCTATCATTCCTATTTTGGAATAGGAATGGTTTCCACTGGTCTAGAAACAAGGACATCTTTCATCTACAAAATGAAAGGTCCTAGAATCTGCACCTACAGCAAGTGAATCACTTGGTGAGAGTAACAGGGCCTGAAGGAGCTGTTGTAAGTTACCTTTTCTCCTTCTCAACACCCATGTAAACCTCACTTCACTGATGGAACATTCTCCTAACTGGACACTGGGGTAGAAACACAGCTCCCAGAAATGTTTCTCTCCCACTGATTTGAAAGCACTATGCTGGCTATTTTTATGTGCTCAAAGTTCAGGATCAGAAGCAAGATTTTCAGATTAGTTGCAGATGCCCCCATCTCCTCCCCCCACCCTCACTTTTGTAACTGGATGTGCTTTAATTCAAAAGGAAACTTTTCAGGCCATTAAGCTTCAATGCAGTTTAATGCCTTTGGGCTGTGGTGCTTGAAATCATAGAGATGCCTGAATAAATGTTTTAAAATAAAATCTGGAACACAAAGTACACTCTTTTTCTTTACTGCAAATTTGTTTTTAGTTTTGTGATTTTCTGCATTGCTCAAATCAAAAATCTTGCTCATGTCCAGGCTGCAAAAGCCCCCGTGGATGGCCCAACCCAACTTCAGAGTGGACAGGCCAAGGCTAAGGAGGTTTGGCTTGTCAGAGAGGGAGGAGGCCAATGGCCCTTGCCTCTTCTTGCTTGTCATGTTAAAATGGTCCCAAATGACCAGTTTGCATTCTCAGCCATAGTTACTCTTTTCAGAATGAATAATATTTTCTTAAGCACTTTTAAGTTGTCATTCACAGCCTATTTTAAAAATGATTTAATGAGTAAAAATATGCTGTTTATAAGTCCCTAAGTGCATATTTTTTAGAATGGCTAAAAGAGTAGCTTTGTTTACACTCATTTGCTACAATGGCCAAGAGGGATGTTACTGTGGTCAGAACTCCTTCAAAATGATTTATGAAGGAATGTGCTCTCTGCCTGGTCATCTTTTTTAGGATCAAATTCTATTTTAACAATCTATTCCCTTGAACTTGCATAGACCCTCAGCCTCACTTTTCAAGTGGGGACACTACTATTTGCAGATATGCAAATGACTTGTTCCAGTGTAAGCTAAAAGCAGCAGGCACACAAGTCAGATTATTTGAAAATCTAGCCAATATGCTGCCTATACACTATCATGAAACCTCCGTAGTCTGAAGAGATTTGATTAGCAAGACAAGAAATGGGCTCTTACCTCTAGACTGGAGAAAGGATTTGCCAATAATCTCCAAAAGAGGAAAGTTGAGTGGACATGCTATTTTAACTCTGGGGCAGCAGCTAGTCATGCACAATTGACATGATAATTATGAATTATTTCTCTTTTTGTTAACCAGATCCCTACTCTTTTATTAGCAGTGCCATACTCAATAACTAAATGAGTTATTGTGTGTGGTTTAAAGAAATAAAACTACATTGATTTAAAATATTCTCTAATTCAGATGAGACTGAATTAGGAAGTGTCACAGTATCATATATCATTATTCATGTAGCAAGAAATACTAACTTTCAGTGACCTAATTTTTAAAATCAGCTTTATCCATAAATTTGCTGTCATCTAATCTTTGTGAGGGTCTGAATACTTTTTAAAATTATCAATCATTCTAACTTTAAATAGGAAATTGCTTTTTAAAAATCATTTTCCACCAAGAAAAAAAATTTAACTGTATTTTTAAAAAACAGTATCTCCAAGAGCCACTCCATTAGGAACAGCACAAGCTGAGATAAAATTTAACTGAAAAGTAAATTACCTTGTAAAAATGTGTCAAATCAAATTTCTAAGTGATAGTTTTAACATTTTATGTCCTTTTAGGCTGGACTTTCTGGGAACAATCCAAAGCCTTTGAATAAACTTTAAAAAATGTGTCATTTATTGTTTTTATCAGTGTGGTGCTTTAGGAATTTCAGGTAAAATGAAAGAGATCACTTCAGTATTTCTTAGGAAAAAGGAGCACTGGGTGGTATTGTACTTTATTATAATACTCCCAAATAAAAATGGAAACATATATAACTGTGCACATGCAAAATCATACTTTGACTTGAGTTGTTTTAACATATCTTCTGGCCCAAATTAATTCAAGTTAATCAGATACAGACCACCAGAGACTGACTAAAGGGTTTTAGGAAGTGCACTGCTCAGACCAGTCATGAAAGAATCAGAATTCTTTTGAAGAGCTGAGGCTTTGAATTGTTAAGTATTTAAAGTGGGAAGACTCGTCTTTTTCTTAATTGGAAAACTGGGTCAAATTACAGCACATCTTCTCAGCAGATAATAACATCGGACTGATCTGAAGGTAGGAGCTCTTGATGATTAGCTTGAAATAAAGACTCCATTCTCTAGAATTCTGCATCAAGCCCAGCTTCATCTTCACTTTGAGAAGTAGTTATTTTCATCCAGCAAAAAGCATTTCATGAGCAGCGGTAATAACACAGTGAAATTTTATCAGGTGCCTCAGTAATGTATAGTCATCAATGAATCTAACAAGGATACATTTTATAAGGAAATCAATAAAAGAAAATGATTATATCGTTGACTGGAACCAGCATGCAGAAATGAAAAATAGAAAGGAAAATATCACTTTGCATTGGACAGGGTTTCAGTGTATATGCGCTGGGATCTTCTCTTCAAAGTTATTAGGTATCTAGCGAAACAACAGGCAGCAGAGGGATAAAAATATTTCAGCCCTTTTTAAATGTCAAAAACAACGTTAAAATCACTATTTCATCCCTAATCTGTTGTTTGAATAAAGTGCAGTTTTCTGTCCCACGGAAATTTTATGTGTTTAAGTTGAAATGTGTTGTGAGCCACTGTTTGGAAATATATCTACACATGGGAAAAACTATTCAAATAGTGAATTGAAAAAAAATCAGTGAAGGATTCTACCAGATATACATCTGGAAAACATGTGAAATGAATTTTTTAAGCCTCTGAGCATTGGGGATCTTGTGCTTATATGTCATCTGCTCAGTGTTGTTTCTAGATACAAGAATGAACACATACTTGGCAAAGAGTGATTATATGTTATAAAGAAGAAAAGAAAATGCTTAAGATTTTAAAGCATACTTCACTTCATTGAAACTATGTATCTTGAAGCCACTTTTCAATGCTGTGGCTATATAATTCCATCGTAATCATCTTATTTTTCTTCTTCAAAAAAGTACATTAATATGAAATTTTAAAACTTGTAAGATTAAGTTTTGTCATTAGATTTGAAGTAGGCATTCACTATCATAACTATATGTGATTCTAAAATATGAATTATTTTGACATATTGAATCTATTGTTTTTGTCTCTTTATTTGAAAATTTTTTATAAATGCATACATAGGGATTACTTTAAAAGGCAAATTATTTTGAAGACTTAAAATTGATAAACAGCAGCCTCTGACTCAATCTTACCCTTCTCTGAGTCCTCATCAATGGCAACTTCTTTTAACTTTTCTCACTTGTTCTTCTAGTATTTGTGATTACTTTTCTTGAACACATCCTTACACTGCTATTAAAAATGCTTTTTTTCCGACTTCAGGTGTTATCTATTAGTTTGCTACTTGTAATGATGAAGGTTAGCTTTCTTCCACAGTCTTTTTCCTCTGTCTTCACTCATTTTGCTTAGACTAATATTCAAGGTTTATGACTTATGTAAATTTTTTCACAGCTGAGTTATATATCTACCATTTCCTTTTTTTTTTTTTTTTTTTTTGAGACAGAGTCTCGCTTTGTTGTCCAGGCTACAGTGAGTGCCTTGGCGTCAGCCTAGCTCACAGCAACCTCAAACTCCTGGGCTCCAGTGATCCTTCTGCCTCAGCCTCCCGAGTAGCTGGGACTACAGGCATGCGCCACCATGCCCGGCTAATTTTTTTTATATATATATATCAGTTGGCCAATTAATTTCTTTCTATTTATAGTAGAGACGGGGTCTCGCTCTTGCTCAGGCTGGTTTTGAACTCCTGACCTTGAGCAATCCGCCCGCCTCGGCCTCCCAAGAGCTAGGATTACAGGCGTGAGCCACAGCGCCCGGCCCTACCATTTCCTTTATTGCATACTTTATTGTTTTCCCTGGAATTAATAACTCTCCTTCTCCTTTTCATTTGCTTAGTTTTTGTTTTTGTTCTAGTTTATCTCCAAATCTTGGAAAGAGAGATACATTTTCTCTAACGACAATCAAACAAATCAGGTACCCTTTTTCTTGGATATGGCCCTCCAGAGTCTGTCTGTCTGTCTGTCTGTCTATCTATCATCTATCTAAAGATAAGATTCGCACTCTGTCCTCCAGGCTAGAGTGTAGTTTCTTATCATAGCTCACTGCAACCTCAAACCCCTGGGCTCCAGCGATTCTCCTGCCTCAGCCTCTGGAGTAGCTGGGACTACAGGCACACCACCACACCCAGCTAATTTTTACCTTTCTCTTTACCTTATCGGCTGCTTGCTGTTAGTTGCCC
Organism: Microcebus murinus; assembly: GCF_040939455.1. NCBI lineage: Eukaryota > Metazoa > Chordata > Mammalia > Primates > Cheirogaleidae > Microcebus > Microcebus murinus. The sequence goes on from NC_134111.1 coordinate 54,039,489, forward strand.
TAGAAGCTCCTTATCCCATCATCTCGTAGATTCCCTTTGCCTCTCTCTCGTTGGATCCCTTGGTTCCTTCATCCCTTATCTTCTTCTTGTTTTAACTTTCTTATTTTACCATCCTTTGGGGTAGTAAGCCTCTCGTCTATTAGATTTGTAATAAGAGATGCAGAGGAGATACTTTTTTTTTGTCTTTGCATTTCCAAAAATGATTTTATGCTATGCTTACATTTGATTAATAGTGTGGCTGAGAACAGATTTCTCCTATGACATTAATTTTCCCTCAATATTTTGAAGGTATGCCTTCATTGTCTTTTAGTTTCTGGTTTCGCCATTAAGATTTCCTAAGCATTCCTTTGAATGCACCCAAAGTTTCATGGACTTTTTCTTTGTTCCTAGAGTTCTGAAATTCCATGATCATAAACGTTGATATCAGACTTTTTTTCATGTACTATGCTGGGTACTTGAAAAGCCCTCTTGAGACAGAAACCTGTGTCTTTTTCTTCTCAGTGCTCTTTTCTGGTGTTATTTCTTTGAGGATTTCCTCCTCACCTCTTACCCTGTTCTTTCTTTGTAAAGCTACTATTATTCAGAAGTTGGACTTCCTGAACAGATTATCTAAATTTTTCATCTTATTTCTTTCACATTCGTATAGTTTACCTTTTTAATTTGATTTCTGGGAATTTTCCTCAAGTTTATCTTCCAACCAGTCTATTGTTTTCTTTTTCCATTTTGTGATCATAATTTCCAAGAACCCTTTACTGCTTTTTGAATATGTCTTTTAAAATAACATAATTTTGAGGATCTTATTTGTTTCTCATTTTTTTCCCTTTTTTTTACATTGTTTCTATTTTCTCCAAGTCTCACCCACCCACCCTTCCCTCCCTCCCTCCCTCCCTCCCTCCCTCCCTCCCTCCCTCCCTCCCTCCCTCCTTCCTTCCTTCCTTCCTTCCTTCCTTCCTTCCTTCCTTCCTTCCTTCCTTCCTTCCTTCCTTCCTTCCTTCCTTCCCTTCTTTCCTTCCCTATCTTTTATGCTAGAAATGTTTCTTTACTATCTAATGAGCCTTAGCTGTCTGTCCCTTTATAAGAGTGAGTTTCTGTGTGGTCTGGAAGCTGTGTGCATGTGCACATCTGTATGCCCAAGTTCCCACTAGGCTTCACAATTAGGTGATCTAGCTGTATTCTTTCATTAGGGCAGTGTGTGTATATACTGGTTATTCTTTAGTTTAGTCAGTTTTTCCAGAGAGGAATCCAGCCTGGGAGCTATATGCCAGGCTCCCAGCATTTTGGGGATTAAACTGGGGAAGGATACTGTTCTGTGTACAAACTTTCACTTACTCCTTCTGTTTCTAGCAAGGAAATCATGTGCTCCTCTGCGACTTGTATTCCTGTGTTCAAATTCACTCTAATTCAACTTTCTAGAGAATAGATTTCTACAATTCTGCCAGGCATATTGCCTAACCATGCTGGCTGGAGAAGGAGATCTGTTTTTTTATAGAACAGCTACAAAAAACACTGTGTGTAGAATTTTAACCAACCTTTTGTTTTGGGTTCCCCCCAGCCCCAGCTCCAAAGGTATCACGTACTCCAATTCCTGAGCCTTTTAGGGTTCTCAGGTGCAACTATATTTGCTCTCAGGCTTTCCTCATTGCTGGATTTGGTTTCTGTTTGCTTGACTGTGCCCAGACAGTTATGACTTGTCCACCTGATTTCCAGCTTCCAGAATTTTATTACTGTCATCTCTCCACCTGTTCTCATAATCCTTGTGAGTAAATTCTGTTAAAAAATCATTAGTTACCGTTTAAGTAATGGTTTGGAAGGGAGTAAGAGCATCCATAAGAGCATCTGTTACCTACCATGTTTAAACAGAAATGTCCATATCCCTGACTCTTTGGTTGTCCTTCTTACGTTAAGCTTGTTTGTTTGTTCTTTCTTCTCAGGTTTCTAAGAGAGACTCGCTTAAAGCTCAGCTCTATGCCCTTCCATCTCTTTGGTGTCTACTTTGAAGACTTCATGAATACAAAATTGTTCTTATGCTGCTTACCTGAAAGACTGTATCTCCAATCTTGTTTTTTATCTAAGCTCAAGTTCCATCTTGCTATCTGCCCAGTATAGCAGGAACTCGGAAGAAGTAACTGAGGTCTCAGGTGCAAAGTTTAAGGAGGCATCATTCTCAGGCTAGTGCCACATGAGACCCTGAAAGTCCACATCTTAAACTTGATACCTCGGATGCCTTACCCTCCCCACTCTACTCCAGGTCCTGCCGCCTCATACATATTTCCATTTGGCTATCTCAATGTCACCTCCCACTTGCTATGTCCCAAACCAAGTTCACCATCTTCCTATTCACAATCCTTCTCTCTTTCCCTACCTATATGTCTAGTCCTTCTCAATAGCACTACCAATCATCTTGTCAGATTCATTTTTCTCCTTTTCTAGCACCCTGATAGTCTGACTCAACGTTGTATCTATTTTTCTTTTAAAATATATCTTTTTTCTGTCCTTTTTTTTCACGAGTATTTCAATTATGCCCAAGAAGGATTTTTAACTCTGGAAGCTTTGGACAAAAACTTTTCCTGCTCCCAAATCCCTATGCACTGTTTTAATCACTTTTATTCAAAAAATCTTCAGTGTCTATTTCCTCTCCATTCCAAGCTAACAGGTCTACAAAAGTTTCAAAACCCTCCATTATCCAACTCTACTTCACCTTGAACGAATTCATCTTTCTTTAAGGTTCAATACAGGTCATAACTCCTTCATGAAGCTTTGGGTCACTATTCATTCCTTCAGTGACTACTCTGTTTGATATCCTCCTTTCACTTCCTGTGGTACTAATTGTCCATTTCACACCTAATTTTACGCCGACTTGGATTGTTCCATGGCTCACGGCTATCTTCCACTCCTTGGTCAAAAGCCAAGTCCATCCTTTTCCTACTCACAACCCACCTCTCTTTCCCTCACCTGTCATTCTAGTTTCCGTCAGTAGCACTTCTAGTCTGTAAGCCAGATTCATATATCTCTTTTATCTGCCCCCTGACACCTTGAGTTAAAGTTCTATTAATTGTCCCTGGGAAAGATATCTCATGTTTGTAGGTCTGCCTTCTCATCTAGATGGTAAGTTCCTGAAAGGCAGGATGCACATGTGCACATGCAACTTTGTTTCTTGCAAAGTTCTAAGCAAAATAGCAGGTGTTCAATTCTCCTTGGTAAGTAAGAAAAGCTCCCCCAATATTTTACACAATAGTTATCCATGGGAAAGAAGAACTAATTTATCTTCTTGTCAAAAGAAGAGGATGTTGCAAGGTCACTGCTATCCTATATCGGAATCATCATCCAGTATTTATTTTAAATATTTGTGCAATTAAAGTGTTTTAAACTGAGTGCCAAAACTGTCTTTAAAACCTAAGCTTTAGTTATTCAAAATACAACTCTGGTTACTATAATTATTACATAAGCTTTATTTTACATAAAGACTTATATAATGTAGGACACCAAGAAACTTCTAAATATCCCAAACTCAACTATCTGGAACGTGCTGACCCCAGTAAGGTCTCGATAGCCCATCACTACTCCCCTCTTCTCTTTCTGCTCAGTGAATGCCTGTGGTTTCATCTTTAATAACAAGAGGTTTGAAAGCTAAGAAAGAATAAGCAATACGCACAATGATTCCCTGATCAAGTTTTCAGTCCTTTCAGAATACTTCACCTGGTAAGTAAGTTGTTTAGTTATTCCAATAACAATAAACCTTTGCAAATTAGCAAACTACTTGTTATTTGAGAAATAAGAAATTCAATTATGAAACAGTAAATGCAGTTGAATTAGTGCTTCTCTAGGGATATAGGAGGTCTGAACTGAGGGTTGAGTCTCAGAGCTTTCTAGCCTTCATGGACACTTGATGAGGGAACAGTGCACAGTTTATGGCAATTTTCCTAATTGTTGAGGCCTGGACTCAGCACCCTTAGTTCTACAGTTTGTTCTGGCAGTGTTTGTGGTGGTGACCCAGTCATCCTGGGATATGGCCTCTCCATTCACTCCTTGTCCAGCAGCTCCCAGACTGCAGTCAACAGGTGTATGCTACCTTTGTCCTTAGAGCAACGCTGCTCAAACTGCTATGTGCCCAGGAGTCACCTGGGATCTTGTAAACCTGGAGATTCTGATTGAGCAGGTCTAGGTGAGTCTAGAGAGTCTCATTGTACAGAAGATTCCCAGGAGGAGCCACTGCCACTCATGTAAGAAACACACCTTGAGTAGTAAGGGCTTTCAACTATTCAGAATAATTTATTCATGTTCCAAAGTATCATTTTTAAGAGTAAAAGTGCTGCAGGTATGCCAAGCTTCCTTATGTTGAATTGTCTTGATCTCTTACTGGTAATTATAGACTGATGATTTTGTACTTTATTTTTGCCTCCACAAGTGGCCCGGTGGGTACCTTGTTCTCACGGAGAAGGCTGCCATTGCAGACAGGCAAGTTTTCTTTGAACTCACTGGGTCAGTCACTGATTAGGGCTCTCAGGAAGCCAAGGGAGTGATTCACAGCCCCTTCGAATCCTGCTCACTTGGGAATTTGGGTATTTTTAACGCTATCTGGCTCTGGGTAATTGGATCTTTATTTTTAAAAGTGCTGCTCTGAAGTACTTAGCTTTGAAGAATATTCAAGATTCCTACCACCGGCCAGAAAGGCTGCATGTGGACTGCAGAACTCTCTGATTTATGGGGCTTCTCTCCTGCCTGTTCAGCAGGGAGTCACTTGCCAGATACTCAAACAGAAATATGGCTCTTGGTGCTGATAAACATTCTGAGAAGAGAACATGAAATGTGACTGAGAAAGGAACTGAAAAGAAAATAACATTTTATTCACTGCACTACAATTGGCCTCTATCTCCATGAGATCATGGGTACCCTTCTTTTGGGTGGTAGACATAAAACTGTGAAGCTCTGGATCACCAAGCATTGGTCAAACAGGAGATTTTCAAAGGCTGTTTTTTTTGCCTGGTGTTTCATAAGGGTCAATTCATTTTAAGATACAGATCAGATGAGGCTATCTCCCTTTCCCAGTGAATTTTATTTGATTCTGTCTTTTCTAGGACCAAGTTGAGTAGCCATGTGTTTGAGTTGAAAGACATTTTATCTTAACAGATATTTGTCTATGTCAATTGGGATATAGACAAATTTCTCCTCCATGTCCAGTTTGCTGAATTTTTATCACAAATGAGTATTGAATTTTGTCAAATGCATTTCCTGTGTCAACTGATAGGATCATATGATTTTTCTTCTTTAGCTGGAGGATTTGTTGGATTACATTGTTTGGTTTTTTTTTTTTTTTTTTTTTTTTAATTTTTAGTTGTCTAGCTAATTTCTTTCTATTTGTAGTAGAGATAGGGTCTCACTCTTGCTTAGGCTGGTCTCAAACTCCCGAGCTCAAATGATCCACCCGCCTGGGCCTCCCAGAGTGCTAGGATTACAGGCGTGAGCCACCATGCCCAGCCCCACAGTATTTGATTTTTTGAATAATAAACCTGGCTTACATACCTAGAATAAATCTCACTTGGTTGTGATATATAATTTTTTAAATATATTGCTGGATTCAATTTTCTAAAATTTTGTTGAAGATCTTTATGTCTAAGTTCATGAAAGATAATCATCTGTAAGTTTCTTTTTTGTGCTGTTTGCCTGGTTTTGGTATTAGGGTAATACTGGCCTCATAAAATGAGTTATTCCCTCCTCTTCTATTTTCTAAAAAATATATAAAATTGTGTTAGTTATGCTTTAAATGTAAGGTAGAATTCTCCAGTGAAACCATGCAGGCCCAGGAATTTCTTTTTAAGAAACTTTTAAATTACAAGTTCAATTTCCTTAATGGTTATAGGAAAATTCAGATTGTTTATTTCATTTTGGTTGAGATTTGGTAGTTTGCTATTTTCCAGGAATTGGTCTATTTCTTCTAAATTGGCAAATTTTGAGCGTAATGTTGTTTGTAGTATCCCATCATTATCTATTAATATATTGAAACTCTGTTTTATTTCTGAGATTAGTGATTTGTGTCATGGTTTTTTTTTGTCCTTATCAGTCTTGCTAGAAGTTTATCAACTTTATGGGTTTTTTAAAACCAGCTTTTTGTTTATTGATTTCCTCTATTGTTTTCCTGTATTCAATTTCAATGATTTCTTCTCTTTTCTTTATTATTGCTTTCTTTTTATTTGCTTTGGGTTTATTTTGATCTTCTTTCTCTGTTTTTGTTTTTTTTTTGAGGTAGAAATTTGGATTATTGATTCGACACTTTCCTATTTTCTAATATAAACATACATTTTCTTCTCAGCTCTGCTTTAGCTACATCCTACAAATTTATTATGTCACATTTTCACTTTCAATTTAGTTCTATTAATTTTTTAAAGTTTCTTTTGAGATTTTTGTCTTTCACCATAGATTATTTGAAATGTGTTGTTTCACTTCCACGTGCTTAGAGAGTTACTTGTCTTTTTGTTATTAATTTCTGGGTTGATTTCATTATTGTCAGAGAACATATATGTATGATTTTAATTTTTAAAAATTTGTCACTGTTTGTATTTATTTCTCAGCATATGGTCTACCTTGGCATATGTTCCACAGCCACTTGAAAAGAATGTGTTCTTAAGCATTTGTACCCCCCTAATATTCTGAAATAAAAAATAACTAAAAAGAAAGAAAAGAATGTGTTCTTGCTCTTGTTGGTGGAATTCTATAAATATCATTTAGATCCTGTTGGTTGATAGTGTTTTTCAGTTCCCCTGTATCCTTGCTGATTTTCTGTCTAGTAGTTCTTTCAATTGCTGAGAGGGGTGTTGAAGTCCCCAAATGTAATTGTGGCAATATGTGTTTGAACAAGCCTTCCAGATGGTTCTGATTATGCTGAAGTTTGGGAACAAGTGCCTTTAACTATTTGTGAGTTTCAACTTTAGGAAAGAAATTACCTTGAATGTACAGAAAACATGAGTTCCTTCATAAAATTGAAACTCCCTACCTCTGGTCCTTTTTTCCAATTCATTCTCCTGATCATTAGATACATTTTTAAAAGAAAATTCCAATTATGTCACTCCCAGGGAAACTTTAAATGCTCTTTGCTGCCCTTGAGTTAAGGCCACCTACGTTAGCTTGGGTGATATGATGTCCTGTAAAGCACGCTAACCCACTCCCATCCTAAATGGACTCTCAGTCACACTGGACAAGGCATAATACCCATCCACATCCACACTGTGCCTTCCCTCCCCTGGCTTTTCTTCATGCAGTTTGTTTTAACCTGAATGTCCTCCCTCGATATTAATATCTGTTAACACTTTTTCTGTCTTTCTGACCATCCCAAATAACACTTTCTCATGAGGACTTTTCTTAATATCTGAACGATATATAATTTCTTCCTTCTCTGAATCTCCATGGCAGTTTATATCTTTAATTCCACGCCCCCCCACACCTTTTTTAACATTATCCTTCTTTAGGTTTAGTCGGGATTTAACCTTCTCTCCCCTTTAGGTTGAAAGTTTATCGATGGCAAGGACTCCATCTTTGCATTTTCTACAGCCCTTGGATGTGGCATGGGTTCTTAAAAATACCTAAAAATATTTTTTGAATTAAATTTTCTGGACAATTAATAACATTTAATGTGCCATTGCTTTGTTCCTATAAAAATTAAAGAAAATTTCTAAAGTGAGTTAAGAGAGTTTCCCCTTTTAGGAATCCTGAAAGTAAAAGATTTTTATTTTTTAATGAAAGAAGCTTTATCAGGAATTTATGGTGCTTCTGCAGTGGCCTTTACATATATTTTAAGCCCTTTTTAGAGTAATGGTACCATAATAAAATACAAAGAAATATAAATGTTATAGCCAATACTCACAGTGATTCTAATGCCTAAGTGTGTCTGATCTCTACCCTCCTCTTTTTCATTCCTACTACCACTCTCAGGGGCTGTGTCTTAGTCCATTTTGTGCTACTATAATATATCAGAAAATCCAAACTGGATAATTTATAAAGAATAGAGATTTATTTGTTACAGTTCTAGAGGCTGGCTAGTCCAAGGCTGAGGGGCCCACATCTGGAGAAGGGTTTCTTTTGCTGTGTCATTCCATGGTGAAAGGTGGAAAGGCAAGATAGTACACATGAGAGAGAGAAGGGGTGCGGAGGGAGGCTGAACTCATCCTTTTATCAGGAACCCACTCCAGAGATAACTCACCCACTCCTGTAATAATGGCATTCATCTACTCATGAGAGCAGAGCCCTCATGACTTAAACATCTCTTAAAGGTCCCACTTCTCAACACCAACATTAGAGATCAAGTTTCCAACGCACGCACTTTGGGAAACACATTCAAAACATAGCAGGATTATTTCAGTCTATTGCAGTGTTTCCCAAACCTCCTTGGTCACAAGGATAGCCTGATGCACCCCCTAAAGTAAAAATTGCTTGGCCCCATCCAAGAGCTCCAAAGAAAGATCTGGGAATCTATATTTTTATCAAGTATCCCCTGTGAGTCCAGTATCAGGCCATACCTTCTAATAGTTACAATTTCTTGTCTCCCCAATCCACAGTTCATTCATGACATTAATTAATTATCAATTATATTGCCAATTATTTCCATAAAGTATTTGTAATTGATATTATAGTATCTCTCAATGCTTGCTTTTCTAAATGAAAGGGACTTTCATAGTGGTCTGATATAGTTATTAATCATAGAATGCTTAGTTTTGTAACCAAAATGTCAAAAAAAAAATCAAAACAAAACTTTTTATCGGGTGGTGGGCAGGCGGTAGGGGGGAGGAGGAAAGGGGTGTATGCTTCCATAACGTGTGTGATGCACACCACCGGAGGATTGGACACATTGGGGGGACGGAGGGGGGCAGGAGTAATATTTGTAACCCTAACAATATTTGTACCTCCATAATATGATGAAATAAATTTAAAAAATTTAAAAAAATGTAAATAAAGGAAAATGGGAAAGAAAAAAAAAGAATGCTTAGTTTCCTCAATATGGGCACAAAGATGCTATTTATTTTTCTCTATCTAGAATACAATATTGGATATTATAGAAATGAAGGAAAAATCTTTTTATAGTATAATATAGAAATACTGCAGAAAGCAACATGGCCCATCTTACCTGTGTTTTAGGGCAAATTGTATTATACTATATGTTGTATTATACTGAAGAATGGACACAAACATATTTCAGGAACTTCTGAAAATGTGATGGAAGGAATAACTCAAATCATTTGGTGTTCCAGGAATTTTAGTTGTGTCAGATTGTAGATACACTTTGGTATCTTTAAATTCATAAAGTATTATACTAGCAAGTGGTCAAAACAACAAGACTAGTTTTAAAAAAATTCTGAAGTATGGAGAAGTTCTAATTGTGTCAGATTTCATATGATTTTTATTTTATTTAGTAGAAAAATATATACTTAATGAACATATATATGATTTACTAAGCATTTATAATCATATATTGGTAGGATGAAGGCTTAAGAAGCAGATGCATATTTTTAAGCATATAACTGAGTTATCAACTTCTAAGAACATGCACTGAGGGGCAATATTACTCATGAAGCAAAAGTAAGATGATGTTCCTTTTTTTTTGCCAGCTAGTTTTATATTAAACAAATGCTGCTGGCAGCACAGCGGTAATAATGTTGTGATCCTAAAGGTTTCTTTGTGTAACATTCTTGACAAATGCTTGATTATCCAGAAGAAGCCATCTGTATGTATCTGACATCTCGTAGGAGGCTATGCCACTATTTTTTCATGAAGAAATGTCTGGATGGGGGTGTAGGTGTTCTCTAATGCATTTCTTCATGTGTTGATTTCTTTATAGCTAACCAGCAGACTTATCCCCCAAATGAGCAACCAGCCCTGAGGCCTTAAACTGCCATGTCTGCCAGCTATGGGGTGGGTGAGCCGCAGAAGTGGTCTGCTTTCTTCCTTAGACTCAATAATGCTCTTGAAATGGTGGCTTAACATTTGGAAAATGATGTGAAACTTTAAGAGCAACAAGTCAAATAGACGGTGAGGCTTGAGGGATTGTAAAGGGATATGGACGTTTCTAGTGCAGATTACCAGGCCTTCAGTTCAAATGCAGCTGTGCTCAGCTTTTACTAAACATGGTTCCACATGAAGGCCGATGGGGCCTGCTGCAAAGCGGGGCGGGTGCTCTTGGTTCCCTTGTAGACAGCTGGGAAGCTGAAAACCCAGTTAAGAGGACCACCATTTCAGCTGGCTCTCCCGGAAATTTGAACTCGCCAGGAGACCCAGGCCTACTGAGCTCTCTGCTTTCTGCCTTCTTAAAGCATCCCCTGGGCTCTGCAGGCCCAGGTCGTGCGCTGGGATAAAGCGCGTCCTGTGTCCATGTGAACGGCACTAGTTCTGTCAGAGGCAATCTTTCCTGCATGAATCCAGTTGGTCAAGAACAGAGCTCATGAATAGGGGACTTGGCTTCCCAGTTTGACTTCTTGTTTCTGGAAAACTCATATATCTCTGAGTCCCCAGCAGGCCCATTTTATCCCAGAGTGCCAAGAGATATCCCAGATAGTTACCTCCAGGAGAGGCAGGTGCAGCTCTTTGATGTGGCTCAGTTGCAGCAAGATTTGCATAATTTTCTGTGACTTCCCCTTCTACTCTGACATCCACCCTGGGCTGAAGAAAGATGCTGGGGGCTGGCAGGAGGCAGCCGGGCAGAGAAAGCAACCATCTGGAGTTCTGGAACAGTGGGTTGTAGTACTGGATCTGCCAAGAATAATTCTGGATAGTCCCATGACCTCTTTAGAACCTCAGTTTCCCCATCCATAAAAGTGGACCATTGCACTTGGAAGGTTTCTGAGCTATGATGTAGTTTCCAAGGTGCTATTTTAAAAATGGAAGACAGGGCTATCAAAAGAGAAATAATTGTGGCTTAGACTACTAATAGCAATTAAATTATATAAGCTCATGGTAAATGAACAAAATTTATTTATTCTGTAGAAACCTGAGGATGTGTTTATAAAGACCAAAATCCACAATGGCACTTAAATGAAGATTGCTTTGTAAGATGCATGCATGTGACAAAGACGGCACAGAAAGTGGTGAAAGTGGCCTTGTGAGTGGGAGAAATACAGGTGTGATTTTTTTTTAAATATAAATTTGTTCTAGCATTTTATTTACTGCTTCTGTTATTTTTTTCAACAGCTAAAAACAAACTTCCAAACTGCTTTTATCTTTAAATTTACTTTATGGAGGTAGTCATGCCACTGTTAGAAAAACTTTATTAGACTGCACTTACTACATTATCTAGAACATAACACATTTGTACGCCTATAGATCCACCTTCTCCCCCAAACCACACAAAGCAAAAAATACAGATGACTGGTTGTGTCTTTCCCTATAAATAAAAGGAGGCAGAGACAGTAAATTTAGAAAGGTGGCATGTTACATTACCATAACACACCAGAAACCCAACGTGAGAACAAAAGTGCTATTTATCAACCCACTGAGAGCTATGATTCTGTGGACTTTCATGTCTTCAGTGTTACTGGAGTTTATATAATTCCAGAATTTATTCTTTATCTTAGAACTTCATCTTTGGGAAGCTTTTTAGTAAAACTAGGAGGTAGAGTATGGAAGGTACGAGCCGGAAAGGGAACAAAGATAAATGAGTGAAACATGCAAGTAGCCACACTCCAAACAGCAACAGAAGACGGACATTTTCAAATTTAAAGGGAATCCTGAGTGTCACAATACTCATCATTTCCACATCCGTGTACTTGTTTGCAACCCTAGCTCTGGAAACACCACCTGATTTCTATTTAGTATCTTTCCAAAAACACCATTTCAGGTCCCAAATTCATTTGTCTGATTTGAAAATAGAAATTTAGTAGAAGATAAAACAGAAGTATGGATGGCGATATTGGCATTAATTATATTTCTTTTCACCTTTAAGGAGTATATTTCTCACTCTTTCTGTTTCTGTCTCCCTCTTAAATACGATGCATGTATTTATTATTAGGTACCTATCTTTGTAGAAAACATAATAAGTAGCTCAGAGTATTATTGAGTGTGAAGAATACAGGATTTCTTTCTGTTACTTCAAAAGTTTTTGTAAAAACAGGCTGAGTTTCTAAGGTTAATGAGAGGACAGAGAAGTATGACTAACATTTACTAAAACCTACCCTATTCTAGGCTCTCTGCTATGTGCTTTAAATACTTTATCCCATTACCCCTCATACCAACTGTCTGAGATATTACATTTTTCTTCCAGCGTCATCAGAGTGGTGTCTTAAGAGCAAGATCCTTTTTTAAAAATAAAGAAAGCTACTCGTTTTCTCATAAATTGTGGAGTGTAAATCCCGACCTTGTCTCCCATTTCAGGTGTGGCTTGACTCCCAGCTCTATGACCTTGAGCAAGTCACCTCATCTATGTACTGGGGAGAACGATATCTATCTCAACATAATATATTTAATATGTGTTAATAAAGGGGAATATGAAAGAAAGTGAGTTGACTGGAAAAGAGGACTTAAAATTAGAAGAAAAAACGTTACCTAATAAAGTAAATTACAGGTTTTGCACCTTTGAGTCCTAGTGTGTGACCTGGTGGGACTCGAGGGGGGAGACTGTGGGCAGGGCTTCCCTGGAGAAGACGTCCCTACCGTTCCACCCGCCACAGCCAAGCTTGGTTGTCCCCCCAGTGTCAGAGGCTCCCATTGCACCCTGCACTTCTTCTCATTTGCAGAACCCATTGCCCTTCTCATCACTTCTTCCCCACCTCTTCCCAGCTAGGTTGGAGGCTCCAGGTATGCTGGGACCATCTCTCTTTGCCGTTGAATGCCTGGCCCATGGGGCCTGAGGCAGAGCTGCAAATGGAGGCCCTGGGCTGTGGGTCACCCCCTTTCTCTTCCCACACTGGACACCCCGGCTTCATCCTCAAGCTCTGTCCTCCTCCACTTGACCACAAGGTCCTGTGCCTCCTCCTTGGGGCCATTGGGTACTTGGAGCAGGATGTAGACATGGAAGAATGGGGCTGGAGCAAACTCTCTAGATTGTGGGGCCCAGAGAAGGGGCCCCAGTTGCTTGAGGCCAATGTTTCCAGCAGCCAAGAAGCACTGCTGAACAAATGATTAACAGTGAATATGCGGAAGCACTGCCACAGAGAAGTAATATTAAACTGACCTCCAGGCCCTGAGCCGCAGGAGCCGTGCAGCAGGTTTCCGTGGCAGAGAGGGCGGGTCTGAGGGGCAGCAGTGGGAGAGCCTGGATGAAACACTCACTGTAGCTTATTGTGCTCTAGTTCCCCCCCCCATTACTTTTCTATAACTTTTAAGGGCAGAGAATGTTTCTTTTCATCGCAGAGAAAGTTTCGTCTACTTGGGTGTCTACTAAAGAGATAATCCCAAGCTTCTTGGTAGTGACTCAAGCAAACAGAAATTGGATATCCTGGGACATAACCAGGACCCTCAGGTTATCTCCCTCTTTGTCACTAGTATTTTCTAGATCCACACATGTCTAACTTGTTCCTGAAAATGTATTTAAAGTTCAGATTATTAGGTGAAATTTTAAGGCAAGGTATATTTGTATAACATAACAGCAGTGTTTATGGGGAAGAGGTAGATGAAACTGAACCATCCTAATAAAACAAATCTGAAATCCAAGCAGAAATTTTTGCTATATGAAAACAAAGTCGCCTCTCTTACAACTAGATCAATCTATATGTAGGGGTAGCGTGAGAGCAGGAAGGGCTGAGAGAATCTTCGTGAAGCAGCACAGACAGCTCCTGGGGATGAACCCAAGTGCCATCTGCTTTCCTTCCTTCTTTCATCCTAAGCATACAAGAATAATTCTGAGAGATTCAGAATGTACCTCAGTTATAGAAGCAGAGAAACAAAAGGGAATGTACATTCAGTAGACAGGAACTCCATTAAAAAAAAAGAATTGACAATTACTTAGAAGTCAGGAAGCCAATTTTTGAATCAATACCTTGCTTGAGTAGGGTAACGTGATGTCGTGTCAAAGTAGGAAGCATTATCAAAGCTGCATTTACTTTGCATCAGTTTTTAAGTAGTCCTGGTCAATGCTGAAACATCTGAGAAAGGAAGTTCAGTCGGCAAGGAGTTACAATCTGACCTAAATCTTTACACTCCACCAGCCAAATCTTACCATACAGGACAAAGCCAAGCAGGTGTGAGTGCTTTAGTACTCACATTTACTTGGTTTTAATGTAAATGCCAAAGAACATCTCCATTCAAGCCTTTTACCCCCCCACCCCCCACCCCCCCCTGAGAATAAACAGCATAACAATAAACAGGCACAACCACAGAATAGGGTCCCTCTGGTCCCACTCAAATTCTTGGTGGCATTGCAAAAACACAATCTGAATGTTATTAAAGGGGAAGTGGAAAACAAATGATTTAAAGTAAATTACATGAAACGAATTTTCATTATCTCAGCTTTATTTAGTATGTGAGAAATTCAATGTCATCCACACATGTATGTCATTGAAGAATAATTTCAGCTTAATTCACTGAAGGGGCAGAAATAGATTTAATTTGTGGAAGAATTAACCATGATTTGCAGTATCATTATCATATTGAGAAAGTGCTCGGGAAAGTGGACTTGAAGAGGAAGTAAAGAGCGAGACTGGTGAAATGGATCATGAGGAAGGAAGCAAATTTGTTTTTTCAATATTTGGCACAAAGCCTTTTCCCATGAGTTTTAAATTACTAAGAAAAGTAAACATTTTGGTAACTGTTTTAGAGAGATTTATAGGTGACCCTAAATGCAATCTACTCGGTGACTGACTCAATCTTAATTCCTTTGGTTCTTGGTTGCAGAAAGGGCAACATTGTTACCACTTGCTTGGTCAAAGGTTACACTTCCTGCCCTCCATCAACCCAGCTGGAACATGTGAGTGTTTTTAGATACTAGTCAGGTCACCTTCCAAGGGGGAATCACTCAAGCTAACCATCTGATTAAGGGGCTTTCGTAATGAATCCTGCTACCAGGTATGCAATTAGCTGGCTCTAGCTTCCCCTTGCTTAATGAAATGCATGTTAGGTGCACATTCATGGAAAAGCTAAGCAAACACAGGCAACTGAGAACTAGAAAGCTAAATAGTCATCCTTTCTTCTTAAATTTTTTTATTTTAACTACATTTTAATTACATTTCTTTTGGTAAGATACAAAGTTTTTGTGCTCACATCCCAGGAAATTTGGGAACTCGGACTGCCATGTTTCAGTGGTTGTTTCTCCTAAGAGGATTCCACAAGAATGGCTTTAAATGTTACTGCCCACGGCAGTGTCGTGGGTGTCCTTTCCCTATGGCTTCTAGTAACAGAGGACTCTTCCTGAGTGCTCACAAGAGCTAAGCATTGTCTTATGTTCTTTACTTGCTTAAGACTCACAATTATTTCTTTTTCACAAAGAAACGGGAGACAGTCTAGAATCTGTTCACTTAACCATGACCCAGATCAACACGATTGGGCCAGAGCAAATAGTGACGCCCTCAAAAGTTGTCCTGGGTTTTCCAGGGTCCTCTTTCTGCTTTCCCCTTAGAAGCATCCCTCTGCTGGCCTTCAGACGCTAAAATGCTGGACTCTAACCAGCCTCTCAACTCAAAGCAGAGAGCTGCCATCTTAATTTATCAATCCTATCTCCTAAACTCAGGGTGGGCACTGATGTGGTACTTCCTGCAGGTATTGGCTTGTCAGCCTGGCCCTTCCAGCCTCGTATTCCCTGACTACAGGTATTGTTTCAGGGATGTGCCCATGATCTACTTTAGTTAGTCCAGTCAGAGTTAAGGTAAGGCTTCCCCAAAAGAAAAGAGGCCTGCTTTTCCAGCTGGACTTGAACCTGGGAGGCTGTGAGGCAGGAGCTGCTGCACCCTATGGACCACATGGAATTGGAGAAAGGCACAGACACAGAGGAGAGCAGAGCCTACTAAGAGCCACAGTGATACGGAAAATGTTGGGCATCCAGACACGGTCGCTTGCTGCCTCCCCACTGCTCCGCAGTCCAGCGCTGTGCCTGGCCAGTTGGAGGGCACGCTGCTGGGCCGGGGTCCCGGCAGAGAGCCCGCCTGGCCGCATGCCGCTGCCTGTTTCCGGCCACGCTGCTTGTGTGATCCTGATTGGGTAAATTTTGAATTCCACTGTCTTTGATGGGATGTTAAAGCTTGTTGTCGATTGGATGTTAAAGGTTGATTTTGATTGGATATTAAAGCTTGTTGTCGATTGGATGTTAAAGGCTGATGTTGATTGGATGTTAAAGCTTGTAGTTGATTGGATGCTTTTTGAGCCCTACCAAGGGTATAAAAGCAGGAGGAAACCAAGGCAGAAGGGGCAGGAGATCAGAAGACATCTGTAACACTAGGTGCGCTGAGCCTGCTGTGGAAGAATAAAGACTGTTCTCCAACTCTTTGTGTGCCACTGGGTTCTTTCCCAAGTCAAGAGCTGTAATACTAGCTGTACACATTGCTGCAACAACAGCAGAGGGGCTGGATCCTGGGACACAGTAAGCCCCAGTGCTGCTGGGTCTGTGGCTGGTTCTATCCCAGGGCCTCTCAGCTCTTGGACCCAATAAATTCTCTTTTTGCTGAACTAGTTTGAGTTAGGTTTTCTGATGCTTGTCTTAAAAATAAGTCTTTATATCAGGAAATAAAAATGTTGCCCAGGGACAGGGAGAAGCCACTGTGCCCCTTCAGAGAAGCAGAGAGTGAGGGAGGTATTATGGCAGAAGGGAGAGGGTGGGATGGAAGAGACTTAACATTGAAAAGCTACAGCTTTGGCATTTATTTCCTCATTTAATGCTGCCAATAATCTTGCAATGAAGGCAGCATTCTTTCCAGTTCACAAGTGAGAGAACTGAGGCTTGGGGAGGTTAAGTAATGTTACCCATTTCACCCTGTTTGTAAGTGACTGATCTGGCCTTCAAACTCAGAGGTCCACCTGGTTTCACAGGCCACCTGTGATTTTCTGCCACTCCAGGCTGCTCTGGAGGGTGCTGGGTAGGGAGGGAGGCATGTGGAGTGAAATTGTCCAAGGCACTCCATGTTTGACATTGCTGTGGCCATCTTCAGAGCACTCAACACAGCATCTCATTTGCTGAGCCCAGTGGATGAGATGGGTGGATGTTGTCTCCAATTCCTGGAGATGGACTTGGGCATGTCATTTGGGTAGACAGGATTAGAACACTTTGGTTGTGAATATTAAGAGGAAAGAAATGAATATGAAAATGCGATGCATTCAAATTTGCTATGGTCATAAGAGGACTCATGGAAGACACTGTGAACTCAACATAACTCTTGGACATTTTTCTTTTTTTTTTGGTCTGGGAAGAGTCTGAAACACTGCTGTTGCCATGGTAATGAGTAAGAGAGCACTGTGGTATGTTGGAGAAGAGAGAGGAAAATTTATTTTCCACATTTAATTAATGGCAAGACAAATATTTGTTTAACAACATTTTAAATGTTGCACTGTGAGTACAGTTCCATACTAGATGTTTTGAGACTGTTGAACAAAAGTCAACTTTGTTGGGGAAGCCAAAATACGCAGAATCATAGAGCAATTAAATAGCAAGACATGAGCAAGAGAAGATTAAAAAGCATGTATGCAAGTGTTCAGAGTACACCATGCATAACAGGAGTGATAATAATTTCAGTGGGGCTGGCCAAAGGCCACTTTTTGTATCTCTTGAGTTTTGAGCTAAGATCCTAAGAATTAACCTGGTCAGTAGACATGGGCAAGGAAGATACCTTTTGGTAGGAGCAAACTGAGGTGTCCTTTATTCTCCTAAGCAAGAGAAAGGCATACCTGCATCTCTGGAGTTGGGGACGATGGAAACTGGTTGGAGCCAAATTTACACTATGCCTATATGAAGAACAGATAGGGAAAGGCGCCTACCAGTGACATTGGGAGGGCTTTGACTAGGATGGCAACTGGGAAAACATAGAAAAGGTGAATCCAAACAAATATAGCTGGACTTTCTGGCTCAGTTGCCCAAGGACAGTGTGCAACATTGGTATGTGAATAGGACTGGGTCTTATTCATCTTCCTTTAGGGCCTGGCACTAATTATGATATTGATATGTATTTACTGGATGAATGAATGAACGAACGAGTCTGACTAAACTGGGAGGATGTCTCAGAAGCAGGAGAAAGATAATAGCTATTGATCAACGGCTGGAAGCTACAGAGAGTTCAAGAAGATTCAGAAGGGAGCAGAGCCATTTTTCTTTACAAAAGTGAAGAAGTCATTAACTGGATGGGAATTGTGGTTTCTTTTGTGGTGGCGCAGGTGGGAGTTAAGCTGGAGAGGATGGATCTTTTTGACTCAATTAGATGGCCTGATTACACCAGGTCTTCAACTTCCCCATCAATCAATATTCATGTCCTTAATGCTCCCTGCTTCCTTTCTCACAAAAGCAAGGCACATCAGGAGCCAAATCCAAGGCCATGCTCTCCATGGACATATTTGCTTTGGTATAAAAGTTTTCTAGCTTGGGATGTCTAAGTTTTATTTAACTCTGCCCAGCAATCTCAGTGTTTTGTTCTTCAACCTGTTTCCAGACTTTTGCAGACTTGTCTTCTCTCTTAAAGGGTCATTTCTCTTTTCTCCAAACATCTTCTAATACACCTGAACAAATCAATTATAAGAAAAAGTCATTTTGTGGTTTTTGACAGATTTTGTGACAAGAGGTTGAATCTCTTCCTACATATATCTGAAGTCAACAGAGCTTTTAATCTTTCCTTGTTTCTTTCAATGCAGGAAATTGTTCTGGTCAATGGTGTCCCTCCACCCATGGGTGCCCAGTGTGTCCAGAGCCACAGGGTTCTCTGATGGTCCCCTAGGCTGATGGTTCTGTGTGCAGGGGCTCCAGGAAATGGAATCCCTTTCCCAAGCTGGATGCCTTGGAATTTGCCTCTTTCTTCTTGCAATTCCTTCAAACATAGATAATCTGAGTTAATTCCTTTGGGGTTCCTGTGCATTTAGCCCTTGCCTCTTCTGCTGCTGTTCTCCACTTAAATACCCATGGCACGTTCCCTAAACTCCGTTCAGTGCTGATCCTTACTTTCTTGCATAAAGAATTGCATTAAATACAGACTTCCTTTAAGTGGGATTCTTACACAATCATATATGTGTGTGTGTGTGTGTGTGTGTCCGTATTTGATGGTTGACTGTCATTCTCGTCTATAAAATTCTTTCTAATCTCACTTTTCAAAATGAACCTTTGCTCTTCATTTCTTTTAGCTCATTTTGGGAAAGGAGCTCCCACAGCATTCGGGGAAAGGATGATTAGACTAGGCAGGGGAATACTTGAGTGAAAATACCAGGTTTTCCATTTTCCTTGTCTCTTGGGGAATGAAACAACTTGGCGCAGGAACATTTTGAGGTGTTGCCAAGAAACAGCTGCTTCTAGAAATCAGTTCATTAGGCCCTTAAGTTCTGAGACATTTGTCTTCCCAGCTTGATTGTAAACTTTTTGAAAGTGGGAACTGATTCTTTCTTTCTTTTCCTTTTTCTCCATACTCTGAGCTAACTTCAGGATTGAGTTCTTCGAATTGTGATGGGGCCCTTCTTCAACTGTAGCTGGTGCCCAGGTTGAGGTAGCTGCTAATTCCTGTTGTGTTGGCTCTGTTAAAATTGATGTCTTAAAATTGAGGCATTTCAAGAATGAATTTATGCCAATGGAATGTGTTGGTGTTTTTGCTATAGTTATCTAGGATATTTTTTGCCACAAATGTCAGAAAACCCAATTCAAAGGGATGTCAACAGTAAGTGGAATGTTCCCAGTGCATTTGGAATTTACCCTTATTTTTCTGGCAAAATTATTAATAGAACCCCCTTCACTCTCAAAGCTGCCTGGATTTGCATGATAAAGTGTATGGTCATCTGTATTAGTAGCCAATGGCTGCCGTAACAAATGACCACAAACTTAGTTGCTGTAAACAACACAAATTCATTATCTTATGCTTCTGTAGTTAGAAGTCCAACACAGGTCTTATTGGACTAAAATTAAGGTGGCAGCAGGACTGTGTTCCTTCTGGTTGCTCTAGAGAAGAATACATCTCCTTACTTTTTTTGGTTTATTTTTTAATAGACTTTATTTTTTGGAGTAGTTTTAGGTTCACAGCAAAATTGAGCAAAAGGTATGGAGATTTCCCATATAATCTCTTAGTTCACACATGCATAACCTCTCCCATTATCCTTGCTTTCTCCAGTTTCTAGAGGCTGCTTGCATTTCTTGGCTCAAGGCCCCTTCCTCTAACAATGCCTGGCTGAGTCTTGCTCACACTGCCATCTCTCTGGTCCTTTCTTCTTGTTTCCTCTCCCACGTTTAAGGGTCCTTCTAATCACGGTGGGCCCACCCAGACAAGGCAGGATAATCCCCCTTTTTAAGGCCATCAGTTGAGTTGCACCCTTGATTCCATCTGCAACCTCAATTCCCCTTTGTATTGTGACCCAGCATATTCCCAGGAGCCAAGAATTAGGCCATGGACACCTTTGGGGGTGGGGATCATTCAGTCAACCACAACATTATACTCATAAAGAGCTTTGTCATCATACATATCAAGAGGTCCAGAAACAGGGTGACGCCAGAAGGGTGAGTTCACAGCTGATGACACCAGCATGAACACAGGTTCTCACGTCCTCCTGCGGAGCCATCTTCAGAGTGCAAGCCCGTCTTTGGGTTCGTGTGCAAGACGGCTGCCGTGTTCTCAGGCACCGTGTGCAGACACAACCTCAGCCAGATGAAGCAACCAAGGGATGGAAAAAGGGCTGTTTTTCACATGTATCTCTTTACCAGTGATGAAAATCTTTTCCAGAGCCCCACAAGAAGATGCTTGTGCTTCACTGGCTAGAGTTGTGCACATTACAGTCACCCTAGGGAGCATATGGCTGCAGAGGGAGTGGAGGCTGGAGTAGCATGGGTTTTCTCAAGGGAAGGACAAAGGAGGACTGCCTCTCAGGCAGGCAACCCGAGGTGCACTCATAGGAAGGTGGGAACAGGCTCATGATTAATGAGTCCAGACAGAGATTGGCATCCTCAGGGCACTCTTCTGATATCTTCTAGTTTCTATGCATCAAATTCTTTGGGATTATGAAGTGTGTTATAGTTTCCTTTAGAGTGACAGCTCCAGAAATCTGAGGCACAGCAAGATTGTTTTCAGTATCTCACAGATGAAATGGCATTTCATTTCATTTTATGAAGCAAAATGGCATTCATAGAAGGCAGGTCTTCTACCACACCCGGTAGTAGCCATCTCATGTTTGCGTCTCCTCCTCACTGCGGCTGCTTTGACATGTTAGTCCTGTTTTATGGTCCTGCTTAGAGTGAATGTATGTATAATCTTCAGGAGCAAAAGCAGAACTTGTCAGGATATTTTTATGTTTTACAATAATCTTGAAAGTTTTTGATATTACCCATGCTTAAAGCTTCAGTAACTATAGTAGCCAATAATCTCATATACCTTTCTGAATATATGCAACAACATTGACAGCTACAGCTGCATGATACGGAGCAGTACATTCCAGTAAACAACCGGGCTTTAAGGACCTATTATTATTCATAGGGGGAATATATGGTAAACACAGGAAGTTACAAACAATAAAAATTGCCTCATGTCCTTGCAACAGCCCAGTGGGTTTACAGATAGATTGACCCTGGGATACCTTGCAAGTGACCAATGTGACAGCTGTGCTATAGAGCACCTGCTCCATTGCGGGTTAAATTAGAAAGGGTGATAATCATTCATTGTTATTTCGGAGTCTGTTTATTTGTCTGTCAATCTATCTATCTATCTATCTATCTATCTATCTATCTATCTATCTATCTATCTATCTATATCTGAAAATTCTGAACTAGAGTCTTTCCAGGGCTTGGAGCTTCTCCCAACAAAATCTGGAATAACTGAATATCAGCACGACTGAGTAGCCACTTACAGAGCTTCTAATTACATAGCTACAGGTGGCACCACCTGCTTAGTTTTCATTGTTTTCAAAACAGCTGTTCATGGTAGCATGTTTTCACTCTTCAGAAATGAGGTGAGAGAAACAAAGAAAAGCAAAAGAGAGAAGTTAATTCCTTGGGTTTATTTTCTTCAAGTATTTTCCTCAAATGTACCTGGTTCATAAAGGCATTCTACCACAGAGAGTCTATGGGGTTAAAGAATATTAATGTTTTAAATACTCAATACTTTTGCTTAAAATGCTTCCTATAAAGGTTGTTTAAGGATTGCATGGATGGGTGGGTGAATAAATGAGATAAAGATGGCAGATTCACTTTGTGTGGGGGAGGCAGCATGTTGTAATAGAAAGTTCAAGGGCTATGATTGCTTTATGACTTGTCTGAAACAGGAATAATTCAGGGGAATTTGCATAACCTCTGAAGAAAAATATTGAATTTTAAAACATGTGAAAAAAAAAACCTTCCATCTGTAAGTTCAAACAAGGATGGTACGCTTCTTTTTCATTTATCCATTAGCAAAGATTAAAAAGTAAGACAGTGAGAGTCATGGCAAGTGTGTTATAAGACAAACACTCTCTATCACTGCTGGTGTGAACTGATAAAATCTTCCTGGAAAGATATTTGGTAAAATGTAACAGGAGTCTTAAAAACTCTCACGCCCTTTAATCCAATTATTCATCTTTTAATTGGCATTCTTGTTGAATATGATTTGTATATGAAGAGGTTTATGGCTGTGCTTTTCATAACAGTGAAACATTGATAGCATCTAAATGTGCTTTAGTAGAATGGTTAAGTAAAGGATGGAATATCCGTATACTAGTATATCATGCTACCATTCAAATTTTTAAGTATGATGTAATGTTAAAGAAAAAAGGACTATGTGAAATTATGTATGGAGTGATGGGCACACCTATAGCCGTGACTCAAGCATTACAAAAGCGATCCATGTAACCAAAAACATTTGTACCCTCTTAATATTTTGAAATACAAAGAAAAGAAACTACATATGGACCAGGAGTTCAACTATGAGAAGGAAAATATGCTGAAAAATATTGGTTGGCAATTTGGGAAAATGGTGACTGCCTGTGGATTTTTTTTTCCTGAATATTATTTATATCTTTCCTTATCTTCCTCAATGGGCAAGGGCTATTTTGATCCTTATGAAAAAAAAATTTTATAAGAGACTTTGGAAGCAGAACTAGATTCTAATTTAGGCTCTGCCATACACTAATTATGTGATTTTTGTGAATTATTTAATCCCTCTGAGCCTCAATTTATATCTGTAAAATGAAGAAGACAGCATCCAACTTTCAGGACAGCTGTGATGCTTAAATAGGACACGGTTTTAAAGGAGCCTCGCTGAATTGCTGGCCTACGTTAGACAGCCAGTAAATAGTACTTATTATAGTTTTTACTGGGGGTAAGAGGTGATTACAGCTGGCATGAGTATTTTCTTTTTACTTTACCAATTAATATTTTATGTTTTATTATACACTTCAACATTTTACAGAAAAAAAAGATAAAGAATCTGTTAATGTTAAACTCCAGCTCATTACATATATATCTTCTTCTGATTCTTTCTAATGTAGAGACCCACATTCTTATATGAATATAATCAGTAAAGACAATAATTTATGTCTTATTCAACATTTTTGAATCTCATTTAAACATTTTTGCATACAATTTTACAGACATCAATGTTAGTTAATGACTACATAATAGTCTATGTTAGCAATAGCAATACACCAACATTTACTTACTCATTTCACAATTGCTGAGCTCTTCTGTTTTTAAACTCATAGGAATGGAATTGCTAGAAACATCTTTATACAAGTGTTTTTGTTTTTTTTTCTTTTAAATATTTTCCTGGGCATATGCTATTTCAAGTGAGTTATGTCAATGGAATGATCAACTTGAGCTCTTGTATTGTTTTAGCAGGGCTAAAGAGATGATAGAGAACAAAAGGCTTCCTTTTAAGAACATAACATACAGGTTGCTTATGTCACATTTGGTCCCTTTGGAGTTTAGTAGTAACATGGTCCTCATTAGTTGGTCAATGGGGGCTGGGAAATAAAATCTCTACTGACTATGAGCTCACTTAAAACCTACATAGAAATGGAGTGCAGGGAGTGTATTCTACTATGAAAAGAGGCTCAGGGCCAGTGCTATGGCTCAAGCCTGTAATCCCAGCACTTTGAGAGGCTAAGAGGATCACTTGAGTTCAGCAGTTTGAAGTTGCAGTGAGCTATGATGATGCCACTGTGATCCAGCCTGGGTGACAAAGCACAACCTTATTTCAAAAAAAAAGAAGAAAAAAGAAAAAGAAAAGAAAAGAAAAAGAAAAGAGGACAGATGGGGGGGGAATAGGGCTTCCCTATTATCTGTTGTACTTTCTCTGTGAAGTTTTTTTCTGAGGTCCTTAGCCTGAATTAGTTTCTCTCCCCTCTGGGTCCCATATTTATGGTAAATCATTTTTTGTACATATCTTTGTCTCCTGAGTCTGCTCTCTTTGAGGACAAGCATAGTGTTTCCTTCTTTTAGGGATTTACTTTCTTATTTCATACTCATATGGATACTATTATTTTTCAATGTCAGACATCTATTACATGGATATCTCACGTAGAAGATGAAGCTTTAATTCTCTTTCACCTTCCTTCCACAATACACATGCCCCTCCTATGTCCTCAGCCCACTCATTATAGTTATATAGTAATTTTATTTATGCCAACATTGTGTTGTCTTTAAATAATTATGACTATGTAAATACTTATTCATGTATTAAGCCATGTAGTGTAATATAATAAATTTTCTCATCCTGTTTTCCCTGGATATAATCATGCTTTTTTTAAAACAAATTATAATTGTTACTTAATATCTATGTACTTATATCTGAAGTCAATCCAAACTTTCCCCAAATTGCACAAATCTCCTTTCAAAATCTTTATACACAGCCGGGTGCCATGACTCAGGCCTGTAATCCTAGCACTCTGGGAGGCTGAGGCAGGAGGACTACTTGAAGTCAGGAGTTCGAGACCAGCTTGAGCAAGAGTGAGCCCCCATCCCTACTAAAAATAGAAAAATTAGCCAAGGATGGTGGCACATGCCTGTAGTTCCAGCTACTCAGTAGGCTGAGGCAGGAGGATCTCCTGAGCCCAGGAGTTTGAAGTAGCAGTGAGCTATGATGATGCTACTGCACTCTACACAGGGCAACAGAATGAGTCTCTGTCTCAAAAAAAAAAAAAGTTTAAACACATTAAGCATAAATTATATCTTCTTGAAGAAAACAAGACTTCTGACAAGCTTTAGTCAGTACTATCTTTGAGGCCTACCACACAGCTATTATCTTTCTTCACTATTCTTCAACTTCCTTTCGTAAGTGGCTCCCTTGTTTCTTGGATCCCATGTCTCCTTTCTTTTTTGGGCTTATTCTCTTGTTTTGCTAGCACAACACCCTCAAGAAGCTTCTTGAGAAAGGGTTCCTGAGAAGTAATAGTTGAGACCTTGTTGGTCTGAAAAAAAAATACCTTTATTCTATTCTCACATGGAAATGAGAGTTTGGCTTCTAGAATTTTGTGTTGCTCTTGAGAATTCAGATACTGTTCTGCCTCTTGATCTTTCATAGATGTCTTGCTTTATCTCTCTGGCATAGTCTAAATCCTTTCTCTTCCCTAAGTCTTCTGAAATTGCATGATGATTTACTTTGATGTGAATCTATTTGCTTCTGGGTACCTGGCAGGACTTTTGCTTCTGGAAATTCATGTACTTCACTTATCAAAATTGTTCTTAAATTATTATTTTGATTTCTTCTTCTCAGTTTCTTCTCTTTTATTTTCTTTCTGTAACTCCTATTTTTCGGATTTTGGACTTCTTGGCCTGGTGTTCTAATTTTCTTACATTCTCTCTTATTTTATTTCACAATTATTTCTAGGTCTCTAATTTCTGTCCTAATTTCTAATTTTCAAATTTTTAAAAATTTTTTCCATTTTGGTTATTCCATTTTAAATTGATCTAGAAATGAAAAGCTCATATAAAAATGTTTATAAAAGCAAAGCATAGTTTTTTACTCCTTGCAATATCTCTGTTTTTCAAATTTCTTTTTTTCTGCTTGCTTGTTTTGGCTTCCTTTTTCCACATTACAGGCTGTCATCACATGTCTTGTGATTCTTGGCTATCTGCTCATTTTAGGATTGGGGCCAGTAAAAACCTCTGTTCACATGTGTGTGTGGCTGAAACAAATGAGCTCTATAGAGCAGAGCTATAGCTGACCCACAAGGGGGGGGGGATGAGGCAGAAATAAACCTTTATTGTTGTAAGTCACTGAGATTTGGGTATTCTTTATAACTATGGCATAACATGGCCGAAGAACACAGGGGTTTAAGAGCCTTTTCTGCTACAAGGGTGGCTTACAAATGTTTTTGAAAAACAAGTTTATGGAGGTATAATTAATTTATAATAAGTTGCATCCATTTAAAATATTCTACGCAATGAATGGTGAATTTTAATGGTGTGTGCACCTGTGGAACCACTTCTACAATCAAGTCACAGAACATTTCCATCATCCCAAAACATTCTGCATATCTCTTTGCAATCCATTCTTCCCTCTGTCTCTGGCCCCAGGCCACCACTGATCTGCTTTTTGTCACTTTGGATAAGTTTGCATTTTCTAAACTTTTACATAAATGGAACCATACAGTGTGTGCTCTTTTGTGCCATACTTCTTTCATTCAGCATAATGATTTTGAGATTCACCCATGTTATTGTGTATATTAGTAATTTTTGTTTTTTTATTATTGAGTATTATCCTACTCTCTGAATATAGCTCCAAATGTTTTTGGAGCTCATTCATACTCATACTCATTCATACTGCTAAATTTTTTGAGCATTCACCCCTCTACACATATATTTTGTGTGTTAGTACTATGGTACTAATATATTTTATATATTATACAATGACACAATCATCTTTAAAAAATATGAGATAAAAATAAATATAATTTATTTTCTCCTTGCATACTAATGCATCACCTGATTAGTCCCCAGGTGTACATTATACACCATTTGTGCCATTTGGATGTATGTCCCCATTTAGATATACCTTATGATGCCTCTAAATTGATTCATTATCTTTCCCCTAACTTTGTCTCTTCCTCCTGATTTCTCCATTCATGAAGTCAGTCTTTTCACCCAATTAGACCAGGTTAGTAAGAATTACCTCCACCCACCTCTTTCTTACCCCTTAAAAAAATCCCCAATCCAAAAATGTTTGAATGAATCAAATAGGTGGTTTATCATTATCTCCCTGTGTTTATAGTCTATTTATACTATCTAATTCTTGGATCAACTATAGATAATTGTATTAATATTTTCTAGGAGATCATCTGTTTCCTTTAGGTTTCAAATATGTCACCATAAATTGTATGTAATATTCTATTATAGTCCTTTAAGCTTCACTAGGACTTGTGATTATGCCCTTTTCACATTCCTAATTTTACTGTTTTGCTCTTTTTTCCTTAATGAAGCTTGGGACAGGTTTACTCATTCTATTAGTCTTTTCAATGAACCAGTTTTTAAATGTATGCAGTTTTATTTTTTATTTTACTAATTTCAGCATTAATCCCCCTAAGGTACAGTTCAGATCACATTATTTCTTTCTTGGTAAGTCCTCAATGGCTCCCCATGGCCCTCTGAATTAAGTGCACACTCTTCAGACAGTACTCTCAGCCTTAAAAATTTGTGCATTGAATAGAGTTCTTTCTCCATTGTCAGAGATGGAAAGTTAGAGTTGTGCAGAAAAGAAAACCATGTCTGCAAACCAGCCCGTAATCTGTTTAGCTGTGTTATACAACACCTTTTATGTTTAACATCAGGGGCAGATCCCTGACCTCTGGCAAGGCTGTGAAATAGTCTTCGCTTTCCTGAAAGTTGGGGATATAAATAATATTTATATATCAGCTCTGCAATACCATAGGATCAGTTTCATGAGCTGTAATTAAATAGGACTCTTGCCATAAATTCTTTAGTTCTTGATGGCATGCAACAGCTGGTGACCTTAGATTTTAATAGTGTTTTCAGGGGAGAAGGAAAGAAAAAGAGGAGATCATTAATATGGTCTGGCCTCTGAGACCTATGTGAATATTTTGGTCTAGTATAGACTCCCACCCACAAAGTGAAAGACATCTGTTCATTCTGTCTGCAGCAGTTGGTATTGGCATTGAAGGCAGCCTTGGTGAATGGATCTTCATAGTCATGCTCTACCCATTTGATTGAGAGGTAGTATTGACCACTTTTGGTAGGCTTAGCCAGGGGAGCTGATATTTTTCTTCCCACAGTAACATCCTCAAAAGCCGATATTACTGATTGAGCTGAGATCTATTTTTATTTTCTATGAGAGAAAAAAAGTAACACTTGTTGCCCCAAAATTGACATACTCAGGAGAATGTGATTGGGGCCTTGTGGGCTTGTGAGTGTTCCTGAATGTGTTGCATAAGGAGGCCACAGACATGGCCACTTCCTCCATGGTCACTTCCCAGGCTCATTATGGATTGCCAGGCAGGCAGGTAACTGGCGGTCTAAGACACTGAGATTTATTGACATGCATATGATAGAAAACAAGTATGAATTTATGTGTAATTTGTACCTGAAGGTGTGATAGGTGGCTCCTTTGTGATTTTGAAAGATAGGTAAATGGGAGAAAGTGCCTAGCTAGTCAAGAATATGGAAATAAAATATTGAAGTGCTATTTCCAAACATTAAAAATTAAATATTTTTATTTGAATTGTTCTGCTAACAAAATTAATAGATAGTCAATATAAAAATTTGGCCAGGCATGGTGGCTCACACCTGTAATCCCAGCACTTTGGGAGATGGAGGCAGGAGGATCACTTGAGATCAGGAATTCGAGACCAGCCTGAGTAAGAGCAAGACCCCATCTCTACAAAAAATGGAAAAATTAGCCAGGCGTGGTGATGTGCACTGTAGTCCCAGCTACTTGGGAGGCTGAGGCAGGTGGATTGTTTGAGCCCAGAAATTTGAGGCTGCAGTAAGCAATGATGATGCCACCTCACTCCAGCCTGGGCAACAGAGCAAGACCCTGTCTCCAAAAAACAAACAAACAAAAAATCATTTTTATTCCTAGTCACATGTCTGTCACAAAAATGCAGCTATATTATATAAATTCTTTAATAACATGCCATGGCAGTTTAAAAAAGGGGTTGCAAATATTTTTGACACTCCTTTTGTGGTTCTCATTCCTTGTATTGGCAGATTAGTAACTCACTTGTGACCAATAGAAGTGTGGCCGAAATGATTCAATGGGACTTCCAAGGCTAGGTCAGAAAATGTGATTCTGCTTTCTGCCTCATTCTTCCTAACATTTGTACTGGAGCCCCAAGCCACCATTCAAGTTCAACTGCCTGAAGACTCCACGCTATAAGGAAGCCAAAACCATATGAAGAGGCTGCAGGCACTGCAGTCAACAGCCCAATTGCCACTGCCTGCTGACAGCCATCGTGGGTCTTGAGCCCAGGAGTGCCTTCAGGTAACTGTAACCCAGCTTTCATCTCACTGCCATGGCTGGAGAGACCCCATGCAAAAACTTCCCAGCTGAGTCTTTCTTAAATTTATGACCTACAAATTTTTGAGAAAAACAAAATGGAGTAATTGGAATAATTTGTTATACAGCAATAGTAGCCAACATATGTGCTTAAAACAAACATAGTAGCATATTATGAATTCTTCTTTCACATTATTCCATTTCCTTTTACATCATTGTAATGGTTTAAAAGTATTTTATTGTATGGAAATAACATACTATTTTTAAACGAATTCCCCAATGTTGAATTTAGCTGGCTTTACCTTCTAGCTAAATCTTGCAATGAATAACCAACCCTATTGTGAAATCTTTGTGCATATTTATGATTTATTCCTTAAGACAACTTCCTACAATTCAAATGTAGAAGTGCTGGAGTTATTATTTTTAGTGCTTTAACAAATATCCTGAAATTATCCTCTATTGGTAGTGTCTAATAGTGTCTGTATACCTGTACACACACACAGAATACAGGAGAGATTGTGGGTTTTAGAGTCAGCAGGCTTTCAGGCTTGAGTTCCAACTCCCAGCTCCACAATTTGCATGACCTTAAGCGAGTTACTTAAATTCCTGAACCTCATTTTAATCACCCATGAACTGGAGCTAATAAAGGATTGCTATGAGAATTAAATGAGGTACAGTATTAAAGTACCAAGCACAGAGTGGTCATTTAAAATGGCAAATATTGTTCTTATAATTTCTTGTTGAGAGTGAAGTAATCACTCTCAGATTTCTTTTTCCTGTTCTCCCACACCTCCTGGGAGATTCTGCTTTCCTTCTGGCATTTGCTGTGGTCCTTGTCCCCTTGGGCCCTGGCTGTAGCTGGTTGGTCAATCGTGGGTGAGTGGTAACTGACAAGAGTTGAAAGTGTCATTTCTGCCAGCTAGTGGACGCGTTTAAGAGGCGATCCTTGAACGCGCAGGCATTTTGAAGGCCAATGGAATGAGTGCTGATGCTCGTGACCCTGGCACCTGGCCTGCAGAGGGAGCAGATGTTCCTGGGGAGGAAGACCCCCCTGTCATCGCACCTGCAAACCACATGCCTTGGGCACTCCCCGTTGTGAGGCTGACCCTGTTCTCAGGCAATCTGGTTGGGACGCCTGGTCTTCCTTCTAAATAAGAGAGAAGTGAGGAAAACAAACCATGCAGACTATTCTTTCACATTAAGTTTTGAATTACTTTCGGGAGACACCACATGAGCTCTGGAAAGTGTGTGAAGGGAAAAGTGGTCGCAGATGTGGGGCAGGACCTGGGTGGCAGCTCTGCAGGCTCCTCGGAGCAGGTTCAGCTCTGGGAAGCTGAAAGGCTAATGTTCACAAATGATGTCTGCCGATTATCAGCAGGTGAACGGGAATGAATGATGTGGTGAAGATCTTCTGAGCCACTTATATTCCTCGATCCCTTTTTTACTCTCAGTCATTCCAGAAAGCTGCATAAATTGAGGACTAAAAAGGGAAAGATTTTTTGCATCTTTAACTTTATTAAAGCTTCATATGGAAACCAGGTCTTGGCTGGAAAGATGTTTACTTTTCAAGAATTTGGAAAGTCTTATTGTAAACATGCTATTATGCAGCAGCTATAGAACCTTCTTATTTAGAGACAGGGACCAGGCAACATGTTCTTTTTTAAAAAAACAATGTAAAAAATTGAAAAAATAATTTTCATTTTGGATATTTCCTTTTAATCTTTGTCTACATACTTATGTTGTAGAATCACAGATTTTATCCCAATATACCTAGCTGTGCAAAAAATACAGCTTTTTGTTTATATAAAATCAATTTAATCTGCCTTATGAATCACCATCTGCATCTTGGTAGTGGGTGAAAAAAATGTTAAACATCAGATTTTTGCTAACTGGCAAATTTGGTCTGGTGCAATCATTGAAACAGTCTTCACAGATGTTCAGATGCTTTGGATAAACAGCCTCTGACTCATGCCTGCCCCCAGCACTGCTCCTCCCTCTGAAGGATCTGGGCATATGAGAGATGAAGTGATGGGAGATGGAAAAGTCTTGAAACTTTAGAGATTTCCTTGGTCTCTATATTGGTCCCTGATGTACAATTGTGGCCTAGTGGCCTCCTGAAAGGGTGACCCAGGGATGGGCCCAATTCCACAGTTTGTGTTGGCTGGCTGCTGGGGTCACCTGCAGTCTGCTTGGGAAAGGCCAGAGGTTTCCCCTAGGGCTTTGGCATCTCTCACCTCGACTCCCTCTTGTGCTACAGGCCCTTTGACTCTGTGCCACATGCTCCATCTGGCCCTTGCCAGGTACTTCCATTTCATTCCTGACCCTGGTGGGCCCCCAGGCTGGCTCTTGGCTCAGCTGCCATCTGTGTCTGCTCCCAGGAGCATGTAAGAACTTCTGGGTCCTGTCCAAACCACGTGGAATCCAGGGTCACCCAGGAAAGCCCTTTTTTGCTATCCATTGTATTTACTTTGATGTGGCAGCCTCCAGGTTGGCATGGGCCAACCTCCTTCCAGAGGCCAATCATGAGGTCGGGCCAAAGCTCTTGTCCCTTCAGCTTTAATTCCCACCCAACCAGCAAGTGTCCCTCATATTCTCATTGAGCAGGAAACTTCCTTAACTAAAATCATGACCCAGTTGGTGACAGCCCTCATCCTGGATATTTTAACAGGGTCACTTGGTTATTTAGACATTCCTTTCTCCCTCAACCAAGTCTGGCTTTAAAGACCAATGACTCCCTAAAGAAAGAAAAAAATTGATTCTGAGATTCGAAGTTAATCCATTGTAAGATTTTCTAATATGTCCTATCCCTTATATCTACCTTGATACTATAATAAATATTTATCCTTGTTTCCATAAAACCTAAATTATTATCATTGTTAGTGCTATAAGATATTTCATGAGTATCAGAATTTAATTAAACATTTCTCTCCTATTGGAGATGGTATCAGTTTGTGGGGGTGGCTATAACAAGGAACCTCAAACTGGTTTAAAAAAACAGAAATTTATTATCTCACAGATCTAGAAGATAAAGTCCAAAGTCAAGGTTTTAGCAGAGCCATGCTCCCTCTAAAATCTACAGGGGAATCAATCATTCCTCGCCTCTTCATAGCTTCTTGTGGTTTGCCGACAATCTTCCACATTCCTTGACTTGTAGACACGTCCCTCCCATCTTCGGTTTTCACGTGGCATTCTCCCTGTGTCTCCTCATATAATCTTCCCTCTGTACATGTCTATGTTGTGTCCTCTCTTAATACAGAAAGCATCAGATTGGATAAGATCCACCCTAAATACCTCTCGTCTTAACTATTATACATCTGCAAAGACCCTATTTCTAAATCAGATAATATTCTGAGGTACTGGGAGTGAGGACTTCAACATATCTTTTTGGGGGGACACAACTCAAGCCATAACAGACATTTATGTCATTTCTAGGTTTTTGCTGTTGGTGGTGGTGGTGACGGTGAGAGTATTATTGCAGATAAAGCTGCTATGGGCATCTTCAAGTATATAGCATCTTACTTCTGATTTAAATGAATGTTAACATTTAAAAGAACATAAGGAAGTTGGAAATAATCATTTTAACTTAAATGATTGACTTCTGTTTTGCATTATTCACACATTTTCAATTGATACTGTAAAGAGAAGAAGAATAGAGATAGTTCAGAGCCTGGAATTGTGTTACACAAATATTACAGGCTCAGAATGAGACAGACATTGTCCAATAGATAATAAGGCATTGCGAGCAAAATTAAGTTTTAAGAACTGGAAAGTTTTGACTACAAAGCCCTCCACAATAAGGAATGTGGAGGTCTAAAATGATAGTAGTCTGAGGTTGAGAAAACCTGATCTATAGAACCATCTCATCATCTGGGCTTTTCCAAAGGATTGTGAATTTGAATGAGTCATTTGCTTCTCTACCACAGTGTCTTCAACTATAAAGGATGATTGCACAGACTTGTGAACCCCATGATTCTGGGGTTCATTAGAAAAGGTAACTAAAAATGTCCATACCTGAAAAAACCCAAAAATGGGATGATCCTGCTCTCCACCAAATCTGGGCAAGTATTAAAGTATATTCCATTTGGGGTTAAAAGGTTCTTTTCATATTTAAATGAACTAATAGGAAATTATTATCTCTCTCTCTCTTTTTTTTTGATCTAAATTATTACTGGGGTAGTTCTGTCTTCCCAGCTGGCTGCTACTGCTGCTCTGCTGGTAGTAGCCAACAGTTTCACATGTATATTATTATTTTCTGGGATCAATCTTCATTTATGTTTTCTTTTGTATCATTTGAAGAGTCTTGAATCTTCTCTTAGTTTTTAAAAGATTTTAATTTTTAAAAATGAGTTAAAAATTCCAATAGAAATGTGACTGTTAAAATAAGTTGTTTCAAATATTTAATGCAGAGTTAGATATTTCTGGGGCTGAGATAAGAGTTGAGAAAGAGCATCAGAAGACAGAGCTGCTGGTTTTTGTGCATAGACACAAAATCCTATATCAGCTTAGAGTCATGCTAGTCTAACATCAGTGGTGAGAACAGTATATGTCATATGGGTTATGACCAAGTGGGTTTTTAAAAAAATTCTCAATAATCTATTTTATATTATTTCTATAATAGCCACGTGGAACTTCATGGCAGGAATATTAATATTAACTAAAAAATATGTCCAGTTACTTTTGCTTAGAATGGAAGATAGATGATTCTCTTCTAAGAACACTAAGTAGGAAATAGTAGGTGATAACTTCTCATATCCCAGTAATAAGAAATATAATAGGATTTGGTAAAAAGAAAATTTGCTTTTGGTGTGACCACAACTAGCCAAATGAAACCATATATCTGCCAATCAACACAGAAATCAATTTATGTGGGTAAAAAACACTTCTAGTAATAATGACTTTGTTTTTTGTTTTTTTTGTGTGCTTTTTTTTTTTGTCTTTTCTTTTTTCTTTTTTTGGTTCATTTTTTCTTAAGAACTGAAGGTGCAGAGCACAGGTTTACCAGTAGGCTTGGTGACATATTAATAATATTCTGGAGTGTTTAATTGCCATTTATTTTTCAACGTGGCTAAGGTCAACGTTGTTGTCAAGTGATCACTATTTAATGACTGCTGCCAAATGGTCTACATCAGTGTTCAGAACTGACAGATGTCTCTATCAGGAGAAACCAGTGTGGTAGGTTTTCTTGTTACTAATCTAAACAAGGCCCAAGAAGAAAAATTCAGTGAGACTGATGTTTCAGCAGAAAGATTCTGTTATTAACAAATAGTAATCAAGTGTCCTATGTACTGTGGGGTAAAAGAAAAATGAGTAAGTCTGATGTCTGGGAAGTATATTGGCTTTGCAGTCAGAGATGACCAATCTCAAATCCTCACTCTACCATTACTGGTTACATGAGCCCAGATACATTCCCAAAGCTTTTTTCTTTTTTAGCCTTAATTTTCTTGTCTGTGAAATGGGGCTAGTGTCTTCCTCATTGAGTTTTTTTGTAAATGATTCAAATGTAACAGAATATGTAAATTGCCTGACTTAAAAACAGGTGCCTAATAGATAACAGTGTTCTTTCCACACACATACCTGCTCACATTCCCCACATCGTCCTGCGCATCTTACATTCAATGGGGGCGAGAAGGGCATTGTACAGTACCATGCAGGGGCATGTGATTGATATCATATGTGATAGAGACCCAGTCCTCTGAAAAGGGAGCGGTCACTCTATCCTGATGATCTAGGAAGAGATGTAAACTCCCTGGTGACTAATCTCAAACATCCTCCCTTGATGGAGTACCTCTCCCCCACCCCCAGTTCCAGATTATGCACGAGTCCCCGTGGCTCTATGCAAAACTCTGGCACAGCCCGTCTTGCCCGCATTGTGAGTGTGTGTGTCCACCCTTGATATTCATGCCCTTCCCTTGTATATATCCTCAGGCCTATCCCACCTGCTCTGGCAGGTAAAAAGAAATGGCCAAGGGATGAATGAATGAAATACTGAGCCGTGCGGAGAACTGTCACATTTAGAAATAGCTAATGGAGAAGTACATTCCAGCAAAAGTGAACACCTGCAATCAGCTTTCTCTCCTCTACTGACGGTATATTTTTAGTAAAATTGTGCCTGCCATACTTTGCCATTTGCTCTGGGCAAATGGTTAAGTGGCCATTGTAATGATAGATTGTTTTTCTTTGGGCTCAGGCCCGTGAGGTGGAGCAGGTCAGAGCACATTTCACTAAGATTCCACCAGAATCTTCCCTCTAGTAGGAGAGGCCTGAGCACGATCCAGCTTTGCTCTTCACTTTCCCGATTTGGGATCTGACGCCCGCTGAGGACACTGGCTACAGCCTGCCTGGGCCACGGTGCTGGTTGGAACCGTTAGGAATAGGATCCAGCTCTTCTGATTCAGCTTAAACAAAATAAAACAAATAATCAAACAAACATCCCCATTTGCTTTCTATGAGTAATTATTTATGGCCAACCAGAGACCAACTGGTAAGTATTGCTCTCTAAAGACCTCTCAACCACCAGCTGGGCTGCCAGGCAGAGAGACTGACTGAACTGGCTTCCATAAAAATCAGGCTGTTTCTGTCATTGACCCAGCCATTTATTTCAGACACAAAGGAACAGCTTTTATGGGATCACAAGTTTGTAGGAATCAGAAATTAGAAAAATGCAACTGTTGCAGGCACATACTGGTTGACCCTGAAGCTACAGAGGCTTATGCTTCTGCGCTTCTGACTTTTACAGAACTTAGCCATGCCAAGCCTTTGCAGGGGCTTAGCAATGTGTTTGTAAGAGCATGTTTTTGCAAGACTTCCAAAAGTCAGATATTTTTGCATTATTTTTCTTAAAAAAAGATCTTTGCTCCTGCTCCCACCCTGATTGCATAAGTTTCAGACCCCAGAAAACCTAGATCTGCCTCTGATTATGGGTTGTTATTTTTTTTTTCCAAATTCTGATTGCTTAAAGAACACATGACTCCTTGTGTCAGAAATGGTTAACTTCCTCCTGATTTCCATGTTCCCCTCCTCCCTTTTAGAAACAGTACCTCCTAAGTTTTAGGTGAGCACATGTCTGCTCAGCTAGAATATATGTGCCAGCTTTCCTTGAAGCTAGGTGTGGCCATGTGACTAAATTGAGCCAATAGGATATAAGCTAAAGCGAGAATATATAAATTCTGGGCCTTAAAGCCTAAGCTATTTGACTTAAATGTCCCTCTTCTTTCCTACTGATACGGAAAATGTCGGGCGTCGGGACTCGGGTGCTGGGACGTGGCCGTGGCTTGCTACCTCCCCCGTCACTCCGCATCTCCCCGGGCCAGTGCTGCGTGTGGCCAGTTGGAGGGCACGCTGCGGGGCCGGGCCCTGCGGCATAGAGCTGCCGGGGACCCCAGGTGCCCAAATGCCCCCAGGCCCGCCTGCCGCTGCCTGTTTCTGGCCACGCTGCTTGCTTGATCCTGATTGGGTAATTTTTGAATCCCACTGTTATTGATTGGATGTTAAAGCTTGTAGTTGATCAGATGCTTTTTGAGCCCTTCCAAGGGTATAAAAGCAGGAGGAGAACAAGGAAGGGGGGTCAGAAGATCAGAATAGAGGAAGAGAGCTGTAACTCCAGGTGTGCTGAGCCTGCTGGGGAGGAATAGAGGCTGTTCTCTGACTGTACGCATTGCCACAACACTACTTGCTAGAAAATGGTGATAACTTGAAGCCACAGGTGCAGGATGGTAGGACTGCCCTGTCTGTCCTGGCCTGCTCACTCCAGACTCTTAGTTATGAAGGAAATTAAGTCACTTAACTTATGGTCTCCTAGTCATGGCAGTTTAGACAGTACCCTAATTAATTCATTGCCCCCTCCCAAAGATATGAACAAAATGAAAACTCAACCCAGTTAGAATTTATCTCCATAATTACTCTTGATCCTACCAAACTGTTGCCTGTCTAGGCAAAGCTCTGGAAATATCTTTATTGATAGATCACTCAAGCTCTGTTGGCCTTATACTGTAAGCACTGGACAGCAGGTAGATGATGGGTGTTCACTGTTTTTAGGCATGGGGCTGGTACCCTGTCTCTCTGGGTCTCGGTATCCTCAACTGTGTACTGTGAATACTTGCGATTTTGACAGGGTCTTCGGAAGGTTAAATGAGTGCATATATGAGATATAATGTAAGTTTTGTGTTTATTAATTTACTTTATTCCTGAAATGTTCTGACAAACCTGATGATAATATAAACCTGCTAGTTTGTTGTGAAGATTAGAGATAATCTATTCAAAGTGCTTAGCACTAGTAGTGCACATTGTAAACACACAATAAGTGGTAATTTACTATCAGAAAACTAGTAGGTGTTCAATAAATAATGGTTTTTACTATTTATAATAATGTGTTCTTAATAATAATAATGTATATCAAGTATTTAATAACTGTAAAACTGTACAAATACCTGGTAGTGTTATTGTTTTTGAGTTCATTCTGAAAAAAACCTAAGCACTTATCATTGGGAGATGTGATACAATCAAAGCCACTTAGTGAACAATTTACAAGGCCCAGTCTAGAGTGCAGTAGACACAAGGTGGGTGGGGTGTGCAGCTCATGGTGCCCTTGGCAAACTTGTCTGTGGTTTCCTCTCTAGCTTTTGACCACATCTGATTGGTTCAAGGACAAAGACTCTAGACCCAAACTGGGCTAATAAAATTCCCTATTTTGAAAAATTGAAGGTTAGTGGGGCTGAGTCTGGGGCTCTGATAAGGAGGCCACTAGTACTGTTTGGGTACCTGTTCTTCTGTTCCTTCCTCTCCACAAGCTACCCCAGTATCCTTCCCATAACCTGCTTCTTAAATTAGCCAGAGTCTGTTTCTCTGGCTTGTACCCAAAGAACCTTGACCAGGGGTGAGGAAACTTTTCATGTTGGAAGGTCTCATTAATTTAGCTATAATAAAATAAGGCTGCATTCAAGAAACTTCAATTAGATACAGTTAAAAATGTATATTATTTTGTAAAAATCTAACTACTATACGCTTAATAATTTCAAAAAATGAAAACTGTTTAATAATTTTTAAATGATCTAACCTTTTAATGACTTTGTTGTGTCTTCTTTTTGTTGGAAAGCATTTGAATATTTGGCTGCAGCATGGAGGTCTGCAGTTTGAGTTTATCCTCTAGATTAGGTGTCCTCAAACTACAGCCGGCAGGCCACATGTGGCCCGCCGAGGCCATTTATCTGGCCTGCGGGGTGTTTTTGTCGCTGCTGCCTGTCCTGCTTAGCAGCCGACTTTTCCCAGGCCCACAGTGCGCATGTTTGGAATGTGTGCCGAACTCCCCAACGGCCCTCCAACGGTCTGAGGGACAGTGAACTGGCCCCCTGTTTAAAAAGTTTGAGGACCCCTGCTCTAGATGGGTGTCAATCATTTGTGACCTTAAGGGCATCTTGATTTCTTGATTCGAGTTAGGTAGGAGAATGTAGATTTGCAGCAATAAGTGGTTGAAACCAAGAAAGTATTTTGGGGGCATGTTGCCGAAGGCGTGGGTATTCTACTGCATTTTTCCATATTTCAGTTGATGATTCAGCATCAAACAATGACTTTAAAATGTCATCTAGTGTGAGCTCACTCAATTCCATCTGTAGTTCGTTAGGTGCCTTGGTGATATCAACTAGGTTAGGCTGAAACGCTAATTTGACTGTAATGTCATAACTCTCAAAGTCAGTGAACCTTTCATTGTATTCTCCAATTAATAGGTCTATAACAACTGTGTATGCTTCAAATGATTAGCATATATCATCCTGCTCATCAATGACCTTTATTAACTGGGGAAAATGTTCATCCCAAATTTCCTTTTGAAGAAGTGTTTTGAAAAAAAAAACAGCTTTTTTTGGAAATGTTTGGATATTTTGCCACATATCATATATAGACTTAGTTTTCCCTTGCAAAGAAATATTCAAGTTGTTTTGATGTGACGTGATATCACACAGAAACGCTGCCTTCCTATAAAAACCTTCTTTCAATAATTCACACTGCTAATTCTGTCCTTCATAAAATTTAACTATCTGTCCCTGTGATAGTCAACACACTTTAGAATGATACAGCAAATCCACACTGAATACCTCATTGTTCAACTTTAGCATGTTAGGAAACTGATGATACTGTATTGCATTTATACTAACATAGTTAACAATACTTATAACTTGTTGCAAAGTGTCACTTAAAATAGTAGCTTTAGCACAGAGATTTTGTTGAAGCAAGATATAATGAAAACACATGAGAGCATCTGGATCTGTTAGTACTTTTTAAAAAATATATATGCAATAAACCCTTCATGTTCTACTGAACATTTTTGAAAATGTTATTCAGATTCCTTCAAATTATTGATTTGGCAGGTATAAACTAAGGAAAAATATTAAAGTCAATTAGAAATGTTTTTCTTATCAAATTATAAAACTATCTTGGACTAAATAGAACCACATTATAGCAAAATTAATGCATTTTGGGTAAAGAAAATGTACAAATAAATGCTTAAATGTACCACGTTTGATAGGATCTTTAATTAAGACCATAAGGCAGGGGAACCTTGACCCAACTGTAGCAATGTATGAGCCTCCAGAACCTCACTCTAACTCTCTTCCAGGAGAGAGGAGTTTGGTAAGCGATAGTCCTGTCTGGCCCTCAAAGGGGTGCTTTATTGCTAATGTACCAAATGTCCTAATTATAGTGCCATTTTCTTTTTAAGGCAGTTCCAGAGCACAAACTCCTGAGAATAGCCTATCTCTGCCGCTTGTGAAACTGCTACCAAGTGGGTTTTAGAACATAAACAATTACATGGATAATATATGTGGGAATAGACTATTGTAAAAATAAAAATTATGTTTACCTTTGGTGGAATAAAATGGAACATGCCTTTGCTTTGGTCATGCTTTATTTCAGTCACCTTCATTTTATAGGGATTTTTTTTCTTAAAGGAAATCTCTCTCAACCATAATAAAAACCTCATTGATCCTGTCGTTGGAGACATTCATAACCAGATCTTTGATGAAATGCCCCATAATGGTTCTAAATGAGGTGTATTGAACTGCTTTGTCAATTCATTGCAGGAACAGTGGCATTGCCAATATTAAGCGAGAGGTAAACAGTTTTTATGAAAAATGTTTACAGAAGCAGCATAATCTTTGCCTTTTAAAGCCATGATTGTGTATTTTGGGTCCTTTAAATATAGTTTGAAAATGACCAACACTCTATTAAGTAATGAAACCAAAAATGCCATTCAGCTTAAAGCCCAGCTAACAAGGTTTGGCTGTGAAGGGTGTTGTCAGATGCTCCCCTCAGTTTTCTACCTTTCACAGCTCCCCAGAGAACAGTCATTCCCTCATTCATTCAAGTGCTGTTTATTAAGTGCCTGCAGTGAGCCCTGGGGGAGCATATTTGAACTCAGCTTCAAATATAACTTTGTTTCCAAAAAGTGCATCTCCCAAGGTGCCCTGCCCATATGTATCCATTGCACTCCTTGGTCTCCCCTGGGTTGCTGGGAAGAATGGGTAACCCTCATTAAATGAATAAATCCCTTGCTGCTGGCCTCCCCGGAGAACATTGCAAATGTAGCTTCCCGAGCAGCCGGTCCATCTAGAACTGACACCTGTGGTTGAGAAGCCTTGATGAGTTCTGGTTTGGGCTCGCATTTGAAACCCCGTTTTGTTTTCTCTGACCCTGGCATTTTAATTCTCTGCCATGTCTCTGATCGGTAGCTACCAGTGCCTCTCATAGCTCATTTTTACCTGCCCGCAGGGGCCTCCCGAAGTGACTTTCATGCTTGCAAGACGCATGGGCTGTTTTTTCAAGTTGAGACATCCTAAACATATCCTCTAAATTTGATAAAAATCTGTCTAGCTGTTTTGGCATAATGTGGTGACAGAAGAGAGATAGAAATGCAACGTTTAGATTTATGGGACTAAGATAAGGCATGGTAGTATTCTACAAAGAATTCCTGCAGGTTCAGAATGAGTTCAAGTGTGCAGCAACAAGGCTTTCTGTTTTGATGTATATTCAGGAATTTAGATGCCGTGAATTTCACAACATCAGCTTGGTCTCCAGGGCCTGTGTCAGTGCCCCTCCCTGACTCCATGCCATATGGAACCCGAGTGGTTCGTGGGAGAGGCTGTGAATTCAGAGTCATTTTGTCTTCTCCTTGTCGGTCCCCACAGTGGGGTTTGCTCACACGAAAGCTGTGTTCTCCAGGAGGGGCATCCTGCAGTGACGAGAAAAATGGCATTTCTAGTCAAATTCCACTTCTTCACACACTTTCCCAAAGTTCTCTTCTGAGAGACTAAGATAACTCTTTTTTTAAGTTAGAATTTGAAGGAAAATCTGTTTTTCAGCTATCTGCAGGAGCATTTCGAGATTTAAAGTTGTGATTACATGTGAAAAAGTCTGACCATATTATAAATTATGAATTAATATCGATGTCCCATCCATCAAGGCAGTGCATTTATAGTTAGATGTAAGTTAGAGAAAGTCAGGTACCCTAATTGGCACTCTGGAGGGAAAGATACGGAGTATATTTGCCCTCCAGACAGGATTCATTCCAGCAAAGACCTGGACAGCTTGTGGTTCCTGTGCAGTGTTCACAAACCCCAACATAGAGGAGGACTAGTTGTTTATTGTTGTGTAACTAACTACCATAAGAGGAAGTGGTGTAAAATAACAACCATTAATTTCTTGATTTTGTCATTTGTGCTGGGTTCAATTACATGGTTCTTCTGCTTGTCTTGCCCAGGGTCACCTTTGTGGCTGCCGTTGGCTGGTGGGCCGGTTGGGGGCTGGCAGGATGGTCTCATTCATATGGGAGCAAACTGCTGTTGGGGCCTCCCTCCGCTACTCAGTCTCATCCTCAGGGAAGCCAGTCTGGGCCTCTTATATGGTGACAGTGGTGTTCCCAGAGGGTGAAAGTAGAAGCTGCAAGATCTCTTGAGGCCTGGGCTTG
Source organism: Microcebus murinus (assembly GCF_040939455.1). Lineage (NCBI taxonomy): Eukaryota > Metazoa > Chordata > Mammalia > Primates > Cheirogaleidae > Microcebus > Microcebus murinus. The sequence continues at coordinate 54,081,930 of NC_134111.1, forward strand.
GAGGTCTCACAATGTCACTTCTGCCACATTCTATTGGTCAAAATGAGCCACAGGCCAGCCCTGATTCAAGGAGTGGGAAAATGGACTCCATCTCTTAATGGGAAGACTTGCAAATAATTTGTGGTTCTACGTAATCTACCACAGGCAGGAGGGATCAGGGTTAGAGCTATTGGCTCCTATGGGCTTAGACTCCTGGGACTTTTGCTTAGTGTAAAGTGAGTCCTCAGTTTGGGAAAGGAGCTGTAGAGTGAGCCTGGGTGGTGGTCTTTCTACCATCACATCACTCTTGATGATAAGCTCTCAGACTACTGCCAGAATGATTTTTCTGAGATTCAAATCTCATTGTGTTACTCTCAAACTTATACCTTAGTGATTTCCTTTCCCCTGGAATATAAAATTCTCATTTTTTAAGCATGGCCTATAAGACCCTTTACAATCTGGCTCTTATCTACCTTTTGAGTCATCTCTCATGGTTTTCCCATAAGTAAGCTTTGCTCCTTGCAGTTTCCAATCATCCCACATACTTTGGAGCTTTGGTGCAGTTTCTGATGCCTAGAACTGTGCCCGGCCCCCCTCACTACTCTAGGTCCACTGGCTTTGTTAAGGGTCAGATAGCTTGCAAGCCTTTTGTGGGGGAGAGGGTAGCCTCAGCTAAGTTAGGGGCCCCTCGATGAGCTCCCCTCTGGTACCCACAGCATCCTTGATATGCTCTGTTACTGCTCTTTGCACACTGTGTGTGAGGCTGGCCCCTGCAAGTTCTTTGAAGGCAAGAACTGTGCCTCATTTCTCTCTGTGGCTCCTAGTCCAGGGTTGGACACACAATGGGAGCTTGAAATATGTAAATGAGCACATGTGTGGCATAGTGACATCTCTTTGGGATTTATTTCTTACTGTTTTGATAAAAGATCTACAACTGTCCTTTGGGGGCCCTGGGATGTGCAAATACAGGGACACACACCACATAGCAGAGAATCCAGGCTTGTTTGTGGGTCATAGATGATCTTGGTATTTTTCATCATTTCTACCTACCCACCCCCCACCAGGGTCTCTTATATTCTTTCTTCTTCTTTATGTGTCTGGGAATTTTGCGATCACATACTCCTCAGCAGTGAAAAGAGTCCCAGGAAGACAGCACAGAGTACTGCTTCCCAGCAAGGTAGGTGACCGCCAGAAAGGGACTACCTAGGCTGATGTGGAGTCACTGATCATGTTCCACACGATGGTTTGAAACCCAGCTCTCAGGATTAAATACTGTTTTCCTCTCCTTGTAGCAAAGGCAGTCCTTCAGCAAAGATGTTCATGGCCCTTACATGCCTAAGCTGGTCTGAGGGAAGTCACTCTCTGTCCATCTCAGGCCATGATCACCCTGGTCACTCACAGAGGCCACCTGGCCTTTGTCACAGCCACTGGCAGCACAGGCAGCTCATTGTGCTCTTTCACCATTCAACAGCTGCTCCAGGAGAAGGTGTGGCCAGCCGGAGAGAGGAGGAAAAAAAAAGTGAAGAGGCGCTAGCATGGGGTGCGAGAGGGAGAAAGAGAAGGAAAGAAAGTGTCATATCCACTCTCCCTTCACCGTGGTCCATCTGAGCGCCTCCTCTTTGATTCCTTTCTCCTCTGGGCCTGCCAAGGGCAGAGTTTCCAGCTTTCTCCTGCACACAGTTAATACTATTGGCTACAGAGAAGGAGTATTGAACTTGAAGCTCTGTCAACCTTGCAAATCTCAGTCCATAACTGATTTTCTAATAGTGCTCCTAATTTTTTTTCCTTTTGAACCCTCAATTGAGGTTGATTACCAAATGCTTCTGTGTCTCTCCAAAAAGAGTTGAACTTGCTCCTTGACTGGCCTCATTTGGGGGAACATTTGAGTAAATATTTGTTCTTACATGGTACTATAGACTAAGTCTTTAAGTAAAATGGGGTCTAAATGAAACTGAAGGGAAGAAACATACATAATCTTTTATTCTGTGCCAAACACTGTACTGTTTTTATATGTCTTATTTCATTTATCCTCATCTCAACTCTATGAGGAAGACTCTACTAGTATTATTCCCTGATGGGGAAACTGAGTTAAGCGTTTTTAAGTTAGTTGAGTAAGGCAATGGAAAGAGTTGAAAGAAGCCTAACTCTGTTTAAACCAGTGCTCCCAATCACTTCATTAAATGAATACAGGCCAACATACACACGTACATCAATCCTCCTCACCCACCCCCAATTTTAATCTAGTATCTATTCTGTGCCAGGGACAAGATACCTTCTGTAGGTTATCACATTTAATTAAAACAGCCATTTGCTAGCTCAGTTGGTATACAACCACTAATGCCCTTTGCCTACTAAGGATAATGTAGCATGGTGGTTTAGTACTTGGATTGTTGGTTCCAGACTGCCCGGGTTCAAATCCTCACTGGGCAATGTGCTATTTTTTTATGTATCCTGGCAAGTTACTTAATTTCTCTGTGACTCAGTTTGCCACTCCATGACAACACATAATAATAACAGTATCTACCTCACAAGGCTTGAAAGACTTAAAATTTCTAGAGCATCTAGGTGGCAGACACTACCTAAGTTCTATAGCAGTTGGATTAAAGTGAATTGGCTTTTAAAACATGGCTGAAAATAGTGTGAAGAGCAAAGCCATGTGAATAGTGAAATCCTGCCAGACAATAACTCCAGCAAGAAAATCTTTAAAAGAAAATGAAAAAAACAACTATCAAATTACAAAATCCATAACAAGTTTAAAATGAGAATATTGCCCAAATGTATCTACAGAGCTGTGAAGTGTGAGTGTAATGAGCTAAACTGTCTAATTTTATTCAAAAGACAAAAGTAATAGGTTATTTAAAATGTTTAGATAACCGTGGCCGCGGATGCTGGATCTTGGTTTTGAGAGGGGAACACTGTTGTCTACTTCTGAATTATTCCCTTGTGAGACATTTTAGGATTGTCTCCAACAGGACTGACTGTTTCACAGAATTATTCATTGTGATTATTTATGAACTGCCAGGAGAATACGAGGTGCTTTCCACACAGGCACAAGCTGCCAAGTTACACAGTTGACTCTTGAGAAATTAAATAATAAGAGGCCAGTTTTATACTGATGCTGCCTGTGTACACTATGGACCCAGACTTTTATGAGAATGATCTAGGGACTCCTTGTGCCCTTTGAGTTTGTCGTGAAAATCAGGCAAAGCTATCTTCAAACTTTTGTGGGCTTGTATTCAAGCTTCTTCATAATCTGTATTTAATTTCATCAACTACCTTCCTTCTTCAGATTTTGCTTTTAATCCAGGCCACAAGAGCCATTTCTCATCAAAATGTCCATTTTCACAAGAGATGGGAGGAAGGCTCCCTTCCTTCCTAGAGGGAAATGTCTGCTTTGAAGGAGGAAGCAGAGGGTCAGAGAAATCAAAATGCCATTTATCTGTAAGGTCTGTTGCTGAGAAGCAAAGCTATAAAAAATGAGAGAGTTTACTGCAAAAGGTTGCCCCCTGCTGGGGACTCGTTGAACTGTCCTCTGCTCTGGAGGCTCAGCTCGCTCAGCCCGGTAACCTAATGCAGCTGCTGGAGAGGAGCCTCCTTCCTCCAGCACACAGCTCCTGCTCCCAGACTCTCTGCAGATGTTTCTTTATGACCCGTCAAAATGTTTGTTAAATATCATCTGTTAATTTCCCAAACATCCTGGCTCTAGTTCTTTTATGTGTAACCTGACTCAAGATCTTGAAATAGCTGACAGCAAAATAAAATACAAAATAAAAAGCCAGTCCATGAAGGTGCATTTGTCTTGAAACGTCAACAAACTGGGCTGCTCAGTAGGACTCCAATCGCAAAGGATATTTCTTCATTTTCAGTCGCTTTGTGATGGGCAGACTAGCAAGGCGTTTGGCAAATCATCCCTAGTCTTCAGCTTTTTGAACGTGAGATTTAAAAAACATCATAGGGAGAACCACTATTGCTCCCAGCCTCAGTTTGGGGTAGCAGCAATCGCTTTCCTTTCCGTCCTCAGCAAGCACCTTGCAGCAGGACTTCTGGGCAGTCCTGTGGGAGACAAGTTACTGCTGTCAGCATTCCTCCCTGGGTGAGGTCTGGCGATCTCTCTTCTGAGGCTGGTGCCAGGCTCCATTTGATAAAGGGATTCACACGCCTCCCCAGGACCGTTTGCATTGTAAGATGGCATGCCTGGATGGACAAGCGCTTAATGCAAAAGCAGTTCCTAGTGGTGAAATAGTTGTCATTTGGGGAAATGGAAATGGTGTAGCCCACCCATGGAATCACACACCAGGGTCCCTCTACCCCTTGGAAGATACAGGATCAGTTGTCATGGCAACCAAACCTCCAGCAGTTGCCCTTAAGGCAGTGTGGGCTGGTGCCGGAGGAGAGCTGACGTCAGGAGGTGGGAGGGAGTGGGGAGGAAGTCCACCCCCGGGGCCAGGCTGCTCAGGTCCTCACCCGCCCACGGGTCCCCTGCACAGAGGGAAGTGGGGCCAGCTGTGGCTCTGCTCCAGGAAGCTGGGAGCAGGCAGCTGGGCTGGGAACCCTTTGTGCTAAGGGAGGTCTGTGAAGACAAGCAGCCACTGATTATGGGATATTTCATCAGAGCAGCTGCAACCGATCAGCTTCTGACTCAGGGCCTCTCGGAAGGTCCACCCTTAGACTCTTCCCAAACTGTGTGCATTGAACTTTATCCGAAAGCCTCTACTACTGTCAGAGTTCTTTTAAAGGGAAAAGCAGCCTTACATGTTTTTTTATTTTCCAAAACAGCTGTTTGTTAGGATAGGTAGGTAACTGGTTCTCTAAGTGTGTTCAAAGACCAGCAGCATCATATCACCTGAACAATCGATGGAAATATGCCCTAGCCCAGACCCACTACATAAGAAACTCTGGGGGTAGGGCCCGGCAATTTGTGTTTTCATAAGCTCTCTGAGTCATTCTGAACCACACTAAAGTTGAGAACCTTGAAAACAGGCTGGGAATTCATAATTTAGTTAATACAGGATATATGATGAGAATGAGGAGAGGCGGGTAAAGTGGTGACCAAACCCTCTAACTGATAGGAGTTTGAACGCAGGTTCTGGCTGCACAGAGCTTGTTGGTTTCCTTCTCTTCTGGAACCTAGCACAGGTCTTTTAGTGTCCCATTGCGTCTGGACACATAGGAATACTGTCCCCATTTTGACATCATTCTTGTAGTATAAGGCTACAATTTGTTTAATGAAGATCAACTTTACAGTGGAGTTTCCAACAGCCCATTGCAGGGCAACACAGGGACTGCCACATTTCCAGAGAGCTTTCTAATGTTCTCTATGAGATATTTCAAACCACCTACAGACTGGAAAACTTTATTTTCAGAAGATAGTTGTGGGATGTGATCACGATGAGCTATTATTATGAGGCTGACAATTTTCCCACAAGGCATTGCGGTGTTTGTATCTCTCTCTGGCTAGGAGGTTGTTTTATACCTTATCTTTTTACCCATTTAAAAAAAGTGCTTGGCACAGCTTCTCTTAAGGATAAGGACTTGAGTAACAGCTGCCATTGATGGAGAGCTGTCTATCTGCTGAACGTATAACATACCAGTTTCTCAATAAATTCTCACCCCAACCCCATAAAGTAGGTGCATTTAATTTCTCCATTTAACAATAAAAGAAACTGAATCTGATGAGAAGAAACTTGCCCAAACTCCCAAAGCTAGGAAACAGCAGCTCCAGGATTGGAACCCCACTTGATCTGACTCCAGAAGACCACCAGGTTACCCACAACCTCCCTGAAGTCCTAGACCAAGGGCCGCCTCCTTACCTGGTCTCTGTAGAGACAACCGCATCCTTTTATACCACTGCTAATATCACTACTGACAATTTGCAGAATTTTACACTGGTTGTCCCATTTCATCTTCACAACAGCCCTATGAAGTAGGTAGCAGTGACAAGATCCTTGTGTCACAGATGTGGAAACCAAGGCTTGAAATAGCCCAGCAGCCTAACTGAATTTACACAGTATGTGGCTGAGCCAAGGTTCAGGCTCGGAAGTGCATTCATATTTAACACATTCCATCCTGCCACTTAGTACATCCTGGCTTGTATCCAAATTATTTATGTTCAAATCTGTGATTATCATCTATTGACGGCTGACTTTCTGAGTTAGTCATTATTTTTTTCTTTCAGATTTCCAAAAGAGACCATGATTTCGAACTCTAAAAAAAAATTACTTATTTTTACATTACAAAAGTGATACACACTTGTAATAACAAGTCAAACAACTCAGAAACCTGCTAACCCTTTTACCTTCCCCATAGGACCCTCCATGATGCCTGGCATAAAGTAGGTGTTTAGTAAAGAAAGTAGGCATAAATAAATATGGAATTGGTTTCACATAAAGGCATTAAGCTTGTAAGAGTACACTTAGCACTGAGGACTGTGCCGGGGTTGTGGGGCTGCAACTGTGGCCTCTGTCTTCAAGAAGGACAGGTGACTCATGGAGCATGAATGGACAAAGAGGGGTGGCCAGCACAGGGCCAGGCAGCACCAAGTGGCCAGATTCTGAGATGTCAGTGAAGTCTTCCTGGAGAGCCATGTCACTGAGTCAGGACCTGAGACCAGGGCTGAGCTCTGCTTGTTCGGCATGAGATGAATTTGGTTTACTTGAAACCTCCCCACCCCCGTTCAATCATTCAACAAATATTTATTGAACCTTTACTACATGCAGGGTCCTGTGCTTGGCCCTAGAGGAGTTTTTTGTTCTTCTTATTATAATAAATAACAGCTTTATTGATGTAAAAGGGGGGTAGGGGGAGACAAGTCCAACTATCCTCTAGGTGAGAAACAGAAATGTTTAACCTTTTGAGGAACTGCCAAATTGTTTTCCAAACAGCTGCACCATCTTACATTCCCACCAGCAGTGTATGAGGGTCTTTCAATTTTGCTACATCCTCACCAACACGTGTTACTGTCTTTTTGACCCAGTGGGTGTGAAGTGGTATCTCATTGTAGTTTTGATTTGCTGGCGGACCTGGAGAGTTTTGAGCACTGTGGTGACACAATCTGGCTTAGGTTTAAAAGGATCTCTCTGGCTAAGAATAGACTGTAGTGGTGAGAAGAGAGGGAGAAGGTAGGGGACCCAGTTAGGAGGGTGCTGCTGTAATCCAGGCAGGAGACAGTGGTGGGCCAAGGTGGTGGCAGTAGGAGCCGTTGGGAGTGATGGGATCCTGGAATCTGAAGAGCTCCCATGTAAGAAGTGTGGGATTTCCAGGTTCATTACGAGATAGAAAAGACAAAGTTTTCATGTTGTCCCTGGGAAACAAAAGGACACGTGAACATGAACATTAGGTTTTGTACTAAGTAAATGCAGTAAGGAGAAAGGTGAGCTTCTTTTTGGTGGGATGGAAACCTGAATCAAATGCCTAACAGCATAGCAAGGGCACCGCGGTATTGAGCGTGGCTATGGGTCTGTCGGAGAGCCTAAGCTTGAGACCTGGTTCCCCTCTATGGCTATGGGGTGACTTTGGGCACCATTTAACACCTCTATGCCCCAATTCTTATCTGAAAAAGGGAAACAGTTTGTAACTCCTCTAGGGTTGTAACTCCTACTAGCTCCTCTGGGGGAGCTAGTAGGGGGATTCAAGGCATTACAGAGATTTTCTCAGAGCTTGAGAAGAGAAAGACCAAGTTTGAAAGAAAGTGGAAAAGAAGAAGAGCTTTAAAATGTTTGGTTTAGAATCATCTCTGAAATTCAACTGTCATTCATATTTGTTTACTTTCAAATGTTTCTTTCCTTCAACCTTCTATAACAGAAAGTGACCAAAATCTTCTTCAAATATTTCACATGAAAATTTGAACTTACTTTTTTGCCATCGTAGGTCATATGATGGTCACGTGACTCGATCTAAGTTAACTAGCTGGAGGTGTGTATCAATGGATTTAGGGATTGTAATGATCAACGGCATTTAGTCTAACCTTGTACAATATCACTCAGACATTTTCCAGTCTCTATAAGACCTTGCTGATCAATCAAATTGAGAATGATGCACGAAAGGCAGGGCAAGTTACCACTCTGTGTTGATAGAATCCTCTTTTTACTGGTGCCCTTTTTAGTCTGATGAAGCCAAACCCACAAATACTTCCCGGGTAGGGCAGAGGAATAAGACCCTATCCATCACATTTATGTTTAGATGGAATGTACCTTTGGATACAATATCCATTGAGTTCATAGCAGCAATTTAAAAATGTCTATAAAGGAGATTATTCACTTTTTCATCTGAATGTTTTGCTGTTTTACCTTCGGTTTCTGTTTCTAGTTTGAAAAATAAAATGCATAATTTGGTGTTTGTACAATTATATAATTGATTTCCTAGACAACATAAAATATGTGAAAGTGTACCAGGTCTGTCCAGATAGTATCTAGCCATGTAACTATTCTCATTGTATTAACAATGGCTGGATCCTTTCTGGGCAAATCTCATATGTCATTTTATACTTACAAAACTAACAATAATGTGACATATAAGTAGTGGTTTGTATCTACTCAGCTCATGGAGGAATGAAAAGTGTAGACCTTATGCATTCTTGTTGTGATTACAGAGTCTTGTGGTGTGAACTGTTCTTACGAGGTAAGAAAGTTTGACTAAGTCCCGGTAACTCCAGATTATCCCTATTTCTTGGCTGCTTTGAGTTGGAGATGTAATGGAGAAGAAGGGGACTGATCTGCCCTTGCCTTGAGGAGCCCCCACTGGGCACCTGCTATCCTTGTAGGTCCAGAGAGGGTTTGGTTGGTGTTGCAGCAGTAGCTCTTCACCAAACCCACTTCCCTTTCTGTTTGGACGAACAAAGAATGTATATTTCCCAGCCTTCTTCTTAGTTATATATGATCATGTGACTAACTTTTGGCCACCTGCATGTGAATGGAGAAATGTTTACTCCAAAAATGCAAAGATAGTTTAACATTATGAAATCTATTATGTTATTCATCATATTAAAGTATTACAAGAGGGAAAACATATTATCTTTTTGAAAGATGCTCCAAAAGCATTCAAAACATTTCTGTATCTCTTATCTGATTTTTGAAAAAGCAACCTCAAAAACTCCTTTAATTTGTTAAATAAGAACTGGTAAATTAATAGCTGGTAACTATTACTTTGTTCATTACATATCCTTTGACAGCCAAGGGTCATGGCAAGTATTTGCCTTAGAGTAGTATGTTATTTACTCACTTAAGGGAAGTTCTGACCAGTGAAGTTTACTAAAGTGCAGAGTGCAATGTTAGGAAGATAGAGAACTATTTCTCTCAATTGAACTTTATTCTCTGTTGCCAGAAGAAGAATCTTGATTCCAAAATCATTCTTTGGTTGACTTTGGATGCAGTGGCTGAAAACTTTAATAGTCCCCAAAGAGTTCCAAGCTTTCATCATGACTGCTAAGCAGAGATGGCTGTCCTTTGGGGTCGGTGAAGCCTTAAGGCTTTTCCACATCTCCTTCCTGAGTTTTGGGACCCTCTCCATGGGAAGGAACTTCCTGTGCCAGGGTCTCTGAAAAGCCTCTCCTCCCTCACAATCTCACCGAAGCCATTTCATGAAAACAAAGATTTTTTGAACTCACTTATTTAACTTCCTTTATAAACATTTCCTAACAGGTTAAAAAAAAATTAGAGGTCCAGGTTTTATATCCAGTAATGAAATTATGCTTATTTTTAAACTTCTAAAAGTGTTTCCGTCATCCTTGAGCTGGCTGGAATTTCAGTTTATTCAGGCATGGATCATTCAAAGAGATGATTTGCTGTATCTGGCAAATGCTAAGAAAAAAGACATTAAACTATTAGCCCCTTTAAGTACCATCGAGCAATACTTTTTATTCCCTAAATGTAAAGCTTTGCCAACAAATGTGTCTAATAATTAGCTGGTTGACCAAATTACCCAGGAGTAGTCTCTTCTGGTCTCCTAAGTAAATAGTATTTCTTGTTGTAATTATTTATTTTCCCAAGAGGCCAGAAAGGCTGTAATCTTAACAACTTTATCTGTTTCCTCTCTCTATAATGATTTACTGTGTATACCTAAGAGACTGGGAAATCTCTCTGGGTTTCCCTAGTCCAGGCTTCCAGAAGATATTTTTCTTTTAAAGAATCCAGGTGTTAAGCCAAATCCCCTGTTTATAGAATGTTAAGGTTATGACACAAGTCAATAAAAGCCTGGAAGTGCTGTTACTGCTGACATTGCAGCCCTAACACACCATTGTGCCTTTTATTTCTCTCTCACAATAGTGTGGAGTTAAGGAGGGAGTGTAAAACTTAACTTTGAATTTCCTGGCTTTTGTTGGTTTGTTGAGCAATCCTAATGCTATTGAATTTTTTCCCCCCTTGCTGGGTGGTTGTTTTTCTGGTGTGCTAGTTGTGTATTGTATTTTTCTCAGAATTACAATGGTTTGGACACGTCATATTGGTCAGAATGTAAACCATAGGTTGACCTTTGGCATGATAAGTAGAAGCAGAGGAATATGTGTAAAGTGTGTGAATTCATTTGAACCTGACAGTGATTTCCAGTGGGATAGGTAGTCTTATGTATAGAGTTCACTGGGCAGCTCTTCCTTCGTTTTCCCTTGGGTTGGATCAGCTCATGGAGCTGCTGTTATCACATGAAGGCAAGAGCCCAGATGAAAGGGAAAACATTCTGCCAATCATCGTAGTACTTTCAAACTTAGGGTTCCCACATTTATTCTTTAGGGACAGCAGACCCTCTATGAGCTCACTCTTTCTAGTGGATTTACTGCAGAAAAATGGCTCTGAGCTTGTTCATATAGAAAAATTCAGAGGTCTCATTGGTTGACTCTTTCTCTTTTTCCTTTCAGTTATTAAAAAACAATTTATACCATTTATTTTTCTCATTGCAAAAGCTCTGTAGGCTCATAGTAGAAAAATTGTTAGGTAAAAATAAGCAAAAAGAGGAAGACAAAAGCGTTTCTTAATCAACCACCACTAACAATTCAGTGTGTATCTTTGTAGGTATTTTTCTTATGCATAATTATCTTTTATTGAAAAAGGAATCATACCATACCTACTGTTTTGTAACCTACTTTCTTTTAAACCACAACCTCAAACACAATTGCACAGCAATAATGTTTATCTCATTTTTTAAGTTAATTATAAAGGTAATATGTACATATAGTTTAAAGACAAAAACATCACATGAGGTATTTATGCTAAAAGTCTCTTAACTTTGCATCTTCGCGTATGTATGCACATATATATTTATTTTTTTAATTTATAGACTATCCTTTGGTTAGATGAATTACCATCTATGTGAGTACTCACCTCGATCTTTCATGGGACTGTAGTCTCTGTGGAACCCTGTCAGCCACACCAGGTATCCCTAGTACCAGCACAGTTAGTGACTGGCATGTAATAGGCTCTCAGTAAATAACTGATAAATGAATAAATAAACTTTTAGATTGTTTTCATTTTTTTTCTCCATCACAGATATTCTTCTACATATCACTTTGGCCACATGCATTTTATAGATTTTGTGTAGTCCTAGAAATATAATTTTCAGTCATGGCATGTGCTTTGGAAACCATACTCTTTGAATTTGTATCCTGGTTCTACTACTTATTAATACAAACTGAGGTGTGCTGCGGCTGGCACACAAAAGCCAATTGTGCACATCTTTTCCCATCTCTAAGCTCAGTGACCTCATACTGATAGCCTGAAATCAGCCATGGAGGAAATATTTATACCACAGAAATTGGCAAATGCTACAAATCAGGACTTTTCTTTTTCATCTTCCTTTCTTTCTATTTTCTTTTTTTTTTCTTTTTTCTTTTTCCTTTTTCCTTTTTTTTTTTTTTTTTTTTTTTGAGAGAGAGAGCTGGTTCATTATCATACCATTGCTATGATCATAGGAAGGTTACATAATCTTTCCAGGGCTGAGTTTTCTCATGCATAAAACGGGGGCAATTAAAGTCCGACCTCATAGCATGGAGCTAACTTTGCATAGTTCCATGAGGCATCATTCACATAGAAATCTATATGAACTGTGCCTTCTAGAACTGTGGAGTGCACAGTGCTGCTCAGAGGGTGATTGTAACGACTAAATGTTTAATACATGCAACTGTACAAGTGCTTAACCTGAGCACATACTAAGCACTCCATAAATACTAGCAATTATTATATTGTGTTGTTATAGATGTATGTATTTTTATTTATTTATTTATTTTCAGCATATTATGGGGGTACAAATGTTAAGATTATGTATATTTCCCTTGCCCCCCTTCCCCCCTCGAGTCAGAGTTTCAAGTGTGTCCATCCCCCTGTTGGTGTGCATCACACTCATTATGTATGTATATACCCATTCCCTTCCCCCACACCTGCCTGACACTGTATGTCCACTTATGTGTTGATCAGTTAATACCAATTTGCTGGTGGGTACATGTGGTGCTATTATCTTAGGTGTTTCCAAATGCTCCCCAATTGTTTCCAATGCTCTCACTACCAGCTTCCTCACTCCCTCATCATAATTGAAAATTATTGGTCTTTTTCCTAGTTTCATTCCTGCAAAATATCTAATTATGGCAGTCATTTTCTTTTCATTGATTATTAGTGGGACCAGGCACCTTTTCATCTGCTTATTGGCCATCGGATTTCTATGAATTATCTATTTATGCTCCTTGTCTGTTTATCTAGTAGCATCCTCTTCTTCTTTGTCTTTTCTTTCTCTCCTTCCTTCTTACATCAGTCTGTAAGAATTTTTAAAGTATTTTTTCAATATATGTGTTGCAAGCATTTTCCTCAGTTTGTCTTTTGACTTTATTTATCTTGTTTTGTTTTTGTGTTTGTTTTCTATATCGATATTTTAAACATATATGCACTAAAAATCATTAATGTTTTCTGGGTTTGATATCACGGTTAGAAAGTTACTTTACAGTTATAAACATAATGTCAAAAAACTTCAATAATTGTGGCAGAGTATTTCATGTTTGGACAGATATCTGGGTTATTTTCATATCTATATATTTATCTATCTATCTTTTATCCATTTATTTATTTTGCTATTATAAGTATGATAATTATAACTATATATAAATACATAGAACAATTATAAATATACATAATTATAAGTAGCTATTTTGCTATATTATAAATATCTCAACATCCTTGTAGGCACATTTTTGCACATATCTCAAATTATTCATTTTTGTGCCAAAATTTCCTCTGGAAAGGTGATACAGTTTTTCATACTCACTATCAGGATATGAAAATGTTATTATGTATTGTGAAAATAAGAAATCTGTGAAGCAAAATGTTATTTATATTGAGAGTTTGAGATGCAGTTTGTAGTATTTTTCCTTTCAGGTAAGAAGATGTCTCAATGTCTTTCCAATTCTGATGTTGTTGCATCTTCACTACATAAATTATCCAAACACAAAGACTGAAATGCGTTGCTAAGCTCTTTATCAGATTTGGGAAAATAGAAACAACTGGAAAGGCAGTTGGAGCTGCTGCATAATGCTCATCATGAAGTCTCGAAAAGAGACATTGCACAAATGCAAAGGGAGGCGAAGCAAATAAAGATTCAAGGGATGTGCCTGCAAGGAAACCAAGCCCACAAAACCCCATACGTGAATTAGAGACAGTAAGAATGTCAGTCCTGGGGTGCTTAGGAGCCTCAGCTTCCTGGAGGGATTGTGGGAATGGCAAATGTGGTCTGACGGCATCCACTATATTTTTGGTGTGAGCTGTCACACTGCAAATCCACCAAAGGATGTAGAACGATTTCACACAACAGTTCACCGGGTGATTTACGTGGGTGCAGCCAGTGGGGTCACATGACACTGGTGAGCCAATAGACAACAGACCTGCTTTGCCACTGACAATCAACTGCCCCAGATGTCAGCAGCCAATATGACTGAGAACTGGGAAGGCATAATAACATTTACATTGATGTTCTCGGCTGCAATTGCTACATGCTTTTTCTCTGCTATTGCAAAGATGCAATATGTTGATTATACAATAAATTCCCCAGCCTTCATTCTTTAAAGCTTTCTAACCCAAATTTGATAATTTCACAGCAGTGCTGTGGTTTGCTGTTACTCTAAAATGGAATCAATATCTAGCTTATATATATGCTTTTTCAGGGATTATTGTTTCTATTTCTTGACTACCACTGCCATTTAATCAGAAGACAAAATTCAGGAAAAGGTAAGAATATATTGTCCTGAATGTTAAGCAATATTCTGCATGCATTAGACATTGATTAATATTTCAAGGAGCATCTCATGACTAATCTTTGTCACTTTAAGATAGAAGATTCAGTTGTTACACACCCAAACTCTTATACTCACATCTGAAAAAGATGATCATTTGGTAAGATTGAATTCTGCTGTGCAGATGCATATTGCCATGTTCCTTGGAGAGAAAGAGAAAATAGACATTAAAATAAGAAGAATGCATGAGTTATACTCTAATTTTTACTTATTCTTAACACTTGTAAAGATGCAACATTTTCCTAGACCTCAGTGTAATTTTTAAATACAGATAAAGCTAACAAAAGCAACCATCACAACCAAAAAATGGCAACTGTGGAATTTTAAAGGCTGATTGGTTATAGTGGCAGGAAGGTAATAAAAATAACTAGTTATTCATGATGCCCATTGAAGACTGGCTTGCTAAAATTTCTCTCCAGGGAGGGATAAAGTTTATTTGCCTTTTCTTATTCCCAATCTGGACAGCAAGTCTTGGGGAGACAATGTGGCATTAACAGAAATGCCATTCAAGTCCCAAGCAGGACACTAGCTTTTAATCTTGGCTGGGGAGCTTAAATCTCTTTCTACCTTGAGAACATTGCTCCAGTTTTTGGACCCCATGTCTTCATCTGTAAATGAGGTTTTCAAATTCTAAGAAGAGAATTCCATGAATCTCTCCACTGACACCCACGAGGTAGGTAGGTGGTTTTCTCTTTCATGCTGGAGGAAATTGGAGAGAGCAGATTGCCACTGGGTGTAGAAAGGTCTGGGTTCTTTCTAGTCTAGAGTAGGGAAGAAACAGGAAAATATGCTGGTTGGTGTTCAAAGAGCTTCAGCCACGAGAAGGGCCACGTATCATGGAGCCCTCTGAGGAGGCAGGAGCAGGTCACCATTGTCTGAAAATGACTAGTCTGCAGGATCTTCGTGAGTGGGACCCTGCTGAACTCATCACTTCATCCCCCGAGCCTCACGCAGCGCCTGAGAAGCAGTAGGCACCAGACACAGCGGTCCCCAACATTTTGGCACCAGGGACTGGTTTCATGGAAGACAATTTATGCACGTGAAGAGGAAGGGCGGAGCTTAGGCGGCAATGCAGTCCATGGGAGCCGCTGTAAGAGTGAGCTGCTGTGCTGGCCCCCAACCCCCGCCCCCACCCTCTTCCTCTAAGTTTCATGGAAGACAGTTTTTCCACGGATGGGGTGGATGGGGGCGTGGCAGAGCTCTGAGGCCCAGTCTCTAACAGGCCAAGGACTGGGGGTTGGGCACCGTGGTCATAAAGCGAATAATCCTTAAGCTTTAGGCTCCCTTCTATTTGCATTCTAAGAAATACCTTTATACCTGACTTTGTATTTGCAGTTTTGTATTTATTTTTATAAGACGGTTTCCCAAACAGTATAAACTTCAAGCCCCACAAAACCTGTATCTGCCTCCAATAGACATGCAATAAATATTTGTTGACTTAATGAGTAACAAAAAAGAAAGAAAAAAAAAAGAAGAAAAACATCCCAAATCAAAAAGGCCAGTCGCAACTGGGAGGATCAAATCCAACCTTGATCAGTTTAGGCCACATTCCCAAATTATTAGCAAGCAGCAATAGACAATGATTTCCCTCAATTAATTCAGCCAGCTGGAAGCTTAGTTCTTACTTGCCAATCAAAGGCTTGAGGCAAATGTGTTGAAGCTTCTCTTCTTAAGGTGTTCTGAGCGATTGCAGTAAGGACTGTAAACATCTCTGGGAGGAGAAGTAAGTATATAAGGAGCTTTGTGCCTGGCACCGTGCTGGGTACTTTCACATACATTATTTCAATGTATTTTCCCATTTTGTAGATGAGGAAACTGAAGCTTGGAGAGGTGAAATAGTTTTCCTTAAAGTCATGCAAACATTAAGTGATGAAGTTGAGATTTGAACCTTGATCTGTTGAGTCTAAAATCCTATATATGTTCTCCACTATTCTGTGCTATTCTACAGTGAGAAAATAGAGGGCCCTTTGTGTGGGTTGTAAAAATCTAAATAAAAAATAAGAGAAGCACAAGGGAGAACAGGGGGAAACTAAAGCAAATAGAAATTAGCGGGCATTGATATCAATATGATACCTGATTACTTTATGGTCAGTGACATCTTTTATTCTGCTGCTTATTAGAACAAGACCCATAGAATTCAGTGCAGATTGGGCAAAGCCTGTGTGTTGGGCCATAGGAACTTTAAGAAACAGTGAAGTTAGAGGAGTGACTTGAAGCAGAGGCTTCCAAGATCAAGTCAGAGGAAAGTTGCAATCAGAGGGATTAAGAAAAGATGCTTAAACTGAAATGATAAAATGTAACTCCTCTGTAGAATTTTAATTTCTTTGTAGTGCTGCAGAGGTCTTGGGGTTATACATTCCTTGTAGCAGAAAGCCCTCGAGGTCAGATTCTGGGCACTGTGATGTGTGCAGTGCTCTCCTAGGTATTGTGGTACATTCAACAGAAACATGAGATGTGATCCCTGCCCAGAAGAGCAAAGAGGATAGTTAGGAAGTCAAGGTCCAGGCCCGGGAAAGAGTCATCCGTGATGACAGAAGGTAAACTATGAGGAAAGAATAGGAAATAAGAAAATAAGGCAAAATACAATACACTGATGATTTTGTGACTTTCTGGACCATTTTTCAGTGCCTCACAGTTTAGAATATGAATTTATGCGCATCTCACAGCAAGCTTGGGGAGCGGGCCGGGAAGGTATTATTAGGAGGCTCAGGAGGGCAAAGTGCTCTGCCCAAGGCCACCCACCTGGTGAGTGGTGGCGCTGGGAGTTAAGCTAGCATCCTCCGATTCCCAGGCCAGCATTCTTCTTACCAGACAATAATTCGTTACAGAGTCACATTTTATTGGGCAGCATCCACATGACCCAGTGCATTTTAAACAAAGTGGCAATTTTCCTACTCACCAAATTAACGACTATTGCACACATTTGGCTCAGTATTAAAATTGTGAAAGTAGAAGTCTATGACTTTGGATTCAGGCTAAGGATACATTTGGACAGATCCTAGCACTTGACTAGTACGTGCTGGAAAGATGGCTGTGGGGGAGGAGAGGTGGGAGGGCACCTGTTTTGTAGCTTTTGCTGCTTTCCATAGTGTAAATTCTCCCACCATAGCCAACAGTTTGAGGCCTAGTTCTGGAAGTTCTTGCACGTCATTGCTGGCAGTAGTTTCTTCACTCTTTTCCACTCTTATTTTTGATGCTGAGAAGCATCTTCAGAGAAAATTTCAGACTCAATTTGAAAATCTTGAGTCTAGTTCTGCGGTTACACCACTTTCTCTTCAGTTGTGCCTGCCCATTCGAATACAGATTCATATTCTGTATCTCATTGATTTTTTAAAAGTGGCTTGACTTTATCTGTCTGACATACGCAAGCTAACTACATTATTGATAATTACTTCTCCTTTTTAATTCTTAAAGAACAATGTACTGCTAGTGGATCTGAAAGTCAGATTTCTAGGGCCGATAAGAAAGATGTGCTTTCATTTAAATATACTCCCTTTCCTTATATGTGCAAACATTTCTGTAGGGAACTAGTCCATTTAAGAGCTCTGCCTTTTCTGAATTTAATGTATCTCGATGTTAATGAACATCTGATTCTAGGTTTCTGGTGTTTTGATATGCCTTGCCTTAGTGACACTACTTTTCTGTGATTAAGTCAAAAGACCTCTTATTCACATTGCTCTGAAAACCTGAAGTGCAAGGTATCCGTTCAGCTTTATTCTCCCCTGGTGGGTACAACTCTCATTGGATACTAATGAGAATTACAAATGTGAGTAAAGGAGAAACTATTGCCTTTGGAGTTGAGGGGCTGATTGTTTAGAGATGTATTGCTGTGGCACTTAAGGAAAATGATTTATCTGTTTTGTTTTGTCCTCCTATAAATCAAGAATACAGCACAGTGTTAAACATTCCTCAATATTTATGCTAATATAAATTTGGGTTTACATACTTGACACTAATTCAGGAGGAGCAGTGGTATTAGAATAATGTCTACCTGCGCCAGCCGCGGCGCTACCCAACAACCACTTTAACTCTTTATTAGGCCGTGGATGTTCCTGCAGAAAATAGACACAATAAATTTTCCCGGCAGGAGCAGTTTCTCTGGTAGGTGCATTTGGACCACATCCTTTCTTTTTTGCTTGGTTTTGTTTTTGACATTAGGTTAGCAATTGTACTTATAAATTTCTTACTAAGGAATCACTGCAACAGAGAGAGGAGACAGGATGTGCCCCATGGGAAATGAGAACCTAGAAAGTTTGCCTCTGGATCTGTATGTCTTGAACAGTCCATGAATTCAGTGCACAAATGAAATGCAAACATTTGCTTAAAGACAGATTTTTGTCCACTTAACTAAGTTTCTCCCTTTTCTGCCATTGTATAGGCATCACCTAGATGTGACTGTCTCAAGTTCCTCAACCTCTTTGTGCTTCAGTTTCCTCCTAAGGAAAATGGGGATACTTTTAGGACTCGTCTCCTAAGAGTGCTCCATCAGAGTGAGCGTGGGACAAGTGTGTATGTGCAGAGAGCCTGTAGATGCACAGGGCAGCTGAGCTGAGCACAGGTTACAGGGCGTGGCATTTGCCCTGTGCAATTGGAATCATGATCTCTGCTCTCTGGATCCTATTGAAGCATTTGTGAAGGTCCACTGGACCTTCACAGGCAATTTTCTGAAATGTTTTGTTAGGGCTTCCCTACACTAGTCTAGAGGAGAAGCTCAGAGACTTGCTGGGATCCACTTCATTCAGTGCCTGCAAAGACTGTGAATTGGGCCAATCTCTGATGTGCTGCCTGGTTGAACTTGGGGAGAGAGGGGTGCACTGGAACTTTACTTTCCATATTTCTCGGTGTCTGAGTGCATTTTTGATAATCCCTATCTGCATCTACCCCTAACATGCCCACACTTAATTTAGTAATTGGTTTCCTCTGGAAGATGTAACTAACATAGACTGACCACTGTATCTGCCATGAAAATTTGGGAGTTCTTTGATTACTTTCAATGCAAAGTACACTGAGAATTCAAGGCCTTATTATTATTCTTACTAACCAGGAGACACACCAGGTTTAAAGTCAGATTTGTTTCTGTGTTAATAATACATTTGTATTACCCTTCCTTGCAGTCCCCGTCTCTACTCCTGCTATCTTCAATGTGAGTTTGCACTTGTCAAAATGAATAATATGCAGCATCAATTCAAACTCCACTTCCCCAGTGTGTTCAGCCATAATAGTTTCACTTTGCCTTGATTCTGTTGATTGCTATTAAATCCTGGATTGCTTTAAATTCTGTGAGATAGTCCTCAAAGTATCACTTATAAATTGTGTGCATTTATTAGAATCTTGCTTAGAACAAAGAGTCTTCAAGCCCCTGGAAAAGACTGCCTTCTACTTCTGCACTCTAGGTAGAAGAGGTTATGGAAACATGTTTTATCTTTTGAGAAGAAATTAATTGTTTAAAAAGTAATATAATAAGTGATTGTGGAAAGGCTTTCTGCTATTTTTTTTTTCTTTTTCTCTCCTTCCCTTTCCTTCCTTCCTTTCGTTTTTCTATTTGGTAGAGAAAAATCATAATACAAATCTAACATACTATAGTAAAAAGAGTGGATTATGGCCAAGATTCGTAACACATTTCTCTGTGTCTGTACAATATTGATGTAAATGAAGTGTCAGTTGAATGTATTATGAGGGTATTGTTCTGATGGGATGTGTCTGGGTTTCAAAAGCCAGTCTCCAGCTCTTTTATTGTTAGAAATGTGGTTAATATAGACTACATTTTGAGTAATCCTGCCAGATAGAGTATTGCAAATATCAAGTCTATTTCTGTTTTAAAAAATTGGACTTGCTTCAAATAAAAACCCATCCACAGTGTAGTTAAGTCAGTTGAGCATGGTAAACAGAACGCAGGGGTTGTCGAGCCCTGGATGAGCACACCCTGCAAGCGCAGCTGTGTGCTGGGTGCCCGGCAGAGAAGTCCTAAGAGTCATTGTCCCAGAACAGCTTATGGGAGAGGACGAGAAGGACGACGATTTGTTGAGTGCCTGTTATGGTTCCAACTGGATGCAAGTTTAACGTGATGCTAATGAACCTTAAGCTTTAGGGTCTCTCATTTGCATGGGTACCTTCAACGACCTCGAGCAGGATCTATGTAATACATTCCTGTTAGTAACATTCCTGTTAGGAATATGCTCAGTAATGAAACGTTTATCACCACACATAAACCCACCATACATTTTTCTTCTTTTTTGATAGGTATCTGAGAAATAGAATAGGTCTTGTATTTTTAGGGTACAAGCCTGTAGCCATATTATAGACAGAGATATGTCTGTGTTTAATGCCTAATGTATCTCAGCTATCAATAATAAAAAACAAATTTTGTTCAACCAAGCTGGGGCAAAGACTAAATTGTCTTTTTATTCTCTCTATAAAAATCATATTATAAAATCATTGTCATATGAAGAAATGATCAAGACTGTGCAGCCAAATATTATAGGAAAAAATATTATAGAGGTATGCCAGGCAATTAATTAAAATAATGGGTTATTTTTCTGTATTTTGTGATGCGTGTGGCATTTGGTAGCTTGAAAATATGTAATTTGTGGCCATTTATTTTCTCCTTCTAAGTACACATTCACTTTCATTTTGTGGTCTAGTTTTTAAAGAGTGTTCTCCAAATTGTAAGAACTCCGAGCCCCACGCAATCTGGACCCGCCAAGCCCTGGCTCTGCACCGCTTGCAGACACGGTAATCTTGTTTAAGCTGCATCATAGCCTGGCGAGATGGAACCGGCTCATCCCTTTTCCTAATGAGCAAAGAGAGTCACAAAGAGGGTAAGTCACTTTCCAGAGGTGAGTGGTGAGTGCGGGTCTGGGCTGTCCCCCAGGCCAGTGCGGGTCCCCCACAGATGGGTGAACCCGGGCAGCTGGGCCTCCCCAGCTTCCCTCTCCTGTGGGCCTGCTCTTCCTACTCTAGGCTGCCTTTGATGTCCATGTAGCTCTCCCAGTGGTTTTCCTTTGTTTCATCACATCTCCCCTCACTTTCAGCAAACTTTTTAACATTTTCTATTTCACAGGGCAAGTAGAGGTCATCAGGTGGAAATTTCCTCAACACTTCCCCTTCCTCTGTTCTCCCTCCATCCTCCTCCTCACCTTTCCTCCTGAGTCTCAGTGGAAGAGGTGCCCTCTGCTTCCCTCCTGCCGGTCAGGGGTCCTCCTGACTACCCAAGACCTCTCCCCCGTCCCGCCTCCCCTCCCTCGCCCCTGCCATTAGCTTGGCCCTCACTCCTTCTCACTGGTTGACCTCACTGGCTTTGCTCTTCTTAAATCTGTTCCCAACAACGTTGCCATCTGACCATGACTCTCGCCCTAAGTACCCTTCTGTTTAGAATTCGTCACGTCACTTATTCCTCATCTAACAAACCCTTACGGAGATGGACACGCTGCATTGGCCTGGGCGATGGGGGTGTAGCAGGGAATAAGACAAAGCTCCTGCCCTCCTGGGGCTCCCCTTCTAGTCTGATTGTTAGGATACGGCAGGTAAGAGGAAGGGACAAGATTTGAAGTCCAGTGACTCCCAACACAGTGATCCTGACACCATGATTTTGCAATTTTGCCCAAATCACCAAAATCCTCTGTATCTGAGAACTCAAAAATTATACTTGACACTAGGTCCTATCTATGAAGTTTTTGAAGATCATTGAGAAAAGGTGCCATTAACAATTTAAATATAATTAGTTAACTCTTATTTGGGTCTCTAGATTAGAATGAATATGCAGATAATTGAAAAAAAACTTTGAACACTTAGAAATATTTTAGCTCTGTTCTGTTTTATAATGTATGACATATTCTCAAAACTACATTATATTTTATTTTTACTCTGATGGTTTTAAAATGGTTTTTGGCCAAAAGCATTAAAATTCAGTCCTAATAATCTAAAACAGCAGATAATTCAGAAAGCATTTATATTAAGCTTTATGGAATATTCTGGCAGTGAATTTATCTTTTCTAAATATATCTTATTTAGAAAAATGTTTAAAATTAGTTTGTCTTTCCTGAGCACAAATCGCTAATAGTGGGTGGTAGAAGAAGTCAGTTCTGAATTAAAAATTTGTCTTGGATAACCCATGGAGCCAGGAATTTGCATATGGATGCTATAGAGTTGCCTGTATTCCAATTTTTAAGGCATTAAGAAAATACTCAAAATTTAGAGAGATGTTTTTGGGCCATTAAAAATACTTAGTATCAGTAAGAAATACCAATATAAAAGAACTCATCTCATTATTCATTGTATTGCATTTGACTCCCTCCCCTTTTCTCTTATTGAAATTACAGCTGGTTAACAGATGGCAGACACAAAGATTGCACAAACAAGCAGTCACAGGCGCACACACACATCCTGATAGTAGGGGCCCCTGTTCATCAGGGTGTCCAGTGAGGACTACTGGTCAAGGAGGACCCAACTGTCAGTCCTCTGTCAGAGCAATTGTGGAGAGGGAAAAGTCTGGGGACATATTACCTCTGAATATGTGTCCCACAGAAAAAGACCAATGTGTAAGTCACATATCCTAAGTCTCAACATAGTGGAGCCTTCTCTGGATACCTCTGGTCCTGAATATTTCTCCAAGTCCCTGGGAGGCTTGTAGAAGACGTCCTGAGGCATGTTGAACAGGGGAGTGACATCAGCAAGTTTAAAAGACTGTTCAGGCTGCAGTAGGAGAATTGCCTTTTGGGGGATTGGGTGGAGGTGTGGGTGAGGTTGTAGGGGTGGATGGGTACTGAGACAAGAGAGGAAGCAGAGGTTCAGGTGAGGGATGATAGAGCCTGGGCTAGCCAAGGGCCCAGATTCCAGAAAAGGTGGAGTTGCATCAACAGGACATGGTGGTTAATCGGCAGTATGCGTGAGGGAGAGAGAAGTCCCAAGGAAAACTTGCAGGTTTCTGGCTTAAACATATGGTTGGAGTCATTCACAGAAATGGGAAAAATTGGAATAGGTGAAAATTGGTAGGAGAAGATCAAGGGGTCCATTTGGGCATGCTAAGTGTGAGATAGCAGTAAAATATTCAAGTGGAAACATCAAATAGATCATCCAGAGCAAAGAAGAAAGGTGTAGCGGGAAGGCTACAGGTTAACATTTTAGGACATTTTATGTCTTTCAAAGCTAGTTGCATACTTCACAAGTATTGATGGGCCACAAGTTAAGTTTACTGCTATCTCTTGCCTCTTGAAGTCCAATGGAGAAAGAAAGGGGGTTATTTCTAGCTCGAAAGGGAGTTCAAGGCCACCCATGATTCCCATCCAACTGGACAGAGAAGGGACAACAGAAAGGGTGGCTGAGATATATACAGCCTGTGGGTTCCTGCTGTGTCTGGTCAGCAGAGGGACAGTCCTACCATGCCTGGGGTCCCAGCAGGGACTACAGCAGACCCATAGACTAAGAGTCTACCCTGCTGCTTTAGGTAGATGATTTTCAGGCGCTCACCCTTACAGGGCCATTGGGTGTGTTCTCAACTTACTAAGAGTGCCTGGGCATCCAGAACTTCAACTACTCAGGCATAAAAACCCATCAGTTCTTTTAAAACATCCAGCTAAAAGTTGGCCGGGTGCGGTGGCTCACACCTGTAATCCTAGCACTCTGGGAGGCCGAGGCGGGCGGATTGCTCAAGGTCAGGAGTTCGAAACCACCCTGAGCAAGAGCGAGACCCCATCTCTACTATAAATAGAAACAAATTAATTGGCCAACTAATATATATAGAAAAAATCAGCCGGGCATGGTGGTGCATGCCTGTAGTCCCAGCTACTCGGGAGGCTGAGGCAGGAGGATTGCTTGAGCCCAGGAGTTTGAGGTTGCTGTGAGCTAGGCTGACGCCATGGCACTCACTCTAGCCTGGGCAACAAAGTGAGACTCTGTCTCAAAAAAATAAATAAATAAATAAAATAAAATAAAAGTCATTTGCATTTCAAACCTATCTTGGATGCCTATAAGAACCTTCTATTATAAACAAGTTGCAACGGGGTTAAATTTTTGAGGGAAAGTCTGATGACCAGAGAAAGGGCCTTCCTTATAAAAAGTGGTGTTTGCCAAGGGAACTCTACACCCCAGGGAGGTGCATGTTTCAGGAACCAGTGCCAAGACCTCAGGTCCCTTTGCCCCTTTGCTCTAGCCAAGGGCCCTCTAGCATTTAATTTTTTTTCTCTGTTCATATTCGAACACTCTCTCCTCTTTTCAGCTCCAGCATACCTTTATCTCCTTTCATTAACTTGACATTAGACATGTCTTCCCTCAGCTGCTCCACACACTGTATTTTCAGTAGGAGAAGGTGAATGTGGCTGCACTTTGGGTTCAACTAACATCTTGAACTGTTTTTCAGATGTTATGGGTAAACCCAAACCCTAAATAACTTTAGCTGAATACTTTTGCCTTAATTTCTAGCCTCATATGTATTTAAAGTAAAATATATCCCACATGTTTCTGATTTTATTTATCCCTAATTCCTCAAGAGGTTATTTTCTGAGACATGGTGGAGGTCCCAGAAGCCTCATGAACCTTTTTGTCTTCCTTGGCCAAACCCATCTTTCTCAGGCTTAGAGGGCCACTGATCCTTGGATTAATAACATCATCATCGAAGTTTTCTTCTGATCCAGAAAGTGTTTCCACAGATCTCTTCCAATCTGCAATTTTCTAAATCTTCTTTGGTTTATGTATTTAGAACATTAAAAAAATACACACACATGCAGATTTTCTTTTGACTTAATATTTCCAGTTTCAAACAAGCCACAAAGATTTACTTAGCATCTCCTGTAGGTCCATCCAGTGCTGAGTTGGGTCCTTGGGGGATGTAGACCATAAAATTAATTTTGAACAAGATGCCTTTTGCAACCTTTGGCCAGTCGAGGGAGAGTGTCTGTGGCCTGTTAGGGCCACTGAGAAGGTGGGAGGACAAGGAGGTGATTTGGAAGCCATGAGACCAAATGTGCTCCCAGAGGGAGCAGAACGGAGGGAGGAAGAGAAGGTTAAAGGGGGAGTCCTGGGGTCACCAAGAGGTAGGAAGGAACAGTCAGAGATGAAATTTAGGAGAGCATCCAACATGCTATAGGATGAAGAGGAGTCTTTGTCCCCTGAATCACACATCTGTCTTTCAGGATTACAGATTATTGTTGCAACAGGAAGGGTTCCCTGGTGGAAATCATTTTTCACATACCAGTTTATTTTCATACCAAAGGAAAAGGCGGGTAGAGAAATTTTCTCAGAACTCATATCCTCACGAGTCACTTGGGACTTGGGACATACACTGTGAAAAAGTTACAGGAATCAGTTTTTCTTTTAAAAAAATATTCCTGAAAGAATAAACAAACTCAAGCAAAAGCACTAGATCCACTAATGACCCAAAAACACCAACGATTTAAAATGCACAAACACTTGAGCTGGGGCAGGGGGCGGGGAACAGAGGAAATTCCAGGGAACAACTGAAAGAAAAGGAGAAGCACTTGAACTAGGCGGTTCACTTCCTCAGCGCGTACAATTCTCTCCAGCCCGCGCCTCTAGGCTTAGTGTTTCTGGTATTAATAATTCACAGGAAAAGGTAATGAAGTAACCCCAGCCTGGTCCGGAATGGAAGTGATTTAGAGCCGTAATGAAGGACGTACCTGACCGGGGAGTTTCTCCACGGCCGTGTTATGCATCCCCTAACACACTCTCCTGGGTTGTTCCGACGGACTCAAGTGTGGTTTCATTGATGATATAGAATAGATTAATGTTTGGCGAAAGAATTACCACCTCAAGCTCGGGACGGCTGAGTATAGATCAATTCTGCTTCCACAGCCAATTTCTGTAGAGCATGATTATCTGAAGGCAGCTCTTGGCACATGTGTACGATTAGCAGGGTTAAATGAAGATTTAATGACCCAGGATTCAGCTGTTTAGTTTGCAGTATACCTACAATTTCCCACTAATCATTCTGACGCACCCCACCTTGAAGGGAGCAGTGCATCTGGGACCCGTTTTTGTGGACACCGTTCAGAGCCTTGAGAGCCAAAGATGGTGTCATTCTACAGGAAGTGACTTGGGAGCTGATGGAAGTGGCAGGGTTATTGCCACCTGTCCCCAGAACAGCGAGTGTGGACTTAGCACCATTATGAACGGTTCGTGTTTCTCAGCCCTCATCCTGGTCCCTTATGGTGGAAAGAAGGGAGCCAAGACCGTCCCACCTGTCCAAACCAAGAGTGAGGTCACACCAGGAAGAGATGAAGTCTTTCAATTATTGTGCTATGTCGTGGCCCTACTCTCTGCTTTTGGTTCCTGGTATTCATGGAGAAAACCCTCCTCTGCAGGTAACTCTGTAGAGAGTCACTGCTTTCCCCCACATGCCCCCAACAGTGCCAGCATGCTGAGAAGGCAGTGATGCCCCTCCCCCGCCCTCTCCTGACGTGACTGTTGGCCGGCTGTGGCCGACTCCACGGGAGCCTCTGGGCCTCTGTATAATGTTACTTGACTTATACATATTTTATTATGTTTGGCTGTTGGTGATATTTACATGAACATTATTTCCAGATTATAATAAGGACTGTGTTCTATTAGAGGAGCGCAGTTAGATCACTGGTCACATTAAAATCCTGAGAACTGGGGACTATCCATCACAGCACCTAGGAGGCAGGCGTTTCCAAGGTTGGGCTGAGAGCGACCAGGGCAACGCAGCAACCCACACGTAGCATCCTTGGCTGAAAGGAACTGCTGAACCTTGGAAAAGATTTATTCCACATTTATTATGATGCGGCAACATCAGCAAGGATATAAACCAGTCACTGGCACTCTCTCAAAGAACACATCATTGTAACTTGTTATAACAATGCCGCTGTGATGTGTGCTCGTAATATTTATAAAGGCTAAGCTATGAAAACAGTACATGCCAACTGTCAGCAGTGATGTATCATTTAAAAAAAGAGAGAATGTATACGACATAATGGTTTAAATGAACTCTGTAAAAATATGCTGCTTTGCTGAAGCCGTTCGGCCGTCTGGACCTCCGGTGTCACGCGCTGCTTTCCAGGATTTGCTGCGGCTTGGCCTCGGCGAGGGAGCTCTTTCCCCTTCTTGTAGGTCTGTTTGCTATTTTCAGAAACTCTGCAGTGTTCTTGGCAACCTGGCTTGATCTCCTGTCTGGCTACTTAGTGGCTAGCAGAGTGCCTTATTAAGAATGCTTGTGATTGATAGGTGGGAGCCGACTTGATTTTCATACCAGCATGAGGGATGCTTGACTGCCTGGCAGAGGGTGGGGCAAATGGTTCTGCTTCCTCGTGGAAAGAAAGGTGATGAAACCATCTTCACGGGGCAGTCAGGTAGCCCGGCTGACGATCTGGTTCCTGACTTTGGGTCTGCTCTGTGAAGATGCTCACGGAGCCTTTCGGCATGATGTGATGACCCAATACCCCGGTGACACAGCTGCTGGGCAGTTGAAACCACAGCAGCACACATGGGAGCCGGGAAGAAAGGGGACATTTAATAGTCAACTCAGGAGATAACCAACCCAGGGGTTGACTTCTGAGGGGTGGGCAAGATGTTGATCCCATAAATTATTCTATCTAGTAAATAAAGCCAAGAGAGCAGGCCAGATCCGTCCCATCACGGCAGGAAGGAAGGAAAAGGAGAGGGAGGGCGAAAGGGAGAGGAAAGGAATTCTCTTACAGAGACTGCTCCCTAACATGAGCTCTGAGTATGTGGCCACAGACAGAACGTTTTGTAATTAGTGGATCAGCAATGAAATACGGAAGGCAATGGTCCCTTACTAATGCAAGAAGGTGAACAAGACACATTTTCTTTCACAGGTCTTTGCTAACAGTTCCAAACAGATTTGGAGGTAGTTAATAACCAAACCATTGGGAAAATCTAGCTGTGTCTGTTTGGAGCTTTATGTGAATTTATAAACACATGTATGTAAGTGTAAATTATCTACTTAGCAAGACATGTGTTGTTTATTGCATAGTGTAGGTCTATCTGTCTCAACTAATCCTTTATTCTTTTTGTTGTCCTTCAAAGTCTTGAGTCAAAACAACTTCTGGTATTTTGAAAAAGTGATACCTAAATAATTTAGAGTCAACCAACATTTGCGGTCAGGACGCTTTCCCCATCTTTACCACTCTTATAGAGTGAGGACCTACATGTCATTTCTGCTTCTCAGTGTCAGTCATGGAGTGGAGATGCAGATGAACCTAGAAGGGCAGTGAGGAGAGGGGATGGATAGAGGAGGGGAAGGAGCCAAAGAGTGTGGCCAAAAGGCCCAGGCCGGCAAGGTGGGGCTGCGGTCAGTATGAGAAGATGGGGCGGGAGGAGGGTGACCGCAGCAGGAGGTGGTAGGCCTAGAGGCTCAGAGGGCTCAGAGAGCACATTGCACAGGCTTGTTCCGGGAGGTTTAACTATGGTGATAGCACTGCTGGCTTCTGGCTGATCAGTTTCAGGAAGGTACCATACAGCTACAGAATTCCTACAGAAATTCTCACCCTTGCCAGAGGCCGCAGCAGGGAAGGAAGCTGGGCTCCATGCTTTGAATATTCTGCAAGTTAAGACATTGTCTGGGAATGTCCATGTCCCTCTGGAGGAAGAAGGGCCTGTTTCTCACGAAGCAACCATTCCTGGAAGCTGACTTGCTTTATCCATGCTCCATCAATCTGCCACCTTTTAGGAGAACTAAATCTAGTCCAAACATTTTTATAATGCTATTTGATAGTTTGGAATCGAGTCATATTTTATCAGACCTACATTGTCATAGTTCCAACAGAGAGGCTAAAGAGCTGCCCTGTAAACATGCAGTTTAAAAAAAAAAAATCTGTGTTCCTCATTAGCCACAGACTTTAAATTTCACTCTTGGAACCCTCTCAACTTAGAAAAATGTTAGGTGAAAGAACCTTAAACATGGACTTTCTCACAACTGTTAAAATTTGATGCGCATACTGAGAACTACTCCTGCTGCAGAAATGGATTTGTGTCTCTCTGTTGTCCTCAAGTCCAAAAACTTAAGTAACAATGAGAAGCCGACAAAGTGTGAACAAAAAAGTAATATGCATTGAAAAATTGGCTCTATCCTGTTTGGTAGTGGAAACCCAAGGATTCCAAAGTCCAGGTGATGAAGGCTTTCCTGTGTGGAGGAAAATTGTTTCTTCCTGGATAGCAAATCATCTCATCTGTAGGTCTCCTGGTTTATTACTGCCCTAGGTCTCAGGGATGGCATTTCCTTCTCACAAAGGAGAATTAATTATTTTAGATGTGACTTCATTTAATATAAATGATCAACATTAGAAGTGCAGAATTTGGAAATGGAGATTCAGCCGGAGAAAATGTTGTGCTACTTTCTCTCCTTTTGAAAATTTAAATTTCACGTTCCTCCTTCTATGACTGCATTATACATCAAATAAGGAATCCCCCTCTGCCAATTCTTGAGCAGACATTGTAGCTTTATTTCTTATTTTGAAGCTGAAAGATAACTTGATCCAACACCTTGACTTTATGGATGAAGAAAATAAGACCAGGAAAAGACCAAGAGACTCACCCATGCTCACATGAAAGAAATGGTTCAACTTAGGAGTTAAGTGCTCAATGCCCAAAGTGAAGTGAAATGAACTAACCAAGCACTTGCTCTTTCTAATTGTGTGCCGAGTGGAGGGTAAAATTCAAGGCCAGTGTTTAAACCTGAACTCTGCCCCGGTGTTGTCCCACCACCCTCTCAGACGACAGGAAGTAGGTCTGACAATGTCCCTAGGCACCCTCATTCTCAGGATCTCCTTCAGGCTTTCCCTCTCTGTGGCATCGACAGTTATAATCAGTACGTGGTCACTCCGCACAAATTTGGCCCTGGCTGCAGGAAGGCGCAGGCTTCACAAGTCTCCAGTAACCCCAGACAGCCAGGACTGGCTGAGGTGGAGGAGAAGAAGGAGCATAAGAAAGTGGCCACGGCCTGAGGAACTCGCTGAGTCGTCAGCTGGAAAAGAGCATTACGTGTGTTCACTTGCTCTCCGTGAGCCTCCGATGCAGTGTCTCCTCTGGGATAGCCTGGCACTCCACAGATAAGCCTTTGTGAGTCTCTGAGGGAAGTTTGGGGCCCTTTCTCTAGGAAAAAAGCCCCCTGGGAATACCAGTGCATGTATTTTGCATGTTAATTACACCTAGAGGACCTATTCCATCTTTTATTGCAATGAGCGGTTCGTTCCTGTCTCCTCCCAGCAGCCACAGGCACCCAGCGGCGGAGTGCCCTCCGCCTTGTGCGGTGCAGGCTTTGCACCCAGGAGCCTTTGGGGCGGGGTCTTTCCCCTGCATCTTTGCTTCTCCCTCATGCTCGCACTCTCCATGGGCTTTGTTTTGGGGTTTGCTCCCTGCGAGTGTTTCTGTCCCCATCGCCTCTGTGGCCAGCGCATAGGGGACATCAAGACTGCCATGGCTTTGGCGGCCCTGTGCAGGCTTTGCTTTCCAAGGCCAGGATGTGGTCCCGAGCGAAGCACACAGCCCCAGAGTGGAGCCCAGCTAGGGAGGTTGAGCGTAGTGCAGATGGCCAGCCAGGTGGGTGGTTCCCCCTGCAAAGGGAACCAAGGCCCCGTCTTGCCCTGCCTAACTGCTTTGCACGTCTCTGGGCTCTTCCCACCTAAACACAGGCCATGGAGGGTCTCCCCCCCCCACCCCACCCCCGCCGAAGGTTCTGGACTCCACATGTTCCCACAGGGTGCTTCCTCTCCCACAGCCCCCCAGCCAGGCGACGCTGCTCCCTCCAGGCTGCTCTGAGCCTGCACTGGAGAAGGCAGTGCTTGAGGTCCTGCCGAGGCAGGCGTCTGGTGGTGGGTTTCTCTCTGGCCCTCTCTGATGGTGCCATTTCGACATTCTTGTCATCCAGTCAGAAAAGAAGCCATTCACAAGCCCAGGAGTTGTCCTCAGTGACACAAAGAAGCAAGTGATTCTTTCCTCAGAGTGTGAGAAGGGGTTCAGAGTTCACTCTTGGCATCCTTGGGTTTGGACACTAATGGCGGAGGGTTAGTGTGCCGATTATTTGCTCCCACTGGAAGCAGGGACACAAAGAAGAGCACCAAAGAAGAGCAAAGTTTTTCTAGAAAAGTGTATGAATCTGTTGGGTTTGGGGATGTATCCTAGTTGTCAGAGCAGGCTGTGATCGCCAGACACATATTATAAAAAGCACCCAAGAGATCATAAATAAAAAACAGAACAAAAAACCAAAACCAACCAAACAAAATCAACCATCCAATAGCTCCATGAAACTGCTGGCCACTTTTATAAGCTCCAATGCGTAGCGTTTCTCACTACTGGCAAAGGGAGGGCTCAGGAACAAGCCACAGATTAGCCTGAGTCAAATGTGGGTGCCAGTCTCTGGGGGTGTTTGATGCGCCCCAAGCAACCACAGGCAGAGGAAGGACAGAACCTTCGAATGAGGAGTTCTGCCTTGTGAAAATGACTCGACCTGTTTGGGGTGTGAGCTTGAAAGTGTGCAGCCCAGATGTAAATTTTAGGATCCAGGCTGCCTGACACAGCCCTGCTCTCCAAGTTGCTTTCAGATTGAGCGGCGCCACGCCCACAGCTGCAGCCAGGCAGTGCCGTCTGAAACTCCCCCGGGGCCAACTGCTGTGCACAGAACAGTTTATTGCACAAAATAAAACAAAGTGCCAGCTCATCTTTACAGTTTCAAGATCTGCCTTGGGGAAAGGAAAGGGAGTTTTAGTTTTCACCCCTTATGTGCCAAGAGTGTTGTCTTGGAGCCGGTTTGGGGAAGATCTAGAAAGCTCTCTGCTGTGCTGTGGACTTACTGTCTGACCACGGCCCTGCCATTTAACTTGACTGGCTGCTGCTTCTCTGTTCAGGAAGTGGGGAGAGTGACATTTCCCATTTGCCCCATGGGGATGCCATAGACTGCTCCATCCATGAAGCTAGATTCAATGAAATGCTTACTCGATGCGTTGTAATCTTCTCCATCATTTCAGAGATAACTGAGTTTGAGTACATTGTTTGCCTTGATATTAGCTTTAAGAATCTCATTGGTTTTCTAGAGCAGTCTTTAAAACAAAAAAGGTGTGCCTGAAAGACTATGCTATTGGAACATTGAGACAAATAGTTAAGTTTTTCTACCCAAATACGACAGAGGCAAGAGACAGTAAAAGTATCTAGTTATCAAATGAAGCATCAGAACTACTGGATTAAAGATAAAAAGTCCTTTCCCTGTAATATTGAATATAGTGGCCAATGCTGTTTACTCTGTGTTAAGAGGAAAACAGCTCCCTGTATCTTATTTCTCAGAGCCTCCTTTACTGAATTGGAGTCTTTGACCTGGACAAGTGAGTTTGCACTCTACAAAAGGGAATCGGCTTCAGCGGGTATGACAGTGATCCTATGGTACTCGAGCACCTGGAAGAAACACAAACTAAGTGCATCAACCAGATGTTTTGTCTACACAATGTTAGGCATTAAGATGTTTCCCCCATATCTGGATACTTGGTGTCATATAGATGAAATGCTTGAATGGATAATTGGCATTTTTCCCCTTTCTGTTCAGGTATTTATGATATATGGAAACACCTGAAGAAGCATTCAGTTGAAAGTTCAGAGGGAGGAAATAGAGAATCAAGAACTAAGGGAAGTAAATAATGGATGAGGACCTCTGCTAGCTTCTGTGGTGACACAGACTCTAAGTACACAAGCAGAGGGCACTTTTGTATGAAGGAAAAAAGCACCACTTTCTGATGAGAGCAGCTTCATGTCAAGCGCATGTGACTTGGCCATTGGAACGTGGATTGAATTTTAGCCTCCACTCTTCCCTCAGCTTGGAGCCTTTGTGCAGTGCACTAACTATGTAACTGTACACAGTGGACGGTCATCAAAAGGAGGAGGAGAAATGTTCACTAATAAGGTAGAAGTGGATTTGAAGAAGAGAAGCATAGACATTTCTCTTGGCTCATAGACCTCTCCTAGTGAATGCTCACAGTCTGGAAAGCACTCTTATTAATGCCACTGTTTGGCCACACCAGAATAACATTAGTGTGTGTGTGTGTGTGCATGCCATTTGTTTGTTTATTTATTTATTTTTAAGGTAAGGCAATGCTTGCTATACATTCCAGTCATGTGTTTACTGCAGCCTTTTCTATCTGGTGCTGTGCCTGTCAAGTTTTCACTTCCCTGGAATTTTAACTCCCCGTTTCCCTCCCTACCCTGTTTCTCCCCGTCTGCAACACAATGCCTTTTTAAAATTTTTGCTAGTTTAATTAGTGCATGCATTCATTTTGATTGATGAATTGATGTGGCTTATTGGCATGAAGATTTCCCTCCCCTCCCAGCGCTGTCTGTAATGGAGACGGCTTGTGTGGGGCGACACCTGCTTTGATGCTGCAGACGCTCTGTTTGATGCGGAAAGGCCAGCCGTTCAGCTGTGATTCGGAGTCTCTGGGGAGATATTTTTTCATTGATGTCGGTAGAGTGGGGGGTGGTTGGTTGGTGGTGAATAGGGGGAGAGAGTGGTGTGGAAAGTGATGGCTGAGAAACAACATAGCTAAGGATTTAGTGTTTATATTTTATTGGACTGATTTTGAAATAGTCATTGTTCACACCCTGGGCCCAGGAGGGAAGGAGACCTTGACTTTCTGCCATCAGTAGTAAGGCATTGTGAATTAGTGCAGCCAGCTGAAAATTTCCAACGCCTCTTGCCAAAGAATTAAGCTGAAATTAGCACACAGTTGGTAACAATTTGATTCCTGGTTTCACTTTAATCAGTGAGGATTAATGGTTAAAATTTCTATTTCTAATCTCACTTTAGCCTGACTAACAAAAGCTGTCACTTTCTTGAAAACTGCTAAATGAAGAGGGATTTATAAGATCTTTGAGAGAATAAAAGCTAAAGTGCTAGGCCCCACTTTTCAGACCATAAAATTTTCAAATTCCCCCCCATGGTCTCCCATGTACTGCTCAGAGAGCTGGCTGCTGCTGGATTTAGTAAGGTTTATTGCTGGACGAAGGTGCTGGAAGAACTTGAGTGCTTTCTTAATGGCTTCAAAACTCCATATGAAATGCAATCATATTCCTGGGGAAAAGTAATATTACAGAAGAGAGCAGGAAGTAGTATTTGAATCACAGATAGAGCATTGCTTACCCTATAAATCCCTTTTCCTTTTCCTGTTGCTACCTGAGCTAGATCTTTCTATAGCCCTCCCCTGACAATCAGTCCATAGCAAAGTTGTGAAACTGGTGACTTCTGTCCCCATTCTACCAAGGTTTTCCCTGAATGTCCTTTGAATCATTTTTCATTGATTCTCACCCCTCCCCCAGAGACCCTCACTGAAGATCCCTTTCCTTGGGGATAACCCCCTACTCCAGACTTTACCTTGTCTTTTTGCCACATTTCCCACCCAAAATCAAGTGTTGTTACAAACCTTTATGCATTCATTTCTCACTTATGGGCAGAGACACAGCACCTGGTGTACAGAAGTCAAAATTCAAACAGGTGCAATTGATGGGGATTTTGGAGAGGAGAGTTGAGCATCACGAGAGTAGTAGGACCAGGTTCTTCCTAGTTCCTTCCACTCCCCAATTCTGGGATTCTGCAGCCTCACCAGAAAGGGAAGCTGGCTTCCTCAACCCCTTCTCTGGTTTAATCAAAAACAAATGTAAACCTTTTCTCCAAGTTTTAGTTATCTTCTGAGAAATACTATCTCCAGCTACTGGAATGATCCTAAAGATTATGCTTCAGAATGAATGAATGCCTAACAATCAACCGGGCAATAGGAATGAATCTTCCAGTGCTCAGATGCAAGAACCTTCAACCCTCACAATTCTTTGTTTTTCCCAGTCATGTTAATTCCAAGTTCCCACTTAACAAAGCAAGTTTACCATCTGTTATTTTAGGGGTTCCTTCCCCTTCCAATGAATTATATGATAACCCCAGAATTTAGGTGGTTCCAGGACAACTTGAGCTTGTAGTGGCTTTCATCTTTATAATGAGCCTTCTGCTAAATGAGGTGCTGTTCAGTGTTGGCATGCAGGGCTGGTTGGGCAGCCCATGGGACTCCCTATCCACTCTCAAGGTCATGATTGTTACCTTCATTTACCACCCAGGCTCCCACTTGAAGAACTTGTCATAACCCTCTCTTTCCTATCTGGTTTTGGGGAAATCCTTCTGTGCCCCTGGATTGGGCCATCTCCACTTTCCCTAACTCTTGGGGCACTTCCCCATCTTCCATAATTGAACTCATCTTTTCTTTAATCTTTGGATTTTAAGAAAAGTTGTTTTCCCTCCCAAGGGAGAAGAGGTGCCTCCCTATTCTTTCTTAACTCTTAGTGCAGAGAAGAAGTCATAATCATTAACTTGTAGTGGATGAGAAGAAAGTGGGTAGATTACAGAAATCCTTCATGCCTACTGAAATCTGCCTATCTCTCTATCATTTAGGTCCATGCCCACACATATATATCCTAGGCTTATTTAATGCAGGACTGTAACTCTGTTTGAAAAGCACTGTTATAGAACAGCACCTTGTCTAATGACACTATGCATGTGTTGGCTGAGCTTGCATGTGATTGTATGGAACTGGACTATAGTGGCTTAATACCAGACAGGGGTTTATTTTCCTCATGTAATAATTAGTCCCTGGGCATAGTTTGGGGCTAGTGCCTTTGCTCCATGTCATCACCTAGGTTCTCTCTTTTCGTGCATAGTGTGTCCTTTCATCCATGTCACTGAAAGTTGGCTGCTCCCAGGCAGGAAGAAAAGAGATAAGCGAAACCTTTTTCTTCATGAGGCTTCAGCTTTTTATTTAGGAAAAGGACCTTGCCTGTGTGTGTGACCAGGATAGTGCTGCGTGGCCATGCCTGGTTATATGGGAAGCTGGGTAGGTAAGTTACTTTTCCAGTCCTTCTAGTGGAAGCAGAGGAAGTGGGGAGGGGGGTCATTGGAGTAAGTACTGAGTGAGATATTCTATAGCTCATGCCGAAGTGCATGAGGCATCCTACATTATTAAAAAAAAAATAAGAGAAGAAAAACTGAGTCACGTCTGTGTGTGTGACTGTGATGATGACAAAAGAAACAAATGTCTACCCAAGGATTTGCAGTTCACATTGTCTTTGAATGGGAAGTTAATGCATGGAGATTTATGGCAGGAGCTAGGTCAGAGCCAAGGCAGAGAGTTTGGAGAGTCTTCCGGGGAAGATGGCTACAGCCAAAATCATCCTTTGCAAAAAAGTAGAAAATGAAACCACTAAGCTGCACTGAGTCTTGTGTACTGCCCTGAGCCTCACCGTGGGGATGTGGGGTAGGGGGTGTGGTTCTGCTTCTGAGGCTGGAACTGGGAGGTGCCTGTGTAAGAAAAAAGAGTGGATATTGATCACAGTGGCTCTTGACACTGGCTGCACACTGGGGTAACTTGGGAAACTTTTTTTTAATATACTGGCTTCTGGGACCCATCCCCTGAGATTCTGATTTAATTGGTTTGGGGTATGGTCTAGGTGTCAGGTTATTTCAAGGCTCCCTACTTAAGATTTAATTGCACAGCCAGGGTTGAGGCCACTGTATTCGATGATTCTGGCAAAATCATAGTAACCTACCTTCCTTAGAATCATGCTTTCTAACTCTGACCTTGGGCTGATGCCATGGCAGACACTGGAGCCTGAGCCTGCCTGCGGAGCTCCTGGTTGCGTCTGTTGCAAGGGTGCTGTTGGCCATCAGCCCACAACCTCTTTGTGACAGGCTATGGGAAAATGCCTGCAGGTCTCAGTCTCAGGAAGTGTAATTCTCCCGAGCTTTTGTTTTTGTCTTGTTGACATGCTGAATCTTATAAATGATTGTGTTTCCCTTTTTATTTTGGCTGCTAAGAGGCTTAGGAGCAGCTCTACATTACCCCATGGTCTACATTCCTTTCTCTTAATATCACTCCTGGAGTTAATGCTTTCTCAGCAAAAATTTTTAGTTAGACTCCTTCGATTTTTAAAAAGATTGTCCTCTTTCTTAGGAAATGCACACTTAGGGGTGATTATATTCGCAACTTACTCTGAAACGGTTAAAAAATATGTATGTAAAGAGACAAAGTGAATGATTAAAACATGCAGCAAAATGTTAAAAATTAATGAGTCTGAGTTAAGGGTGTGAGATGCATTCTTTGTACTATTAATATTTTTGTAACTTTACTTAACATTGTAAATTATAAAAATATTTTAAGTTACAAAGAAAAAGGTTGTAGAACTGTATGTTCAGAATGAACATCTATTTTGTAAAATAGCAATTAAAAGCTAACCCTTAATCTGTTAAAAAAAAAAAAGAGCAATTTCCTATCATATTTCTGTATGCCATGTCCAATCCTTGGTAGAATGTGGCAAAGGATTAAAATACATAAAATAAACAAATAAAATAAAAATCTAAAGAATGCCTAAACTCTCACCATCACTGAAGCAAAATCCTTTCACCCTTCTATTTGCAACTTCACCAAAGTGTGAACTTTAAAAATTCGATTTCTTTTTTTGTTTTCAAAGTTGCCCTTGAAATTTATTTTAATCCGGTTTCTTCTGGGTAAAAATGCTCTCAAAGGGAACATAGGTGATAATATCCCAAAGAGTCATTTGTTTCTGGGTCTCTACCCCCAAGGGATGGGCTCAGATCTTTATGGGTTGCATTGCTTTTGGAATTTAAAGAAATTAAAATTTAAGGAATTAGACATTCAGTTCACACTAATAGAATCATTCAGAGGACAGTGTAATAAGTGTTGTTAGAAAATAGCTATATTTGTATTTTGGCCCTTCTTAGTTTCTTCCTGGGTTTATTCTTTCAAGGAGCAGGTTTTAATTACAAGAAATGAGGCTGCCGTAGCAGTTTAGTTTGAGACAAAAAAGCCGAAAGCGGCCCTCGTTTGATTTCATTTCATTTCATTTCACAAAAACAGCACTTAGCTCTCATTCTCACTGTTGCCCAGTATCAGTTATTTGCTCAGCAGACATGCTTTAGATAGCTACAGCCCATTTGTAAGTCACTTCTTTTGTACATGATGGCCTAATGTCTGGCAAAGTGTTTCTAAGTTGCCTATTATCGTAAAAGTTAAGAGCTCGGACAGAGATATTAGGAATCATAATGATACAATATTTATGAGGCAAAATGATACAATATTTATATTACTAGGTAATATCTAGCGATGGAAATATAGCTAGCAAGCATTTTCAAAATAAGTCTGCTGTTAGCCAGCCATTGTTAAACCAATGTAAGTTAGAAATAAGTCAGATGTTCAGGATTAATTTCTAATACTTGCTGTGTGTCTTTGGGCAACACACTTAACCTTTCTGGATTCCAGCATCTAAAGAGGACAGTTAAAATAATATGGGTATTTTAAGGTTTAACTAAGGAGACAGAGTATCAAAGTTAATCTTTAGTATTCTGAATTAAAGAGGATAATTGACAGATGCCAGTCGTCTGTTGACTTGGGTGCAGGTGTGAATGTGGCCCAAATGGGAGGTAGCCTTCCTTGAACACCCTGCAGCATCTAACACACCTCTTACTTCTCTTTGAAAACATAGGCTAGTAAGGAGGACAAATATGGACAGAGGGAGGCATGGATTTCATCTTTTTCCCTTCCACTTTCTCCCCTCTCATACCACCATTTATATGTGTCTTTCTTGGGGGACTAGAGGTAGAAAATTTGGTTCCCATGTGTTCCCCCCTCCCCATTTGCCATGGAAGACTCTGCAGAGAAGAAACTCACAATAGTAGACTTTGACCTTCAAGGTATGAGCTCATGCTATGAAAATTGTGGAAGTCTCCAAACTATAGCAGTGACCATGGCCTTTGTGTAAATCAGATTCTAAGCTTTCAGGGCATGGACTGACTCTTACAGAATCTTGCCCACCCCTGCTGGCCTCTCTGGCAAGCAACAATTGCTCTGAGTACTGCCGCTTCGCCAAGGATCTGAGTGTTCTGTCAAGAGGAAAAATGATAATTATTACACTTAAGTTATTGTGTCTTCATGACACTAGCAAAATGTCTTGCTGTATATTTGAAACTAAGAAAGAAAAGAGACCTTTTGTAATCTAAGATCCCATCCAACCCCAAATACACTTTTTCTATTGCAATGTGATGTCCCTGTAATAATTTGGTACCAAAATCTCTGAGATTTTTCCATTGTTATTTTTGTTCACTGTGTACCAAGAAGATGTAGGGAGATTTGGCTCAAGAAAAAAGACGCATCTGCTTCCATTCTCCATTCTCTCACTTCCTCTCACTGCCCACAGCATTGCAGGCATCTGAGTGTTATACATTAAAGAATCCTTGAGATTCAGTTTCCAGTAAGGTTGCCTAGTCCAGCAAATCTGCAGAAACACTTTTCCCTACCCCCTCTACTTCCTTTTCATCCCCCTTAATCCTGCTGGTTTATCGGTGTCATGGGACACATGTTACTCAGCTAGTCACTAAGCCGAGCTCCAGGACCCGGAAAACCCAAGCCTATTTCTGGATGCATGGAACAAGAAAGAGAACAAAATGGCTGGGCTCTTGGAGATTGGGTAGGAGTGCTCAGCTTCCCTGGCTTTGTTAGGAGGCAAACCGTGTAAAATGTGAGGTTTGAAGTGTGCTCTGGAAGAACTGAAGCATGTAGGCTGGTTACCAAAGAGAGGAGAATTATACCACACCTGGAAATGGTCAAAGGATTTCTCTTATGCAGATGTTTGCCCAGGGTCCTGCCTGCAGACCTCTGATGGGAAATGAGAATCGCAGTGACCCATGGAACATCCTGAAACCCACGGTCTCTTTGGATTGAACTTGAACACTTAGGAGATTTTTAGGTGTGAAGAAATGTCCCTTTTACAGCCTACTATGACCCCAGCCACCAATATCTCTGGAACATCTGAATCTAGTTGTGAACACGGACTCAGAAATGAGTGTGACTCCTGGAACTGGGAGGTAAGGTCACACTTTATGGTTTGAGGGTGAGAGAGGACTAGCTCCCTAAAGAAAAACTGGGGTATCCCAGAGAGAATAGAATAATAGTTTTGGAGTAAGTTAGACCTAGGCTCAGAATCCAGCTGTAGTACATTTTAGTGCTGTCAACTTGAGCACATCGTTTAGCCTCTGTGCACTTCAGCCACTACATAGGGTTAATATCTTTTTTTGTCTATTCTTGAGAGGACTCAGTGAGATTAAATCATAAAAATGTATGTGCACCATCTGGGGGATGGTCATGATGGAGACTCAGACTTTTGGGGGGAGGGGGGGAAGGGGCATTTATTGAAACCTTAAAATCTGTACCCCCATAATATGCTGAAATAAAAAAAAAATAACCCTAGCCAACAATTATTTTCTCTTTGAGGAACCATAAGCATTATTTTTCTCATGTACCAAGATAATGCGAATATAAAAATGATTGTTATTAAAATAAAATAACCATTAAAAAAATGTATGTGAAGTATATGAGATATAGCAGGCTCTCAATAAAAGGGCATGTTAAAATATTTAGATCTAGCATATCTTTTGCTCTCTTTTCATACAAGACAATCTCCAACGTTCTTTGGACTGGTTACCCTTTCTGGCATTCCCTTAGTCACTGAAGTTTCCAGTTATAGCTTTGAATCTGCCTTCTGTATCCCCTGGGAAGAAAACTATTTTTTGGTGTGTGTTTAATGTTTTGGTTATGATTATTATTAATTTACCATCAAAAGAAAGTGTATCCTTGATCAGTTACTTTCTGCATCTCATCGCACACATTTCCAAATCAAAGCACTGAAATGCCCAACT
Organism: Microcebus murinus; assembly: GCF_040939455.1. Taxonomy (NCBI): domain Eukaryota; kingdom Metazoa; phylum Chordata; class Mammalia; order Primates; family Cheirogaleidae; genus Microcebus; species Microcebus murinus. Next base: position 54,122,876 of record NC_134111.1, read on the forward strand.
CAGCCTGCTGTAAAGCATGCATGTTAGTTTAGTTTGTGTAGCTCATGCAAAAAACGTTCCCCATGACCTGCCTCCCTAATATTAAAATAATTCTTCAGGGTTGAACTAATGCTTAGATAGTTACATCTGGTTCTAGAGTTAACAAATGGGTCAGAAGGAAGAGTAGGAGTGAAAAAAACCATTCAGTCCCCCAGTACCCTCCCACTCTGTTTTTTTTTTTTTTTTTCTCCCTCAGTGTGAAGTCATTTGCTTTCCTTTCTAGCCCATACCAAGTCTTTAGAAGTTGAGCCAGGCAGATGGTGAGGTTATAGCTTGGGCAAAATGTGTTCTAATGTTATCAGCTTTAAAGGAGCACATGGAGCAGAGAGGAAAGATGGTTTGTGGTATTTCTGTTTATTAAATTTGATGGTTGGATTATGACATTTATATTTATTAAATGTACAGAATCTCATCCATCATGGTTGACAGTCAGAACATGTCCTGTGTTGTTGGCATAGCTGTCTCTTCTTGCAAAGAGATCTAACATTTATTCTTATTTGGGAGACTAAGAAGAGGTGGAGAAAAAAGGAGATCCGCCCTTCAATGCCGCCACCCTGGGGAAATGGGAGTAGGAGATAAGTGTGATTGTGTTTGATGCTGTCATGTGAAGAAGCGTTTTCCTGGTTTGGGTTGTGAGTCGGTTTGATGGTGCTGGGTGTGGAATATTCGGCAGCGTGGGAGCAGCAGAGCCAGTGAACCTAGCACAGGAAAAATATATATAAAGAGTGCTCTCAGCTTTGCCCCATTAAAATCCTGGCATTGCTGTGGTTGAAATAATGTCACGATGGCTTTGTCTAGTGGCTAGAGCACCTCCACAGCCAGGCGTCTTCATTCTGCTCTGTATTTTATTACTCACCAGATGTGGGCCTTTTGGATATTTTATTAGAGCACCAGGTGAGCTGATGAAAGGACAGCACTCCAACTGCCTTCTAAATGACTCCTGGTTCACTAGAGCTTTGTTTACATGCAAGAGAAGACAAGAGCTGGCAAGTCTTAGGAACAAGAAGAGGGCACTACCACCCATAAAGCTTCTCAATGGGTTTTTAGGTGGAAGAGAAGGTGTGCTTACTTAAGGTTTAGAGATCTGTTCCAGGGTATAACTTAAAGATGTTTTTATAGCCAATGTGCAAATGAATTAGACACATGGATTCAATCTCTCTAGCCACACATGCTTCCAAGAATAAAAGGTTCATTTAGGTTTGAGCAAACCCAGCCCATTTGGAAACCAGTTAACCCACAATACTGCCTGTGTAGCCTGGAAACCTTTGAATTTTAAGTGTTTAAGATACTAAGCTAGAGAAGAAATTAAGTACTTTTTCTCCCCCCATGCCCCTGGCCCTCCTTTTAGGGCTAATGTTAGGTTCTAACATTAGTGTCCTGGTCAATTTTTTCTGAGGCAGCAGCCCGCGTGCAGTTGCTATATCTAAGAAAGATTCCCAGTGGTATCAAACACTTATTATGTAGGCTTCACACAAATTGTAACTACCAGGTATTTCCTTCCCTTTGGTTGATTTAGGACCTGGGAAATAGTTTACAAGGGTGCCGTGTACTAATCTCATTCTTTTTTAAATCTAGAAAGTAATTGTTCGTAAGTATAGTGAGTCACTACCTGAGCATCTTTGGGGTGCAGCTCTAGTCCACATATTATGAGGGCTATTAAACAAAGCTAAATGGCAGTTTATCTCTAGAGCGTTTAAACAAAACATACCAAAAGCCAGACCTCTAGGGAGAGGCACAATTTCCTGCTAGATAGTGAGTGTGCATCTGTTTACACAAATGGATTATAAACATTTCCAGGGGTGGGAGAGAGTGCAGGTCCTGAGTGTTAACATGACAAAGGTCATGAGTGCACCTACAGTTGGCTGTACTCCACCCCACGGTCACAGCCACCCCTTGTGGCCTGGAAGTCCACCCTAACCATTCTGTGGTTCACATGAGTGAAGCCAGGGCTCATTGACAGGGGAGACACTGTAAGTCTCTGTCTCTCTTTCTTTCTTGAATAAAAGCAATACCATGAAAGATATAATTTTTAATCCTATTCCTAATATATTTACTACTTCTCATCTGCTGTTTGTTTTTTTTTTGTTTTTGTTTTTTTTTTTGAGACAGAGTCTCACTTTGTTGCCAGGCTAGAGTGAGTGCCGTGGCGTCATCAGCCTAGCTCACAGCAACCTCAAACTCCTGGGCTCAAGGGATCCTCCTGCCTCAGCCTCCTAAGTAGCTGGGACTACAGGCATGCGCCACCATGCCCGGCTAGTTTTTTCTATATATATTAGCTGGCCAATTAATTTCTTTCTATTTATAGTAGAGACGGGGTCTCGCTCTTGCTCAGGCTGGTCTCGAACTCCTGACCTTGAGCAATCCGCCCGCCTCGGCCTCCCAGAGTGCTAGGATTACAGGCGTGAGCCACCGCGCCCGGCCTCTCATCTGCTGTTTGAATGAACAGAGTGAATATTTGTGAGCACATACTATGTGTTAGAGTATACACACATATCTCATACATATTCACATTAATGTGTGTGTGTATATATATATTCTCATTCAATTCTCATAACAACCCGCTGAGGTAGGGAATCAGCATCAACAATTGAACTGCTAAAAAGTCTAGAGATCAGTGCTTGGTATGTGGTTGGTGCTTAATAAATTTATGTTGAATAAATAAATGAACAAACCTCAGATTAAAGATCTTGCTTTTGCTTATGGTCATAAAGCAAGTTAAGAGGTACTGGCAGGATTCTTATGCAGTTCCTGTGGCTCCAAAGCCTACTCTTTTCTTGACCGTGCATGAGAGAGCTGCACAGTTGGATTTCTGCACTGCCAGTGCCCAGATGGCATGGCTCAGGGAAGAGAAATGAATCTAAGAAAATGTTTCCATCTCTCTACCTAAATGATCTGTGGTGGACGAAGCCATACCTTTGGATCTCCTAGCATTTCCTCCATGAGTTGGAATCCCAGCCATGGAACAGAGATCAAGAGAGTGGTAGGCTTGGAGCCTGTCATTTCCCTGGAATGACTGTAGCCCACACACGGTGAGAAGACAGGCAGGGCTGAGGACGTGGGTGTGGAAGTAAGCGTTGTGGACCCACGAGCAATACTGAACTTTTTGATCTGTGTTTGCCTCTTTCAGTCTCTAGACCACTGAAAAACAGACTTCAGAGTTCTGTGGGTTGAGACACCGATTCCACACTTGGGAGGGAACTGCTATTTTATTGCCCCAATTAACTGCTTTATTTGTTTATAAATTCTTCCCTTTTCTGTTTTATGATGCAGTTGTGGTGTGTTTAATAGAAGTGCAGACTGGCACGAGATTAAGACTGGCAAGCTGACTGCATGTTACGTTTCCAAAGCTTATAAATGACTTAAATCCAGAATGTTTGTGGCCCTTTCCAAAAATATTTGGTTTCTCTAAAAGGCAACAGCTGTTGGGAAATGGATGGAAAGTGGTTTTGTTTTGTTTTGTTTTCAGGAGAAGAAAAGCCATTGGCTTTTACTGTAGTGTGTATAGCATTTTATTTAATGCTTTTATTCCTTTGTGGAATTTGCCTGTTTGATAACAGATGAAACAACAGGGACATAGTGAAATATAAAAACTCATGATGTAAAAATCAGCAAGTTGAATGCTAATTTTAAAAATCACACAAGAAAGCCAAGAATCTCTTTCTAAAAAATACTTCTTGGTGAGCAGAAATTATTTGCTTCTGTGAGAACAAGTATAAATTTTAAAACTTTACTTTTCACTAACATTTCTATTATTTTATAGTTTATAAAGCAGGCATATGTTTAAACTCTGAATTTCACCACAATTCTACAAAGCAGCTTATGGGCATGATTTTCCTTCTTATAAATGATTCACATAAGTCCTGGGAGGATGAAGCAAGTTGTCTAGAGTCAGGGAGCTCACCACTGGCAGAGCGAGGATTAGAATAGAGTTTTGCAATGACTAGCTCAGGGATTACTATTGTACCAAATTGTCTAATTATTAAATGGTACTATTATCAAATGGATGACAGGCAATGTGATCTGGCCAAGATATTGTCACTGCTCTTACAGGATGCTGTTCCCATAGCTACAAACCCATCATTTATCCCTGGGTCATTGTCATGGTGGAAACATCAAATGGCTGTGTGAACTCACAACCTCAAGTTCTGGCTACCAGGGTTGAGACTAGAGAAACTCTGTCTCCCTAAGCCACCCATAGGAGTCAGGACACTGCATCCCGCCACTAGTATGTATGATGGTGATTGTTTCACCCCAGAGGGGAGAAGATTGGATGCTAGATAGAGCAAAATGCAGTGACAGTGCCTCTGTTCAGCAGGGCAAGTGTAGACCAAACTGAACCCAGCAGTCTAAAGTGAGGATAGATCTTTCTTTCTTCCTCTCTACCTTCCTCTTTCAATTCTCATTCTCTCTGTGTTTGTCTCTCTCTCTCTTTTCTCTAAAATATTGACTGACAGGACTGGGAAAGAAAGCTAGAGGAAGTATTTTTCCAACTTTAGTGAATATAAGAATCACTACAATCACTTGATGAACTTAATGGCTCTGAGGCCCAAGCCCTGAGATTCTGATTTTATAAACATTTTTAGCTCTTGTCAAAAGCAAGGGTGACCTCCTAAATGAACAGCCTGGATAGTATCAAAATAAAACTAAATAATTTTTTAAATAAAGGAGTAGTAAGGGGGGAGGGGGGCATGGGCAATATAAATAACCTTAACACTTGTACCCCCATAATACACTAAAATAAAAAAATAATTTAAAAAAAGGGGGGAAAAGGGGTAGTAAAATAACTAGATGACCAAAGTCTCTTGATACTATAGAATATCAGTATCCGTTCTTTTGAAAAAGAAATACAACAAAACTAGGCTAGTGTCCTAAAGGCTAGGACCCTTGATTTTGGCAAGCTGCTGAAACAGTGAGTCTGGAATGGAGTTTGAGAGCGTGTACTTTTGTGATCCCTTATGTGATTCTGATGCAGTTTCCACAGACCTCATTTTGAGAACCTCAGCCTGAGGAGTCAGAAGGCTAGCACAGGGCAATTCTGCCCATTTGCTAGCTGAGAAGTCATAACCCAGCTCAGCTATGGCCCCTCCTCTGTGCTCTAGTAAATGGCTTCATTCACCCCTACTTGTAGGCTCTGCCTCCATCTGTTGTCACTGGGCCTGTGCGGGCCACACCCACAAGCCCTTGCCTTGGCCCCCAGCGGCCCGCGTTGGTGGGCACCAGTGTGCAGGGACATGGGTAGAGTCAATGTGCTCCCGTGGAAAGAAAACTGGACTCTGAGGAAGTTCAGTGCTTTGAGTTTTCCGAGTGAACCCTGCCACTCCTTCTCTGTGTGAGGGGTCGGAGGGTGGGTAAGAAAAAGAGGAAAAGGGAAAAAGAAGGGTAAGATACTGAAATTGTGTCTTTCTTTACTTTATGATTTATAGAGAGCTTGTTGTCCTTCTAAGAGCTTCTAGAAAAAGACAGATGTGAGATGGAAGTTTCTGGGGCAAAAGAGAGTGAGATGGAGGACAGGTGAGGGAGGGAGTGTCAGAGGCAAGGAGGCGAGCTGGGGTCACGCAGTGACGTGACGTGTCTCACCAGGTGAGCCATCATGGCAGAGTGAGTTCATTAAAGTGCCTTCCAGCTTCCAGGGGAGCAGGATTGTAGGATTAGATAAGGGTAGCTTGTTAAAAGTACATGGACTCCTCTGAATTGATTATGAAACCTAAGTCCTGAACCGTTTGATCTGAACAGTTTAAAATATTGCACAGTTTTATTACATGGAAAATTAGAACCTGTCACCACCATATCTAGTAACCTGTGCTCCCACCCTCCACTTCCCACCACTTCCTTCACATTATTGTCCCAACACTGGTTTCTTTAGAAAATTTTCTAGTTGTTCAGGAATAAGTTAGAAAGCAGTGGGGAAAGAGTCTGGGACCTGTGTCCATTGTCTTGACTTGACTGCCAACTTGCAGTGGGACCTTCGAGAAGTCACTTCACCTCGTTGAGTTTCAGTGTCCTCATCTGGAACAGGAAGTGGCTGCAATGGTAATCTCTACGCCCCTTCCATGTCTAACACTCTGGGTGCCCTGAATGTATTCAGGATACTTTCTAAAGAACTTGCTAATCTTTCCATGAAAGACCAAAAAAAAAAAAAAAAAAAAAAAAAAAAAAAAAAAAAAAAAGCCACTGTTTATAGCAAGTGAGATTTTTATAAGGCATAAGGAGAATTCTCCTAACAGTAAACAGACTAATGGCTTTAGTTTCTCTATCAGTTTGCTAGGTCTGCCAGCAAACCACCCAGTTTGAACAACAGAAATTTAATTTCTCACAATTTTGGAGGTTGAAAGTCCAAGATCAAGGTATCCAATGGGTTGGTTTCTTCTGATGTCCTTGGCTTGTAGATGGCCATCTTCTCTGTGTGTCTTTATATTGTTTTCCCTCTGCTCCTGTCTGTGTCCATATCTCCTCTTCTTATAATGACACCAGTCAGATTAGGTCCCACCCTGATGGCCTCTTTTTAACTTAATTATACCTTTAAAGACCCTATTTCCAAATATAGTCACATTCCAAGTTACTGGGGTTTAGGACTTAAACATATGAATTTGGAGGAACTCAATTCAGCCCCTAAGTGTCTACAAGCCAGGGCATCTTTAGGAGTATGGGAAACATCCTACACCTCAGCTGACTTTGGTAAAGTCTCTCAGGGGTCCTCTAACACGGCCTGCGGGCCACATGCGGCCCGCCGAGGACATTTATCCGGCCTGCTGGGTGTTTTTGCCGCCACTGCCTGTCCTGCTTAGCAGCTGACTCATCCTGGGTCCACAGTGCGCATGTGTGGAATGTGCGCCACACTCTCCAATGGCCCTCCAATGGTCTGAGGGACACTGAACTGGCCCCCTGTTTAAAAGTTTGAGGACCCCTGGATTAGATGAACAAAGAGGAGGATTAGATGAACTCTTCTAAAGACTTTGCCAATTCCAGGGATTTGTGATATTGTGTAAAGCTCCTCAAACCTGACACCTAATCTCTGGGAACATGAACAAAGAAGGAGTGCAAAGAGCAACGGTGCAGGAAAATAAAATAAGGGACCAAATGATTTGTATTTCAGGGCAAACAAAGATGGAAAAGAACTTTGAAGTATTTACATTTGGGGCAGTTCCATTACATCATAAGGGCAGAAGTACTTTATCACATAGCCATTATTATTTGATCTGTACCAGTAGGTGAACTTTGAGAGAGAATAGGAATCTATTTCACATAAATCCCACTTTTAGCAAATGCAAAACCAGGATCCTGCTGAGGACAAAGGAAAAATTCATGATGCAATTCCACTTATCCTCATGGGTGCCTTTTCACAGTTAGGAAGGAAGAAGAAAAATTTTTTTCCAACCCCATTGTGAAAGAATACTTACAAATTACTCCTCCTCATTGTTTGGACAGTAAAAGCAAGTAATGAGTCTCATACCACATATCTCTGGGTTTTATTACCCCAATAACCTATCTGTCTCCTCAGGTATGTTCTCAGCAGCACAGAGAACTGGAAAGAGAATAAATGCTGCAATTCCAGCGCTCAGGCCTGCCCCTAGGCCGTTCCCCCTTAGGGTTTCTCAGGGCCGCTGCTGGGCATCACCTGTCGTTTCCCACCGGTAGAAGATGCACACGACAGTCACAGTGTGCACTTTTCCCTGCACTGTGCAGGTCAACCGTCCTCTCTGCAGAGCCGTGTACATCTCCCTTGAGGAATCCCTCCACCCATGGACACACATTTTTTTAATGACTAAAATTCAGCTTTGCACACACCACACACACACACACACACACACACACACACACACACACACACACACACACGAAGAAAACAGTTTAGATGGTTCTCTTTGATATTAGCCTATTTGTATGTCATTAACTCATCCGGAAACGACCTCTGAACCACGCTTTTAACTCACTTTTTTGAGTCTAGGAGTCACAACGCTCTGCACTAATTTTCTATGGTTGCTGCAGCAAAACACAAATATTTACCTTACAATTCAATAGGGCAGAATTCCAATGTGGGTCTCACTGGGCTAAAATCAGGTGTTGGAAGAGTTTGGGGAGAATCCTTTTCTGTCTTAAGCTCCTAGAAATCACCCGTATTTCTTGGTTTGCAGCCCCTTTCTCCCTTCTCAAAGACAGAAAAGTGGCATCTCTGGGACTCTCCTTCCATAGCCATGTCTCCCTTTGGCCCTCTGATTTCCTCTTTCACTTTTAAGGACCCTTGTAATTAGAGTGGGCTCACAGCAATAATCCAGGGGCAGCTTCTTGTCTCAAGGTCCTCAACCTTCATCACATCTGCAAAGTCCCTTGTGCCTTGTAAGGTGATGTCTTCACAGGTTCTGAGGATCAGACGTGGAAGTCTCTGGAGGGCCATTATCCTGCCCATCCAGGCTCTGACTGATTTGTCTGGGCATTTTGCTCCCCATTTGCAAAACCACAGGAAAGGATGTAATTTTAAGTCAGTTCTTGTTTATGAACAACCCAGTTCTCCTTTTCTGTCTGCTCAGGATGCAGTGATGTTTCTTCCGCATCACGTAGGGAAAGAGTGGGAGGAGCCTACACTGAGAGCCCACCGGCTCGTCTGTGGGGTCTGTGAGGAGATATTTTTCTCCCCACCCAATCATGTCAACCCGTGGAAATCTCCGTGCCACTTCATTTGCTCATGACTTCTGAAGGGAGCCGTGTGTGTGAGTGTGTGTGTGTGTGTGTGTGTGTGTGTGTGTGTGTGTATTTAGGCAAAGCTTTGCCTGAGCCTTCTTTGCCCCCAAGACTGGTTCAGGTGTCTCTTGGTTTTCATCAGTGCAGTTGTCACACTCTACTGTATGTACCTGTCTCCTCACCTGTCACTGTGGAACAACTAGAGGACAAGGACTCTAGCCTGTTTCTGTTGCACTCCCAGTGCCTAGCACATACCTGGCACAGGGGAAATCTGATAACCATTTGTTGAAGTAATGAATGTTGCACCTAAAACATATCGTGCTTCATGCCCAACCTCTGAGGTAAGTGGGTGGCTGGGCAGGTGTACTAGAAATGGAATAGAAATCTAAAGACAATTTATTTTCCTAGAATTTTAATATTGAATTAATTACATTGGGGAAATTTGGAGGGTTTTTTTTTTGTAAAACAGTGAGGTAGCAAAATTTTATATGTTTGATAATTAAATTTCCAATACAATATTAAAACTTAGCACTGGGGATCCAGGGCCACGATTCAGGAAAGCACTCTGACCTGGAATTGGAATGCTTGGGTTCTGGTTAAGTAAGTAGCTGTGTGGTTTGGGGCAAGTCACTTGGCATATCTGAGATCTTGTCCTTCTGTCTCAATTAACTTTTAGCTTACTGTAATGTTTTTACTTGATAAACTTTTAAATATTTGTTAACTTTTTGACTCTATTAAATAACACTTAGCTTAAAACACAAACACATTGCACAGCTGTCAAAGATATTTTCTTTCTGAACAGTGTTCAGAAAGAAGCCTACGTGTACAGTGTTTACAAAGTCTGCAGTGGTGTGCCATAATGTCCTAGGTCTTCATAGCACTCTCCACTCACTCACTGACTCACCCAGAGCAAGTTCTAGTCCTGCAAGCTCCATTCATGATAAGTGCCATATACAGGTGCACCTTTTAAAAAATCTTCTATGCTGTATTTTTATTGTACCTTTTCTATGTTTAGATACATTTAGATACACAAATACTTACCACTGTGTGACAATTACTTCCAGTATTCAGTACAGTAACATGCTATGCAGGTTTATAGCCTAGGAGCAATAGTCTATACCATATAACCTAGGCCTGTTGTTGCCTGCACCATCCAGGTTTCTATAAGTACACTCTATGGTGTTCACACAATGACAAAATCACTGTTACGTGATGCATGACTGTATATGGAATCTTTCGGTGTGTAGTCTTTTGTGTCTGGCTTCTTTCACTTGGAATAATGCTTTTCATATTCATCCATGATGTTGCATGTATGGTAAGTTCCTTTTCATTGCCAAGTAGTATTTCAGGATGTGGATACATAGTATTTTATTTATCCCTTCCCCAGTGTGCATGGTTTCTAGTTTTTGGCTATCATGAGCAAATGGCTGTAATCATTTTAGCACAAGTTTTTGTATGGATATATGTTTTCATTTTTATTAAGTAAATACTTCAAAGTAGGATTGCTGGGTTTCATGGTAAGTCTATGTTTAATTTCATGAGAACTTCCAAACTGCTTTCCAAAGTGGCTACACCACTTTGCATTTCCACTGGTCATAGATGAAGTTTCCAGTTGTTCTACATCTTTGGCAACACTCAGGATTATTAGTCTTTGTGATTTTAATCTAGTGGATATGAACTAATATCTTCTTCTGGTTTTAATTTATATTACTCTAATGATGAGTTATGTTCAGCATATTTTCACATGACTATTTGTCATTCATATACCTCCTTTGGTGAAGAATCTGTTCACATCTTTTGTCTATTTGTAAAATGGATTTGTTGTTTCTTTAAATGTAGGTGAAAGAGTTCTTTACATATTCCAGATAAATGTCCTTTAGAGATATAAATGGAGATATTTGCAACATTTCTTCCTGGTCTGTAGCTTGCCTTTTTTAAATTTTCTTAAGCATCTTTTGAATCGTAGAGGTTTTTGTCGTGGCTATCCCACAGAAACAGAAACAGGATGGATACCCCCACCTCAAATTTGATTTAGATGTTGAGACCGATGACACCCCACATGCACCAAGACGGTATGAAAAGGTTTATGACTCATGTAACGAGACTTTCTGGCAAGAGCTGGGCAGGCTCTCAAGCAGGTCCAAAAATGGCTTGAGAGAACAGAGAAAAGGGATCGGCCTGGCTGCTGTTGTGATTAGGGCATGAGGCTGGGGTGAGGGTTCCTGTGCATGACAGCCAGGGCTTGCATGTTTTGAACTTCCCGTTGGCAACAAAGGTGGGAGCACCTGGGTTTTCTTATCAGCTAGCCCAGATGCAGGGCAGAGGGGAAGGGGAAGTGGTGGGGCTTGAAAGCTGTCAGCAGTCAAAATCAAACATCAAAATGGAGTCAGACTCTTTATTATAGTTTTAATTTTTATAAAGACCAATTTATCATAGTTTTTCTTTTATGAGTCATTGATTTTGGAGTGTTCTTTCTAAGAAATATTTTCCTAACCCTAATAAAAAGATTTTTCCTGTATGTTTTCTTCTAGTAGTTTTTTTAGTTTTAGGTACTACATTTAAATATTTGATCCATTTTGAGTTAATTTTTGTATATGGTGTGAGGTATGGGTCTAAATTTTTTTTCCTTCACATTGGATGATCAATTTTTTTCAGGACTATTTATTGAAAAAAACTATGTTTCCCTCCAATGAATTATGTTGGCACCTGTGTTGAAAATCAATTGGCTATAGATAAGAGGATCTATTTCTTGACTCTATATTGTATTTAATTGATCGATATGTTTATATTCATACCAATACCACACCATTTTTACTATAGTTTTTCTTTCTTTGTTTGTTTTATTTATTTATTCTTTTACAGATGGGGTTCCTGCTATGTTGCCCTGGGTGACCTTGAGCTCCTGGCCTCAAGCAATCCTCCCCCTTCAGCCTCCCCAGTAGCTGGAACTACAGGCCTGCATCACCATGCTTGGCTATAATAGTAAGTCTTGAAATTTATTAGCATAATTCTTCCAAATTGGTTCTTCTTTTCAGAATAATTTAACTTTCTAAATCTTTTTTTGCATTTTTATATATGTTCTTAAATCAGCTTTTAAATTTCTACAAAAAGACTGCTGGGATCTGATTGAAATTGTATTGAATCTATAGAACAATGTTGTGTCTTCTGATAACTGAACACAGTTCATCTCTTCATTTAATAGGTCTACTTTTATTTTTTTTATTTTTTTTTAATTATTTTTTTATTTTGGTATATTATGGGGGTACAGATTTTAAGGTTTCAATAAATGCCCATTTCCCCCCCTCCCCCCAAAAGTCTGAGTCTCCATCATGACCATCCCCCAGATGGTGCACATCTCACTCACTATGTATGTATATACCCGCCCCCCCTCCCCCCTCCCACCTGCCCAATACCCTAATAGGTCTACTTTTAATCTCTCTCAAAAATGTATTGTAATTTTCAGTGTACAGGTTTTACATACATTGTATTAAGTTTTTCCATAAGATTTTTATATTTTTGATGCTACTATAGTAGCATCAAAATTTTTTTCAATTTCAATTTTCAGTTGTGGACCTTTTGCTTCCAGCCAAGACGGAGTAACGGGATTAAACCTTTCCTCTCAACTGAAACAACTAAAAGCTGAATAGAATACATAACACAATGGCCTTCAAGTCATGGGACATCAGGCAATGGAAGACAGTCATTTTTGAGTGATGGGGGAAGTGAGGTTATCCCTGCAATTGCCCAGCTCACCACCAGACAGTGTTTCCAGGCCGGGCTGGAACAGCAGCAGCAGGGCAGAGCCCAGCAGTCTCCCTGAGTTGAGAAAATAGAAGTGGGAGTACAGAGAGGCCAAGGTAGCTAGAGTTTGTAGGTCAGCATACTGGAGAGCAGAGATAGTGCCAGAGATCTGCAGAGAGCTCCCATGAGCCTTCAGCTGGGGGGACTGATCAGTGCATGCTTGAGAAGAAACTAGCAGAGGCCAGGAAAAGAATCACCCAGAACATTTGGAGTAAACAATATCTAGAGCTCACACAGTGTCAGGTGTAGTTTTTGTTAGTACCAACCAGAGTAGAAAAACCTCACAATTCACAAGACATCAAGTATAGATAAGACTAGTCTAGACTAATGCTGCTTTGGAGCCACCTAATAAAGATTAACAGCAAGACCCTAATGAACCTAAATATATCCAAGGAATATAGTATATCCCAGAACTAAGGATACTTGGGAATACAAAAATATCTGGCACTCAACAAGGTAAAAGTCATAGTCTGGCATCCAGTAAAAAATTATCAGATATACAAAGAAGCAGGAAAATGTGACCTATAATTAGGAGAAAATGTGTTCAATTGAAACTGACTCAGAAATGACACAGATGACAGAATTTGTAGACAAGGACATTGAAATGGTTCCTACAATTGCATTCTATTAAGTTCAAGAAACTAGAAGAAAGATGAAAATGTTAAGTGGTGGTATGAACAATATAAAAAAAAGATCTAAATTGAACTTCCAGTGATGAAAACTACAATGTCTGAGTGGTGAAATTTACTGGATGGAATTAATTCAGATTAGCCACTAAACTACTGAAAAATAAGAAAGAACAGAGCATCAGTGAGCTATAGGACAACTTCAGAGTCTTAATGGGCTGGGGAAAGGACATGGAGGGGTGAGAGGGATGGATCACAAAGGGGCATGAAAAAATCTTTCAGAGTGATGGATATGTTCATTTCCTTGATTATGGTCATGGTTTCATGGGTGTGCATATATGTGCATGTGTGTATGTGTAAATGTATATGTTTACACACACAAATCAAAACTGATCAGATCATACACTTTAAATATGTGCAGTATATGTCAATTGTACCTTAATAAAGCTATTGAAAGTTTCCAATTATTTGTGGCTAGTGTATAGAAATTAATTTTTATATATTAACCTTGTATCCTGCAACTTTGCTAAACTTACTTCTTAGTTTTAATAATGCTTATTATTGTTACTGTCATTGCTGTTGCTATCAAAATCAACAACATTATTAAATGAAGTTTAATCTGGGTGTTAGAGCTTTGCAAACTGTGAAGCCAAGATGGAGTAAGTTATTTTATTATCAATAATAGGAAAATCAAAATTTTATTCTCCCAGGCACCCAAGCAGAGGGCTTTCTCTGTAGAAGGCCCGGATAAACTGAGATCCCAGCACTCACGTGAGAACAGTAATGCACATAGGACTCTAACTTACCCAGGGGCCAGGCCGCCATCCTTCTCTAACAATTGCGGGAAACGGACTCAGATCCCTCTTCCGTAGCGCTCGCGTGCCAGCTGCCCTGCTGGGGAAGCCCCTGCATCCTGTCTGCTCCGTATTTGATGCTTGGTGATAACAGGCCCTGCACACGCCAAGAGCTGCGAGCTGCTCAGGACAGAGGTATTTATAGGTTCCCTGGAAATGTCTGCTGAACGCACCCTGGAGTCTGGCTGGAGAGCTTTCCTCTCACAGTGTTGCTCGGTTCCTGGGCTCTTGTCAACGCGGGCGGAGCAAAGGAGAGAGTCTTCTGAAGAGCCTGGCTCACTCTCTGGCTTGCTGTCCTTGTGCCCTCTGTGAAAGACCCTCTCCAGCCACTGGCCATGTCACTGCAAACCTGCAGTTCTACGTAACAGGAGCTAGTGTTAGAGAATAGCAGATTTCATTTATCCTTTATGAGGAATTAATTATTCAATGATGGTAAATTTATTAAGAATTCTCCATGGGCTGCCAACAGCAGAGGATTAGACTAGAGAGCAAAACTGGATGTGCTGAAATCCATACATTTATATTCCACTGTTTTCTTAGAGCTATGAGCAAATATTATTTCATATGGACATCACATTTCTCTTTAGTCCCGTCAAACATTTGATGTGCATTTGAGTTTTTCCTTGCTCTGTGGATGGCAATGTGACAAGTTAGGCTTCCAGTTATTCCTCAGGGGCCTTAGCTAAATGCACATACCTTCGGTTTCTCTTGCAGCCTGGTTTCCCCTCTTATGGAACTCATCTTTGCTCCAAATGTCTTCTTTAGCAACACAGGGAGTTTAGCAATGGGTGAACTCATTTTCTCCAAGTTCAGAAATTATTCAGACTTCAAGGTTTTTGGAATTTAAAGGGGATTCTTGGTTTCTGTGTCAGGTCACCCATGACACAGGGCAACTTCTGTTTTTAAGTAGGATAAAAACACTTTTAAGAAGTTTATTGAAAGAGCTCAGAAGATTTTGTGGACATCAAATAGTTTTTAAAGAACAATATTTGGATGGTTTAATTATAAGAAAATAGAAAACATGCAGATTAAATTGACCCTAAAACACACATGGTTTTAAAATTAAGGGTGAAGAATTCTGACAAAATACAGTTTTTGAATCTAAAACACATGAATAAAATCAAGAGGACTGATGAATTCAGATGATAGCAGTTGGACTAAGGTGATTTGCTATATAGAATCCAGAGGAGAATACAGGCCACATTCCTGTGCTGCCTTGGACCTCCTTGTCACCTGGAATTCTGTTTCCCACCTCCGTTTTGCCTCTTATCCTTTTATTAATAAATATATAAAAATATTAAATTCTTCCTCTCTTCAAGTTGGGGTGTTCTTTTTAGATTCTAAAGATAATTATGTGCTCCTTGAATTCCTTACACATAAAAAGTTTGTGCTCAAATTAGATTAGGTTCTTACCTGAAGGAATTTGATGACTTTTACTTGTTTTGCTTCCTAATTGTCGGAGAGCTGGGTGCCATTATGAGTCATGTAATTAGAAATCCCATGACACTGTGTGTTTAATCTCTTCCAGCCACAGAAACTTTTCAACAAATATGAAATGGATTAAAGGGTGCCTGCTGCAGTAGGGCTGGACAGGTGTGCCCTCCTCTTCTAGTGATCCACCCTATGTGGGGTGCAGTGTAGGGCTGCCCAGCAGAGAACAAATTTGCTCAGGGTGCCTTGTTTCTGTG
Source organism: Microcebus murinus (assembly GCF_040939455.1). Classification (NCBI taxonomy): domain Eukaryota; kingdom Metazoa; phylum Chordata; class Mammalia; order Primates; family Cheirogaleidae; genus Microcebus; species Microcebus murinus. Next base: position 54,138,560 of record NC_134111.1, read on the forward strand.
TGTTTGGTAACTTTTGTGCATGTTCTTGTCATTGTTTTTGAAAAATTATCTGTGGGAATCTTTAAGGCCTATCATGAAGGTGTGTTTCCCCAGAGAGGTTTTGCTTCTGCCTGGCACCTATGAGCATTACCAGTCCTTGGCCACACTGAACCAAACACAGGGTTTGAGGCTCTCTGGGACCTCCAGGCAGTGCAAACCCGGGTGCAAATCCACATGAGGCTGTCTTCTGGCTAATGTCTCAGAGATGGATTATTTTCTTTTTTCTTTTCTACACTTTCTTTCCCTTCTCTACCTCTGGGTGCAGCAGAGGTTAGTTGACTTCTGGTTGACACATAGTCTGTGGGTATAGTCTTTGGGCCCCATTTAATGTAGGGAAGGATTTTTTGTAGACTCCCTTTTTGCATTGGCTCTGAGCCTTAACTTCTGCCCACCTCTGCATAAGTCCAACAACATTTAGCAAATTGTCTTCTGGATAAAAGCATCTATGGTGCTCAGATCTTGCTTTCCTTGCTAGCTTCCCACTTTCCCTTAGATTTTGGCCTGGTAGTTCCTTATAGCCTTGTCAGTTTGTTGATATTTTTGTAAGACTTCATTTTGTTGACATTTTATCCAGTATATTTAGGTATTTTTGCAGAATATTTGCTCTGAAAAAATGTTTCACTATCTCTGAAAATAGAACTTCTCTAGACATAAATCTGAGTCGAGAGTTTCCAAGTATCTGCTAGTCGACCCAATCCTACTGCAAGGCACTGCATTAAATCAGGGCTTTAAGGGTTAGAACAAGGAGATCACTTTCTGCTTCTCCCATACTGGTTGATGTTGTATATTTCACTATTTTTCATTAATATAATCCTATATTAGAGATTTTATAAGAATCTTGTTTATCTCAGCCCTATACTAGGTAGTAGTTATGGTGGTTAAAAATATTATTTATTTTCATAAAATTCTAAGGAATTTTGGGTGCTGTCTATTTTAAAGACTAAATTTAATTGGCCTTTAGCCTTAGGGAGAAAAGCAATATATTTTGAAAGTGAGTATACGATGCCGTTCATTTATCCTCAGCAGAAAACTAACTCTAAGTTGAGAACAAAAGTATCAACTCCTCAATACAGAATTTTCCCACTTTGCCTGAGGCAGTATTAAACAGGCTTCCATACTCTACCTCTCTCATCAAAAAAGAGTCCCTCCTGATATAGGATCATTGTGGGCTCATGCTCAAAGCCAGCCACTTAAGCCTCCAGAGTCAAAGGGTGTTCAGGAAGGAAAATCAAAATGCCGAAAGCAGGAAATGGACCAGGGGAGCTTGTACAAGGCTTTTCTAGAAACTAGCAGCCTCAAAGAAAGGAACATTTGAGGAGAAGAAGAATGCTCTCCTGCACTCAATGATTCTGTTTCTGACAATGAGCCTCTTCATGGGCTAATCCCTGACTGAGCCTGGGCCTCAAAGCACAGCCACAGCATGTGGCAAGAAAATACCTGCTTAGTGGTAGGCTCTCAGTGGGATGTGCATGAAGGAATCAAGGAATGTGTGAATGAACAAAGAGACAGAATGCCCTTTCCTTCTGGGTTGGCAATCTTCCTTCTGCTCGTCAAAGAACAGTTGTCACCTGATTGCTTTGTGAAATGCTTCCTGACTTATTGGAAATAAATTATGCTTTCTTCACAATTCATGCCCTGTGATGATGTTTTTCAAAGTGTGGCCTGCAGACCATCAAATTCCCTGAGGTGTTGGTTAAATTATATATTCCTGGGCCCTATCCCACACTCACTGAATCAGAATTTCTGGGAATAGGCTCAGGAATCTGTACTTTTAAAACACCCCAGGTGATTCTATCGTACAAAGGAGTTTGGGGAACATTGCATTATACGAACACTGTTATCATCATCAATAAACATTTATTAAGCAACCACTATGCTCATTGCAAATTTTAGTCTCCATTTTATGAAAATGATCTGTAGGAAGTCTATAACCTGTTTTATCACGTTTGATGCTTTCTGATGTTGAATGCATTTGTTTACCTCCTCAGCACAATCTTTATTAAAAAACATCCATACACATATTGTACCATGATAAGTTTTTTTATAGAATGAGAAAAATAGGCAGAAATATTTCCCTCTAGACTCTAGACAGTTAAAGTCTGAAATATGACAGTATCACTGGGGATGTAAAGTTCAGAACTTGAAGAGTTAGCGTGGAAGGGAGTTGTTCCTTTCAGTTTTCTGCAGTTTGGAAATTCCTTCAATCCTGAAATATTCATTTAAGCCAGTTTGTCATATCTTTGTCCAATATGGCTTCACATAATAAAATGGAATTTTCTAATCAGAATTCCTTTTACGAATGGATGAGTCCAATTAGCCTGACTAATTCTCTTTGGTAAGGAAAATCTCATGAATATAAAAGAAATTTTTTTTTAAAGAAGATTCTCTCACTATAAGTCTATATTCCTAAAAAGTCACCTTGCATAACTATTGTGGGTTTTTTTTTTTGCCAAGTTCAGGGGATTTCTAATGCAACATACAGGCTGAAGTGACATAATGAAGGGAGAGATTAGAACAGCTAACTATGCAGCATGTGAGCAGAGAGCCTCTCACATCTCTACACAACATTCCTATATAAAAGAAATGTGGATTAAAAACACAATCGCTTAACAGAGTGCATTCTTTGTTGCAGACAATAGGTAGGCAATTGATCAGTTGTTCTTTTTATAAAATGAAGCGAGTCTTGACTGAATTTTCAACCTCATTTTTAAGAGCAATAAAAATATAAAGTAGTATTCACATGTAGATACTGGCAAAGAACAATATTGTGATGGATTTACTACTTCCTTTGAATAGGCCTTAGATTGGAAATCAGCTGAACTTGTAGGTTTTGTGTCCTCATTCGTCATGTATGGTGCTGGCCTGCCAATGTGAGCCATGTTGCTGCACAAACAGAAGATCTCCAGGAAAACACAGTTCTGATGTGGGCACACCCAGCCTGAGCTGGAGAAATGCTTTAAGGCTGCTTTGCCAAGGAAAAGGAGTGATTAAAAGAAAAGCTACCAGGAATCTCGTGAAAAAGAGCCCATAGAGGCATTAACCACCCGGGATCACCTGACGTTCTACCACCATTAGATGAGAAGCACTGTGGCTTCCCTGGGGGTAGGTACTATAAAAGGGAGTTCGCTAGACTTCTAAAGATAAAAGCAGATTTTATAAGACAGAATTGAAAAGATTGAAATAAAATATAACATCCTTTTGTTTATGAAAGGCACACTGGTGTGTCATTGCCTGGTGCCACTCAGAATCTTGTACTCAGCTATGAGCAATAAATTCATTTGTATAGAAACAAAAAAAATATTTTTGAAAAATTTGGTTGATGTAGTGATCATTTAATAATTGCTCCTGGAGATAATTGCAAAGAAATCAGCTTTAACTCTCACTTCTCCAAAGGGAAATAGAAGATAGGTTTATAAACATTTTAAATGAAATCTTCAGAGCAATTTATGTGCACTGCACATTTGAAATGATAAAAGGGAAAATTTAAGGCATTTCCTGCTGCAAGATTCAATCATGTGAAGGCAAAAGGGTCTAGTTGTGTATTACCCAAAAGATCACAGAATGTATGTACTCAGATCAACTAAGAAGAGTTGATAGGGGATGGGTCCATTGATTAGGAGGACTATTCTCTCACCTGAAAGTGTCTGGTGGTTGGAAAATTTAATCATAAAAAAGTCCACCCACTAGCTTGATTCAGCAATGTGAGTATTGCTGACAATTCATCTGCAAAACACATAATCTACCTCACTTGCAGAAAAGAGCAAGAGGAGAGTCTTCAAATGGGGTAAAATAAATCCCATCATAGATTCAAAATGCCCAAATAGATTTTATCTTTTTTTCCTTCTTATCTTTTCCTCCTGGCCTGTTTTATGTAAAGATGCTGCCCCTGGTTTATGTCTTTTGTGTTCTCTTTCATCCAGTGGAATTTGTGCTGTGTCTTAAGAGCTCTACTTAACCATAAGTAGCTTATTAATTAATTATTGAGTTAGTGAAACAAATTGTACATCAGTGTATTTTATAATTATTCTCCAATTAGATTTGGTTTATTGAGTTAGAGGAGGAAGAGAATGGGATTTCTGGTTAGACTAGAGGGAACGGCATGCAGGGTTTTATTCTGAAGTGGGAAACATTTTGAGCTTTCTTATTAAATAAGATCAAGCAGTTAGTATGCACAGCAGCTGGAAGAGTAGACAGAATGTGTGATTCCGAGAATCAGATGCCATGTTTCTTCTTTGCAAGACTTCTCCAACTTTTGAAAAGCCTGCAGCTCATATACAAGAGCAAAATGCTGTCTGGAGAAGATACGCTGAAAGAGGAAAGAGAAAGAGTTGACATGTTATTGGCATGGGGTCAATACTGCAAAGGGTCAGGAATCTGGAGTATTTTAGATGGCAGAACAATTTTGGGTCTGGGATATAAAGGATGAGAAACATAGAAATCACAGTGGACATCGTGTCCAAACTGTCATATGCCAAGAGCACCTATTTGAAAAAAAATTCCTTGCACATTTGGAATTATCCCATGTTTGTGACTCTTAGTATATGTTTACTGTGTGTGCTCTTGATGTATTTAGTGACTAATTCTGGACTCTTTTCACTCATAAGCTTTTATTCCCTACACCAGGGATCCTTGTTCAAGCATGGTCCTACACGTACTTGTCCACGTCCTATACAATCTGGCCACTGGCTCCTTTCAAATGTCCCCCTCCCTGTGCTGCCTCCAGGAGCCTCTGCTCAGCTGTGCTGGTTTGTCCTCTGAACACTCAATGTCTTCCTGGGCGCTTGCTCAGAGCACAGCCCCCTCTCTGCTTGGTCCTCCTGCTCCTCTCCACATATCCAGATTCTACCCAGGCTCCAAGGTCCAGCACAAATGCTGCCTCCCCCAGGAAGCCACCCCTGGTTTCTCTACCTCCAGAACTCCTGGTGTTTCTTCCTGAACCATTAGCTTGGCAATTTCCTACATGCCATCATATATATCATTGCTGATATTGTTATTAGCATAGTTAGGCTCTATGCCTTGTCTATCTTACTTGGCTGTGAGTCCTCTGAGAGCAGTGGCTGGGTCTTATGTCTTCATACCCACCACAGGCCCTAGAACAGTACCCAATGCATAGCTGGAGCTCAATAAATGCACAATGATAAGTTTGTAAACAACAACAGAAACATAAAACCACAAAAAAGTTCTAAAAAAAACCATTTCCTTCATTCTTTGCAATTCCTTTCCAATAATATTAGATTCATTAAAACTAATTGTTTAATTTTTCAGATGTTTAATTGAAAAACTAATAAATTATTAGCTTTTAAAAATGCAGTAATTGCTATTAAGGAGGGTTCAAGATATGAACTTCTTTACTTCTTGGCATAATACTTGTATCTTCTCATAAAACACAATAGAATAATATTACCTTGAAGAAGTTATTTATCATCATTATATTTTTGTATTTATTCTTGTTCCCTTCCTCTATTAGAGAATAACTGGTGAACTTGCCACATGGCTTAAATAAAAAAGGGAGGGAGAGATAAGGATATCCATTGGCTTTCTCTCTTCTTCCACCAAAAAAGGTCCCAGGTTTGACCTCTTTTCCTTAGTTGACACTCGCCCATTGCTTCTGCTCTCTTTTCACAAGTTAGGCTGGGCAGGAGCCCAGTGTGTTATTCTGCTAAATCCCTGAGCTCTGGGAATACGCAGCGAGAAGTGTTCATCCACAGGCAGCTAAGTGGTTAATTGCAATTCATGGACCCAGCCAAACTAAAAAGCAACTCGTTCACCAAACCACCCTCTTTTTTCCTCTTTTCTCTGGAGCAATCCCAGCTCTAATTAAAATGTAATATTCTCCTTATGTGATTCCTTGGAAAAGTTTGTGGAATGACCACATAATACAGAGCAGGTTTTCCAGATGTTCCCTGTCTTGGCTGGTATTCTCATGCACAGACTCTCCACCCCCAAATTTCTCTTCTCTATACTTACCAGATGACCTCCTCTCCCCTCCCACTTCTCCCCTGCTGTCCCCGATATATTGTACATAACTTCCTGAGTCTTATTGTTGTGCCTTCAGTGTATAAGAACCATTACTGAAGTGCAGCGGGCCAAGAAAAAAGTAATACTTGCCTCCACAGAGCACTTTAATGCTATTTACAATGGAAAAAACAACTTTGAACTGCTTCCAAAATAACAGGCATTAAAATCACTTCTGTTTGCAGTCGAGATGGATTTCGCAGTAACCTTTCCAAACCTGCTTCCTCTGAATGTTTTTCCGTCCATAGAGTGGCTTTCTCAATGAAAATTTAAAATGGTGCCCACATAAACACTTGACATACACCGCAAAAGGCAATTTTCCAACACTTACTCAAACAGTCGCTCGTGAAACCAGGGTCTGCAGTCACTCGATCCCAGTGGAGACTGTACAAGCATGGAGGTTTTAAGGAACACCGTTCCAAAGTATGAATCAATAAAAGCGGCCACCATGGCATAGCCATCAGGGTTAGGCGCATGTTTGATAAAGTGATCACTTTGCATAGTTCCACGAATTCAATTTCCCACGCCTCTCCCCACACATATTTTTCATCAACCTTGTATCCCTTAAGTCTTTTAATCTGGGTTCATTAAACGTTATGAGGATTTCTCAGCCAGTGGTTGCAAAATGACACTCTGTAAATGAAACCCATGTGGTATTTGTTTTGTTTTGATTTTGACCTGTATGATTTTTTTCAAAATTTATGAATTAGTAGCTAATGTTTCAAATTGCAATAGTCCACTGACAAATTTGAATTTCTGGGTTCTTTGAGAGACCATTTTGATCCGGCGTTGTTCTGTGGGCACTGAGTTCAGTGGCTGTTCCCATTGCAGGGGACAGGAACCTTCTGATCTCTGGAGCTTCTGATTATAGTCATTTTCTTCCATCACCTACCTGGCATTGAGTTTAACATTTTGGGTCATAACTTTTTCAGTTTAAATATTTTATAGACTGAAGTTAGGCAAACAAGATATTTTAAGCTTTATGTTATTAGTTAGTTTTTTAAAAAACATCTAAATTTTCCCTCCCTAGTGTATTTCTCACATCTATATTCTTGACACTGGGTTCCCAAGTAAACTGATGTCTATCACACAGCAAACCTAGTGGCTAAGAGCAAGAGCTTTGGAGTCATGCAGCCTTGACTGATTTCTAGCTGGGCGGTGCTGCAAAAATTGCTTAAACTCTTTGTGCCTCAGTTTTCTTGTCTCTAAAATGGGGCTACCCCTTTAACCCTGTAATTCTCAACTGTAGTTCAGTGAATCATCTGGAGGGCTTGTTAAAATGTGTATGACTGGTGCCATCCCCAGAGTTTATGATTAAGTAGATCTTGAATAGGAGTCTAGAAATATGCATTTCTAACAAGTTTCCAGGTGGTCCAAGGACCACACTTTGAGAACAACTGCCTAACCCATGAGGTAAAGATTAAATGTGATAATTTTGTAAAACACATGGTACAGTGAGCTAGTCATTTTGATTGAAAGAAAAAGTTATATTTAACTTGTTAGAGGTTCGATGTTTAACTCTTTATGAATTATTACATTTTAATAAATAGTATGAGTTAGTGGGGATTCCATATGTAAGTAAATTATTTCATTTCTTCAACCTATATATTTTCATAATGCAAAAGAGAAACATCACACCTTAATCTTATTTTGGTCTTAATTTGGGTCTCTTGTTCTTCCACCGCTATAAGGGAAGAATGAATAGATTTGCCACATGACTTTGGAAGGAAAGATGAGCAAGAAAGAAATCATCTTAGATTGTCATGAATAAAATCACATTCCATTCTTCCACTGCCCCTACATGCTCCTCCCATGCTCTTACAGAATCTAGACCCAGCGATGGAGAGTAACCCTAACAATGCAAAGTTTCCCTGCACCTGCAGAGAACACAAAGCAATCCATGGTCCACGGGCTGGCTGGCTGCTCCTTGACCATTCTGTGCACTGTCTCGGTGATGGGCAGGGGAAAATGGGATGGCCTCACAGCAGACTCAAGAAGCATGGGGTGAGCTCCACATGGATTTAAAATCATTGAACAGATTCCTTCCTCCTCCCCTTCCCTCTCTCCCCTCACCTCTATCCTTTCTTTTTTGTCTTTCTGTCTTTTTCCTTCTTTCCTATATTTGAACATGAAATACCATAGGAACATAGCATGTGTTTTACAATACCGGCAACTGACACCTCTTAAAAAGAAACTCTAGAACCCAATTCAGTTTGCCTGATTCCAATAAGAAAGAAGTTCTAGCATGGTATTCAGGCATATTCCACTCACAAAAATAGCCCTGAGATGTATACAACAAATACAAGCTATATAAATAACACCAGGAGTGCACTGCGTTATACCTAATTAAAAATTTATGGACCCCCACTAATTTTCAAAAAGTTTGATCAATACATTATACTCTACTTCCTCCCCCAGCAGACTATGTGGGATTTCAATGCTCCATCATTTGAGAGAAATGGGAGTGAATATGAACTGCAGGGATTTGGGGGGGGATTGGGGACAATTGAGGGATAGGCTTGCTGAATAGTAAATTTTGTTATCAAGGAAGTCTGTGGAACCCTTTTTCTGAAGATTTCAGGGAATGTTCTAAGTATAGTTCTATCCAGAGATAGCAGACTGGACTGAATGACCTCTGAAGTTTCCTTTCAAGACTGTGATTTTGTGAATATTTTTGTTCTACCAAACCACTCCTTGCTTCCCAACACCCCAGACACTTATAAACCTCCACACATCTTCTCCACTGCATAGTTAACTGCCATGCAGCCTTTTATGAGCACTTCTAATAAAATACCCACTCCAGAAAAAGCAGAGACCATCAGAGTCAAAAATGGCTATGACTTAGAGTAACCTTTGGGAGAGGCACTCTCAATTGGTATTTAAATTTAAATACTGCATCATAATTCAGGATACTAAATCAGTGTGTAAAAAGGAATCAATAGCCAGTAAAACTACAAGCGAGGCTGGCATAGGCCACACAGCTTCCTTTTCCAGCTCAAGCTCCCAACTTGCCTCCAGATCTGCTTGACACTGCCTCACTTGACATTACTTACTCCATAAAACTTTACACATTGGTAATGGGCAACAATAAGACTGGGCAGTTATTGTGGCATAAAATGGGGGAAAGAAGTTACCAGACCATCAAATATGAACATCGTTTTCTAGCCAAATGCTTTATTAATGATAAATCAGCAGTCCCAAATTAACACAGATGTGATAAAATATCTACTCCATTGACAGGTTTTCATTATGAACTATACCTGCCGGCTCAAACTAAAAGGCTCATACTACGCAAACCACTTCCAACTTCTGAAAAAGGTGTCACGTGTGATAGGCAAATAGAAGACATTTGGGGAACATTTCCATAAATCTTATCTGGAGTGAGACTGATTTTTCTTAAGCAGACCAAGTTGGGTTGGAAGATTTATAAAAGAAAAAAAATAGATTGATTATTTTCTGGTGCCATAAGAAAGGAAAGCCACAGGAAGTACTTGGCTGCTGACATTTTTAAAGATCTTACATCCTCTAGCTTATTGTACATCATCAGAGGGTGTAGAATATTAGGAAAATATAGAGGAATGGTGAAGAAATGAAACTAGAGGAACAAGGGTGTATTTGTATCAAAAAACTGGAAGAAAAAAAAATTCTTCCATTTTTTGCCCCTTTCTTCCTACTTATGAGTCAAGCCAGTCAACAGCCCTTTACAAGACATGGAAGCTTAGAATTAAATTGCTTTAGAGTATGAGGGCTTCAGTATTCTGGCCTAACAGTTAGTCAATGTCTTTTTCAACATGAGAACAGGCATTTTGGCAGATCTATGGAGTCCTAAAGTAACAGACCAAGTGCTCCCCTCGGTTGCATAGGCCTCTATGAGGAAAGAAAGAAATGCAGTCCAACAGCGATGACTCTGGGAGTGGAGAAACACACTCAAACACCTATTATAAGCTAATTCAGAGAGACTTTTTACTTATCCTGTGATGATATTTCAAGGTATGTTTTTTGACTTGTGGTGGATTCAAAAACACGTGATGAGTCATAGAATAGTAAGAATTTATTGTTCTTGGAATTGGGTTGAAGTATCTCCTCGACCTCCCACCCCTTTCATCCTGAGGCATACCCGTACCCTCTTTGCCAACCACCCCAGTAGGACCTCATGGCACAAGTCCCTCGAGACCAATGCACAGTGAGCATTCAGCATGGCTCTCACTGCACCGGGTCATCTGGGTTTTTGGATAATGTTCCAGGCATAGTTCTGAACCTATTGCATGAAGCAGTAAGCAGCCTTGCAAGAATTTTGCCATGAAAAAAGAAAAATCAACTGGACTTCAGGATCAACCAGACACAAGTGTGGACAGACCCATTCTTGGACCAAATCGACATCTCTACCCCTGTCCTGACAACTATAAATTCAGAAGTCATCACCACATAAAGTGCCTCACGCACAAACACTTGAACTCTGACTCCCTTTCAACAGCCTTAATGGTACTGCTCACCATGTCATTTTAACATGCCCCGGCTTTGTAATGCCATAAATGACAAGCTCGACGATGATCACAGCCCTCGTTGCCAAACCTAACGCCACAACATCTTCTGTCATATAACATGTGGCCCTGATGTGGCACACACGAGGGACCGTCCCCGAAAGCCTCCGTTCTAACCAGCCTTTCCTTCTCTATTAGAAGAAGGAGGCCTATGACCCACCACTGAAAAGTACAGACATGAAAATAATTAACCATCTCTTCTGTGCAGCTGTAACTTATATTCCCTCTGAGGAGGAAAAATGGAGAGAAAGGAAAGAAAAAAAACACAAACAAACAAAAACCAAGGCCCGGAGACCTACGTTTCATTTGGAACACTAGGGGTTCTTGGTGGAAATCATTAAAGTGTAGTTTGAAATATTTTCCTTTTCTCATCAAATCACTAGCCCTGTAATTGATGTCATAAAAAATATCTATGTTCAGTTGCAGTGGGTTTCTCGGGTCCCTTCGAGTTATCAATTATTTACATCCCAATGAAATGAAAGGGAGCTGCAACGCAGGGTCCTGAGATGCCACCGAGGAGTCCGAGGGTGGCGTCGTTAATCTTGTGCATGGCACCCACGAAGAGCGCGTTTTACTCTGCTTGGGAAAGTTCATTTCCCTTTCTCTGTAATACATTATCTGGGTGGATTTTATTGCTTCTCTTCATAAATAGTCTCACTGGGCTTTTTGTTTGCTCATATCCTCCACAATTTAGACTCTTAAGGATGAGAGGAAAAACACCAGCGCCTCCAGCTCACACAGACCCTTTTCTCTGGATCTCCTGGGCTTGAGCCGTTTCCTCCTCACTCCCATAGCACCCAGGGACTTGTGTTTACCTGCCAACATTCACGCGGCCCAGATTCTAGAGAAAATTACATTTGCAAATGGCACGATTTCATTGGTTTTAGGGGTCTTTCTCTTCTATTATTTCCTCCTGCTTTAATTTCCCTTTCCCAACTTTTCTTCCCCCATTCACACAGCAGAGCCAGGTAACTGTGCTATGGCTTGTCCTTGCGGGGAGCAATAGAAAACATTTGGTGATAAGTCTTAAGACCCTAACTTGGCCATCATTACTCTAGTGATATAAAAGGAGTCTTGGCTGCACACAACTGTTACGTACTCTAGTAAAGAACTTTATGGGTATTGTTGGTAAAGTCTGATACTGCACCTTGACTCACTATTTTCCGGTTTATTTGGGATGGTTCTTCTATAGGCTTCATTGTAGCAACTTGAAACAGTTTATGGAATCAGAGTTATTCATACTTCTAACTCCATAGTGCAATAGCCTTAGCTTTTCCGTCATGCAAAGTGCAGATCCAAATCCACAGGAATCTGTTCCTAATCAGCCCATTTCTCTGAACTACAGAGTACAAATTATGTTATCAGTGATGCAGCAGGCAAATGCCTGAACCTTTTGGAGAATGGCAAGAGGGCTCTTTCCAGGACCGAGGAGGCATATATATTATTATTCCCCATCTAGTCAAAAGGGAAGCTTTGAGGACAGAAGGCGGTATGCTGGTTAGCCAGGATTGCAGCCACAGTCCTTTCTTAATGCTGCAGTTGCGTGTTCTATATTTACTGTTCCCTAGACATTTAAACATCTAAATTAGCATGGAGATGTGGGGAAATTCTGCCAACATCCAGATCCTGAAAACCTCAGCAACTTGATTAACTTTGGAGACTTGCAGTTCTGTTACTCGTCTACAACAAGTATTGTACCATCCCGAGTTTCACAGCACACCATAGCAATATAGACAACTAATATTCCTCTCCCCTTAATGTCTTGCAAAGAAAGGACTGTTTAGGACATAAGGAGATGGGATATGTTTCTTTAGTGCAGCTACGAGGAAGGAAAGAGGGATTTTTTTTTTTTTTTTTTGGCAAAGTGATCAAAAGCCACTTGTACAATTAGGTGCCTGGGATGAAGGACCCAGCAGTTGTTGTGATCTCAGCTGGATGTTACAGCTTCCTGTAGCATGGATGGGGACCATGTGGCTGACAGCTATGTGTTTCCCATCCAGAAGAAACAGAAGATACTGGAAGAAGGGTGTGTGGGGGAGGAACAGGTGGGTAGGATGGAGATAAGAGGTTCCCTATAGCTTTCCCTTGATTCCAACCATGGTCAATACTTGAGGGTTCTCTAATAGAATGTGGCTCTGTCGAGGGCAAAGCAAGTGCAGCTTAAAGAAGCCTCTGCAGCTGGTTTCAAAGCTGAAAGGAGTAAGGGTAATAAGGGTTGCTTATTTGGAGAAACCACTAAGAATATTCTGGAAATGTGGGCATGAATTTATAAGAAGGAAAGTGGGTACAAGTTAACCCAAGTAACCTTATTTTTCTTAGCGCTATATAATCTGTATTTTCTGTTATAGGCTATGAACAATGCTTTCATTTATGCTGAGTTTAATGTTTTCAAAGCGTGTTCACACACATTTCATCCATTGTTGCTCAGGTAGGTAGGCCTGGCTGGTGTCCTGCCTCGCTGTTTTAAGGCTTGGAGGCGTAACTGACTTGCCTGATGTCACACAGTCCCAAGCAGGAAGGAGAGCTCTTGGCTCCTGTTTCCTGCCCCACTGAGCCAGCTCTTCTGGGGCAGAGCCTCCGTCTCCGTGGCCTCCTCCATCCTTCCTTTGCTCGGCAGGGCACAGTGCCGTTCCCTGTTCTCGGTGGCAGCTCAGTAAACACTGATTGATGAATTAATTGGCAGCAGCGATAATGACGGCTTTCAAGTACCTACAACCAAAGTTGTTGTTTTCCTCAGGGATCTGCCTAGAGCTGATGTACCTAGGGGTGGCATTAGAAAAATAATGAACAATATCAGTGGATATTAGTGACTGAGGAAGCAGACTCCGGGTTAGCTCTAGACACCACACTGAGATTCACACAATTAGAAGTTTACAGTCAACTGTTGGATGATACAGTCCATTAATCTTTCTAACAGTTACACGGTTCCATTTGGACCAGGCTCAGCTCTTACAAAATGCAGACTCATTACACTGACTCAGACGGGAGCGGGGGAGACACGCTCAAGGGCAGCGCCGCCGCTGGCAAGCAGACCTGAAGGGCTATTTATGAAATGGAAGTTAGGCAAGTTTGCCAGAAGGTCAGTCCTTGCTTTTGCTTGCCTACGTCTTTGCTCCTCTGCCCTGCTTGCCTTGTCCATTTGGGCTGGGAATTCAAATACAAAAAGAAAGAGAGAATCTGTCACCATCCGCCCGGAGACTGTGGCCAGGGCATTTCACCGAAGTGGACTGGAGATTGAAATCATCCCGTTTGGGACACAGCGGCATAGACAACCAGTGTGAATATAGTGACTCAGAGGAAGAAGTGGGTAGTTTGGCCTCTCAGATTCCCTTTGGAGCTTGGAATACCCACTTGCACCATATTGAACAAAGGAGCGCACGGTCCTCGAATCTCCAGACTTAGAATAATGAGGAGAAACCATTTCTCTTAGATCCTTTCTATTACAGAGAACTGCCTCTTGGTGTTAAGAGCTTTGTGAATATAATTTCATTATATTCATATCCCCACATTTTTGGGCAGAGAAGCGATGTCTTACGTAAAATAGCTCACCCAAAGTCACGCAGCTGTGAGGCGACTGGGCAAGGGCATGTAATGGACCCAGGCTTGTCTCACTAAAGGCCGTGCTCTGAAATCCACCCTGGAGTTACTAGACCGAGCAGTTATGCTTTTAGCTATTATCTGTCATTCCAACCATGAGGGGGAGGAATGCAAAGGGTGAAAAACAGGGGGAGTTGGGAGACAGAAATGACAAAGTTCACCTACATCACCACTGGCGCAGTCTGGCTATACAGTCAGGGTTTGTGGAGGGGGGTTTGGTTGTGGTTCTGTGATGCTTAAGAATAAGAATTAGGATGTATTTGAGATCAGTTAACAAGCGAGCATCCTAATAACTGCTGAAAAATGCATGTGAGGCTGGAAAACATGGGAGGTTCTAGAAGAGAATGTAGAACTGCTGTAGGACTAGTCAGTCCAAAGCACTATTACTATTCTGTGGTGGTTTCCAACGACTATGCAGTTCTGATGTATGTGATACTGGTCTTTCCACTTAAAAACACTTTCGAGATTTTTTATATTCTCTTTTTGTGTTTCCATAAACTATAACCACAGTAATCAATATTCCCTATCAATATATTCTGGTCATTGAGCACTGAGCCTCGTCTGAAAAGATAGTTCCTGGAATTCCTAACAGTGATGAAGTCATCTTGATCATCTGCATATGGATTGTCCCTGGCCAATTTTTAATGCCAGTCTGGCTTCTCCCTGCCGCACAAGATCCTTTCAAGACAGTTCCTTTTACGCTCTGTCACTGGGTGCACAGAGAGGGCACATTAATTTTAATACTGGCTTTAATCAAACCTCATTAGGAAGGTCAATATACTGCCAAAATCCCATTAAATAATATGTTCAAACTCTAAATAAATAACACTTAGATTATCCATAGTTTTGGATCATCGAGGCAGATTTTTTTTCTTCCAGTATCACAGCTAATTTAAGACTGCAAGGAAGGAGTTTCAAACACATTATGTTTGGCTTCTGCCCAACAATGTTGAAATATGATATTTAGAGCTAGTGAATCAAGAGACAAACATGTATGGCCAGGTGTGGTTTGACATAAAAATTTCTGCGAGACAATTGGTCTCCATGTATGATAAATGGTCAAAAATCTCATTCATTTCTAACGTCTGTGCTTTAAAAGGAAAGGTAAATATACAGAGGCTTCCTTTTCTTTGGCTGGCATTTATCTTCTCAAGTGTGGAGGTCCATTTGATTAATGTCTAGTCATTTAAGGAAAAAGATGTCTTCTCTAAATTGCATGAAATGTGAAATAATTAGGTCATGCTTCTGGGGAGTTTTTATGTTCAATTACTTAAACTTTAAAAAACTTTTTAAAAAAATGTTTTTTGTGTTATTTGCCCCAAGGGGACCCTCACATCCCCTGTGTAATTTAATAGATGGAGCAATTTTGTGATGTGGATTCTTCTCTGGCAGGAGTCTCCATCCGATGGCAGTGATGGCTTTGAATTCTGGTCATGCCCAAGTATGAGTGGGTGGGGGTTTCATCTAGTGGGCAATCACATACCCACCTGTCCCTCATTCATACCTTCATTAATTAGGAAAGAAAAATGTCTGTTCTAATTTGGAAATTAGATTCTATATTGTTGAGCCTGAATAACATGGAGGCTGTTGCTTTTCATTATATTATTATCTAGTCTGGGTTTTGATTTTTGTTGTGTGTGTGTGTTGTCATTTCCCCCTAGTGAACTATTAATAACATGGTTTCAAATATTACATAAATAACCCAGTTGTATTTGCTAGTTTCCACAATTCTTTAAAATCAAGATACCAGATAAAATAACGTTTTGATGGCTAGAGTCCATTATCAGCATGTGACACAAGCCTGGTCTTTGCAAAGGCATAAATCAGATAACGCATTTCCAGTGATGCTGTGCTCTTTGATTTTTTTTTTAAAGCCTTCTGTCAAGACTGCCTTTACCTGCATCTTTTGATAATAAGAGAATTAGATCATTGGCGTCATCACGAGATGCATCTGGCAACAGCTTTTCTTCATCATTATCGTTACCAGGCGTTTGTGGTGTTGGATTTCTTTCAGTTCCATTTGTTTTATGTCTGTATGTTTCTGGGTTCTTGTAGCCTTTCTCTCCCTCCCTCCTCTCCCCCTGTATGTGTGTGGTTTAAGAGACAGAGAGACAGACAAAGAGAGACTAACAGAGACACTGAGAGTGGGGGGGAGAGAGATTGGCAGAGAATTGAAAGAAGTTGGAAAGGAGAGAATGGATAGCTGCATGCTGAGAATTCCTTCCCTGGGCCTAATCACGCTCCTATTCTTCATCTAATAAGCAGCTCACCGGGGCTAGTCAGCCAGCCCTTAGGAGAAGGACACTGTGGCTTTCTTTGGGACTATTCCCGGGGTTTTCTATCCTCTCTCTATCTACGTACTCGCCCTCTTTCAGGCTCAGAGGCTCTGAAAGGGGCAGCATAGAGGGTATCTCACAGATGGAAGCGCGCATTTCCCTGCCTGTTTTTCAGACAGCACATTCTAGACGTAGTGGCACATGAAGAAGCACATTCTCTTTGTTTCTATAAAAAGCCATCACTCCCTCTTCGTGCCGAAGGTTCTGCTTTTGTTCAGCCAAGATGAGTAACAGATAATTTCCCACATAAAAATGCTTGCAGAGAGTTCCTCTCTCCTTCCTGAGCACATGGCTGAACTGTTCTTCATGTGCCCCTGGTATTGAGGTGGGACCGGGAGACCCAGTTCTGGCCAATAGAATGTGGACAGAAGCTATTAATCTACTGGCCACTACCCAGCTTAACTTTCTGTGCAATCTCCCAAGCTCTCCCCCTCATTGTCCTTGGCTTGAAATTAGATCTTTGGAGATCCTAGAAGATGAAGGATCCACATGATAGAAGGGAGCCAGACCCACGACTTGCTGCTTGGAAGAGGTGTTCCCAGGGGAGCTGCCTGGCCAGGGACATTCACTCTGAGTGAGCAAGCCCTAGGGATTCAGGGTTGTTTGTGACAACTGCTAGCATTGCATTTTACTTTAGTATCTGCCCCCTCCTTTTTTTGGAAGAACAAGTCTGATTCTAGTAGTTTTTAGAAAAGTCTTTTGATTTATAAGAAAGACACTAGGAAGCTGCTGTCTTTGAAGGGGGAATAAATTTGTGCAAAGCACTGATAATGTCTTTAGATATAATATCCAACATTGTGCAGTACAATTTTCAAGAGAATAGATATTTCTAGTAATAATCAGGACATTTGCATTCTTCTCAATTTGGGGAAGAAATTATTATAAATGGTTCAGTTTGTGCATTAGTGAAATCCCTTAATCCCATGGTGTACTTGTCATCTGACTGCTCATTTGCAGGTATTCAACATTTCTGATAAGAGTATTCCCTTACCTGCTTTTAAATCATTACTGCTTTTATAATGGCTTCATTATTTCTTAATTGTCCTAATTTTCTTTCTTACCTATTCTTGTTAAAAGTCAATTAAAATGTGAATAATTTCAGTATCCCAGGCATCCTGAAAACAAAATGAATTTCAGGTCTACATTCATTTGTTAGTGAAAGGCAGAGGGGAGGGGAGGGTGGACAATTCTAGATTAACCTCAACTGAATTTAATGATGACTTTATGCCATATCCCCACAGCACCCAGAATTGGGTAATATCAGAGCCAGAAAGGATCTTAGTGATCATTTAGTCCTGATGAGGAAATTAAGGTCTACAGAGAGCTGCACAGTTAGATGGTGATGAAGACAGGCTTAGTCCCAGCTCTGACAATGTCTAATGAAGTGAGCTGTGTGGAATTACACCTGTTTATGTAAGTAGCTTTCGCTCTCTCCAGGACTGCCTTCTGTCTCTCTGGTTTTCTGCCCTGCCCCTAACCTAGGGTCCACGGACTAACAGCACTAACAAACACCACCGACATACTGGGAGGTTGATGTCTCTAGATACTTTTGCCAAAACATAGTCCAAGTAAACCTTTGTACAATATATTTGTGAAAGTCTCTTTTAATCCCCAACCTTCTCCATTCCCTGTTTTTTCTTTCTTTCTTTCTTTCTTTTTTTTCCAATTCATTGGCTATTCTTGCTTGAGCTATCTCTGGGCAAAGCAAGATAGGAAGGAATCTTCAATTCCCCATCATTATTCAGATATCACCCTCTTCTGCATGGCAATAGTCTTCTAATTGATTAGTAGGGTCACTATCACCCAGTGTGTTTTTTCAAGCGCATAAAGATTTTTCCTGTTAGCTCAGGAATATTGAATTCTTGTCTCAGATGATCCTCTAACTAGCTCTGTGACTTTGAACTAAACTCATCATTTTTCTGACCCTTAGTTTCTCATCAGTAAAATCGGGGGTTAGTTCAGAATGCCACCATCTCTTTCTGTTGGAATTAATTAATCAATCAATTCAATAATATGTGAAGGCCACTGTGGGAGGCCCTGGGAATTTAAAAAAAAAAAGCATAAGAAATATCTCTTGCTCAATCTGGCTTGAAGTTCCTGCTTTTTCTAGATGGTGTGATAAAAATGGAGGGGAGTATGGCCTCCAGGGTAAGATCTGGTTTCCACAATCACACTGGGGAGTGTGAGATACAGGGACATCTCCCGAGTCTGTATAGATTTTCAAGCCTCCACTGGCACTTCTTTTTTTATCATCATTCTAGATCATGTGCTTGAGACTTGAATTACCTCTCACCTGTATTAAAACTTTTTCTCTTTACATTTCATCTGTCCCTTGTTCTGGTTTCAAGTTTTTTTCTCTGTAGATTGTCACCGTTTAAGAATTGGGTTTTAGGTTCTCTACACAGGTCAGCTTCTGATACCCACTTAGCCTGGTCTCCAATTCTTCCCTTGTCTGCACACATATATACATATTTGCTATACTAGAGTTCTATATTTTTATTTTATAGAGTAGTTTTCTCTTAATATGTTGTTATGAAACTATATCTACTTGATCAAAGAAAAGCAGTTCCTTCTCTCTGTATCTATTTCACTTTAAGAGTTTTAATACTTTGAATCACCTTGACCAGGGTCGGAGGAAATTTGCTGGAACAGTGGAGGCAACCAGGGAGATTTGCCCACCAATAGTTCCTGGAGGTCGGTGCTTGGTCTGCTGATGTGGAACCTTTACAGCCCATCCTGTTTTCTCCACCACAGATTGCTCTGGTGCTCTGCAAATCCAAATCATGTCCACCAGTTGGTCTCCATTTTATGTCTTCTCCTGTATTTATTAATATTTGCCATTGGCAATGGATAACCAGAGATTGCCTGTGTCAGTTTGTTCCAAACCCTCTCACCCTGGAGATGGTTTTCCCCAACATTACCATTGTAATCTTTCATAGTTTCCCTCTTCCTCTGACTGACTCTGTGTTTGACACATGAACTCAGCAAGCAAAGAGTCTTCGCTCATCTGGGGTACAGATGGGAGTTCTGTGTCACGTACCAGAATGATAGACTCAGGTATTACGGCCCACTGTGGTTCGTGCTCATTATTTCGGAGTATTAGTGTATTAGTGTATTTGGTGTATTAGTTAAACCTGTCTTGGTTATAAAAGACAGAAACTCACCTTTATGCTGATATTCCTCTTCTTCTTTTTTTTTTAGAGGATTTAATAGATCATATAATAATTTTACAAACCTATGTGAAATTTTGGCTTTAGGCATGGCTAGATTCTGAAGTTCAAATTTATTTGGACTCAGTCTCACTCTTACTTGCTTTCCCTTTTGTTGGCTTAACTCTTGGCTGGATCCTCTTCTTATGATAGCCCCAGCAGCTTCAGACTTACATCCCCCGGGTCACGTTCAGCTCAGCCAGAAGCTTCCAGGTCTGATTATCACCGGCCAGAATGGAGTCAGGTGCCTATTTCTCAGCCAATCGCTGTGGCCAGAGGAGGGCAGATGCTGGTGGCAAAAGCATGTCTACTTCAGGTGCTGACGTGTGTCCAATCTTGCTGTGCCCCGAGGTTAGGGGAAGATGGTTCCTGGCAGGAAATTAATGGTATGGTTACCACAAGAAGGAAAAGGCATTGCTGGACAGGCCAGAACACCAGTGGTCCACTGCAGTAGTGCATTGCCTGACCATGTGTGTGCCTGACTCATTTCTCTCTCTTTTTTAAGATTATACTGTCAGCTTATCAGTCTCCTGTGCTTTTCTCTTGCAGATTTTCCAGTTGTGTCATTATCACTGGTTCTAACTCTTAGTCAAGGAAGGGTTTCTCATCTTTTCAGTTCTTTAGCTTATACTTTCAAAAATCAGAGATGGCTTCTGTGATTTCAATTCTGTAAATCAATAGAAAAAATCACCATTGTACAAAGTTTTGACTGTTTCTATAATCCAGCATGTGCATGGCAATGACCGCAGGTTATTGCTTATAAACACAATATAATGCTGTATGTGAGTCAAAGAGCACATTTTGTACTTCACTTTCATAAACTGTTTTCTAGTTTATCAATTAATTTATCTATATCCATCAGGAGAGTTTTAACATTTAAACTCCATGAAAAGGCAGGCAGTCTACATCATAAAATTAACAAGTTTGGTAACCATAAAAAGAATAAAACATCATTTTCATTTGCAATTGTGTAAATAGTCCACAGATGCACATGAGCTATTGCCAAGTTATATTTGTTTACTTACTTGATTTATAACATGGGCTCAATGCATAAAAACATCATAGCATACATACAATAAAATATGTGCCTGCGTTAATCTGCCTGATCACAGTATTATGTTTCTTTCTGTACTGCAGAATTCCTTAGCACGTCTTTGACACTCAATATATGTTCACTAATAGTGACTCTTCCCTGTGGTTTTACATAAACACCAAACAAAAAGAGTAACTGAGAGAGAAAGAAAGACACTTATAGAAATATCTTTGGAGTTATTGTGCTTTTCTGGATCCTTCTCAAAAAGCCAAATGGAAGTCAGTAGGTCTCATTCCTTTCCCCTCAAGAGACGTGATGTGTTCATAAAATCTTATAATTTGGTGGCATTCTAGGAATGATTTCTAATTGTTACTCTGATTTTACTATTTGTCTAATCAAATATTAACTTTCTAGTTCCAGAGGTGGAAATAAGAGTATGTTTTTCTTCTTTTTAACGAGCAATCCTTTACAGACTCACAAACAGGATAAAGCACAGGCAGGTTTTAATGACACCCTCCTCCTTCCTGTGACCCAGTGAAGAAGAAAATGGAGAATGTGTATTTAAAGAGAAGTGTAGGCCGGGGGCAGTGGCTCACGCCTGTAATTCTAACACTCTGGGAGGCCGAGGGGAGCGGATTGCTCGAGGTCAGGAGTTTGAAACCAGCCTGAGCAAGAGCAAGACCCCATCTCTATTATAAATAGAAAGAAATTAATTGGCCAACTAATATATATAGAAAAAATTAGCCAGGCATGGTGGCGCATGCCTGTAGTCCCAGCTACTCAGGAGGCTGAGGCAGGAGGATTGCTTGAGCCCAGGAGTTTGAGGTTGCTGTGAGCTAGGCTGACGCCACAGCACTCACTCTAGCCTGGGCAACAAAGTGAGACTCTGTCTCAAAAAAAAATAAAAAATAATAAAAAAAAAAGATAAAGAGAAGTGTAAAGTGTTTCTCACCATCCAAGCAGGGTATGGTGCATTCTGATGAGTTACTCCAACTACTTGGGTGTCCCCAAGGAAACCGGGCCTGCCTTTTTATGGTCTAGGATGGAAGAACACCTTGGGTCTCAGAAGATGTTACAGTATTAGCCATACATGTGTTGTTGCCTCATGCCACCCCAGAGATAACCACCAGTTCCCTGAGGCCAGCTGGGTGTGGGTCAGACTTAGAGAGAATAACTGGTCTTCTAGAGGCTTAGGCTGTCTAAGTACAAATAGCTATCAAATCCTTTTGATAAACAGCTAAAACTCAATTACTTTCATACATTTCTAACATAGTCCAGTGCATTGCCATATTAAAATTAGGTTGTGTCAGCCAGTTTTATATTTAAGAACCATAGGA
Source organism: Microcebus murinus (assembly GCF_040939455.1). Taxonomy (NCBI): domain Eukaryota; kingdom Metazoa; phylum Chordata; class Mammalia; order Primates; family Cheirogaleidae; genus Microcebus; species Microcebus murinus. Next base: position 54,160,667 of record NC_134111.1, read on the forward strand.
TTAAACTAGTTTAGAATATAATCTTGTAACTAAAGAAAAAGTCTTGTTACAAATAGCCTTTGCTTGGCAGCTGTAGGTCTCAAAGCGGATTGTTGTTACCAAGATAGTCTCTTAGACTGAAACAAAGAATACTGTTACAAATGTTGATCTCTACCTGGATTCTTTGATTTTATTGCCTCAGCTATAGAATTGATATAACAATACGCACTGTCAAATGTTTAACCTTTCATGAATGTCCTATGCTCCGCCAACCCATGAAACGATTCCCTACGTCCTAAGTTCTTCAGTACTTCCCTGAAAAACACCCAGAAAAGAAACAATGTCTGAACAGATGTAAATTTTACATATCTTTTCTTTGATTGAATGGACAAGTGTAAAAGGCTGAGAAATACAGGAATATGGACAAAAGCAGCATCTACTAATCTTTGGGAGATGCTTCTAGGCAACCAGTGTTGCATGGCACAGAGATCATTAAATCTGTTCTTTGATTATGCCTAGTGTTCCTAAGGGGTTCAGAGGTCTCAAAATATTCCAAGCATTTTACAACGACTCTTCCTTCAGCCTTATTAATAGGAGCTGAGAACATTTTGGAAGCAGGGACAGTGTTGTTACAACATCTCTGAAAATGGAAATCTTATACATTTTGGGCTTAGCCAATAAATCTACATTGTGATACAAGTGCTATTATCCTGTGTCTCTCATATTCCTGGAATTTCCAAATGTGTGTTTATGGGTGTCTGTGTGTGTTTTAATTTCATTCTGGTGTTAGAATTCTCTTAGTCTATGACTATAAACTATGATCACGCTTTCCATGTGGATGTTATTTCCTGCCAAGTAGCACAGGTTGTCACAACTACCACATTGACCAGGGTTGTTCCCAAGTGACCTCTGGATCCCTTCCTTCAAGTGGCTAAAATTTATGAGTTCTGGCTTTAGAATGATAAGAATTCCTATTACAGGGTCCAGAGGTTTTTTGGCTGAAATTCTGATTTCCCATGGTTTCTGTTGGAATGCAGGCAGCTGTCAGTCTTGTTCCATCAGAGCAGGTCTGATGAGTCAGAAATTCTTTGTATTTCATTGTTTTGAGCTCTGATTTACTGCTCCTGGTGGGCCAACTGTCCAGTGCCAGCAGTGGGTAAATGCACATTCTCCCATTCCTCTGGAATACAGTCTGTCATAATTCTCTAGACTTTTAAAATAAGAGACTAGCTGTCCACTGGTAAAGAGAACTTAAGCCATGTGACAGGATGACCTCTTGAGCTCCTCTCCAACTCTGCATCCCCATGATTTTGATTTCCTCTCTGGAAAGCAGATATTAACATTTCAGGAGGTTCCATGCTTGTTCGCTTTCTCAGCTTTTATATTTCAAGCGTCTATTGATCGTGCAGTAGTTGCACGCTATTCCTTTGTTCTTTACATCTTTATTGATGCAAAGCAGTGCCAGAAACTGCTTTTTAACAGTTATTCAATCCCTGATGCCCTTCATGTATTAGATTTGGGATTTCATTTCTTAGAACTACTGGGCTGGCTACACAATTAATTGCTTCTTATTAATAAGCCATTAGACTCACTTGACCAACCATCAACAGCCAAAGAAAAGCACACCTCCCCCTCCTCTGCCTATATCTCTTTCTCTTTTGATGTTGAAGCTGTTCTCCTGTGTAATGGGAGACTTGCTGGAGTGTCTGGAGGTCTCTGGCTCATTTAAAGTGACAGGCAATGTTATCTCCTGATAATAAACAGATTTCCGTGGCCATCACTGTGACCTTTATCCCTTCACCCGTCAGAGGGATCCCAGAAGGCCACTGACACTTAACTCTGGGCAATCACATGGCTCTTAAGGAAAGGGGTTGTATGTTTGTATGTGTGTGTTTAAATTTCCACCCACTGGCATTAGCAATCTGTGTTGAGGAGGAGGCTTAGCATACAGGGTAGCAAGGCTAGCTCTGAGACAGATATCTGTTTCAAACCCAGCTGCACCACGTATTAGGCATAGAAGAGCTTGAGCAAGTTACTTTTCCTTTCTAAGCCTCAGGTTCTCCTTCTAAAAAATGAGGATCATAGCACATTAACCCAGCTTGATTATTTTGAGAATTAAACAGGGTGCTTGTGTGTAGAATACGTTCCATAAGCATTTGCTGGAAGTGCTCTCTCTGGCCTGCAGCCAGCTGACTTACATTCAGCCAGAGACCTGCACGGTGTGATGCAATGAAACTCAGGAATATTCATTCACCTTACCGTGGGGCAATTGTAAATACCTTCACATCTTTTCGGATCAGGTTTTGCCACCAAATGTGTTCAGGTCAAGTCAGCAACGGAAAAACATTCAGCTTTCAGAGCTTTTTCAATTTGAGGATTGCAGATTGGGGATTGTGGACCCACAGAAACGCTGGGGCCAGGATCGGCAACTCAGTCTTCGCTTCTGTCCCTCTGATGTCTAAGCCATTTCCAAGTATTCCATTCTCCTTGGCTAGAAGTAGTCTTTTTAATCTGTGCCAAACAACAGAATTCTCATTTCAAAGTCTTTTCTTCACAACTCTCTCCTCGGTAGATACATTCCTGTCATTCAGTTAACCAGTCCGGTCCTTTGCTCCTTCCTCCCCTGACTCTGAACTTGAACAGGTATTCTGGGTAGGTTTGTGCGGTTGGCCTTGGGTAAAGGACTGCTTCCGAGATTTGTCCTTACTATACACTTTGCTTTTTCCCTCTCCTTCTATGTCAGATAGCCCACAGAGCAGGATCCTTCGCGGGCTGCGCTCCTCGCTGATGTTCAACCTTCTTACAAAAGCGATTGAGCGAAAGAGAGTGAACAAATCAGTGTTCACATCTATCTTTGTTGCCATAAAAGCAACTCAAACTCTTGTTCCATCAAAGGTGATCATCATCTTAAGAAAACAATAAAGAACTGAAAGCAGTGCCCTGGGCAGTGCAACTTTTGTTAGTGAAAGTGATCTTTATATAAAAGACTGTACCGAGAAGAGGATCTGACCTCTACTAATAAATAACAGTGACTGGGGAAGAGCCATTGGCAAGGGAAATGAGGAGTTGCTTACATTAACACTTGCTGGCTCTTTTTCTCCCATGCCGGTCTCTCCCACCTGGTTTAATTTGTCTTCCCTCATCATTAGAAACAGCTCTCCCCAGAGTTACAAGCGGCCTCCAATGGCTAAATGGCTAAATTCAAGGGCTATTTTTCAGTCCTCATTTTACTTAAACTCACAGAAATATTTTATGCCACAAACCAGCCCCTCCTACTTGAAATACTTTCTTCCTGTGATTTCCATTATATCACATGGAAACTGGGTTATCTCCTTCATTTTTTACCTGCTCTATTCAGTCTCTTGAGCTGGTTCATGCATACTTCAACCATCAGATCAAGAAATATTGGCATTTGGTAGGGTCCTCTTACCTTTTCCCTTGGTGACCTTTCCCTAGGTGATCTGTCTTTCCTGCACCCAGATGACTGACAAGTTTTTATTTCTGGTCAAGTCCCCTCTTTTTGACTCCAGACTTGAATGCCCTGCTGCCTCCTTCAGAGCTCTTCATGGGGGTCAACACACCCAGAATGGAGCTCACAATGTTCCCTCCCAAACCTGGTCTTTTCCTCTGTTTCTGGAAGTGGCATCATTATTTGCTGTCTTTTGCAAGCCAGGCATGTAGGGAACATCCTGATGCCCCCTCTCCCTCATTGCTCATAGCCATTGACCACCAACTGCTGCTGGCTTTACCTCTTGGGCAGCTCTCCTGTCCACCACATTTCTTCCTCTCTATCCCCACAATGCAAGTGCAGGTTCTATCATCGCTTGCTAAAAACCGTAGTCCCATTTCTATGAGGGGAAGAAAGAATGAAATTGAGAGAATACCAGGTTTCTGTTACAATAACTGTGAGTCCCTAACTGGTAGGATAAGTATGATAGTTGATGAAACCTTATGTTTCTCAAATTTGCATATTTTTGTTTGATACTAGACCATTTTGAAGACCAAGGAAGGGTCTCATTTCTTCAATGCTTTTAGCAAGGGAGTTGCTAAGACCTGTGTCTAGCTGCTTACAGTGATGGTGGTGCCACATCTGCGGGGAGAGGAACAGGGAGACCTCATCTCCTCTAGAAGCCCCCAAAGTCCAGCGATCCAGGGAAAGCTGAGTATACTCACTACCTCTCTCTGGTTTCTTGAGTCCTGAATAGGTTCAGGATAGAGAATCTCCTCAGTCCATGTGTGACCTAGCCCTTCTGTATGACAAGTATACGAGCTCTCCTGTCCTGATATTCCCCAGTCATGTGCCCAGCAATGGATACACTGCCCCTGGACGGAGATTGGCAGGAGGATCCCAACTCAAACCTGCACACACCTACATCCAAGGAGTCTGACTGGAACCGAACTGGTCTGGGTGGTTTTGTTCTTCATCCTTATCACCTACTAGATTTGATGCTTATGATACATCCCAAGTCTCATCTCAGAGAATAGTCTCATAGACAGGCTCAAGATCAGCCTCCTGGACAGAAGTAGTTGCAGCAGCAATTTCAAACAGCAACTCTCACCTCCCCATTCTGCTTTTTTACTCGTCATTCCCATTTCTGTAATTGTGGACAGGGGACGCAATTCAGTCCATAGCATGACCCAATAGTTTTTGAAAATTTGAATATAAAGTACAGTCATCGATGAAACATTACTTGCCTTAGATTGATAGTTGATTGCCTATTATAGCTAGATATCATGAATATGGAAGAATTAATTTTTTTGAAACTTTGCATTCAAGTAAAATTATCTTAATAAACATTTTGCCTTTACTCTTTATTTTTCCTTTGCTGTGATAGTTTTCCAGGTAATACTGTGGAATTGATATCTGGATATATATGTGACAAAATAAAAGAGAAAGTGTTTTCTAAAAGTTTATTAGAATTTAAGGGGGCATGGAAAGTTAAGCGTTTTTTTTTGTTTGTTTTGTTTTTGCCACTTGAGTTGAAGACTGTTTAATTCTAAAGTCCCTTTAAATCTGGTTATGTAATTGGTTTCCTGGTATGATGGTTATTTTATGTGTTGATTTGATTGGCTTAAGAGATGCCCAAGTAGCTGGTAAAACGGTATTTCTGGGTGTGTCTATCAGGGTGTTTTCAGAAGAGATTAGTATTTGAATCAAGACTGAGTAAAGAACATACACCCTCTCCAATGTGGGCTGGCATGGTCCAATCTGTTGAGGGCCCAGATAGGAGAAAAAGATGGAGGAAAGACAGATTTTTCTCTCTCTCCCTCTTTGAGCTGGGATTTCCATCTTCTCCTGTCCTTGGACTTCGAAGTTTCAGGTTTTGAGGCCTTCAAACTTACACCAGTATCCTCACCCTCCATTCCTTGGTCAGGCCTTAGAACTCAGAACTTTTTACGCCACTGGCTTTCTTTGTTCTTCAACTTGCAGATGGCATATCATAGGACTTTTGGGTCTCCACAATTGCATGAGCCAATTCACATACACACACACACACATACACACACGTACACACACACACACACACACACATATATATATATATATATATATATATATATATACTATTGGTTCTATTCTTTGGAGAACTCTAATATACTAGGCAAATAATTGGCAGTAAAATAACCCTGGATCATTGGAAGTACAACAGGAATGAGAAATTTCATAGATCACCCCACTGTTCATACTTAGTGTCTATCCTAAAAATAATAGAATAAGAACCTCCACACAACTTTTTGACTGTGCTCTGATACTTGTTTTTATTTTCCAGAGTGAATACTTCCTCTGGGTTTATTTCTTGGAACTTATTCTCCTGTTTTTGTTTGTTTGTTTGTTTGTTTTTTAGATGTAGGTGTGTGGCGCTATCTACTAATCGTAGCCTCTTCCAGCTAAACAAACTGGCCTCCTCACATCTACTGATGACAAATTGCAAAACTGTTGCGGAACTAGAAAATTATCCACTAGAATCAGTGCAGCTACCGGAGTTATTAGGGAGCACATTTGTGGGTTTTTTTCCCTTGATTCAGTGCCCAAAAGGCATTTTATGTAGCTTCAGCTTTTTTGAGTACAGTTACACATCTGGCTTGAACTTATTTGGGCAAAATCTTAGTAAGTGTGTCATCAGGAATAAAAATTTCCTGGAAAATATGTGTTTTCATATAAAGTACCATTACTTACACTTTCTGGAAGTTAATTTCATGTGAATCACAATGAACCTTTGATATATAGTCCCATACAGCTAGTTGACTCTGACCAGGGATTATGTGGAAATCTGAACAGAAGTTGGTCTAGAGAGATGTCTCAGGGGCTTGCCTAAGATAGTGGTTGGCGCTGTCAGCCACAAAAGGCATGACTACCAAGGGCTGACACCTCTCACTCTAGTATGCATTCCACCTTTTGGTGTAGTACTTTGTCAGAATGTAGCAAATAGAGAAATCCCATTGCACAAACACTTTGTGGATATCTGTGGTTAGGATCTGAATCTGGTAGACATTCACAAGTGACAGGTGGCAAAAAGTCTGATAAGGAGAAGCTGGGTGATGAGGGTGAGAGCTCTGAGCTTTGTCCTGTGTTTGTTGCTGAGTGACAATGGAGGCAGACTGCCACTTATAGACTCCGCGACCTTGAGCAAGGTCCTGGACCTCCCTCTGCCTCCATTTCCTCATCTCTAATAGGCATAACATTATTATTGCCTGCTTTGTAGGTTCGTTTGAGGATTAAATCAGTGAATACACAGAAAGCACTGAGAATGATACCTGGCATGTGTTGAGAAATATGATTGAGGAATTAATGAGATGTGGCTCATAAGACCATCATTTTATTGTATAACCCTATATTACTATATTAAAGACAGAAACAAGAGTTTGCACGGTTTTGCCCTGAAGGAATATGTGGATTCAATTGTTCACTTATTAGAGGCTGCTATCATGGGAGAGCTCTCAAATCTCCAGTAGGGATATTCTCCAGGAAGGCATCCTGGTATCTCAAAATCTGTGAGCTTCCCTGTGTCTTGAAAGACAAGGGAAGGCAAACATGGCCCACAGGATAGGAGCCAGAGACAATGAGTGCACTTTGCCCAGAGATGCGCCCCAGTGGTCATAAAGAACCTGTTTTATTAGAGATGGGCTTCCTGCTCTCTCCTGTCTGTCTACCTTTAAGTCCACCATAACTAATCAAAGAAATATAGAGTCACTATATCTCTTTTGTAATACCTTTGTTAATTGACAACTACCTCGTAGAACTTAGAAGTTAGTCCCCGCAAGACTTTGTACCAGTTTGTTCACCTAGATAGATTAGAAGCCCCTTTAGAGGACTTTTGACCCTAACCCACTACGTGTATCCCCTAGCAACTGCATTCCCTGATATGCAAATATCTGACCCTGACAACTAATAATTAATGTCTATAATTATAAAAACCAATATAAATCTAACCATATGGCTGGCATTTATAAAAATAGGCCAGTCTCCTAGATACTCCCCACTATATTATATCTAATCTTTATATATATATAAAACTATAAACTATACCTTAGTCTCTATATATTCTTTTATTTCTCTCTGTTGCCTACCAATTTCCTTATCCTCTATAACGACCCCTATATTAAAAACTTGACTCCATAAAAAAAAGCAGCTAATCTCCTCACCCGCATGCCTCAACTCTCACCCCATAGGCATGCAGTTAGCACTGGATGTTAGTTGCTTATCTTCTTTTCCTCATTTTTTATTAAATAATTATCCAACTAACTTGCCTCTACTGAATGTGGTTATGAATACACCATTAATCCTGCCATGAGAAATGTTAGAAATGTTAGCAGAGGTTAGAAATGATCATTTGATGTAATAGTGCATAACATAAATGAGCAAAGAAATACTTCCAAATATGAAAAGCTTTGGGCCATGGGGTTCCATTCTTCCCTCTGTCTTTAAAAAAATTCTCCTCTAGATGCTCATTAGGGGTTTCTACCACCCTTGTTTGGGCTCTCTCCTCCAAACTCCCTTCCACTCCAACTCCTTAGTTTTCTTGAAGTTTTTTTTTTTTCCCCTTAGAAAAGTGAAAGCATAACAGCTCCAGCTAGAGTCGCCTGCTTGAAACAGCACTGGCACCGGGCAGCTGCCTCTGCAGGCCTCTGCCAAGGAGCCCGGCCGCCCGCGGGCGCTGGGACGCGGGGACAGACCCCTGGCGGCCGCGGGGCCTGGCTTCAGGCCTGGGCCGCTGCGCTGCGCAGAGAAGGCCGGTCCCCTCCCGAGACCAGGCAGGCACCTCCCATCCTGCTGGCCTTGGCGTCTGTGCCAAGTGCGACACCAGGAAAACCTCTTTTTCATTGTTTGGTTTTCCACGGGCGTTGAAAAAGTTCCCATTGGTCCAGCCAAGTCCAGGATTAAACTGGGCTTCACTGGGAGTCGCCGAGGCTCTCCGCCCGGATTTGCTTGCTGGCCTCGGGGCAGGCGCTGCGGCCGCGCCCCAGAGCTGCTCCCTCGCGTCCGTCCCGCACGCACACCCGGCCTCTCGCTCCGCTCTGTCGTAGGAATTGTTCACCCACTGTCGTCAGCGCCAGGCGGGCACGGCTGAGGAGCGCTCCCCTCTCTGGACGTGAAGCCATTGGCGTTTTTCTGCTTTCCTGCTGTGTGGTTAGGGAATTATTAGAAGGGCCCTGCCTTTTATAGCCAGTTTCTGTTGGGTCCCGTGGCTCCACAGAGAGCCACACTGCCCATCTCCTCAGGTGGCCGTGAGGAGGATACTCTTCCAAAGCTCTATCTTCATACTTCTCTATTTCTTTTCTGCGTCACCCTTCCGAACGCAGGCGGGGAGAATGGCAAATAACGTGAGAAGCTTATATTTAAAAACAGCAACAACAAAACTCACAACCGAAAAGATCCCCTAGGAGATTGCTTTCAATTTCCCCTCCCCCTCCTTTTCGCCCACGCCACCACCAACAGTGACACCTAGTGGTCAAATGTAAATTAGTCCCTTCTTTCTGAGTTGCCTTAGCTTTTTACCAGTCATTAGTTTCATGAGAAAATAAAATTTTCTGTAGAAGCAAATGAAGACAGACTTTTACCTACTTATAGGAACGCACAGAAAGATATATTCTTCATAATGCAAAACTAAAATATATTATTTGGAAAAGGAGGCAAATGCATATTTCTTTCTTAAGAACATATTGAAGCTTTTTATCTTTTTTTTATAGACAAAGTGTTGGTTTTCTTTCCTTAGGTAAAGGTCACTTTAATTTCATCATAATTTTAAAAGTTGGCAGCTGCTCGGCAATATTTTAAATTTCAACACCTATAATGTGTGTTTAAAATATTTTCAGATGAGTGATAATACAAATTAGTCATTTGCATAATTTGTCTCAAACTCTTGGAACCACATTTAATGGCAAAAATGGTTTCCATTTTCATGACGCTAATCTCCAGGAAAAGGGGAGAATTTTTATCTTAAGATTTTTTTCGATAAGTAAAAAACAAAAACATCTATATTTTTAATGAAATCTTTTAGATTTAGAGGTTAATGAAGGAACGACATTGAATTCATTTTTAAACTTTTAATTTTTAAATAATTACGGATTCACAGGAAGTTAGAAATTAGCACAGAGAAATCCTGTGTACCCTTCATCCAGTTTCCCCCAATGCTAACAGCTTACATAACTATAGTACAATGTCAAAACCAGGAAATTGACATTAGTAGAATCCATGTTCTTTATTTAGGTTTCACCAGTCTTACTTGCACTCATTGTGTGTGTATAGTTCTATGCAATTTTATCATATGTGTAGATACACAGACCACTACCACAATCAAGGTAAAGAACTACTCCATCACCACAAAGATACCTTGTGTTAGCCCTTTATAATATTAAGACATATGATTGAAACTTTGTTTATGGCAGGAATCACACATGCATTGAACTCTATGATCTGTGTTGTGTTAATTGTTCACGTGATAGATACTATTTACTTTTCTTTCTCCTTCTTTTTTTTTTTTTTTACAATTGCATTCATTTAAAAGGGCAGCAAAAAGTAGAATTAAGGAAAGAAAAATGATGATTCATCTGATGTCTTGTCCTCTACCACATCAGACAGGATTTCCTCCAACCCTGATTCTAAATTTGATACAGAATCAGTTCAACAAATATTACTGAGCACTGTGCCGGGTGATGAGGGGATTACAGGTGCTGACAGAATACATTGCTGAGCACCAGTCCTCAGTTCCCCAGGTCGGGCTTCTCTTGGGCCCTCCAAGCCAAGGCCAGCCTCAGCTCCCTAGAGCCCCAAGGACAAGGCCAGTTCCAGTTGGACGGCTTGGCAGAGTCACTTCTGATGAGTTACAGTCTTTACAATTTCTCCTTGCTAATTTTTTCTTAGATATTTTACTTTTTCAAAAACTTGAATATACAAAGAGTGACAGCATGTTGAGAAATATAACTTACCATAAAATATCAATGTGATTTGAATTAGGTACTCTGGAGTAAGGAAAAGCATTTGCTGAAAGGATGATTGCTTTCATCTGTCCATACAGCCCATTTGACAGAGGGGTACCTAGAAGAATGACAGGTTTGGAGTCAGACGTGTGCCCCACCGTTGACTTTGGCACTAAGTTACTTGTGATATCAAGTAACATCAAGTGTCTTAGGTTTCTCATGTAAAGAAAAGTGGGTTTGGTATATGATCACCAAGGTCTTTTCAGTGCTATCTTCATAAAGTAAATGTAAAGGTTTCTTTATGCTTCAGGCTTCTAATTATTGGGTAAGTGATAAAAGTTAATTAGAAATGCTCCATATAACTTAAAATAGGCTTCTATCTCAAAATTAATGCTTTAGAAGCTATGGATTCTTGTAAATATTCTTGCAGGGTCTTTGCAAGACTTTCCTCTGGAAATCTCTCTCAATTTTGAAAACTTAGTGAAAATTATTTATCAGTAAATATTGTGGTAATGCATGGTATCATTCAAATACAGCATGTCTGGTGAGCAGAAACTTCACTAGTGAGGAAACTGTGATGCTGAATTCTTGGTTTAAATATGTCTCCTTCCAGCTGTGTGACTGAAATTTTCTCAGATATATACCGAAATTATATACTTAGATATATACTGAAATTTTCTTAGATATCTTTCAGGAAACTTACTAGATAAAGTTGAAAATACAGGAAAACACTTGTAGTCAAGGGCAAGTAAGATATTACCCCAATAGTATTAATATTAAAAATATATATATGGAGAAACCTCTCAGATGGGTGACTTATTATATGTGCAAAAGGAAAATAGCCTTTAATGATTCTGAAATACTTATTTCTATCTACCAAAATTCAGCAGTTACTTTTAAGTATTAATACTGGCAGTACCCTACTTTTGGACACAATACATTTCTGAAAACATGCATAAAATTTAAGTGTGTAAAATAGAATAAAAGACTCCATATTTAAGAGAAGAGGATGTCCATTCCAGAAAGTTAAAAATTTTAATTGATTTGATTCACACATTAAGTCAGTCAATATATGTTAACTGAGCATATACTATGTGCCAGGCACTGTGCTAGATATTGGAGAAATAGCAAGGAACAAAACATAGAAAAAAAGAAACGCTACTGATTGGCAGAGCAAGATGGCCAAATAGAAACCTCCAGTGATCATCCCTCTTCACGAACACCAAATTCAACAACTGTCCACACAAGGAAGCATCTTCAGAAGAACCAAAAATCAGGTGAGCAATCATACTACCTGATTTTAACATTATGTCAAGGAAAGAGGCACTGGAGAGGGCAGAAAAGACAGTCTTAACATTGCCTACGCTCCCCCCACTCCCCCCACCCCAGCAGTGTTGCACCAGCACACTGAGTGGAGAGAGAATCTGTGTGCCCGGGGGAGGGAGAGTGAAGTGCTTGTGGGACTTTGTCTTGACACTTAGGGCTGCCCCGGCACAGGGAAACATATCACAGAGCAGAAATCCACCAGTGCCCACAGAAGGAGCATTTCCACCAGCCTAGCATAGAGAAATCCTCTGCCCAAAAACCCGAGTTCCAGCTCGCTCCCCACCGGCTGACAAAAAGCAGCCTGGGAACTGGATTCATCCGCAAGGCAGTCAGGCCACAAAGGCTGCAGTCCTTGGGCAATTCTTGAGACTGTGCTGGCTCAGAGCCAGAGGACTTGGGGTGCACATGACCCAGTGTGACACCAGCGGTGGCAATCAAGCCAGTTCCTGTGTTACCCCTCTCCCAACTATAGGCAGTGTGGCTCAGGGAGTCTTCTTCCACTTGGAGAAAGCAAGGGGAAAATTTCAGAGGACTTTGTTTTGCAACTTGGGTACCAGCTCAGCCACAGCAAATAAAGTACCAAGCAGACTCCTTAAGTCCCTGAGTCCAGGCTTTATTTCCCGAGTCTAGGCATTTCTGGATGCACCCTGGGCCAGAAGGAGACACACTGCCCTAAAGGGAAGGACCCAGTTCTGGCAGGATTCACCACCTGCTGACTAAAGAGCCCTTGGGCTTTGAAGAAACATCAGAGGTAGCCAGGCAACAGTCACCATCGCTTTGGGTGAGACTGGGTTGGCTTCAGGTGTGACCCGGTGCTGGTGGTCATGAGGGAGTCACCAAGTCACTCCTTCCCCAACCCTAGAAGCCTAGTACAGAGAGGGAGGGAAAAGAGTGAGAGACTTTGCCTGGTAATCCAGGGAATTCTCCCATATCTTACCCCAGTCAACCAATGCCATGCCACCAAGAGTCCGCAAGAGTCACAGCATTACTGGGCTTGGGGCAGCCCCAGTGCTGATATGGCTGCAGTGATCACAACACCCAATTCCCTTTGAATATCTGGATAAGCCTTCACAAGAAAGATGGGTTCAAAAAGTTTAGACTGTGAAGATTAAAATGAATACCTAAGTCTTCAAATCAAAAAACCTAGAAGAGATACACAAAAAATAAAAAGCAAGAAATTAAAACACTACCAGAGAAAAATCATTTTTCTACCAGAGAAAATCACTTTCTAAGGAAGTTAGAAAGAAAAAATAAGGAGAGGACCACAAAACCACCAGAAATCAAATAGTATGGCAGTAGTAAATCCTTACCTATCAATAATAACATTGAATGTGAATGGACTAAACTCTCCAATCAAAAGACACAGAGTGGCTGAATAGATTTTTTTAAAAAAAGAAAGAAAACAAGAGCCAACTATATGTTGTCTTCAAGAAACCCACCTTACCTATAAAGACACACATAGACTGAAAATAAAGGGGTGGAAAAAGATTTTCCATGCAAATGGAAACCAAAAAAGAGCAGGAGGAACTATTGGATAAAATAGATTTCAAGACAAAAACTATAATAAAGGGCTAAAGGAAGTCATTATATAATGATAAAAGAGTCAATTCAGCAAAAGGATATAATAATTATAAATATATATGCACCCACCACTAGAGCACCCAGATATATAAAGCAAATATTATCAGTGCTAAAGAGAGAGCTCGACCCCAATACAATAACCACTGGAGACCTCAACCCTCTCAGCATTGGACAGATCATCCAGACAGAAAATCAACCAAGAAACATTGGACTTAATCTGCAATATGGATCAAATGGGCCCAACAGATATTTACAAAACGTTTCATCCAACAGCTGCGGAAGACACATTCTTCTCCTCAGCTCATGGATCATTCTCAAGGATAGACCATATGTTAGGCCACAAAATAAGTCTTTAAAACTTCAAAAAAATTGAAATCACACCAAGTATTTTCTCTGGCCACAACGTAATAAAACTAGAAATCAATAACAAGAGGAACATTGAAAACTATAAGAACACCTGGAAATTAATCAATATGCTCCTGAATGACCAGCAGATCGATGAACAGATTAAGAAGAAAATTTTAAAATTTCTCAAATGAATGAAAATGAAAACCCAACATATCAAAACCTGTGGGATATATCAAAAGTGGTAATAATAGGTAAATTTATAGCAATAAGTATCTACATCAAAAAAGTAGAAAAGCTTCAAATAAACAACTTAACAATATATCTCAAAGAACTAGAAAAACAAGAGTAAACTGAACCTAAAATTAGTAGAAGAAAAGAAATAATAATGGCCAGAGCAAAAACAAATGAAATTTAACCCCCCCCAAATACTAAAGATAAATGAAACAAAATGATGGTTTTTTGAAAAGATAAACAAAATTGGCACACATTTGGCCAGACTAAGAAAAAAGAGAAGACCCAGATAAATACAATGAGAGGTGAAAAAGCAGACATTATAGGTGACACTGCAGAAATCCACAGGGTCATTAGAGACTACTATGAGCAACTATATGCCAATAAATTGGAAAACCGAGAAGATATGGATAAATTCCTAGACATACACAACCTACAGAGATTAAACCAGGAAGAAATCCAAAACCTGTAACCAAAACAAGTAATGGAGATAGAAACAGTAATAAAAGTCTCCCATCAAAGAAAAGCTCAGGACTCAATGGCTTCACTGCTGAATTCTACCAAGCATTCAAAGAAGAACTAATATCAACCCTACTTAAATTATTCAAAAAAATCAAGGAGGAGGGAATACTCCTAAACTCATTCTGCAATGCCTTTATCATCCTGATACCAAAACTAGACAAAGACAGAACAACAAACAAACAAATAAAAAACACCTGCAAGCCTTTTTGAAGCATGAGATCCGCACAGCCACCCTCCCCAGCTGGGAGCCCAGCCAGCAGCACAGAACTATTTAGTCTCCCTAATTTGCTCTCCTACTTAAAGTCATAGCCAGGATGAGCATCCTGCAAAGGCACTCTTGTGATTGTTAGCATGCAGGGAATGTATCTCTCTAACCTACTTCTGGAGGCCACTCATTTCATTCCCTAATTCCTGGATATTAAAAGAAAATGTCCCCAGAGAAGTAAAATCTGACTTAAAATTGTACTTATGTGTCAATGACTGATGTGATAAGAAAAGACTGTGCTAGAAACAAAGGCTCAGATAATGGCTGGATGAGGGTGGGAGGGAAGAGGCTCAGAGAGGGAGGCTGGGGCAGGGGCATAAGAACAGAGCGTTGCTTGGAACAACAGCATCACTTCCTTCCTGTTTTGCCCCAAGCCAGCTCTGTCCATGCTAGACAGGAAGGGAATGTACAGGGGGCGACACTGGCTCTGTTTCTTTGTGTCAAAGCCTCTGGGAGTCTGTAAGCGCCTCAGGACATCTTGGAGCTCTGGAGAGGGTGGAGGCAGCTCAGAACATCTCCCCTTAGGGAGCCTGGAGTGAGCTGGAAGAAGGTGGGGATCGCCCCTGGCTGTTCAGTGTAGCCACTGACTAACCAATGCAGGTTTTCCTGCTAAAGGGACCAGGGTGAGTGAGCCATGGCTCTGAGATGGGCGCGAGGAAGAACCAAGAGAGCTGTTTGCTTGAGGCAGCTAAGAGCAGTACAAATGGAAGTATAATCTAGGCGAATCTAGTCGAGAGGAGATGGAGTCAGTGTTGTAGTTGGGACAACCGAGGGGCATACCAGCGTCGGAGCAGGAGGCTGAAAGCAGGAGGATTGAAAATAGAACAGAGCAGCGGCACAGAAGAGTCTGGGGTAAGGATTCAGAACTGAAGTTGGTTACAAGAGACAGCTTGGTTAGGGGCTTTGGGGGACAGGGAGTGAGTACCAGGATCTTCTGGGCAAGCCCAGAGCGGATAATAGGGAAGTGAGATGGAATCTCTCCCAGAGCGTTTTCCTAGTCCAGTGAGATGAGCTGCTCCTTAAAAAGGTTCCCATGGGCCCCCACTAAAATGACATTGATGAGACTGCAAACTATATTCTCCTTGCAGATTCATTAGCCTATTAAAACTCCAAGAAGTCCTGAAACAAATAAACCTATAATTTCCTCAATTAATTTGACCTTGGACCCCTTTTCTTATCTTGGATCTAATCCATTTAGTCCTAGAGGCACACTTCGGGAAACACTTTTTTATAGCTCTTTCTCTCAGTCTGGTTACAATGAACGCCCACCCGAAGCCTCCCTGGCCACCAGGGTGGCGCCCTGCAGAGATGGTGCTATAATGTAGGGGTCCCCTTGCCTTCTCAACACCCAGGTCCAGCGGAGGCCACAGACGCTTTGTGCACGTCCTCTCCCCGCGCTGCCCCTGTGAGCACGTGGGTATCTGGTGAAATGGAGCTCAGAGAACATCAACAACCTGCTATATTGGCTTGAAAACTATTATGACTACATTACAGGAACCCCTTCGATCTACTGGGAAGGGTATTATTTTTCTCATAGATGGAGAGAAATACCCTTTTCTCCCAACTTCCCTACCTGTACTGTTCAAATCTGGAGGGTTTTCTTTTTTTCTTCCTTACTGTGATGCTTGACGCTACCTCAAGGCATAGCTGTCAGATAGCTGTACTTTATTGCAAGCGGGTGCTGGCTAACAGACCATGAACCGTTGATAGCTAATATCCTTAGTTACATCTCACCCCTACTGAATACAGGAGCTGAATTGCTAAATTTGTTTTTCCAAAGGACATTGATTAAAGGAGTTGACAAAGCCACTTGAATGCGAAATTTCCAACTGTCTAAAATGAAAAGCTTTCTCGATCTTCCTGTCTTGGGCTGGGGAGAAGGTTTATTTTCCTACTGTGTGTAAATAATGGATTTTGCCTTTTCTGGGAATCCATCATCATAGAGTATGTTGAATACTCAAACAATGGCAGTCTAAATTGTCCTGCAGTGACACTAACTAGCTGGAACTAATTCAGAAATATGCAGGGAGCATGATGAGGATAACTTCGTGTGTGGGGAAGAAGCAACACACCTCACCTGTGTTAGCTCCGCGCAGGACAAATGCTGTCCTGTGCAAAGCTACCCAGAAAATATCGAAACCTTGTTATAAATTACATCCAGCTTTGTTTTTTTTTCTTTCCTTCTTTCTTTTTTTAAAAGAGGCTCTTTTTCAGAGAATGTAAAAGCTCAAATACTTTTTATTCATTTTCTTGCAGAGAGCTGCAGGCGTAACCCGCAGCAACAGCCAGTAATTAATCATAGCTCTGAAGATGGGAGCACACGTTCAAAGACATTTTCAACCCACTGAAACACGTCATGGGTTTCAAATTCTGCCACAGAGCAGAATCTCTGGAATGAAGGTTTACATTCTTTTTGATTTTGATGTACCTACTGAGCGTGGGCAAAGGTGGCTTCTGGTCAGACATCAGAGATGGTGGAATTCCTCGTGAGGGATCTAGTACAAGGCGAGCATCTCTGGAGCAGAGTGAGGACAAGCAGCAAGATGGGCAGAGATAGCATGTGACACCGGGCAACATATTAGGTGAGTGTTTTGGCTATGCTCTTTTGTTGCAACGAAAGGAGACTCTTTAAGTTATGCAAGTGATTTATTGCAAAGATGCTTGTGGAACAGCATTGGAAATGGAAAATACTCAGCAATGAAGGCGTTCTAGAAACCACCTTGGCTCTCTGCAGCTCTCAAGAGCCAGAGAGCTGCCCTCTGTTGGTTTACCTGCTTATTTTTGTCATCTGCTCCATCTACCTCTCTCCATGGACTGGCCTTTATTGCTTACTCTTAACTTCCCTTTCGTTATAATTTCAGGTGGCACATGTTCCCTCTTGCTTTATCCTTTCTCTATATATCATCCTGTTAAGACTTCAGCTCTTATTACTAACTGGATCGTTTTCTTGGCAGTTTCACAGTTCATATTCCCAACAGAGCAAATTTGATTGGTTCCGATTACAACTATGGGTCGGGCCACGTCATGGTTGCTGGCCAGCCTATGGATGGCCTGTCTCAGAGTCAGGCCCTCACCCCTGGTCTGATGAGCTGTGACCAGGTGGCAAAGGGTTAAGAGCTACTTTAGAACTAGCCCTTCCACAGGGGTAGTGATCAGGTCAGGCGCAGTCATTGGTGTCTGAGGTCACCCTTGTATTCCTGTTCCATAAATTCAGGCAGTCTCTCAAGCCAGCCCGTGCAGTGCTCATCCACAAGCCCACACAACTATTGGATGTCAGTTTACTTCGAATTAAGCCTCTACTCGGTCCTGTTTTCCCCATCCTTACGACCACTACCCTACCCAAGGCCATAATTACTCCCGCCCAGTTTCTCCTTAACTAGTCTCCCTGCTAACACTCCCACGCCCCTTCAGTCTTGCTTCCATCTTTCTATGCTCTGAATCTGACTGCATTTATAATATTCAAAGGCTCCCAATGCCCAGGGGGGAAAAGAAGTCTAATTCTTTGATGTGATTTAAAAGTTGATAGGCTTCCATGACCACCTGACCCAGGCTAGACTCTCCCCATCGCTTCCTTGTTCTCTCGCTCTGGCTCACTCAACTCCTGTCAGTTTCTCCTAAGCTTCATGCTCTCTCCTGACTTGGCAGCCTTTGTGCCTATTTTTCCCTTTGCCCATCTCCAACTCTCCTCATTCTCAGCTGGAAGTTCACTTCCTCCAACTTTTCTGACTCCCCGATAGGGTGTGATGAGGCCAGAGAGCTCATCGGCCATGTCTGTAGTTCCATCCCTGCTCCTGGCCAGTGCTGGCCATGGCGGGTGCTTTCTGACCATGTTTTGCTGGTGTGTTGTTGAATCCCAACCCCGGGGAAGTGATCATTTCCGTGTGGGAATCAAAAGTGAAAGATAAATAAAAGATCGATTTGGAGAAAGGAAGACAGTGAAGTGAAATAGAGAAGAATGTGGCATAATGATTTTGAAAAACTCATGGAGTATAGATGGACCCCTGAAGGAAGAAAAAAGATCTATGGACTTTGATTGCTGAGACAAATATGCAGCTCCCGGAGGGCTAGCTGAGATCAAAGGATTTCGCTGAGGAATCCATCTCAAGGCTATTTAGCCATTAACAACAGCGGGATTTAGGCTCTGGATTAATTTCTTTAGCAGAGAGAAGTTCACCTCTTTTCTAAAACATTTGGAACAGCAGTGGCACTTCGATGAGATATGAACCTAGACATCTGTTTCTTGGGGTTTCCTGGGACAATCTGCTTTCCAAGCATCTTACCACTCCCTACGTGTTTCCAGTTCCCAGGGCTCTCTGGTTCCTGATAAATGTTCACAAACACCTATGGGACAGTATTTGCCCATTGAGAAACTTGGCCTGTGCCCCCCTCCTTGTGTGCTGCCCATGGAACTTGGCAGCAAGAAGAGATTGGCAACCTTGTGCACCTCTGCAAAGGAGAGAGGCTCGGCCCTCTCTGACAGCAGCTTTCTCTAGGAGAGCCCTAGAGGAAACCAGCGTAGTTGTTACCTCTGCTCCACTGGTGTAGAGGAGGTAGTGAGTTTTCACAATAGCTGCTGGAAGCCTGCAAGTGACACCATTCCCCTATGTGTTTGAATGTGAGAGGTGGCAAAATGCACTGGAAGCCAAAATGAGAACAGCCCTTACATGGTATTTAGCAAGTGGGAGATAGAGCAGGAAAGGGAAGCTATAAACAGCTGGGAATAACTTGGCATCAAGAAACTAGTTTTTTCTAGGTATACAAGTTAGCCACAAAATCTAATGGAATCCTTTCCTTCCAATAGCAGATGGTAACCACAGAACAGTCTTGCCACAAGCTAGGAAGAAGAAGTTGGCTGAAATCAACATGCACTGCAAGAACTGGGATTCATCTCTATTGACAGGGGTCAAAGAAGGAAGAACGTGGCCTTGGAAGCTCATATGGGTGTTGTGGCCTGAATTAGAAAGGCTTGTAGACCACACCCCACGACCATGTTTCTCCTAACTTGCCTCCAAATGTCCTGCCAGCGATGAGGTTTGGTGGAAAGCAGCCCTTGTCCTCCCATCCAAAGCAATGATGGCCTATCAGAAAAGCAGGGATCTAAGTTATTAATTTCCTTGATAGTTCAGTCTGAAGAGATACAGGTTTCCCACCTCTCGGTCATCCAATCTGAGACTGATACAAATAAACATTAGCTGCATCATTTAAGTCTTCTTTATTCCTGTTTTTCTCTGCAAGAAAATAAAACAAAACAAACAAAAACCAAGCTTGGTTATCTATCTGAGCCTGGCTTTTTTAATCTGCAAAATTGGGGGATTGGATTTGTTGAAATTCTCTTCTAATTTTAAAGTTCTATTACATGTCACTCAAAATAGTCAGAGGCCACGGGAAAGAGGAAGGAAACATTACTTTCACTGAATGGCCATCACATAAGAAGAGTAATGAGTACTTGGGTGCAGAGTGCACAGCAAGCCTGACTTACAGACTGTGGATGCCCCATTAAATGGTGGCCTCCCCAAGGTCACAGCCTCCTTCCTGGCAGTGTCATCTCTCCCTCAGCGCCTGCTACTCCACAATGCTATGCATGTCGTGGACTCCCTGACGGCTGTTGACTTAACTCTTAACAGCCTTTGTTTATCGTTCTCCAAGGTAGATCACAGGCCTGAACCTAAGGCCCACGTGGGTGGAGGCACAAGATTGCTGTAGAGATTCGCGTTCATGCTTTTCTCCTGGTCACTGACCAACGTGTCTGGTGAAAGCTGGATTTATGAAGAGCCGCCCCCCTTTTGGCTGCCTGGCCTCCTCCCTCACAGTCAGGCTGCCTTGGGATGTTGATTTTTGTTCTTTTGCCATTGTTTCCCTGCTCCTTATTTCTAATTTCTTTTTTTCAGAGGCTGACGCAGTTATTTCCACCCTGAGCGCTTGGCCCCACTCTCCAGTTCTGGGCTCTGTAACCCATGGCAACAAGAGAAGGGAAGCAGGTGATCGCACACCACACACACATGCCCTCACACGCACGCACGCACACACGCACACACACAGGCACGTTGTTCTCTCTCGCTCTCGCTCTCTTCTGGCTCTGCCAGTGCTGCGAGGGGCGCACAAAGGGAGGAGTCTCTTCTGGCTGCAGTGCCAATTAGAGACACAGGCCTCATGGTGCTGAACGCTCAGGGCTTCCGGGTCACGATGCAGCAGCTGCTGGGAACCGGGCAGCCTCTTTTTCTGTTGGCTCCAACTCCTCGTGTTTCTCCAGGGCAGCAAAGCAAAATCAGACCCGGCACGCACAGTTAGAAATGGCTTCACAATAGTCCATTCCCTGCTAGCTGGGTACCTTATTTTATGTCGTCATGGGGACTGATAGAATTGTGCTTATTAGTAATAACTGAACTTAAATATATTTACAGTAAGAAGAAACTTCCTTCCACATAATTTTACAAATGGAAATCATAAGTCATTTAAAATCTGAACTCTCACCCCTCTGCCCCACTCCTGTATTTATGAGTTCTAGGAAGCTCAACCCAGTTCAACAATTTTTTTGTTCCTTGCCAAATTTCCTAGCTAGTTTGACCAAAGGATTGAAAAAAATCAAGTGATTAACTTATGCTCAAGTGGCAAAAATCTCTTTTGTGTTCATGGGCTAGAAATACATGGCAGGGCTGGGTGCAGTGGTTCATACCTCTAATTCCAGCATGCTGGGAGAGCGAGGCAGGAGGTCAGGAGTTCAAGACCAGCCTCAGCAAGAGTGAGACCCCATCTCTACTAAAAATAGAAAGAAATTAGACAGGCAACTAAAAAATAAAAAAACATATTAGCTAGCCATGGCGGCACATGCTTGTAGTCCCAGTTATTAGGGAGGCTGAGGCAGGATGATTGCTTGAGCCCAGGAGTTTGAGGTTGTTGTGAGCTCGGCTGATGCCACAGCACCCTAGCCCGGGCAACATAGTGAGACTCTGTCTCAGAAATAACCAAAAAAACACAAAACAAAACATAAAACCCCTAGAAATACATGGCAGGCAGCTTCTTATCTGATTTGGTCAGGACTAGTGGTACTAGATTAATAAGAAAGTCATTTGAAATGAAGCATCATAAAGGTGCTATATACAAAACCATGTAATATTTTATTTTCACTTAAAACTTACAAATATACATTAACCTCCCACTCTTTTAATGTAGGGCCAAGGTCTGATACTTAGAGTCCAATTTGTATAAGCTATCTATAATGCATCAATTACAGTTTTAGTTGAAAAGCAATGTGAGCCCAGAATCTGTCTAGTTTGTACATTTCCTCCTACCTTGACAACAGTCTCATTCTCACTTTGCTGGAAAGCAAAGTAACTTATCTTTTTTCCCTAAACAATTCAACTTATTTTTCATGTAAACAACTTTATTTTCTTTTGCATTCATATTGCATTGGTTTACACATTCAATAGCATTACAGATTACAAAAACAAATGGAACTGACAAAAACTGGTTTGGGGATAAACACAAGTACTCTTGATGAGGTGAACATCCAACTGGCGGGAGGAGAGGTGTGTAGACATGTAAGAGAACAGCACTGAGTATCACCGAGCAACTAGGAACTTAACCTCTTCCAGCATATGCCATTGAATGTGATTACCAGTATCAGGCATACTAGAATGTGATTCCCAATGTTAGAAAGCTAATACCAGCATGAACCTAGGTGGCCCCTTTCACTGATTTCCTCCACACATATGCTCCTGAACCTATATCTTCACCTCTAAGATCAGTTCTTTGTATTTAACATTTGTATACCTCCACTTGTCCCATTTGCTCCTCAAATCCAGTATGTCTGAAAGCAAGCCCTTCTCTTCTTTTGAGATGGAGTAGAACATGCTAATTTTGCTAGCAGGAAAATTCCTTCATCAAAGGAAATCTTAAAGTCAGGTTGAAGCCAAGATGAGGGTCCAGGGGCCCAACCTCCTTCATGCTCCTCCAGTGTAATCCCAGAGTAAAGCCTCTGAGGGTCTCTAGAATTTTTCAGAACACAGGTATTCCTATACCTTTGGAATAGGTACACTGTATAGGCTTTGGAGCCAGACAGAGCTGGCTCCAAAGCCTATACATGCTAGCTCTGTGACTTCGGGCAAATTGTTTATTATCTGAGTCCCAGTTTCCTCAGAAATAAAGTGGGAATAATATAGCTACCAAGAAAAACTGTGAGCATAAGATAAAATTATGCCAAAAAGCACTTGGCATGCTGAGGTGCTCAGCAGTGTCTCCAAATCAGTTCATTATTGATGGTCTGTTTCATTTAATGACACCCAGTTCCCAAGGTTCTCAAGGTTTTAAAGTTCAGCCACCAGTGTGACTTTTCCTTCCCCTTGGACCACTGCTCTTCTACCACATCCATCTAGTCATTTGGGAGGGTTTGCATTTTCTATCCTTTTAATATGATATCCTCATTTAAGCTTCCAATGTGTTCCCATTGTTACTACCCTAGCTCATGCCTCCATTGTCCTCTAACCTTCTGCTAATTTGTACCCATGAATTCTGGCTACACACTGGTGACCAATGACCTTCTTGCATCACAGACCTGATTAGGCAGATGGTGCACAGAGCCCATTGGTGGTACCCAGTGGCCAACGACATAAAATCTATATGACTGAGGTTGGCATGAAAAGTATTTCAAGCTTTAGATCTTAATCTTTGACCACTTTACCACCAACTTCCTATGCTCAGCCCAAGTGACTTCTCTCTGTTCTCAGAATATAAGAATCTCATTCTTCCCCAAGTCCATGGTTTCCACCTAGAATGTTCCCCCTCCACACTTCTGGCTAAGTTTCATCAAGATCTCAAACAAAGGTAGTACTCTTTTTGTAATGCATTTTCATCTTTTCCTATTTTAAACACCCTCTCCTGTCCTCCACCGTTTATACCAATCTTCCTGTACTGTTACTGTTTGTGCAAGATAGTCTCCCTCGTGAACCTGGCTTAGAACTTTGCCATAGAAAGCTTCAGAAAACGTATCTTGGGTAGATACTCTCCGATAAATAAAATCTCGATGCAATAGATAAGATCCAGAGGAGGAAACAAAACCAAAAACAGATACCAAGCTGTACTGTGGGTTTATAATGTACTATCTTATCAGCAGTCTCTCAAATGAGGGTCATGGTTACCCATAAAGTCTTGGTTTTCCTCTTGCATTCCACAGGTAAGCAAGGACAGAGATTAATCCAAAGGAAACATGGTTTTCCTTCACTCTATGTTTTGTTACAAGTTTATTCATGCTTTTTAGAGAGAGAGAAAATAAAACTTCTATAAATTACTACATTGCTATAACCAAAGAAAGCCCACATGCTCTTTCAAGCGTCTCTCGCTGCCATTTTATTTTCTGTCTTCCAAGCTTGGTCGTGGGGGATAATTGGCCACAATTTCCTGAACACATATAGGGGAAATTATGACCCCAATAACAATTTCTGACTTGCCCACATCAAGTACAACAAATCTAAAACATGGAACATTATAATGAATGGCAGAAAAAGAACTCAATTGGCGTTACCAACAGAGCAAAGCCAAATCTCCCTTATCCTTTTTTATTAAGCTGGACAGACTGGCTAATGGAGGTATGGGGCCTTGGGCTCCGACAACTCAGAGAAGCCACCATTAGCAAACAAACATCTGCTTGCCTCCTTCTGCGGTCCCTGCCAGCTGCAGCTGAGCCACAGTAAATTACGCTGCTAATTCTATTGGCTCGTTCCTGCATATCTCTAATGCAGAATATTGATTTGTGCTGGGGAGCTGGGGCTTGCAAACATTCTAAAGGTGCAATCGGGCAAAGTGACATATTCTAACACCAGGAAAACCTGTGGTATGGGGAACTGTTGCTGAAGCTGAAGGATACCCAATGACAAGAATTAGAAGAAAAATGCTAAGGTTGAAAACAATGTGTCAGTTCATTGAGAGAATTCCTTTAAGGGTAAGACAGTGGAAATCCCGTAGGAGAAGAAAGGCTACCCTTTTAGTCATTAGTGGAAGGCAGGATGATTTTGACCCATTTTGAAGCATGGCAGGAATGGAATGAGGAAATATGGTCTATCATTACTGGTTATTTGATGTGGAAATTCTACTTGAAAAAAAATAAAAAACCCTCTAAAATAGATACATGTTTCTTGATTTTCAGGGGCACCAGGGTGGATGGCTGAGAACTCAGGTTCTGGGATCCCCTATTATTTAGCAGTGTGACTTTGGTAAGGTTGAGCTTGTTGCTCCATCTTTAAATGGCAGGGATAACTCACACAGATTTGTGAGAATGGAATGAAATATTGCTTAGCAATCACTTATCACAGCCCCAGCACATTGTGGGATTCACTTTCAGGGTTTGATATTCTTCATCCAGAAAACCTTATAGACAGTAAATGTACACCACTGCAGGCTTGTTTGAGAACAACAGAGTGGGAATTTGAGAACTGGATGCCACTGAGAAGAAATCCACCAACCACAACACCCTCCAGAGTTTACTAAGCACCTACTTATCTGGCTGGATGAGGTGTCAGAAAGTAGACACCCCTGAAGGAAATTAACTCACATATGTAAGGACAATGGGAATAATGCCGCCAGGCATTTGGGGGTGGGGGGAGGGGGGTTATCAGGTTGCTTATGAAGTGTCAGGGGCTTGACATAAGCTACCCCACCCCCAATGTAACAGCTATTGAGTTTCAAAGAATTATTCTGTGTGTCCTCCTGGTCAATTTAAATTCTACTGTCCTTAGCATAATGAGGTGTGCAAACAAGATTGGGGATATGTTTCAAAGATGAAGCTGATATTTATTCCAAGCAGATGTTCAGGCAGGAGGCCCTCAGCTATATGGACACCTGCCTGGTGTTTGGTGCTGTGACTTTTCTGTAAGGTAACCAGAAGCCCAGCACTTGAACTCATGGGGCACCTCAGAAGGTTCAGTAGAACCTCAGGCTTCCTCCTTTCTGAATTCTGAGCTATTGACTTTAAAATGAATGTTTTGGGAACTATCCTTTCATTACTTAGGGACAAAACCCTGTGTGACTTTATGTGAATTACTCATTCAGTCCACACAACATTCCAAGAGTAGGTACCACGATGCCCATTATGTACTAAGGGACACTAAAGCTCAGAGAGATTAAAGCATGCAATTGTCTAAAGGATCACAGCTTGTAAAGTGGTAGAACTGAAATGGAATCCATACATGTCCATTTGATTTCAAAAACTATCTTCAATTGCCTACATTATAAGATATATTACAATAGATGAATCACATGCAACTGCTCAGGTTCAACCAGTTTCCCTTCAAAATGGCAGTTTCATAGGCTGCCACCATATGCCTCATTTGACCCATAGCACATGTTTTATTCAACCTACAGTGTTGATGTAAACATTTTGTATAGATATTAGAAAGCTATCAGAAAAAGAATGCAAGTAAATATATTGGAATACTTTAGTTCAATTCTCATTTTTCTGCTGTGAAATACCGGGGGGTGGGGGGATGGGGCACCTGACTGATGCTATCTCAATGATTCATACATTATTTGACATTTTTCTAATAACTTTGTAATTAATCTTTGTATTTTTTATCAGCTTTATTGTGTTATGACCAACTGAGCTTATAATTTTGTTTCCCTCTTCTTGGCTGCTGAACTTCAACACATTGTGCCATTATGACTTTTACATTACTTCTCAGTTCTTTCTATTCTCAGTGCAGCAACTTTGCTGGAGTAATTATTGCTCTTTAGACCTTCCAAACATGAGTATAATTAAAAAAAAACATAAATTATATGAAACTGTATTAAATTTTCTGGGATCTAGAAAATATTCTCAAGGGAGATGAAATCCACTAAAATGATATATACTTTACATGCATTTTAATAGACATTTTACTAGAAAAACCCTTTTTGATAACATGAAATGGCAAAATATATTACTTGTAATATATATATAGGTGAATGTTTGAATATATAAATAATCTACTTAATAATATTTATTATCTACATTTCAAATTTACAGCTAGTTAGTGTGTGGATTTTATAAGCTTTTCTCCCTCCTTCCCCAATAATTGTGTATCTATCACTATGATCAGATAATTCTTTTTAAGGAAATGTTACCATTTCTCTTCCCCGATGTCTTTATTTCCAGTTTTTTTCTATAAGCCTTTGCTCTTGTTTTCTGCCAACTCTATTGAAAAACATATTTTCTCAATTTACAATTATAGGGACATTCATAAGTGGAATTCAATTATCTTTTGTCTAACTCAGCCAAGAAGAATGTTGGTGAAATAACATTTTTTATTTGCTTAGCACTTTTTATTTTTGGAGAGAACTTTTACCTGCTATCATTTAACATGAATATTACATGTATAGTACCATGTCTCTGTAGATGCTTTTTTAATTTTAAAAATCATGTAGATATATTTGTATGTATTGAAAGCAATGTCTGGGTTAGACTGTCTAGAGTCCCCATTTTTCAGTAATTATTCAGTTTTGAGATCTTTGCTAGGTTTCAGTCTTTGAACCTGTTCATATGGACATTCTCTGTCATGTTTTACTTGTTAATATGACCCAGTAGGGTTCAGTACTCTTTTGCTGTGATACTTTGCAATGAAATTTGCTCTGACAAATGCAAACATTTTCCTGCGCTAGTGGGTGGCGTGCTGGCCACTTTGTCAGAAAGGCTTACCTTAAAAGCTATAAATTTCTGAGAAGTCTAACAAAGCTCAGATATTTTCAGGTGGTTTTCCTCAACATCATTTAGATTTAAATATTTGAAAAGAATCCTCTAGAGACAACCTTTAAAAAAAAAAAAAAGCACATCTCATAAATGATGGAGATGTGGCCAGAGAACTCCCAAAGCTACCACTGTGCTGCAACAATTTTAACATCCTGTTTTTGTCTTTCTCATCCAACAGCCGCCCCAGTAGTCCCAAGGCGCGTTCCTGCACACTTATTGCAGGATGCCATGGCCATTTCCTTATTTTGTGTAGCTGTTTTTATTAGCTATGTGCACACTGGTTTGGGAAGGGTTAACCCTCAGCTGTGCTGTTGATGTGCCCTTAGTCACAATATGTTTCCTTTGAAGCAAGGGTGCAGTGTTTCCAAAGACAATCACTATAATTCTATGCAGATTTTTCCTGATTAATGAATAGGAATTTTCAATTGAATCTTTAAATGAGTCAGAACAATGTAAGAGATGAATATAATCCTTAAATTTTTTTTATTAAAAGGCATTTCAAATTTGAAAAACTTAGGCATTTTATACATACCTGATTTATTGCCATCTGTGTTTCTTGAGTCATCAAGCTGTTATAAAAGTTATATAATGCTTGCAAAAAAATAGTGTGATCTCTTTGTGAAGCTAAATGAAATAAAATATAAAGTTTGTGATACATTAAATCACAAACATAAATATGTACTTTATGGCCAGCTGTTATTTCTAAATGTGCACATTTTAAAATAGAAACATTTACCCAACGTGCTGATTAGCAATTTCCCAGTTCCAAAAGCCCAATTGCATTTAAGATGCAAAAGATTAAAATGCCTAAATAGATAAAGTTAATAGTTCATCTTCCTAAATGCTTTTATATGTTTTAAGTTTTACAGTTTCTTCCAACCCCATAGACTCAAGGCTGGGGCTACTTTGATGTGGATTTGTATTTTACGCACATGCTTTCATTGGAACCAAATCTGACTGCAACTCAGACACCCAGAGAAATGTTCCGCATATGAACGGAGGCCATGTGGCCCGATGCTACTTCACATTGTGCATGCAGGTTCTTGGAGAAAGGGAACCATTTTTCCATTACCATGTTGCAAATATTCAACCTTCATTTTGGCTAAATATCATCTCACTTGCTAACATTCCATCTCTCAATGATTTCACTCCTCCCCTGAATAAAAATTGGTCAAGGAGAACGCACAAGATTATGTTGACTGTAAAATACAATTCCTCAGGGAGACCTTATTTGCTCGTCCATATAGCATCTCTATCTCCGTAGGTAGAGCAGAATTTGTAAATGCCGCTAGTCCTTTAGGACACATTGGCAATTGGCAGTTCAAAAGTTCATATGATGCCATATGTCCCAATAATTTTTATCTACATCTAAAACAATGCGGGACTGTCAAATAGAATCCTGCATGCAAACAAATGATGGAATGCAGAGGAACCCTCTGCTTTAGCCTTTCCCTCTTTGTCCGACAAGCTAATGCAATAAGGCCAATAATAAAAGGTTGTGTAGTAGACCTAAAGCCTGTGACAGATAAAAAAGAAATGTTGGAAACCAATGAAGCTTTTGCACAATTAGATTTTTTGAGGCTGTGCTGTAAGGATTGCCCAGAGCCTGTTCAGTCCTGATTGATGGTAAAATCATAACTACATCATATTAGCTCTAGAGTTCACTGACAGGTTACTACAGATTAATATTGCCACTGCTGTTCACTTACCATCAAACCAGGGGAAATATGAATTGAGCTGTTCTTCTAACAAACCCCGCATATTAAAAGGGAAGGTGTTCTACTGAACAATCTCCCCCTGCCACTGAGGAAAGACACAAACAATGTCTATTTGAGAGATATGGAGATACATCCCAGCATACTAATTAGTTTTCAGCTAGGAGAGCCCCATTGGATCGGACTGGCTAACGACCCTTCATGTGAGCTTGTTCCTTCAGAGCTTTTGGCTACGGGATTGCAAACGACACCCTAAAACGTGGAGCTGCAAACCTTGCTGATTTAAATGCTGGCTGCCAGGCAAATTGCAGTGACATAAATTTGGCCATGTGTTTTGCATCGGGTGAATACGAAACAGGGGATGCCATGGAGCTGAGGTTTGTTTGCATAGGACTCTGGAGGTTTGATGGGCTATTTTCAGAAATGCTATTCATGGCAAGGGGTTGGGGAATCTTTTGCTTTACTTTGAAAATGCTGAACATATAAGAAATAAACATGTTGCTCTCCTAATTAGATCATGCTGATAATAATGACATCCTAAAATGAAAGCATTTCATCTTTTTGCTATCCTAGGCCTTGGATAAAAATTCAACTGTGAAACAAAAACAGGGCTCAC
The DNA here is from genome assembly GCF_040939455.1 of Microcebus murinus. Classification (NCBI taxonomy): domain Eukaryota; kingdom Metazoa; phylum Chordata; class Mammalia; order Primates; family Cheirogaleidae; genus Microcebus; species Microcebus murinus. Next base: position 54,190,381 of record NC_134111.1, read on the forward strand.
TACACAGTATATACAATGGAAGGATTATTCCTGATTATGAGATGTCAGTAAGGAACCACTGGAGTAAGACAGGTATTCGCACGTCCTGCCTGGTGTGATAACAAGAGCCCAAGCTGACATGAGGCTGGAGACCTGTGTCTTTGGCTCCTCAGTCAAGGTGCTTGTCCTCCCACGACTCGGAATGTAAGTGAGGGGATTGAACTAGGTGATCTCCAAGGTCCCTTTCAGCACTGTTATCCATTCTGCAGGCCCTAATATCTCATATACTAGACCATGTTTCTTTACAGGTGATCCTTGGATTTCAGCATCAGCATTTCCTGAGGAGCTTGTTAAAAATGCCGAGTCTGAACCTCACCCCACATGGTCAGGTACATATTGAAGCTTAAGAACATAGCCAAGAGGGATAGCAGTGACTTGGCTAAAGTCATTGTAGACCTTACCATTGTTTTAAAAAGCATAACATAAGCAAAGAGAGAGAGTTAGCCAGAACCTGGGGAAGAAAAAAATAATGTCTTTTTATATATTTAAAGAGAATCTTTAATCTATTATTTGAATTTATATTGTCTATTTATTTGAAGAGAAAATGGTGACCCTGGCAATGATAAACTATAAAATCAATGGCAAACTGTAAAACTGTAAATTGTCTGTTAATGGACAGATGACAGACTGGGAGAAGATATTTGTAATGCTTAAAACTGACTGGGGGGAAACCCTGACACTGATTGTTATCTAGAATGTACAAAGAACTGCAAATTAACCAAAAAAAGATAAGAAACCCCATAGAAAAGTGCACCAAAGGTATGAAGCTCAAACAGTGGACTGGTATCAGAAGGGGTGCTCAAATTCACTGGTAATCAGAACAACATTGACTACTGTAGACAAATTAGAATGTCAAAAATTTAGAAAACTGGATAATGCCATGTGTTGGCAAGCATGTGAGGTTGTGGAAACTCCCACTGTTGGGGGAAGAGGAAATGAGTATGATCATTTCAGAAAGCAAGCTGGCAATCTTTATGAAATTAAGTATGAGTAATTCTTAATGAGTAAGGTGGCAAGAGGCCCTTACTTACCCGGGATAGCAGGGAAAATCTGAGGTTCTGGCATAATTATTAATAGTGCCTATTTTCACGTCCCAAAATATTCTTAGGAAAATAAATGTTATAGCACCCAACTTCTTGCAATCCCACTTCTGAACATATACCCCAGAGAAATTTTCACAAGGGGACCATGTACAAGAGTGCCTTTTTGGCATTATTTGTAATAATGAGGGACCAAGCTTGACACCCTCCACCAGGGGAATGGACATGTCAACTACATGGCTGCATTCTACGTAGTATCATGCGGTAGATGGAGGCAATGTTTTAGATGTACGTATAACAATATGGATAAATTTTAAAAGCAAAATTACAGGGAAAAAAGTAAGAAAGAATGAGATTTAAAGCAAAATTCCATTTATCCAAATTTTAAAAACAAATTCAAATTTGTTAAATATAAAACAATGGTAGATATACAAAAATATATACACATATCAAAAATATCAAAATGCCTTCCTGAGGGTGAGAGGCATAGAGGATGAGGACCTGAGGTGAGGAGGAATAAATAATGAAATAAGAGAAGGATATTGGGTAGAATTATGTGATGTGCTATAAAAAGAGGTGTAGGATTATTATAGACCTCTGCCCTTAAGGTCAAATATGAAGGGTAAAAGAATGGCTATAATTTTAATTTCTGTCTCTGGGTAAGTAATGGAAAATTTTTCCTTTGAAAAATATGATTGTTAGCAGGAAATGATAGTTCATATATAGCAAGGCTTTTGAGTCTGTCCTGTACAACTTATTCACCAGGAAGATGGAAACTGTGGTCCAGATAATTCTATTGTCTAATAATCTCCTGATAGTAGAGCCTCTGACATTGTTATCAATGAGTAATTCAGATTTCACAGCAAGGAGTGAAACAAATGGTATTTGTAAGGTACATATTTTTAACTCTCTCCTACAACTTTCAATGGCTCCCTATTTCCTATAAAAATAAAACACCTTGACTTGGCAGTAAAGACCCTCTACCATCTGACATCAAACACCCTCTCTCATTTATTTCCTTGATTTCTCTACATTGATCCTTTGCTGTCCTGAAATGTTCCCACTGTCTCTGTCATTGCTCACACCATGTATCCTGACTGGTGAATCCTTCTATCCCTCTTCCTGTCTCAGTCTTATCACTTTCAGGACTAGTTTGAGGTGCAGATCTATAGTGCATTCCATGACCATCACAGACCCAAGTTACCTTGACTTTCTCCTTCATGCAGCTGCTATAGTGCTGCTTGAAATTATAATCACCTTTTCATACATGTGTGTTCTCTGCAGGGACTATGTTATACGCACTCAACACTCTCTTACAAATAGTCTTAAGCCTTTTAAAAAGTATAATTGAATAAACATATATTGAACCCCTGCTTGGATAGTGAGGGAGGACACAAAGATTCCTGGGATCCAATTCCTGACTTCAAAAGAGCTTGTAGTCCAATGGAGAGATACGTCAATTCCCAATTCACCTCTTTTCAGTCTGGAGTATTCTAAGCTAAAATATTCATTGAGTGAATCTGAACTATGCAGAGGAAGTATTAACTGAAAACTGAGAACAGAGAGTAGTGCCCTTGACTGATTTGGGCCCATGGCCTTGATTCACATGGCAGGAAAGTTTGTCACTGGGTTGTATCTCTGTGTAAGACACGAAGGCAGTAAGTAATAGAATATCCACCTAAGAACGGGCTAAATAATAGAGATATTTAATGATCTCATATATAAAGATGTTTGGGATAGGTGGTTCCATGGATGATTTAGTGACTCAACCATATTATTGAGGACCCAGCCTCTTCCTCCATTTCTACTCTGCCATTCTCAGCATGTTGACTTTGTCATCGTCAGACTTACTAAATCTTGCACATAAGGCTGTCATAGTCCTAGACTTCACATTTTTGCAAAGCCATGTTCAAAGGCAGGGTGGCAAGAAGGCTTCTCTTCAAGATCACTCTCTAATTGTCAGAGAAGGACGTATTTTCCAGAAGCTTCTAGTGGGTTTCTCCTTATATCTTATTGGCAAGACTGGGTACGTGGGCATGACTAGCCACAAAGGGTGTTGGTTGTTTTAGTGCTATTGTAAGAGGCAGGGTTTAATAGCATGGAAGAAAGGGGAGGGGATTGATGGACAAGTAGGCAAATAACAGGAGTCTTCCACAGGCCACAGATGTGCTGGGTTTCCCATAAACTATGAACCTTTTCTGCAATTTCATGCCACCACCTTATGGAATAAAATCATGTTCATGAGGAACAGATTCTCACAACTGTCAGACCTGGAGTCAAGCCTCTTTTCTTTGCTGGGTGGTGGGGAATTTTCTTTCATCTATTCTTTCATTTCTTTGTCCAGCTACTCACTCATCATATATTTATTGAGCATCTAGCAGATGTTCTTACATTTTTTTATACCACAAAGCCCCTCAGCAGCAAGATGAAACCTAAGGATGCCCACTTAGAAGGTTTTTTTTAGCATTCACTAACATAAACAAAATTATAAAGGAAACCAATTAAATTGAAATATAATTTACTTTTGGACCCTGTGGCCAGGTCCTGTGCTGGTGCTAGGATATAAAATAACAGGAATTAAGGAAAGAACATTGGTTTTGTGCAGCTTAGAGCCTAGTGGAGGAGCCAGCTAAGCCAAAGGTGACTTAAGACTTGATGACTCTGATAGGGTAATTCTGGGAGCACACATGAGGACACCCAGCTCAACCTTGGTTAGGGGTGGAGGAAAAGAGAAAGATTCCTGAGTATCTAAGACAATATTCAAAGGAATTAAGCAGGAAAGAGGTAGTGGAAAATTAGTTCTGGTGAGAAAGAAAAGTAAGTGCAAAGAGAGACGGTAAGGAATTTGGAGGACAATTATAGTTCAGTATTTCTGGAGCTTAGAGGGCAAAGGGCTGGCTGGTTCTGGGGAGCTGGGCAGAGATGAGCTCAGGCCAAAACATTCCTGAAAGAATCTGGTGCTGTGTTGAATGAGTGTATTATCTGAGGCAGCTTTGACTAGTGAAGACAAGTGACAAGATTGTAGTGACCTTGCTGGGTTTTGCTCACTGTGGCATCTGCAGTCCTCAGCACAGTGCTGTGTTAAATAATGGTTACCTCTGGGTTTCTAATTCCTAGTCCAGCATATTAAAATACATTCTGTGAGTACTCAGGCAACCATGTATGAAAACATGCTCAGTCAGTTCCTAAAACAGGATCTTCTACAACTCTTATTCCTCTCCCCCATTATATGCCTGGCTTAGAGTGGCTGCCACACCCTTCCATCTCTGGCCAAAAAAGTCAAATTGTTGGCTGCATCTGTGGGAGTAAGGCTTACAGGTGTGAATGGAGCCCAAGTTTCGAGGGCTCACCCAGGACCACGTGGGAAGTTGAGTGGGGGCACCTGCCTACGGGACCATCACACAGATTCAGGGCTCTTGCCCTACTCTGTCACCAGGCTCCATGAAGCCATCCAACAGCTGCTTCCTTTGTCCACTTATTTCCTATAAAAGTACCAGAGTCATCATGCTCTAGGTTTCCAGAGTTTCCTTGGTTTCCTCTAACAACAATCCCCAGAGTTCACAAAAGTGTGACTTGTGAGGTATTTCACATATTAGCATGCACCTGCCTCCCAATATTCAAGGAATGAGATAAGGATGGACAGAACATCCAGTGGGAATAGGGAACCTAGATTACCTGAGAAGAAGTAATGACAGTCAGATGTTAGAGTTGGAAGGGAGCTTTGAATGTGGCTAGTCCAACATTTCCCCCTCATTGAGGACCATTTTACAGTTGAAATAAGAGAGTTGGACTTGATCATGGCAACTGTGTCCCTGATTAGGGTTGTGGAAGCTAAGTTGTCTAACCTCAAAATTTAGCATCTTGATCGCTAAGATTAATGGCTTGGAATATATGTCTTTGGACGTCCTGGCTAAGCATAAATTCTATGATTTTGAATCACACCAAACTCTTTCAGTATATGTGAGTCTAATTCTCACTTAAATTGTAACCTTCTTAGTTCTTCCTAAGAGGGATTGACATTTAGCTGCAATTTTTAAATTGATCCACTTTTTGTTATATGGACACTATTTTTTTATGGTTATCCTGTGATTCATGAGTCAATTTGCTGCAAAAATATCAGGTGATGTGAGTGAATTATTCTCATTTCATAGTGGAAACATAGTAGTTTTTCATTTCCCATGTCAGTTAAAATATCTTTTAGATTCTATGTTCTGCATTAAAAAAAAATCTAGCAAACATGTACACTTTCTGTTTTGGGAATGTGTTAGATAACTTTGCACTGTGAGCAATGTGTTTGTGAGAAAGTAACAGAGCTGGGTAAAATTCACATAAGCTGGTATTCTCTATTCCAGGAGCTAAGAAATGTCATTCCAAGGGATAAAAAGATCCTGATGTCAGTAGCCTCCCAATTTGGTTGAATCAGAGCCCCAGCTCATCAGTTAACTTCACTGTGTCTGATCCTTCATTTGCAAAATGAGAGATAACCTAACTGACAGCCAGATAAAGAGGAATAAAGTTTGCAAAGCACTTAAGACATCTACAGAATGATTTGAAGAGAAAAAGATAATAATCCACTTGGATTATTCTTTGATGACATGGCAGATTGGCCTGGTGACATAATTTATAGGCCCTTTTCTTTGTCCACAAAAGGCTCTTAGGATCTGTGACTGTGTTTCCCTGGAATTGTACTAATTTTTGGCATGTATCAGGCCCTGACCATGACCTAGATTTTGAACAGAAGATCAAGTGAGGCCAGATTGGACCACCAGAGTTCTCTTCCTTCGTGTTTTTCTTTACTTTTGATAAATACCACAGCACATAAATGTTTAAAAAGAAAAAAAATATGAAAAAGGTATCTTTAAAGCAAAATCACATTTAGAAAATTTTGTTCAAAAATCCTCGCTGGTGGGCACTGAAAGCGAGCTAGTGAGCTGTTTTTTAATATGGCAGATTATAAAAATATCAAGGGGGAAAATGTATATATTGTAATTATACAAGAAGGGATCTTATGAAGAAAGTCAGGCACAGAAATATGGATTTCCAAAATATGAAAGACATTGAGTAAAGCAGTGCAAATATTCTAGAAGTTTCTAATTAGGTTTTTGACTGTGGAATTCGCCTTTGGCTAGAGCAAGAGCCCAGCTGTTTTACAACAGGGTCTTTTGCCTCCTAGCAACATGCAGACAATGTGTGCCTTAAATAGCAAGGCTATTTTCAAGGGCTACATCTCTTGGTTGTCTACAATTTCAATAACACATTTTCTGGAATTATAATTCATGTTGCACAGCAGTTATTTCTTTTATTGTTTATTCAAAATTTTGACTTAGCAATAAATTCTTATGAATTTTATTTTTTGATGCATTAAGTTTAATTGGAATGCAAGACTTTCACTTTGAGGTTTTGGTATTTTTTAGAAAAAATCATTGGTCTTTAAATGGAAAGGTTTGATGGAATATTAAATTTGATGAATCATAGCAAGTGTCTGTGTTTGTTAGCTTTTATAGACCACATTAAAGAATTCATTAATAAAGTCACACTGCATTGCTTTGAGTAGGTTCTAAAAGGTTAACGACTTGATGCAGGCTGGTGTTCTCAAGCTTTGCCATGAGGGTGGCTCGTGGCAAACTTAGTTCACTTTGAAATTGGAATACAAAAGAGAGATTTTATTTCCTATCTCAAAGTCTAGAAATTTCTTGGTCTTCTTTCTCTTTTTCTCTTCTTCAATCATCACCCAAAATCTTATGCATTCAGATGTACACGCTTTGAAGCTGCAGGAAACCCTGGGGGAGCAGTGGTGTCACCAGAGAGATCACCCTCCCTCCTGGCTGCTCCTACAATGACCTTCTAGCAAGCAGAAGCTGACTCAACTATGAATCACTCATTTTGAAACAAGAGCTGTTATTGGAGAAATATATTGTTAACTGTTTGATATTTTTTCCCTTGGTGGTTCTGTTTTGGAAGACAAAATATCTACAAGGCTGCATAAGAATAACTTATACAGCCCCTATTACAGTATCATCTATCCAGAGGACACCCAATTATGTATTTGTTGACTGACTGAATAACCACTAGATTCAAGACTCAAGGATGCATATTCTCCTATTCTGTGGCTAGGAGCATTTGGAGTAATTATTACACTTGGATTGTTTACCCCAGAGAATTTTTTAGTCAAACTTTTATTTTATGTGTTAGAGACAGCATTAAATTAAATCAGACTGGAATTGTGTGGCTGCGTTAAAAATTTGCTCAATTGTGCAATTCCTTAATATTAAGTACAGGCTCTGGAGACACTTCATGAAAATTCATGAAATCTGTATCCTTCTCAGAGGAAACTCTTTCTTGACAAAGTCAAGTGTGAAGGTAAATTTCTCTTAAAAAAGAGACTTATCCAGTGCCTTGATTCTGTTGGGAATTGTTAGTAAAATAAATGACTCAAATTGGTTTTGTATGGGAGACAAATCAAAGCATTTCCATGGGGGTTGCAGGGCTGACCTGCAGTAGCTTAACCATTTCCTGAACAACTAGAAGCTGCTTGATTGGATGGGTGATAGTTCCCATGTTAGTCATTGTAGAGAGAAAAAGAAAAGTTCATAAAAAAGAGGCCACCAAGGGTTATATGGCTGCAATTGTTTCCAGGCTGAAACAACTTTGTATCTGTTTATTATTGTCAGTATTTTGTTACATTGTTCTTTCAGAATCAATAAAAGCTAAACTTCCCGCATGGTTTTACTACTAAACTCTCCTGGAAGGATGCATAGTACTGAAAGTCAAGAATGGCAAAACAGGGACAGAGGCAGAACTCACGGTGATGAGTAAAATTTAAGCTGAGTTTATTTAACAACCCTTTTCTGAGAGGAAGTTGTTCTATTAATGTAAAACATATGGAAAGATTCTTTTTTTTTTCTGTTTCTTTTTTCTTTTTTTTTTCTCTTAATGTATGAGGTAAATCTTTTCTTCAGAAGAAAAAAAAGAACAAACCCCTATAGTAGGGATGTTTTTCTTTTGACTAAGAAAGGCTATTTTTAGAAGATTCTTGACTCAACTTTTCTATACTTCTAAGAGGTCCCAGCTGTCAGTCATCATATGAGGTTCAATTTATCCTATTTAATGGTAGTTTTTATATTTAATGCAAAGGTAGTTTTATTAAAACTAGTTTAACAAGCGTGATCTTTACATTTTTCTTTCCTCTGCATGTCTATTTTTAGCATGAGCAAAATAGACACTATTAAGTGTATAATAATTCTTGATGTTTGCAATTCCCAGAAATAACTTTCACCAGCATTGGAGTCTAGGGTTGGACTACAGTGCTGCTAAAGTTGTGGTGTGCTGGCAAGCGTTTAACAACCAGCTCCTGGGAGTGAGGATGTATTTGCCAATGTCCAGGGCATAAATGCTCCCCTCATGCCTAATTTGAAACTACCAGCCTTCTATTGCTGAATGAGGAGTTGGGAGGAGATGTACACAAATGGCTCTTGCCAGACAGTTATCAGTTGGCTTCAGCATGTTACTGTAGACGCCTCCCTAAGTTACATGATTATGATTCTGTGATTATTTAACTGATTAGAAAAGGAGAGCTCTGTTGGTTTAATTATTTTTACCCCAAATCTATGAAAACAATTGTATGTAAGATTGGAAATACTGGCCCTTGGTATCAATATATGCTAACTTTATCCAAGCACTGCAAGAACCAGTTCTGGTACATTTCTTTTGCTAAAAGGTTTTGGTTGAAATCACCTTAACAGAATGTCCTAGGAAAGAAATTCTCTGCATGAGGAACAATAGAATGATAAATTATTATTATTAGTTTTCCCTAGCTTTATTGAGGTATAACTGACAAATAAAAATTATATATATTTAGGGTATATAATGTGGTGTTTTGATATATGTATACATTGTGAAATGATTACCACAATCAAGCTAATTAACATAGCCAACACCTCACGTAATTACTGTTTTTTTCTGAGTATGTGGTACGAACACTTGAAATCACACTCTCAGAAAATGTTGGGTATGCATTATTATTAACTATAGTCAACTTGCTATACATTAGGTCTCCAATACTTATTCAGCTTATAATTTATACTGTAATGTAAGATTTGTGCCGTTTGGCCAACATCTCCCCAATCCCTCCACCCCTCAACCCTGGTAATCAACATTCTACTCTGTGTTACTCTGAGTTTGACTTTTTTTAGATTTCACATACAAGTGAAATCATGTGGTGTTTGTTTTTCTGTGTCTGGCTTATGTCACTTAGCATAACGTCCTCAAGGTTCATCCATGTTGTTGCAGATTGCAGGATTTTTCTTCTTATTTAAGACTGAATAATAGTAGAATGGTAAATTATAAAGGGTGATCTACCTCTGAAATTTAAAAAAGTTTATTTTTTAAGATATGGTCTCATTATTGAAATCAGAGACTCTATAGAATGAGTGCATCTTTGAAGGACCCATTCATAGGGTCAATAAAAAATGATGGGCCAATGAAATCTCTGGATCTTTCATAGAGAAACAGGAAAGATAGGATCCATCTATGTGTGTGCGTGCATGTGTATCTATGTGCGTGTGTATATATGAATGTATATGTATATATGGTTAATCATATCTCTAAGGTACTTTAAAGAAAGTTATATAGAGTGAGACTTATCATTTGCAGCTGTTTAGGAGGAATGCCTGCAATGTGAGCAGCACAGTTTTGAAGATAATAGATTTATGAGTTGCAGGAAGCCAAATGTGTGATCACTTGGACCAGAATCTGTTAAGTATCATGTTGCTATTTTTCCCCTTTCTTCTTCATCTTAGGTCACATCTCAAATATGAATGTCACCCAGAGGTTACCCAGGTGATCTCAGGCCATCCCAAGTGTGCAGCTGTGCAGAACTTGATCTTGAAGGACAGATGGCATCAGGGAGAATTCCTTTATACCTTGCACTGGCCAGGGCTGAGTTTCTGACATTTCTGTCTACAGACAACAAAAGGCTTTCACTGCAAGCTGCTTTCTGATGCGTGCTTAAAACCAAGTCGAGCGCATTAAAAGGGTAAAGAGGCACAAATTTGCTCACTGTGCTCTGTGATGAATTAAATAAAATTTTGATGGGAGTAGATGGAAGGAGAAGTAGATTTTTAAAAATATTTATGCTCTCTTCTCCAAAAATTGGATTTAATATTTATTTCAGGCTGATTCTAATTCTCTATTCATTCCAATACACAATGTGTTTATATTATATTTTCTTTAATAAAAGACATTTTAAATAAAATGTTTAATACAGATTATATCTAGCTGAGTTTGATCTCCCTTTCTGATCTGAATAATAGTAGGATTCTTGCAAACCTTTCTCTCAAACCTTTCCTTAGCAAAACTTAATGTCACTAGGACGTGGTATGCTTTCATGGATTCTCCTACAAATTTTTCCTTTTTCAACTAGACTGTTTTCTCAGAACTCCTTCTCTCTAGAGTTACCAAGATCCTTTGAAGTATTATCTGATTTCAGAACTAAGGCTTAACTACCTTATTTTCAGGAGACTTAAAATAACTCTTACATCCTTCTAATTTAGTACTTCATTCCACTATGTATACACTTCAGTCCTCTTCATCCATCATATTTCTGAAAAGTACAAGGCAAAATTTCTGAAATTTAGCAGTTAATTTGATTGCTATGTGCTTGAATGAAAAAAAATAGTAATAGCTAACATGTCTTGAGTGTTTTTACATCCCAGGCATTGTTGTAAATGCTTCATGTGCCTTTTCACTGACAGTGATTTAAAGGAGATAGGTCATATTCTTACCACCAGCCCCATTTTCCAGATGATGAAGTGGAGGCAAAGGGAGATCTTGAAAAATCACAGGACAAGTCAGTGCAGCCAGGATTTGAACTCAGCTTATGTGATTGGAAAGTCCCCATGTTTATCCATCATTCCATGCTTCACAGAAGGATCTTACAAGTTGTTTTGAAAGCTCTGTCTAACCAAGGCAGTGTGTGAGGTGGATGGAACACAGGAACAAGGGCCAAAAGATGGGCCCTTAACCTGATGTTTTTCATGAATTGGTTGTGTAAATTTGGACAAGTTGACCTCTCTGGGAAAACCTAGGCAGAAATTCATTATATTAAGTCCTTAACAAGGATCTTATTTATTTTAAATAAATACTAAGGCTCTCAGTGGGAGGCCAATTAAGCAGAGCTTTTAGGATTAATATCAAACACAGGTTCTGGGATCAGAAATGTGGTTGACACAGGGCTCCATGCAGGATTCATGAGTAGAGTCCCTTTTCTGCCATTCACCAGATATCAGATGGGGCCAAGTCAGTCAACCTGCCTCCATTTCCTCATCTGTAAAATACAGATAATAAAAATCATCCATCCCAGAGGGTTATTGAGGACAGATGAACAGTGCACTTAAAACACTTAGTATAACATGTATATGGTTCTATTATATATATGATCCTGTGAGGTCACTATTATTAGCTCCACTATACAGTGAATAAACTGAGGCTTAGTGAAGCTAAATAACTTGCCCAAGGTTATTCTTCTAAGTGGTAGAGTCAGCATTCTAATCCAAGCAGATGAGTATTTAACTAATACAATAACTTTCCCCCAGGACAAGGAGGGCATTATATGTTGTCTATTACCTGAACTAACAGTTCTTTTTCCAGGATATCCTCCACCTTCTCACAATTCAGTAGCCAAAGGACTAAACTGGTACCCATAGACTTCTGGGATTCCCCTCCCACAGGCCCATAATCCATTGTGATTGGATAGAGCCTGCCACTATTCTGATTGGTCAGTGCTACACACACACACACACACACACACACACACACGTCACCACCACACAGCCATCACCAAGCCTTGGTTTCCTTTTCTGGAAAACAAAAGAGGGTAAAGGAATGCAACCTCAAGTCTCCTTCTAATTTTCAAGTTCTACAGGCATGGGGCCAATCTCCTGGCCCTGTCCCACTTCCCACATGCCACATAGATAAACTTGTTTTACTAAGAGCTAATTCCTATTTAGTACACAATACTGAGAATCATAAAGAGGCTGGAAGAAGGCAGACCAAAGACACCAGCTGCCAGATCATCTCAGAAAGAAGAAAAGTTTTGGATGACAAAGAAAACACAAACAAACATAGATCAGGTATAATTCCAAGGGAAACATGCCAGAACCTACCAGAGATTCCAAGGGACGAAGTTGCCGAACAGAACAGGAAGGAGCAAGGTATCAGCAGAGATCAACCCTGGAGAGGCGTGGAGTCCAGTGAGAAGGGTAGGTGGAGTTTGTTTCTCGTTCTCTTGAGTCTCTGACAGTTGGTCCCCAAGCTGCTGGAGAGACTTTCTGCCCACAGGAGCCCAGAGGCTGCTGCTGCCAGTGAGATGGGACCTTCTTGTGGACAAAGCGCCAGGCTCCCACCCCTCTGCGCAATTCCCACCCCAAAGACCTGAACTGGGATGGGTCTTTTGGATTGCCATATTGCTTCTCTACCCACCGTGTGTCTTTGTCCTCCTCAGGGGGCTTCAACTCCTCAAGTTTCATCTCACGCATTCACACACAGACATTTCCCAACTCTGGCCCAGACTGCAGGAGCCACAGGGATCCAGTGGGTCCTGGGTGACCTGCCTAACTCCAGTAACTGGACATTCTGGGCAGGAGACCTCCCAGAGGGAGGGACAGGCACGATCAGAGTGCTGCCTTTCCTCCACCCAGACTCTTTTGCTTCCCTTCCTCCCCTCCACCCATGGCTACTGAGAGAGACACTGGAACCACCACATTGAGGCTTCCACAGACAGTGGGGTTCAGACTTTTCTTCTTGAGGAACTCTGAGGGGTTCCTGGACTGTGAGATCCCTGCATGCCAGCTCTCCCTAGTGCTGCCTTCCCAGCTGCTCCATCAGAACAGGGCACACACCGAGGCAGAGGGACATCAAACCTGCTTGGGTGCCCTGTGGCAACTTGACACCAGAGCGTTTCTTCCTGGCATGGTCATGAACTGATCTTCAGGGACCAGGCGATGGACCTTCAGGTCAGATCCCATACCCCCAAGTCTCAATTGCATGGCTCAGGGGCAGGGAGGGGAGATTTGTGAATTGCTTTCGGGAGGTGAGGGAGCCCACATGGGTAGATCAGGAGGAAGAGTGCAGTGTGGGTCCTACCTGCTGTGTGCTCATGGGGTAGCTCTCCCCACAGGAGAGCCACACTCTCAGCTCAGGCTGGGGAATCCTGGGCAGAGAACAGTGTGGCCCATATCACAGTTGTGGGGGAACTTGGCTGGCTTAAGCTCCTGCTTGCTGGCAGACACTGGAGGGAAAACCTTTAGAGAAAATGAGGGTGGGGATGAGCAAGGCCTACTCCAGACTGCCAAACTGTGAATCTCAGATGGTCCCACCTCCACAAGCAGAATTTCTGGTTGGGTGGGACCACTTCAGCCCCTCCCTGGTGGCTTTGCAGACTTTTGTCTCCTACCAAAACAGCTACCTTGCCAACTTTTATGGAGTCTGAGGGCAGGCTCACATAGCCCAGTCCTACCCCTCCATACTCCCCCAACCACATCTGCTGAGACAGAATAAGAACTCACCTGGAAGTTCCAGGGGCCCACTCACCACCTGGGGCATTCAAGTGCTTCCTCTGAGGAATGAAAGCTGGTCAAAGGACCCAAAATCAACAATGTAGATTTCTCCTTTTGGCAAGCACCATCAGGCAGCTTGACAGGGAGGTCAATTTGCATGCCCTTTACAGCATTTTCTGACTTAATTTTACAAGTTGTGAGTTGATTCTCACCCACAAGCACCACCTACTGTCTCAGAAACTAAACTGAGTGTGTCATTATAATTGATACTGTTAAGAAGACCAGAGGGCTGGGGGAAAAACAAGATTTCAAAGATGTCCATCCTCCCTCATCAAAGAGAGATAGGGAATCTGCCCACACATATAGCTCACAATTGCTACAGCCTATAAATACTTAGCAACTTAGAAATCCACCACACCAAGGATATCTATAACCAAGGGATCCATTCAGAACCTAGATCACCATCAAAGCACTAAGCAAAACCAAAGGTTCTTACCTAACATATGCCATTATACAAACACATCTGTACGTGTGAGTGCAAGGGAGTAAGCCATATCTAAACAAAAGGAAATCCAAAAATAAGAAGCACCGGCTTCTCCAGATGAGAGGGAGTCACCAAAAGAACTCCAGAAGTATGAAGAATCAACTTGAATTCCCCACTCAAGAAACATAACCTGGATGACTGGATAAAAAAAAAAAAATGCAAGCCAAGTATCTGCTGTCTCCAGGAAACATATCTAACACACACAACATATCTAACACTCTGACTCATCAAGACTCAAGGTAAAGGGATGGAAAAAAATATTCCATGCAAATGGAAATCAAAAGAAAGCAGGCATAGACATTCTCATATCAGATAACATAGACTTCAAATCAACAATAGTAAAAATAGCAACAATAGTAACAACAATAGTAAAAAAAAAAGACAAAGATAGTCATTGTATAAGGGGAAAGGGAACAATTTATCAAGAAGACATAATAATCCTAAATATTTATGCACCTAACACAGGTGCACCCAGATTCATAATGCAAACCTTACTGATCTAAACAAACAGATAAATAGCAACATCATAATTTCCAGGGACTTCAACACCCCACTGACAGAACTGGACAGGTCCTCCAAGGAGAAAATAAATAAACATTAGACTTAAATGAGGCTCTAGAGCAAATGAGCCTAACAGACATTTACAAAACATTCTACCCCCAAACTACTGAATATATACATTCTTGCCATCAGCACATGGAATAGTGTCTAAGATAGATCACATCTTAGGCCACAAAATATGTCTCAATTGGTACTCAATTCTACACAAAGTCAAGGAAATTAAACAACCTCCTGCTGAGCAACTATTGAGTCAAGGGAGAAATGAAGGTGGAAATTAAAAGACTCCTTCAACTAAATAACAAAGGGGACACAAGTTATCAAAATTTGTGGGATTCAGCAAAAACAGTCCTAAGGGGAAAATTCATAGCGTGAAATGCCTACATCAATAAAACAGAATGATCACAAATCAACAGTTGAATGAATTGTCTCAAGGAACTAGAAAAGGAAGAGCAAAACAAACCCAAACCCAGCAGAAGAAAAGAAATAACTAAGGTCAGAGTGGAACTAAATGAGATAGAAAACAAAACAAAAAATATACAGAAGATTAATAAAGCAACAAGTTGGTTCTTTGAAAAGATAAATGAAATTGATATACCTTTCACTAGATTAACCAGAAATAGAAAAGAAAGAATGCAAATAAACTCAATCAGAAATGAAAAAGGAGATATTACAACTCATACCACAGAAATACAATATCATCTGTGAATACTATGAAAATCTCTATGCACATAAACTCAAAAAAGTTGAGGAAATGGAGTTTATATTGATTTTTTTTTTCATTTAAAAATCCTCTAATGGTGTAAGAAAGACCAGTAGATTCAATGGGAAATGTATCTAGCAAGCTGGTTCTTGCTTATATATAGTGATAAACTTTGTAGCTGCCTCTTTAACCAAGAATTTGTAAACACAACTCTAACAAATGTGAGTTTTTAAGGATTGTTATTTACTACTTTGGGTTGTAATTAGAACAGTGCACATCTATCTTGCAAAATTTTGTAAATATTTTTGATTTTTTTCATAAAATGTAAATTTTACATAAAAGTTGTGCCCTTAATAAACATGTAATATATAATTAAAAAAAAAAAGTTGAGGAAATGGAAAAATTCCCAGAAACACACAACCTCCAAGGCTCAATTGGGAGAAATAGAACTCCTGAACAAGCAGTTCATTATGAACAATGAAATTGAAGTAGCAATAAAAATTTTTTCTAATAAAAAAAGGTCCCAAACCAGATAGTTTCACAGTGAATTTTATCAGATCTACAAAGAAGAAGTGGTACCCATACTGCAGAGATTATTTTATAACATCAAGGAGGAAGGAATACTTTCCAACTCCTTCTATGAAGCCAGTATTACCTTGATACCAAAGCCAGGAAAGGGTACAACAACAACAACAACAACAACAAAAACTATAGACCAATATCCCTTATGAATATAGATGCCAAAATTCTCAATAAAATTCTAGCAAACCAAATTCAACAGCACATCAAAAAAAATTCACCAACATATGTATGTAGTTCAACATATGTAAATCCATAAATGTGATTCTCCACATAAACAGAAGCAAAGCAAAGATCATATCATCATCTCAATAGATGCAGAAAAGGTATTTGACAAAATTCAGCACCCTTTTATGATAAAAACTCTTAACAAAATAGGCATAGATGGAACATACCACAAAATTATAAAAGCCATATACGATCAACCCACAGCCAACATCATACTGAAGGGGGAAAAGTTGAAGGCATTCCCACTCAGAACTGGAATAAGACAAGGGTGCTCACTTCCATTCAACCTAGCATTGGGAGTCCTAGCCTGAAAATAGTATGGAGATTCCTCAAAGATCTAAAAGTGGACCTACCATTTGACCCAGCAATCCTACTACTGAGTATTTACCCAAAGGGGGAAAAAAGTCATTTTATCAAAAAGACACCTGCACTTGAATGTTTATTGCAGCACAATTCACAATTGCAAAGATGTGGAATCAACCCAGTGCCCATCAATTCATGAGTGGATTAATAAAATGTGGTATATCTATACCATGGAGCACTACTGTGCCATAAAGAATGAATTAATACCTTTGGCAAACATCTGGATGGAACCAGAGACCATTCTCCTAAATGAAATATCTAAAGAATGAAAAAACAAGCACCAAATGTACTCATTATTAAATTGGAACTAACTGATGTACACAGATGAAAATAAAACTCAGTGGAAATCATGCAGGTGGGAGCAAGGAGAAGGGGAGGGGTGAAATCATAACTAACGGGTACAGTGTACACTATTTGGGTGATGGGCACACTTATAACTTTGACTCATGCAGTACAAAAGCAGTCCATTTAACCAAAACACTTGTACCCCTGTAATATTCTGAAATAAAATTTTAAAAATACACAGGAAATAAAGTCCCAGATCAGTTGACTAAAAAAAAAAAAAAATACACAGGAAAAAAAAATTAAAGGTCTTTCATACTCTGAAAAAAAAAGAGAGAATTAAAGTTACACAAGGCAATTACTAGTAGGAATAGCCTTAGGATATATTGAAATTTGCTTATTTCATGTGTCAAGTGATTAAGAACATTAAATGCTGCACATGAGAAAATAGAACATGGACAGACAGGAATAATGTTGTGTGTCTTTAGGACACACATTAGAACACAAGAGAATTAGTGCCCAGATTTCACTGAATTTATTTCAAATAAAGGCTTAAGAATGCTGTAACCTTTGAACTATTGCACACTATCTAAAGAGAGATACAAAACCATCTACGACTTATAGTGATTTCATCAGATTCTCTAAAAATGCTTTTCCCCCCTTAATAAATGGCTAGGATATTGAATTTTCAGAACAGTAGGATTTCTATATTTTGATACTTGCCTGATTTCTTAAAGTTCCCCAAAGTGCCATATCACTTCCTAATTGATTCTAATAGACACATGATTTGAGTCTTCTTGGGTTCTCCTTTGTTTAAGAACACTGGCAAAAGAAGTCACCAACTGGCATCTCTATGGGGACATCTTCTGTCCAGGAACCCTGTTTAGTGTCTAGGTTTCATGACGATGCTGACTTGAGTCAGTGCTACTGGAAATGAAGCTGTTTTGTAAAATGCTTCAGATTCCTAGTTATTTTCACTGCTGTCTCTTTAGCCCTGAGCATCTCTGGGGCAGAACTAGAAAGGGGCACTACTCTGTGTGAGGGGAGCCTGCGTCCACAGAGGAAAGACACCCAGAGTCCCATGTCATGACCTATGTAATTTATTTCTAACTGAAACCCCATCTTTAACTCAGTGTTATCTTGTATTTCTGGCACCCTGCCTACCCTCTGTGCTGTGTATATTGGGGTTGGTTTCGGGAGAGATCACCCAGAGAGGGACATCTTTAGCATGGTAACATCCTTTGGATGAGCTAAACATTCCCATCTTGCCTGAAGTTTTTCAGTTTTTAAACCTCATTTTTCATTGTGCGATGCTTGATAAAGATAGCAAAATCGTGTGAGTGGGTAAATAAATGTTAACACATGCTGCAAATACAAAAGTGGTTTCTCCTGCAATTGATAGCGTAGGAAAATGTGCAGTAGTATTTAATTTGCACTAGTAGGTGAGAGCCCGGAATCCTTCATTACGACGCAAAATCTGATTTTTGTTTGTGACCAGCATGAACGCTGACCTCTGCCCTTTGAATGATCTTTCTGTCTCCCAGAAAGTTCATGAAAAGGTCATGGAGCTGCACTGACTTCCTCTGTGTGAGCATGGACGTGTCTTTGCTATTGATCTGGGGAAAGACCATTCAGTGGTTTTGTTCATTCTATTTTTAATGGAAACCCGATCAGTAATTATAAAATTTTTCTACCGGAATTCACGCCTGAGTAAGTGAAGAAAGCTAACCTTATTTCATGCTGATTCTGTAACGTTGGTCATAACTCCCAACTAAATGCATTTCTTGAACCCTTAAAAAAGCAAAATATGGCACTTACTGATCGCAGGTTCAAAGCAGGAGATGAAAAAAATGGCTTAATAGCTGGAAATAAAAACATCAGTGAATTTTTCTTATAGATTCCTTCATGTCAAATTCACATCATGAGTGACTCTCAGTTTTCCCTTTAGATCATCTTGGCATGATCGAGGAGCAAAAATAAAAATGATTTCTAGTATATTCTTGAGGTGATTCCTTCTTTTGATGCTGCTTGTCACCGTAAAAGGGGTTATGAATCTCTGGAAACCTGCTCCACTGTCGGCAGCATAGGCACCGGTTTTCAAATCAGGCTGCAGTAACTGGTACAGTTGGAGGGTTTTAAATCTCTACTAGAAAACTATTGCCATTTACAAACAACAAAGATTGTACAGAAATGGTGAAAAATGCACTTGCGTCATATTTAGAATGATTGTGTGCAGGGGGATATAACAATACTTTTCAAGACTGTAAGCAATACGTATATTCATATCTCGTGTTATTTATCTTGTAGATATACAGCGCTGGAAGTTCTCGGCTGCTAGCTGTTAGGCTCGTGGCATTGAGAAGGAAAGATCTGAGGCTTGTCACTGCCATATATCACGGCAGCTGTGCCCTTTGATTACACTGGGGCACCACCAGTCATTAATAACAGGGAAAGCTTTTTGTCTGGCAAATGCATCGCGGTACAGTCCTTTCTTAACACCTAGGCATCTTGGTGTCGTAGCAAAGGTAAATTAAAGATGAAGCTTGCTTATTTTACAGCTATACTTGTGAAAATAGAGGTGCCCTTTCCAGAACCATTTAGAAAAATGTAATTTTTCCTAGTCTTATATACTTGAAACATTTTCATTTTTCGCATTTTCTCAAGGGAACCCCGTCATTAAGTCTCATTCGAACAAACAATATCAGCACAATGTAATTATGATTTTAATTCCATCACTGTCACACTCATTTGGCTACCAGAGTTACAAAACAAGTGATCATTCAAGACAACAATTACAATGTAGACTTAAAAATCCACGTGTGTCGATGGTTGAAGATTTCTTGAAGAGCATAATGTGAATGGGATTTGCAAAGTAGAATGCTTTCTGAAAACAACATGGTCAAATTTGATGCTTACTGAGTATGTTGTTTTGAAGGGTTGATGCCAGCAGCCTGTTTCCCAAGCAGTAGCGCTTTCCCATCAAAAGTCATCCCAAAGTTGCCGAATTTCTGGGAAGCGTGATTCACAGTAAACTAACTCACAAGAAATGGATTTATAAATCCCACCTCTCTATGTCAAATGTTACAACTTCTAAAAGATGAATCATAATACTTACACTGTGTCAATTTTACCTTCATTTCTATTGCCATGAGAATCCACTAAGACCCATCATTTCTTGCCTACCCTATCATAATAGCCTCTTCGGTTGTTTTCTTACCTCCAGTCCAGCTTCCCTTAATTCAGAGTTTTTCAAAGTATGAGATTTTCACAACCCATTGATGGGGGGAGCTATAGTTTGAATGTGTTCCATCCAAAATTCAGGTGTTGAAACTTCATGGCCAATGGATAATATTAAGGGTGGGGAAAATTAGGCCATGAGGACTTCTCTCTCAAGAATGGGATTAAGGTGCTTGTATAGCCTACAGTGTTGGGCCCTCCTGCTCTTCAGCCTTCTGTCATGTTCAGACATAGTGCTCCTCCCCCTGGAGGATGCAGCAACAAGGCGCCATCCTGGAGCCAAAGAGCAGCCCTCCCCACACAACCGAACCTGCCAACACTTTGATCTTGGACTTCCCTGCCTCCACAACTGTGAGAAAACAAATTTCTATTCTCTATACATATACTTGCAGTTGCAAGTACTTTTTATTATAGCACCACAAATGGACAAAAACAGGTGGTGAAATCAATTTAGTGTTTCCTCATCAATATTAAAAAAAGAAAAAAGAGAGAGAGCAGAATGGGCTAAAGCATAGTGCAGCACATCACACAGAGTAAGGGTATTATTGCCTGAAAGGATTTCCTTCGGCCGTGTGTACATTAGGGTGTGTGTGTGTGTGTGTGTGTGTGCGCGCGCGCACTCTTACTGGTTCCAAATGTAAAATGTACTTCTTCTGTAGTCCTCATCAAAAAAGTTTTAATATCTCTGCTCTAGCTCATTGTTTCCCAAAGTATAAGATGCTTACAGGCATTGGATCATGTGATGAGAAAGTTATTACCTTTACAGTGCTTTGTCTAATCTACATAATTGGGTCAAGAAGAAAGTCTCAGGTTGGTGCTAGCATATCTTTAACACCCACTTGACATTTAATAAACTCCTTTTTTCAGTCTGTTTTTAACATAATGAGAACAGTCTTCAAACTCAAATCCTTTGACAAGTGTCTGGATTAAATTTTATAACATTGTTTTGTTAATATTGCTTCCATTGTGTTCATTTTTAAGGAAAATGACACTGACTTTCCATTGATGCTTGTTATATAATGTTTATTTTAAAATAATTTTAGGGAAAAAAGGAAGTCAATTTAGAGGATTATTAAGGAATTCAGAATATTCAGAATATAGGAGGTAGACAGGGCAAAAAAAAAATTATGATTGGTATAAGTAAATTACCAAAGTATTTACTGAAGTTTGGACAACACTATTAATCAATTTTTAAAACTACTGCCAGAATAATCTTTCTAAAATAGGAATCAAATCCTATCATTGTCTCTGCATAAATGTTCTCAGCCTTGTTCCACTGTCTACAAGATCTGAGGCTTGACTCCTTTCCCGTCTCCTATAACTCTACCCACATCCAAATTTTGCCCCTCTGTGGGACTGCTACCCACCCTGTGGGCTCCCCCTTACCCCTCAAGACTCAGCTCACATGTGAAGACTCCAGCCCCTGCCCAAGCATCTGGGCACCCTAATCTCCAATCCCTCAAAGCACCTTATTTACACCACTGGGATCTATCTACTACGATGATTTCTAAGGGCCTTTTTTGTTTGTTTTTACATTTTTACTTACCCTAAACCCCAAAGTGCTTTATTCATCATTGTCTCTTAAGCATCTAAGGTAGTTCTTGGTGCATGCATGTGGTGGACACACAGAAACATGTGAGAATGAATAAATCCCTCATAACAGAAGATAAACTTGGCCCAAGAGCAGGACCAGACATAATTTAGGAGCAAATTACAAATCCTAAATTTGTTTTATCAGCATAGAGAAAGCCAAAGGAAATTTGAAATTAATAACAACAAGGTCATAATATTCATCAATATTTAGCAAGTGCCTACCAAGGGTATGACCTTCGACATGCATTATCTCATTTAGTCCTACAACAACCCTGCGAGGGAGGAGCTATTATTGTCCTCTGTGTGGAAACAGGCTCAGCAAGGCTAGGTCATTTGTCCAAGGTCAATAGCCCTTTGGTGGTGGAGTTGGGATGCAGAGCCAGGGCTTTCTGCTCCCAGAGGCTGCCCAGCCACCATGCAGTTTGCAAAGGGGGATCGACTGCGTCTCTACTCTTGAGGCAGAGTGGAATTGGCATTGAGAACCTGTTTCCCAGGGCTCTGCCCCTCTTGGTCCCAACCGCACCCATGTCTGTTGAGAACAGCCCCAACATCTTTGCTCTGCCCACGGATTTCTCTAGCACTCTGCCGCCTCCTGGGCCTGACAGCAAGTCCCCAAACTTCATTCTGCCACATTGGTCTGACTGCAGGCTTCCCTCATAACCACCGCTTCACAAAACAGCATCACGTCCTGGTTAAGAGACTCTGCTGCCACGCTGCTTGGCTGTGCAACTCATCTGTGTGACAAGTTACTCAGCCTCTGTGCATCTTAGTCTCTTCAAGGTTAAATGAGTTCTTATTTCAAAGGTGCTTAGAACTATGCCTGGCACACAGTAAATATTAAGAGTGTTAAATAAAGTGCAAATCCTCTGGCTTCTGCCAGTTTTGCTTGCTCCAGGTACACATTTTTGCTTGCTTGAGTCTCTTCAGTTCCTCACTCTTTTAGGTGGCCCACAGAGGCTGTCACCCCCTTGAATACCTTGGTCAAAACACTGCCTTGCTGCCTATAACATATCGATGTTATAATTTCTTTCATTCTTAAATAACACCTGCTTGGGGGCTAATACTGTGCTAAGTGCTATAGGACAAGAAAGGCGTAGTACAGTCTTTGTCCTTAGGGAGCTTACGATTGCTAAAAAACAGGATGAAACAGAAAGCATTGTCTCTGTCATGTGGCCTGCTGGGTGTCCCCAAAGGGAAGAGAGAGCAAGTGTGAGCATGTGAGGTGGGGTAGGCACTAACGTAGCAGAAAAAGCCTAGAGGCTGGGCAAACTGAGGCAGGACCTGGGCAGGGCCATTGGCCCAGCGTTCTGGGCTGGAAGAGGCAGGGCAGGGCATTGCGGCAGGGACTCCAGGTGGGACTGGGGCAGGCCTTGGGGTGACGTAAGACACTTCAGTGTAGAACACAGAGGTTTCGGAGGTTTCCCCAGCACCCTTCCTGCTTCTGCCTACTTGGTACCTACCCATGCTGACCACTAAGCCAGCCCCAGGGAAGACAGTGGCAGGCAGTAGGAAGGGCCTGAGGGTCCTGTCCAATCAGTAACCAACTCTAGGCTGTGATGTTCACAAAGACCCTGAGGAGAAGACAATTACTAGGGTGGAAGGCCCGTCAGAAAACCAGGCATATCGATGTGGACTAAGTGAAGAGGCTGTACCTCAGGGATTAGGGAGCATCTAAGTCTCCGTTCACCCTGAGTCCTAGCAAGACTGAGCCTGCCAACCATTCCAGGTCATGTGCCTGCTGGGGGGAGGCAGAAATAAAGCAGACCTGGTTCTCATTGGTCCCCAGTGTCATGGGGGGTGGAGGGCTAGACCATGCACAGAGCAGGTGGGAGACTTTGGAGTCCTATCAAGGAGAAGTAATGTGTCCCCCTATAAGATCAGTGGCATAATACCAGATGAGAGCAATACAGTGTCCCAAACCCAGGTGCTCATGTGCTTTAGAGCAGTGATTTCTTCTGGGGGGTGATCACACAGAGTGGCAATAAGCTAGACCTGGCAAGATACAAGTATTACTCTGATTTCAGCAGATGGAGTTAGGACAGGAATACAATTCCTGGGGACAGAGTGATGGCAGGGGTGAAATAGCACAGGGTGCAGGTGAGATATAGTTAGAAGCTAGGGGTAGAAACTGGGGACATTAGGCAGCAAAATTGGCACTGTCTTTAGAATAATCACATTAATTTTCTCATTCTGGAGACAATCTTGACCTATTCTTAATCTCTAGAGGAATTCATTGCCTAAGTGTCCCTTTTGACACCAACCCTCTGTCAGTAACTGAGACTCAGTGTGTCCGTGGTCCTCAGTAAGGGAGCGGGTGGAGTGGTGGTGGGGGGCAGGTATCAGAACTGAGGAGGCAAGAGTCCAGCTTGAACAGGCCATTATCCCACTGCAGCCCTAGGTGACAATCAGTCCATCCCTGCTCCCAAGAGAAACAACCACTAGATGCTAGAACTCAGTTTTGGTAAAACACGTGGGAGTTGCGCTTGATAATATTTAAGTTTCCTTGTGTGCTTAGATTCCAAGACTCTCTTCTCAATGCTTGCTCATGCTAACAACATCATCTCCAAGTATGTAATATTTAAAGGAGCTAGAAACATTTTGATTTAACTAGAAGAGCAGCTGCTATTTTTTTCATGTCACAATAAAATACCGGTTTTAGCCACCTTGGGAGTAAATTGCGAATCATTTCAATAACTATGTATTGCACAATTACCGTGTGCAGTGAAGATAGCGTGCCGAGACAGCGTGAGATACAAGTGAGTATGACAGGGTCCTTTACCTTGAGGAACTCACAATCGAGTGAGCCTAATACTTAAACACACAACGAGGTGAGGCAGTGTAACACAGCGCTTGAGAAAGTGGGCCTTACACAGTGTTGTCCCGGTGATCTGGAACTAAATGAGGGGTGTACTGGCTTATAGTTCACACCTGTTTTCATGGCATAAAAACTCTTACTGCAACTTATTTCAAGCTACCAACATGACATTACGGATGCAGAGTTGGAAAGAGATGCTAACTACGCACTCCCTAAAGCTTGTCCGAGCTGGCTCTAGAGATGACTGTCTGGTCCTGAGTCTCAGCTCTGGCACGTGCTAGTGTGGTACCAGCTTTGTAACTCCTTCAGGCTTCGGCATCTGCCTCTGGAAAGTGGGATGACAGCAGTGTTTATCTCACAAGGTCGTTTGAGAGTTGTACAAGATAAGCCATGTAAAGCACTTGGAACAGTGCCTGGCACGTGATCTCAGTAAGCCTGAAGTTAATTATTATAATTAAATACAAAGAAGATGGCAGGATGGCTTCCAGGTAAGGGATTCTAGGATTTAAGACAGAGGTAAATTTTTCTGCAGTTGCGGATGGTGGGGTTGTCTCTCATCTCAAGAGTTGGGGGACAGCATGGCAAAGCCAGGCAAGTAAGAAAGTACCAGTCAGGTTCTGAAAATTCCACGTAGCTCAGTTTGGCTGGAATATAGGTTTGCCCTTTTAGGAGCAGAGACATTATGTGCTTAGGAATTAGGCTGGGCCATGTCATGGGGTCTTGAATGCCAGATAGGACTTACTGTAGGGGGCAGTGAGAAGCCATTGACTATTTAGAAGCAGTGGGGTGACATGAGGCCCAGTATTCCCAGAAAAACTTCTTTAAACTAAAGGGGACACAAATGTCCAAGTGAAGTGAGGTGACTGTATCAAATCATCCTCTGGGAATGCATACTTAATCCATTATTAAAAACAAGTATTGACTGGCTACTGCCAAGTCTGGCACACAACTGAAGAATATCTGGGATTCAATCCATGGTTCTGTACTCCACACAGTTGGGCGCATGAAAGTTTTCAAATGAGTATATCTTCGTAATTTTTAACTCACATTGGTAAAATTTCATATCAAGTAGATATTACAGAGATATATGATCTCACTGAGCAGAGTCTTTAGTTTCCAGAATCACTGATACGAAACAAATTGCTGCCCTTTAGAAGTGACTTGCAAATAGAACTTCCTCAAGTATTAATATTATAGGATAGGAGAAGACTATCACTTTCTACAAAGCTGATTGAAGGAAAAATTGCTGTTGATACTCTTCTCCAGAATGTCACCTCTTTAGAAAGTACTTTATTTCAAAATGGTTCATTTGCTCTGGATCTAATTTCTATCATTTCAAGGCTTTGTTTTATAAACAATGTTCAAAGAGCCATTTTTTTAACAGTTTACAAATTACCCCAAATCACACTATTTTTATAATAGTCTTAACACTGTGCACTGCTTACCAGTTTAAAACATACACTGGCATCCATTCTTCCTTTCGTCCTCACAGTAGCCCTTTGAGAGGGGAATCCCAGGGGTTTCGATTTGGATGGCACCTGTGATATCAAGTTAAAGATCCTCATTCTTTATTCATTCACTCATTCAACAAATATTTGTCATGTGCGTACTTGACAGAAACTATGTTAGGATTACTCATGATGAATAAGAGGGAAGATATCTGTTCTCAAGAAATTGACATTTTCAATGGGAGGCAGCCAATAGATACACAAGAAAATTATGAAGATAACGAAAGATTATGGTATATACTCCAAAGGGAATAAACAGGGTTCTGGGATAGAGAGGATGTGGGTGGAAAATTGTACTTTAGATATCATTGTCAGGGGGTGACATTTGAACTGAGCCTTGAACCATAAGAAGGAGCCAGTCATTGAAGACCTTGGTGCAGAGCATTTCAGGCAGAGCCCAGCAAGTGCAAAGGCAACACTGAACTTGGTGGTTAAGGAATCAAAGGAGGAAGGTGTGGCAGAGTGAGATAAGCAAAGGGGACAGTGGTACCGGATGACATAAGAGGCATAGACAAGGCCCAGATTCTCAGGACTTTGAATTTCTATCCTAGCCACTGAAGGGTTTTAAGCAGAGGGGAGATGTGTATCTGCTGGGAGGTGAATCGACTTGTCAGGGTGCCAAGAGTGCAGGCAGTGAGACCAGTCGGGAAGCTGAAGCCCAGAGAAGGAAAGCTTGCTCAAGATCATTCAGATAGTTGGTGGGAGATTCAGGCTTTCTTCTTCAAGGTTCAGTGTTCTTGTCATTTTGCAAATAAGGAAATGTTTAAGGGATTTTAATTACTGTTTGTACGGGAGCATCTGGAAAGTTTATCTTCTTAGTCTTCAGAAAAAAATATTATTTTGAAGTTTTTACTCTGTGTGTGTGTGTGTGTGTGTGTGTATGTTAAAAAAATGAGAGCAGTCTAGACTGCATAGTCACTAGACATATGGATGTGGCAGCACATCTTACTATCTGTCTATACTCCCTTCTTTTCCTTTCTCTTGCCCACAGATCCCTTCTTTTGCTCAAGATGGCATTGTGTTTTCCAGTCTTCTTTGCAGTTGAGTAGCTTAGTTTTGTCCAAGTGCAATTTTGCTGCAGATTTCTGGGAAAGTTTTACTTTCCTGAGAAAGACTCACTTCTTTCTACATCTTTGTCATTTTCTTCTTCCAGTGTGAAACCATGGAGATGAAACCCGCATGTTAACAGGGTAGAATGAGAAGCTGGAGGGAGCCGGGTTCTTGAGGGTTTAAAAGCTGCCACACCAACTTCGCACGTACCACTGCAGAACTTCATGGCGGATGGGGCAAAGTCTATTTGTAATGATGACTGTGTAATTTAAAGCCTCAGTACAGCATAAAGTCCTGTGCGTTATGCCATAAATATTCATTGTGTATTTGACTCATGGACACAAAAGGCGTTCTCACAGCTTCCGTGGAAAAGGCTGAATAACAGGTCATTACGCAGGTTTATAGGGGCAAGGGGTACCTTGGGCTTTCCGGTCCCTCAAAAGTGCCGCAAATGCATGACCACTGAATGTCCTCCATGAGCAGTCTACTCCCGGACTAGGCTAAGCAATCCAAATGGGTATTATCCATAACAACAACCTGTGACATTGAAAAAGTATTTCCACTCTCTGGGCTTTTTGTTCTTCTTGTATTATCCACTCACCAATCTATTCATGGGGCGCACATTTATTGTTTTCTGGTTTCAGTTATTCTACAATCCTTTTAGCTTGAGGGGTATCTGGGAAAATAAAGCATTTGGAAGGTTACCAAGAAAGGCTGACCATGAACTAGCAGTCTCATGCGGCCACAGCCCCGCAGGCCAGGCTGGCTCTAGGGGACCAGTCACGGAGGTGGATCAATTACCACCGAGAGGTTACATGCTGCGTGATCGGAGCACCTCACATGCTTTCGCAGTTACAGCAGCCCCTCTTAAGCGGCTTACGCTTTGGTATTAAAAGCAGAATTTGTATGAGACATGAAAACTGGTTATGGCTCACATTTGGGAAATACAGTCGCTGAGGTCATTTATTTTTCTTTAAAAAAAAATACATCTTAAAGTATTTCTTGACATTCGTTGGTTTCTTTTCCAAACGGTGCCCCAGAAAATACTAGCTTTGTGGTCATTAATGGTTCTGAGGTGGGGACTTGCACTGATTTTTTAAGCATGAGCGGGGAGAGGGGAAGAAGAGATCAGTGCATTCGTTTGTTGTCGAGCAGCAGGGATATACTTTTCAAAAATGCACAGCATCTTGAAAGTTTGGTTTCGCATCACCATTTATATTCCTGAGGAATAGACGTGTCTCTCACTCTGCAGCATTGTTTCGTGACATTTGGATTTACAATGTTCAAGTTGAAGTCTCTAGCCCCTTGCAGTCTGTCAAAAACAGCTTCTTTGTCCATTTATTTTTGTCTTCCACACCCAGTCTGAATATCTTTTGTAAATTTATACTTGACAACCCTCGTATTTCAGTAGCTGGCTTCGGTTTCACAATCTACCTTGCTTGCTCAGTTACATTAGCTGAAACAACAAATTTAATCCATGATGTCAATAGTAAATTATAGCAGAGAGGTAATATATGTCTGACATCATAAGGTCAAGGCCATGGTAAAAAACACTGCAAATTCTGGAGTCATTGTGTTTGATTAAGCGGTCGGCTTGTGCTAAACACTAACATTATGAAAATCAGATTATAAAAACCGCATTTGGCTAATCTTATTTTTTTTAATATCTTTTTTAATGGAAAATTTCTAAAAGCAGAAAGCTCTTTTATTCTACACCGCACTGTGGATTTTGCTCCCATGGACATTGGCTGTGTAATTATATTTTATATTTGGTAGTGGATAAATAATTAAAATGAGAATTACTTTCCTGAAAAGATTCATTTAGAGCACACATTTTCTATTACCATAGCTGTTCGATGGGGGAGGGGACGTCGCCTCCTACCTACCTAAACTACCTTGCCATTAAAGTATCTAAATTACCTCGGTGAATTCTGAGCACAGAAGTGGTTGATGAATTGCTTTTGCATAAATGCACTTTCCCTTTGCTAGAATCTAATTTTATGAAACACTCGTGAGTGTGTGCGTACACACACTCACCAAGAGACACACACATATACCAAAGCAACCACTGAACCCTCTCAAGAAGAAAAATTGAAGGCTGGAATTTTCTCTATATAATGAAGTTTTTTTAAACGTTGCCAGTAATATAAGCATCTCTGAGGAAAGCCCAAATGGTTTCATCTCCTGTAGGGAAGAGCAGTTCATGAATCATTGTTTCCAAGCAAAAGTGTTTCATTCCTTTAACTGGGGCTATCAATTGTACTGGCTGATTTTTTTTTAAGTATCAAAATTTGATTCTGGCTTAGACTCATTTATTACAAGGGGGAAAAAAACGTTTCTGCAGAGTGAACCCAAAAGCCATTCTATGGGTGAAAGGGTCTGAGAACCACATCCCTTTTGACATTACGGTGTGTTTAAATGGTTTGATCTGTCATAGGCACACCCAGCAGCCAATGAGGGTTTTAAGCAGCGACATCTCTCACTTGGCTCAGATGTATTTTTGTTTGTTAATGAGAAGCATTCATGATAGTTTCCATGTGTTCTTGCTGCGTGTGTTAGACATGGGAAAGAATGCAGTATCTGAGCCCGAGATGCAAGGTGGTGGAATACTCTGTGTTAGGTATTAGCTTACTATCATTTGCCATTTGTGTCCCTGAGAAGGGAGAAAATGGCTTTAGCCTCCAGAGTGCCAGGGCTAACCTGCTTCTTACCGGACGTGAGCTGGAGCGATTTCTCTGGGAATCTGGAGAAGACAAACAGGCTGGCAGAAAGGAAGTAGCCTCCATTGTGCCCAGACACAGCCTCTCTGACTTGCCCGCCTTCATTGTTGTGCAGCACGTGACGAGTCTGGCTTTTTGGGCCAGAGGGGAGAGAGGAGCTGGCCAAGCTGGAGGAATCCCACATGCCCAGGCCAGTTTCTCCGCCGCACCTGCAATCGCTTGCCAGGAGCAAGCTGAAGAAACCTATGCCTCCAATTGACCTTGGCTCAAATTCATAAAGCACTTCAGGAAAGAAAATGACTCCTGAATGCTAAGATTATTGCAATTAATAACTATCCATCTTTTATGTCCAAGATTTCTTTAATTTGGTAATTGATGCTCAAGAGAACATGAATGAGATGCAATTCCTGCCTTCGAGAAACTTAAAATTGAAAATCGTGACAAAAACCCATATAGCTCTAAGTCAGCAGTCCCCAACCTTTTTGGCACCAGAGACCAGTTTCATGGAAGACAATTTTTTGGACTGGGAATGGGGGAGTGGCGTGTCATGGGTGGGTCGGGTGTGGTGCGGAGCTCAGGCGGTGATATGTGGCCAGTTTCCTAACAGCCCCCAGACTGTAATGGGTTTGAGTTATGGCCTGGGGGATTGGGGACCACGGCTCTAAGTAGTCTCTCGGCCTGGAATCCCTCTCTCTGTCACACTGCTGCAAGGGAGGCCGGGAGGGTGGAGAACAGGTGTGTGTCATTCATGCTGGGCTTAGTCACAGAGTCTAGCACGGTGTGCGCTGATCCATCACAGCCTGACCGCATTGACTTGCATTGATTCATATGCCAGTGAAAGATCACGGGTGTGTGTTATGTATCTTGCCTTATTTCATCAGCATGTAATTGAGATATTTTTCTTCATAATAAAATTTAAAAGTTATTTAATTTCTCTAATTTTCGTTACCAAGTAAAAAAGGTCCTACACAGTAGGTTTTGATCATTTCTGGTGGGAATTAGTTTTTTCCTCTACTTTAATCCAAGAGTAAATTTTGCTTCCTGAATGGATGAATATGTGAATTGTTGCAGGTACTGTGATCCTCCCATCTGCACTTAATGGACTTCCCTTTCACTCTGATCATGCATAGAAGCTTGCAAAAGTTTACCCTCCCAGTTTGGCCTTAAAGACGTAGAACTTTAGCTTCTGGGCTATTGGGTTGCTTCTTTGGCTAAACAGTAGAAATAACTAACAATGGGTGAGTGTGCTCCATGTTCTAGGTATGTGCTTGGAACTTTATTTGCTGTATCTCACTAAGTATTTGCACCAGCCCTTTTGGTTAGCTATTGCCATTTTCCCATTTTACAAAAGAGAAAACTAGGACCCAGCAAGGCTATGTAACCTTTCAAGGCTACACATACAATAGGTTGATTGCCAGCCTATGAATTGATTTCACTTGAGTCAGGTGTTCACCCTGCTTCAAAAATCCATGCATGGATCCAAACTCGACTGCCTCCAAATGCCACGTGCCTAACCACTGCCCAACCCTGCTCCATCGCTGGTTCCCATTACAAAGTCCCCTTGATGTGCATTGATCTCCTTGCTACTTCTGTCAGTTCCAGAGTGACAACTGAATTCCTTTATGATTTAGAAAGCAGTAGTTTCTTGGGTTTGCCTCACCACCCCAAGTGAGCCTGTTAGCAGCTGCTCGTAGCAGGAGCACCTGGGAACATGACAAATGGTGGCCGCCTGCTCTAGGAATAAACAAACTCTTCGTTATCCCATTACCTATTTTC
Source organism: Microcebus murinus (assembly GCF_040939455.1). Lineage (NCBI taxonomy): Eukaryota > Metazoa > Chordata > Mammalia > Primates > Cheirogaleidae > Microcebus > Microcebus murinus. The sequence continues at coordinate 54,221,970 of NC_134111.1, forward strand.
CATTTCCTGCTAATCCTAAGGATTTATTAGCACTATTTAGGTTAATGTATGGCTGTATTGTTTTACATTGTTTTACTTTATACTCTTCACATGATGGCAGATTTAGGTGCTCAGATCCTCTGTGGCTTTCTGAACACAGAAGTGGATGAGTTTGAGAAGATAACTCCTCTAGCACCGGCACCCTAATTCCTCTTCGTGGAGTAGCCTTTCTCTAAGGGGCTGAGAAGAGTTGGGCAGATGGACACCATGAACCCAATAGGCTTGAAATGTAAGGCAGCATTAGGAAAGAACATTTATGCTCACTTCTCAGTCAGCCTACGCTGACGGTAAATCTTGTGGGGTGTACTGAAAGTAGAACTAGACAAGAGGCCCAAAGCCCACTACTATGCAGGGTTTTTTTTAATGAAAATCAGCAAAGGCACGTGTGTGGGTAATGACTATGAAAAAAGAGACTCTCACTCAGACCCCTTTAACAAAAAGGCATTTATAGCAAGATCCTACGCGGACTGCAATAGGAAGGGTGCTGTAGGGTTTCTTCTGGCCATGTCCCTCTCTTTGTCTCTTTTTAACTCTCTCTGTATCACAAGTGACATGGTCTTGCTCTTGTGGTATCTGTTCTGTTTGACCTTGCTAGCCTCTTGGTGTGTCCACTGCTGTGTCCACTCTTCTGAGTTTCTTGTTTCCATCTCCTTTAGGATTTAGGAAATGGTAAAGAAGCAAAACACAGCCTGAAGATGTGCTTCATTCGGCCAGCTTAATGTTCAAAACAAATTTTGAATTTGAGTATTTTTGGTAGGGCATGTATTATTGACATATAATTGCAAGTTTGCATATTTACTTTATTCAGATAAAGGCATTTGAGTTTAAAACCACTGTACCCTGCATGTATTTTCTCTACTTCTGTCTGCTTATTCATAGTTTTTGCTACTTCTTTATTTTCTGTGACTTCTCAGACTCCCGGCCCCCATCCAATAATGTGCTCAGCTACACACACACACATGCACACACACACACACACACACACACACACATATCTGCATATCCTCATTCTAACCTTCATTAGATCTGTTTCTCTCCATTTACATCCCTGAGAAGGAGCCTTGCTACCCCATACTACATAACAGCAGTCCAAGGTGTCACTACTGACATGTTTATTCTAGTGAGAAAGTACTTTGTAACTTGTACAATGCTATACAAATGGAGGGTGTCCATTATTATTATTGTTATTATGTGGTAGTATATTTTAAGGTCATATAGATAGATCTAACTTCCAAAAAAAATTCTCTCCTGGCACATGTGATGATTTATTGCTTTGGAGTTTATCCAAAGACCTTAGCTAAGAAACACAGCAGTTAATCTAAGGACCAATTTTTTCACTGATGTGAACATACCCATGGGTGTTCTGTATGCATCTGTGGGGGAAATTTTCAGATTCAGAGAAATGGCTTGGATTCTTGGTTGAGTGAGGTAGTCTGCGGGCACAGTCAAGGCACCCTAGAGACACACAGGCAGACCCAGGTCATTTGGGGGTTCCTTGAAAATAGTTTTTCATTTTTGGACACAACAAAGCCATCAATGTTGAAAAATGTTGTGTGGTCTTAATTATGCTTGCAAATTTGGCCTCTTCCTCATCTTTGATACACCCACAAACTCTATTAACTCAGTGATTTACCTGTTTTACTCTGTCCCAAACTACTCTGCCAACTGGGACTTAGATAAAAAATAAACCCTTATTAGAAGACAAATAAGGGATAATAGAAGCTCTTCTCTGGGCACTAAGGCTAGATGTGTCTCTCTCAATGTCTCATTTTATAAAAAGATAAAGACAATCAGAGAAGCCAAACTAATAGATTGAAATACTTTATAAATATTTAGACTTAACTAATAAAGTAGCATATGTTTACAAAGAATATAGTCTTGGAGCTCTCATAACTAGAACTAATTAAGCTTGGTAATTAACTTTGGAAAGAACCCAAAAGCAAAGAAAACAATCACACATATGATCTCTTATTCCAGAAGATGCAAGATTTTGCAAGTGCCAAGACTCAGTTGAATGTCTCTTAAGTTTTCTACTAGAAACACTGGAAACCCAATAGGCTAGATCTTAGCCCGCTTGTTATTGTGTTATCTGCCTTGGCCCAATTCACAGGGATGTTGTGAAGATAAAAGAGGTTACAGATGTGAAGATATATCAAGCATATAGAAGGAAAGGTGCTATGTATATCTCAGGTATTATTAGCATTATTACTATTACCGGTGCTAGCAGGCTTTTTTCTTCAAGGATGCTGCAGCACAGTATCCAGTTGTAAAAAGCTTAAGAAGTAAAAACAAACAACAAAAACAAGACAAACAAAGCAAACAACAAACCTCTTGAGTCAATCCAAGAGTGCCTGGTCCCAGCATTCTTTATCTGTGTAGGAGCCTTTTGAAGCATGTATCAGACTGAACACAGAGCTTGAGAGCAACATTGGCATGGGGTCGAATCAAAATTGGATGTGTGTGTGTGTGGGTGGGGTGGGGTGTCAATTAATCCCTTCCAGTGCCTGCAAGGTAATGCAAAGAGTTTTAACACAAGAAAATTGAATGTCTGTGGATACTAAGAATTGTAAGGTGATATGCCAATTGATCTGCCCCAGCTCTTCAGGTAGTAATGCCTTTACACTTGAACAAAAATGGCAGGGATTGGAGCAGTTAGCAAATGTTAAAAGACATATTTCTTTTTAGCATCGTATGGACATCTTCACAGGATATTTTTTTAAACTGTGTCTTCCAGGTACCTAATCACTAACTGGAAAAGCCTGATCAAAATTAAACACTTAAAAAAATTTTAATAGCAGATTTTCTTTGGAAGGAAAACAAGGACAATATGGGTATTTTTAATAAAGAAAAAAGAGTCAGATGTTTGAAAAAAGGATTATGTTTATACACATCTCATTCCCAGCAGTGTTAAGTCAACCTCTGTAGAGCACTGTGTGGAAACAATGTTGAATTAGGGCATTATGACTAGAAAAGGGAAAATATAAGAGGAACTTGGAGAAATAGGAGAGATGATATTTAGCGATCGTAGTCATTAAACCAGAAGTTCTGACTTGGAAAGAATCCCAGTTGTCATCTCTTCTAGTTCTTCCCAAACTTGAAGGTGCACATGAAGGTGCACTCAGAGGTCTGGTTAAAATACAGATTCTGACTCAGAAAGTGGGTGGGTGGTACTGACATTCTGCTTTTCTAACCAGCTCTCAGGCAATGGGTCCATAGACCACACATGAGTGGCAGGGATCTACCACAGTTCCCTACCTGATAAATGAATGTACTCAATCGCATCGTATCTTTTACATCTGGTATGGGCTGTAGAGGTCACAAAGCACTGTCATATGTCTTCTCATGTGATTTTTGTGATCCCATGAGTTGGGGCACATATTATTATTATCTCCATCTTCTCCCAACCCTGCTTCCTCCACCTGGTTCACAAGTGAGCAAACCAAGGCATAGATGAGTTGGACAAGGTCTGTGGTTGCAATGAAGACAGACCAGAAGTGAAGTCTTCTTACTCCTAGCTGAGATCTCTCATCTTAGGGGATGTAAATACCAAATAAATAGGCAGAGAATGGCAGCTAGTTAGAGGAGAAGTATTTCAGTAATTTTTAAGTGTTTCTTCTGTGAAGTTCAGAAGTGCTTTGTATGTATTACTATGCAAGCTGATTCTCTTTTAAACTGATTTCTCTTTTTTGTCTGAGGGGCCCTTTTGAGACTACGTCAAAAAGTATAGACCTTCTTCAGAATATTACACTCACTCTCACTCACACCCAAATGTTCAGGGTAATGAACTTCCTTGAAATCTGCATCACTATATCTCAGGTTAAGGAGCCTGTCTCTGGCTACCTTTCAGTTTCTTGCTCGCCTTGTATCTTTTTTTTTTTTTTTTTTTTTTTTTTTTTTTTTGAGACAGAGTCTCACTTTGTTGCCCAGGCTAGAGTGAGTGCCGTGGCGTCAGCCTAGCTCACAGCAACCTCAAACTCCTGGGCTCAAGCAATCCTCCTGCCTCAGCCTCCCGAGTAGCTGGGACTACAGGCATGTGCCACCATGCCCGGCTAATTTTCTATATATATTAGTTGGCCAATTAATTTCTTTCTATTTATAGTAGAGACGGGGTCTTGCTCTTGCTCAGGCTGGTTTCGAACTCCTGACCTCGAGCAATCCGCCCGCCTCAGCCTCCCAGAGTGCTAGGATTACAGGCGTGAGCCGCCGTGCCCGGCTTCGCCTTGTATCTTGAATTCACCAACTAGCAAAAACACATTTCCCTTTCTTTGTCTTCTTTTATTCTCTTGGAGATTATGATATGGGAGACATATAATTTGTATATAAGCTTCTAGGCACTAGTACTCAAGATATTATCATTGTTTTTTCCCCCTCCTTTGTCCCCTCCTCTGTTTCCTCCTCCCTTCCTCTCTTCCTTTCACTCGCTCTTGCTCTCTCCCTCCCTCCCTTCTTTCCTTTCTCTCTTTTATCAGAGCATGCTCCTGTCTTTGGCTGAACTTGTCATCTATTAAGAGCTATTTTTTACATGATTTTCTTCCAGGTCAGTGTCTTCACCTGGGTTCCCCTGAAAGTAGAGTCTGATGACCAGGGCTTGTGTGCAGTGGGTGTCTTTGGAGGTGATCACAGGGATCCGGGTGGGAACCAGGGAGCTTCAAATAGGGAAAGTGGAAAAGCCCATCAAAGGTGCCTTATGGAGCTGGTTTCTGCTGTGATCAACTAGACCATCTTGCCAGGATCCATCTGAGGACATAAACTGCTTCTCAGAATTGCTCACAATGAAAACCATTGCCAACAAAATGTGTTTATCCATCAGCTTTCATGCCCCTTGGTTAGGGCTTTCCCCAGTACTATTATTGCACGTAAACTGAGTAGGCTTCTCTAGGTTTGGTTGCTAAGAATCCTAGGGCTTTATTCATTCTAGAGTATCCAGTTTATTGGTGGATAACTAATTTCTTATACACTACAACACAATACACTATGATGTTCATAGTAGTCTCTAATGATCCTTTTTATTAATATATTTATGGTATCAGTTGCAATGTCTCCTCTTTCATTTCTGATTTTATTTATTTGTTTGAATATTTTTCTGTTTTTTTTTCTTAGTCCAGTTAAAGTTTGTCAATTTTTTTTTCTTTTCAAAACACCAACTGTTAGGTTTGTTGATTTTTTCTATTGTTTTCCTATTTTCTATTTCATTTGCTTCTGCTCTAACGTTTACCATTTCCTTTCTCCTGCTAACTTTGGGCTTAGTTTGCTGTTTTTCTAGGTCCTTGAAGTGTAAAGGTAGGTTCTTTATATGTGATCATTCTTCTTTTTAAATGTGGTTATTTGTTACTATACAAACACATAGAAGCTGAGAGTAGAATGGTGGTCACGAGGGACTGGTGGGAGGGGAAAGGGACGGGAGTTATTTGGGGGATACAAAGTTTCAGTTATGCAAGATGAACAAATTCCATAGATCTGCTGTACAATGTAGTAACTATAGGTAACAATACTGTGTTGAGCACCAAAATTTTTAAGAGAGTAGATCTCATGTTAGGTGTACTTGCCACGAACACCAACAAAAATGAAACCAAAAAATACAAAGGGGCACCAGGAAACTTTTGGGGGTGATGGGTACATTTATTACCTTGCTTGTGGTAATGGTTCCATGGGTGTATGCATATATCCAAACTCATCAAACTGTATACATTAAATATGTACAGATTTTTATACATCATGTATACTTAATAAAGCTGTTAAAAAGAAGAAGAAGAAAAAAAATAATCCCAGGGCAGGAAGGTGAGCTCTTTAAATGAGGTGCCATTAGCAGAAGTATCTTGCAGAGATTCTAGAGGAAATGAGCTGTTGCAGTGGCTGCAATCAGAGGTGAGGCTGGCAGGAGACAAGGTGATGCTAAAGAGCTTCTGATGTGCCAGGTCTTCCCCAGCCAGCTTTTGTGTAATTGACTTATGTTAATCTAATAGAAGAATTGAAATTTATTTCTCTTAAATTTCACCTTATTGATTTTTGCCTGGCAATGTAGCCTAGAGAATAATTCAAATATTTTGTTTCCTTCACTTATGGTTTCACCAACCCTGGCCAGTTTTGTTTGTCTACTTAGGTGGTTTAGACCCTTGGATGTGGAATCGGCTGGCCTAGACTCAAATCCCAGCTCCACCACTAACTAGCAGTGCTACTTTAGGAAAGCTACTTAACTTTTCCCACTTATAAACTGGGAATAATTACAGTGCCTACATAATAGAATTTTTGTTCCAAAGATTAAATGAAGTGATTCTTGTAAAACAATTAGCCTAGTCTATGGGTCATATAAAATAAGTGCTTAATAAATATAAACTATATTTTAAGTGTAATGAGTATAATTTTAATTTTATGTCTTCATCTAAGTCATTGGGAAAAGTGTGGAACAGGAAATGTTCAAATGAAGACCTCAACAGTAATTTTTCTGAATCTTTCCTTTAGGTTAATCCGTGGGATCATAAAATCATAGTTTTCAGAGTCTGACCACCAATCTCATGCTTGAATTCATCACAAGAGGAAATGTCAATTGCTTTGGTGAATTAAAGGAATCCTTTATCTATATAACAGTGTTACTCAAAGTGTGGTCGATCAACTGTTACTGGTCTGAAATGAGATGTATAGAAATTAAGAGTACAAATTTTTATAACAATTTGACATTGCCTTGACATGCAAATGCATTATCAGTGGATCCATTTCATTGAACAGTATATAGACCAGATCAGGGAGGTTGAACTCATGAGGTGAGTTATATATGGCGAGCAGTAAGAACATCATAAAACATATACTATTTTAAGGTTAATTTGTCAATTGTAACTAAAAAATACATGAATACAGAATCCTTGTCTGTTCAGAAGTTAAACTATAGCTTTACAGAATAAATTGTTGGAACTGCTTACTTTTAAAGAATTGAAAACTTTTGCAAAACAGTATCACCGGCTACATTTTGGGGAAAAAGTAAAAAATGGATATCCTGCTTTCTTCTTGTTGTTACCATGAATATATCTTTGTAAGATTGGTTTCTGTATTGTAAGAGTTACTAAAACAGAGACAGTTTTGATATACATTACCCCCTAGGAGTAGCATTTTCATCAATTTAACCTAGATTAGATAAGTTAACAAGCCAGAAGTGAGCTCATTCATCACATTAAAATCAAATATTGATATAAACAAATTGTTCATTAAAAGCATATCTGTAGGTGTTTAATATGAGGAATTTATTCCACTCATAATTTCATGTTATGATTGCAGAATTACAAAATTTATGGGTATAATAGCAATTTTCTCTATTATTCACCTTTACAGCTGTTTTCAATGAACAATGTGTACTCTTTTTAAAATTCACTTCTTTTTCCTATGTTATGTTTGATAATTATGGAAGTGTAATTTTCTGTCTATCATTAAACCTAATATTAAAAGGGGAATATATTTTACATGTCTTTTTAATACATTTTTATTGACACATTGTGATTATACACATACAAGGGGTAGAATTTGATGTTTTAATAGATATATATGATGTGTAATGATCAAATCATGGTAGTTAGCATATCTATCACCTCATGTATTATTTATCCTTCTTTTGTGTTTGTGTTGAGAAGATTCAAAAACTTCTCTTCTAGCTATTTTATAATCTATAATACCTACCGTTAACCATAGTCACCCTACTGTACAACAGAACACCAGAATTTATTCCTCCTATCTAATTATAACTTTGTACCCATTGACCTACCTTTCCTTATCCTCCTCCTCCTCCATCCCCTGCCTAGTCTCTGGTGACCACTGTTATACTCACTGCTTCAATGATATTGACTTTTTTTTTTTAGATCACGTGTGAGTGTGATAATGTGGTATTTGTCTTTCTGTGTCTGGCTTATTTCACTTAACATCTTCCAGATTCATCCATGTTGTTGCAAATGACAGGATTTCCTTCTTTTTTGTAGTGAAATAGTATTTCATTGTATACAACAGATTTTCTTTATCCTTTTATCCATTGTTAGATACTTGACTATTGTGAATAATGCTGCAATAAACATGAGAATGCAAATATCTCTTTGAAGTACTAATTTCATATCCTTTGAATATGTACCCAGTAATGGAATTACCCATTCTAACTGGAATAAGGTATATATTTCATTGTGGTTTTAATTTGTGCTTCCCTGATGCTTAGTGATGTTGAGCATTTTTTCATACACCTGTTGACCACTTGTATGTCTGCTTTTGAGAAATGGTGATTTATTATTAGTGGTTTTACAAAAGTTACCAATCTCTTAAATATTTTTTTAAAAGCCGACCTTCCATACTAGATAGTTTGAGAAGCACTGCTCTATGCTATTCACTTGATTTACCAAGCCATCAAGAAAAACAAAGGTAATGAGTAACGCTTATAAAATTGACTAATACAACCCTTATAAGATCTTATTATCTATAAACAATTGCAATTGTATCACATAAGACATTGTAAAGCTGGATTATTGCTAATTGAATTAGCTTTGAAGATAGGTTAAAAAAAAAACCCATCAATTTTTACATTCACAACAATGTCCACGAATCTCATCCATAATCACGGAATGTTAAAAGTGGAAGGCATCACAGAAAATGTCACCTTTCGAATTATGATGGCTGAGACCACAATAAGCATCACCCCCCAGAGAAGGCAATGGGAAGCCTGGAAGATGGGGTGGGTTGGGAGGGGTGCAGGAGCACATGAAAAGCATCACACTGGGTCAGTTTCATTTCTTAGTATAATTTTTCTTGCTGACCCCATGACTCGGACAATATGGCCTGGCCTGGCCTGGCAGCTCTAAAATTGGAACAAAGCTATAATTCATTAGCCAATATTATCAGTTCTGGAGTATATCCTGGGATTACCAAGACTTGAAGAAGACAAAATAAAAGCACAGAAGGAAGGAAGTCAATAACAAAATCCAGTGTATGATTTTCTTTTTAGGAAAAAAATGGATAAATATATTCATTTTAAAAAACATCTTTATTGAGATATAATTCATATAAGATAAAATTCACCCACTCAAAGTGTACAATTTTGTAGGTTTTAGTGCAGTCACAGAATTGTGCAACCATCACCACAATCTAAGTTTCAAACATTTCAATACATTCACTTTCATATAAATACTAATCATGCACATATAAATATTCTTCTGAAAATTTTTTAATTATTATGGGTACATAATAGTTGTTTTTGTTTATAGGGTACATGCGATGTTTCAATGTAGGCATACAATGTGAACTAATCAGATCAGGGTAATTGGGGTATTCATCATCTCAGCCATTTGTCATTTCCTTGTGTTAGGAACATTCCAATCCCATTCTTTTAGTTAGTTTAAAGTATACCCTAACTTATTGTTGACTATAGCCACTTTGTTGTGCTATTAAGTATTATTCATTCTATCTATTTTTGCACCCATTAACCATTCCTCCTACGTTATTATTGAATAAAAAACTACATCAATGGTCACCTTAGAGGAATTAAGAGTGCCTAACTAAGGAAGCTATTAGCTTCTTGCCACTTCTCTGTTTCATGCTCAGAGGGGAGGTGAAGGGGCAGCACGGGGCTGGAAGCCCTCACCTCCCCCGCAGAAGCCGGATGCAGTAAGTGCACTGCTGTCCCCCCACCCGCCATGCCCTGGTCCTGACTGTGAGTGGTATGCGCAGCTTTGGGCCAGTAGCTGAGCCTCACCAGCCAGTGTCAGTGGTGCTAGTGGTTTCTTAATGCTGATGCTAGTCTGGTTGCAACTATTAATGCATGTCTGAGGTGGCCACAGAATATCAGATGGTTTTACTTCCCATGAACCTGGATTATATTCAAACCAGACGTATACAGAGGAGAGGAGCTATGCATTCCTATTTCTTTTCCTATGTTTCAAGTCCTAAGTTCCTTGATCCACTTCTCACTTCCAAACATGGTCTGTCCTTCTAGTTTACCCCTTCTCACAATTCTTACCCTTTTCTTTGATTCTTTAGGAAATCTGATTGCCACTCTTGGAAGGATAACTGGGATAAGCTGTCTTTTGATAAACTGTTATTATTTTAGTGGCTAGACATTCAGCCAACAAAGTATTTTCTTAAATGCAAATAACACATTCCTTTCCAAGTGCACCACTCCAGAGCACCCCAGCCACCAACCACAGCCCCACGTGGAAATCTTCATGGATTAAAACAATAAATGTGTTCATCTGGGAAGAGGGAAGAAAATGAGAATGTGATTTTTTTGCAAACTCAAATGATTTAAAAATAAATACGGAGAAAATATAGTTCCCTAATGTAAACTTCACTATGAAAAGGCAAACATCATAAAAATGTGGTCTCTGTTTCAGGTGTTCTGGAAACAAACTCACTTTTAGGGTTGGGGAGCAAATTGGGAAATCAACAGAATGGAAGGAGGAATCATGTGTTTGCAGGCCTGTATATCATCCCCCTTCCTTTCTCAAATAATTTTTTCTGTCTTGCAGAAGTTTTAAGACTGTAACTTTGGTTCTGATAAACAGTTAAACAGTTTCATCCACATGTATGTAAATAATTCAAAATTTGAAAACGTTAGGCAAAGACTACACTGGTTTACCTTTTTCATTGTCTATAAAGGGAGTGATAGTGAAAACAAACTGGGAAAAGAACTTTGATAATATAAACTCACAACCTAAACAGAGATCTTTAATATTTTTTAAGCACAGCTCGTGCACCAGCCCTGGGCACTGCACTGACAGGGTGCGCATGTCAGAGCAGAAGCACCCATGAACAGCTATGGTAAAGCCTAAGTGTGCTGCGCCGGACAAGGAGCATGGTGCTATGGGAGAGCATGGCAGGGGTCCTCCTCTAGGAAGTAACATCCTTATGGCAAATGGAAATCACAGGTTTCCCAGAAATAAAATGATTTTAGCTTCACTGCTTAATACTTGGATTAGCAGACACCAACACACGATGGAAACCTACTTCTCTGTTTCCTACAGGTTAGAAGCAGCTTCCTGAACTCGGGAAACTGCCAAAATAGAAATGCTGCTTCAATGCATTTGAAAAGAATTTTCCAACATTAAAGGATGTCAATTGCATAGTTTCAGAACAGGAGCACACTGGCAATCTTCTCCATTTATCTTTTTTCTTTAAGATGCTGGCATCTGTTTCTGCTCTGTTTGCTAAGGTTTTCATTAGAAAAAGTACAATTATACAATTCTTCTCTATTATTAATACAAGACATATTGTCTTTTGTGAGTGATGAATTCAGACAAGCAAAGTATCTCTGTCTTTATTTTCCATCATAGTTGGTCATAAATCCTGCGACCTACAAGTGGTAATGTGCTTTGGCTTTATGTAATTGTGCTGGCTGGAGCTGTGGATGCTCGTGTCTCCAGTTTTATTGTGTTGGGAAGACAGACAAGTCTTCCAAGTTGCTGATGGAGACGCTGGCAGTGACCCAGCTCTCTTGGGTGATGACATGTGGATTGCTTTCTCTAAGGGATTGCTTTCCTCTGGCTAGCAATTTCCTTCATGGCAGTGTGTCCATCCTTTGTAAGACCATGAAGAAAGTAGAAATATTCCCCCTCTCCAACACTTAATAAGGGGATGTGTGGGAGGAGTGGGAATGGTCATGTTGACTTTGAAAGCATAAGTGAGAAAATAAGTGAGTCACCTTAAATGCATACACATTAATTCACTCCTCCCTCCCTCCCTCCCTCCCTCCCTCCCTCCCTCCCTCCCTCCCTCCCTCCCTCCCTCCCTCCCTCCCTTCCTTCCTTCCTTCCTTCCTTCCTTCCTTCCTTCCTTCCTTCCTTCCTTCCTTCCTTCCTCCTTCCCTCCCTTCCTCCCTTCCTCCATTCCATATGCATTTATTAAATACCTTACATGCCCTGCACTATACTGGGTATCATGAGAGTCCTAAAGGTGTTTCAAGCTCTGGCATGGACCAGACACTTGTCATGGGAAATGTGGGGAAGAGTGTCGGCTTTGACAGTGTGTGCTAGAGCAACATTGGCTGCTACACAATCAACTTCAAAATTTCAGTGACTTCACACAACAGAAGTTTATTTCTCACTCAAATAACCATCCAAAACAGATGTTCCTTTCTGTGGGGGGGTTTTCCTCCATGTGGTGATGAAGGATTCAGGCTTCTATCTTGAGGTTTGGCCTTTCTCTATGTCTTCAGAATGATTTCCAGCTGGGAGAGATAGTGGAAAAGGCACAGCCACTTCCTAGAAACCTAATTCTGCTCATTTTCCACTGGCAAGAGCTTGTCCCATGACCCAGCTCGATGCACAGGAGGCTGGCTGGGAAGTACCATTCCTGGCCGGGTGGCTGCATCCCACAGTATGGAAGGAGAAACAAAAAACTGAGTGGACAGTTAGCCACAAGGAGAATATGAGTGAATTCTCTCTCTCTCTCTCTGTTTTTTAGCAATTAATCTTTAGATGGCAGGTCCAACATCCTATTTTTCAAGTAAGAAAACATGATATTGTTTATGCCACTTCTCATTTTCAAATCACCTACCATGGTGTGATGTGGCTCATTTTCTTTTCTTTTCATTTTTTTTTCTTGAATGGATCATAAAAATTAAATCTAAAATGAATGCAGTTCTTCAGAGAGCAGGTTTGGTTGCTTTTCAAGACACCTAATTTACAAAGCTCCCTTTAATGGGCGCCATCTTACAGCCGGGGAAATGAGCCACTGCCTTGGCAGTCAGGTTTGTTAGCTTTTTTGCCTGAATCCCCTCCATTTTCCTCCCAGCCTCAGTGAGCACAGTTTCTTTTCATCCTAATGTGGTGGTGGATAAAATGAAAGGAAATTTTCTTTAATTCAATAGTGAAACTTTCCAGTTGTGAAGCACTTTGAAATACAAACTAATTAATAAACACAACTCTCTTCCAAAGCAGTAAGGATGGCTGTTCTCATTTTTCACAGCTGAGAAGGCTGCAGTTAAAATAGTTTGCCCCAGGCTGTGCACCTCTGTGGTGGAAGAACTTTGAGGCACCAACCCTGTATTCTCTCAAGATGGCATGTTGCCTCTCCAGAGAGTAATTGGCTTTTATACGGGTTGTAGCTAACAGTGACTTCCTCAATGACTCCACAGTGCCCCTGGCACTGGCTAGGCAATTAGTAATGTTCTTGTCACAAACTGTGAGTGACCCACTAAAGAAAATAAAGAAAAAGTGACTCACTGGATGGCCCTATCTCTCACAAATACTTCTAGAGACTGAAGAAATAATTTTCCAATCATAAGCGCTGTGCTAAACTGGGAATCAGAAAGATGAGAATATTTGTTCGTATTCTCATGGTACTAAGACCTTAGAGCCAAAATTATTATTATCATTTCACAGATAAAGAAATTTTGACCCAGAGATAGTTGCTTCCAGTAGTGAATCATTAATGGGTCTTTCATCCTAATGCCATTATTTTTTCTTGGCTCACAAAATAATAATACACTGTGTACAAATAGCAGCTATTTTAGTAAAAAAAAAAAAAATTATAATAGGTGACATCATGTGTGAAGGTTTGGCTTGACCATGTCTTTTATGATGGAATAATTGATTCTGAATTATATATCATGGTGGCATAATCACAAACTGGCCCTGCTGGTAGTGGCATCTGTAGCCCACCTGGGAATCCCAAAATGCTTTTACTGTACCCACAGTTAAAACATTTATATTTCCAAGACTGCATCACAGTTTGGTTATGAGGTATAGGGCCTGTCATTAGAAACACTGTTGGCTGTCAAATATAAGAGAAATACCTAGGACAACACATAGATCTTTGCGGAATCTTTGCTTCTCCCTTCTTGAAGTATATGCTATTTATGTAAGAGAGGGATTAATAGTCATGAATAAATCCAGCCAGGACACTCTGGGTTCATTTGCATATGTGGCCATAGTGAGACTTGCTATTGATGTTATAAAACTGCTGGGCTGAATAAGGGAGGCACAAGCCACCTGTGGCTCCTGGGCATGACAACACAGCTGGTACAAACTGAAAAATGCTCTACCTGTCAAATACACACCATATTTTGAAGATTTTCCTTCATAGGAAAACAAGATTGCAAAATATCTCATTATTTTTATATTGATTGCATGTTGATATGATAATATTTTGGAAATATTGGGTTAAATACAATAGACTTAAAATTAATTTCACCTGTTTCTTTACACTTGCATGTGGCTACTAGCAAATTTAAAATTCTATATATGAATCACATATTTCTACCGGAAAATGCTGTTTTAGAATTTTAGCCTTTTAAAAGTTTACTAAATATGAAAGCATATTCAACCACTCAGTCCCCTAGACCGCCAGCAACAGCTTCCTTTTGAATGCACAGAAAGACAATGTTCAAGTGAAAGGATGTTTCCTGACTTTGGAATTTGTCTTTATTATTTTATTTTCTAATATTAGAAAAGAAATTAAAGAAAATGTTTTTTCTATCTTTTTCCCTTGGCTAACTCCTGCATATCCTCCAAGACAGCTCGCTATCACTGCCTCTTGGAAGCTGTCCCTCACCACAATACCCCACATTCTCCCCTGTCTAGTGGCCCGAAGCTGGCTTAGCTGCTCCTGTTCTGTGCTGCCCTAGCTGTATTCGGATCACTGGCTTACTTGTCTCTCTACCCCATTTCCTATAAATTCCCATGGTCAGAGACTGTCTTTGATTTTTATGGAATATTTCCCATATCTAGCACAGTGCCTGGAAACATTTCATAATCATTTGTTGAATGATTACTTAATTCAAGAATAAATGAACAAAAATAATTCTTTAGTTGGCATTGTTATTTCAGAGCTATATACATAATAGTAGCTTACATTTGATGGACACCTTATAAAAGTTATGTTAGTTGATTCTCACAAAAGTATCTGAGGGAAAATCCTTCCTTGTTAGAAGCACCCCATTTTATTAACCATGATTCTTTGTCATTATTATACCCCCCTGCCACTCAGGAGTGCTGTGAAAAGGATATTGATGACTATAGACTGCCATGTGAAAATTATAAAGTAAAAATGTATTTGTATCTGTCTAACACAGGTCAACTAAGTTGATGGTAGAGAGGTATTAACCATATATGTGAAGCATTTGTTGGCAGTTGAGAAGGTGTCTATGAAAAGTTAATGTTGTGTTCAGGGTGTCATATAATTTATTGTCCAGACCTAGATACTTTAAAAGTTAATGGGAGTGCTATAATATTTATTCTGGTACAAAAAGCATAAACTGGACTGTGAGGAACAAATCAGGACATATCTTCACCCTACTTACATTAACCAAGAGCCATTCCTCAGGCAAGTGACCCATGGTATAGAAGGCATGGATGGGCTGTTCCCATAGGCTGATGCAAAGGAAGAGATCCTCACTCTTAATGGAGGTCCCAGGAGTTAGGACCAGCAGATTCTATCTTTTCCGATGGCCAGTCTCTCTGGGTGAAGGAAATCTCTCCAGATGGAGCAACCTAATGGGCACTATGAGTGAGAGCTCTGTCTCTTGCCCATCAGTTCACACACCCAGAAAACTTCTGGGATGGATCTGTCCCATCAGATTCCTTCCTTTATCGGTGCTTAGTGACCAACACCTTCCTCTTTCCTCCTATGGCCCCCCATGAAGGAGGCTGGAAAGAGGAAGGAGCATTGAGCTATCGTTTATTAGTGTCACAAGCCTCTGTCACTGTCCTCAGTCTGTTCCTACTAGCCTTGGGGAAAAACTAAAAGTTGTGTTATGTTGATAAATGCTTTTAATCAAAACCAATGCATACATTATTATTATCTTTTAAGAGATGAAGAAATTGAGGCTCAGAGACATTAGGAGATTCACCCAGGTACAGTATCATGGTGGAGATTGTGAGGCCCAGCCTGGGGCATTTTCCACTGTAACACACTGCTTCATGGAAACACCTCATGAAGACTGCACTGCCTTAATTACATTTGCAATATAAGCCTGAATGTTTCCAAAGAAATGAAGTGTGACATTCACTCTGTTTTCCATAGGTGTGGCCACCCTGTGCCATTCCTTAGGCTCGTTGTCCTTGGACAAATGTGACTGTGGGTCTAATAACTACAGCCAGGCTAGCGGGTGCATGTGCTGCCCGAGAGCTTCATAGATGCCAACCAGGATTATTTAAGTTTTCATTCAAAATCTCCTTTAGGGTGACTTTTGTGCACCTGAAGTGCCCGTTCAAGAAGATCAACAAATGGCTGAAGACAGATTTTTCAGCCAGAGGAAAGAATTATTACCTTACCATCAGTCTAATGAAAACAGAGGTGAAATACCAACCCGCACTAGATAAACAGCACACCGAGCCATCCATCACACTCAGCCGCACTGAGCAGAACACCCTAACCGATCTCACCTGACTCTCCTGCGCCTCACTCAGACAGGCGTTCACAGCACCTGAGAGCTGGGCCCTTTTCCAGCAAGTTTCTGTCAGAATAAAGACCGGAACAGGAATCCTTTAAACCATTCCCTCTCCGGATCTAAATTCCCTGTTCTCTCTAGCCATGGACAGCACTGGCTTCTTAAAGACTTCCTTTGCACTTGCAGACAATGCTGAGCTGGTGTCCCTTCTGGGACCTGGTTTCCACTACTGGGTCTCCTACTCAGCACCTCCAATGGCAACTCTCGTTCTCAGAACCTCTGAGTTGATAATGAGCAGCTTATCCACTCATTCAGTGGAAATGCCTGTCTACTAGCAAGCACTTTGAGTATAGAGATACAAGGCCTCTGTTTTGTAGGAGCTCAGAGTCTAGGGAAAAAGAAATCTTGCCTGTGTACAAAGGTTTTCTTCCACTTTTCACCCATATGATCTCTCATTTGGGTTTTGCAAGGTGAGTGACTGCTATGAGTGTATCTTTCCAATGGTGAATCAAGGAAAGCAGTGCATGTTTTGTTAACAATGGCCTATTGAGGAACATGTTTGAAGGGCTCTAGCACATTATAAATTGTGTTGATGCCTACTTATCTTTCAAATAAGGAATCATAATAGAAACAAAATTGAATATTAAATAGAATTGTGGAATACTTGTGATGTGAAAGGCACTAAGCATATATTATCTTGTATAATACTTTACAGCAATCCCATGAGGGGTTTGGGAATCCCCAATATACAAGAGAAGAAATTGAGCCCAGTCTAAGAACACACATCTAGTGAGCAGCAAAGCTATTATATGGCCCCAGGTATTGTTAATGATATTCAGAGATGGTTAATTCACAAGAAACTAACAGTAGATATAAATGTTGACTGTAGTGGAGGATATTCCTTTCTGAGACACAGACTACCTTTTTTCCCCCTATCTATAGCAACACCTTTCTGGTATCACATTATCTTAGAAGTTGCATTATTATCCTTCAGATATATGCAAAGGGAAAGTGAATAGTTTCAGAGGATGTTCCATGCAGACTATGGTAAGGACAGATGCGATGACCCTTCAAGCCATACACATATGCATACACACACACACACACACACACACACACACACACACACACACACACACACACAATCTCCCATGAGTGGAGTGATTTCCACCTTCACCCCCATCACCATCTCTCTGGGGAAATTCTAGATAAGTCACAAAACTCTGACTCTCTGATTACTTATTTTGTGTTCCAAAGCAGTGCATCCAAGATCACATTCTTCCCTTACCTTGGGCCATGCTGTATTTCCAGAGTAGTTTTACAAGTCAGTTCCTTGGTATGCTAATGAGTATGACTTAAAAGAAAAAAAAAGGCTGGGAGTGGTGATGAAGTCCTGTGGCTTAAAAAAAATGTTTGAGAAATACAAAGGTAAACAAAGTGAAATAGGCATTGTGACTGTGGAAGCTTGTCCCAAACTGATTTGAGAAACATTGCAGGACTTGTGTTCCTCACGACACTGGGCTACTCTCCTGCTGCTTCTGAAATCACTTTTTCCAAAGGGTAAGGAAACATTCTGTCTCTTTAATGATGCATTTATTTAAGTAACTTAATGCTTAAAGGTCAACTACTTTCCCTATTTCCAAGCTTCTGAGACACCTCGCTGTCACGGCCAAGAACCATCTATCATTTATTTCCATTGCCTCTAACACTTATACTTGTGGAGGAATAAACTTGTAAGTAATCATTTTACCGGAACCATGTCTAATCATATTAGTATCTCACCCATGGTGGCTGCTCCATAAAATGTTAAAAGATAAGAAGAACTGAGATTTTGGACTTTTCTTCTGTGGTTGTGAACTTGGAAGTAATCCAGCTGTCAGGTCAAAGACAAACTTCACCTGCTTTGCTGTTTCAGATCCATCATGCATACGATGTGGCAAGATAAGGTTACACCCAGGGAGGTGTTGAAACATGGGAAATCGAACCGACCCCAGGGCCATGTTAATTAAACCAGAGCTCTGCCAAGCAGGGCTTATCAACTGAAGGGGCTGGAGACTCCTTAAACATGCGCAGCTCAAGATCAAACCCAACAAGCCCTTACCCATGGCTGAGAGGCACTCCGAGGACCCGTTTGAAGTACAACCTGAACTTTGCTGGCACCGACCCAAATGCCTACACCAGACTTTGATCATGTAGCTCTAAGTGCTACAGGATTTCAGGCCAAACTGAAGCTCAACTACCTTCACTAACAACGACAAAAGGTGGAGATCACAGGAAAGCAAGAAAGTCCAAAAACTTCAATCTCATGCCAAGGAGATAGCGCTACAGTGAGAAGCAGTCAGTGCCTCCTGAACTGTGCTGTGAGCTCCCCTTTAGGGCAGAGGCATCAATGTCTCCCTCGCAGATGTTGTGTATTTTCACCTTTCCTTCTTGCTATTAAGTTCATGGTCATCAATAGCTTTTTGCATATTAACATTTATTTATCTAGTGCATTTCTGCTCTCTATGTATGCCATGCCACGTGCTATGGCAGTCAGAGAATTTTGATGGAGCTATATATTCTGGACCAACACAACCAAGGTTTGCTTTTCTATGTTATGGTGTAGCTCAAACCAAACCCTGGGCTGGAAAGCGGTTCTCATAATGCGTTTTCCAGTTTTGAGGAAGATGTGGTATTTGTCCAGCCCTTATGTTTTGTGCACCTTTTCCTTGGGGGTCTCTGAAGGGCTGAGAGCCAAGTGCTGAGAGAAGGAAAGCCGGTGTGTGTGGTGTGTGCCGGCGGAACGCGGCAGCCCGGGGAGCCTGGGAGCCGTGCTGAGTGACGTTCTGCATCGTTAGCCCGGGCAGGACGTCCTGTACAGACGGGATTTGTGGCACCCATACAGGTTACGAACTCTGGAATCTCTGCCTAGCAAGAGGTGCTCCTTCTGCCTGCAGCCCCTTTCTGGCCTAATAACTCTTTCTCTGTGCATGAAGTAGCTGTGTATGGTGCTAAGTGTTACCTGAGGAAACAGTTCCTTTAACTGCTAATTCACTAGTAGTAGCCAAAGAATAAGGTCCCTGAATAACTAGATCAAAACCGCAACAAAACCACAGCTATTTTCTATGATATCATTATTAGATAAGCATTCACTCACCTGTATTCCCCCAAGAAGGTGGATTCTAAAACAAAATTCTTTTGTAACTGACGCTACCTCCTTTCACGTCCTTTCACTTTCATGCATGAATCTCCTGCAAAGACACCATATGGGGTCATGTGCTCACTATGTCACACATGGTACTTTTGCATTTTGCCTAAGATCCCTGGGTGGTGCTTGATTGTGTTGGGTTCTTTTTACTCAACAAGTTCATGATAGCTGAGCTTTGTTCCATGTTGGATTGCTATTATTGTTTTAAATCATTAAAACTGTCATGTAAAATAGTCTTTAAGGCAGAAAAGGACACAGACTGGTCTATTTACTTGGATTTTCCAATCTAAAGCACACACATTGAATAAAAACAAACAATAGTCCTTCTCGAACCATTTGCTAAAGTGCATGATCAGTGTCCTTCTCCACTGCCCAACCCCCACTCTCTGACCTCATTTCCCATCTCTTCCCTCCTTGCTCCTGGAGCTCCATCCCCTCCTTCCCTCCAACCCCTTCCAGTACACTAGAGGTGGCCTCTGCACTTGTTGCTTCCTACAGCTGACTGCTCTTCTCCAGCTGTCTGCATGGCTCACCCCTTCTTCCTCCAGGTCTTTGTTGAAATGTCTCCGTCTTAGTGAGGACTTCCCTGGTAATCCTAGCTAAAGCTCTCCCGGTACCAAACGCTTTCTGTTCTCCTTTGTTGCTTTATTTTTCTCCCAAAAATTAATTGCTAGATTATATATATATATATATATATATATATATATATATAATTTTTAGCTTGTTTTAGTGCTTGTCTCCCAAGCAGAATGTGAGAACAGATAGTTTTTGTTTGTTTTGCTCTGTGTTGCATTAGGGCACATGGCAAGTTTTTTTTTTTTTTATTTCAGCATATTATGGGGGTACAGATTTTAAGGTTTCAATAAATGCCCATTTTCCCCCTCCCTCCACATGGCAAGTTTTAATAGGAATTTTTGAATGAATGAATGAAGTCCATTCTCTCTGCTGGTCACTACTGATTAAGCCAAACATGGTTTCTCATTGCAAGGAATTTACAGTCTTACGGGACAGACAGATACTAAGTAGTTAAAATATGTGTCCACACAAAAACCTGCACACAGATGTTTATGGCAGCTTTATTCATAATTGCCAAAATTTGAAGTAGCCATGTCCTTCAGTAGGTGAATGGATAAATAAGCTTTAGTCCCTCCAAACTAAAGGAAATATTATTCAGTACTTAAAATAAATGAGCTATCAAGACATGAAAAGACATGGAGGAAATGTAAATGTATATTACTAAGTGAGAAAGTCAATCTGAAAAGCCTATGTACTGGATGAATCCAACAATATGACATTCTAAAAAAGCCAAAACCATGAAGACAGTAAAAATATCACTGATTTCCAGGGGTTAGGGGGAGGGAGGGGTGAATAGGTGGAACATAGAGGGTTTTTAAAAAAGCAATGAAACTACTCAGTCTGATACTATAATAGTAGATACATGTCATTATTCATTTGTCCAAACCCATAGACTGCACAACACCAAGAGTGAAACCTGATGTAAACTATGGTCTCTGGGTGATAATGATGTGTTGATATGGGTGCATCAATTGTACCAAATGTGCCACTTTGCTGGGAGACGTTGATGAGGCTGAGATTGGGAGGCAGGGGGTATATGTGAGAGCACTGTACCTTCAGCTCAATTTTGCTGTGAATCTAAAACTGCTCTAAAAAATAAAGTCTATTTTTAAAAACAAATAATTTGTGAGCAAATCTTAGTGTCTCCAAGATCACTAGTTTGAACACAAAAAAGCAGCATCTACACTATGAAAAAAAAAATGCTTACTGCAGAGTTTGTGAGCGGGAAGGGCAGTGGAGCCAGCCTGGGCTTCCTGTGGAAGTGATGTCTAAACCAAGCACTGAGCTTTTACATGGAGGGCCAGGGGCAAGAGAGAACAGGGCAGGTTCCAGGAGCTGAAATAGTAACAGCAAGTTCCAGGTGGCTGAAGCTGGGATGTGAGAAGGATCCAGAAGTGCAATGAAGCTCAAGGAGAGGGGAGGGTCAGGCCTCGAAGGTCGAGCCAGCAATCCTGAGGAGAGTGAGCAACGGGAAGCCATGACCCAGTCGTGATAGCATTTTAACCGAATTTGAGAGAAGCAAAATGAAAAGCTAAAATGAAATAGACCACAGTGCATGCAGACTGTCAAATCTGCCCTTGGGAGAACCGGTCAACTCTGGACAAATAAAAATAGTAAGTACACAGGGTACAAGTGAAACAATTTCCTGGAGTCCTCACAGTTTTAGGAACACACTGAGCCCATCCCTGCCTCAGCATTTTCACCCACCATGTCCCCCTCACTGGGAAAAATGTTCTTTTCGCCCATGCAAAGCTACTCATCCTTCACAAATACAGTTGCAGTCCACCTCCTCTGGAGAACCCTCTCATAGCTCTTTCTGTCCTTTCCTTTGATCTCCTAAAGTACACACCACACAATTTAGCTCTTAATGGTCTACCTTCTTGAATAACTTGATACCTTATTACCCCAAGTAGAATGTTCTCTTCTTGCTAACAGGGACCCCTCATCCCGCCCACCTCCTCCCCACCACTGACTAGATGAGGACATACTAGGTCCTTCCAAAATGTACCAATTAATTTACCAACAGATTACTGAATATACCCTGACATTTTATAATCTTAGAGTCACACTTTATAAATGAGAACACCTGAGCATATGTAGGTCAGCAGGGAAAGTGAGGGGAAGAAGCAAGCTTCAGAGCTATGATCTGGCTATAACTGAGTCGTGATCCCAAGCAAAAAAAAAAAAAAGAAAGAAAAAAAGAAAAAAATTAGAAAGCCCTCTAAGATGGTTGAGCATCTGTCAAGAACAAAGGCAGAATATCCAAAATTTAAGGGTAGATCTAAAATATAGTCCAAAATTATCCAATTACCACAAGAATACCCAGTAGGGCCTGAAAAAAAAGAAGCTTCAGGGAAATTTGGCCAACTGAATAAAAGACTACAAATCTCAGCATGGTCAGTACTGATATCCAAAATAACGGAGTAAAATATACAAGAACAGCTCTATTTCTGAAGATGTCAGGGCCCTCCCTCCCTCCCTCCCTTCCTTCCTTCCTTCCTAGAATATCATGAAAAGATTCATTAAACATTGCCTCATCATTCATGTTCTCTTTCAGTGTCTTTACATTGGCCATCAAGGACCATTAAATGGATGACCGTAAGGTAGTGTGCTATCTCTTGACTCCAGTTTCAAAATCTCAGTATTTTGCAGTAAACTATCTCTTCAGTGAGCATCTGATGGTGTTTGACGAAAGCCTTACTGAAAGAAGACAACAATGAATGGGTTGCACAGTGCCGATCTAGATCGAGCAGTCTGTCAGATGTCACAATACACACACACACACATAAAAGTTACAGCAGGGCCTCACTGCCCACACTGTGCAGCAATTATCCTAAGTTTATTTGGGGTCAGTACGGCATGATGAGGGTGCCAACCACACAGCTCTAGTTACAGGCGTGTCAGTGTTACTATTCTTGGTTCCCATAGTCAAGAGTTGATAACTTGGTCGTAAAAACTTATCATGGAATGAATCTTGGCATATAAAAGTCATTTCCCAGAAGAATTTTTTAAATTACAAAGTAGAAAAAAGTTCCACATGCTTTACCTTTCTCATGTTACCCACAGCCCCAAAATGAATTACCAAGTCCTTTTCCTTTATTTTTTCTTTCTTCAAGGAAATTGTGTACTTCAGAGCCTTAGGGCCAGTTTTTTACCTGACTTGTCACGTAAAGGTTATCATTTGGAGTGAAAAGAACTAAGTTCTGTGCTACACACAGATATTTCCCTTCAGATGGTGATGGAAATAGAGAAGGTTGGCTAACACTGAAATCTCGAGTTTGAGTTCAAAGCTATATTTCTGAATGAAAACAAGAAGCTAGTATTGAAATTGTGCATTTAAATGCTCTTTTTCTTGAACAATCTCTACTATAATTTTAAGTAATGAAAACCGGTAAGAACAAAGATTCAACTTTGTTTTTACTTTACAAATGCAGTAACAGACATTTATGGACTGCAAATTGTCTTCCAGATATTTCGTGAACATTGTGCCATTTAATACTCACACTATTAATAATACACACTATTAATAAAGGCATTAATTAACTGCTTTTGTTTTATAAATAAGGAAACCAAGGCCCAGAGAAGTTAAGTAATTTGCCAGAGGTTACACAGTGGAGCTGGAACCAAAACCCAAGCCCATGAGCAGAAGTCAAATCTGTGTTTGTCTTTTCAACACTTAAGTGAAACAAATTACTCACAGTTAAATATATACTCTAAAGCAGCAGTCCTCAACCTTTCTGGCACCAGGGACCAGTTTCATGGAAGACAATTTTTCCATGAATGGAGGTGGAGGGGAGGGGTCTGCAGCCCATTCGATAACAGGCTGCAGACCAGTACCAGTCCATAGACCAGGGGTTTGGGACCACAGCTCTAAAGGGCTTAATTTTGCTAACATAACAAGTGTTTGAATGGCAACTGTTTGGGCTTTATAGGACTGAGCCAAAGAAAATGCTGATACAGGCAGCCCTGCCATTTAGCATGCCCATTTTTGCCCACGTTGTCTTTGGCAATTCCCCTAGTCATCTCCAACTCATTCAAAAAGTTTACCAGAAGAGTTAATTGATCATGATGGCTGGTGGGTAGTACTAACTCAAAGCTCTCAAAGATGACTCCCATTTAAGCTTAGTGGGTTACCCTCAAAAAATAATTCACACTCATGTAAGCTGAACTTCTCCTCAAACAGCTGCTGGGTATTAAAGTTTAATTTTGATCACACCATCCCCCAATATTTCATAGTAAAAGTCCGATTCATCAGGTTTCCAGGTTTTTCATAAACCACTTTTCCTTCTCATGGTTAGTAATTTTAACTGGAGAAAGGGAAAAAAATCTCCAATATACAAAATCTTTTACCATCTTTCACCTTTTTTATAATATATTTATTTATATCCTAAGACCAATAGGCAAAGACCAAGTCAATTTCAGTATTTGGCATGGGGCCTGCTGTAATATTGATGAGATAATATCAATCATGATTATAAGTTTCTCTATCATTATGTGAATATTATTTTATAAGCTTTAATAAGATGCTTGAGTATTTAAGATGAATGGTTTAAAAGTCTAAATTCATATTCATGCCAAATACACAGGACATATTTTTCATAATTGTTCTTGTCCCTTGGGTCAGTAATGCAGTTTATAATCATCATAAAATTTCATTCCTAATTCCTTTTAATTTATCAGAAAGAAAATATGGATGGT
Organism: Microcebus murinus; assembly: GCF_040939455.1. Lineage (NCBI taxonomy): Eukaryota > Metazoa > Chordata > Mammalia > Primates > Cheirogaleidae > Microcebus > Microcebus murinus. Next base: position 54,246,815 of record NC_134111.1, read on the forward strand.
TATTACCCAATTAAAATACTCCTGATGCTTTTAAGGTAGACATTATGGGGTTTTTGGAGTTTCACTGAAGACAGTTAAAAAAAGAAAGAGCAGCTGCATGACTTCAAAGTGTATTTAAGTGCTCTGAGTTTGTGGCGATATTCAGCTGTTCAGCAGCACCCTTTCCCACCTGTCTGGTTCTCATCTCATCTGTGATGTAACCAAGGGAAGACTGGAACATTTTGCCCACATGAAAGACACAGGAGCATGTACCTAGAGACAGAATTTTCATTTAGTAGCCATAGAATCCATTCTGACACTTACACACACTTGGCTTACAGTCGCCAAGAACAGGAACTGGGAGTAGGGTCACCAAAGAACCTGAGACAAAGGCATGAATCCCAGTCCACATCCTTGACTGGACGCAGTGCCACTTGCTTTGTGAGAGACACAGGAGCTGTGCCCTTGTGATGGATGCTTTGTGAAGGTGTTTGCTAAAGGTGTTTTCTCTAGATGATTCACATGCTACTGGCCAGAAAGCAACCTGGAAGGTGCCTATGCACAACTCAGTAGGAAAGACTCTGTTACAAAGGCTACAATTTCTTCCAGAGAAATGAAATGGATCAAACTGATTAGTAGCCACAAAAAGAAAATGCATAGTCATCAAAATCGCATTCCAATTCATTATGAAAGAATTACAAACAGAATTTAGCCTGACGCTCCTTCCTTTGACACACTCCATTTGTCTAATTTCTTCTCTACTTGATCATGATCTTAAAGCCATAACTGTATTGAAATCTATTTTAATTTTCTTCACCTCACTTATCAGAATATTTTAATTTCATATACACATGTATCCAATTCTCCAAAAAGAAACCCTCCAAAGTCCATAAGATTAAGATGACAGCATTCTTGATGAAGGATACCATGAAGATGCCTTATTTGTGCCCAGGCTTTCAAATAATCCATGAGCCTCTCCAAAACAGAGCAAAGTCGAGTCTTTGCAGTGGGAGCACAAGGATTAGTTGGACGGTGTGGTAAAGGCAAACAGATTTATTTAAATATATGCAAATAACTTTCATCTGTGGCTGTGTTACAGTTTTTAAAGAGCTTTGGCATGCTCATGTTGTATCCTTTGGCAAAAATAAGCATATCCACTATTCCTAGAAACAATTCACAGTTGTTTCCTAATAAACAGTCATTTGTGAATAATATTTGCTTTCCAAATAGGCAGATTTTCATGAGAAGTACTTAACTGTAGTCTCCATATCATACAAGGTGATGAAGTAGTATCCATTCTTAAGTAAAAATAATACCGTGTTCTTAAAAGGACATTTGGTGGTTTATTACTTAAATGGGTTTCACCCACTCTAGTACATTTGGCACTAGTTATTGTGTTTTGCTCTAGCAGGAGACTCCAATGCCTGAGTACTAGTTACTCCGGTTCTGAAAAGCTATGAATGTTGATATATGGCTCCTCATTATGAAAGCTTACCTCTTTATGGCTTCACCCAGGGGAATGTATGGCTTCGGGCTTTTCTTTTAGGCTCTCTGACCTAGAGGAATGAAGTTTGGAACACAGGATCTGCAGGCGCTGACTTGTGAAGGAGAGGCTCAGAGCTGCAGATATCACTGTATTCAGTAAGCTGGGAAACTCTAGCCAGGAAACAGGGAACAGTCACTAAGCCTTTCAAAGTAGGAACAGAGCCCCAGCTTTTAAGGAGGCTAGCCAAACAGGTGACAAACTGTTGTACTTCAAAGACAGGAAATCCCTTCAAACATCAAATTGTAAGGACCCAAAATGACCTACATTCAGGAAAACGGGGAGCCAGTAATTCAGCATCATGTCTGTTCCAGTCTAATGAAGTGTGTCTGGTGGATATTAACTGGTCCTGGGGATCCCTACTCCAAGTAGATGCCTACCTTTTCCACTGAAAACCATGTTTTCAAGATCTTTTAAAAAAGTCATTTGAGTTCACATCAAATTAAAGTTACTATGTAAAGACTCTCTCTGGACCAGTTTTCGCTCATAAAATTAGTCTGGTTTAAAATCACAATTACTCAGAATGTTTAAGTAATCTATGAAAATGTTTAAAAATCTTCCTGAACATGCATACTAAGGGAAAATATCAGCCTTGGAAAAGGAACAGATGGATTATTTAAAGTTTGAAAGACAGACTGGAAGCTCCCCAATACCAAGGCATGGGACTCCCCAGTTTTCCCCAGCTCAGAAGGCAAAATCTAGATGGATTTCTTGCCAATCCCCAAAAGTACTTAGGGCTGTGGATGCAGAAGTCTGAACCATGTGTGAATACTAAATTCCTGTCCAATAGGCTCAGAATAAAGGGAGGGCTGGAGGTGGGAATGGGTGAAGTGGGGCAGAGAAATGGTATATGCTATTTTCTCAAGGCAGGGCCTCTGTCCCTCTGCACTTGGAAGAATTACTAAACAAATGTGTAAGTGGGGAGGAAATGGATGGGTGAAAGCCAACCTCATCTCAGGACCAAAAAGTTGTCCTGTGTTTATGTTTTCAAAAGGCAAAAATCCAAAAAGGGTTGAGATTGCAAAATTCCTGGGAAACCAAAAAGCTTAACCCACATTCCATAATTTTATCAATTTAAGCCTCTCTGAGCAGGGAGGTCAAACTTCATTCTGCTTCCCGCTTACACAGCAAGTCAACTTATTTTGTATGTATAGCTATAAAGTGTTTGCAAGTTTCCTAAGTCAGGCACTCAGGATGAATTATGAATGGAATTAGCCAGCCCGACTTGGAATTTCCTCACTTTTACTGGTCTTTAAACAAGATTTTTATACATTCATATGTAACCGATGGACCCAACACATGAAATGGCCCTTCACATAAAACACTCTGTTTTAGAGTGATTTTGCAGTTAAGGAAACCTAAATATGAACTTCTAATGTGGAAAAGGTAGTTTTTATATGCTGTTTTAAAACTGATCTGGAAAACTGATGAGCTGACCACAGGATTTCTGTCAGGAACTGAAATTAAGTTTATATTTTAAAATACAATTTTAAATGCTTGCTTTCTTTCATAAAGCCAATCTGCTTCTTATATTCTTAGCCTTAGTCACCTTAAAAATACATAAATTTGGTATTTGGTTATTGAGTTTTGAAGTTACAAGGTATAATAATTTAGATATTCATAAATACAGAGCATAAGAAAATCCTTCCTGAGTGCAAAACTACCTTTAAAATTATCATACAAAGGAATGAATGCTGCACCTCCTGATTTAATTTCAGCCATTAGCTATATCACACCTTAATACATATTTTTCCATATAAAACTTACACTGTCTTAAAATTTTCATACAAACTAGCATGTCCAAATTGATTTCAATAGTAATTTGTGTGCATAAAAAATGAGATCAAGATCAATGCCAAGTTTGAGAGAAAGAAATGAACTTGGATTGTTTTTTACTCCAATAAGGCACATGTTCAAACTTATCCCATGTATATAAAAGGAACATTAACATAAAATATTCTCAACTGTTTATGCAGAAAGTAATACAGAACAAAATCTAATAATTTTTATCATATAGCTGATACAAATATTGAGAACATTTAAAGAAAGGTACTAATTAAAACACATAACATTTTCAAAGTTTAAAAAGCAGTTGGAAAAAGTACGTCTGCTATTTAGATAGAATATAATTGCTTGCACATTTTAATGGTTGTATAGATTTCAGTAGTAATATGTGTTTACAAACTTTTTGTCTTTTCCAGTCCCTCAAACATATAAAGGGCAGAGAATATTCTTCTATATTTTTCACAACACATTAAAAAGTATCCGCCATTTTGACAGAACTATAAATTATAGTAATTTTTTTATGCTTGATTATGGAATTTCTATAAGATTGAAAATAGTCTCTGAATTTTTTTCAGAGGTGGGGAAGAACTGTGTGTGTAAACTACTTTAAAATATGTTTTTATATTCATCTAAAATGTATAAATTCCCAAGTCTCTTTATGAAAAGCTTTGATCTCACAATTTTATATAGATTGCATTTACAGGCTTAGAAATTCTATTCTTTCCATTAAACTCCATGAATAGGGTTGTATTAATATTATTTAAAATTTTTTTTACAAAAATACAGCAAGCATATATCTAGCTAGAGAGAGTTAACAATAATAGTTGCAATATTTATAAAAATATATTTTTCTGAAAGAGAGATGAACTTCAATCTAAAATATGAACACAGAGCAAAATAATACAAGTGTGAAGTTTTCTTTTGAAACTTTTCCTTTTGAGGAAATGTTGATCATACATTTCTAAATGCAAAACTTTTAGTGTACACTGTTAAGAAAATCCTAGATAGTAAAAAATTTGTTTCTGTGCTTCCATAAACATACTTGCTGTACATTTTCAGAGGCAACACTGGCTGGTCACATTCACAATTGTTGTCTGCAGGGAATGGCTCAAAGGCCACTCAGTATCATCTGCCCCTTCCCCAGGGGGGAGGAACAATGAGTCAAAATGGAATTTTATTATTTATATCCATTCTTTTAAATTCTGTTTTTATTAGCTCTTAAAACCTTTGGTAGCAAAAGTCAAACCATACTGAAGTTAACCTGTTTGCTTTTTTAACCCCGCAGCTCCAGGATATTTCAAATTCAATACCTTGCAAATGACAACAAACAGGTTTTTCTTTTAATTGTTAATGACACGTTTTCCATATAACTTATAACAAAAGAAAGTATAAAACATGGGCTTATAATCCTCCCTGTAAATTAATTATATCTATTTCAGGCTTGGAGTATTAAATGAACATTGCTCATCAAGTGACCCTTGGATGCTCCGTTTGCCCTTGAACGTTAAGCTTGCCAACTCAGAACCAAAAGCCCTTGCCATTTGGAAAATAAAAAATACAAGTCGTCTTCACCCTAGTAACCTGTGCAAGCCTCTCTAGGAAACTGGAGGATCTATGTGGTAACTTTAACTTACCTCTTCTGGGCTTTACCAACGGGTTTAACCTAAAAAATACTTTCCTTCTGGCAAAAGGTAATTTTTAAGTGCAGTTTAAAACTTTGGACGTTCCCTAAGGAGAAATGACGCCACGAAACGTGTCGCTCAACATTTATTTCCCGTTTCACGCACACTGACTCTGACTCTTCGGATGGCAGCGTTGGCATCGTTTGGGAACCGCAGAACAGGACGCGGCGCGTCGGTCGCCCCTAGCTAGAGAGCGCCCACCGTTCACAGGGCACCGCGGGCAGCGTCCCCCTCCCTGGAAGACACACACCTTTCAGACCCCGCACCCCTCTTTACAAACCTGCGCGGGCTTTCGGGGGAGGGGGAGGCAGGCCTGAGGCGGGGGCCGCTTCTCTCCAGCAACGCGGGGCGGCGGCGCGCCCGAGCCATTTCCTGCCGACGGCCGAGTCCACTCGGAGCGGCGCGGGGAGGAAGTCGGGCCCGTGTTCCAGGCGGAGGCTCTGCGGTCGGCTCGGGCCGGGGACAAGCGGCCGCCGGTGCCAGCCCGCGCGCCCCGGCGGCGACCCGGAGCCGGGCGGCCCTGCGCGCCGGGGACGGCCGGGCGCTCCGAACTCGGGCGAGCGGGCCGGGCGGGGCACACCTCCCTCGCGGAGCCGCGCCGTCCCAGCCGGGCGCGCACTTGAACCCGCGGCCGCGCCGCTGCCCCGCCGCCATCCGAGCGCGCCCGCGCCCCGCGCGGAGCCGCACGTCGGCCGCGCCCGTTCTCGGCTTCCCGCCGCGGGGCAGCCCTTCCCCGGGCGCCGGCCTGGGGGCCTCCGCGGGCCCCCTGGGGTTTAGCACTGCCGCCGGGGGCCCCTCGTGCCGCTCCCAGACCCCGGATCTGAAGGCGGAGACCAAGTGCTGCCTGCGGCAAAGCTCGACTTGCACTTCATTTTGTTCCGATTTGGAGAAAATGTCACAGGAGAGAGAGAGGGGGGGGGAACCCTAACCGTAAATGCGACGTGGAGGGGAGCGCGGCGGCGGCGCCCTGGCGGGCATTCCCGGTCTCGCAGCGCGCCCTAGTGGACGCCCTCCCGCTCCGCTCCCCGCCGCCCTCGCCTCCCCGCGCTCCTTACAATCTGCTATATATTATTTCTTCCCAAGTATTGACAATGTGCGAGACTCCAGCAACCCCGCAGCTCTTGTCTGTAATCAGCACATTTATTCACATTTAGGGGGGGAAATCCGAAAGAAATCCCCGTGACCCTTATTGGGTTACAGTGTCGTTTCCCCTGGATCCTCTTTTAAATCCACTCCACACTGCTTCTCTGTCTATTACATGCTAATTTAATTTTACTATGGAAGATATTTTCAGCATTTGCTGAGGACAGTAAATTTTGTAGTTTATGTTATTTCACTTTTTATGACTTTTTAACACTTAATAAAATTTTATTAGAGCACTTTTGTGTTTACAAGGCCACAAAACTCTTGGCAGGTTGTCAGAAGTCCTTTTTATTATGATCCTACTGATATACTGCGAGTAATGAAATAATCATGTCCAGAAATGTATCAAAGGCCAGAGGGATTATCCCACTTAATAGCTCCACAGATGCGCCCAGAAGAACGCGGACACGCGGCGGGACGGGCTGAGAGGCTGCGGGAGGAAGGAGGCAGCCCCGCGCCTTTCTTTAGCATTTCGGTTGCTTTCCTGAAAGGCTCCATGCAGGGTCATGTGACTTTCTGCGGTCTCAATAAAAAAAAAAAAAAGAATTTATTCTATTGCAAAATGTGCTTTTCTTTTTATTCTCCTTGTGTGGGCATTTAAGGCTGTTCCAGTGGCAGTGGGGCTGGCTCAACATATCCGTGTCAGTCGCTTTCCTCTCATTTCTAAGTGTACTTTTGTGGCATTTAAGCAGCCGATGGTGACATTGGTGTTGAGCGGCGTGGCTTCCACAGCCCACATTGAAGACACTGGGAGGGACCCAGGAGGGCACAAGGTGTTTTAAGGTCCTTCCCCTCCTGCCAAACAACATTTTTTTCTGTTGCTTTTGGTTTTATTTTGTTTTGCAAAACAGGGAAACAGTGTGACTTAAGGACTCAGCTTTCTGCCTTATAGCAGACAGCCAGTATGCTGCTTTTATTTTATTTTTATTTTTTTGGTAAGACTTGCTATGAGAAGGACTGAGATGTTGCAGCTTTTATTTCTTTTTTTAAAAACTATTTCTTTATCTTTTAAATAGATATATGATCATTTAACACATGGGTGTTCAGTCCATTCTTGCTCCAAGAGAAGGCCATTGTACTTCCTGACCCTGAAAGCAAGGTGGGTGGCTTTATTTTATAATTAAATTTTCTGTCTTCAGCTTCATATTTCTCTTTCTTTATTTTTCCTAAAAAGTGTATCAACGTGATAAAAGAGATGAGGAATGGACTTGTAAAAGGAGTGGTTTTGAAATTACTGTTACTACTCGTCCATAGCACGTGTTCTTCTAAACTTTGGCTTTGAAGAATTTCAGAGATGTTTTTTACAAGCAAGTGTGTATGTGTACGTGTGTGTGTGTGTTTCATGTTCCAGCATAATCACATTAGGATCTAGTAATCTGCCATGGTTTAAAACAGCCCCTCTCTCTCAATTGCCTCGATCACATGCAAATGTGTACTCTCCCGTGCGGATATATATCAGGCTGCCCGTGAGGGCTCTTTGATTTCAACTTCAAGGGAGCAATTTAGTTCTTTGTATGTCGTTTGCTAACCATGGACAAAACTTAGAGCCTGTCTAATAGTCTACTGTGTGCCCAGGATGGTCCAGATTCAGAAAAGAACATATGAAGGATTGCACTCATTCCTTAAAAAAAAAAAAGAATTATGTCCTAAAACTATTGGGGCAGCCATTTTTCTTCATTTACAGTGTTTTCAATTTACAAATATGAGACAATTTTTTTTTCAAATTATTTGTCTTTTTCAAATTATTTCTCTAACAGTTGAAGAACTAGGAAGTGATGTTAGGCTCTGAGTAAACATTCTTCCTCCATTCTGGTTATTGCTGATGGTTTGTGTTCTTCACATTTTATTGCAACAGATACAAGATTGGACAGAGAAAAAGGTTCAGATTTTAGCTCTCCAAATTCTAAAGTGTTTTACGTAAGGAAATTTATGCTTAAGCGTAGAAATCAAGAGGAGCATATTAACTTTCATTCAGCTATAAAGTGATAGTTCAATTCTATAAGTAATTTGTGTTTAGGACAATTTAAATAATACTTCAAAAGCTGCAATAGCTTTCAAGTTAGAAATTTGTTTTATTAGATCATGAAGTAACCCTCCCCTAAGGTAAATCTTTTTAATGCATCAGAGTATGTTTATAACTCTTATTCAAAAAAATAAGAGAGATTGGCTTAAATATGATAACAGCTTGGTTAGTGTCCATAGGAATTTTAGAGTTCCTTCTGAGGTCTTCAGTGCTGAAAGGAAAGGAAAGAGTGAAGCCCCAGTCTTGTGGGTTAGGGAATCCATCTTCAAAAAGAGGAGTAAAGGAATGAAGCCAGAGGTATGCAACTGTCCCCTCCTGCGACTAGGTGCTGTGAGGAAGCAGGAAGGTATGGGGGTTAGAAAAGCAGACCCTAGAACCACTTGGCTTGGTTCTGCTCTAGTTCTGCTGTGTATTACTTGTATGGCCTTGTTATCTAACCTGTCTGTGCTTAGTTTTTTCATCTGTAAAGTAGGACCATTGCTAATATCTCCCTCCTAGTTTTGTTGATTGGTTAAAAGAGTTAACTCATTAAAACAGACACTGAATGCTTCTTAAAGTAAACGCCAGGAAGACTGACATGTCTGTCACAACTTTTCTTGGAGTGGCATCCTTCTCAGTAGAGTTAAGTGCATCCCTGAGACTGACAGTGCCAAGAAAAGTTGTGTCCAGTGCCATTTTACTTTTTCTATGGGTTTCTAAGTTGTTTCCTTGATTAGCAATGGGGTTATAAAGTTTTTGAAGAAAGAGAGAATTCACAATTTTGAGGGATTCTCTATACTACTCAGCACAGTGCTTTGTACTTAAGTAACAGATAATTGATAAGACAATCTAATATACCACACATATCAAAGTCATCCATATTATAATTTATTATTCAATAGACAGTAGTTGCCAACACTATGCTAAATCCTTTGCACACATTGTTTCATTTCGTTCTCACACTAATCTTCACACAGGTAGTTATCAAAACCCCCTGTTTTCCAGGTGAGGAAGTATGAGGCTCAGAGATGTCTGGTGGCTTTCTCAAGGTCACACAGCTAGTAAATGACAGAGCTGGGAGTTTAACCCAGGTCTGTGGGAACGTTAAACCTATTCAGTTAGCACTCCTCTACACTGCCTCCCAATCTGTTTGGCTTTATAGAGACACTAATCAACTTGGTCATTTACAATTATTGTGTAAACCATGATGAAAATGGAAATGATTAAGGCTGGGAACCAGGCCTATTATTCTCGAATTAGCTTGAATCTTGTACAATGATTAGAATGCTGGGTTGAGGGGCGTGAGACTCAGGTTGCCTCCTGGGGCCTTTCCTGTCCTCAGCTCCTTCCACTACTACAAATAGATGTCTGAAAAGGCCTACAGGAGAAGTAAGAGTTACTTTTTCTCCTCTTTGGAAAAATATGATTAAGCTGAATCTACCTCATGTAGTATTAAGACATCAAGTGAACAGATTTACATGTCAATTAAAGACCAAGAGAGCAGTACTCAGACAAGTGAGTGGCAGATCAGTTTTTCCTTTTAAACAAAAGTTTTTAATGGACTTTAAAGATACCTTTCTCCCAAGATACCTGATGGGTGTTCTGACCATTTCAGGGAACAAAGAACATCCTGAGACCATAAGGAAATCCTTGGTCCATGTACGAGGTTATTTAGTGAGTGAGAGTAATGCAGGAGTGCTCTGCTATAACCACGTGATTCATTCTGCACCCTTGAAACAAATACATCCAGAATCCCAGAAGAGAAAACTAAGGACCCCAGGAGTTGTTCTGGGGAATGTTCAACACTCCCTTAGTGAAAACTCCATCCCAGGATAAATTTCAGAAGTGGATGATGAAACAATGAAAGCCACTGGCTGCTATCTGGCAAATCCTATACTTTTCCCGAGAAGAAAGAGCTCAGTCTCAGGTTTTGTGGAACTCCACAGCCAAAACATTTAGAATTAATCTTTGACTCGTGACTTTGTGACTGTTGTTGCTGGGAGAGGGGGCGAGAAAGAGGGAGGACATGAGGGATACCTCGGAAGAGCTCTCGAGTCTGCAGATACAAAGCTCCCCCGATACTCGCAGAGTCCCGGACTCCAAGCCTCTGCTGACCGCTCAGGAATCTAGGGCATCACCAAGCCTTGGTGGCCTTGCTGGCCTTGCTGGGAAAGAGTCCCGGGGTTTGCCAGTCCTCTGACACATGTGACTCTTTTCTGTCTCTGAGGTTTCATTTTTGAAAGATAAAAGTAATCAGACTTTTCATTCATGTTTATGGGGGTTTTGCAGTTAAGGATATACTTGCAGCTAGTTTTGAGCTCTTCACTGTGAAGTCCGGATCATTTTTTTGCACACATGAGGAACTTGTGTCTTGATGAATGTTTGATAAAAGCAAGCGAAAATTAAAAAAACAACATCAGCTGCTCAAATTCAATCCCATCGAAATAAGAATGTAGCACTATGTACCTTAAAACTGAGCTTAGAAATCCCTAGAAAGAACAGCAAGCAAGTAGATGCCCAACCCATGTTGCAGCAGACATAATTTTAAGCCATTGAAACTTTTAAGGACCTTGAACTATTTTCTTCAAATTTGACTTGCCTTTCTTTCTGCATCTGTGAATTTGCCAAGTTAAAGTTTATTGCTATAACAGCTTTTGAATGATAGTGCATCTCTTTTGAAAAGGTCTGAGTACTTTTTGATTATTTGATGGAAAGAACGTATGCTTTTCCCATTTTAAGTGTCTTTCAAACCCACAGCTCTGATATATATGAAATCTTTAAAAAAATGTTTTCACCCTTTTTAGGCTAAAACCATGAAAGTCATGAGTGGTTGCTGAAAGGATGTTTTGAATGAAATGGTTTCTCACCTCTAATCTCTGCAGCTAGCCTGTGGATCACACCTGATTCCTAAAGTTTCAGAATCTAGAATAAATGCAATGATCAGAAAGGCCAAAATACAAAACCTTAGGCAATAAAGCAGCGAGCACACCGGCCGGCTCCTAGGACAGGAAGCCACTGGAATCTGGTTGCTAGGAGACACTCGTCTTTCACTGGCAGCAGGAAGATGTCCTTGAGCGTGGCTTCCCCCGTGGTTGGCTTTGGACAAGCCGTGAATCAGACTGTCCCCAATAGTGCCGCCCTCCCAGCAGGGCCCACCAGCCCAAGGCACAGGTGTCACCGAGGGGCAATGATGGGTCGTATTCCCTCAGACAGTTTCTTACCCATACCTGCTTTTCTGATGTAATCTTCTGAAATCAACAAGCATTTGATACGTCTACTATTTGATATGGTTATAAGAATATGGAATAATAGCTTCCCAGGTAATCATTTAGGGCTTTTTTTTTATTTTACAAAATAAAATTATGCCCTAAATTATATGAAGCAGCCTACAAGCGCTATAAGAAAAAAGAGAGATAAGATAATTAGTTTGTGGTAATTAAAAGGTTTCCTAGAGAACAGGGCATCAGAGCGGGAGGCTTCTCCTGGGGAAGAATGAGTCTGGCGGATGAACATCCTGCCTGCTGCAAAAGGCCCTGGGGGGCAACGTGCTTGTCTGTCTTGCTCACAGAAGCATACCCCCCCCCCCACACACACACACAGGGCAGTACTGGGCAGGGTAAGTGCTCAGTGTTCAAGGGCTGTAGGAAGGAAGGAAGATGCATGGGTACGCACAGTGGGAGCCTGGTGGTCGCCAGGTGTTCCAGGGAAAAGCCAGTGGAAAGAATGCTCAAGGAAGAAGGCTGGCCTCGTTGTTGTTTGAGCATCAAATCTGTATCAGCAAATGGTGAGAAATGAGGTGGGCTGGGTGAGGTGCAGCCCGGTTATGAAGGCTCTTAAAAATCAAACAGAAAACGGCTTCAAAAATTAGGGAGCTACTGTGGGATTGTGAGCTTGGTGGAGATCAAACTTTTACAGTACAAATGCTTTTTCAAATGTGATTGTCTCTTAAATATGTGCAGTTTATTATATGTCAATTATAACTCAATAAAGCTGTTAAAAATACATGATCTCATTAGATGTTCAATATTTGGTGAAATGGACCTTATCATTATTTCATTTTTACAGATGAGGAAACTGAGACTCAGGGAGGTCCGTGGCTTGCCCAAGTTCATAGGAATCAGGTGACAAGCCAAGGCTTCCAGGCCGTCTGCCTCCAGGAGCCGCATTTGCTCCTTTCTGAACTCAGCCCTCCGCACAGGGACTTGGAACAAGGCCGGCCAGAGGCTGGGGAGGGCAGTTTTCTCCTTCTCCTCCCTTGCTTCATTCATCTTACCTTTCCTTTCCCATTCTTTCTCCTTCCCAGCCAGTGTCTCAGCATCAGAGTGATGCCCTGCTAAGCCACACATGTGTGGGGGCTCCTTGACTGTCATAGCTGCTGTAGGGCTAGCTTAGGGACAGTGCTATGCCATCTGGGACAGGAAGGGCAACACCTTTGGATCTGAAATATTATATCTGTAGCACTTCTTTGGAGAGATCTGATGTAAAAGGGAACACAAAGAATGAAATTTGGAGCCCATAAAATAGTACAAAGATTTGGACAATACATGGGGATATTACATTTAAAAACACATTAACTGCCTTGTGAGTTGTATTTAACTCATGCTAGTTTTGAGCCCAGGGCCTTGTGAAGCAAAATCTGGCCAAAACTCTGCAGTTGTTTGTGAAAAATCTTACTATTTGATGTTCTTATTATTACAATTAATATTGACAAATTAATTCTTGAAAAGTGGATTAAATGAATAGAAGCCAATAAATTTCGTTTTTCATTAAATGAGAAAGGATCATTTTGTTTTTGAAGCTTTTATTCTATTTTCATAATAAAACACCGTGGTCCCAAGGAAAAAAATTCTTTTCTAGTGTGGCAGTCAGTGTTTAAACGTGCATTTAAACGTGCATTTAAACAACCATCTGAATGATCTTCCAGACCTGGCTTCAAAAGCAAACCTCACATGCATGTAGTGATAATCATTTAGATTTTGACTTGCATATTAAATGGCCTCAACTCTAAGTACCTAGATCACATTAAAGAGGAAGCATAGTGCTGTGGGCTTTGGAGGCAGATGACTCTGAAGTTGGAATCTGCATTTTACCATTTACTAGATGTCGCTGGTATTAGATGTTAATTAGCCTCTGTGAGCCTCAGTTTCCCAATCTGTAAAATGGCAACAATGAGTCCTGTTTAACAGGTTTGTTGTGGCAATTAGATAACAAAATGGATGTAAGGTATGGTGCACAGTGGCAGGCGTGCAGTGAGCCCTTATCAAGTGAATGGTGACACTGACATCATCATCAGCTCATCTTCATCAGCGCCACTACCTGAAACACTCTGGCCTAGTCCATAGACATTAGAGAAAAACAACCTTATTTGTTTGGGCTTCTGGACTCTCCCAAGGCTGAAACTTATATTTATAATACTACAACTTTGATACATTTCTTTCCTTAACAGTTCCCTCAGCAGCCTTCCTTTTCTAACCAACTTGTACATATAGAGTTATTCAGCAAATGACACCAAAGAGTTTCTTAGTAAATGTTTGTTGAATGAATGTGTGAAATAAGCAACGCCACAGTCAAAGCAAGTTTACTTTCTTCCATTGATTCCAGTGAAGCCTCTTTTTCTCATGAAAGGGATGGCGATGGTTGGTACATGGTGCTGTTGATAAACGGAAGTGACATGGTACATGTGGCCTGTGTGTGCAGGGACTACTGGCCCATGAACCCAATCATTCAGAAATTCCTTTTCATTATATTGCAAAGCAACCAGCTGCAAAAGGAAAATCTAGTTGTTAACTCTATCTAGTTGTTAACTAGTTCTTTTACAGAAAATATTCAGGTTGGCAGGAATTTTTTCACTGAATCCTTTTTTCCCACCCCACCCAGAACCCCAGTCTGCATCACGGGTATAGACAAGCTGTAAAACATGTGTGTGCTGGGGAAAAAACAGTATTATACTGTTTTTGCCAGTTGAATACATGGCAAATGGGAGCAGAATTAAGACAAACAAACAACAGCAAGGAAGTCAAGAAGCCTGCAGGGGCGAAAGACAGTTTGGGCGGACAAGACACCTCTTCCCAAGGGGCATTAAACCAACAACTGGAAACAAGAGGTCTCTTCTTAGTAATAGAGTCAGACATATACACACCCTTTCATCTTATAGTTATACATTGAAGGGAAAAAAAATTTTAAGTATTGGGCCTATATTTTCCTTTATTATCAGAGGCTCTCCTTCCAAATTCTACCAAGAATGCTGGTACTAGTAGTAATCTTGAACAGGTCCTAAGATCCTGGGAAACCTCACTTAGCTTCAGAGGCAAAGCTTAGATCACCATGCCAGAACCTAGTTTCGGGTTCCTACTGGGACCAGTCACTGCCACTGGTTCTGTTTTGAGCTATCTCACCTGGGAATCTGGCTCTATCTTTCTTTGAATGTGCCCAGCCCAAGGGGCTCATCCTAAAGGAATATCAGATTAGACCACCAGACCTGTGTCTGAGTAATACTGTTTTTTCCCAGCACACATTTTCCCATCCGTCCATCCATCCTTTCAACAAATATCCTCATACTCTCAAAGGCATAATTGTTTATACCATGTTTGTCTTCTTGACTACTTTATCTCCAAAACTTAGCCCCTACCTGGCATAAGCTAACCATTGAAGGAATATTTGTTCAAAAAATGAATGAACAGTTATAAAATGCCCACTATATGTTGGTTGAATAGAGGGGCATGGATTTGACAAAACACAGTTCCTGCCTTCTTGGTGTTCACAGCTATTTTTCAGTATGGCTTTGTACCCCATCAGGAAAAAAAATAGATTTCAGGGTTGCTAATGCTCTCTTTGTATTCAACTGACTGGCCGTTTCAATAATTGCCTGCATAATGCACCAAAACAGATGCACGCTTCCCTTCGGAGAGAAATGAGAAACAAGCCAAACAGCTTCACATCACTCAAATTCTGACCACTTCTTCCTAAAGTGCACAGCACCTTCAGTCACTAATGGTTGGAAGAGACATTGGGGACACTAATCCTAATGCGCCATTTCCTACAGGTCTTGTTAGTTCCCAAAACCATCTGTAAGAAGTTATTGTGTTTGGCTTTCTTAAGCCATATTTTTTAAGCAAGACATTTAATTAGCGCTTGTTAGGATGTTTCGAGTGCTTTGGCCACTTGTCTCACCCCTGCTGTTTCTTCTTGGTCAGCATATTTTCTGGAAGTGTTGCTTCCGGGAAGGGGCATACGATGCATCTCTTTTTGGAGGGTTGCAGTGCGTGGCCACATGAGGCAAGTGGAGAGACCGGCCGTCAGGCTGTGCAGAAAGAGCCTCCGTGTTCACAGTGGCTACTTTGAAAGGCTTCTGGTTTTGACATTTTTTCTGGAGAAAACTGAGATCTCAAAATGGGTTTGAAACCAACAACTAAAGATGTGTACACTAGAGAAGAATGTCACAAAGGGAAATGTATTTGAAATCTTAAATCTAAGCACCTTTGTCAAAAAGAGTTTGCTTGTAAGGACATAATTTTTCGTTGCTCTAAGAAGACCTTATGAAAACTGCAAAATAGTTCATGACACTGAAAAATCCACCAATATACCCTAAAATAATAAATAGGTTGAGTGCAGTTATATTATTTTTACAAATATTTAATACCATAAATTAATTAAAGCTTCAAACTGTTTTACGAAGTAAGACATTTTTACTGAGTTTCCTTCTAAATCCTTAATCCATATTTGGATTAGAATGGCTTGAGATTTATACTAGTTTATGAATCATGAATGCACATCAAATCTGGTTATACTTATTTTAAGACAATATGGAATCTGTGAAATGAAGAAAAGTGTATCTAGATAGGTTAAAAAATGTCATATAACCTACTAAGAGAACCTGTTCATATTTTTTTCTGAAACACATATTTCAAAAGGAACAAAAAGCAAAAGGCTGCATGTTGATTATTGCTTTAGTGATAATTAAGAGAAATTTTCCTTCTCTTTGAATTTTAATGTGCTCCTTTAAGGTAATCCTTGATTAAAAGGGAGAAGTGCAATAAATGTAATATAGAGTTAGCCAAATTATTAAATCTCCATATTCCACATGTAAAGTAATTTCTATTGGAATCCCTTTTGCCTCTGTAATCTAAACGTTTACATATATTAAAGGCGGCAGTGAAGGATTAGCGTTTGGCACTGGGTGTCAAAACATTTCCCGCTGGGCTCTCAACCACTAACAAGCTTTTTTGTTTGGGTAGTATGTAATGGGGAGGGAAGTGGGAGAAGAAGGGTTGGGTTGGCCAGCTCTTGACATCTGAAATCTTTATCAGTCACAGCAACTTTTTCGGTGTGTGTCGATGATTTGTGGTATTGTTGTTTATCCGTGTATCATTCACTCGGACTCTCTGTTTAGATGCAAAGGTCTCAAGACCATCTGCAATCTTGGTGGGTAGCTGTAGCAGCCCAGCCAGACATCTGGCTGTCAGTTATAATTGCATCCCTGTCCTTAAAGTTGTTGTTAGAGTCTCCAGATTCCCTTTGAACGTTCTACTGCGATGCACCACAGTTTCAGGCCGTTGATGTGAGAGCTGGAGTCAATTCCTGGCTTTAGTCTAGTTGGAAACAAGATTTATGAAATTAATCCATTTTGCTGGAAGGGTGGTTGTTTTTGTCTGCATTGAGTTTAATGATACATCAGTTTGCTCTGCAGCCTGTACGACTCACTCTTTGAACACAGAAAGAAAAAGTGCATCCGAAAATTATTTTCATGGTGTTGCCATGTTTACTGTTTCCTGTTGTCTTTGCCTGAAAGTGTTTTAGCAAAAATTAAGGTTGAGTATAAAAACATTTGAGCCAGAGGATGAAAGGAGTTGTTATTATGTTTCCTCTCTAGGTTAGTCTGGTTGCCTTTGATTTAAGCACTATAGACTTAGGACAGGATATGACACCAATTAAAAACATGGGACTTAATTTTTGGACTAAACAATCACATAATCCTTCTTCTGGTATCTGGTTGAGGGTTACTGACATGACATTTATTTTTCAGCCACAATCCTAAATTTATTGGGTTGGCTTTATTTAAGGTACATGGGGCAACTAATATTAGTACATGTAAAAGCCTAACAATGTCTCAAAATTGTAAAGCAGCTATTATAAAGAGAATATATTTTTTCCTGATGACTGTCAACACCAGGCCGAGAACGCATGCAAACTTATTCCATGAGCCCCAGACTCATTCTTCTCAGTTGGAGGCAGATTTTGATTTAAGATCTAAATTTCAAAACAAATCAATTAATTTTATCTCATAAAGTACAATGGGGAAAAATTTTACTAATAACCTCTCCTTAGCCTTAAATTGAAATTGCATTGCTATCAAGAGAGTTTTACTATTTATTGAAAAACAAGTTTAGATAGTCATCATAAAATAATACATTAATTGTTTAAAAACATGAAAAGTAATGTACTGTATTTTGGCAACATTTAAATCACACAATTAAATATTAGTGCTTAATTTTAATGCAAAAATAATTAAAATGAAGGCATGCAAATATAATGAGCCAGGTCAGCCTCCCCATCTTTTCACTTTGACACCTTGTTTTACTCTAGCTAATGATGCTATGAAAAAAGTATTAGCGGTTTCAGTTCAGCCCCTGGTGGTCTATGTCACATATTGCATAGCCTGCTGGTGGGTCCTACAGGGCTATTTCTCATTTGCAGACAGTAGTCTTTTATAGCTCTGTCTGGAAGTGGGGGGATCTTGGAGGGAGGGTGGCCTGTTTTAACCTATTTATTATGCACTTAAAAATAGTGAAAATGTTTATAGAAAGAAGTGAAATTAAATTTTGTAAGGCACTTTAGTGGATTTATATGTTCAAGTTTGAACCTACAACTCCATACCAAGTGCTCAAGTAAAGTCATTATGTTTAAAAGAAAAAAGTCACTTATGACTTCTACTCCATGTGGAAAATTACCAAAGACTGCAATTTTTCTAACCACGAACTTTCTCATTTCCCATGTGCAGTTGGTTAGCTCCTCACTATATCCCCAAGGAGTCTGTGTGATTCTGAAGCACTGCAGAAAAATGAGAATTTCCACACTTAGAAAGAGCCAAGGCAGCATTTGTAATGATTAAAAATAAGAGCAGAAGAAGTAAAAGAGGAAGGAAAGATTGGCCCTCAGGTTTCTTTCTCCTCTGTGAAAAATGAGAGTGGGAGTTCCTAGGTGAGAGTCAAATGTGGGCTTGCTTTTAATTTTTATAGGACATTAGGAGGGAAAAAGAGAAAGAAAAAGAATAGCAACTCTCTTAAATTTCCTAACTCAAAGTTGCTTGCAGTGAATGCTAAAATGAAAGGAGTCATCAAGGCCAAATTCACTATGCAGCTTTTGTGAACTGTTAGAAACAATTTCCAGGAACTGTGCTTTTTACATAGGTTTGCTTTCACTCTCAGCTTGAGTGTTAATTTTTGACTAGTCCTTTCTATCCTTTCCTCGAATGTACACAGCTGGATTCTTCAGCATTCCTTTCTCTCTCTCATACACACACACACACACACACACACGCACACACACACACACGTATGTGTACATGTACACACGCATACACACACATTCTATATATTTAAAGAAAGCAAACCCCTATCCACTCGCTAACAGTATTTTAAAAAGCAGCTTGATAGTTGGATTAGAGAATAGAATTCTTTCAAAGACAACTCTTGTGTGCACAACGTGTTAACTGTTTTTTGTGCCACCATTTTATTGTATGCGAGCAGACGCCAAAATGGTGGTTCCAGCATTTTGTTGTATAAGGGCTTCTTCACATTCAGCCTGCGATCGAAGAACCAGTTTGTATACCAATAGAAAAGCCTGATCTCTCAGGCCGGGAGACTGATTAAATAAAGCAAACACACAAATCTTCCACTCACTGCTTTGCAGATGCTTAAGCAAAATTTTAGATAATATAAGTACAAAGAGAACAAATCCTGGTTAAAATTAAAAATGCAACAGAAATTATATTTCAGTTAAATATATAACTCCATGGTGTTGGAAAATGCATATGTTATTAAAAGACCCTCGAACGTCGCAATTAGTAAGCTACCTTGAGAAAAGATCCAAGACAGAGTTAGCATAGAGAATGTGGATGTTTTACTTGTGAATAAACGATCTTTCCAGATCAAGGTTGAGGTCATTGGTGAGCTAGTTTAGGTGAGCTCATTCCACAGTTATTTGCACATGCAAATTGGGGTTCCAATTTTTAAAATACGACTGCCTTTTGTTCACGAGATGAGCTTTGATTAAGTTCTTAAAATATGAATATTCAAATAATTGAACAATGTACCTTTGCTAATAGTTCTTAGTTTTAATTAGCTCCTGAATAGAACCAAAGCTAAAATGGATTTTTACTTACCCTTAACTGGATTTCAAATTGGCGACAGATAAATTTGACTAGGAGAAGATTTGACATTGCCCTCTATTACCTGCAGCTGAATTAACACCCTCTTTTTTCTGAAGAAAAACATTTTCTTCTCAATGAGGTATATATTTTTAGACTGAAGAAAACTGAGGCTCATAGCATATAGTATTTGGTTGTTTGGGATTTTTTTTTTGCCTTTTGACTGCAGTTGCCAAACATGTGAGATTATAAAAATGATTGTGCTTCATAAAATAGACCTGCAGCAACACTGTTTACGGCACACACAACAATATTATTTTCTGCTGTTTGGTGTGCAGAAGTTGTAAATAGGAAAATGTGTAAGCTATTAAATCTAGTAGCAATAGGACTCTTAAAGCAAGGTTTATTATACCAATGCCTGAGAAGCTTTACTTTTTTATCTGTGTGTGTTAAATTTTCGTGTTTGCAACAGTATTTTAGCTCTGGAGCCATTTATCTGGTAGCATCTTGGAGGAAAAAAAAAAAAAAAGAAATGGACAGATGTCCATAAACAAAGGGCTCCACCTGGTGGGAAAGAGGAGGTATGAAATGTTGATGAAGAGAACTAATGCTGCAAAGGCAAACAGATGTTAGGGCAGCCTGTGTGTGTGTGTGTGTGTGTGTGTGTGTGTGTGTGTGTGTGTGTGTGTGTGTGTGTGCGTGTGCGTATGTGTGTCTGTGTGTGTGTCTGTGTGTCTGTGTGTCTCTGTGTGTGTTAATGAATATATTTGAAGGAAAGAAAATGACACAATCCTCCAAATTTGAATTCGAGTGTTATTATAGCCTTACAGATAATATTATTTGATTATTTCATGTTCAGTCCTTCCATTTACAAATTATTTTATTCCAAATACATACATCTGAATAGATATTAACATGTGATCCTGACAGATATTGAGCACAATAGAAGGAAAACTATCCGTATCATCTGACTATCTTGCTTTTTAGTAGAATGCCTTTTTAGTAGTCTGCCATTAGCAGACAAATTTAAACAAAGAAAGCCTTTGCTGCAACACAAGGGTGTGCTTTTTGGGTGGCTTTTTGGCTCACCTTTGCAAGAAGACCTGCAAAGCATGTGTTGCTGAGCTCAGTCAGGGGAGGGAAGAGTTTCAAATCCATGACGAACAGAAAATTGCTCATTTTTAAGTGCCATTTGTGGCTGAAATGTTGAAGAATTTGAATCTACATATTGTGATTCTTCCACCTTTTCAAACTCTAAAATTAGGGCAGGAATTACACATATCAAATGCTATGCAAAATGTAAAATAGGCATGCGTTTATGGCTTTCTACGTAAGGTGGAAATTAAATCTTCAGCCTCCAATAAAATTGTATTTCTGTAATAAAACTGCTGCACCTTGACTCTAGACTACATTGAATCCCAAATTAAACACCCCATTTGCTGTACTGTAACAAGCAAAAAGGTTTGCTACACTGAACAATATTACAGGTAGGAAAAAACGTATTCTATTTTGCTTTACCATCTATGGGGAGTCCACCAAAATGGCTTCATTCCCCATCCTTTCTTTTTTAGAAAAGAGTGTTCTAAAAAAAGTGAGGGAAATTTTTAAGGTTTGTCTTTCATTGCTAAAATTTATATTTCTTCCTAAATTATATAAATCAGCATAGGTGACTAGGCTTAAAAAAGTCAATCAAGTAGGATATTTACTACAAAATGCCCTACTGCATTTCATGGCTAACTCAGCCTGACAAGCAGAAACAGCTGGTGTGCTAAAGGCTAGGTACATTTCTTTACGCATTATATATAGCGTAGATGCTTTTCCCTGTAACGTACACGCACCGTTCACTCCATTTCCACATCTGAAGTGCACACATACTGCTACATAATCTATGAATGGTTTAAGCTTAGAATGTTAATACATGTTCTGTATTTATCTCACCCAGTGTTGATTTAGAAGAATTAGACTGGGTGTTATTTTAAGCAGTGTGATGTTATAGATTGATTTTTTTTCCTCCACCATGCCATGGCCTAGCCAACACTGACTTCTGGCCATTCGTGAAGTGTCTATTAGAAATGAAAGGCTACCGAGGGTGAGGAATGGAGAGTGATGAATGGTAATATTGCTTCGTCTTACCAACTGAAGTGCAGGCGAGCAAAGACAGGGAGCTGTCTGTGCCTCTGTCTGCCTCAGCTGTCCTCCCTGGGCTCCCTGTCCTCCCTGAGCCACCCTCTAGTGGACTGAGGGGGGAATTTCCTTTCCTGGCAGCTTCACCCTGCTATTCGTTTAATAAATATGCTCCCCTCCCCCTCTCTCAGGAGATGGTGGATATTATTAACCTTCAAGCAAGATACAGCGAGATGAATGTTAATCACGAAGGGATTTCTAATCAAGTTTAATGGTGTAGGACATAGAGAAGTTGTGTTAGCAGTTTCAATCCTGCTAAAAATGCTAATTGTTAATGTTTCATATGATAGGTGAGGATAATAGGAAAATGGCAACAGCTTTATAGTTTCAATTTGGAAGTTGTTGCCTATAATTTTGAGGCATATATAGAGGAAAGGGGTAGAGTCCTTAGTATGAATGACTTGTCAAGAGACTAATTTAGGGTTACTTCTTTAGAGAAATTGGAGATTTGAGGCTTGATGTCTACTCTGCTCAAGAAAGAGAATTCTTTGCTAGGAGGAAATCTCTTAGGATCAGAAGCCAACAGGAGAAATTTTGGACCTAGAAACAACAATACGAGTCTACACTGAAGGATACAAAAGTTATAGTATCAAGTACTGATCTTTTGAACACTTTCTATCTTTTATATTTCCTTCTGTGTCATTTTTGCCAACATATAAAGACAATGTTTTTAAAGCAGGTATTTTATCCTGACCTAGGACATATAGTAAGAGCACTTAGTCGTCCTAGATGATAACCAAGAGTAACACCATTTTTGTCTTCATCAATTCATCTCTTTACCTAGGCTCTGGTGTAAGGACACCCCACTGTCCCCAGCTTCAGTGTGCCCAGTCTTGTAAAGTTGGCACCTCATGTACCTCTGTTGTCTGTCTGGCTATTTGAGCTGGGGTTCTTTGGGGGCAGATACACACAAGGAAATACAGGTTATTGAATGTTATATGAGCAATGTGTTCTGCATGTATTTTTACAACTACCCTGAATTCTATGGATCAAGCTTAAACTTCTACTATATTTCATGGTGTCACCATGTTATGGTGTCACCATATGTCATGGTGTCACCTACTAATGAACTGGAAAGTCTTTGCTGCAGTGCAGCTTACCAGTTGAATATGGGCCTTGAAAAATTTCTTTGTTTTTTGGAATTTGCATATTTAGTCTACGTTTAGAAAACACCTAAATAATAAATGCAAATTATAAAAAAAATCCTTTAAGGATATGAGCCTATACGCATGTGGACCATTTTAACTATATTGTTCCAGCCTCCATATGTGGCTTTTGTCTTTTTTTTTTTTCAGACTCCTAAAAAACTGATTCAACACGAGAAGATCTAAGTGATTCCCAGGTGCTAGCAAGAGATATGATATTAGTGACTAGCATTATTTTCCTGTCAATAATGATAATTATACTAATTAGTCCAGGCATCACACCTGTGTAAAACTCTTATTCCTATTTTACAGACGAAGTAACTGAGACATCAAAGGTTAATTGCTTGCCCAAAGCCATGTAGCAACTTGGTGAGTACTACAATTTAAAATCTCACTCTATCGTTTCCTTGGCAATGGAACAAAATTATTTATTGCTTGTATCACAGGAGGTTGGTGTTGATGAACAATGGAGCAAAGAGGTCACATATTATTTGTTTTAAAATTGTAAAGCCTTTCTCACATGAGTAGAGTCTTTTAGTAGATTCGTTTAGGTTGAAGTTACTTTAGCATCATAAAGTGCCACGTATGTACTTTCAGCAGAATCAACAGTCACCCAGGCACATGGGGAGATGCTAATTAGAGATGAGACAGACCCCAATGTATTCTTCCTTTGAAGATAGAGTAAATTATTTTCATCTTCTCTGACAGAAGAGTATATGGGCTTTTTCCTCTACCCAAATGTTTCAGTGCAAACTGCAACTGTACTTCAAGAGGCAGTTTTACATGCAGGCACTCAGAGAACAATGTGGAGAATCAGTCCCTTGGGATAAAAAAAATTTTTTTAAACAGCAACAACAAACTTGAAAACAGATGGTTCTGATACAGTCTGTTAAGAATGTAAACAGGAAAATATCTTTGTTGACTTATTTCTTAGTAATCAGTAGTAATTATTTATTGTCTAGGGATGAATTACAGATTTCACAAGCATGGCCACAAATGGCCTCTGAAAAGTGAAACTAAATTTTTGACATTAGTGAGGAATTAGTGACCCCTGCCCAACCTTTCTCATTAGCATTCTTCTTGATTGATATAAAGGAATGAAACTCTTGGAGAGGAGAATTTCTTCATTCTTCCTTTTTTCTTTTGTCATCATTAAATTTAAAGTTATTATGCCCCTCTGACTAACCCATGAATAGGTTCATTTTAAAAAGAAATTAAAGTTTCTCTGTAGATTAGAGAACTAAAGTTCTCTTTATTCCCTCCCTTCTTCCTTCCAATTCTTCCTTCCTTCCTTCCTTCCTTCCTTCCTTCCTTCCTTCCTTCCTTCCTTCCTTCCTTCCTTCCTTCCTTCCCTCCCTCCCTCCCTCCCTCCCTCCTTCCTTCCTTTCCTCTTCTTTTTGGAGGAGGATTTATTATTCTAGATGAAGATAGAATATTCTCTCTTTAGAGTCTGGGCTGAATAAAAGAAAATCCTTATATTTCTTTGTCAAAGACTTTCTTTTCTGATGGTTACTTAGAGTCAATAAACTTTAAATGAGTACTTCTTACTTGCAAAGCCCCGTGCTAGACACTGGGGATACAAAGATGAGATCAGACATACTTTCTTCTTTTATAGGGTCCATGGTTTAACAGGAGAGGCAGATATGTCAACAAATAACTCTTGCTCAGTTTGTCAGGAAGTGGACAAAGTGGCATGGACAGGGTGAAGGGAAGGGGTGATCCCTTGGGAGATCAGAGAGCTTCACAGAAGAGATATTGGATCAGGTATTAAATATTGCTGTTACCGATTCCTGGCTGTCCGCTGTGAGTAACGAAAATTCAAATTGCTGGCCAGTTTTCTGGATGGCGCCAGTATACAGTATCTGTTGTTTGGGCAGGATGTAGACAAGATCATGAGATCCTTCCATGATCCAGAAGTTTTGAAAGGCACCCTTCTTTTATATACAATACTTGTAAAAGAAAACTTAGTCTGTATTTCTGCATGATGATATGCCTTTGGAAAGAGTAGTCCCTTTTTTACCATGTAATTCAGCCATCTGAAGATACTTGTTATTAAAATAAACTAGTACAAATAGTCTATGCATTACATCCTGGAGGCTCTAGGCATTTCTATTATTCAACAATATTCAAGAACTGTTTAGTGCTTATCACATGCCAGACACTATGCTAGGCATGTCAATTAAGAGGATAAATACTATATGTAACCTCTCCTTTGTAGAACATAAAACTGGGTTGGGCAGGACAATATCCAAATTATTTATTAGTGAAAATGTGACAAGTGCTGTTGTAAGCAATAAATGCTGATTTGTCTACCCTGATTCTATTCTTTCTTCTGGAGATAGCATCTAGATTTTGTTTATAGAACTACCCTTCACCATTGCTTGCAACCTCAGTGGGGGCTCTCAGTCAAGGTGCCCCACCCCCAGCTTGTGATCCAAGATGGGCCAATCAAATGCTCTTATCCAGTAATGAGCGCTCTCCCTCTACAGTTTCATAGTCTATCTTAAAAGTTTATAGTTGATTCATCCTTAACTTTTCTTTTGATTTTGAGAGTTACTCTTATATCCTCCTGATGAATTTAAGTTAATCATTTTCAACTCCTCACAACAAGTTATAGTATTTATAGCACTGCCTAACAAGCCAGGATTCAAACAAGAAGTAAACTAAATCGTGGCATGATTTTGAGGATTTAGTGCAGTTTAAAAATAGACAATCCATTTGACTATCTGTTATGCTTAGAACATGCTATTTTGAATAGCATGAGTTAGATGACACAGGATTAATTTTCACCTTCTTGTGTCTATAATAAAAAACATTTCCATAATAATTATAATAATATCAGGAATCATAAATTGTATTTAAAAATGTAAATATAGTCTAGAGTTGTGTTAACTTTCTTATGTAAGAATATGAAGGTCAATAGCTAATTTAAAAAGCCGCTAGATCCAGAAATGTAGGTAAAATACAGCTACCCAACTGAAGAACTGAAAAATCACAAATTAACTCAAACTGGGGAGAAAATGAAGAGAGAAGGCAGGCATATAAATGAGTGAAATTGTTCCTCTTTTATGGAGAGAAGTCAGTAGGTATTGACTGCCTAAGGTTGGGAAATCAAGAGAGAGAGATGCAGGCATATTCTTTATTTAGAGTTAAAGTAGAAACCACTGGAAGAGCTAAAATATAAATTTATTAACAGTGTCTTCCTTTGGGGAGTGGTTAGTAGGAAAAGGGGGTGGATAGAGGGTATAATTTGACATAAACTTGGCTGGAGAAGATCTGGCATTATAGAAATATATGAGTCATTAACCTAGTGATGGCATTAAGAAAGAGATATTATCCTGGGCTATGTTGAGACAAGTATCATTTGCAGCTAGGAAATAATTCTTGTTAAAATTTATTGTAGGTCGGGCTTTTATTTGAATGTTACACTTTGGGTGTGTAACTTAAAACATATGTATGAAAATTGCAAAGAATTCATGTACAGAAGAGGCAAATGATGACAAGGCTTGGAAACTATGTACACAAGGAAAGGAGGCGAGTTGTTTATCCTGGAGAAGAGAAGGCTGAAGGGAGATGAGATTAACAAACTTTGGGCAGTGAGGTGGAAACATGGGGAAAACCAACCAACCTTCCCCATCTCACTGGACCCAGCAGAAGAAAAGGGGTTTAGACTGTATCAAGAGAGGTTCTGTTTTTAAGACACAGAAAAACTTTGTGATCTGAAAGTGTGACTGAACTTGGGAACAGGCTGTTCCAAGAACGTTTGGAGTACTTTAGAAATAAAATAGAACGATTCGTTTTCAAAATAAGAATTTGTACCAGACTAGAGATCCCTTTAGAGATACAGCAAGTACATTCTATAGTTAGATGTCTGTGAATTTACATATGGAGAAAGGTTAATGATAAAATGGTCCAAATAGTCCTACCTTGGCTGTGATTCCCAGGTGATATCTCATTAGGGAAGAAAAAATCAATATTCACAATTTTTTTCTTTGAAGTACTATGCTAACTACTGGTTTCTTTAAAATATATATGCATGCACACATACATATTACTTTATATATCATGTTTTAAAAGAAATTCATATATTCTTAGCAGTAATAGTTCTCAGATTCAGTTTGTACCATTATTAAAATATTTATGATTTATTTTCCCAACAAAAAAGTAGTAAGTTTTTAATGCTGAAAATCTTCAAAAACACAGAAAGCACAAGAAATACATTTTTTTTTCATTAAAGAGTGAGCAAGCAAACAAAAGCACATGAATAGATTCAGTTCTCCCTTATCCTGACTGCTGCCAACTGATCCAGCTGGGTTTCCCTTTGACTGGAATCTGCTACCCTAGGCCGATCCCTACAAGAAGGAGATCTGCGTGCAGGATCAGCTGCATCTTCATCTTTCCTCCTCACTGCAACTGGATCTCACTTTCCCATTCTCAGCCACTTACATGTTGAAACAATTATTAGAAATATGGTGAAGGAGTATTGACTTACCTGGCAGCTAAATCAGAGTTACTCCCTTTTGAAATCTGGTTATATAATTGGTTTCCACGTAGCTGTGGCCCTGGCACATTTAGTTGAGACATTAAAATTAACATCTGAATGTTGGTTCAGGCATGTGTATTTAATACCTGGATAGAATTCTTCAACTTTGGACTTTGGGTCTAAAGAAGAAGAAGCCTGTCTACCTGAAGCTCGTAGTTTCTTGAGATTTGTAGGGGCAGGGAGGGGAGAGTGAAGGAAATGACTATCGGTGCTTTAATCAACAGTGGCTGCCACAACAGGATTCCAGAGCTTGAAAAAGTTTGAACATTACAGTCCATACTGACTGCAGGTGACAGAGGCACCTTACTGGCCACATCTTTCCATGCTTGCATAGAGTTGAGTTACGGACAGACATACCTAATTTTATCGCACTTTGCTTTATTGCACTTGTAGACATTGCTTTCTTTTTTAATTGAAGGTTTGTTGCAATCCTATGTAAACAAATCTATTGGCATCATTTTTCCAACAGCATTCTGCCAACAGCATGTGCTCACTTTGTATCTCTGGGTCACATTTTGATAATATTTCAAACTTTTTCTTTATTATTATATTTGTTGTGTTGATCTGTGATCAGTGATCTTTGATGTTGTTATTGTAATTTGAGGGGGAACCACAAATAGCACCCATACAAGATGGTGAACTTGATTGATAAATGTGTGTGTTCTAACAATACATAAAATATTTCAAAATAGCTAGACGAGAAGACCTGAACTATTCCCAACATATCGAAATGATAAATACTTGAGGTGATGGATACCCTAAATACCCTGACTTGATCATTACACATACCATGCATGTACAAAATATCACATATACCCTATAAATATGTGCAAATATTATGTGTCCATTAAAAATGTAGATTTATGCAAATAGGGCCAACCTCAGGCATGGTTAATCAGACTCCTGTTCTTTTCCTCTGAAATTCTCTTTACTCTTTGCTCTTCCATGTGTCAGCTTTGTTCTCAGACTGACTCTCTTCAGGGTCACAAGACAACTGCTACAAGCCCTGGGGCTGCAGCTTCCCCATTCACTTATGGGATAGAAACCATTTGTTGCCACAACCAGAGCAAAGTAGCCTGGGTTTGCTCTGATTGGACTGATGCAAGCTGCAAACCAAGCACAGTAAGCAGGTGGTGTAAGATTATGAAGGTTGACTAAGACCAGCAGGGCCCTCCTCTGAAACTAAAGATGGGGACAGTCCCACTTAAACCCTATCCTAGCTATACAGAGGAAAATCTGGAGCAGCTGTTAAGAACAGGGTAGAGGGGCAATGGATCCTGCGAGAATGACCAAAAAATGGCTCACCATTTACTGGGCTCTGGGTAAGGCTTCTGGCTCTGGGGAAGTCCCTGGGGTGACTAGAATGTTCTGATTGATTGAGACAGAAGAGTCTCATTGTCCTGGTCAGATGGGGGCTGGGTGTCAGACAATTTGACTAAAGAACATAGATGGATATTTCTTGTAAAAAGGAGAATGTTGTGTGTGTTCTGACTGTTCTACTGATCAGCCATTTCCCAGTCTCTCTCCCTGTCTTCAGGACTCCCTGTTCCCTGAGACACAACAATATTGAAATTAGTCCAATTAATAACCCTAAAATGGCCTCTAAGTGTTCAAGTGAAAGGCAGAGTCACAAGTCTCTCACTGTAAATCAAAAGCTAGAAATGATTAAGCTTAATGAGGAAGGCACATCGAAAGCCAAGATAGGCCAAAAGCTATACCTCTTGCGCCAGTTAGACAAATTATGAATGCCAAGAAAAAGTTCTTGATGGAAATTAAAAGTGCTACTCCAGTGAACACATGAATGATAAGAAAGCAAAACAGTCTTTTTGCTGATATGGAGAAGGTTTTAGTGGTCTGGAGAGAAGATCAAACCAGCCACAACGTTCTCTTATACACATTTCGTACCACATAGAAATCTCTAAGACATTCGCCAGGGACCGCACGTTTTGGGCCAAACTGCATTTTATTTAAATCATCACAACTACAGATCATAATGTACTTTAGGTGTTGCTTTTCAATAATTATACAATTTTCATTTACAAAAACAATTAAACAACTAAATTAAACAATTAAAGTTCCTAGTACTTTTTTACGTATGGCACTGCATAAAACATTTTCCTCTATGAAGAGGGACCAAACAAAATTTACATAAGTATCTGATTCACTCCTTTTTCCATGGGCGGCACAAACTCTGCAGGCTCCCGTAGGACATTTTTTCTTTCCACTCACTGGAATACACGTAGGTTCATACTGCTTCATATCACCTGACAATCTTTAGGGTGGATCTTTACGAGGTGCTCTCCTTGCACCCCCAGGGGAAGGGCTGGACAGATTGTCTCTGGCTCCGGAGAGCGTTCATTATTGTCATCTGTTATCCAGTCTCTTGCCACTGATAGCAGAAACTGTTTATACTTCATTTTTGCTTGTGGATTGAGGATGTTATACACTCTAAATGAATTGAAAAATCCACAGTTTATAAGGTACAGCACTACTTTTTTGTCCATTTCATTGTTTTCCTTAGAATGGAACAACACGAAAGGAATTGACCCGCATGGTCAACGCCTTTCATGTGGGCATTGTATTCCTTGATGCAGGCAGGTTTTACAATATTCTATCCCGTTTTCTATTTTGTTTTCCTGTTGTCGAGACAGAAATGTCATGGATCATTGATATCATTCAGACAACCTTGCTTGTCTTTTCATGCTAGGAGAAGAATATTGCCTTTTTTGGAAAGTATTATGTCACCTTTCTTCATTGTTGATGTTTTCATTTTCAAATTTGGCAGTAAACCTCTACTCTCCCTAATGGACAAGACAGTGTGTTGACATCCAAGGTCCATAACAGATGGCGCACGAAACACAAGAAAACCTGTGAGCGATACAAAAGGTGTTAAGCCAAAGCCTAATCCAGAGCAAGGCCCTAACTTTCTGCAGTTCGAGAGTTAAAAGGCTGAGAGGGGTGAGGAAGCTTCAGAAGAAAAGTTTGAAGTTAGCAGAGGTTGATGCATGAGGTTTAAGGAAAGAAGCCATCTCCATAACATAAAAGATGCAAAGTGAAGCAGCAAGGGCTGATGTGGAGGCTACAGTGAGATCAAGCCAAAATAATGTATGAAGGTGGCTACACTGAACAACAGATTTTCAATGTAGATTGAACAGACTTAAGCTGAAAAAATGATGCCATCTAGGACTTTCATAGCTAGAGAGGAGAAGTCTATGTCTAGATTCAAAGCTTCAAAGGACAGGCTGACTGTGATATTCTAAAATATAATTTGGTCTTTGACACTGTTTCTAAAATCCTTAGACACTCTAAAATGGTGTATTTTTGTATGCTAATTAGTTGACTGGTGGCTGGAAGCCCCAAGGTAGCTTCAGGATAGGTCTGGTTACCTGAAAGACCAAGGCAGGAGGTCTTGGTAGGGTTGAGACATTCAGCCCACCCTGGACCTCCAAGGAGGGGAGAGAGGCTGAAGGTTAAGTTGATGACCAATGGCCAAGAGTCTAATTAATTATGCCTATGTAGTGAAGCCTCCATAAAACTGAAAAGGACAGGGTTCAGAGAGCTTCCAGATATTTGGATATGTGAAGGCAGAGGCATGGAGGTGTTCTCTGGTGAGCCACTGGTTCCTAAAAATTAATAGTTTAGTACTTAAGAAAAGCCTATTATTATCTATTCCCTGTAACTTAATGTGGTTATTTCCCCAAGTAGATCCATAGCATTAATATATTAATGTTTATATAGTAACCTTTTTTTATATATATAAGAAAATCTATGCAGACAGACGTTACTTTTTTATGTTATTAATTCATTCTCTGTCATTTTAGTTTTTTAAAATCTCAGAGAGCAAATGATTCTTACCCTTTCAGTTTTCACTTTCCTTATCTAGAAAACAAAGCAATACGAGGTGGTCTCTAAGATCTTTTCAAAACCTGAATAACTTGGGTCTCTGCATCTAGGTTTTCTGAAGAGATAAGATTGGGGTATTTTTCCTTAATTTTGAATACTTCATTATAAAGCCTTTCTAAAATGGGTGTGTTATCCCTTGCCTGATATTGTAAACAGTATAGACAGAACACTTGG
Organism: Microcebus murinus; assembly: GCF_040939455.1. Taxonomy (NCBI): domain Eukaryota; kingdom Metazoa; phylum Chordata; class Mammalia; order Primates; family Cheirogaleidae; genus Microcebus; species Microcebus murinus. The sequence goes on from NC_134111.1 coordinate 54,278,263, forward strand.
GACCTCTTCTTGGTGAACCATGGTCAGGTGTGTGAGAACACGCACGTGGCTGAGTTACATACCAACAGCAATGTCCTCAGGGACGAAACCAACATTCAGACCTCTGGCTTTCTGAGTTCTTTTATCAGAAATGATATAATTTCCGAAAAAAGCAGAACAACAGGAAGGGAAGTGAAAAAGTCTCAAAGGCCACTAATGACTGAGGAAATTGGCCAATGGCAAAAAGCCAAGTGACTTTTCACAACTAAAATGCCATTATTCTTTTCTACCTCTGGCATCTATGCTTAACTCCTGAGCAACTGGCTAGTCTTGGTCTAATGTTTGACCAGTTTAACCATAAGGAACAGGAAGGGACAGGAACCCATGAGGCTTTGGGGATCGGGAGCAATTGAGATGACTGAGAGTCATTACCAGGGTTGAGAAGAGGTACCTAGAGGTGAATTGCTTGCTGTCCAGTCGTAGAGTCATGGTTCATTCATGTAGAATGTGTATACATGGTATAATTAGTAGGACTCTAAGTTCCTAAGCATCCTCTGACAGGAACGCTAGATTCAAATCTCTTTCATTCTAGTAGCTGCATCACCTCTTTCCACCACTCCCGATGTCACTTGTGTGAGGAAATAACTTTAATATGGCATCTCTTTATCTAGGGGAAGGGGAAGGGGTGGACACTGAGGACCAGGATGGCAAAAGATTACCCTCTAGTCATGTCCCAAATCTGTCCATGGCACAGCCAGTCCACTCAGTCTAATTATTTTCACAATTGACATCAGCCCCAGTTATATAAGCTTGAACGTATTAAAAATATTCTTCACACTCTAGATAGATAATAGGGATATGTGTGTATACACATAATATTATGTGTATATATTTTTGTAATGTATACATAGTACATGTTACATGTATAGGACACACACACACACACTCAAAGGTGAAAGCAGAGATGCAAATTTGAGAAGCCAGAGAGGAACCACTAATTTTATATAATAAAAATGATTGGAAAGGATTAAGGAGGACCACCTGGGAGTGTGGAGAAACGTTTTGGAGGAGTCTCAGAGGGAGAAGAGAGAATTTGCGGAAACCGTCAGAGGCTGTGAGACTTTGCACCCGGGAGAGGAGTCGGGGGGACGTGGTTGTGTGTTACTCTGTGTTCTATCACTGCACTTCTCCCCACAAGTAATACTCTACGTCTACAAGACTTTTCCTTGTTTTGAGATTCTAAATTGTGCTTTTGGAGAATCTCACTATGAGGAGACGAGCTCTAAGCTGAATGGTTTTTATTTAGGCTGCAGATACTTTCATTAACGAGAACATAAAGGCACCCCACTGAGGATATCTGAAAACCCAAGTTGAATGCGCTGCTTCACACTCTGGCCCCTGCTGGCTTGGTTGCCATCATCACTTGTGGTCTAGTTTACTTAATAGCTGTAAAACCAGAAAAAAAAAGAAAGAAAGAAAGAAAGAAAGAAAGAAAGAAAGAAAGAAAGAAAGAAAGAAAGAAAGAAAGAAAGAAAGAAAGAAAGAAAGAAAGAAAGAAAAGAAAAGAAGCAGGAGCATTCTAGCCAGCTGCCTAATTTTGGAAAATCATATAACTTCTCTGGGTCTTGTTTTCTGTGTCTATAAGAGGATGTTTGAAATTTCTATGATTCTAAGCAGCTAGACATTAAGTGGATTGACTACTACACCTGTGGCACAAATGTGTTTTTAGAATAGTAGTGGGGGCCAAGTTTGTCAGAGATTGTTTGAATGAGAAATTGATAGATAAGGCAACTTCTTCCCATCAACCCTGAAAAAGTGTGTTGACCTTTGTCACTTGTAGGCATCTGATTAGTATCCCGGAGACTAAGCGTGCCCTTCCAGCTTTGCCACGGAATCAGTCCCACTTCGGAGCACGGTCCAGATGACAGCACAGAAATAGTAAGGGAGTAGAACCGCGGTTTTGCTAAAGGGAACCCAAGGCGGTTTTATGCTTCCTTCCCTGGGAGATGGAAAATCCCATTCCATCGAACAAAACCATCCCAAGGCTCAGTGATGAGCATTTTGTGTGTCACACGTAACATTTCCAGTTACCCTCCTTTGTTTGACTCAAAGCTCATTAAGGAGCCCCTTCCTTATGATTTGGCTTGCTGGTTAGACCTGCCTACAGGGAGAGAATGCGCTGCAGTATTTTTGTTCCTGTAACAGTTATAGCTCATTGTAAATTTTTAAAAAGAAAAGTCGATGATATTAATGTGAAGAGGGAATTTAAAGGGATAGAGTGTACTAGAGAAACAGTGGCGGGTGAAGGAGGGGCAGAAAATTGGACGGAAAGTGCATCATTCTGTGACTCTTAGAGAAATTTTGTAGGTCATAGGAACACAGCTTGGAGGTTACCCATATGTCTGTTCTGCTGGTTTGTCAACATACACTTGGAGCAAATGTCCACAGTGGATTCGCTTTATAATCAAGGTGGCGGTTTGCAATTCATCTCTAACAAAGACTATGAATAGTTTATTAAAGACTGATTTGTATTGTGAATAATAATTATTGTAAATAAATAGAAAGCATAGTGGTCACAAGAGAAATAAATAAGATTCATTTAAAAATGGAGCTGGCATGAAATTGCTGGAGAGATTTTGATGGGGCATTATAAAATCTCTTCTATGTGGAAATATCTCTGTATTTATAGATTGACCTACTTCCATGTAATTCTAATTGGACTGGTACTGATGATGGAAGAACTTGAACATTTCAAAAGTTGAACAGTTTTACAGAGACTTCTGTCAATATATAGAGCATTAGCAGTTAATGGGATATATATATATATATTAATACTTCTTAAAGGTCATTTAAAATGTATTATAACAACTATTAAATAAGCATGTAGCTTTATATATGTCACTTAACCTCAAACTAAAAATCTTCAAGAAGCATAAAGACAAATCCCTTCAATCAAAAAACGAGCTGCTTAGCAGTCTAAGAAGAATATAATTAAAGAAGCCTATTTTAGGCATGTATGCAATTATTTTAAGGTATGTTTATAATTTGCATTTAGTAGCAAGATGGGATTATTAAGCAACAACTTACCATCCTTAGTAATCACATCAACAAAAATAAAATGTCCAGAAACTTTAGGAAGTTGATTAGTAATCTATATTTTGTACTAATTATGGGGGGCAATATAGATTATAAATACACAAAATAAAAATACCAGGTTACTGAGTGCAAAAAAATAAACTTTCACGTATTTTGACAAGCATTGCCTGGTCTGAACTATTTATAATACTTTAGAGTGTACTAGTGCTTTTTTGGTAATATAAAAAGTAATAGAATCTTAGTAATATGAGGTCCCACTAGAGATATTTGCTATTAAATTGTTGCTGAGTGTGCTGAGGTTTGGGGGAGAATTATCGAGTTTGCAGATTAGCAAAGCAGGTTCTGGCAATGTTTTAAAATTGAATCAGTGATGCTTTAAAATGGGGAATATTTTAAAGATTCACAATAAGAATTTAAAAATAGATGAAAAGATTGGTTTGCTGTCCTCAAGCACTATATGTTAATTAGTGTTTTTATGTAAACTAATTTCCTGTTTGTCTACAGGTTTAAGCATATACAAGCAAGGGGGTGGGAGTGAGGTAGAGTTCAGGACAGACTAATTGAAAATGAGGTGTGACATTAATTTTAAATAAGTATTTTCCCATTTCTGCTTTCTTTTATTTTTTAAACAACAGAGCTGCAAACACAAGATCGCCCAATTATGTGAAATTAGCCTTTTGCCTGTGTTTCTAATTCTGAATTTGATATACTTTAACTGTCACCCTGAATGTTGCCAGTGAACACTCTCTTATCACCTGGGCACTGTAATCTTTATGGGGACACCAAAGGCAGGGATATGCCATGTGTAACCTTTTGCGACTCGCCATGAGCTTTCCTTTGTGTCATTAAAACCCTTTCAGCAAGGAGTAAAGTTGCCCAATATAAAAAAGTTCCTTGATGATGGCAGAATTGTCACATCTATTCTCTTAACTGTGTCCACCAGTTTAAAAATGAAAAGGTCAGTGGTATGGCAAGAAAGGAATTCTTTGTAGTTGCCAAATAACTGTTTTAATTATTTTTATTGCCTGTGTTCCACTCTAGAAGTACCAATGGTGAGGAGACAGTTACCAAAAGTTCGAAAGAGGAATCCTAGTAGTTTGTCAGCAATAGTTTCCAGCAGTCATCTTTGATTTATTTTGAAACAATTATTTAAACCAGAATTAGTTTGTTATTAAGTCACACATAAGGTAATTAGCTTGTATGGTATGATTGATTATTTGAAGGAAATTTGTAATTAATTATCATAAGATATCTGTACTAGAAAAGGAACTCCTTTATAAATTGAACTAATTTTCATGGTACTAATAATTATATTTATACCTATTGGAGCCTTTATTGAGTATTAACATTATTTGTTGTTATAGGATAAACTTAGATTTACAAGGATCCTGAGGAATTATCCAATTTAGCTTTTATTTATTTACTTTTTACCTTCAGAGAAGATTAAGCTAAAACTCTACCTATTCCTTGAAAATGATTCTTTTTGTCCTTAACCTTGGGGAAGCTTTCCTTTCTTTGAATTCTGTGCTGGACATTTGGCACTTAGCATTGGTTGCCCTGTACTGCAATTTTATCTGTGTTCCACCTCCTGAACCAGAGTGCCAGACCTTTCCAAGTCAAAGACTGGATTTCAACATTTTGGCTCACTTTCTCTGTATCCTATCGTAGTGGTCTATCGTAGAAGATGCTCAATATGCGTTCAGGATGATGATATAACTTATCTTGAAAGTCATGTTAGTCCTTAACAATCTTCTCTTGCTATTTGATCAACAACTTGAATTAAAAAATGTTGGAGCTCCTTGGGATCTTGGAGATGGTCTAGTCTGATCTCTGTCTTACAGGTAATAAAACTAAGTAAGGCCCAGAGAGCAAAATCACTTGCCTAAGAAACATTGCTGGTTAGTTGACAGGATTTGGACCAGAATTCCAGTTTTCTTAACTCCAGGCCCTGAACCCTCTTTTTAGTATACCATTTTATGTTGATACCAGCGTATATACCCTACTTTAGAATGCAACTTCTCAGGTAAACTCTACTCTCCTTAAGTTTGTTCATTTGAGTGAATGAATAAATGGTTCCTTGTAAATGTCAGAGATACCCCACCCAATGTTCTTTCTTTGTATGTTCATAGATAGGCAGCAGCTTATAATGCTACAGATGTATTCTGATATTAGCCAGTGGCTCTGAAACCTAATTTACAACATCTGGGTATTCAACATTCTCTCTGTCTCTCTTTTTTTTTTGAGACAGGGTCTCTCTCTGTTGCCCAGGCTAGAGTGCCATGGTGTCAGCCTAGTTCACAGCAACCTCAAACTCCTGGGCTCAAGTGATCCTCATGCCTCAGCCTCCTGAGTAGCTGGGACAATAGGCATGTGCCACCATGCCCAGCTAATTTTTTAGGTATAAACTTTTAGCTGTCCAGCTAATTTCTTTCTACATTTTTTAGCAGAGATGGGGTCTTGCTCTTGCTCAGGCTGGTCTCTAACTCCTGAGCTCGAACTATCCTCCTGCCTCAGCCTCCCAGAGTGCCAGGATTATAGGTGTGAGCCACCATGCCTGGCCTCAACATTCTCTTGAACAAGTGATTTTTTTTTCTTCTGAATTCTATTTGTTTTAGGTTGCTCATGGTAGAAGGTTTGGGAAATAAATCATCATCATTTGTTACTGCTCCAAATTGGGAAACCAGTTCAGTGAATTGTACATCTGTATTAGCTGGTGTGGAAGGACTGTTTAAAGCATTCTCAGACATGTAGCTAAGCAAGTCTGGGGCTCTCTGACATTACATAATTTCTCTGCTAAACCAAAGATCTCATTGAGTTTGCTGCTCAGCCACGTCTTAGTTGGATTAAGGGTGTATTTGCTCAAAGCTCAGTTTCATCATTTGTGCAGCTTCACAGTATTTCCCCAGATAGGGAAACTGTCTTCCAGGCTTGACTGGTTTCTCAGACATTGCTGGGAGAATTTTCATTTGTCACAGATGTTATCTCATTTCTAATTTTTGTTCAAGTTATTTTAAGGAAAAGCACCACCCATTTTCTCTGACCAATTAAAAAAAAAAAAGATGAAAAGATCTTGTCAGCATGAATAATAGCAAAAAGCATATGACAATCTAAGCTTTTGAACTCTGAGACAGCTGGGGTGCCCAGAATCAGAGTGATTTTCTTTAACGACTTCAGAGCACCATGTGTGTGCAATCAGAGCAGACTGTGTGATCTTAAACAGTCTGCTCATGGTGTCACATGGGGAGTTTCCATTTCTTGGCTAAATAGATTTTCTGGTTGAGAATTAGCATCCCATCATGAAAAGTAGGACCGTGTACAGGGATGTTGGCTAGGAACTTTGCTATCATTTGAAACATGCCCTTCCCTTTGCCTCTCCTAACCCCAGTGCCTTGGAATGCTATTTGGATTTGGGTTTCAAGTGACTCTAAATTCTCTCCAAGAAAGAAGAATCCAATGACGATTTAGCAGCAAAAACTGGGTTAAAAGCACAGTCCATGTCTGCATAGGAATGAAGTAGAAACAGACTGTGAAAACCTCACCTCTGTTCAGCATCACAACCAGAAAGTTGCAGACAAGAGGACGAGAGGAAGGTCTGGGTTTTCACTATGTTTGTTGCAGGTGGTCATGAGAGTGATAAGATGTGACTGTGACTTGTGGTCGCAGGTCCATTTACTTTCAGGGAAGCAGGCTGACAGGCTAAATACTGTGGTATATTGATTACCTTAGCATTTCATAAACTAGCAAAGTTTCCAAAAAGAGTTTTAAGACTAACAATATTGCTAACTCCTTTCTACACCTAGTCCAGTACAAATGAACACATCAAGTCTCTTTTATCCTTTGTTTCATATAAGAAAGGAGGTTTTAATTCTGCAATATGAGAAGACCATAAGCTAAGACTGAAGTCCTTTAAACTGAATAAATTTAATTTTAGGAATGAGTCCCAAAAAATTTCTCTCATTTTGCTCTGGACCTGTGAGAATGTTTGCATAGACTTGCCTTTGGGAAATCCCTGCTCTAGAGCAAGCACCACAAAACTCCCTCCTTTTACGACTGCTGCATAGCTTTGCTCCCAGCTAAAGCTAACTTTCTGTGTGCATGATGCTCTTTTTAAGATTCTGGTTGAATATCACTTAGTACTGGCTGGAGCCTTGTTCAATAGTTTTGATCGATGCTGCTGGTATTATCATTATTCAGTCATTCATTCAATTTGCTTATATAACAAACAGGCAGACCCAGGCTATGTGCTGGAAAGATAAGATAAACCACTACCTTCAGGGAGCTTGAAACTCCTTTTCGAGAGTCTGTTATTTTTAAATAGTGTCCATTTTTGTACCATGAGGGCTTATATGTTAAGAGAACACAAACAGAAATTATAAAATAGGTATTTGTCTGTAGGTGCTGAATATAAGTTTATTGGAGAACGATTCTCTTTCCCTTTCTTTTTTCTATACTATTCAATGAAACCCTGTTTTTGATAAAATAAGGTATTATAGACGTTATTCAACTAAATAAAATTCTGACAATGAAGTTGGAATAATGGAATCTAATGTGATTTAGGGGACTCAAGAACCAAAGAACATTTATAGTGTGCACAGCCCATGGAATCTATTCATCTGATCAACGCAATTTGTCGAAATATTGTTCCACCCTCCCTTCTTTCTCTCAAAATATTCCAGCCACTAATAGCAACAACAATAAATAAAAAGGAAAGGAGGAAAGAAGAAAAATTTCCTTAGGGGCATAAATTATTCTAATTTGCTTTCTACAATGATAAAATTAAGTAAACACCAAATAGCTACATTAGTTTGCACTGTGTAGACCCAGGCTTTAATTGCTGGGTAAGGTTTCTTGCAGCTGATGGGGCTAAGAAATTGCTTTCACTTTGAATAGTGTGTATTCAAAGCCCTGCTCAGTTAAATTCAACTGTTTGCAAATTTAAAATTGAAAGGTTTTGTATGTTATCTTTTTAATTTAGGACTCATTTCAAAGGCATATCACTCACTGGATGAATTACCATCCACAATTCCAAATGAAAATCAAAGGGGTCTTTAGGCAACATTGACACTACCAAATATTTGGCATTGTACTGCTACACTATGAGCACTAAGTAAATATTTGGTTAATGAATAAGTACGCAAATTCAATTAATGAATTAAATTCATGATCATACTATTTTGCATTTGTATGTTGCTTTATAATTTGTAAAGTGATCTCACATTTATCTTCACAATAGCACTTTGAATCAAGAAGAAATTAACTTATCACGTTGTATTCTACTTTGAAGTTTTGAAGCCACGAAAATGTCCTTGGCCTAAAGTAACAACTATAATAAAAATGTGCTAGGAAGTGTGAATAATTAGAAAAACAAAACAGAAATAATAAAATGCATACAAACAGTTTAATGAATGAAGTAAAAATAAGCAAAGGGTCAAAATAGTGGTTCCAAAGATTATGTTACCATTATTTTTATACATTGTGGGGCAGAGTTGATCTTTAAATCAGAACGTCACCTCCAATTAATGTTTTCTCTCATATGTGTGTGTATGCATACATAGGCATGAATGAGACTGTCCAGAAATTATCCAGCCATTGTTAATGTAACGAGAATGGTTTGCATGACATAGATGTAATGTGGCAGCCAATGAGAGTGGAATGGAATACACATGCGTGAACAATGACTTCAATGTGCTAGTCAGTGGGGTGCTAGACACAGTAGAGTGAGCATGTGTACCGTGTGGCCATCGCATTCAAAATGACTGAGCATGTAGAGCAACGAATCTGCATCAAATTTTGCATTAAGCTTGAACAATCCTCCGAGGAAAATATTGGGATGACCCAGAAGGCTTTCTGAGACAATGCAATGAGTGCAGTGCAAATAAAAGTGTGGCACAAATGCTCCAAAGATTGTGGAGAATCTGTTGAAAGTGATCTACGTTCTGGAAGGCCTGCAACAAGCAGAACACCTGAGGATGTTGAAGGTGTACGGGTTAGATTAACAGGCACTGGGAGAACTGTGTGAGGTCCCAACGTGCTTACTTTGAAGGGGACTGAGATGTCATTGTCTTGTGTACAATGTTTCCTGTATCTTGTATCTTCTTCAATAAACGTCTCTATTTTTCATATTACATGGCTGGATACTTTTTGGACAGATCTCATATATTGTAGTTTTTCTATTCTCCCCAGAAATATAATTTAAAAAAATCTAGAGAGTTACAATCAAATATCAACACCAGAGCTTCAGTGCAAGTAGCCAAGATGGCAGCTATGCTCCTAGCTTTTACTCTTTCCCTGGGTAGAGTCATGGTCTTGACTGAGCTGAGTGTCAGTAAAAGTAGTGGTGGGCAATGCTCCCAAATAATCCATCGAAGGACCCCAAAACTGGAGTCTCCACACAACTCTCCTTCCTTGCTAAGGCTGTGGATGACAGAAAGGCTTCCTCGAGAAACGAGAGGCAAAAACCACCGATGGCAACTTGCTTCAAGTTCCCAGACACCTCAGCTCCCAATTCTGTTTCAAGAGCTCAGTCATCATAAATTGCTGTGAGTTCTAAGATATCTCATAGAAAAGAGCATTTCAGCTACCCTAGACTGAAAGGTGTTACATGAGGCTTAGTGAATGTTAAGAATGTTAAGTAAATTCCTGAATCCCTTGTTTTCTTTTGTTGTTGTTGCTGTTGTTCCTGTTATTTGTTTTATTTGATAGTTGTTCTTTAAACATACTTATAGTAAAATGGACTTATAATGAATTCACAGGGAGATTGCAAAAAAAAAAAAGTGTGCATATAAAACATGTTATGTCCCTGAAAGAATGTGTTCCCATCTGTGTGCACATACCTTTTAAATCCTGCCTCAGATTCCCTGAGTGTAGGCTTCGTAGTCCGTAGCCCTGAACTGTCCCCAGGCCACAATCCAGCTCTTCAGGATATTGTCTCAACATTAAATGCAAAAGAGATTAAAAAGAGAACTGGAAGCCAGGAGGTGACTGGGGCAAAAAATATTGACCTTCCCAGAGAACTTTGTTTATCAAGATGCTTGTGAAAATTGCAAAGAGGGCCACATTAAAGCTCACATCAAGGGGGACTAATATTTAGTAGAAGAAACATATAGAATCAGAGGACCTGCATTTCAGGTTCCTGTTCTGTCACTTAATAACTGAATATCTTTAGGCAAACCCTTAATCCCTCTGAGCCTCAGTTTCCTCATTTGGAAATAGGGATACTAATACATCACAGTTTTTCTGAGGAAGTGATGGAATAACTACAGGACAAGTCTGTATGGACTATGAAGTGATATCAAAACAGGTGTTATTGTTAGTGGTAATATTTTATGACACTTAGTATGTTTTGATTATAAAGAATAGTGCTTGTTGCAGAAAATATTACAGTGATATGAGTTGTAATGCGCTGACAACACAACTGAGGGATTCTGGGGTATGTGCAGATCCTAGTAAGTCTAAAGCATCTGCCTTATGTTTCTGGGATTTACTGCCAGTCCAGAAACACTGCTTTGGAGCTCTGGGTGACCACAGACTGCCCAGAGTGCCCTGTCTCCTAAGGCCACCTAAAGAGTTTCCACCAAAAGACTTCTCAGAATTAACCAACTAGCTAAATTGCAGGTGCCTGCAAAAACTGTGGGGTGGCCTGAGTATTGGAAAGAGACCTCTGGGATGGAAACCAGGGAATGGAGTGCCAGATCCAACCCTCCGTTAACTCTTTATGCTGCTAGACCTCAGTTTTCTTGTCTACAAAATGACCAGGTTGGACTAGATATTCTTTGAAGTAGATTCCAGTGATGGCGTTTGTGAGTCTTTGCTCAATCTATTGTTTTGGTGGCCTCTTCACGAACCAGTGGGTGCCAATCAGGAAGGTGAGACCCACCTGATGTCAGCACAAGGAACTTCCCATGATATTTCCAGGTGCCTTCAGGAATTTGGAACACCACTGTCATTCCATGTCACCCATAAGACGGGAGAAGGGAACCCAGTCAATGAAAATTACGGGGAGATTGTTTGTTGCCCAGTTTCAAATATCTCCATTGTGCTCTTGTTTCCCTGGGTGGATGGAAAAAAACCGCAAATATGGTTTTGCGAAATGTGAATTGGTTACAGATTTTGTTTTTTACAGGGATGAGAAGTAGATAGATTAGGTGGAAGAGACAGAACTAAATGAGAGGGGAAAAGACAGAGAAGCATCTGCTGGGAAAGACCAGAATTCCTTTTGCCTCTAAAGGGAACAATAACATGTTGCTGGGCATTTAAACATTGCTTCTGACAGTGGCTTTCAGCCTATATGGAGCCCTTGGAGTATTCTGGAACGAAAAGTACTTAAATGGAGTTTCTAAATAATAACATACAAATTTAATGTTGGGGTTCTTCAACCCAAAATCAGCACCAGCCTCTACACTGATTAAAGCAAGCTTTTACAGAGGATTTGGATCTTGCCAGCATTTTTGCCCATTCAAGGCAATTTACTGAAAATTTGAGACAGCTCTTGTAATAACACAATAAGAATACAACCTTTTTTATTCTCTTAAACTTGTCATCAAGAATATTTGCTGCAAGAATGTTGTGTCAGATATTAAAATGTGATTGCTCAATGAAACGGTTTTGCTTTCATTTTAGTGTGAGAACAGTATATGTCAAGCTCTGAAAGATCTGGGAGTAAAAACACAAGCGATCATTGCAAATGAATTCTTAAAACAGTGGATTTCTTTAGAACGTAATGAAATACAACTTGAAAAGATAACTTACCAAAATGACACTGCTCTCACAATATTACTGGAATAGTCTTCCTGACTGAATCAGTAATACACTATTTTTTAAAAAATTAAAGTGAGGCTGATGTACTGACATTAAATTCCACACAAATATTCTGGTTATCTAGGAGTAATTTATTGTAGTTTTACTGGAAATTTTCTCCTGTTCTTAAAAGGTTTTACAGGCTCAATTAGCACCTTTACTTCTAATAATCAATATTGATTTTACTGTATTCATTTTAGATTTTAAAAATTTTGCCTAAAACTCAAATCTTAGCCATTTTTAAAGTAACATATTTCATTTTTAAAAAACAAGGCTTATTGGGTGGACCTTGACTGCCATCTGGAAAATGATACATTTAATAAATTTTCATTTATTTTAGGTGGGTTCTTGATTCGGAAAAGAAATTACAGTTCTGGGTAATAGGACCTCTTTGGATTCTGAATAGTTGGCAAAGTGTTAAGCAAGAATATATGCATCATTTTTCCAGTATCTTCTTAAAATTGGGTAGCAGTGGTTATTTTGAGTCATATTGCAGATTCTTTTTTTAGCCTGCCTATTTGTCTCCTACTTCAGTATACTCGGAGCGTCTAGGAGCTGACTCTCCCGCTCAGGACGAATGCTAGCTTCACAGGGCACGTTGCCTGACGGGGCAACATGGACGTGGCCCCTATTGTACTAAGAGATGTCCTCATGGGGAGAGTCAGTGACAGTCAGGGGTGATTCCTATTCATTCACTGTGCTGTGACAGTGAGCTAGAATTACCCAGTTTTGTTTTGTTTTTTTTTTTTTTACATTATTAGCGTTTTCCCCCATATGACTGGCTTTCTCTGGTAACATTGCATCTGCAACACAAACATTTCGTCAAATCCTTCAGTTAAATCCTGCAAATTGTTTTGTTTAAATGTTTCCTGTGGTTTTTTTTAATATAGCATTTAATTTTATCTTCCTTTGCAATTTAAAAGATCAGTTTTTTTGTTGTTTGCAGCGTTCGGTGGCACCAGCAAAAAATTAAAAGGATTTCTAAGGACTACCTTTTCCAGCCACACATTTCACAAATATCTGAGCTACCTTGGGTGAGCCAGGAAATGTCTGCCGCCACATTAGTGATGTGATAATGGGCTTCACATATCACCTGGACATTAATAGAATGAAATCACTTACTGCTTCTGAAAGCAGCTTTGTTCTCAGCGGGTGTCCTGAAGGCACTATATGAGCACAATGGACTTTCTATCACAGAGGTGAAAGTCAGAAATAGCCTAAACCCATCTTTATCGCTGGTTGTATTTGTGTGTGTGTGTGTTTCATCTTTATTTAACGGGTCCACTGATATTTGATGTAAATGACCAAAATTCAGCTAGTTGCATAAAGTATTTCTGTGTGGGTCTCCAATCTGCTCCACTCTATGACATGCAAAAGTTCTAATGACTGGGGACCCCTAACTCAGCTGCAATAGCCCATCAAAGGTGCAACTTTATTCTCTCATAACAGCCTTGTAATGTGATCAGCAGACATATCTGCAAACTTTTCCCTGAGCTGTGCAGATGTGGCCGTAAAAGAGGCATTATGCCATTGTGTATTTCCTACTTGCCTTCGAAAATGAATTTGCTTTCTGATTATAGCAGAATGGCTGCTGTATAAATTTTTCTACAGGTGCACATCCACCTAAAGAAAGCCCAATTTATGAAAATCAAGAACTACACAATGAGAACGATTCAGGGATATTATGAATTTTATAAAAGTGCCCTTTGCTTTGTAAAATCATTTGCCATAGAATTCTGTAAATAAAGGCATCTCCGGTGCATTTATGGTATTCGTCAATTAATCAAAATTATATTTGTTAATATTTTTCAGATAGAAAACTGTCACACAAATTAAAACTTAGACATTATTAAATAAATAGCTTTGTGATTTTTTTTTTGGTTGAGAAAAACTAAAGACTGGGAAATGATTTGCTGTATGATAGTTTTATTTAAAACTTGGGATATATTTTACTGGAAAAAAATCAAGCCTTGAATTATTGTTCACAGAAATAAAATGTATGGTTTCTAAATTTTAGTTTTGCGTTTTTAGCCTATTTCTCCTCTGAGGAGTATGGGCTTGTGAATAGTAGATATTCTTCATATCACATTCAGAATGTAATCTGGTTTTTCTAGCAATCACATGGATAGGTGTAAACAGATAAATAGTCACCATACTCCATTGACTGCCATGGCTCATTTTTCATCTTTTGAAAGAAAAGCCCAAGAGAATTTTTGTCAGAATAAATTGGAGATAAAAAAAAGTTCTCTTTTGAAGTGGATACTTTGAACATGGCAGATTTGTGGGGAATTGTCTTTTGCCTTTGACTCCTTTTAAGACCTAGAAGACTCCACAAAATTAGAATTTTGATTACATAAGCAGTGTTTATCTGACTCTGAATTAAAAAACTGCTTTTGAGCCAGGGCTGGAATTGTTTTGATTTTTGTAATTTCAGATATATTATCAGGTTTAACACTAAATTTAAGCATTATAAATTAGTTGACTTTTCCCTTAATTAGCCACAGCTACATTCCTATAGAAAACCTGAAAATATGAATAGTTACATTTCTCTCAAAAGGAGTCTAATTACATGATTATCTGAAATAATACCCCCTTAACAATTCTTGGAACAATAGTGCCTATGTTTTCTCCCTCCATGAAGACTTTTCATAAATAACACAGTCTACATTAAGACAAACAGTACATTCAGCAAGTTTTGTGATATATAAAAAGGCAAGTTGGAGAAAGCAAGTGAACCAAACCTCTGTATTCGGAATAAACTTCTCCACCCCTTTAATGTAGAATTCACAACAGATATGTACATTGTTCATAGGAATATTTTAATAGTTTTTTCATATAATATTATCCACCAAATATCCAAAGAAGGCAAATTGCTCACAAGAAAGAATCTGAAGAAGCCCAGAAATACTGAGCTCTGTACGGAGACATAGTGAGGATAAAATGTGCAGTGAATAATAACAATAATACCAACTACTAATAAACAAAACATGATCACTAGAGTAGTGGTCATATTCAAAATAGGCCTTCTTATTTAAGGCCAAAAAATAAGACCCTATCAATCCTGATCTATCTTACTTATTTAAAGCACAGTAAAACAATACTTCTAGCAAATCCCTCTAGACATTTTAAATCCTACATAAGATATACAAGAATTAAAGAGCATTACATGGACTTATGGATGGCACAACTGCAGAGTTATTATCCATTGTACGATAAGGAATGGCTTCCCCTCTAGTGCAGGGTTTGTTTTTTCCCCTGTAGTCAACGTTTAACCCATTCTAAGTGTTTAGCGAGGACAGATGTGTCAGTTTTACTTTTCCAAAAACTTCTGTTCAGAGAATTACATCGCAGCATGGTGACATGCATTGCTCTTTAATACAGGTTTCTTTCTTTTCCAAAAATTCCATTTTATTCTATATTTATTCATTTCTTTAAGGACTACTTGAATTCACCAAAAAAAAAAAAAAAAAAAAATCCTTATACGTGCTACATGCCATGGGTCCATGGGCATAAATAACATGATGTGAATTCAAACACACATCCTTTTCCCATTTGTTTCCATTCTCAGTGCCAACTTTGGCTCAATAAACAATGACCTTCAGCTTAGCATGAAGGAAGCATCCAGTACGTAATGCACAGAGCAGTGCCCCTCCGAAGAATGAAACCCTTCAGAATGGCCAAGGGTAAGAATAGAACAGAAGCCCATGAGAGCAGAAGGTGACAGTAGCAACTGTGGCTGCATCAGGGAAATATTTTCAAGCATAGTTTTGTTGATCATTTTTAAAAACATAACCCAGTAATAAGCCTAGAAGATATTCATGAAATGAGGAGTCGACATGGTCATAGAATTTAACGAGAACTGAGATTGCCTAATTCATTCCTCCTTGCACATGTTCTTTAGCTTCTCCGGCAAGAAAATAAAAGCATGAATCCTTTCCACATTTCTCAAAAGCATGTTTCAAGGATTAAAGAATTCAAGGTGGCAAAGGATCAAATTACTATTTATCTCTTTCTAACCAGCAGGGCATCATGCAGTAAGTACACTGGAAGAGCTTATTTATTGAATCCCCAATTGAATTGGCCTCAGAGAGTTAATACAACATCCATGGTGACAAATTTACTCACTACAAATGAATTGCATTAGTTCCATTATTTGTAAAGCACTTTACCACCTGGGAAGAAAGTTGTAGTATAAATCCCATTCTTTTCAGTATCCTGGCTAGGGAGGTTCCAAAGAAACTAGCTCAACCCTTTATGAGCTGGAAAAGTCAGGGTTTTTTCTTCTATTAATTTGCTAAGTGTTCTCTGCCCCATGAGTTTTAACACGTGGGAAATATGGCAATTGGCAGAGGATGAGGACAGGGAAAAGAGGTGGGTCCTTTGCTCCACTCAGTTCTTCAAAGGCTTGTGGTTTTGCAAAATTTGAGATTGACTCTGGCTCCAAACAGGGGCCCTGAGTTAACAACTAGAAGAATCATGTTAGTTGAGAATTACCTCTAGGCCAGAGAGCATCTCAAAATTTTAGAAGATTCAGCATGGGTCTCAGAGTTCCCACATCTTATGTTCCCTACCCCAAGCATTTCACAGAGGCAGTATTATATAATGTCAGGCATATATATTTGGGAGCCCAATGATCTAGATTCAAGCCATAGTGCCCATCATTGTTAGTTTGACTTTGGCTCAATTAATTTCACCTCTGAGCCTCAGTGACAGCCTCGAAAAATGGGAATAAGAATAGTAACAATATTAATATCAGAGGGTTATGGTAAGATAAAATATGATAATGCATGCAAGTTTCCTAGTATGATGCTTAGTACATCATAAACCCTCACCAAATGTTCCCTTTTATTTTTATCATTGGATGAAACTTTTCATATATGTGACTCCACTAGAAATGGCACCCTGAGTGATCTGGGAGAGTCCAGTAGACATTAATCCAACTCCCTTAGCATGTCAACAGTAGACTATAGACATTTTTGCTGGCTCTTGTCAACACATCCTGCCCAGTAATTTTGAACCCTATTCTGGATAATAACCGGGATTCTTCCATCCATTTGCTCAGGGAACACAGAGTTAGGGCCCTGTGGGTAGGTCCTATGCCAGTCACTTTAGGATGAGAAGGGAGAGTCCCTGTCTTTTGGAAAGGTGAAAATACATGGAATTATTTTTAAAACAATATAAGGCATATCTATACTTACAGATGAGTTAGTAATGAATTGTATGTAATTTGATTGTTTGATCACAGCTAACACTGAGGGCTCATCAAAGGCCAAAGGGCACTGTGCTAAGAGCTTTGTGTAAATTATCTCATTTAATCCTCACAAGGATCCTAAAAGGCAGACACTATTATTATTCTAGACTTTAAACTCAAGGATTCTAACTCTGGAGTCTATATCCTTGACTGCTACCCTAAACTACTGTCCTAAGACAGTATTGATTGCTAACTCACTTTTTAAAATTACTAGATGCTCCTCTAGTACAGCATGTCTTCTTTGAAGACTTAGACCTTACACTTTGTCACCTTGCTGTGTTGATCCAACACAGTTGCAACAGTATTTATTAGCAGTCATAATCTTTTCCACTTTTATCTGCAATTGCCAGTTTATAGAGAGTATTATATGTTTCATTATTTAGACCCCATGTTTTACCAAAACGATTGCAGAGTTCTGTATTC
This sequence comes from Microcebus murinus, assembly GCF_040939455.1. Taxonomy (NCBI): domain Eukaryota; kingdom Metazoa; phylum Chordata; class Mammalia; order Primates; family Cheirogaleidae; genus Microcebus; species Microcebus murinus. The sequence continues at coordinate 54,295,808 of NC_134111.1, forward strand.
CTAGCTTGGAGGTCACAACCATCCCCACTTGGCAGCTAAGGAAGCTGAGCCTTGGAATAGAGCCATTCTAGTGATGAGTAAAATCAAGTATAGCTTGAACTCAGGTCCTTGACCCAAATAAATGATGAAGTCATTGTTAGTCTTTTAAAATCTAAATAATGCATGCATTTTATGCGACCAATGCAAAAGTGACTTTAAACTTGATGGGTGAACCATTGCATTATCCCTCTGTTGCCAGCTCATTCCTAGTTCGTTCAGTCAACATCACTGAGATCCTCCCTAGGGTTAAACGTTGTTGGGGAGGCAAAAATAAATCAGATACGGAGTCTGGCTGCAAAGAACTTATTTGCAAGGGGAAATTAGAATCTTCAATTAAAGAAAAATAAATAAATGAATAAATAAAATAAAATAATAATATAGGCCATAAAAGAAGGATTGGAGTTCAGGGAATTCAAGAAGTCTTTGCAGCTGGCTTGCAGCCCCTGTGGAAAAAAGTGGCTGCCTTAGCAGGGAAGGGAGCTCGTGTTAAAGAAGTGCTAAGCTGGTTTACTCAAGTAAACAGCTGGCTAGGTAACTGGGGGGTAAGGTGACAGGGGGAGCACAATTTGGCACAAAAATGAAAAACATTATTGTCTACTAATTTAACTTTTCTATACCAGTTGTTTTGTTGTCACAGATACAGAATGAAATATTTTATGAACTTAAATGAGAGGTTTCATACACCAAATGAAAATATTTACAATACATATATATATTTTTATATTTAGCATTTCATTCATTTTAAAGCTATTCCACACTGTTCGACTACTGTATTGAAAACACTTCTTTGTAACACACTTATGCAGTTTCCCTTTAAGAAAAGATTCTGGGCCTGTTTTTCAGATGGTCATTCAGTGATACAAACCTGTAGGACTGAGATAAATTGCTCCTGGAAACATTTTCCTCTTGGAAAATCACAGATGAGACTAAATGAGACATTTTATATATATAGTAGCAAACAGTCATAGGTACATTTCATTTTGAAAGTCCCATCTGTCTTGCAACCTAAACAGGTTTTGACACTGCAGAGTGATTGCAGCACTTCAGGACATGCGAAAACACCAGAGATACACTACAGGATACCAAAGAACTCGCTCCATTTGTATGTTTTGGATTTTATTTTTAAAAAGCAAAAATATAATTAAAACTGCAATTGTGTCTCTTGATCTATGTGGCTACTGTATTTTGCAAAGGATAGCTTGCATACCCCAGCCCCTCATTTAAGTATAACTGGTATAGCTGCAGCTTTTACAGCAAAAGAGAACCAGCAAAGCTTTTTGCTAGGATGAGAATTTTAATTGATATCATTATAGCTAAAAGTTTGGACATGGTAGGAATAAAGACTCTGGTGTTATTTTCAGCACCGTATTATTCATTTTACATCTTTCTGTCAGCTATGTGCTCAAGTCCACAGAGTCTGTAATATTTAAATTAATAATGTAAATTTAACTATTGCCATTAAAGCAAAGAGCTAATTAGGTCCCTACTTGCTGACTGGCAGTATGATGCAATGAGTAAAATGATTTGAGCTGATAGCTAACATTGCCAGGAAAATGTGAATTGAGTTCACTTGAGATTAAACAACCTCTGAGACTTCAAAGGAGAGGAAAATAAAAAGTATCTCATCCCATTTTTCTAAAAAAGAAAATCCATGAAGAGATACAAATAGTTCATCAAGCAGCTGAGACCAAGTTTTCTGAGATGTTGTACAATTATTTTGTGCCTTCCATTCAATGGCTTTTCTTCTAAGCACTCTGTGGAGATGCATTTTTTCTCAGGCATCAGTTAGAATGTCTGCCTTTGTCCATAGTTCTCACATCTTACACTAGCAAGGCAAGGCAAGCAAGCTGAACTTTACCTGTTTTATAAACACCTCTTCTAAATAAGCCCTAGCATTAAAAAAAAGAAAGAAAGAAAAGAAAAACCTGAATGGCATTTCTGTTTGCCATTATTCTCATTCCAGAAAAATAACCCCAAATTGAATTAGGTAGCAGACATAGAGAAAAGAGGCAAAACAATGCTATGTCAAATTCAGGTCTGGAGAGCTTGTCCTGGAACTTGTAGAAGCAGAAAAACAGTGTAGAAAAGCACAAAAAGCATTAAAGGCATAAGGACATATTCCATTTAATAAAGTAAAGACTTTGATGATTGTCAGAAATGAAGAAAGGACTTTCTTATACTGAAATGAGTGTGGGCTTTTCTTCCATCCCACACCGGCTGATGGGGAGTTGCTTTCAGGACATGGGCAGCCCACCCTCTCCTCTCTCTGCTCTGACACAACCAGTGGGCTGTTGGAACATCTAGTGAGAAGCCAGGCTGATCAGGGGGTCCCAGGTTGAGAGGTACGATGGGGCAATAATTGAATGTGAGACAGAAAAAGGTAACTTGGCTCAATGTGCTTTTAAAACATTAGCTTTGAATATAATAAAAGGTGAACATTATGTTCACTGAGGGATAGCTTCTCTGTCGTATGAAAAGCCTCCATTTTTAAGAACAGTGCTCTTACTCTAAGGAAACTGATTATTTAATTGGATTGCTACAACCTAGCACTATTAAATATTTGCCTCATTTAATTTCCTCAAATGACAGTTCATATATCTGTGCTAATGAATCCATTCGTTAGTAGGAATATTTTCTCATAGCAAATTTACTCATGTTCTTCTATTTTATCAAAGCTTCTCTTTCTCTTTCTCCCCATTTCTAAAGTGTCATAACATGATTCTCCAAGGATAAGTTGTCCGGATTGTCTGTCATTGCAGAAGGCTCTTCCATAGAGACTGATGAAGAACTCCATTTACCTAAAGCATTGCTTTCCTTTCCCTCCAGCTTAGCAAGGAACTGGCACTCCAGTGACAGAATGGAAGTCTTAATTGCTGAAAGCCTATGCTGGCTGAAGGTGTTGGTCCAATTACTCTTCTAGAACTTGTCTACATGGCATCAATGGTTTCTGTTTCAGACCAAAATTTACTTTCTATTTTTCTTTTTTTTCCTTCTTCTTCTTCTACTTTTTTTTTTTTTTTTTTTTTTTTTGATATAGGCTTTCACTCTGTCACCCAGGCTGTAGTGCAGTGGTCTTACCATAACTTACTACAGCCTTAAACCCCTGGGCTCAAGCAATCCTCCTGCCTCAGCCTCCCGAGTAACTAGGACTACAGGTGCACATCACCACGCCTGGCTATTTTTCTATTTTTGTAGAGATGGGGGAGGGGTCTCACTCATGCTCAGCCTGGCCTTGAACTACTGGCCTCAAGCGGCCATCCTATCTCAGCCTCTCAAAGTGCTAGGATTAAAGGCGTGAGCCACTGTGCTTGGCCTTTCTATTTTTAAAAAGGTGGGTCATTTAACATCACTAGAGGCTATGTTGCACAGTGATCTGTAAAAATAACAGCTGCTGTGTGCTGAGAGCTTACTATGGCCTCACATACATGATATCTAATCCTCAGGACTATTTCATGACTGGCTTTGAAGTTAGATCAGTTGTGTTGTTTGGAACTTAGCTTCTGATATGGTTTGGATGATTGGTCCCTCCAAAGCTCATGTTGAAATTTGATCCCCAGTGTTGAAGGTGGGGCCTGGTGCAAGGTGTTTGGGTCACGAGGGCGGATCCCTCCTGAATAGCATTGTGCCCTCCGTGTGATGATGAGTGAGTTCTCACTTTCTCAGTGCACAAGACAGCTGGTTGTTTAAAAGAGCCTGGCACCATCTCCTCCCTCTCTGCTCCCAGGACCTGCAGGTTGAAGTGAAGAATACATCAAAAACAGGCTGGTTCACAGGAACCACAAGAAGACCAGTAGCTAACATTGATTGAGGTTTTCCTAGAATAGCTAGGTTTGTGTTTAGCACTTTACATGGATTATTTTATTAAATCTTCCCTACACCCTCATTTTATACCTGAAAAAACTTTACTATTAGTATCTGGAAGTGAGCAACTGAAAGCAAATTTTCCAAGGGGAAGGAACAGTCCATAATAATTAGCCCAATTTTTCCACTTTGCATCCAGATTAGCAATCCTAGTATCTTTGCCAAAAACCATGTAAGGCAGGAGGGATCTCCTATGGGGTTGCACAAAGAAGAAAAGGAGGAAGAAGAAAGGCAGGTGAATAGATCCCCTCCCAGAAGCTTTCAGAGGTGCTATGCCACCATGAGCTGTGATCCTTCGGGCCAGCAGTGCCTTGAAGCTTTGCAGGATGGAAACAGCCAATGCTCTGCAAACTGTCAGGTATACTGATAGCGGTTAATGCCAATGGACTGGCCTTCCATGATGCATTTCTCCATCTCTGAAACATAAACACATATACATTCCTGTCCAGATCAGACACACGGGCTTTCCAATTCACCTTTTCTTTCCTGAACAAGCATATTTATCACAGTCAATATACGAGAAATGTGCTTTTTGTGCAGTTCCCCTTGCCCCCCTTCTCATACCTTAAGCCATCAAAAGAGCACAAAACTCTGTGACATTTTGTAGGATTCACCTCTGAGACTCCGGAGTCACAAAAGCAGCTGGGAGTATTGATGTGTCCGGGTAGCAACCAGTGTCTTGGGGGTCTTCCCATTGATTTTATTTCTGAGTTCACAGGACGACCCTGGCGTGTTTGCCTTGACTCAGTGCTGAGATGCAGTCATCTTGGGACAGTGTGTATAAAGGGTAAAGAGAGAAATAAAGGAGGAAAGGGATGGTACAGGCCAGCTTCAGAAATACAGCTATGAGGTTGAGTGAGCCGAACTGTCTCACCTACTATATTTCAAAATAGAACCTTAGTCCCGCCCCCCTAAAATACTACGCCATGAAGTCCCCAGTGCTCTCAGGATCAAGCCCAAGCTCCTCGATGTGGCACACACAGTCTTTTCAGATTCTACTCTACCCTCCGGCAGCCACCACTCGCCTTCACGCCAGTCTTACTGACCCATTTCCAGTGCTAGGCTTGCTTCACTCTCTGGCCTCAAGGGCTCTGTGCCTGCTGATTGCTCTGCCTTTTGGGACTGTCCTCTTTCCTCCCTGGCTAGGCTACCTTAAATGCCACCTCTTCCGGGAAGCATCTCCTGACCACCGAAGACCTGGTTATGCTCCTCTCTTACGGGCTGCTATAATTGCCTATGGACTCTGTTCTTATCAAAATACTTTTCTCACTGGTTGAAATTTCCTTTTACTTATCTGTTCCCTGTCAAAGCTGAAAGCTGGCAGGAGGGCTGTGTCAGTGTTTTCATATCCAGTTCTTAGAACAGTGCATGACTCAGAGAATTACTTCATAAATATTTATTACTGTGGAAGTCCTGACTTTGGTTGTTTCTTTAGATGACATGTACTTATACTTAAATGCACAAAGTGTATGGAAATTAGTATCCGTGTGTTTGTTCCACTGAAATGCAGGGTGTCTGAACACCTGTCTGATCTACCACACAGTTTTCATGCACTCTCCCTCTCACATAGGCACACACACACACACACACACACACACACACACACACACACACGGTTATTCAGCTACATTGTTGAACTAGAATGGTGCCTATGAACACTACTCTAAACTCAGAAGGCATGCTTTACACATCCACTCTGCATTTACCCAGAAACCATGGTTACTAAGTTTACTAATTATTCACACAACCTTGCTAAACAATTGGTATAAGCTCACAGGAGGCTGAAAATGTTCCATCCTCTTTTTATTCTGGATAGCTGAGTTTGGGTTCATAAGCCCACAAAAAGACAGAAAGATTTCTCAGAACCACCCCCCTCCAGTTGGTTGCAGAGTGGGGAAAAGGCATGCATGTTTTATCATGGCTATTGTTTCCAAGACTCAGCTAAGACCTGAATAGATAAGCACAAAATGTATCACAGAAGCAGCCTATTATTTGTGGGCTTACTGTGACTGTCCCCAGGGCCTTGCAAATCATCAATGAAAAATACAACATACTTTCACAGAATTAAAATGCTTGTTGGGCAGATAGCTCAACTTCGAAGAGTGACTTTGTTTAGAGCCACCTGGTAACATGTTCTCAGTCCTCCTTCCTGGACAGGGAGTGGGAACCACTCCTTACTACCTACCTTTTGACCTCTTAACACAAAGCTTGTTACATTAAGGCAGGAAAGTTTTATGTGTGTGTGTGTGTGAAGTTCTCTTGAACAGACAGTGCTATAAAAATGCTGTTATTAATAATAAAGGTTGGCTAACCTAAGAACACTATAGAATTAAAGTGATGAGATTCTATTTTTAGGCAGGCTTGCCAATAACATGCAAGTATGGTAAAGCTATGATTTAAAGCTCACTTGAACCTTCCATTGCTCTAAAGAGTACATTTTTGGGGCCGACTGCACGCAGTAGTCAGCCACACAGAGCTCTGTTAATGCTAATGGTGGCTCCACTCTCAAATCCCAGCATGCCCAGCTAAAAATAGGCCTTCGTCTTTCAGACATGGAAGTGTATCTCGCAGACAACTTGCTTTCACAAAATACAGATTGGCCTGTTCAGTCACTCGAAAACCCCCATCACTGTCTTTGAAAGGATCAAAAAAGCCTCTAGAATGTGTTTGGAAATTTTTATACATCTGTAATTTTGTGATGATAAGGGATGTGCTTTGGAGGCTCAGTTATGTTTATTTTCAGATGTGAAAAGATATTTAATAAAGGCCCAGATTCTAAGTGATTCATAACTAGAAAAGAAGTCCTACTCCTCAGGAAAAAAAAAATAATTAGCTCTTCTACCACTAATGTTCAGGTCAATGCTTTGTCAATAACAGTAACTCTTCTTCGCCAATTTAGTGCTGCCTATAAAGATCATTATGACTCATAATTACGGATGCAGATTTATGTCAAAATGCACATATAAATCTCCGATTCTGGCCATGGGTCACCTCTGATCAGAAAAAAAGATTTATAGAAGGAGACACTCTCCTTGGTCCCTGTGGGCATTTTCCTTTTCCATTTTGGGGCTAGAATTGTAAGTTTAATATAAATGACCCAAATATAACCCAAAGCACATTACAGACTCACAGCTGGAGAGAGTGAGGAGCTGGCTGGCTTGGTGGTGGGTGGGGGGAGAGGATGATGTAACTACAGAAATATACTTTCTGGGATCATTGTTATCTGACTAAATGAAGAGCACCTTTTCAACACCTGCTGGCCAGATTCTGTAAATTGGAGGAAAGATGATTATCTGAACAGAGGGAGATGGTTTTTCAAATGACTGAGACTTCCCAAGGCTGAAGTCTACTGCTTGAACCCAAGGTCATCGTAGTCCTGATGGGTTATCAAATTCTCTGGAAGCCTGAGTGACCACACGAGATGTCAGGTTGGCCTTGGCAAGGATTCTGTCATGCTGGCCTTTGTTTTCTGATGCATTTTCTGCTAGGAAATCCAAGTTTTGAAACATCGGGTCTCAAGAGAATAATCTCCCTGATGGCAAAGGGGCAGGATTTCCCCAGCACCTGTGGAGGATTTGAAAGATGCTCTCATGCTACATGTGCACAGGTAACTGCTAAAAAATTGCTGACTCTTCTATTTAATACCTGCCTGAATGCTGGGTTTGGGAGATTGCTATGAGAATACCCAGATAGTCCACTTTTTCTTGCCTGCCAATCTCAACCGTATATGCCTAGAAGAGATAATAGATGTTTAATATAGCACCTCTCAGACAGTGTTAATAAAAAATGCACAGACGGTTAAACACATACCTACCCTATGACCAAGAAATTCCACTTCTGAAAATAGACCCAAAAGAAGCAAGTGCATATGCTCACAAGAAGACCTGTACAGGGATATTCATCAGAGCTTTATTCATAACAGCCCAACCCTGGAGACAACCTAAATGCCCATCAGCAGGTGAATGGATAAACTGTCACATGGCCTTGCATTCAGCAATAAAAAGCAATGAACTATTGACACCCACACAGCATAGAAGAATCTCAAAACCATTACATCAGGTGAAAGAAGCCAGACACAAATGAGTCCATAGTGTGTGAATCCATTTATATGGATTTCAAGGATAGGTAAAATGAATCCATGGAAACAGAAGTCAGAATACTGGTTACTTCAGTGGGACTGACGGGTTTTGACTAGAAAGATGAACAGGAGAACTCTCTGGACGATGAAAATGTTTTATACCCTAATCTTGGCAGTGGTTAACATGGTATATACATATGTAAAAAATTCACTGGGCTGTATACTTAAGATTTGTGCATTTTACTGTTTGTAAATTATAGCTCAATAAATAAAAGTCTTAAGAAGCTATGTGGAAAAAAATACATGGAGAAAAGCTCCTTTTTAAGAGCAGTCATGAACAAAGGCAAAATCATGAAGACATTTTAAAGAGTAAATGAAAAGGGATAAATGAAAAAATATGAACCTTTCACCTCTTTGCACTTCTATCACATGACATGAAAATACTGGGACTCAGGAAACTAAAATCATTATAGGATGTGCTTAGGAATTCACCGAGAGTTCTTCAAAGGTTTATTTTCAGAATGTTCCTCCTAAATTAGGAAGTGCTTTATTTGCAAGTTTCTCCTTAGGAAATGGTGTTGTTTAAACATAAACAGCCAGGAAATGGATATTTTCAGTTGATTCATCACTTGTCCTAACAAGAGATCAATTAGTTAATGATACTGTTGGCCTTAAGTGTATTTCATTAAAATGTTTTTTATTCTCTTGAGCATTTGGGTTAATGAAGGTGTGAAGCAGTGGTGTTTTTATGATAAAAATTGAAATCAAATACACATTTCTGATTTTTCAAAAAATATATTTCAATCTTTTTGCATTTGTCTTATGATAAAGACTTTCAAGTTGTCAAAGGAAGTCTCTATAGGGTACTTGCTTTCATGTGTGGCTCATGAAACAAACAAGTTTATTTTTCAAGAACGATCATGACATAACTTCCACATGCCATCTGCTACTCATTATTCAGTTGACATTTCCATTTCTGGAATCCTAAAGTTTGTCTGAAATTGTTAGTGACATTTACAAAATGCTTGCAGAATTTTAAAATGGGCCCTAGAGATCACCAAGTCTTTCCTCCTCATTTAAGATGAGGAAACTGAGATCAAGGAAGGTTAAGTGTTTTCCCCGGGTTCGGCTGCTCTGGCTGACTTCTTGTGTAGAATTTGGATGCCTTTCTTGAACTCTGTGATAACAGTAGATCGTGTGATCAAAGAGATATCACCGCTGCATCATTTGTGAGTATGTGTGCAGTTTACAGAATGGGGAGGCCAGATATAGATCGTCTTTGGGACCCACAGTATTTCCCAGTCATGGAATTCTGTTTCTAATCTCTAGTTAGTTTCCCCGCAGTGAAGCTTCTATGACTCCCGTTAGGCTAAGTCTGTGTATCCTCCTTACAGTAATAATGCATGCAGAGCCCTGTGAACCAGTGTAATGCGTATCATGTGGTTTGGGAGCTGCATTGCCTTGGCTCACCTCTCCCTTCATTGCTTACTAGCTGTGCAGCTGAATTACTTGCACTCTAAATCTCAGGTTCCTCATCTGGACAATGCCAATAATGATATTACCTTGCCCCATTTCATTTTTAGAGTTAAATTATGCTATGTATGTCAAGTCAGCCTGGCCTTAATGTTAATAAATATTCAATAAGTGTTAGCTAATTAGATCATTTTGGAATTTTTACCAAAAATATATACTCTGTCTTATTTTGCTTGGTTTTCCCACCTCTACATTTTTGCATATACAGTTCACAGAACCAGACACTCCTCTTTCCATTGAGTCCTCTGTCAGGCCTCCTCTCAGCTCTAGCTCCTTCCAGCATTAACTATTTTATTCTCCATATACCCCTCATCTGCCTGGTTTTCCATGGCATGCATAACTCGTTTGGTCTTATATGCTCTTTAATTATTTTATCTGATGTAAACTTTCAGAAGGTAGAGGCCATAAAAGGTATTTCTTTTGCATCTTTAACAGTACATAGCACAGTGAGGGGCATGTAGCAGAGCTTGAAAATCATAACAAAGAAATTAAAATAGAGCAACTTCAAAATAGTAAATATTGATTTTGATGATGGTTGGCAAATTGTTTCAATGGAGATATTCCATAAAATTACATTTAAAAATATTTTATATAGCAGGAGAATTGTAGCTCAGAAAAACAAAACCAAAAACTAGAATGGAATCACTGTAATCCAAATTCTGAAAATCTGGTGTTTCCTTTCAGTCCTGTTAGAGTGCATGTAATCTAGTATCAAGACAAAAACCCTGCTTTTGATTTATGTGTCAAATAATGACCCAAAGCCAGAAAGAAAATATGAAAACATTTCTCCAACTCATTTTCATAGTCACACTCTTTATAAATACCAGGAAGTTACAGAGCCATTGAGAATATACAACAGCAATGGTAAGACTTATGGTTAACATTATATACACATCAGAAAATAAAGATTGCATTGTCAAAAGCTTTTAAGAAAGCACCCCAAATACTTAAGCTTTATGGTGAGTCTGTACCCAAATTCTTTCATTCCCTTTTTAATGCTATGATTCTCTAGCATCCATTTCACAAAAGATCTTTCTCAAGTAAAGAATGCATAAATGTTTGGACGAATGCCATTTATGCTGTAACTTTAACCTTTTCAAGGCCTCAGTCCAATTTTGTGATTTATTTAAACAGTAAATATTTTCTTCCTGTTTAAATGAGTTCATTGCTAACTTAGGCATCTGAATTTTAATTTTTATGTAATTCCTAGGTAGAAGCTAAGACATCCTCAGTGCCAGAAGAAACAAAGCCAGGGAAAACGTAGTTCCTGCACTTTGTGTCCCTGAGTCATTGTACTCAGCAGGAATAAGACTTGTTGGGACATCACTCTGTAAAAAGGTTTGCTTACTGGGTTTGCTCACTCAAGGTGCCAGGATTCACTGCAATTGTTAGAGTAATCTGAGCACATCCAAGCAGCTTTGCAACTATAATATACAGGGCGTTTCTAGTATTTTTATTATTTTTTTAATTGACAAATAAAAATTGTATATTTTTATGGTGTACAACATGATGGAATGGCTAAATCATGCTAATTAGCATATGCATTACTTCACATGTTTATTATTTTTTGTGGTAAGAGGACTTCAAATCTACTCTCTTAGCAATTTTCAAGTATATGATATATTGTTACTAACTGTAGTCACCACGAATGTACAATAGATGTCTTGAATTTATCCCTCCTGTCTCACTGAAATTTTGTATCCTTGGACCAATATTTCCTCAAGCCCCCCTCTCCTTCCAAGCCTCTGGTGACCACCATTCTATGCTCTGCTTCTATGAGATTGATTTAGAAGTCACATACAAGTGAGATTTCACATACAAGTGTGATCATGAAGTATTAATATTTCTTTTTATTTGCCTACCTTATTTCACCTAACATAATATCCTCTGGGTGCATCTATGTTGCTGCAGATGACAGGATTGTCTCCTTTTTAAGACTGAATAGTATGCCATTGAGTATATATACCACATTTTCTTTATCCATTCATCCACTGGGGGACACCTAGGTTAATTTCACATCTTGGCTATTGTGAATAAAGCTGCAATGAACATGGAAATGCAGGTATCTCTTTGACATACTGATTTCATTTCCTTTGGATATACACCCAGAAGTGGGATTTCGGGATCATACGGTAGTTTTGTGTTTAATTTTCTGGTGTTGTCTTCTAATATTTCTTCATTTCTGCAATCATTCAATGACAATTGAATGTCAACTATGTAGCACTGTGGAACATAGTAGAGAAGAAAACACAAACAGCTCTGCCTTCATGGAGCTTAGTTCTAAGATTTTTTTCTTTGAGCCTCTTGGGACGTGGTCCATTGCTCTTTTGGCTCAGTTGCCATATTGGATTTTTGGGGTTTTTCCACCATTAGGTTTTGACAACAGTAACAGATAGCGCTTTGCATGCCTGTGGCCAGTCAGGATGTTAGTTTTAGCATTGCTTGTTTTAGGCTATACTGACCATACATATCTCATTCTTAAAATATAGCCCAAATATATATTAATTACTTTTAAAAACCTGATATCATTTCTCTCTTTAGAGCCTTTGCAGTGGAGGGCTTTTCTTAATAAAGTATGTAAAGGGAGCATTTTTTTAATGAAGAAAATTGGGATAATTTCAATTTACCTTATATGCCTGCATATCTGTGATATTTTGACAATTAGTTAATGAATTGATGGGTCCATTAATGTTTTGCAGAGGCTGCTTTTGTTCTTGGTAAATTGTTTTTTATATTTTTTGTGTTCAAAAATAGAATCTATTTGTTGTGCCATTTGGCCTACCAATGTTTCTCTTTGCTATTGACATTATATTTATTATAAAGGCTAGTGATAGTATATGGAATCCCGTGTAAGCCTGAAAATGCCTCTATTTTTTAAACAGAAATTCCAAAGAATCTCTTTCATTTCTTAAAATTTATAGCAAGATGAATCTTTTTATTGATTATGGGACTAAACTAAATCAAAATAGTAAATTAAAAATAATAATACAGTAACATTTATAGATTGCTTTTCATTTGTCAAACATGCAAGGTACCAACATTATTTTATTTCACTTTTATTTTAAGCCTATGAGATTAGTACATATCCCTTTAGCAGCTGAGGAAACTGAGGCACAGACAGATCATCAACGTTCCTAAGCTCCCGTAGTCAGTAGTTGGACTGGGGCTCTGTAGCCCACACCTTTAACCATCTTTTTTACAATGCCTGCCAGGCTACGGCAAGAGAAAAGGAAATTCTGTAATATTCCTTTTTATCTCATGTTGTTTATTCAAAGGTCAGATTCACATCCCTTCCAGATGGACATTTTGTGGTTCTTTCTGGAGGATGGTTCATGATTCTTTTCAAAGACATCTTTGACTTAAGGCACTCATATCCAACTTCAAAAGTTGCCTCATCTGAGGAGCTTAAAATTATCTGGTTCTTACTTGCAACCTTTTTAGTAAATGCCCTTCTAGCTTGGGGTGGCTTTGATATTTCATATTTAGTAAAAGTGTCTGCTACCTGCCCTTAGAAAATATCTTGGTTTTATGTCTCCCAGACTGCTTGTTGCTGAAGGCAAAATGTGGAATGGAGAGTGGTGGAATTTCACTGTGCTTTGGAAATTAGGTGCAACTACTACATTAAAAGCAACGGCAGGTGCTATAAATCTGAACTTTGTTTGGGGGGAGAAAAAGAATAAAAGTAAAACATGGGACAGGACAAGCTGCAAATTGCCAAGGTGAAGACAGTTTTCTTAAAAAATAATTAATGCTTTCTACAAAGAAATCATGTTTTATTTTGGATTACACTTAAAATATAGCTATAATGAAGCTATAATGCAGATTTCTAAATAATCATTCAGTCAACTTCTACAAAGCCATTTCATCTCCTTCAGGGCAATTCTCTTTTCCCAATATTTAAAAAAATTTTCTTATTAAAGCAATTCATATTGATTGTAGAATATCCAGAAATACATGAATAACCCAAAATATCATAATAGAGAAATTACTACTGTTAACATTTTAGTATACATCCTTCCAATATTTATTTTACACACAATTTTTAATGCAATCTGTTCTTTTCAATTATTAATATATCACAGAATCTGCCCATCTTATTAAATATTCTTTTACAACATTATTTTTAATAGTTTTTTAGTAGCCTATGTGTGATTATATCATATCTCAATCAAATCATTATGCTGGAAAATGAGGTTGTTTCCAGTTTTACACTGTTATAAACAATGCTGCAAATGAGCACTTTTGTAGCTGAATCCTGGTACACATTCATGATTATTTTTCTTAGGATAAATTCCTATAATTGGACATGTTGACATCAAGGGTTTGGAAAATATACTGCCAAAATGCTCCTCCAGAAAGACACTGATTTACATTCCTATGATCTGGCATTTCTGGTCACTCTTTAGAGATGTTTTGGAAAGCTGTTATCTCTATACCAGTAAAGCAGGGAGGGCCCCCCTTTATCTCTACATCCCATGGACGGGGGTGGGGGGTGGGGGGGGGCTGAGACAGTTTGGGAGTCACCTTTCCATTCATTTCCATCTCTTCCTCAGGCTTGACATTATGCTCCACTGCACTTTGGTGAGGTTGGCACAAAGAAAAGAAAAATGCTGGAGAAGCAGAATGTGGACAGAAGCAAATGCACTATCCTAAACCTGCCTGTCATGGGTATGGTGCTTCCTTGTGACGAGGGAAAAGACGCTTCCTATTTTCATTCATTATTGCACATACACTTCCTCTTAACCTAGACAAATACAGCTGCCTCAGATTCTGTAATAAGCTTTATTAATATGTCCTTTTAGTGTGTCTCTATTTGGACCTGCTGGTTGTACTCAGTCCTGGTGTGTCCTCCGCACAGTAGTCTTCACTACTGGTGTATTTTAGTGGTGGAAGAGCTTTATCAAAACCTCCAATCCACCACCCACCATCTTGAGAGAAAAGATGACTTTGCAGCTGCAAAATACACTCTGATCAAGAATTTAGAACATCTTTACAGACTGTAACCAGGCCAAGAAACAACCTCACTCATTCAGAGTTAGAAGAGCCCTAACAGGACTGTATTTTTGAGAGTGGTAGCCAGTCAGCCAGAATAGCATTTAGATACCCAAAGGAGGCATCTTCCCAAGTAAGAAAATGCAAAGTTCTTATTCACTGAATCTTAAGGAAGTAGATCTAATGATGAAAAGAAGTTTAACCTTTATTGGCTGAAAAAGCTTCTTTGGTTCCTTGAAATAATAATACATACTTCTAAACTCTATCTAGAGATGTAACCTCTGACTAAGTTAAGCCCAAGAAAGAGAATCACGCAGCGCAATGATTCTCAAACTCTGAGACCACTGAGATGCTCCGGGTGTGGCTGCGGTGCTACCAGAGGTTCTGGGGGTGGAAGTACTTACTCCTCCCTCACCTGGAGCAGCCCTGCTACTGGTTGAGCTCCACCTTGAACCCCTATCTAAGTGCTCATTAAAAGAAGGCTTCCTCAGCAATAATAACAGTGATAAGAAAACAACAGTAGAAAATTACCAGTATAGCTGTAAAAATGTGGTCTAATAATGATTGAAATATGGCCAGAATATTAATTCAGCTATAGATACCAGCACTGAAATATGTTTTAACACTCTTACAGACTATTTTCTTGGAAATGAGATTAGAGAAACCCTGTGCCTAACACATAATAGGTGTTCAATAAACGTTTTTAGAATGAATGAATAGCCAGTAGAAGAGAGAGAGGTGTTGGATCAGTGGTTTAACGATCTAGATCCAAATCTTGATTCCTTGAGGGACCTGGGTTCTTCTCTGAGACTCTGTTTCTCAAACTGTCCACAAGGAGTTTAAAAAATTACATCACTTTTGAGATCCCATCCAATTCTTCCTGGAATTATGACTAGAAAAATGTATGCTGTGTTAGAAAGAAATTGGAAAGGGAAAGAGCAAGTTACAAATGCTGAAAGTCAGAAAGATCAATAAAGATCAAGCCACCAAAAGCATCTCCAATACCCAGCTCAGCCTGCTCTGCAACCTGCATATCAGTTTGTTGTTCACAGACAATTTCTCAGAATGCTTTCAGCCCCATTTTATAAATGACAAAACTGAGGTTCAGGAAAGTAAGTAATTTTCTTAATGTCATCCAGTGGCAGAGCTGATATTGGGAACTGAATCTTTAGACTTCATCGCCCCATGGACTTAAATATTTAGAAAGCTTTTATAACCTTGTCACCCAGGTGGGAGAGAAACATAAAGTGGCAAAAGGATTCCACTCAGTTGGGGTGGCCTAGTTCTCTTCTACTGAGAAGGAGGCCTATAACCTAAGTCTCATAATTTCCGATCCAGAGTTTCATGCATGAAACTTTATGGCCTCTTGAAAGGTGAATGAGTAGGTTTGATTCATTGGACGTCAGAAACAGCTTTTTAAACATTTGGGAATCAGGATAGGTAGTTAGTCTGCCTTGTAAAATTTTCTTATGGATGTCACCATCAGAAAAATTTATCTTAGCTTAGTGTACCGCAAAGCTTATTCAAACTCATCACATCTTCAGTTTCAGTCATTGTTGGTTAAGGGTTTTAGCATTAATCCTACCTGCATCTTAATTCATATGATCTTGGAAAGTAGCGATTTGTTTTGCTATCACCAAATTTCATCCATGTAAAATAGGTCACCAAGATGTCACATTTTATGAGGTTATTTATACAACCTCTCTCTTTTTGGGCTGCAGTTCCGCAGGTTATCTTTCTTCTTTGTATTAATGAGAGGAGTTCAGAGTACTGAATTTTGTTTATTGAAGAAATTGGCATCTGTGAATCCTGAGTAAACAAAAATTACAATATACTGAAATACTTTGGCCATGAAAAGGTAAATTCTAATTTTATAATTTTAATCAAAAAAACCCTTAAAATGAAGAATGTTCTCCATTTCCTTGTTTATGTGTAAATTCTTTTTATTGTATAAAAACTTATAATCTATACACGTAACTCTCAAAATCACCCATTTATACTTTAATAATTTTATATGGGTGTGTAAATGTGCATGTACATAAACCTGCATATGCACATACATTCCAGCATAATAATCAACTATTGATGCCGTTTTTTTTTAAAAAAAGTGTCTTGTTAAATAACTACAATTTCTAGATGTATGGACAAGATAACTTTCTACATATCAAAGTTAGTTAACAAATAGCAGCTACATGTCCATTAACATACTAATAACTATAAGTTCTATCTTGTCCTCATTATTTCTAATAATCTCTGTGGAGGCTAATATCTCAAAAAGTATGCATGTGTTGATGATAGAAAGCAGGTTGAAAAGTGCTGATTTATTACAACCCTTCATTAAGGTTAAAAGCATTCCAGTGAGATGAAGACATCTGCCTTGTATTTTCACATTGCAGAAGAAAAGTTAAGGACAGGAAGAATAAAAAGAAAGAAAATGATGCTTTAAGTTGAATTCAAGCCAGGTTTAAAGAAAACAATTCCTGTTTCATATCTGTAAAAGTTTTCAAGAAAGAAACTTCCCCACGCCCATGACCATCATTTATTATTACGATATCAAAAATACTTAATACTATATATTAACAGTGAAAATCATACTACATGTCCGTAAATTATTTTTCAAATTTTACTACAGTTAATCAACACATGTATCTTTCAATGGTTTTTTTCCTTTTTAAAAAAAATTAACAAAGAAAGATACTACTAGAAAAAATTAAGATGAATTCATTAGGTAATATATAGGAAAAAGATTTTTGACATGGGCTATTTCTTTCTTCTTTTAAAGGTAGTAAGGGAAAGGTTGGCAATTATAGGGTTTAGTGAATAGTCACTTGATATTTTGGAAATCAAAGGAAAAGGCCACTGGAGAGAGGCTGAACTTAGCTGTTGCTGGATTTTTATCTGTCTAAATGAGTGCTACTGACGGGAACCATATGTGTTACTTACTATAGCTGAGGAAAAGAACATGGGTGGTTTTACAAGGAGCTGTGACCTGCCTCTGTATGCATGTCTATCTGTGAGCTCATAGACAAATCTGATGTATTTATGATGTTTAATAAACACTTAGAGCCACATGTGAGCTTGGGAACTGTGTGTTTCTCTTATTCAAAGGATTATATTAATATGTGAATATCCAGGTTGATTTTGCCTTAGAATTAAAATCAGTCTTTGTACTTAGTGGTGTTTGTCACTTACACAAAAGCATTCATGAATCTGTGAGGCCTCCTTTGAAATGACAGAGAAAAGATTAAGTACTTTTCGATTAACCTTGTATTTAGCCCACTTGAAAATAAGAAATACTTTAAGCAGAGCTGATCACTCAAAACAATAAGGATTTTGCTTCAGTAACCAAGGAGTTTACTTCATATTGTAGTATTAATCTTCTTGAATGGCAGGTATTTTCCCAGGAAAAGCAGATGGAAACGACATTTTAATTTGTGTTTTTGTGGTATATCTCTTTCCAACCTTCCACTTTTAACCCACTATATCATTATACGTGAAGCGAATTTCTTGCAGAAAGCATTATAGTCACGGAAGGGCATGATTTTTTTAAAACTCCATTCTGATAATCTCTGTTTTTGATTGATGTGTACAGACCATTTATATTTAATGTGATTATTGGTATGTTTAGATTTAAGTCTATCCTTTTTTTTTTATTTTCTTTTTGTTCCTTCTGTTTTCCATTCATCTGTTTCCCCTTTCCTGTCTTCTTTTCCCATTTTAATTGATTATGTTTTTGACTATATATCTTTGTATAGTTTCTTAGTGGTTACTCTAGGGATTGTATTCTATATACTTAACTTTTTGCAATCTACTTGAAATCAATGCTTTATCATTTTAAGTGGGATATAGGAACGGTACCACCATAGTGATCCTTTTGTACTTCCCTCCTGTGATGTTATAGTTGTCATAATTACCTCTACACAAGTTGAAAACTTTATCAGACAATGTTATAAATTTTTTCCTTCTAAACCATCAAATGTGTTTTAAGAATACAGGAGCAGTCTACTATATATATCCTCATATTTGCCATTTCTGCTACATTTCCTTTATTCTCTATATTCCAATCTTTTTTCTAGAAAACTTCCTTTAGCAATGACTTTTCTTAGTTTTTCTTCATCTAAGAATGTTTATTTCACTTTCATTCCCGAAGGATATTTTCTCTAGATATAGAATTCTGTGGTGATAGTTATTTTCTTTCAGTATTTGAAAACTATTAGACCACTTCCCATTGTTCTCTGTGGTTTCTGCTGAGAATCTGTAGTCATTAAAATCCATGTTCTATAGACAATGTGCTGGCTTTCTCTGGATGCTTTCAAAGTTTTTTTCTCTTTTTCAGTTTTCAGTGGCTTGATTATGATGTGTTTAGGGATGGATTTTTTTTTTTTTTTTTTTTTTTAGTGTATCCTATAGGAGGTTCACTGAGTTTCTTGACTGTCGAGGTTTATGTCTTTCACCAAATTTGGGAGATTTTAAGTCATTTTTTTTCCGATTTTTTTAAAGCATTATACTCTTTTTCCTCTTCTTCTTGAACTCTAATGACATGAATATTAGGTCTTTTTTATTATCCCACTGATACCTGAGTCTGTTAGTTTTTCAACCTTACTTTACCCTTTGTTGTTTAGTTTGGATAATTTCTATCAATCAATCTTTACTTTCACAGACTCCTTTGTAATCTCCATTCTGCTGTTGAATCCATCCAGAGAGTTCCTTATTTCACTTATTATATTTTTAGTGCTAAAATTTGCATTTGGTTCTTCTTTTTATTTTTTGTTTTTCTGATGAGATTTACTATTTTTCTATTTGTTCTAAGAGAGTTTGTCATTGTTTGTTGGAGCATTTTTATAATAAGCTGTTTTAAATTCTTATGTTATCTTGGCATTAGTGTTTGTTGATTGTCTTTTCCTATGTGGATTGTTTTCTTGATTCTTCATGTGCCAAGTAATTTTAGATTGTATCCTGGAAATTCTGATTATTATATTATGAGACTGTAGGTCTTGTTTAAACCCTGTGGGGAATACTGATATTTTTGTCAGCAAGCAATTGACCTGATTAGGTTCAGGCCACAAGTTTCAATTTGCCTTCTATGGGCTGTGGTCCCAATGTCAGTTCAGTTTTTAAAGGCCAGTGCTATTCAGATTTGTCCTGTGGATGTGCCACCCAGTGGCAAGTCTGACACCTGAGTGGGATTCTATCTATGCACCTTTCAAAGTCTTGTATATGCTGAAAAGGATGAGATCAATGCATGTGCAGCTCTTGGAACCTAAGAGTTAATAAATAATTTTATAGGGCTGCTTTCATGGACTCAGCCTCTCCACAATCCCCTCAGTACTTTTTGGTTTCCTAGTGCTTCCCTTTTGGCACTTCCAGGCAGGAAGCTGGGGCTCTGCCATGCACTTCTGGGGCCATGCCGGCCTCCAGGGCCACACAGTGAGGAAAATATAATGGTAGACCCACATCTGTTCAGTGATACTTCGAATTTTAGTCCTTTTCCCCAATTTTCTATTTATTATTTGCCACTGAAAGTCCTAAAATAACTGTTCTACACATTCTGTCCATGTTTTATAGCTGCATTTAGATGGACAGCAGGGTGTTTTCTCCGTCTTACCCAGAACCTGAATCTCAAGATGACATTTTAAAATGACATGTTTTGTTAGAATAAGCTCATCAATTAAAATTTCAGGTGCAGTATCCTCAGTAATTGAGGACATTCAATTTAAAAAGAGGTATTCAGATATTTAGGTCCTAAATCCCTTAATATTATAAGGAACGTCATGCTTAAGTAATGAACCAGGAAATAGCTGTGACAAAATCAATACAGTGTCATATAACAAGATAGGCATGACAGTATAGATTTATTTGTCTACCTGCATAAGATACATATGCAACTCTAAAATTTTCTCATTCTGACTTTTGTGGCTTGTCTATATGGTGGTTTCCATAATGTATCATAATGTGGGATGTTTTTAGCTCATATATAACCCTTCTGTTTGTGAGTACGTGTGTGCACAGATGCATTCTCTCACACAGCTTTGTTCCGAAAAGGAATCTGTTTGGAACTAGGTTTTCCTAAAATAATGGCTCTTTAATATGCCCCACCTTCAAGTGTTCGAATCATTATTTTTGGGATGGGGTCTGTGAATTGGCATTTCTAATAAGACAGTGCCAGAAGATGCCAATGCTGCTGGCTTCAGGCCTGCTCTTTGAGAATGGCCACCCTAAAGGAACAGCAGGATTTTATGTGACCCTTCAAAAGGCATAAAATGAAAAGCGATTGAAGTTTGTGACTTTCTATTAACTTCGTGAGATTTACCAAGTACAAATTTATTTTAGCTTTGTGCTGACTTCTTTTCACAATACTTACAGTTTGGGTGAAAACAAATATTTCAGTCAGTTCAATTGTTTTTATATATGTATATATATGCAAGCACATTGTAGTATATTCATACTAATATTACCAGTGGAAATGAGAATAATTCATTCAATCAAATACATTATTTGGTTTCTTCAGTGTCAAAAAATTTTTTAATTAATCATCTTAATTGCTTCTCACACATTTAGATTTAACTCATTTTTAATCTGGAACAGAGGTTGCGAACTATGGTATATGGGCCAAATCTGCCTCATGGCCTGCTTTTTATGGCCAATAAGCTAAGAATGGTTTCTTTACAGTTTTTAAATGAGAAGAAGGAAGAAGAAGAAGAAGAAGAAGAAGAAAGAAGAAGAAGAAGAAGAAGAAGAAGAAGAAGAAGAAGAAGAAGAAGAAGAAGAAGAAGAAGAAAGAAGAAGAAGAAGAAGAAGAAAAAGGAAGAAGAAGAAAAGTATGCCATAGAAACTGTATGTGGCTCGCAAAGCATAGAATATTTGTGATTCAACCATTTACAGAGAAATTTTATTGACCCAGATTTAGTGTTTCATTTGGTTAAATTAAGACAGTGCATCAAGAGATGGGATAGGGCAGCAATTAAAAATATGGTTTTTGTTTTCAGATTGCCCTTGTTCAAATCCTGACTCTACTAACCACTTTCTGTAGCCTTGAGCAAATGAACACAATCTTTCTGTACATCCATTTCCTCATCCACAAAATGCAGAGAGGAAAAGCCTCTAGCCTATAGGATTATTTGTGATTTAATTAGTTAATACATACAAAGTCCTTAGAATAGCACCTGGCTCATGGTCAGCATAAAATAAATATCAGCTGTTATTATCTACTTGATAGAATACTGTATAAACATTAAAAGTGGTACTATACTAAGCATTCATAAAAATATATAGAAACATTTCTATTTAATATTAAGTGGAAAAAAGCACCCCAACAAATGGCTTGCAACACTTTGTAGAATAAGTGACACATAAAAACTATGCACTAGGAAAAAAAATACACAAAGAAAATATTCCAGCTCATGAGCAATGGTTGTGTTACTTTGATGGGACTATGGATGATTTTCCCCCTTCTACTTCTCTACATTTTCCAAGTTTTCTAAAATATACTATAAATTTCAGCCTAATGGCTGTTCCTCAGAAGTAGCTTATGCCTCTGCCAAGGTGCTTATCTCTGAGATGGGCTAACAAGATGAGCTAAGGCTGCAGTGGTCACCATAATTCTGCCAGTATTTATTTTGGTCCCTGTAAGTCAGGCCCTTCACATTCTTTGTACATAGTTGTATTTAATTAGGACTTGAGCTAGCCATAAAATGTGCATTAATTGTCTGTTATTTCATAAATGATGGCCAAAATAACAATCCTTGATAGGAACAGTTTGGGGGTAAGCACCACTTGGTCTGTTCATCTTCTAGGGCTCCCTGCCCCAAGCAAGAGATTTCTATTTGTTATCTCCTTTTATCCTGGAGAATTACTAATCCTGTACTACCATATTAAGTACCAATTAAGCAGAGATTTGTCATTCCTGCTTGAGAACATTGAGCTGGGCTGTGGCTGCATATTTCACAGACTTCTGACAGAAATTATTTTAATTAGACTGCTGCTAGCAACATTTAAAATAGTCTGTATGACCAGAGAGAGGAAGAATGGCTCCTCAGTCTGATAATTTACTTATTTTTCTTTTTCACTCACCATAAATCTTAGGATTGTGGTTATTAAGCCTTTGAAGGGGGAAGGGGAGAGTCAAGGAAAGAAATCAGCTAAACTTTATCTTACTTTAAATACCAGAAAAGAAAAATCTCCCACAGCTTTATTGAGAAAGACATTTTTAAAAGAAAAATGTGTTCGAGCAAAATGTGACCCCAACAGGATATTTTTACATTATGAACATCTAGCATGTCTAAACAATAAAGAGGATCCAAATGTCTTTTTTATATAATGAAGGTGGCTGGGCTCTTTCCTTTTCACTGTTGTTTGTGGTCCCAAAATTGAAGTCATTATTTGGCAATCATTAGGTTAATCTGGCACTGAAAAACAAACTAAATAAACAACAACTAAAGTGAGTTTCACATTCAATAGACCTCGATTAACTAGAACACAAGTTTTGCAGTTTTATAAGGATACATTTTATTTTATGAATCCATTTTACTGAAATGAGAAATTAGATGAGTATAAGCTTTTTTTTCCTCTTTTAAAATTTTTTAAATAAATATTTGTCCTCCCACCCCTTTAAACTTTCTGATCAATACTCTATTAAGTGGAATGTTATTTAGAGTTTCATATTTCCAAACCTTCTGGTTATTCAATCAGATCAGATATATCTGAGTGCATATTCTAAAAATATGCTATAATATTGAGCCATCAAAATGGGTATTTTTTCCTTTGAGTTCCTCTCTCACACATTTGGTCCAGTCTTCCCTTTATGCAGCAGCCACAACCCTATCATTTTATCTTTAATTGAAATTTTAATGCTTTATGGCTTGAGAGGTTTCCCACATGAAAGCCAACAAGCTTCCAAACAGAGGATGAATCCAAAGGCTAGAATCACTACAAGTTCTTGAAGAACAAGTTAAAACACCTTTTACATGCGCATCACTGAAAATGAAAAAATAAGTATCACATGGTTTAATGATAAGATCAGAAGAATAGCACTGCTTTGAATGTAGCCCTAGGAGAGATCTGCCCACAGACACCCAGTAAAGAAACCTCAGTAAATCACAAATGGGCTTACTACTTCCCTTCAGTCTGACTGGCTACCACACTATTTTCACTACTCATTAAAAAAAAATTTTTTTAAGAGGAGACAAGAAGACATGGTTGCATTTCTTAATGTAAAGGTTTAGAAATGTTAGCTTGTATAACTCGTTTGAAGAACTTGTGTTTTAAAAAACATAAGTTATAACTGCTATTGAATTATGAGAACCCGCAGGTGACAAGAAGTGAAAGAGCAGAATGAGTTAGGGAAGAAGGGATGGTGGTCACAAGCCCCAAGACAGGCAACCCTACCATACCTGTGTGATGGCTCCACATGCTATATCTACTCAAGACGGCAGTGAGAAGAGGGGCACATGGCCAGGGAGAAGAGGCAGTGGAAGTGAAACCTGGGCTCTTCCTTAAAACAGTTAGTGGCTAAGAATTAATGGTAATTGGTACAATTACTAAGTCACAGTCTTTATCTGACTTTCTAACTCTTTAAAGCCAAATTCTCAAAGTCTGAATTTCTCTTAAATAATTTTGAATAGATTCCTTGTTTCTAATTTACAGTGCTTATTACAACTTTTGTATTACAAACATAGCAAGTTTGCATTGGCTAATATAAAAATTCCAAATGAGTGCTTATAAGTTCATTTGTTAGTAAAACCCATGAAGGAAGGGTATAAACTTGATATCCCAAGACGCAATTCTGCCATGCGTTAAAGCCAGCTATTCTCTTGACCATTATTAAAAAATCAAAAAACAATAGATGTTTGCACAGATGCAGTAAAAAAGGAATGCTTATACACTGTTGGTGGGACTGTAAATTAGTACAACCTCTATGGAAAACAGTATGGAGAGTCCTCAAAGAACTAAAAGTAGACCTACCATTTGATGTAGCAATCCCACTACTGGGTTTCTACCCAAAGGAAAAGAAGTCATTATGTCAAAAAGACACCTATACTCAAATGTTTATCACAGCACAATTCACAATTGCAAACATATGGAATCAACCTAGGTGCCCATCAATTGATGAATGAATAAAGAAAATGTGGTATATATGTATACCATAGAGTACTACTCAGCCATAAAAAAGAATGAAATAATGTCATTTGTAGCAACTTGGATAGAACTGAAGAACATTTTCCTAAGTGAAGTATCTAAAGAATGGAAAAACATACACATGGTCTTACTAATAAGTGGGAGTTAAACAATGGGTACACATGGTCATAAAGTGGTGTAGAAGACACTGGAACCTAAGAAAGGCGGAGCATGGGTGAGGGATAAAAACTTACCTCTTGGGTACAATGAACACTATTCAGATGATGGACACACTAAAAGCCCTGACTTCAGCATTATACAACTCATCCAATTCATACAACAAGAACACTTGTATCCCCTAATATTCTGAAATAAAAATTATTTTTTAAAACCCAACTATTCTCCTGTTCTTGCTGAGGGCTTTATCTGGTATCTTCTAAAACAGACCAATTCTATCTGTATCGAATATCTGTTGAGGCAGATCACATTCTTTGATGATCTACCCAAACATCTTAGAAAAAATGTAGCACCCGTAGTATTGCACACAGGATCAGAGTGTAGATTTGCATGCCCCTTGAAATTGAACCCAATCATGGGTGGTAAAACACATTTCATCAGGTGTACTGTCACCCTGAAGTCATAGTGAAGTTGGGTTTCTCCTAAATTCCTATCAGATTAACAGGATCCAAATCTTGAGGCTGATCCTCTAGTCCAGTGGTTCTCAAAGTGTGCCCCCCAAACAGCAATAGCAGCAGCCACTGGAAACTTGTTAGAAATGCAAATTCTTGGCCTTCATGCCAAACCTAGTCAATCAGAAGCTCTGGGGGTTGGGCCCAGCAAGCTGCAGTTTGGTAAAACCTCTGGGTGATTCTGCTGCTGAAATCTGAGAACCACTGCTGTAGTCCAAACTCCACTGCACATTGTAACCATGTGGGCAGCTGTACAAATCGCTAATGTCTATGCTTCACCACCAGAAAAGTTCTAATGTAATTGGTCTGAGGTGTGGCCCCAGAGTCTATATTTTTTAGAAACTCGTTGGGTGATTCAAATGTGCAGTGAGGGTTGAAAACCACTGTAATGGCCAAGACAAAGATGTCTCCTATTTCATCAATTTCTTGGTAACAGTTGTCTATTGTCTAATATATAGCTTTCCACAAATTGTATTACTACACATTGGCCTTCTGAATTATTCTTACTATTCAATGTTTCATTCCATATTGATGAGTGAGGTTTGTTTTTACTCAGCACATTCACTTTTTTTTTAGCCCTTTCACATTAAAAAGTATTTATTGTTTCCATCATAATCATATACTTAGCATCTTCTGGATTCTCAGTGCTTTCACAGTTATCCACTATGCTGGGATGGATAATATTGATTAATGTCTCAAAATGAAGTACAGACACACGAAACATAACTTTCATGACATCTATTTGTGGCAGGCATATTGACACGATTCTGCTTGGGAGGATCATTTTGTTTTCATTTCAAAATTTTCCCATCAGACAAGCTACTTTACATGATTTATTTCTACCTTTCCATTGGGAATTAAATTAAGCAGGTCCAACATGCATATAGGTGGATCTACATACATAGAATAACTCTTACCATAGGGCCACACACAAATTTCTTTGGCACTTATACAGATATCACACTTACTCAGTGACCTATTTGACAGATATTCATTGAAAAGGCACCACACCTTCAATTAAACATTTAACTAAGGGTACTGTGGTACCCATGCCATTGGTAGTAGTTCAACAAATATTAAAAAACAGCTACCCATTACAAGCCAGACTGATAGAAATTTCATCAAAAAAGAGTTATCCATAGAGCCACATTCTAGGAGTCTCCTTATTTAGTGATGGTGGTGTGTGGTGTTGGCCCTCGAGAGAATGGCACGACATAGGAGACAGCACGAAGGCACCCACTTTCCACTGCCGCAAAACTAAGGTGTTAGCTTAGCTTTCTGCCCTCTGATAGATAACCAACTCAGCTCGTCACATACTTACTGAATATTTACCAAATACTTATTAAGCATCATCCATGTAGAAGGCATGGTTGTTTCCCAGGTGCCAAACTGTGATAACAGAAGAGAGCTGTTGCTGATGTGTTATTGCAGACAGGTGTTGGTGGCCCCAGTCAGGTATGGGCTAAAACGTTCCACTACCCTGGGTAGCCATACCTGCTTGACCATGCCTGGATGATTTGGTGGTAGGGGCTGTGGAGCAACATGTGAATAAATGCATTGTCTATTATATCCAGGTTTCACTCTGTGTGGAGAAAAGAAATGGAGACATTTCTTATGAAAGGGGTTATTCACTGACTGGCCAAGGGTCCAAGGAGATTTGGAGAATGTCTGCTATCTGACGCTCCTTTCTGGAGAAAAGTCAATGCACATGGGAAGACTACAGTCTGAATTCGTACTCTGACTGACTTCGGCACCCCTCCCCGCAAAACACCGAGAAACAAAACGACCCAGTGTTCTGGCAGTGCGGTGGTGCGCCTTGGCCCTCGCAGGGGGTCAGGATCCGCGCGGAGGATCTGACCTGTTTCTCAGCTCTGGGAGGTTGCAGGATGATTGTGTTTGGTCCCCAGAGTTTCCAGGGCTCCCTCCCCTCCGCGCTGTGTTCTGAAGCTCACGCGACTCCGCTGTGGGGCGCGTGGCCGACGCGGAGGCCGAGGAGAGAGGGACGGGCGTCAGGGAGATGTGGCCGGGAGGAAACGGGAGCACATTCCTCCCAGTCGACCTGGCAGGAAATGACGGCGTGTCAGCCTCCTACCGCCCGCGCGGGCGGGCGCGCACAGGGAAAAGGCCTTCCTCATCGCCCAGCCGTGCCAGAGCGCAGTAGGTGAGGATGATGAAATAATAAAGCATTTCCCGTGTGTGTTTTTCATTAGGGCTGTTTTGTTTTCCTTCCAAGTGCTGGGGAAACAGAACAGAAGCCCCGCTTGGGCTGGCACCGCCGCGGCCGCCTCCCCAGGGAGCAGGACGGGGGTGCGCTCAGCGGCATGGGTTCTCACACCTTCCTAATGGAAATAAGGATTTGTAAAGCCTTCTTTATGCCCTTTGCTGCGTAATTAGTCGCCCAAAGAGCCAAAGATTAAAAACGCTGTTCTTACTCCCAGCGATTTTGAAAATTTGGCAAAACATTACATGTTCCGTTCAGAGGGCCAAACAGGTAGAGGTCTTTGAATAGACCCAGCCCTGGCCGGCCGCGCTGGCCCTCGGATCACTCAACACTTATTACACAGGAATGACCTGGCTTGATGTCAATTAGTGAGAATTTGTTAGCAGACATATCCAATGGACCTCCCCGTCACCCAATTTGGTAGTTATTATGGAAAATATCTAAACAGCCTTCATCCACGCTAACTTAGTGTTAGGAGACACACGCTGCATCGGCCTCCTTTATGTTTCACATGTGTGTGCCCAAGGCCAGGGCAGAACGTCAATTTTTACCCATCTCTCAGAGAAGATAATTAAGAGGAGCTCTAAAAGAGGCTGGCTGGAAAATTCTCTCTGGCCCTAAGAAATAACCAATCCAAAATGCCTGTTGTTAAATGGGTCATAAAAGCACTGGGAAATCAATATTTGACTTTCCGTTTCGGGAATGGTGGCTGCTACACGCAGTTTTAGATCAATCTCCTACTGTCATTGTGCCCAAGACTCAAAATAATTTCTGTGTTAACTCTGGACACTTTGAAGGTGGAAGTCTCATTTGTTTATCTTTTTATAAGTAATTGCTCGCCCACGCCAATACTGGATGGCCTGTGTAAAATAAACCATGAGATAAATAAAATAAGGACTCATTTTATTAAATATCTAGGAGAAGCGCTTGGGTGACCTGCAAATGTAATTAAACCTCTAAATAAGCAGATTACTGGCTGAAAAGCGAGATTGATAGATGAACCCCTTCAGCTAAAAGGGATTGCTTAATGGACTGAGCAACAATCTTGGACTCTGTCCACCTTGGAATCGCAGGTCCAGAAGTAGGCAGGCTCCACTCCACCACTCCCCTTCCTAAGATAAATGGAGTTCCATGAGGCCGCTGTGAGGAGAACCCAGGGGTGAGACCTGAGACTGCGTGTGGACAGGCAGATGTGCGACACTCCTCATAAAAGTAGCCAAAGACATCCACCTGGAGCAGTGTTTCCAAGGGCTCCTCCTGACTTACTATCCAGGAGACCTAAAGAACTTGTTCTTCTCAAAAGATTAAATTTATTCTGGCATTTTGAAAAGAAGGTATTCATTGTATTAGAAAATGAAGGACTGAAAATGAAATTAAAGCCTCAATAGGACAAAATAAGCTAAAATAATGAAAAATTACCTGTTATAATTGTACTTGTACTGCTACCATTTTTTTAAAAAAAGGCCAGATTCTACCCTTCTCATTGACAAATACGATAAACTTTCTGATACTGAGCTTTTTAACATTCTTTTCTAAAGAAAGTTTTGGTGAAGTTTTTGGTGCCAATAAATTTTGGCCCCAATTCATATAAAACTGATATATTTCAACTTTAAATATTTGGAGCATTTGGGATTTATCATCCTGGTTTTCTGCTTTGTTTAATTTATAACCTGGAATTAAATGAGCATTTCCCTGTAGCTGTGTGACACTTCCCAAAATTGACAATGTCAAAACATAATGTCTTTTCTTTGATACTGATAGGGGTCCTGTAACCTACATGATCAAAGCAATTTATCACAAGACAGAGGCAGTAGCCCTAACTCCAAAGCAGACTGATGGAATTGTAGTTATCTTAGTTTGTGCTGTTGGTCATCCAGGCCTCTTTGCCCTCATGACTAAAGGTCAGTCCGTAAGCCAGCATCTCACTGGTAAATTCATTCATGGCATGAATTGGTCCACAACATTTACTAACAACCCTGAGAAACGGATAGCCCTTGTGGAAACACGGTTTTCCCAATCTAGTTTTGCAGGACAAAGCATCACTGTCTCTCAAATTATGAAAGGTAGAATTTTATCCTCTTTTCCCTTCCGGAAGAGGGCATCTGGAGGGGTATCATCCTCATCCCTAAGTGGGAAGAATGGAAGAACATTTTAGAGGTCATGACCACAGTGGAGTTTAGCTAGCTAGTAAACTGTAGTTCACTTTCTGGTAACAATACAGCTTTACGGCTTAGAGGCTACTCTATTGTCATGTGTTCAACCTTGAATAGAGCAAAGAACTACTTTGATGGTAAAGTCGATTTATCCTCCCAGAGTTCATTGTCAGTAAGATTACTATTTCCTAAAGCACTTTAATCTATAATTTTATTGGAGTAACTTCATCTAGCTCCCCAAATACCCATCTTAGACTTTATCTTGGATCAGTTCTTTATCTTATTCCATTATGAACTATGGGAGAGTGGCTTGGTTCTAGAACCAATTTAAGAAGTACCTATTTTTCAGATTGAGTACAAGAGTCTTGGTCTTTTCAAGAATTATCCCAGACCATCTGTGGAAAGAATCCTTCTCCATGATATTTGTCCTATTGTGACCCCCAGCAGGGATAGTGGATGAAATTACCCTTAAAAAATGACCCAAAGGGACCAAGAACTGGACGAAAACAGAGTCTCTGGTTTCATATGATTTAGTCTCAATGACAGTCAAAATGTAGCCTTCAAAGAGAGAAGACATTCTGAAAGCTGCAGGGATCTTTCACAATATTACTGAGTTATTACCAAATGCATATACCTAAAGAAAATAGGCAGAGACTAATGAAATTTGGAAAAAGAGTGATTCCTTGTATCTTGATTTCCTAAGTTTTATTTCCTAAAGTTTTTCAAATAATCAACTATTAATACTGTGAGCACATGAACAACTTGACATTTTGGCATCTATAATTACATGTTATCTCTTAAAGGGGCTTTTACCTGTAGAATACTATGTGAAACGGTACACACTGACTTGGAGTTCAGTCCAGATCTTCAATTGCTCTTATGACATAAGGCTTTGTGTTGACTATATGGACTTTTCAATAAGCTGGGAGGTAGGAAATCATTGTGGTCCAGCGGATGGACCCTGGAGCCGGACTGCCTGGGCCTGAATCTCAGCTAGACGACTTACCAACTGGTGTATTCGTGGGAAGTTACACAGACTTTCTGAGCCTCTGCTTTCCCACCCATAAAATAGGGTTAATTATAATGCTATTTCATGGAGGCGTTGTAAGGATTAAAAGGGTTAAAGTAGGTCACAAGCTTAGCTCGCTGTTTGGCACACGGGAAGTTTGTTCAGGTAGGCATTAGCTGTTATTGTTACTATCTTGTCTGCCGGGCATCATTCCTCACAGCAGGGGCCAGCTATGGGGGAAGGTCAGGAGAGCTCCCTTCCAACAACACAGCTATGGGAGTTGGCTGTGCTTTGCACAAAGTGAGACTTGCCAATGCTTCTTTTCACTAGAACATTCTTCCCATAGTCCCCTCCTCATAGTAACTGCTCAGTTTAGCTTCCAAAAAGTTCTCAGTTCTTTTCTCTCTGGCCAAGATCCTCTTATCTTTTCCCTGCTCTCAGATCTTTTGATTTTCTCCAGGCAGCTTTATGTTCATGTGCATGTGCGTCAATAAGCCTCTGTGTTTTTCCATGTCTGCATCTCGGCCTGTTATGCCATCACTCCTGGTAAAGAAAAAAGGGAGGGGGATTCCTCTTTTGGAGGCAGGAGAGGGAGAAAGGCTGTGAATAATTATATTTTTAATATTTGTATTTCTGTCACAGTAAATAACTTTCCAAAATACATGAATATGATCCTATGAATCTTTCTAATCTGAAGGCAATACCTAGAGTCTAGTCATTCGCATATATTGCAGTGGCAAATTTATTTTTTTTAAATATACTATTTGCTGTCAAGCACACTGGCAGCATGATAGAATCATCACTTTATTATTATTATTTGTTGTTTTTAAATTACTATAGCAATCTACATTAAGAAACCTACCGAAGTCTGTATTTCTCTTTCTATTGAACCAACAGAATGGATTGAAATTAATTTCAAATCATTTCTTAAAAACAACATTTAGTGTTTCCTTGTTATTCACTACTTGCTTGACAAAGACAAATTCTATTTGAAATATTATGTGACATTACCTGATACTGTTTCCCCATAAAGAAAAAAAAAGTGCCCCTATTTTTCTGTTGAATGAACTAAGATAACTGAAGGCTATGGCACTTGATACATCTTGTGGCTTTTATGATATTGTCCAATTTTGCGAGAGTCATAATTTACAACTCAACTAGAGAAGGCAGGGATGGGCATGAATGGAAATTAGAAGCCTGTTGGGTAGCACTTTTGAGTGTGGAGGCTTGATGATAATTAGGATGAGAGGTTCCAAGCTCCTCTCCAAGTGTGCACCAAGTTGGCAGCAAAGATAAGGCTGCTCCACCTCCATTACTGCCGAAGAGGGAAGGTCTACAGAACCCCCTAAGGCTGCTGCAGGTGGCATCTGCTGCCCTCTCCCCACTGCTTCCTTTTCATAAGCATCCTGCTCTAAGTGGCCACCCAGATTCCCACTTCCCACCTTTTCCCTGCCTATTCTGTTCTCATAGTGGCTGTGATGGCTAGCTGCCCACCAGAAATTTGTGCTCACCCTTCGATAGTGCCCTGAGAAACAGCTGTGCTGGGGACTACATTTCCCAGCCCCACTTGCATCATGGTGGAGCCATGGACTAGTTCTCACCATTGTCCTAAGAGCAGCGATAGGCCTATCCATCCTTGGCCACAGTATTTAAGAAGCCTTCATGCTCTCTCTTTCCCCTCTGCTGCTGTAGACATAAGACCCTAAAGGATGCAAGGGCTGCATTGTGGAAGGAGGAGTCTAGGTCTCTCAATTTCTGCATGGGGAAAAGCTGTCTATGCACCATGATGTCTATCTTGTACTGTCACATGATTAAAAAGTAAACATCTTTTGTAGTTAAAACACTGAAACCTTATGGTTTGCCAGAGAAGCAAGTTTTACCCCAGCCTAGATAATAAGCTGGTCTCTATTTCATTCTCAGTTGGCTAAACACCAATGCTCAGGGGTAAGCCAAGGGATTATGATAATCTTCCTCCTGCCAGGGAGATCTGAGTTTTACTTGGGGGAACTGCCCACCCTGTGCCCCTCAGATGCTGTGGTGTGTGCTGTACCTGCCACGCATCAGCATGACGAGGAGAAACAGTGCTCGTGGGAACCAGAGCTCCTGGCTCTGAGTTCTAATAACTTAATACTCGCCTGGTACTAAGCAGATTCCTTAACTTTCTGAGCCAGTTTTCTCATCAGGAAAGGTGGGCATGGGGGATATTGACATGTTTAAGATTTTGTGACCCAGAGTCCAGCCCCTAGAGTGTGATCTTGGCAAATTCTTGGCAAAGCAAATTCTTTGCCAAGCAAAATCTCGGCAAATTCCTTATTCTTTATAAGCCTTGCTTTTCTCATCTGCAAAATGTGGATAGAGCATATTTCTCGTGGGCTTATTGGCTAATGCACTCATTCAATAATTCATTTATTCATTAAGAAAGTATTTTTTGAGAACCTTCTCTGTGCCAGACATAATTATGAATACGGGCAACACAACTGTGAATAAGACAAAGTTTCTGCCCTTGAGAAGCATGTGGTGGCTATGGCAGGTAATAAACAATAAATAAGCCTACATTTGGATAGTGTAGTGAGATGAAATGATATATGTAAGTTGCTTGTATAGTGCCTGGTACAAGGCAAACACTAAAGTGGGAGCTATTATTAATATTAACTACAAATATGGAAATGTTTGGCAATTACATCTCACAGCATCCAATAGGGCTATTGTGAGGATTAGATGAAATTAGTGTTTATGAGCTATTTATTTTATCCACTTATTTGGTGATTACCTGAATCAAATATAAAGAAGAATATGTTAAGTGCCACCTCCCCATGTCACTGAGGTTGGGACATTTTCAGTGGTCATGAGCTGCCTGCCTCTTGAGAGCAAAGAAACCACAGTCATAATCCGTCCCTGCCCCATGTCAATCTGAGTCACTTTGCTGAACAGTTTTGGAGGGCGTTTGTGTCTGCCCTCAAGCAGGAATAATTTAGCTTTGGCTAAACCGAAATTCAAGAGACCATGGCTTTTCAAATGGCCTTTGCATTCCGTCATTGCCACAAAGGAAAAGATGAGTCCTGGGACCCTAAATAGAGGATCTGACTTGACTGGCACCAGTGTCCACCTGCTGGACAGTGTCTCTGCAAATCCTGGTGTGGAATAACTCTGTGCACTGCTCCCGAGTAAAAACCAATTCGTTTAAATGCTTATACGGGGCAGGGAGTATGTGAGAGCATAAAACATGTGCAAGGGAAAAATATGTACAAGGCACATTCTTTTGAAATTCTTGCCATGTGATCGTCCTACAAGCAGGTAAGCAGAGCACACTGTTGGCTAGTAGTCTGGGTTGCATAAAAGTAGGATGAACATAAAATTTATTATCCACTATGGGACACTTTTGAGAGTGCAAAGGGACAGTAGTAATAATTATTCCAGGACAACAGGAGTAAACCAACTGTCCTAGGCGGCAAAACAGGACGCATGTTCACCCCAGGCACAGATCCTCAGGCAGATAACTCTTATTGACTTTTAATACTCATATTTCCTTTGGAGAAGGACAGGATTATGTTTAAAAAATGTCTCAAAAGTAATAATATACTAATATTTCTTTGTTATGGTGACAGCTGTGTGCTAAATATTTTGGATCCGCCCACCATCATGTGAAAGAACTTGTGCTGGGCCTTCAGGCAGTACAGAGTTGTCCAAGGCATGACCCCAGGCCTCCAGGAACTTGTGATTAGCAGAAATGAGAACCCACGTACCTGAAGGCAGGATGTGCCGATGCTGCAAGAGAGGCAGAGTGCTGTGGGCTCCAAGCAGCAGACGTTCTTCTAAGTGGAATCTGAGAAGACCATGTGCAGGAAATGGCCCTTTAGTGGGCCTTTTAGGTCTGGGTGAGATGAAGCTGGTGTCGAATGGAGAGGAAGGCTCAGGTAGTAGGAGACTATGAACAAAGATTAGTAGACCACAAAGCCTGGTTGGGATTAGGGAGTGATGAGCAGTTGAGTGTTGCCAATGCAAGCGTCGGAGGGAGAGAATGAAGGTGGAGAAGTGGGTTGGGGCCACATGTTGGAAAGTTGTGAATTAGACAACTTTGAACATGAAGGGTTTGGGTCGCCTCTTACCCCTTACACCATCCCAGAGGAGAGGTGAGGAAAGTTCTGTTGCACAGCTCAGGGTAGGTCTTACGCCCAAGCAGACTGTGTGGCCAGATTTTCAGGAGCATACGCATCTTAGTGGTACTAAGGACCAATGTTTAAACCCCAGATGTGACATTAAAAGGAAATCTTTATTCTGCTAAATGAGTCTGCCTTTACCCAGGCATGTAAACATGGTGAGTGAGGAAAAATACAAGAAAGCCTTCTCTTGTTTCCATCCTCTGAAGACCCAGTGGGGAAGAAAAGGGAAATTCTAAGAGGGGAGTTAATGGTCTTAGTTTCCCATTTCTCACCAGTCTTGGGCAGGGATTAATCCAGAATGTTGGCAGTGGATGGGTATGGGCAAAGTATTCCCAATAGTGTCCTCTGGAAACTGATTTGGAAGAGGTCCAGAACTTTTACCAGTGGGCCTTAAAGAGGAGAACAGAAACAGCAAGGAGGAGGTAGTGTCTTGTTGCCATGGGCCATTCCACAGTGGTGGCTATAGGGCCTTCTCCCTTCTGGGGCCAGCTGTGCACAGTCCTGACTCTTATTAAGAGGGGCCAGGTTGGTTCTCCTGGAAACAGAGAAGGTGATTTTTCATTAGGAAGTTTATTGAGGCATGCCCTTGGTTGACAGGGGTTCAGGGGTGAGGGCAGCAGGACCAGGCTATGGGAGGAGTTGACCTATGATGCAGTCACAGCAAAGGCCTCAGTGGATCCCACGGGGAGCTCTGAACTCGGGTGGCCCTTCAGAGTTGGCCCACACTGAGAAAAGGGGGCCAAATCTTTGGATTCATCCTCCTTATCTTCACAGACCAATTTTGCATGCAGAATGTCCCAGAGAGGATGCATGGCCTTGGATGAGGCAGCTCTCTTCAGCTGAAAGCAATGCCAGGAGAGGGACTCAGCTGAGAGCTGGCAGCTACCAACACTCCCAAAGCCCGTGGGCTGAGCACTACAGTCCTAAGGGGGGAATCTAGGCCAACTACCATGGCAAATCCTGCACCAGTGTTTCCCAAACTTCAGCGGGGTGCATCAGAATCACCTGGATAGCTTATTAAAATGCAGACTCCTAGGATCTATCCCTAGTGTTTCTGATTTATTAAGGCTAGGGTAGGGCCCAAGAATGTGTATTTCTAACAAGTTCCCAGGCAATGCTGACCTGGGAACCCCACTTTGAGAATGACTGCATTACACCAGGCATTTAGGAACTCATGCTCAGGCATAGATAGTTCACCAGTCCTTTAAAAATATATATGTAGTTAACATCCATTCAAGTTGGTATATGTCAAAGCTGAACCAGGCAGCTTTTAGTATCTGTAAGATCTCAGGCTTCTACTTCTTTAAGTGACAGTTTAGTGACCAAGAAAAAAAAAAGTCCTGCTGCAATGCAGCATTTATTCGGGGGGCCTTAGGTCTCAGTGTCATAAATTATCTCCATTTTCCCTAAGCCAGTAGTGCTATTTGAAATTATCATAACCTATTTTTCCTTGACCTTAAGCATAGTCGCCTAGAAAAGAGAAAGAAACTGGCTACTTTGCTTACAAAATATCTCCCCACAGCTGTGTCTATGCTGTCCCCATTCGTTCTTCTGGAGAACCACTCCTCTTGCCCCCTGGCTTTCTCCATGTAGTCCACTTCAGAGGGCTCGTGCCCTCATTACTCTGTGGCCTCTGCAACTGTTTAAGGGTGGACAGGAACCGAAATGAACCCATTTGAGTCCTTCCCCAGGACTTCTATTTGGAGCTGAGACTTAAGAGCCCCTTCCTCTCTGTGTGAGGATCTAAGCCTCCGTGAGGGTGGAGGGGCCCGTACATCCTTTGCACAGTGAAGAAGCCTACAGGCAACAGGGGAAACCAAGACCAGTGGGTACAGCGAAACAGAGAAGAGAGGCAGTCGTGCCTAGCTACATCCCTACCATTCTTGGTTACAGGAGTCAATAAATCCTCCCTTTTCTAAGGCAGCTCAAGTTAGGTTGCTGCCATTTGCAATCAAATGAGTCCTGTCTTATGTTCCCTTTAAAAGCAAATACTATGGAAAGCAGAATACATGGGACTAATTTTCAATCCTAACAACTTAATTGCAGAAAAAATAGAGAAGCTCTACAAGAGCCTTGGTAAGGCCTGGGTTGCATGCTTCAGTACAAATCTTTTAAAGCTAGGTTTGCTCAGAGAATACTGAGGGTAGGAATGGGAGACAAATAGAGCCACAAGTGAATGCTCACTGTATACATACACCAAGTGCTCTATTGTATATGAAATACCTTCTTTCCATTTAGCCCAGGATGGCAGGTGACATAGGCAAAGAAAATGAGGTCCAGAGATGTTTCATGTATCTTTCGAGGTCACATAACTAGTAAGTGGCAAAGCCACGATTCAAACAAAACCTTTTTCTGATTACAAGTAACATGCACTTAACTACTGCCCTGTATACAACCTGTTCCAAAAGCAGAGGCTACAACAGAGAAAGAAGGAGATTTATAGTGGTAAGAAGACAAAATGTACCCATTTCACAACTTTGGCAAGGGTTAGTCCAGAGACTGAGACGTGGGACCTTTCTAGTGACCTAGGAACAACAGGTACATTTCTTAAAAGTCATAAAATCCAGGAAGCCAACTTCAGCACTGAAGAATGTTAGAGTAAAGCATATCACATTGAAATTATATTTATACTGAAATTAACATTTATATTCTTTTGACAGTTCACCCAGAGGTAAAATGATCAATTTCATCATTTTGTTGTTTGTTACCAAGATGCCCCATTGCTTCCATGGTCAAGATACTCCATGGAACTCTTCCAATCAAATGTTGTTAACTCATATTCCATTAATTTGAGCTCCTCTTGTAACTCAGAGTATGTCTGTATAATACTTATTTAGTAAAAGCTTTGAAATAATTTATTATTTTACCAATTCCTGGGTCTCCCTCACAAGTAAAGAGAATGTAGTCTAAAAAAGTATAACATTTTCAAACAAAAACTCAGAAATTAAGAATTTATCCATACCACTGTGTCAACTATGTCTTGTATATTAGAAGAGACTTATGTTTAGAAGGCATTAATATGTAGGACAAGCCTGTTGTGGATAACTTTTCATGATAGTCCTCAGTTAATCTGTTAGTACTCATTTAAGTCTTCATTTATGATATACACTGTACTTAAAAAGTATAAAACACCATTTCTTTGAAAAACATTCTGTAATTGAAGCTTTTGTCTAAGTCACAAAAGCCTTTCATCATCATTAGATCTGTCAGGCTTCATTCTATGTTGTTGTACTGATGCATTGAAACCAACTGGAAGGTTTGGAAATAAGTCTTGCCTGAGTTAGCCAGACAATTGTTTCCCTAACTTGCCACATGATAAGATTAACCTCTGAGATTCTGATTCAGGAGGTCTTGGTTAGAACCTGGGCAGCTTTATTTTCAGGAAGCATCCAGGTATTCCAATGTAGGCAGTTCAGGACCATTCTTTGAAAAATACCAAATTTGATGATTCCTAAATTCTTTATTCTCCT
Organism: Microcebus murinus; assembly: GCF_040939455.1. Taxonomy (NCBI): domain Eukaryota; kingdom Metazoa; phylum Chordata; class Mammalia; order Primates; family Cheirogaleidae; genus Microcebus; species Microcebus murinus. The sequence goes on from NC_134111.1 coordinate 54,334,126, forward strand.
TTGACACAAATCTGAATTAAGCCCAAAGGACACAGTATAGTAAAAACATGCATTTACATCACCCATATGTGAACATATGTGTAGTTGGTATGTATGGTTAAAAGCTTAGAGAAAAATACATTTGTGAAAAAAGTAAAATTCCTTTGTACAGAGAATATTTATGGTGATTTTTCTCAGTCTTACTCATTTCTTTCAAGGTGAGATTTAATTTTCCGTGACAATCATTTCATCAGATGAAACACACTCACAAACACATAATTTTCCTTTGAAAAATTCAATATACTGCTCACCTCCGGGGCCTTTTCTTTGCAGTAGAATGATTTGTATAATTTCACACCTTAGCTGCATTCTTTGAATTCTTATCGATAATTGTGCATGATTTGTTATGGGGACAAACACACATCAATAGGAGTACTGAGTGCTACAAATTATAAATACAAATAAGATGAAACAATTGTCTATTTCTGGCAAACACATTTCATATACTTATTTGACCTTGAAAATGAAACTAGGTTTTAATCAATTATTCAATCATTTTGAGACAGATTTGAATATAGCCTCCATTCAATTTATTAATTTTGAAATTATAATATTCCAATTAAATAAAAATATTTCAAAAGACCACTGCATCTCGCTCCCTAATCGTCAAAAGTATCAGGTATGATTGCTATAGTATGAGCTTATTTATGTTTCTTTGTTAATTCACAAACTTGCTCATTTTCCCCTGATAGCCAATAACCTCTTGGTTAATAACAAAGGTTTAATGAACAAATTCAGGAGTGATGCGGTATTCTAAGACGAAAGGTTTACAAAACACATCACAAAACATTTACTAGTAGGCAATATATATTATCAGTGGTAATTAAAAGTACATTACCCTTGTCAAAATGAATGAATAAATGAGTCTTATGGTGTGCTACTTTTGTATTTTATCATGTTTGTTTCTCACCTGCTTATCAGGGTGTTTCATGGGGTCTCCTACTGCAGTTTCTTCATGGCCTAGTAGCAATATTAGAGAGCAACATGAAAGAATATGATGAATTCATCCCTCATTTGTGCACCAGGGATCCACTATGCAAAATCCTGTAATCTGAAGTGGTCTCCCCTTTGTCATTAGTGAGTAAGCGAAGTTCTGCTTTCCTTATTGCTTTACAAAAGTGTTCTCATTCTTACTCTTTACTTTCCCCTTCAGCTGCTGACACACATGAAAATATTTCCTTGAAGTGGATGGTGGTGAAATGGAGAAAAAGAATATGATAACCAATCTTTCCTTCCTATAACCTGCTGCCTGCTTATTCAACCAGTGCTTAGTGGGTACCTACTATGTGCCAAATGCTGGGCAGGCAACAGGGAGAGAAGATTAAAATCAATGAGATAGTTCCTGCCCTCCAGGAATTTTCATTCTGACTGGAGAGACCAATGCATAAACAAATTAATCAAAATAGAATGCTCTGAATGCAGCGATGTACACACATGACCCCTACATAGGGCACACATGTGACACACATGGAAAACATCTAACTCAGAGGATGACCAATCCAGGAGGCTCCATGGTGTGACAGCCATTAAGTTGAAACTTGAAGCACAAGCAGAGGACAAAGAGCAGGGGGAATGTAAAACAGCATATGACTTGTGGGGTTGGGGCAAGGTAGTCTGAGTGGCTAAGTATAAGGGGAGCAAGGAAGAGAGGGATTGTGTTGAAGAATGGGAAAAGCTCCAGGCTGTGGACTGAATTGTGTCCCCTGACCCCCAAATTCATATGTTGAAGCCCCAACTCCCAATGTGACTGTATTTGGACATAAGGCCTTTATGGAGATAATTAAAGTTAAATGAGGTCATATGGGCAGGGTCCTAATCTGATAGGACTGCTGTCCTAATAAGAAGAGGAAGGGACACCAGAGCTCTCTGGTGAGAGAAGAGGCCATTGAGCACACAGCAAGATGGCAGCCACCTACAAGCCAAAAGAAGAGGTCTCAGAATGAAACCTATCTTGTTGGCACCTTGATCTTGGACTTCCCAGCCTCTAGCACTGTGAAAAATAAATTTCTGTTGTTTAAGCCTATAGTCCCCAAACCCCAGGCTGCAGACCAGTACCAGTCCATGGCCTGTTAGCAACTAGGCCACACAGAAGGAGGTGAGCAGCAGGCAAGTGAGCAAAAGCTTCATCTGTGTTTGCAGTCACTCCCCATTGCTGGCATAACGGCCTGGGCCCCACCTCCTGTCAGATCAGCGGTGGCATTAGATTCTCATAGTAGCGGGAACCCTACTATAAACTGCCTATGCAAGGAATCTAGGTTGTGCGCTCCTTACGAGAATCTAATGCCTGATGATCTGAGGTGGAGCTGAGGCGGTGATGCTAGTGCTTGGGGGTGGCTGCAAATACAGATTATTGTTAGCAGAGAGGTTTGCTCAATAAATGTAATGTGTCGGGGGTAGAAGCCATCTACCCCCTGCAGTCCCCATTCCACTTCCCCACCACCAGATACATTAACTATCAAATCAACCTGGGAAATAGGCACTCACCTCCTCATCCAAGCCAATTAAAAATATTTGCTAAGATAATAAAAAGCATGTTGATTCTATTCATTTCACCCGTTAACTTCTTTCCACAAGGAAGAGAGTGGACTGCTTACAAGTACGTGTGACCTCATTTCAGTGGTATCTTACTTATCTACATGTAAAGATACTGTGTGCAGTGGGTAACCTTAAAATCATGTTGAGCCTCATGCTTTTGATTTACAATTTTGTATACATTTTAGGTGATTAAGAAAGAATTCACTGTCAAAAATGGGAATCATTGATTTGTAAGTGTGACCGCAGGCTGGCGCAGCTGCTGCAAGATGCTGGTCAGCACCGCAGCGCTCTTGGTGGGACTGACAAGGTTGGCCCCATCCAGAGCCTCAAAGGCTGCCCTGACATTATTTTGGTTGGAAACACCCATGGCCACAGCCATCGGGGCTCTTTAGGGCTGCTAAGGTGGCCTGTGATGCCTGCCCAGTCCTTTCCAAAGCCTCCAGCACACCCGGCAGCCACTCCCCAGTGTCCGTGTTCACAGAGGTGGGTATCAACCCTGGGCAGTGCTTCATGTGTCCTTAGAACAGAGAGACAGCTTCGAGTAACTCGCACAGGGTCAGGATACATTGGCAGAGTTATGATTCGGTGATTCTGTGTCTGTAATGAGCTAGTGAAGGTCTTAAAGTCTGGTAGAAAAAGCTCAGGCTCACTTCTCAAACGGACCTGAGTGCGATCCTAAATCGGTCACTAACTCCACCAATTCACTATGTGATTGTGGGCAAATTGCTCGATCTTTCTGAGCCTTTCCGATTTCTTCACCACCAAGATAGATAGATGAAAACAGGGTTGTATTAAACAAAATGGCCAGCCCAAATTAAGGGACTTAATAAATACTTGTTTTCTCCTTAATTATTAAAACGATCAGATTTGTTCAGGGTTAGAGACAGTTGCTAAGTTAGTTTTTCCCATGAAACAAGTGACATTAACCACAATAAAACATTCTTCTTTATTGACTGGAAAGAGAAGAACTAACATAGACAATGAAGGCATATTTTGGCAATGAGCCTTGCCAACTCCACTTTGATGTTTTTGTTATGTAAGAGCAAAGCCAGATGGAAATGATGAAATGGCTAAGATTGGTACAAAAAATATAAGACAGAAGTGTTGTTTCCCTAGATTTTACCCACAGAAAGATTCAGTCCTCTCCCCAAGTGACAGAAGAAGAAAGCTGCTAGTCAAAGTCTACAGCTCACACAGCCCCTAACCAGACCCCTAAGAGCCCTTTAGCAAAATTCTGACTTTGAGTTAAAATCAAAACTGGGTTGTGGGTATCTGCTTTGGAGGCCTCAGATAACACTCTTGCTTGTCAACCTTGATCAGACAGGATGCCAGAGACACATGGAAAGGCCTCACCCCTCTGACCTTCCCACTATAATGTTTGGAAATGAGAGGGCTCAGGATACTTTAGGAGGGGCCTGAAAAAGAGGTCATTGTGCCTAAGTTCAGTTCTGCACACATTTATCAAACCTGTCCCAAATGCTAGACATTGTGCTGGGAGCCAGGGTGGCATTAGGAACATCACAGAGACCAGAAGGCACTTAGTTTCTCAGAGCCATAATGGCTCCATAAGGGTACCAGCTTTCTTTGTAAATTCACATTCATGCATTTGATTTGCACATGACATTCTCTGAATATGTTGCAAACCAGTCCAGCAACAATATAGCCATTATTATTGTTGTTTCATATGTATGAGCTCACAGAGTTCTGAGCATTGTACAGAATATAATCACAGTAGTTTCCTATTCAGTATTGCATCAGATCTGAGATCCTAGCTGCCTAATTTAAAAATAGTCCAAGTTATATGATAAATTATGCTGAAGAGGATGATATACCGTAGAAATTCATAATTTCTGAACTTCAGGACTCATCTGAGGATTCAGTAGAATGATTCATGAATAGCACCTAATTCAGTGCCGGGCCCAGGGCAGGTTCCTTGGTTCACAGTGGGCATCACCAAGATTTGTATCAAATCAGCAGCAGGCAACAATCAATAGAAGGGATTTTGAAAGTTCATCTTATCTCTTCCTGTAGCTAACCTAAATCAGCCTTACTTGTACGCCCAGTTTTCTTGACCTGTCTAAGCATGTTCAGATGGATCAACTTTTGATTTTACTCTTTATGAGTGCCTAAAATCAGAATTACACCTAGATTTTTTTTTAATAAGCTGCATGTTCTAGACAGAGAGATGTTTTTCCTCTAACTTCACAGTTCAACTTCAAACAGAAAGTGTTCTTATGAAAAGACGGGCCAGATGCAGGTATATATCTCTAGGAGTCGTCCTGGTTTCTTTTTAAATTAGGCAATGAATATACTTCTTGACATATGCACACAAGATTTGTGGCAAAAACACCTTTCTTTCATGTAACTGCTTTTCCTTTAATCCCAACTTTAATGTATATCATTCTTGATGCATAATCTCAAATGGGCTTTGAACTAGCAAATGCTAACTTTGAATAATGAAGAAAGAAATGACAGTTTACTTTATAGCTGGGTTCAGGATACATGGGGTTGAGGGGCAATGGCAGTAGAACTGTTCACCTTTCACCTTGGCACAGGCAGGTAAAGTACTAAAGGGAAGTGATTAGTAAGAGGTGACAATAAGTTAAAACCCAGAGGCTGAGTGTTCCCGATGCATTTGCATTCCTCAGTTTGTAAGGCAGTGTTTAAAATAAAAAAGTATCACCAAGACAGAAAAACTACTACAGTTATATCACAGCACACTGAGTTGCAAACCTTTTAATGAAAGACATAATTCTTGCGTTGTCTACATCATACTATATTCTCATGCAAAACACTTTAATGTCTGGCGTAAATTACTTTAGACTTTCTTAGCATGTATTGCGTTTTTTAATCATGGGTGTTCAGTTCTATTTTCTATTCGGCTTCCAGGAGAGCAATATCCAAATAAAGCCAGATGAGCTCCATACCTCCAGCCTCCCCTTCTCTGGTCTCACTCTCCCCCCACCACCCATCTTTTCCTCCCCACCTCTCTGGGACATCCCTCACCCCCACCTCTAGGACAACTACAGCTCCTGGTGCATCCTCAGCTAGAGGGTGTAATCTGATACTTGGTCAGAAAAGTGAACAAAGGCAGCCTTTTCCTGGACAGGGTGTTGGACAAAGGGGCCATCAGAAAGGCTCTAGCCTACCCTGCACCAGGTCCATCTGCAGAAAGATGAGGCTTGCCAAGGAGAGCTCTACCCTCTTCACAGCAGGATACCTTAGAAGGGGTACAGAGAACTGCTCTTACCCCGTCTGCCTTCTGAGAAGGATACAGCTGAAGGAAATTTTGAATATTCATGGAAAATGCCTAGGCCTGGGCCCAGAGTAGGTGTACAGTATAGGCATACTGTGCTGCCTGCCTGACTCTTCACTGTTGCCATGGTAACTTTCTAAAACACCAATTGGGCCCTACCTTTTGATTGTCATCAAATGTCAACCATCTTCTGTGTCTCCCTCTAAGAAGAATTAATCATTCATATCTGCCCCTATATGCCCATTCATATCTGCCCCATATCTGCCACTGTTCACATGCCTTTTTTATGGCAAGTGTCACAATGGATCACAACGGGTTCACAGTGTCTTCCTTGACAACCTGGAACCCAGATTTATGCGTCTAGGAATCCCAGGGCACAGCACAGTGCAGGTATGCTCAAAGTTTGTTGAATGAATGAATGAATGATATATCCTAGGGAGAAAGACATCAGATTTACACACTGCCATTTCAATCATATATATTTTTATTTCACAGTCTCTGAATTGTGTAATAAAAATGGAAAATACACTGTGATGGTGGAAGAATTCCATATTCTATATTCTGGAAAATATATAATGATAGTAAAATATTGAATGTGTTTATCCAATTTTTAATTCAGGAAATAGACAACGTGGCTGCAGTTAAGATTTTTTTGTTGGGGAGGAGTGAAGAATGTACTATATCCTCTGCAGGATTCCCCTTTTTTCCCTGATGGGGGAAAAAAGCAGCTTTTCCGTATTTATCTATAACCTTTGGAGGGCTCTATTTTTTCAGCTGGTTCTTCCTATCCAGCTACAGCGTCTAAATAGGCGGTTGGTCCAAGGTTAGCTAAAGGCCTGGATGAGAGGAGTGTTGGCACTGGTTCCTATGACTATTGATTCTGGGGCTGTGCCAGGTCTCTGGGGACTGGAAAGATTCCCTATCTGAGGCTACTTGGCTACAAAAACCTGTCCTAGAGCCCTTGCCAACTAAAACACAGTAGGAGCAAATGTTGTGTGGCAACCGGGTATAAACACAACAGTTGGAATGCTTCAGAAAGAAGTTTGGATTTCCTGGTTAAGTGTATTCAATGTTAAAACAACAATAACAGTGTTAAAAACACATTTGGGGATTGTTAGAATGCCTTACCCACTGGTTCTCATTAGTACTCCTACAGGCTCATTGAATGCACTAGTGTCTCTAAGAAATATTTTCTTGAGGACTGCGTCAGAGGTTATGTCTACACAGACAAGGTAAGGTGAATTGAATTAAAATCATCGCCCAAATAAAGCAGATACAATGTTTGTTAAATCAACACCTCACCTTTGAAAGTATGGAATAATGGAAGAGAAGTAATGTGCAGTCTATCACACTTTTGACTGTAGCCCTTACAAGCTCTGAGAGTTTGAGTAAAACATTTCTCTAACTCTCAGTTTCCTCATCCATAAAGTGGGTAGGTCACTCACAGAAGTCTCTGAAGTGCCTTCTGGTACTGAAGCTTGGTGAGCTTTGCTGCCCCTGAAGTTGACTGAATGTCCTCAGCCCAGCATGCTTGTGCTTGAGTAGAGAACAGAAGCTCTTAGTTGGTAATATCATGGCTTTTGCTGTTGTCATGAGGACAGAAGACCCGATGAATCTTTTACCCAGAGACTACCTGGTGGGGAAAGGTCCTGTTATAGGTTGAACTGAGGCCTTCCCCGGCAAAAGAGATACTGTATATTAAAATCCTAACCCCAATTCTGAGGAATGTAATCTCATTTGGAAATAGGGTCTTTGCAGATTTAACAGGTTAAGATAAAGTCATTAGGGTGGGCTGTATTCCAGTAAGACTGGTGACCTTATAAAAGGGAGACATTTGGACACGGACGAATATGGGGAAGATGTGTATAGAAACACAAAGGAGAATGCCACGTGGAAACAGCAGGAGAATCTTTGCTGCCACAAGCCAAGGAATGTCTGGGGCTAATAGAAGCTGCAAAGGTAAGGAAGGATCCTTCCCCTAAACGTTCCAGAAGGTCCTGCTGACAGCTTGAGCTCAGACTGCTGGCCTCTGGAACTGTGAGACAATACCTTCCTGTTGTTCTAAGCCCCTCAATTGTGGTACTTTGTAGGAAATTAATATAGGCTCTTACCTCAGTCTCCCGAGCCTAGGTTCCACCTGGCTTCTTTGTAGGAGAAAAGGGGCCTTTTGCCCAAGGCTTGTATTATTTGACATTTGCCAGATGAAAGAGTGAACAAGAGACAAGAAGAGAAGAGGAGGAAAAGCAAAAGAAGAACAATTAAAGGGTAACTTATTATGAACATGGAGAAAGCTGGGACCAGGGCTCATAGTTAACTGGTATGCACAGGTATGGCCTGCTAATGAAAGGTCAAGTATTTCTGAGCCAGTTTGTACACAGTCATTGCCCTGAGCCCCCTGAGTGTCCCATAGCTTCTGCCATTGCTCTGCTCCTTCCTTGAGCCCCCACTAGGACCTCCCCCAAATTCCAGGAAATGTAAGCATTAGTGAGATGGGCTCTTCTGGGACAACTGAGCTACTGCCTCACCTAAAAATGCCTTCTGGCTTTCTGGCCTTTTCCCTAGCAACCCACCACTGATCCAGGAGTAGGAGAGGAGGGAGGAGAGAGGGCCCAGTAGAGAAAGGCAGGGAAGGGCCAGTTGTTGACCCTGCAGCAGAGAGAGATTAGGCGGGACGTGAGTAGGCCAGGACAGGTGCTGTGTTAAGTGACCGCCTGTCAGTGCTAACCACAAAGGCTCAGGCAGGCTGACCAAGCCTGGGGACAGGACACTCGAGTCAGTCAGTCTTGCTGGCAGTGGGGTGGGTAGAAGCAGCATTCATAACAGTAGTGACCATTTCACTTCTCTGTGTGCCTCATTTGAGGTCCCTTCACAAGACCTCTCAAAAGTATGTATCATTATTCCCATTTATAGGTGAGGAATCTGAAATGCAGAGAAGCTAAATTATTTATCTAAAGGCCTGTGGCTAGTAAGGAATGGAGCGAGGATGCACACTCAGGTATACTTATCTTCAATGCCTGTCTTAGTCCCTTGCCCCTGGCCTTTTGTTGAGAGGTTATCTGGCCACGTGTAATTCAGAAGTCACTTAATCTGAGAGTGCCTGGTGTGTGCCATCACCAGTCCAAATCTCCAACCAAGTGAAATCTTTTGACCAAGTCAAGATGACTCATGTACAGATAAAATCATTTAATAATGAACACTCATGGCTTATTTTCCACATTGTCAAGGACTTTTGTCCAAGTAACCTCATTTACTATTTACTGAATGTTCCTTGGAAGTTAAGCACAGTCTGCACCATGACCACACACTGACATTTCTCAGGTTTTCTGTAAAGGAAACAAAAGAGGAACTCCTATTCTCTACTGTCCAGCAGTGGTCTTGAGAGATTAGATATTACTCTCACTCTAACCCTACCCATTTACCTATTGGATATAAGGGAGAATTTCCTAGACACAAATCAGATTTATGGGTAACATAAATCCAATCTTTCTTAAATAAGAATTGCCTTTATCATCTGGCCAGCTCTGGAGCATTCTTAACTCTTTATCTCTGTTTACCCAGTCAATCCCATCTGGTAAACACCACCCAAGCATGCTCCCAAACACACCGCCTTTCAGAAATCAATGTAAATGTAATTCTACCAACATCAACTAAGATAATAAGATCTGAAAGGTCATAATGGTTCCAGACATGCTATGAATAATAGCTGTAAATGCGACTCAATGATTGATTCAACTGATGATGATGAAGGTCCTGGGGAAAATGTGCTATTTAATTTTCTCATAGACCCTAGTACATTCTAAAGCACCTTTAAATTTGGGATCAGCTCTCAGGCTCACTGTGTTATCACTATATGCACACTGGAGCCTGCAGGAGGAAAAGAAACAGCAAAAAAGGAGAGGAACTTAATTTCATTGCTACATCCATGGTGGTCCCGCTCCTCTGTTATAGAAGGGCCCTAATCATCGGCATGCGTGTTTCATCTACTCCCTTTAAACACATCTGTGTTACTTCCTAGGGTTACTATAATAAAATACTATTATCTAGGTGGCTTAAAGCAACAGAGATTATTGTCACACAGTCCTAGAGGCCAGAAGTCCAAAGTCAAGATTTTGGCAGAGTTCGCTCCTTCTGAAATTTCTGAAAGAAAATCTGTTCTATACATTCTCTCCTAACTTCTGGTAGCTTCTGATAGCTCTAGACATTCCTTGGCTTGTAGATGTGTCTACTCCAATCCTCTGTCTTCACATGGCTTTCTCCCTGTGTCTCTTGTCACATGGCTGTCCTATAACAACGTCAGTTATACCCATCCTACACCAGTATGACCTCATTTTAACTAAGCATATCTGACTAAGCAAATCAAAGCATATCTAACTAAGCAAAAACCCCATTTCCAAATAAAGTCACATTGCAAGATGCTGGAGGTTAGGACCTTAACATATCTTTTTTGGAGGGAACACAATCCAACCTAGAACAACATCCAAATAGACAAACGTTAGAATTCATATCATTATAGCTGTTAGGTTACAAATCAGATGAAATATTTACCAAAACTATAACAGAAGTTTTAAGTAGGTAATTTAACTTTTTCTTTCTTACTTTTTAAGTTACAAAATAATTAATATAAAATAATACATATAATGTACAAATAACGTAGAGAGAGTAATAAAATGAATATCAGTATATCTGCCACTCAGTTTAAGAAATAGGACATGGCCAATAAAAGTCCCTTCCCCATGACTCTTCCCAATCCCATCCTCCTCCTTCCTTGGTAAGCAAGATAGATGAGGAGGTCCCTGTCCTCAGGAGTGTACATCTTAGTTGAGGGAAACAGACAATAAACAACAACAACAACAAAAAAATGAGAAAAAAAAGTATCAGATAAGGAAAGTGCTATTCAGTGGATTAAAATATGGCGGAGTGACAAAAAGTAACTGGTTGGCTACTTTGGATTAGAAGGTCAGAGAGGTCTTCTTTAGGGTGGTGACATTTAAACTGAGATCTAAGTGTAAAGAGGGAGGCAGTCTTGGAAGATAAGGAGGAAACACTCTCCAGGCCCTAAGCCAAGGCAAATGTGGCAATAAAAGGTCTGTGGCTGGAGGTTTGTAAGTAAGATAGAATTACAGTTAAGAATGGGTTTTAAAAACTAAGAGTAAAGAGTTTAGATTTTGTCTAAGAGCAATGAGATGCTACTGGAGGATTTTCCACAGGGCAGTAATGACTAAGCAGGGAAGAAGGAACAGGACTAGATTGGCGGAGGTGGAGCTGCAAACATCATTGATTTGGAATGTGCTTTAGGGGTGGGATCTACACAGCTTACTAATGCACTGGATTTGGGGAATAAGGCACAGAGAAGATGATGCCAGTATTTTTGGTTTGTACAACTGAATGGAATGCAGGTACATATGAATGAGATGGAAAAGATTTGTAGAGGAGCAAATTTGGGGTGAGTGTGAATCACAAGTTCTCTTCTGCTAAGGTTGAAAGATGCCTATCAGACAATCATGTGAAGATTTTAATTGGCAGTTTGCCACATAAGCCCTTGTACTTGGTCAAAAACCAGTGTCATTTCTCATGTAATACAGTCAACCCTACATTAGTCAAGATACATTCTCTGGTTGGTAAATTTCCTCAGCCATTTCCTTGAGGCCTTCTTTCCCTTCGCTTTCTGCATATTAGATAGTCAATCATTCACTACATATTTTTACTGGTTATGTGGATGAGCACAGGGCTGCAGCTAACATACTATAGACATAGGGAGTTCTCAAGAATGTTTGCAGAATAATTGAATGAATGAATGACTCTACTGCTTAGATTCTCTTGAGGCTTAAGTCTTGAAGGAACGAATAGTCCAGTATAGAAAATAATAAATACATTTTAATAACTAAAATACAAAGTAAGAAGTAGTGAGCCAAACAGGAAGGGCACTAGTAAAAGATTGAGAGTTCGGAAGAAGCTAGGGGATTCAGGAAAGGCTTCACTAGAAATGTGGCACATTTATAAGATAGAACACCCTTCAGTAATGAGAATGAAGAAAATGAAGCTATATGCACAACATGGATAAATTCCACAAACATAATTCTGAGCAAAATCAGCTACACAAAAAAACTAAACACATATGACTTCATGTACATGAAATTCAAGAAAGGCAAACCTAACCTATGTTGTTAGAAATCACGCTAGCAGTTACTCTTGTGACTAGTAAGGAATATGAGGGGAATTCTGAGGTTTGGGTTATGTTCTGTTCCTGGGTTTTGTTTATATAAGTGTGTTTACTTCATAAAATTCACCTATTTGTATACTTGTGATTTCTGTACCTTTTTAATGTGCATTATATCAAGAACCGTGAAGGGTCTGAGATTTTACTTTATTTGCAAGCCTGCCGTGGTTTTATGGATGCCAGCAGAAGACATGATACTAGAATTGATTACTCATAGCACGGCAAATGGCATGAGCTTTATGTTTGTTCAGGTTCCCTTTGGTCTCCCTCCCCAAAGTTGCACAAAAGAGGCTGAGGTGGATACTGTGCATGCAATGGGTTAGAAACGCCAAGCTTAGAGAACCCAAACCATTCTTAATGGGTTACAAGCAACCTTCTCTACATTTGTCCTGGAGGAAGGCAATACCTTTGTTACGGGAGATAGTAAACAAATGTGTCCTCTGATTGGGAGGGAAACACCATCTATCTTCCAAAGCTGTTCTCTATGCAAACATCCTTGAAAAGATAGTCTGGAAGGAAAGTTGTCAGTGTCTCCCAGTGCCATATCACAAGACATGCAGAAATGGGACAGACCTCTGGAGAATTATCATGCAACAAGACATACTCCATGAAAATGTGTACATTAAAAAACCTGTGGTATTTTAGCTAGGCCTTATTTGGGCATGATCAGACTGAGGGAAAATGACTTTTACATAAGAAACAGTGAGCAGTTGAATTTAAGTAGAGCATAGGGTTTTCCCAATCTGAAAGGTCTAAGATGGGAAGGTGAGCAAAATGAAACTCAAATTGCCAATTTTACAGTCTTTTTTACTGCTCAGATAAAGGTTTGTAGAAGGGAAGAAAATCACATTAAAGAATGAAACAAGATTTTAAGGAATCATCTGTGGATATCATTTATCCTTTTCCCTACTCCCTCAACTGGACAAGAATTTGGATTATGTAGAATTGAGATTTAGAAAATGTTTCCATCATAATGTGTTTACAGTTCAGTAGATTTTATTTTGAAAATAAGCTTTGAAATATAGAAAATAATAAACTCAAATGCCTTTAAAAGTTTTTTATTTTCATAATCGAAATTTTTAAACCAAAATTATATTGGCCCTAATTAACTTTACTTTGAAAGATAAATCTCTAAATTTCTCTTGTCTTATTCACAATAAATCTAGATGACCCAACAGCATTTAAGCAGAAATGTGATATACTTAACGCTTAACATTTTCTTAATATTTTCTCTCTGAAACATCCACTTTTATGCTACCTTGGTAAGAGTATGGAAGTGAATATTAAAATCCTATAACCATATTTTGGTGCTGATATTGCATTTTCGCGTTTTATGATCTATCTTGAGCTGTTTGATTGAACAGCAGTCTGCTGTTTAATCAAGAGCCATGTGTTATTCTATATAAGTGTAGTGTATTATAGAAGCAAATGTAAAATTAATTTCAGGATATATATGTTTAATTACACAGCTTCGTGTTACATATCTGAATCAAATTGTGCACTGCCTTTTAATAGCTTAAAAATGTCTGGAATTAATTTAAGCAATGAAGCCTGAGATATTTTTAAGGGGGGTTTTCTCAGATCATAACTCAGTTCTTGAAGTTGGGTCCTTTGCAATTTAGCCCCTTGGGTGAGGAAGTCAAGGGATATTACATTTATTGAAAGTTTGTTATGCACCAAGCAAGGGGATAGATGGTTTATATCTATCACCTCATTTTAAACTCTAACAAAATTCTATGAGGTAAGTGTAATTATTACCATTTTATAGATGAATAAACAAATCAAGGGTAAATTACTTGAGATTACACTACTAAGTGATAGAACTAGGATTTGTATCCAGAGCTGTATGACTCCATACTAAAATTATTGTATGACCTACATATGGGTAGAAAAAAAAAGACTAGAAGGATAAATGTGTACCATTATATTAGCAGTGGTGTGAGCAATTAAAAGTAATTTGTAATTCTTCATTTTGTCATTCTATATTTTCTGAATTTCTGATACTCTGTAAGTATATGTATTTATTTAATTGTAGCATTGAGCAGTTATTAAGGAAGATGCTATTAATGGCAAGGGCTCCCCTGCGCTATAGCCATATAGAGTCTCTTGATAAGCAAGTTTCAGCTTGATAGTCTCCTGAAAGCCCAGGTCACGGGGCTAATGCTGGGAATCTGATGATCATGGGCTGATAGTGTGCCTCCCACGGAGATTTCAAGGTCAAGTTTGGTCCAAAAGATAACCAATATAGGGCTCCACTCCAAGCTTGGAAAGTTCTAGTGGGTGGACCTCAGATGGCTTGATTATTACTAGGTCACTGAAGCAAGAACCACCCCTGCCTCTCCACCCACCACCACTGCTTTAAAAAAAATTGCTCTAATAGCCTATGGAAATCACCTGGAGTCATTTCACTAATCTCTCTATTAAAGCACAGTCTTACTGTTTGTTTAATAATTACCCCTTTACTTTGCATGTATGTATCCTTGAAATAGTTTGGATCAAGATTCATTTGATCATTTCTCCCTTAGATGTATCATTCCCCTTAATAATTCTGAAGCTAAGTTGAATTGTTCATTTAAAAGTATCGGGATAGAAAGATCCACCAGGAGGGTGTGACAGATGCTGTGGTGTGCCACCTAGGTCCCCCCTTTTGGACTGAGGTGTCACTCCCCCGCTGCCAGGAGTATTGTCTGCTGGCAGCTCACAGGTGAGGCCTTCCTCAGCGTTTGCCCTCAGTCCAGGGGAGCTGCCTTGCCTGAGGCTGCGCGCCCTCCGCAGGGGCAGCCCGCATCTCGTGCCCGGACTGTCAGTGGGTGCAAAGCACAGCCTCTTTGCCTCACTTTGGGGGCATCTCTGAAAAGCCACTCCAACTTCAGACCCCTCTGCAGGATCACAGGAACCTTCTGCTGCAACCCCATCGCAGTTCAACTTCCTCTTCTGCCCCGTCCTCCTGTGCGCGCTCCTTTACAGGTGCGGCTTTTTACAGCAGTCACCCGTGAGCCTCCTGCGTGAAAATCTCTGTGCCAGAGTTTCTTTCCCGGGGAGGCTGACGTGGGATTCACTTACCTGTAACTCTTGTGGCTTCCACTCCAACATGCTCCCCCTGGAGCTACGGAAAGAGGTGTCTCCAGAGGTGAACATCGCGATAACTCCACCGGGCAGGTTCCCGGATGGATCCTCCGGGTTGGAGGAGCCGAGGACTCACACCCTCAGTTTGCTCAGAAAGGGTCTAGAAACCTGCTGTCTGAGCCGTGTGGTCGAGAGCTGTACTGCCTGTTGGCCTCTCGCTGCCAGTACTCTCTGTGGGGCCTGAAGAAAGTGAGCACTGGCTCCACCAGAGGTCTGTGACTGACCTGCGCTTGGGCGGTCGTGGAGTGCCCCGACAGGTCAGAGCTGAGAGCTTTCTGCGGTGGCAGCAAACTGCAGTAGCGGTGGTAAGGCAGAGGCCTCTAGTTTAGGGTGGTGCAAAGATGCCACTTCACGGTGACCCTTTGTGATCCAAAGCCTGTCTTTTGGGCTGGGCTTCGCCATTAGGCACATTCAAGGAATCATAGAATTGAAGTAGACCCTGACTGCTCTGGGTTTGAGTGACTGGGTAACTCAGCATCCTGTCTTGGATTTGCAAACACTGCCATTTGAAGCCCACAAAAGCCAACAAAGTTGGAAGAATAAGATGGTCTCAGAGAACACCGCAAACAAATATGTTATCTCTTTGTAACAACATTTTATGAAAAATATACTGGATCAGATTGCAGTTGGACAAATTTGGTCAATAAAGACTTAGGAATTTAATCACCCACATGGGAGAACTTTTTTAAAAACATCAATCAGAGTAAGTAATTTTCCCCAGTACTACAAATGACTGTTACACATTTTGTAGACCCCACAGAATTTCCTCTAGGTGTGATCTGATAACCACCATCCACACTAATACAAATGATTGACTTAAATGCAAAAAGATTTCAGGAGAAAAATCTTTAAATAGTATCACGAGGGCTGGGTTCCTCTTCTGTTAAACTTGCTTCTCCACTTCTCAGATATAATTTCCCCTCATAAGCATTCAAAAAGTATTTACAGTGTAAAACAATTTCATTCGACCAGTAATTTGATTTAGTTTTATGAGGGCAAACTTTGTAGAGAACTCCTCTGGTTAGGCAGGAGGCAGTGTTCCTCAAAATCAGACCATTAAAAAAACCCCTTTTTTTAATAATCTAAATTGTCAGCCAGTAGTCCTCTCTGTTAGCATTATTTTTGCCAAAATTGAAACAAAATCATAAACTTCACCAGGTTTCCCTCTTGCCTTGACTACTATGAAACTCAGAGCCAAATCTAATGTTTAATTATAATAACAATTCTTAACTTAGATTTTCTAATAAAATCCCACGTTCTTTTCTACCCCACTTTCATCCTATCTCCCAAACACACGACAGTTTAAAAAATATTAAAAAAAAAAAAAAGTGCCACAGGCCTGCAAGACAATTGCCATGTTTTAGAATACCCATTCCTGTAGCAATGTTTAATGGGCATTTATTGAAACCTTAAAATCTGTACCCCCATAATATGCCAAAATAAAAAAAAATAATTAAAAAAAAAAAAAAAGAAGTATCCGAGGGCCTACTATGTATTAGGCACTGAACTTGGCAATGAAACAATACAAAGGAGGGAAACTAAAAAAAAAAAAAAAAATAAAGCTGAATATGTGCATGCTAGATTCAATGATTAGGCATTTGTCAAGAACCTGACCCAGCTCTAACTGGATATGCAGGTTTAAAGACATGGAAATAATTTATGGCAAACCAAAACACCAAGAAAGACTTACATTTTCCAATCCATCCTGCTCCAACCTACCAAAAAGAGGGGAAAACATTATACTATCTAATGTGAAATCACTAATAAAATTTTTTTAAATTAAAAATATATATATATATTTAATAGTTTACCATGAGT
Source organism: Microcebus murinus (assembly GCF_040939455.1). Classification (NCBI taxonomy): domain Eukaryota; kingdom Metazoa; phylum Chordata; class Mammalia; order Primates; family Cheirogaleidae; genus Microcebus; species Microcebus murinus. Next base: position 54,351,117 of record NC_134111.1, read on the forward strand.
AAACAATAGAAAACCAAGAAACATTCTGAAAATTGTATATTTCTATCTTGGTGGTCCAATATTTTAAGGCTGATATGGGAGAGGCAGGTACATCATAAGCAACTTAGAAGTGGGCAACAAGGAGAAGAAAGAGGTTCAAGTTCAACATCTTTCCAAAGATCAAGAATTTGCTGATAAGTGGCTGAATATGGATTACATATCCACCATAGAAAGGAAAACAGTCTTTTCAATATGGAATCTATTTTCACAAACTGAATAGATCTGGGCCTCAAGCAGTTCCATCAGACAAATTGTGTCTTAAATCTTCTCTGAACTGCTGGGTTTAAATCAAATTTTGATATAAAAGGCTTCATTTTACATAACCTATATTTAAAGCTTTTACTGAGTCTTCAAAATGATTTGCTGCAATGCATGTATTTTTGGTGTGAGCCCAACTTCTTAACCTGTCTATAGTTTCAGTGATAAAAGTTCACATTAACTTAAATAATATGCCAGCATTGAAAGCTCTGAGGCTAGTTATCAGTGTTCTTCATGTTCCTAGTATACTGAGATAAGATGAACTGAACCTTTATAAATACTGACATTCACTGATATGATTCTCTATATCAATACCTCAGTCAATCTTAAAATCTCATTCCTTGTTCTGTGTATCTTAGAACCTTGAGATGTTGGTATGTGTATGTCAAGATAGCATGGGCTCTGATGTGAGTAAAAATATAATCTTGGAATCCTAGTGATTTCACGTGATAAAAGTTTATTTCTTATTCATGCTTTTCCCAATGTGAGTCACTTAATTCTTCAGGGTAGCTGCCCTCCATGCTGTGACACCAAGATTGAGGCTGCTCTGCTTGCACCTTCTAGCTCCACCATCTCTCTCTCTCTCTTTCTGTATGCATATGTGTGTGTGTGTGTGTGTGTGTGTGTATTTACATATACATAGACACACATGCATATATATATATGTCCAAAAAGTATCCAGCCATGTAATATGAAAAAATAGATACATTTATTGAAGAAGATATAAGAAACATTCTACATAGGACAATGATGCCTCATTCCCCTTCAAAGTAGAGACCTTGAGACCTCACACAGTTCTCCCACCATCTCTTAACCTCACCCGTACATGTTCAACATTCTCAGGTGTTTTGCTTGTTGCAGGCCTTCCAGAACGTGGATCTCTTTCAACAGATTCTTGACCATCTTTGAAATGTTTGTGCCACATTTTTATTTGTGTTGCCCTCATTGCATTATCTTGGAAAACCTTCTGAATCATCCAAATAGTTTCTGTAGAGGAAAGTTCAAGCTCAATGCAAAATTCGATGCAGATTCATCGCTCTGTTCACTCAGTCATTTTGAATGCGATGGCCACACGTTACACATGCTCACTCAACGGCATCTAGTGCCCCACTGACGAGGACAGTGAAGTCGTCATTGTTCACGCATGTACATTACAGTCCGCTCTCCTTGGCTGCTGGGTTACATCAATGTCACACAAACCATTCTTATTATATTAACAATGGCTGGACACTTTCCAGATAGCCCTTGTGTGTGTGTGTGTGTGTGTGTGTGTGTGTGTTTACTCTTCTTTGTATTGTGGCAGGAGAAAAGGCAGAGTTGGACACTGACTCTTCAATGCTTCAACATAGAAGTGACTGTTGCTCATGGCCCATTGCCCAAACCCAATCACTTGGGAGCAGATGGATATTCAGTGAGCAGCAAATGCCTGTGCCTCGTGGAATGTTCAGAATTCTGAAGGAGTGTGCAAACTCCTTGTGTCTGATTCTGTGAAAATGTGACTTCTATCAATGTTGGTGTGTTTAAATAAGGCCTTGTTTAGTAGTATCATATGCGAATGTATACATAACATCCTTGCTTAGAATTACACATCTAAAAGTAGAACATAGTTTTGTTTCATAAAATAACTCTATCTGCCTTGTTGTTTATAAGTGATTCTTGTGTGGATATTAAGATTATTTTTTGGTAAAGGCATTCTTTTATTGTTTGAGTGACAACGGTCGAAGACATACCCCATGTAGGCAGGAAGTAGTGTTTCACTTGAATAAGAGTCTATTCATGGTGCCAGGCGTCAGAATTCTAGCAAGCTTCTGAGAAAGAAGCAAACCTCTGTCCTCCAAAGGCAAATCAGGAATGAGAGACGTTGCTCCATGAGGCAGTAGAATAGAGTATTTTTCTCAAAGTAGGTGAGACTGTCAACAGAATTTCTCCTGTGTGTTGGGAAGAGGGATAACAATGGGAAAACTAAGGGCTGGGGAGCAAGAATCCTAGGCAAGGGCTCCTACAGGGTACCAACCATTTAGAATAAGAACATAATAGTAAAGGAGGGGGGGCCAGGCATAGCACCTGTGACTCTGCTCCCTATCTCATTTCTTAGAGAAGATTCTGAAAAATATCAGAGCTCCTGTTGGAGGGTAGAGACCAAGGGCCTGGTTTACTTTAGGCCAACTTTTAGAAAGGAAGCTGAAAGTCTTATTAGTGTAGATGGAATTGGAATAAAAGAAGTGAGAAGACCCCCATGGAAAACTACATTCTGGGAGAAAAGGGCAGAGCTCAAATCATTGAGTGTGGCTGTAATGTTTGATACATCTGAAGGTGTGGAATGGGGGGGTTGGGGGTGGGGGGTGGGAATGATGAGAGATAAGATTGGGGACATGGAAAGTGGCCAGACCATAGATTTGCTTCCAAAATCAATGTAGAGTATCCTGGGATTCATATTATGATAACACACAAATAGAATTTTATTTTAGAAATAGCAGCCAGGAAGCTATTATAGCAATGCAGTCTAGAGATGATGATTTTATGAATAATGGCAGTAGTTGGGAAAGAGATCAAATATTTGGCAATAGCTGGTGGGTGTGAGAAAGCTGGAAGTGAGTTGGGATGACTTCCAGGTATTAGGACTGGGAGACTGGGTGATGATGGGGCCATAGTCCCTGGGAGAGAGCAGAAGAAGGCTAGGTGTGGAGAAGGGGATGGGATAGTTCTCTGCATGGTGAATTTTTGCTATTTGTGACATAAAACAGATACTCATTAATTACTATTTGAATATGTGAATTCCTTTCTCCTTCAAAAGAAAAGAAATGACTATTTTCCATTATCTGGGACCCATGTAGAAAGAATGCTGAAGTCTTTTGAGTAGTTTCATGTATCTATTAGAAGTTAAGATAGTAAAGGCTCAGTTTTCATTTAAAGTTGTCCTCTACTAAGTGTTGGAGGCACTCACTGTTACTCAGACCCTCGTGCTGTGTCCTACACATTGGGCTAGACCCCCTGGTTCTGACTCCTGAAATCATAGCTGAGTTTCCTAGATCCTCTGGACTCTGTACCTACACCAACATCTACAAACTGGGTTAGCACCCCCACACTCAATGAGCAAGTCCTCTACTTACCCTCAGTCAGCCTGTCATCTGCAGTCACCCACATCCTGCAGCCTGTGTAGTCATCCGACTGGCCTATCGCAGTGACCCAGACAGCATCTCTGGATGTTCACGGCACTCACTTCCTGAGGAGGGAAATCATCCCTGCCTAAGTGATACTCATCAACTACATTAAGACTATCAAAATATATCATTGTTCTCCTCCCCAAACTTCAATAAGACACCTAATTCAGTAGTTGGTACATGAAAACACTCAGGAAATGTTTGTTGAATAAAAAAGAAAGGATGATAAATATATCAAAGGGAGGCTAAAAATAAACCTTCTTCTTTCTCTATCGATGTTCCTTGTGCTCACACACCTGTGATTTCTTAAGAGTCCCCATGCCAGTAATACATTTGCCTTATCTAGTGATGAACACAAATGTATTGGTAAAAAAAGTTTCACTAACGACTGACTAGAAATAGCCAAACTCATCATATATTAATATCTATAGCCTAAAAGCTCCACATGCATGTGTCAAAGGAGAGAAACAGACAGGTCAACCTCAACACCCTTTGTGACACAACTCCCCGAAAGTGGTGTGACAATGATTCTTTTTACAGATATGGCAAACACAGCAGGAACAGGAATAACATATTTTTAATTAGAAACATTCCTATTTACTCTTAATTTAATTCAGCTGCCTGGCAGCCATGATTAGATTTGCATCATGATGTATCTTCAATACTATCTATTTTCATAAATGTAAACTTTCCTGGATATGGTTCTGATGGATCCTGACATTTTAAAATATGTCCTATTGTCCTTTTCTGTGCAGTAGACCAAGCATCGAGTGTTCACTCCTATATCATTGTCACCGTACTATCAGACCAGATGGCTACTTCATCACAGAATCAAGAATTAGGAATAATTTATGCTGTTCCTTGCTCTAGAATGTGAAAATAGAAAGCATTTGCTGCACGCAGACTCATAAAGAGCAGCTTGACCCAACAGTAACAGCCTCGGCAGAGGACATTTGGTATTATGGCTGCACCATCTTTAGTAACTGGATTTCATTCCACGGAGCCCTAAACTCTCAGGTCAGAGAAGATTGTCAAAGCACGTGAGTTGATGGCGCTTCACCCAGTAACCAAATTAAGCCCAGAGTGCCTCTTTCTTAAGGAAAACAAGTTACAATAAAACAGTTCTAAAATGGGAAAGATTATATCTGAACCTTTCATTGTTTCATATTCAAGGATTTCTCCCCTTCATAGGAAAAAAATTATGAATGTTGGCTTAATATTCAGAGCAGTTGTTTTTGTGTCTGTGAACATTAAATGTTAGAAACGGAAGAGCTATTTATCCTCAGCCTGCTGAAAAGAACAGTGGAAATTTCTCTTTATTGGGCTATAAATAAGCAAAGTCTGAACACATCCTTTATTGGGAGAAGAGCTACGGCAACTCATTACACATATCAACTGCCTGGTCAGAATTTCTTTATTTGATATTGCATAAGCATGCAGCTAGAGTCATAGACAAACGATTGTCCTCTCAAACTATCAAATATATTTAACCCTACGACCAACTAGTATTCCCTACATGAAAGAAAAATGCATATAAAATCATAAATGCCTCTGGTTAACAGGTGTTATTGTTGAGAAAAGCTAGGGGAATCAGTGCAGTATCATTTAACACAAACTCTGAAGTGACCAATCAAATGGCCATTGGTTTCTTTGTTGCAAAATCACTTATAATCAACAAAGAAATGTGGGTCACTTAGGCTTTATCTACTTAGTACCAAAACCAAATGGTGAGTTCAGTAAAAACAAAACAAAACAAACAAAACTCTGCCCCAAAATATCAGTTCAGATGCCTGTTTGAATTCTATAAACCAAAGATCTGGTTGTATTAATCTCTTATCAATTATTTGTAATTGTGAACATGTAGAAAAGCCATTGAAAATGTCTCGATTAAATGGGCAATATAATCTGTCCTTTTTTTTTGAGTCTGTTTAATGTGTTCATGTGTATTAACTTTTTCAGATTAGATAGCCCGCAAAAACAGGGGCACTGTAGGCAAAAACAGTTGTGTAGGCAAAATTAAAAGGCTATGAGTGTGCAAAGTGAGAACAAACAGAAGCTTAACAAATTGGAAAGAACAACAGGCAGCTAGCAGTAATCATGTTCCCTATCTGAGGGGGAAACTGTATCTGCCTGGTCCCTGTACGTGATTTGAGGCTTATACTCGTATTAATGATGATACCTCTTCCATCAATATCTTGGATTATTACCAGTGTCTGGGAGAAATTTTATTGGCTGGCGCAGTTCATTGAAAATTAATTGCTATGACACACTTACTCTACATGAACTTGGAAAAAAGTCCATCGAGTGAATGATTTAATTCATTTTATGTTAATTATAAATTATGCCAGGAAACACTATTGCAGTGGACTTGTTTCCAGCTCTCAGTTTGCATGTGTGAGCGGTCTGTACTTCCGACAGGCTGCATATCCTGACTTTGACTGACTAACACCTAGGAAAGACACTCATTTGGCATTCTCACTAATATTTGCAATGTGGCATATTCTTAAACAAATTAGGCCAGGAGGAGGCAGCAAAACGGCCCACTTATCTTTATTTGTAATTTAATCAACATTATGAGAGACATCGTCCAAATTGGGTAATTTAAAACTTTTACTCACACTCTGTATATATTTAAATAATCTCCTAAGTGTTTCATAAAACTGAAATGGAAGAAGGTGGGGGTGAGGTAGGGAGCTGCCGCGAAATCAAAGGGACAATGAAAGATGGCTTTAGAAAGAGAGTGCGGAGCTGCTGGGTGCACGTGAAGGCAGCATCTTGCAGAACTCTTTATTTTCATTTCCTATTCGATACTGCTGATGAGTAGATCGCTCTGATTCTCCCTTCCCGTGAGCGTGCACTAGTACTTTTATTAAAAGAAGTCCATCAGCATGGGGGTAGTTGTTATGCAGGAGCGGTCGCTCACATAATGGGGGATGGCATTTCTTTCCACTCGTGCTGGTCCGCTGGTTCTAATAGCAACCTGGAGCTCAATTTCCTTCTCAAGAACATTGCATTTCATGTGGAATGTCAATTATTAAAATGCAGTGTCCCGTGTCTTACTTCTCACTAGATGAATTCATTTGCAAAACTTGCTAATTTATGCAAATGATCCTTAACCTGTAACTGCCTGGAATCTATTTCATCCTTTCTAGCTTTCAGCAGCTTGGAGCCTAGATGTAGGAAGGAAATCCATTAATGCAGAATTTGTCAGTTCCGTCATGATTATATTGGTTATTGAGTTGTTGTAAAACAAAAACACCACCACCAGCAGCAGATAAAAGCATGTTATTAAGTGGAAGGCAGCCGACAGCTAGAGCTGAAAAATCTAGAGATTAAATTAAAGATAAACCAGGGTGAAAAGATCTGATACCTGCATCTCCTGACATCCCTGAGTAATGTTGGACACTAATAACCTTTTTTCTGGAAGAAACTAACTGGTTAATAACCCAAGGAGGGTCTATCAGCTACTGACTGAGACAGATACGGATAGTGAGCAGATAAGAAATTTCTTGTTGCAAGTAAGAACCAAACTGGCCTGGGTTTTGGTAAATACAAAGCACAAAAGAAGCTGTATACAATTTTTTATTTTTAGGCATGATTACATGAAAGACAAGGCAGCAAAAAAGAGATGTTTGTCAAGAAGGGGATTATCGTGTGTACGTGTGTGTGTGTGTGCACATGTGAATATAGGAGGGTACAAGTGGGCCTGCTGATATTTCTTGTGTCTCAATGTGTGTTCCCACAGGTACCTCACATGTGAAATTTTGAGCCTTTCCTTTGAATGAGTTGAGCTTCCTATGTACCAACATCAATGATACCCTCTTTGAATCGACAGTTCTGAAAAGACATATATTATCATTTTTGCCCCTACAGACCCTCACTTTTTGAGACACAGTTTCTTTTTATGAACAATACTGAAAAAGAGCTTTCTGCAAACCCTGGAGCTGCTCTTCCTTTTCCTTTTCAGAGGTCAAGAGGATTCAGATTCCTGGCTTGGTTTCTGAATCCACAGGACATGGATCTGTGGTTTTTATCTGGTGTTCTTCATTCAGGCAAATTTACAAAGGCCGGTGAGCAGGCTGGGTTAGATTAGCCAGGGAAACTTGGCCAGGGAAGCAGCTGGCTCTCTCTCTCTCTCTCTCTCTCTCTCACTCTCTCTCTCTCTCTCTCTCTCTCTCTCTGTGTGTGTGTGTGTGTGTGTGTGTGTGTGTGTGTGTGTGTGTGTGTGACACAGGTCAGCTCTAATCTGGATACTCATGCTGGACCATTGCTGCAGACTCTCCCAAACAGCCCCTGCAGACTCCCGCGTTACACTGGCCACCCTCCACAGTCGTCGGTGATTTTTTGCCGGGCTGAGGTGGCCCTTGACTCATCTGAAGCCGTGCTACGCACACATGGCTACAAGCTGTCTTTGTAACCTGCCGCTGGGGCTGCCGTATTTTTTCTCTTTCAAGTATACCAGTAGTTGCAAAGCAGGTAGGGGCATTTGTTGTGGATATTGGAATGGATTCCTTCAACTCCACAATGGATTTCAATTAAGAGGAAAAAAAAAAAAGAATCTGCCCTTGGTAAAATGGACAATTGCCACTTCAAGGAATCTGTCCAAACTCCAGAAGAACAATAAGACAGTGCACATTTAGTCACTCACTTTGCTCCTGTTTCTTTCAGAACTGTGTCTCTTTAAATCTACTGAGGAAGATATTCCTTCTGGCCCACAGGATGCCAAAATGACTTGATGATTTATTTACACGGCGCTTGGCAGCCTATAGTCCAGATTGTGGCTGAAGCTGAATTTTATGAGCCTTCCCTCAGTGAGTATATTTTAAAATTATATTAAAAATATATTTTTTGAAAACCTCAGTCATGTTTGTCCCAGCCTCAGGCCCTGAGAACAATGGTGATGGGACTAAGTCACGAAGGAATTAATATTGCTAAGGACCTAGCCAGTGAAATTTTTATTGTGAGAGCTTAGAAAAGTGTTAAGCTTTCATTTGGGGAAGGGAAAAAAAAACTGGATTCAGACATAAATGCTTTAGTGATATTGAATGTGACCTTTTCTATTTGTAGCAATTCATCTGGTCATTCAACAACTATTTATTGGGCTTCTTACTGTGTTCCAGGAAGTATTCTAGGCCCAGGGATTGTGGTGAAAAAGACAAATACTGACCCTTCTCTCCTGGAACACACATTTCAGAGGAGGGAGATGGATGATAAACAGGTAAGCAAATGCTATAGGTGGGCAAAATATTTTCAAATCACAGTAACAATAATTTCCATGTAATGAACTGAGACCTCTCCCACCCCCATCCCCAGCAGTACAGTGAGTTTACATGTTTGCCTAAAAGGATAGCTTCTTTAATGTTACATCACAAAAGTAGAGGATCTGCAAAACAATTTCCTGAACAATGTGATTTCTGCGAAATCCAAACAAAAAGGAAAATACATTGTTAAGCTCAAACAGAAAGGCTCAGACCAAGAGTAGACAGGAGTTGAAGATATGAAGGAGGTCAGGTAACGTGGTTCTAGAAGCAGCTTTGTAGTTGAGCATTGTGAGTTTAAACTTTACAGGATCAGTGATTAATTGTTGTAAGGAAGACCAAGTTTACAAAGTCTGAAATAAGGCTAGAGGGGCAGGTTTTTTATCAATGGATAATAAAACGTGACAGAGCAAGGATAAGAACTTAAAATCTTGGGCAGTCTTTATTGAGAATTATTAATAGTAATACCTCATGCTTGCACACCACTTTATGCTTTTTTTTTTTTTTAAGAATACAATTCACATTTTTTATGTCCTTTCATTTCCACATCAATCCTGGAAGCTATTGCAATGCCCACGTTAGATGAAGAAACCAAGTCATGGAAGAGTTATGCAGCTTTAAAATGGTGAAACTGGTCTCTACACTACAGTTTGCCATTTACTCAAAAATGCAGATAACATACTTCACAATTTTAAAGAAGCACTTTTTTGTGATTTCATTACACGCTGCTTCTGTAACCAGTTGAAGTAAAAACTGTTGATAGTCCGTAAGTTTGTTCCCATTTTTATCCCATTTTTATGTGGATTTTTAAGACTGAAGTTATGCCTTCAAAGTACAAAAACAACCACTTGCGTGAGCAAATGGTAGAGAAAATGCTCAAGTTGGTCCTATCTACCAAACAAACTACTTAAAGCTATAGGTTGCTGTGGAGTCAAGTACACAAGGACTCGAGTTCAAAGACATAGTCTGGCTTGTATTGCTGACACAGTGAGATAAATTTTACTTTACTTAATGCTAAAAAGTAAAGGTCAAAAGGAGGCCTGGGATTGTGTCTAAGTCTTTGCCAGAAGATATCAGGGGGCCTGTTGTTACCATTCAAAACCATAACCAAGAGCAATCACTATAATTTAGACCTTTGCCAAAGAACTGCTGGGCAAGGAACAAAAAATTAGTGATTCAAATTAAACTCACTTAAATCATTTTAATATTTCTTTTTGGTAAACAAAGACCTCTTCTTGCAGCAGTGGGAAACCTGTGGCCTTAAGGTGAAATGTGGTCTTCTAGGTCCTTAAGTGTAGCCTTGAATCCAAATTTTGCAGAACAAATCCTTTTATTAAAAGGGGTGCAGCAGAGAAAAATTAAGCTATTCTTGCTTCGTTTGGTGTCTTAAAAAGAAGAATCTTGAAATCAGAAGGCCACAGGTTCCCTACCCCAGGATGAAATCAGACATTTCCCTGCCTGTTGAGTGCCTAATCACAATTCAACAGATAGACACTGCTCAACACTCTTACGCTAACATGAATCTGTCACCAGGAAACTTTCTAGTGATTATCTTTTAAAAAAGATTTCATTATTGTTTAATTTCTCCACGATGTAGTCTTCAGTGCCCAAGCCTTGTAAGTAAGATTGCTTTATGAGAGAATTATGTATGTGTGTTAGTGTGTGTTGCATTGAAGATACATAAGCATAAATTTGAGCTAGAATTACAGTAATTTCATTGTCCAGAAGTACAGAGGGGGAGAAGATTCAATCTATTAAGTGTGCCTTCCTGTCATGTGTACAACTACATGCTATACTGAGCTGTCAGGGAAAACTTGGGTGTGGTCAAATCTCATAATCTCGAGACTTTGCAAGAATTCTCCCTGCTCTATTCCAGTCAGGGCTCCTTGTGCTCCTCCAGGGTGATGATGGATTCTGGACTGCATTTACTCCATGGTTCACACTCTGCAGCAGTCCTGGACAAGCAGGTTCATCTAATTCCAGAGAAGAGCTCCTCAATTCATTGAATGTCGGGATCTCCTGGGGCTTCATAAGACACATTCTCATCCAGAGCCAAAAACCTTTGGTTTTTTTCCTACCCTTTGAGACTAGCTGAAATAGTCTCATCCCTCTTCTGCATGATGGCTGGTTTCTTTGGTTATGGCAGAAGTTTCTAAGTAAAAGGTCCGGTGGGAACAGGAGTCCTAAGTAGTTGAGATGATAGTGTTGATGGAAAGGTCTAGCTTTAGAATCACCTAGATCTGGATTTGAATCTCAGCCTTACCAGGCTCTGTGTGAACTTGGGCAATTCTTACGCTACTCCTTAGCCTCAATTTCCTTATTTGTAAATGGGAATGATCATGTCTACTTTGTAGGATATTGTGAGGATTAATGAGGGAAAAAACACAGACACAGCAAAGCTGTGAACTCCCTTCCCTCCTGACTCCTGAGGACCTTGCCTTATAGATCTATCTCCATCTCATATACCCTTTCAAGCCACAGCTACACAAAGTGAATTAAGGACTCAGTTTCTTCTGGCTGCATATATCATGTGAAATCTCTAAGTACTTCACTGGTACAATGGAGACTTTCTCTAATGCCATGCTTGGATTTCTTGTTCTAGAGCCATTTTGTAAATGGGAAGGTGTAGAACAGTATTAACTTCCCTTGACTACGGTTTAAGTTAAACTAACCCACCCTATCATATAGTATAGGGTATAATGGGGAATGAGGCCTTCATGTATTATCCTCAAAGGTGCTACTAAATTCCATTTTGCAGTTAAGACTTAATTAGGATCTTTGGCATGCTAAAGCCCCAGTTCCAAAAGTAAAAAATTTAGACTAACAGTTGCTTAGTTCTGTTGTCAATAACATGGAAAATAATCAAGTTGATTTAATTAATTCATTATTTTCTCATCGAAGGCAGCCTTGCCACTTTCATAGAGACAGGGATTTGCTTTCTTTTAATCAATGTGACTTCTTAGAGACAGGATTCTGAATGGACTCTGTGATTCCTATAGTATCAGTCTATTTTCCTTACAGCTATCTAGACAGCATCAGTGTTTTTACTTCACGAGTTATACAATGGAATAGGGGGGAGTTATAGGTAATCCCTTCTTCAGAACTAGCTTGAAATAAAAATTAAATGGGCCTTGAGCGTTTGTGAATTGCAGTGTTTCATTGGGGCCATGGAACACTAAGTGAGGCTCAGAAACAGGGTGTTAATTCAGGCCTAATCATTTAATTCCACTCTGTTATGTGCCGTATTTATTGCCCTCCTGGATCTGTTTTCTATGGCCTGATAAAGAGACAGTGATTCTCTGAAGCTCAGTCAGGGACCATTTTATTTATATCGTTAGTTAGTCCAATAAAAGCACTGGCTTCAGATTCCTGCTGTTATTTTCTGTTTTGTAGCCCTGTCATTAACTATGAAAATGCTGATGGGGTTTTCATCTCCTGGGCTGGAGTTGCTCTGGTTGAATGGGGGCTTGTAAGGAGAGGGGAAGGTCAGGACTAAATAAACTGTAAAAAAGTCAAGTGTGATGTAACCAGGTGCAAATTGACTGGGAGTCAACTCAGGTTTTAGCAGCAAATTCGAACTTTCCATTATTATGTGTGTTAGTGTTGTGAAAACTTGATTGACAGTTTTTAGAGTGAACTTATGTTCTTTTAAGCTGTGATTCTGTTTGTGAACAAGACAGGTTTCTGAATTTTTTTTAAAAATCCCACCTTGCTGCAACTCTCCACTAAGTGAAAATAGTTCTACTTTTGCGCAGAAGAGAATGGAATATATCTCTAAAATTTTTTATGTATGTCAAGCAAAGGAAAGTGATAAAAAAAACCAACAAACATGCAATAGGATCACACTTCATACCCTCTTTTTTTAAAATAGTTTTAACTGCATGGTTTGATTGTTTTTCTAACAGTCTGTAAAGTGTTATGGAGAGGTCTAACATAGACAAATGATACTGGGAAACCGATTTATAGAGGTCACTTGAATTAATGATATGGCAATCAGAAGATAACACAGGTGCATTAATGTAACATATTGTGTAATTACTAGTGTTCCCAATGGAGTTAATGTGTAGTTATTGATGTAATAACACATTATTTCATAGCAGATATGCAATTAGTTCATCTCATTGCTGTGTAGTGCATAAATAAAGCAAATCATGATTATTATTTCAACACTAAAAGGTGAGGGCATATTGAGGACTGATGGGCCTCTTTAGTAGACAGATTATATTTTTAAACCTGTCTAAAGCCTATATTCAGCAAGCAAATGCAAAAAATAATGGTCAGTGGCTTCATAGCTATGCTGGTATTTAGATGTTTGGAGCAATTTGCATAGCAGAAAATTGTGTTGAGGGATGTGGTTGAAACTGCATGAGAAAATCTGAATGGAGTGTATACGTCAATAACCCAAAGTTATCACATTCTCATTGAAAGATAAGAAATGAATATTTATTCATGTTGTCAACAAAGACTTGTTGGCCACTTTCTATGGAGATAAACAGCTAATGGTTTAGGTCATGTCTCCTCACACTGGGTAGAACCTGATGATCCCAGAAATCTTTCCTGTTCCAATATGGTAGAAAGAGGTGGCAGAAATTTCCAAACTCAGAAAGCCATCTGAAGTGAATAAAATAAACAATCTGTCTAATTCTCCTAAATATAGGTAAATATACTTTTAAACCAGGGGTGGGGGAGGGACTGTGCTGTGTATAGGGATGTCACTTAGTATTAATGAATCACTTTATTATATGTTATTACATGTGATCTTCAAAACAGCCTTCTGAGGTAGGTAGGCCAGGTGTCTTCATTGTACAGTTGTGAAAACTGAGTCTCCAAGAGCTCCCTTGTCAGGAAAATGTAGAGTCAGATCTTCTCACTCCTAATCCAGTACATGTCCATTAAATAAAGACTGAGGGAAGCTATATGAAAAAATGACAAATGGTCCCAGTCCTGTCCCTGCCAGTTCTAACTATTTATGATTCTGTAATAATCACATCTTGAATTTTAGAGAAAAAAGGGTCTAGGATAATAATAATAATACAAAATTTCACAGAAGATGTGGGGAATGTGTGGAAGGGGACTGGAGAGAATGGTAAAGACATTGGAAGCCAAAGGACGAGGGGGGGGGCAAGGATGGGATCAGGGAGCGTGCCAGGCAGGCAGGGTTTGCACAGGGAAGCTGTGGGAAATACATATTAAATGGTAATCAGCACCCAGAGGGTGGAGGCCCTGAATGCAGAATTTACTTGGAAGGAAGTGAAGAGCCACTGACAGTTTGGGACAGGAGAATGATGCACTGAAAAAGGATTTTTGTGAGGATTAGTCTAGTGGAGTACAAGAAAAAGTAGCTATTGTTGGCAAAGACACAAATTATGAGCCCGCAGCAATTGTCCAAGCAAGAGGGAGAAACTAATACTGCTTATGAGAGTCTACAGCCACAAGGATTTAATAATGCTCTGGTGAATTAGAAAAACTATTTTTGAATGTTATAAAGTATTTAAATAAATCAGTCACAGCTGCTCTCCCTTCTCGAGAAATATCTCCAAATTAAACTTGGCTTTCAACAGACATGAGAAGCAAAATTAGGCAATCATCTAAAATCTAGGACAATGCCTTATATTTAATAGGGCATTTTTTCATAATGTTGATGAAAATATTTCTTGAATTCAAGCAAGAAGAAAAGTCATAGTATTTTAGATATCTAGCTTTTCAGATATCAATATTCTTGTTAAAATATGATTTATAAGGCTGCCTTAAGTCTTCTGTATATTTTAATGAACTGTAGAAATGATCCCTGAAACTATAGTCTTATCTTCTATGTATTTTAAATGTATAAATGTAGATTAAATGAATGCTCAATTTTGAGGTCAATAGAGGATTTTTTTGTGTGTTTGAGCTAAGCAACACAGAATAGGATAGTAGTAAGAATAAAGGAATAAATTTAGTGTTTTTAATTGAGTCTAGAGTTTTTATAACAGTAAATTCCATAAAACTTTGGCCAAGTAGTACAATATCAATTAATCGAACAACATGGCTTTAAGATAAGTAAGCTCCATTATTTCTATACAACCTTAGGCTAAATCCCAAACTAAGATAAATTAGCTTTTAGACATACCCAATTCTTCAGTTTAAATTGTCACACTGGCTGGGTAAACTTGATGAACAGGTTCTTTAGTATCTCTAGGCCTCAGTTTTCTTGCCTGGGAAATGGGGATATAATAATAATGTAGTAGTATATCTGCCCTTGCTGGTACACTATACAGATGTTAGTCATAGGGCGATACATTTCCCAAACCCTTTTGGATGCCCCTGCACCCTGTAGTGCCCAGGGCCCTCCCGATGTCTTCTCAGCAACACTTCCTTTTCCCTCACCCATCTCAGAGTTACCTGTCCTGAGTTCCAACTCAACCTACTTAGTACCTTAAGTTTGGCTAAGTTGATAACCTACTGCATGCCAAGATGTTAATGAATGCTAATATATCTACTTATCAACCTTCCCACACATCTTGTTTGCATTTTAACGGGGTCTAAAGGCCTTAAGCCAAACAGTGAAAATGGTATTAATTTTAGGTTCTTCAATTGGCTAGTGAGAATGATTCCCGCAGGGGGAGAGGGAAGAAGTGTCTAACTTGCGCCACGCCTGAGGCAGACCCTGGGGAGAGCCTGAGTTTCTGGTGGTCCGTTGGCCCACAGTCAACACCCCATATGGTGGCTGCTCCAGCCGTGAGCCTGTTTCCTAACCCTGGGCCACAAGAGGTTGATGCTATCATCAGGAGTACTTCTCTGGTTGATAGAATATTTCACTGCCCCTTTCTCATTCAGTGACTGTGCAGATGTCCTCATTGGGTTCAGCGTCTATGTTTCCTGCAGGCTTACAGCAAAGGGCTGCATCTTGGTGTGTAATGTTCCAGCTACAGTGAAAGCCCACTGGGTCCTCCTCCTGCGTCTGCAAACATCGGCATTTAGTCCTCAGCCCTGTTTCCCTGCATAACAGGCTCTTTCCACTCAAACCAATCGCCGCACTTGCTTCCCTCAGCCCTGGCGCCTACCTACAGCTGTGCTTACTGAAGTGAGACTGTAATTTGCTACAGCATGCCAGAGTATTAATAGACAATTATTTATTGCAAATCTGAACCATTTATACTGTTTACTGGCTGACACAATGTAAAATTTTGATCCAAATGTTAATGTGTCCATGACATTGCATAATTCTGTTCCATGCCATGGTTTTTCTCTTCTAAATGAATCGAATTTGCAGTACAAGGAAATGGCATTTTTAATGGATGAATGATTTACAGCCTCAAACTTATAAGGCTATTATTTGTATAACTAAGGGAGAATTGACTAATTGCAATAACACAGCAAATTAGACAAATTTAGGCTTGTACTGGGAACAAATTCATAGGGAGAAAATGAAAATAGCTTGCAAAGTCCTTAAAGGGTAACTGAATAAATCTCACTTTAGCTTTACAGGGCAATTGTATTTTGGGGGGAGATCAGGTACCTTTGAGGCCAAACAGACTTATAAATATTCAATTGAGTAGAACATAGATAAAAATTACCTCTTCATAAAGAACCATATGTGTAGGAGAGAGCACTTCCAATTCTCCAAATGTTTACTGAAATTGCTTACACAAATGTTTTCGGCAGTTGGGTGAAAACAAAGAGCTTTACAGTTATGTGGTTTTCATGAAAAAGACACCAATTTTAGCATATTTACCTTCTATTTGTTGAGCATGCAACACAATGCCAAGGAAGAATGATTTCCTAATGGAGACCTTCATGATTTTTCAAAATAAAGAATGTGCATCAGCAAAAATAATATTTCTTTCTGAGGTATTCCTCTTAGGTTGTTTATATCGATTCTTGTTATATCGTTACCTCTACTCACAGAGAGATTGTTAAGATAAAAAGAGTCTCAACACAGCTCTAATTAAAGCTCTGAGAGCTACATTGGGGTGTCTAAACACAAGGTCATTCAAAGTGAAGATTCCTTTAGTATTTTAGTACATGGGGCTCCCACAAATTAATGATAAAAGAAAACCGATTTGGGAGGGTGCTCTAAAAATTATAATAAAATATTTGTGTGTTAGTCCAAATAACAGTTGATCTTCGAACAATTCAGGGGTTAGGAGAGCCAACCCCCATGTAGTCGAAAATCGGCATATAACTTTTGACTCTCCCCAAATTTATCTATTAATAGCTTATTGTTAACTAAAAGGCTTACCAATAACACAGTAGATTAACACATATTTTGCATGTTACATGTATTATGTATTGTATTCTTACAATATAGTAACCTAGAGAAAAGAAAATGTTATTAAGAGGATCATATGGAAGGAAAAATATATTTACTATTCGTTAAGTGGAAATGGATCATTACGTCTTAATCCTCATCGTCTTCATGTTGAATAAGCTGAAGAGAAGGAGGGGTTGGTGTTATTCTTTCAGGGGTGGCAGAGGTAGAAGAGGTAGAAAGGGAGGCAGGAGAGGCAGGTGCAGTTGGTGTAAATTTCCTTGAAAAAATTCCACATATAAGTGGAGCCATGAAGTTCAGACTCATATTGTTCCAGGGTCACTGGTATATACAAAACAGCCTTCTCTTCTGCAGATAGCAAGGCCTTCCCTCTCACTGGCTTTAGTAATTGCTTCCTGGTTTTCTTTCCTGCCCCCTGACACAAGACACAGCCCCTTCCCGTCTGTTCTCCACAATTTAGCTAATCATCTTTCTCAAATATATGTCTTACCTTGCCTCTCCCCTTCCAAACACCTTCCCCGGGAAGATCAGGATAGAATACAAACACTTTACCGAGGTGTACGCAGTGAAATTCCTATACTACACTGGATTCCTATACTACACTGGAAATGCCTATACTACACTGGATGCCTCACTACCACCTGTCCTGCCCTCCTCTCTCCACAGTAGCTGCTCACCCGACAGGTGAATGAGAAGCTCTGGGTGACCTGCAATCCTGGGAACAGGCCATGTGCTTATCTCCACTTTCAGGGCCTTTGCATATTTCTGTTTCCCCTCTCTTTGTGATGCCCTCCCCCACTCTCTTTGCTCAGATGACATCTCCCCTGGGAAGCCCTTGCTGAGCCCACAAGCTAGTCGGCTGCCCCTTTCCAAAGGTGGCATTGGCTGTCCCTACTTTCCCCCAGGCACTGCCACACCCAGCTGAAAGCACTCAAGTTCTTTTTTTTTTTTTCCTATTCTTTATTAATTGACATTTATTTATTTATTTTTATTTCAGCATATTACAGGGGTGCAAATGTTTAGGTTACATATAGAGCCTTGCCCCACCCGAGTCAGGGCTTCAAATGTGTCCATCTCCCAGACAGTGAGCACCACACCCATTAAGTGTGAATATGCCCCTCCCCTCCTTGCCCCTTCTACCTACCCGACTCCCGATGAATGTTAGTACTATATGTGCACAAAAGTATTGATCAATTAGTACCGATTTGATGTTGAGTACATGTGGTGCTTGTTTTTCCATTCTTCTGATACTTCACTTAGTAGAGCACTAGTTCTTTAATCATCTTCTCCACTGGGATGAAAGCTTCTGGAAGGCATGACTTGTCTTCTTTACTGAGCTTGGCCACAGAGTAAACGCCTGGTAAATATATGAGGAATAAGTGAAATATCTCTTGAATACCTACCTTGTCCCAGGCACTGAACAAGGTCTCATGAAGAACACAAAAATAGTTTGTGCATGATCCATTCTCTCAAATAGAATAGTTATAATTAATTAGGCGTTGTATAAGAAAACCAGAAATAACAGAAGAATATGATGAGAGCCAAAAGAAATGTAAGACTTGCTATAGGCTTTCAGAAAAATGAGATTCATTATTTAAAAATCATAATCTTCTCTGTGTTTTTCTCACTCTCACTCACTCACTCACTTTGAAATCAGGCAGACCTGGAATTAAATCCTCATTTAACTACTTATTAACTATAGTGACCTTGGACAGTTTACTTTACCTAAGCTTTGATTTCCTCATCTGTAAAAAGAAGATGATAATATTTATCTTGCAGGGTGCCTTGAAGATTAAGTGATATCGTGCAAAAGGCCAAGAACATAGAGAAGACTCAGCAGATGGTGCTGGGAATATTATTTCAAGACAACGTGCTGCTTGCTGTCTCAGACCTGCTCCACTGTACTTCAGGTTTTGTTATTTAGTATCTCATATTTCAATTACTGGGAAGATATATTGGAAGATATATTTAGAGTAGGAATCTTACCTACATATAGAAAATAGCTTATTTTCAAATTAGGACACAATATACTACTCAGTTCCTGCCAATATTGATTGTAAATTAATATTTGGAAGGGTTGCCTTGCTACTAATAAACTTTATTCTAGGTCTTTTTGAAATTTTAAGGACCCAAGGACAGAAACCATAGCTTAGTCAGGTAGTCAAAGACTTTTTGCTGGATTTGAATTCGAGAATTTAAAAATCTGATTTGTTTATTCATCATATATCTATTGAGTTCTTGGATAAAGACCCTCTTGCTATATCTAGCTTCCTTTTCACAGATTTCCATAAAGAATGAAAAAGTTTCAGGGGAAATAGGAAGCAGTAGCCAGCCACAGCAATGTAGACAAGTAGTGATGCAATGACTGGTTGAAACTAGATCAGCCTTAAGAATTAATCGTAGTGCCCATGTTGGATAGAAAGACCAAACGCCATTCCTGTAATTTACATGATAAATGAAGCCAAGACTACTGTCCACTATATTAATACTGGACCCAGGGGTATATAGTGGTCAAGAATCTGGGTTGCAAAATTAAACATACCTATATAACTGCGTGACTTTGTACAAATTACTTAATCTTTTTGAACTCCAGATTCTTCAACCATTTCATAGGGATTATAAAACCTATTTTGCAAGATTGCTTTATAGGTCAATTGACAATGCGTATAAAACACTTAACACAGAGAGAACTCAAAGCATGGATATTTTTAGTATCATTTTGAACATAAGTCATAGCATCTCTGGCATTTTAAAATATATCCAGTTAAGGGTGCCTGTTTGAGGGAGATTTTTACATTATTCTTACACAACTGAATGCCTAGTCCAAACTCACTGGGTAGTGCAATCCTTTTTTCCTCTAAACAGCCCAAGAATGGGGCAGGTGTGAAACAGGCATTCAAGAAACAGAATCAACAGACCTTAAAGTCCTAACTAAATCAATGCAAACGGATAGTTTGGATAACTCTTGAAATAATCAGCTACCGTCTTTAGTACATGACATCTCTTGGTCTTACTTCTTGATATCAAACAAAACTGGAATGTGGAAATATTAATAAAAATGACTCCATCACAGAGAAACCAGAAATGTCATTTGGCCCGGTCCTCTGCATGTAGGAAAAACTCAAATTAGTTTTTGAGCATTTTTTTCTAATCTGTAATCATAAAAACACACTGACAAGAAAGAAAATACACATTGGACAAATGTCACCCTGGGTTCCCATATTGGATCGTAAGGCTTGCAGCACACTATATTAAGAAAGATTATTTACACATCATTGAAATATCCTTGAATAATACAATTATCTCGTATTAAATATTTTATGGTAAAAGCATTAAATTTGTTACTTTTGTTAATTGAAAATATGCTACAAGTTCTGTAATTCTGTTTAGATGCTTCTTCATTTTTTAGGACTCAGATCCTCTACAATCTTGACTTCTAAGGAGTCACACCTTGTCTAATGCATTCATCTGGTTAATGCCTGATTTTGAGCAACTGGGGGAAACTACTCTCTTTTCATATTAAATTTATTCATTTTACTTTCACATCTCATTCAAGAAGAGAAACCATAAACAGGAATACATTGATTAAGAGCCAGTTTTATCTTGTGCCCAATGGAAAAATTCCGTGGGAGTTGCGTAGGGCTGTGTCACTGATGTACATCAAGAAGAATTCAGATTTTATATTATTTGCTCTAAACCAGAAAATTTTACTTATTATTCATAATACATGTTGAAAGCACACACCAAAATGGCTCATTTGGAGCTTTTTTGTGCTCACCCGCTAATGCACATTAACGCCAGTACACATTCTGTATTACAGATCCATAAAATGCATTTGCATAATATTGAAATTATAATCCCAAATGTGTACTAAAAACCTTTATGAAAAATTGTTACTGCTCAGCTACTATACAGTGGCTAATTTTTAATCTTCAGCCTCTCAGCTGCGAGTAAAGATGGGGAATTCTTTAAATAAAAATCTCAGGAGTAAGAGCCTATAATCTTAACTCTCCCCTCTTCTAAGCAGGCTATTTTGGGGGGAAGGAATATACTATGCAAGTTGTTAAACATTTGCTTTTGTAGTGATCCTGGTGTTTTGAAACTGATGTCTTGACTTTTACAATTAGGTGAGAGTATCTCCAATTTACCTTCCTTGGACCAGCAATGGGATGAGGGTTTTATGATGCCACAGGGGGCCCTTCCTAGTCAAGAAGCCCTCTGGAGTGTAATCAAAGTGGCTCAGCTGAGGTGGCAAGTATTTTAGCAGAGAATACTGCTGGCCACTGTTCCGTACATGCCACCTATGCACTTAGTGCTGTGGTGGACTCTTGAGTAAACTGTAACAATGACCCTTCCAATTATTCAATGAGGATGATCCCTTGTCATGAAACTGAGTCACAGAGAGGTTAAGCACTTGCTGAGTCTCTCATCTCTCACATGTAGACCCATATCTGTTGACTCCCACATTCCAACTACTACATCCAACAGCAGTGCTAAACATACATGCTTGATTCTTCAAAGGATTCCACAACTATGTTTTCAGATAATTTCCAGAGAGTTCTAGATGAGCGTTTTCAGAATTAACATTGCTGAGTTACATTTCTACCAGGACCTTTGGACATTGGCTTTAATAAAGGAGAACCCGATGGACAGGCTAAATTGTCAACTTGTGCCTAGTGGGGCCCAGAAGAGAGTGACCCTGCATTTCCTCTGTGGAACTGGTCTTCTCTTGGCCATTGGCCCCTCTTGCCTTTCCTCGTGGCCCTAGGCAGAAGTTTACCCTCTGGGCAGCCCTAAGCAGTTCTACTCAATCCATCAAATCGTGAAGCAAGGAAATGCTCTGGTGCCCTGTCACTAGACTCTTCCTCCTTTCTCCTCTTCTTTCTCTTTTGAAATTTACAGCTGCAGGAAAGGAATAAGAAAACCAAACTCAAACGGGCCTGTCCCCTTCTCTATGGCCATTTTATACTAGTGGCTTCCTGGCTGGAACCAAGGGAGAATTAGAGATAAGACAGAATAAACCCTGTACTTTATTTGAGGGATTTTGGTCTGGAAAAGTGTTCCCTTATTTTCCCTTAGTCATTTATTTGATTTTCATTTATTTGATTTTAACAGGTATTACCTAAACGTAGTACAAATTTAAAAGGTATAATAGTTCGAAAGTTGTGTTTTATACTGTGAAAAGTATGTCTTTCTTCTCCTTTTTTAAAAAACACAAACAATAGCTTATTATACATGGTATTTTGAACCTTATTTCTTAGAAATCCCTTTTTACAGGAGCACATAGGGCTGCTTCTTTGTTTTAATGCAGATATGCCATAATTTATTTAATCAGTCTTCTTTTGATGGATATTAAGGTTGTTTCCAATTATTTGCTATTAAAAACATTGCTGCAATAAATCACTAATTCTTGGGTCATATTGAAATATGTGAATAGATCTATGAGATAAAGTCCTGGAAATATAATTGCAGGGTCACAGGATATGTGCGTTTTTAATTTTGGTAGATTTTGAGAAATTGTTCATCATAGAGATTGCACCAATTTACACTCACTCTTTCCCCAAGGGTCCCTTAGCTTAACCCTTTAGATCAAGAGCTTCTGGTAAGAAAGGGCTCAGACTTGGGAGAAGATGTATTCAGGAGAAGGTCGGACAGAAGCCTGCCCTGGTGGACAACTGCTAGACTGCTAGCCTTGCAGTTCCAACCTCTGGGCCTTGGGCTAGTACCAATATGTGGCCTGTTATGAACCAGGCCACACAGCAGGAGGTGAGCTGCAGACCAGTGAGCAAACCTTAGTTTGTATTTACAAAGTGCTCCCCATTGTTTGCATCACTACCTGAGCTCCACCTCCTGTCAGATCAGCAGTGTCATTAGTTTCAGGAAAACAAGCTCAGAACTCCCACTGTTTCTGCATTATGGTGACTTGTATAATTATTTCATTATATATTACAGTATAATAATAATAGAAATAAAGTATACAATAAATATAATGCGCTTCAACCATCCTGAAACCATCTCCCCATCCCCATCCATGGAAAAATTGTCTTCCATGACATTGGTCCCTGGTGCCAAAAAGGTTGGGGACCACTGTGCTAGCCTGTTCTCAGGCAAGTGACAGAGAGGAAAACTAGGAGACTCTTGATGAGCTCATTCTATTCATTTCAAACGACACTGAAATAAACCCAAACGTAGGGGTCTCCTGTCTGCAGCTAAAAATCTCCAGGAGGTAAATTTCTCAGCCTTCTTGGGTAAACTATTTGGGCTTCTCACAACTCTTCTGAAAGTCAGGACATTTTTCCTGGTGTCTAATATAAATCTTTCCTGCACACATCCACTTGTGAAAAACATGTGCTAACATTTCCCAAAAGCAATGCGAGTTCAACTTGCTAGATAATATGATGCTATACTTTCATGGTTAAAGTATGTATCCTTCTTTTTTTTGTTTAAATAGCAGACATCTCTTAAGTCATTTTAGAAAACTTTAATACCTACACAAAGGATAGCATGAGCCCTTTTATTTTATCCCATATTTGATTTAGCTATGGACTTTACAGGGAATGTGGATATACTTTAAAATTTTACAATGCTCTCTTGCTTCCCTCTTCTCACATATTATAATCAGAGAATTGAGATGCCTTCTCACTAGATGCTGATCAACATACAGCTTTCTGAGTAGCATGTCCCATATCACTTCTTCTGAAGGAGACAATATCTCTGTAACTGGGAGAGATATAGGTCATTCCTGTGTGTATCTTTCTCCTGCTGTCTAGATACAATAACTATTTTAGGAACATTTGGCATCCAAAAAATCCCAGCATTGTGCAAATTAAAACATCTGCTTGTACTTTGACACCCTCATTCTTCAAAGGTTAGTTGGATTTGCGGTTGCTTTGTTCAACAAGACTGCTCTTGGAGCCCAAGGATGCACATTTAATTATTGGGAAGATCTGTTTGACAGAGCTGTGGGGGAAAAAAATTACCCTTCATATTCAGACCAGCATTAACATTTTTATAGAAGGAGATTGCCTGAGAGTCAAAGAAGGAGGAAAAACTCCAGGAAAATAAATATGAATCTATTTGGTCACTGGTCTTCTCCTACTGATTTACAAGACTCCAACCAACGACTCTTTGCTCTGTTTCCTAAAACTCATCAGCTTGCTGTTAAACTGGCATTTCTGATTTCTGCTGAGGTTAAAGACAGCAAAGTAAACTCTGCTTCCAACAATAAATAACAGAGAGAGTTTTTCTTTTTATTCAAACAGGCTTTAGATCACAGCAGACAGCTACAACCAGGTGCATTTAACTACATTTGTCATTGCCACGAATGCAAAACATGTAAAGAATCTGCTGCAAATGGGACTATATCCAGTCTTTTTCTACCTTAAATATTTTTCTATCCCTAATTGTGGCTGAATGGTTGTCACCCATCACCATCGCCATAACGCAGGGCCGAGGTGCCTGTAGTAACACCAGTATCTCCTGATTGATTTGTTTATGTATGCAGGTTATTGGCGCCAGGTAGCAGGTTGTATACTGGAAGGCTTTCTGTATCTCAGGCCGAAGACTAGTGATCTTCTCCCTGGGCAACGCCGAGATAACACATGTCAAGAGGCAGCAGTGGCTAGTAAGCCAGCTCATCACTCACCTAGTCCCACCGCCCTGCCTGGCCCACTCTCCTTGCAGTCTTTTTTTTTTTCTTAAGACAGAGTCTCACTCTGCTCCCCAGCCTAGAGTGCTGTGGCGTCAGCCTAGCTCACAGCAACCTCAAACTCCTGGGCTCAAGCAATCCTGCTGCCTCAGCCTCCCCAGTAGCTGGGACTACAGCCATGTGCCACCATGCCTGGCTAATTTTTTCTATATATTTTTAGTTGGCCAATTAATTTATTTCTATTTTTAGTAGAGACAGGGTCTCACTCTTGTTCAGGCTGGTTTCAAACTCCTGACCTCAAATGATCCACCCACCCCAGCCTCCCAGAGTGCTAGGATTACAGGCGTGAGCCACCACGCCCGGCCCCTTGCAGTCTTTTCATTGCCATTGCAGAGGCCAACAGACCTTAGCTGCTGGACAGCGAGGAAGGGGATAGCAGAATGGGAAATGCATAACGCATGTAGCAAGAGGGATTCGGTGAGGCAGGAACCAGCAGGTGAGCAATGACTCATTTGGAAACTTGCAGCTATGTGTGTGTTGTTTGCATATCAGGGACCCTTTGTTAAAGTGGCTTGCCCAGCTGTGTGGGTGCATCGATCCAGGGAGGGGAGCGGGTCTGAAGCAGAAGATGAATTCTCAGAGGGAGCAGAGTTACCTCCTAGCTCATTTGTGCACAAGCTAAGGGAGGGTGCTCTCACTGGAACCTGCTGCAGAAAAGCTGCTTGGTTCTGGGGTTTATCCTCCTTCTGCCAAGTCTATTAGTTCCAAACTTGCCTTTTCAAGATCTTGCAAATTCCTTTGAAAAAAAAAAAGACTTAACAATTCAATGAAAAGAACAGCAAAACAAAAGCTGTGTTGATGAGGGACAGAGATAAGGTTGGGTTTGAAATGAGTGACGAACCTCGTAATGAGGTGTGCAGCTTTGTATATTAAGCCATTTCTCTATGGTGCTTTTCCAGATGTGATGGAATACATTTATTTGTGTGTTCATCTGAACTGAAATAATACAAATGAGATACTAAAAAGATATCATTACGTGCAGAAGTAGGCGAAGAATTTAGAATCCCAATTCTATAAGTTAACAGCTGTGTGTAAAGCAATTCGGAACGGCTCCGAGTCTGCAGGTTGCCTGGGAACCTCTGTCTAGCTTGTGTGGACCGGTGATGATCTATGTGTGAGTCCTGCATGCTGATAGTTCAAGGCTACTTTATTCCAGACAAAAATAAATAGCTGGTAGTAAGAAGTCTGTCTCCACCGAAAGCCTACAGAATGGCTGAATACAGCCGCTGCAGTAGTGCAATAAAACGGGATGAGTTTAAAACTACCAGATGGTACCCTGTACAGTGCCTGAAATAAAATGGAGAATTAGGGTGCCCCAAGGTGTGCACAGGAAAGGCAATTACATGAAATAAATGGGCCTCGGGCCTACAGGATGCTCGAGTATGCTACACAGGAGACATATAGTACATCTGGTGAACAGATTTTATCACACACTGGAAAGCCATAAAGCACGCCGTTGAATATCGGAACCCCGTCTCACAATGACATTTTACCTGTGTTGGTATTCAGTGCTGTTTATTTTAAAAGATGCTGTAATCTCAATGATGTGTTTTAAAAGCTTCCTTAACATTGTTTCCTACTATGTCCCATTTTTTGGGGGGGAGAGGGGACAGATTGAGACAATGCAATGAGCGTCTGTGGACAAATAGCCACTCTGGTCACAGGAGATCATGTTTTTATTTCATTTATCTCATTGCTGATGTGATTTGAGTAATAGGATTATACTTGTCAGCACTCCCCATTTGGGAAAATGCCAACATATTTTTAATGCTAGTTCCCACATCTCCGTTTTATTATCTGTAGCTTCACTAGCGTTCCCCTCCCCACCCACCCCTCCATTTCTTAATGTTCAAAGAAAAAGCAAATTTTTTTGGGGGGGGGTGGTGGAGGTTTGTGAGGAGGATTTATTTGTTGGCATGGAGCAGAGCCTTTTCTTGTGTCCTCCTCAAACACAACAAGTCTGCTTTCTGTTCGAAAATGGTGTGCTCCTTTCCTTTTGTAAAGAAAGGCTGAGGAACACATAACATTCATTATTGTTTTA
Organism: Microcebus murinus; assembly: GCF_040939455.1. Classification (NCBI taxonomy): domain Eukaryota; kingdom Metazoa; phylum Chordata; class Mammalia; order Primates; family Cheirogaleidae; genus Microcebus; species Microcebus murinus. Next base: position 54,377,833 of record NC_134111.1, read on the forward strand.
AGAGTTGCTGTAATAAAATCCTCTCAGTACTTACAGATAGTTTTAGTGTCCCTCCTAGGATTCATTCTAGCTTTGATAATTGGGTAATTGCGTCCCCTCCCCCACCAATAAATATTTTCACCCAATTAAGTTTAAAACTATAATAAATTTTAAAGAATTATGGTCTAAAAATTCATACCCTAGAACCAGTATTAAGTATGAATATTTATCTAGAGCCATGAAGCGGTGCAGCCTGTCTCCGTGCTCCTGCACCTTCTGTGCTCCAGCGTCAGCCGCCGGGAGTGTGGCTTCCCTGAGCGTGGCCTCAAGGGGCAAGAGCCACAGTGCCCTTCGCTGCCCACACGGATTTTGGACAAAGCAGTCCTTCACTTCTCTGTTCCTGCCCTTCATTGTTTCCAGAGAGCATTATTCATTTATTCGGTCGCTCACTCATTCATTCACTCATTGCTGGGTTCAGTAAGTTCTGACCGAGGGATCAGGTCCCGCTGTGGCTGAAGCAGGGCCTGGGGAGACACACGGAAGTCAAGGTGGCTGCTCGCACACAGCTCACCTTCCACTCCCTCCCTCTTCTCCACGAACCAATGTTTCCAGATAAATCTTCCAGGCCGTTATTACAAGTTAAGCCCTCTGTTGCACCAAAGCACATACTCTCAACACTAAGGGACAACTAAATGACACGCGGCACTACCGTCGTTGCTCAGATGTATAATAAATGCAGAGCGGCACCCAGAAGACAGTCCAGGAGTTCACATTGCAGACTCCAGCCCACTGGAGACCCCAAACCTCCTGTTCCCTCTTGTTGAAAATAGAAATTCGATCGCAGCCCCCAGAGCCAGTAGCTTTTGGCAACAGGAATATGGGGAGCTCCGGAGCCAGGAGCAAGGACAAAAGGGCACCACAGGCAAAGCTGAAGCTGATGCTCGGAGAAGGGAAACGTGCAGCCACGGCAGGGGTGAAAGCGAGAGGCGGGAATTGGGTACCAGGGGAAGAAAGAGGGCCAAAAAAAAATCAGAAGGCCCAGCCAGTGGGTAAGGGGAGGATGGACCCTGGTCTCTGGGGTTCTACCAGGAACCCCACCTGGCCTTCCCACCACCATGGCTTTCCTCAGACCTGCCACCTTCTTTCATCTCCTCTGTCCTCTCCTCCTAAGACAGCCATTCTGTCATGCTGCCCCCAAATGCCCATGTATATTCTTCTCTGCTCCCCCTCTCCACCTCCGCCATCAAAGCTTCACCATCTCCTCCCCACTTCCACCCTCACCGTGCGGGGGAAGTGCATGGCGGTGTTGAATGCCCAGGTAGTCGTATTTCAAATGACACGCTGTGGGAGAAGAACGACTTAAAAACACAAAAGCAATGATGCTGAATCTCCAGGGAATGCAGTTCTGCATGCTGAGCTCTATTAATGAAGAATATGCCAATGATAATATTAAGTTGGTGAAAAAATTATAAGATATCTAAGAAATACTTTATCTTCTAAAGTTCTATATAAATTTCAGGAATTTCTGAAGACATCAACAGGGAAGTTGTTTTAAAAATTCAGGATCATAATACCTGGAAAAAAAAATCAGAATCTAGTAACCTTTGTTCTTCAGAATCTTTTGTGATGGGGTTTCAGGTAGGGGCATTGGTGACGGAAATCAGGTTTACAAAGAAGAAACATTCTAATGTTTGAGGGTCAAAGCTGAGCTGGAGATAAAACCAATCTGGTATTTAGTTCTTTATGTTATACACAGAACTGATCAAGATGATGGCAATAATACTTCATTTTATTTTCTCCGAAATATTCCAGACAATTTAATTGGTTTCAAAATTTTTTTATTTAAGAAAATTGTCTAAGCAAAGGGCAGGAAAAGATGACTAGGAAGAATTTTCAAGGAAACCCTTTTTTATCTGGATTCAATTTTTACTGTATTCAGATTTTTCATTAGTCATAAGCCCTATACACAGAAGTTGGAGGCAAGGGCAGGGGAATGACATTGGGGGTTCTACATTTGTAGGAAGCCACGAGGGAAAGTGTGTGGAAGAAGGAGCTCCGTTGTGAAGTCTGTAAGTTCGTTTCCATGCTGTTTCTCCAAGGGCAGGTTGGGCTACAGGTGGCTGCTTGCTGGTGTCACCTGCCCCAAGGGTGGAGTTTTCTGAAGTAAGGGATTGGACCGGAATCAGGCAAGGACCAGGGAGCCTCCCCTAGATGGAAGTAGCCTGAGCAGGTGTGGAGAAAGGTCGTTTCCATGGCAGCTGTCACTAGGCGCTTTGCCAGGGAGGCTGTCTGGTACTTAGCGGACTGTATGCAAGATGTCAGTATCTCCCCACGGCCCTGCTGTACGAGCAATCCATGAGCAGCACCCACTTTCACAGAGCAAGGCATTGCAGCATTGTGGATAAAGAGAGATGGAATGAGTCTAACTCCTGCTGCTGCTGTTTTCTAACTGTGTAAACTTGGAAACGTTATCTCTTTTAGCCTTAGTTCTCCATGCTATAAAGTGGGCACAAAAATAGTAATATTCCCCCCCCCAACAAAACTAGAATGAGAAGTAAATGAGATAATCTACATGAAAGTACATTGCCTGGCTCATAGTAAGAACTCAACCAGCTGGGCGTGGTGGTACGCACCTGTAGTCCCAGCTACTCAGGAGGCTGAGGTGGGAGGATCACTTAAGCCCAGGAGTTGGAGGCTGTAGTGAGCTATGATGGCACCTATGAATAGCTACTGCCCTCCAGCCTTGGCAGCATAGAAAGAAAGAAAGAAATTTTATTTCTCAATAATAATAAATAAAAGTGGAATTATTTTTTTAAACAAGAACTTCACCATTTTAAGCTATTGTTACAAATGATAACTCTGTAGTCAAGGATGAATGGACTAGACATGTAGAGAAAAGCAGAGGGAAATGAGGCTCTCTTTGGGGCATCATAGAAAAGCATCAGAAAGCATATAAAAGAAAAAAGTGGAGGAAGGCACAGCGTAGGCGGAGGACACACAGGTGATGAGGAATAAAATCAGACTGGACCCACTCTCCACCTAATGCCACAGGGGTTTTCTATCATCAAGAAGCCTCATCCAAGGAGTGGGAATCCTTTAGGATAAACAGAAGCAAGTTGTGGGTGCAGGAGGGGAAATCAGAAACCCTTCCAACAGCTGGCGTGGTGGCAATCAGTGGGGAGAACTGCGCAGGGATGTGTCCCAAAGCTGCAGATGTGTTGGGAGGCGGGTCACAGCTATGATGGTACCTGTGGATATAAAGGCAGAGGAGGTGTTGACTATTAGACAGGAAACCAAAGTTAGGACAACTCCAGTTGTGATCCCAGGGATGTTGCCAAAGCCTTTTGAAGGTCCTAAGAGACCTGAGGATCTTTGGCATGTCAACATGTAGATGAAAGATGGTGCAAATGGAAAGGTCTTGTGCTTGTAGGAAACTGGTGACATTGAGGAACAGGAGAAGCCTATTTTAAAGGGCTTGAATGAATGAATATAAAAGATGTCAGATGCGATACAAATGTTTAAGTTACATAAAAAAAAAAAAAAAAAAAAAAAAAGATGTCAGATGCTGACATTCCATTATTTTAAGGTGACAGAGTAAAATACATTTAAATTTTCAGGGAAAATAAGAAACATAAAAATATGAGACTTGAATTTGCCTAATGATAATTTCAGAATGTTCTGATGATAAACAGGGTTGAAGAAAAATAACTGATGTGTCAGAATGCATCAGCAATAATGTAGGATGAAGCAGAAATAAAACCAGACTGTAGGAATATTTCTTGCTGATCCCATTAACTAAACAAATCTGAGATTTGTAAGGCTGAGAGATCAGCAGAGAACTTGCTATAGCTAACTCCTCCATGACGGGTAAGGAATGATAAGAAATGAAATTTTCTAGGCTATAGATAGAAGAAAAATAGGAACAGAGAAGCTAGTAGAACATGAGAACCTCCATAAATACAAACTCCATAGATGCATATCATATTTTCACAATATCGTTTTGCAGGAGACCTCTATTTTCTCACCACCTTTTCTCATCTTACTATCTTGAATTCTGAGTTCCATCTCTTTGACTAACTCTGCTCTCTCAAAAATCAATTGCCAAATCCACTTACCTGTGCACACACACAATGCCTTTATTCAATGCACATTTACTAAATATCAGCTTCATGTAGGGCTCCATGTTCTAACATCCTGGATGCTATGATCCCTGCCCTTGGAGAGTTTACAATCTGGGGAAAAGGAAGATGTACCCAGATAAATAAATATAGCACAATGCAGGAGGTTAATAGTCTGAGTTTTATAAAGACAGTGCTTTGAGGATATGAAACATGAGGCAGGAGCTATGAGTTCCCACTGGGTGGGCTGAAGGGGCCACATGGGAGTTTAGGATTTCAACAGTGAGGGCTGGGATGTAAGAGGATGTCTTAAACAGAGAGGAACAAGAATGAGCCAAGATGTTTTCAGGAAACTGCAGGAAGTCTGGTGGTGGGGAGGACACAAGTGGAAGAAAAACCTTCCAATTGTGGAGCGGCAGTTTGATATACGATCAGTTCTACATATAATAAAGATACTGCTCTCAGCAACGCAAAGCAAACAGAGAGACAGATAGTCCTGGGAAGAGGTAAAGATGGCCTGAACCCAGGCCACAGCAGGACAAATGGAAAGGAGGGGTTGAGTTTGAGAAACACTGTGGGGGTCGAATCAACAAGACAAAGAACCTGTTGGGTGTGGGAAATGGGAAGAGGTTGGAACCCTCATCCTTTTCAAAGTTCACCTTCCTCTCCCACATGACATTGCTTACCACTTTTGACTTCTGGAAGCTTTCTTCTGTTTCTTTTAATGAGACAGTACTGCCCTGCTTCTCCTTCTGGTCATGAGCAAAACTTGATAAATGACTTTTTGTAAGAAATTTGGCTCTTCATTGCAACAGTCATCTCTGCAAAAGATTAAGTGATTTATGGGACTCAGGTCAAGTTTGAGTTAAGTAGTAGGTCTGAGCCCATGAGACTCCTTCTATTCCCTGCAGAGAAGAAAAAGGGAAGCGATTTGGTTGCAGGTGTGTACAGATGAGAGCTTAGGGAATTGAAATGTTCCTAAGACTCTCTTGGCGGGGGAACTTAACGCTTCATACTAGCGGGCAAAAATAGTTTGAAGTTCATTCCCAAAATAGTGAGTTTTAAATAGAGATATGATTTGGAATGGTCAACATATAAATCTTCTTCCCAGGCTTCCACATGAAGCACACGTTTGATCCAACAGACAGCAATGAGTCTTTAAAAGCTGTAATGGCCCATCATGTCAGAGGGTATTTATAGATTTACAGACTCTTCAGATATCTGGATCTTGTGCAAGCATGATAAAAGCCCTCTGAAAATTTTGCTCAAATAAACGAGTGCTTAGCTAGCTGTGTTTCCTAAATTAAATGACTCAGCCATTGTTCACTTGTAAAATACCCAAGGGTCCTAGTCTACATTTTGGAGTAATGCGCTGCAACATTTCTGTTGCAGGAACAAAACAGTGTGGGGGCTGTAGGAAATCACTAACTCTTATTCTTGTACTTCACACTGCTAACTTAATGAGAAATATGCTGCTGAGGACAAGTTTTAGGACAGGTATTTCTCAGGTCATATCTCTAGTCACCAACAAAGATGATGGGAGCAAAATAGTTTTGTATTTGAAAAATTGATTTGTAACATAGGTCGATAATTTTAGGAACCAAACACTTTGTTGAAGTCCTAACTGGTAGGACACAGAAGCTAATGATTGTAGAAATGGAAATCTTGCCAGTAGAACCATTGAGTTCTCTCATTCCCTGCAAGTGGCTGAAGAATTTTTGCCATTTCACAGACCCTATTCTTTGATAAGGAAAGAAATTAATAGTTATTCTCTGTATCTTCATTAAAAGCTTGTCATCCTATGTCATTATATGTCATCATAAGTTATCCCTTTTCATTCAACGTTTGAAACAAAGTATTTCATAAATTGTAGTAAATAAAACTTTCTGACAAGTAGCTGGTAGTAAAAGAATCAACTCTGCCAGAGGCCATGCAAGCTCCCTGGGGTCTTCCACGTGCTGTTGATCAAGCATGCTCAGCTCAAAACCAGAGGCCAAAGATTTTCTGATTTGTGTCAATCAGGTAAATCTGAACCCACAGAGATCATTGCTTTAAAAAAATAAAATAAAACTGTTTTCCCAACCAATACTTTGTGAGATCAGTATTGGAGAAGGGCTGAATATAATGTTTTTTTCTTGGTTTTGAGTATTGAAATGGGAGCATGGCCTATAACGATAGCCATGTCTGGAGCAAAGTCTAAGGGCTTCAGGAAGGCTGCCGCCACCATCACCACCACTGTGGCCCTCGTAGGCAGTCTCCGAAATCCCCGGGAGAGAGGCAGAGTTCTCTGCTTGCTGATGTGGTGGCCAAGAGATTGAAAAAAGGGGGAGAAGAACAGGAGGACCTGTACCTTCCAACCCTGCCAAAATGACTCATCTTGCCTTCAAGTCAAGTCCTCCTAGGTTTATAAAAGGAGTTGTTTCTTTAATCGTTAAAGGAAAACTCAGTTTAAAAAAAAAAAAATCTGAAGATGAGCAGTCTCAACCTCTATTGTATGTGATTTAAATGAGTGACTATTCAGAGAACACCAAAAGCCACATGTAACTGAGGCTCCTCTGGGACTCACGCAGAGTCCCATCAGATGACACAGGCGTGCATTTACAGAAATAGCGGAAGACTGGCGAGTCGGAGGCACTGAGGCCGTAGAGAAGAAGACTTGGTTCCGAAAAAAGAAGAGAATCAACTGAACAAGCCGAGGCCTGAGTCCTCTCTAGTGACTCTTCTGGGAGACTCCAGAATCAATACCAGGGATTGCACAGCTTTTCGGATGCATGAAGCCATAGACATTTCCTTGGTTGTGAAGATATTTAATCCCCAGGCACGGAGGGAAACTCATATGTGGCTTCCTTCCACCAGGTTCCCAGGGGAATGCTTATCGGGAGTGGTAAGAAAGCCTTGCTGGTGTTTTCCAGCTTCCTCCTAGCACTGTCCTCCAGTGTGGGACCACCCATGTCGACAGGATCCAGGGCTCAAGGGATTGGCAGTGGTGCATATGTCTAAGGGGCTAGCCTTTTGGGTCTGGCCACTAGACTTACGTGGGTAAGCCACAGGGACTGCAAAGGCCATCGAGCGGAGGAGCAGCATGGGTAGAGCTGTGTTCTGTGAAGCCCACTCTGGCAGCCCTGGAGGGATGAATGAGAGCAAGAAGAGAACAGTGGCAGGGAGCATAGTCATAGTTTTTCATGGACTTCAAAGAAAAGATGAGGAGAATTTGAAGGAGGACAGTGGCAATTACACTGGACCATCCATGACTGCAGTTATGATATCAAGAGCAGCCATGGTCCTAACAAACCTCCTCATGACCCAACCATGAATGCCTGCCTTGGCAGCTTCCGTGTCTGTGCCTGCTTTCTCCCAGGAAGCTCCACACCTTCCTCAGATATGAATTGACATGTCATAAGCATGTCTGCTTCTAATAGGTTTGAATGTGCATTCCTTGCTATAAGAGACTTCTAGCAAATTTACAGTTTTGGCACAGGGCCATTTCCTCATCCTGCTCGTAACTAAACCCAGCAAGATCTTCTTTGCCTCTGCCACCTTCTAACTGCTCATCACGCAGACAGGTAGAGCAGGGATAGACACATGGTGACAGCCCAGCAAACAGCCTTTCTTTCTTAGGATGAGTAAGATCAAGAGCGGATTCTATACATCTGAGACTAGTGTGGGCTCACAGACTAATTAATATTCATAAAATAAATATTGCAAGTTTGTACTCTGCACAGAGCATTAGCTTCTGTGATCAATGTTTTATGTATATTTGGTCATTTAATCCTCACAACGATCCTATGAAGTGGGTACTATTAGCATTCCTATTAAACAAAGAGAAAACCAAGGCTTACATAGAGTTTAAGAAAACTTCCTGAAGTTTCATTCATAGTAGGTGGCAGTGCAGGACTCAAATCTAGATCGGTCTTATTCCTGAGCTCCAGCTCAGTGACCCTGTACCATGAAGAACATCATCATTCCTGCACAGATGCTAATCTATTTCTGGACCAGTCCCTGGTGTAAGGTCAGCCTGAACCAAACTGCAGGCATTTCTTCCAGTCCCATTCCATACAGGAAGGAGATCCTTTCCCGAGTCACAGAGGGCTCTCTTAGATAGAATACAGCACTTACGATCTGCGTCTCTGCAGAAGAGGATTTTTGGAAGGATCCAGACAAGATGAGCTCTCAGACCCACTAAAGCAGGGGCCTAATCTAGGTCCTATGAGAAGGGAACAGAGTATGTTCAGCACCCACTATGTCCCTCCTTCAAGGATTGGTGACTAGACTCATCCCAGTCAGCTTACAGGGACTCCCTAGCATGAACGGGTTCCAGTCCCAAATTTATGACATAGATGAAGCAGAAGACAGTCTTTACAGACTTGAAAAGAAGCTCAGGTGAGGTGTTGTACCTGGGCATTACTGGGATATTAGCTCCAAGAGCACTAGGCAGCCATATCGGCTGAGGAAAGTGGGTCTATGAGCCAGGGCTCTGAGATCAAACCTTTACCTGCCACAGTGAATTGTCAGCTGAGAAAGTCACTCAATCCCAAATGGAGAAGCTACTCCTGGTCATCAGTTAGCTGCACATTACAGAGAACATCTAAAAAGTCTGATGGCATAGAGAAAGTAAACAAAAGATTAATATCCAACATTTATATGCAAGCAATACATCATTAATGATCATTATGGAGAACTTGCTTAGTTCAAATGAGGTTCCAGAAGACTGGAAGCGTTTCACTGTAGCACCAGTATTTATAATAGCCACCCTGGGGAGCAGCAGGCCCATCAACTTGACATAGCTAATATGCAAGGTAATGGAAATGAGTAGAGGTGAAATGGAGCCATGCGGACACTGAATTATCTTGGGAGCCAACTTCCATGCAAATAATTAAAAACTGCCCTGATTATTAGCAGAGTGGAGAGGACACTGCCTCAGACACCTTAGGTCACTTTTTAGCTTACCATTTAAAGCTGGCACATCATGTTGCCCTGCTGCTTAAAATCCCAGCAAAGAACCTTCAATGCAATTGACAGAGGACAAACAGTTTCCAAAGAAATTTGAGGAAGGAGTTTGTTCACATGGTTTGGGAAGCAGCACAATATTGGAGAAGAAGGGGGGTCGTGGGGTGGAGTCTGGAATTTAGTCCCTGTCCCAAGAGACTCACTGTGCAACATTTAAAAATTCTTTAATCTTTTATTAGTTTCCTTAGCTACAAAATATGGATAGTATTATCTAACCTCTGCCTTACAGTTTGTATAAAGCAAGATAGAAGAGCTTATATGAAAGTGCTTTGTAGAGTGTAAGACAAGAGAGGAAATGCAAATGACTAAGTGAGCCAAGTGACATGCCTGGAGGACACACGTGGGGGACTTCATAGGGATTTTGTGAACTGGTGAGACATGGCCTCTGAAAGGGCCCCTCAGCTCTAAGCCACTGCTTCTTGCAGGACTGGAGGACTGGTGCTGCAGACAAGTCTCCCTGTTGTAAAGCAAAATTAGAAATAGCATTTTTGGGGGAGATGAGAAATCTCTTGATTTAAAAATGTAGCAACTGAAACAAAAGTTTGTAAAACTCTGTTCATGTGGACTGCATCCTGTTCATGAACTATATTAGTCCTTTCCCCAGTGCAGCATATAGTATAACAGCAATTGGGAATTGTACTAGTTGATAATAATCATAGTGGCTAACATTTACAGAATTATAGAATAGAATACTTACAGTGCACTAGGTACTGATTTTTAAACTAATGGAAGTAAGTAAGCATTATTGAGGTAAAATGGACAAACAGAAATTGTATATATACAAGGTGTACAACATGATGATGGAACAGGTACTATTCTAAATGTTATGTAAAGTAGCCTTAGGAAGCCCACAAGAAGATAATATTATAAACCCCATTTTACATGCGTGGAAACTGAGTGAGATAATCCCTGGTTAAAATTATATGAGTTTTATGGAAGCCTTAATTAAAAAAACAAACTTAAGGAAACCTAAATTTTTTTATTAATAATTCAGCAGAGGATGTGATGTAGAAGCCTCCCCCTAGCTTTTTTTTAACAAAGCCCTTCATTATGACCATTCCAAGGAAACATTTCTTAATTATGGATCTTTCCTATAAATAAGTACAGCGGATTTGCCAACATTTCCTCTCATACATTTACTTTTGCCAGGGAAGGCAATTTCTCAGCCAGACTTAGATATGAGAGCTAACCATCAAGTGGGAAAGGCAGGCTGCCCAATGTCAAGCCTATGTCAATTTCAAACACAAGGTAACTGAGTCCAGAGGTGGCACAATAATATTCTATCTTCTTGTTCTTGCACATTAAAGACTCCACCAGAGGCCTTTCATCCTGGAAAATAATATCTAGAGGGGGTCTTCAACTTCAAGAAAGACATTTCCAAGATCTAGAAACAAAGAGGACATCATAGAAAAGCCTCTATTAGGAGATCAAATGATCAAGTGAATATCCGAATGATGAATGAAACACGACTTTCTTCTCCTCCCTTAGCAGGTCTTTGCCCGTCTCTTTGCTCCTTAGCATAACTGCCAGAGAGTACACAGAAGAACATTAAAAACAATGTTCTTCGTGGGACAAGTAGTAGAAAATGATCATCTATAGTGATAATTCGAAAAGGACTAACAATGAAAGAAAAGTCTGATTGCCTACAATCCTTCAGTGTGCAGGAACTTGCTGTTTCCCAGGCCGAGTTTGCACCCTGTATCCCCCAACGCTCTCCTTGCCCACACTCCTGTTTGCTCTGCCCAGCCGTTTCCAGCATCCTCTTCCAGCACGGGGGTGCAGGGCTCCCGGGCGATAGAAAGCAGTTGACAATATCAGAAGGGGCTGGCGAATGAAGGTCAGAGTTAAGGGAAATAAGAAATGGAATCTTACCAAGGGTCAGCATGTGGCGCTCAGATGATTCCGGTGCACATGAATGACAAGCTTGGGCAGAGAGAAAACAAAGTGGGCAGCCCAGACGCAGAGGAGCCTTGAGTCGTCTCCCTGTCCGTGGGCTCGGGGCCTGCGTCCCTTCTCTTCCCGTCATGGCCTGAGTGTTTCCCCAAGGAGCTGGGGAGTTAGAAACAGGATGTGTGTAAACCCCAAGGGTATCTGAAACAAAAGCAAAACAAGAAAGAAAAAAAAAAACAACTTTCCTTTATGTGCCCTTCACCAAAGGAGCATTCATTCTGAGAAGCAGAGAGAGTTCTCTGCAAAGGGCATTTCCTTGGCCTGTGAGAGGGAACTACTCAGTGAATTCTCAGAAGCAACCACAAAAGAAGAGTCTTGGGATCTTGACAACTTGTAGGTACCCTTGACGCTAATCGTGAAAAAGGAAATGGTAGCCATTAGAAAGTTCCCAAGAAAGGTTTATGCTGGGACAGAGGGAAGAACAGTGCTGTTTTTTATTTTTTTTTAAGTGAGCAACATACCTCCCTCACACCCACTAAAATAGCCTGTGGAGCCCATGTGTCCTAAGCCCTTTACATCACATGTAATTGTGCAAGTGTTTGTAGAGCTTTGGTATGTGCTTAGCACTATGCTAGGAGTTTCCTTCACTTTGCTGTCAAGAGAAGGCTTTTCTCATTAAGCGAAGACATTACATTTGGGAATGGAGTTAGTGGGGTCAGGAGAGGTTCTCATGATCCTCTTAATGGAGGACTTATGTCCTGGCTCTGAATTCAAGATGAGAAACCTGTCTTGTGCACATTCCAGAAGTGGGCATCCCAGAAGTGAGGGCATTTAAGTCACCATGGGTATCAAAAAAGTCACAGGGCTTTTGGACAACTTGCAGCCCATTGCAGGCCCAAACTAAGTGCTCTGTGGAGAACTAGACCCAATTAAATTGGGGACTGCTTTGCAGTTGCCAAGTTTCATGCAACTTCTGATAGATTTGGAACGAGGAGTACAGGCAGGCCCAGACAAAATGAGCTGAGTCGGGAAAGGGGAAAATAGATTCAGAATGTAAAAGCAAGGTTCTTTGATGGGCTGAAGAACTGACACATGGAAAATGTAATGCATTATTGACAAACACGTATGCTGGCTGCAAAAATAATTAACAGAAGCAGAAAAGAAATAGGAATGAAATGGAGCAGAAAGACTTTGAAAGATTGTGAAGTGGCCGCTGAAATTGCCAAGCTAATGTCAGAGAGATGATTAAAATTTTCCAATAGAACAGGTGAATAGGTACTTAGGAGAGTGTGATGTAAACCAAGAGAGAGTGGATCATTATATGAATCTGCACTGAGGTACTAATCAGCATTTTATGTGCAACTTTGCAGTGCACATTTTAGCAGATGGAGGAAGCTCTTAAAAGCTGATAGCTAAACCGAGTCTGACTGCCTTTCTGTTTCATAATAACCATCCCTGGAATGGGTACTTGTTCCAAGTAAGCACTGCAGAACCAGTTCTCAGAATAGAATTCCAGACATATCAATATGCTTACAAAATAAAGACATCTGCAAAACTCTAGGACCAAGGGAGAAGAAAGGGAAGAGAGGGGGAGTTTAAGTCTTCGTAAACGAGTGCTTGTGCGAACTGGCTTTAACAGATAAATAATCAGAACTCAAAATAAAGATCAAGTTGCAATGAGGAGAAATTCTTCTGCAGGCCAAACTGTATAGATGCAAGCAAGTGCACACACACACACACATTCTTGTAGAAACTGTATTGCTGCAATAACAAAAACAATTAGACGGTGGATTGTGGGTATGTTAAAAGAGAATAATTCTTCATGATCAGAATGACTTTTTCGCTCATTCAACAGAAAAAGACTCTTATTTTTTATTTGTTGGCAAAGCCAAATTAGAAAAAATATATATCTTTACGACCATAGGAGACAAATGAGTGATACCAAATATCACTAAAAATGCTATTAATCTACAGTGATATAAAATTACCATCTCAGCACAAAGAAAGCCTATATAATCTGAATTTCTCTAGCGTCGTAAAAACGAATGAGAAGCGAAATTGAGAGTAAGTATGCTTTTGAGATGCCGTTAAGAGTTACATGCATTGTTAACAAATGTGGCTAGACAGACTGGTGATTTACCTTGAGTAACAAATTTATAGAGACACAGAAAATTTCCAAAACGGGCCAACTCATTGCCCTTCACATTGGTTGATGACACCTTTGAGAGTGTTATTCTCTTTACTTGGATATTTAAATGTGCCTGATTAGCCATTGACTTTATGTATTATTTTTCCTATTTTCATTTACTTGTTTTCTGCATATGTCAGAAGTCAAAAATAGCTTGGGGTGGGGTGAGAGTGTGGCAAGGAAGCAGATACAGGTTCATGTACCAAAGGAGCCCAAGTGACCTTACAGGGTGACCAGTGAAGAACACAACGGACTTTGGCTCCATAGCTGGGGGGGGCTTTCCCCAAATCTGAGCAAGGCCCACTTTCTGTTACTCTTACATTATCTCTTGATCAGTCCAGAAGAGGGGAATATCATCCCAATTCCAGGATATTTTCACAAGCCCCCGGAAGAGCTGGACAAGGCTAATGACCAGGTCAGTAACTAACAGGAAGTAGCAGGCAGTATGTGACAGGAAGTAGAGGGCAATACCCGACAGGAAGTAGAGGGCAGTCCCTGACAGGAAGTAGAGGGCAGTACCTGACAGGAAGTAGAAGGCAGTACCTGACGGGAAGTAGAGGGTGGAATCTGAGGGGAAGTAGAGGGTGGAATCTGATGGGAAGTAGAGGGCAGTACCTGACAGGAAGTAGAGGGCAGTACCTGACAGGAAGTAGAAGTCAGTACCTGACGGGAAGTAGAGGGTGGAATCTGACAGGAAGTAGAGGGCAGTACCTGACAGGAGCTAGAGGATAGTTGCATTGGTTGTTGAGGGGGAGGCCAATAAGGATGTAGAGGAGGAAGGGCTGAGTGAGGTAAAAAGATGGGAGCAGATGGGAAATGAGTATTTACACTTCTTCCATATTTAAAAATAAGGAAAAAGAAAAAAAGGGGCGGAAAGAAAGCTCACCACCACTGCCAACAATAAAACTTCAGGGAAATTTAGCAAGGGATATGTGTCAGTTTTCAATTTGTCTGAGAGGTGGTGTGGGAATAGTTTATGAAGTTGGTAAAGCTTTACCAAGATGTTACCAGTAACCTCCAACAGTTTGCTTGTAGCTAAGGAAAAAAATGCAAGCAATGATAGCAATGGTGTTTTCCTTTTTGTTGGCTGCCTTCTACAAAGATTTTAACATTTGTATATAATACTAATGCAAGACATCCCTGTGAGATGAGCAAGGGCTCTTATTTAGAAGCCCATTTTACTGAGTATTACAATCTCCTGCCCACGGATACAGCATTAGAACAAGGTTAATCTGGAAATAGAATTGAAGTCACACTCCAGTCCATTGTTCTTTCTGTGAAACTCAATCAGGCATCTTTTCCTAATATCCCTGTGGGCAAAGACTCCAGCCCTGAGAACATGGGGATGCTGAGCATGGCCTTTTATGTCACAGCAGAAGCTTCAGGGTTGGCTCCAGGAACAGATCCAGGTTGATGGGACCTGAAGCTTAAACATGTATGATACTCTTTAAGAAAAATAATTCAAACAGATGAGTTCAAAATCAAGTATAAATGGGAAAATTTATTTCAAATGAATAAAGAAATTACATCAAATTATAAATTTTATAGAGCTGACTGCTGTGGTTTGGTTTGTTTGACCCTTCCAAACCTTGTGTTGAAATTTGATCCTTAATACTGGAGGTGGGGCCTAATGGGAGATGTTTGGGTCATGTGGACAGATCCCTTATGAATGCTGACTGCCATCCTCCTAGTAATGAACGAGTTCTTGCTCTGTTAGTTCATGCAAGAGCTGGTGGCTCAAAAAGGTCTGGTACCTCCCCACTGTCTCTCTCTTGCTTCCTCTCTTATCATGTGATCTCTGCACTTGCTGGCTTCCCTTCACCCTCTGCCATGATTAGAAGCAGCCTCACCAGAAGCAGATGCTGACACCATGCTTCTTATACAGCCTGCAGATAGTGAAACCAATAAACATATTTTCTTTACAAATTACCCAGCCTCGGGTATTCCTTTATAGCAACACAAATAGACTAAGACACTGACAAATATTACAAATTTTTTAAAAATTCAGGAAAGTATTATTATGTTTTTAGTAATTAGTTGCCTTATTATAGTTCTATAATGCTTGCTTCTCATTATTTTTGCATTTATACTCTTTGATTACCTCTTTATGATAACAGTTTTGTAGTATTTTCTATAGAGAGGATAAATAAGTAATTCAGTCAATTCTTTAACATAGTTGATCAAAATGTAGTCATTATTGGTTTCAAAACCTGACTTTTCACTTCAGCCTTTTATTGACAATGCCGTATATGTAAATTCCTCAGCAGTTTTTGCCTAAGGCCAAAGCTTTTGGATACTGCTAGCCCTCTGATCTGCCTGGACAGTCCCTCACTCCACCCACCACCCCAAGTTCCAGGTTCTCACTGAGCCCTTCCTCACTAGGCCTGACCAGGGGAAAGGAGGCAAGAGAGTCAGGGAACTCTGAAGCCCAGGTTAGAGTGGTAATGAGCAGTGTCTGGTTCAAACCCCTGTCACTGCAGGCAAGGGTGGGTCCGGAGGCTCATGATGACCCTCCAGAAGAGGTGCTAGGCAGATGCAGAGGTTTTGCTGAGCTCACAAGCCCAGCCAGCAGCCCCAGGACCACAACAGGCAAGGGCAGTGATGTCCCCAGACTGAGTTAGCATTCTTTGTCTTCTTGCTGGGGTGGTTGCTTTCTCCTGCAGACAACAACCTGAGCCTTGGACAAGACTTTGAACTTTAAGCTTGTCCAGCTATGACTTGCCTCTAGTTGGCCCTGGACAAATTATAAAATAGAAGGTTATGAAATTATGAAATAGAATACCACTATGGTTACACTTAGCTTGCAGCGTGTGAAAACACCTATCATAGTGGCCTATTGATGATGCTTAATAAATGTGGTTTCCTTCCTATGGTTTTACAACAGGGGCTCTCAAATTCTATAGACAGTTTTCTATGGTGTCTTTCAAATATACTAAATGGTCCATTTATGCAACTCATCTTCCTGCTGGAATCTAGAAACTCCATTGTTCTTAAGTCTTACTAATTCCTGACAAACCCTCAACTTTTGCTTCCATTCTATAGTGTCTGCTATGTGTGATGTTGCCACTAATCCTTGGAGCAAATGAGCTGACAATATTAAATCTTTTCTTTACATAGATTTTGATGCTCAACCTTCCTAGAAAGAGTGGCTGCATCTCTCAGGTGGCAAGTCTGAGGCACCATGATATATCATACAACTTTTTCTCCTATTCAGACTTCTCCAGGCTACATGTATTTTTAATTTTAAGACTGCCCGCAAGCAGTTAGGAGTCGTACACACACATATTCTATGGCCTGTGCCAAAGCTGTCCATGTCTGACCAGATAATGTACACTCAGTTATTTCAAATCCTTTCCTCTGAAATGGATGTTTTATTGCTTCATAGTTTTCTGATATTCAGAGATGTACTTTTCCAGACCTCTTCCTTTTAAAACATGTTGATTTTAATGTCTGCTCTGGGCTGTTGAATACATCAGACTCATTTATCTTTAAAAAATCTATGAAAGATTTTAAAAATAAAATAATTTTAAAAATTCTATGTCTGTCCATGGAGGGGTAAGAGGCTTGGGAGGAGAAGGCAGGTAAGGTAGGATTCTGACTGAAAACGAGTTGATTTAAAGGTAGCTGAGATGGTTGTTTTCAAAGGTGAAAAGAGATGTCTAGGCAGGCATGTTGGAATGCAAAAGTGATCAACATGGGCGCAGATTGTACCACCCATGCCCTCTGACTGCAAAGGAAAGGGTCCTATGCTATGGCTTCCTTCAGATTGATCTGGGTTCCCAAACTTAAAGGACCAAGGGAAACACTTGCAGAGATTTTAACTTGAGAAAGTAGGTTTGTAGCATTAGCATAGCACTTTGACTTCTTTGGAATCAAGTTGCTGGCTAAATTTTCCCTGCTGATAAATATTTTCATCCCAAAGTATACCCAATCCCATTATCTGTGTGATGAATACCAAGTTTTTTGCTCTCAGCAAGACCATTTTGCATTGAAGTTATTCAGAAATCACTGATCAATTACTAAGATGAATTCTCATAGGAAATAAATTATTGTCATGACCATATAAGTATATAAACTTAAAAATAACTTTGCAATTAGAGTTTGCAATTGAAATAATTTTGCAATTGAAATAATTAACTTAATCCAGCCATTTTACAGTTAATCCAATTAACTGAGTTCCGAGTTGTTTGTGTGATTTGGTCAAGAAAAGCTAGCAGCATTCTTTGATCAGCATTAACATCTATGTGTTCTGATGTCTAGTAGAAGTCAAAATAGGACATAATATTTGTACACCACACTGGGACAAACTATAGGGGACTTGAGGACCTCTATACAAGCTGGGTGAAATATTTACTATATTTTACTTATACCTGATTATGATGATAATAAAAATAAAATACAGAGCATTAGAGATAGATATTGAATATTAAATTTGTGTAAAAGCTCAAAATAAAATCTTTTTCCAGAATTTTTAATGAGAAAGTTGAGCTTACTTCCATGCACATAACTATTTTATATCGAGTTTTATGTTTGAAATGGCTACAAGCAAGTCCTGATCAAGTCTTTTTAATGATCTCTTCAAATTCTTGATAGTCACCATTGATGAGAAACTTTGTTCTCACAAGTAGGTGATAAAAAATTTAAAGCCATTTTTTACAGCCATTCAAAATTTACAACAGTTGAAATTATCTTTAAAGAATCCTAGCTCTTCTTTTTTATTTTCTTTGACCGATGTAAATGTTGAAATCTCTTTTGATGAGAATGGATTTCAAATCCAGTCAAACTTTTTCATTCCAAGTATTTCAAAAGAAAGGTACCCAAACACGCAGAATGTGCCTGCAGTGCTAGAGCCTTTGCCCTGTGCTTGCGTGGACGTCATTAAGAGGTCCCCCTGCTGCAAGGGGGCACAAGTTCCAGCATATGTGAAGCAACTGATGCAAGGCTGCCTGCAGACCCCTGCCTTGCCTGAGTCCCACCTGGCCCCACCACCTCGCCATCTCCCCTGCTCCACCCAGACTTGCATAGCACATCATCCTGCTCAGGCCCCGGAATAAGAAGTCTAGCACAGGGTTGGGGAACCTGCCGTCTTAAGGCCACGTGTGGCCTTCTAGGTCCTTCAGTGCAGCCTTTTGACTGAATCCAAATTGTATAGAACAAATCCCTTTATTAATACACATTTGTTAGTCTTTTGTATTTTTATTTTATTTTTTAAATGAATGTATTTAAAATACCAAAGAATAAAATAAGTTTCAATGAAATAATCCTCCCAGATTGACCTGCACAATTAGAACATTAGTGAGCCATGAGGGCTAAATTGACAGCTGCTACACTCGTGATTTATGTCTAACTTCCCCTGCCTGACTGGCGCCACTACCAGAAGAGGCTGGTTGGTGAGAGTTTATGGGGGTCAAGTACACCAGTCTGTTATCAGCTTTTGACAGTGGTGCACTGTGTTTCTGTTTTAAATGTTATTTGTGAATAGTTGCACAGCTCAACAGTATTTTTTAATTCTGTCTGCTTAGTAGCCCATCAAGTCAACAAAGACCAAGAGAATGCTGAACGAAGAAAACAGACTTTGTAATGAGGATTGGGAATTGCAATAGTATTTTGTTTCTGCTAAAGATAAGATGATTTGCTTCCTTTGTGATACTGCAATATCAACAGTAAAGAAATTCAATGCTCATCAGCATTATAGCAGTCGTAAGATCCACAAATATTTAAATTAGAGGGAGAGGCACAAAAGATTGTATTGCAGAAATTAAAAGATGAAAAGCAATAGCAAAGACAATTCTTTCAAGCAGCAAGAAGACCTGGAAATAATGCCACTGAAGAAAAAAGCCACTGAGAAAAAAAGCTATCTTTTTTCAAAACACTTCTTTAAAAAGAAATTTCAGATGAACATTTTCCCCAGTTAGCAAAGGTCAATGATGAGCAGGATGATATATACTAATCATTTGAAGAATTCACAGAGGTTATAGACCTATTAATTGGAGAATACAATCAAAGGTTCACTGGCTTTGAGAATCATGACATCACACTCAAATTAGCATTTCAGCTTCACCTGGTTCACATCACCAAGCCACCTGAGGAACTGTAGATGGAATTGATTGGGCTCTCAGTAGATGACATTTTAAAGTCATTGTTTGATGCCAAGAAAGATCCAGTTGAAACATGGAAAGATGCAATTGAATACCCATGCCTTTGGCAACATGATGGAAAAATGCTTTCTTGCTTTTCAACCACTTATTGATGTGAATCTACCTTCTCCTCCATAACCCAAACTGAGACACCCTTAAGGTCAGAAATGACTGATACCCATTAGAGGATCAGCTGAAACTGCAGACCTCCATACTGCAACCAAATATTCAAATGGTTTCCAACAAAAAGCAGATATAACAAAGTTGTTAAAAGGTTAGTTAACTTTAAATTAACAAATAGTTTTCATTTTTTGAAATTAAGTACATAGTCAGCCCGGCATGGTGGCTCACGCCTGTAATCCTAGCACTCTGGGAGGCTGAGGCGGGAGGATTGCTCAAGGTCAGGAGTTCGAAATCAGCCTGAGCGAGAGCGAGACCCCGTCTCTACTAAAAATAGAAAAGAAATGAATTGACCAACTAAAATATATATATATACAAAAAATTAGCCAGGCATGGTAGCACACACCTGTAGTCCCAGCTACTCAGGAGGCTGAGGCAGGAGGATTGCTTGAGCCCAGGAGTGTGAGGTTGCTGTGAGCTAGGCTGATGCCACGGCACTCACTCTAGCCTAGGCAACAGAGTGAGACTCTGTCTCAAAAAAAAAAAAAAAAAAGAAAAGAAAAGAAATTAAGTACATAGTAGATTTTTACAAAATACTGTACATTTTAAAGTATATCTAAATGAAGTTTCTTGAATGCAGCCTTATTTAATTACAGCTAAGTTAATGAGGCCTTCCAACATGGAAAGGTTCCGCACCCTCCTCACTGAGCATCTCTGCAGAGCTCTTCCCACAACCGGCAGCAGCATGCTCCGCAGCAGCCTGCTGAGATGCATATCCAGGAGTACCTTTTTGGCAGCACTCACTGCGTTGCAGACAAGATGTTATTGGCCATCATGCTTTCAGAGCCCCCTCTGTCTGCTTTTGAGGTGTCTTGGCCTGACAACCAGCTCAGGACTCAGTTACCCCAGGCCTCAAGGGCCAGGTTTCACCAGATCAAAATAACACCTATCTCCCTTTCATGACACAGCCATTAGGAAGCCCAGAGAATGCAAATGGCTGGCCCAGGTCTGCAAGTGACAGCCCAGGACTAGAAGGAGATAATCTACCACTCAGTCTGTGTTTTTTTCTCCCTTCCATCATTCATCTCACTAATAACTCGACCAACATACATCCTCGAGGATGGAAGTAATGTCTCCTAAGTTCTACCAGTGAACCAACAAATGTGGTAGTTTTACTTCTCATGTATAATAAATGGTGGTGCTAGAAATTCATATAATTAGCATCCAACTGAAATTTTATTTTACAAATAAATTAAAAATAATGAATCCTATTATATCCACCGTGAGATCACTGCTGTCTTCTTCCCCAAATGTTCAATGTCAGTGAGACTGGTACCACTGACCACTTTTCATCCATCAGTACAGATAGAAAAATAAAAACAAGCAATTTCTTTTATCATGTTTTTGCCCAAACTCCATTCATTATCTGACTTTGCATATGCTTCATCCATTTCAATTCCCCTGGGCTGAGCAGTTTATGTTCTAAAGAGCTGCAGCCTGCACTGAAAATGCCCTTCTTCTATCTTTCCTTTTAAAAAGAAAAACATTTTTTTTCTCTGCTTGGAAAGAAGTGCTGAGTGGACAACCCTGGTGGCTTCTGTTTATACTATGAGCAACTGCGGCACAAATCAGTGCCAGGTTTCTCTAGATTTCTGCCTGGAACAATGTTATCCTGCAGGGACCCACTCTGGGGGGCCAGAGGTTGATGTATTCCTTGCTATCATTTATGTGTGTCTAAGAGGGCAATTTTGGCCCCTCTGACGCTGCCAGAGACAGTGAACAGTGACAAGTGGAGGCACCATGCCACCACACTCTTATTATATCCCATCAGCAACACACACTTATTGAATCCCTACTATGTACCAAGCCATGTGTTAGTACTATGTGCTAAGTCTATGTGCTAAGTCCAGTCCAGGAGAGAAGAAATAATAGTAAATATTTGTTGAATATTTCCTATGTGTCAGGCACTAAGTCAAGGGTGTTACATGCATCATTTAATTAAGCCTCAACATGATTCTGTGAAGACCGCATTATTGTCCCAATTTTATGCATAAGCATGTTATTATTCCCAAGATCATGGTGCTTCTACGTAAAGGTTCTCCCTAATTACTTTGTCCAATCCAAGTGTCTTTTTCTCCTCTTCGGCACTTTGTTTTCTTCATAATGCTTTTTCGTTGTTATTCATTTATTGGATCCTTTTTTCCTTTTGTGTGTGTGTGTGTGTGTGTGTGTGTCTTCCTCACTACTGTGTTATGCTCTATAAGGTTAGAGGTTGTGTATCTTTTGTTTGACTTCCTAGCAGTGTAACTGGACACATAGGACTGTCTTAGTAAGTGTTAACTGAATGAATGAATGAATGAATGAATGAATGAATAAGGGAGGGAATGAACAAAACTGAGACAAAGCAGTTAAGTGCCTTGCTCAAGGTCATGGAGCTAGTGAATGACAGAGCTGGGATTTGGTGTCCACATGTTTAAGAAGCACATTCATATTCTCCTAAATACATGATAACCCCGTTTGGGATTTGAGATGTAGACACAGAAACCAATACAGAGGATTCAGGGGGTCTCTACCTAAGAGAAAAACCCTTTCTCAGGCCTAGTCTGGAACTACTTCCTATTTTAGAACTCTGTGGATCCTCAAAGTATGTTAGAATTCCTGCTGCGTGTATTGACCCACTGACCACACATTACCCTTTTGATCTTTCCCCTCCACTTCTCTTTGCCACTCAGGGACACTGGATATTGTGGCTTCTCCGTGGGCACTCTGGAATGCAACTGCGTAGCCTGCATATCATGGTCCCCTGCGTAAGGCATGGGAGGGGCTGGAAAGTGAGCGCATGAGCTGGTTGGAGCCAGATAGGCTCATTCATTATCCAAACTTCATTTGTTATCTGACTTTGCTCCCAGAAGCTGCATAGCCAGAAGCCAGTTCTTTTCATTGATATTGGACCAATTGGAAGAAGAGAAAGATTAAGTTGGTGAGGGCATTGGCTGTCTTATAGAGCTTTTCTCTCCTCCCAGCCTGAGAAGGAAGAACCAAACACAGTGCCCAAGATGTCAGTCAGAGTAGACCCTCAACCAATGTCTATTGCCTGAATAAATGAATGGTTGGGTGAGTGTTTCCCTTTATTAACAGTTAATCTTTCCCTTAATCTGTTCAAGTTCCTGCTGTGAGAAATTTTTAATGAGAAGACTCAATATTGCAAATACTGTAGTTTCTATCTTACGAAGTTCAGTTATTACATTAAGTTTATAATATCTTTTATCATTCTTTCTTGGGGAGGATTTCCCAGGGACAGTGAGACTGCTTTCAGACAACCAGATGCTTTGGGATTCATAAAACCAGTGATATTTTAAACTCTGCAGATGATGTTCACCAAATTTTTTTTAAAAAATTAAACAGAATAGCAGATGGATTGTATTATCGCGTCTTGGGGAGAAGGGTGGTGCAGCAAAGCGCCCCTTTCCATGTATGGGGTCAAGGAATTTCCTGAGTTGTGAGGGGGTGTGACTCACTTTTCATGAAATAGTAATGGACTTCTTCCATTTCTCTCTTCCTAAAGTGGCATTGAGGCTGAATCATATTATCTGGAAAGAAAAAGGCATTGGTGTCATCAGTGCTTAGAAAAGAACCTTTGTATATTTCATAGTGAAAGTTCTATTATCTTTACTGGTGTTTTTCTTCTTTCTCTCTCTTCTCACGTGGTTGGTCTCCACCCTTCCTCTTCATTTTCTCTCTCCTTCCTTCCTTCCTTCCTTCCTTCCTTCCTTCCTTCCTTCCTTCCTTCCTTCCTTCCTTCCTTCCTTCCTTCCTTCCTTTTTCTTTCTTAACACATATCTACTTCTCTTGAGCAATCATACGTCTTTGGCAACTCTCTTCAACATATATTGGCAACATTATTGTGAGCCTGTGAGTTTTCATCCTGAAGTGATGCAGTGGGATTTTCATAGAGGAATAACATCCTCTGTGAAAACCATCTTGGTGGTGATCTTCTTCTGGTAGGGCTGGGTCATCTCTTGGGCTAATATGCAATTGAAAAGAGACATATCTGCTCCCCCCCCCACCCCCAGAAACATCGAGAGAGTTTCATGGGTATTGACAATGGGAATTGAGCCAACCACAATTGGCTTTCAACAACATGCAAAAGTAACTGGAATGTCTCTGTGGCCTCATCAGCATGTGCATTCAAATGAGTTCCCAGTGACATTGTTATCTCAAGTTTCTTTCTCTTGTCTCCACCCTTCTTCAGTCTCCCTGCCAAGTCCTCCCAGTCTATTCCTGGGGGTCTCCAAGGAGTGTCTGATCTCCTCACACAGCTGTCAGTCAGCGTCGGGTCCCCAAGCAGCCCCACAACTTCCTCTCCTGGATCTTCCAGTCACGCCAGGCTGGAGGGAACTTCACTGTAGCAACAGCTGAATTACCATGGTGAGAACACAGTGTTTGTAACACAGGAGGCATCTCCCTAGCTCCCCCAATCTTTAGGGAGCCAGTGCTGTCTTGGTGCCTTAAAGAAGTAGAAGAGAATGGTCTTCACCCTAGTTCTGTGCCATACTTTGGTGTGCACAAGAGTGGCCACTTTGGGGTCCAGGTGACAAAGTCTCTCATGAAAATAACTCCTTCAGCTTCTGGCCCTTACTTCTCTTCCCATCAGGTAATAGCCCAGGGCAGGGATCAGTTGCAGAAAGAGGCTAGACCATGTCTTCAATCCTCCATGTCTGTGTGCGCCTCTCAAAACTATGCAAAACAAACAAAAACAAAGAAACCACCACTGCCAACAACAGCAACACCATCACGCTCTCCCTGCTCCAAAAACAAGAGCTCTCATGGATATTGACTCATACAAAGCTGTACACAGAATAGTCACTACTCTATCCTGCTCCACAGCAGCCAAATTCTGACCCTTGATCTATGCTCAGTAAGAGCATCCTGTTACCAGGTACAGAGGTGGTTCCCCATATGGTAACCCCTACCATTCAGGACTCTGGCCACCCCTCACTCACTGTGCTTTGTAAACATGACACAACAAGCATTCCTGGTCTCCTTAACTTGCTCATTCAGCAGTTCTGCTGGCATCAGTTAGCTGCAGCCACAGTAACATTACACAACAATCCAGCCCACAAACTTGGTGGCTTAAAGGAGTAATCATTTATTCTCCCTCTTGTATTTGGGTGTGGCTGGTCCAGGCTCAGTTCAGCTGGACTTGATTTCAAGCTACAGCTTGGGTGCAGATCTGCTCCTTGTGTTTTCTTCCCCCTCTGTAGACCACCAGGCCAGCCACATGCCACATTTTCTTCTCATGGCAGAAGCACCAGAAGGGCCAGCCCAACTACACAAGCACGTTTCCAGTCTCTGCCCCTGTCAAGTCCACTAAAATCCCACAGGACAAAGCAAGTCATGTGGCCAAACCCCACACCAGTGGAGCAGGATGAACACTCCTCCATGGAGGTACAGGGGGTGGGGTTGAGGGAAACATGGAGTGAATATTTGCCAGATAATCTAATCTACCGCAATCTCAAACCCAAACTTAAAGTGGTTGGTAAACATGTCATCAAATGTAGTCACAAAAATGCAGAAGGAGCTAATTTTGCCTGAGACAGTTTGCTCTAATAAATTTATTTGGAAGAATTCCTCTATGCCTCGTATTGTGGAATAATGTGTAAAAATATTTCACATCAAAGCAGTGCCACTTGGCTTCTTGGTCAGCTCCAAGTTGATTTTGTTTGAAACAGTCATGACTTACCCAGTGAGGGATCCCTGGCTTCCAGAACTGATCCCATCTTGTCTTTCAAGAAATTATTACTTCTTTCTCTGACTGGTATTCCATGCTGTTTGAATTGCCTGGACTTCCCCTCTCTCTATACCCCCATTTCTAACTCTCCTGTGTTCAAACTTCTCTCTCTTTCCCAAAATATTTCTGGAGAAGTCTGATGGCTTTGTGAATTCAAAGGAAGGAAAAAACAGAGGTCCTTTTCTATTAACACTACTCTTCTCCTTCCAGCTCAAATTATGTGTGTTTATATGTGTGCGTGTGTGTGGTGTGTGTGTATAATTACATAGTGTGTGTGTGACAGAGAGAGAGAGAGATGTACTCACCGCTGGTGATAGAGCAGAGATTAAACAAACAAAAACAGCACTGTCAAGACAGCGCTTGCCCCTTCCTGCAGGTGAGGAGGGTAACAACACCATGTTTGGGCCCCTTCTTGCCCCTATTGTTCTGCATTCTCTTTGGTCTGAAATAGTCACATAGAAACTTTCTTTCACAGGGACAATGACATCATTTTCAGCCACATGTTTAATGCTTCAAAGTCAATATTTGCCTTGCCTTGGAGTCATTGATTAACTCTTTCCTGAGGCTTTTTCTTCTAATTCCCTTTTGATTTTCAGCTCCTCATTGGTCCCCTGATGGTGCATGTGCGCCTCTCCGTGTGAGTGTATTATCCTGGAGCCCCAGAGCCTGGTAGGGACTCTGGTGAACCTTTATTCTGGATTAAGGCATTCAGACTTCCCCATTTCCATCCAGCTCCATCTGTAAGAATGGTAGGAATGACTAAACCTGGCTTCCTTGGGAAACAGAGACCAGCCCTGGATGCCTGAGAGAAGTAGTGATGGCATGGATGTAATCTTCAACCTAGGTACACCAGGGTTGTTTGTCATCTGTTTAAGGAGCTAAAATGTTACCATGAAGTATATAGTTCTTTGATACCCATTTCATCTGCAAAGCAAAGGAGGTGCATGGACACATGAAATGACAAATAAGAGTCACACTGTGAGTGAGTGAGCGGGCAGGAGACCTGAACAACCTTCAGGAGTCTCTACCTCTCGGGGCACTGAAGTCCTGGACACCAGGACTCTTTCACTGTGCCAACCCATTTCCCTGCCCCACTTTGGCTTTTAGATGGGAGCAAGGAAAATTGAGAAATATTAGAAAAGTTCCTCTGTAAGAGAAAGGTGAACCATTTTCAGTCTCCTAACAACTTTCCATTTCTCCTTTCTTGATGTTTAAACAAACTTTAATCACAAATTCACTGGGATGTTGGTTTTCCAACCCATTCTCTACAGTATGGGATCAAGAAATATCATTTTTTGTATCTGTTTGTATGGTTGCTTGTGTAGCCTACAGACATTCAGAAAGATGTAACATTGGTTTCCTTCAAATATTAGGGCTTTATTCTATTTTATTTTCATTTTCAGAAAGGTAAAGTCTGAGTGTCTTAGCTTGGGATCATTAAGTGCTAAGAAATTTTAGCTGAGTAAATTGGTTCATAGAACTTGGGGGCAATTTTAGCTTCTTGCAAAGCTGGAAAGAAGAACTTCTGAGTCAAGGTCGTTCAGTAAATCCCATGTTAAATGCAAATTCCATTAAGTTTTGTAAAACCATTTTGCTGGGCAAGAAGTAAAAAATAACTTACAAACCACTTGAAAAACCTCAAAGTCATTCAGACTTTTCTGGGCAAAGGACTTCATCAGGTTTATGCCTATTACTGGAAGCCAAAGCGTCCAATGTCCAAATCAAATGTTGAGTCCTCTTTCCTCCCACCCAGAGCAGAGCCCAACTGCCTCACAGTCTGCCTGCTTCCAATTCCTCTGTGCCAGCATATCTGTTAATGTCCCAAGCGGCTTCCTTTACAGCCGCATGATCATCTGTGTATTATTAACTAACCGCAAATTAAAGTCATTACTTGGTGCTTAATTTTATGTAACATTTCTTTGTAATGTGTACAAAAGAAATTTGTTTTTAACAGGAGTTTGGTAAATAGCATGTGCCATGATTAATTAGAGAATATAATAGGTCTGTTGATTTGAAATTAAATTCAGTGCAATAATTTTCTTTAAAAATAATTTCTTAAATGACATTTCAAGGTGTATGAGTCTTTAAAAAAAAAAAAAAGTAAGTATTCTGCATGGATTGTCCTAATTCCCTATCTCAGATATTTGTTGAACTTTACCTACTAGAGAAATCACTTTTATTTTTCTGAAATCTCTAGGCACTCCAAGAAACAACAGCATTCAAAGAGCGATTTTCAAAGATCCTTTTTGGAACAAGATAGAGTGTAAATGAATAAACTAACAAACAAGCAAATCCTCCAATACTTTGAGGTCAGTTATATTTCAGTATAGTTCACACTTCTCCAGCTACTGTGTTCTTTCTCTTCTTACACACCAAGTGCTTTCCGGCCTCAGGGCCTTTGAACTTGTTACTTCTGCCTAGCCCTAAATGTCACCCCCCTTGGGTCTTCATGTGGCTCAAATCTTAGTCAGAGACTTCTCTGCTCATCCAAGCTAAGGAAGTTCCCTGCCCCAGTCCAGATCACATCACTGCATTTAATGTTTTATTCACTGAATAAATCATTCTGTGATATTATCTGGCTTTGTGGCTGTTCTTTGCTTTTCCTCTGTCTCCTCCCATAGAATGTAAGATCCTCAGGAGCAAAAACTTGTCTGCCTTGTCCTTCCTGTATATCTAACACCAATAACAATGCCTGGCACGCTAGTAGGTGCTTAATAAATCTCTGTGAAATCAATGAGTGGATTGCATTGCTTTCACAAGTCAATAATTACCATGCCCCTAATGGAGAAAAAGCATCATTGGCTTTCAAAGTTTTCTTAAGGGAACACAAAGAGAAATTCAGTATTTGTTGCCTAGGCATGAGATACCTTGCAAGCAATCGAACAATTAAAACGTGAACAAATTAATGGGAAGGGCAGGAAGTAAAGGTTAGTTTAGTTTGTGTGAATACCAACGCCAGCTGAGAAGTGAAGTCCTCAATCAACCGGCACCTTCTGACTTTATGAACCCAACAACCAGTTGAATTGTTTCTATTAAAATAACTTAGTCAAGCCACTGTCTTTGCTGATAATAAATTAAAAGATCTGAAAATTTTTTCAACCTTCATGTATTTAAAACTGGATTCCTAGGGTTGATATGGTGTTTCATTGTATATAAGCAAGAATTAGATGAGAGTGCTGCTGTGATATCACAAGGAAATTCTGAACAAGAGAATAAGAATTAAAAGGTATAAAATTCCATGTTAAGTGTCATACTGTATTTCAGTTTTATCTGCAAAACATACCAAAGTCTCTCTTTCTCCCCAGAGCCCCGTGCCTTTTAAAGCTCTCCTGCAACTCTTCTTCTATATTATATCTATATCAAACCAATGGGAACTAGCCTAGCAGTATGGACAAGATCTTATTACTCAATTGTGGGTGGTGTCTGGAAAATGGTTATTTTCTGATTTTTCTTGATGTCCTTAGAGTGAACAGAAGTCTGTGTGGCTCTATGTGCAATGAGTTGCAACTGTGGCGTGTTCAAATTCCATCTCTGACATTTTCTATGTAAATTTGGGCAAGATATTTAATTTCTCTAAGTCTCAAGTTTTCTCATCTGCAAAGTGGACTTAAGGTAACTCATGTGGATTAAATACCAAGCATTTGTTTTCATGTAATCATAAATGTCAATTCTTTTACTTTTTCCTTTTGGATTTTAAGGTGTAATCTAGAGAGTTATTCCCATTACAGGTTGTACATTAATTCACCCAGCTTTTTTTCCCCTGGTGTTTTTATATGTTTTATCTTTTATACATAAATTTCTCATCCATTTAGAATTTGTCCTGGCACACAGTAGAAGGAATGGCTTAATTTTATCTTTTTGCATATAGCTATCTAGCTATCCCAACACATCTAATTAAAAAGTCCATTTTTCCTTAATAATTAGGGATGCCATTTTTATCATACATTAAATCTTCATATGCAATTAGGTCTAATTCTGAATTTTCTATTTTTTTCCATTCATCTGCATATTCATTCATTAATACCAAACTATTTTAATTTTAGAGGTTTATGATATGTTTTAATATTATATCATTGTTTTTGCGGGATTTCCTAACTATTTTTGCATGTTTATGCTTCCAAACATATTATATAATCAATTTGTCTAGCTCTAGGAGAAAACCTGGTGACCTTTTTATGGGGATTGCATTAAATGTTTATATAAACATAGAAATAACTAAGATATTTATGATGTTGAATTTTTTCTGTGAACATGGTTTACCTTTCCAATTGTTTAAGTCTAATTTTTTATCTTCATGAACGTTTATAATTTTTCTTGTATAGATATTGGACATTTCTTATTAAATTTACACTGAGGTGTTTTATTTTTTTTTATCAGACATGTGGTCTTTTATTTCATTATATCTTCTAACCGGTTTTGTTTGTATCTATTGATTCAGGAATCGCATTGTTATGGCAGTATTGGTATTGGTATTCTGAAACTGTATGTTGTGTAGGATAAAGCAAAAATGTATATATATTGGTGTCATTGAGAGCTGTGATTTTTCAGTTTGGGTGAGAGAAGATACAGTAATAATAAGATCAATGAGTTCTTATAATCTTGTAGTTCTGAAAATAAATCTGAAGTAGTAATACTAATTCATAATGTGTTCTCTGTTTAAAAAGCACACATTTTCTAGTTCTGTCTACTGAAAAGGCTGAGAAACAATGGCCAACCTAATAGCAATGCGCATCCTGGAACCCTGATTCTGTCTCTAAACACTATTTTCCCCCAGAAGGAACAAGGCCTCTTGAAAAGATGGCTAATTCCAGGTCTGAGGCAGGAAGTTTATTAAATGAGTCTGGAATATCCTGTCATAGCAGGTAGCAAGGAAGCTATGAAAAACTATTAGGGTTCTATCTAAAGGATTCAGATACCAGCTTAAAGAGGATCTCACTAGCCAAAGATGGGATAATTTGAGCATCAGTAGGATGATAAATGAAATGAATTGAAACATATCAAGTATATTTAAATCCATAAGTTCAATATGATACCCCAAATCTAAACTCATTAATCACCTTTAAAGAATGTTAGGGAACCAATTCATTGCGCTAAAAATCTGGTCTCAGAGGAATCAGAGTCAAGGGTAACTTCCTCATTATAAAATGTTTCCAGCTAATAAATGAATAAGCAATGATAGAATTAAGATATCACCATTTTGCAAACTTCTAATGAATTAATGCCTCTGGACAATGATCACCAATGAATGGCTGCTAACATCATGAGAGAGAGACAATTAGACAATATGTACCTCCTACAAGACATGCAGAACACCACGTATGAAATATTCTTGATGAAACAATTGAATCTGAATCTGTCAAGCCTCTAAATCTAACGAGCAATTTACAGCTTACAATGACAAAGGAACACATTAAACAACATCACAGGGACACAAGCAGCAAACTCCAAACTATAGGAAATTCTAAGACAACCAGTTTCTTCAACCATAACAACAACAAAAAAAATGAGGCAGGGTATATGGTAGGGAAAGCTATAAATTTTTTTTTAGCATACAAACTCATTTACTTGATCATATTTTTAAAAGCAGGGCAGAATCACATTCATTTTCTTAATAATGTCATTGTAAATAGATTGGCTTTCAGAGCTCTTAGTTTGCTTTGGGAACTTTTGAAGAATTGACCATTAGCAGCCCAGCAAGCTTTTTTCTTCCCTTCCAGGCTCTCCTGCACTTCAGGGGGTAGGGGCAGTGTGCTGGTGACAACTGATGCTAAATAAAGTGTGTGGTTACGCTTGCCAAACCCTTTCCATCTCTTCCCCAAAGCAACAGGCTGACTCGGCTTATTCTTTATCAAAGTCACTGAATGAGCAAGTAGGTTATCAAACCCAGAGAAGAGAGGGGCATTTCCATTGTAGATAATTTCCAAAGTTAAGAATGGATGAACTTGGAGCTTAAGTGTTCAGTGCCTTCTTTTTGCTGACCAAAGAGAGGTATGCTAGCAATGGAGCTCACATCCTTGGTCCATTGTGACAGGGTAATGTACTCACTTCCTTTGTTTAAAAAGCCATCTCTGGAGGGGGAAGAGAAGTTAGTTTCTTACAGTGATGGTCTTATAAGAGGCAAATCAAAGCAGCAAACAGCAGTCAGCATCCATTTCCTCTTGAATTCCAAGGATCAGTCCACTCCTGTCAGCTTTACAGGCCAAGCAAACTCTACTGGGAGAGCAGAGGGTGGCATTGGGGCAGAGAAACGGGAAGGCCTCTATCCAGACCTGTGGATCACTTCAGATCCTCTTGGATTCCCACACTGTTACCTTTGTAGTTGCGGTAGTTATGGGGGATTCGAGGTTGAAGGTTCCATTTTCTGGCCATTGCAGTAAAATGGCATAAACAGCCGATCCATTGGAGGTACACCGCACAGATACCATGTTCTTTTCTGATCACAACACCCTCCATCGCTTAAAGGCCTGGACAGCCTATCCCTGGATGCTCAGCCACTTCCCAACAGTAAGAAGCCTTTCTTGGAAGATGGGAACAATCAGTTTAGCGAGTCCAGTGTTAAGAAGGGAGCTGTCTGCCAAACTTAATGTCTGACCCAGTGCCAGAATGCTTTCAGATGCGCTTGCAAAGCCAGACATCGCCCTGTCCGATGATAACCCCAGGGTTTCTCATCAGTAGTGACATCTCCCACTTGTGGTCTGGCAACCTCCCAGGCTTAAGTTTATCTTGACAGTCGTGGTATCCTTCACGGTGATGGGAGCATTTCTGACCCCACTGGTCATTTATTGCCACCTCTTCCTTGACAGGGCTATCATTGTAGAGCCCAGAAAGAAAACCTATAGAGTTCCAATAAATATCAGGACGTTCCCACGCTCCATCAGACCAAATCACATCAGGTTTGTGCCTGTTAACAAGGTAGTATAGCCCTGGCATTGTTTTCACACCGATATTAATAAAATGCTGCATTTTAAAGCCATTTTTCTTGTCCAGTAGGTAGAGTGGGTGGAACCATAGGAAGAGGGGGTGGCAGAGTCCATAGCGTGTGTTCGTCTTCCGGACAGCTGCTCCGACCAACCAAATCGCAATGGGGCCCCAGGTCCTTAGCGTCCCAGTTCCAAGACGCGCGACTCGGACAGTCCGTACAGCCTGGTGACGCTGTGTCACCAGGAGAGCCCGGGCCCTTCTTGGGCCCTGCGGCCTGGAAGAGATGGGCCCACTGGTGGGTCAGGGCGGAAGAAGCGCGGGGAACTGCTGTCCGGAGTGGGCGCGGCCGAAACCGGGCGTGTAGCTGTGGCGCATGAGGCGTTGGTGCTGGGCTGCCCTAGGCGCCTCCAGTGCCACCAGAGCCACTCGATGCCCCATTGAGCACCGAGACCACGCCCCAGTGCACGAACACCCCGAACTTGACCTTGTGGAGCTGGCGCTGCAGCTGCGAGAGCCCAAGCCAGGAGCACCACGTGGGGGCGACAGCGCTGGGGTGGGGGGACGGCCTGCAACCTCACTTGAGAACCCCGGAAACCTGCACATCAACGGAGACTTTTAAATTAACCAATACTAATGAATGGACCTTGTTTGGATCCTGAGTCAAGCAAACTGGTTACTGTGTTTGGTTTTGTTTTAAGGAGAGCAGGACCCGTGTGGCATTCCTGGAAGCAGACGGGGTCTGCTGTGGAAATCAGAAATGCACGTGCTGGGGTCGGTGCAGGCCAGGGGAGCTGATGTGGTGGTACCTTCCCCACCTGTGTGGCTCTCGTCACCACCTCATTTATTATCCGTTGTCTCCAATCTGCTTCTCCGGGAAATACTTTGGTCTAAATAAAATCTCAGAATACGGATCCAGGAAGAGATTAGCTAGATTAAACCGTTCACTCCAGTCCAACTAGAGATAAAACAAGAGAGAAAGGAGACATATCTCCCAATTCAATTCTCCTATCTTCGGTTATGTTTTATGAAGAACTTATGTCACTCACAAAAGAGATGTAGCTTCCCCAGGGGAGACAGCAGGTGTACATTCTCTCTCCAGGTTATTTAATTGCTGTCAGGAAGACATATGATTAACAAAACCAAATGCTGGAAATATGAAGTATAGACAATTTTAAAGTTGTTTATATAGTTGATTACAGTATATCATACAACGTGTTTATTTGCCATAAACCTGCCTATCACAAACTGTTTTCACACCTGTGCATCTGCACTAAACAGCCTACTGCTTAGCTGTGTGTGAATTCCCGGTTGGAGACTGGCCAGCAGCCAGAGCACAAAGTAGCGTCCACTGGTGGCCTCTCTCAGTCACCTCTGATGTACTAGCTTCACACCGGGAGTTTTCGACCACCTCAATCTGGGGCTGAGGCCTGCTGACCATGGCGTTGCCTGCTTTCATGAGAGCCCTTGGAGCTCTATGGAAGGAAAACAGTATGGAAACGACAGACCTTTGGCTTCATCACTGTCCTTGATGACTCAGCTACCCAAAGTGAGGCCCACGGTCTGTCATCTGTCGGGTACTGCTTGGAGACAAGTACAGAACTGAGAGGACGCCTTCAGAACTGTTGAGAGCCATTTGGCAGCACACGTTTATGTTTGTTGAATCTTAAAACTTAAAAAGGGACTTGAATTTTATACGCATTGTTTCTTTTTATTTCACTTTAAGTTACTTTTTATTGCACTTTGCCAATATCACTTTTTATTACACTTTGCCAATATCAGTCTGGGACAGATTGGAAATTGAAAAAAAGAACTGATCCTTCACCACAAATAGTTTGAGAAGCACTGCTTTAGAGTGTTGGCGTGGAGCATGCTATATCCCAGGGCTTCACCTTGACACTCTGACAGTTCCAAAGGGACAGCCAGTGGCAAAAATATGGACCTACAGAGATAGCCTTCCCAAAGGATTATTCAATGGTAACCAGCTGACATCTAATCTATTGCACATCTCTTAGGTTCATGCCAGAGGTAGGCAGATCTCACAAAAACAGCCCAGCTGACCCCTAGTTGCAACGTTACTTGTAGGCCTTTCAATACTAAGCAGTGTAGTAGCAGTAGTAGTGGTGGTAGTAGAAGCAGCATTTAAGACCCTATAGGACTTACGTGATCCAGGTACTGTACTAAATGCTTTACATATACAAGTCACCAAATTGTCTTCCTCTCTCTTTGAAGTGATACATATTCTAACCTACACATGTACACAGGGATGTATAGCATCAAGTCTATTCACAGTGACTTTTTTGTATAGCCATGAAAATTTACTAATGACTGATACCTTATTAGGGTATTTTAAGACATCATTCCAGACATACTAGATATACTAGATATGCCAATTATACCAAAGACAGTAATAAAAAATGGTAATTTAATATTCAGTAAATAACAGTTTTGTGTCCAGATATTGGTCATAGAGAATATCTGGAAAAATTAGTAGTACAGAAACAGCATTAGATATCAGAAAATAGGGAAACAGTTTGCATAATTTTTTCATTTTTGTTGGTATATCTGGAAATTCTCAGGCCTGAAACAGAGACAAAAGATATGTAAGAAGCAAAGACAATATAACAAAACTTGCATCACTACATAGAGACATTATCCAAGACCAAGTCTTTTATCTACTACTTTACTTCCCCCAAATAGACTGTAAAACCAAGTAGCATTTCAGATATTTCTATGCTCCTTGCCCCAAAGTTGGGTTTAAAAAATGTTTGAATTTTATAAAGTCTATATTTAATAATGTAATAGGGAGTCTGTTCACCCTATTTCTCTAAGAATGAGCCTTCTTAGACTCTGTAAGGGGAGCTACTCTCTGCCCCTCCCACAATCTCTCCAATAGCCAGAGTTACCCCCACTACTGTTGGCAGCCTGATTCTCACCTTGGCTTGGGGTGGTCAAAATAAAAGTTAAAATTCACACCCAGATTTTCAGTATACAGATGTAGGGGGGGATTAAGGAGTTCGCTCTGGGGAAACAAATGGTGATGGGGAGGCAGGGCTAGCTCTCACCTTTCCATGGCCTTTGTCCCTCCTCAGGCCCTCTGAACAAGCTGGCGCTTGACTCTGTGGGCATAGTAGATGGTACCAAACCCGTGTAATCAGAGAGGGAGATGTTTTCTCCCAATTAACTAAACTATCCTTTTCTTCCCACAAATTTAAAACCTAGCAGTAAAATGGTAATGCTAAATCCCAATCAGTTCATATGCACTGGAATCCCATAACACTTCAGAGCCATGATTCCAGCCCTCGGGAGCTTTACCCTAATCAAGCATAAATCTTGACAGCACCTCCTCCATGTTAACCCTGTATATCCTTCCAGATGAGGTCATAGTTGGGGGCCTTCTCCTAAAGGTAGAAAATCAGAAGAGGAGGGCCAAGGCAAAGCAGTGAAAGACATAAGGTGAGTGAGTGAAAAGCTAAAAAGAGAAGAACATCTACTGTTTAGTAGGGATATTTCCAGAAGAGAAAGTCCCAGCTTCTTCCTCCCTTTCTATATACCTACCTACCTTTCTCCCTCCTTTCCCTCCTTTCTTCCTTTCCTGCCTCAGGTTTATTTTACAAATAACACAGGAAGTCACCAGCAGCTCCGGGGTCACACCAATCCTTCCACCCACACAGGCAGGCAGAGGCCTCTACTCTGGAGCCTTGGTAGAGGCCTGGGGACATTTGGGAGCCTGAGCAGGAGCTACAGCCACAACCTGGGCCTTGGTTTGAGCCTTAGCCTTGGACTTTAACCAGCAGAGGCCGAAACTCTTGGAGATGCAGGCATGAACACGCTTCCTGAGTTTGGGGTAGGCCACCTAAGCAGGTTAATTGAATTTGAAGCTGACACCTTTTGGGATCTTGGGTTGACCTCCGTGGGTTTTATGAGGCCCTTGATAGCCTTGGCTCTTGCCTTGGCCTTGGTGCTGTTGGCCTGTATCCTTTTCAGACCCATCTTGTGCTTCTTGGCAAACCATGTACTACTTAGGAACTTGGGGCCCACTTGCTTAAAAGAGTCAGATCTTTTGGATAGGGGTTTCCTGATACCATTTCTGTTCCATTTTCAAAACTAGTTGCACACAATGTGGTTCTTGGATGTGGCCATGTCTATACCATACCTCAAGGTTCCCAAAGCAGCTGGGACCAAAAGAGAGAGAGGGCCTAGCTTGCTTCTTTCTGTGCTATTTCTTATGTCTCTATCGCAATAAGCAGTAGAGTCGCTCCTTATAAAATACCTTCAAGATTGTTATTTTATCTTCCCAACAAGTTGATAAGATAAATACTAATATGTCCATTTTACTGATGAGGAAACCAAAACTCAGGAAGAATAAGTCTCTGCCCCGGGTCACACAGAATCAGGACCTAACTGAAGTCCTTTACCTTCAAGCCCAGTGCTCTGTTGCCATTGTAACTGCCTTTGTGGTCTTTTCCTGGATTCTTTCTTTTGGATATTTCACAGTCGTCTCAAATTGGACTGACCGAAAAACTGAATTCCTGATTATTCCTTCAGATCTTTTCCTTCTTCTATTCTCTAAATAACAAGAAATTTGGGAGTCATGTTTGATACCCTGTCTCTCTCACTTCCCCATATCCAATCTGTCACCAAGTCATGATCATTTTACCTCCCAAACACCCCTCCTGCGACCACTGCCTGGTTCAGGCACTCCAGATATTTATTTGTTAAATAATTCTTGAAGTGGAATGTGTTCAAATAAGGATACCAGGAAGACAGAGTAGTTGGTAGGTGAGCTAGATTTCCTTTTAAAAATAATGATTTTGAGAAGTTTCTTCAAAAGAAAATAAGATAAATTAAGTTTGTGGGTCACTATATTTGCTTTAATATATTGGGTAGTATTTGTACAAGTAGTCGTAGTAAAATATTAAATTTCCATTTTAACTTCCCTAAGTGCAACTGAAATTCTTTCTGGAACAAAGCAGTTCAAATTAAATGCATTGTAGTTTAAGTAGCTTAATAATAAAAGAAACTAATGCTTTAGATCTGCGGCCCCATCCCCTGGGTGCTGACTGGTTAGGTCCAAGTGGCCTGTTGGGAACCGGTCTGCAGGGCTCCACCTCCTGCCCAGCTCTGCCTGCCCCAGAGCTCAACCCTCCCTCCCTCCCCAGTGGAAAAATTGTCTTCCATGAAACCAGTCCCTGGTGCCAACTGCTTTAGATCAATTATCTAGCTTTCCTTGCACAACCACACTCTTAGAGCTAGGCAAACAGATGTTATTGTAATTTACAGGTTGAATACTGAAGTTCAGAGAGGCAAAGTGACTTGCCCAAGGTCATAGACTAGAATCCAGAATACTCATGCCAACATGGGTGTTTTTTCCCAATAGGCTGTGCTAACCTCTCTAATGCATCCTCTCCTCATATTTTAATGCTATTAATAAAATAGAGAAACCCCCCAAATAGAGAATAATATAAGAAATTCGCTGATTTAGCAGAAGCTGATGGCACATACACTGTGGCTTGGAGACCACAGCTGTTGTTCTTGTTCTTCCTCCTCCTCCTCTTCCTGCTTCTCCTGTTGTTCTAGAGACTGTGTGTGTGCTTCAAAAAAAAAATCAAAAACAAAGACCTTAATAAGAAATTTTCTTTATTGGTAAAATGACAGTCCTGAGGAGGAAAAAAACCTATAAGAACATATTTCTGTGATACTCTTTTGTACACTGATTCTCTGTGCCCTTGATACAAATCCTTCATTAAGTGACTGTCAATCTTGCTGAATCTTCACTCTTTAAAATACCTTCTGAAATATTGTTTTCTCTTATGGTCCTTCTTGGAATCAGAAATCATGTATTCTAAAGAAATTCAAAAAGCAATTGAAAATAATTTTTTAATTTACCATTTTACATAGATTGGATTTGGTTGTTACAAAATATAATCTTGTTTTGTCAGCTCTCTGTTGCCTAGAAAGCATTTCTTTTCTCTCTAAGTTCATGTCATTGAAAAATTTACCTTGAGCTTCCTAAAACCTGGGTCTTATGGCAAAATGCACTTCTAGAATGGCAAACAAAGATAACGAATTAGAAAATCCCTCAGTGATGTTGACAAAAATGAGTATGAAAGCAACTCCTAGGCTGCAGCAAAAGACGCCAACGTTTACATGATCCCAGTGTGCATAAATGGTTTCTGCTATACTTTCTTGCTAAAACTCACCTGGCTTTGCTCAAGACCCCAAACACAGTGAATTCTAGACAGCACCTAATATTTATTCATGCCATTGTCAAGAGCATCTTTGCAGTTCTTGCCAAGGTCTGTCGTTGAATATGTTTATCCAGCTGCATGGCAAAAATATAATACACAGTCATCATTTTACTCAGTCACCTACTCAATATTTTCTTCTATGATTAAATTAACTCATAAATATTACACTTTTAATGCCAGAAAGCCATGGTTCATCCAGCCAGTTGAATGGTTGTTTGTCCATTATCTAATGTTGCTGGGCACTCAGTCATTTCATTATAGAGCTTGAAATAATGAAAATCATTGCATTTACTTAACATGCACAATAAACAGAGCTGGATTCTACCAAGAGCTCCTTTATTATGCAGTGCAAGGCCATAGAAGAAATTTTGTAAGAAGCACTGAAGAACTGCGGGGGCTATGTTGGAAACAATTTTGGTGTATATAAGCAAATCTGCTCTGATTGTCTAAAGCCAAAGACACACATGCTGGCTCTATTTGCAGCTGGCATCGTTTCTTGCTCAACTAAGTAAGGTTTCAAATAAACACACACATCTTGATCTTGCTTGTACCTAATTCACTACCAGACTGTGCTCATGAACCCAGTAGGCTGTTGCCATGTACTGAGGCATTTTTGAGACTCCTTCCTCTAAACAGCCACACCTTATCCGGTTTGTTAAACAGCCTACAGAAGGTCTTACACTGTCATCTCCATAGTATAAAGACTGAAGCTTGAAGACAAGAATCTGCCTTTGCCCTCTGATACAGCCCCAGTGAGGGCAGCATAACGTGCATGCACATGAACGCCCGGCCCTGGAGGCAAGAGCCGCA
Organism: Microcebus murinus; assembly: GCF_040939455.1. Classification (NCBI taxonomy): domain Eukaryota; kingdom Metazoa; phylum Chordata; class Mammalia; order Primates; family Cheirogaleidae; genus Microcebus; species Microcebus murinus. The sequence goes on from NC_134111.1 coordinate 54,417,042, forward strand.
TTCCACAGGACCCTTCTCAAATCACCTTCTGAATGAAATATGTATAGCTGGCACTGCAGGGCAGTTAACTTTTCTAGAATTATATCCAAATTTGCTCACTCATTCTGGGAATAGCCTTGGTTAGCAATTGTTCATAATGTCATCGCTTTTGGAAACTTTTTACGGTCATTTTACTGTTTTTATTTCAAAAATAAAACTTAAAGGAGCTTGAAAAGTAGATTTTTAGATGATCATACAATGGCCTGATTTCAGTGGTTTCAGTTCTGTGCATTTTACTTTATGTGCACCCACTGAAATTAACCAAAATTAATCCATATTTGAACAAAGACTGTGGATACAAATGAGCCCTAACTTCGTAGATGACTCCGTGCAATGCACTAGCTGAAGCGTTTGGAATGCATTGGCCCTGGGAGGCGAAGAAGTTATAGCAAACAACATATGGGCTTTAAAATGTGGAACTATCCAAGACAGAACAAGAGAGCTATTTTCACTTTACTTCTTTCTTTTTTTTTCTCTCTCCTCCTGAAGATGAATGATTTCTAATCACATTTTATTCTCATCTTTAGAGCTGGATCCTGAAAAAGGCAGGTTAGTTTAAAACCACGGGTGAGTTTGCAGCCCTGTCCAAGGATTACCTAATGCATTTGTGTCATCTGCTTTCCTTGTTGTATGAAAACACACTGAGGAAATGTGTAAGTCCACTGAATTGTTCCCAACTCTTTTATTCACCTTTCAGCAGGCTAGTTCCTTCCCTTGGCATTGATATCATTATGCATTTGTCAAAGATAGACTGTCACTTTAGGGCCTCTATTATGTGCAAGAATTGGCAGCAAATTTTGCCACCGGGATTTGCTTATATCCTCTGTATGTTATTGTACTTCTTTGGCATTCAGTAAATTCCGTACACCCACTTCTTTGATGTTCATTCCAGCCCCTAAATGTGGAAACAATGACTGAAATTTTGGATCAAAGCATCCCATAGATGGCAGGCAACACAGCTCTCTGATAATTCACTAGAACAGAGAACACCTCCCCTTCCCCCACTAAAATCCAGGCCAATAGTCCTCCAGGAGCAGCTCTGGCTTCCCCAAAGCAAAGGCACGCGAGGAAGTTAAAGAAAACAACTCCAAGGTTTTAGTAAAAAGAAAGAGACTCAATTGAATAGCTCTATTGAAGCTCATGGTCATTTCTAACTACAGAGAAAGCTACCTACTCTTCCAACTGACTCACCCGTGTCTTTTCACTGGTCCTGCTCTAGCTAGCACTTGAACTGGGCCAGGCTTCTGGGGGATTTGGAGCAGTCTCCAGATCTAATTTCTGTATCATGTCAGCTGCACAAGATGGCCCAGATTTTTTAAAACAAATTTATAAAAGAAGAGTTAAAGAGTTCATGAAGGAAGGAATTTTTTAAGTAGTTGAAAAAACCCAGAACTATCAAAATTTCAACTAGTAACTTTTGCAAACTGGAATTAGCCATCTGGAACACACTTTCAATATTTGCTTTTGCTTTACTCCTGGGATGCCAGTGCAAATAACTACTTCATTCAATTTATTTCACAGGTCAACCTTGACTCATAAAAGCATTAAAGCAGGTAACCCCCCAGGGATGTTTGGAAGACAGATAAGCAAATAGATATGAAACTGTTGTAAGCAATTTGGCAAAGGGGGACAGTTTATAAATGCAGAGTATTTTATGGTTATGTTTTCACTCCAATTCGTGTAGTATCCAGAATGTGCTAGTTATAATTAATATACATTGTTGGGAATTGTTGTAAAAGTACCATACGCCTTTTAAATATAGTGAAGAAAATAATTGTGTTTGGGGAATCTAATTCTGTGTAAATTAGAAGAATTCCCAATAGAGTGGCATAATTGAGAAGTGGGCTGACTGCACTGGATGGGGAAGAGAGTCATCTTAGCATGATAGCATGTGTTCAATCAAAAGGTAGAGCAACAACAAAATAACTGACAGCTCTTAAAATAACAGTTTCAGATCATCTCTCTAGATAGGAAGTTTTTACAGCCAGACGTATGCAATAGTGACATCCAGCGGTTGTAGAGATAATTACAAGTGCATCTCATACAGAAAATATTTTGTATTATAATCAAATATTCTCTGTTGTCCAATGTTGTCTATATTCTTTGTCTTGCCAATATGTAAGTAAATAATTGAGGCTGGATTCTAAGTAAAGCAAAATATACTCTGCTTATTTACTAAGTAGTTTCCAAAGTCTGTTTTCTGTTATTGCTATTTTCTAGTCTTTTAATTTTACTAAGACTGCAGTGGGGTGTACTCTCCAAGGGTCTCTCTGGCTCTCCTAAGCATACTAGATACTTTTACAAGCACAAAGGAAATGGTGTGCATGCTACACACACACCAAAAAGGGAAGCAGCACTTTACTCCACTGTTAAATACTCAAAGAAAGGCATCGTGATCCTGAACGCTTTCATTGTTGTAGAAGTGCTCTGAGAAGTCCATTAATATATTTTCTAAGTCATTGGAGAAGAAGAGAAAGAAGAAGGGGAAAAAGAAGAAAGGGAAAAGGAAATAAGGGAGGGAAAGGAAAGGGCGAATGAAAGAAAAAGAGAAGGAAGAAAGAAAAAGGAAAATAAGAAAGGGAGAAAGAAGAGAGAGAAAGGAAGGAGAGAAGGAAAGGGGAGGACAGCTGAGAGGAAGGAAGGAAGAAAGAAAGGTAGAAGAAGGAAGGAAAGAAGAAAGGGCATGACTAATCATTGATTTTATTACGTTTTGGCAATAGAGCCATTAACGCAATGATATACCTAAGAGGCAATCCAGAGATATTAGCCTCCAAAATAAATTCTTGTATTAATACTTCTTCAACTACCAGACAATTAATAAGAAAAATTTTTTTCACTTAAAAAAAATTGAGAACAATTGCTACACATGTACAAAGATACTTGAAAAGCATCCCCCTGCTCCATGTTGGGGAGGAACTCTAACAGAAGCCTGCGATGTCATATCTACAAGTAATTTATGTCCATGTCGATACTGAGCACACCAGGTGACTGCCTACTGACTTCCCAAGCGCCACTCCTTCAGACAAACTGTCATCTGCATCAGGCTGTTTCTCAATCTTAGAATCCCTAAAATTGGAGGGTTTTCCCCCTCAATTACCTGTCTCTGTAAAAGGTTCTCAAGATGAGAAGAACTTAGAGGTGCCTTCTTTCACTTCCTCCTCACTAGAGGAGGAAAAAAATCAGACAACAACAAAAAATACCTACCCAACTCCAATAGAAAGTACTAAAATCAAGAAATAATTCCATTTAAAAAAAACACAGAAAATGTTTTAGGTTGAAGGAGCCTGTGTGTGCGAAACCTGTGATTTGCATCAAGCAAAGAGTCCCAGGACAAAGAGAAGAGAATGGCCTCTTTCACTGGGGGAAATGATTCCCGTCTGTGTCGGTGCGAGTTAGGGGAGAGACGCCTTGAGACAGAGCAGGTGAATCTGCAGCCTCTAACCAGGCTGGTTTGCTTTTAAAGAGCTTTGAACTGCAAGCTGGATTATGCAGATTCAGAAGTAAAAGAATGCTGCCTTCCTCGCACTGCTGTCAGGGTGCATTCACTGGGAGATTCCTCTGGCTTCCTGCTTCTCTTAGCCATCTTCACAGCAGGGCTTTATCGAGAAAATATGGAGGATTAGCATGCCCAGGTCTCACCTCTCCCTTTAAAGCTGCAGGAGACTGGCTGGGCTAGCTCTAATCTCATGCACCCTGGAACCCTGATTGGATGACTTCTGGAATCAAGCCAGAGCCCATCTAGAGTGAAGGTCGAACTTCCCCTTGGCGTGCAGAGGACTCCTGCACCAACGTTGCCTCGACCAGACCACCGCATTACCAGCTCCTGCCAGTCTGAGGAGCAAGAGGCTGGCATGAAGAATCGGATCCCTTCTTTCCTCCTTAAAGAAAAAGCCTGCCTTGCAAAGCTTTCTTCAGTGTTTCAGGACACACACACACAAAAAATAGCAGTTGTACAACATACATCTCCTCTCCTTGCCCACGGCTCCAGGTATAGTTTTACTGCGGTATATAATCTAATAATCCATTTAATTTCTTTAGAGAGATGTTATATATACAGGTGGCATTTGGGTGGAATCACATGCCATAAACCTGTCTGCTCCTATCCAGGTTCAGAATACAGAAGAAGAATCTGTTTTACAGGCCTTCTAGAATTTTTACATGGTCAATTGGCTGGTTTTTGTATTCTGGAACATATGAGAGCATCTGCAGGGAAAAATATATATAAATCCTATAAAATGGTGGCAGGATTTCTGATTTACTGATAGTGCTGGTTTGAATTTTCACAAAAATATTTAGCTATAGGACAATGTATTAGGCGTATTCTTAAAGGTAAATAACTGCAGCCAATAAAAGTTCGGCCTATAAAGGGTCCCATCTTCTACTAGTTTTCTGCACCGAGAATTACTACCAGTATAATCATGGCTCCCTGCACACTAATATTTCCTCTGATACAGTATGATCAATGTTGTGGAAAAACATTTATTATATTTCTTCTAGCTACTTAAAGGCATTACTGAATTATGGGCATCGCAAAACGAATCCACTGTGCATTTTTTCTTTATGTGACGTTTTTACAATCTTCATTTTCTGCTTTGCAGCCACTGAGCTATAGAGATCCACACTTCGTCCCTCTTACAACTGCCACTGGGGCCACCCTCTCCTTTCTGCTTTATTACGTCTGAAATGCACTTCATATGATAACGTTCCTTTTCATTCTGTGCTGGACTCTTATTTGAAAGGAAGAAGTTATGAAAGAAATTAAACAATCAGTGTTGTTAATAACAGTTCTTAATCTCCTTACTTAACAAAGGTTATGAAGTTTAGGCTGAGAAAAGGACGAGGGGCGGAGATGGTATTTTATAGATCATTCCGGAAGAGCTGATGAACTCTGAATGGGTGTGGGTTTTGCAGTTTTGACATTTAACAATTTTATTAACATCTTTGCTTATTATGCACCTTAATCCACAGGATCTGCAGCTGGGAGAGAGTGTCCAGCTAACAGCCTGTGTCTCAGGCCCTGCCAGGGGATGAATCAATTAGCAAGAGAAGCAATGATGCAAATGCTCCGGGGTCACTTGGGATGCTGTTTGCCTTTTTGATAGAGAAAGCACACCATAAATAACATCACACCTCAGGAAATCATTCCGGGAGGCCCAGATGCCGGCAGGGTTGCTGCCGAGGACGGAAGGAACCATTTGCTCATTGTGTATATTTCCCCCATCTCAGTCAATGGAAGATTTGTAGTAAAATCAAAGTATTTAAAAGGAGGACAGTATGTGGTAACAGAGGCATTGGTTAGTAATTTTTTAGTACCAGAACCCGTGATTTATGACCCAGAGTTATAGCCAACTTTATTACAAAAATGACTTCACCCGTAATAACCTTATTCAGGGCCCGCTGGAGAATGATGTAGTACCCAACAGCATGATAACCCAGCAGATATCCACAAACAATTCCCGCCTCCGTCCCATTGCCACCCGCCCCCCCAGAAGCAGGGTTCCCCCTGTACCTGCTGGGAGAAGTGGGGTCCCGGGCAAGGTTTTGTGCTCTTTCTGTGGGATCTGCCTGGATACCAGGCACTTATGCTAAGCCAGGACAGAACGCTGCCTTCTGGGTCTCAGTCATAGCTCGCCCAACCTTGTGCCCTGAGGAGTAATGAGGAGACACCCACTCACCCTTCATTTCCTCCCCACACCCAGCCTCTTCCCTCCAGGCCCTCTCCCACCCCACCGGAGCTCCTCCCCACCACCTTTTTAATTGCCATGGTAACCAGCGCCTGCACTAAAACCGCCAGGGCTGGGTGTCCAAGCGGGGTCCCCTGGGCGTACCGGGATCTAGGAACTAGACGTCCATCTTATTAAACTCTGATGTCAGTTCCTAGCAATTGTCTTAAATTTACACCTTCAGAGTGGCTTAGTGGGATTACATGTCCATTTGCATTAAAACAGGTTTCTGTCATTAAACTGCCATACAATAAGCTTCCTTGGGACAAATTAATGAGCTCTAAATATCATCAAGTAGAAGTTCACTTCGCCAAGACAGCCAACAAGGGGGGGAAGAAGGCAGCGGCTGCTCAGAACCTTCGCCCAGGAGAACTGTAAGTGCCAACTAAAGAAGGGTCTTGTCCTGTTTCTTCACTGTAAGATAAGTCGTCCTGATTTAGAGCTGACTGGGGAGAGCTGGCGACATTCTCTCCATTCACCAAAACCCTACAGCTCATCTCCTCTTACTCCCCGTTCCAAATGCGCCTTTACCCTCGGCTTTGTCTGCTGAAATTTGCTGATAGACCACTGCCCTCTTGTTTCTGTGACTAGTTACTGCCATACAGATACATATACGTGTCTAAGTAGAAAATTTCCATCCAAAACAAGTAAATAAACCTCCAAACCTTCTCTTATGCAAAGGAGCTATGACTGGCTGCTAGACAGACTTCCTGATCCACATAGGCTGTGATCTCATTTCTGTGTAGCCTTAACAGGGGACAGTAATGTATGATTGAGACACTGCTATATTTAGGAATGACAAGATGGGCATTATTAATAGCTTAATTGACATTAAGGCAATTACCCCTACCCTTATTACAGTTTGTAGAATTACACAGAAAATATTGGCTGAGGCCCTTTTTTCCCTAGAGCTACCCAAGGATACAGCATTTTATTTCATGCCAGATCTCGGCTTTGACATTAGATACTTAGCCATAGAATGATTCCAGTAAATCATTATAAATGCATTATAATAAAGATGTTATGAGCTATCAGATATTAACCCCCAACCCCTAAAGAGAGATAAATAGTCCAGTTGCATGATTCCCACTTTTGTTTCATAAGAAATAAGCTTCTGCAAAGAGCAACTGACTAATGAATTATAAAATGGTGTGTTGAGCTCAGATAATTAAACAATGCATTTTAGTGTCTAGTGCAGGATGAACACTAAATCATACACAAATAAAAAAGGGAAAAACCCAAACCCCAGCCCAACTCCTATTTTCAAATAATATTAAGGTTGTTCTACAGTCCACAAATGCTTCAACTCTTTTCTTATCTGATGAGAGGAGCGTATCAAGTATAAGATCAAGGTGCAAGTAGGTAAACTAAACCAAGAGTCAGAACAAGAATTCTGGAGGTGCTAATTTCAGATAAGCCCACAAGGTTATTTTAATGGAGATTTTACATGGAAATTGCTTCCCCTCCCCCCAAAGTGTTAATGGGGCAAAAATCTAGAAAAACCTGTAAGTTTCCAAGTTTCCTTATACTTTTCAACTTTTATATTTTCTCTGAACTCACAGTGAAACATATAAGTGAGGCTGGAAGGGAGAGTAAAAACTGTGGTATTGATGGTGGTCTTGACCTTGCAGTGTGGGAAAGACAAATGCATGTCCTAAAATCTTCTCTATGCTGTGGAGGTGGAGGGATGGGGAGGTTGGTTTGGGTTCCAACCATTGTCCTCAGGTATGTTTTCATGCCTAGTAGGGCTCCACCTAGTGGTCAACCTTGGATCACCATGACGTTTTCACCAGCGACCCCACCCAGGACTGGCTTGCGGTTGGCTGATGTTTCCTGGCATGTCCTGGATTTGCTGCATGATTTGAAGCTGAGCTTCAGCACATCCTAAATATGTGTTTTAGTATTCCAGCCTCTCGAAGACATAGTCAAACAGCACACTATTAAGGGCTGCGTGGCCAAAATTAGAGATGGCCTTGGACTCTGTGTGGGCAATGACCACATGTGCTGGTGACCAGAGCTTCCCTTAAGCACCTGCTATATGATGTACCTCTTGGCCAGTCCTCCCCTGTGCCCAGTTAGGCTGGACCACACAGCCCAATCCTCCCTCCACTTCCCCAGCTCTGCGTCAGCTGCTGCTGACCTCGATCTTTCTAAGGCTATTTTCTTCTAATATAAAATAAAAATAATAATAATGCTTACTCATAGGGCTGTGTGAACATTCAATGAGATTAGTTATGTACAGGTCTGTCTATGCAAAGTAGCTATTACAGAGTAAGTCCATGATTAAAGCTTATCTATTTTTATTTTGGTTATCTTGTATTTTTCTATCCTGCTTTTTCTCTCTCCACTCTTACATCTCCCAATTTCCTTTCTCTCTCTCTCTCTCTCTCTCTCTCTCTCTCTCTCTCTCTGTTATATACACTTATGCACACATTCACAAATCTCTGAAGGCAGAGACTCAAGTGCACCTTGTTGTGTATAACACAGTGTTTTGTTTGTGGCACACACTCGGTACATGCTTGCTACCTTGAACAATATTAATGATAACAGCAACTAGTAATAGTTTTCCAACTGCTTAGTATGAGACAGGCACTATCCTAAGTATCGTCACCTCATTTAATTCTCACAAGTACATGAGACAAATACTATTTTAATCCTCATCGATGGGAAATTAAAGCTTAAAGCTGTTAAGGCACTTACCCAAGGTCACGCGAGCTCATAACTGGACAGGCGAGACGCAAACCCAGAATCAGCTGGGATTTGAAGTCTCGGTTCTTAACTATCACTGTGTCAGCTTTCTCCTCTTTTTAACTGGGCCCCATCAAGGGATCACTCATGAGCATGTATCTGTTCTTAAATGAGTGACCCTTAGGACCTTGATCTTTGGAGTTCCAGGAAGTCCAGAAATGTATGCTAACTCTAGTTTACAGCTGCCCAAAAGTCACTTGTCTAAAAACTCCTGGGAGATTACATAAAACTATCCAAAAAGATTTTTAAATTGCACACCCCATAAAGTTAATTTCACTTTGAAAGAATGTGTCTGAGGGAGGCGATGCACTTGGTTATGTATTCAGGTTGGTGGTCACAATAGATGGGGCTGCGCTGTCATCCTCGACACCCTGGATTACTGGCAAGCCTCGCTCCGCCACACCGTCACAGGCAGGGGTGGCCTCCCGGTCTTGGCTCAGAACACTTATGCTTCCTAATGGCCCAAGACTCACAAACCCCACACCTCCCTTAATTAAAAAAAGTAAATTAAAAGGAGTATTTCAACCTTAGGAATGAATTATCTTAGTAATTTAAGATTGACATTCTATTGGATAAAAGGACACGCATGAGTTTATTAAAAACGCTCTCTTCATGAACAAGGAACCTTGGAAGAGATTGCCCTGAGGTCATGAGGGGTTTGTGTAGCCCAAAAGACACCTTTGAAAATAGCAACTGGAGGGGCTAGGAGGGAGGCCTGTTGCCACAGACCACAGGTCAGCTACTTGTTCTACGCTTGTCCTTCAAGCACGACAGCCAGACGTTTGGGATTTGCCATAGTCTTCCTTTCAAATTTGATTATCCTTAGTGCTGTGGTGGACACTACTAGCACCACAAAGAATCGGTCACCTTCTCCTCCCAGGCATGTAGAGGCTGTGCTGCTTGGCTCGCTGCTTGGCTCCTTTGAGTGAGATAGGCCGTGTGATTTGTCTGTTGTTGTGAGGGGTTACTGTGCGTCGCTTCCAGGCCAAAGCATTTGATTGTCAGCGGAAGCCCTCCAGATTGCTTCTACCCTGTGGAAGTGATCTTGGAAGCGTGTGTCGAGATGACAGAGTTCCTGATACCCTGGATTTGTGAATGACTTGGTGGAACCGAGTCCTTTACAGGCCCATGTTGGACATGTAGCATCAGCAAAAAATAAACATTTGTTGGATTAAGCTGCTGGCATTTGAAAGTTGTTTATTACTACAACAAAACCCAGCCAATCCTGACTAATCCAGGAGCTGACTTTTTGTTCAGAAAATATGGCCCTTCTTTCCAAGTCATAAACCCTTATTCTTTTTCCAATAGCTTCATTCACTCATTAAATGGTTTACGCATTTTTTTCATCCTTATGGTATACTCTCAGGTGCCTAAAATTGCCACAATGACCTTGAATTGGGCAAAGTGGTGGTTCGTCTTTCATTCATTAATAAATATTGCTATGAAATAGTGGGGAAACAAATGAAGACAAAATTGGCCTTTGGAAAATAACATGGCATGGTATAATAACAGAAAGGAAGAGGAAAAGTAAAGACAAAGAAAAGAATGAAATAGAATGAAAAATAAAAAGAGAAAAGTAGATAAAAGAAAACAACACAAAAGATGGGCAATTTGTTTCAAGTTAGTTGTAACCAATTGCTTACAGTTGGATTCCACCCCAGAAGGCATCTCTTAGGATATCTTTGACCCTCAGCACCTATCTGTGTATGTGCCTAGCATACCAAGGTGCTTAAGAAATGTTAGTTGAAAAGGCAAATGAAGGAACAAATCTCCATTTTATAATCTTGGAAGCATTTATTACTAGTTGATGACCATAAATGGGCATTCCATCCATCGCATATTGAAAGGCAGTACAAAAAGTGAGAAGGGAACTAGAAATAAATGAGTTTGAATAGCTCTTCGTAACCTTTAAACCTGAGTCCTTGCAAAGAGCAACCATGGGATCAGAGCAATAATTCTTTGTCCTAGAAGCAGGACACCACTGATAACTCAAAACAGTCTGTTGAAGAAAGTGTTTCAAATAAACTGGTTGAAAAATGTCCTTGTTTTGTTTGCCTCTGGCTGGGCAGAACTGAGGCGCAGTAGGCATTGAGGTGCCTGTAGCCTTGATGTGGTGGGAGGTGAAAATGGGGGAACTGAATACAATGCACCGAATACTTATTTTTTCAAAATTCCAAATGGGGCAAGGACGACCAATGTGCCAGTGGGACAAAAAGGAAGTGGTGTGAGTCACTCTACTGCTGATGCTGTCTGGAACCCCCAGTAAAATATTTCCTTGGTGATGGAGCAATTCACTTTTTCTGAGATGAACATAAGGTCTGTGGTAAGACTGCCCCCATTCAAGATTGCTCACAGGTAAATTTAATAGAAGGCAAGTCTAAGAATACAGAAAGAAGTTTGCTTTTCCTTTGGGGGAAAATATGCCTCCAGGGTCTCTAGTCTGTGAGTTTATTTGTGTGTGTGTTTTCACGTGCAAAGCTCAGATGTCTAGGACGTGAGATAAGAAAGGAAAGCACTGAGAAGCAGGAAGCTGCTGCACGGTGGCTGAAGGAGGATGACTGCAACCTTTAGGCTGGAAATAAAACACACCACACAGTGGGAGGTATCCCTGTGGGTCACACGGAAACACAACAAAAGTGTTGGTCCCTCCTGGCTGCAGTTTTACAGAAAGGGCAGCTCTCTAGGCATGATCGTCTCTTGGGGATGAAGACGCTCTATACATCCAAATTCAAATCCGTCATCTTCCACCAATAATCCCCACCTTCCTCTCCCATTTCTTATCAAAGGAATAAGCATTCCTCTTGTTTCCCTGTCTTCACTCCTCAGAATCATGGGCTTCTTTTCCCTGGTTTTCCCTTCATTCAAAAATCTTCCTTTTCCAAATGTTTCTTGAATTCACTTTTATCTTCTTCCTGCCTGAGCATACACCTAGCTGGTTAACCTAAATCGAGATCATTGCCTTTCTACAGGAAATATAAAACACACAAATAATGAAATACTATCCCATAATCCAAGGCAGAGAAGATGAGTGTTTTAGTAACAGTAGCCTTAAGAGTTAGATTTTCCCAGACAGTTCAGATTTCATGTAATTTTATAATTTTCAATAAAATCAATTTTTCAGATTCATTAAGTTGAAGGACAAACATTTTTTAATAGTACTTGAGTTTTTTTTCTCCAGTATTTCTTTTTCCCCTTTTGACCTTTCTCCTTCCCCATTCAAGCAGCTGGACATGTCTATGCTCTTAAGGAAGGAATGAGACAGCATTAAAGAGAAGGAGAATTATCTTTCTGACTCGCATATTTCAGAAACAAAGATGTTGAGTAGAAGCAAAAGAGAAAACATGAATACAAGGTAGGCTCTATCCCCCCTCCCTTATGAAAGAAAAGATGCCCAGAACTGATGGAGAAGAGAGATTTGGAAGGAAGCAATGAGAATGAGGATGTTGGTGAGCTTAGGTATCCCAAAATAAGGATGTGGATTCTGTTTACCAGTTTTGGATGTAGGAAGGTGGCAAAAGCCCCAGAGCAGTTTCTGGAAGTAGAGGTGAAGGGAGCAAAGATTAGGAAATTGGTATAGTCACTTTGAAGGGTGACTCAGCATCACTTGGTAAAATTGAAACACTGGAGACATTTTTACACATATACTAAAGAGTTTTGTACAAAATGTTTATTGGAGCATTACAAAAGCTTCCCAACAACCTAAATGTCTATTAATAGAAGAGGGAATATATAAAATGTAAAATCGTGTTGACCATAGACTATTGTGTAGCAATTGCAAGAAATGGTTAAAACAATACAAAGAAATTACAGGGAAATTTAGACTTTAGAATTCAATTGTCTAATAGCCTTAAGAGTTAAACTCTAAGTGCTTCATTTTACAGATGAGAAGGAATGGCCAGGGGGGGTGGGGGCTGAAGATTAAAATCAGGCTGTTGTTCAGATTTCCAACCTGGCCTTTTGTCCATGATGTCATCAGATGCTCCAAGCTACCTGGTATAGTTTTTAGTCTATTCCAGGAACATCATCCTCCCTGATCTCCCATTGTGCTAGCACAGAACAAAAAGAGGAGAGGGATGGGAAGGATGAAGAAAATGAGAGGATGTTGCCCTTGCTCTTGAGATCACAGCCCAGATGAAGAACAGAATCATAATACAATACCATAAAATCCACCTAAGTGACACAGTTCTTGTATTTCCCACATTCACAGCTAAGGGGTCTCTTGATCCTGCCTGAATCTCCACGTTTTTATTAGCAAAACAAGAGGTCCACATAGAAAGAATTATGATCAACCCCTTAGGTTCAAAACATCCTTACAACAAATCTAACTTTAGCTAGAGAATCTAAATTGATTTGAGTGTCTTGATTTCACTGTTGAAATCTATACCCACAAATTAATTTTTAATCCACTTTTCCCAAATCTTTTTTCTATATCTTAACATTTTCTTCTGGTTGGTCAGACCTGGAGACCATAACTGATGTTTCTTTTCCAATATAATATTTAATTCTCAGCACTCCTATCAATAAACTTGCAGGATTCTTTTTAAAGACCAGAAGTCTGATGTCCGTGGAATGGCTTCGGCTCCATCTCTCTGGGAGCCGGAGGTGTGCGTGGAAGTCTCCACATGCCCCGCTGACCGTCCGCCATGGTCTGATGGGCTGATGGGGGTGGGAGTAGGGAGGTCCATGTTAAGTACTGATTGTGTGACTGACTTGGGCTGTGACACTAAAGGAAACTGTTCCACCTCTAGGCTTCTTTTGCAAAGGAGGAGAAAGTCGTAAAGAGAGAAAGTTCTCTGAGAAGTACATCATGCTCTGGAGGCCAAATGTTACTGTCATTAAGGAAGCAAGAGAGGACTTCTTCCTCAGCCATGACGGGCTCCCTCCTGGCACCCCCACCCACACAGCCAGTGTCACAGCCCAGCCACAAAACACAGCGACCCTTACACAAGTGCCTCAAATTCACTTTTCACATTGAAAGGAACACACTTTACGTAATTATTAATGGTTTGTTCGTGTGGCCACCCATGAGTGAAGTGCATTTCCATCTCCCCACGTCTTTAATGGCAAATAATTAATGATGTGTTAGAAATTAACAACAATTAACAGTGCATAGGAGCAATGGTAGAAGGTCAGAGACTCTGAAGAAACGCAATGTTTAGCTTTTCAGACAGAATCTTGCAATTTCAAGGAGGGAGATTCCAAGAGAAGTTTTCCCGTTGAATATTTTGCCATGGTAGTGACTTTTTGAATGGGAACAACATCAACTATGACGATGACACCAGTACGTCTTAACAAGACAGATTTCTCTTATGGACCATGAGAATTAGAACCCCTGAAATGCCTCCCTTGGCACAAATACAACTATTGCTCCAGAACACAGGCCCAAACCCAATCATTTTTTATGATTAAGCATGTTAATGGAAGGAAGCAAACAACTACCTGGCACTTCTATTAAGCTTATTAGTTTTGCTAAACAAGCAAAATCGTATATTAAATTTTTAGCTCAGTATTAATAAGCATTGCCTAAAATATAGAACATATTTGTAATTTAAGCAATTATAGGATCATTTTAGAATGTAATAGATTCTAGTGAATTTCTGGAAATAACTTAGTTTGAGCAACATATAAATATATACATACAATTAAAGACATTGTGCATATTCTTTGTGTTTGTAGGGTCTCTGCAAATATGATTATTGTATATAGGCAAATTAATAAATAAATTGCTTTAAATTTATCTACACGATAGAGAAGTGCCTAAGAATATTGTTATGAGGTGCTGAATCTCCCAGCCTCTCTCTATGCACTTTCCCCCCGGTTTCTAAAATACAACCAAAAGTCCTAATGCCAAAGTCTCACACATATTTTAATGTTGAAAATAAAGTCACAGAAAGTGACTTGAGCTCAAATATACAAATTGATGATCTAACTATGGATATCTACCAAGGGTATCCTGTTATAGAACGGGCACGGGATATATATATTCTGCTTTCACCCACAAAGTAATTATAATTATAATTACATTACCTGTAATTATAAACATAATTAATTATACTCCTGCAGTGCTTTAGAGCTTACAAAGTACATTCACGTACATTAATTATTTAACCTCATCAGTACTCTGTGAGGCAGACATAGCAGAAAACCCCCAGAACAAAACCTAGGTTTTTGCATGGAGCCCAGGTCTACTGCTTGCAGTCGGCCGCTTCCTTCTTTCTGTCTGATGGGTTGCCCATTAGACCAAGCTTATGCTAAAAATGAGAAAAGAATCCATTTTTTAGGGGCAAGGATGCTTCTAGCTCCCTAGTCAAGCAGCTTCCAAAAGTGGTCTTAAGGGAAGGATGGGCCCAGAAATTGTGAGGGGGTACCATTCACAACCACTGCAAGGCTCTGGTGTGGCCCAGGTGTGCAGGAGCAGGTAGCAGGTGCTGAGCCTCAGTCCGTGTTTTCACAGATAAGAGTAATTCACAGAATGATGGACTTTTGGAGGTAGAATAGAAACCCCTATTGTGCATCTAGGATGTGCCCATTGCGTAAAACGCAGACAGAGCCCAAGCTCTACAGCAGCTTCCGGGCAATAGGAAGCAACCGTCATGAGATCACGAAGTTCAGGCCTTGTGCATCGCAGGTTAGGAGGTCAAGTGCACACTCTTCTGCCTGCCTCTCAAGGTTCTCCTCCACACTCTCCTCTCGAAATCCACATATAATATTAAATATATAACACACATCTCTCTGGGCTTATTTTCCATTGTGCCTTAATAGCCTCTCCACTCACCCTCCCATGCCACTCTCTGTTCCTGTTCTTGGGCTCCTCATTTGCTGTTAGTATAATCAAATCCTTCCTGGCCTTCAAGTTCCAGCCCAAGGCCCACCTCCCTCCACCAGAAATACAAAAAGGTAGACTTCGGCACTTCTATAGAGAACTTACCGTCTCCTTGTAGAAGAGATTTGTACTCAAATAACTATGGTGGAAGTTTTAATAACAACAACAGACATTTGTTGAGCCCTTTATTTATAAGAATTCTCTCATTCTGTTCTCACAACCTCACTGAGTAGAAAGTGACATTAGGTGACCCCCATTTAAAGATAAACTGAGGCCTTGGGCTTAAACTGCCCAAATCACACAGCTTGGGTTTGAATTTTTACAGCAATAAGGATATAGGTTGACTTTTGAGCTTGACAGCACCAGGATCATAGCTTGACTTTAGGACGATTTGGGAGCCATGGAGGGATGGTTGACACACAGACAGTCAGCAAGGAGACCTGGGTGACAGCCATAATCCAGGAGACAGGTAATGAGAGCAAGGACCAGAACCGGACCCATGGGAGTAACAGAGAGGGGCGGATTCTGGATCGTGCGTCCTCAGAGAGCAGGACTTGAACAGGGATGAGACAGAGGGGACAAGAGAGAGGCTGGGATCAAACACTGCTGTGGGAGCTCACTCTGGGAGGAAGCTGGGGTCATTAACCTGAGCAGAGAACAATACCAGCAGCAAACACGTGGTCCTTTTGTTCATGTTGGATTTCATTTCTCAAACACTTACATACCAGGTACTATTCCAAGAGCTTTACAGTTCAGTTCATTTAATTTTGAAAACAATATTAAGAGGTAGTTACTATCATTCTTCCATCTTATAGTTGAGAAAACTGAAGCACAGACAGTTTATTTATTTATTTTTTTTTTTCTAGGAGAAAGCTGTTGTACACAGACAGTTTAAATAACTTGCCCAGGGCCACACAGTATGTCTAGCCTTGCTATAAAATAGCACTGACATCTTTTCAGTGATGGGATATTTGTTCCTTGAAAGGACTCGGATAGGTTTCTCCCAAACTTGGAAGTGAACAGAACATAGCCAAGTAAAGCAACAGGTTCATTAATTCAGTAGTTCTCAACTTTCCCCTTGCATGAGAATCACTGCTGGGATCCCTCACCCAGCCATCAAGATTTAATTGGTCTGGGGTGAAGCCAATGCAACATTTGTTGTTTTGTTGATTTGTTTAATGTGCAGACAGGACTGAGATGTTGAATAATCAATTGACAGGCATTTATTGCTTACCTACTAGGTGGTAAGTGCTGTGCTCTATGCAGTGGTAGACTCCAAGGGTGAACAAGATACTGCCCCAGCCCTCAGACTTGATATCCTCCAGGATCTACATAAGACCAAGGAAAAAGACCAGAAAAAAATATTGGGGAGCAGAGCAGAGATACTGAATTTAGCCAGAGACCCAGAATTAATCTTTGGAGCCTGCTAGAAGTAATAGGGAAGACTCAAAAAGGACAGTGTTTATACTAAATAAAGCAGATAAAGAAACCTCCAGAGACTGCTGTGTAAAGCTGTGCCTCCTCTTTGGAGGTCAACTGGTGTAGACCAATTTGTCTTCTTCTGCCTCCCTTCTATGCAATAGGAGCTCTGAAAGGCTTATGTGTCCAGGCACAGGTCAGGCCCTGGCGCCTAACCCGCTGATGGTGGGGCACATCTTTTCCTTAGCCAATAGGAAAAGAAGGAAAACATTTCAGCAGCTGCTAAATTCCAGTGTCTTTATTTGAACTCCCCTGAAACAGGCAAGTTGGTGGTATTTATGGCTTAAAAGAATTTGCATCTGTAAGTTTATCTTCTTGTTAAAAATCAGCCACCCCCCTACCCAAAACAACCAAAGACAATAAATCAAAGTTTAAGTAAGAAGCAAAGACTTAGCTGTACAAATAGGAATCCCTGCGGTTGCTAACATACTACATTTTAGGATCAGGCATCACCAGAGGTTTAAGTGAATGGGGGGCAGGGGTGAGCTTCCCTTCAGCCAGACACACAGAAGGCATGGAAATGAGACCAGATGTTGTCCAAACTAAGGGAGGAAGAGCAGGGCTGGCATTTCCCAGTGAGCCCTAGTGCCTCGTCAAGGCTTCACCTCTCTCAAATGATGCATGCTGGTGCTGCTGTTATTTTTCACTGATTCTGCCAATTGATGACTACGATCTCCAATCTGGTTCCTCTTTCTTTCACAGAAACAATGGTGTCAAAACAAGCGTGTCTCATTTCTGAACACTGAGCGGATGTACAATTCTATCATTGTCAGCGAGGGGATGACAGCAGAGTCTGGCGGGAGCCCAGAAGCTGTGACTATTGTATCCAATGTAAAAAAAAGGTGCTATTTGGTGCCCACTGGTCCACTCTGTGCTCTTCTTGTCCATGCCTGTGCTCAAGTGCAGTGTCAGTGACAGGTGCAGACTGCAGCCTTTATACCCCGACACCCAAGCTGCTCCCACTCCTCACCTAGGTCACATTGCATGAGTTGGGTGGGGGTGTCACTTTCCCACTGCTCAAGGGCACCCTTATTCATAGGTACAACAGAAGGAGCCCATGTAAGTAGAAGGCTTTTTACCACCAACTGTGTCTATTGATCAAGGCGCCACATTGTCTGAAACAGTTTTTTTCTGAAGAATTTCTGAAAATATCAATTTTTATCTTTTGGAACAATTTGGGAGAATTGCTCACTGTCTCAGAACTCCTCCCTTAATTAAAGTGCCTTGGAATTTGGGCTCTACATCTTAACTCACTTTCTATTATTTATTCCTTATCACACAGAAAGTTTTCTAGTAATATATGGTAGTAATAACATGCACACAGAGAGACTATAGGACTTAAAAGCTACAAATCACGTTTCTGGAAATGCTTTGCTCTCCAATGCCATCCACGTGGGCAGATAGGGCCTTACCCCTCCCAGTATGAGAAGAGGCTGCCTTTCCTGACAGCGCTCTTGTCTGTCGTATAGGCCAGTGTGAGGAGACAAGGAGAGGGAAATAGGCTGTCATCAGCAAAAATGTCTTCCACAGGAAGCCAAGCATTAGCTCAGAGTTTCCTTCTACCACAAGGGAAGTACATATTGCTTAGATCCTCCAAAGCTCAAAGAGAAATTTGTATTATTTTTTTCCCCTGACAAAATTTTCTTCCATTCCCTCCCCCTTTTCTTGAAAAATTTAAAAGACACAGAAAAGTTAAAACAAACTCTTGCATTCATACTTCCCAGGGTTAACAACTATAAACATCTGCTTGTATTTTTCCCTATTTTTTTCTTGGAGAACTTATATGCTTTAGATTCCAAACCTGGTCTCCTTTAACCAGTCCACTACCCCATGCCCAAGGGAAACCACTTTCAGGTGTTGGGTGTGAATCCTTCCAATCTATTAAAATGCATATGTTTTGTACACTTATGTATGCCACAAGTAATGTATAGTGTTGCTTTCTGTGTGTACAGTATTTTGTTATTTAAATGAATGGAATAATTCTTTGTAGTTTCTGAAACTTCCTTTTTTCCCCTACTTAACATTGGGTTTTTGGTGATCTATCCATGTTGAGCCAGATCTAGTTCATCCCTTTTCTTTTTGTATCTATCACACTTCCAATCCACTAGTAATGGGTATTTAAGTTCCTTCGCATTTTTTACTATTTTCTACAATGCTGTAATAAACATTCTTGTACATGTCTCTTGTACACACATATAAGTGTTCCTATAGGAAATACTCCAGTAGTGGAATCTATGAGCCTAGGTGTGCACAGTTTCCATTTTGCTTAGGTGCTGCCAAAAGAGCCCCGAGTGACTATTATACATCAGCACAAGGTGATGGGACCAGTTCCCCCAGAGACCAGCCAATACATGATATTATTGGACACTAAATTATTTTCCAATTCGATGGTTAAAAAAAAATGTTTATTGGTTTTACTTCTCATTTCCATGTTTGTTAGTTTTAACAAAGGCAGCTAGATTTAACTACCTTTTCACAGGTTTATTGGCATAACAATTTTCTTTTGTCATATCCTTTGCATATTTTTCTGTTACATCACAATTTTTCTGTTACATTATTTGTATTTTCATTACCAGTTTGTATGGGTTCTACATGTGCCCTGGATAGTAATCTTTTGTATATTATACACATTGCAAATAAGTCTTTTTTTAATTAGTAACATTCAAAGAGTACAAACTTAAAGAGTTACACTAGTACGCAGTGAACAGTCTTTCTTTCATGTCTATTCCCCCTTCCCCATTTAGTTTCCCTTTTTAGAAAAAATCAGTGCTCTTCCAAAGAGCCCTATGCATACACAAAAAATAGTTTATATGTTCCTCTACTGTTCCTTTTTATAAATTTAAAAGATAGTACACTATGCATCAGTTCTGCATCTTGCTTTTCTCACTTAAACATATCTTAAAGACCATTCTACCAGTTTATATGAAGCTGTTTCTTTTCTTTCTATTTTATTTTATTGGCTATGAAGTCTTCTTTTTTTATTTATGACCAGAATTTATTTTACCAGTTTCCTACTGATTGACATTTAGATTGCTTCCAATTTTTTGTTACTAAAAACTGTGCTTCAATGACACTTTTATGCTATTTTATACATGTACAAGTATCTACAGAATAAAGTCTCAAAAATTAAAGAACTAGTTTAAAGACTGAGTGCTTTTTTAAAAAATAGGTATCACCAAATTGTCATCTGGAGAGGTTGAACCAACTTATACGCCCACCAGCAATGTGTGTGTCACTTGTCTTTTTAAAAGATTAATATAATAATGACAGATAACTTGTATTTCACGTTTATTATAGGCCAGGCATGGTTCTAAATCCATTTCTTGTATTTTAAAGAAATCATTTTGGAAAATGTCAAACATGAATAACATTTAAAAATATAATATAATGAACACACGTATACCCCTCACTCAGCCTTAGTAATTAAGAACATATGGCAAATCTTTTTTTTTTGTCTATACACCTACCCTCTCTCCCTTCCCCACACACCTGCTAGATTATTTTAAAGCAAATGCCAGGCATTGTATAATTTTATTCACAAATACTTCAATAGTTTCTGTAAGAGATAAAGATCTTTAAAAAAGATAAACATAATATCATTATTATGCCTTAAACACATTAACAATAATAGTTTACTATTAGACAGTAACCAGTCAGGATTCAAATTTCCCCACTTGATCCCCAAATATCTTTTTACTCTCAGTTTCTTTGAATCAAATCCAAACAAGGTCCACAGGTTTCATTTGGTCGCCATGTCTTTTAAGTCTCTTTTCTCCCTAATAGCCCTCATCTCTTTGTTTTCTCACCATTTATTTATTAAAGAAAAAAGCATCATATGTCTTATTCAGTTGCATTTTAACCTTGTTTATAGTAGGTTTGGGGTTTGGTTTGGTTTGGTTTGCCATAAAAGGAGTTAAATTTTGCCATAGTCAAATTTCAATACCTTTTCCTCCATGGTGGTGTGTTTTTTGTATCTTCTTAAAGAAAGCCTTCCCTATGCCAAGAGTATATATGTATTTTTTCTCACAGGTTTAGAATTACATTATTTATTTTTGAAGTCTTTAATCCATCTGGAATATATCTTTTTGCCTGGTATAAGATAGGAATCTCTTTATTTTATTTCCTGGAGTAGGTCCATTCTTTACCCTTTCTTTGTGGATTTGCAATTTTATCTTTGGCACAAACTAAATTTTGACATATGCAAAGCTCTGTTTACAGGCTCTCTCTCCTATTTGATTAAGCTGAATATCTGATCCTACTCCAACGCCCACACTGTTTTAATAATTACAGCTTTTAAATATGTCAGGCCATTGTTAGGACAAATTTGTCTAAAATTTTTTTAAGTGCAACAAAATCAAGCTAATCAGAGCCTTCACATGTCCAAACAATGATGAATTTTGGTTTAAGAAAAAAAGATGACATTTGGCAAACTGCTGAAACTGAGGTGGGAATCCATGTTGTCCTAATAGATAAAATTTAAAAGCTAGATTTACTTTGGAAAAGTTTTGTGTAGTTCTTCTATAAGAACTTCACAATGTCTTCTCACATCAACAAAGGATTTTATCCTTTCCTCCCTTTCTTCTCTTTCTCTATGCCTCTCCAGATGAGTGTGGACAGAGAGAAAGAGAGGGAGAAAGCTCTTGAATCCAGGGGCTAAGTGAGGGCAAACTCAAATCTTTGGTTTACAGGTTAAGAATAAGAAGCTCCAGAGGTGAAAGAAGGACAAACCACAAGTCACAAGACTCTTGTTATTTGTAGTCCTCCTAATGACTAAATTTCATAGATTTAAGTGCCTCAAAGAGCCAATAGCAAGCTGACCATGATTAATTCATCAGACACAGACTGCTTGCCCAATCTTGAAAGTGTGGGAGGGATGGCTGCAGTGAGTGTACCCGTCAGCTCTCAGATGAGAAAGAAGTGTTCTTGCTACAAAAGAAAGAACATGCAGAGCCCCAGAAACAGAAACCTGTCCTATTTCCTCGAGGCTCTCAAGGAAATGCCTTCTGCCCTACCTTGGTGTGAACACCACTCCAAAAAAGCAAACACTGGGTTCTTTACTCCAAAGCTTCAGAGATCTTTCCACATCTTCATAAGGCTAACTAAATAATGTTTTGATGGTAAAGCATGCAGAGGTCCAGAAGCAAAGAAAGTACACTCTGTAAAAATTAACTTGGGGTATAGCACAGCATTTGAAATGTGGTTTGATGCATCGTGCAGAGAAAAAGACTTCTTGAACTTTTTAGTCTCTGATTTGGTGATGCCCCAAAGCTAAGAGACAATTTCATTGCCAAGATAGGTAAAGGGCAAAGCATCTTTTTGCAGGCTTAATAAGGGGTCAAAGTAGAAAATCAACTAATGTTATATTTTATAAAGGGTATAAAGCAAAGAGAGATGCCACCAGTGATTCCCTACTGCAACTTTTCTTTAGCAGAATAAGATCAACGAATAGGACTCGTTCATTCATCCACCAAGTATTTACTGATCCCTACTAGTACTGAGGAATGCACAAGACATGTGTGGTGCCATCTTCCTGCAGTTTCCATTCTAGAGCTGAGAAGGCAAAAAGCAAAATAATAAATGACAAGCTGCAATGACTGGTATGAAGGAAACAGACAAAGGGCTGAGACAGAGGCCAAATGCAAGGAACTTGTGTTCTTTTGGGCGGTCAGGGAAGGCTCATCTGAGGAGCTACACTTAAGTTGAGACATGAGAGAGGCAATGGAGACAGCAAAGCAAAGACCAGGGAGAGAATAGTTCCTGGCAGAAGCAGGGGCAGGGAGCTGAAAGAGAAGCAGAGAGCCCAGCCTCAGTGAGCCCACTGAGGTTGCACGAGGTTGGAGGTGGTGGTGGGAGAGGCCCTGGTAGGTCACGCAAGCCAAGATCATTCATTTGCACTTTTATCCAAGAGGAACAGAAAGCCGTGGACAGTTTTAAACAAGAGAGTGACACGATCTGATTTGCATTTTGCAAAAACCTGTGTCTGCTGTGTGGAGAATGGAAGGGAGGGCGGATGTTTGAGTGAGAAGAGATGGTGGCTTGCACTGGGGGTGTGGTGGGGGAGTGAAGAGGAGGAAAATAGATGGATGTGAGTATATTTTGGAAGAGGATTTGTCTGGGCTTGTTGGCAGACTGTATTGAGAGCGTGACTCAGTTTCTTTGCTTGAGCAACTGGGTGGGCGGAAGCAGGTTTTATTAATACAGGAGCGAGGAAGGGAGAGAGGGCACAAATGGGAAGGGGAAGTTAAGTGTTCTATTTAGACAAGTTCAATTTGCAGGGATATGATTCTGAAATTCAGAGAGGTTTGGGCTGGAGATGAAAATGTAGGAGTTGTTGGCATAGAAACGGTATTGCACACAGGAAGGAATGAGATCGCCCAAGGCGAGAGTTTGCAGCTGCATGAGCAGATGGAGCGGAACCCAAGTTCAGTGTCAACACCTTCGTCACCTGAGGACAGGCTGAAGGACAGGAGCTCACACAGGGGCTGCCTCCATCTTCTTTACTGCCCCACAACGTTCCTAAATTCCATGTTAAATCTCCCTTCTTCCCAACTGGCTTTGCTTCAAAAAGTCCTCTTTAAGGTCAAAAGCACCATGATTCATCCTCGCTCCAAAGCCCAGGAGTTGAGTTATTGTTAACTTTTGCTTTCCTTTTGGTCTAGACAGCCACACTGTATCTTGGCTTTCTGAGTCTTTTCTGTAACATTTCTTAGATTCGACACTTTTTCCATTCTAATTTCAGGGCGTCTCTGCTTTTTACCTATAATAATGCAAAATCCCCCTACTTTGAAAATACCTCTCTTAGCTCCAAAAACTCAGAACCACCGCATAGTAGAATCGGAAAGATTCTTTGAGGTAATCTGTCTCATTTTTTGAAGTGGGAAAACTGAGTCCCCAAAATAAGAAGGATTTGCTCAATACTGCAGTTAAACATTCTCTTTAGAGATCTTTCCAACTATCTTTCCACACTCTCTTATTTGTCTGCAAAATGTTCTCCTCAACTTGGCTTCCTTTCCTACACAGCTGCCTTCTTGATCTCCCTTAAGATGGAAATGATCCTGTCGTTCTCCAACTCAAAAAACTACAGTGGCTTCTAATGCTTCAGTTAACCCGAGATGTCTACTTCACTCCTTCATTGTTCCCAGATTTAGGCTCAAACTCCTCAGCCTGGTATCTGGTATTCAAGTTTTCACAAGTGAATACTCTTCTGCTAGCCCCAGAGAACAGGAGAATGAATAGGAGCAAGGTATTGGAAGAAAAATCTTAGAGCAACATAAAGAGGCTATTTCTAATTATTAAAATTGTTCTCCAATGGCATGGGTTTTCTTGGGAACTAGTGAGCTTCCTATGAGCCTCAGTGTTCAAGAACAGGCTAGATAATACTTACAGGAAATGTTGGAGAGAGACCTTCTACCATAGATGTGGGCAGGGGAATGGGGTGAGATAACTTCAGATTCCTTCCAATTCTTAGCTCCAACACCCAGCATCCTTCCTGTCCTAATCTGCTTGGGATTCTGTAACAAAACACCATAAACTAGGTGGTAACAATGGAAATTTATTCCTCACTGTTCTAGAGGCTAGGAAGTCTGCCATCAGGATGCCTGCTAGGTTCTGGGGAGGACCCTCTTATGGTTTCCAGACTGCTGACTTCTTGTATCTTCACATCTTTGACACTTTTGCAGATACCTCCATTTCGGTGTCTCTCTCTGTCTCTATCTCTACCTCTGTCTCCATTATCTCTGACCTCCTTTAGCATAGAATCATGTAATTATGTCCCTCCAGGTGGATTAAAAGGAACATTAATGGGCATCTGGCCCAAAGTTCTGTGATTTTTATTCCCTCTCTGTCTCCTCTTACAGGGAGACCTGCACACCATTGCTGGATAAATCCACATACCCTTTCTTTCATTGCATTTTGTTTCCCTGTTAGAGGACCTCCAGCAATTCCTGCCTCAAATCCAGCCTCTTCATCCTGCAGCCAAGGTCTCCATCAGCAGCCCCTGTTCTGGCTTTTCCAGCAGGGGCTACTGCTCTTTGGTGGGATAAGCTCTCTTTGCTCCTCTGCACACATCCTTCTCCTTCTGCCCTGAGTGCTAGGCCATGCTCTTGGCCAGAAATGATTTGCCCTTTCTTCCCTGCTAAGAAATGTGTTATACCCCTCTCCAGAAAGACCTTCTTAATTAAGAGGGCTACTCTTTTTATTTTAACTTTCTTCATTGCATAGCCATACAGTAATTAAATGCCTGGCTCTATACTGACAGTAAATTGTTTGCTAGCTTTTTTGAGTGTTGACATCTTCTTTCCCTATTGAGAACATGAGCCACCTCTTATTTCTTTTGCCCACCCCACCCACCCACTGTATCAAATACACAGGAGACAATAAGCACTTGTTGATATTTGTTAAACAAGTTATATTAGTACAGTGGCCATTGTATCAAACAATAGTCAAAACTGTATGGTGTGTTGAGAAGCAAAACCAGATAGAAAGAAAAAAAAATGTATTGGGAAGGGAGACCATGAGGAAAAATTGAATATTAGCCCTGAAACAAAGAGGTAATAAACCCTTAATAGTTTCCTAAAAGAGCAGGCATGATTGCTTTAATTGAAGCAGAAAGGCACGAACACCAGAGATGTGCTCATTTAACACTAGGAAGATGAATTAGAAAAGCTGCCCCAAATATTTTTTTCTTGAGTGATGTATTATGTGATGAAAAGCTTGTAATACGTTATGGTCGCACCTTTGACATATGATTTAACCCATTGATGCAGTGTCTGGATTTCTTGGTTTGCCTCTGTCTGCCTTTGGCTATTAGAAAGGAGATTCTAAAATGAGAGCAGAACGGATCCTTATAAGGGTTTGATGTGGAGGGTGAAGTCTTTCTGCAGATTTATGCTGAGAATTTACAGCGGCTTAGGAAGCATGGCGAAACGGAACAGTACAATATGAAAGTTATTCCTTAGAGACAGATCACTCTGAAGTCTGGCTCCAAGTGGTCTTCCTTCTTAAGCTTCTAGGCCAAATAATGGCAGACAAATATATTGCTAGAAATTGGAGATGTGGCATTTCACTCTTCCAAATGTTTCCAGAAAGGTAACTTTTACTGCAGGAAAATCTTCAATACAAAGCAGAACTAAGCCAAAGTGTAGACCCTCATCCTGGCCCAGGCTCAGGGAGGTGGCCTGTCCCTGGCAGAGCAATTACAGGACTCTGCAAGGGGGGCTTACGAACATTCTGACATGGCCTCAGTGAACTCAGGTCAGGAGTGGAGATGCAGGGTGCTCGCTCTATGGAACCCATAGACGTGCTCTTCAGAGACAACGCGCACTGCTGACCAAGCTACCAGCTTGTGCCTTACCATCTTTCATAGCAGAAGGATTACTATTTTAACAGTTTTGACAGAACACGTGGTTTCTTCACCTCAGTGCTATGCTGCTAGCTCATTTTATTTTCAGCATATTGTGACCTCTTAATGTTTTTCTGCCATGCTTGCCTAGAAGCAGCCCAGCTACATCTCATATTTGGCATATTTAATGAGTCTCCATTCCTATCTCTCCTTTCCATCATTAAGATTATTCTCGAAACATGTAAGCAGGAGTGGGTTCGGCCCAACACTCATAAACCTCGCCCTCTTCTGGGTCATGCTGACCTGGTCTTGAAGTAACCACATCCTGTTGGCTGGCTCAATGCCTGTCTCGTGGCAGTTTGTCCTCCTAGCATCGCCCCAGATCTCTGCTGACTGTGGCGTGTGAGACAGCCTCAGAAGCCAGAGTATAATACAGAGTGTAGCCACTGCCTCCCTTCCATCCACCCTGCAGGCCTAGGCCCACACTAGCCATGAAGTATTTCCTCACTGTTACTCTCTTCTCCTCCAAAGAGTTCTCAGAACTATTTTTCTACTGCTTTGCTGAGTTTAGAATATGTTGCACCTTGATTTTCCTAGGCCTTTGAGTTCCAGTTGTGGCACTTAGCCTCAGCATTCTCTTTTACTCTTATAAAAACAATTTCACCACGTGGTCCAGGTCACAATTTCATCCTCAACGTGACACCAGGCTCCTCCCTCCCTTCCTCTCTCCCTGCTCCAGGAATGAACACAGAGCAGACTCCAAAGGCTGGGAGGCTGTTTTTCGGCAGTATCTTTTCCCAGCATCTGACGAATTCATAGCCTGTCTTTCTCTCTAGGGTTTTTTCTTTAGAGAATTGTGCACAAATGAAATAACAACAATCCTCACCATCAGATTTGGGAGGAGTGGTGGATGCAAAGTGCCTGACGCAGGCCTTCCCACAAATCTGAGAAATGAACCCAGCCAGTTCTGTTATTCTTTAACAGCTATCTTTGAAGGGGAAAGGATGGAGAGAGAGCAGATGTTCTGGGCTCATGCAACAAAGTTGACCTCCTAGAGTCAGGTGCTGGGCCAGATGGGCCCACAGCAGAACAGGTTGACATGACCTAACAACACAATCTAAAACTTTCACCCCAAGAATTGACAAACTGGGCGTTTCCTTAAAAAAAAAAAAAAAGAAAACACGTTTGCTTTGAAGTGGGTGTTCCAACAGCATGTGGGACCCTACAGCTCAGATCAGGCATCTCACTTTTGTCTAAAGCTAGGAGTTTCATTGAGGGGAAAAGAGAGAATAACAGATTCCAGGCTACAATATTCAACGAAGTCCTTGAATGCACTTCAGCTTCTCAATTCATTTAGGATTGAAATGACAAGCCTCCAACTCTAAAAGATTTAACGGAGAGAAAAGCAAGTTAGCTTATTTAAAACCCTTATTAACACTAACAACAATTAATTACATTTATTCTGATTTATGGACACCTGCTTAGCATCAACAACACAGACCCACCCCTCCAATTATTTAGTGATACAATGGCACATTTATTTTGCTCAGTGGAGTCAAGACTTTTCTAATTTCCTGTGCAGCCACCTTCAGCTCTGTGTATATCTTCCTATTTTAAATTACCAACAGGCCTCAAGCATATTTGCCTGGTTTTGAAAGCAGCAGGAGGTGGTTTTTGAAGTCTCTGAAATACATGCACGTGTATACATGCGTGTGTGCGCGTGTACTGCACACGCACGGGTCGCTCAATCCAAGCTCACATGCTAAGATCCTTTCCATGTGAAAATTTTCCAGGGACTTAGTAACTCTCAGACATACAAAACTTATATTTTTCCCCTTATTTTAATGATCTATCACAATTAGATATGTTTCTTATTTATAACACTATTTTTGCAGCAACAAAGAAATACAAGATAAGTGATGACCAAAATGACTTTAGAAGTCAGCTTAGGACATTATTTTCTGTTATTAGTCCTTACCAATGTCAAGTGCAAAATTTAAATTAACAAGCACTTCCCTTATTGGAATGACTTCAGCACTTTTGCTGCCTTTCATTGATTTCTATTTACTTTGGCAGCCACAGGCAAGAAGAACATATTTCTGTGCCTGAAGAAGCAACCTAAGACTTCACTAGGGTATATAGATGTGTATGTCATGATGAAATGCTGCTGTGAGGCTATTCTAAAAATTAACATAATACAAGAGGAACACTATTTATGTAGTGTTTCTACAGGCCTTACCTTCCCGTTAGTGTTATGTTAGAGTCATCTCCCAGCTATATTTCTCATATTAACAACTGGTCTATAGTCCTTTAACCTAGCAGTAAATATGATGTCAAAGCCATTTTAGTACTAAACAGCTTACCTGCAAATATGTTAAATGCCAGATATGCTGAACCAGAGGTAACCTTGACCCTACGCTAGCTCATAGGGAAAGTAGCTAATGCTTCTGCTAAGTCACCAAGTTACTGTTGGTGATAGGTGTCTACAAGGGATCATTCTTCATTAGAAATACCAATAATAAATATTTCCATGCTTCAAATTGGCTTCAAGGAGGCATAAAATCCTACAGAAGGGCTGAAATGAGCTTTGGACTCATTGTCCAGTTTTTTTAGTTCTTCATAAACTGTTAGCCTCAGGTTTCTTAGAAGTGAAAAACCAATGGGATAAAAGCAACTAGAAGATACTCCTTTACTGTTGTGCTCTTCCCCACCTTATCACTTGCAATAAAAATTTGGTCATATTATGGCTCAGTCAATTCACCTACCAAAGATAAGTAGGCAGAAATATGAGTTACCACATTTTTCTTGAGCCCTGTCTCCTATATTCTGACACTTCAAACATTTGCCAACATTCAGTGGCCCCACTGGCTTTATCAATAATAGAGAAACAAAGAAATAAAGTTAAGCTAAATAAAAAAAATAATAATAAGCTGAACCCTAGAGGACTATAGGAGGCATTTTCTCACCCTGCTTTTAAACTAAAAGACTTTGTTGAGTCAATGTCAACCTCAGCCTCTCCTTCTGGGACCAGAGGTGATGCCAACAAGCAGCCCTGGTGTGGAGGAAGAGTACCCCAACTTAGCATAGCAAGGCCTGGGTTCTGTCACCATAAGCAGGCAGATGCTCATGCTTCAATGACCTTATAAAGACAGGCATTCATGGTAAACTCTTAAAGAGCGCTGTGAGAGAGTGGGTGCAAAACCACTTTGGAAACCAGACCTTCCCAGACCTGCCGGAGTTGCTACGGCTTTTCCTGACATCCTGCCTAACCTTGGGCAGTTGGCATCCGCAGGCCGGGATGGGCCCTACCCGAAGCCTATCTGGTTGAAAGCCAGGTGGGAGGAGGGGCGTGCTGACACGCGGAGGCAGTTAATGCAGCCCCAGCTCCGCCAGAGCACCCGCACTAACCCTCTGGTGTGGGGAGAGGGGGGCAGGGGCCCCTTTAATGACCCCAGATAGTCAGGACCTCTGTTTTATGTCTTATCGCAATTACAGGGCGGCCAGGCCCGGTAAGTCAAAGCAGCTGCGGGGCCACATGCACATTAACGACGGATGTGCCGCCCCTTCAGATCTGCCCGCACAGGCCCCCGCCCCCTACCCGACCCCCCGCCTGGATTAAATCCATTTCTTTGAAGCATTATGTACAAAAGCCACTTCTCAGCAATTCTGAGTTACATTTGAATGATGCTGCGTACTTGCTCTTCACTCCTTGAAACACTGGTTAACGATACTCATGGAAGAACGTTAGCCAGTGCCCTATATCAGTGGGCAATTTCTAATAAGGAAGTTTCCACAGCAGAACACATCTCTTGCTGTGCCCTGCCATTGTGATGGGTGACTTCCTAGGCACCCGGACTAACAGCCTGTCGGCCGGCATCGTCCAGTCAGGTCCTCGTCTCACCTGGCCTGCCTTCCCTCTCAGGCATTGACAAACCCTATGTGCCAGGTGCCAGGATATAGCCGGGAGCAATTCTGACAGGGTCTTGCTCTCACTCAGCTCCTGAGTCGAGGGACAATTAATCACTGTGAAGTAGGGCGAGTGTGCAGGAAGTGAGAACCCAAACTGTATTAACAGTGACCATGACGCTTCTCGGGACAACCACATGGAGGCCACCTCCACCTCATAAGGTCAAGTTGGAGGGACAAAGAGGGCTTTTTGGCTAAAAAGGAGTATGTAGTCCTCCAGGCCCAGGTATGAGTTCTACCTATATCCTTGGAAATTTTCCAGGTTAAAAAATGAATCTAGATGTGAACTTTTGCCACCTTAGGATATGCAAGGACTGGATTTTGTTAGGTCCTGCATCCAGTTACCAATTTCTTTGTAAATTGCTTTTCTAAAAGTCACTGGGAAGTAGCACTCAGGGATTCAGAATCTATTTATCCATTATACAGATAGCATAGTAGCATTTAGTTTCATTTGTTCAGCAATCACCTACTTAGGCCTCCCTGTGTGCCAGGCACCATGGGAAGCACTTTGCTAGTCTTAACCCATTTAAGCCTTGTGGAAACCCTGAGAGGGAGATGCTGGAAACTAAACGTTGAGAGGTTTAGTCACTTCCACAGGGACACACAGCAGGAGGGAGAAGCAACTTCCGCAGGATCCTTTCTAAGCTGTCTGGGCATCTGCTTGACAGGGAAGCTCTCTGAGAAGGACCATCTGAACAGCCCTTCCCCATCCTCAAGGTTCCCCCTTCTCTGCTGCCTCCTGGGGATGTTCCGACCCAACCTTGTGCCCAGTACTGTGTCCAGCAAAGTACCTGTGTCCAACCTTGTGTCCAGGACAAACTGTGCCCAGTACCAGGAAGAGTAGGGGATCTTTAATGCTGACATCTGCAGGGTCCCTGAAGCCAGGGAAGGAAGATACAAAGCAGCGTCCACCCGGGTCACTCCTTGACCCTAGACTTTTGGGAGGAGAATCTTATGCCAAAAGAACTCTCTGGAGAAGACAAAATGTAATAATAAAATCTTTAAGGGATGCCAAGCAGAATTTTCCTCACAATATCTGCAAGAGCCATTGCTTCAGGGTTGGGTAATTGGACAGAGCAGGCTGGAGGTAGAAGGGTGCAGCTGGGTCGCACCCAAATTGGCAGTCAGATGTCAGGGTCCTTTGTACCACAGCACCCTCTCTGCATCGGGCAGTACATGGCAGTGGGGTTTTGACTAGAAAAGGGCAAGCACCAGTTTTTTTCCCAGGATTCTAGATATGTGTAACCCTGACCATGTCTGTGTGATAGATACCATCAGTTTAATTCCAAGCATTTTATGCAGAACTTGTCCTTATAACATAGGCAGTAGGCATTTGCAGGTTTGCACCATGAAATTAACCACCTGCAGTTATCAGAACAGAAGGAATAAACTCTTGAGATGAAATGCAGGTGAAAGCTATTTTCAAGGGTAACAGAGTAAGTTCCCCAACCCTGGAAGTGTTCAAGCATCACTTGGCCCAGATGTGATACAGGGAAATCAGACAACTTGGTGCAACTAGATCAATGGTTTCCAAACTGAGACATTTACCACCATCTCCTGGGGAACTTTGAAAAGATACATTTTGCCAGACTCAATGCCATATGGTCAGATTCGTGAAGTCTGGAGTGGGATTTAAGGAACCTGTAGTTTTCATAAAAACTCACAGTGATTCTAGTGCTCACCAGGATTGGGAATCTTTAAACAGGATGACCTTTGTGATTCCTTTAAACTGAAGAGTCTATGATCTCTTGCAAGGATCTGAGACTCACCTATCACAAATTACAGGTAGAAAAATGCCTGCATAGATGGCCTGTCACGGGGGAATGGTTGTTGCCCCTACACAATGCAGTGGTTTGCATATTTGCTGATGTTTCCCCCCAAAAGCACGCGGGAATGAATCATTATTGAAACAATTTACTTTCAGTTAGTGCATGAATGCCTTCCCATGATGCTCTGATGCTTTTGTTTGTCCTCCTATAAAAATTATTTATGACCCAAGTGTGATCTTTTAAATCAGAATACTTATTCCTGAAATCAAAGCTCTAGCATGCTAATGCAAGTAGAAACCTTGATAATTTTTCAAAGCCATGTTGAATATTCAAAAGCTGGAACTGACGGAAAGGAGTTAACATTAATTAATATTTGAAGCAGTAAAATAAAAGCAACAGTGAAGCTAATTTTGCAGGACAATTAATCATGAGTCTTGCTAATTACACATGGGATTTTGCAAATGATTTTTTTCTCAGGTAGCAAAGTAAAAATGATAATCCGCTACCCATCAAAATCATTGGCTTCTCACCAATGTCCCCAGCAAGAGCAATTAGTGGAAACAGCAGAGCCCTAGTAATTGCATGTCAAGAGAGGAGAATGTTAGAATTTTAATTGCTCTAAATAAAGACCACTTGCTCATATGCACACCTGATTGTCCAAAACAGCTCTGCAAGCCAGAGCAAGTATGCCACCACTTCCAGGTGCCCGCATAAAAATAACTCTGTGGGAGCAGTATTCTCCCAGCAACCCATGCAGTTTCTGGAAGAAAATATCAATATGCATTCACATTCTGAACTGCAGTGTCATCACTTGAATATAAGAACTGCAAAAAAAAAAAAAAAAAATCACCCACTTGGGAAAATGTGCATATTCTTTATATTTGCCAAATATTTATTGCTGACTTTTTTTTAAGAACTTTAACTATCTCCAAGGTGCCAAGGGCTTCAAATTTACTGAATTTTAGGATCCCCAATAAAATGTTTTTAACAAGACATCTCAAGAGGGCATAAAATAAAAAATTACCATATTCATGAGTGTAAGCCTCTAAGATTGCAATGCTATAAACTGGATGTTTATAATTTGCTTGTGGCTTTCTTAATTAAAAACTGGTAATTAGAAACTCAAGTACTATTTTTACACTTCATCTTCTACACTTTACATGCTACTGTTACTTTTCAGTTTAATATATGTACACATGGATGCACACAATTGCAAATGATCAATAATATTTAACTGTGTGTCTAAAACCTAAATGATGATGGATACATTTAAATATTGCTTTCCAGGAGATTATTATTCCAATGACCATGTCGTGGCTTAAACATTTAGTTTAAACAAGACAGCTACCATTTTTTGCTCTCCCCAACATGCATCATTTACTCTCATTTTTAAACCGAATTGCTGAATTGCCTTCCAAGTACTCCTTGTGTCTATTGTCTTCAGACTAGCCTTGCATCTTTAAGTGCACAATATTGAGGTGCTAAACCACCACACATTTCCTGCTATTAACTTTGTGGGCTGGGCGTTAGGCGCAAAGCAGTAACCTTAACTTAACACCCTATCTTTGCACATCCAAAATTGTGTGCAGGGTTTACTACGCCAGAACTGCTTAAAATCAACAAGCAGGGCATAAGAAGGGCTGCTTCTTTTGCTGAATTACCAGATCACAGGTGTGTTTCTGACTCCCGGAGGTGATTCAGGTAATAACACCAGGATAATGATTTAAATGGTTAGAAGCTTTTCCACCGAAGGCAGTCCTTGAAGTCCTATCATTTTGCAGATATCGCTCACAAATGGCAACTTATTTACCTGGCCTCCTTAAGTAATTGCTTCTGATTTTTATTATGTTTTAAAGTAGAAACCTTTGAAGATAGGTGTTTTTCTGTTGAGGCACAACCATTATGCCATCCTTAAGTTAGAATTCCTTTTTCAGGTTTATACACATATCTCATGAAAACTTTAACCTCCTCACCACTTTTTTTTTTCACACATTGATTTGGGGGCAAAAAAGAGATGTGAGTCAGAACAATCATTATTTATTTAGAAGCATTTTACCAAGACACAGAGAACATGCTGTTTATTTTTATAGGAAGATTTTCAAGTGGATTTAGAATAAAATGACAAACAACAAAAAAAATGAAAAAAAGAAAGAAAAATTAAAAGAAAGAAAGCCAAAAGCAGAACAAAGCCTATTGGGTAGGATAGTATCTGTATCTCATGAGACACTAAAGAATCTGACATGAATTTTAAGATGATTAATTAGAAAAAGCATATTTTTTACAGATCAAGATTACAAGGACATACCATTATTCTAAATTTCTAAAGGACAAAAGGAGTAAAGTACAGAATTCTCAGTTTCTTCTTTGGGCTATAGAAATTCTTTGAGCAGCATCTAGAATGTTCATATATACATTTTGTTGCCCAAGTTATCTGGCATTAATGTCAGGAGATTGTGAAAGTGTTGTTTATATTGCTACTCATTACTAGACAGAAGGACAAAGAAGCTTTTCGATCTGAATGTATCATTTCCCAATATTAAGTGTTTATGAAAACGTGTTGTAATAATAAGGGGCTAGGTATGCCAATACTTTCCAAATCAAGGGCCAAACCACTCTGGAGCGAATTTGGCATAAGTATCCTTAGATTATAGCTATCCATTAAGGGAACAGAGTAGAGCTTGGTTTGACCTTTGCCCCACAAAGCCCTCAGGACCTTTTGTGGTTTTTCTTGACTATAGCATCTGCAGACATGTTGGTAATTTTTAACACCATGGCAGACTTCCATTGTAATAAAGCATATCTATTATATTGGCCCTTTGATGGAGTTTATGGTGCCACATCAATTAAATGAGGCAGAGAGAGACAGTGAGCAGACTTCCTATCGCCCATCATTTGGGAAGAGATTTGCAGTAAAAGAATAAATTTTGTGCACGCATATCAATTTAACATTAAAGAAAAGATATAAGCACAAGTAACAAAGAAAGAAAGAAGAGAACAGAAAGAAAATGATGAAGCCAGATGACCCACGTACGCTTTTGAGTTTCAGTTGCCTCCTTTGGTTTTGGACCAGATTGGGGGTTCTTAATTTGGATTCCCTGGATCCCCTGTAGGATCTATAAATGGGCTTGATGATACCAGTGAGTCCCCTGTAATCATGGGTCAAATATTGTGTGTATGTATATAAACATAATTTTCTAGGTTCAGTTTTACAGCTTTTATGAGATTCTCAAACAAGATCATAATCCAGATAAAGATAAAAGCTACTAGGAAAAAGTGGTTGCTCAGGCCTTTTCTAATTCTAATCTTTTATAATAAGGGACCATTTGATGATCCTCTTTCTAAATGGAGGCTGTTCCAAATGGCTCTTACATCCAAAGAATTCTAGAGTTCAAAATCTTGTTTTAGGCTGGGCGCGGTGGCTCACATCTATAATCCTAGCGCTCTGGGAGGCCGAGGCGGGAGAATCGCTCAAGGTCAGGAGTTCAAAACCAGTCTGAGCAAGAGCGAGACCCCATCTCTACTAAAAATAGAAAGAAATTAATTGGCAAACTAAAAATATATAGAAAAATTAGCTGGGCATGGTGGCGCATGCCTGTAGTCCCAGCTACTCGGGAGGCTGAGGCAGAAGGATTGCTGGAGCCCAGGAGTTTGAGGTTGCTGTGAGCTAGGCTGACGCCACAGCACTCACTCTAGCCTGGGCAACAAAGTGAGACTCTGTCTCAAAAACAAAAAGAATCAAATCTTTTTTTAGTTGTATTTATTGTTTACTATAATTGCCTTCTATGGTTGGCATATATCTAGAAATTAGAGATCCTTCAGCAAATAATTCACAAACATTTCACTTTAGCTTTTGTTGTCCTGCCCTCCTTTGATGCAGTATTTAACTGAGCTGTATTAACAGGCATAAAGAAAGAAAAAAGACCAGCGTGAGTTGATTTTTGTGAGAGGTGAAAGGTGTGGGTCTTGTTTCAGTCTGCCACATGTGGCTATCCAGTTTTCCCAGCACCATTTATTGAATAAGGATTCTTTTCCCCAGTGTATGTTTTTGTCTGCTTTGTCGAAGATTAGTTGGCTATATGAGGATGGTTTTATATCTGGGTTCTCTGTTCTGTTCCACTGGTCAATGTCCCTGTTCTTGTGCCAGTAAAAAGCTGTTTTAATGACTATAGTCTTGTAGTATAGTTTGAAGTCTGATAAATTGATACCTCCTATTTTTTTTTATTGCCTAGAATTGATTTTGCTATACAAGAGAATTCTAGAGGAAAATGTTGGAAATACTCTTCTAGACATTGGCCTAGGCAAAGAATTTATGAAGAAGACCCCAAAGGCAATCACAACAGCAACAAAAATAAACAAATGGGACCTAATGAAATTAAAAAGCTTCTGCATAGCCAAAGAAACTCTCAAGAGAGCAAACAGACAACCCATAGAATGGGAGAAAATTTTTGCAAGCTACACATCTGATAAAGGGCTGATAACTAGAATCTATGTAGAACTCAGGAAAATCAGCAAGAAAAAATCAAACAACCCTATCAAAAAAATGGGCAAAGGACACGAACAGAAACTTCTCAAAAGAAGACAGAATAATAGCCAACAAACATAGGAAAAAATGTTCAACATCTCTAATCATCAGGGAAATGCAAATCAAAACCACAATGAGATATCACTTAACTCCAGTGAGAATGGCCTTTATCAAAAAGTCCCCAAACAACAAATGCTGGCATGGATGCAGAGAGAGAGGAACACTCCTACACTGCTGGTGGGACTGCAAACTAGTTCAACCTCTATGGAAAGCAATATGGAGATACTTCAAAGAGATACAAGTAGATCTACCATTTGATCCAGCAATTCCACTACTGGGCATCTACCCAAAAGATCAAAAGTCACTTTATGAAAAAGACACCTGCACTCAAATGTTTATAGCAGCACAGTTCACAATTGCAAACCTATGGAAACAACCCAATGCCCATCAATTCATGAGTGGATTAATAAAATGTGGTATATGTATTCCATGGAATACTACTCAGCTTTAAGAAACAATGGTGATATAGCACCTCTTGTATATTCTTGGATACAGCTGGAACCCATTCTACTAAGTGAAGTATCTCAAGAATGGAAAAACCAGCACCACATGTACTCACCAGCAAATTGGTATTAACAGATTCACCTAAGTGGACATATAGGAGTAACATTTATCAGGTGTTGGGAGGGTGGGAGAGGGAGGAGAGGATGGGTATATACAACCACAACGAGTAAGATGTGCAATGTTTGGGGGGTGGACATGCTTGAAGCTCTTACTCGAGGGGGGAGGGGCACATGGGCAATATAAGTAACCTTAACACTTGTACCCCCGTAATACACTAAAATAAAAAAAAAAAAGAAAGAAAGAAAAAAGAGCTGAACATTTTCCTTCATAGCCAGACAGAGCCACTTGAAAATCTCAATGGCCTGAGCAGTAATAGGTCTTTTATGAGTTGGTAACATCTACAGAGTTGGTGAGTTTGGTTGAAGTTAGCTACTATTGCTATTATAACAACGTTGCAAATTTCGTCTACTTGGTTATTGAAAATGCACTATTGGAGGCGGGTATATACATACATAATGAGTGAGATGTGCACCATCTGGGGGATGGTCATGCTGGAAACTCAGACTTGTGGGGGGGACATTTATTGAAACCTTAAAATCTGTACCCCCATAATATACCGAAATAAAAATAAAATAAAATAAAATAAAATGCACTATTATTGTGGACGCCACACTGGACAGTCTTGCTGTGTTCTATGTTCTTAAGGTTTCTTCAGCCTATATGTCAGACTTTTAAAGGGCTGTTGGAATCAAACATGACCTATGTCCATTAAAAAATAAAGGAAAAAGGAATTAAACATATGAAAAAATGCTCAACATCTCTAATCATCAGGGAAATGCAAATCAAAACCACAATGAGATATCACTTAACTCCAGTGAGAATGGCCTTTATCAAAAAGTCCCCAAACAACAAATGCTGGCATGGATGCAGAGAGAGAGGAACACTCCTACACTGCTGGTGGGACTGCAAACTAGTTCAACCTCTATGGAAAGCAATATGGAGATACTTCAAAGAGATACAAGTAGATCTACCATTTGATCCAGCAATTCCACTACTGGGCATCTACCCAAAAGATCAAAAGTCACTTTATGAAAAAGACACCTGCACTCAAATGTTTATAGCAGCACAGTTCACAATTGCAAACCTATGGAAACAACCCAATGCCCATCAATTCATGAGTGGATTAATAAAATGTGGTATATGTATACCATGGAGTACTATTCATCTCTAAGAAACAACAGTGATATAGCACATCTTATATTTTCCTGGTTAGAGCTGGAACCCATACTACTAAGTGAAGTATCCCAAGAATGGAAAAACAAGCACCAGATATATTCTCCAGCAAACTGGTATTAACTGAGTAGCACCTAAGTGGACACATAGGTACTACAGTAATAGGGTATTGGGCAGGTGGGAGGGGGGAGGGGGGCGGGTATATACATACATAATGAGTGAGATGTGCACCATCTGGGGGATGGTCATGATGGAGACTCAGACTTTTGGGGGGAGGGGGGGAAATGGGCACTTATTGAAACCTTAAAATCTGTACCCCCATAATATGCCAAAATAAAAAAAATAAAATAAAATAAAGGAAAAGGGAATTCAGGAAGCTGAAAATAATTGAGCAAATTTATGAATGAACAGGCAGCCTGGAATTAGCTGGAACTAACCCTTCAAACACATCCAATAGAATGAAGTGAAAGCATATGCCATAGATTATTCAAAATCATTAGAGAGAGTTCTAAGTGTGTTTGCTCTAATATGACCATAGTGGAATTTTAAGGGACAATCCAGGCAGCTAGAAAGAAACAGGTAATAAAATAAACCATGTGCATTCTTAAGTGGGACACCCTAATTTGTAAAATGCAAACATGGAGGTGTCTATTTTCTGAATTGTAAATTGAAAGATTGATCTAAAATACTCTCTTTCGAATTACTATCCTGGGAGTAAATCGCTCAAGATGGTAAAGAAAATATTGCTCTTATAAAAATATGAAACAGTTTTTAGGGAAGACTGAACAATGAGAAGTTATGGAAGGAGGAAGGAAACATAAACACGATACAACAAGACGAGGTAGCAGTGATAACAGAGTGGTCTTCTCTCGTTCTGTACCCTCACAACTCCCAGCTAGTCAGGACCGGGCATGGGCAGCATTTGCTTTGGTGTTGAGTAAGAACACTTAGGTACTGCAGGAGAGAATTGCCATTCAGTATAGGTCTAGTGACCTCAAACTGTCGGGTGATCTAATGCACACAACAAGGAAGTACATACAAGATGGCATTTTTTTGCAAAACTTTGTGTGCTGACCCAAAGAAAATAAATCTATTAGGCTTGGTTTTTTTTTTTCTATTTTTTATTTATTTTTTTTTCTATTTTTTTTTTCTATTAGGCTTTTATTCAAACAGATAAGCCCTAAGAGACGTTTCCAGCAGGGAGAGAAGTACAGTTGGCCCTTGAGCAACACAGGTTTGAACTGCGTGGGTCCACTAACATGTGGATTTTTTTTTTCAATAAAAGTTACACTGTGTGTGTATGCCTGCCTCTCCTGCCTCCCCTTCCACCTCCTCCACCCCTGAGACAGCAAGACCGACCTCTCCTCTTCCTCCTCGTCCTCAGTTTACTCAACATAAAGATGATGAGGATGGAGATCTTTCTGATGATCCACTTCCTACTTAATGAACAATAAATATATTTTCTCTTCCTTATGATTTTTTAAATAACATTTTCTTTTCTCTAGCTTACTTTATTGTACAAATACAATCTAAAATACATATAATGTAAAAAATAAATGTTAACCAAATGTTTATGTTATATCTAAGGCTATTATATGTTAGATTTGGGTAGTCATAAGTCATACACAGATTTTTGACAGTGTGGGGGTCAGTGCCCCTAACTCCCACATTGTTCAAGGGTCAACCGTTCACTGTGTGTGTTGAGACAAAAGCAGCTTCTCTATAATTATGCCTGAGGCTGGGGGTGGGATGTTGCTGAGCTGCCCCAGGGAGCAGGGTGACACCCCTGTGAAATGAAAACACTGTGCTAACAACCCCCAAAGAGGGATAAAGGGGAGAAAGAAGAGAGAAATTTTGAAATTAGAGCTGTTTGGACAAAGGAGGGAGAACCTGATGATGCAGCATTCTTTGTCTCTTCATTTCCAAATGGTATCATCTTCAGAAATTCAAGAGACCCTTTTTTAATGCAGTAAAGGAGGTTGACCAAAGCCACATCATCCTTCCAGCCATTATTCACTCCCCCGCCTTCTGTCCCCTGAACAAAATATACACATCTTTTCCTGTCCAATGTCAACTCGTCCTTCTTGGGAGCTCTCAGAAACAGCTGTTCCGTGTCTCCACCCATATTTCTGTTCCTCTTCTCTTTGACCTTTTAAACAAGCTGTTGACCTGTTTTCAAATGGGAATCACTTGGAAGGCACAGGGGGAGGGAGAGGAGCAGAAGAGTTCAGGTCACCAAGAAGAAATGACCAAATAACTGTGTTCACAGAGACCCTCCACCACCCATAAGGCCACAACTCCCCAAAGAGCGTAACCACCATCACAGTTTGAAAGATGGGATCTAATACTCACTATTTCCCCCTCACAAACTGTAAAACTGCTTGAGATTCCTTAACGTGCTATGTGCAATTTTTCACCAGACTACAGAGCAAAACTAGTGTTATTCTCTGATTCAAAAGATACATTTTTCTTTTCACTTTTTGACCTTTTAGATATTTGGATTAAATTTTCATATATTCCCACTTTACTCTGTCAGAGATCATTTGGTCAGTAAAGTCTTTATAAAACATTTAAGATAGTGTAGAACTTTGTATGGGAGTTTGCAA
Organism: Microcebus murinus; assembly: GCF_040939455.1. Lineage (NCBI taxonomy): Eukaryota > Metazoa > Chordata > Mammalia > Primates > Cheirogaleidae > Microcebus > Microcebus murinus. Next base: position 54,457,854 of record NC_134111.1, read on the forward strand.
TAAATTTACATCCTACAAGGTCTATATGCAATTCATCGAAATAACAAAATTTTTTATCAGAGACTTAAAAGGATCTCAAAGCATTTTGTAATTATCACATTTTGGGAAGGAGAGTAAAAATATATGTTAATAGCTAGCACCAAAATTCCTCTTGGTGAGTAAATTACCTTTGCTTAGGAAATAGCTTGATAGTTTTTCAGTGGGGAGATAGTGAAACCCTAAGGACAGGACGCAGGGTTAGTGGGAGGTAAGGTGGCCAAAGACAGCTAAACTGCTCTCAGAGGGGAGGAGACAGAACAGAAGAAAGAAAGGCAAAAGCAGGACAGAGAAGCAGGAAGATGGCATGAGGGGGCACTTGGAGATGAAGCAACTGGTGAAAAAATCCCCTGCAGGGTGTGGTATCACCAGATGAAGGCACTCCTAAGGGGATGAATAAATTCAACTTGAGGTTATTCACTTTTCTGTGATGTAAATCCTTCCTGTGTCCCCAGCAGTCTCCAGTAAGGGGTATTGAACACATGTCTTAGGTTTCTTTCTTTTGGAGAAGTCAAGAAAAGTCTTGACGTGATGCAGACCAGAAACTGCATTAAACACACGGTGTATGTATTCAGGAGAGGATAGCCAGAGGTGGCCATGACAATGACAATCCTCTCCCCTGCCCTCATTTCCCTCTCAGAAACTATAGAACTTGGGAAAGGCTTTGGGATTAGGAGTTCAAGTCAGTCCTGAGGAATAGGAAGACCCCAGCTAACATCTGAGATGAGCTTTCCTAAGTCACTGTCCTTTATGTACAGGACACCCTCAAGAGAGTACATGGTCATTTATTTTTCAAGTTACCCTTAAGTATTGTATCTTGCCTACCTGCTGCATATATTTTTGAGGGTTTATCAATCGATACAAGGGTTTGGAATGCAAACGTAGAGAACACATAAAGTTACCTCTCCAGGTTGAGTTCAGTACATAGCCATAGAGCCAGTTAGTCAATAAAGATTTATGATGAATGTACCTCTCCAGGAGCCCACCAAGTCACCTCATTAGAACAAATGATTCTCCTAGCACCCCTAACTACAAGGGCTTTAGGAACTCTATGTCAGAATCCAGGGGCAGAGACCGATATATGTATTTCTTATTATTTCATGGAAGGCTTCAGAGAGTTGGATCATGAAAGATGAACTGGAATTAAGCAAGCAAAGGAGAATAAAAAGGGGTGTAGAAAGGATTGATGTTGTTCAATATGGTGGAAACATAGATAGTACAAGTGGAGAGATGGTACTAGAGAAGTAGACAGAAATCAGATCATAAAGGGCCATATGCCCCTTGGGAAGGAGTTTATCCAGCAAGCAGGGGCATGACAAGGTCAGACTTATAAATCTCTGGCAGCATTGTGAAGGATGCGTGTGGGTGTGGGCTTGAAGACTGGTTGGGAGACACATTTCTGCAGCATTCCAGGTAAGAGGAAGTGAGTAGCTGGACCTGGACAGAAGTTAGGGAGAAGATAAATTCATGGTACATCTGAAATCAATTGTACACTAAGTGCTGAACAAAGCCCTGAGAAGTGCAGCTCCTTGTACCAGGACTTCTGATCTAAATACGATAAGTAGTTATTATATGGGCAGTTCCCACTTTTCAATGGCTCCCATCTCCTTGTCTCGCTCATTCAATCTTTATAATAAACACATGTATTCATTAGTGTCTATCCACTCATTTGAATATGTCTGAGGGAGCATTAAGTATTTAGTAGTTAAGAACGTGAACACTAGAGTCAGACAAACCACACTCTGGATACTTTTTAAAAATGTTTATTTCTTAAATTATCATGCAGTAAAATTGACCTTTTTGGTGTACAGTTCTATGAATTTTCATACATGTGTAGATTAGTGTAGCCAGCACTGCAATCAGGATATGGAACAGTTCCATTGTCCTAAAAACGTCTTCATGCTATGCTGTTTCTACCCTTAACCCTTGGCAACCAGGTTGATTTTTTTTCTTTCCATCACCATATTATTTTTTTCAAGAATGTTCTATAAACAGAATTATACAGTACATAGCCTTTGGAAACTTTCTTTCATTCAGTATACTGCCTTTGAGATTCATTGATACTGTTGCACATATCAATAATCCATTCCTTGATGGTGCTGAGTATTACTAAATTATACGGTTGTGCTACAATTTAACCATTTCCCATTTGAGGGCTATTTCGGTTGTTTCCAGTTTGGGATATTATGAATGAAGCTGGGTTTTGTGTGAACTTAAGTTTCTATTTCTTTAGAGTAAATACCCAAGAGCAGAATGGCTGGTTTACATGGTAAATGTATGTTTAACTTTGTAAGAAACTTCTAAACTGTTCTCCATTTTGTGCATTTTGAATTCCCATCAGTACTATATGACAGTCATTCTACATCTTCGGCAATATTTGTTATTGTCAGAATTTGTTTTAATTTTAGCCATCCTAATAGGTGTATATACTCAACACCAGGTCACAAAGATTTTCTCCTGTTTTTTTCTGAAAGTTTTATAACTTTATATTTTACATTTAGATCTGTGACTCATTTGTGTTAATTTTTTGTATAAAGTATAAGGTTTAAAGTCAGGTTCTTTTGGGGGGCTTATGGATGTCCAATTGTTTCATCATGATTGTTGGAAAGACTATCATTTTTCTATTCAATTGCCTTTTAATTTGTCAAAAATCAATTGTTCATATTTGAATGCGTCTATTTCTGCACTCTCTATTCTGTTCCATTGATCTATGTGTCTATCCTTTCATCAATACCACACTGTCTTAAATACTATAGCTTTATAGTAAGTCTTAAAATTGAGTTGTGGGATTTCTCCAATTGCATTATTTTCTTCCCCCCTTCCCAAATCAAGTTAATCAACCTACCTATAACCTCACATATTTACTTTTTTTTTTTTTGGTGAGCATACTTAAGATCTACTCTCTTTACAAATTTCAAGTACAATGAGCAATACATTATTATTAACTATAGTTACCAAGCTGCACATTAAATCCCCAGAACTCATTCATCTAGTAACTGCAAGTTTGTCTCCTTTGACCTACATCTCTATCATCCACCCACCTCTAGCCCTTGGCAACCACCATTCAGCTATTTCTATGATTTTGACACACATTGTGTGTTCTTGGCACCTGGCTTTCATGGTTGCTAATGATAGATGCACAGTCATTCTAATTGCTGTTCTCCCAACTAATGCATTATTTTTCTCTGGCTGCTTTCAAATGTTTTTCCTTTGTCTTTAGTTTTCAGCAGTTTGATTATGATGTTTCTAGGCATTTATTTCTTCAGGTTTACCTTTTTATGGGATTTGCTGGGCTTATTGAATCTGTGCCTTTTTGTCTTTTAACAAATTTAGAAAGTTTTCAGCCATTATTTCTTCAAATAATTTTTCAGCAATATGCTTTTTCCTCTTCTCTAAGACTCTGCTAACTCAAATATTAAACATTTTGTTATTGTCCCACAAGTCCCTGACTCTACTAATTTTTAAAGTTATTATTGATACAGTTACATTAACATCTGCCATCCTTGTAACTTTTCTATCCATTGCATTTGTTCTTTTTTTCCTCTCCCTATCTTTATGCCTTCTCTGATTTTAATGAGCATTTCATAATACCATTTTATCTCCTTTCAGCATATCAATTCTACTTTTAAAAAAATTAGTTGTTTATCTAGAGTTTATAATAAAAATTTTTAACTAATCGAAGTCCACCTTCAATTAACCCTTTATGTGTAGTGTAGGTACTTTATAGTTCCCAATTCCTCCTTCCCATCCTTTGCGGCATTGTTGTTATTCATTTCACTTATCTATATGCTGTAATCACTCAATACATTGTTATTACTATTTGTTTAAGAAAGATGATGATCTATTTTCATTTATTACTTCTCTCTCTTTCTTTCTTTCTTTCATTTGTTCTTTTGTTCTTTCTTTCTTTCTTTCTTTCTTTCTTTCTTTCTTTCTTTCTTTCTTTCTTTCTTTCTTTCTTTCTTTCTTTCTTTCTTTCTTTCTTTCTTAGACAGAGTCTCACTTTGTTGCCCAGGCTAGAGGGCTGTGGCATCAGCCTAGCTCACAGCAACCTCGAACTCCTGGGCTCAAGCAATCCTACTGCCTCAGCCTCCCAAGTACCTGATACTATAGGCATGTGTCACCATGCTTGGCTAATTTTTCTATATATTTTTAGTTGTCCAATTAATTTCTTTCTATTTTTAGAGACAGGGTCTCGCTCTTGCTCAGGCTGGTTTTGAACTCCTGACCTTGAGCGATCCTCCCGCCTAGGCGTCCCAGAGTGCTAGGATTATAGGCGTGAGCCACCACGCCCGGCCTTTCTTTCTTTCTATATATATACATTTCTGACCTATATTATCTTCCATCTATCTGAGGAAGATTTTATAACATTTTTGTGTGTGGGACAAGTCTGCTGGCAATAAATTCTCTCAATTTTTGTTTGCTTGAGAAAGACCCTATTTCTTTCACTTTGAAGGATAATTTTGCTGGATGTAGAATTCTAGGTTGGTGGTGTTTTTCTTTCAATCTTTTACTTATTTTGCTTCAATCTCTTCTTGTTTGCATGATTTGCTATAGGAATTCCATTGTATTTCTTATCCTTTGCCTCCTTAGGGGAGGTGTTTTTTTCTCCTCTAGTTTCTTTCAAGATTTTCTCTTTGTCTTTGTCTTTCTTCAGTGTGAATATTATATTCCTTAATGTTTTTTATATATATATATATATTTATCCTACTTGATATTCTGTAAGCTTTCTGTATGTGTGTTTTAATGTTTGGCCATTATTATTTCAAATTGTTCTTCACTCTGTTCTCTATTTCTTCTCATCCTGGTATACTAATTAGGTGTATGCTATGCTTTGTGATATTGTCCCAAAGTTCTTGGATATTCTGTTCCATTTTAGCTTGTTTAATTTTTTTTTTCTTCTTGCATTTTATTCTGGAAAGTTTCTATTGCTTTATTTTCAAGTTCACTGATTCTTTTCTCAGCTCTATCAAGTCTACTGATGAGCCAATCTAAGATTTCTTCATTTCTATTACTGTGTTTTTGATTTATAGCATTTTCTTTTAATTCTTTCTTAGAGTTTCTTTCTCTCTGTTTACATTACCCATTTGTTCTTGCATGTTGTCTACTTTTTTTATTACAGCCTGTAACACTATAATCATAGTTACTTTAAGTTCCCTGTCTGATAATCCTAATATATATGTTACATCTGAGTCTTGTTCTTATGATTTTTTAGACTGTTTTTGTTGCCTTTTGTCCTGCTTTGTAATTTTTTGTTCAAAGCACACACGTCGCATTGAATAATGGGAACTAAGGTAAATAGGCCTTCAATGCAAGGATTTATATTAATCCAGGTAGGAGCTGAGCTGTGTTTAATGCCTGCTATAGCTATAGATGACAAAACCTTCAAACTCCTTTAGTATCATTGTTTTGTCACCTTTTGACTTTGGACTCCTCTAAGTACTCCTGCTAAGAGGAACCTGTGTTTAGCAGTTCTTTTGGCTATAATCCACTGTTATTATACTGGTGCCCTGTTGGTGTGATGGTACGATAAGGAGAGGAAGGACATTCTATACTCCTCTGATTAAATCTCCATCATTTATGGATCTATGTCTCATGGCTGTGATAAACACAATTATTAATATTTCTCCTTGTTATAGCCTTTTTTTCCCTACCTGTCCCCTACTCCTTTCCCTAAATACAGTATTTCCATTTTCTTTCCTTGAAGCCTTGACCCATGGGAACTATGATATTTTCCCTTTAGTTTAGACAGGAAGGCTGGAGGGCGTTCGAATACGAGGAATTTCCTTTCCCTGGCTGCAAACAGGTTCTAGCAAAGTCCTTTACCCTGAAAAGTGACCTTTCATTATAGAGAAGACTCTGAGTTTATATCACAATGATTACTCTTCCTATCCCCTGCCAAAGCCACAAGCAGATCTTTTTCAGATCTTCACTGTGAGAAACTGGTAAGGCTCTTAGATATAAAGCCCATGAAAGACTGCAGCACCAGGAGTTTCTCATTCTCATAACTCATTCATTCTCCAACAATTTGTAAAACTTACTATTTAAGTGGCCCCACAAGTTTATGTCTCCACTAGGTTCTGCTCCAGGCAAGCAGATCTCAGCCGTGTCTCTCTGGACACATCTGTCTCTCCAGATTTCAGGGTAGTGTTTAGCCCTGTGATCTCAGTTCTCTAATGGGTCCAAGAAAAGTCATTAATTTTTAGTTTGTCTAGCTTTTCCTTGATGTAAGATCAGGAGTGGTGATCTTCTAAGCTCCTTACATTTTGGAACTAAAACTGGAAGATAGCTGATTTGAAGTCTTTGTCAGATTATTAGACCATCAAAGTCATCTTTTGAGTTGGCATCTGTTGATTGTTTTTTCCCCAGGTAAGCTGAGATTTTTTTCCCCTGGTTCTTTGTATACCAAGGAATTTTCAATTGAACTTGGACATTTTTAACATTATCTTTTGAAATTCTAGGACACATTTAAATAGTATGGAGAATGTTGATATTTTTGTTTCACCAGGCAATCAACCTGGTTTAATTTCAGGCTGCAAGTTCCAACTCTTTTCCTATGGGCTGTAGTTTTGATGTCAGTTCCATTTGTGAAGGCTTTTCAATGCTATTCAGATCCATCCTGTATGTACACTACCTCATAGCCAGTCTGGGACCTGGGCAGAAGTTTATCTGTTTCTTCATTTCTCAAAGTATTCTATTATGTATGCTGATTGGGACCTGATCCATGCCTGCACAGCTCAAGGTGAGCCCTGGAGTTCATAAACAATTTTATAGGGATCACTTTCCAAATCTTTCAAGTAGTTTCTGGTACAGGGATCTCCTGGCGAAATAATTCTGAGGTCCTTCAGTCCTCTGGCCAGAAAACTGGGTCTTTAGTTAGTCCAATCTATAGCAAAGCAACAGTGTTTTGCCCTTTTAGGCAAATTCTTTTAGGATCACAGCTCTAAAAATCAAAGGCAAGTGCACACCTCTCTGCAAATTTTGGCTCTCATAGCCATGCTACTACCACAGGATTGCTTGAAGACTAGAGTGCAAGATAATGGAGAAAAGATTTTTTTAAAAAGAAAAATGTGTGATCTCCCTCACTTTCTCTGAGTGTTACGAGTTCCATCTCCTGCTTCTCAATCAAAAAACGGAGGGTTTCTCCTGAATTTCTCCCTGTGACATGGCACCCACTTCTGGGTTTTAGATTGTATTGAATTCAAGCTAGAAGGAAAAATCAATGGCCAATTTAGCGACACTTCAAATTCTGGCTTTTCACCTACTACTATTCACTTTTCAGAATTCTTAAATAACTGCTCTGTGCATTCTATTCAGGCCTTATAATAGCACTCGGTAGTGTATGCTTAATTCATCTCAATGGGAACCAAATTTACTACATACCTAATAACCAGATAATTTTCAAACCCTTAGTCTTTTCATCTGCAAAGTGGGAATAACAATTTTTATAACTAATGTTTGTGGAGAGCAAAGGCAATGATAAACCTTATAATGTGTTCAACAAATGTGAGCTATTGTTATTTTTATTAGTTGCTGTTGTTTTTGCTGCTGCTACAGAGCTGGAAAGACACATAAGAAAGGAGGCAATAGATATAGACACACAGAGGCAAGAGAGAGGTGATACTATCAGCAAATGTTAAAAGAAACAAGGAGAGTCTACATTTTATATATTACACATACATAGTTCATTTCTACAGGATACATTTTGCTTTGAGTCATGAAATTTTGCATCTGTATGGACAGTGTGTCATGCAGCAAATGGCTGTAGGAAGTCACAATGTGTTATTGTGTGATTCTCCATGCTAAGGTACATACCCTGTCTTCGGTGGACACTTTATTCCTTCTTTATTGTCTTGAAGAAAGATAAAGAGGAGAAAGGCTCCCCTGTGTGCCATCGCCTGGACAGATACGGAGTTGACGGAGATGGATGTGGAGGTGGAAAAGTCTTTAACACCCTCCCTCGGCCTGATTCACTCCCTCTGTAACATGGGTTTACATGGGCATTCCCTTTGGTGCAAAATTCATCCATCTATTCCATAAGTTGACATTTTTAAAGTAAGAATAATTTTATTATTTCTTTGTTAGTCATGTAATACCTTTTAAGTGCCATTTAAAATGTTATAGGAGAGTGCTAATAGATTATAAATAGTGGGTGGTAGTGTCGTGGGAATGAATCTAGACCTTCCGTTTCATTCATTCTTAAGGAAAGAATTGCCTTTTGTATGTCTTTTGGCTGTCAGTTGGATTTTTCTGGAATGCAACTTTGGCATACAACGTGGTTCTCTGTGCTAAGGCTCATTGCCGTATAGACAGCCTATATATTCCACCCGAGGACAATGAAGCAAGGGAGGAAGACATCCTTTCTATATGAGCCGATGTTGGGTGAATTATTTAGCTGTGGTGATTATAAAGCAGAAAGAATGGGAATATTTTATTCAGACACAATTGGGTTCAAATTCTGGCTCCTCTACTTTTTATATTTGAATTTCAGTAAGTTACTTCAACGCTCCAAACCTCAGTTTCCTCAATCTGTAAAATGGGGTTAATAACACTTAGCCCAGAGAGCTTCTTTGGTGACTAGAAATAACCAAATGTAATGTGTGTGTCCTGTGTGCATAAATAAATTTATAGAATACCAAGGCCACCTTGTATGAAATGTAGCTGCCCCACTCATGTCTGTGTTTTAGGGTTTAGAACTCAAAGATTATTTCAATGAACACTTATAATTATTTAATCTTTGTGTTTATGTCAATCTATCCTAAAATTCAATTTCCAATAGGACAGCTTAATGCAAAGTATGGATTTCTATACTGTTAAAGATCTCTTTAATACTTAACAGAGTTAGCTTTGTGTTCAGAAAATAATTTTGGTAAGTGAAATTCACTAAAAACAGGGGCCTCTGTGCCACCCATAAACACATCAGTTGGCCTTGACTTAACCACCTAATACCAGACTCTGTTCCACGGGTCATTCCCCAAGGAGAACTACAGGGGCTGTAACTGCTCACTGGTGGGAGCTTCCATTGTGCCATATCTTGACCTCCCTTTGTAAAATGCCCTTATATCCGTGGGCCCCTAAGAGAAGACTATATTGGGCTGGGTGTGGTGGATCATGCCTGTAATCCTAGCACTCTGGGAACCCAAGGCAGGAGGATCTCTTGAGCTTAAGAGCTCAGAGGCCAACCTGAGCAAGAATGAGACCCTGTCTCTATTAATTTAAAAAAAAAAAAGAACAAAGACTACAAAAATACCTACTATATATTGGATGAGCACTTCCACCTGCCAGGAATCTACTCAGTGCTGCACTAACGTCATCTTAAGTAATCCTTCTGACACCTCTATATGCTGGGCCACTTTACAAATGGGAAACCTGAAGCTTAGATCTTTTAAGTAACTTTCCCAAGAAAATGCAATTTATACATTGCCAAGCGAGGATTCAACCCAACTCTAGGTGACTGTAAAACCTATACTCTTAAGCCACCACCCTGCCTAGAAAATTCTTCAGTTTCTTACATCTTGCTGGTTGAATCTCACTAATCAAAACTAAACATTCTAGCCCTGTGACACATTGGTTATTCTAGGTTCTCCTGTTTTTTGTTGTTTTTTTTTTTTTTTTTACCAAGTCTCACTAATCAAAACTAAACATTCTAGCCCTGTGACACATTGGTTATTTTAGGTTCTCCTGTTTGTTTGTTTTTTTTACCAATAATTAAGAATCAAAGTTACTACTTTTAGGCACAATATGGGTTAAAATCCATTACAATGCCAACGGTCTTTCCAAATTCTTTTGTTGCACTTAAATTTTGTTGAGTTAAACAAAGAGGCATCTGTCCGAAACCTGACTTTTCTTCTCTTACAATTTTTCTAACAGAATTTATCTCAATAAGATCTCCACTACACAAAGAAAAAAGGTAAAGAACTTGGCTCCTGCTACTTAAAGAATTGAAGATAGTTCATCCAAAGTATTCCTAAAGAATGTCATATTTAGATAAATTAGTTTAACACTTTCCATTTAAATATCCTTTACAACATATAAAACACTTTTGCAAAGGGTGGCAAGTAGGTCTGGCCCATATTTATAATCTCTTCTAGAAGGGGAAACTCAATCTTAAACAACTAAGTGATTTGCCAAGGTGATGTAGCCTTAGGTGGTGAGTCAGAATTAGAATCGGAATCTTTTGGATATAGGTCCAGTTTTCTACAAGGTGAGCAAGTGAAAGTGTTATTTCCCAGGAATGTTAATTTAAGTAGAAAACACTACTGGGAGATGTTTTATGCTACAAAAACATACATTTTAGTTGGAATTTGTTGTTACCCATTTACTGATAAGATACTAAATAGTATCCCACGTTATCATTATACCATTACAATAGTATGGTTATGATTATGTTATAAATCAAGAAAGGTAGATGTAAAAGGTGACTTGTCCAGAGAATGTTAAAATAAGGGATAGATTTCAGATGACGGCATAGATACATGTCTTGTTATACATCAATTGACATTTTAAAGGATATTCTTGGCTGAGTATTGGTATGATTCTAGATGGCTATTCCTCTTTTATAATATCAGCTATACAGCATTGTTAAGAAGCTTTGACTTTGGTCAGCCATGGACTATTGCAGAGAGAAATGGCAGCACATGCTATATTAGGTCCTCATTTTCTATTTTGGGAAAGAAAAGAATTCTTTAATATGAATGTGAGCTTTTTATGTACATAAAAAGGTTAAAAGGATTATGTTGGGTAATAGAATATTACACTTAAAGATTTACTCACTTCAAATAGAAATGCATTAGATATGTTAATATGCCTAAATGCATAAAAAGAATTTAAATACGATGATTAATTCATCACCTGTTGACAAATAACATTTTATACCTAATGTTAAAGGAGAAATATTTTTCATGAAATTGCCAGTTCCAATAAATATGCCAAACATGCCTGTAAATAAAAGGTGATGATGTTAGCCAGCACCTTATAAACTCTCTGAATTCAATCTACTCTAAGTAATATGAGTGCTAAAGAGAAGGGCAGTAAGAACACAGTGACAAAAGAAAGAGCTACAGCTAACTGAAAGGGAAGATGTTCCAGGTGTGAGGACAAAGGCACATGCATGGTTTAGCTCACTGTTTTGCTTTCTTGAAGCTGCAATTAATTTTCAAGAGGAAGTCACAAAACATATATTTGAGTGTTCCTGGGTAGAGACCTAAAATACCCAGGCTTTGTCATAGGCTTGGATAAATGCTTCTTTAGTCAGAAACATTTTTCCTTTTAAGAGAAAGTTTATGTTTTGACTATTAGGTATAATTTCAAAATGATCTATGTATTTGACAGTATAGATTATTATTAGCTTTTAGCTAGTGGATATTTTATAAACCTAATGACTAAATAAATAAAATTGGTTCCTGGCCTATTTTTCTTTTTAAAAACCAATACTAATTGTTCACCATACCATGATATGAAAGTTACATGGCCAAATATATAAAGAAAAAAATACCACTGAGAAATAGAGTTCCAAAGAAAATAGGAAAAATGAATGATTATTTTAATGTAAACAGGCTACCTATTCCTCAACATTTAGCTCATTACATTTTCTTTTAAAGTTATTCAACTGGAACTCAGGAACAACCCATCCTTTCCGTCTTTAGCTTCACAGCATTGAATTAAAACAAAAACAAAAACATATTATATATAAGGTTTATCTGGATTTTTTAAAACAAAAGTTTCCATTACTCAGCACCCTTTTGTATCCACAGGACAAGGATAACAAATGTTTCATAATGATGGTCCTGAAGTAGAGTGAGATTCTTCAGAATCTTATAAAACACAAAATCAAGAATAAATTATGGCAGATATCATTTACAGTTAAGCATATTTTTATTATCATTTGAAAATTATTCAAGATTTATATAAATTTTAATATTGTTTTCAGAGCAATTGATGCATCAGGCATGCAAGTAATAAAGCTTGAACTGTTCAGAAAAGTGGCAAGTTTGATCAATTTGATTTGGAATCCCAGTTCTGCTTCTTATTCATTAAGTAACCTTGAGCAAGTCATTACCTCAGTTTTCTGCCTATTAAATGGGGATTATATTAGTACCTACTCTATAGGGTTGTCATGAGGTATTAGATCCTGTAGGCAGGACATTTAGCACAAAGACAGGCACAAGATATACACTCCAAGAGAGTAATATATTATTTTAGGCTTACTGACTATTGTGGGAAGATGAGAAAACATCTAATCATATATGTAGTTAGGGAGAAGCTAAACAAAAATATCTTCCAATGGGCTTGACACAGTAAAGTTCACTCTGAATTAAAGAATCCATCGAGAGAGAGGGAGGGAGAGAAAAAAATGTCCTGACCTCAACCCTAAAATAAGTGAAAAAACAATTGTACTCTGAATAAGAGTATAAATTTCTCTCTTCATGTAGTGCAAAAGAAAGTAGCATGTCATATAAACAAATGCTGTATGATGAGTTAAAAAAAAAAAAAAAAAGGAAAGGGACTGACTGGTCCTAATTCACCTAGAGTTCCAAGGTCATTGCAGCATTTAACATAGGCATGTAGGGTACAGCAGAGGGGAGCGGATCAGGGCCGTGGCTTCAGGCCCAAGGCACCACTCAGAGAAGACACAACTGCAGAGGGAGGCCCTTCTCCTCTTGCTTCAGGCTGTTAAGAGAGGAAAAGCAAGGAAAAGCTACCACTGTCCCTGTAGCTTTTCACTAGCTTGTTTATTTACCCATCAAGAACCATAAGGACCTTTACTGCATAAAATGCCAAGTGTGGTGGTAATTGACATCAAACGATCCATGTCTACCAACAAATAAAAGACTAAAGTAATAAACACAGAGAGATGAGTGTTTAATGACCTTCAACAAATTTTTATTGTAAGATCCATAACAGTTAACTATATACACTGACATCTCTGGCCTGGAGCAGTCTCCGTTTTCAAAGTCAGAGGAAGAGACCCAAATCCTGCTTTGCTACAGTGGCCTGTAAAAGCTAGCTTGAGTGTATCTGCCTGGCACGAGCTTGCCGAAATTACCAGGCCCCTGAAACTACCACTACGTCCACAAAATTAGAATCTCTCCACCTTGAATACTCTCCTCTCTACCCCACCCTCCACATACATTCTTTTAACTCTTTCCATAGCTGAATAAAAATACTTCAGTCAGCAGATACTGTTAGACAACTTCTTCCCAAAACCAACACATGCAGACGTAGCATAATAAATACCATCATTCAAGATGCTCTTGAGTTTCCATAATCCTCAACCACTGGCCATAACTTAATCCTACAAACATCTGGCCATAACCTAAATTGAACGGTCATTTTGTCCATGTTAAGAGAACCTTGGGATGTTTCCCTGTATATGGATTTTTATTTGTAAACAGAGCATAAATAAATAGAGGAGAAAGCAACAATTGTCCCTCTGTTGAACATCACAGATTATAAAATCCCCACAACACAAAGCTAGAAAGAAGGCACAAATACATTGATTTCCTTTCAGGGCCACTGTCTAGTTTTCTTTAAGCACCCTAAGGCTTCGTTGAGGTCCATGGTCTGTGTGCCAGGCTTAATTTCATGCCTGGATTCATCACTCTTCACTGGGGAGAGTTCTTATCAGACTCTCAGACACAGGGATCCTCAGGTAAGGAGGCTGCCCCCCTCTCTCTCCTTGTCAACGGCCAACAGCAGATCTCAGCCCCGAAACAGACTCGGATAACACACATCAAGCCCCTCAGTAGGGGTGGGCTCTGGGGTTACTTGTTTTTTTGGGAGGTATCACACTAAGGTATATCATAATGCTCAATAAATGATCACTAATTTCAAGTCTATGATAAGTGTTTGGGAGATTAAATACAAGAATGGTAATAGTTTTTCTCTTCATGGTTCCCAAAATACAAAATTAGTATTTCAGTAAAAAAAATAAAATAAAAATAAAAGGATTTCAGAGGTTATGGATTCAATTGACAATGGCAGTAAGGAGTGGTAGAGGAGTATCAGTTTAGAGAAGACAAAAGCACCTCTGTATCCCAAAGTCTCCAAGATCAGTTTTAAAATAATGTAGGCTTTGGGCTTAAACCCAATTCCTTGTGGTTTATAAGCTTCTGCCATTCAAGGAAAGATCTTTCCAAAAGTTGCATAAAACTTGGGGCAGAAGCTCAGAGTCACGGGATTCCATTCTTTTGTCTGCTCAGAACAAAACGCTTTCTTGGAAATGCTCCTTCTAATATTTGTTTCAAAAAAGCGGCCGCCACATTCTGACAGCCCCTTACCTTCCACTTAAGACAAGTCAGCATCGGCCACTGAGCCAAACCTGTGCCAGGCATCAAGCGAACGCTCTGGCTGTTATGACCAGCCCAGGTCCATCAGAGTGCTTTCTGGGGTATTTTTATTTTTAGGTAAGACAGCAAGTCTTAGGGCCTCTATGCCTCTCCAGCAAGGAAATTAAAGATAGGGGTCTGATAGTTGCTGGCCACCATGTCCCAACCATGTAAAGAAGCTAGTCTGTAGGAAGAGGGGATGATATTGACATGCAGAAAGAAGCAAAGCAGGACAAGGGACAGAGATGGAAGCTGCTGGTGGCATTAGTCCCTGGTTCTAGTTGTCTTCCTCCCGGTAATCTGATTATATTATATTATACTTCAACCATACAGATACAGCAGACATAAATAAACTCAAGAGCATAGCTAATATCAAAATGTAGTAAAATAATTAGGAAGATAATATCTTTTTTTACCTTTGTTCTTAATGCAATTTAATTAAAAGTGCATATAACAAAATTTTTAACGATCAATCTATTTAACAGCCATCTTTAAAATTTCCTGAAAATTTTATCATCAGGTCTGGTATGAGCTGGACAGTATTAATACAAGCACATTCATGGAGCATTGGTAACCATATTTAGTTGGAGTTTTTTTTTTAATACTAAAGTTTTAGATTTTTATTTACTTATATCTATCAAAACTTTGTGGTATTGGCCTTTGGTATTACATTAGGAAGGTCTCCTCCTATTAGAATATTATAAAAATATTCATCTTTTCCTCTAGCTCTCTAATAATATTATTTTTTCACATCAAAATCTTTATCTGAAATTTATTTCCATGTAAAGTGTGAGGTAAGGATCTAAACTTTTCCCCTAAATGTTAGCCTGTTGTATTAATGTCTTTTATTTGAACAACCATCCTTCTACTTTACCTTTATGATATATTAAATTCTCACAAATTCTTGGATCTATTCTGCAGGTTTCTATTCTGGCCCACTGATTTATCTTTATTTTTTATGGCAAGCATCACACTGCTCTAATTAGTGAATCTTTAAAATACATTTTTACCTCTTTTAGGGCATCTTTCCCATTACTCTCTTAAATCCTTTCTGAGCTATTTTTGTGTAATTCTAAGTGAATTTGCATGATCATTTTTGTCAGGTTTCAAAAAATCCCATTAGAACCTTGACTGCATTTGCATTAAATTTTTACTTCCTCACAATACTGAATCCTTCCATCCAAGAACATGGTATTTTATACCTACATATGTGTATGCCTATAATTATATCTCTATTCATCGCCTTTTATTTCTTGTAGTATATATATATATGTATATATATATATATATACCTTTTAATTTAGGGCTTGCATTTTTCTTATTGTTTATTTCTACAAATATTCTATTTTGTTGCTATTGTTAATGGAATTTCTCATTCCATTCAATCAGAAACTTTAAAATACAAAAGTGTCAATTAAAAACGCTAAATTTTTGTTTTCTTGCACACTTCTAACCACCACTTTTTGAGCTCCCTTACTGATTCTAATAGCCCTTTATTTGATTCCTATCTGCAAAGAAAAATGTTTTTACTTTATTTCTAATACCTATACCTCTTATTTCCTTTCCTTGTCTGATTGCATTGGCTAGGACTGCCAAACAATATTAAATAGTGGTAAAAGTGGACATCCTTCCTCATTTCTTCTTTGTACACAAATTTCTCTAGCCATTGTCTTCAGATAGATACTTTTTCATTATTTTTAAGTAGTATCATTATGATCCCATTTAGCTAAGAGATTTCATTAAGATTGAATATTAGGTCGGGCGCGGTGGCTCACACCTGTAATCCTAGCACTCTGGGAGGCTGAGGCGGACGGATTGCTCGAGGTCAGGAGTTGGAAACCAGCCTGAGCAAGAGCGAGACCCCATCTCTACTATAAATAGAAAGAAATTAATTGGCCAACTAATACATATAGAAAAAATTAAACGGGCATGGTGGCACATGCCTGTAGTCCCAGCTACTCGGGAGGCTGAGGCAGGAGGATCGCTTGAGCCCAGGAGTTTGAGGTTGCTGTGAGCTAGGCTGATGCCAGGGCACTCACTCTAGCCTGGGCAACAAAGTGAGACTCTGTCTCAAAAAAAAAAAAAAAAAAAGATTGAATATTGATTTTTATTAAATCCTTTTCTGCATTATGAGAAGACATATGGTTTCTTTCCTTTGTTCTATTAATAAATTTTCTAATGTTGATCTGACCTACATTCCTGAAGCATACCCTCCCCTTAAATTATTCTTTTAACACTGAATTGAAGTGTAGCATGATGACGTCTACAGAACAGGTACAAAATGTACCGATCGATTTATTGATTGATTAACAATGAAAATGAAAGTCAACAATCTTCTCTGTCTCTGAGAGTTGAAATTGCTATGACTATTTTTTCTTCCTTAGGAAAATAAGGAAAACAATATTCATAATAATGAATTCATAAACAATATTCATAATAATGAATGCCAAGGATGAAATTTCCCTGGGTATTAAGTCTCAATTCCTGGGAGAATAAGTTACTGGCTTTTAAGGAGATTTTTTTTACATCCCTTGACTTGATAAATGTGAAAATGAATATGAAAAAATGGTTAGAGAGTTGGCCTAATTAGACACTGTTTACAATAGGTGGACATATTGGATAAGTTAACATCTAAAAAACAGACCTGTTGTGAGAATCCTTAGGAGATACTACTGTAAGAAAATTTAACTGGGCTAACAAGCATTGTAGTGACAATTTCCTGGGTCACAGACTGCGTCTGCCAGATCCATCTTAAAAGCGTGCCAACGTGGTCTCTTTTGCACTCCACCATCATGAATGGTCTTCCTCGCTGCTTCCGTGCTCCAGTCGTGAAGTCTGAGCCCAGAAGGGGGACCACCTCTTCCTCTCTCAGCCCCCTTCGTCCTGGCTATAGCCAGGTCTAGATCACCCCAAATATTCAAAATCAGTAAAGAAAGATGACAGCTTTGCCCCTGAAAGACAATTTCTGGGTTTTCATATTTCCTAACATCTAGCTTCAATTCCACACATTCTCTTTCTCTTACAGTTAGTGTTTTAAATTGCTCTGCCGAAATTCTCCCAAAAGAGTTCTTGCCCTTCCAGGTGGCCTGCCTCATTAGGAGTGAAGCTACTGAGAAATTACTACACAAAATCCAATACTCCTAGTTTTATTGAGCACCTACTATGTACCAGGTGTCAAAGCAGGTGCAAGAGGAGAGTAAGGAGGGGAAGATGAGAAAACCTTTAAAATAAAGATGAATCTGACTTGGTTCCTGCCTTGAGAAGCTTGTGAATTACCTGAGGAGTAAACACTAAAAACATAAAATTATCCCCTTAGGGTATTTTCTGTGGATTATGACTTCCAAATGAGAATTTCACATATGGAAGAATGTTATCTGCAAACACACAATACAAAGCATTTCATGCTACTTGATGTTTATATAGATCATTTTCCAAGAAAATAAAAGTGATTTATATATGTTCCTGCAATATCTACACATCCCCTCACCTGCCAAGGCCCCTGCTTCCCTTCACACACACATAGTCCTTTTATTAACTTCAAAGGGATCTTGCTGTATAAAGGGAGAGACCCACAGAGGCTGAAATGGACACACACTGCCATTAATCTCTGAACACTTCTCTGAGCTGGAGAGGCAGGAAATGCTGTTACAGCCCTTTAAAAACAAAGGAATTGGACATAAAGATTAATCAACTTTCCCAGAGCCAAAATAGTTCCTGGGGGTTGAATATGGCGGTGAAGTGCTTCAGCTCTGAAGTCAGACTGTTGGAATTTGAACACTGGTCCCAGACCTTGTCACCAGTACAACCTCAAGCACCTGACTTAACCTCTCTGTGGTTTCCTCACTAGAAAAATGGGGATAAGAATAATGCCTATTATGGGAGTTTATTTTGAGGATTAAGTGAGTCAACATGTGCAAAATATTAAAATACTGTTGATCACACATTAATTATTCAATAATATCTATAAAGATTATATTGGCACCAATAATGCAAATTATCTCCCAGCCTTCTGCGTAAGTATTAGATTTAGATCACAGCCAATACAGCAATTAAAACCTTAAAGATAAATGTCACCCCTAAGCCATCCCACTAAAATATTTAATAGAAATAATAGAACTAGTTCCAAACTAGTTCAGCAAACCTCAGACAAAATGAGGGCCCTCCCGTCTTCCTCTTCTTGTAATGTCTTTCTTTTCATTAGCCTGAGTGTCCAAAACTGAAACTTCCTTCACCTGAAATTATTCATTTCCATTGTGATGTTTCTTCTCTTTTTATGGCAGGGTCACAAAGATGACATAGGGCCTGAGAAGGATCATTTTGCCCCGAGAAGATTACCTGGTTATTTCCAAAGCGATGCTGCATATAAGTCTTGAGAAAGGAAAGATCATCTTATTCTTATGGGCAAGCTGTAAAAATTTTTTACACCTAAATCAAATTGTCAGGTCATTCTTCAATTCCAGTTAGCTTCATAAGGGATATATTATTATATGGTCATGATTATATGCTATGCTTCGAAATATTTATATACAAAACAAAACTAGGTATTAAAAAACTCATTCTGTAAAAACTTACTTTCTGTCCCCAACAGGCAAGTAGTCCTTATATGGGAATCTCTATTATAAATGTATTGCAATATAATAGAAGTAAGAATAATTAAAAATCCATGAAGTATACCACCACCATCCCCTAACTCCATCACTGCCCAGCAAGGCCTTAGATTATTAGCTTGTACTAACTGGAGGCTAATGTTCATCAATCTTCAGTAAAATCCTGAATTCAACCTCTATTTGAATCATTTATCTTTCCTGTAGTTACAGATGGGCACTTCTGGCCCCAGGCTGACTGACTCATGTCATAGACTGACCCCAACCACTGTGGAGTTCAGTCTTTGCCCGAGAGCCATTAGCATCAGACTAATTATGAATGCAGGTGACTTGTCCAAAGTCACACAGATAGTTTTAGCATTAGACTCACATGTCTGCTCCCTCAGAAACATTTTAAACATTACCACTACTGGATAAAATGCCTTAAGACATATGCCCAGCTGATAATGCATTGGACATCAAAGGCATTAAATAAAGAGCACAGAAATGACATTATTTATATTTTTAATTTGCTTCAGTGTAGAAGAGGCCTGTGAAATATCTGCTCTGACCTCAATGACCACCTTGTCTGGGAGCTGTCTGCCTCACCCTCCAGGGCACCCACAGCACAGCAGCTATGTTTTACCATATCATCTCCCTTCAAAAAAGGAGGGCATGGCCCAAGTGGGCCAATCGCACTCTCTCTCCCAAGAATTTAGTGTCTCCTTGACAAGTCTGCAAATATTAGCAGTATAAAGAGGACTAGAAAACCCAGTCGGGGGAGCTGCATGTTGTCATCAAGATGATATCACCTTGTTCAGAAACTCACTAGCCTTCCAGCAGGAACAATGGTCTGCAACTGGAGACCCAGTGACATCACAGGAAGGTGGCCCTGCCGCAAGCTGTGGGTGTGAGGCACTGCTCACCTGGGAGGATGACGCCACCTGGGTGGGGATGTCAGCAAGGCCGCTCTTTGACCTCCCTGGCTTCCCTGGCTCCACCTTCTGCACTGTCCGGGTATCATTTCCAGACATTATTTAGTAATTGTCAGGTGTATAATACATTGTTATTAACTGTAATCTCCATGTTGTTCAAGAAATCTCTTGAGTTTATTCCTCCTGTCTAACTGCAATTTTGTATCCTATGACCAGCATCTCCTAGGTCCATGCCATCACCCGACCCCAGCCCAGCCTCTGATAACCACGGTTCTAATCAATGCTTCTGTGAATTTAACTTTTTAAGATTCCACACATAAGTGAGATCATGTGGCATTTGTCTTTCTTTGTTTGGTTTATTGTATTTAACATAATGTCCTCCAGATTCATCCATGTTGTCACAAATGACAGAATTTCTTTTTTAAGGCTGAATAGCATTTCAATGTGTGTATGTATATACATACACACACAGTAGATAGATAGATAGATAGATAGATAGATAGATAGATAGATAGATAGATAGATCACATTTTCTGTATCCATTCATCTGTCAATGGACACTTAGGCTGACTATATATCTTGACTATCGTGGACAATGCTACAGTGAACATGGGAGTGCAAATATCTCTTCCACATACTAATTTCCTTTCCTTTGGATATACACCCAGCAGTGGAATTGCTGGATCATATTGTAGTTCTGTTTTTAATTTTTTTAGGAACTTCCATACTGTTTTCCATAATGGCTGTGCTAGTTTACATTCCTACCAGCAGTGTGCAAGAGTTCCCTTTTCTCCACCTCCTCACCAACACTTACCTTTCATCTTTTTGATAATATTCTAACTGGTACAAAGGGAGATCTCATAGTGGTTTTAATTTGAGTTTCCCTGATGATTAATGATGTTGAGCTTTTCTTTTTTTTTTCTATATATTTGTTGGCCATCCAGGCATTTACTCATTCACAGAAGGTGGTAAGATAATCCTCTTTAAAGGATTACTTGTAAATAATTTAAAATGTTACTATCTTACTTAGTAATCTTACTAAGGGTATTTATATTTCTATAGAGCATTGCTACTACTTATGGTAATAATGATAATTGCTAACAAGTCAGAGACTTCTGAGCTGCTGCAGGCCTCAGCCATCTGCTAAAGCTCCGCCACTCCCCTCAAGCACTCTCTCCTACTCAGACACCCACCCTACTCCAAGGTAGACTCCAAAAGTCCTGATGAAATCCCTCACGGTGGCCTTCCACCTCGGATTACCTCCTGTGTTGACTTAGTCCAGATGTCTCAGAATCCAACACACAAGGAGACTGACAGAATGGGATCTAGGATTGAGAGTCATTGCCGGGAAATGGAACCCATGGGAACGGATGGGGCCAAAGACTAATTTCTAGAGAAGGAAAGATCTAAGGGATGATAGAGGGAGAGGAGGAGTCAGAAAGGAAGAGGAAGAACCCAGAGAGATGTTAGTGAAGCTAAGGCAGGGAGAAAGCTTTCAAGCTTTTCAGCTTTTAAGAATAGGTGATGGGTGATAGAGCCAGAGGCCAGAAGAGAGATGAGGCACACTGAGAATGGCAGTGGGGCCAGCAACGGGGAGACATGGGCGCCCTGGGCTTACCTCCAAGCATGCACAGATGACAGGAGGGGCAGCAGCTGGCAGGAGCAGTCAGGACACACCAGGGAGGGGGACGACCCAGCAGCAACAGGCGGCCAGAGCTTGACTGGCCAACACTAAACACTAGTCCCATGAAGCTACCGATATTGAAGGTGCCACACTGGGGGAAATTAAGTCAATACTGCATAGAAAATATTTAAAAGACTGTTCATCAGTGTCCCTCCTACCTCACCACTGCCAAAAAGCCATCGTTTAGGCACTCCACACTGTTTCAGAAGAGTGCTACTATGCCCGGTGACGATGATGATGCCAAAATATTGACCAGCAGACACCCAGGTACGTGGGCTCTTCACCTGATTTTATTTATCTGCTCTCCACTTCCAAGACAGATAGAAAAATTGTCAAAAAAGAAAAATTTCAGAGATTTAGTCAACAAAGAAATATGGGGTCTGTACAGATTCAACGCCTCCCCCGTATCTTTTCCAGCCGCACAAAACAACAGAAACTGATGCTTGGGATAACAGCCCTGAAATGAAAGACCCACAGCCACTGGAGAAATGCTTACTTATGTTCAGATACTTCCCTGGACAAAAATTGTGTATTTTAAAAGCTCTATTCTGCTTAATCTTGACAACCAGCTGAGGTAGATATTACCTGATTAGTTACCTGGTTAGTTAATCAAATTCAAATGGAGTAATCTTTGGTTATAGATAGTCTAACAACAAATTTATGTTGGCAATATTGTAGATAGTCTTGGTGCTCCTCTGAGTTTCAGAAATCAAAAATTAAATCACTTAAGAAGAAACTAATCTCATGTAATCAAGGAAATTTTTTTGAAATATTCCATTCCTTTATTCCTTCCTTTTACTATTTTTAAATTATTGAGATATAAAATGGAAAAAAGAAACAATGGGTTTGGGGTGTTTTATTATATTCCTTGAGGTTCAGGAATAACAAATCTAATGGGATTTTAAGTTTATAACTTGGGAGCATGGGTACTACTGAAATATCTGTACCCTTTGTCGTGCACAAATCCATCACTAGGGCTTTATCTGAAGGAGATGGGAGAAGACATTCCTCACTTCCATGTGAAGCAAATGAAACATAAATATTAAACCAGTAAATAAAGATGCCAAAATTATAACTCATTTCTCCTGATTTTCTTTCTTTTTTATTCTATTTTATTATATTGTTTTTTACCCATTAGAATCTTTGAACTTATTAATAAAATTAAGGTGTGTTGCCCCAATGAACATTAATCAGTGAAATTTTGCATATATCAAGGCTGACCCAAATGTTTTTATACCTGATTAGGAATTACAATATCCAACTAGAATGAACAGTACTTTTTATATTCTCTTACTCTCTCTCTCGTTCTCCCTCTCTCTCTCTCTCTCTCTCTCTCTGTCTCTCTCTCTCTCTCTCTCTCTCTCACACACACACACACACACACACACACACACACACATACACGTGCACGCACCCCAGACAGCCAGACAGCCATTCTGTCTAGGATGTGATTGTGAAAAGCTGTTGGCTGTTGACTGACAGACCCCTCTGGGTACCCAGTGATGGCTGATTCATTCCCCTTCTCCATCGGCCAACCATGTTGTCGGAAAGATGGCCAGCTATGAAAAAAGAATTGGTCCAGAAAAGGGCAGATGTGCAAAGGGCAGCTGTTTCCCTTCTCTCTCGGGACATCCAGGTGCCATTACTAAATTTCCTGTATGCAGGGCCCGGGAAAAGTTCATTGACCTCAGGCAGGGGTGGTGGGGTGAGTAGGGAATACTTTTTCCTTTCAAATCTTTCTCTACCCATTGTAACCGGAGGATTACCACTCACTATGTTGTCTTATAAATTATTCTTATAAGATTTATTGCCATTTCTATGCTTCAAGTCAAACATTCTTTTAAGGCCAAACAGAGTAGTAATTTACTGGATTTGTGTCTCTAAACTATCTTATAAATAGTTGCTCTCTAGTTCAAGGTGAATAACAGTCGGTGGCAGGCTAGTATCAAAGAATACTGATTGCAATTCAATTTTATTACCTTTGAGGATTCACCCTGAGGAATAGAGCAGACTGGTCAAAAATCTATAGGCTGATCATCATGGGTTTGTATTAGAAAATCCTTTCCAAGCAAATACCTCCTTTCTTCATTGATGACCATATATATTTTTTCTTTCCTGGAGATACCAAGATGACAGTGTTGCTAATCATTCCTGCAGTTATGGCTGAGGCAGGCAATGTGTGCTCTTCCCAGCCAGCTTGCACAGAAAGCCTGATCTCCAGGTTGTGGCTGCAAATGCTTGTTTAGACTCTGACGTACCCAGTAAACTCACTCTCCCTGACACCACTGCATATAGCAACGAATACAGTGTTAATGCCAGTCCAGCTTCTCACTCTTGATAATTTCACCTACCATTTAAAGCTCAGATGACACGCTTGCAAGAGTCTCAGGAAACTAGATACTCCATCTGGACAGATTTAACTCATAGTTCTAGAAATACTCCCATTAGCCTATGATCTTTGACTTGGCATGGAGTTTGACAACACATTAAGACATTTTTCTGACAGTTAACCTACCAAAGGACACACAAATTCTTGATTTCCCCAGAAGTATATGGAATATTTCAAAATGTGTCACTGGACATAGCAATCCCAGAAAACCTACAGTAATTTAGTGGGACAATATGAAGAATTCTAGACTGTGAAACTCAATTCTGGTGGTGATTTTTAGCCTGAGGGAACACCACAAAGTTAAGCTAAGTTGCATTTGTTTCTGTTTTCTTTCACGTCCTTAAAACTTAGAGATCAGTTAACCAAAGTAAAAAATTAACTTCTTGCCAAAGAGTTCTTTCTCTCATAATCTCACTTTTCAAGTCTGAAGCTCTTCTGACTTCAATGCTTCTCCAGAGCTGAGCTCTGTATGTAGCAAACAAGATTTTGCTAGATGTGTGTATGTACTGTCTTAGCAGCCAGATGCTGATGAAAATTAAAGGTGAGGAACAGGAAATGAAGTACAAATGGAATTGGAGTGTCTGTGTTATTGGTGATGCACGTGACAAAGGAACCAAGTCATTACTGCGGAGTGCAAAGGATCTGCGTTAATGTAATAACTATATAAACTTTATTAAAACTACCTGGCAGCTTCCAAAAGAAGGCTACTGCTGCATTAAGGTAGCTAGCTACCTCAATGTTCATCCTGTTATATTGCTGGTTGCTATGGCAATATCCTCCTAGGTATTTGTAAGGTCACAAAAGGAAGAGCTAACCCTCTTACTCCTGGAATAACTAATGTGGTTCTGTTACTTGCTTGATGTAAATGGTCTCAAGTGACAGCAAACTGTACATATAGTCAATTACAACTGCTCAAAGGAAATGATTTGTTGTAACAGCCGCTGTTCAACCTCTGTGACATCAATGTTTCTATGGAAACAGTTGCCTATTGCACTGCTTTGAATTGAGTATTGATCAAACTAGGGCCAACACTATTTCAGAGACTTGCTACTTTACTGTGTGGCAATTTACGATAGGAACTCATAACATCACTGTATATTTCAAGCCCCAAGGAACCAATTTAGCAGACAGTTACAGTAGAATATTAACAGAGGTCAATAATGGAAGTCTGATTATAGTCCTAGGACAATTATTCAATGCTTTTGTTGTCTGCTCTTTCAACATTCTGGCAGCTATTACAGTTTTCAAATAATAATATTCATGCCTAAAGAAAGTGTTATATTCATTCATCTTCTATTTTAAACTTTATTTTTCATTGTTATGTTATCTATCAATACAATTATTCAGCTATATTAACCAAGCTATGACCCCTCAGAAGTAAATAACTATTGATCAGGGAGTAAAGATCTACTGGTGCACAACACTGTTTTCCATTAATGATCTTATTGGCCCAGCTGATAAGATGGTGCTCTCCAAACAACTGAAGATACAAAAGTAAAGGATAACACAGGTCCGAATTCCATGGAAAATAAAAGCCCAATCCCCCATCTCTGTTGAAGATTGGATTCTCCAACCTCAGTTGAAAGAGTAGTGAAAATAAAAACAAAAATAATGCCAAGCAAAATCTGTCTGTAAGCTCTTCATTCTACATAATATTTCCATTGTCTATGGATGTTTAATTCAATTTTCTTTGAAAACAGTCTTCATGATGGTCTCATCAAATCCTCTCCTTTTAAAGATGAGGAAGCAAGAGTCCAAAAAAGTGATGTGGCCTGCCTGATGTCTTTCAGAAAATAAATGTTACCCTTACAATTATATGTGTGAACAACATTATGCCATAAAAAAATTCATGAGTTAAACTTTTGTCACTCATCTGAATGAAAATACATGCCAATTATCTCTACTTTAAAATTGATTTGTCAGCCAATCCCAGAACTTTGGGAAGCCAAGGCAGGGGGATTGCTTGAGGCCAGTAGTGCAAGACCAGCCTGAGCAACATAGCAGGATCTCTTCCTTAAAAAAAATGTAAAAATCAGCTAGGCATGGTAGCACATGCCTGTAGTCCTAGATACTCAAGTGGCTGAGGCTGGAGGATCCCTTGAGCTTAGGAGTTTGGGGGTGCAGTGAGCTATGATTGTGCCACTGTACTCCGGCCCCAGTCAACAGAATGAGACCCTATCTCAAAAAAAGAAAAAAAAAAAAGATTTGTGAAGAAACTTGGTCAACTAATTCTATAAAATTGTTTTTTTCTACCCCTCCTCATTCCAAAAACAGAATTTGAAGCACAGAGTCAACCAACTCATTGCAGTGACATTGACCATAGCATAGCCATTTTTGTGACAGTGAAAATTAATTTTTGAAGCTGAAGTTATAAAACTTCAGAAAGCACTTGAACAGCATGGATACACGCCAAAGAAGGAGAGCTATCTATGAATGAAATCTGTTTCAATACGTGGATAAAAGTACAACTTTTTTATTACCATAATTGAAAAATTATAGCTTGGGGAATAGTTCTTGTCAGGTAATAACAAATTCATCCACCTGGCTGAAAGAAGCTTGTCCTCATATAAGGAAAAAGGATATTCTCCTAGCTCAGCTATTAATTTTTAAAATTCTATCTGGATAGCTTAAAAATAAAAATCAGTAAAAAAAAATCAGTCCACATAAAGTTTAAAGTCATACTAAAATCAGTCTGGATCTTATTATAATTTTCCTTTAATCAACTAAGACTTTAAATTAGTCTTCCTGGTGATAAATATTTTCTCTGCTAGGAGGTGAACTTTCCTTGTTCATAGCAAAAATATTTATTGAGCACCCACTAACTGCCAGGTACGGTTCTGAACATTGAGGCACAGGTGAACAAGGTTAGATCCTGGCACTTGCAGAACTTGGGTTATTTGCCAAATGGATTCTCTCCAGGTCCTTAGACACCAAACCCTGATGATGTAGCAAACAACATCCTCCTCAACGCTCTGCCTGTAAAGACAACATTGTGTTCCAGGCTAGACTTGTAAGGCTATTAAGTTCATGACTCCACACCAAAGTGAAATTTAATAGACACCGTTTTGCAGGAGAACCAAACAGTGCCTTCCCTGAAATACTGATTTTGGTTAACATCTAGGTATTGAGGAGCAATAAACAATAAATAAAACTTCTAGTAGGCCACCCATCTATGCCTAACTTGGAAAATGTACATTCCTAGTCTATCTTCAAGTGCAAAGAGTCACACCTTCATCAATACATGAGTTAGCTTACTCTCAAATCTGTATATATCATACAACTACATCTATCTATACACACATGTGAGTAAATATACATGTATGTACACATGTGTGTGCATAATTTTTAGCTCTGTTAGTAAGATAATGTGGAAGAGCTTTTACCAAAATGGTGACACTGATTGTAGTCTATGGATCTCAAACCTTTTTGGCTTGGGCCACTCCTAGTTAGTTTATCCAAACCGTGTCGACTATATATAAAAAAAAAAAAATGAAAGTGAGGTGAAGCAAGATTATGATGAGGTAATCCTGGATGTAGTTAATCCATAAATGGTATTAAGTTATTAAACAGCATATTAAGCAGAAAGGGGCTAGTACACACCCCTGCTTTACCTCCACTGGGGCCATCAAAGGCCCTAAATTGAAGTCATGTTGCTTAATCCATGTCCAGAGTGAAAGCAAGAGAAAGGCTCAGCAAACTCCCACTACTAATCTACATTATTCCAACAGATGACGGTGCAGAGTGGTGAAGGCCACAGATGTCACAGAGGAATAGCCACTAAAGCCCACTTGCTCCTTATGCTCCTTGTGATTGTTCAAAAGGAAACTGACTTGCATTTTTCTTATAAATTTGTAAGTCCACAATCTATAGAAATCCAGGGTCAGAGCAGAGTAAGAGCCACAAAGTTCAAGGTGGTTAAAAAGGGAACAGAGAGTTTCTCAGGCGCCACCAGGAACCCAGTTCCACTAACCTCGTCCCCAAACCATATACACCTCAAGTAATGATGTCCCAGAATCTGCTCTCCATGCTGGACCAGTCAGCCTCACCTCCTCCTCAAACAATGGATTTAGACCTTCAATTTTAAGTCAATCAAACATTTGTAATAATATTTAAATTTAGTAAGGTTCCGGGGAAGTTCTTCTTCCATTTTGGCTTTCAGAATCACCTAACTTTGCTGGCTTTGCTTTTTCTATGCAATAGTTCTGGCCAATAATAGGCTTTGCCAGGACAAATCCCCTATTTGCAAATACCCAGCAGGGCTGTCAATGGTTTGTAAAGGCGTCTCAGTCCTCTATTAGAGTTAGTTCTAGAAGGTTCTCAGAAAACAAAATGACAGTCATAGAACCCTGTAGGCCTTTCGATCCAATGCTTTTCAGCTCCCATTCCAACATGAGAACAGAAAAATGAAGGGTTAAATTTAGAGTGTTTATCACGCAGAGAGATGCAGTACCTACTTTCTTTTTTCACTTTCTTATGGTGCTGACCAAGACCAACATTACTTTGAGGACAACAGATATAATCTAATTTTTCAGGAAAAAAAATAAAACCACATAGTAAGTGTTTTCTTTTAGTCAGTTAGGTAATAAATAAATTCAAGCTGGGCCTGGGCTTCATTCTCTACCATTTATATCAGTCAAACTAAAGACTATTAAATGCACTCTTTTCAGAAGAGAGGTGATTCTTTTTTAAGATGAGTTGTAACCGCTCACTTCACACTATTTCTGTGTATCTAACCCATCCTTATCAGAGCCACCAGTACCATGTTTCATGTCAATCATTTTGCACCTTTTGGAATTGTGTATTGTTTGCAAGCCTGAAACCAGCTGTTCCATAGAGAAGATAAAGATGGGCTAAGTGCCTTGAAATTGCATACGTGAGAAAAGAATGCGTTATTATACAGAGAAAAACTCACCCCATCTAGGTGCCCACCACAATGAGGCTCTCCATGGTCATTGGTTCAGGTGTTTTCCAGTCACTTCCTATTTTGCCTTATTCCTTCATTCTCCCACAGAAGCAAACATCAGTTTTTTAGAAAGTATGAATTAGGACACCTTGGGCTCCACATGTCCCGATGTGTAAAGAAAAGTTATGCACTGTATAAAATACTCCAGACTCAAAATCAAGAAAAGGATGTGGATTGTGGTGAGTGGGGTCCAGAATGGCTGAAATGGGGAGCTGGTTAGCTAGATAGCAGGTGCCCTTAGAATGATCAGGCAGTGGTTCTCAGTCTTAGCTTCATGTTAGAATAATCCTCTGGGGAGCTTTTTAAACTCCTGATGCCATAGTCTCATCCAAGACTTATTGGATCAAATTACCTAGATGTGGGACCCAGTAGTTTTTTAAAGCTCCTCAGGTGATTCCCAATGTAGCCAAAATTGAGAACCATGAATAAATATGCCCACCTTGGAAGTATGCTTAATTTCTCCTTCTAGGCAGAATATGGATATTCCTCGTACTGATGGTTTGATCCCAACACCCATCCTTTCTTATTAAGGATCTTCCTGCAGCCAGAACAGCTGTTAGAGCACAGAAAATGGGAATTCCCTTAGTGAGGGACACAGCAACACTTTAAAGGATGCCATAACCAACCATTGTGCTGAGTATTATAGCAGGCACCAGTATAGCCCACTTTCCTAGAAGGGACCATGATCAAATAGGGAAAAATGATATTCCTGAACTTTAATATTGTTGAATTTACAAGATACGGACTTTGGAAACTAGTTGGTGCCTCCTTGGCATTAGGCTCGCAATACTAGTAGTGCCACCTGATGGATATTTTCCAATCACATAAATTAAACAATTTCATTAGACCTGAATGTCCAGGACCTTTTAAAATAACTAAGTTGTATAATCGTTTTTTCTGCTCAAAAACTCTTTGTGAAAATATCAACATTTAATATGAATATTTACTAAACACTTCTTAATTACATTGGTCTATGAAGCATAAGAAAGGAATGCAATTTGAAGCAAGAGTTAAAGAAATTAAACACCCGAGACAGGTTAGTAATTACTCCCTAATCAATGCCATTATGTTATTTGGCCTTTCCTTAACGTCCTCTAGCCCTGGTATTATGTCCCAAGCCTAAGAGAGAGCTTTTAAAACTCTTTTTATAGAGCCAATAATCTTAAAACTCACAGAATTTCAGAACCACAAGGGAATTTAGAGATGATCTGATTCACCTGTGGCTCTGCAGCTCTAGGCACTACTATCCTGATATCCTTGGCAACAGTTTTACCAGAATTTATTATACCATTATACAGAAATGCTCAGTGCAAGCAGGGGAATGTTTCTTCTGCTTTGGGCTATGCTTTGGAGTAAAGTTCAAACTTGGGTTATTCAGGCCAAAAATTGTTTTCGAATTAGGTAAAATAGATCTTTTGGTTTACCCTTTTATTCTTAGGGTATATACCTATGTCCAGGGGTGGGATGGGTTCAAGTTACAGCTGTCACACTAACCTGGAACTTCTTACTGTCTTTATCCTAGGAACCTATTGCTAAGCCCAGCTGCTCATCTCAGCTGCTTCTTATGATGATGAACTACTGCTCAGAGGCTCTCCTCTCCTTTTTCTGGTTTGGAATCACTGGGTTAGTCCAATCAACCAGGCATACCTACATAGACGGAGGAGCCAGGGATGCTAGACATCTTGCAAATCATGTGATAGCCCTACTCAACAAAGAATTGGCCCACATCCTGAGTGGCTTTTAAATGTCCCACTGGACACTCATGTGGGTTTAAAAAAAAACCCTATTTGAAATCACCTGGGCCTAGAACCACCTTCCATTTTACACATAATCACAAATTATTTATTGCATGATTATAATGTACACTGAATTTTTTTGGAAATGCAACTACTATGAAAATGGAAGGAAGATTATACTTTGTTTTGTTTGGAACTTGAATAAGAGATGTTCATCATTTTTCCTCTAGATGTTCATCATTTTGAGTGTTCACCACCAGTGGCAGTGCCACTCATGGCATTTGAAGTCACCAATATACCACACCCATATGGTCTGAATTCATAGCTTCTACACCCATGGACATTCTACATATGAGTACAAGCACCTGATTACTTCAGACAGCTTCTGTAGTCATGTCCAAGCATTTACATCTTGAAATTATTGTAAATTATTTTATTATAGATGCTTTCATTTTATGTCTCCTATATAGTACATTTAAGGCATTATTTTTTAATTATGCATATAAATATGTAGAAATTTCATTTCAAGATAATAAAGGGAGCATTACAAAAATACTGGTTTTTAAAAGGGGCTGGGTGGTCGAATTTACTAGGCCATCTTTCACTGCCCACTGCCTCTTACTGCCCAATCCTGTATTTGTTTGTTTTCTAATTTATTTATTTATTTTCTTTTTTCAAATTTCAGAATATTATCTTTGCATCACCCAAGCCAGAGTTACAAGCATGCCGATCCCCCCCGACATGCATGGGCCAGCCAGATGCAACTTCTTCCACTCCCCAGATTTATCTCCATAAAGTATTTTTGGTTTGGGTTTTTTTTTTTTTTTTAATCCTTTAGCTTTTTTTCCTCTTGGTATATATCCTGGAAAAACAAGAGATAAGCTCACATTATTAGTGACCCTTATTTTCTAATCAGGACATTATACCTTGACAATTAAACTCACTCTTTTAAGTTGCTAACCTCTGTTCTTTCCCTGCCCCTTTTCTCAGTGAATGAGGCTGTGTGCTACAATGCAAGAACACTGACTACCTGGGTTCAAGCCCCACCTCTGCTTCTTATCTGACCTCTGACAAGTTGTAATGAGTTGCCTTTCAAAATCCCATCCAGTAAACACATTATAAATATGTACCTTCCCTTCCAATGGGTTGTGAAAATTCAATGATGTACGCTATGTGAAAGTGCTTTGTAAACTGTAGGTAGGTCAGTGACTCCACTCCACATGCTGTGGTGGAAAACCAGGGGCCTTAGAGTCTGACATCTCTGGTGGGCTCCAGCCTCATCCACACCCCGTGGGAGAACAGGCTGTGTACTTGGTTCTCTGAGCTTGTAAACATGGGTTAATGACCCCCAATTTAAAGAATCTTTGTGATGATTAGTAATGAATGACATATGAGGGCACTTAGCACCCAGCAGGTACTCAATAAATGAGAGCTTTTACTATTTTACAGAGAAAGGAAACAATAAACTGGATAGAACTAAATAAATCCTGTCTATAATATTTTTCATTGCACAGGAAGATTTGGAATAGGGGGTTTGATCTTGGAACCCTGGAGTGCCAAAAGTTCCCTCCAGGAGCCTACCTCAATGAGGTTTGGTTAGTAGAGGAGGTATTGCTTTTGTTCCCATTTTACAGGTGAGAAAATCAAGTGGTTATATTAGCGGGTGGTACAGGTTAGAATAGGATGGGAACCAAGGTCTTCTGATCACTGTACCTCTGTGTTGGTGTTTCTACCTCCACCTCTCATCAAGCATGCTGTGATGCAGCCATGACAAGCACTCCCAAACACAGCATCCTAACAAAACTTCAGCACTAGAGCAAAGTGCAGAGGGATGCTAGCTGGCAACTTTGGTAAGTTTTAACTGGCAAACATCATCTAGAAAGATCTTAAATAGAGCATATCCCATGACAAGTCTTGGGAGAAGTCGTTCTAAAAATGCCGATTTTTCTTCTAAAAGCAAGAAGACCCCTCCACAAGCGGGTAGTTTCAGTGTCCTCTCCTAGGTCCTCCAGCACCCCAGCCCCTATATTTCCAAAATCTAGGCTGTATTAAGCACTTCCCAAAAATCTAATTTCATCTCAGACAAGGCTTAAAAGATCTCTGAGGAGCAAGAATCCTGTTGGCATGAATTAACCAAAGTCTGGGGAAGTCAAAGGAAGATAGCAGAAAATAGGGAAAGAATTATTAGTGGCCTAGGGCAGGAGATTTCAACTAAATGTCAAGCCTCTTTGAACTTACTGCAATATGGATTCCTATTCCCATGAATAGGAATGGTCTATGGGTCTTCTGATCTTTGGTCTTCTGGACCCCAGAACCAGCTAAAGATTTAAGCATATGGGTCATGGACCCAGAGGGCTGGCAGTAAACAACTTAGGTCCTGGACTCCCCTAGAACGACAGTTGGAAAACAGTCACAAATATAACCACTGGCAAAGCAATGGCAGTCTGAAACCAGCTCCATTCCCTGTCTCTGAAGGACCTCTGATATATTTTAAAGGCAATAGTTCTCCTTTAGGAAAACTATTGCTAGAGTGTACCCCAGAAATCCACACTGAATTTAAACAATAAGGAGATGCCATAAATTCTGTTTGGATTTATGAATTAACTTAAGGGAATACTCTATGTACAATAGAAAAGTTCTTTAAGCAAAGATATTTCAATGTAAATCTGAACTAACTCTGAACTTTTCAATAGGATACCTAATATTTTATGTCCACTCAATACATCATGACATCACAATTGTCTTACATCTTTTTTCCAGCATCTATTCCCTTCCTCTAACTGTCCCCATTAAGAAGGTCACTATGACTAATCTTAACCTTTGAAGTAAGAGGAGGGTGGTACACACATACCCCGACATGTATTTTTTCTAGACTTCTAAAGCAAGTATTGACTTGAAAGATCTTTATGATTTTTCTCAGGAAACTGATGAAGTTATTGGATCGGGGCCAGGAATATGCCTTCTCCAAAAGCTGCAATTTATGCTGAAAATATCTCAGGAAATACAAAGTTCTTGAGAGTATACCATTTCAGTTTTTTTCTGCCTTAGTTGCAGGCATGTAAACCATAAATTTTTGATGTTCTTTCAAGCTCCCCGGCCTCTGACAATATTGCTTGCATTCCATCATATCGTCATTCTAATGGATATGAGGGTAGAGCCTCACCCCATCACTTACGTGAATGGAGAAACCAAGGCTCAGGCAGTAAAGATAACCTACTCTACTGCCTGTGACCAACCTTCTCGGACCTGACCTCCACAGAGAACTGGATGGCTGGACTGGGAGGGCAAGAGCAGAAGTGCTGTGTGTGTGTGTGTGTGTGTGTGTGTGTGTGTGTGTGTGTGTGTGTGTGTGTGTGTGTGTGATAGAGTGAGCGTTTGGGGTTAGAAGTGAAGGATAAAGGTGAGACCTGAAGTGACAGAGCAGGGGATTCTCTCAAACACTGAGGATGTGGAGGAGGGAGCCTGCAGCCTTTGTTTCATTTCATGACTATTGATCCACAGAAATTCATTACTTCCTATATTCCAACTTCAAATTCAGCTCATCATGGACATTTGGCCACACACGCACCATGAGAGGTTTCTTCCTCAGGGTAACATGTCAGAACCAGACAGGGGAGAAACAGGAACTCCCCAAAGTCCGAAGTCACTGGACAATCGGTTTCTTACAAACCTTCATCTTCCCCTTGGGCATACCTTTGAGGGGTGACCATGAACCTCCTAATTCCCAAACCCTCATCCTGCTCTCTGCTTTTCCTTCACTCTGGTCTGGACCACCTCGTTAGGAAAATGACTTACAGCTTGGTGATGCATTGCTGAGTTGCTCTTATTTATTTGGTTCTCAAACACAAAAGCACAGACCTAGGAACAGCACTATAAGCCCCCTTAAATACAAAAATAAAACTTGATATTTCCATAAGGTCACAAAGAAAGGCATTGGGTCTGGCTTAGCTATTCCCACGAGTTCTCTCCAGAAGTCAGAGGTAAGGAAAGCTGTATTTCCCAGCGCGGGGACATAGCATACACCTTTATTACTGAAAGAGGATGTTTTTATTTGCACTGCATTATACCCATAAATTCCATCCACTCAGCAAGTCAAATTATTGCTGGCCTCCAAAATACATTAAGTTTGGGTTTAAATCAGTCACTTTTGAAGATATACTGCAGCCCACTTCCTAGCCATATTTGTAATATATTCACCCTGCAAATGTTCTTTAAAATGCATGGTTTGTGGAGTTGTCTTACTTCAGTCAGCCATGTGAAGATATAAGGAATATAAGCTCTAATTTGCAGTTTCTTTGTGTGCGTGACTGTTCACGATCCCTACCCATAGAGCTAATGGCTGCCGAAATGCTTTCATGCTATGAAGAGAAAGAGCTCTCTGAATCTGAATCAAATGAGAATTAGAGATATAATAATAAACAGCAATGGGAAAATATAGGGCCCTGAGAAGTTTATGTTAGAATTTGGTGACAGCAGACAGGCTTTTCCAGATAATGCTAGGAAGAGGGAAGCCCAGGAATTATTTGGAATGCTTGAGCAGTGTATCGTAAGATTAAGTTATGCTTAATGGAGATACGCAAAATTTTTTACCCTTACCTAGACTTCCTGTTTTATAAAGTTCCATGTTTGTGTTCTTCATCAATTGTGGGTCAAATAATTCCAACAGAATGAAGTGATTTGGAGAGTGCACAGAAATAGGTTGATTATCATTTTAAGTGGCTGAGAAAGGGAGATTTAGGGAAATAGACCAGGTTTCCATCATTCCCTTGGGAAAGAAGGCTTGTTTTCTCTGAACGTCCCTTTGTCAGGCTGCTGTGTTTGACGAGGAGGAGATGCGTGTGGTGCGGGAGGGACGTGCGTGGTGGCCCCTGCCAGATGCTCAGCTTTCCTCTGAGCTGAGAAGGAAACCTGGGCCCGTCAAGCCTGTACAAAGCAGGACATGCAGACAGTTTCGCACCTGTCACCATTGTTTATGCCCACCTAATGTCAAAGGCTATTTTTTTTTTTAAGATAAAAGCCAAAATCTCACAAAGAAAGCACCGCAGCATTCCACACACTCAAGGCACCATCTTTAAAACAATGTGCTCTGGACCATTCTTTGTTTTCCCAGAAGTCGGGCACACATATTTTTCCTTTTCAAGGCTATTTGTGAGGCACTTTCCCACCAAGGTATACAAAACTACTACAGTAAATATCTGGTGAATGTTTAGATATGAATTTTACATAAGTCACAGGGCCAATGATACCTAGAATATTCCACATTCTCTGATAAACACAATATTTCTGCCTAGATTTGGGGGCTGACATTTAATCTCAGGATATAATAATATTAATAACAACTACCATTTTGGGCACTTACAAACCAAGAATCTTGCTGAGCACCTTACATTTATGATCTCCTTTATACTCCTATCAACCTTATGGTAGATATTATTTTCATTTTGCCACAGGGGACATCAACAATCTGGATATCACTCTCTCCAGAGCTTCTTTAATTATTACCTATGTCTACCACCATGATTACTATATACTGAGGGTCTTGTTGGAGGCAGCTTGCATTCACTTGCAAGAGCTGACTGTTAAATCTGCAGGAAGTCTGTGAGCTGGTGGTTGTCATATGGGTAGCTTGAAATTGACCACAGTGGAGTATTTACACCATGGAAATTGACAAATGCTATAAATCAGGGCTTTATTTATTTATTTCTTCTTTTTTTTGAGAGAGAGACAGACAGACAGAGAGACATGTCCTAAACATTTACCAACATACTACTGCCAAGAAAGAACATTTCCAAGTATCGTAGACTTATGCTGGCTCTTTTTCCAGTCCACATTTTTGTCTCCAAAACATGTAATGTGACAAAGTTAGCAGTAAAGCAGGACAGATATCTGGAGAACGGTGCCAACTCCTCTGCTAGGAGTGCACTTGCTGCAGTCTCAGTGTCAGAGCCCCATCTGGCTTGACTCTGTCCTTTCTCTTCAGATATAGTCACACATCACTTAATAAAGCAGGTAAGTGCAGAGAAATGGGTCGTTGGGTGATTCCATTGTTGTGAGAACATCGTCCAGTGGACTTACACAAACCTAGATAGTGTAGCCAACTACACACCTAGGCTATATGGCATAGCCTATTGCTCCTAGGCTACAAACCTGTACAGCATGTTACTGTACTGAATACTGTAGGCAACTGTAGCACAACAGTAAGCATTTGTGTATTTAAACATATCCAAACATAGAAAAGGTAATGTGTTGCACCACAATGCTATAATAGCCACAACATCACTAGGCAATAGGGATTTTTCAGCTCCATTATAATCTTTTGGGACCACCATCATATATGTCGTCCTTTGTTGACCCAAACACTGTTACATGACATGTGACCGTACTTACATCACTCACTGCCTGTGAACCCCAAGGCAGAACAAATCCAAACATTGGATAGTCGTCTTTGATGAAAAATTCTATAAGGCAAATTCAGTTCTTGTGACTCAAAATTAATACCCTCAGCCTAAGGCACCAATTAGTTTTTTCTCAACTCTTTTACTTACCATCAGGTGACTATACTGCAAATCCAAAGGAAAGATATATTCTGAACACAGAGGGCATCCCTTTATATCCACAACCTAACCTCCACTGGGGAGAGTCATGCTCAATATTTTTTATTGTTATACCATTAACATTAATTGAGTGTTAATACTGAGCTTATATATAACGCAGAGACCATTACTATACCTGTTTTCTTGGCAGATTGTAGGAACAGCATGTTTTTGATATCTTGGATGGCACCAAGCTCGCTATTATTTCCCAATGAAGTCAGTTGCTCCTAATTTCCTGAACATCTGTGCATCAAATTCATTAAATGGCTAATGAATCCAGACATATAAGGTTCATAAAGATATTTATATCTGACATTAACAAAATGGCACTCCTGCTTTGTCCCTCTACGTGACACCCTTAAGACAATCAAGTTTTTGTCACTGGCTGGAACCTGGTAGGGGAAGCTAAATTACTGAAATCAGTACCTTCATGTTTCCTCTGGGACAGAGGGCCAGAGAAACCAAGACTCCAAATGCTCAGTGAGTATAGGACAAAGAAAGGGGAATAGTTGACAGGGGTGCAGTCAGAGTCAGAAGTGTCCATATTCTATAAAGCCATTTATATTAGAATCTCAGCAAATATCCATGGGCAGGATTTTATCTGGGCACAAGTCCTCAACCCCTTTTAGTAAATACCAAGGAGTATGATTGCTGGATTGTATAGCAAGAGTGTGTTTAGTTTTGTAAGAAATCATCAAACTGTCATCCAAAGTGTGTGTACCATTTTGCATTTCCACTAGCAATGAATGGGTTTTCAATTTAAGTTTTAGGGCAGTGAAAATAGTCCATATGATATTACAATGGTGCCACATGTCACTGTATATATGTACAAACCCTTAGAATATACAGCACCCAAAGTGAACCCTAATGTCACTATGAACTCTAAGTGGTAGTGATGTGTCAACGTAGGTTCATCGTTGTAAAAATGCACCGCTCTGGTGGGGGGTATTGATAATAGGGAAGGCTATGCTAGTGTGGGGTAGAGGGTACATGGGAAATCTCTGTTCCTTCTGCTCAATTTTTCTGTGAACCTAAAATTGCTCTAAAATTATTAAGTCTAAAACAAAAAGGCATTGTCAACTCAAAAAAAAAACCCCAAACTGCAACAAACCTGGATTGAAAGTCCACTAAGAGTATTGTGCAGGTGTGCTCTTGACTACATATGGCCCCAAAACCCAGCCAGTGCTCTCACTGTTATCACTGGCCAGATCAGGGGGTTCCCAGGCCAAGCTCGTGTTAACAAAAATTAATAATTTTAATACTCCATTCTTAGACATTTAAACAGTCTAGTAACAACTGAAGAGGCACTATAGGCAATTCCCAACATTCAATGATTCACCTTACAATTTTTTGACTTTATGATGATCTGAAAGTAATATGCATTCAGTAGAAACTATACTTCAAATTTTTTATTTTGATCTCTTCCCAAACTAGCGATATTTAATATGATACTCCCTTGATGCTGGGAACAAGCCACAGCTCTTGGTCATCCATGTACACAATCACCATGGGAAACAACTGATACTCCATGTGCTGTCAGCACTTTGGGTTTTTTTTTTTTTTTTACTTTTTTTAATTCAGGATATTATGGGGGTACAAACATTTTGGTTACATGTAATGCATTTGCCTCAACCAAGCCAGGGCTACAAGCATGTCCTTCCCCCATACAGTGCACTCTGTTTCCATTAGTTGTGAGTTTACCCCCCTCAACCCCCCACCTGACTGGCACCCAGCGAGTATTACTACCATGTGAACATCTTAGCGTTGACCAGTTAGTACCAATTTGATGGCGAGTACATGTGGTACATGCTTTTCCATCCTTGTGACACCTCACTTCGAAGGATGGGCCCAATCTCTACCCAGGATAATATAAGAGATGCTAATTTGCCATTGTTTTGTCAGCATTTTTTGGATATTGTGTTTTATGTTTTCACATCCCATCATGTCTACAAAATGCCCATCTGTGTACAGTATTCAATACTTTATTATAAAACAGACTTTGTATTAGATAATTTTGCGAAACTGTAGCCTAATATAAGTGTTCTCAGCACATTCAAGGTAGGTTGAATGTGCTAAGCTATGATGTTGTATAGGTTAGGTATACTAAATGTAATTTTGACTTATGAATTTACGATGGGTTTATCAGGATGCAACCTCATCAAAAGTTGAAAAGCATCTCTACTTGTCATGAACTCTGAACTAAGAGTCAAATGCTGGGGTTCTCCACTTAAGTCTGACATTCCCTGGCCAGGAACCTTGGACCTATTGCTGGATTTTGCTGTTGTCTCAGGCTCACCCATCCCATACATAAAATGAGTGGAGTGAAGTTTATATTTCCAGCCCCTTCCAACTCTAAAACATTCTTAAACCTTTTCTACTGAGAGGGAAAGCAGGAGGCTGGCAATTAATGTTTGCCGATAGAACTTGAGTCCAAAGCTTGAAAATAATTGCTCATTTTTGTGTTTGTACCATTTAAAGAAAGGGCTTCAATCAGAGCTTAGTAGAAAAATCCTCCACCTTCATATTCTCCCTCATAGACACCTTTCCCCTTCCCACTGAAGTCAAATTTGCAAAAAAAAAAAAAAAAAAGGGGTAAGTTTGATCAGGAAAAAGAAGACAAAAGAAAGGAACTCAGAGAATCAGAAGCTCTGAAACTTCTTTTCCTGGTTCCCAGAGGAGCAGTGCTCGCCCCGTGGGGAGGTTGGGCAGCCCGGGGCCTACTGTGGCCCCTGATGCCCTTTAACGCCCAGATGGACCTAGTCAAGGGCTTGATTTACCACCCGCCCATCCAACACAGAGGAGTTTGGGGGAGACTTCCACATTCCATTTGCTTAAGCAAAACTGTCTTGATAATCAAAAGAAAAGCATGTATGCCCATTCTAATTTGCTGGTAAGTCTGTTAAGTAGCGGACCCTCGGAATGTGCTCTTAAGTTATCTTTTCATCTCAAGCTGTGAAACGATGAAAACGCAAACCTTCCATGGAGACAGGGAAAGCACAGGGTAGTGGCAGGAGACTCAGAAGGCCCCCGTGTGGAGCGCTGCGGCTTCGTGGCCTGTTCACACTGAGGGGACCCCTCGCTCCTGGAGGGCTCTCTCTGTCCCCTTCACCGGCCCTTCCTGGGGCAGCTCCCACGCCACCGGTGGCTTCCCTTCCTCAGCCCAAAGCAATCACCTCACTCTTCTCTGAGTTCTCATAGTACGTGTTTACCTGCCAATGTAATCCATCTTATAATTAGGGACTGCGCTCTGACACTGCTTTTCTGCTAGCAAACTATGATTCAGATATGTTATTATTGTCTTTTACATATGCACAACTTATTGACCTGATTTGGTTATAAATCAAGACAGAGCCCCTTTTGTGTCATTCACCCTGCAGTATCCCACAACACCCTGGTGAGTTGCTGTAGGAGACTCTGGGCCTCAGTTTCTCCATCTGTAGAATGGGGATAATGATAGTGCCTATGTTACAGACCTACTGTGAGGGGAAAACGGGATAGTGAGGAGTGAATCATGCCTGATCCAATAAATGTTAGAGAGCATATTTTATTAATAGTAGCAATATTATATTAGGGCAAAGGAAAGAATATAGTGCTAGAAATGAGAAAACTTGAAATCTGGCCCCACCTCTACCAACTAGTAGCCCTGTGACTTTAAAATTCTCTGGGCCTCAAATTTTTCACCCATAAATCAGAAAAGCAACACTCCCTGGCAACTTTCTGTTGCTGTAAAGATCAAATAAATAACACTTTTAAGGTACTACACAAATGTATCATTTATTGGTACTCAGTAAATATGATTTGATTTGAGAAATAATTCTCAACATAAGTTGTCTTATCTTATTCCATGAATAGATTATTTTTCCCCTTTGTGGCTGAAAGAGCACCAGCCAAGCATCACATGGACTCACAAGGGGAAAGAGAGGTCCTTTGGATCCTCTGAATTTCCAACAACTAGTTTATGTTCAGGTGATTTATAGCATCTTGGCCCCCTGCTGTCGTATTCCAGGCATCTCCGTGTTTAGTTTAAAGCGACATTTCTGCAGCACCAGAACAACCAAATCAAAATGTAAAATCTGTATCAGCCAGCCCATTGTTTTGTTTAAAACAAGCAACACATAGTTTTAAATCGATCAACTATGTTAGCATGATCGGTTATAGTTATGAGAAGGGAATCATAACACAGGCAGAACGCAACACACCCCAGACATGCCCCAGGGCGCCTCCCTCCGGGACAAAAACCTCCTCCAGCCCAGCCCGGCAGGGAGGAGACTCGGCACAAGCACAGAACAGGGGTCCCTGTCCATGCCTGGGTAAGGATTTCACTTTCCTAAAAAGCTGATTGCAGAATAAATTGCATAATTTGATTTCTGGACTTCCTATTGTCTAAAATTATTCCTCTACCTTCAAACCAGAAATTTGATCATTCTCACCTTTTCAGTCTCATGTAACTTAATATCAAGTTCAGATGGCATCAGGTGCCAGAGGCATCTAATTTTCATCAGCAACACACCAAATACTCATTCATTCGCCAAATAATTATTTAATATATCTAGGTGCAAGGCATATTAAATAATTATACAAAAATGAATAACAATCTATTTGGTGTTAGACAACTTACCTTAGTATCTATCCATTAATGGTACTTAAAAATTTTTTATTCAAGTAATAACATGGTTAAAATACTTAGAATTTAGTGTTCTTATCCCTTCTTTTAAGACAATGAAAGACAAAAGATTATTTGGAAACATTATTTGATTTCCCTGATATGCTTATACTCACTGCTCCAGTGGAAACAGAAAATGTACAAGAGCATTTTTACCTGGTATAACAAAACAACCCAATGAAAAGGTAAAGTACAGGTGAAGTATACAGCCTTTATGATATTTCTTGAAATTACTGCACTTTTATAGAGGATGATATTCATGTTGGCAACAGCTGTAAAAGATATGGAAATGTAAAAGAAGATAGATTAAATATAGGATTTATCTATTTATCTATGCCCCAGTACATTAAACCCTTAACACACTTGAAATATTACAATAACTTAGACCTCAACATCAGGATCACAAAGGGAATTTTAATAGTGACCTGTGCCTTCACATCTAAGATTTGAATTTTTGTTGTTTGAAATATTTTGTCTTTTTACATATGTGGTCAACTTGCACAATTACAGCAATTTTGTCAGTTTAACCAATAAGACAAAAACATTCAAAAATTGTGTTGCCCATCCCGACCTTACGTGCAACAAGTGGAAACGATTTATTGCCTTCCTCCCTCCCCGCCTCGCACAAAATGGGACCTTAGGCCATGCCAATGGCAGCAGCAGTGGACGTGCCGGTGGGATAGGCAGAATGCCCAGCCCTAAACTCTCTTTCCATGAAACACGCTGTACCTATGTGGCAAAGCAGGGTCAGTCTCCAGTCTGCAAGCTGTCAGGGAGCAATGCAGCCATTCCTCCATCTGTCACCTGTAACTGCCTCCTAAATGAGGCACGAGCTGAAGCACCGGTCCTCCGTAAAAGGTGAAAGGACAGGTCAGTGCACCCTAGTGTGTGCCGTTCCTGCCTGCACTGAGTACCTGATCATCAGGGCCTAGAGAGAACCTGATGAGTAAAGCCGGAGTTGGCGGGGAGGCAGCAAAGGAATAACACAATAGCTGTACCAAGTAGACATGAGAAAATGGATATAAGATAAGACTGAAATCCAGAAATCCAGGCTTAGGAAGAAAGGGGAAGCAAGGAGGAAGAACAAAGACAGGTCCTGGGGCACCAGGAACGGTGGGTAAGTGGGAGGTGAAGCTCAGTTCCCAAATCTGCCTTCTCTCCTCGTTCCCCTCGCACCTTTGAGGCCTTCTCTCACTTACATTTCACATATGCCACTTAGTTGGTAGATTAAAGCAAGTTGGTAGTTAATTTTTTAAATAAAAAGGCCTTAAAGAGTTCCAGTTTAAAATGGCATCTGGCTAATAGCCCTGATATAGCCTCTTCCACTAAAATGCACATACACACACACACACACACACACACACACACACACACACACATACACACACGCACAAGCACAAAGGCAAACATTTATGTTGCAACCAAAAATTAAGATTGACAATCAACCTTACAACTAACTATAAGGTCACTAGACCTGGATTTTTAAAGGCAATTAGTGGCCCACCTGTGCTTGCCGCCAGAGCTAGAGAAAGCCCACCTGTCTGAAGTTAGAAAGGCCCATTATATCTTCCCTGCTGTCTGCCACCTGGCTCATTAAATCAGACAGCCATTCTTCTCCCGTATAAGTGCTCCTTTTTAAGCTGGAATGTTATTTTCCTTCCACATCCAATCTCTCATCTGCAGATTTTTTCATAAAAATAGTCAAGGAAGCTACCTAAAAATAAACTGGTAGACAAGAGGGAATGGGGAGGCAGGCTTTGAAGGTGCCTCATTCACTCAGGAAGGTGCCCCCTGAAGAAATCACAATACAAGGGAAGAGAGAACAAAGGATCCCTGACAACCATATAGACTGAATATCATAGATCTCGTGTCAGAAGGGATAGAATGAAGCCAGGGCAAGCACTAATATTGAATCAACACTTAAGGAAAGAAAGCAGGTTGAACACCAGAAATTGAACTAGTAGCTCTGGACATCGACTTGCCCTCCAGATGTATTCCATTAATGGTTCTATACAGGGAATTGGGCCAATATTCAGTGCACAGAAAGTAGGGCCTACTTGGAACACCAAGTCTAGATAGATCTCCTTTGTTAAGAGTGACAAGAAGAATCACTAACAAGGGTAGTTTGGTAAATGACAAAAAAATAGAGGACATCATCCTAAAGACTTGACATGCAGGAACACAAATTTCTGAAAATGATTTATCACAGAAATTAAAAGAAATTTTCAGAAAATTCTTTCCATCTTCAATAGAATACAAGAAGTAATGACCTCTATGGAACAGGAGCAGATATTTCTAGCAAGAGACTAGGCCATGAGAAAAAGACAGCAAGATGAGATGAAAACGAAAATGAGCAAGGTAAAAAGGATTAAAGTGAAATCAAAATGCAATGATGATAGAATTAAAATCTGCATTTGAAGTTATGTAGAATAGACATGACACTGTAGATAATTTTAAGTCACTAAAGTAGGAA
The DNA here is from genome assembly GCF_040939455.1 of Microcebus murinus. NCBI lineage: Eukaryota > Metazoa > Chordata > Mammalia > Primates > Cheirogaleidae > Microcebus > Microcebus murinus. Next base: position 54,502,236 of record NC_134111.1, read on the forward strand.
ATGAACCTGAGAAACTCTTCTGGTACATAGAGGAAAAGAGCAAAGATGAAAATGGTTAAAGAGAAGGTAATAGATATAGAAGCCCTAAGAACTGTACATGTTTTTCAGGAAGAAACAGAAGGGATGTAACAGAAGTTGTATTCAATTTTTAACTTTTTAACCTTTAAAAAATGTTAGCATATTCAGATAAAGAATCCACTATATGCCAAGCAAAATGAATCTATGAAAACATCTAGAAGCATCCTTGAGAACTTTTAAAGATCAGAGACAAATAAAAGTAGCCTACAGGCATGGGGAAAAGTTCACTCTCAAATCAATAAAAAGCAAGCAGGACTTGGATTTTCTCTCACCATAGTAAATTCTTTAAAGACAAAAAGAACACCTATGGAATTTTGAGGAAACATTTCTATTCACAATGCCATACCCAAACAAGTTATCTTTCATGTGCACAAATAATAAACTATTTTTAAATATGAAAGTGCTTAGAAAATGTATTTCCCTGGGACCATACTTGAAACAATTTACTTACAGACATACCCTCTCTTAGCTAGACATGATTTAAAATAAGCAACATAACAATGGCACTATTGTGCTTTGAAGATTAGCAATGAGCTGTGATAGAAGGTATATAATTTAATTACATTAAATAACTATTTTAAATTTGTTAAGGACAGAAAGTAAATGTCCAGGCTGGGGGCGGTGGCTCACTCCTATAATCCTAGTACTGTGGGAGGCCAAGGCGGGTGGATAGCTTGAGATCAGGAGTTCGAGACCAGCCTGAGCAAGAGAGAGAGACCCCCATCTCTACTAAAAATTGCAAGAAATTAGCTGGACAACTAAAAATATACATAGAAAAAATTAGCCGGGCATGGTGGCACATGCCTGTGGTCCCAGCTACTCAGGAGGCTGAGGCGGGAGGATCGCTTGAGCCCAGGAGTTTGAGGTTGCTGTGAGCTAGGCTGACGCCACTGCACTCTAGCTCCAGCAACAGAATGAGACTCTGTCTCAAAAAAAAAAAAAAAAGAAAAGAAAAAGAAAAAAGAAAAAGAAAAGAAAAGAAAAGAAAGTAAATGTCCAAAAGTATCCATAAAAGAAAAATGTTGTAGAAAAATAATAGCAATAATATGTGTCTTACATCTTCAAATCTAGGTTTACATTATCAAAGATGAGAAAATGCTAGGAGAAAAATAATAAAAGTATACTGACTTTCTTATGGTTTATAAAATGAATTTAAAGCTATGGTTTCATTCTTGGTTTTGAAAGTTTGAGGAATATTAAAGAATCTTTTTTTAAACAATTTAAAGATAACCAATAGTAAATTTTAAATAATAAGATTATCTTTCAATATTACCTTAATAGAATAATATAAGTAAGTTTTAAAAGTAAATCAAACACACTTCATACAGCAAATAAGCAAAAGATGAGAAAATAGTAAAATGTCAGAAAGAAGATAAAACATAAATTATGAAAAAAATATAAATGGGTTAAAGCAGTTCATTTAAGGACCAATATTTTCAAAAATAAAATTCAACTACATGCTATTTAAAAGAATCCACCAAAAACTAAGTGACCCAGAAAGGTAAAAAATACAAGAAAGGGTAAATATGTATCTGATCAATATAAGCAAAAGTAAAATGTACAAACGAGCAGGCCAAAAATGTAATTTTATATTGTTTATCAATATAAACCTAATATATGTATAACCCACAATGAAGGGAAAATAGCTACAATTTTGTGAACCAAATAACAGAGTAATATTTAATAAGCAATGCCCATATATTAGACCATAAAAACAGCAATTAATTCCCCAAAGCAGAAATTCTAAAGGCCACAAATTTCCAAGGATAATAAGATCAACCCAAAAACTATTGTTGCATATTTAAACAAGCAAACTAATAAGTAAGAAAAACTAATAACTTGGAACTTTTAAAAACACTCCTCTACACTGAGCTACAAAGGAAATCAAATCCTCAATTATAGACTAGGTTTCAAACAATATATTGAAGAAACAATATGACTAAGAATACTAATAAAAATTGTGGGAGGCTGCCAAAATTCCAATCAGAATTGAGCTCACACCCTTATGATTTAAGTCAAGTATGAAAACAAATGAATGAATAATTTGACAAATCTGATAATTAATAAAATGAATACACTTAAAGTAAAATGATAATGACAATGATGATGATGTTTGAGCACTTTCCATGAGCCAGGTACTGAACCAAGTGCCTTATGTAATTATCTTGTTGAATCCCCCATTATTATTGAGAGATGACTATTATTTGTTATAGTTTACAAATGAAAAAATTAAGATTTTTGAGACATTAGGTAATTTACCCAAAATCACACAGCTAGGAAATGGCAAAGTAAGAATTTAATCCAGGTTTGTCTGAGGGCAGAGTCTTTGCCCTTAATCACTGCCATAACAGGATTTAAAAACATAAAGAGTGTAAGTGATAAACATAAACAAAAGCTGGCTCTGTGGAAAAACTAAACAAGAATCTAACAAACCTAATATAGAAAACAGAGTTAAAAAGAAAGATGAAAAGAGATATAACAGATACATTAGAAATTTTTAAAGAATTATTCTTTATGTTAATAAATTTATAAATATTGATGAACTGGATTATTTTATAATAAAGTAAAAATTATCAATTATGTCAAGAAGTAGATCATCTGAATAAATAAACAACGAGGGAAAAAATGGAAAGTTATCAAAGGCCCAAGGGACAGATTGATCTACCAGTGAATTTTTTTTTTAATTTTCAAAAATGAAAAATCTTTAAAATGAAGTTATACAACCAAAATGAAAAAACTACAAAATTTTATCAAAACATAAAGAAAGACTTGAATAAAATATTTGTCAATTAAAAAAAAACTTTATAAAGATATTTTTAAAAATTCTTCTAAAACTAATTTGAGGATTTAGCTTAATCTTCACAGGGATAATTTTCAGAATTTCGTAAAATATTTCTAAAGTTTAACTGGAATGATGACATTGGTCTGGGCAATGATTTTATGAATATAACACGGAAAAGAACAGGAAATAAAAGCAAAAACAGACAAATAGGATTATATAAAACTCAAAGGCTCCTGCAAAGAAAAGGAAACAATTAACCAAGTGAAGAGACAATCTATGGAATGGAAAAAAATATTTGCAAACCATATGTCTGATAGGGAGCTAACATCCAAAATGTATAAGGAACTCATACAACTTAATGGCAAACAAACAAACAAACAACCTGACTAAAAAATGAGCAAAGGATTTGAATACACACTTTTTCCAGAGGAGACCTAGAAATGGCCAACAGGTATATGAAAAGGTGCTCAGTATTACTAGTCATCAGGGAAATGCGCATCAAAAGCACAATGAAATATCACCTCACACCCATCAGAATGGCTATTATCAAGAAGCCAAAAATAAAAAGTGTTGGCGAGGATGTCAAAAAGGGAGCCCTATACACCGTTGGTGGGAATGTAATTATAAATTAGTATAGCCATTATGAAAAATAGTAATGGAGGTTCCTCAAAAAATTAAAAATGGAACTACCATGTGGTCCAGTAATCTCACTGGGTATATATTCAAAAAAAATGAAATCAATATGTCAAAGAGGTACCAGAACACTCCATGTTCATTGCAGAATTATTCACAACAGCCAAGAATTGGAATCAACCTATACCAATCAATAGATGAATGGCTCAAGAAAGTATTCAGCCTTTTAAAAGAAGGAAATTCTGCCATTTGCGACAACATGGATGAACCTGGAGGACACTATATTAAGTAAAACAAACCAGGCACAGAAAGACAAATACCGCATTATCTCAAACTCATAGAAGCGGAGAATAGAATGGTGGTTACCAGAGGTTGGGGAGAGGGGGGTTGGGGACATCCCCAATTAGTCATCCCCAATTTAGTCATGGACACAAAATTTCAATTAGACAAGAGGAATGAGGTCAAGATACCTCACATGGTGACTGTACTTGATAACAGTATAATGTACACTAGAAAATTCTAAGTTGATTTTAAGTGTTCTTACCACAAAAAATGTTACATATGTGAGGTAATGCATATGTTAGTTAGCTCTCTTCAGACATTCCACAATGTATACATATTTCAAAACATCATGTTGTGTGCCATAAATGTGTACAATTTTTATTTGTCAATTTAATTAACTAATGAGATTTAATTTTAAAAGTTTAACTGGAACAAAAAAGAGAACTGACCATCACATTTTGGGAAGGCAAAAAAACACACTTAAGTAATGAAAGGAGACCTGGGTGATTAAAACACACTATGAAGTTTTAGCAATTAAACTATAAAAAACTATAGCAAAAATCAGAAAGCAGATAAATGGAATGCAATAAATAGCCCAGAAACACATCTAGCATATAAAGGAATTTACTATGTGATAAAGGTACCATCACAGTAAGTGAGGGAAGACTTAGTCCACACAGCAGCAGGATAACTATGGGGGAGTGGGAGGTGGACAAGAATCAGATCCTTCTCTTACACCCTCCCCCCCCACACACATGAGTATAAAGACATAAATGTAAATTTTTTAAAAATTAAATTTGAAAGTGGATGAATATATAATCTAAGGATTAGGGGAGGTTTTCCAGGCATAAACCTAAAGGGAAATATTTTAAAAAGTAAAAATAGGCCGGGCGCTGTGGCTCACGCCTGTAATCCTAGCTCTTGGGAGGCCGAGGCGGGCGGATTGCTCAAGGTCAGGAGTTCAAAACCAGCCTGAGCAAGAGCGAGACCCCGTCTCTACTATAAATAGAAAGAAATTAATTGGCCAACTGATATATATATAAAAAAAAATTAGCCGGGCATGGTGGCGCATGCCTGTAGTCCCAGCTACTCGGGAGGCTGAGGCAGTAGGATTGCTGAGCCCCGGAGTTTGAGGTTGCTGTGAGCTAGGCTGACGCCACGGCACTCACTCTAGCCTGGACAACAAAGCGAGACTCTGTCTCAAAAAAAAAAAAAAAAAAAAAAAAAGTAAAAATAGGCTTAACTACATAAAAAAAAAACTAAACTTTTCTATTTCAAAAAGCGATATAAATAAAATTTAAAAGCAAACAACAAGCTGACAAAATAATTATTTTTCAAAATGTGGTACATAATATGTCAATACACGTTGTATATAATGAGCTCACACAGTTGGATAAAGCTTTACGAGTGTAGTGGATTTCTGTCATTTAGGTGCCCACATTCAGCACTCTTCCCCTTTGGAGGGAATCCCACAATGCACAGGCTGCCATCCATCCCGGCTCAGGGGCCACCGTGAAAGGCCATGTGACCTAAACACAGCCAATCATATGCTCCCATCTGAGCCTGTACAGCTGTGAAGGTGAGACTTAAAGGTATGAGATCTATTAAAGATTATTCACATATTCTGTGGTGGAGTCCAGTGCCCAACAAAGTCATTGCCCAGTGGTCACGCTGCCAGCCATTGTCTAGCACTTATGGTGATAGCAGTGGTGCCATGACAGATTCTTCCTGTAGCAGGACATGGACTGTGCCTCCTCCCCCCACCCTGGTTCTCAGTCTTCAATTATGTGAGCTACCCAACAACCTTTGCAACCAATTCTTTTCTTTTTCTCTTTTAATTAACAAAAGTCAGTTACCGTCCTCTGTAACAAAGGATCCTGACTAGCACACCTCTATGGTAAAATGGTCATAGACATAAAATGGAAATTTACAGAAAAAGAAATATAAATTATTAATAAGTATTTTTAAAGTGACCAATCTCACCATTTCAGATAAATCATTTATAGAAAATAAAAGCAATAATTTGGCATCAAAATTAGCATGCTTCTTATTTAACAATAATACTTTGAATTAGTAAGGATGTGGAGAAATGGCAGGGGTACAAATTTATACAATCATTTTGGAAAGCAATTTGAGTATATATACCAAAAACGTTAAAGATGCCTATATCTTTTTCACATATTAATTCTTATTGTAGGAATTTATCCAATTAGGATAAATTTATGTCATTTATGCAGACAAAGATTTATAACGATATTCATTTTAGCTTTCTTTTAAAGTTAAAAAGTATAAACAAAAATTTGCTCAACAAAATGAAAATGCTTAAACACATATATACATACAGTAGAATCTATCTTAATGCACTTCCACTGGACCAGCTTACCTGACTAGTCATCTTTACTTCCTCTTTGAGACACAGTGAACATTCCTCATGAGATCACCCAAGAACTCTCTTTTCCAGAATTGAGTGGTCCCTTAACAAGAGTGGGATGTGTTTGTGTCCAGGCCAGTTTGTGTGTTCCTGGTAACTGCTGTTGAAATTAGGAATGCAAAAAGAAAGACAGTAGTTGTTTTATGAAAATTAAAGTTACTCTTACTAGGCAACAGCAAGCATTGGGGAAAATCAAAAAGTCTAGAGCAGTGATTCTCAAGATTGAGAACTGCTGATTTAACAGGGGTCTGTGCTCAGACCATTTGTAATTGCCTCTAAATTATTTTTCTACTTTAAAATAAAACAAAACAAAAACCCCTAGAAATTAAAAGTGCATTATTGGTATTGTTTACCCAAGAAAGCACAAATCGTCAGTCATAATTAAACAAAAGACCTCTGCCTGTATTTTTAAATAATAGTGAATATACATATGCTTTCAGTTTTTAAAAAATGTTTGAGAAATGCATGTGTTTTTAAAAATAATTCCATATCATTTATTATCTCAGTAATTTCCACTGGTTATTTCACTTTGGGCTGACGTATGCAGGCACTATAATTTCACGTACAGTCTGAAGCTAAGTGGTGCCAGAGTTGGTGACTTCAGTGGCTAGAACATCGGGGTTCAGAGTCAGCATGGCTGAGATGGCCTTGGCTTTCCCTCATGTTGGGGAGTTGCCACCACAGCGCCAGGGAGCCAATGGCAGGAAAGTAGGGCTGGCCTTGAGCAAGTAGGAGGAGGTTTTTCCCTCATGCTTCTCTCTCCTTAAAGAGGAAGAAAATCTTTTCCAAAAGTCCTAACAAGCTTTCCTTTATGTCTCACTGGCAGAACTGGGTCACTTGCTGACCCCCAAACTACTCCTGGCAAAGGAGAACGGGATTGTCATGAGTGGTTAAGAACGTCTTAGGACTTAGATGGGCATCTCAATCTTGAGGCTTTGATCAGTCCAATTTCATCTTCCTGGCAGGAGAGGATGCTCACCTTCACTGAGCGAGTTGCTTCCACACACCTGAACAAAATCAGGTCATTCTAGCTAGGACAAAGAGAGGGACTTTTGTGTGCTAGATGACAACAGCATCTGCCTCACCTGATTTAAGTGAGATTTTTCAATTAACCAACAAACTACTGGCCTAAGCACACAGCTTAAGAGGGTACATCCACAGGGTCTACCCAGTTATTGAAACTACTTTAAAAAGCAGAAGACAATATTTTATTTATATTGTAAAACATATATATATATATCCACATACATGTGTATAGGTACATACACATATGTACTTTTAAAAATTGGAAGAAAATATATAAAAACATTCCTAAGTGTTTTTTTGGGTTTATGAGTTGCTTTTAATTTCTTCCTTACCACTTTTTGTATTTTCTGATTGTTTTCAATGGACACATAATGCTTTCATAAACTGAAAAAAATAAGCATTATTTTTTAGTGATTTTGTGAAATAAAATAATATATTCATGTCTTCCATTTGTGCAGCAGTTTTATACACATTATTGCATTTTCTTTAACTATACACTTGGGATAAGAATAATACTTCATAAGAAAAATGCAATAATACACATAAAATGCCAGCAATTGTGCCTGGTAGATAAATGACACCCATTAAATACATCCTATTGTTATTATTTTACATTGACTCTGTGATGGAGGTAGAAAAGGAATACTATCTTTGGCTTTATAGATTAGGCAACTGAGGCTAAGAGAAGAGCAGTGACTTGCCCAACAATCATGCCATTTGCCAAGACCAGTGTTCCTTTTAATTACACCATCAATGTTCATCATCTATAGTATAGATGACAGAAAATAATTCTATTCCTAACTTCCTTTCAAGAATCAGAATTTTGTTAAGATGTGCTTTTAAAAAAATACATTAAATACTAGATTTCTTTTTTGGTGTCATTGATTAAACAGAGATAACAGAAGAAGCTTTATTCTGTCTGCAAAAAACCTAGTTAACCTGGTTACACAAGTTGACATGTTAATTATCCCAGTGTTAAAAATTGGTACATGTCACATTTTAGTGTACATGATTTACATATTGCAATTTTAATAATAGTTTAAAATGTATTTAACATCTTAAAATAAATTCTTCCCAAGTCAATCTATAAATTCAGTGCAATCCTAGTCAAAATCCCAGCACGTTTCTTCAAAGAAATTGACAAACAGATACTAAAATGTATATGGAAATGCAAAGGACCTAGAACAGCCAAAACCATTTTGAAAAGGAATAATAAGATTGAAGGATTTACTGTATTTTATTCTAAGACTTACAAGAAAGTTACTATCATCAAACAGTGTGGTATTGGAATAAGGATAGACTTATAGACTAGTAGAGTAGAATAAATAGTCCAGAAGTATTATAGAATCAAACTTATATTGTCAATTGATTTTTGACAAAGATGCCAAGACAATTCAATGGGAAAATCAGCAAAAATGGAGCTAGAACTGGATATCTGTAGGAGGAAAAATTAACCTTAAAACACATATAAAAATTCACTCAAAGCACACCATATACCCAAACCCAGGTGTTAACACTATTAAATTTCTGGAAGAAAACATAAGAGAAAATGTTTGTGTTACCAGTTAGGAAAGGCATTCTTAAACAGGATACAAAAAGCATGACTCATAAAGGAATATATTTACTGAATGGACTTTTTCAAAATTAAGAGCTTTTGCTCTTCAAAAACAAAAACTATTAAAAATCAAAAAGGCTCTAACCTAAACATTTGTACCGCCATAATATGCTAAAATTAAAAAAAAAAAATTTTTAATCAGAAAGGCAAGCCAAAGACTACAATAATATGTATGCCAAATATATATCTGACAAAAAGATTTGTATTAAAAATATATAAAAGATTCTTACAATAATTCCTTCAATAAGAAGGAAACAAACCAATAAAAATGGGGAAAAGATTTGAACAGACACGTCACAAAAGAAGTTATATAAATGCCAATAAGCACATGAAAAGATGCTCAATATCACAAATTATGAGGGAAATGCCAATTAAAACCACAGTGAGCCCTTTACCACACATTTGACATTATCAAGTATTAGTAAGGAGGCGGGGCAACTGGAACATTCATATATCGCCTGCATGAAAGTGTAAAATAGTACAGTTTCATATGAAGTTAAACATACACAAGCCACATGACCCGGCAGTCTCACTCCTAGATACTTACCCAAGAGAAATAAAAACATATGTCCATACAAAACTTTTACCTGGATGCAGCATTATTCATAATAGTCAAAAACCAGATGCAGCCCAAGTGTCCATTAACTAGTGGGTAGATAAACAAATTGTGCTGTGTCCTTACTATGAAGTACTACTCCGCACTAAAAGGAAGAAAGTATTATTAATAATACATTCCACAACATGGAAGCTCAGTACAAAATTCTACAAACTATGATCCATTTATATGAAATTCTAGAAAAGGTAAAATCTATAGCAACAAAAGGCAGATCAACAGTTGCCTGGGCCCAGGAGTTTGGGGGTGGATGGGAGTGGATTGACTTTAGGGTGCACAAGCAAACTTTTTAGAGTGATTGAAATGTTCCAACTTGATCATGAAAATGGTTACACAACTGTGTACAATTACCAAAATTCATAGAACTGTTCACTTAGAATTTTATGGTATGTAAAGTATACCTCAATAAAACTATACGGAATGGATTTTTGAAAAATTTAGGGGGGGCGGTTTAACAGCCCTTAAAAATAAAATAAAAAAATGTCCTGGGATAAGAACAGAAGTGTTTTCTTATAAGACCATCTAATGGAAAAAGAAAAAGAAACATGTTCCCTTCTAAGAAATAATCCTTAGGAAATATACACGGAAGTTAAGCCACAATATGTAAAACATTGCCTTCTTGATGTTAGCTATTACTATTGTTTAATTTTTTTGTCCCTCTAATTTTCTAAAATATTAGAAATAAATTAATTATACTTTGAATACTTTTGGATGACTTTAGTATGTACAAAACTACTGAATATTAAATAGGTTCCCAGAGAATCTGTTTGTAACAGGAGGCTTTTCCATTTGACCATAACCTTTAAGGCATTTAAAGACAAGCGAGAGACAGACTGTTTTGGTTGCTGGTTTGGTTTGGGGTTTTTACTTTCCATGCTTAGCTATTTCATCATGCTTTCCTACTGCCAGGAAGCATATTTATGACTCATCAGTCAACACCCAGTGTCAGATAATTAGCCATTAACATACTTCACCTGTACTGTGATGAAAATGATAGCACAACTTGCAAGAGATCCCCTTGAAGATGAAACTGAAAGAAATTGTGGCCACATGTTGTTTCAAACCTGTATTCATTACACCTCCTGACTGCATGTCATACAAGAGAGGCCAAACAGATGTGTAAAAATAGCTGTTTAACAGGGGGGAAAATACTGTAAAATTGTTTATGGCAGGACAGCGGGTTCTTATAGGCAAAGTAAATTACAAATAGATTTCTCAATTACTTTTTAAAGCCTGGTATTTGATTCTTATATAACAGTCAAAAATCAATTTTGCATGGAATTTATGTGAATGCCTCATTATTAATAAAACAGCGGTTGGCGGCTGCTACTTCCTCCCCACAACAGAAGCACGCAGTGGGGAAGCATTCGCGTGCCAGGCTATGCAATTCTTTATCTTTTTATCCTCCGGTTCAGCATCATAAAAAAGAGAAGAGATGAATTTCAAGCAAATTTGAGGTATAGGTTTCCGGCAGCACTATTTCAAGGGGGCCGTCGGGATACCCTGACAGTACTTGGTGGCAGGTGTTGGAGAAATCCACTCCCTGCTCCTGTTGTACCCTTGAAGGTCTTTTTAAAAATAAACTTCAAATCAAACAAATAACTGTAGTTTTTGAGAAAGTCAATGAACTCCATCTCTCGCTCTGTCCCTAGCACACCCCACTTCAGTCCTAGAGTTCACTGTTGATCCTATGAATTGGTTTGAAATGATTGGCCAGTGGCACTTTTCTCCAAATCGCTTAATGACTATTATTAATTTTGAAAAGAACGTGCTCCTAACCCAAACATTCTAAACATATAACAGGCATGTTAATCTCCAGTTCACAAATAGAAAAATTGAATTCCATTAATGTCCACAGAACACAGACCGTAACACTGTGCTCCCAGTTTCGCACTTGATTCATGAAACCGTGAGTACGTCTCCCTTCCCAAATGAATGTGAAGTGTAGTAACCTTGCTCCCCTGGTTCTCCTGCCCTAACCAGGTAGCTTTGAACAAGTTATATCACTGTTTTAGGCCATGTCTCTTCACCAGTAAAATTAGAGGATTTTTTAAATGATCTGAGGTTCTTTCCATTAAGACTAGGGGCAATGAGAATAAATTATTTTATTCCCATTACATGTGAAAAGCAAAAAGAAAATTCTATGTTTGGCCAACAACATGGGGAAATGTCATCTTCAGAGGTTAAATACAGCTAAACAGGAGCTCCCTCCTATTTTATCCATTGGGTCCATGCCTCAGAAATAACAAAGGGGATAAAGGCAGGGAGATCCAGTGGGTTCTTGCACGGTGTTTCCAGAAGCTGATTTCTCCTTGATTTGAATCTCTGCTCAGTACATAATTATACCTGGTAATTGTGAACATATTGTGGGCAACACTTATACCCTAAGCTTCCGTTTTAGCAGCTAATTAGGAACGAGGTGTTTTGTTTTTTTATTTCAGTATATTACTGGGGTACAAATGTTTAGGTTACATATATCGCCTTTGCCCCTCCTGCGTCAGAGCTTCAAGCATGTTAACACAAACATTAAAACGATACCCAAAAGCTGTGGAGAGATCTAGTTTAGAAATTTCTATTTCAAACAGACATGCTTGTCAGATGACTCCTTGCAGATACAGAATACCAGGAATTTACTTAAGGATGACAGTCCACACTACAGATGCATGAAGAAAGTGTCCTCCTGCTTGCTGGCTGTCTGACTGTGGCAGCCAAGATGGAATAGAGGAATGGGGGGGCAATAAAAGCCCAAGATGGATAAGAAGGTCTTATCCACACATTTGTCTTTAAAGACTGGAGTTGATATATTATTGAGAAACAAAATGGCTTAAATAGTATCAATTTATTACAGAGTTTAAAAAAAAACAGGCCAGGTGCAGTGGCTCATCCCTGTAATCCTAGCACTCTGGGAGGCCGAGGCCGGAGACGCGCTTGAGCTCAGGAGTTTGAGACCAGCCTGAGCAAGAGTGAGACCCCATCTCTACTAAAAATAGAGAAATTAGCCAGGCGACCTGGCTACTCAGGAGGCTGAGGCAGGAGGATCCCTTGAGCCCAGGAGTTTGAGGTTGCAGTTAGCTATGATGATGCCACTGTACTCTAGCCAGGGCAACAGAGTGAGATTCTGTCTCCAAAAAGAAAAAAAAAATTATTTTTTCTTTTATTCTTCTGCTAATTTTTTACATGATTAATCTGACTTAACATATCTTCATTGAGAATCACACAGCCGATGCAACTGAAATCAGTAAAATCAGCATTCTTTTGAGAACAAAAATGAAGGATACATTTTTTTTCCCTAAGTCAAATTCACATTTGGGGTTTGTTGTACAAGTGTTGCTAATAATTAACTCAAAAAGAAGTTTGTTCATTGTTGGCTATGGTTTGATTGCATTAATGGCTCCGGTCCTGCACCCTACCCGTATCCATGCTCCTTGTCCTGTGACTTCGCAACTGCTCTCATGACAGAGGCAAATCCATTTCCCCATCTGGGCTTGAACACAGGACTCACTTTGGCCCACAGAATGATACGGACCTGACAGAAGTGCCAGTTCCAAGCCTCAGGGGACCGTCCAAGGTTCTGCCTGTGCTCTCCTATTTCTGCCGTTGCCATGCCAAGGACATGCCTGGGTTATCCGTGGGTCGTAGGAAAAGGATGACAGACTTGTAGAACACAGTCAAGTCACCCTGCAGAAGCCCAAACTGGATCAACCAGCACTCAGACGTAACAGGAAACCCAGCCAGGATTGACCGAAACTTGCAGATTTAGAAGAAAATATGTCTACTGTTGTATGCCACTGTGATGTTGTGGCTTTTTGCTCTGCAGCAATTTTATGGCAATAACTAACCAATATATTAACTTTTCTTAATATTAACTCACGCTGACGATAGTGGTGACATTGACAAACCCCTCAAGAAATGTGTGACCATCTGGTCATTTATTAGCATGAATGCTAAATTGATTCTGAGTTGTAATTTTATTCTTTTTAGTAAACAAACTTCCTCCTGTTCTCTCAGCATTTTAGGCAAAAAGTTCTCAAATGATGGGGTGCCCAGAGTCACCTAGAGACCTTCCTAAGACACAGATTGCTGGATCCCACCACCAGAGTTTCTGATTCAATCAGTCAGGGGGCAGGCTGGGCCTGAGAACGTGCATTTTTCTCACACGTGCCGGAGTGGGACTGATGCTGCTGGTTGCAGGACCACGGTGTGAGAGCCACTCCTTTAGGCCACTGAGGGTTAAGCACAAGGTTGCCGGTTCACACACCCATCTGTGTTTTCCCAGCGCACATTTTCCATCACCCTCTCCAGCTGACCAATAAATGAGAGTGGGGCCAGAGCCAAGATTCCACAGCCTGCCAGATGAGCTCCCCCTGGAAGAGGCAGTCCCTGCAGCAAACAGCAAGCAGGGTTACCACGCCTCACAGCAGGGGCTCAACACCACCGCGTGCCCTGAACATACAGTTATTCCAAGGAGTTGGGGAGCTCCCTGGCTTGCATCTAAGAAGCACTGATTTAGGAGGTTACAAGAGAGTTCACAGTTCTTCTCCTTGTCCACCTCAAAGCATTTGTTCTTAAATTCCTCATCTTAGAATTCAAGGATTTCACTGTCAGGGAAAAATCTTAACCCCATCTATTTAAATGTGTGCAATCAATTTCCCTTTCCACTCCCCACGGCAGGTATTCTCATTTCTTCCCACTTGCTGTGTATGCAGTGATCCCCCACTGAGAAAGCAGAACAGCTTTGCTCACGGTGCGGTGCGGCTCAACTCAGCCTGAATTTTTTTCTTTTTTTACAATGGTCTTCAGTTAAACTTGAACTCAGACACTTGCACATGGCTTCTTAGCACCAGCAAGAGTTGGCAGGAATCTGGGTCCTCTGAGTGATCTTAACTTGCAGTGCTGCCTCCGAAAATTACACCAAATTAAAAAGCCGCCCCTTGAAACTTACCATTTTTAAAATGCAATAGGGAATGAGTAAGCAATTATAAAGCACCAGCCAGCCTGCTTTACCTTTCATGTCCTCTTTTTTCGTTTTTCTTTTTTTAAAAAATAAAGCGTGGTTTTCATCTGCTAACTGCTACATTATTCTAACTCAATGGCTGTGCTTTGAAGAAGGGTAGGGTTGCCCTTGAGGTGTGTGAACACTTGTCCAGGGGCCTAGGGAACGTCTGGCACTTTCTGCTCATAGCCTGCAGTCGTGGAAATATTTCCAATCTGTTTTATGGAGGTAGTTTGACTCTATTTTGAAAACCATTATATTTTGCAAAGAATTTTCATAAGAATTTTGATGTCCAATAATTCACTCACGAGCACTATTTTGCGTATAATTAAAGTTGTATACTATTTGACACATTAAAACTAAAGTTCGTTTTCACTCAACATATATTTATCAAGCATGGACTACACACAGGCATGGCTCCTGACAATGGAGATACAGAGATGAAAATATCCTCGCTTTGTTTTCAAAGTGGTTATAATTCTTTTGATGAGACAGGTACCAAAATAAATAATTATTCCTGTCTTCACTCAGCACATATGCATTGAGTGCCTATTACGTCCCACACACAGTGCTCACTATACAATAGAGCACAGTATGATTTTAAAAAGGCAGACTTGGTTCCTGCTCAAAGTTTAGTCTTGTGAGAAAATCATAAGATGTTGACCAGAGACTTGCAGGAACCCAACTGTGTTTTTCTCATAAGAGCAGTATTGGGTATTAGTTAATTCAGTATCTGTAGAGATTTTATAGAACACAACTATCATGAATAACAAGAGTCAGCTATATATTTGACAGAGGCTAGACTGGAGACAGAGGCACAAGCTAGAGAGCTTTCTCAAGCATCCAGCTGAGAGATGATAATGGGCTTTTTGACCAAAATTTTAGGAGCACAGATAAAGTGATGAGATTCAAGAGGAATTGACGGGATTTGGTGGTTGTTTGAATGTGAGAGGTGATGGAGAGGGAGTAATCGGGCTGATATTCACTTTCTAGTTCAGGCAATTAATTGGATGGTAGTAACACTATGAGAAATAGGGAATCCTGTAGGAGGACTGAAATTCAGTCTGGGGCATGTTGATTTAATATTCTTAGAAAGGCATCCAAGAGCAATTGTCAAATAGGCAGTAGGATGTGCATGTCTAAAGCTCAGAATAGAGTCTATGTGGAGGATACAGATTTGGAGGACTGAGACATAAAGGTCCTAGTGATGAGAAGAAAACCAGGAGAGGCACTCCTGTCACAGAAACCAAAGGAAGGGAAAAGTTAACAATGTTATTATATGCACTGGGAGGTGTAGCAAACAAAGACCAAAAAATGTTCATTGAATTTGCAACATCAAGGAAATTGACAACCGTGGGAAGAGCAGTTTTGATGGAGTGACAGGGCAGAACTCAGAGGGAAGTGGACTGGCCAGTAAGTTGACAATGTTAACTACATCCAAAGAATCATGGAGAGCCTACAGGGAGGCACCACATGCTTTAGTGAGAAAATTAGCCTCGTGCTATTTAAGAAAAATTTAACGAACAAATGAATAAATTTGTACTGGGGAAATAGTGGAAGTTAGAAGGTAACAGAGAAGATGGAAATAGGAATGGAAAGGGGGGCTGGAAACTAGAATAACATGTCAAAGTAACATATGATATGAAAACAAAAGAAACACAGACTGCCAGAACTGAGAAAGCCAAGGCCCAGAAGCATGATTTGACATGTTTAAGGATATATGGTAAATTGCAGACAAAACAAGATAGTATTCATCCAGAGTCTATTTAAAGGATTCTGTTAGAAGACAGTGACATGTCCAATGTGTTTTTTTTAAAAAAAACAAAAAATCAAAAGCACTGTGAGAAAAAACCCCAAGTCTGTGGTTTGGTGTCTATGGGATGAAGGAAGGAAGGAAGGAAGGAGGGAGGGAGGGAGGGAGGGAGGGAGGGAGGGAGGGAGGGAGGGAGGGAGGGAGGGAGGGAAGGAAGGAAGGGAGAAGAAGGGAAGCTCTAAAGGAAGCTCAGTGCTAAAACTAGCAAACGTCAGCATGTCCCACCATTCCCTGACAGTGTGAAGATGAGTACCAGCTTGTTGAGAAAGACAAGGCAAAAGAAATGACCAGTGCCTTGGGTGATCAAACTAAGGCCACCTTGCCACCTGTACTCTATGAGAACAGAGACAACAAGATTCCATCTCAAGGACAAACCATTGTTCATCCACTCAGCAGATATTTATCATGCATCTGTTCTATGCCGGGCACCACTTACACACTCAGGATCTGTGAGTGAACAAAGAAGACAAAATAACTCTGTTCTCTAGGAACTTACATTTTAGCAAGAAAGAAACAGACAATGACAAAGAAATATAACAAATAAATCTTAGAGTATAGGAAAATGAATGCAAAGGGGAAAAGAAATGAGTAGGACTAAGAGAATGTGGGAATTCCACAAAGAAGAAAGATTTAGAAGAGAGGAAAGACAGCAGGGGAAGGTAGGAACCCAGCAGCAACTGCTTATCTCCTCTTGAGAGCGTGTAGCTGCCTCAGTCCAATGTAGACCCAAATGGCAACATCTGAGCAAGTAGGCCCTGCAAATGGAAGGACAGAGTCCAGGAAGATTTAAGGATATGTTACATCCTGTATACATTGTATCAACTCTCTTCAATCTTGAGTTGATTTTCTTTTATGCTAAATAATAGGTTTCCTAACTGCCAGTGGAGTCCTCTTTCTGTTAAACCAGACTACTATTCTAATAGTAAATTACATACTTTACTACAATGTTATATTCTTTAAGTTGTTTTCTGTAACTTTTCAAATATGAAGAGTTTTGTTACATTTTGGTTTTTATTTTGTTATTTTTTATTTATTTTTGTTTTCATCAGACACTTTATTTATTCCCTGACATAATGCTGCAAGTTAAAGTAACTGCCACCAAGTAGACAAGATTTTCTAGACTGATTGTTGAGCAACAAGTAAAAAAAAATATGTATCCTAGCTTCCTTTGAGCATGAATAAATGAGAAATCTAGAGGGCATGCTTTTCCCCTCTATTTCAATTTTCCCATAAATATTGAATTCTTTATTTAAAAAACAACTAAGCAAAGCATGAACCTTGTGTAGAACATTAGAACCTAGAACATTAGGTTTCTACTCAACTTGGTTTTGGTTTTCCTCTAGGTATGAGCAGGAATAAATGAGCAGGGTCTTTTTGTTTCACATCTAAATCTTCCTGGCATGTACTCACAGTGATGCCTTGACATCGTGGCAGCTCAACAATCTTTTCAGGAAGCTTCACTTGCTCTGCAGACCCTGCTTGTCTGGCAGGACTTAACCAAAGAATAGAGATACCTCATTCCTTCTGGATCGTCTGCTTTTTAGTATTTTCAGCCTCTCCATCTTTATCAGGGACCAAAAAGTCCCATAGTGCACCTAAACATTATGAAAACTCCTGATTGTATTTTTCCAAACAGCAATCTCCCTGCCTGCTGGTTTCTAATTCTGAATTTTTCTCTATTTGAGAAATGCTCCAGTTTCCCATTCCCCTTTCTGATCAATAGCTGGCCTCTACCTACAATCAATTCCTTCTCCAACTAGCTCTAAATCATAGTATCAGATAGAAACTGCTTTCTGTTCGATGGCTTAGTGTTACAAAAATAGTCATAACAATACTGAAACATACATATAACTTGCTTTCTATTTATGTAAGAAACTTGACTGAATTCTTTACTATGGGTCAATGTTCCTTGATTTTTAAATACCCCTTACTTTTTAATGAACATATTTACACCAGTCTTGGGATTCCAGGTAATAAGCCTGATTTCTCCAAAAACAACAGACCTTTTCCACACCCTACTCACAGACAAATTTCCCTAGCCTGAGTTTGAAACTAAAGGTATATTGATTTCTGGAGAGGTGTAACCTTCTGTGCTTAAACCAGTAATTAGGATTGTGTTTATATAGAAGGTCTGAAATGCAAATGTTTTCTAGACATTCTAGAGCCTTGCAACTAACTCAAAGTATGGTCCTCGACTATTTGCATCCTGTGGTAACTTCTCAGAAATGCAGAAATGAAGCTGCACCACAGACCTACTGCATAAGAATCTGCATTTTAACAATATTCTCAGATGATTTACATACACATTAACATTTGAAAGAGAAAAAAAGCATAAGATGATGTTCGGATTCCAGGATTGCTCTTCCCAGGCAAAAGCATAGCGTGGGAGAAAAAGCTGAAAATATTTGCACCTCTGGCTGTTATTTTCGACAAAGTTTCTCTTCTTTAATGCAACTGCCATTGCACTATTTCACTAAATTCACACCCGGGACAATCAACAACATCCCGGTGGCTGGAAGATGTAGCAGGCCTCTTGCAATAGAACCCTCCTTAGCTTCTTCTCCCAGTGCTTTGGCTACAGCTCTGGCCACCACAAAGAGCATTTCCAAATTTTATGTTAATGTTCCCTTCTCTCTTTTTCTGAATCATCTATTTCTCTAGATGGGAATGCCTAGATATAGAATAAAGTGGAGCAAAAAGAGTAAAGACAACCACATCTTCTTGACATCTCCCTTGACTGTGTGCTGTCCAATAGAACATTCCGTGGTAATGGAAATGTTCTATATCTGCGCTGCTCGGTCTGATAGCCACTGGTCAGGCACAGGTCACTACTGAGCAATCAAAATCGTTAAAGGGCAAACTGAGGCACGTTCAAATATGAAAGAGTTTATTTACACAAGTAGCAATTCATGAATCAGGCAGCACCAGACCTCTAGCAGTTCAGGGCTCCACTGAAGGGGCACGACGGGGAGATTTTTATAAGGTGAATGTAGAAGCAAGACAAAAAAAAATATTTGATTGGTTAAAGTGGAGCAGTAACCTTATTTGGATTATTCTGGTGGAAAGTCCCTAGGTAGGGGTTCATTCATGAGTTTCCAATTGGTTAAGCTTAAATTTCATTTTCCTAGAATATGACCATTTATACTGAGTTGGATTTCAGTTTGCTCACGTAGGATCCCAGGATGCTGGATCTGCTGCAGTCTCGTGGCCTCCCAATTAATTATTTTAACAAAATGTAACTAGTGTGACTGAGGAACTGAATTTTGTAAAATTCAGTGTCTATTTAAATTTAATTAATTAAAAGTAAATAAAAGTTACGATTCAGTTCCTCTGCCACACTATCCACACTTCAATTACTTACCAGCTATATGTGGGTAGTGGCTACATTATTGGACAGCTCGAATCTAGATCATTCTCTTGAGGTTTCTCATCTCCCTACCTTTCGGATACTGCTTGAGTGGTCATTGGATCACCATTTAATGTTCAATCACAACAGCTCTAGTGGCTACAAGTCCATATGTGTGTGTAGGAGGGCAGACATCCTTATATCAGGATATGACTGCCAATTTTATATTTACCTTTTCGAATATAGAAATCTCTTTGGAAACTAAAATGCAAACAGAAATTTTTTAAAAAATCATCACAAGTGCTCTAAAAATCCCCCCAAGAAAATGATCACCTTGTGATAACCTAAATGCAGGTAAACTGCTTCAAGATCCTTCTTTCCAAGCTGCCAGAGGTATAGAAAGGAACAGCAACATCAGTAAGCTTCACTGTCACACATTTGAGCATGTTAGAAGGAGAAATCAAATATTCTGATTGGCTAATAAGAAGTCTGAGCAGGATCTAATGGACCATAATTCTCTGTTCAGAATTTATGAGGATTCATCGTCATTTAATTAACAACATAAATATTAAAAAAACATTTTATAATAAAATTTTATAATTGTAATAAGACACCCTAGAGCATGAATTATGGGGTACTAATTTCCACCCAGCTTTGTTGAAACTGGACATGAACGACGATATTAAAATGCATACTATGTCATGTCTTAGCACTTAAAAAATAAAGTGGCAAAAAAGCCCAAAATTCAAAGTCCTATTCCCTTAGAATATAAGGAAAGAAATTCAATGAAAATGTAATTTATTGAGTTTGAGTTTTTATTCATTTTTCCACTGGTAATTACTTTACCCACACAAGAGACAGTTATTGAAGAGGTTCAAAATATTAAGCTATTTTTTTTAACTCTAGATTTGTAAGCTTTCACTCCTCTACAGAGAGACCACATTTTTCCCTACTAAATCACCTCATAATTTAAGAATGCAATAATAATAAAATATTAACAGTCCGCAGAACACAAGGATTAGACTTTTCTGAAATGCAGTCCTGAATCTTTCAGTATTTACAACGTGCCCAGCACTGTGCAACGAGCTTTGCATGTTACTTAAGTGATTATTTACAATAATTCATGAAGTTGATACTATAATGTATTCATTTTACAGGTGAGAAAACTGAAGCTTATAGGGGTTTAGTGAGTTGTCTAAGGTCAAAGAGCTAATAACTGGTAGACAGGATTCAAACCCAAGCAATCTAATCCCAAAATCTAGCTCTCCAACCACGCCCTACCTGTAGAGTGGCCAGTGAAGTTAATTAACCCCACCGACAAGGAAGACGAACACGGACTGATCGGAACTAAGCCGTCAGCAGCAGAATTTAAGCAGCAGCTGGGTGAACTTGGAGTAGCAAGGCAACTCTCAGAGTCCAACAAGCCCCTCGGGGCTGAGTAGAGGCTCAGAATGTAGTCTTCAGGTGTAAACAGAAGTCCCTTCAGGTGATATGCCCATGGAGATTATAGATCAGAAAGTGCTTCTGAAACTAGAGTCTCAAGGACAGCCAAGATGGAAAGATTGTAAACTGTATTAGTGCAGTCATGAGGGAAAGGACAGGTCCTCAGGGGGCCAACCAGGCTGGCAGCAAGTGAACATGTGGTGAGTGGAGGCACAGAATGGACACAAACCTAGCCAAGAGCCATCATCAAACTGAGCCTGACAGCGAGTAAAGGCAACAGGGATCAGGGACAGACACACACCATGGGAACCCAGCCACCGAGGGCTAGGGCTTCAGGCACCAGTGGACCAGCCTAGAATGGTCTATGATGCTGAGGAGTGAGGTCTCCAAAAAGGGCTTCCTGTGTCCCTGCCCACGCCCCACCCTCCACTCCCATATGACTAGCCCTCTTGGGCCTGGGACTTTTCCCCTGTTTTATGGGATGAGATGGAGATAAATGGTTGGGGAGATGGATGGAAAGGGAAGCAAATGATTACTCTTACAGAGAGAGTAATCATGTGCTATTCTGCTATTGCTATCCATACATGAGACTTATAAGGAACTGAGTGTGAGTAACAATTGCCATTCATATTGATGGTCTCAGACTGCCACATATATTAGTCTTGAGGTTGTCCAAGACCCTTTTTAAATAAATAAATAAACTGTATCTGCACAGCTTCTTGTTAAATACCCTTACATATTTCCTGCTGAATTCTTCTTTATAATCTCTGAATATATCTAATTCATGGGCACAAGATCCTTCATTGCTGATTCTGCAATTACTTGGGCTTTGTTACTGTAACAAAGCTTGCATTTATTGGTAGAATTTCATTTCATTTCTGAAATGCCAAGCAGTTATTGATAGAATCTATTCAATTCACATCCTGAACCCATATACACCTTTTAAAAAAATCAATCAAGGTCTATACACATGTAAATAACTACTTATTAGTTTTATTATTTTCTGATAAAGCTGAGTTCTTATTTTCTTCTAACAAATCCTACATCTTAGAATTACTTAATGAAGGATTTAAATATCCATTGAGGCCAACTGATGAGTAGAAGCCAGGAGAATCTGGAGAATATTTTTTAATTCAGTTAATGGCTTAAAGATTAGTAGGCAGGAAATTCACAGAATTAAAAAATATGGTCTCAGGATTTCAAGACACTGCAAGTGTTTAAATACTCAAACTTTCCAGCTTGAGTTAAAGGGTTTGATTATATTGAGGAACATTTGGAGATGTGGTGGGGCAGGTGGAACCTCCTGGGACAAAAATGTACCTCAACAGTGAGACACACAAGTTTAATATAAGCACAAGTTCAGTGCACAGTATCAGTCACCTGAATTCTCAAAGACTCCAGCAGGAATTCCAGGGCCAGGGAACATGTGTGCAGCAAAGCATAGATACAGGCATACCTCATTTTACTGTGTTCCAATTTATTGTGCTTCACGGATACTTAATTTTTTACAAATTGAAGGTTTGTGGCAACCCTGTATTGAGCAAGTCTATTGACACCATTTTTCCAGCACCATGTGCTCACTTCATGGCTCTGGATCACTTTCATAAATTCTCACAATATTTTAAACTTTATTACTATATTTGTTATGGTGATCTGTCATCAGTGATCTTTGATGTTACTGTTATAATTGTTTTGGGACACCACATAACACAACCATAGGAGCCAGCAAACTTAATCAATAAATGTGTGTCTTCTGACTTCTCCACCATCTGGCTGTTTCCCCATCTCTCTCACTCTGCTCCAGCCTTCTTATTTCCTGACACACAACAATATTGAAATTAGGCCAATTAATAACCCTACAATAGCCTCTAAGACTCAATGAAAGAATCACAAGTCTCTCATTTTAAATCAAAAGCTAGAAATCATTAAGCTTAGTGAGAAGGGCATGTTGAAAGCTGAGATAGGCTAAAAGCTGGACCTCTTGCACCAAATAGCCAAGTCATGAATGCAAAGGGAAAGTTCCTAAAGGAAATTAAAAGTGCTACTCCAGTGAACACATGCATGATAAGAAAGTAAAACAGCCTTATTGCTGATAGGGAGAAAATTTCAGTGGTCTGGATAGAAGATCAAACCAGCCACAACATTCCCTTAAGCCAAAGCCTAACTCTCTTCAATTCTGTGAAGACTGTTATGATAAGTGAAAAAGTTGCAGAAGAAAAGTTGGAAGCTAGCAGAGGATGGTTCTTGAGGTTTCAGTAAAGAAGCTGTCTGCATAACAAAAAAGTGCAAGGTGAAACAGTAAGAGCCAATGTAGAAGCTACAGGAATTTATCCAGAAGGTCCAGTTAAGATCATTGATGAGGGTGGCTACACTAAATAACAGATTTTCAGTGTAGATAAAATAGTCCTATGTTGGAAGAAGATGCCATCTAGTACTCTCGTTAATAGAAAGAAGACAATGCCTAGCTTCAAAGGACAGGCTGACTGTCTTATGAGGGGCTAATGCAACTGGTGACTTTAAGTTGAAGCCAATGCTCATTTTCCATTCTGAAAATCCTAGGGCCCTTAAGAATTATGCTAAATCTACTCTGCCTGTGCTCTAGAAATGAAACAACAAAGGCTGGATGATAGCACATCTGTTGACAGTACAGTTCACTGAATATTTTAAGCCCACTATTAAAACCTAGCGCTCAGAATAAAAGATTCCTTTCAAAATATTGCTCATTGACAATCCAGCTGGTCACTCAAGAGCTCTGATGGAGACATACAAGGAGATTAATGTGGTTTCCATGCCTGCTAACATACATCCATTCTGCAGACCAAGGGACCAATTTTGACTTTCAAGTATTATTGTTTAAGAAATACATTTTGTTAGGATATAGCTGCCATAGATAGCGATTCCTCTGATGGATCTGGGCAAAGTAATTTAGAAGTTCTTCTAGAAAGGGTTCACCATTCTAGATGCCATTAAGAATATTTGTGGGCCGAGCGTGGTGGCTCACGCCTGTAATCCTAGCACTCTGGGAGGCCGAGGCGGGCAGATCGTTTGAACTCAGGAGTTTGAGACCAGCCTGAACAAGAGTGAGACCCTGTCTCTACTAAAAAATAGAAATAATTAGCTAGACATGGTGGCACATGCCTGTAGTCCCACCCAGCTACTCTGGAGGCTGAGGCAGAAGGATCACTTGAGCCCAGGAGTTTGAGGTTGCTGTGAGCTAGGCTGACGCCACGGCACTCTAGCCTGGGCAACAGAGTGAGACTCTGTCTCAAAAAAAAAAAGAAGAATATTTGTGATTCACAGGAGGAGGTCAAAATACCAACATTAACAGAAGTTTGGAAGAAATTGATTCCAACCTTCATGGAAGACTTTGAGGGATTTAAGACTTTTGTGGAGAAAGTAACTGCAGATGTGGTATAAATAGCAAGAGAACCAGAATTCAAAGTGGAGCCTGAATTGCTACAACCTCATTATCAAACTTGAATGGATGAGGAGTTGTTTTCTATGAATGAGCAAAGAAAATGGTTTCTTGAGATGAAAACTACTCTTGATGGAGATGCTGTGAACATTGTAGAAATGACAGCAAAAGACAGAGACACTTACAACAATTTAGTCGATCAGGCAGTGGCAGGGTTTCAGAGGACTGACTCCAATTTGGAAAGAAATTCTGTTGTGGCTCAAATACTATCAAACAGTATCACATGCTACACAGAAATATTTGATGAAAGGAAGAGTCAATCTTTGTGGTGAACTTCATTGTTAAAATGAAAAATTTATTGTTAAAATAAGAATTTTAAGAAATTGCCACAGCCGCCCTCACCACCAGCAATCACCACCCGATCATCAGCAGCCACCAACAGTGAGACAAGACCCTCCACCAGCAAAAAGATTATGACTCACCAAAGGCTCAAATGATCATTAGCATTTTTTAGCAATGACTGGGACGGTGATATTGGCACACAGACGAACTGGATGAGGCCTCCAACCAATGTCGGTCAGGGAATGAAGCCCAAATGTAGGCTGTGGGAGCGTGTGAAGAGGGAGAGTCCCAACACAGGCCACTTCTGGAGACCCTGATACAGTCAGAGTTGTGGGACTCCCTGCGATGAGCACTCTCTGTTAGGAGGATCTGAGCCCCGGACCAGTCAGGGGGCCGTATTGATAAAATTCAAACCACTGAATCTGACCCTGCCACAACTTGGTCACTTCATTCAGAGTCTGAAGAAAACCTGAGTAAATGTCATTTAAACCTCTACCTTTGCCTTAGTTTATTGCCTGTTTTGTTGTCTGCAAGGCCCATACCTGAGAAAGCCTGTCTTTGACCAAACTTGAATGAGGATTCTCTGAGTTCTTTCTGAGGAGGCTCATCTTGGACATCCCTCTCTGGCCCTGTGGAATCCTGTTTGAGCAAGAATCCTGCTAAGTCAGTTTAGTGAAGTCCCCCACCCTTAGTGTCTGACCACCCTCTACACCTTGTCATCTGGCCTGCTTTCAGCAAGAATCCTATCAAGTTAGTTTAGCCAGAAACCCCCTTATCCTGGATGTCCTTTTGGTAATTCTCTGTCCACTGACCCCAGCCCCAGATTTGGTTATAAATCTCCACTTGTCCTCCTGGGAGTTGAGTCCAATCCCTCGCCCACACTTCAGGACCCCATTGCAGTGGTCCCTGTACGTAACTCGTGCCACCCCTTGAATAAAGTCTGCCTTACCATCTTGAACAAGTGTCATAGGATAATTTTTTCTTTAACGTACCTGAATGTCCACCTAGATACTAAATAATAAATTGCCAATGAATGGATGGGTAAAGAGTATTTTCTACCACAATGTTTACATGCCACTGTATTCTTAATCAGGCAAATGCTAGTGACCGTGATGATGATCAAAGAAAATTCAGAGCCGAGTACAAAAACTGTACAAAATTTACTAGGTACTCTAAATCCAAGCATAAATAAATCTCCATTCCCACCCGTACTCTCCCTGTCATTTACCCAACCTGCACATGCCCCCCTCCCTTTATAAGCATGGCAGTCCCACTTCACCTCATTCGTGAGTAAGCTGCTACTGTGGACTGAATGCTGGTCTTCCCCCAAGATTAACGTTGCAACTTAACCGTCAATGTGATAGTATTAAGAGGCGAGATGTTTTTGGGGAGTGATTAAGTCATGAGAGCTCCGCCCTCATATATGGGATCACAGCCTTTATAAAAGAGGTTCAAGGGAGCTGCCTCACCCCTTCTGCCCTGCCCTCCACATGAGAGTGTGGCAAGAGGAGCCATCTATGAACCAGAAAAGAAGCCCCAGACACTGAGCCTGCAGGTGCCTTGATCTTGGACTTCCCAGCCTCCAAAACTATGAGAAATAAATTTCTCTTGTTTATAAATTAACTGGTCTAAGGTGTTTTTTGTTGTTGTTGTTACAGCAGCCCAATGACACTAAGAGAATCACTTTCAGATTTTCTTTTCTGTACCCACAGCCAAGCAAGACAGTTCAGTCAGCAGGACTGTGCTGGTCAGTATGGTAAGGTAACTGGGAGAATTGCATAAATGATTGTCTCTTTCCGCTATAGCTTTATGGCAATCCTTTTCTCCAGAAATGGTTGCTGGGCTTGAGGAGTGAGGCGGTGATAGGATTAGTTTAATCTATTGGATTATTTAGAAAGGAATTCAGAAATCATCAATCCTTACTCTTAGTGATTCGAGAGTCATAAACCAGGCTACAGACAGAACTTCAGACCTTCAGGAATTCGGACTGGAGATATATAAACAGAGAGTAGGTTCCACCGGCCTCAAGAAAACCAAGCATAGCAGGATAACCTTTTGATAAACTCACAGATGGGCTTTTTGAAACTCTTCTCCTTCAACTCTTGACTCTTGCAAACAGACCACTTGGTGTGGTAGTTATTGCCTCAGGGAGTCAGAAAATCAAAGAATCAAATGTTTTAAAGCTCTAGTCCAGATTTAAAACAGGAAAGATGCAAAGGGTACATGATCAAGAAGAAAGCCAGTTCTTCCTAACCCCGAAGAAACAGAAGAGCCAAGATAAGGGAAGAAGAAGGGATTTGGGGAGCAGATAAAATAATTAAACTCCAGTGAGTGGCCCTGGGAAGGAGTCCTAATCCCTGCCCCCTCTCTCCCAGGTGGATTCCGGGTGGCAGATGACTCAAGGGCATTCTCCAATTACGTTGGGAAGCCAAAAGCAGAGACGTGAGCAGTGCCTCACTACCACGTGGGCCCAGGGAGCAAGGCCCAGAGCTCTTGCTACCCCAGCATGAGGCTGGAGCAGTTGAGTAGACCTGCATGGGGTGCGCAGGAAAAAAAGCCCTGAGGCAGCCTCGTGGAGGAATAAAATGTTTTCAGTGCAGACAAGAGCAGCCTGGGAATGATTCCGAGAGAAGGTGGGCCTGCCGGGGCCGGGGCCCCTGCGGGATGGAACGCGGCAGCGGACACGCCGAAGAACACACGGCCAGGTGCAGAGTGCAGGGGCCGCCCGGGTGGGCACAGGACTTCACGGCAGCATGTGACCCCGCTTCCCTGCTGCCTTGACCCTGTGGGAAAAGGGAGAATCTTGAATTAACTGAGAATCATCCTAATTTGACAGAGTGTACCCTGAATTGATGAAGAATACATTTGCTTCACCAGGAAGAGTGAATTTTTGAGATGGAAATGAAGTTTGTTATCTAGAAATAAAATTTCATTTCGTGCACACTATAGTCTGTTTAATAGATGTTTAATAAAACCATGTATGTGAAAATAGCCAATTTCAGCCAAAGCAGATAAATCAGATGATGGCTCTTTTTATTACTTTTTTTTAAGAAAAGAAAATTTAAGAAAAGCATTCTTTGCTGAATCCCATAGGGCGCCTTGCACAGAGTAGGGGCTCGTGTGTGTGTTGCTGGATGCTGCTCTAAGAATAATCTCCCCTGGAGCATTTCAAGTCTTATTTAATTCAAACAGGCATTTATGCATACAGTATCTCAAGCATAATGCTATTGTGTATTTAAAGTACACCTATAGGCAGAAAAGAGAGGGAGTGTTTCAGGGAAATTAATAAGATATAAGTGAAAAGGGAATTAAGGAAGATACAGAGTCAGATGGAAATTCCCCCCCCCCCAATTAATGAAGGAAGGCTTATTGGGGAAGATGATCATCCGGTCAGGGATTTGCTAGATCACTGATAACACCTAAATATCACTTTAAGCAGTAAGTCCTAGAATTCTCCCCAAGAGAAAAATTTTTTACAAAATCCGAAACTGAAATCCAGGGTTTTTCTAGCATCTTGGTATACTCTCATATGTATTGTAATTCTGTGTATCCAGACTTTTGCAAGTTTGCACGCAGTTTTTGTTTGGTGGGTAGGACTCTGGGGGGAAGAAGCTGCTTGAGCAGAAGCCCAGGGAGCCAGGGATCTGGCTCAGGTGGCCAGCAGATCCCGGCCAGCTCTCCAGCCATAGTGAAATCGTTTGTCTACACAGGATAATTCATCTCTTTCTGAGCCTGCATTACTGACAGGTAAAAATAGTCCATTCTCAAATGAAAGATGCCTTGTAAATAGATGATTATTAATTTTGGTGGGATTAATTATTAATATATAGTTAATTTCTCTATTCAGGCTCTAGCACTTGCTTCAGCCATGTGCTTTTGTCAAAATGATGAGAGCCTTGAAGCATTCTGTTTTTCTTTTTATTTGGATGTGGGGAGGAACTGACATGGAGTGGAATTTATTGAGGTGTAAATGTAGTTATCTAAATAAAAGATTATTGTTGTAAAGTCTATCAGTAAAAATTTAGTGATTATAAACAGAAGTGTCAGGCTTTTTCCAAGTCCCCCGGCTCCTATTGAATTAGAGTAGATTTTAAAATGTTCTTTTAATGGAATTTTTCATGAATGAATTTAATTGGGCTTTGCTGTATATGTATTTTTCTAATATAGAAAAAGGACAGAATAAAAAGTTACAAAAAGAAAGGAAGGAAGGAAGGAAGGAAGGAAGGAAGGAAGGAAGGAAGGAAGGAAGGAAGGAAGGAAGGAAGGAAGGAAGGAAGGAAGGAAGGAAGGAGGGAAGGAAGGTAGGAAGGAAGGAACCAAACAACCTGACCAGAACCCTGCTGATGTTTTATAGTGCCCCTAAAATCCTACTCATATTTTATCAATTTTTCCCAAAATGACAGTGATGTTTATAGAGCACTCACAACATGCTATATACAGTCCTAGTTTTCCTGCTCCCACAGATCTAATCACTTTACTATTCCTCTAACAAAACAAAAATTGTATGCAATCGTGCAAAAACCTTGATAATCAGAATCATAATAGATACTAGAGCATATTAACAAAAAGTTTATGTTTTCTACCAAAATTTAAAAATCAAAATTAAAGTAGAAATTTAGAGATCAAGCCTATTTAATTGGGATTGCATATGAAGCCCAGATTGTCACACCCTTTCTCCCCTGCTTCTCCTACTTGTCAACCCTGTCCAACTCTTCCCAGAATCTATAAAAAATTCATCATAATTGATAGACTTCAGGTATTATTACTGAGACTTACCTGGTCCAAATTAATCCAAATGGTTAAGTTAGTTCAGCCTTATCTCGAGTTTCATAATTCAAGAGTTTATGCTATTTATGAAACCCCTAATCAAAAGTTTCAAGCAATACCAACCTCAAGTATACATTACTCATGTCACCCTCTGCATGGGAGATGGCCTAAATTATACACATTAAATATTGATGTATTGATTCATCCTCTTGGAAAAAAAATAGCTCCTTTTAGCGGACAGTAAGGTCCAATTTGGATGTATTCCTACAAGTTCTGTGACACATGGCCAAATATCTCCCAACTCAGAAAAGTCATCCATAACTTATGGTCTCTTGGGGGGGTAGGCTAAATGACTTTCTTCCTAGTTTCTTTCATTCACAATTTCTCCCTATGTATACTATTATTATTATTATATTATTGAGTACCACCTATATGTGCTGGACACTGTTCTAGGTGCTTGGAGTATATAAGGGAATAAAACAAACATCACTACCTTCAAGGGACTTACATTCTAGTAGAGGAGATGGATGGTAAACAATAAACAAGAAATGAGAATTGAGTGTTTTTCATGAAGCTTAACCCAGATCTATTTATTCAACCCTCTCAATGATTCTGTGAGTCAGTTAATTTCCTTTCTTGCTAAAACCAGCTACAGTGGATTCTTTTTTCAGCAACTGAACCTCCAGTAATATGATTAGCCAGACTGCTTTGTGAAGTCTCCACCTCAATCTCTCTTTTAAAACTACCATAATGGGGTATATCAGTCAACATCCTTAGTTTTCAAGTGACCACCTCATTTAAGGGAGCTATTATAAAATCGCTAAACGGATATTGGGCAGCTCCTAAAATGGCCTGGAGGGCTAGAGATCCAGGCTTGGAAAACAGACAGGACCAAACAGAAACCAAGCGAACAGAACCACTATGAAGCAGGTTTCCACTGTTCACTGGTTCCCACTCGGCCAGTTGCATCCTAGGCTTTATTTTTACTATTTGCCCAAGTCCATTGAGGCAGGACACTCACACAGCATGATACATGAAGTGGGTTTATTACTTGCAGACAGGCAGCAAGGGACAACAGAAGCCTAGGATTTATGCATAGCTAGTCCACCAAGGCTCAGGAAAGCTGCTCGGGGGAGCTGGGGCCCCATTTGCATGTGCCCCATCTGTACTGCCTCGGAGGGACCCATGGACTGAGCCTTCCCTGGGCTGTTCTAACCTGGGGAGACATGCTTGCTGGGCTAAAGTGTTGAAGGACATCCTATTCTAGAAGGGACTGGAACCAAGCCCTGGCTGCTTCAGCCAGTCTCTTCTTATCTCGGGATCTCATCCCCAGCACAATCCACAGTTATTCTTGAGAATTTACAAAGCAAGAATGGGAGGAGGAATTGGGTGGGTCCAGGGCCACCGAGAGAACCGCCCTGCAACTGCAGTCTAAGGTCTGAGATAAAACAGGGTCTCTCATGCTGCTGACTCCAAGACCCTGCCCCCTGCTGCCTAGGGACAGTGATAATATCCACAGCTGAGCAGGAATTCTGTTCTTTACACGGGTAGTTTACACCAGCAACACCCTCAATGGACTCGTCTGATTGGACAACCCCAGATGCCTTCCCCCAGCTGACAAAGTTATTTTTCAGCTTCTCAAAATGGGAGAGGCTGTGCCAGGTGTCATATGCTGATGAATTCCCTGCATTTAGGAAGAGTGTTTCAGGGCTGGGCAGCTCCTCCAAAATGACAAACATCTTTTACAAAGAACTTTCTCTAAACTTCCTCCTTAAATGTGCTGTCTCTTTTTTACCAAGTCATATCTGTACCTACTATAAGCCCTTCACACACCAACTGTAAGACACCTGGCAAGGCTTCTTGAAATTCAGATGTGAAACTGAGGAAGAATAACACGATCACAAGGCTCAGCATGTGGCCAAGTAGCCAGGTCGTGAAAGCCCTGGTACTTCTGGCCATGAGGCAGATGAAGATGTAACCCCATCACTCTGGTCCATTGGATGGTATTGATTTAGAACACCTGTACTCCTGCCATCAAGAACACATTTGAACTCAATAGAAAGCAAGTGTGAGAAATAAAATTGAAGGTAAAGGGGGGTCTTGTACCTCAGTGTTTCTCCAATTCATCATCCTGTACAGAATTCTATAGTCAACGAAGCCAGACCGCTACAATATGAAAAGCCTCAGAGCTCCTATTCTTGGAAAGCATCCCATCCCTTCACCCTCACCTGCAGGCTGAGCTAGGTCCCCCTCTAGATGCCCCCCAAGCGGGCTGTTCTTACCTTTATCATATTGTTCTCCTCTTACTGTAAATGTCTGTTTATTCTGTTCACTTCTCCGTCAACCCTACTGGACTACGAGCATTTTGAGAAAATAGATTATGTATCTCCAGCACAAATGGCAGTACTTGGCACCCATAGGAAATAAGTACTATTTGTTAAACAAATGAATGGAATAAAACTTCAGTGTCATGACTCCAAAAGGCAGAAACTAAAAATAATAGGTATTTCTGTATTGCTCCTTACCAACCTTGGAGCATGAGTCAGAGTAAGTTCTTAGCTATTGTTTTTGCAAAAGTTGACCTTGCAAGTCAGGATGCACCCACGAACTTCAGAAAAGAGTCTTTGAAAACACTGAAGCTATGGGCAATATACGTAACCTTAACACTTGTACCCCCATACTATGCTAACAATAAATAAATAAATAACCCCAGGATGTCAAAGCATCAGAATTTAAAAAAATTTTTTTGAAAAAAAACATTTAAAAAATAAAAACACTGAAGCTTTAGAACAACACCAAGCTTTGGGAGATGGTTCTCGTTGAAAGTCCTCTCCATCTGGGCACCACACTCCTTTGCTCTTGGCCCTGTCTGTGTTCCTGAGTCCCAACCCCAGTGCATTCCATCCCCACCACCGTCACACAAATCTTTGCATCATCCTAGGTCCCACCTTCCTCTGCAAGTGAATGAGCTACACCTAAAGACCAAAAATGACAAATATCCCTAGACTTAAAATCAATTATTTTTGAAAACTTTTTCCCACCCCTCCAAGGATTCATCTGGTGGGACTTCCAGCGAAATATCTGGTCTCCCAGACACTGTTCTGACTAGTTAGAATAGAGGTGATAGCTGCCACCTTGCATCAGTTACCTTTCTCTGCATAACATACCCCACAAAACTTAGTGGCTTCGTAAGAGCCATTTGTTATCACTCACTAGTCTGTGCTGCTGCTAATCCAGGCCAGCATTGGCTGCTCTTGGCTGGGCTTGCTCATGTGTCTGTGGCCAGCTGGCTGGTCAGCTGGGCACTGGATGGTCTAGGATGGCCTGTTCACATGTCCAGAAGATGACGTGCAGTGGGCTGGAGCCATGCCAGTGACCCAGCCCTGGTCTCTCATCATGCAGCAGGCTAGCCCAAGCTTCTTCCCAGGACTGCCATAGGAGTGGCCCTGTGTGCAACAAAAGAGGGCAAGCCCCAGTGTTCAGGCACTTCTCACATCTCTGATTGTCTCAGATTCGCTATGATAGCACTGGCCAAAGCAAGTTATATGGTCAAGGTCAGAGTCAGCATAAGAGGGCACTTCCCAGGGACGTGGGCACAAGGAAACGAAGAACAAACTAGAGGCCATTACCACAATAATCTGCTGTATATCCTGGGCCCAGGGTGATTTCATTTCTCTAGCTCTTTAAAACATTCACCCATCAGATATACATGATGTAAAGCTGATGTCTAATTTGGGGGTTGGAAGGTTTCTCCACATTTCCGGTTTCCTTTGTGTGTAACTCAGACGGTCACTTGTGTGCTAGAACAAGGCCGACAACATTTTACACACTACCCCAGAAAGTGAGCTTTTGGAATGAAGTGTTCACTTGCATGTTCATTTGCATGAGCCTGAAGTTCATAAAGGAAAGATTCTGTGAGTCCCATTCCCTATTGTGTCCCCAGATTCTAGAACGGGGACTAATATATAGTATGAGGTAATTCGTTCAGCAATTTATTTTTCTTGCACTCTTACTGTGTGCACTGTGCCAGCCTGGTGGTGCAGAGGTGAAAGATCAAGTTCATGTCATCAAATAGGTCACAACCAAACAGGGAGAAAGGTGAGTGAACTGATAATGATGTTATATGTAACAAATGAGACAGGAGCAAAAAGGTGCAGGGTGCTAAGGGTGGGTTGGAGGAGCTAAGAACAGAGCAGAGAGTTCAGGTGAGGGGCCTTTGCCACAATCTAGTCAAGAACTGATACAGGTCCAAAATAAGGAAGGGACTAAGGGGGTGGAGCTGGGATGAGAAATGAAGGGGGGGGGAAATCGACAGATCTTGGGGATGGGTTATAGTGGAAAGGGAGCATGAAGAAGGAATCCCAGATGACAACCAGGTGACTGGGTGGTTGGTAGTGCAGAGCATAGACAATGTTCCCCTATATTGTAAGCCCAATTGCCAATAACAATACACAGTTTCAAACTTGCTACTCTATTGTTTTGATAACATTTGTAACTAGAGAAAAACCTCTCCATACACATATATGATTTTCCTTAGCCCTGCGCATCTTAAACAATCCTTTAAACTCACAAGTCTTCAACAACCTTGTAATTGCCTTTTCAATCTTTGTACCATCTCAAACATGTAATCAAACCTACACTTAGTAAGATTATTTTTCTATACAGTAATATATTTTTATTGTCCATGTCCACTGCTAGAAGCCAACAATCTTTTTTTTATTGCTATTATCTTACAATCATAAAAGCTCTGTGGTTGGGTTATGATTGCTTCAAATGAAGAAACTTAGTCCAGGTAATTTCTCACGACAGAAGTCCACGAAGAAGGTTAAGTCTGAGATCAAGCATATCAGATAATGCATCCAAGTTCAGACATTTGATTTATTGCCTATCCTTCCTAATGATTAAATATTTGGCTGCCCCATTGAAACTCCACGTATATTCATAATATGTTCAAAGCAGGTTAACTTAACTGTACACTAACTTTCCACCTTAATCCTCTGGAGAAAAACATCAGCCTACATACAGCCCATAACAAAGAAGGATTGGTTATTAAAATCTAAGAAAGAGTAGAAGCAACTAATGAGGATGTGAGCATCAAATTTCATTCCCTAAACACCAGGTTCTAGCAAAGTTTTTCTTTGTGGTAAACGAACTCAAGAACAGCTGTCAAAAATATGGCACAGCTAACCCTGTAACAAATTAAAAAGTACCATCTGCAGGCACTGCAGTCTGCTTACACAGATGTGCCCCAGTACAAAGCCCAGAGAAGAGAAAGCGGGTTGGCGGTGCTGAGGTTAACGGGTCTGAAAGCAGACAGCATATGTTTCTCCAATAAAACGAGCACTCCACTACAGAAGCCAACAATTTGTAACATTTATAAATCGTTACCGAACCTCTAATGCACCTCTAAATACCTGCATTCATGTTTTTAAAGTTTCTTTAACAGTAAGTAGATCAATTACAGAGGACTACAAGTTCAGCAGCTTTCCGTGTACCATTAGTCGTTCGGTTTAGCTGAAGAAGGTCCCTACACTATCTTTAATCTGTTTCTCCCTCTACCCCCCGGCCCCCATCCAGTAAGGCCTCTCATTAAAACTAACTCTTTTGAAATATGCAACACTGGCTAGCTTGTCCCACTTGCTAATGGTCCTGAATTGATTCTTAATTAGTTGCAGTTTTGGAAAGAATCCAATTAAAATAGTGGGGGATTCCAATAGCAGAAAAGAACTGGCTAATATGTGTTAGTCTCTGAGCTGCTGATCTTTGCATTAAACTTGCTCAGGCAAAAGGCAGCTATGCAAAATATGGCAGGATTCAAATCATACTAAACATGTTCAGGTTTTAAACAGAAACCTTCACATGGTAATTTATTCTCTAGCCATAAAACATGATCAAAGAAAGGCAGCCAAATGCTGTTAGAAAAATTACATTCCTTCATTCCACTTTCTCTCTCTTCCTAAAAGGACAGGTTACTAATTCAGGGGAAGACAGCAGAATCTTTTCAATAAATTATACTATATTTTTTATTTGCTGTATATTTTCCAGCCCTCTACTGAAATTCCAAAATAGGAGGGGAAGCTCAGATTGGGGAGAACTGGAAAGAAAGGTAGAGTCATGGGGAGGGAAGCCTCTAGGAAGCTAAATAGGATATTTTCCTACATTCTTTCCTAAAGCAAAGAGTTGCTACCAGTAAAATTTCCACTGTTGTTTATGAGGGCAACTGGAGGTCATTTGACAGGTATGGCTTTTATGGTTCAGATTTAATTATAGAAAAGCGAGGGCTCTGAAAAGCAAGGTCTCAGGAAGCCCAGGAAGGAGAAGGACTCGTGCCACTGCTGGTAGGTGACAGTCACGTGACCAGCTTTTGTATTCAGCAGTAATAACTCACTGCCCGGTACTGGGATGGAGCCCAGCTTGGCTATCCCCTGAGGAGCTTCCACCAGGCGTGGATTCACGGAGTCTTTGATCTGCAGATTAACATGATCGGAGACACAGGCTTTGTCTTTTGCAAACATCCTCAGTCCCTAAATTTGTATCCAGTGAAAGGTTGAGCCCATTTTTATTTGAGTAATGAATTGCAGTAATTAATGTACACATTGATTTTTTCAAGTCTCCCTAAAGGCTATTTCCATTTTTAATTTATAGGAAATACATACCATTCCCTTAATAAGAGACTGTTCTATATTTCAAAATACATATGGAAGAAGAGACAAGTCAAGCAAACATCAAAAAGACAAAACAAGTGATATTAAAGATCGGCAGTGACTCAATCAAGCAAAATCACTCTTTAAAAACCACTAAGGAAAGGATTTTGCTGTGGAATTTCAATATCTATGCTGGATCTGTTCAAACATTTCAGTATGCTCTTTAAAGAAGCAGTCATTTGAAGTGTTCAGTATTTGTGTGGATAAATATCTCCTTCCTTTCAAACTAAGCTTTTTTCCAACTACTAATAAAAGGGACATCCTGGCCAAAAAAAAAAAAAGGAGAGAGATGAAGAAGAGAAATCTGAATGAGATAAAATTGTTGTGAAATTTTTTTCCATTTTTTTTATTTCAGCATATTATGGGGGTACAAATGTTAAGGTTAGGTATTATTTCCCATGCCCCCTCTTCCCCCTCAAGTCAGAGCTTCAAGTGTGTTGTGAAATTTTAATTTTGTTTTTAAAAGAGGTCAGATCATTTCTTCCAATGCCCCTGACAAAACAGCACTTAAAACAGCTTAAAACAGAGAGGGTGGGAGAGAGAGAAGGCCCCTTATCTGAGCTGTACCTTAATGATGTATCCTTAGGGCTGGAAATGATGGGATTTTTCTTACTCGAGAAATAATTCTTTTCTTGCACTTAATAAATACCAATACAGACAGAAAAGTGTGTGTGTAACACAATCTGATATTTATCTGAAAGTCTCTGGTACCGAATAGTAGAAAATCTCCTACAGCAGGTATTCAGCAATGGCACGGTGGCTGGAAGGAGGGTTTGGAGGCACATGCAAACGAAAGGATACCTGATTAACCTTTCGCTGACTCTGAGCCACGTGATGCGCAGTGAGCCTTCTTAGAGTGATGGCTTTAGAAGAAGATGTTAAATTTAACCTCTGGCGCAATGATAAATTGACAATAAAAAATTCAATGGCTTGGTAATTACCAATCACTTTGGACATCGGCAACATTTTTCAGTTCTGTCACTGCGCATTGGCACAAAAGCTTCAGCTGAAATTCTCTCGATCTTCCTCTTTTTAACTTTGTTTTCATGATGCAGATTAAATCTGCCACCCTATTACTGATTCATTTTCCTAATTTTTCATGTCTGCACCATGCCCCAGCTGCACCAGGCTGATAATTGTGGAGCCCAGCCCTGATGATTAACATCAGAAGAATTAATTATGCCTGCCATTAAAATTCCGGGTTGCACATGGTGATCAAGAAAAATTAAGTTTCTCTAGGCCTCTAAATCATTTCACCTTTGCAGGGAAGGATAGTGCCTGGACAGCTAGGCTGCAGCCTGTGTTCCTGCCGAGGTCGAAACCACATGCCCTTTGTGTAATTCAACAAATGCCTTCCTAGTTATTTTTTCCATGATTTGGACTAAAAGATTTAATGCTTAGAAAAATAAAAGAAATCTGAAAAGGTATTCTTGATCCTTTGCTTTGAGAGGGGAGAAAAATTCTTTTTCAGAAGCTCAGCTGCTGTTTCTGAAATATCTGTTATACTAATTTGCAGATGAACACATCCCATGGAAAAAAGAAATGTGCAGCCCTTGGAAACAGTTGATGAAATGAGAGTGGAAAGGGGGTCTAGCTTTACAGTTGTTATAAATGGGAAGAAAGGAAATGTTCATTCAAGTAGACAAAGGCACTGGCATTTCTTGGAAATAAATTGATAACAGAATAAAAACAGATTCCTCAGATCTTTAGGCTAAATAATAATGAGTAAAAGAAGCCTGTTGACTGACGCATTTCCAAAATGATTGTTGCATGAGAAACTCAAAATGTATTCAGTCTAGCCTAAGGTACGAAATTTACTAGAGCTATAAAGAGTAAGATGATATGCATTTATCATGTTCTTTTTCTACTCTATGTTCCATTTTTAAATTACCATAATAATGTATATTACAGGAATGGCTTTAGAAGACTACAAAGGGAGTCATATTTTGATGAACGGATGTAAATATCTTATACAAAATGGTAAATCTCTCATTCACCTCTATGCAGAGAGTATGCATAAGCTATGCATCATATCTGTTTCATTTATTATATTTAAGAAGTGATATCATAAGACAACTATTTCAATGCAGATATTCTTGTTAGTTTTTACTGACAGTGAATTTATAGAGTCAAGTTAACCATTCACCCATCCCAGGTAGGGGAGGCAGTAGGGAGGGTGGTAGGGAACAATGTAAAACTAACTCTACCTTTCTAAAAGCTGTATTGGAAAATTTTTTTAAGCATGTATATTTTGCAATTGGTTCACTTTCGCAGAAAATCTTGGACTTAGTGACACGATAAAATCCCAAATGTAATGATTTAGTAGCTTGAACTGAATATTTCTTGAAGTAACTACCTTCTGTACTAATTACCCAGGATCATTTAATAACACAGTTCCACAAATGACAAGTTCTACATGCAAGGCTGACTGCAAATTTATTCATCTTGTAAGCATTTTTCAAAGATGATGGAACAAAAACTAGAAAAGTCTATTGAAATACCAAAATTTTAAAAGTTGTAAAATCTGTTTACAGGACCTAAAGGACAGAGGAAATAAAAACAGCGGGCTATCTAAATTCCTCAAACTCTTCTTCACAGCACACAGAACTGACTTTTGAGTATCTATTTTCTTAATAATATTCTAATCCCTCAGGAGGTTTAGAAACAGAAGGAAATGCTGCCTGCCAACATTCATATCTAGTCCAGATTAAAGAAACTAGAATTAAAAATACAAGCAAATAATGAAATGTATTCTGCCTTTTCAACAGCAAGCAAATTAAAAGTACAAAAGTGGGAAATAACAGAATACGAAGCCGCAGAGGGAGGAAGAAAGGAAGGAAAGAATGAAGGAATGGGGGGAGAGTAGAAACTTGCAGAAAAAATATATAAATCACATAAGCATCACAGTTTCTTAATGTTAAAATATATAATGCAACAACTTTCTGATGAAAGGAAAATATTAATAACTCAGGACAATAAAAAATACATAAGATTTAACCAGCAGTGAAATGCTGAATGCTAGCAGCACTGCAGAAGGAAATCAAGATGGTGGTTCAGAGGAAATGTCTGGATTTTTCTTGGAGGTATCATAAGGAGCAGTAGATTGTGGCAGGGAGGGAGCGGACAAAACACTCCCAAGAGCAAGAAACAGAAAATAAATGAGGGGCTCCTGCAACTGTATTGAATAACAAGAATGGGACAAAAAGATGCAAAGATTTCCCACCTGCATTCATTTTCCCTTTCAAATAGACTAATTTCTTAGTAAATCTGAAATAAATAGACTCCCATTATTCCTCTTTATTTGTTGCAAAGGAAACAGGGCTTAAGAGAGAAATTTGGGTATCTTAAATAATTAAATTTTGTTCTTGTTCACCTATATCATCTCTAATTTTCTGTTGGTCCTTATTGTTACCACTGGTATTTATGCTGCAAGGATATGGTATGAGCTTATGTATGTGTATGTGTGTTTGAGTGTGTCTATGGGTGAAAATGTCCCTTTAGGGTTGGCGGAGTAGTAAGCAGATAATTATACTGCTTGAGGAGATCACAATGTTACCCAACAACAATCCATGAAGGCCAAACATGCATGTGTAGGATCTTCCACTCTAAGTAATAGATCTTATCACAAAATGATTCTGGCACATGATTTAATGAAATAACATAATCATAATATTTATGCTCTCTAATTAGGAAAGAATAGTAAACAGTTCACATAAATTAAGATAATTTGTATTACTTGTAACCAGTCAAATAAAATGTTTAGTTGTTCTACTTTGTTACTTCTCCAGTGCTTTTGTAACCAATGCCAATGAATGAACATTCTAGGGACAGGTGGGGGCCACTGCATTGCTGGTAGAACGTTCAGGGCCTCCTGGTGGGTGCAAATAAAACACATGGTGTCAGTTACAAAGAATTCTTGCCAAATTTGTTTAACCTGAATCAGTCAAGCTTTAGATATATCTCCTGTCATCCAACAAATACAGAGAATAGAGGGAAAAGTTAAATGACACCACATGGAAACAGACAAATCCAAAGTAGCATGTCTTGCAGAAAAATGAGTCAAGTCTCTTCAACAGGTCAATTTCATTGCAAATAAAGCTAAGGGGGGAACTCATGACTAAGAGACACTGTAAATACATACATTGCAGTACATTCTGGTTTGAACAAAGTACCTATAAAAGACATTTTGGGAAAATAGTGGAAATCTGAATATGGGCTGGGTGTTAACTGATATTAGAGAATTGTTGTTAATTTCATTAGGTGAGATAATGCTATTGTAGTTATGAAGAAAAATGTCACATTTTAATGTATGTATTCCGGAATATTTAGAATGAAATATTATCAGTAACTTTCTTTAAAATAGTCCAGGAAAAGCCGGGCGCGGTGGCTCACGCCTGTAATCCTAGCTCTCTGGGAGGCTGAGGCGGGCGGATTGCTCGAAGTCAGGAGTTCGAAACCAGCCTGAGCAAGAGCGAGACCCCGTCTCTACTATAAAATAGAAAGAAACTAATTGGCCAACTAATATATATAGAAAAAATTAGTCAGGCATGGTGGCACATGCCTGTAGTCCCAGCTACTTGGGAGGCTGAGGCAGCAGGATTGCTTGAACCCAGGAGTTTGAGGTTGCTGTGAGCTAGGCTGACGCACTCACTCTAGCCTAGGCAACAAAGCGAGACTCTATCTCAAAAAAAAAAAAAAAAAAATAGTCCAGGAAAAAACATAAAGAAATATGGCAAATTGTTATGTAAGATGAGTTTATGGTCGTTCCTTCCATCCTCTCTGCTTTTCTGTATGTTCGGAAATTTTTCATAATAATAAAGTTACCTTTGGGGAGAGAGTACTGG
This sequence comes from Microcebus murinus, assembly GCF_040939455.1. Classification (NCBI taxonomy): domain Eukaryota; kingdom Metazoa; phylum Chordata; class Mammalia; order Primates; family Cheirogaleidae; genus Microcebus; species Microcebus murinus. The sequence continues at coordinate 54,543,363 of NC_134111.1, forward strand.
GAGGTGAATTTCACAGGGATGATTGGATTTGACTAATAACTAAATTGAAGTAGTTATGAGTGTATTATAATGAATGTCAAGGTGGAGGCAGCCCATTCCACTGGAAGTCATTGGAGGTATCAGGAAAGTCTCTATAATAGGTCATCGAGTCATTGATTAACATAATTTTTCCATCTGTTTTTTTTAATTTTTCCATTGAAGGGGCTTTAGTTATCACCTGGTCCAACCACAACATTTTAAAGAATAGAGAGAGATCAAAGTAAGTGAAGATGCTGCTTAGCTTGTGGCACCACCAGAAGAACCAATGCTCTTGATTTTCAGCCCCCTCCTTTTACTCAATCCCATTCTAAACCTAAAATTCCATGATTCTACTTTTTAACAATAATAAGGATAAATTATACTTTTATAGATTTTATAGTTTTTGGTATATTTTTCATACATTATTTCTTTTAATGCTTCCAATAACCCTTGGAGATAGGTCAGTTTACAGATAGGATAACTCAGGTGCTAAGAGATTAAACAACTTGCCTCACATCCCAAAGAAAAAAACTTGAGGTGGCATCAAAGCATGTCACGAGCCCTAGCTCTGTGTTTTTTCATTGCTCTATAAGCAGCATCTATCCTTGTTCAATGACAAATGTCCAGGATCTGCTTCCCCAACAACCTAGTTAGGGGACAATATCTTGCAGCAGCAAGTTTCATATGACCTTTACTTGCAATATCAGGTAAAAGTCAAATGCATAACATTAAATAACAACTCACTGAAGGTAATTAGCTAAACCAATGGTTCTCATCTCAGGCTGCACATCATAGACTCTAGAGTGGAGCCTGATATTCTGGCTTTTCTAAAAGTGCCACGAGGGAAGAGGAGAGGGATTCTGATGTGCAGCCATGATTAAAAACCTCTGAGATAAACTGCCCCCATCCCAGGTTGTAGCCTTCTAGTGGTCTAATTTGATCCAGGGATAGAATTTGGAAATCTGAAAAAATAAATAATATTCTACAACATGGAAGAACCTTGAAAATAAACCTTGCTAAATAAAAAAAGCCATTCACAAAGGACCATATATTACATGTTTTCATTTATACAAAATGTCCAGAATAGGCAAATCTATATAGAGATAGAAAGTAAATTGCTGGTTGCCTAGGGCTGGGGGTTATAGGTGACTTGAGGTGATGGCTAAGAAGTTTGAGTTTACTGTTTTGGAGTAATATTTTAAAGTTGAATGGGGTGATGGATGCACAAGTCTGTGAAAATACTAAAAATTATTATATACACTAAATAAGTAAAGTATATGGTATGTGAATTAATCTCATTTAAAAGGTGAATGAGTTATATGTCTAGACAATCCTCTATTTTAACCATTTCTCTCTGCTCACTTTTTGACAAAGCTGGATTTGTACATTCATTCATTATGTCTGCAAAAATTTACTGACCACCTTCTACAGGACAGGCTCTGTTTTAGGAGTTGAGAACAATAGCAAACATAGCACACAAGAGTCCTGTTTTTATGGAACTCATTCTAGAGGAGGGAGATCAACAATGACCAAGTAAATAAGAGAGTAATTTCAGATTATGATATAAAGCAAAGGAAATAAAACTAGGTGACACGAGAGTGTGGACAGGAGTGGAGGCTACTTTGGAACAAGGTAATCAGTAAAGGTATCTTTGAGGAGGTGACATGAGTTGAGAATGACAAGAAGTAGCAACCCATGCAAAGAGCTGGGGACTGAACCACCCAGCAAGGACAAATGCTTTTAGACGGAAACAAGTCTGACATCTTCAAAGAATGGCAAGGAGGCTGGAATGACTGGCACAATGTGAGCAAAGGGGAAGTGGGAGATGAGTGTGGGAGGTTGGCAGGTTGGCAGGGGACAGGCCACATAGGGCTGGTAGTTTGGATGATTACATAGTATATGTCTAACTCAAAGTACATCTGAGAGTAACAGACGGTGCTTTACTAATTACATAGGACATAGGGACAAGAGGTACAAACCAGGGACTGTGTCAGGCAAACCACGATATCTGCTCACCCTATATGAAGACCAGGATTTTACTCTAAAAATCAATGGAAAACTACTAGCAGGTATTAAGCTGGATTACGGAGAGTTTGAAATTATCCCCTCTAAGGGGTCCCCAGAGCTGATTCTTGATTAAGGAGATCAAAGATGGAAATGGCTCAGGCAGGTGGCAGGTTTGGCATCTATTATAAAATCTGGAGGTATCTACGACCACCCCCATGTGGTGGGCTGCAAGAGTCCCAGCAGCAAGAACAGCCAGAATTGCCCTCTGACAGCATCTTAGGGCCAGTTCCAGTCCATGAAAAATGTTCTGCTCGGTCCCCAGGGTTCCAGGATATGCAACACGGCAGAAATCATTTTGGCTTGGAACATTTTCAAAGCAGGTGTTGCCAGTCATCTACTCTAACCATAGAAAAGCTTCAAAAATTGCTCTCAAGCTTCATCTGACCCAGAGCATGAGAATTCTGTTGCTTCCCAGGGGGCCCACAAGGAAGAGTGAGCTATAAAATGCATTCCCAATTAACCACTTGGAATTGGGTAACAGGGTTTCTGAGTTTTGGAGCTTGCCTACCAAAACCAATCATTTTCATCTTGTATAGGTAATGCTGAATTATTCTCTCTGGCTCTGCTTAGATACCAGAACGTTATTAAATAAATGAGAAATACATAGCAACAACCAACCATTTTTGCCCATAAAATCTGTTTTGGAAACTGTATCTAGGCAAGGAGGGAGGATTTTCAATTCCAAGAAACTAACACTCTTTTTGAAAGCAGGTTAATATAGTTGCAATTTATTGAGTGCCTACTACGTATCAGGCTTTATACTGGATACCTCACTTGCTTTACTTGTCTATAACCTTTACTACACACTTGCAAGGTGTGTGTGTGTTATTCCTATTTTATCAATGAGGAAACAGAGTCTCTAGAAGGTTGTCATTTCCCCAAAATTGTATCTCTTTAAATTTGAGTCTAAAAATGAGTCCATGTTTATTCCAAAGTTCCCCAACTTGTTCTCCTCTGATGAAATAAAATGTATTTTATCATTTACATAAATAAGCAAATTATCTGTGTGCACTATCTTTTAAAAACTCAATATTGTATACAAAAATCCAAATAATGTAGGACAAATCAATTAGGAGTTATTGTTAACATTTCAGCAGGTTTTACTTCACTGATTTTTAATAGCAGTGCCCTATGAAAGATGCCTTTATGATGTGCTTTACAAGTTTTCAATTTACATACACCTATTCTGGAATGCATCTTCTGACTATACCGAAGTATAGATTTATAACCCGTTCTATAGCATATCTATTTTTGTGTTTCCTTATACTCCACCCCTTTGCACAAAACATTTATATGCCCAGGTGGTTACCATAAAAATCCCAGAACTTTGGCAAATATGCCAAAGCCTCTTTAAACATTATTATTAATGGTGGCCTATGGCACATGCCTTTATTCAACAAAGCAACTCCCTTGCCCTTGAGGCAAATCCAAACTTCTTAGCCTGGTTTACAAGGCCCTTCACACTCTCCTTAGTGTTTCCCAATCCTGGTTGCCCCCTGCAATCACCCTGGGGCCTATCAGATAAAGGAAGGAGCTGCATTTGGGGGCATCAAGCAGGCAGGTGGCAGGGAGGGCATCCTGTTAGGTTCAAAGGCACCTCCACTACACACAGGCCAGTTAAATCAGACTGAGATGGTGCATGGGCATAGCCTTATTTTTTATTTGTTTTCTTGTTGTTTATTTTAATCTCTCAGTGATGTTAATGTGTAGACAGGGTTGAAAACCTCTGCTCCCTGCTCACCCTCCAGCCTCAGCTCACTGCACTTTTTTTTTTTCCTGCTCAAAGCTCCATCCCTCCAATTTTCTCTCACCTCCAGGCTCTGCACAAAATGGTCCCCGTGCTTGGAACACTTCCTTCTGCTGGTCTCCTGTGGCATGCCCCATGCCCCACTAACTGCTGCTGCTATCTCAGGTATCCCTTTGGATATACTCTCCAGAAAGGCTTCCCTAATCCCTAGCAAATAGGTTAGGACAGAATTTCCAAAGCACCCTAAGCTCAACCCTAAGCCCTCACAAGGTGCTTATGACACTATACTAAAATTGTCCGATTAAGCTGCCTGCCACCCTCTGCATGGGCTCCTTGAGTGCAAGGTTTGTATGTATCCAATTTTGTATTTCTGGTGCCCAGCACAGTGCCTGGCACACAGTGAGTGCTCAATGCATGCTTCTCAAGTGGCTGAATGAGTGAATGAGCTCTATTTCCCAGTTTGAAAGAGCTTGCCAGTCGATGGGAAATGCCTGTAAAACACTGCTGGAGGTGTTAAATGCTTCCAGAAGTTCACAGAGCATGTTTTTAGGGGAAGACATCACTCCTGGCTGGTTGATACACATCCCTCATCCCTTGCTTTGTTCTTAATGATTTGTATTCTCATTCTCAGACAATAGCATTGTTTTAGAATTCAAAGTAATATTTATTGAGAAAATCTACACCTAAATCCATGCTTGTCTCACTGATTAACCATCCTTTTTCCATGCAAAGATGTCCACACCCTCTGATAGCCTGACTGTGAACATGAACTTGGAGTGACCTTAAGAAGCAGATGTGGAAACGTCATCTTTATAAAATGATTTGTATTAAGAATATCTGTGAGTATAGACAGAAACACATTTTGGTATGTTTTCTCCCAAATAAAAACAGATTTATTACTTTTTTTCTTTTTTAAATTAGTAATTCACCAATAATCAAAGACAAGCATGATTATTTTTCATTTATAGCCTTTAAACTTTTTCTCTATGTGCACCTTTTTTTCACATGGGGTATATTTTCCCATGTTAAAAATTTCCATCATCGGTTTTAATGCCTGTAGGTAATCTGTGGTGTCATACCTGTAAGTATTAAACTAACCACTATCAGCATAATTTAGAGTGATTGAAATTTCTATTATAAACAATGCTGTGACAAATATCTTCATGTACACATTTTTATGTGCTTATTCAAGTATGCCCTTAAAATAAATTTCCAGAAGTGGAATTTCTAACCTAACAGGTGTGTGTGTGTGTATATATATATATGTATGTATATGAAATATATATAAATATATATAAATACATATATATATGAAATTTAGTAAAAAGACTTAAATATATATATATATCTTTAAGATTCTATATATAGAATGTGTTAGACAAGTTTTTATCACTATCAAAAGTTTAAGAGTCTCATGCTCTACTGCCTAAGCTAGCTGGGCAACCGCTCAAAAGTTTATAAAGATGTATGTTTCTATATTTCTCTATCAACACTGAGTATTTTTTAAGTATTTGTTCATTTCATTGGAGAAAATTTCTATTACTGTTCTAATTTGTAGTTCTTTGGTTATTCATGGGTTTTAATATCCTTTTATGTATTTTTTGGCTATTTGTATTTTTCTATTGCCATATTTGTATTTCTTATTAATTTATGGGAGCTCTTTATATATTAGGGATATAATCCCCTCATCATATGTTGTAAATATATTTTTTCAGTTTGTCTTTATCTTTTATATTTGTTTATGGGGTATGTTTTTGTTGTTGTATGAGAGAGATCTAAGTTTTCAATGTAATCAAATTATTAGTCTTTTCCTTTATGTTTCTGGCTTTGACGGTATGTGATTTTAGTATTTTTATGTAGTTTCTGAGATTTAAGATAGAGTGCTCATTTTGTCAACAATAAAATGTCACCCAGAAATCAAATTAGCACTTTTGGAAATATACTTTAGACTACTTGTTACCCGACCATAGTCCTTGCTACAAATAGAAAAAAAAAATCTTAATGATGGCCAAAGTTAACATCTTTATCAATATTTTTGAGAAGAAAAAAAATCAATCTTTTCAAAATCTTGTTTGTGTCAATTAGCAGGTGACACTTTGTATATTCCATATTTATTACCTGAAATAAAATAATCCCAGTAGAAAACCTAATTTGGCCAGAAAACGATTTTACAAGCTGTCACAGAATATGGATATACAAGTATCACAGCTTCAAACTGTGAGGAGAGATCCAGCCCAAGCTTGGCTGGAAATGTTTCCATAATGACCACACATGGGATAAAATGACTGAAAATCATTTGCTGTCATTGCCAGGTAAAGCAGTCTAGAAATGTTTCCCTCAAGGTTCATGAAAGGTGCTGTGATGATAATGCCCCAGCCTGAGAATGACCTCTGCACACACCCGCACCATTCACCGATGAGGACCTGCTCAGTGAGCCAACATTTGGTCTCTCGAGGCTTTCTTTTTGCATTTTTTCCATGTTCCTAATCTAGACCCCTGGTCAGGAGAGCAGACTGGGCTTTAAAATATCCAAATTCCTTCTGATTTCTTAAGGCCTGTTCAGCTCCCTTTAAATTCTGCAACAAAATAGCCTTCTCAATGGGTCATAAAATAATGGACTTTCATAAAAGCCAATAGTAATTTTAAATTTTCTGGTTTAAATCAATAAAATTAACAGGAACAGCAATAATGAAATAATTATGGCAGCATGAGTCAAAGGAAGCCTCTAACAAAACAGCTTTGTAAGATAAATCTTCATTTTAATCTCTTGAGAATATTTAAAAAATTAGAGCTGTCTTCTCATTCTTTGTATTCTATTATTAAGTGCCATTAAAAAAACAAATGTTGAGCCATGCTCAGTGGCTCATATTTGTAATCATAGCTCTTTGGGAGGCAGGGTGGGGGGGATCCCTTGAAACCAGGAGTTCTACTCCAGCCTGAGTTACATAGTGAGACCCTGCCTACACACACACAAAAATAATACAAACATTAGCTGGGCATGATGGTACACCTATAGTCTCAGGTATTTGGGAGGCTGAGGCAGGAGGAACTATGGAACCCAGGAGTTTGAGGTTGCAGTGAGCTATATGGTGCAACTGCATTCTAACCCAGGTAACAGAGTGAGACCCTGTCAATAAAAAAACAAAAACCAACAAATGTTAATAATTAAGAGATAGTCTCATTTTCACTATCTTCACAGCCCTCACCTATGGAAGGAGCAAATGCCTGGCAAACCCTCTGACATTGGTCAGTGCTGGTTAAACAAGATGGAGTGCTGGAGCAGGGAATATAGAGAACCATAAATAACAAAAATAAAGTCACTGTCTATAAGGAACCTGTCATCCCTACGGAGGGGTGGAGAGAATTAATGGGAAACAATTCAATAATCACACAATAGAAAATACAACTAACAGGCAAAATCTTATGGATCAGGAAGGAGAGCTCTAAGTGTAGGCTAGAGCATAAGACAGCTCAGAGGAGAACATGGATGTTCAAGAGTGGGTTGGCAGAAAGAAGGGAGAAACACTGTCCAAGGAGACAAGAACGTACAACTTCAACAAGAACAACAAGGTAAACATGAGCATGACACGTGGGGGACAACGAGCAAAACATGGTTTGTTTTGGGGCACCATTGAATGCTCTACTGCACAAAGGAAAGACAAGTTTCACATCATGGGGAAGGTGTAGGGAATAAGACAGGGAGATGCAAAGAGAGGCTTGAGGACCAGGATGAGAAGTTTCTTCGGAATGAGTAAACTATCCCTGCCCCCATGTTCCAACTCCCTAGAGTCAAAAATGGAAAGCTTCACTTTAAAAAATAAAAGTTGCGTAGAGTTGGGGGTGCAGTGGGAGAGATGGGGCTGCAGACTCTGTGCTACGATGCTGTGCTCCTCCTCTCTGCCCTCACCACACCGTACCTGCACAATTCCCTTCTAAAGGGCAGGTACTCAAAGACAATTTAAGAATAAATGAAAGAACAAACGAATGGATAAGCCAATGAACAAACAAACAGCACAATTATTTCCAGGAGCTTATATATCTGGACATGAACTACTGAGGGAATCCAGGGAAGGGACAGAGAAAATGATAGGAGAAAGGAAAACCAGCACTAAACTGCAGAAAATCAATTATAAAATGATAAAGACCTAAACTGAGGAGGTAGAAATAGGAATAAAAACACAGACATTAATTTGAGAAAATTATGGTCTATCATTAAGTAATTTTAACTCATTGTTATTCCCATCTAATAGCCAGGTCAAGTTCAAGTGATCTGATCAACTATTAAACTCATTCATCCACGTGGAAAATATCTATTGAGCACCAGGCACTCTTCTGGCCCCAGGGGCCAAAGTGAATTTCAAATTTATTTTCCTCAAATTTCTGACTGATCACATAAAGCCCTGAACCCTGACAGCCTAACGACTCGATTCATGTGCAATTGTCCATTATCACAATAATCATCCCTGATTACCAAAATAACCTGGCATTTATTAGGAAAAAGGTTTGAAAGAGTGAATTTTAAGGCTGAGCAGCATCAAGGCAGTCCCAACTGTGTATCTATTAGAAACATTAAACAAGCAATTAAGCACTTCATCTCCAGTCATTTCACATTATTTATCCAGGTGAGACAGAGTCTCAACCAGATATAACATTGCTGTAGGGAGCATGAATTTGGCTATGATTAGCTTTTTTTTAATTTGCATAGCAATCATATACGGATAATGAGCCAAAAATTCTCTAAATCCAAATTTTAACATATAGTTTAAATTTGATGTTCTTTCTACCATTTAACTCTATATCCAGGTTCTACCAATCAATATACTAAACATCTATGTCAAGGTTAGCCTTCATAAAACATCATTCAGCAAATCACTCTTCAGGGGAATAAAGTTCAATGATTCCTTCCTCTCTCCCTCCCCTCCATCCTCTTTTCCTCCCACTTGTCATGTATCAGGCATTGTCCTAGGTGCTGAGGGCCCCCACAGTGAAAATATCAGACATAGGCTGTGATCTCATGGAGCGGATGGCCAGTTAGAAGAGCCCCTTGACTACAGCCAAGCCCTCCAAAGTAAAACCCCACCTTCCCCCGGCTTGTCTCCACACCACCCAAGCCTCCAGATCAGAGCAATAGAGCTGCAAATTAAACTCTTGAATTCCTGGAGTGTGTATTTGTGTCCTGGCCCTTGGTAGTTCACCACTCCCTTATAATGCTGCTCCCCAACTTGGCATAATTTGACTTGAGTTTGAATCCTGACTACATTTTTCTAGCTGTGGTGTCTTGAACAAGTTACTCAATCTCTGGGACCTTCAATTTTCTCATCAGATAAATGAAAATAATAATACCTACATGTCAGGGATGTTGAAAGATTAAATGCACTAATGTGCATGACAGCATCCAATAGAGAATTTGCGATGAGTTTCTCTGACCATCCCAGCTACGCATGTGCATGCCTTTCAAATTCCCAGAGGATGATTTGGCCACCACCATTTTTGAGCCACTTCCTATTACTAAATATCTTTTTTTGTGACTACCTGCACTCCCTACTTAGGATCAGAGAATGTGATAAACTTCTTTACAGCTTCCTTATACCTGTAAAGAAGGGGTGGGGTCTGCATAATGGTCCTCGATGTCTCACAGTTGGTATCAGCAGTTTAGCTTAGAGATTTTGCTGAATTTGGAGGCTCATCTAACATTTGGATTGTTCCCCTGAGCTTTAGATAAGAAAGCAGATGGGGAGCTTCCTCAGAATGACTTGCTTCTTTTATTCTGTTGTTGGCCAGTTTAAGTCCAAATGCAGAGACTAAAAATATTCATATTTAAATGTTATCCACTTGATTTCACACTGCTCTCCATACTCCATTGCTATGGAACACTTGTGAAGACCAAACCAAAAAGAGTATTTTTTGCAATACAACAATTAGGCCATCAGGATAGGAAACTAAGCAGAAAGTTAAAAGATTAAGGAAGAGTTGACCCAGTTCTCCAGTCCATGGTTTCAGCTAGACTTCTAAGACAGTGACTTAGCAACCTCACGAGACTGAGAATTGCAAGCCTGTGCCTTCGAAGAAATAACTGAGGCTGAAGGATTTGCTTTTTTCTAGCCCATTCCCATTGCCACGCTTACTCTTGTTCTAACTTCAGGACTTCTGACTATCTTCTATGAACCTTCCTCGAGAAGCTTCAGACCACTTTGCAGTATCACTGTGCTGGCCAACAGCTCCCTGCTTCTGCAGAAGTAATTTATGTCCTCCTGGATCAAGGACCTTCCACTGCTCAATAAAACTCTCTCCTGAATTATAACAGCAGTCATAACTAACTTCACCCACCCTGGGCAACATGCAACCCAAAGCTCTTGGTGGCCCCCGCCATAATTCCAGAGAGGGCAGGAGCCCTGGCACCTGGTCGCCAGCCCCATGCCTCACTTGCTGCTCCCCAGAGTGGTTTCTCTTCATGTGCCAGAAATCTGGAGATAATCCACGGTGAGAACTATCTGTCTACTTGGATCAAGCTCAGGGGGCATCTTGCTTCTTTATCAACAAAAGAACATTACCACTTCCCATGAGACTGAAAAACAACCAAAGGGAATTGACTAAAACAGTTATTTAACTATGCCATAAACTTATTCTGAGTTGTAATGGCTTCACATGGAAAGAAACCAAGGATTTCCCAATAGGGAACTCAGATGGACCAGGAAGGTGACAGGGACTAAGAGATAGGAACAGGTTGGCAAGATTCTCAGGACACATTTGGATGCAATTGCTCATTCTTTTTTTTTTTTTCCAGGAAAAGCCTCAGCAACAGGGAAGGAACCCTACCTTGCCCCCTTCCAGTAAATTCTCCTCATAGCACTTTGTACCTCCCCAGAGGCATTTAGAGACTGCCATTCATTTAATTGCTTGAAAAGCCCAAACCAAACAAGAGTTGCTGGAGCTTAGCCCGCTGTTTGTTGGCTGTCTGCAGATTTACAATTTAGCACCATGTGGATCTTCAGAGCCAAAGTGTTAGAAATCTAAGGGGCTCATTCTACCCCCTCAAAATACAATGGGCAAGAGCAGGAAAAGCTTCAAAGTCCCCAGAAGGCATCCAACCCAATTACATTGCAACACGTGTGCAGCCTTTCAAGCCGCTCATTAACATTTGGAAAATTCTTCTGTTAAATGTCTTCATATCCAATTTAGCCTTCTTTTCCCTACTCTACCACCCTCATTTCATAGACAGGCAACAGTAATGAGCTATATAAATGTAACTCTTTAAACGAAGAATGTCATCACTTAAAAATACAAGAGAGCCGTGCATGTTGTGTATGTCTACAAACCGCAGTTGCTGTCTGTTAGGGTTTGTAGCAACTTTTAAATCTGTCATCACGGCATGAATTTCATACTAAGCTCCTTCCCGGTGTTTGAGCCAGGAAGCAAAAGGGGAACAGGCTGTGTCATTTATGGGCAGACCAGTATTGGGTCGAGTGTGACATCACACTCTGCCGGGGCCATAATGAGGTGAAGAGGTAAGGCTGCAACAAGGCGGCACTTTGTTTACTGGAAGAATGTAAGTGGGGCTGTATTTCAATGTCTGATAAAACTGAAACAAAGGACGTGGATTACAGATTTTTAACAGCTCCAAACAGAGGAAAGGGGAAAAGAGGGGAAGCCATTTAGAAACTTCAAAAATGCAAAAAGCCAAAGGATCCATGTAATCTCTGAGCAGGCTGGTTCCTTGGCACTTGTACCGGCAAACTGTTCAACCAAAACACCAGCATGTCAGCCAACTGTCTAATTTTTGTCTCCTTCCCACGGTTAATATTTAAGCAAGGAAGAGAAACTAGATCTAAAATAGATGTGTGCATGCATGTGTATTTTTGGGAAATATAGATCCTATGTTTAATACTCTGGCAGTCTCAATCAAAATATGTTTTATTCAAAGGTAGCAGGAATATAACCTCACATATCACATTTCCCAAAGTCTTTTTTTGTCTACACTGATATTGGATACCATGATCTACTTCTATTTCTCCATATAATTACCTACATCAACATTTGAAAGTATAAATAACCCACAGAGTGCATTACATATGTAGCAAAAGAGATGGGGTGGAAAATTTTTCAAGACCTAGTTTTATTTAGAATTAGGAAAATTTTTCTTGGAATTGGAACCAATATCCACACCCTCATATATTTACTACACCTAATGTGGGGCCCATCATCAAGGAATACACGGTCTACGGGGAACTGATTTGTAAACAGCTGACTGTTTGGCAAGGCAGAGTGAAATTAGTACAGGTGCTAATGGCAGCTCAGAAGGAGAAGCCATTAAATCCACCCAAAATTATGTTTTCTACTCTGACGTTGCTTCTTTTCCTGTGTATCAATAAAGCAAAAGGCTTGAGACATTTCCGTTGGAATGGTTCAAACACTTATGAGGAGCTATGGCCCCACTCAAGCAAGAAAGACAAAAGCTTCACACCACTGAAGTCATATGGAATTCTCCGGAAGAGCTGATTTTTCAAATTGCTTTAAATCATTCTACTTAATTTAAGTGAGAAACGTATTCAAAGAGAAAATATCCCATGGTAGAACTAAAAATCTACAATCGTTCTTTTGTTCTTAATTTTCTCAACTCTAATCAGACACACCCTAGTAGAACTGAGTTAAAATTTTACCAATTCTTCTTCTGACTTTTCTGAAATACCGGTCTCTTTCCACAAGCCCAATAGCAAGCCCAATATTAATTGGACTCCTGCTTTCCTCCCCCCCCAATTATGGGCCTATTAGAACCCTGCCTATCTCCATGGTGACCACATAGTTCTTCATCAGCTGTAAATTAACTCCTTCTTCGCTTGTTTTCCACCTCTGTAAAAGCTGACCTACCCAGATGCTTAGCTTAGCACAAACTACCTATTCTTCATTCTCTGTCAACAGGGTAATTAGACTGCTTGATTCTTCAAATAATCAGAATAATAAAGTGGTTAAGAGCATGATCCCTAGAAAATTAAAAAAAAACATTCTAATCTCATTTACCATATCCATCTATGTTGCCTTTGACAAGTTATTTTATTCCTCTGAGCCTTAGTTTACTCACCCAGAAAATGGGAAGAATAAAACATCTACAATATAGTTGTTGTAAAGATTAAATGACATGTGACATACTTAGCACAATAGCAGTACATGGTAAATGCTCAATAAACTAGATGTTGACAAAGTAATAATTTTATAATGATGAGAATATAGTAATAACAATTACATGATAATCATATATCATAATCATTCTTGGTAGGAAATCATAGGCTAACAGTATCCAAAACCACAGTCTTTTCTTAGCCAATTCTATTTTAAGACCCTAATATTTTCAATATTTCTACCTGTAGGGCAAAAACAGGGGAGAAAAAGAAAGACAATGGAAACAAAATGCAGAGACAGCCAATCAGTCAGCAAAGCCCCCACCCCATGTGCGTACAATCAGCACCAGCTGTAGTCCAATTAAACTTAATCTAGTCACATGCTCATGTGCTCCTCAGAAATTAGAGGAAATCAATTCAAATGCTAATGAGAAAGTCCATAATTTATTATCTGCTGAGGAATGCATGTTACATTAATTTTAACTGTAAACAATTATTTTTATTGCAAGATTAATTACCCTATCTTATACAACTTCCTTTTTTCATATTCTTTTAAGGAATTAGTTTTCAGTTGCTGTTTTGTGGCTCTGTCACAGTTCTTTAGCTTGAGAAAAGTATAATTAATTTAGGGATGCTGCAAATGTTGTTTTCTATTCTTCTGCCAAAAGAAAGTGGGATAAATGGCCAGGTCAAGCATGGAGAAAAATAGCTGCAGCTTCTGGCCAGGATGAAAAGACATTAGAACTCAGAATGGGGGTAGGGGGCGGGGGCGATATACAGAATTAAAAACATGAGTTAATATTGGTCAGTTCTGACTATAACATGTCCCAAAGGCTTCAACAACACGCAAGTCAAATCTTCAAATTATTCCTGCGTCTCTGAAAGTCAATGAGACCTGCAAAAGAAAGAGACTAATCATTTTTTCTAAAAGTAGCATGAAGGCTGGGGCTTGTATGTGCTGGTTGAAGTGACCGTTCCTTTGAGCAGTCAGACAGGAATGAAATTTGTGCTGTCAGAATTCTGCTCCCTTGACAAAGCTGCCCTCACCCTGACTCAGATCCCAATGTGAATGAATATTCACCACAGTGGCTTGTGGGAAATGATTCTTAAACCCATCACTTCTCAAGGCAGAGAGTAGGATTTTAGACAGTGGGTAGCACTCACAAGGTTGATAGTATTGTATTGTTTCGGACAAATCATTGGCTTGATTCTTACGCTTTCTAAATGTTAAAGAGGTCCCTTTCCTTTATGGGCACAACTACACATAGCATTTTAAAGGTAGATATCTATGAAATACAAAATCCATTAGTTTACTTGTTGGGACTTTCTTAATTTAAACTTCTAGTGAAAGCAACCAAAAGTCATCAATTAAAATTAAATTAGTCTAAATTAAATCAATACGACTAGTTGTTGATTTCAGTGGGAATTTGGTTAGAAAATGGATAAGAGAACTGAGCCCAGGGAAGATTCAACTGCTAATTACTTGCAAAAGTTTAGGCTTAAAGGATAATACGCATTGGATCCAGGAGTGGAAACTGAGGAAGAGGTGTTGGCTATGAAGATCCCAGGCCACAACCTTAGAGACAGGTTCACTTATGACTTCCTATCAAGGGGGTTGAATCCTAGCTAGTCCTAACATGTTTCAAACTGATCTTGTCTTAGAACTATGGCCTGGGAGGCCATCGAGCACACACAACAATCAGCTGGCCTAGAGTAGACAAGATGAAAAATAATCTTTCCCATGAGTAACAAATTCTCAGCATTCCACACTATAAATTCAAACCAAAAGGATAGGAGGGGTGTGCCCTTTCTACATGCTTTTGTGATTTCTATTGAATATTTTTAGCAAGTCCCTACCAGGAGAGCATGTGCTACTTATCACATATAGTAGCTACAAAAACCAGGCAGTGGTTGGAAGGGACAGGCTGCAGTGATCCAGGTTACACCTCATTTTAATTTGATTGTCAGATGTCATAAGGGCAGATTTATAAGACTAAACCTCATTTTTGCTTTAAACCTGTAGGGAATATTGCCAATTTATTTTAACAAAGAATGTTTCATCCTCACGATTTCCATTCCAATTTCTCTGTTTAATAAAATAAGATGTCACGTGTCAGGCTACCTTGCAGTGAATTATTTCAACAACCCAAAGCCATTCAACTCTGCTTAAAAACTTGCCACAAAGCCAAGATCTGTCACAAACCATTAGGATTAGTTACCCTGGAAAACCCTCTTACTATCAGATAAGCTGATAGGCAGCACATAGGAAAAAAAACCATGAAGGATTTCCAAGCTTTGCACACCAAAGAACTCTGGTTCACTACACATCAGGCTTCCATGGCCCCTTGAATTACTCGGTGCCTAGATTTAAGTTCCTCTATGTTTTTTGGGTTTTTTTTTTTTTTTTTTGAGACAGAGTCTTGCTTTGTTGCCCAGGCTAGAGTGAGTGCCCTGGCATCAGCCTAGCTCACAGCAACCTCAAACTCCTGAGCTCAAGTGATCCTTCTGCCTCAGCCTCCCGAGTAGCTGGGATTACAGGCATGTGCCACCATGCCCAGCTAATTTTTTCCATATATATTAGTTGGCCAATTAATTTCTTTCTATTTATAGTAGAGATGAGGTCTCGCTTTTGCTCAGGCTGGTTTCAAACTCCTGACCTCAAGCAATCCACCCACCTCGGCCTCCCAGAGTGCTAGGATTACAGGCGTGAGCCACCACGCCAGGCCTCCTTTATGTTTTTGACCAAACCAAAACAATCTTATCTTGGGCCAAATTTGTGACAGACTTTATAATAGTTTCAAGTAATGTATGTTAAGTATGTCAAGGAATAAGCCACAGGTCTGCATTTTGAAAGCTTGTCTTGCTCTCTGCCTTGTTTCCTTGTAGTGGAGCAGGGAGGCCATTCAAGTGAACCCTCCTCCTAACTAGGGTGAGTGGGAGCATCCCCACTCTGATCAATTACAGATGTATTTCACATATTCCATATCAATGTGGTTGAAGAAGAAACTACTTTGGAGAGTATCTATAGATCATAAATGTGATGAATGAACCTAGGGAACCCCATCTGTAAGCACTTATGTACTCCATATGAAATGGCAGAGCTTCAATGTCCTACCCTAAAATACTCTTCAAAACAGATTCTTTTTTATGACAAGTATGCGTGGAATGTCCTGCAGAACTCCAGGATTTCATTTCCCCAATGTTGATGTGTATGGGAATAAAAATGAACCAGGAGAAACACAGAGATATTGTGTGAGGCTTCCTCCCCAAACTTTCTTTGACTATTGGGAAACAGGAAGTCCCAAACATCTCACAAGAAAGTATTCTCTTTCATGATTTCCAGCACAGCAATTCAGTCTTTAAAAAAAGCAGTGATCTGGATCTGGTTCAAGGAAGCATCTTTAGATCTTTTGTTCTTATGTACCAATCTCTGGTCAAATTGCGGTCATTCGGGGTTCTCATACAGCCAGGTTTGGCAGCAGTATGTAGTCAATCATTTCCCTGTGTGGCTCCACCTCTGCTGCCCCTCTGTCCTTGGAGGAGCTGCTGGATCCCACCTCCAGGCCTGGCCCCATCAAGGTTCTAAACAGACTCCTCAGAGGTCAATAGATAGAATTCAGGATGTCTGTGAACTTGGGTAAGAAAAAAATATTTTTACTAAATTCTAACTAAATGCACTATTTCCTTACATTGTGAACATAGACAACAAACCAGAGTAGAATTAGCACACTAGGACTTACAGAAGTCATGCATGTTTTCATATCACCATTATTGTTGCAGATATCTCAAAATACCATTTACATTCATCATTACTTCAAAATTCTGGTGGTTATTAGACCCATTGCTAGAGTTTATTATTACTATTAATAGCACATCTGTTATTATATCACAATTTTAGAATACTTTGATAACTATGTCAATATAATTGATTTTCTTAATAATTCTAAATATTTTATTTTATGCATTAAAAAAATTTTTCTGATGGCCATGCACGGTGGCTCACGCCTGTAATCCTAGCACTCTGGCAGGCGGATCATTTGAGCTCAGGAGTTTGAGACCAGCCTGAGCAAGAGCGAGACCCTGTCTCTACTAAAAATAGAAAGAAATTAATTGACCAACTAAAAATATATAGAAAAAATTAGCCAGGCATGGTGGTGCATGACTGTAGTCCCAGCTACTCAGGATGAGGCAGGAGGATCGCCTGAGCCCAGGAGTCTGAGGTTGCTGTGAGCTAGGCTGATGCCACGGCACTCACTCTAGCCTGGGCAATAGAGTGAGACTCTGTCTCAAAAAAAAACAAAAAAAAACCATTTTTCTGAGAAAGTGTTTATTAGTTTCATCAGACTTCCAAAGAAGTCACACAAAAAAAGATACACACATACACACACACACACACACACAAGATAAAGAACCCTAATTCCAGCATGACTCTGGAATTCTTATCTGGCCATTATCATATAATCCAGTTTCAAAAAATGGTTTCTATTTGCCCCTACCAAGCATAGCACTACAGTTCTCATAGCCCAATCCTTCTATTTTTACTGCTTGAATCTCTGTCTTGGAAACTTTGTTCATTCTCTATTCCTTCTAGCACTGGATCCGCTGATTTGTTCATTTGTTGATTCAAAAAGTACTTATTGGGCCCCTGCCACATTTCAGACACCATGTGATGTGGGAGGAGCTGCCGTGCTGAAGGAACAGGAGAAACGAGTTCCCTGTTCCAGTAGAGTTTGCATTCTAGTGTGAGGATGGGAAGGTCAAGAATAGATAGATGATGATGATAGATGATAGACAGACTTTTAGAAAGGCAGGGAGTTATGTAGAATATAAGTGACTGACGGTCATGGACAACCTCTCTAAGATTTGGATGTTAGAAGGAGCAGCCATGTGACATCCAGGCAGGAAAACGATGGGAGTGTTAGAGCCATCAGGGAAGACCAGGGCAGTTGTGACACAGCCCTGAGGTAGACAGCGTCACAGTTGAGGTCTGAGTAGAAAGAAGGGGTTATTTCACGAAGGGCTTCCTAAGCAAGGTAAGAACTTCGGATTTTACAAAAGTTCTAGTCAGGGCTTTTCACAGGCTTTAAACATTCACAGGCTTTAAACATTCACGGGCTTTAAACAGGAAATTATCACGATCTGATTTACAATTCAAAAAATATTGCTGTGGCTAACGTGCAGTGAGTGAACAGGCTGAATAAACACTGGAGTGAGGTCAGGGAGTGGGTGAGGAGCTATTGCGGTGACCTGCAGGGGGCGATGCAGCGGGGACCAGGGCGGCAGCAGGGGAGGGGAAAGAGAGACGAATCTTGGTGTGTATTGGTATCAGGCTGGGTTGCAACAGGAAGCAGACCATGGGCCACACCATGATAGTTTGAGTTTAAAAAGAGACAGTTTAGAAATGTGTGGTCGGGTATGAAGAAACTGCAAGGGATTGTGCGGTAGCCCAGGGCTGTCACCCTGAGACCCACAGGTAAAGCGAAGGGCAGTCCCACAGTGGGGTAGGAGAAAGTGTGTAAGATGAGCAGCTCCGACCTTCAGGCAGGTGAAGAGTGAGTGTGGAGGGAAAATGGAAGATGTTGGCACAAGCTATGTCTGGAGGTACTGTGGAGACAGCTACTGGAATTGTTCTTGCTAGCCTGCCCCCAGAGCATTACGAATGAATCCTAAAACTTCCTGCCCGCAGACCTACCTGCTCAGGGCACACTCCCAGTCTTGGTCACTCATCAGCGGTGGAGGTTGATTTTGAATTATTTGTTTACATCCCTTTTCCCCATAAGACAATGAACTTTTTGAAGATGTCCATTTGCATCTGCTGCTCCCAGGATAGTGTCTGTTTAATTGAAAGACTGTGATTAGTGAATGAATGAATAGCCCCTTCCAGGTTCCTATGGAATGCTGTCACTCCATGTCGGATCTCCCTGACACCAACTGCTGGACAGGTGACAGGCACTTCTAGATGACGAGCTGTGCTGACTGACACACTGGCTCTCCTCGCAGTTCCTCTCTAGTGCTGAGTCTCACTCTCCTGTTTTGCCCCTTCGTGTACCTACTTAAGGCTGCCAAGTTGCTCCAAGACAATTACCTGGATTTTTATAGGTTTTGTCCAAAGTACTCTAACTTCTCAGAAAGAGCAGATATATGGCTTCACCTTTGAGCTGTTCTACATCAAACTAGCAGTCTTATCACTGTGTCTTAGAACCTTGGTGAACACACACACACACACACACACACACACACTATATATATATATATATCCTCTATATCTCAAAGCCAAAGAGACGTGGTCTGTTGCTACATTCAGTGCTGGAGGATGCCGGTGTTTCATGCTAACGTGTGTCATTGTACAAACATTACAACCAGATCTCCTTTGGAGATATAAACTGAGCCTCTGCTTTAGCTGATGAAAATAAAATACCAAGTATCTAAGTACAAATGACTTATTTCTGAAAAGAACAAACTACTTTATGTTTATCAACTGCCATATCTTGCCCATCCAGTATAGTAGCATGCACAACTTTTCAGCTCTGCCTTCAAAATGTGATAAATCTTTTCTCCAGGGCAAAGAGTGCATCTCTGTGTTTATCCAGAGAAAGAATTTAACTCTTGTCTACATGTTTTTAAAAAAGGGGGAGGAGGGGAGAAGGAGGAAGAAAAAGGTAACAGATTGTGAAGGATTGATTACTATGGCAAAAAAATCAATCTTGAGACTTTGACAATTTAACCAGCCACAAAAGCATAGAAATGTATGAGAAAGCCCTGATTGATTTTAACTCCGTAATCCTTCCCACCCCATCTATTATCCTGTATGGATCATATTAGCCGTCATTATGACTAAGACAAGATAGGACGCTGACATCCGCCTGACATGATAAAACTGTAAATGGAATCGGCTTATACACAAAGGCTTTTACCTGGTTATTAATAGTGTTCTCTGTGGGTGATGGACCGGACTGATATTAAAACCCCCATCAGCTGTGTGGAGCCATTGCAATTTGATTTCAGTCCAAGAAGCAGCTCCTCAAGGTAGTTATTGCACAGTGCCCTGACAAACTGCTTGAGTATCATTCCTGGATACCTCACCCTTTTAAGAGGCTCGTAAAATACTAGGGGTGGATGACATCTTGTTGGCACTGAGAATTCCAAGCCACTACAGCTAGGCTGAAAGAAAGACACCAAGTATGTGTTCGCAAATGCCTTGACAACATTCCTAATCTTCATCACCACCAATGTGAATGTGAAGTAGAGGAAGATTCAGGGCGTGCAGCTTTCAGTTGATGTGCATTGTAGTATTAACAAAACATATATGACTACATACTGAGATATTAAGGTCACTTGATGACTTTTGCTTGTTTCATTTATCTTTGGTGAATCAGTGAAAAATATTTAGATCTTAAAGGCACTGATTGCTTTCTCAGCTCTCTGAGCCATCTGACCACTATTTCATTTCTAATAAACCAAATAGGCAAAAGAGAATAAATTAGAAACAGAAACTTAGATGACTTGCCCAAGATTACAGATATTTGGAAGCAGTTCCAATTAGAAAATCCAGATTTTTCCTCCCTTTATTCAATAAAATGCCTTCTTTTACTCAACAAATATTTATTGAGCATTTACTGTGTGCCAGGTATTTTCTAGTGAGTGGAGGAAAAGCATTGAAAACGTGGGTGAAACACCTGTCCTCTTGAGGCTTGCAGTCACTGTCAACCTGAAAACACTGTTGGGAGACAACACTGGATATACGATCATATATTATGTGATGCAGCATCTTTGAAATCCAAGAACCTGGCAGATTTCCCCAAACTACACTAGCTTCCTCCCGCCCTTGAAGCCAAATGTGGCAGTCAAATTCCCAATAACATACTGAGAGACAGGCGGGCAGGCAGGGGAGGGGCGTGCTTTGCATTTTAAAACATTAACTCTTTCCTTGTGGAAACTTGAAAATATCTTTCCATTTGTAATGAGGATAAGTTTGAAGCTTCCTATTTTGGAGAGTTACATTCTGGTCATCTATTGTGAGAATTAAAGGAGCTTTAGATAGACAGATGATAGAACTTAAAACAATGCCTGACATAGGAGATTTCAACAAATGTAGTCAATGAAGAGGGGGATGTTAATGATGATACATTGGATCACCTGATGACACATTGTCACATCTACTCCCTCACTCAATGAAATCGAGGCAGAAATGCTATAGGGGTGTGTGTGTGTGTGTGTGTGTGTGTGTGTGTGTGTGTGTGTGTGCGTGTGTGTGTGTGTGTATACCTATTTTATGAGCTTTTCCAGGTGCTATGATATTGCCACCAGTGTGTCACCTATTCTTGGACATGCAGTTGCCCTCTCCCCCCAGACTAGCATTGCAGCCTGTGCTCAGTCAGAATGCCCTTCTCTTCTGTACCCCTTGACCATCTGTTCACTTTGAGACCTTTGATGTTATTCTCAGGGGGACTCCTGGAAGCTCTAGAGTACCTGAATCAGGCGAGCCAGCTCACAGGTACCAGCATTCAGAGAAAAAAAACGCTCTGTCCAGAGACACTCCTAGTTCCTTCCTTTTTTAAATTTTTTATTTTAAATTATTATGGGTACATAGTAGTGGTTTATCTTTATAGGGTACACGTGATGTTTTGACACAGGCATACAATGTGAATTAATCAAATCAGGGTACTTGGGGTATCCATCACCTCAGGCACTTGATATTAACTAGTTCCTTCCTAAAGTGATGTCCACCAATGGTCAGTGGGTGCCACAGTGATCAATGGTTTTTAATCTACCTAGGGCTTGGGAGTGAGAAGGGAATACCTTAATATTACATACCTGCCTGGAGATACATGATGTTTCCATCTCATTTACAGTGCACCTCTTATCAATTACACAAATGGTCATCATCATAATTTATAAGCACCTTGCCAGAACTGTATGATTTAATAGCTGGGGTAAGGAAACTTTTATTTCCTTGAGACAGTTATATACAGATTTGATGGTTAGTAGAGGCACGATGTTCATTTACATCTAGACTCCCAAAGAGAGTCATGATCAACCATATGATAGTACAATCTCTTCTAGCCCAAAACCCTGATTTTTCTGGGGGGGGAAAATGGTCAATCTCCATCTAATTTTGTTCCCTTGTTACATTTTTTTAAAGAAAAACACACATTTCTTTCATATCTGTCATCACAGCCAATTATATGTATGTGGGTGATGACTTCTGACTATAAGCTCCCTGAAGGCTCTTTGTTCCTTGCTATATAAGAGCATAGCCCAGGGCCAACCACATAGAGGCCATTCAAAGAATAACTGTAGAATGAAAAGAGTGAATAAGCAAAGTATTTTTGACTTGCCAAAGTCAGGGGAACAGCTATATATATTTGCTTATTTTCACAGCACCACCCTCACATGTCACTAAAAACAGGTCCTTATTATCTCTCCCTTAGACCTTCTGCTGTGTAAACAGCATTAATGCAGACACCGACACTCAGATTAATGAAGGGAAGAGATTTATTGAACTGATATTTGGTGTAGATGTCATTAGCAGTGCTCCTTAGGAGCAACTGCATCAGATTAGATACAGTCTCCCCCCAAGAGCATGTAGAAAATCATTTAACTGCTTTTCTGCAGCTGTTTATGTGACACCAACCCTCTACGAATTGTTGAATTGGTTCTGAGACAACTAGGAACCTTCTATGATTGTTCTTCATTGATGCTGTTTTTGTCTCTTCTGAGAAATATGTGTTGTAATAAATCATGCTGTTGTGGTTTTACCTTCTGTTGTTGTTGTCTCCTCTTCTTCCATCTCCATTAAAGACACTAGAAAAGTTCCAATAATGAGACAAGGGCAACAGAGCTCCACATAACTTTACCAACAGGGTGACACCTGCAAAGTGGTCTTGCAAACTAGGAATAAGAGCATGGTAGGCTTGGGTGGTTTTGCAAGTCCATCAGGAAATTATGGACTTTCACAGATTCCTAGAGTTGGAAAAGTTAAATATACCCATTAGGCAACAAGGCAAGATTTGGGAAAGATACATATCTACTATCTTCCAGGTTTCACGGGCACATTAGCAGATGGTCTCTAAAGCAGATGGCCCGGGTCTTGCTAGCACCAACTTTGTTTTTCCTAAGTTTTCTTTCCCAGCTCCATTGACAAGACAGCTATGGGCCCAACACCCTGCCGCCCACCCATCTGAAACTGCTTCCACCCCTCTCCTTAATAATCAGCCACCTCACTTCCCCACAACAGCCCTGACTGGTGAGCAGCCTTCCAGACCCCACTGACCACACTACTAGATGACCTATTCCTGTTTAACACATTCAACTGTTAGAAATCTCTGTATATTATGTATTAATAGAAATTCTCCTTCTGAAAACTTCAACCTATTAGTCCTAGTTATGCACTTTAGAATTACACAAAGTAACCAATCATTCTTTCCCAGTTACATCCATCTAGGTTGAATTTCTTCATCTTTCTATCATAAAATGTATGGTTTCTAGACCCTCTCTCCTTATGAATTACTGTCTAATCTTAATATTTAGTGGAATCATCTGTTTCTGGAATTGAAAGATATTTTCATAACACTACATGTAATATTGCTTACAGTCAAAGTCAAAGTAGGCTCAGAGATGCAGGTTGATGATATTTACAGACATCAGTCATGAAAAGCTGGCTGGTCTGTATCTCTCTGCATAAAAGCTCCATGCCCCACCATCATCACAGCCACCCACCTTTTGAGCTTGTGTATATATCACCGTGGCCTTTTTGACCTTCACTGGTTGGCATTTGATTCTCCTGAAATACAAATAATAACAATTAAATAAGCATTTAAACTCTGTACTCTAGTTGATCTTCAAAGATCAACTTCCCATCTGAGTCCAGTCTTCTGCTTTTGCACACATTTATTCCTGGAGTTTAAGAATTAATACTACACTATTTGGCAAGTAGGAAAGAAAGGATGTCCTTGAAAAAAGTTTTCACCTGGCAATTAATACTATGGCAAGAGCACACACTGAATAAAAATATGATTAAAAAAAATTCCTTCTTTCCTAAAAGTCATAAAGCAAGATTAATGGTTAATTTATAACTGAAATCAACCTCCAAACAAAATCATTTTCCCTAAACACCACCAGCACATGTTAAAAGACCACTTCCCTCACCCTGTTATTTTTCACTGTTAGCATCTTCCAGGTTTCCCCGCCAGAAGTCGGAAACACTAAAAGCCTTCCAGGAAGCCTGCGCTGATGAGATTTGCCCCAGGCTTGACAGCACCAAGAAGTGAATAGAGTAATTGCATCATCCTTGTTTATCACGGGGTGGTTTATTCCTGGCCATAGCCTGACACGAGGGGGCTCCCTTTGACCCAAGGGAATGCTGTAGAGGTGGGTGCTTTCCACCCCTACACAAAAAGACCTCAGCAAGAAAGCCTCACAGGAGCTATCTGCTAAATGTATATCCAGAACAGGAAAAGCATCGATGCAAGTGCTGCGAAGGGAGAATCTTGGCAAAAAAGAGATATTGAGACCTGGTAGTATTTGTCCATCTCTTATACTATGATTCTTTGAAATTTCCACTTAAAACTTAGAGGGAATAAAATAAATACATGTGGCAGAATCCTTAGAGTCTGCTGCCTTACTAATTTGATTATTTTCAGCTCTCCTTTGACTAAAACCACCTTCTTGATTTTATGGTTCCCTTTACTCACAATAAATATTTAATTAAAATTGATTTGATTTGAATATGTAGGTCACCTAGTGAAAATAAGTAGCTGAAATTAATTTTTTCATAGTATAAAAAATGTTAGCACCCAATAAAGAAAAGATTTCACTGCTGTATCCTACCAAACTTTTAAAGAACTAATACCAATTTTTCTCAAACTATTTCAAAAAACTGAAGAGGAGGTGATCCTTCCAGACTGATTCTACAAGGCCAGCATTACCTTAATACCTAAGCCAGACAAGGACATAACAAAGAAAAAAGAAGGAGAAGAAAATTACAAGCCAATATTCCAATATCCCTGACTAACATAAACACAAAATTCCTCAACAAAATACTAGCAAACTGAATCCAACAACATACCAAAAAGATTATACATCATGATCAAGTGAAATTTATCCCGGGGATGCAAGCATGGTTCAATATATGCATATCAAGAAATGTGGCATTTATTGAAACCTTAAAATCTGTACCCCCATAATATGCGGAAATAAAAAAAAAAAAAAGAATGGGTTTTTGGAGATCAAGAGTGGAGTGAGGAGTTCATAAGAGAGGTATAGTAAAAATATTTGGAAACTGTATAAAAACACAAAAAGAAAATAAAATTATTTTTGCTTTGAGGTAAAAAAAAAAAAAAAAGAAATGTGATGTATCACACCAACAGAATGAAGGACAAAAACCATATGATCATTTCAATAGATGTAGAAATAGCATTTGATAAAATTCAACATCTGTTCATAAAAACTCTCAACAAGTTAGTTAGGTATAGAAGAACAAACCTCAAAACAATAAAGGCCATAAATGACAAACTCATAGCTAATATCATATTGAATGGGGAAAAGTTGAAAGCTTTTCCCCTAAGAACTGAAACACGATAGGATTGTCCACTTTCACCACTCTTATTCACCATAGAACTGGAGGTCTTAGCCAGAGCAAGTAGGCAAGAGAAGAAAAAATTAGGGGCATCCATATTGGAAAAAAGTAAGTCAAATTGTCCCTGTTTACAGACAACATGATCTTATGTATAAAAACCTAACGACTTTACCAAAAACTCTTAGAACTGATAAACAACTACAGTGAAGTTGCAGGATACAAAATCAACATACAAAAATAAGTAGCATTTCTATACACCAATAGCAAACTAGCTAAAAAGAAATCAAGAAAGGAATTCCAGTTATGATACCTAAAAAAATAGTAAAATAACTAGGAATAAATTTAACCCAGGAGATGAAAAATCTCTACAAAGAAAACTACAAGACACTGATGAAATAAATTGAAGAGGACACAAAAAATAGAAAGACATCCCATTTTCATGAATTGGAAGAATTAATATTGTCAAAATGACCATATTACAGAAAGCAATCTACAGATTCAACATAATCCCTACCAAAATAGCAATGGCATTCTTCACAGAAATAAAAAAAAGTCAATCTTAAATTTTTTATGGAACAACAAAAGACATTGAATAGCCATAGCAATCCTGAGAAAAAAGAACAAAGCTTGAGGCATCACACTACCTGATATCAAAATATACTACAAACCTATAATAACCAAAACAACATGTTACTAGTATAAAAACAGACACATAGACCAATGGAATACAATAGAGAACCCAGAAATAAATCCATTTATTTACAGCCAGCTGATTTTTGGCAAAGGCACCAAGAACATACATTGGGGAAAAGATACTCTCTTCAATAAATGGTGCTGGGGAAACTATACAGAAGAATAAAACTAGATCTCTAACTCTACCATATGCAAAAATCAATTCAAAATAGATTAACAACTTAAATGTAAGAACTACACTATATACAACTACAACAAGAAAACATAGGGGAGACATTCAGGATAATGGTCTGTGCAAACACTTTATTAATAAGACTTCAATTCACAGGCAACAAAAGCAAAAATAGACAAATGGGATTACATCAAACTACAAAGCTTCTGCACTGCAAAGGAAACAATCAACTGAGTGAAGAGACAGACTGGAGAATGGGAGAAAATATTTGTAAACTATTCATTCAATAGAGGATGAATATCTGGATATACATGGAACTCAAACAATCCAACAGCAAAAAACAAATAATCCAATACTGATCTGAATACACATTTCTCAAAAGAAGACATGTAAATGGCCAACATATAAAAAAATGCTCAACATCAGTAATCATCAGGGAAATGCAAATCAAAACCACAATAATGTAACATCTCACTCCAGTTAGAATGGGTTTTATTAAAAGACAAAAAATAACAAACACGGGCAAGAATGTGGAGAAAAGCAAACTCTCATACACTGTTGGTAGGAATGTAAATTAGTACAACCATGATGAAAAGCAGTATGGAGTTTCCTCAAAAAACTACAAATAGAACTATCATATGATCCAGTAATCCCACTACTGGGTATTTCCTTTCTCCAAAGGAAAGGAAATCAATATATCAAAGAGACATCTGCACCCCTGTGTTTATGGCAGCACTATTCACGATAGCCAAGATAACAGAATCAACCTAAGTGTCCATCAACAGATAAATGGATAATGAAAATATTGTAAATCCTGTCATTTGCAGCAACATATATGACCCTGAAGGACATTATGTTAAGTGAAATAAATCAGGCACAGAAAGATAAATACCATATGTTTTCGTATGTGGG
Organism: Microcebus murinus; assembly: GCF_040939455.1. Lineage (NCBI taxonomy): Eukaryota > Metazoa > Chordata > Mammalia > Primates > Cheirogaleidae > Microcebus > Microcebus murinus. The sequence goes on from NC_134111.1 coordinate 54,570,662, forward strand.
AGCTTAAATTATTGAGCTCATAGTAGAGAGTAAAATTATGGTAACTAGAGACTTGGAAAGTAGAGGGGAGGGGGATAGAGGGAGAGGTTGGTTGGTTAATGGATACAAAATTATAGTCAGGAAAAATAAGTTCTAGTGTTCAATACAGTGACTATAGTTAACAATAATTAATTATATTTTCAAATAGCTAGAAGAGAGGATTTTAATGTTCCCAACACAAAGAAATGTTAATCATTTGAGGTAATGAATATGCTAATTATCCTGATTTGATCATTACACATTATATGCATGTATCAAAATATCATTCTGTACCCCATAAGTATGTATAATTATTACATGTCAATTAAAAATAAAATTTGAAAAAGTAAAAAATAAATATTAGCAGGAGATATAAACAGGTATTTCATATTTGTTTGATGCAATATTCTAGCCATTGTGCCAATAAAAATTTATTTTATTTTTTTATTCAGTGTGTTTCTAACCATTACTTGATATAAGCCATCATTAAAAAGAAGGTAGGAGTGAGAGAAATAAAATTAATGAGTCCAACATTAGGTTTGTTGACAATATGCATTCTCAGCCTAACTCGGGATAAATCAAGGTTCCAATTTTATCCTTTCTCTTAATTATGGAATTGGGAATACACATATGGCAGGATGACGTGTCTTTTTTTCCCTCCCATTCTTTCCTGGTTTTCCTCATCCTCCTCTGGAAAGGGGGCTGTTTTTGAAAGGACCTGGAAAAGAGAAAGAGGTTTTGAGAGTATTTTGGTGCATCAAAGTTAGACTACGAGAGTTTGACATTAGTAGGGGAAAAGTTTGTCTTGCAGATGTTACACTCTGAAAACTGAAAGACACAAGTTCTCCTTAAGTGATACATAAGACCTCAAAAAAACGGATAGAACCCCTCCCTCTAAGATGAAGTCAGCACCCTGGAAGGAAGGAAGAGGGCTAGAAATAGGCTAATGGGGGTGAAGGGAAGAGAATTGGAAGAGTCCAGAAAGAGGAGTCAGTTCCCATGCCCTCTTCTGAGATGAGGTTGGTTGGACTGATGTGCCCAGGAAACATTTACTGACAATCTCTAGGATCCTTGTGTGCATAATTGCCCAAGAATAAAATGTTCTCTTATGATATCCATATACTGCCCACCTCAGATATTATATACGCAAATAATGGGTCATTCTTTGATCCAACAAATATTTTTTGAGCATCCACTATGAATGTGCCGGTCACTGTTCCAACTGTAAACAAAATAGGAAGAAAAAAAGCCCTGCCCTCATGGAGCTTATATTCTAATGAAAGAAAAAAGATAAACAAGCTAAATAAGTAAAATATAGAGTATATGAGATAGTGATAAAAATGTTAAGGAGGAAAAGAAAGCCATTTTGTACACAGAAGATAGAAAAATTATAAGGTGAGGTATGCAGCAGAACGCTAGCTCTAAGGCAGGAGAAAGAAGGTTAAAAGGGAGCATATTTCTCCTTGACTAAATAGATGGACAAATGAACAAGCAAACAAAGAAGGAACTTATTCCCCCAAAGCTTCCCATCAGGAACTATTAATACAAAGGCAGTTTCTTTTCTTTTGCACGAAAGACCTGTGCTCAGCTATGTTCCAGGCCTTTGTCCAAAGGGATCTGAACAGTTCACCCTTTGCCCACCCTTTCCCCACAAAAGGCTGCCTCTTCTCCTATCCCTAGCTTTAGTGTTATTCCCTCCTTGACATCCTGCACCAATAAAAATAATGCCTCGCATTCACCTAGCACTTCCTGATTTCCAAAGCATCTCCCATACATTAGCCTTCATAATGATTCTGAGAGGTGGGAATTACTGTCACTTTTTTACACTGGAGGACACTAAGATGCAGGAGCTATAAGCGACTTGGCAAGACTGAAGAAGCAGAACTGAGACCCAGATGTTCTAAATCTGGGCTTATGCTGCAGACTTGAGGAAGGGTGGAGTCGCAGGCAGAGCACAGCTTCAAATCCTGGATGTTTCACTCACTAGCTGGGCCACTAGGACAGGTTGCTTAACCTGTCTGAGCCTTAGTTTCCTCATTTACAAAACAGAATAATGAGACAAACAGGGCACTCTGTTGTGAGGTCAGACTGTGAGGCCCCCTCCTAGCACCTGAAACCTAGTGGACCCCGACTGTCACCCCTGCTCACTCTCCATGCCACAGCTGTTGCCATAACTACTCTCCCAGCTCACACAGACCTCCTCTCCTCCACACTCAGACAGAAATTGTGATCTGTATCACACAACTTGGTATCTATTCAAACACTAATTGGGATTCTTTGTCATAAGGGACCAAAGCCCAGGTCAAATTGCTTAATAAATAAAAGGCACTTCTTTGTTCCAATAACTGAAAATGGCAGAGATAGGCAGAGCTTTATCGTGTGAGCTCAACCTGGATATTCTTGTGTCACCAGGGCTCTGGCTCCATTTGCTTGTAGTTGTCCTCTGGCTCTGTCCACGCACAGGCCTCATTCCATCACAACGGCACAATTTACCCCAGCAGCCCCAGCCTTCCTCTTTGCATCCTACATTGACCAGCAGATGGGAAGATCTGAGCCTCAGCATTCCCAGAAAATGTCCTGCGAGTCCCAGCTCAGGTCACATGCCCACCCCTGAGCAATCACTGTGGCCAGGGGATGGACCAAGCTCATGGTTGTGCCTTTATCCCCTACCCCAATCCCAGCCCCAGTCCTGGCATGGAGTCACTGCTCAGGAACCATTTGCATACCAAGAGAAAAATCAGGGCTGTGGAGCCCAAAAAATTTTAAATAGCTGTAGTGGCAGTCTTCCATTGGGCCCCGTTGCCTCTCCTTGAACTTACAGTAGCAATGCTGAGTGTGAGCAGCCTTGTCAGTCCACGGGACCCAGCTCTTCTGAGGGCTTCTGTGGCCCAAATCCTGGGCCATACCCCACATAGGTATTTTCTTGAAGTAGTACACTTCCACCCCAGAGCTAAAATGACCTCTCTTGCAGGAATCTGGAATACATAAAATTGCAAGGGATTGCATTCTACCCCTAAACTGATTTTATACCTTTGAAAGCTTTGTACTGTATCGTACGTTTGTGTGTGTGTAAAACTTTTGATTACATAAGAAACTAAAGGTTAGTTTTATAAAGAATCACCCTACCCCTTTAGCTTTTCATAGAAATAAAATCCTTCATTACAGCAATGACCTTCAGCAAAGGTGAAGCATGCAAACTTTGGTTAAAAAGAAACCAAACTATCCTTAACTGCTTTTATCTTCAGGCTTTTGAAGTAGAAGGTAAAAAAAAAAAAAATCAAATATTTTATTCTTGACATCTTCAGGGAAGGCATATGTAAATAGGAAACACTCATAAAATCCTTGAGCATAAACAGAAAACAAATGATTATATATAATGACAATTGCAGGAATATAGATAGGAAGCAAAATAGAGTAAGGATGTTGCCCTTCAAAGCCACTTTCTGTCAATAAGGCATAGATAGATTTGCTGGCCTCATATTTCTCTGATCCACAGGTTAAATTTGCCATCCTGTGATTCCTTGTCACCATTTCAAATATCAGGCTCAACACCACGTATTCCTCTGGAGTATTCGCAACCTTCAGAGAGTTGTTGATAGTGATCGCATTTCTTCTGAAGTCTTTGTTGATCCAAGAATACCTATTTTGTTGTGTAAGTCTTCATAAATCAGTCTTTCCGCCCGTTTATCATCCTTGTTGCTTTTCTCTGAACACTGTCCAGTATGTCTCCGACTTGCTAATAATGAGGTTCCCAGATAACAGTGCATCATTCCAAACTCAGTCTCTCTCATTGTGCGGAGATGGACTTCGCCTTTAGCTGCCTGACCTACTGTTTCCACTTACAAAGTTCTTATGCTGCCAGATCATACATGAACCCACGATTCATTTGCTGTCCATTGGAACGCCAGGGGAACAGAGCACTTCCCTAAATAGGTCAGTGCCTGACATGTAATAGGTGCTCAGAAAAGTTCTTTGAATAAATGAACAAACAAAAGCAAGGACTCCCTACTGTGGCTTAACTATATCAAAGCATTTATTACAAAAAGAACAAAAGAGAGGAAGAGTGTGCATGCTTGTGTTGGGGATGGGGACAAGGGAACAGAAGAGACATACAAGAAATCAGGTGCAGATTACATGGCCTGTGCCATTCAAATGCTTCTACCACTTCGATTTGATTGAGACATATAGTTCCACTCTTATTTAGCACAAGACAAACAGAAGTTCAGAAGACTAAAGTATTTAATCACAGTGGCTGAACAGTTGAATTACAGCAGAAAACATATCTGAAATCTAAAATTCTAATGCCCAGTGTAGCCTCCAGAATAAACCAACCTAAAAATACCATTAGTGAAGTCCTTGTAGTACCCAGCAACCAGTTCCTGCATTTTCAACTAAAATGCTTGAGGCATGGGTTTCTAACTGTGATTTAGTTGGTCAAGGTCTTGCCCTTTCTGTCCATAAAAACAGGATGCAAGAAGTTGGAAATGAGGCAGACTAAAGCTAATCTGGTTTCCTGCTCTCTCAACCCTAATTGCACCAGTGTTGGTGAGAGTGACAGTCACAGGAGTAGTAGCTGCCACCATTATTGTGTACCTGCCATATACCATGAGCTCTGCTTGACCCTTCCCATAATGTTATTTCATGTAACCCTTAAAACAGCCCATTAAAATAGCGTTATTAGCGCAATTGTACTATAAAGAAACTGAGTCCCCGAAAGGTTAAAGCATAAGGCTCACACAGCTAGGGTGCTAATCCATCTATGTGAGACTGAACCCCACTCTTCTGCCCTAACAGAGATTCTTTCCTTGATTTCAGTACTGAACCACGCCTGACAGCCACCCGCCTTCCCTTTCCTTTGTACGTCTCATTAATGACCCACGATAAAAACTGAGATGTAGGGGAGAAAACCTGTTCCTCTTAGCTTAACTTAGGAAAGTTTGGAGTTGTCAAAAAGAAAAACAACATGTGACATGCTAGTCCTTTTACAGCCTGGCCACGGATGCCCATGGCAGCCCAGTTTCCAGGCCTCATCTCTAATCTCTCTCTCCACCTAACTCAGACTGTTTCATTGCATGTGTACACTGATGGCCTCTGGTCATAACTGAGCATACAGATCATACAGCAGTCCACAGTGGTTTGATGAAACACTGCAATGAAATGCTTGGTTAAAAAAAACAATCCAAAATGACTCCTCTTTGAGAAAACAATCAAAACAAAAAGAAAGGCCAAATACCTTTCTCTTATTAGTTCATTGCTCTTAAATGGTCTGTACGTTTCTCTGTCTTCATGTTGAAACTTCAAACCAATGAATATTTGAGTTAAAAAATTCTAAAGAAGTAAATTCTTCAGATAATATTCTACATGCCATGCAAAAGGCAACATAATTTTATGGAAATAGTACTGAAGAAGAACTGAGAAGATTTGGTAGATATTTGGCCCACTAGTTTGTTAGTAGGGACTATAAAAGAATCATTTTTAAAGCCCCCGGGGATATATAAAGCATTATACAGCACTTGTGAAATATCGGTTGAAAGTGTTAAACCCACCTTGGGTAAATCTCTCCACATTTCCAAGCTTCAGCTTGTACATCTATAAAACAGAAACTAATAACTTCCTTATCTCATATGACTATCGTGGGGCTCCCAAAAGGATAGTATATATGAAAACATTTTTTAAACAACAAAAACAGTATCATACAAAACAAGTTAAGAGGAAAGGGAGATGGACTTTGTAATGATTGTTCTAATAATGTAGGCATTGTGCCAACAAACAAGCTGAAAAGTTAATAGTACTTTCTGCAATTCATCCAGGTGCTCAGGTACATTCTACCTATAAAAACCAAAGTGGTCACTGGCAAACATTCACACAGTCAAAGGACTGCTAGAAGGAGCAACATGAGTGTCCTGGGCCCCAAGGAAGACAGGGGAAGTTCTGTGCAGTTACTTCTCTTTAAGAGAAACCATAGCTCTCTTAGTGTCCTAAACGGAAACAGGTGCAGATCCCAAACATTTAGCCATGGGGCTGAGCTGAATCAACCTATATGAGGGTTAAATCTTTGTTTATTCACTGGGGAATAAGCCCTTTAGATCTTGCACTTTAACCTCACTACTACAGCAATCAAACCAAGGTGGAAATTTGCACTTGCAAATATTTTTGAAAGATCTGACTAAGCCATTTTCAAATGTTTTCCAATCTTCACGTGCCTTTCCCTCCCACAGAGCACAATTAAAAAGGCACCTTTAAAAGGCTATTAAAAAACATTGATTGGCTTAACTGTGCTAATGTCATGGCTTTAAAATAAAATTCTATTAAGTCCTTAAAATATTGCAGACAAGTACTTTGCAGCAGAAACTCAGGACAACCATCCAGAGGCTTGTGATATTTAGTTAGTTTAGTTTAGCACATCTTTCTTATCATCTTTGTCTTTAAATTTTTTGTCAGTTTCTGATAGTTCTCTTGAAATAACCACCTTTATGCACCCCAGAGGCTGGTACTTAGCAGCCACATTTCCCCAAGTTGCCATAGTGAATTCATGAGGACAGACATGTTCATGCTGCCCTGCACTTTGTTGTTATTGATACACAGGGAGACAATGACATTATCTTCTCCCATTTAATTGCTAACATCACAGAGTAACTTGCCTTCAAAGAATTGTCTCAGGGAGTATTTTAGATCCTTGTTAAGCATGTGGAATCTCATTCCTGTTTATATAATGAATCACTCTTGTCCCTAGAGAGTCTTCCATGAGCTTAACACAAATGTGCAAAATTCTTTTCTTCACGTCTATATTTTAATTCTTGCTATTTTCCTGCCTTGGACCAGCAGGCTTTCTCTTATTTCCATAATATGTGGAACAAGTTCAAGAAAGGAAGCCTCAGAAAGAGATCCCATTTAAGGTTGTAGTTTACACGACATCATAGTTTTGGTTGACTCACACCAGGTGGTGGCCAGGTGTCCTGCTAACGTTCTCACATATTCCACCTCGCTAGAAGGCAGAGTGAGGAGGGCTGATGGAATAACACTTGTTAACATAGTTGTAAACAATCTGCACTTTGTTTTAGGAAAGTTAGGTATGTGTTATTGTTGCTGATAGCAATGATGATGGTGGTGATGAGGATGATAATGACAGTGACGATGATTTGTTGGTTTTTGTCATTATGGCAGGACTTGCTCTAGAACCAAGTGGACTCCATTCAGACTCTATAGAAACCATGCAGTACATCATGCATCTAACTTAAGTGTAAACTGCTATGAAGCAGCTTTATGACTTACTATCCTGATCCAGCTAAGAAATGTGATAATGGGCCGGGCCCGGTGGCTCACGCTTGTAATCCTAGCACTCTGGGAGGCCAAGCGGACGGATTGCTCAAGGTCAGGAGTTCGAAACCAGCCTGAGCAAGAGTGAAACCCCCGTCTCTACTAAAAATAGAAAGAAATTAATTGGACAACTAAAAATATATAGAAAAAAAAATTAGCCGGGCATGGTGGTACATGCCTACAGTCGCAGCTACTTGGGAGGCTGAGGCAGAAGGATTGCTTGAGCCTGGGAATTTGAGGTTGCTGTGAGCTAGGCTGACACCATGGCACTCTAGTCTGGGCAACAGAGTGAGACTCTGTCTCAAAAAAAAAAAAAAAAAGAAAAGAAAGAAACGTGGTAATGAATGAGTTATGATGTTTAGCAATTTCTCCACAGCACAAAGTCTGGGATTCACAGGCTTGGGAAAGACATCTCCAGACCACGACGTCCCCTGAAGAAAATTTCTAAGTTAACGAAGGCTCTCCCCATCCTCCATCCAGGGTTACCTTTCCTTGTGTCTCCGACCTCACTCATTTCCTCCTCTCACCTAGGTGCTATCATACCTTCCCACCCTCCTAAGCCCAAATTGATAAGACAGAAATGATCAATTTATGGAATATTTATGAAGATCATTCAATTGATCCTCAGCTTTCCCCTGTACTGAAGTAACTTCCTGTTAGTAATGAGGCCTGCAGGTGAACTAATTAAATATTCCTTCCCTTTAAAGAACAGAAGAAAACACTTGTTGGTATTCTACAGATAATAGTTTGTCTTTTTAATTTCTCCAGATGCTGAATGGACCAATGTGGGTGGAAGAGAGTCTGGGACAGGCTAGGCAGCAGGTCATGGCAAGATGCAGTACTCAGAGAATAAGACCTTAGGCCAAGACATCTCTTCCCAACTCCACCAACTCCATAGAACCGGGACGGCCATGGCGGGTAGAGGAGACTCCCAGTCTGATCAAGGCAGTGTCTGAGCTCTCCAAGACTGCCTAGGATTCCTCATGTTCATCCTCGGTGTTCTGGGTCCCTCTGCCTGAACTCTTGCCCCTCCGGCCCCTCCCTCTTATCCTTCAAGACCGAGCTATTGGGGGTCACCTCTAAGAAAGTCACCTGTCAGAGAGCCATCTCCACTTCCTCGTACACCCAGGAACTATGAGCTTGTACTTCTAGTTAATACTCCTCTACTCATATCCATACATGGCTCACTAGTTTTCTAGCAGGGACTATAAAAATAATTATTTCTGAAAGTACCCTGCAATAAAGTACCAATGAAATATTGTTTGCATTTGTTGAATCAACATTGGGTAAACCTTTCCATATTTCTAAGCTAAGACCCCATGGATGCCAATAATTTGGCACCTTTCAAACAGATATTCGTTAAATATTGGTTTATCATTTATTCAGTGGTGTCAAGAAAAATTGTCCATTTATAAAAACAATAATCTTTATTTTGAAAACAAGGAATATGTTTGGAATATGATATAATATTTAGACTTATTTGGAACTGTCTTTCATTCCACTCTCTTATTAGCATGTATAACTGGATATTACTGTTGCATTTATTTTCTATCTCTGCCATAACAAATGACCACAAACTTAGTGGCTTAAACAATATAAATGTGTTATCCTACAGTTCTGTAGTTCATAGAGCCGACACAAGTCTCCCTGGGCTAAGACCAACGTGTTGACAGAACTGTTTTCCTTGATCAAGGGGAGCATCTATTTTCTTGCCTTTTCCAGCTTCTAGAGACCATTTACATTCCTTGGCTCTTGGCCCCCTCCTCCATCTTCAAAGCTAGCAGTGGTGGGCTGAGTCTTTCTCCCAATGCCACCTTCCTGGTTCTCTGCAGCGGGAAATGGTTTTCCTCTTTGGGGGACTCATGTGATCAGGCCCACTTGGACAACCCAGGATAATCTTCTGCTTCAGAAGATCCTTAAACTTTCATGACTTCTGCAAAGTCCCTTTTGCTATGTAAGGTAACACATTCATAGGTTCTGAAGATTAGGATGTAGACATGTTGGGGGCCATTATTCTGCTTGCCACAGTTGGTTCTTCTCACTTGCTTAGAATGAAGATAACCAACATGGATAAAGTTACCAAGGAGCCATGATGGGATTGAAAGCTATTTTAACAACCTCCTACTGGACTCCTGTCTTCCTGGCCCTCCCCTACTCTAATCCATCCCTCATGCTGTTGCCAGATGACTCTTCTAAAGCACAGGTCTGGTTTTGCTATTTCCTGCTTAGAAACCTCCAGTGACCTATATGACTTTCCAAAGCAAGTATGAAATATTCTCTGAAAGGTAATGATGATAAGACAGTCATCTAAGTATCTCTCATAAATTATCAAACTTTAAACTTCACAACAGCCCAGAGAGGTTGCTCCTTTCACTGTCCTCAGTTTATAGGAGAGCTTACAAGAGATAAAACAGGTTCAGAGAGGTCTGCTCTCAAAAAATGCCTCGTACTCTAGTGCAAATGTTAACAAACAGCCCACAAGCTAAGGTTTCTGCACAAAAATGTAAGCTAAGTATGGCTTTACAGATGAATGTTTGCAACCCACTTGATGACAAGGAACACTAACTTTGAACTCCAATTAAGCAAAATATTATCTCCCTCCCCAAAAAGGAAATTCATACTTCTCAGTAGACCTGTATTACAAAAAAAATTGTACTCAAATATTAACATAATTTGTATTTCATCAACAACAAAGTTGTAGACATTTGCTCTCTCTTTTATCATATAAGCACCTACATGATATTTTCAATTTTGCCTCTTGATCTACAAATCCTAAAATATTTACTATCTGGCTTTTTACAGAAAAAGTTTGCCAACTCCCACTCTAGCCAAATATTTCTCAAATTTGAGTAAAATATGGACTCCTTCTCAAGGAAATATGTTCTTTCACATGCCCAGTATTGAATTAAGTCAGATCATTACAATGTTATTAAATATGATCCAACATGTTATTAAATATAAGCAAAAAGCTCTACATTTATAGCTCTTAAACAACTACAAGTCAAAAATTATTTGTGAATTAAATATAAATAAGCTTACACAACCAATAAAATTCAAGTAACATCAACTTGGCGTATTCAATCATGATGCTCTAATTCAACTCACAGCACTGTGAATGTGATTTACACTGCTCAGCACGGATTATAAGATGTCCATATACAACTGGAATATGAAAAGGTGTCTGACATCATTAATCACCAGGGAAATGCAAATCAAAACTATTATGAGATACCACCTCACAGCCGTTAAAACGGCTACTACCAAAAAGTCAAAAGATAACAAATGCTGGAGAGGGTGTGGAGAAAAGGGAATTCTTGTACACTATTGGTAGGAATGTAGATTGGTATAGTCATTATGGAAAACAGCATGGAGATTTCTAAAGAAAGTAAAAATAGAACTACCATATGATCCAGCAATCCCTCTTCTGGTCATATACCCAAAAGAAATGAAATCACCACCTCTTACAGATATCTGCATTCCCAGGTTCACTGCAGTATTGTTCACAATAGCCAAGATCTGAAACAACCTAAGTGTCCATCAACAGATGAATGAATAAAGAAACTGTGGTATACAAGCATACTTCGTTTTACTGCATTTCACTTTATTGCACTTCACAGATATTGTACTTTTTGCAAATGGAAGGTTTATGGTAACCCTGCTTCAAGCAAGTCTATCAGCATCATTTTTCCAACAGCATGTGCTCACTTCATGTCTGTGTCACATTTTCGTAATTCACACAATATTTCAAACTTTTTCATTATTATTGTGTCTGTTATGGTGATCTTCGATGTTACTATTGTACTTCTTTTGGTCCACCTCAAACTGTGCCTATATAAGATGGTAAATTTAATTGATAAATGTTGCTAAGTTCTGACTGTTCCACCAAATGGTCATTCTCCCATCTCTCTCCCTCTCCCTAAGACCTCCCTACTCCCTGAGATGCAATATCGAATTTAGGTCAGCTAAGAACCCTACAATGGCCTCTAAGTGTTCAAGTGAAATGTAGAGTCACACATATCTCACTTGAAATCAAAAGCTAGAAACAATTAAGCTTAGTGAGGAAGGCATGTTGAAAACTGAGACAGGTTGAATGCTGAGACAGGCTAAAAGTTAGGCCTCTTGTGCCAAACAGTTAGCTGAGTTATGAATGCAAAGGAAAAGTTCTGGAAGGAAATTAAAAGTGCTAGTACAGTAATCACACAAGTGATAAGAAAGCAAAACAGCCTTATTGCTATTAGGGAGAAAGTTTTAGTGGTCTGGATAGAAGATCAAACCAGTTACAACATTTCCTTAAGCCAAAGCCAAATCCAGAGTAAGGCCCTAACTCTCTTTAATTCTGTGAAGACTGAGATAAGTGAAAAAGTTGCAGAAGAAAAGTTGGAAGCTAGCAGAAGTTGGTTCGTCAGGTTTAAGGGAAGAAGCCATTTCCATAATATAAAAGTGCAAGGTGAAGCTGCAACTGCCGATGTAGAAGCTGCAGCACGTTATCCAGAGATCTAGCTAAGATCATTGATGAAGGTGGCTACACTAAACAACAAATTTTCAATGTAGATAAAACAGCCTCATATTAGGACAAGATGTCCTCTAGGACCTTCATAGCTAGAAAGGAGAAGTCAATGCCTGGCTCCAAAGTTTTAAAGGACAAGCTGACTGTCTTGTTAAGGGCAAATGCAGCTAATGACTTAAAGTTGAAGCCAATGCTCATTTACCATTCTGAAAATCCTAGGTCCCTTAAGAATTATGCTAAATCTACTCTGCCTGTGTTCTAGAAAAGGAACAACAAAGCCTGGATGACAGCACATCAGCTGACAGCATAGTTTACTGAATATTTTTTAAGCTTACTATCAAAACCTACTGCTGAAAATGAAAGATTCCTTTTAAAATGTTATTGCTCATTAACAATGCATCTGGTCACCCAAGAGCTCTCATGGAGATGTACGAGGAGATTAATGTTGTTTGCATGACTTCGAACACAGCATCCATTCTGAAGCCCACAGATCAAGGAGTAATTTTGACTTTCAAGTCTTATTACTTAAGAAATACATTTTGTTACACTATGGCTGCCATAGAGAGTGATTTCTCTGATGAATCTGGGCAAAGTAATTTAGAAAATCTTCTATAAAGGATTCACCCTTCTAGATGCCAGTGTGAATATTTGTGATTCATGGGAGGAGGTGAAAACATCAATATTAACAGGAGTTTGAAAGAAGTTGATTCCAACCCACAAGGATGACTCTGAAAGGTTCAAGACTTCAGGGGAAGAAGCAACTGTAGATGTGGTGGAAACAGCAAGAGAACCAGAATTCAACGTGCAGTCTGAAGTTGTGACTGAATTGTTGTAATCTCATGATCAAACTTAAATGGATAAGAAGTTGCTTTTTATGGATGAGCAAAGAAAATGGTTTCTTGAGATGGAAACTACTTCTGAGAGAGATGCAGTGAAGACTGTAGAAATGAAAGCAAAAGATTTAGAATATTACATCAACTTTAGTTGATAAATTATCAATAGTAGCAGGGTTTGAGAGGATTGACTCTCATTTTGAAAGAAGTTCTACTGTGGCTTAAATGCTATCAAACAGCATCACATATATAGAGAAATCTTTGGTGAAAGGAAGAGTAAATTGATGAGGCAAGCTTCATTGTTGGCTTATTTTAAGAAATTTCCATAGCCACCCCAACCTTCAACAACCCTGATCAGTCAGCAGCCACCAAAATTGGGCAAGACTCTCCATCAGCCAAAAGATTATGACTCACTGAAGGCTCAGATGATTGCTAGCATTTTTTAGCAATGAAGTGTTTTTGAAGTAAGGTATGTACATTGTTTTTTAGACATGATGCTATTGCACACTTAATGGACTATGGTATAGTGTAAACATAACTTTTATATGCACTAGGAAACCAAAAAAATCCATGTGACTTGCTTTGTTGTAATATTTGCTTTATTGCAGTGATCTGGAACCCATTGTGTGCCTGTACATACAATGGAATACTACCTAGCCCTAAAAGAAAACCAGATTTGTCACAACATGGGTAACATTATGCTAAGTGAAATAAGGCAGACACAGAAAGAAAATATTGCATGATCTAACTTATATGTAAAATCTAAGAAAAGAAAGAAAAGGAAACAAAAGTCAAGTATATAGAGATAGTAAAACGATGGTTATCAGGGGTGAGGAGAAGAATGAAACAGGGAGACGTAGGTCACAGGCTACAAAATAGCACATATGTAAGATGAATAAGTCTAGAGAGTTAATGTACAACATGAGGACCATATTAATAAAATCATACTGAGATTCATGCTACATGAATATATTTTAGCTATTCTTGCCATACACGCAAAAAAAGTGAGTAACTATGTGAGTTGATGGATATGCTAATTTGCTTCATTAGAGTAATATTTTTACTATCTATATGTATCCCATAACAGCAGGTTGTATACATTAAATATATACTGTAAATTTTATTTTAAATAAATAAATAAAATGGCCATACACATGGCCCAAAATATGCTTATTTTCATTGTCTTGGGGTTATTATTGAAGTAAAAGTAAAATTATAATGATGTAGAAAGAGAATTCACAGCTGCCTAATAGCACCTTCATAGACCCTTAGAAGGTCTCAGACCCCTAATTTGAGAAACACTTCTCTGTTTAACTAGCACAAAATCATTTGATGTTCCCCTAGACATGCTTTATGCAGCTCTCATGCCTGCCTCCAACCACCTGCAAAACTCCCAAATCCCTATTCTGATTTTTGGAGTGGTGGTTCCCAAGCCAAAGGTATATCTGACACTAGAGAGGCCAAACTACCCAGGGAGACTTATAGAAAATGTGTGCCCTTTGGGGAGCTGTGTGTTGTGTAATGGCAAACCCACCCATTAAGAGTCTACTTCTTGGGTGGGATAAATGCTAGATGACCAAGAAGGAGATGGGTCCTCGGGAGGGTGGGGGGTGTCCCTCTGAGCTCTGACCATGTTAGCACTGGAACCCAAAGCAACTGTGTAATTACACAGAGAGTTCTTAAAGCAGTCCAACATTCCCATGAAGCCTTATAATATTCTCTTGCTCATGATGATCATTGGTGTGCATCTCTTCTTCAGAACTTTAAGGAGTCCAGCTTACACCAAATGTTCTCCCTGTTGGCCATGACTAATTCTTTCTGGAAAATTCTTCAGAATCTTTTCGTGCCCTGTTCCTTCTTTCTTCCACTCTCCATATCATTTAAGGAGATTGTTAATGGCAAGAGACAATGGTTGCTGAGACAAGAAAGCCTAGGAAAATGGAATGGGGCTGTCACAGGAATTTACTATGTAATCTTCAGCATTCATTGCACAGGCATTTTTGCCTCAGTTTTTCCATCAAGAATATAATTATTATAAAGAACAATTTTTCTGAAGAATATATGGGTAGCATTACTCATTCTCTACAGATTTGAAGTTGGCTTGAGCCAAAGTAACAAGTCAGTGTAAAGTTATACAAGGTTTATAACTGGATGGACAACTAATCATCAGTTACAACAATACTTATCACACATTACTTTTGTGCAATAGAAGAGGAATGTAAACTGTAAAACAGAATTATCAAGAGTGAATAAAATAATCAACTGCCCAGAATAAAGGTCAGTCAAGAGCAAGAAGGTAACATTTTATGTCTTTGGTATTAACATACTATAGATTCTCTCGCTCAACAGTATATTTTGAATGTCCCATAAATGTTATATGCTGAGTTACAGGAAACACAAGACTTGACACCAGACCTCAGGAAGCTAAGAAACACAGATGCAAAGAGAGGCAATATCCATGACCTGAAGTACCAGGTACTTTAATGTATACTATATTATTTATTTCTCCCAACTAGTGGAGATACATATTATTACTCATTTTATATCAGAATAAAAAAAGATGCTTAGAGAGATAAAGTAACTTGCCCCAAAACCCACATATTGGAAGTGCCAGAACCATTATTCAAAGGTGGATCTCTCTATAGATCTGAAACCCTTGAACTTGTCATAAAGATAAGTTTTCTCACATGACAAGTATGGGAATGATTACAATTTTTTTAAATTTCATAAGATGATGCTATAGATATTTAAAGGGGATAGAGAACATAGAATGTTTCTCTAAAGTCCATAAACATTAACGGGCAATAGCAAAGAAAGAAGAGGCAGGGCATTAAGATCTGCAACAAAATGTGTATCTAAAAGAAAATGGTAAGATGCTGTCATGAACATAAAGGTGAGAATATAAGAAACAGTCATGTTGTGTGTTTCAGTCTCCCTCTCAGCCCATCTAGTCATAGTACATTCTTTTAAACCACTCAATGTGTGTGTGTGTTTTAAATTTTTTTCTTTTAACATTGACATTCATTTTTAAAGGCAGCTGTGTTCTGAGTCACTAGGTCTTTGTGGTTTCTATTTTGACTTCTCCTTTTTAAAACTAAACCTTTTTGCCTTCATGTAATACATGCGCTCTGTCCTTACATCCCAGCATCTCCTGGGCTCCCTCTGCAGCTGAGCTTGGATGTGCCGGTCTGGTGTAATGTAGCAGTTATTTGTGGTCTGGTGTAGAAAAAGAGCCCTAATGAGATTTTATATTTCAAGCAGGGGACTTCTGGATTCCCAAGCTCAATATAGAGTTTCCAATACTGCAATGGCATTAATTAGTATATCACCTATGACCTGAGAGGTTGGGTATTATATGGATCTAATTTATCACAGCAGAAAGCTGAGGGCATTTCATTTGAAACAAGACCATGTTCTCAGTGTGTAAGGATGAGAAACCGTTCGCCTTCCATCCTATCCCACTCTTATCACACAACCAGAAACAGCATCCAACTATGAAGATAAATGTGTGCCTCTCTGCACCTGTCCCGTGGTTCTACACGAACGGGAAACTGCACATGTTAAGTGGCTCTGCCCACCCTACCTCCCAAAAGGGACATCAAGACCTTTTCACTGGGCTTGATAATGGTCAGCCCTCATTTCCTGGAAGGAAGGGTGAGATGTAAGAATGGAGTAAATTCCTAGGATCAGATCACAAAACGATCTTAGAGACTGAGCAGCAATGACAATGTGCACCACTGAGAGTGGGGCAGAAGCAAGAAAATGGAGCCTCTTAAAAATTAAGATGATGAACTAACAGGGGTGACCCAGGGTAAAGCAAATTGGGACACTTTGTCACCTAAAGATATTGCTTTATATCAAGAAAGAATATCTGAGCAAAGAATAGAGCAACAGAGCCACCAGCCACATTTTCATCTCCACATAGGACATAGGGTCACCCTATGATCTTAATTTCCTTCTGCTCTCACACGACAAGCACACCACGAATGTCTGTTAAACGAATTGCTAATGTCACTGGGAACAGCTCTATTGGGCAGGGAGGTCATCCTTCATTCTCCCATGTTTGCATTGCCGTCTAGGTCCCCAAACACTTGCAGATATGTTACTCCATGTTTTCTCAATAATTCTGTGGCGTATTAGGACAGGAATATTGCCATGAGGAAATTATGATTCAGAAAAGTAATGACTCACCCAAGGTGACACAAGTATTTAGCAGCAGAGGATTATGATCACTATCCTCAGTGCAGAGTGAATGTTTCATAACCAGGCAGAAAATGGCCTAGTGTTGGAAATGCAGACATTGACTTGGTTATTCCAAGACATAAATCTTGATTTTCCATTTGCTGTAGTTTTGGTCTGTTATAACCTTCAGGTCAACCCTCTTGTGCTATTTGGTTTGATGGTTTCCCTAATATTACCCGGTAACCACCCTTCTAGACTTCTATAGTTTTCAATCACCCATTTCTTCTTCTTCTCTTTTTTTTTATGCAGTTTAAGACTGGCTCTTTAAGCCACCTCACTCAGTTGTTTTTATTGGCAAATTCCTATTCCATCATCCCCATCATTACGGAAAAGTTGGAGAGGACTGGACCAAGGATGGCCATCATGGAAATTCACTAAATCTTCCCATTGGCTCACATTGAACCAATGACATCATATTAATCTACCATGCAGAGCTCTAAAAATTGTCTTTCCAGTCATCCAGAAAAGACAAAACTGCAAGGCCATAAAGTTATTTTAGCTGTGTTGGGGAGATAGGAGAAGCTTTAAATTGAAAACAAATTTCACGTAAAGTGGGTATTCTAGCCCCTGATTACAAAAGCTATTAATATATATCTCTTCCTGAAAGAAGTCACACATCCGAAAGGAAATACTTAGTGGAAATTGAGACCACACTTTGCTGTAACACCACTTGCTTTCCTCAGCGTCTCTGGCTGTGGTACCCAGCATGCACAGTCACCAGGGAAGTTTCAGGCAGCTTGTAAATGCACAATCTTGCCTCCAGTATGGGATGTAGAGTGTGGCTCTCCCCAGAGGGCCAGGCTATGACATTTAATGAATAGATTATAATGAGAAACAAATATTCTAAAGTGGTTTTCATCTGAGATGAAAAGGCTCTCATTCCAGTACTATTCTTGTTTAGTTATTGTCTTGAATAAGAAACTGAGAAGCTGTGGTTGTATAGTGAGCATAAAGATACCGTTGATCCCCCATCACTATACAATTTGGTGAAAGAGCCATTTCCCTTTTTTCGCAATTTTCTGTTAGCCATGAACAAGAACCCAGCGGAATCCAAACCTGAGCACATGGCATTTCTGGCCCGGATACAAAGGTCTACAACATCCTCCTAAATATTTGATGACCCACGGGCTACTGCAGTGTAGCACTGCTGCGGGAACATCTGAAGCCGCTAACGTGCGCAGCTGTTTTTGTCTTCCCACGCTGCTCCGAAGGATGACGGTGGGGGGCTGTGGAAATGGAAGTAGAGTGCTGTTTGATAAAACGCGACACACTCGCCGGGCCCACACGGCAAAGCCAGGCTGTCTGTCTACAGTGCTGATCTCTGCTCCCCACAGACTGCCCATCTGTACCCAGCACCCCCAGTCTCTGCCCTCCCCTTCCTCACCGTGCTGACAGCCCTGGTGTCACACACAGGCAAGCTGCCGAAGAAAGCACGCACCTCTCAGGAAAAGGGCTACGGCAGTTAATCTGGGGCTCTGTCCCCGGGGGTGGCGGAATTGGGAGGGAATGATGGGGAAGCCTTGGGAATGATTCCATCAGCAGGAACCAGTTATGCCGTGATGATGGGCTCCAGATATGTGTTTTCAGGGGTTCAGGAAAGGGACTGGTGGCTTCTGACAAAGGACACCCTGCAGATGCCTTGATGATAAGAAACTCATTTGTTCAATTCCCAGTGTCTGTGAAATAAAGGAACCCCACCCATTCTACCCATATCATGGGCATGGCCATTCCAAGGATGGCTCAGGGTGGGGGCAAGGGTAGAATGGGGCCCCGTAAGCCTCCTCCCATGCCACCCCAATAAGCACCCCATATAGTGTGCTGCCTTAAGACATGGTCCCCGTTTCCCCCTTGTCCAATCAGACACTCCTAGACCCTTCTACGTAGTCACTACACAGCCACCACTAAGCACAGGGTTGTTCCAGGCAGCAAATTAGAAATTACCCAGAACAGCAAAATCACTAATGAGAAACATCATAGACTAGCAAAAGAAAAGAAAACATATTGTGGGTTTGGTTGTTACTGTTATTAAAAAAGCGAAGTGTGTGTGTGTGTGTGTGTGTGTGTGTGTGTGTGTGTGTGTAAAGAAGAGTAAATGCCACAAACAAACCTTCGGATAAAAACCTGTGTCAGATGAAACAACGTAAAACGCGTCCAGACACATAGACGCCAGTGAGAGCGAGCGCCCTCCAGAGAACCAGGCACCCAGCATGGTCTTCAGCGCCTCCTCCCCGAGTCCCTCCCCTCCTCTTCTTGTTCTCATCCCCTTCCCTTTTCTCTCCCCCCCTGCTTCTTTTTCTCTCTGGTGCAATTGAAATGAACCTCAAGAACTAACTGTGCACCTCTGAGCCTTCCTGGCGTTACCGAATGATCCATGCCACACACAAAAGTTTAACCCATTCTTCCAACCCACAGAACTGTGTAAGCATGCAGCTACGTGCTCCAAAGCAATGTCGAGCTGCGATTAGCACGCTACTTCAAAACATCAAACACGCCACACCCATGGCTTTGGTAGCCGTGGGAACATGCCCAGCATGCTGCCAAGCAGTCTGCTGTGATAACCAGTCTTCTTATTACATATACTTGGTGACAGGTGACATTTTGCCTAACTAGTGTCAGGGACAATCCATCATAGGTCACCCCTTAGGACCAGCTGCCTTTCTGCAGAGATCATGTTTTTTCAACACCATTCAAAAAGTGCTTTCGCTAATGTCATTTCTGGCTCTGAAATAGATGAGGGAGGACAAAGACTACTAGATCATTCACTAGGGGAAGCCAGAAGAGTATATTTTACATTAGTAAAACCCTAATATGGAGGCCTTAGTTAGGTGCCAGTTTCTGACCACATGTCACCCAATCTAAGTCTCCAGTGTGGTCCCATTTGCATTGGGGGCTACAATTCCTCTTACATTCTCATGTTCTAGGCTTCACAGCATCAGTAAAACAACTTAAATAAACTCACTTTCTTTTAAACCATGGCGCGCTGCTCAGATCACCCTTTGGAGCAGGGTCTCTCATCTCCCTCTGTTGCCCAGAGTGTCGGTCCCTGACCAGATCACAGCTAAGTCCCTTACCAGGAATTGCCCTGAACTGAAGGTAGCTGCCTTTTTTTTTTTGAAGGTAGCTGCCTTGCTGAGGTCATTCCCGCGTCCCTGGAGGCAGCTGGCATCCAACGACTGGCTGCTAGAGTGGATACAAAGGTGTGATCCCCTCATCTGTCCGCCAGAGTTGGGACAACTCTTAAAGGTCATCCCAGCTCCAGAGCTGCCCTTAGGATTAGCTGAGGCCCAATTTCAATTGTCCTGCAGTTCAACGTCTCTCTGTACCCAAACCTCTTCCCCCACTCCCTGCAAATGTCCCCAGAGGGATTCTCCAATAAACCTCCTGCACTCAGAGTCTGTATACCCGGTAACCAAACTTAGGACAGCATCCGAGCAGAAACCACAGTAAATCAGGAAAAATGTGTACCGTTCTCCCTATTTGCAGTAACAAAGGAGATGGAATGTAGCATAAGAAGAGCTCACACTGACCTCTGTTATGATTCTTAATGATTAATTGGCAAAGTCCTCCATTGAGCTGTGATTATCAATTTGCAGGGACAGGGAGTAATTTTGCTCCCAGGGGACATTTGGAAATGTCTGCAGATGGTTTTGATTGTTATGACTAGAAGCGTGAGGAATTGCCACTGGCATCTAGTAAGTAGAGGCCAGGGATGCAGCTAAGCATCCTAAACTGCACAGGACAGGACAAAGAATCATCTGGTCAGGAATGTTCATAGTGTTACTATGAACATTGAGAAACCCTTCCCTAGGGGTACCAAGTAGCATGTGGTATATCCTTTGAGTGAGTTATTCTCTGTCTCACAGTCAGGATATGTAATGTCTACAACTACTCCTAGGCCAGACATGTGGTCCAAAGAAACATGACTGTGCTTTGCAAGAGCCCGCCAAAGGGAGGGCAGGATTGATCTGCCAAAGAGCTGCTATCAGGGATAGGCACAAAGACCAAGATTTAGCCACTGCCACTCTGTGACTAATTAGTAATAGTTCAACTAGTGAACAATCAGCTGCTCTGCACTCCTCAGGATGGGAAGAGGGTATTCCTTAGGGAAGGGACATCAGTCTCCATTGTTGAGTAGTAGGCAGGACACCAAGCTGGAGGAGAAGGCTCATTCCCCATGTTGTAAACGGTAAGGCTGCAGAGTGTCTGATGCTCTGTGAGGAGACACTACTCCTCAGTGAGTCTCCAGAATTTGAAAAGTCACCTACTTCATATGCAAATAAGATATATTAGTCTTGTCTTCACACTACCTAGGGCAATCATTCTTTGTCTAAGAATAGGAATCACCACTTGTGAAGCTCTTTAAAAAATACTAATGCCTAAATCCCACTGCAGAGAGACTGGATCAGAATCCCCAGGGCAGGGCTCAAGAATGTGGGCTTCGAAAACCCTGATGCACAGCCAAGGTTGAGAACCACTGGCCTCGATGTCCACTGAGAACTGGGACGGGGACGAGGGTTGCTGCTGGCTTTGTGGAGGAGTTCATAACCACAGATGGCCCTGGCACAGAAAGAGTCTTCACTCAGGGCTCTGGAGAAGGCCTGCTGTGGGCTACCCCTCACTGGACATTGTGGAACTCTACGATTTTCCTGAAAGATTCTGGGGAACAAATTTCTTGTAACTTGGACATCTGGTGCCAGCCTGCTGGGCTCTCCATTAAAGGAGATTTCCCCACATTTCTAGAGGGGGCTCTATCCGTTATAAGAATGGGGACCACAAAATAAGAGGAACCTTCATTCCACTGTCACTTGTGACTCAAGATTTACCCCAATAACCGGAACTTAACACAGCTAAGCCATTCCCTAAAGACTAAAAATGGCCATGAATCACCTCAGCTGGAGCCATCAAAAGTGATCATGAAAGTGATGGCAATGTGTGCTTTGGGCCATTATCCATTTACATGGCTGATTTCATAGTAATTTTTTATATATACATACATATACATATATCACTGTATATAGATTAAATATACTGTCACTAGACAGTAATTATATCATATATAAAATTTTATAGTGGAAATTAGGAAGACAGTAATTTAGAAAAATATAACACCTGAACTCTGGTTTATAAGATATCATTAGAACTTTTTCAAAAGATTTCTTGGGGTTTCAGTCCAGTTTCTCAAGATGACGCAAGTATCAGTGCTGACTAACTTCCACGGCTGGTATTAACAGTAAAGAGAAATGTTGTGTTTCCCAGTTATAAGGAGCAAGTTCAAAATGATACTAACTCATAATAATACTAAGCTGCTAAAAATGCCATCTGATTGATTAGCCACTTCCAATTTCCTATTTCCTGCTTATGAAATTGTGACTGATAATTTGCTTTATGAAGATGTGTCCTGTGGCCAAACTCTGCCTGGAAAAGAACCACTGAAAACCTACACACCAGACGCTCTGACTCTGGCCTCCACCGCTGACCTGCAAGACGTGGGCTCTGAGCAGCTGAGGCCGGAAGTTAGAGTTTCGAACCCTGATTTCAAATACATTCTACACTCTTAAGGCCTGGTGGTTGTCCCCAGTACTAATGAGAAGAGAAGAAAACCAAAAAGTAAAAATTTTCCAAACATTTTTTATAGTAATAACAATTCTATGCTTGTTTATGTATAGCCAAAACATATTTCAAGACACTGCTGATGCATAACCAATAACAGATTGATGAACTGAATATCGATTAGCAGATGACTTGAAGACAGACATCTGGACAGGTAGATAAAGTGAAGAAATGAAGTTTCCTCGAGCAAACTGTGCAGACTGCCCGGCAGCCGTACCGCTCCGCACAGCTCAGCTTTCACTGGCCTACTTGATTAACACTTTTCTGGTTAAACAGCTTATCTCATTTTCCCAAGAAGAGAACTATTTATGAAGAGTCACGGCCCTTTCTTTGGCTGGATGCAAACGCCGCCCTCAAGCCGCCAGCATAACCTGGAACACAAATGCTTCAGTGCCTCCAATAGGACCCGGGGGACTCTTATACACACACGTATTTATCTTCTCCTCCCTGTGCATATGAAATTCCACCGTGAGGAAAGCCCAGGCTCTCCAAGTCACTGGGCTTTTCACAACCTGCATCTTCCTAGGGTTAAAGGAACACATTGCCTCGTCTAAGGGACTCTTCCCCTTTCTTGGGCTGAGCGATCGACCTGTCCCTCCGGTCCCAGGGCTGTGGGCTTCCCTCTTCTCTTTTCTCCCTACCTAGCACTGCTCTCTCAAACCCCCTTCCCTCTGTTCAATGGTCTTCAATCTCTCTGTGACCCTGAACAATAATCCTATTATATCCCTGAACTCTATCCAGGGCGTTCATCTCCATCCACCTTTTTAATGGCATTGTTAATGATTTGAGGGGAGTAAATCACAGTCAAGATAATGGCTGCAAAAAATTAATAGACATGATTTTTATGATATAATATACTAGTGTACTAATCGTGAGAACAGTTAATTGAAAAGCACTAAATATTTTATTATCCATTCAGCATTCTGTCTCCTTTTACCATTCAGCATTCTGTTTATTCTTTCCCCCATTCTGAACTTTTTACCTATTATTCTTTCATAATTCCCCATAAAGGAAAACTGCAGAGTAAGATAAAGGGATTCTAATCACTACATCTAATTACAGAAATGAGTAAATCACAGTTTAACATGTCATAATCTCACAAAAAAAGAAAAAAGTTCAAGGCACAATTCAAGGAGAAGCTAAAGCCTTAAGCTTAGGAAGAAATCTAACATAACCTAAGAATTGCTGAAATATTTGAGAAAAGGGAGTCTTTTCTCTTTCTAATTCTTGAATAAGAAATATCAGTAACTCTTTTTAAATGACAATATTTTTCAATTAACTAACCTGCTTTTTTGGCTTTCTGGCTCTTGGCCACACACCTGGGAGGGGGCACTGTTGGCATCTCCTTCATCTCTGTGGCCTCAGCCCAAAGCCCACACCCAGGGCTGGCCCAGACAAACTCAATGGATACACTAACTTTCTACGTTTCCTACCATGCAACATGAGGACCCTGTTCCCTTTAGGACTGTTGAACATGCTCAGTGATTGTGTATTTGCTTTCTTCAACATTCAGAACAATACAATACTCACAAACAGAAACATTCGACTCCCCACCATCACAAAAGTGGCCTCCTCCCATTGAAGTCAGATATTTTCACATCTAATAAGCTCTAATAAAAGTTTTCAAACACTGCGTTCCAGTTCTCAGACTTGCTGGTTAATTTACATGGCAATTCAATTGTGTTTTGCTTGTTAGGTTGGAAAGAGGATAAAAATCACAACACTGGATAAACTCTTGAAACCTAACAACCCTCTACCCCATTTACGGTTATCACCTTCATCTCAAAGGAAGTAAGATAGCAAAGCTTACAAGCCCTGCTCACCCATGCGGAGCTGGCCTGAGCACATTTGTCAAACGGGCCAAGTTTCTCTTTGATTCTCCCACCAGCCTTTTGCTTGCCGAGCAGGGCGCGGCTTCAGGCCTCACCACCATCATCTTCCTCCCCGCCCCTCCCCCGCTACCCCTCTGCTGCCCCACCCGCCCAGACCCACTGCGCCCCTGCAAGATGAAAGGCATTTGGTATTACCTTATCCGGAGCACTTACATGTTTTCAGAGGACTCTTAAAGGCTGGGGAGAAAATTATGGGTGGAATGTCAAGTCCCTGGAAATATAATCTTTGATCATTAATCCCCAAACCTAGGGGAGTTTCAGAATTATCTGGGGAGCTTGTTAAAAATAAAGATTCTAGAATCTGTTCCACAGGGCCAGAACCTCCACGGAGAAGCCCAGGAATCTGCTCTGGTGATGTACACAGCCAGGCCAGGATGGTCAACAGACGGACCTCCAGGAACATCACACGATCTGCTGCCTAAGCTCTTTCCCGCAAACTGGGCCTGCCTTGGACAAGTCAGAGTGGAAGACTGAAAGGGTTCATTTACCAAAAAAGGTAGAAGCCACAATGATATGTACAGAATGGAGAAAAAGAATCAATTATATTAACCCTGGTTATATTTTTGCTAAACAGGATGTTAGCTTCAATCAGCTGAATCTATCAAATTGAGATATTTGATCAGCTAATTGTATCAAGTAAGAAGATGGCATATTTTTAATTTCTTTATTCCATTAGTCTATTGTAAAAGGCAGGATTTATAGGTGTGCATAAAGGTCTTTCCTTTCCTCCCCCAGAAATGAGAATGGATCCTGGCCATCTGCTAAACCCAATCTAACATGTTTTTAAATCCAGACCAATACTGAGCTCCATTTCCCCTTTATTAAGTAGAGGTCTCATAATAATGCCAAGTAGCAAAAGGACACTGTGCAGGGTGTACTCCCACCTAGTCAGGGGTAGCCTCTCTCTTCACACTTCCTGCTCTTTAGAAATTCATCTAAGGAACCCTGGTGTAGAGAAGGAGTGCCCTGAGTTCAAGTTCCTGCTCGACCTCCATGACTCTGGGCATCATACTTACCCTTTGGGAGTCCTCTCCTAGCGTCTACACAATGAGCATCAAAGATACCTTATTCATCTGCCTAAAGTGAGACGTTAGGCCCCTCACTCTCCTGAAGTCACTGTCAACATTTTGATCTCAATTCAGCCAGGCCTCTACCCTGTCCTCTCCTGTTCCCCCTATTAAAACTATTTGATGCAAATGAGGACTCTTACAGTTCAAATTTGATTAAGAAGACATTTTTTTCATACCACTAGTAAACTTCTATCTCAATAATAGATTATTCTAATGCAATTAGTCACATTATGATAAATGTTTATCAGAACCATGACAACTGTTATTTGTTGAGGAAATAATAGCAGTGCACTTCTAGGGAGCTGGAGGTCATTAAGCATAGCTTGGATGACCCTTTGGAGTGTGGGTTTTCAAGCCCTAGCTGAGTAGTTGTACTATGTACCCTTAAGGACTGCTTCAACCACAGTCTATGAAGTTATTGCTAATCCCAAATACTTTGCATTATTATAATACAAGTATTATTAAAAGGTAATCTACTTTTATTTACTCAAGGATGCATCCTTGGAAATGACATTCTGGCAAATCAAGTCCTACTTCAAGTTCCATTCCTGTGATTCTGCTGGGAATGTGTCCTCAATCACTTTGAGAAGCACAGAACATTTATTGGTGTGAATAACCCCCTCCTTTGCCTATTTTTAAAACCTGGATATTTTGGACTCATTTGATTATTTTTCAAGCAGCACACCCTTGATTTATGAATAGGGATTTTAGACTTCTACAAGAGTATGAAATTATGAATTATGGAAGTTGAAGAAAGGATCTCGCCTACCCTCCACAAAGTACTGTAACTCAGCCCATGGAATTTACTTAATAATCATAAATAAGACAAATAAATTCCCTTCTCATCTTCAATGCATCATTTCCAAGGTGTCATTGCCTTGAACCTATCACAAAAAAGTGTAGGATCAAACAACATAACTGTTACTGCTGAAGCACCGGATCTGCAATCTCACACGGTTCTGCCTGGTTACCGTCAGCTGGCAGAGACAGTCAATAAAAACCTCAAGGTCAGTGAGTAGGTGCAGAATGTCTTCAGTGTGAACAGTGTTCTCAAAGAACACAGCTCTCCACAGTCAGACGTTATACATAGCTTGGTGACTCCATGCTTCTGTTTGCCTCTTCTGGTCCCACTAGCCATACTTCTCACCATTCAGGGTAACCTGTGTGAACTGAATCAGTGGGCTTCCAGGTGGGTTCAGCCAGCAGGAGTATCAGCAGATCAAAGGGAAGGAGGAGAATGAGAGAAAACATTTATTTTATTGACTGCTACCCAACTTGGTGGCTTTGAAGTGCTGCATGCCTCAGCTGAAGACCCCACACTTATCAAGGTCCCACTCCCCATAATACTCTCTGTCTCTCTCTGAGTCCCATTAACCATGTTTTCTGAGTCCCATTAACCACCCTTGCTCCATCAGGCCTGGTGATGTAATAGGTCTCTGCTAGGATTAGCTTGGCAGTTCTGCACTAAGCTTTGTTGCTTTTCCCAAACCCAATCCACACATTCTTAAATAGTCAACTCATTAAACTCCCTCAATTACCCTTCTTGAATATGACATCTGTTTCCTGCCAAAGTCCTGAAAAATTCACTCTTTATATCAAAATGTACATCTTTGACCATAAGCTATATCAGGGTCTGCCTCGTTGGAACACTGGGGTCTATGACCAGAAGCTCAGGTTCTAATAACAGATCCAGACCTTTGACCACAGTGAAATAGGTCAGGCTGGAAAAGGCTCAGAACAAATGTTCAACAGATAGATCTTGCACGATGCAGCAAGTCTGGTCATCAAAAAAGAAAAAGAAAAAAAGGAGTTGGGCTAAGAGGCATGACAACTTTGCAAGGTGAAGATGAGAGCATGTTGAACCCAGGACAAGAGTGCAAAGAAGGATCAGTGTAAGTGCCGAGTGTTGTTCCAGTCTGGAACAGGGCAGGTCATCAGTTTATGGCCTAACGAGAGACGCTCGGTGGGGATCCAAGAGTGCAGGTGGTTGTCAGGGGTGGGTTTCTGATGACTCAACTATGGGGAAGAACTTGAGTTCAGATGCAGAAATCCCTTCAGGAAATAAAATGTTGAGGGGGGGAACCTCTTCTAATGTCATTGAGAAAGAGGCACACAAGGCAGGGACTCAGTTAACAGAAGAGCTGGCCTGCCAGGCTCAGAACGAGACCAGATGTAAAACCGACCAAACCAAATCAGTGAGCACATGTCCTCAGACTCCTTAAAACCACCTGCCTGGAGTCAGGAATGGAACTGAAATCTGGGGGTGAACTGGGCTAGAAAGGAGGGTAGGGTGGAGGATGGGGGTTAAGAAAACCCAGGTGTCCAGATGAAAGGGATTCTTAATACAATGGGATACATGAAGACTATTAAACACCATCCTACCTAATCCTATTTCAGAGATCTCATCTGGGGGGAAATGGCCACCCTCACCAAAAGGTGGGAGTTTAAAAAGAAAAGTAATTTTCTTTATGGGCAGCATTTGTTGCAAACTTACTACATGCTAGGGACCAGGCTTTACCTGCGTCTTATTATTATATCCACACAACAACCCTACAAGGTAGATCCTACTATTGTCTCTGTTTAAAGGATAAGGAAAACTGAACTTTAGAGAGAATGAATCATTTTTCCAACAGCAAGTTAAAGGTGAACTGGATCCAACTCCGTGCTGAGGGTGGGAGGCCACCTTCCCAACCACCAAGATACAGTCTCTGCAGCAACATAAAAGAGTCAAACGCAGGCTGTGCATATCAGTCATCAGCGGAGTAAATGTGAGTGGGTGGTGTGTGGTGTACGTGTTTATTTAGACAAATAACTGCATAGTCGTAAGCCCTTGGGGAGTTATGTTCTGCTGCAGAGCACTCTCCTATGTTATTGTTAGGGCAATAATTTTACTGTGTTCAGACTGCAGTGTTATCTTTCTCCAGGAGAGAAGGTGTGCCCGCCTCTCCCAAGTGTGAGCAGCGCCTGGTCCACTGCAGTGCGACGTTCGATGTCCTTCTAATGACCCCCCTACAATGCAATTCGCCTTGTGGGTTCCCAGTCAAGGTGAAGAGAGGAACTGAAGGTGAGAGGAGAGGACCCTTATAAGGGAATATTAGGCTTTCAAAAGCTTTCAACTGTTTTTTAGCAGCAGAAACCTTTTGTAAGTGCAATCTTATTCAGATTCTCAATATACAAAGCTCATAACATCAGAACTTCTCTGGTCTAAGTTTTGGAAGCAGACCCAAAACATTGCCAGCTCAAGTTTCTCCAGGAATTCTGAAGTTGTAAGTTAAAAAGCACTCATCTTTTGACAGTTTCTTATAAAGCTCAGTACAGTTTTACCATATGATCCAGCCATCGTGCTCCTAGATATTTACCTAAATTATCAGAAACTCATGTCCACACAAAAACCTGCACATAGATGTTAATAGCAGCTTGATCTATAATTGCCAAAAATTAGAAGCAACTAAGATGACTTTCAGTAGGTAATTGGATAAACAAACTATAGTACTATTCCATCCATACAACGGAATAGTATTCAGCAATAAAAGGAAATGAGCTATTTAGCCATAAAAGAGTAACCCAGGAGAAACTTTTAGTGCATGTTATTAAGTGAAAGGAGCCAGTCCGAGAAGGCTACATACTGTATGATTCTAATTATATGACATTCTGGAAAAACCAAAACTATAGACACAGTAAAAAAGATTGGTGGTTCCAGGAGGAAAGGGGAGAGAGGGATGAATAAGTGAACACAAAGGATTTTTAGAGCAGGAAAACTATTTTTAAGATACCATAACGGGAGATACATGGCATTACACATTTGTCAAAACCTGTACAACAGAATGTACAACACCAAACCCTTAGTGTAAGGTATGGACTTTAGTCAAAGACAATATATCAATACTGGTTCATCAGTTCTAAGAAACGCACCGCACCAATGCTAGATGTTACTAATGGGGAGAATGACTAGGGCAGAGGGAGTGTATGGGAGCTCTTTGTACTTCCTGCTCAATTTTTCTATAAACCTAAAACTGCTCTAAAAAAATAAATTCTATTAATTTAAAAAAAAATAAACACTGATCTCAAGAAATACTGAGTGCTCAATAAGCTTAATAAATACCTGTTAACTAGAGTCACTCCATTCGTATTAACTTTGGTTCATTTTGACACCAGGCCCCTCTGTGAGAACAGGTGGTGCAGTCCAGTACAACAACATGCCTAGTCCTGTTCACACACATGGCAGGCAGAATAATGGCCCATCAAAGATGTCCAGGCCCTAATCCCTACACCTATGGCTATGTTGTATTACATGGCAGATGGGACTTTGCAGGTGTGATTAATGTTAAGAGTCTTGGGATGGGGAAATTATCCTGGATTATTCAGGTAGGGCCTATCGAATCTCAGTTCTTGAAAGCAAAAACCCTTTCCCTAGTCAGTGAGAGGGAAGTGTGATTGCAGAAGATGGGTCAAAGATGCAACGTTGCTAGCTTTGAAAATGAAGGAGGGGACCACAAGCCAAGGAATGCCGGTGGCCTCTCTCTAGGAGCTGGCAAGGAAACAGCTTATCTTCTAGACCCTTCAGAAAGGAGTGCAGCTCTGCTGACACCTTGGTTTTAGCCCACTGAGATCCATGTCAGACTACTGATTTCTAGAACCATAAGATGATAAATGTGTGTTGTTTAAGTGCTAAGTTTGTGGTGATTTGTTATGGCAGCAAGAAGAAACTAATACGATGCATATATGAATTAGAAACAAGTCTTGGGCTACTGCCCTGACTCTCCAGGCTGACTTAGACCCTTCCCTAAGAAAGGCTCTAGGCTCTCCCTCCCCGAATCAGTGTTCACCTGTCCAGTCGTGAATTAAGCAGTATATTTTGGGGAGACATAATATACCAGAACTGATGCTTAAACAATCTCACTTAAAAAGAAAAACCAAAAACTACCATCTCAATGGACTTCTTTATTGGAAAAACACAGCTTGATTTACTGCAAAGAGTTTGTGCTTTGGAGCCAGACTTTGTTCAAATCTCAACTCTGTCATTCACCTGTGGTTTTAGACAAGTCACTTAACCTGAGTTTCAGAGTTCTTGACTGGGAAATGATAAAATAATAATCACACATCTAAATACAAAATATATAATCACATATACACAAAAAATAAGAATCATAACATATATAATATTTTCAAGAAAACAAGCACTGAAAAAAGTGTTAAGTTGTTCCTCTTTTGTTTTCAGCGATATTCCTTCAACATGTGATACTGGTACCTCTAAGTAAATCACATGCCAGAGATTGTAACAGAAGAAATGGAAAAGTAAAGAGAAGTGTGTAAATTGATGAAAACGCAGCCTATAGTCTGTGTACCTATGCAGTTTCCTATTTGAAATAAAGGTAAAAAGAAAAGGCGCTGACATTAGATAACACAGCGATGTAGTCCTAGAACCTTCCATTGCAAACTCAAAAGCCTGCCCACATCCGATGTTTCTGACAGCACCTCTCATCTTGGTAATCCACCCGACTGCATTTTCGAGATGTTTTCTGTTTCAAATTCATTGATAAACAAAAAGCCTCTCAGCAGAACTGGATCAATACCTTGTATTCCTCTCTAGAAGATAGGAAAGGTAACTCTCTATCGTTCGGAGTCATAATTTCATTTAACCCTTCAGTCCTGTCATGGACATCACCACAACTGCCCTGGCTCATTCACCTGCAGAGGAGGCTACCCGGCCTGGCGAAAGGTGTTTCTAACAAGAATTGCTGAGATTTCTCTTCCCTGAGAGATTTGTAGAGCACCATACCATTTTTTTCTTCTTCAGAAAATGTACAGATTCTTCTAAAATATAATCACCAAGAGGGCTCCCACGACATGGAACACGTAATGCACCCTTTCAAACGTTGCAGAAACAGTCCCTGTGGAGGGTCCATGAGACAGCAGTAAGTAGAGCAAGGCTGTCACTTGTGCACTTCTGTTTCTAAGGATCATCACAGAGCACTGAAAACAAGGTAAACTCCTTACCCAATCAAAAAGATATTTGACAAGTCACAAGATTTGGTTGTAGTATACAAATAAGCATGATGCTTGAAAATACGAATGCTATGTCCTATATTTTTGAGCTTTATAAGATAAAACTATAAAGTAATGAGACCAAGTTAAATAAACATCCCAAGACTGACACGTCTCAACCAAAGGCGTCTCCCTCAAAGAAGGGACCTTGAAAGCTACATTAATTGCCATGATACTGCTGTTACCCAAAATGTTTTGAGGAGCTCCTTTTGAGGAGCTGCATTCTTAACTCAGGAATATCCTTCTGATATGACCTTATTGGTTGCAGATGTTGGTCCCTTGAGTGATAGATTTTAGTGTTGCAAAGAGTTCAAAGTTATTTGAAGCCTGGTTTGATGAGTAATGTAGGTTATCGATGGAGATCATGCGTTATGGATCAAAAACAAGGCTTGAAGATAAAATCATAACGCTGGGTTTTCTGGAAAGCTCAAACCTGGCCCACAGACAGTTCCAAATGGGAGATTTAAAAGGGACCATAATGATATCACTATTCTGAGTGAATATGGGATTTCAAAGTGATTATTTGGAAAGAGGAAACCCTCACTTGACGTGTGCTATAGCATCTGTGTGAGAGAGAGAAACAGAGACAGACAGAAATCTCAATGCTCTAGAGCAGGGGTCCTCAAACTTTTTAAATAGGGGGCGAGTTCACTGTCCCTCAGACCGTTGGAGGGCCGGACTATAGTTTTAAAAAAACTATGAACAAATTCCTATGCACACTGCACATATCTTATTTTGAAGTAAAAAAACAAACGGGCAAAAAACACCCGCATGTGGCCCGCAGGCCGTAGTTTGAGGACGCCTGCTCTAGAGCAATGATTTTTACACGTTTGACCTCAGGACTCCTTTACACTTTTAAAATATTGAGGGCCTCAAAGAACTTTTATTTATGTTAGTTATAGCTATTGATATTTACCACATTAAAAATTAAAATGGAGGAATGTGTAAAACGTTTATTGATTTACTTTAAAATAACAATAATAAATCCACTCTGTTCATATAAACATTTCTGTGTAAAATTACTACATTTTCCAAAACAAAACAAAACAAAACTTAGCAAGAATAATGGCACTGTTTTCCACCTTTGCAAATCCCTTTAATGTGTGGCTTAATAGAAGACAGCCAGATTCTCGTACCTGCTCCTACGTGAGTGACACGTCGTGTGAACTGGAAAACCCCACCATGCACCATGAGAGAATGACAGTGAGAAAGACAGGTGACGTCTTCCTGTTATAATGAAAATTGTTCTGAGCTTACAGACTCCCTGAAAGCATGTTGGGGATCCCATAATTCCTCAGACCACGCTGCTTTAGAGTCACACCCGGAACGTGACAATAAACATAACCGTGTGGGCAAGCATGTGTGTGTAAAAACTGAGAGCGGAAACAAACACAGAATGGGGGTTGGAAGCTCCTTAAAATTGCTCCAGGAAAAGTATATTTTAAGTCTTCAAGTTCCTAACTTCACCTTTCACCCTAATAGGGTGCTATGTGAACCCGCCCCAGCAGCTCAGCTAAACCACCACTATCTCCTGGACTCAGCCGCTCCCTGTGCCCTCCATGCCCTTGTCTGCCAATTAACTAGGCACTTTGGTCCGCTGCAAGCAAAATGCGCCAGAGCAGCAGCCCAGATGATCAGCTGCTGTTGCTTAAGGAACATTCTGAATGGCTGGGGTGAGGGCATCCCAGACATTTTTGGTTTTGCCTAGTAGTTCAA
Source organism: Microcebus murinus (assembly GCF_040939455.1). Lineage (NCBI taxonomy): Eukaryota > Metazoa > Chordata > Mammalia > Primates > Cheirogaleidae > Microcebus > Microcebus murinus. The sequence goes on from NC_134111.1 coordinate 54,603,912, forward strand.
TATCAGTTTGTTCATTGTTATTCCAAACGCACAGACTTTCTCATCCCACAGTGACCACTGATGTTACTCAATTAACAGATCATGGCCAGGTGCAGTGGCTCACGCCTGTAATCTTAGCACTCTGGGAGGCCACGGCAGGCGGATTGCTCAAGGTCAGGAGTTCAAAACCAGCCTGAGAAAGAGTGAGACCTTGTCTCTACTATAAATAGAAAGAAATTAATTGGCCAACTAAAAATATATATAGAAAAAATTAGCCAGGCACGGTGGCACATGCCTATAGTCCCAGCTACTTGGGAGGCTGAGGCAGGAGAGTTTGAGGTTGCTGTGAGCAAAGCTGAGGATGCCATGGCACTAACTCTAGCCTGAGCAACAAAGTGATACTCTGTCTCAAAAAAAAAGTTAAAAAAAAAAAACCAGATCAGCCAGGGAAGGCCTGAGCCATCCTCTGCAAAACACCAGGACATAGCAGTTTGGTGGGGTAGGGGTGGTTCAGCCTCCAGGCCTCCAAACATTTGCAGGCATGAGAAGTATTCTCTCAGATAGCCAAGAAGGCATTTCTCAGACCTTTTGCTGACATGCTGGAAAAAGTATTGAAAAGGTATACATCACGGACCAAACATTTGTGGAAAAGACTATAGTTTACACACAAAAAAACATCATTCAGCACGCATAATTTGAGGTCTCCCTGTGTTTCAGGCACTGTTTTAGGTATTTGCTAGCTTAGTAGAAAGAGCACTCAATTGGGTAACTCTAGATAGCCAAGATCTGATCCTTGGGCTGTATCTAATTTGTCCCTGGATAAATTACCTAACCATTCCAATCCCAAGTTTCTACAGAGGGGAAAATGGGGACATTAAAACAAATGAACTCTAATGACCTTTCCATTTTAAAATTCTATGCTCTTAAAGCCTAAGGTAGCCTGTCAGTGCATAAGCAGAGGAAAAGACATTTGTAGATATGTGAGGAAGGAAGTAGAGCCAATTTCTCTAATAACAGCCCTCTTTCAAGGAGAGTGGGTGCCCACCAGTAGAATCAAGGTGTTGAGACGTGCTGCAGACACGATCTAGAAACGCTTCCAGAGCTTCCAGAGCCTCCAAAGCAGGGCCCGGCCACATCCCCACCTGCACCACCCATGGCTGCTTCCCAGGGACTGTGCCCTCTGCTGTTTGGGACCTCATTGTTCCCAGGCCCCAGACAGAACACAGGAAGCCCACGCATGCCCCCGCCCACCGTGAGGATGAGCATATGCCCTGGCTCAGGAAGTGCTCTTCTGCAAAGAGAAATAGGATGTGTCACAAAGACAAAAATGCCTAGTTGTAACCAGGAATCTCAATGGAATTATCCTTATCCTTGAAACATGTGAGCACAGCTAATGTTAAGCCTTCAGCTAAACGTGAAAATGGTGGCAGGAGAGACCGTATTCCCCTGAATGACATGTCCCCCTCCTTCTCGGCTCTGCCACATGCTCACATGAAATATCAAATTGCTTGCAGCTCATATTGAATAATGAATATGCCCGCCTCAGCCTATCACCAAGCCTTCAGCGGTCCGCCTGGGGAACTGGGAGAGATGTTAGAGGTTTGCAGGCCAAGCACAAAATTGAAGACAAGCCTGAATTAATAATTTGCTTATTTCTATACATGTGCTTCAAAATAAAGTGAAAATTGAATAAGGTAATAACAGTGCAGGGAGGAAAAAAAAGCCTTCCTCTTGCAAACTGCTGACACTTCAATTTCATTCTCTCACCACCCTGAATGTGATTTGCAAATGTGCTCTCCCTATGTCCTCATGTGGAAATGTCTTCAGGAAGAGCCAAAAACGAATGGAAAACAATTCCATGGAGCTTCAGGAAAAAAGGAAATTAAACCTCTCCTTTTAAGTTGATTTTTTTTGAGCCCTGTTTCTTAAAATTGTGCTCCGTGGACCTCTGCATCTGAATCACCTGAGCATCTCTTGGAAATCCCAGGGAAGTTTCACATATGGTCTACTCCTGGTTACTGCTGCTTTTTCCTACATTGACACAAAATCCCCATCATGTTCTTGCCCATCACAGCTACATACATCCCTCTGGAGCCATGGTTTTTAAACTACCATTGTCAGGTACCTTTGCCCCTGTATGTTTGTGCCTAAAAATGTAAATCTATTTCCCCTTGCGTTTTTAATTAATATCTCCCATATGTCAGATTCAGGCACCTCAGAAGAATGAAAACAGTGTGCATTGGAATCCAGCACCAGCATCTTACCTCATCTAGTCCATCAGGGCCATTTTCTGTAATCTGGAGACTTTAGGGGAGGGGAATATTTAAAAAGTAGGGAGATGGTTACATACACAAATTTAGATTCAAAATATTTTTAGTTTATTTTTATTGTATATATTTAAGATGTACAACATGATGATTTGATACAATCAAAATATTGAAGTAACCCATACAAACCTCCAAGGAGAAACAAACTTCCCCTGTTTCCTAGTTCCCTTAGAATAAAGCCGTCTGTGAACAGCCCTCTCTCCTGTGTGTGCCAGACAGCACCATGCAAAGACCACGCAGGGGTAAGAGCAGAAAATGATCCTCTTTACTCATGCCTTTCCTTGGCAAAGTGCTTCCCCTGCTCCCCTCAACTCCGAACCCCTCCTCCTGCTCACTCCTTCTGTCAAGTCTATGCAAACCTGCCTGATTCCTTAAGATTGGGCTAAGTCTCCTCTGTGCATGCTCCCATAGCAATTGTCACTCTGGATTAAACTTTCCTAATAATTTATCTATAATTTCACTAAAATATAATCTCCTATAGCATAGAAACTCCAACTTGTTGGGTTTTGCATCCTCACTACTCTCTGCTCATCACCTGGCATATAATAGGAACAAGCTATTGATAGAATGAATGGGTACACTTAGGCCACTCTGGATCATGGTCCAGAGGAGGGGAGGAGGCAAGTGGAGGAAATGAAGACTATGGATCTAGGCACTAGCAATGGAATATTGCATCTCCCACATATAGGTTACTGGTTTGCATTCAAACTTGATAGGCAGCTTATGAAAACTGAAATCAATAAATACCTATTTGGTCATGGGTATTAATACCACTTCCACAGGTCAACATTCAAAGCCAGAAGAAATGAAAAATCACCGTTGTCCATTTTAATTATCTCTAGAAATGAAGGACTGGTTGGACCATAGAGGTTAACAATCATCTTTCCTCTAAAGGTAGCCCAAGCACCTCTTGGTAATTACAATCCATGTAAAACCAAATAAAAGATATCTCTGAGGATGTTCATCTTGCATTGCCTTTTATCTTCCATTAAGAGGACCAGGTAAGAGCAAAGGTGAGGAAGATGGCCTAGCAAGGTCAATCATGGCCACCTTCCTTCTTCCTCCTTTCCAGGGCAGCCCCTTCTATTTATAAATTAGAAATTGATAGAGATGAGACTGTGTAACATAATCTTGGAAAGGTTTCAAGAACTAGAAGGAAAAAGCAACACACAATGTCATACAGATCACAATACATTACAAGTTACTTGTCAGAGCCAATATCAAGTTCCCAAGAGGAGAAGTAAAGAGAAAGAAACAAAAACATACCCACTTAGAGGTTTCAAGGGCATCTCAAACTGCCCACGTACTAAGCTGAATTCTTACTCCTTCCTTTCAAAAATCTGCTTTTCTTCCAATTTTCATGACTTTAATCAATGGCACTAGTATTCAATCTGCTATCCAAACTAGAAACTTGAGACTCACTCTACCCCATTATTAACTTCACCTTCTCTATCACCATTCCATCTAATCGACCACCAAGAACTGCTGATTCTACCTTCTAAATAGCTCTCTTCATTTCAACTGCCAGTACCTTATTCCAGCATTATCTTTTGCACACATTCTATATTACTTAGGTTAACCATTTGTTACTTTAACAAACAAGCTAAAAATCTAGGCAATTTAAGACAATAAAAATTTATCCCTCCACCCACCAGAGTTCAATGAGAGTTGGTGGTGTGACTCTTATTGCAAACAGTTGTTAAGGGACCCAGGCTCTTTCTGTCCTGTTGCTTTGTTATCTTCTAGGGCTTTGGGGTCCTCTACCAGGTCCACTGCTTCCGTCCAGTAGATGGGGGAGAGAGGATGGAAGGTTGCCAAGCATGGAAGTGGCAGGCATCACACCCACTCTCATTCCATTGGCCTGGACTCCATCATGCGGCCTCACCAAGTTGTGGAAAGGCTGAAGAAATGCTCTAATTCTGGGCCAGAAAAAAAGAAGCATGGTTATTACTTAACATTAGCATTCTCCACCCAGAGACCTCCTCACATTTGTTCTTATCCTAATAACCCCACTTGAAGCCATTCTTCACACTGCAAACAGAATGGGGGAAAAGTCTGATCACATCACTCTCTGGCTTAGAACACTTCCACACTTCCACCAAAATCCTTTTGAGGGTGTATCAGTCAGGGTTTGATCAGACTAGAAGAACCACCATGCTAAAGAATAAAGGACTTATTAAATGGGGTAGACCGTATGCAGTTGTGAGAGCCAATGGAGCAGTCTATGTTGGCCATTGCCTCTGTAACTAGTTCTGAGCCTGAAGTTATCAGAGATCAATCAGAGTGGAGATCCATCAGCAAGCTGGGCGTGGACAAGAGCAAGAACAAATTGGAAGCCATGAAGATGAATGGGGATCCACAAGGACAACTGGAAACTGAGGACAACCTGGAAGCTGTGTCTGTCTCTCACCAACTTTAACCCCAATCTTAGCCATGGAGCTGCCCATGCACTTGGCCCAGAACTTGAAGAGGCTGAAGGAGAAGACATGGCAGGAGGCAAAAGAAAAGCAGATGCCGGCGCTACCCCTGCCAATGAGGTGAGTGAAGAGCTCTCAGACAGCATCATGAACTGCCATAGCACCAGTGCCCAGAGCCGGAGAAGGATGGCTGTTGCTGCATTTATGCCTTCCAAAACTCCCATAAAATGTCTCTTGTTGTCTACACTAACCCAAAACCACACAAGAAAGAGAATTCTGGGAAATACAGCACAGCTTAGCTAAGTGGACAAAGTCCAAAGCCACCACACATGGCCCAGAAGACCTCTGGCTACTTCTCCAATTTCATCTGAATGAACTCCCCCTCTTTTCCATTCTTTAAAGGTCACTGCCCCAGAAAGAAATCCTTGACCAAAATCTTCTCTAAAATACTCAGTGCACTTTCAATTGCTTGTTCAAAGTCTAGCCCTACTATTAGACTAGAAGCTCTAGGAGGGCAGGCATCACATGTGCAGTATGCACTGCCATACTGTTTCCCAGCCTGCAGCAGGGTGCCCGGTACACAGAACCTCTTCTTAGATAGGATGCTAATTAAGCTGCACAGGATTGATACTTACCCAGCTCATTTTTAAAGAATATGTGAAGTTGGAAAAACAGCTACCTGAACGAACATTCATTCCTAAGTCTGACATTCATTTCATTGTACCTCACCTAAATCTTTAATGCCTTTAAAACTACTCAATGAAGTTCTATTTAAGAAATATAGGTCACTAAATTATTATATATTAGCAGCCAGGAAGATAAGGAATTATTTCTTTTGGAGATTTATTAGAAATAGTGCACAGCTAACATTTCTACATTATATTAGAACCACCTGCCCAAAAGCAGGGAGATGGCTTCTATGACCCTTTAGGGAAATTCCAGTTCAATGAGCCTATCAAAGTTATTTTACTAGCATAGCCACATAAGATTAATCATCTTTGTGAATTCTTAATTGCTGTGGTCAGACAACCCCCGGAGAGTAATCATACACCATGGCAGAATTCGTGCTCCTTTTCCTTTCTTCCATGGTGAAGGAGAAAGCAGGAGAAGGCAGCAGTTCACTGCCATTCCCACTTCAATTCGTTCAAGAAATAACTGTGATGTTTCCTGCAGGGTAGTGCTAGGGATACAAGATGACTAAAAGAACTCAGATTTTAGTGGGGAGAAAGACAAGTAAATACACTTGGTATTTTTTTTAGAGGCAATTGCTATTTAAAAAAACAAACAGGTAATTGACCAAAATATCATAGGAAGTGCTCTGTAAATATTAGCTAAGTGTCAGGCACTGATGTAAGCACTTTACCTGAATGAACACATTTACTCCTCATAACAACTCAGTAATGTAGCTGCGTTTATTTTTCCCCATTTTTAAAGATGAGAAAGCTGAGCCACAGAGAGGGTAAGCAACTTGTCCAAGGCCACACAGCAGGTCTTCAGCACTCATTGCTTAACAACAGTGCTACCCTGCCTCAGCCTATCCCCCATTCCTGTCCATGATTCCTCCATGACTATTAGGCCAAATGATTACAAATTAAAGGTTCAATGATTAATTTTTACAATATAATGAATTATTACCATTTTAATAAAGCTGGTATTTAAAAACTATAGAGGGATCAGATTTGTAAACTACATCATTTGTCAATATAAATACCTATATATTCTCAAAAGATTAATATATATTATTACCCAGAAGGAACTTCCACCTCTGACCACATGCCATCCTGTCTGCACCTTTGCTTCTCCCATTACATAGGGCTGGACGATGGCGTCACCCTCCATTACCCATTACAAAAGTCACCACATTTTTCAAGGGAAAAGTGACAAAGGAGTATCCAACAACTTACACAAAAACACTAAAATAGTTTCTACTCTTCCCTGTCAATCCTGGAATCTCCTGAGCAGTATCCACTGAGAAACATGGTTTCCTCAGCTCAGTCAGCTTCAGGTGGAAGGGGAACTGAGTAATGGCTTAAGAAAAGCTGCTCCATTGCCCCGAATAATAATAGATCAGAATAAAAGATAAGTAGGTGGCCTGGTGGTGTGCACCTGTAGTTCCAGCTACTCAGGAGGCTGAGGCGGGAGGGTCGCTTGAGCCCAGGAGCTGGAGGCTACAGTGAGATGGGATGACACCACTGCACTCCAGGCTGGGCAACAGAGCAAGACCCTGTCTCAAAAAAATAAATAAATAAGCGAATAAAAGATAAGAGGAAGGAAAGGGCCTTTTTCCTTTTTTTAGCTATGATCATAGAATATACATAAACCTAAGTTGGGTTTAAATGTTGACAGCAAAACTCAGTGGAATTACTAACTTCCAAAAGAGACTGCCTGGGTAAAGACTGATGAGAAGTTGAGATTGACCCATGAGAAATTAAGAATCTTTCTAAACTTTTTTACAAAGGGATGGGTAATAGCCTTGAAAGGGAGTCCAACTGATGACAAGAAAGCATCAGAAACGCTTAAACGACCTATATTGGGGACTGGATTTAAAATCTGAGGAGGAGGACACAGACATTTATCCTCGGGCCATAGTCCGTCCTCTCTTCATGGTGGCATGCCCACAGACAGCACGGGAGTGGAGTGCATGGATTAAGAGCAGTTTATGATCCTTTGTCTCATAACATTTGATCAGAGGAGAAGTTTTTATGATACTTTACAGTACATAGTAGTTAAGTTGAACAAATATTATGACCACAATAAAACACATTCTTATCACTGGAACATAAATCAGTAATTGCTACATTGTGAGGGAGTTTCCCCCACAAGTCAAGTGACACTGCTAGCATCAACTGGGGGAGAAGTTTAAAGAAAAAGCCACAGCATCAAATATCATTTAAAATCAAAGCGCCACAAAATTAAAACCTGTTCCTTCCAGGGTTTCAAGGCTGTTTTTCAAACCTTTTACAAAAAGCTTTTCTCTTTCTAGTCAATCGCTAAAGCCACCTAAATAAAAACCTATTAATAAGGACTCCAGCAGAGGGACTGACTTGCCATAAAACCCGGAATGCTTTGGAGCTCAGTGGAGATTCACTTCTGCCACACACAGCTTGGCAGCAGCAATCGACTCAATCCCAGCACACATGTTCCCAATTACAAACTGAAGATTTCTATCAGAGTTGAAGTTAATTGTTGTATACTGCTGGCGTAGGAGAAACTCTTTGAGGGGGAAACTATCTACAGCTCACGTGGCTGGATTTCTTAGGGAGAAAGAGGGACCACCCTCATCAAGGTGGTGGGAAAGTGTTAAGACCCTGGTAAAATAAAGTCTGTTTTGCTCCTTTGGCTTGAATTCCTTGAGTTATTGCAACCTGTTTAAATAGTGCAATCAAAAGTGCATCTCACAACAATCTAATGGGTACTTCTTATTTATGAACTCTTTGGAACATAGCAGGTGCTGGACATTTGAGACAACATTGAACGTCCACATTCTGCTCTCTCCGGAACTTAAAGTGATAAATAAGGTAGCTCTGAAGGCAGTTTGAAGGACTTCTAAGGAAAATGGGCTCAGGGAGTACTGTTCTTTCTTGTTGATTCGGAGTCATATAAACTTAGGAGTTTATAAGGTTATTATCTTCCTTTTTAAAAAAATCTCATTTTTGTGGATTTTATGATCCAAGACTACAGCAATTTTAGAGAATAATGTTTTAAATTTCAAAACAACAAATTCCCCCAAAACATGATAAGTAGTAATTTAGTCTATAAATTTCTTTTTTTTTTTAAGTTAGCACATATTGAACACTTAGCACACATACCAGCCATTGTCCTAAGAGACGGCTCAATCCTCACAGCACTTGATGAGGTAAGTGTTCTTGTCTGCCATTTTGTAAGTGAAGAAACTGAGACTCAGTTTAATTAAGTTGCTTGATGTCACACTGCTAATAAGTGATGGTGGTAGAACTTGAACTCAATGCTGTCTGGGAGTTTACTGCTACGACGTGGTGCCACCCCTAGGAAACACACTGGTGCTTTCCCTCTACTGATTATAAGTCGAGACAAAACCACTCCATTAAATACATAAATGTTCATAACCATCATTCATTCCTCTACTCGTTCACCCATCACTTCAATTATGTAATAAGGCATGTATTTCTAGGGGAGAAGGGACTTCATTGCTTTCACTCTTAGCAATGGTAGCTCCCTCTGTTCTGGCATTACCGCTCTATGCAAATTTTAACTAATGCTTACAAAGGTGAGTTTCTAAGCTCTTTAAAAATTGCAGACACATTTACTTTCGCAAAAGACCCATAATAGACAATACAGAAAGATTTTGTTCATTTGTGATTTTTTTTTAAATTAGACTGTTTTTCTTGTTTATATAAAGAAAAGGATGAAAAATATCAATGAAAATGAGACTGGTTTGCCTTTCATTTTACCTTCTGTAAACCTGACACACGGATCACATCTGTGTGCTCCAGCCAGTGTGCTTTCTCATGCTCCAGCAAGGGCACCGGCTTCAACTTTCTTACTGAAGTTTTTATAAGTCTTTTTTCACAAAAGGAAACAAGACATTGTTCTCATACACATAAGAAGAAATGAGAATCAACTTTTGTGTTTGGAATTTTCTGCTTATATAAGTCATAATAATCTGGCCACATCCAGATGAAGGACATAGGCACAAGGAACCAAAGTGGAAAAGTTCTCCTGGAGTTGCTAACAGCTCACCTCTACACAATTGCAAAAATAAATAAATAAATAATGGCACTATTCTGTAATATTGCCATTTTCTCATGCTACCCAACTGCAATAGTTTCCCACCAAACAGAGAGTTAACAGTATATAACACATTTTCATTCCCCAGTGAATGCAGAAAAAAAGCTAAATCATTCTTAGCGCGACCTGCAAGAGGAACTCAAATCAACCTTGAAAAGAGTGCCTGTCTCTGGTTTTATACTAATTGCCATAGAAATTAACAAAAAGCACAACCCCACCAGCATGGAAAATGAACATTTCTTCACAGACCATCAGCAAAGTCACCCCCAGAAACCTAAATAACATCATGCATGTTTCTTTAGACAATAAAATGCCAAAGTTTTTCTTTTGCTGTCAGCAAATGATGAATACATGTGGTACTGATTATTTAATACCACTAGACCACCAGGGAAGAAGATTTAGGTGAACTGCGGCAGAACTATGCCATTTATTTTTATTACCATGCATTAAAAATTACGTTTACAGATAATTGTTTTTCTCCTTCCAATAAAGCAAGATTTAAAAAAATCCAGAAGAATATTTAATAATACTAGACCACCAGGGAGGAATTTTAAAAGTTGATTTTTTTAATTGAAAAAATTAGATTTTCTTTTTTAAAATTTCCAATTATTTTTAAGTGCAATTTGTGAAGAAATTATTTTAAACCAGTCAAGTATGATGAGTTTTCTGCTGGGGAAGTGTCTTACAGATTAAGTTACTCCTTTAAAAGGGTAATTACCTAATCCAATCACCCCTCAGAACCACCAGTTTTAAAATACCTGTGTAGCTGTCTGCGTGTTTTACAATTGTTCCACCACACATTCTCATAGGTTTCTCTGAGAGGCTAGGTTTCTAAAATCCCCAGAAAAAATGAACTCTGGATTTTTTTTTCCAGCAACTTTGTACTAGAGTAAGAAAAAAATTTTCTATTTACCAGTTTATTTTAAAAAGAGAACCAGAAGCAAAAGCAGCAGCAAACTGAGAGAAGAGGATGAAAAAGAGGGGGAAAAAGAGAAAAAAATCAAAAGAAATTAAATTGGGCTTCACACAGTAGTTGGAATGATGATCTGTCTAAACTTCAGCTAGCATATTTACAATTAGGAGAGGAAGTCATGTACAGGTTGAGCATTCCTAATCTGAAAATTAGAAATCCAAAATCCGAAACTTTTTGAGAGCTGACATCATGCCACGGTGGAAAATTCCACACCTCATCTCATGTGACAGGTTGCAATCAAAACCCAGTCAAAATTTTGTTTCATGTTCAAAATTAGTAAAAGTAATTGTATAAAATTACCTTCAGGCTAAATATATGAAATATAAATGAATTTTGTGTTTAGACTTGGGTTCCATACACATAAGATAACTCATTATGTGTATGCAAATATTCCAAAATCTGAAAAAAAATCCAAAATCTAAAACACTACCAGGTCCAAGCATTTCAGATAAGGGATACTATACCTGTACCCATTTTCCTTCCCCCATCTTTTTCCCTCCTTTCTTCTCCTTTTCTCATGTCTGTCTGTCTGTCTATCTCTCTCTGTGCCCAGAATGCACAGTCCTAGAGTTAAAGATTCTTTGACGCCAATCTCCCATCAATATCAGAATGCTCTCCTCAGCACCCCTCACAGATGCTTGCCAATGGTCTCGAGGCATTAGCAGATTTAAGCATTATAAAAGGTATCCATGCAACAAAAACATTTGTACCCCCTTAATATGCTGAAATTTAAAAAAGAAATTAAATAATCATTTTTAAAAAGCACTATCAGTACGCCTTTATGTAAACCGGAAAATTGTTTCAGTGCCAAAATTTGCGCTTGCTTTGAGAGACTAAGAACGTTCCTGCAATGTAGGACAACTTGAGATCGCACAACGGATCTCTGTGTGAACCATCTGGCTTGGATACAGGTTTCCTATGGGTTGGGGGCTAGCTTCACTACAATAGAAAGTTTGTTTGCTGCACTCTGTTCCTTCTAAAGTTCAAGAAAAAAAGCACTAGCTGGTTGTAGGTGGATTGGTGAGGGCTGATAGGACTGATTGGAATTGAACTTGCTCTGGCAGTGAGAGCAGCATGTGACCACAGCCAGGCTCTGGGAAGCCCTCTGAGCACAGCCCTCACACTTGGCCCTGGCAACACTGACCATCTTCTGACCATAGCACAAAGTCTTCTCTGCTGCCATAAAGCCAAAAATAACCTGCCTCTACCATTTCTCCCCCACGAGGAAACTGCTGGCCCTTCCACCCCACCCAAGCTATCCTTCTGGGACATAAGCCTTCAGACCTCACTGCTCTGGCTCCCACAGCAGAGGTCTAGGAGCTCTGTGGGCCTCCAAGCAAAGATTCAAAGAAGGAGCAAAGGGATCAAAAGCAAACCTGGTCTTGTCATTCCGAGCTTAAAACACTTCCGTGGCTCCCTGTAGCCAAAAGGGGCAGCTGCAGACTCCTTCCATAGGCGTCTGAGACCAGCTGCTTGGTTCCTTTGCCCTCTCCTGCTTTAGTGCCTCACATAATATTAATAAATCCCTCGAGTACTTGGACTTCCAGGGAATTAATGACATCTGAGCTTTTGCATGTGTAGTTTCCTCACCAGGCCTCTATTAAGAATTTCTCCCATCTTCATCAGCAAGATTAATATAAAAACCTCAATGAAGGTAGAGCCTTAAGAGGGAATTGGGTAACTGTTGGAGAAAGCATTTTATGTCTGGAACAAATGCCCCCAGATTTTTATATTTGTGGGATTTCATTACCAAAAAAATAAACAAATAATAGAGGACAAGACAAAATCAAATCAAAACAGGATCAGGGGTTCAGACTGTCAATATCATGTATGCCAAGAGGACAGGGAGGTTCCTGTGACTGCTCAGGAATTATGTTTGCCCTCCTGCCACCGTACAATGACTACTTCCCTATAGACCTAGAGAAATGATGGAGGTTAGTAGAGAACAGATATCCTAGAGATCAAAGGGGCATGCTAGTGGTCAGAGACTGCTCTTTCTTGCTTTTTTCCCAGAGGCATCTGAAGCTGCTGAGGTGGCCTCTCCTAGCAGGTTGGATGATACCCAAAGAAGGTATCCATCAGTTGGCAAAGATATTCTGGATTTGACGGTGCACTGCTGGTCGTCAGCTTCTCAGATCACCACATGAATGTGTGAGCCACACATACTTTTCTATTGTCTTGGTCCATCTGGGCTGCTATAACAAAACACCATACATTTGGTTGCTTATAAACAACAGAAATTTATTTCTCGTAGTTCTAAAGTCTGGGAAGTCCAAGATCAAGGTGCCAGCAAATTCAGTGTCTGGTATATGCTCGTTTTCTGGTTCATAGATGGGAACTTCTCACTGTGTCCTCACATGGTAGTACAGCCACGGCAGCTCTCTGGGGCCTTTTTTATAAGGGCACTAACCCCATTCATGAAGCCTGTGCCCTCATGACCTAATCACCTCCCAAAGGCCCATCTCCTGAATACCATTACCTTGGGGGTTAGGATTTTAACATGTGAATTTTGAGGAAACACAAACATTTAGACCATAGTGCCTATGACCAGCTTGGCATATCTTTCCATCTAGCTTATAACAACTTAATTGACTAGAACATGGGCCACTAAACTGAAAATCAACTACAACTGAAATAATAACAAAGCTACTATAATAATAACAGAAATCAACATGCCTCACATGGGAATGGTGCTTCCCATTTTAAAAGACCCTCACAAACATCAGCTTACTTGATCCTCCCAACAACCTCACTGTGAAGCAAGTGATCTTATTCCTATATCACAGATGAAAAAACTGAGGCTCTGGAAGCATAAAATGACTGGCCAAAGGCTACATAACTGGTAAATGGAGGTACTGTCCTAAGTGAATGTCTTCACATGAGGCCTATGCTCCTTTTACTGTACTTCACTGATTTTCACCAGGACTGAACTCAATAGCAAAGTAAGAAAATAGCAGCTTAATTCTATGCTCAGGACTCAAGCTCAGTTCAACAAATGTTTGTTCAGCCTCAACTCTGTACCTCCACCTTGTAACCCCAGCGTCTCTCAAAGATCACAAGGCCCTCATGGCTTTCAATTGTCAAGTCTCCTGTATTATTAAAACAAATATATGGTGCTAAAACAGTTTCAAAAACTGTGACTTTTTAAATGTTTATAGTTAGTAAATTAATGTTCTCAACACACATATACACAATTACAATGATTGGATACAGATTACTCACTTGGAAATAATCTCCCAGTCTAAATAAGAGCTCTTAGTCAAGGTAAGACCTTCCTGGCCCTTGGGACAGACACTACCTATGCCAGGAATAACTAATTCACTGGAGAATCCAAACATTTTTGATTCTAAAATGGTTTTTATACAAAAAGATAGAATTTCAAAGAATGTTAAGTAAATTCCCAAATTGCCAATTATTTACAATTAATAAAGGCAATTGGCACTGGGAAAGAGCACTGGACTAGGAGTCCAGAGATATAGGTTCTAGACCCTAAACTAGCCATGAAGCCCCTCAACTTCCCAGGGCCTCAATTCCCTCATCTGTCAAGGTTGCTGGACTGTACTCTGTGAGATGCTTACAGCTTCATGTTCTGTGATTCTGCCCATCCCTGGAGAAGCTCCTTCCTGATCCATGAACTGAAACTAACGATTGCTTCAGGCAAGCAGGACTGCAAAACATGCAAGACAAAGAGAATGTGCAATCACCAAAACAAACAAGGCCTAACTTCGGGAGCCAAGCCACACTGAATAACGGCAAATGGCAGTAACTCGGAGCCTGGCTGCACCCAAAAGGGTATTTTGCTTTACATGAAGCAAGGACCGTTGTGAATTTTCATCAATACTCATGCACAGAAATTTCCAGAGCAAACATTCTTTGGAAATAAAAACTGCAGTCCTAGATGTCCTCATTTTTCATGGGCTGCAAGCTGCTTGGATGACTGCATTCTGCACAGTCCCTCACAAGGGGTTTAAGAAATCTTAATTTGTCCAAAGATGCTAATCAAGCCTAGCAGCTTAGAGTCGTGAGCTTTTATGCTGATGTGTTGTTTGTTTTAAATCAGAATGCCTACTTGGTGTGAGGCTGAACCCTGTTATTAAATCCCCTTTTGTTCTATGTGTACACCCATCAATCTTATCTCACAAATCAAATAGAGAAGGGATAGTGCATCTCTGTAAACTGTTTCCAAATATCTAGTCAGATGCCCTATACAATGTGTACCCATAAATATCCTTTAATTATATAGTGAAGTTTATCTCAACACTGTTTATAATACCTTTTGCAGTAAAACAATGCCCTCTAATTTATTCTGGTTTTAATATAATTTAGACTATAGAAATTGCCTTGAGTTAGAGTATTATTCTGATTATCTGGATTATATCCAAGGCAAGATGGTTTTATTACAAATAAGGAAAAGAATCATTTATAACCAATGCCAGATAACTTCAAAAATTTTAAACTCATAAGTATATTATTACTGGTGCTACTAATTTGAAAGTTACACAGAGGCTAGGTGTCTCCCAGTAAACTGTTCCTTTTGTCTTTTAGATATAGAACTCCCCTCCCAATTTTTAGCAAGGCACAAAGCCACCCAGATAAAGACCAGATACATCTCTCAGCCTTGGGTGTGACTAGGGTGTGGCCATGTGACTAAGTTCTTGTAAACACAATGTGAGCAGAAATGATGCCTGCAACTTCCAGCTCTCGATATTTTTCTCTCTCCCCCTTCCCATGGGCTGGTATGTGGAATAATGTCAGCTTAAACCAGGCAGATGTGGGCAACACCCTTGGGACTGGCAGAGCAATAAGACAGAAGGAACATCAATTCCTAGATGAATGGACCCCCTCCTTCCCACTAGACCAGTGGTCCCCACCCTTTTTGGCACCAGGGACCAGTTTCATGGAAGACAATTTTTCCATGGAGCGGGGATGGGTGGGGAGATAGCGTTGGGGTTATGGGGTGCACAGCTCAGGCAGTGATGTGCAACCTGTTTCCTAACAGGCCACGGACTGGTATCAGACTGCAACCCAGGTGCTAGGGACTGCAGCTTATTGTATGAAAGAGAAATGGACATCTCTTTTGACTGACCCACTGCATTTTGTTACAGCAGTTTGGTAAATACCGTAATATAGAAATTTTAATTTAAACTTATACTGTTCACCCCCTTTTACTACAGAAAATCATACTTTCCCATGAGTTTTTCTTACTGTATTGACAGTCATAAAAGGAGTGTTTTAATATGTATTATATGCACATATGGACGCAGAAGAGTGTAGTATTTAAAAGTGAGTGCTCTGATGTCATCCCCAGAACTCAAATATTGGCATTGCCACTTACCAAGCTCTATGTGACCTTGGGAAAATGACTTACCTCAGTTGCACCATCTGTAAATGTAATCATGACATTAAAATTAAATGATAATGCATATTGAGATGTGATAAGTTCTCAGTAGGTGTTAGCTGTTATGACAATGATGACATTATTGCTAAGTCTAAGAGGCAAGTTTAGGTAGCCATATAAGACATAAAGTGTTACAAGGTATAGCTTCGATTTGTCCAGCCTCTGATAAAGATTAAGCTGAAGTAAAATTTTAATCCTTCAAATTGGAAAACTTCATTTCTTAGCTGGCCATCTTGCTCCTTTTCTCCCCAATGAAGCATCTCTTTCTTATTTTTATTCCCTAATTTCTAAACTACCAGCCAAGCGAGAATAGATGTGTTGTCATCAACTCAAAACATTCACCTCAGTATTTCCATTCTGAGCCTTTGTTCAGGGACCACTAAGCAGTGTATGTCAGGGGCGAGAGGATTTGGAGGTGCCTCTTACTAAATTCACATTGAAGCTCAGTTTGCCCCAGTGTGTCACTGGTCCTTCGCTCGGCCCTGCTCCTCTGGCATCATGTTTTGCCCTCAGATTCGCCAGCCCCTGGACACATGGCTTGAGGCACAGAACAAATGTCAGCTGAGCTGTTCAGGAACTCCACATATGAGGAGTGGAGAAAAATATTGAAGAGGATAGAGAGAAGAGGTATAACAGCCAAATTCTGGCCTTGCAACCCTAGGGCTTGAGGAAGTCTGGGGATGGGGAGGAGGAAAGAGACAGTGTTGGGAACAATGGCAAGCTGGTATAAGATCTAGGACACATATTTTTGGGTGTATGGGCTGTTGGTGATGGCAATGGCAAAAATGAGGGATGATTAAACACCACAGTGTATTAGAGTAACTGTTAACATAAATACCTATTACAGGAAATCCTGTCATTTGTGACAACATGGATGAACCTAGAAGACACTATATTAAATGAAATAAGTCAGGCACAGAAAGACAAATACAGATCCCATTTATGTGTGAAATCTAAAAATGTCAAACTCACAGAAGCAGAGAGTAGAATGGTGGTTACCAGTGGCTGAGGTGGGGGATTGATTGGGGAGATGTTGGTTAAAGGATATAAAATTTCTGTTGGATAAAAAGAATAAGTACAAGAGATATATTGTACAATATAGTGACTACAGCTATTAATGTTATGTACTCTTAAAAATTGTGAAGAAAGTAGATTTTAAGTGTTCTCTCCACAAGAAAAAAATAAATATGTGAAGAAATACATATGTTAATTAGCTCAATGTAGCCATCCCACAATATATAGATATTTCAAAACATCATGTTGTGGGAGCGGTGCTCACCATCTGGGGGATAGACATGCTTGAAGCTCTGATTCAGGCGGGGCATTTAACCTAAACATTTGTACCCCCATAATATGCTGAAATTTAAAAAAGAAAGAATTTATCTAAAGGGAAAAAAATCATGTTTTACACTATAAATATATACAATTTTTGCCAATTAAAATTAATAAATAAAAATTTAAGATACCTATTACAGGTCCTAGAGTACTGAAACCAGACAAGAAAACCCAAATTTCATAGTTTTATAATATAAATCATAAAATTCCAAAGGTGGGATATTAATAAGGATGATGATGATGACGATGATAGTTGAAGCAGACACTGTGACAATGCCTACAGTGCCCAGATTCTCCCCTAATGTAGCCTCTCTTCTTCATAGCGGAGCAGCCCTTCCAAGTACTACATTGTCCCATTCCCTCGGCCAGAGATGATTAGACCTGTCATCTAGAATGGGCCCATCAGATTCTCTAGAATATATCGTTCAATAACTCAACAATTAGTTCCTACTTTGGAGTATGGTAGACTAGACTGGCATCAAACCAACCTCTTCACTCAGAGCCATCAGATGGGCTAATCTACCAAACAAAAAATAATAATTAAAATGCAATGAAGGCCGGGCGTGGTGGCTCACGCCTGTAATCCTAGCACTCTGGGAGGCCAAGGCTGGCGGATTGCTCAAGGTCAGGAGTTCGAAACCAGCCTGAGCAAGACCTCGTCTCTACTATAAATAAAAAAGAAATTAATTGACCAACTAATATACATAGAAAAAATTAGCCGGGCATGGTGGCGCAGGCCTGTAGTCCCAGCTACTCGGGAGGCTGAGGCAGGAGGATCACTTGAGCCCAGGAGATTGAGGTTGCTGTGAACTACGCTGATGCCACGGCACTCACTCTAGCCTGGCAACAAAGTGAGACTCTGTCTCAAAAAAA
The DNA here is from genome assembly GCF_040939455.1 of Microcebus murinus. NCBI lineage: Eukaryota > Metazoa > Chordata > Mammalia > Primates > Cheirogaleidae > Microcebus > Microcebus murinus. Next base: position 54,621,981 of record NC_134111.1, read on the forward strand.
AAAAAAAAAATGCAATGAAAGAGCTACCAAGGTCAAAACACCTGAGGGCCATGATCCTGGAGAGAAGGAAAGGAAAGCGATTAGCCTGACATTTGGCAACATCTTTATTCTTGAGGCATTTTAAGTACTAGCTAAGAGGCTAAAAAGTTGTGAAGAGCTTTCTGCTGTTGAGACAAAAAAATCAGAGCTCAGGGCCCACCAAGAATAAGGGTCCTGAAAATACCCCAAACTTTCTGTTGGAATCACTGTAGGTCTACACCCTAAGAATAAGGGCTAATTAGAAATAAACAATCTCTGTAAAGAGTTAAACATAAATTTAGATTAGCTCAATCTCAGATTGGATTTAGATAATTAGCCTTTATTCTAATATAGGTATGTCTAAGTGTCAGAAGCACAAGTATATCCTCTCTGGGTAATAAGAACATCATCCAGAACCTCAAATGATCTCTTCAATTCTCATATGCAATGCTCAGCATTCAATTAGAGACCATTTAACCAAAACTAACACAGGAAAATATATCAGACAACAGAAATAAACCTCAGGACACCCAGATATTGAAGTTATCACTTACTTGCCAATGTACTGCATACCTATCACAGATCATGAACTAGACAATGAGAATATGGTGATGAACAAAACAGCTATGGCTCCTATCTTCATGGAGTTTATAGTCTGGTGGGGGAGATCAATAATAATCTTTCATTCAAATTAAGAAAAAGGGTCAGTGAAAGTTCATCAGATGGTGATAAGCATGAAACTGTAACATCATTTAACATGGTGGCCAGACCTCATGTGGGCATAAAAACAAGAGCCTTAGAAAGAGAGCTGATCTGTCACAGAGGATAATGAAGTATATTTATAGAAAAAAGCAGAGATGAGAAAATATGCAGGCACAGAGAGAGAGAGAGAGAGAGAAAGTAGCTTCCTAGTGGCATTCTAGTTCCTAGGAAACCTAGGTACATTTCCCATAACTGGGTTCCATGAGATTGCCTCAATACCCTTTAAATCAGCCCTATTTTGACTTGAGCTTCCCTAAGTTAATTTCTTTGCTTCATAACAAACATGATCTCTGACAAACACAGGAGTCATTTATGTAACCTGAGAACTATTATGAGAACTGCCATATAGCCAAAAAGGGAAGAGATATAAATTAAATCTGCTGGATTAGCTTGGTATGAATTCCATCTGATTATACTAGAAAACTCTACTTCTATATGATCAGGCTGACACAGTGTAGTCCTATGCCAATAATGTGAAGCAATTAGAAGGAACAGCAGGTGCCAACCTGTTGTGATTTTGTGCCTTAACAAGGATGCCTTCAAAGAAGTTGAGTTTCCCTGCCCAGACAAGCGAACATCCAAACACAATATTTAAACAAGTTATATTGTGTTGCACTCCTTGATCAAATCACAAAATAGGTTCCCAGTGTTTTTAGCCATGTAGTTGTTCTTTTCTGGAAGTATTTTATTGTGTTTTATCTGGGCAAAAAATCCCTGCCTTTTGCTTCTCCTCCTGCCACCTGTGGCTGCAATTAGAAGACCCCTCTGTCCACGATGCATATATTCAACGTGGTCCAGGAAGGCAGTGGTATGCAGAGGCAGACAGGGCAAAGACACATAAAAGCACAGGAATGAGGAAGGGAGATGTGCAGAAAGGTGGATTGGGATTTGGGAGCTAGCAAAACAAAACCCAAACTAATTTAAAAGTAATATAAGAAAAAGGACACTGGGCAACCGGGCACATTTAAATTCCAAGAGCCAGAACTTCCATACTCTCCTGAGACTGTGACCAAATACCCTCTGCCAGTGGTAATTCTATTTTCTCCTCGCTCATTTTGGTTTGTTTGCAAGTAGGCCAGCTTATATTCATTTACAGGTTCATATCTGGTTTACCTGTACACATACACCCACAAACACATATAGCTCATAAATTTCAATCTGCAGTAAAATAAAAAGAAAAGGGAAAAAAAGAGCAAATGTTTTCTGTTGGTACATTTAGCATTGCAGTTTAAAATTTCATCCATAAATATGTCAGCTCCTTTTTTTCTCATCCAAATCCACAAAAATGAAACAAAAGAAACAAGCCTCACTGAGTAAAATGAGCTAAAATTAGCAAGTGGCAAAGATGATGCCAGTTGCCCAGGGCAACAAATGGTTGATGGATGGAATAATTAAGATCGACAGTAAACTAATCTCTGTTCCTTTATTGAAAACAAATTCCCCTGAATCAATTAGCCTTGTCATGGATACCTTTTGTAAAACAGCTTTGACATCCCTGAACACTTCTCTTTGTTTACAGATTTGCCCACACTTCAGTAAGTGCAAGGGCTGATTTCAAAAGCACGAGATAATAATGGAGGATTCCAATACATTAGGCACTGCACAAGTATAGCCACCATCCTTGAAAAAAATATAAATGTCACAAAGTAGGCCCAGAAGACTTCATAGACTTCTCAAAGACATAATATCCTCAAAGTTTTGCTGATAAGAAAGTCTAAAAACCATCTTTTAAATGAGGCAAGCATGTTAGAATAGGGATCCATTGCCCTACCCCCATAAATGATAGAGTTGGGAGGCCAAATGGTGTTACAAGGACAGCTTGTTATACTCACATAGTCACTGTGGGGTCTGAGACAAAAGGAGAAAGAGAAGCTAAAAGAAACAGAAGGAGAGTATTTCTATAGTCAGCGGTAATGAGTGGGTGCTAACATTCTATACCAAACAGATAACTCTGCAGATAAAGCAGCCACTGCCCTTAAGTTAGGGAACAAATCAAAACTATCAGAGATGGCCAAGGAGAACTGTACACTGGCTTCTAGTGCTTTTGTGACCTGAATTAAAGCAATGGTTGTTACAGTCCCTTTAGAATCTCAGGAATCCTATAGTTAATCAAAGGTCTTGGGGCAGAAGGTTATGATTTAACCATAAACCCTTTATGAGTTATTTTTATAGAAAATCTTGCTCATTCCATTTGTCTACTTTCCTGCTTCATTTTAAGTACAGCAAAAGATAGTCATTTGATGTTTCTTTGGTAACACAGGCTCTTGCAGTGCTTTGGAGGTGGTTCTTCTGAATATCCTGATTGGATATGTTTGGAGAATACTGGTTTAAATAGAATTTCAAGGATTTCTTTACTGCAGAACATTTAGGAGCCTTTAATGTGAGTAGGTGGATTGAGAACAGAGTTGGGAGGTGGTACAGTACACAGTGTTTCCAAAATTGTTTGAGCACAGAGCCCTTTTATCACAAACATGTCATAGAACAATTATTCCACAGGATATACTTCTAGAATCCTATGTTAGAATATAAACGTAGATGTGGAAGGTGCATGACATTAGGCTCAATAGACATGACCTAAAGATGTATCTTGTAAACTGCCCATTAAAAACTTACATACCAGTATTGTATAATGGTAGAGGAAAGAGATTGGGGTTATTAAATAAAGGAATTTGCCTTTTTTCCCTAAAATAATCAAACACCAAAAATAAAAGCTCAGCAACTTATGATATTTAATTATTTCATTACTTTTTTAAACAAGATTTTATTATAACAGTAATAACACTGACAAGTTTTTATATGTAAATAGATTCACTGTATGCATGTATCTTGTAATTTTATTTGTGAAATTTTATCACACTGCTCTAAGATGAAAAGATAAAGCCCTCTAGCATCAAAGCTAAAACCAAGTGGTCCTGACTTGCCCCCAAAAGTTAGCATCTGTCACAAATGTGTGAACCCAGGTCATGATACATCATTATTTTTGACATGAGAAAATACACAGCAAATCACAAGAATGGGCTAAAGTAGGCTAGGGCCATATTATCTACTCACAGAGAATGATAAAAGGGAATAATAACAGGTTTTGCTTCATTGTAAAAGATCAAACCCTTTTTAATTGTCACTGACGGAAGTAGACTGTTCCCCTTTTATTTTTTAAATCAAAATTTATTTTGTAGAGCTTTTTAATGTAATATATGCTCACTATACTATAGGAAGCCTAGAAATCATAAGACATTATTAATAGACACATGACTAAAACACAGTAATAAGTCTGCCACCCACTATGGGCATCTGGGTATGTGCCCCTTTTAATATCTATTGTTTTACAGAGTTAAGATCATATTATGCATATTTTACATCTTATTTGTTTCCTTCACTTACTAATGATCCCATTTTCCCATGTCTTAAAAATAATTCTTTAAAAACGTCATTTGAAATGCCTCTCTATGATTTCCAAGCCATAAACATGCCCATGACCATGAGTATTTAGCAACATGTGGCTCTATTCTTCTTCCCTCCTGAGACCTTGCCCTGGCGAAACCTTTCTGGCCGCACAGCTAGGATCCTGCTGTCGGTGGACAGGCTTTGGAAGCCAGACTGTTGCATATCCACAACCCAGAAACAAGCATTTTCTCCTACACAGTCAATATCAAGGGCCAAAGCTACATTTTTCTCTCAAATTGCAATGTAAAAGTTACCCTTAGGCCTAATACACTATTTGTTTTTGCCAAACTCACCAAACGCAGGAATCATCTGTCCAGTGGCACAAGGCAGAAATGGCTGAACCTCTTCGCTGAGCGCTGTGACATTACAAAGCCTCAATGCTGCAGGAAGCATGGCTGGAGAAATCAGTGAATCACAGGGTGGAGTTTTACTACCAGTACATGTATATGCCTCTGGCCATTTAAAGTCCCTCTTTGTAAATAAATATATCCAGTGGTGAAAAGAAAATGAGTCTTCTTATATTTTTTTCATGTGATTATGGGTCCCATGAGAAGTAATACAAAAATTCTATTATCAGTCTAGGCAGTGGTAGGGAAGCTTCCACCAACCATTCAAAATGCCATCATTACCTAGGATGGGGCCATCTGTTGGAGAGAGAGGGCAGTTCAAGTTGAGTGGGTATTCCTCCCTGCTGGAGACCTCCAAAGGCCTTTTCCTGGGGTCAGAATGAGCTATCAGTAGGAAATAACTTTGAATCACTACTCATGTGGGCTGGATATGAACCAGCCCCCTACAAAGACCGATCTCGACAGAACAGCACTAAACTCCAGGCCCTGCCAGCCGTCCACAGCCCAGGCTGCTGACACTTTTATTTGCTGGCATTTACAAGGTTGCAGCAGCTGAGTCCTGCTAACGTGGCTGCTTCCAACACAGTACTTAAGCAAGGACTTCTTCGCAGGGAAGGCCAAAGGATGCTTCCCTGGGGTTGGGCACTTCCATCAGTCTTGTTCATGCCAAAGGAAACCGCATTGTCCCAAAAGCAAAGCAAAAGCTGAGACTTGACAAGTTCCCCTAATATTTTCACCTTCACAAAGAACACGATTGTCATACACACACACATACACATACACACACACACACACACACATACACCCCTTGTTAAGGTACTTATCACTATTGTTTTTATCTTTCACCTGTAATGAAGAAGAGAAATTTGCAATGTAAAAGTAAAGCTGCCTCCTAAGGAAGATGGCCCCCCATTAAAGGGAAGATGTGAAACCCGGAGGTGGCCCAGCTGGGCTGAACTTTATATACATAAAAATGGGTGCGGAGTCCAGTTTGGAAGGAGACACAGAGCTTAAGTGCACTACATAACAGACAGGAGAGACAAGTTAGCATTTCAAGCCACCATGTGGGGAGAGGTACTGAGGTGTAGATTATGGAAGAGCAAGGCAGAGGATAGGACAAGTGCCAGAGAAAATTTTCTGGTGGATGGACAAGACAGCATTTCCCAACAGAGATGTCTTTGTTTATTTGCTATGATATAAACTTGTAACCTGCAAACCTTTAGTGTAAATTCTGCTAAATGCAACAGCCTTGTTTATATACTGTAATACTGTAGCTGATTGGGAAAGCTAAAATGTATTGAGACCTAGTATATCTTAAATTCTTTGTACTTTATATGTACAAACAAATTGAATCCTTGTAAGGTACTATGAGGTAGGTGCTTTTATTATATTCATCCCCGTTATATAAATGAGGGAACTGAGTCAGAGAGAGGTTAGCAAGCCAGTAAATGACAGGGGTGGGATTTGAACTTAGATGGTAGGAAATCAGGGCCATATGCTAAACTACTACAGTGTACTGCAATGTACTAAATTAAGGAGCAATAGCAATACAATGCAAAAGGGAGATTTGGTGCCAGAAGTTATAAGCCCCTAGAGACAGTCAAAACAACTTAGAAAGGCCATTGGTCCAGTCTTCCCCAGATCTTACTAGATAGAATGATCCTAGCTTTGAGTTACACACACTTCCTCTCATGATTCATTGATTCAACAAATATTTGAATCTCCTACAAGGTGCCTGGCACTACACTTGGCACAAAGAAAACTATGAACAAGGCAAGCCTGGCTCTTGCCCCCATAAAGCTTATAGCCTAAAGGAGAAAGAGTCATGAGGAGTCAATGCCAATATAATATAAACTTGCAAATGATAAAGTACAGTGCGCTTTAGGAACACATACACTTGGAAGGCCAGGCAAGTCTTCCTGGAAAAAAAAAAGAAAAGAAAAAACTGAGTCCTAAAAACTTAATCAGAGTTAGCCAGGAGGAAGGAGGACAAAGAGAATTCCAGGCAAAAGACTCAGCATGTGCAAAGACCCATAAGCAAGATAGGTCATAGTTTGGTAGAGCCAGAACCATTCAGGAGAGAAATGAAAAAGAAATATATTTGGATAGGTAAGCTGGGTCTGGCTCACTTATGCCACATAAAGAAGTCAGATGTTATTATGAGGTCAATGAAAACCATTATAGTGTTTATGCAAAAGAGGGATAGGATTCATTCAGTCGGTCCATAAATATTTATTGAGCAGACCTACTATGTGCTGGGCACTGCTCTGGATGCTTGGAATAAATCAGTGAACAAATCAACAACCCTGTCTTCACATGGCGGGTGGAGAGGGGAAACAATTAACAGTAAATATAAAAAGCAAATTATGCAGAATGTTAGAAGGTGATAGAACTTTATAAAAGAAAAGGCAGTGTAGGGTGAAGTAGATTGGGAATGAGGGTGGGTGAGGTGAGCATGGCCAAATGCAATTTTAAATGGAATTGTCAGGGGCAGGCTTTATGCAGAAGATGACAGCAAAGACTTCATGGTTCTTAGTCTTGGTCACTCGGCTACTCACAATCAACACATGCAAATGGATGATGAGATATTCAAAGTGAAATGAATTCACATATGATTTATGTCCACAAAGTCTTGCTTATCTAACTTAGAGTCTTATTTCAATTCAGGAACATAAAAATACTTTACACTCTAGATTCTAAATTCTAGAGTTCAGTGAACAACCAAAAGCCAGAAATAAACTGAAATTCAGCTCTAACCTTCAGTGTTATCATAAGCTACTAATACCATATGTCTTCATTGGTAGCCTTTAACTACTTGAAACCTTTATACCCCTGTAGCTTCATGCCCATCCCTTTTGAAATGCAGCAGCTTAAAAACATTTGATTTACATCAATTTTTCCTATGGCCACCCCAAAGACTCGCTTTCCACTGGAAGACAAAAGCAACCATATTTGGTCAATTTGGTTTCTTTCCTCCCTTTTTTTTCCTTTTCTGAGTTTATAATTGTCAGGAACAGCTGCGTGCATTGCCAATGCTTTCCCCAAAACTAACAGGGCTCTACATACAAAACATCTATTCTGCTTCTAAATTTGTTTTTAATTATATTACAAGATGGAAAAAGAAATGCCTTAGCTGTTAACACTGGCTCGGTGGGGCCAACAGTAGACATAGAGCAGACACGAGGAAATACTTCAAAATTTTTTTTAGTTTGCCATGATTTAATAGCAGATATTCCTGGCTTTGAGTGAACTCTGCAATATCCCTGTGCGACAGGATAAATGATCGTCTACCACTATTAATTTTAGGTCATAATGTCTGAAATGCCGCTTCAAAAATAAATGCAGTATTTTCACTTTATTTGGTCAGGTAAATACTAAACTATTTTGTCATAATAACTTTACAACACTGTGTTTCACCTTGTCTTGCCTTGACTGCTGAAGGTAATAGGGACCGTTTTATTATGTCCATAAATTGAGTCAATTGACTTATCCTTATATCCTGTTTCCTGAACTTAACGAGAGATTCTGCATCATTAGGAAAACACACCATCCTGCAGCAGGATCAAAAGCAAAGGAAGCCTGATAATAAGTCATTTTGATTTCAGGGAATGTTCACCAGGCAAACTTTCAATATTCTGGCAGAAGTAAAACAAATAACTGGCTTTGCAAAGCATAGTTTGCTCAGAGCTGTGCTTATGCTGGAGACATCCCAGAAGGTTCCTCACACACTAAAAAAAAAAAATCATTCTTTCTGAATATGAGGCAGTTGTAATGAATCTGCAGATTAAGTGGTTTAATGAACGTATCAAATTATTAAATATTTTTGCAAGACAACTTTTAAACAGATTTAAAGAGATTTCTGTGGTCATGGTTTCAAAATTTCAGATTATCACATAGTGTCAAATTATTTCATAGATCTTATTATAAGAAATGAATACTCATGCTAAAGCCAAGCTATTCATTCTGGCTTAAGAATTTTGAAAAATGGGTTTTGGGGGGGTTATTTTGTTTTTGGTTTTGTTTTGTTGTTGTGCTTTCTTAAGTTAGTATCTGGTACACGGCTCAATAAAAAGTTATGTTATGACATTACGTTAATCATGACAATGACAAAAGTGATATGATCTCCCATACTGCATTTAGGAGAATCAGGACCCAACCCACACATACCAATGACAGTGATGATGGCAATAATGATTTTAAATATTAGCTATCAGAGGTTGAAGATTTGTGCTGTGCTGAACACTTATCATGGATCACTTCATTTACTCTTCATAACATTTCTATGAGTTAGGTACTATTATTATTATAACATCTTACACATAAATAAACAATAGCATAAAGAAGTTAAATAATGTACTCAAATTCATGTAGCTGCTAAGTGGTGCCTGGTTCCAAAGCCTGAACTCCTAACACTCTATTTCGTAGAGAAGTCAGGGTCCAAGTCTTGCAGGCAATCATCCAGAGCAGGCTGCCCTGCCAGAAGACACAGACAGCCAGGGCAGCCTGGTAGGAAATGAGCAAAGACTCTGCGTGTGCCAAAGAGCTAATGACAATGGGCGAGGTTGAGCTGAGCAGGCAGGTCTCCTATGTTGAGTTTATTAGAGTCCACACCCCTAGCAGCGATATTTTGGACCTACAATTCCTCTGAGCTTCTCCCAGCTCTTCTGCAAGAGCCATTGGACCTTAGTCCTCATTACTTTATAGAATTCTCAGAATTTCCCTCAGATCCCTTGACCAAAGAATTTGAAGATCGCCAGCTTTATTATAACAAACACAACTAGCACAGCTAGTCTCTAATCTATCACCCAAAATGCTTAAGTGCTGAGGACTCAATTCAATGCCATTGAGACTGGGTAACCCTCAGGCAGTTCCACTGGACAGCAAGCTCAGGAGCAATGATACAGAAACCAACAATACAGAAACCAGGCTATAGTTACATAAGTCAAGGATATTGAAGAACTGAGTGATTATTAATGAATTTAATTCATACTGTAGACCATCAAAGTCCATAATTATTCCCATTCACCACCACAGAGATGTGAAAGTAAGAATTGTCTAGCACAGGGGTCCCCAACCTATGGTGAATTGCATAATTATTTCATTATATATTACAATATAATAATAATAGAAATAAAGTACACAATAAATGTAATGCATTTGAATCATCCCAAAACTATCCCCCACCCCTTCCCCAGTCGGTGGAAAAATTGTCTTCCATGGTGCCAAAAAGGCTGGGGACTGCTGGTCTAATGCTCTATTGGAGCTATCCAAAATAAGTGAGGAATTGTAAGCTTCGATACATCTGTAAGGAGCCCAAATGACTAGCTAATGTTCAAAGATGACAGTGGCATGATCTGACCACTACCAACTCTCTAGCCTCAGCTGGCTCTTCCTCTCTCCACCTCACCCACTGCTTTCCGGCCATGTGGGACCATGTTCTATTTCCACTGCAGGGCTGTGCATATGTTGTTCTGTCTGGAGTGGCCCTCCCCATTCACACTCATTGCCTGGATAACTCTTGGCAGGTTTTCAGGTGCATATAGCAGAAACCCAAACTCAACGGGCTCCCATAATAAGGAGCACATGTAAAAATCTAAAGCTAGGGATGCTCCACAGTCAATATATACAGTTAAGGAAGTCAACTGAGACCCAGATTCCTTTCATTTTTCTGTTCTGCCTTTGGTGAGTGGGATTTGTCCTCAAGTGAATTCCACTCAAGGGTACCACACATGACAACATTCAGTAGCAGAAAGGGCCACATCTTCTTTATAAAGAGTGAAGAAACCTTTCCCAAAAGCCTTCTGGTAGACATTCCTTTTGTCTCACTGGCCAAAATTATAACACATGCCCTAACAAATCATATGCTCTAACCTAACACATGTCCAAACCAATCAGTGGCAAGGGTCTGATGCCACAATGATTGACTCAGATCAATTAGTATCTAGTATCTAGTATCCCTTGAAGCACACAGCTAGATAGAGGGAGGTAGACACCTGAAAAGCAAAAGCAAAGCAGGGCAAGGGGCAGTCCTCTAAGGAAGGAAGAGGGAAGAGAAATGGGCATTTGGCAAATAATCTATAGGACCTGTTACAAACAATTCATAGGATTTGTTGCAGATGCCATCTTCTCAGGAGAGGCCTTTCTGAAACCCACCCCACACACGGACTCAGATCTCTACATTACATGCTATCAAATAGCACCCTGCTTTCATCATGTAGTTTATCACAATCATAATTAAATAATTATGTGCATTCATATTTAATGTCTATCTCACTATATTCTCTTGTTTATTGCCCTAACATCCACACCTAGCACAATACCTAGCAGGGAGCTGGCCAAAACAGGGTCTCCTTCCACCACTGCAGCTATACTGATACCAAGACCCAGAGCATCCTTTTCTTCAGGATGTACAGTCTTCATTATATCTGTTCCATGGACTCTAAGATGTTGACAGCAGTCAGTCTACCTAGGAGTCTGTCTGTCTCCATGCCTCACTGCCAGCAGCACTGTTGGCCAGTGACATGCACTGCCCCATCTCCCCTATCCATAAAGGCAGCCTATATGAGCTCCTGCCAACAAAGCAGATGGCCAGGCTGTGTCCAGCTTAATTTCCTAAGGAGGTAAATTTCCTTTTGCAGCTCACAACATCCAAGAACAAGTGGCCTATGAGACAGGAATTTGGCACTGGCTGGTCAAAATTTCTTCCGCCTGCTTTCTCTAGTGGCACCAGGGTAAGAAACATAAACTGTGTTTTGTTTCTTCCCTTTGGGAGAACAGATGAGGTGGAAACATTGAGGTCTTTGAAGTGAGACAGACTTGGAAAGTTATTTATCTTTCTGCATCTCATTTTGTTCATCTTTAAATGGAGAAAAAAATTATTCCTCCATGATGCTACTGTGAGTTCTCATGACGCAATGACTAAAATGTTAACATATGACAGATGTCATTAGCCTTGTTGCATTGACATTCACAGTGGCCTCAAAACTGTGTGAGGCCACCATCTAACGGAAAATGGTGAGATTTAGTGAGGTGCTCCTCACAACTACAAATCGTTCACTAGAGATAAGATGACAATCATGGTTCTGCCAAGGCTGGCTGGCCAAGCCTGGACAGTACTTCCTGAAAGAGATAAAGAAGCTTCTGTGTGTAGAGTGAGTTGATAAACTCCACCATTAGAAATTAAAACTGAAAATAAGAGTCCAAAGAGATTTCCTGTACCTTAAAGGAAATACTTTAAGGATTACCATATCTTAAAGGAATGGTATCTAGCCCAGGAATCATGCTATGAGAAATTAGTAATTTTTTTTCTGGAAAGCTTATGGTGTCCCCTCATTTGTCTGCCTTGTAACCCCATGCCATCAGCATAAAGGGATTTTGAATGCTTGTCATCAAAAGCCACTGGAGTCAGGAGGTTGAAAACACCCTCTCTGACTCCATAGGCTGTCTTCCAGACAAAAGAATAGGACAGTAAGAGGTGTATGGTTCCTCCTTCAAGTAGGGGAAAGAAGCCTGCATCCCTGGGCCTGCACTAAGGAAGAAAAGAAATGTGTCTTGAGCCCACTCACATTAGAGGCATGACTGACTTCATGCCTCTGACAACATGCCCTTCCAGTGGAAGCCTTCTCTTGCCCCCAGTGGATGTGGTAACGTTACACTCTCTCAGGTCAGTGCTGGGGGAAGGATGGACATTCTTTGTGCAAATGGACTGCTCTTCTCACCCTGCCCATGGGTCCTTCACCCCTGCACCCTGCAGAGGTGCAGTCAACATCGTAGGAGATTATATTCTGCGAATGCAATGATTCCAACCTGAAGAGTTTCAAGAAAAGACATGTTTGGAAGATGTGTTGTTCTACATTTATACCATAAATTTAAGAATAGGAAATTTTAAGCTACAAGAAAATGATCATTTGCACATTTCTACATACTCTGCATGAGACTAGCATTCATTGTCATGGTCAAGCAAGCACAGTAACAGTCTTCAAGAGAGTCACTGGGAGTCAGTATTCACCGATGGCAAGATAGATAAATGATACAGCATCAGGAATAATGATATAACCAGCATTAAAATAAATGGTAGTAGGGCACTGCAGCAGCAAGAAAATCTATACTGTTTCAATACAAAAAGTTCTGAAGAGTCATGTCATTATGAGTAATGACAGTGTTGCTAAAGTTTTTTTGCATGGGAGATACAAAATTATCAGAAACAACGACATTGACAATAAAGAACATGAGAGAGAGAGATGCCTGAACATGTGCACTGATTAGACAATATATAAATATATGAGTACCTCTTCTATTCCCATTATTCTAAGTCTTCATAGACAAATCACTTTACTTCACATAGGCCATGGATTTTATGATACATTTTTAATAAACTTGTACAGATATGGGGTCCACAAAAACATATTTGCCCGAGTCCCTACATTCCCTAGAGCTGTGGTCCCCAAACCCCAGGCTATGGACTGGTACTGGTCCATGGCCTGTTAGGAACCAGGCCACACAGCAGGAGGTGAGTGGTGGGTGGGCAAGCAAAGTTTCATCTGTATTTATAGCCATTTCCCATCTCTCACCATTCTCCCTCCACCCCCAGCCCGTGGAAAAATAGTCTTCCATGAAATCACTCCCTGGTGCCAAAAAGGCTGGGGATCACTGCCTTAAAGAAAGCCAGAAGTCCTGTCTCTCAAAATCAGTTCCTCCCTGCTACCACAGAAATAAAGTTTGAGCTGAATATTATACACGGTGCATAAAGACAATAGTTCCTAGCCCTCCTTGTTACGAAGTGTGGCCATTTAATGTTTCTGGGTTATGCCCCTGAAAAGAAACATTCTGGCACTTCTTTGGCCCTTTCCCTGCTCTGCTGGCTAGGATATGATGAGAACTAAAGCATTTCTTGAACTCAGAAATGAAATCCAGAGGTTAGGAGGATAAAGTCACCCTACCAGACCTGACTCGCCTATCTCTAGACTGTCCTGTGATACAGAAATAAACCTCTATTTTATTTAAACCACTGTATGTTGAGGTCTCTTTGAGACAGAAATTTACTGAGGTAAGAAAAAAAAGGTTGTGGAGAATAAATCCAGGGTTCAGTTTAAAACTTATTAAGTTTGAAATTCCCATGAAATATCAAAATGGCTATGTCAAGTGAATAGTTGGATCCACAGTATAAAGCTCATAAGAAAGATCTATGTTAAAGACATAAAAGCAAGAATTGTCAGCATACAGATTTTAATCAACTTTATTGAGATATAACTTACAATAAATTGCATCCATTTAATGTGTTCAATTTCATGAGTTTTGACTGATGTATATACCTGTGAAACCACCTCACAGTGAAGATACAGAACACTTCCATAGCCCTGAAAGGTTTCCCTGTACTCCTTGGCAATGTTGATCAGCTTTTCGTCACTCTAGATTAGCTGGGATTTTCTAGAATTTTAAATAAATTGAATCATATAATATGCACATGCTCCCTTATGTCAGTCTTTTTATACTTAGCATAATACATCTGAGGTTCATTCATGGTGTTGTATATATGAATCATTCATTCTTTTTTAGTGCCAACTATTAATAGTATCCCATTATATAGATAACACCTTTTTTTTTTGTTTATCCATTTACCTGCTGATGGACTCTTGGGTCATTTCCAGTTTTGGACTATTACGAATGAAGCTGCTATGAACATTCAAGCACACAAGTCTTTGTGTGGACTTGTGCTTTCCACACAGATGAACTTTGAATCTTTAAGATTCAAAATTCTCAAGAATTTGAAAAAATAAGAGAGCACAGGACCAAGCTCTTAGGTATCCTATTTAGAGCTTGAATTGAAGACATCCCCAAGGCAGAGTTGGAAAGAAGGTCCAGAGAAGCAGAATAAAGCCAGTTAATTGTGGTGTCACTGAAGCCAAGAAAAAAAGTATTTCAAAACAGCAAGAACCGACAGCTCTGACAAATGCTGCTGTGAAGCAAGACAGGGTGCAGACTGAAAAGTTTCAATTAAATTTGATCACATGCAAGTGATTGACAACCTTAGCAAGATGAATTTAAGTGGAGAGGTGGTAGTGAAAACCAAATTGGAACTGGTCAAAAAGCAAATAAGAAATGAGGAAGTGAAGTAAATATGTGTACAAGTTTTCTTAGAAAATTGACTGTAAAAGAGGCAATTGAGGGGAAGATAGAGTTAGGGAGCACTTTTTAAAATAAGAGATACAAAAGCATGTTTGAATGATGATGGAAAAAACTCAATTTGTTAGCATCTTTTGAATATCTGAGGCTGAACTCAAAAACCTGCTGCAGTGGCCTACAGACTGTATTTGTTTACTATGGACACTCCCGACCCTAGGCTCTTCCCTCCCACACCCTGACCAGCGAGTCCAACCCTTCACTAGAGACAAGCATGCTTGGGGCCTGCATTCTTCTCCAGTTCAACTCTTGTCTTTGCCCTTGGCAACTTCAATGCCTATGTGGACAACCTCAATTCGGGGATGGACATGGCAGTGATGTCGTATATTCATCCCACTAGAAATTTGATCGTGGAATACATAGGACAAGGGAACTGAGGGTCTTTGCAAGAAAGGTTGAAATGACCATGAAATATAAGTGAATTGGGAATTAAAGATAAGAGTAGATGGAGAAATAGATGGATGGATAGTCTTAATGAAGTTCTGCTGTAGTGAGTGGAAGCAGGAAGGAAAGGGAGTAGTGGCTGAAGAATGGCAAGTTTGAGACAGTGACTGCAGAGCACTGCAGTCTCTGGCGGTAAGTCTGGAGTGTGACTATAGAAGTTTGTGGCTAAGTCTGAGTGGAGGAGAAAGTCGTCATCACTGTGGAGGTCAAGAAACTGAGAGACAGGATACCTGGCTGTGCAGGATGTCCACATAAGCACTGAAGTTGCCAAGGGCAAAGATAAGAGTTGGACTAGAGAAGAATACTGACCACAAGCATGCTTGTCTCTAGGAAAAGGTCAGACTTGCTGGTCAAGATGAACTGGGCGTGGGAGGGTTCAAATACAGGCTGTGGGCCACTGCAGCAGGTTTTGGAGTCCGGTCTCAGATATTCAAAAGATGCGAACAGCCATGGATGGGAGGGTGGGGAGTCTGGCTTTTGTGGAACTTATTAATTGCTTAGAAAGCTATTTTTGCGGTATTAGTGTCTTAATGAAAGAATACTAGAGAAAAATCTATGTTTCTGCTATTTCCAGTAGAAGTTGTTCATGTAGCCAAAGTACCAGTCCTACGAGATACAGCCACCATTATTTTATATTTATTACTGTACTTCATCTTTTAAGAAAACAGGATTAACTTTCAGATTAAACACCATGTAAATGTTGCACTGTACTTTAATTAAAATGAATAAGCTAATTAAACTAGAAAAAAAGTTCAAATAAACCCATGGGAGTGTAACATTAAAGAATATACCCTTTGTTAATGCTTTGTGATGTGAGTAAAGATTATAGCACATTAGAGATAAATATTAGTTGGCTTCTGTTATAGTAAAGGTTCCTGGATCATATATCATACTATTAATGGCTAGGTTATATTAATTATGTCTGCACACCAAAGCAATATTTGACAACATATGATATATGGTATATTATAACATGACTCAATTCTGAATAGCATTGTTAGTACAGATTTAAACTCCCTCATTTTGAATCTAGATTTCTGGAAGAGGCTGAATCTTTGTATTTAATGCCAATAGAAATGAGCCTTAAAAAGGGGAAAAAAAAAACCTTTGTACAACTAAAGGCAGAAATGCATTCATTTCATCCTGCTTGTTACGCTAAGATCCTAAGTATGTAAGGGTTCCACTGGAGCTATTACTACCAAGTGAGGGGAAGTGCCTGGTAGCTCTCAATGAGATTCAGTGCACAGCTCATTGCCACTGAAGTCAGGCCATGGTCTGATGTGTAAATGTGCACTGTGGGCCTCTTTAATGCACAGATTATAGGTTCAATAGGCCATTGCTGCTCTTTTTTGCATAAACACATTCGTGGGGGATTTAAATATGTATACCATTGCCCAAACCCAGTGTAATTTGGGGGATTGCTCTTTTTAGTTATGCCGTATATCTTTAGCAGGGACATTCTCAATTTGCAAATGAGTGATTTCTTCATCAAACTGTGGATATAACGGTCCACTGGGATTAATTGTGTTCAAACTCATTTCACAGTTCATCCTTAATGTGGATTAAGGACATTTAGCACCCCCTCACTCAGGGTGGATTCTTGACAATTCCTGCAACAGCCTTTTTGACTTCAACTGACTCTGAGATCATGGATGGATGGATGGATAGATAGACAGGTTGATCTGGAGGTGGTGGTGGCTACCAATCGCTGCCTGGTGGTCTCAGAGTCTTCTGCTCTTTGTAGAACCATTCATTATTATGAGAAAGCTGACAAAGTGCCTTGAAGAGTCCTCCTCCAAAGAGCCAGCTATGTACATTATACAGAAGCCACGCACCAGAAACTGGTAGGGCATCTGTCCAAATTCCTCCTAGTCACTTCCCAGTAGTCTCAGAAACACATAACCCACAGCCTGAGCATTGTCTGCCTTTGCAACGCCCACTCTTACAATGGTTGCCCCAATAGTCTGTATGTATAGCATTCACAGTTGAACACACTTTTAATCTATTTACCTAAAAAACCTGTTACATTTCAAATTTACAAATACATAAGGTAGAAACATTTGAAAAAGTCCTTCCCCACCCCCAAGAATGCTACCAAACTGCAGAGATGCCTCACCACCCAGATTGTGCCCTGCATCCTACAAATCACTGAAGAACTCGTAGGCTTCTATTGGCCATACCAAAAACAGAGCTGAGCCAAGTTTGTTTTTACAGCTTTCAGATTTGACACTTTATTATTTTTATTGTCAGCATTATTATATTGCAGTTTTATAGCCTCTTATTTTTGAGGAATTGAAGGAATATAACCTTTTCCACCTCACGATCACTTTTCATTTTCCAGGAATGGATGAGAAATAGAAGATAAGGAAAAGGAGGAAAACTTTAGGAAAATAAAAGGGAAAAAAGGAAAATGGAGAGGATAGAATATTTGGAACAAGTCCTTTCTACCAAGTATTGACGGTTCTTACACTGTGAGAAATGTGTTTAAACCCAATTCTAATAATAATGTGCCGTTTAGGTACTAACAAATAATTCTTTGCTTTAATATAATCCTTTCTTTCAAAAGTTTTATATGATAATGATAATAATAGTAATATTAATAATAATAATAAATAGCTAACATGTATTGAATGCTTGCTGTGTGCCAGGCATTGCTTTGTTTGATATGTATTAACTCATCCTTCACAACAACCCTGTAAGGTACATGCTGTTTTATTATCCCCATTTTATAGATGAGAAAACTGAGGCACTGAGAGGTTAAGAAACTTTCCCCAGGTCTCATACCACTAGGAAACAGTAGACCTGGGATTCCCTCTTGCGTTTTCACAGTACCCTTTATGTGGATAGGAGTGTCCCTTCTTATAGGCGAGGTTCACAGAGGCGATGTGACTATCCCAAGGCTACAAATAATGGCAGATCTAGTAATAGAGGAACCAGAATTAAGACCACAAATCTGATGGGTTTACTTCCAGAAAGTGGAACCATGGCCATCTCTCATACCATGAATTATTTCTCCAGAGGTATCTTAACTGAGTTACTAAAAAAAAAAAAAATCAATAGCAAACAATGAAAAGAGTTCTACTTAGAATAACTTAACTCTGGAATATATTTCTCAACCACATTGATCTGATAAGTATCTGACAGGGCTCAGAAATACTAATATACCCTTATAAAGAATTCAAACAGTTTTGTTTACATACTATCATTATAAGACCTAAATGACAAGGAAAGACACTGATAAAAGAAATTTGTCTTCAAACCAACTTTTGTCCCCGTACTTTCTATAATATCTGATACATTACTTTTAGTTTTCCAAAGTAGCTAATTTTAGTGTCTACAAATTTCTCCAATAAGAAAACCCTCTCTCGTGTCTATTTCCATTTAAACTCAATTACTTCTCACTAACTTCAGCAAGCTGGCAAGTACCTTCTAGTACTCTCAAATCTGAGTAATATATGCTACTGTGGCTAACATGTATATGCAGTTAGATATTTTGGCTTCTTTGGGCAGCTTTAGAACTAATTTAAGAAACATCTCCATAGTGGACAAAGATGGAAGTCCAATGTGTCGCCATGTTTAAAGAGACAAATTGCTAATTAGAGAATCAATAACATAATTTATTATAATAAAGTCAAAGATATTCATATAATAGATACTATTCCTTCTGCTAGTCACCAATAGACCAAGCTGGGGGCAAGCCCTGGACTGAATATTAATGATTTTGAGTAAATGGTTGTCTCTTTACAATCCACCAGCATCATGGATATATTCTGAATCTGATCTTAAGTTCATGAAAAGTAGAATACTCTTAAAATAGCACACCTTCAACAAAGTAAGCCCAAGAGCAACAGAATTGGAAACTACCCAGTAAATATTGTTGGCTCCTGAAAGAATGACACCAAGCCACTGGGCCTCACAGCATGTTTTCTATTCCAAATGGCAATCCCTTTTAAAGCTATGCACCTCCTTCAATCCACTCATCCATCAGCAATAAAACTGCTTTGACGGGATTTATTTAATACTTGGGAGAGTCCTGAATTTGATGAATGCATGACAGCTGCTTATTTTGGCCTCTTTTGCAAAGCTATAGCCAGCATTGTTATGGAAGCTCTGGATAGAAATTCTGTTTATTCCCTTTGTTTTGTTTATCGCGACATATTTAGGGTAACTTCTCTACAGAGAAAAGAAATGGCTCCTGGAACCCTTTTAGCACAGAGTGTAGATGCAGTGCTGGAAATGGGCAAGCCACTGAACTGGGTGTTTATAGCCTCTTTGCAGACCCATGACATTCCCATGTTAGCACTAAGGCCATTATCTACAGAGATATAATATCTACAAATGAGCCCTCCTTCGCTCTCTTCAACTCCTTTCAAGTCATGACAGGTCTCCTGGCTTGTTTCTTCCAGCTATCACGCCTACCCTTTTCTACAACCCTCCCAGGCTGCAGGAAAGTTTGTGAGGCTCTTCAAGATGTCAAAGTTCTCCTATCCATCCCTAATTGACTGTTCTTCTCTACCCGCTCTTTCCTATACCACTTGCTTGAAATTTCCTCCAATCACAAACACACAGGGTACTATTTTTCTTGTATTTCTTTGTAGCAAGTCCAGAACTATCCCTTGGAGGCCTTATGTCAGTTCTATGTCAGGATATTAAACGTATCCTTTAGACTAAATGACAGAAAGTAACACACATATTGCAGAACACACTCCACTCGAGGTAGGGAAGAGGAGTTGCTAACTGTATTTACAGCATGATGAGCTAATGCTCCTTAGCTGAGAGGATATACTACAGTCTGTCCCCTTAGCTATCATTGGCTGAGTGCACAATCACACTTGGAATAAGGAGAAAATGTACACATTATATACCATAATGAATTTTTATATACACATATTTATAAATTCATATTTACTATATATTTTTATTCATGTCTACAATTTTTAGGAAAATATTTCAGAATCTAGTAGTATTATACCAAATCAGTGTGATGTAAAATAATATGCATGTGCATTCTGGCAAATGCTTCAGATTTTTAAGAAAGATCATTTAACTCTTCTGCTTCCCCTCATAAATCTTCATTTCAAACTGGAGGACAGTTTCAGAGGTCACTTTTTGTGGTATCAAAGCCCTTACTCTGCCTGAGTTACTCAGCTGGAAGCCTCTGGACGCCAGCTCTCCACCACAGCCCTGGGGAGAGAGGCAGTGCCATCCATTCCCCCAGCTCACTAAACAAGGTGGGCCCAGAGCAGGGGAGATGGCTGGAGGGAAAAGCCAGATCAGGTGAGCACCACTGGAGGTACAGGGACAGGGAGACCATACAGCAAAGAGCAGGGACAGAGGTGTGCGATGATCTCTGCTCTTAGGACAAAGGTATCTGATAGATGGGGGACAGCCACTCCAGACGCAGAAGCAAGGGACTATTTTTAATGGAGAGGTGGCGTTAAAGGCAACTGAGACAATAAAATATCTCAGTAAACAAGACATGAGGGTCTGAGTTTTCACCTCATCACATCTGTGTATTCTTAGATGCACTGTTTTCCTGGAACACTGCTTAATTGACATATTTACTTTTCTAGCACTTCTGGAACTATTTAAAGTACAGGACAATTACTCTTCCCACAGCTTTAACACATTTAATTATTTTAAAAGTCACTATTTCAGTGGTTTGCGTTTAAGGTTGGCAGACTCCTTTCCCTTAAGCACCATTTCCAATGTCTGATCTTGAGCATGTTCAGCGGAGCTTATGACTGCCATCTACATGGGCCCTCCCCAATGCCACCACACAATTTTCTGGCTTTCCTTACATCCCACTGTGACATGTAGGCATAGGACAGGAAAGATTTCTTTCCTCACCCATCACTAGGCTCATGACTGAGGCATCCATAGCACAAGATAGATTAACAAGAGAAAAGCACACAGATTTATTTAATAAGTTTTGTGTGACACAGGAGACTTCAAAAGGAAAGGTAAACCTGTGTGTTTTCATGCTTAGGTTTGGTGAAGAGTGGATAGTTATGGAGAAGTATGATTACACAAAGGGGGTATGATCTAATGGTAATAAACTGGGGGGAACTTCACAAGGCCCATTTGTTCAGATTCTTCTCTGTGTCGTCGAGGATAAGGGTGTTCCTTCCCTTGAGATATACGGAGGGTACATCTGGAATGAAGGTTTTAGGAACTGCTTCAGGGGAAAAGGGCAAAGAGAAGGTGAGAATAGCCTTCCTGCTTTTGCTGTTTTCTCAAATACCAAGGCGCTATATTTTGAGGTAGCATGTGACGCGCCCGCCTCGCCAGCAAGGAAGACGCGGCAACAGGAGTTCTTCTGACCGTGCTTTAATGGGGTTCCCTTTAAACTTACATGATGCGGAAGACCCAGCCCGGCAGCGTGCAAGCTGCTATATACCCCAGAAGTACAACCCCTAAGCTGCGATAGGCCGCTCAACTGTCGAGCCACCAAAGCATTAGCCCATATCAGGACCCTTTGTTTGCATTCTCGCGCCACAGGGCAACCGACAATTATGCGTGCGCTGAACTTGTTAAAACAGGCGCCAACTTGTAATGGCGTTGACACCGCGCCCCACATCTCCCCCTGTTTTATTAATTTAATGAGAGCTGAGCAACCGTTCAGCACCGTCCTTCGACCGTGCGATCAAGGTTGCAGAGCCTCACTTTCACCAGCAACCACCTATCCTCGTGCAATGAGCACAACTCGGAGGTGTGCAAAGGCTGGCTGTGGGATAGGAGACATGCCTTATTTGGTGCAATGGGAGAGACCCCTCAGAGTGCAAAGGCCATGTCTACTAAAATATCTGGGGGTAGGAGCGGGTGCAACCCAAAACTAGGCTAACCTTTTAGCATGGTCAACCACACCTGTGCAGACTGTCTCAGTTCAAGCGCAGCAAATGTCTGTGCCAATACCACATGGTCCGTGGCTGCAAGACTGAAACAAAGTCATAGAGCTAAGAGCTTCAACAGGAACAGGAATGTATCTAGGCAAGCAAGTAACAATGGCAGAGGGGTGAGACATGGCATTCCAACACAATGTATAATTGCACGTATTAGAGGAACAATTCACATGTGTACCAGAGGGTTTTTCCGTGGATACCACCCAGATAAACGGGGGCCAAACCCAGACAGGTGTAGGGGCAAAGGTCGAGTTTCGCCCTCCCGCAATCGCCCTCACAGAACCTTTAAAAGAGTCGCTAAGATTCCATGCGAAACTAGCATTCCTTGCCATACCCCCAGCCACCAATGGACAGGGGGGCCAAGTCTGTGCAGCTTCCGTTAAACCCACACAAAACACAAAGTCCCCTTCAAGGAGAAGGATCTATTTTCCTCCAGTTTACTACTCTGCGTGTCCAACGGCATGTACGCAGTGTCCAAGGAAACATTAGTAGAAAAGAAGCGAGGGAAAATTGGTGAGTTATGTGTCACAGGCATCGGCAGAGGAGGCACTGACAGGATCCTCCAGCGTGGCTCCGCTGCCGTCCTCGCGATCATCCATGCTGTCGTCAGGAGGAGTAGCCACTGGGTCCCCATGCTGCTCTGGAGGCTGCTGCACCGTTCTAGTCAGCCACGTGGGCACCCAGATGGGATTGTCCTGGTCCTGTGGAAAAATACAAATAGCTCCCCTGGATCTCATTAACACTGGATCCGGGCCTTTCCATAGGTTAGACAACACATCTTTCCACTTCACTAATTCTTTTTGTGGCGGAGCAGGCATGACATGCCTGTCTGCTGCCGAACGTCCTTTGACATCTAAATTTAAAAAATTTAAAGTAAAGAGAGCAGGCCGGGCGCGGTGGCTCACGCCTGTAATCCTAGCACTCTGGGAGGCCGAGGCGGGCGGATTGCTCGAGGTTGGGAGTTCGAAACCATCCTGAGCGAGACCCCGTCTCTACTAAAAATAGAAAGAAATTAATTGACCAACTAAAAATATATATACAAAAAACTAGCCGGGCATGGTGGCACATGCCTGTAGTCCCAGCTACTTGGGAGGCTGAGGCAGGAGGATCGTTTGAGCCCAGGAGTTTGAGGTTGCTGTGAGCTAGGCTGACGCCATGGCACTCACTCTAGCCTGGGCAACAAAAGTGAGACTCTGTCTCAAAAAAAAAAAATAAAAAAAAAAAAAATAAAAAAATAAAAAAAAAAAAAAAAAAAAAAAATAAAAAAAAAAAATAAAAAAAAAAAAAAAAAAAAAAATAAAAAAAAAAAAAAAAAAAAAAAATAAAGTAAAGAGAGCAAAGGAAAGGCGTCCTTTGGGTGATAGCCCTAGCTGTAGGGCATCTCCCCCTTTTTGTTTTTGTAAGTACATTTTGAGCGTGCCGTGAGCACGTTCCACGATGCCTTGTGCTTGAGGGTTGTAGGGAAGACCGGTACGGTGCTCCACACCCAAGCGAGTGCAAAACTGCTGAAAAGATTTTGAGGTATAAGCTGGGCCATTATCTGTCTTAATAACCCGGGGCTTGCCCCAGGCTGCCCAAGCTTCTAGGCAGTGAATGATAACGTAACTTGCCTTTTCTGCAGCCAGAGGCGTGGCATGAAGGACGCCTGAACACGTGTCAACAGACACGTGAACATACTGAAGCTTTCGAAAGGATGGGACATGAGTTACATCCATTTGCCACATATGTAGAGGACGCAAACCCCTAGGATTTACGCCTGTATGAACAACAGTGCGATAAGGAGCACAACTTGGACATTGCAGTACAATCTCACGAGCATCTGCACGTGTGATGTTGAACTTAAGTCGTAAGGTTTCAGCTGGCACATGATAAAGTTTATGAAAGTCTATGGCGGCGGCGTGGCCATCAGACACCTAGAGGGCGCGAGTGGCGCGATCTGCCATAGCATTTCCCGCAGCCATAGGTCCAGGTAACAAGGAATGAGCTCTGATATGCTGAATGGAAAATGGGTTTTTCCTATTTTGAATAGTATTCCTAATTTCTGTAAATACAGAAAAGACTGTACTTTTGGCAAGAATGTGAAAGGAGTTCTCTAACTGTTTAACTGCGTTGACCACATAAAAGGAGTCTGAGATGATGTTGATAGGTTCAGTGATGGTACTGAGAACCAGACCGACTACGGCACACTCTACTAGCTGAGGAGAAGAATAGTTAAACTGTTTTGTATACACCTTGTTCTGAATGACATAGCTCCCAATACCCGTCTTAGAGCCATCAGTATACACATCCAAGGCATTAACCAAAGGTTGCAGTGAAGTTACTCTTGGGAAAATAAGCTCGTTTCTCATTGCAAACTGCAATAAGGCATGTCTGGGATAATGGTTGTCAATGCTCCCCGGGAAGGTGCATTTCAATATGGCCCATGCATCAAGATTGGCACATAAGGTGTTCACCTGATTGGCAGTATATGGACAAATCAGGCTATCAGGGTGACGCCCAAAATGGGACACAGCCAAACTAATACCCTTTAAAGCTATCTCGGCTACACAGGTAGGATAATGGCCAATCACCTTTCCTGGAGAGGCTTGAGAATGCACCCATAAAAGGGGACCATCCTGCCAAAGCACTGCCGTAGCCATGCCCTGAGGCAAAACCTGCCATTGATATCTTGCATCAGGCTGTTCATGGTTTATGGAAGGAAGCGTGAATGCAAATCTGCTTTTATCTTGTGGATGCAAGGGAATAGAGAAAAAACAGTCTTTAATGTCTAAGATAATTAGACTCCAATGTTTAGGCAAAGCTGAGAGAAGGGGCAGTCCTCTTTGAACAGGCCCCATAAGCTGCATCTGGGCATTAATTGCTCTAAGGTCATGCAACAGTCTCCATTTACCAGACCTTTTCTTAATCACAAAAATAGGAGTATTCCAAGGAAAATGAGAGGGTTTAAGATGCCCAAGAGTAAGCTGCTCTTGCACTAGCTTATGGGCCGCGAGTAACTTTTCAGAGGGTAAGGGCCACTGAGGCACCCACACTGGCTCCTCTGTTTTCCAGGGTATGGGCAGAGGATCCCCAGCGGCGAGCAGCCCCCAAGAAAAACCCAGCCCTTCCCAAGGCGGGGCATGCGGAGGTGGGCGGTACCGCTCACAACCTGCCGCTTCCTGAAAAACCGGTTCCTCTTTCTTTTCTAATTCCTCCCCCGCCTCCTCCCCTGAACTTGAGGAAGTAAGAGAAGAGGAAGAAGAGGAATCATCCTCAGAAATATTTAATTTCTTAAATTCTGACAGAAAAAGGCTATCTCCTCTGTCTTCTGTCCTGTCCTTTCCTTTGTTATTTTTATTCCTGGTACCTTTACATTTCTTTCTCTCCCTTTTCTTCTTTCTCTCCCTTTTCTTCTTTCTCTCCCTTTTCTTCTTTCTCTCCCTTTTCTCCTTTCTTCTTTCTCTCCCTTTTCTCCTTTCTTCTTTCTCTCCCTTTTCTCCTTTCTTCTTTCTCTCCCTTTTTCTCCTTCTTTCTCTCCTTTTTTCTCCTTCTTTCTCTCCCTTTTTCTCCTTTCTTTCTCTCCCCTTTCTTCTTTCTTTCTCCCTTTTCTTCTTTCTCTCCCTTTGCAGGTCGGGCTGCGCTTTCCCTCCCTGCATTTTCCTTTTTTGAGCTCTATATTCCTTTTTTCCACCTTTTACCGCGGTTTTTCCCTTACTGCTTCTCTCTGAGCTTGCTTCTTGCAAGTCACTCAGTGCACTTTGGCTAGCTGCTACGCGCGGGCCTGAAGTCTCATCATACAGGCATTTTATGATAATAGGCCACAAAAAGCGCCGCAGCAGAATATTACCCATTTTTTGGAAGCAGGGGAGTTTTGGCCGTCCCACACGTCAGTTCTGAACTCACCTCTATCGAGGTCGTCTCCGCTGGTGCTTCAAAGTTGCACGAGGTCCCGGGTTTCGGCACCACTTGTCGCGCCCGCCTCGCCAGCAAGGAAGACGCGGCAACAGGAGTTCTTCTGACCGTGCTTTAATGGGGTTCCCTTTAAACTTACATGATGCGGAAGACCCAGCCCGGCAGCGTGCAAGCTGCTATATACCCCAGAAGTACAACCCCTAAGCTGCGATAGGCCGCTCAACTGTCGAGCCACCAAAGCATTAGCCCATATCAGGACCCTTTGTTTGCATTCTCGCGCCACAGGGCAACCGACAATTATGCGTGCGCTGAACTTGTTAAAACAGGCGCCAACTTGTAATGGCGTTGACACCGCGCCCCACAAGCATGTTCTGGGCTTCATCAGCCATCAGAAGGTTACTCTGAGGAGTCAACCAGAACATCAGCATAGACTAGGAAGCCAGGCAATGGGCCAGCCTCCCTTCCCCAGGCCAAGACAGGCTGAGTCCAAAGCTTACAAACTGAGCGTCCACACAGGCAGAGCGGGTAATGTACACGAGTGAGGTGGCTGGATGTGAAGCTATCAGGAGTTCACGGGCAAATGAAGAGCTACTGCCCTAACAAAGGAGCCAGCCACCTCTCAGCTGAATCTGATTGTTACCACAGACGATTGTGGCCGCTTCTCTGATTTTCCCAAACAACTCAAAAACCCAAACTTTTGTATGAAGTCTCTAAGTTTTTTAATGTAATGGACGATTTTAACATATATATATATATATATTTTTTTTTTTTTGAGACAGAGTCTCACTTCATCGCCCTTGCTAGAGTGCCATGACGTCTGCCTAGCTCACAGCAACCTCAAACTCCTGGATTCAGGTGATCCTACTCAGCCTCCCGAGTAGCTGGGACTACAGGCATGTGCCACCATGCCTGGCTAATTTTTTCTATATATGTTTAGTTGGCCAATTAATTTCTTTGTTATTTTTAGTAGAGACGGGGTCTCGCTCTTGCTCAAGCTGGTTTCAAACTCCTGACCTTGAGCAATCCTCCCAGCTAGGCCTCCCAGAGTGCTAAGATTACAGGCATGAGCCACCGCACCCAGTCCAATTTTAATATATTTGTTAATTGTGTGAGTTAGGTAAGACATGCTCTTGACTATGTGGATCTGCAGATAGACACCAAGGACTGCCAGTGTGCCACCCCTGCCTGCAGCCCTGAAGTTGACATCAGCATCTTCTTTCCTGTCCTCAGAGGACCCCTTTACATTGTGCCTTCCCTCTGCCTCCACCCCTTCCCCTTGGCTTAGCCTCTGCCTTCTCCTCTTTTTTCTGAATCACACCCTCCTAATTCCTTCAGTCCAAACCCTCACTCCCTTCTCTAATGCTGTCCTCTTGTCAAAATTCCTTTCTAATTATTATATAAAAAGACCAACACCCCCCCAAAATCAATTTATGAAAAATCAAAATGAGTAAAACTTTCAAACCCTGCACTAAAAGGCACCTAGTAGACTCTTCTGTCCCTGTGGGCACTGTATAAGTATTAATATTCAGAAGCTCATGCTGTACTTGAATTTATTTTTTATTCCTATTTGATATCACCACACATATGCACTATCTTTTCTCTTGAAGTTATTGAAGTGAAGAGCCCTGTCAGCTTCCCCTGTTCAACCACACAACCTTCCTCGCGATAAAACTGGAGACACTTCATACCTTTCTTCTAAGTCAGCTGACAGTGGTCCCTGCAGCCCCCCCCCCCCCCCCCCCGCCTCCTGGCTGTTCTACCCCTATCTGAGGAGCTCTCTGAGGGAATTCTGTAGCTGGTTATCCAGCACCTCAGAAACCCAACTCTCCACCTGCACTAGGCATTTGCAGCCCTCATTTCCTGGGTTCATTTCAACTTTTGGTCATTTCACAGGACTGGGTGTCAAAATTAGGGTCAATCTTGCATCTAGAGAGAGTAGGCATTTGCCTCTATACTCAGAGGTTCTGAAAAAAGTATAATAAGAAAAAAACTAAAAACATGCCCACCTGTTCACTACAGCTGAAAACTCAGGCCACATTTCTCATCCCACCACAAAGGGGCAGGAGTCTGTGCCCTAGAAAAAGCTTCCATGCACTTCAGTCCATACTGAGCAGTGATTACTGAGTGATTACTGATGCTAGGCATTTTCCTGAAAGCAAGGTGGAAGGTGGAAGAAAAAAAAGACATGGGGCCCCAAAGCAGGTGGGAGATCCCATGGAGAAGGCGTCTCAGATGGGATCTAGGCAGTTATACACTATTTTGCCTGGAGTGCAGTCAGTATCTGTCCCCACCAATGTGGGAGAGTGAGACTTTGGGGAAGTACTTTAACACTTCCTCTAGTCACTGAGACAAGATCAAAGCCCTAACCCATCTTCCGCACCATCTCAGCATTCACAATATTCACACAGACAACTCTGGAGACAGATAAAATCTACTGGTGTGTTATGCTGGTAATTTCTTTATTTGAAGACTCAAGTAAGTCCTTTCTCTTGGAAGAATTTCACTGTCCTGGTCCAACAGAGATACAGCCCAGGGGGCAAACTCCCAAGTTGGGTATAATTCTTTGGGTGAAATGTTTAGAAGAGCCCTGACAACACAGCACAGCAATTTCCATGCAAATTTGTGCCTGTGGGGAAACATGCAATTGGCCCAACAATCTTGTACTGATGGTGCACCCCCTTCCCACTCCGGTGGGGTGTAGAAACAAGGCTCGAAGCGATCTATGTATTTGTTCAGCTTTTCTCCCTCTGAGCACGTCAGACATAAACAACTCCTGTTTCCAAAGTGTTTGCTCCACACCGCAGCTCAATGGCAAGAACTACATGGAAATGAAGTGTGTTCCCCTCCTGTCCAGTGGGACAACAGGAACAAAGGCAGTGTTTTTTCAGAAAGAAAACAAAAGCCAGGATATTAATGTTTTGTGAAACCAAAAAGGCAGGTTAACAATGTAGGGGTTACAAAGAAAAATGATAATAATAACCTACTGGATTTGGTTAATTCCAGGTGATCACAGTGCTTCAATGCACCCACCTCAATCCCATGGCCGGGGGGCTCCCTGGGGGCAGTGGTGGATGTAGTGGTGTAAAGAGTTCAGGACCAGGAGATTGTTCTGGTCTCTGCCACTCAATTCAAAATCAACTGAGGCAAATTGAAATAAACATGATGGAGTTGAACTAGTTCAGGGGTCTTCAAACAAGGGCAGAGATACATGGGCCTTGGTGCACAAAGACTTTCCAAGTAGTTACCGGGGCAGAATCAATTGCCAGTCTTCAATTTCAGCATTGTTCCCTTTCCTGAAATTAATCTGCCTAAGATTCATGCCACAAATGCTACAAATATTCTTTTTTTTCCCAATAGTCCTTTTCCTACTTGCAAAAAAAAACCCATACTCACCCAAATCTCCAGTCTTCACCCACCACAGTCTTATTCAGGTGCATTTTCCTGGAGTATGAAAACCACCGAGGCTTCCTCCTGAGGGAGAGCCTTGGAGAAAAAAACAAGAGCACTTCAGAAGGAAATATAGAAGGCAAGTACAAATTCATGGCAATCTTCTGTGCCAACTCTCTTTCCTTCTTCCTTCCCTATCTCCCTTATTTCCTTCCTTCATTTCCTAGAATTAGAATTCAGAAACAAGAAGGTTCCAAAGGGTCGCATACTAACACATTTATTTGAATTAAAAAATGAAATGGGATTTTTTTTTCCTGACAGAAAGTAAGTCCAAATTGGCAGAATGGCTTGACAATAAGGACTAGCTTTGCCAATTAATTTATATGATGGACACTCTCCATAAATTTAATGAGCTAAATCAGCAGCTCCAAAGTTTAGATGAAAATACATTTTAATCATGGATATGATATTCAGTACATCATCTAATATATACTTTGCAACTATTTAAATTTATGATAAATTTTAGATGTCAACTCGAAAAGAGTTTTTCAAAATTCTTTTATGGAACACATGAGCAAAAAAGTCTGAAGTCACTAGTATTCTAGTTAATTCTTGTCAGGTCAAACTACCTGGGAAATTTCTTGGTCTCTTTTCTATCTGTCTTTCTCTGCATCCAGCCCTATCCCCCCTAATGTTGCCCAACTGCTTTCTCAGTCCTAGCACATGAGAGGAGCCATTGTTCCCAGTACATCACTCTAAGCTCCCCCAAAAACAAAACAGAGCCGAAAGACCCAAAGATGTAGAGGGAGAAGCTGTGGGCACCAGGCATAAAGTCCCCAAAGCACCTCCCAAACATCTTGACCATCTCACAGAGGAAGAGACTAGAACAAACAGACTGAACATTTCAACTGTTTCAGAAAAAATTATAAACTGGTTTTGTTCCCAGTTCCCTCAATAGATCAATTTAATATTTCCTTCCCACACATAAGAAATAGATACATTATTAAAGATCAAACAGAATAGCATCCTTTCTTTTTAACTTTCTCTTTGTATTGTGTTCCATTAATACAATTCATTTTGTCCAAAATTATCACTCCTGGATGTGAAAATGATAAGTGAAAACTACATAGATATAGATATTGATAAACAGATATCTCCACTTCCTTTTGTTTGAGTTATAGAAGGCCAGAGTGGTAAGCATTTCTATTGTTACCAACAGCTCTCAGAAAAAAAGATAAATTCCTCAGTGACTCTTGGTAGCTACACTGCCCAACTGGTTCTTGCTCTAGACAAAAATGTTTTAAGTATTTTTGTGCATGGCCCCTTTGGTGGTCTGGTGAAGCCAATGGACTCCTTCTCAGAATACATAAAACAAACAAATAGGGATGCAAAAAGAGCTAATTATCTTGAAATAATGTTATCAAAATAATTTTAAAAGCAATTTTGTGCATAGTAATATAGGAGGGCTGTCTGGAAAGTATTCAGTCATGGATACAATGGGTACATGTGTATGTGCTTTTTCATTAATGTTAAATAACAAGTGTCAGTGGCAGGAATAGCTACTATAATTTTAAAGTAGTGATTAGTATAAATGATACTTTGAAATATCTGCAACCACTGTTATGTGATATGAAAATATCTATGATTTGATGATAAATACACAGATACTGCTGATATTACTGGGGCTTGTTGTTTATATATATAATAAAAGAAATGCTAAATTTCAGTTTGAGTTTGGTGCAAATAAAGATTTGAGTTTTTTCCCCATCCAAATTCATGGATCCCTTGCTCAGGTCAAATAAGAAACAGGCAATATTTTTAAGGCCTGCCCACTTTCCCTTTGGCCCCTTCATTTTGGCCTCTTCAAGTTGGCTCTTCCTTCCCAAGGTACCTACCCTACAGTAGGCTCAGTTAGTAGACATGATGGCTCATGAATAATAACCACTGTTCCTTGACTGTCTACCACTTTGCATAGATTATTTTTATAATTTATAACAATCCTCCCAAGCATTTTACAAATGGAGCAATTAAAGCTCAGAGAGGTTAAACAACTTGTCCAGGGCAACAAAGTGAGAGATTTGGGGTTTAAAACTCAGGTCTCCGTGGCTTATATCTTCTATTCCCATTTCCACTGCACTACACTGCCTCCTTCTGGCATGAAGAAATCTTGCATTTTAATAGTGAGTTCCTAAAAACCAAGTACTTCCAAGAAATAGATTTCTAATAGAATATCAAGTATCATCAGAGGTAGAACTCTTTGGGGATATGGAGTCTTTAGACACCCTTCCTTGCTATACAGTGACTGTTCTCCACACCCACCACCCCACTTCTGCAGAGATATAAGGAGCTGGGCCAACCCACGGAGATAATCCGTCATCCTTGTGAAGTCTTCAAGAGTTATAGGATGTGTGGACAAACAGAACCCCTCTATACTTTTGAAGAAAAAGGAGAAACTGAAGAAGGATATTTATTGCCCAGCTGTTATTCCAAGCAGTGTTCTAGAAGCACCCTGGAATTTTTTTTAATTACTCACAAAACAGTAAAGAAACTATTATCCTTTAGAGAAAAAGAATTGAGTGAAAAAAAAAAAGATGAAGAAAATGAAATGTGTAGAAATCTCCCCATCTGTATAGCTTCACAATAGCTTTTGGTTGTTACAAGTAGATTTCTCAAATCCTAGAAGGAAGCAAGCATTGGGCAAAGAAAGGGTAACATCAGAAACAAAGTTTCACAAACTTAAGTTTGCATACAACTCCATGGCAGTGTCCTCCCACTAGACTGTAAACTCCCCAAGGGAAGGGATCACGTCATTGACATGTCTATCCTCCAAAGAAGAGGTTCACAGTGATTGTTTTTTTAACTAAGACAGCTCTGGCCCCTGAACTTCCTCTGTATCTTCAGAGCATCCAAGGCATTTCTCTGCCAGTAGAGGACACTCAATGTTTCTAGCAAGTTGATTTTCCAAGCCATAAACTTTCTGGACAATGCTGTCTTCATTAATCATTGAAATGAGGCACATGTTCATCTCACTCCTTCATCCTTCCCTCCTACCAGGCTCCTTGCCATTTTAAAGTAGAACTAGTAAGTACTGTACCCACTACAACCACTAGATGACATATCCCATCTGGATCTTTACTAGTATTTGTCAGAGTCAAATATGCGGTATTCTATTAGCACTAGAAAATTAAGACAGATGAGAATGGATTTACTCTAACATCTTTTATACTACAAACATTATTTTAACAATTCTTCACTAATCTCTAACTAAATTTTCTTGTCTTCCTTATCTAGTGTTAATTCTAAGAAGCTATTTGTTAACAAATATTTATTAAGCACCTACTATGAGTTTTGCACTATTGTAGGTATAAGAAGTAGGGCACAGATTAATGCATTCACCTAATTAAAATACAATGTGATAAGTGCTAAGTAGCAGTATAGATGCAACTCTATGCATGAATAGAGAAGTAATACATTTATGTAGTGCTTCATAATTTCAAAATTAAAATTGCTTCCACACATACTAACTCATATTTCCTCAGGCCACATTTCCTTCTCTATGTGATAGGTAGGGCAGATATTATCAAAGTTGCAAGACTTGTCCAAGTTCTGACAGTGTTATCAGTAGCAGAACTAAAGCTAGAGACCACAAAAGTCTAGCACAATGCTTGAGTCTCCACTTTTACCACCCATTCCTTTTCCAGGCAGACTACTTTCTTTATAACCAATGTCATTCAATAAAACTATGCTTCAATATATTCTGAAATCTTATAATCTCACTTACGAGGGAGAGTCCTCCATCTCATTCCAAAGTTCCTCATGCAATTATTCCACCAGGTCAATGAATAGAAATGGTTAATAAACTATGAATTCTATCTTAGGGGGTTCCACTTATCTATTGCTATGGAATAAATTATTCTGAAACTCAATGGTTTAAAATAGCAACCATTTTTTTTATTTATTATGATTTTATTTGTCAGGAATTTGGGCTTGGCTCAGCTGAATGATTCATCTATTCCACGTGATGTTGATGGGGATCACTCTGCCGTATGCAGCTGGCAGATGGCCTCAATCACATGTCCAACATTGTGTAGGGGAAGGAAGATGGCTGTAAGGCTAGACTTGGCTGGGACTATCAACCAGAGCACTTGAATGTGATTCTTCCAGAATGGCAGCCTCTGGAGAGTCGGACTTCTTAGCTGGAGTCTCAGGGCTCAAAAGTGAGAAGGCAAAAGCTGCAGGATCCTGAGACCTAGCCTCACTGACAGAGCATCACTTCCAGCACACCCTTTTGGACAAAGCAGTCACAAGCCTGACCAGATTCAAGGAGAGGAGATATAGAGCCCTAACTCTCCACAAGAAGAGTGTCAAAGAATTCACACCCATATTTTAAAACAGTTACATATGGGTTTTGTTTTGTTTTTTTGGTTTTCTGTTTGTTTGTTTGTTTGTTTGAGCTCCTGGGCTCAAGCAATCCTCCTGCCTCAGTCTCCCGAGTAGCTGGGACCACAGGCATGTGCCACCACACCTGGGTAATTTTTTCTATTTTTAGTAGAGACAGCGTCTCACTCTTGCTCAGGCTGGTCTCAAACTCCTGGCCTCAGGAGATCCTCCCACCTTGGCCTCCCAGAGTGCTAGGATTACAGGCGTGAGCCACCGTGCCCAGCTGGGTTTCTTATGTTAACTTATAATTCCCCTTCTTGACCAAAGGTGGCCAGGAGAGCTGCCTCTGTTCCAATCCCATCTAGTTCCTCTTCTTATATCACCCAAGTTTGCCAGCCCTCTTCTGCCTGTGCTTCACATTCTACATGTTCTTGTCACCTGCAGTGTTGTGCTTGACATTCAGTTTCTGTATCAAGACGCTAATTACACAAGCTTCTCAGTCTTCGCCTACAGCTGCATGAGATATACACTAAGAGACTGAATCTCTAATAATTTTGCTTAAAGGTACTGTTGCTGGTCCTTTAGTGCCAAGAATGGCTTCTCTGTCCATTGGTGCTGCTTTCGCATTGCCTCAGTCCCTGAGGCATTCTGCTGCTTCCTTGTATGTAAGTATGTCAGTTCTGCACTGATCTCTGCCAACTTAAAACTGAGCTCTCAGAGTAGAGTCTTTACCTCTCCTAATAGAATGTTTTTTCTCCCAACAGTATACTTGAGACTAAATTGCAAAATGGATAAGAATATGAGCTTTGGGATCAGAAAGATCTTCATTTCTACTTACAGCTCTACCCTTTACTGTGTGATGTTGTCCAAGCCACTTAATATCTCTAAACTTTAGTGTCCTAGCCTGCAAAAGAGATAAAGATACATACTTCATACAGTTGTCAAAAGGATTAAATGGGATTGTGTAGATGAAGCAATTAACATTGCCTGGTACTTAGTAAATATACCTACTTACGTGGTAACAGTAGGAGTAGGAGCATTGCTAGATAGTGGTTAACAATATCTAACTAATAAAGGACTATGATAGTATAAAGTACTGATAAAGATGCAAATGGATTTTTATAGCTCCAATCCTCTCTCCATAGTTACATAAAGTGAACTTAAGTAAAAATGTAGGTATGCATGCAGATATACATATATACATACACATATGTCTAGCTGAAATATTTACATTTTCCCTTTTCACCAGGTATATTTTATTTCTCTCTTAAATGTCCACATAGGTATTCTCTGTCAGTCATTCATACCAGCATTTCAAATAATTTTTATAAGAGAATCTACCTGTCTTAGAAAAGCATTCAAATTTAATTGTTAGGTTCAGCTGATCACAAAGAATACAACATGATGAAAATGTCTCTGGAGCATCATAAAGAAACACTTTAATATTTAAGATGGTTGGAATGACGCCAAGGACTGAGAGACAGTCTGCCTATCACCAGCTCAGCTTCAAAAATACAGTTCTTGGCTCCAGTCCGCAGTTCAATGAATGTGATCAGTGCAAATACAAGGTGAATAAATCTTAAAGATACTGAACTAAGTTATTTCCCAACACAAGAACACAAGGGACAAGACAATCTTGATTAGTCGATGCCCAAGATAGTATTTCATTTTAGACTAGCTGATGTGAAGGTTAATGCTATTGACTCCCCCTTTGAATCTTCTTTAGAGAAAACCAATATTCTGCTTTGAATTGGTTATTATCGCAACACACTCCCCATATTTAAGATCTGTCAATATTCCTTCATCTGGGAGATTCTTAAGGTCTAAGGTTTTACTGGTCCTGACGTGAAGTAATCTACATCACAATCTCCACGCAATTCACTTCACTTACACGGTTCAACCTTTCTGAACAGTGAGCTTTTCCCAACAGGGACTATATTTACATACCATTCATTCACAGCCATGCAGAGGAAACAGGGTGGAGAATAGGGGTACGGGCATTTCAGAAGCTCTGAAAATCTGTTTCTCAATAGGCAGTGAAGGATTGGAGGAAACATTGAAAGCTCCTAGGTTTAAGTATGGCCTATTAATTTCCTAGGGCTATCATAACATAACACACTGTGTGGCTTAAACCACAGAGATTTATTATCACAGTTCTGGAGGCTAGAAGTCCAAAATCAAGGTGTTGGCCGGGTTGGTTCCTTGTAAGGACTATGAAAGAGAATCTGTTCCACACATCTCTCCTAGCTTCTGGTGGCCCCAGGCATTCCTTGTCTTACAGCAACATAACTCTAATCTCTGTCTCCCTTTTCACATGCCTGTGTGTGTTTACATCATCCTCCCTCTGTGCATATCTGTCTCTGTGTCCAAATTTCCTTTTTAAAGGTTACCAGTCATATTAGAGTAGGCCCATGCTAATGATTTAACCCAGTTACCTCTGTAAATACACTTTTTATAAACTCTGTAAGATTATGTTCCGAGATACTGGGAGTTAGGACTTCAACATATCTTTCTGGGGGATACAATTCAACTCCTAATATTTAACATGCAAAACTCTTTGAGACAAACAGAGCAAGGAAGTGGCACAGTCACATTATAGCAATTCAGGCCCAGGAAAAATACCAAAGTAACACAAAATATTCCCTTTCTTGTCTTCCAAAACCATTAATATCTTTCTATTGTTTAGTCTCCTTTTCTGCAAGTTACCATTATTATAATATCATTTCACTTACAATCTCTGTAATTTAAAGCACAGGGAACAAGTTGATAACTTTTTTCCCAGTCTGGTCTAGGAATCTAGCTCCCAAGTAGATTCTTCTGTTAGGTACAAGATTCTCCCAAGTTTTCTGTTTGCTACTTCTTTAGCAAGAGGGTTTAGTATAACTTGCAGACAACTCCTCTGTATTTTACTTTGCTGAGAGAAATAGCTGTGCATGGTCATTATCATTAGACATAAGTTAGTTGAAAATTGATAAAAATTTTTCCAAATGTTGGAAAACTGATCTCATCTTTCTCAGAAGAATGTTTTTCCTCTCTTCACCTTTGGCTTTTAGCTTCTTAGAACCAACGCCATCCAAGAAGGGTTTAAATAAAGAGCCTACAGTATTTATGATGTTCCTATGCCATAAATATTGCCTCTGCCAAGGACCAGCCTCTTGGAAATGGACTTTCAGTTACTCTCAAGTACAATTCAAGGAAGAACACTATGAATCTTGGAATGTCTTTTTCCTTTACCAAAAGTTCATGTTTTTAGCTCTTCAACCTCCTGAAAGACTAGGTAGCAATTACCATACTAGAAAGACAAGAGACTAATTAATATAAACAATATTTGAATCCAACTTTGGATTTATGTAAGATTTTGAGACTGTACTCCATAGCAGAAGCAATAATGTGCAAAGTAAAGCCAATGTAAGAAATGCTTAGGTTAATCTTAGTAACTGTATCTATCTTGGACTGGGTGCTAAGTTTTGCATATTCCAAAGTCAGAGGAGGAGCCATGGTTCAAAAGACATGGAAAGAAACAGTACAGAAAAGTGTCTAGTCGCTAGAACTTACAAGTCAGAGTCACAGAACTATAACTTAATTCTGAAAAATTTGAAAATGAAATGTCAAAATCAAAGGACTACTTAGTGGCATCGTATTTTTACCTGAGTAATTGATACACAGAAAATCAAGTTGTAGAAAGTATATGTGCAGCAATAACAGCCTCACATTCATGTCAACATGTGGATTTCTGGATCTTTCCAAAGGTACCAACATATGCTAGATGAAAGAAAAATAAATATTAGAATCATCTTCCCCAAACATGGCCTATTAATTCCAGAGATAAAAGTCATTTAGTTTAATGGTTGTTTGGCTGCTTGTGCTATAGTGCACTAGTTTTAGATATTTTTCTTTCAAGCAAAATTGTAGCTTTACCATACATACATTTTATATGTCGTAACTAGAATAGTTGTATTGCATGATCTCAAAACTAGGAGAGCCTTTATCAGTTATCTATCTTTTCAAAGTGGCTTTTACAAACATGATTACTATATCTCACATGAGCTTCCAACAACTCTGTATGGGAGATGGAGAGAATGTCATTAACTCAAAAGAATACAGAGGTCCCCAGTGGATGTGGGACTTGCCCAAACTCACCCACAAGACAGAGCCAGGACCAGGTACTCTATGCCCTCTACACCCTCTTTTCACTTCTATTTCATGTCCACCCCACTTCCAAACACTGTGCTCAAATACTTCAGCATCTGAGTCACAGTTCCTCTCTCTCTCTCCTACTTTTAACCATCATACAAAATAGCAGCAGCATGCATACTGATGACCACAAATTCTTTCAACAGATCTCACCTTCAACTCCATTACATGTTAGCCACTACTTGGATTTTCTCATCACTAGGAACTGCTCCTCTAAAATTTCTAGTCAGTTCTTTCTTTCTGATACAATCTCCTTACTTTCTTCTGCCCCCCGACCCCCCTGTCTACTCAATCTGCCTTTTGCCATAATCAGTCAAAAAATACCAATTGAAAACCTACTGCACCAGGGCCTAAGAAAGAGATGGAAGACCAGCTAGACACTGACCCAGACCATACTGAACTTGCTCCCTCAGCCCAACCCACAGCTCTGACCACAGTCCACACCTGCTGCAAAGGCCTCAACTGTCTCCCCAGCGATAGATGGTCATTTCAACATTAGCTTCTCTAGCAACCCACAGTCATTCAGTTTGTTGATCTTCCATCATTTTGATCCCCAACTCTGCATCATTCCATCATTCCCATTCTCTCTCCCAGACTACCTTGCTGCCAGATAAGGTCATAAAACTATAATAACTCGGTCTCCAAAAATTCAAATTATCCAACTTGACCTAAGGCCTTTAAATTACTCCAAAAGGCCCAAAGAGAACCAAAGAATGAGTGGATGTTTTCAAGATACAGATTTTTGGTTTACAATAAGATGGAGCCTTATAACCACATCAGCTAACCAGCAACCAACTGATAATGAGCTCAGTGTTACTGTTGGTGTTTAAGAAGAGTTTAGATCAGATTCCCAGACATGACTGGAGAGACCTTTAAAACATAGAACCTTAGGTTCCACTTCAAACCTACTGAATCAGAACCTCTGCGAGGTGTATTTCTAAAGCTTTTCTAGGAGATTCTGATGCAGCCAATCCACAGGTGGACGTTAGGGTCCCCCCTGGGCTAAACTACTGATTGTACTTTTTTCCAAGACACAATAAAAGTGATTTCTTTACCAAGGAGAAGTCTAGATTGGATGGTCTGCTATTATCATTTATTCTTCTTCTTTCTTCCTCCTCTACCCAAACCTGAAGCCTGCTAATCTTGCCTATTGCTTACACTTCCTTTCTTGTCCCAAATATGGCACTTAGGGTTCAACACACTGATGCAACCTGAGAGTGTCACCCCCACCCGAGTCAGCCCTGTCAGTCTAGGATTCCCACCAGACATTCTGGAAATGACCACAATGGATGGACATGTGGATCCTACTCATTCCACCTCTATCAACATGAAGCACCACACCATTTCTTAATTTTCCCAATAATATGGATTGACTACTTGTTCTTTATGTTCCACAGCTCTCTTGCCTCATTTGTAATGACTTTATGTTAGCCAAAATGAATATTTCTTCATTTCTGCCCTTACAGAAAAAGGAAAAGCCGGATGAACCTTGTGTCTTTGCTAGACTAAATGCTTAAATACATTTGTTGCTGCCATTGGCCTCTGTGGACTCTGCTGCAGAGTGCAGCTTATGTCACTGACAAAGATGTCTTGAAACATCTTTATGGTCAGTGAAAAGATCAAGCATTACCTCCAGTGATGGTAAGATCCAAATAGCCAGTTCCAGTAACATCCCTGAATATGAGTCATACATCTGATCAGTTGATTTATAACAAATCTCTCCCACATGTATCTTGATAAAAGCAGATATTTCAGGTTTTTATTTTTTCACTTAAAGCTCCCTACCAAGGCTTCACTTTTCATACTTTTCAGTTGTCAGGTTAAACTTAAATTTAAATTAAATTTATAATTTTCCTCATTTACTATTGGCATAATTGACTATATAATCCTTTTAAAAAGTTACCTGCAAATATAGTTGGTTACTTGACCCAATTTCATATACACACACAAAAAAACAGGTCATACTCTAAATGTTGTCTCTTCTTGTCTTTTTCATTAAATTGCAAAAGATTTCATACAGGTCAGTATAGCTGGTGCCTCCTTACTTTCATTTTTGTAACCATCTTCTTTATTATTAATAACAGTGATGACAATAAAAATAGTAATAATGCCTGCCTGCCTTCCTGAGAGCACAAAGGTCTTGGCCCTTTGTACAGGCATGCACTAAAATATACAACAGATGCTATGTATCATTTTTTTAACATCTTTAATGTCTTAGCCAATTTTCCTTTACTTACTATGTAAGTTTCTAACACTTCTCAGCTACTAAAGGCAAGAGAATGGTTTAAAAAATTAAATTAAATTAAAATTGCCTTCTCTCCTTTTTTGTCCTTTTCACAGAGCGGCCTCATATTTTCAGTCTTTCAAGTCTCATATACACATCACAAATCAATTGAAATTGGATAGACATTAGAGAAATACTTTAATTTTCTTCTCAAGGAAGAACGAAGGCCAAAATTTATGTAGCAGTTTTTCCTAACTGTGGAAGTACCTAGAGAAGATAAATGTGACTTATCTAGAAGTGACCTATGTCTCCAAGGTAAAAACAAGTTTCAGACCCACAATCCAGACTGTTCTCTTCTCACCCAGTATAATTCACCACTCCCCTTCCCTTATTAAATCAGCCTTTTGGAAATGTGACTTCTCTTCATCTGGTAGACCACTTACTATCGATGAAACAGGCATTGGTTTGTTGATTATTTCTTTATAGGCGCCACACTTCCCAATCCAGAGGCAGCTACAAGATGACAGATCTGGAGGTACAGATCAAGTTCTTCTGAAACACAGAAAAATAAAAATGATTAAACAAAAGCCCTCGCTTAGCCTAGATCTTATTTTTTTATTCAATTCAATTTACTAGACATTTATGGAACTCTGATTGTCCTAAACAAAGTTCACTTGAAAATCGAACCTGAGGGACTAGAGACAGGGCTTGTCAGACCATCCCCGGAGGAAGGCAGGGCAGCTGGTGGAGGAGAGAGGAGAACAGTCACAGCTCAGGTGTGGATCACAGAGAGGGGCAACGGAGACAGCTGGAGACCACATGGAGAAAGACTGTGAAGCTGAGAAGGAAGATAAAGAGGGGAGGATATCGGAAACGATCAAACCCAGAGAGGCTCGGGCCAGAGAAAGGGGCAGGGGGATTCCCTCCCCCCACACACGCACTCAGCAGCAACGGGACACTAAGTTTACTGAAGGCTTTTCCGCCCTCCATAACCCAGGCAGCAAATAAGGAATAGCAGGGTGAACTACAGAGTCACAGGGCAGTCTGTGGGGGGCTCCCCACCAGAAGAGTGCCACAAGAGGCCAGAGTGGCCAGCTTTCTTCCACCCGGATACTTCCTCCCCCGCACGTCCCCAGTTCACTGTAACCAGAAAAGCGGTTTGCGCCTGCGCTGACTGGGCGCTGCGGCCCCTCCCCTCCATTACAACCCTGACTACAGGTTGAGCCGAGAAGTTCCCAAATGGTCGTTTTTCTCCGCGCTTCCCAGGGTGAGGTCTCCACAGAGAGTGGGGCCCACCGCTGTTCCCTTGAGGACTTGTGGTGGAACAGGCGTGTATAATTTGGGAACTTCCTACCCATTGGTGTTTTGTGGGGTTGGACTCAGAGTGGCTCAGAGAATCAAGCCAGTCCCAGTGCCCCCCAGACATGAGAGGGGCGCAAGAGGGCACGGGGAGAAGTCTGGGAGCTGGACCGCGGTGGCAAGGAAGCCCACACGGACATTTCCCACGGGAAAGTGTGGTAGGGAGCTGAGGAACAAGGATCTGGGAGCACACCCATATCCACCCCAAGAGAACCGCCATGTTGGGTAATGGCGTGCTATTGGAAAGGGAATAGTCTGGCTTTTGGTTCCATGGCAACCAAACACCTTGCATTCACATGTGCTGGCTGACTGGGTGCTGCAACCCCTCCACCCATTCGTTACAACAGGGAGAACAGTTTGAACTGAGAAGTTCTCAAGTGGCCATTTCTCTCCACTGGGTGTGTGCTCTTGGCTGAGGTCCGCACAGGTACAGGAGCCCACACCTCTTCTTTTGATGACTTGTAGTGGAACAGGGGATTCACAGTCCTTGAATTCCCTGCCTGCTGGCATTTCATGGAGATGCAAACTAGTGGGTCACACAGATGGGAGAGAGGTTTGAGAGTTGGACTGTGGTGGTGAGGAAGCACATGTGGACTAAACTGATGGGAGTGTGCTGTAGGGGTCCAAGGAGTAGCAATTTGGGGGAATACCACCCCTTCCCACAGAAAACTGTGCTACTGGATACGGGAGGAAAGATCCCAGCCCAGGGATCACTCAAGCATTTAGGACCCTCCACCATAAACAGCCTTCCTGGTTTGAGGAGCTCCTCCTGACCCTCATACCAGGGGCTCCCCCTAGTGGCCAGAGAAGAGACTTCCGAGGCCCCTTGAGCCTTTGCAAAGCCGTTCTGGCTTCTGAAACCTAACCACAAACTGCCTTGCTCCTTCCCCCACCTCAATGGTGGCAGAGATCAAGCAACCCCCTAGTAGCTTCAGGGTCCTCCTAAAGCTTGCTGCATTCAAGTACTCCATATGGGGTACCAGAGTCTATCATGTGCACACAAGAACACCTCAGCAGCTGTCTCTTTCACACAAACATCCAATGACGGGGAGAACAACTATATATCACATCATAGCATCTTCCAACTCAAGCAAACAGGGCATGGCTGATTCCTACTCCCAAGAACCACCTGCCATATCAGAAATTAAGCTGGGGGACCCAGTGCAATTCACACTGCTGGGAACAGGTGAAGACAGCAGGACAGAGGCAAACTGAGAAGATCATCAAACCTGCTTGAACATCCCATGGACCAGCACTCTTCTCCCTGGCACAGTAAGTGATTGATCTTCCGGGTCCCGGGTTCAGGCCCACAAGCTACCCCTACTACCTCCAGGACTCAATCAAGAGGCCAGGTGAGAAGGAATCAGCAAAAGAACTCCGGAAATGTGAAAAATCAGAGCAAAAGGAAACAAAAAATCTTTACCAATGGATACCAACCAAAATGAAAATATCAGAATGACAGATAAAGAATTCCAAATTTGGATTATAAGGAAGCTCAACAAAATACAAGAGAAATTGAAAAGCAACACAAAGAAACCACAAAAACAATATAGGAAATGAATGAAAAATTCACTGAAGAAATCAAATTACTAAACAAAATCAAATCAAACTTTCGTAAATGAAAAATTCATTCAAAGAGATACAAATCACAGTGGAAAGTTTTAAAAATAGACTAGCCCAAGAAAGAATCTCAGAGCTTGAAGACAACACTAAGGGATGAGAATTACTTAACGGCCACCAGATTCTTAAAAGGCAGAGCTTAGGCCAGTTAATTAACTGACCAAATGCCCTACTTTGCAGAGGATCCTCTACACTGAGACATTATGCTGCAGAGCTTCCTTCTTACAGTATCTGTTTTCACATCTTAGAAAGTCACTCAACTCTACATTTTCTATTTTTAAACAGTTCAGAAGTTTCTTTTATTCAGCCCAAATTAGATTACTAATTTTTTTTTGCTATTGTTGAATTTTTTTCCCAAACCTTCCTTTACGGATTCATTAATATTCATGAGGCAGTTTATATATTAAATTTACATAAGTATGGGATAAGAGGGAACACTCTGCTCCCAAGATTCTAGTCTTATGCTAAGAGATGCTAAACCTTGCTATAAATGCCTGTTTTATTGCTTTGCTTTCGTGTCTGGCTTATCTCCTACCTTCTCATGGAGCCAGGAATAAAAATAGAAAGTCATGCGGTGTGGGGTGGGACTCTGACCACACTGGTGAGCCCCCTTCCCTGGTGCCACTCAGGAAAAGGAGGTAATTCGTTTACATAAACACTACTCAGCCTGACCCACTCAGATGTGTTTCCTGGAAGAAAAGTCTAAAATTTCATTAAAGCATCCATGACTACATTATGACTTTCTTGGGCCCCTTCCTACATAAAAAAATAAAATAAAACTATATAACTGTATTGGTATAAAGATGAATATATTAATCTTACATATTATAACATTTTCTTTGACCTAAAAGTTCATTTTTTATTCTGCTTTTAAAATAAAGTAAAACAATTTCATGGGTCCTGAAAGTATTGTGTGTCCAAGGCACTATGTCTACTACGCCTAATGAATGTCACCCCCAAAAGCACCTGAGGTACTATGTAGTATTTGATATAAGCCCAAGTTGTCACAGACCCCAGCCTAAGATTCCTACTTACTGATTACCTTAACCAACTAATTATAAGGCATCAAAGATGGATTTGACTTTTATAACCTTCTCTACTAGCTACAACCTAAGGTCCTATAAGAAATAAAATAACATAAAACCTATTATGGCTCTGGATTTCTGCATAAGATTGGACCGAGGATTACACAAACTCTTTGCACATATCCATACTTACCACATCTCTGCTTTTAAAAAACCACTTTATTCTCTCTGAATATCATTTGTAGATGTATAGACATATAAAATAGCATTTACTGCTTTGTTTGTTTGAGACAAGGCTCAAGTGATCCTATTACCTTAAGCTCCGGAGTAGCTGGGACTACAGTCGTAAGCCACAACACTAGGCTAATTTTTCTATTTTTAGTAGAGACAGGGTTTCACTCTTGCTCAAGATGGTCTCAAACTCCTAAGCTCAAGCGATCCTCCCGCCTTAGCCTCCCAGAGTGCTAGTATTACAGACGTGAGCCACCACGCCCTGCTCATTTGCTACTGCTTAAAGGGTGCCTTTCACAAATTAAAGTTAAGGCTAAAGGAAGAAGGAAATTAATATATACTGAGAGCACACTATGCATAAGGCACTGTCTTGGGTGCCTTCATGTGTATGGTC
Organism: Microcebus murinus; assembly: GCF_040939455.1. Lineage (NCBI taxonomy): Eukaryota > Metazoa > Chordata > Mammalia > Primates > Cheirogaleidae > Microcebus > Microcebus murinus. The sequence continues at coordinate 54,666,782 of NC_134111.1, forward strand.
TAAGGAAACAAAGATTATTATCTTTGTTATACCATTTTTATACATAAGGAAACTCATACTAAAAGAGGTTAAACAATGTGTTTAAGATAATAATTCAGTAATGGCAGAGCTAGAATTCAAATTCAGGTCCTTTTGATTTCAAAATCAATGCTCTTTCTACTACAACAAATAGATTCATTATATAGAGCTGTCCTGTTTAGTATTCTTAGATAAAAAGATGTGGAGTAACTTTTTTGTTGTTAGTAATTTATTTCCCTTCTTAACTTCAATTTTGAGACCTTGGTTTTAGTGTTGCTTTTCCTTTTCTTCTCAAGGCCACAGCACGGCTGCTCATCTTCCCACATTACTGCCATTCTGCCTTCATCTCATGCAGATCCTCCTCCTCATTCTCCATCCTCTTCCTCCTTCTTCTCCTCCTCCTCCTTTTCCTCCTCCTCCTCCACCTCCTCCTCCTCCTCCCCTTTTTCCTCTTTAGGTTGTTGGTTTTGATTTCTCATTTTCTCAAAGCCGCTGGCATGGCCAATTAAGAACCTTAGCAGATTCCTCAGGGGTGGAGTTGTCAGCTTTGAAGATGAGTGTGGCTCCAAATCAAGTTATTCAGTTTACAACAGAAATAAGCAGGGTCTCTGGCATGTATTTAAACCACCGATTTCTCTGCTTCAAGTTCTTGAGGATTGTAGCATTTGAGCCAAGTGAGGTCCTCCCAATAAATCTTCAAAACTGAATATTGATTAATCACAGGCTAAATTTAAAGTTTCTTACATAAGTCTCACTCCTTTCCAGTGAATTCCTAGGAGTAAAAAGTGTGAGTTATTTTAAATAAAGAAACTCCTTACTTCAAAAATTCAATTATAAATCTTCTTAGCTCTTCAGTTCCTGCTCTCCCATTTGAAGCCACACCTTAGAGGGGTGCTTTCTGCCATGACGAGAAGCTGTTTGAAATAATTGATCTACCTTTTTTTTTCTTGTCTTTTTGGTTGTAGAAGTGCATGGTGAGCCAATTCTGCCTGAGACCGAATAGGGCATTGCAAAGCCTTTGCAGGGCAGTTCTCCCCTCCATCTGTGACAAGACGGGCACTGGTGCTACTGGCTCACCCTTAGGGAGGATGAAATCCAATCAGTTCTTCTCCATTACTCACATAGCATTTCTGAAATAAAGTCTGCGGCCAGGTGAACCAGTCTTGCTGGGTGAACCTCACACATTGATAGAATGTTCTGAACAAGTGAAGTAACCATTCCCTAACAACAAATAGTTCTTTAACAATATGGAAATCAGAATGCCCAGAAGAAAGTAATCTGTTTATGGTGCTTTGCTTAAGTAGATTATCACAGGGGAATAAGGAAGCAGAGGAAAAATTGGTCCTGTACAAATCTATAGGAGACCGGACAAGGAAGAGGAGACCAGACTGGATGAGGAAGAGGAGACCAGACTGGATGAGGAAGAGGAGACAAGACCAGACCGGACGAGGAAGAGGAGACCAAACCAGAAGAGAAGACAAGACTAGACGAGGAAGAGGAGATGAGACCAGATCAAACCAGATGAGGAAGAGGAGACTCAGTAACTTTTTTTCAAAAGAAAAAGTAACCATTTTCAAATTAAGCCAGTTATCAGGCAAAATCATAGCATCTAACAGAATCACAAACTTCTTGAATCAGAAGGTGCATTAGAAGATATGGCTCACACCTGTAATCCCAGTACATTGAAAGGCCAAGGTGACAGATCACTTCAGGCCAGGAGTTTGAGACTAGCCTGGACAACATAGTGAGACTCCATATCTATTTAAAAAAATAAAAATAAAAAATAAAAAAGAAGATATGCCTAGTTCAACCGCTTTGTATTCTGGATGATGAAATCCCAAAAGGATTTATGACATTCCCAAGATCACATAAAGAGTGGGATCATTACCCCTCACTAAACACAAAAAGAAAAAAAAATCCACATCATATGTATTAAATATCAAAAAAATGGCACAAGAGGGTTACATAGATAATTATTCTGAACTATTTTTCATGGCTTAGATTGGTACTAAATGGGCCTTTCTTTATCAATCAAATGAACTTTTCTTTATCCATCATCACATGCCTCAAAAGACCAAGGAAGTCAATTTCATATGACTTTGAGTTGGTAGAGATAATTGTGCATTTCAGTAATCAACGTAGGCCTTTGTAAGCTATAGAAATTGAGCTGAACTTTGAAAGATGGTAGCATTCAAACTAGAGTGCTTATTAGATGATTAGAGCAAAGTCATGGATGAAACCGCAATTAGCATTTTCTCTGACCTTTAAAATTTTAGAAAGCAGTTTCATAAACCCTAACCCTGTAAGGCTCCTTTTAAAAATAAACATATATAATATTATTGTTTTTAAGTTAAAAATAAATGAATATTTGTAAATGGTTCAAACAATACAGAAGTACATACAGTAAAAAGTGAAGGTTTCCCTTAATCCTCTCTGTGTATTCCATCCCAGGGCCCTTCTCTATAGGTGAAGTTTGGTGCATATACTTTCAGACCTTTTACAATGCATTTATACACACACACACACACACACACACACAGTCCTGGCAAGTTGGGGAAAGATTGATTAGAAATAGATATGGCATCAGCTGGAAGGAGGGAAACTGGGGGGAAAGAACTGAGATGTTTGAGGATGAATTAAAATATTTTCCTTTGTGACAGGCAGCGTAACCCACTCATCAACATCATCAACACTGTAGCTGGAGTAGTGTTATATGTTTGGTTTGGGACAGGAAGGAAGGAAGGCAGGATTAAATACAACAGTGAAAGTCCTCAAGACGGGTGCTGGATGAGAGCAGAGCCATCCAAAGAGCCCACATACTGCTGGTACAATAGATTATAGAAACTGCAGGAACCCAACTGACAAATGCTTCACTCCCCAAGCCAGAGAATGTGGAGGTTTCTTCCTGTAGGCAATGAGGAGTTTTTGAGGGCTGTCAAACATGGGATGGTATAAGATAATTGATGTTTTAGGAAGTTTCATCTGGCAGCAATAGGCAGGAGATAAACTCTAAAGTAATAGAGGCCAATTAAGAGGTTATTGGATCCTTAAGGCATATATTCTCAAGGAAACAAGCTTAAATAAGGTCAGAGGTTTATATACAAGTATTTTTACCACAGTGTTATAGAAGCAAAAAAAGTTTTTTAAAACATAAAACGACCAAAATATTCAAAACCCAAGAAAGCCATTAAGTAAATGATAGTATTCGAAGCCATTAGAAGTAATGTTTTTGAAAAATATTTATTGACATGGAAAATGCTGGTAATGCAATGTTTAGTGAAAACACTGACACAAAACTCTATATGAGTTTGACCTCAATTATATGGAGAATTTTCTAAGGACACTGTTGTGTTTATCTTGCCTTAGGAAAAGACCATTAGTCATAATGAACATGTTTTAGTTTATAACGCTCTGCTTTCAGTAAATAAATTAGAGAAAACTTTCATGTGTCAGCATGACTTGGCCAAAGGGATATTTTGAGTCCATTATCGGTGCAGGTTTATCTCCCTAAGCATAACAAGGGAGGTGAATTAATAATAATTCAACTCCACTTCTCTGAGTAGGTGTTAGGAACCAATAATCCAATGAAAAAGTAAGACCCACTTCTGATGCGATAACACTGAACCAGTGAGGAGCAAACGCCAGGTCATGGACCACCTATGATGCCAATGTTTAAAAACAAAACTAAAAATTATACATTCACACCCATCTGGAAAGAAAGAAATCAAAGTAGTAGCAGTGGTTATCCCTGGGAAATGGCACCATGGGTGATTTGTTTCATTGTTGCACTAAGTGTATATCACTTTGATAATTAGAGAATTGTTTGTTTAATTGGGTTTGCTTGTTTAAATAAAGGAGCAAATGCTTAAGACTGTGAAGTGCCAGAACAGAGAAACCAGAAAAGATATAAAGGCTTGATAAAATATAGTTTACAGCATATATGTACTTCATAGACTTTCCAAATGAAGAGAAATATAGACAAAAGAAACCTAAGTAGGCTGGGCAAGGTGGCTTGTGCCTGTAATCCCAGCACTTTGGGAGGCCAAGGCAGGAGGATCGCTTGAGGCCAGTAATTTAGGGCCAGCCTGAGCAACATAGTGAGATGCTCATCTCTACAAAACAAAAGAAAAATAGCCAGGTGCAATGGCATGCACCTGTAGTCCCAGCTACGCAGGAGGTTGAGGTCGGAGGATCAGTTGAGCCCAGTAGAGTTTTCAGTAAGCCTTAACTAAGCCACTGCACTCCAACCTGAGTGACAGAGCAGACTCTGTCTCACAAAAAGAAAGAAAGAAACCTAAATAGGTAACTTTCTTTTCCCAAAAATGTTTACTTTATGAGTTAAAATTTTTAAAAAGTGAAACAGTTCATTCTCTCTACCAAATCTCCCAAAATGTCAAAATTGGCTTTCAATTGATACTGCTGGTATGGTAATACAACACAGGGACATTTCAAAATTTCAATCACTAGTCCAAAACAAGCAAAGCACAAATAAAAAAGAAAAATTACACGGTATTGCCGTGACATTTTTGAAGGACACTGAGATCAGATCCATCCTTTGTTTTTAGTTCTGAGTCATCATTCTATAGATCTTAACACAATAGCTACTTCATAAATGCTAATAGGAGTATAAAGTTACCATAATGATTTATAACAATTAAGATAGAGTCTTCTAAATTATCAGTCTATTCTCTATTTGCAGTTAAAATGGTCAACAGGTAAATTCCATTTTGCCATAAAATTTCTATTTTTATTGTTTCAATCTTTAAACCAAACGGGAATGAAATGACAATTTATAGTGCCTGATGTCTCGAGGAATAAGAAATGATGGAAGCCTTCCTCCCTGCCCCAAATTTCCCCAGGAGAAATGGTCACCTTTGGACCACACAGAGCTTCCTGTCAACTCTAACAAAAACTTCCCTGGATAATTATGCAAAGCTCAATCAATACAGTATCAAATAAAATTAAATATAAATCAGACATGTTCTACTTTCACCAATGAAAAGTAATAACTAAGAAAAGTTTATACCACAATCTATAGGGTATTGGTTTCTGTATTAGCAAAGGATGCATAACAAGAATATGAAAGAGATTAACAAACAAATTTCACATTGTATTTTTGCAGTCTTTGATACGTTTACATTTTTTTTAATCTCACCCTAGAAAGCATAGTCCTCCTAATTTGTTTTCAAACCTCTGGATTGCTAGGTGACCTGAAACTGGTAACTTAAACTTCCTGTGGCCCACAGACCTTATCAGAAAAATATTATTTAACAAATATTTATTAATCAATTACTCTCTGAAATGCACTATTAAATAAATAGGTGTTGGAAATTATTTCGTCAGTAGAAATTTAAAAACCACTGATTAGTTTTCTGACTCTTAGCCACGAGACATTCTTCCTCACAGCCTTCTCCACTCAATGAAAGATAAAAGTAGTAACATCTCAATATTAAAAGATTAACATAAAGTTTTAATTTACTCACATTATATGAATTCTATTTTCAAATACAAAACCTAAGAATCTATATAACACTACTAAACTTCAAAACAGTGATGTGCCAATAATACATATTTAAAAAGCTCTTTAAAAATACCAAATTCTAACACATCTATATGTTCAGCAATCATGTATATGCACTTGGTGGCCTCTAGTTGTACTGAAAATCTTCTTGTACAAATATGACTTTAAGCTGCATTTCCCCAGGTCTCCCCAACTCGTGAATAGAAACAGAATCCCACTAATAATTAGAACCCAAATTCTACTGGCTCTCATCTCCACCTAACAGAGCCTCATCACCTTATTTAAAGAGGTTTTTCCAATGCTTCTGGAAGTCCAGGTGCTCTCTGAAGTGAGATGCTTCTGGAATTCAGATATGCTCATGAATAATCACACTTTTGCATGGCATCTGCTATGGCTCTCTCCAGCATTCATGTCACCAAACGCTGCTGCTGTGTCACCTGCATGCTTTCTGCCAGGTGACACTGCTGGGGTCTTCTGCCACCAGAAGTGCCAAAGATGTGCAGTAGGATGGGGCTAGCCTGACATCTTCCTAATGGTGACTAACGTTGGCATTACAACCCATTCAAAGGTTCCAAAATAGTGATGTTTGGATGACTATATCATATGGAATTTTGGATTTTGTTTGTGGTTTGATTTTTATAGGCAACTTGCTCCCCACAGTAAACAGACCTCTATTACTGGATCAGTAGCACCTGGCTCTTCCTTTCTTTAGCATCTTTGGATGCTCTTCAGTTCCCTTTACAAATATTTTCCTTTAGGTGTTGTCCCATGCATCTGTTGGATGTACCCACACCTATTCAACACATAGTAGTTTCCTCTACAGAAAGTCTCTTTGGTTAGCATTTTGGGTTTATCATTTTGAGAGATAAATTTTTTGATTATAGCAAGTCATTATATTTCTTCAGGTGGGATAAAATTTCATCAAAATAATTTAAAGTATGAAACCCTAAAATTCTCATTTGTTTATTCTCACAGAGTAAATGAGTATTTAAAACCAGGCAAACAGAGCAATTTATATTTAATGGTGTCATAAATGATTTGCAAAATGTTTTTAACCATGGGTACTTTGAGGCCCTTACTCATAAGGATTGGGAAAGTAGCTCAGAAATGCCTTTTCTGAGATGAATGACATGCACAAGAGTTCCAGTAACTCTCTGTTTCGCCTGATAATTTTCACCTGGCTAAATGCAAACACAAGAAGAAATTGATAGTGGGTCTCAGGAGAGCTGTTTTTCTCTGCTGAGCTCTTTATTTCTATACACTTATTCCCTGGCACACAACAGTTTTCTAACTGGTTATCAATCTTGGCAATGGCAGGTAGCCTTTCAATTCTGCTATGGTTTGACTGTGTCCCCCAAAGTTCATGTGTTGGAAACTTAATCCCCAGTGCTAAGAGGTGGGAGGTGGAAACTAATAAGAGATGATTAGGTCATGAGGTCTCTGCCCTCATAAGTAGATTAATGGTAGTTATAGAGGGAGTGGGTTAGTTATCTCAAAGGTGAGTTTTTTATAAGAGAGAATTCTGCTCCCTTTGCTCTCCCAAATCCTCTTGCCCCTCCACCTTGCACCATGGGATGGCACATCAAGAAGGCTCTCACAGGATGCCAGCCCCTGGCATCTTTGACTTTTCAGCCTCCAGAACTGGAAGACACAGATCTCTGTTCTTTATAAATTACCCAGTCTCAGGCATTTTGTTATAGCCATGAAAGGTGGACTAATACATATTCCATAATTTATTTTAAGATCAAGAGTTCTGAAACATACTAATCCTTTCTTTATCCCCTCACTTATTTCAACACTCTCTGATTCTGGTAAATATGTTTGGGCTATTCGTTAGTAAGAAATCCTGATTCCATCAGAAAGCAGAATAACTCTCTTTCCAGTCTCAAAGTCTTGGTTCATGTTTTGAGAGGCAGTACCACAGGACAGTCAAGAGCACAGATGATGGGAACGGATCACTCAGGCTCTAATCGCAGCCTCTCCACTTGCCAGCTGTGTGACTTTGGCCACTTACTAAATTTTATTATTTCTTTTAATAATTTTATTTCCTTTTTCTTTTTTTTTTTTTCAGACACTGAGCATAGGTTAGACATGATACAAAGAACTCTCTAAACCTCTGTCTCTTCATCTATAAAATGATGCTAATTGAAAAACTACTTGTAATTTACTTGGCAATTACCTGACATGCAGTAAACATTAATACTAGGTGTTATATCATCTGTAAAAATAATCTATGATTATATCTGCTTTATAGGAGTATTGTAATAAGATAACAAAGGTGAAGTACTAGCATAATGATTTAATATTTACTAGACAAAGGGCTAATATGCACTTTACTTTTTCTTCTACTTTGCTTTTAAAGCCCATGGAATTACTTATCATATCTTCCTGGATTGCCTTTGCTTTTCCTTCCCTTGCCAGCTATACCTGGAGTTTAAATGACTGGAAACAGCCAATGATTGTGTAAACTCTGCCAACCATGAGGACCTTCCACAAACCTAGAATTGATAGGTAAGTCTTTATTCAAAGTGAGGATTTATCAGGATAATTCAAGTTCAAGAAAGGTAGTCCTGTTTCTGACGACATAGCCGACTATGTATCAGGACCAACCCTCCCTGATAATGACTAAAAATGCTGGACAAAATACAAAAACATCATAGAGAAATATATATAAAAACATCTTTGAGAATACATCCATATATATATGCAAAAGCATAAGGAATACCTAGGAAGGAAGCACTGGATCAGCTTTACTCTCAGGGAATTTGCTGAACCCAGTGAAACTGAGCATAGATTTTCATGCTCTCTGGAGACAAGAAAACAAAGCTCAGAGACCACCCACTTTAGAGTGTCCTGCATTAGAACCCTCATAAAACAGGGGCCCAAAGGCATACACTCAGTGAAAGAAGGAACTAAAATATAAACTGTCCACTTTCACCCCCCTGGAAATTGCCTGGAAAACTAACAGTCTCCAAACTTAGCACTGAGTAGAATGGGAGAATATTATACCTGAAAATTTGTAACCACAATCTGGCTCTCACACAAGTTTGCACACAAATGCACAACACTCTTGAAGCAGTCTAAAAAAAAACCTGAAGTCAATTGGCAAATGCAAATCCTTTGTAGGAAACACCTTTCATTTCAGGACACAAAGTATCTCCATGGATACATTTTCAAGAAAGAATAAACAGATCAAGGGTCAAAATTAATAAACACACAAAGAGTCAAGGCCATAAGAGCCAGCAGAAACAAAAGACAGCACAAGCAGACCTGAAAAACTCCAAATACTAGAATTATCAGATGGAGAATATTAAAAAGCATGTTTAACATGCCTAATTTTAGAAACTAAAAAAAGGAGCAGTTGAAATTAAACACTCAATTGACAGATTTAACAATAAGACATATTATAATTGAGAGAATTAGTCACTAGAAGATAAACAAAAGAAATTATTAAAAATGAAGGTAAGGCCGGGTGCGGTGGCTCATGCCTGTAATACTAGCACTCTGGGAGGCCAAGGCAGGCGGATTGCTCAAGGTTAGAAGTTCAAGACCAGCCTGAGCAAGAGCGAGACCCCCGTCTCTACTATAAATACAAAGAAATTAATTGGCCAACTAAAAATATATAGAAAAAATTAGCCGGGCATGGTGGCGCATGTCTGTAGTCCCAGCTACTAGGGAGGCTAAGGCAGGAGGATCTCTTGAGCCTAGAAGTTTGAGGTTGCTGTGAGCGTCAGCCACAGCACTCTAGCTCGGGCAACAGAGTAAGTCTCTGTCTCAAAAATAAATAAAAACAAAATTCTGCTTTTTGCTAAAGCTTAAGAATGTCTAAAGATTAAGAATATAGGACATGTCTAAAGCTTAAGAATACAGGAAGATTGAGGGTATAAAAGTAAAAAGGTAGAGAAGAATATATTAGGCAATTTACTAAACAAAAGAAACCTGGTATAGTCAGTTCCAATAGCAAATAAATTTACAGACAAATAAATATTATTAAAAACAAAAACAATCATTACATAATGATTAAAAATTCAATTCATTTAGAAGATATAAATTACATATTCATATATATAATTATGCCTAATTATAGCTCCAAAATGCATAAAGCGAAACTGACAGAACCACATGGAGAAATTGACAAATCCTCCATTATATTGAGATTTCAGCATACTTTCTCAGCAAGTGACCGCTGAAACCGACATAAATATCAATAGTTTTATAAAAGGTTTAAACAATGCAATGAATAAATTTAAATTAATTATCATATGTGAAACATTGCACTTAGTGGTTCAAAATAAACATTCTCTCCAAGTATTCATGGAACATTTTAATCAGATGCTGAACTATAAAGCAGTTTTAACAAATTTTTAAAAAAATGATAGCATACCAATCAAGTTTTCTGACTACAATGGATTTGCAACAAAAAACAAACATAATGAGAAAAATCCCCATATCTTTGGAAATTAAAAAGCACTCTTCTAAATTACTTAAGGATCAAAGAATAAATCATAATAGACCCAGAAAACATTCAGACTTGAATAACAAACAAAATATTACATATTACAACTTACATTTTGAAACTAAAGAAAACTTAGAGAAAATATATGGCTTTAAATGTTTACATTAGAAATTAGAAAAGCTAAAAAATAGTGAAAACTGCATCCATCTTAAGAAGTTAGTATGGGAAAGGTAGAATAAACCTAAAGAAAAGAGAAGGAAGAGAATAATAAAGTTAGGGAAAAAATTAATGAAGTAAAAAATGAAAGATTTAAAAATCAAAAGTCAGTTCTCTGAAAAAACTAGGAAAATTTGCAAACCTCTGCCAATATTATAGACAAGAAACAAGAAATAACTTCAAAATAAAAAGATATGAAATGAAATATTACATAAATAAATGAAATAAAAGGGACACAAATTCAGATGCTGCAGACATTAAATCACTAGGAAATGTATAAATATTATGCCAATAAAGTTCAAATTTTAGCTGAAACTATTCCTATAAAATAGAAATTATTTAAACTGGCTCAAAAAGAAAGCAAAAACTAAATGGTCCTAAAACCATTAAAGAAATTTAGGCCAGGCCGGCACAGTGGCTCACGCCTGTAATCCTAGCACTCTTGGAGGCTGAGGCGGGTGGATAGCTCGAGGTCAGGAGTTTGAAACCAGCCTGAGCAAGAGCGAGACCCCGTCTCTACCAAAAATAGAAAGAAATTAATTGGCCAACTAATATATACAGAAAAAATTAGTGGGCATGGTGGCACATGCCTGTAGTCCCAGCTACTCGGGAGGCTGAGGCAGCAGGATTGCTTGAGCCCAGGAGTTTGAGGTTGCTGTGAGCTAGGCTGACGCCACGGCACTCACTCTAGCCTGGGCAACAAAGTGAGACTCTGTCTCAAAAAAAAGAAAGAAATTTAGGCCAGTGGGGTGGCTCAGGCCTATAATCCCAGCACTTTGAAAGGCTGGAGGATCACTTGAGCCCAGGAGTTTGAGGTTCCAGTGAGTTACACCACTTCACTCCAACCTGCGCAACAGAACAGGACCCTATCTCTAAAAAAAATTTTATAAAGGAAAGAAATCTAGTCATTAGTTTAAAATCTCTCTCTTTTTTTTTTGAGACAGAGTCTCGCTTTGTTGCCCAGGCTAGAGTGAGTGCCATGGCGTCAGCCTAGCTCACAGCAACCTCAAACTCCTGGGCTCAAGCGATCCTCTTGCCTCAGCCTCCCGAGTAGCTGGGACTACAGGCATGCGCCACCATGCCCAGCTAATTTTTTCTATATATATTAGTTGGCCAATTAATTTATTTCTATTTATAGTAGAGATGGGGTCTCGCTCTTGCTCAGGCTGGTTTCGAACTCCTGACCTCGAGCTATCCACCCGCCTCGGCCTCCCAGAGGGCTAGTATTACAGGTGTGAGCCACCGCGCCAGGTCATTTTAAAATCTTTCCAAAGGAAACATCAGGCCCAAATGGAGGTTACTGGTAAACAACCACCATTCAAGAAACAATTTCAGTTTTACACGAACCATATCAGATTATAGCAAAACAAACAAACAAAAAATACTACTCAACTCATTTTCTAAGGTTAATTTAACCTTGATACCAAAATTCAACAATGTAATTCAAAAGGAGGAATTTACAGACCAATCTTACTTGTGAACATAAATGCAAAAATCCCAGACAATGGTGGATGGACATGCTTGAAGCTCTGACTCAGGTGGGGCAAAGGCAATATACATAACCAAAACATTTGTACCCCTATAATATGCTGAAATAAAAAAAATTGAAAACAAAATAAAACACAACAAAAATCCCAGATAAGACAAAGTGATAAAGTGAACCCCTCAAGGTATTAAAAATACATACACACACACACACACACACACACACATATGTATTATGGCCAAGTGAGTTTATTCAGAAATAAAAATGAATTAAAGAAAGAAAAATAAGTAATATAATTGACTACAGTAAATATTGAAAGAAAATCATATGGCTATCTCAATAAATACATAAAAAGCATTTGATAAAATTCAACATTCCTTCACAGGAAAAATTTTTAGTAAACTATGAATTAAAATGAACTTCCCTACTCTGATACCCAATATCTACCAAAAAATTACAGCAAATATCATATCCAGTGTTGAAATTTTGAAAGTATTCTATTTAAAGATCAGAAATAAGCTTATCTGCTATTCTCACTTCTATGCAAAATTAAGTTGGAGGCCTAATACAGTACAAGAATGCAAGAGAAAAATAAATAAAAGGTCTACTCAGAAAGAAAGAACAACCTGCCATTATTCAAAATTTATATGATTTCCTACAAAGATAAATTATTAAAATAAAAATAAATATGATGATATAAAATCATTATGCAAAATATATTGTATTTCTATGTATTAGCAATAAGCATAAAAAATTTCAAAGACATTTATTATAGCATCAAAAATATGATGTGCTTAGGAATAAATCTAACAAATGATGTGCAAGACTTTAAGGAGAAAAGTATAAAACTTTATTGAAAGATATTAAATAAGACTTTAATTAATGAAGAGATATATAATGTGACATATTTTTTAAGAAGGGACTGGGGTATAGAACCTTAGACCAATGGAACACCATAGGGTGTCTAGAAACAAATCCACACATAACTTGCCATTTAACATATAACAGAGGTGCCATTGCAGATCAGTAAGAAAGGATGGATTTTTTTTTCAATAAATAGTTCTGAGAGCAAGACCCCATCTCTACTAAAAAAATAGAAATATATTAATCAGACAACTAAAAATACATATATATATAAAAAATTAGCCAGGCATGGTGGCACATGCCTGTACTCCTAGCTACTCAGGAGGCTGAGGCAGGAGGATCGCTTGAGCCCAGGAGTTTGAGGTTGCTGTGAGCTAGGCTGATGCCACGGCACTCTAGCCCAGGCAATAGAGTGAGACTCTGTCTCAAAAATAAAATAAAATAAAATAAAATTTGTTTCAATATGAAAAGAATTAAATTTACTCCTACTTCACACAAAAAATAAAAATCAGTTCCAGGTAAATTAAAGACCTAAATGTGAAAGGCAAGTATATAAAACTTTTAGAAGACAATATAGTAGAACATATTTATGATTTCAAACTGAGAAAGGAATTTTTAAACCAGGCATAAAAATTTCAAGTTATAAAAAAAATATTGTCTACATTAAAATTAATGTCTTCTGTTGATCAAAAAGCATTACAAAAAGTGAAAAGACAAGCTCAAACTGAGAGAAGATTATTGCAACACACTAATGAAATATCAAAATGCAAACTATAATTTAAAACTTTTGCAAATCAGTAGGAATGACAAACAACCAAATAGAAAATTGAGGTATAAATAGCCCATAAACACAAGAAAAAATGTTCAAAGTCATGAGAAATTAAAACCATGAAAGATTATTGCAAAATGTCCAGACTTAAGAAGTGTGATGGAACCAACTTAGAGGTTTAGAAGATTGAGGTGCAAAGAGAATGATCATACTCTCCAGGTGAGAATGTAAATTGGTATAACGTGTGGAAAACAGCATGACATTACCTAGTGTAATTAAACATACTTATTCAGATACTCTATGATTCAATGTTCCCACTTCTAAGTATATATCCTAGAGAAATATTGTATATGTGTACCAGGAGACATATAGAAGACTGTGTATAACAGCATTGTTTATAATAGAGAAAACTGAAAAGCAACCTAAATGCAATCAACAGACTAGATCAATAAGCTGTGGTATATTTTCATAATGAAATACCATCAAGCAATAAAAATTAATGAACCACATCTACAAACATTAACACGGATGGATCTCAAAAATAAAATGTTAAAAGAAACATGTCAAGAAGAATATGTAGAGTATGTTTTCATTCATATGAAGTTTAAAACAATCCAAACTAAACAATGCAACATTAAGGAGCATAAATAGGTAGTAATGACCATAAAGAAAAGCAAGGAAAGGATTAGCAAAGTTCAAAATTGTGGAGGAGAGCCTCTCTTCTCCTTTTAGGGGAGGAGAGAAACACATAGGGACTTCTGGAGTATAGTACCTGAAATGTTCTATTTCTCAGCCTCAGTGCTAGCTAGGTACAAAGGAATCCATTTTCTTTTTCTTTAGACTGAATGCATGTATTTATATACATTCTTTTGTATATCTGCTATATTTTATAACAAAAATAAGATTTAAAACTTTTAATATTTGTCTTGATTATCTGAATTTTTTTCTTGAATTACAAAAATAATCATTTTTCAGTTTCCTATTCTAGGACTTATAAAAGGGAGTCACAGAACTTGGGGTTCTCTCTATGACAAAATTTTAAAAAGTATTTTTATGCACAATCTCTAGGTTAACAATAGGTTTTAATTAAGCAGGGCAGCTTTTCACAGTCACTGAAAGCATGGTGGAAAATTATATCTCTTTTATTCTTAATGGCATTCATAATATTCAAGAAATATCACTTAATAGCAGTGCTGTCCAATAGAAATATATCATAAGCCAAATATATAATTTTATACTTTCTAGTAGCCACGTTTCAACATCTGATTAATATTTTTTAAATGATCAATATTTTATATTCTTTTTCATACTAAATTTTCAAAATCCAGTATTTTACACTTACAGCACATCTCGATCAGACTAGTCACATTTCAAGTTCTCAAAAGCCACAAGTGGCGGGTGACTACCATACTGGATAGCACAGCTTTCCAGTGTCCAGGTGAATAATGACTCACTGGGCTTGAGCTGTAGAAATGAGAAGGAGAGAACTACCCACCAAACCCCGAGCCCTATTAGGCCTCCAAACTACAGAGGAGAAGACTTCTAATTTTAGCTGTAAGTAGAGGTAGGTACCTTATTCACACAGAACAATAGAACTAGTCATTTTTATAGCATCTTTTCTCTTTATATCCCTGAATTTCCTCTGAATTAGGCCTAACAGGAACTTCTTGTAAAAGGAAATAATAATGCTTTGGACTTCTTAAGCCCATTTTCCTCAGGAATCTAAAAAATTTTAAGACTACTGGTCCATTAATAAACAGCTTTACAGCAGTCTTGACATAGTCGGCCTTTTCAATTTATGTGTATTTAGAAAAACTGAGCCTTAGACTAGAACGGCTGATATCACATATGACACAGAAACTGAACCAGGGGCTGGGATTCTGAGTCCCATGGCTCCCCTGAGCCAACACACGTTTCTTTAACTAATTAGATTTTCTTTTGGTTCCACTTGTCCAATCATTTATGCTGAATTCCCTATATTATTTCATATTTCACCTCTCTACTTCATTTCAATATTCTTCCAATTCTTAGTTAGTTGTCTGCAGGAACCAAATTTAATATGCTGACTTAATACTTTATTTAGTAAGTCTCTAAAAGGAAACAAACAATTGCCAAAAGGTTTTGTTTCCTTATTTTTTAAAGACCAGATATTATAATTTCTGTAGAACAACTGTTGTAGCAACAAAAGCCAAATACTGACTAATTATAAGAAAGCTGGAGAATGAGATCATCAATATTTATGGAATTTTTCTTCGGACTCATTTTCACTATTTTGCATAGGAAACCTGAATTTTCATAGTAAGTGTTGTTTAGTAAGTGTATTCATTTTCCAGTAGTAATTGCATACAGGTGCTACTAATGAGAACCAAACATTGACTTCCCGGGACTCATTTGTATGCTTATACACACACTCATTTTCCTGGTCTTTCCCCATTTTTTCAACTGTATTTTATCCACAGCAGCACAAAGTATTATTTAACTAACCTCTAGTACATCGGTTTTCTGGCTTTCAGATTTCATAACCAATAAAAAAATAAATGTTTTAATTGAGGTACTAGCATAAAGTTGCCAATTTCCTATTTTGCCAATTATAGTTATAAAAAAAAAATTAAAAGCTATCCCTTATTTTATCACCATCATTTCATTCAAGCAGTGGTTCTCAAATTTTAGTAGCATCAGAATCACCTGGAGGGCTTGCTAGGCCACAGATGGCAGGGCCCCACCTACGAGCTTCTGATTCAGTAGGCCTCAGTTACAGCCCAAGAATTTGCATTTCCAACAAATTCCCACTTGATGCTGACCCTGCAGGGCTGCGGAGCACTGTGAAAGTCACTACAGGAAAGAGAGGCCATCTCAGCAGCACGAACGAAGATAGGAGGTAATCTCAGAATACAAGAGAATCATTTAAATCGAGTAAATTTAGCTTTATTTTTCTTACTTCTCCCGGGTCAGTGGAAGTTTCATAAACAGTAACAAGTCCTTGAAGTAACATCTAGAAATGCTACCAAATACACGGCCCTAACCAACCACATGTGGCTGTCGAGTGCCTCTAATATGACCAAATGGAGATGTGCTGTATGTACAAAACACACAGATTTATAAAGGATTCATTAATATTTTTATATTGATAAGATGTTGAAATTATAACATTTTGGATGCGCACGGTTAATAAAAGATGTTAAAATAGTATCACCTTTTACTTTTAAAATGTGACAGCTAGAAAATTTTTAATAGCGTATGTGGCTCCCATCACGACTCCATCGGACAGCTTGGCCCTAGAGCAGCGGTTCTCAGTGTGGTCTCTGCATCAGCAACATCAGTATCACCTGGAACGTGTGAGAGACACAAATTCTGAGGCCCCACCCCAGACTTAATGAATCAGAATCTCTAGGGCTAGGGCCCCACAATCTGTATTTTATTTTTATTTTTGAGACAGGGTTTCACTCTGTTGCCCAGGCTAGAGTGAGTGCCGTGGCATCAGCCTAGCTCACAGCAACCTCAAACTCCTGGGCTCAAGCTATCCTCCTGTCTCAGCCTCCCAAGTAGCTGGGACTACAGGCATGGGCCACCATGCCCGGCTAATTTTTTGTATATATATATTTTTTTTTTAGTTGGCCAATTAGTGTCTTTCTATTTTTAGTAGATGATGACTCGCTCAGGCTGGTTTCGAACTCCTGACCTCGAGCAATCCGCCTGCCTCCTCCTCCTAGAGTGCTAGGATTAATTACAGGCGTGAGCCACCACACCCAGCCCACAATCTGCATTTTAACAAGCCCTCTGAGAGAGAGATTCTGATCCATGTTACCATTTGAGAACCACTACTAGAACAATGCTTATCAAACTTTAATGTCCATACAAATTACCTGGGGATTTTTTCAAATTCAGATTCTAATTCAATAAGTGAGGGGTGGGACTCAAGAATCTGCAATTTTAACAAACTCCTTCATGATACTGTACGATGCTGGTCCTGGATCATTCTTTGGGTTACAAGGACCTAAAACATTTACTCCTTCTAGACCACTCTAACCAGTGTCCCATACAAATAGGCACACACCCCTACACTCTGAAGGATTCTCACCTCGAGATTATAGTTAGGCTGCTCTAAAGGAGAGGAATTGTGTTTCTCTGACAGAAGGGACTTTGTCAAGACCCTTTGAGAGCGATAAATAAATTCTCCCATTTAATTGTTTGCATTATCAGACAACCTGCCATGTTCATCTAATAAGAAAGTGTGTGTTTGTGTTCCTATTTTCTCCAGTAGGTTAATGGTGATTCAATATATTTAGAGCTGGAAGCTACTTCTACGAGGCTGGAAGATTTGAATGAAAAATGGGCACTCCAGCTGCATCTCCCTTGGCAAAGTGATCCATTTAATCAGCACTGTTGTTTATATCTAGATAGTGGGTTTTAATCTGTGTTACTATCTGCTGAATTTAACTCAGAGAAGGTAAGGAGGATAAGAAAAGGAAACTCTTCTCTTGAGCTGTACTGAGTCCATTCTTAGTGTATCCATCATGACAAGACCCACATGACAAGAGACAGGCTCAAACCTTCTCAGATCTGCTGATTCTCAGAACATTCCATCATACATCCAAGAAGCAGCCGTCCCCATATTGGAATGAGGTGTTATTTTTTCTGGTTTTCCCTTCCTGAGTTTGCCATTACATTTTCTCCACAACTTCCTATAGTAGAAAAATATAGAAAAACAGACATATTTACAATTGTGTGGAGAAAAAAAAAAAAAAAACCTTATAATCCAACTGAAAAGACAGAAAGTGACTAATAAGTATTAAGCTTTTATCATGTCATATTTTTAAATAAACCAGAACACAGAAATGGGAAGTTAGGAAACATGTTTTCTATAAAACTTCTTTGACATAAAACTACAGAAAGCTTCATTTTTTTAACCAAAGTTTATCTCTTTTATTGTTTATTGTATGTATAAGAAGAAAAAACACAAGATTAAATGGGTGAGTTGGGTTTTTTAAGGTAAATGTGATTTATTACCTTTCTCTGGTAGTTTCAATGAAAACCTATAATATATGGTGCATAATCCATGCTAGGTACAAGAATATGCTACGAAATAGATTTTTGGTATACATACATATATATGTATGTATTTTTTCAACATTTATGGACTCAGTTAAATCCAACAATTAAATTCAACTTATAAAATGCTTAGTCTTGAGAAGTCAGGCCATTTTGTGCCTAGACCTCATTGCCATTTGAACAGATAAAGAACCACATAATACTTTCATTTCAATAAAATGAAAACTTTGGCTATTGAGATCTGTGAAGACTGTTCCTATGTTGCTATAAACACAAAACAATCATTTACTGTTTGGACAGAGAAAGTGAAAACAAGTCTATATATCATTAGGTTAGCTACAATACAGTAAAAGGTTAAATTCAAATGTTCATGGTACCTGAGAACACACCGTTTGTGTCTTGTGTATGAGGTTAGATATACATGTGATAGTGGAGCAGGTTTCTGTGACAGTTGACTTTGCCAAGAAAGGAAAGTGCCTTGTGGAGTCAACTGAAGAATGAACAAGGTATCCTGAAAGGCCTGAACATTTAACCGGCCATTCCGTGGGGTGGGACACTCAGGCTTCTTCTGGTCACGTAGAGCAGTGTAACAGATTGCTCTTGCACCGACCAGCTTTGAGTCCCAGCTGTTCCCAGTTACCAGCATGTTGGTTTTGAGCAAGCCACTTCACCTTCCCATGCCCCAATTTCCTCAACTCAGGTTGACTACGAGTGAACGGCAGTGTTTCTTTCAGTAATTTATGGATAAATCGTTTCATTCCCTGTGATTTTTAGATCCTTTCAAAACAGGAACACAACACCCACTTTTCAGCATTATTGAACATATTAAAAATAACATGTGTAGGGGCCCCAGAACACAGCCAGTGCTCATTAGCTGTGTCGGGCAAATACGCAGGAGGACGTGAAGACAATCTGGAAGAACAGGCGGAGTACTCACTGCTGCTCTGCCCACTCCCTCCCACGGGGACGCAGCCTTTGAACTCTGGCTCCTCGGAGGAATGGGAAAGATACTTATTTTCTTAAATTAAACCCCTGAAGGCTTATGTAATCTTTTTAATGTCACGGCATTTTCATTTAGTTCAAAAGCAATCCCACTTTGCTATATTCCCATCATACATTTTCCTCATCTTCCCAAGTCCTAGCTGTGTCCATTCTTTCATTTGTGTTTATTCATTCACCAAACATTTAACACTTACTGTATTAGATTTTAATGCAAGAGAAATTTTTTATATCTGTATTTCTCTAACACACCATCTCCGAGGGAGTACCTGAAGCCCAGAGCTCAAGCCCAGCACCACTCAGCTGAAAGTCTGGTCAAAAGATGATACTGATTATAACCTGACTATGGGGTCAGAAAGGTTCCAGGCTGAATTCAGAGTAAAATGCAAACCTCTTTATGTGGATTCTGCTGACCTGTCTAGGAACACTTCCCCCGACTCTGCAATAACTATTAACACTTTAGAAAGCTCAAACATCTTCCTCCCAGAAACATTCCTAATGCCCCAGTCCATCCCCATCTCTGTTGCACCTGTAACAGTGGACTCTAATTTTCTACTAAACCAAACGCTCCTCCTAGAGGCCAGTGGTTCTCCAACTTTATGGTGAATCAGATTTAATAGGTCTGGGGCAGGGCAAGATAATTTGCAATTCTAACAAATTCCCACAGATGCCAAGACTGTTGGTCCTAGATCACACTTTAAGAACGTCTGCTCTAACCTGCCAGTTCTTTGAGAAAAAAGAACCCCAATTTATTTTATTTGGTATCCCTGGTACCTAACACAGAGTCTAATATATGGTAAACATTCAAACAATATCCGTTGAATAGAAGAATGGATGAACTAGTGAATCCTTTGCCATTTCATTTGGAGATGGAATGACAAATTGGTCTCAAAGCATAAGAACCCATTAGTATTAAGCTCTCTCTTAAAACAGGCAGGGGGAAGGGCTCTTCTGCTGGGCTCTGAGCTGTGGCATACTATCGGGTACTGCTGAAAGTGCCATTTAAACATGCAGATTTTATTTTTAATACATAAAATCATCCCCTAGGTTGAGAAATATGGTTTGGTTGGGAATAAAAATGGTAACTGTCTTCTGTTAAATATTTCTTCTTTAGTGGTATGCATATGTAAATAAGTAAAAGAAGACAAGACACTAAATTTATTTCAAAAATATGATATTAAGTGCTCTTTCCCAAGATCAATCCCCTAAATCGGCTTGATCAAATTTCTTTGATCATCTGGGAGTTTTGCTTAAAATAGAGATCCCCAGGGCCCTCCAATGTAGAGTCTAAATTTCATAGGTATGTAACGGGGCCCCCAATAGTCAGTCTTTTTAGCAAGTTTCTGGTGGGGCCCAGATGATGGTTGCTTTAAGTTCCCCATTAATTAGTTAATTAATGTGCAGCCAGGACTGAGAACCACTGTAGGAACCCAAGTAAACGTTTTCTCATAAAACTATTTTGGACCTAATATTTTTCACCTGGAACAGGTTAGGTCATGGTGCAAAAAGCCAGGTTCTCCAGCCTGGAATGTTGCTTTCTTGCCCTTTGGTTTCCTGAAGGGAACAAATGTGTAAGGCATTTTTACCAAAGATCAGGTTTTGCGTCATAACACTATGGGGCATGAGCCACTCCAACAATAACAATAGGACCATTAGTCAAAAGACCTCAGGAAGAGGGGAAACTTGTCACAGGATGACGCCAATTACCAATTATTCTAAACTCAAAAACTAGACCTTTACCACTCGCCTTATAACATCAGAACGATGATATGATCTGCAGAAGTAATTAGCATATTGGAATCCTATGCTAGTACACTGTCAGGGTAAAATATAGGTGGGCTCTGGAATGTAGGGGGGAGATGCTGAAACTAGGAATGGTCTTGCATTTAAGTGTAAATATGGTGGCGTCAACAACTAACCTTCCACTGAAAAATATTTTTCCTGTTTATACGTATGCTCTAGTACAGGCATCCTCAAACTATGGCCTGCAGGCCACATGCGGGTGTTTTTGCCTGTTTGTTTTTTTACTTCAAAATAAGATATGCGCAGTGTGCATAGGAATTTGTTCATAGTTTTTTTTTAAACTATAGTCCAGCCCTCCAACGGTCCGAGGGTGAACTGGCCCCCTGTTTAAAAAGTTTGAGGACCCCTGCTCTAGTAGAAAGAAAAAAAGTTGATGTCGTTGGATATTATGTTTTGGGATAGGATTTCCTTTGTGCTAAGGTTATTTAAGGTGAATTATAATTTTAATTCAGAGAGTGAAATTTTCTATCTTTTTTTAAATCAAATTATCTTGAAATCATACTTGCTTTCCTACCTCTCTTCACCCTCTTGCTTTCACGTTAAGTCCCAAGAATAAAATCCAAGCATCTCACCAAAGCAATCTATATTAACCTTCACCCAGGGATCTTGAGGAGGCTGGTCAGGCTATCAAAGGTGTGAGGCTCTTCAGTTCAATAAATATTTAATATGAGCACTAATTTTTACTATCTTGTAATAAAAGTAGATGTTTTCCCAAATGAACAGTAGACAAATGTAGAAAAGAACACAGGCTTCTAGGATACACACCCATGGGGAACTTCACTATTTTGCTAAAAAAATAGTGTTGCAAAGTGTTAGCACAGCACCAGCACATCAGAGTCACCAGAAAAATGTTTGATGACATTAGTTTTCTTTCTTTCTTTTAATTTACCTGGGGTTGCAGCCACCAGACATTGGTTTTGGTTTTCTTTCAATAACTGCCCGTGTCTTTCATTAAACAATGACTATCAAAGAAATCGTTTTTTATGAAAGAATGATTTGAAGAATGAAAGGCTGCATGTGTGCAAACTAAAGTTCACTGCATTTTTAATAAGAATTTCAAGCACAATAATGATTTTATATTCAAATATATTACAAAGAAATAGATGCTGATGCTACATTAAAAGGTTACCATACCAAAGAGGTTACCATGCCAAAGAGGTTCATTTGCCTCTTTCTTTTTTCTCATACTCAAAGTCATTGCCTTTCCTTTAAAAAGGACCAGGTCTGAAATCCATGCAATAGTCCCCATTTTTACGTTTGCAAAGTGTTTGGGCATCATTTGATCCCCTGGCCCCACTGTTGATGATGGAGCCTGGGCTGTCTGGGAGGGAGGCATTGCCTAGGCTCTGCCTAGGTGCACTCCAACCCCTCCCTCCAACCGGCCTAACTCGTCTTTAACAACTCCTTGTGTGGGAGATAAAATAGTTGTGATGTACAGAAAAACTTACAACAAGAAGACAAGAATAACAACAACCTCCTTCTCTTATTACCTGGATTCATATTATTATTTAAATATATTAAATTCAAGGAAATTAAAAATTCAGTTCCTCAGTTGTACTGCAAGTGCTCAATAGCTGTCTGTGCCTAGTGGCTACCATATTCAAGAGTGCCGACACAGAGGGGTCTTTGGACAGTGCTAATCTCCAGGGTGGCTAAGGAGGGGAACAACAGACCCCTTGCCATTTCAAGTGTCAACCAAGAAGGAGAGAAGAAAAGAAATAGGGCAGTTGCCTTTAGTTCCAAATCTACCCCATGGATTCCATCCTTTTTTTCCTCAAATCTTTCCTCTTTCCTGAGCACAAAAGAGGAACGGAGTAGTAATGTATGAGCAATTCTGAAGGCAATTTAAAAAAAAACAATCCATGAAGCTTGAAAATGCGGTGAAATGCTTTCATTTGTACTGCTGGTTCACACAGAAAACCAACTCACTGGAGTAACTTCCATGTGGAAGTTCTTATAATCCCCAGATTTTTAGCATGGGCACATTTATTCAATTAAAATTATTTTTGTCATCCAATCATCATACTAACTGGTATTTGGAATTTATATTTATTTTGCCTTAAGTAATAGCCTTGGTGATTTAATTTCAAAGCTTTAAAATATTTTTATAATTTTCATTTTTCATTTTTTATTTCTTTTAAAACCTTATTAATTTATTGTTTGTTTGTTTGTTTGTTTATGAAGGGGTAGGGGCTGTGAGGAGGAGTGTTCAGTTGCCTTGTTTTCGTTGGGACAGAGTCTCACTCTGCCTCCCTGGATAGAGTCAGTGGCATCATTGTAGCTCACTGCAACCTCCAACTCCTGGGCTCTAAGCAATCCTTCTGCCTCAGCCTCCTGGGTAGATGCCCAGCTGGGCTTTTTTCTTTCTTTCTTTCTTTTTTGGTAAAAACAGGGTCTCACTCCTTGATCAGGCTGGTCTCGAACTCCTGAGGGCAAGCAATCTTCCTGCCTCAGCCTCCCAGAATACTAAGATTACAGGTGTGAGCCACCGCGCCCAACCAAAGCTTTCAAATATTTTTAATACTGATGAAGACACTGATCTTGCTACTCCTTTTAAATAAAAATTTGCTTGGCAACAATCCTACATATGTTAAAATACAATAAGAATAATAACCAGTAGAAATGAAGTCATTTTTTTCTTCATGTCTGAAAAACACACCCTTTTATTTTCAACACCACATGGGTGAAGCTGAAGAGACTGGCTGTAGTAGACATTATGCAGCTGTTCTCCACTTCAGGATCCATAAAGATTATAATTCCTCCATCCCCTTGAATTTAGATATAGCCATGTAATCATTCCTGACCAATGAAATGAAAAAGGAGGTAAAGTACATTGTTTCCAGGCAAAAGCATTAATTGGGTTTTTCTTTTTTATTCTATTTATTCTTTTTATTTTTTTGAGACAGAGTCTCACTCTGTTGCTCAGGCTGGAGTGCGGTGGTGTGATCATAGCTCACTGTAACCTTGAACTCTTGAGCTCAAGGGACTCCTGCCTCAGACTCCTGGGTATCTGGCACTATAGGTGTATGCAATGGTGCCCAACTAATCTTTTTATTTTTTTGTAGAGAATGGGGGTAGCGGTGTCTTGCTGGTCTCAAACTCCTGGCCTCAAGCAATCCTCCCACCGTGACCTCCCAAAGTGCTGGGATTGCAGGCATGAGCCACAACACTGGGCCTAAAAGAAGTAAATAGTCTTTCTCTGCTGGCATAAGAAATCCTTACTGTTACTTTGAGATATGAAATCAGATTTTTCCATGTGTTTGTCACTTAGACCTTTTGAAATGCCATTATTTACTTCTTTTAGGGCTTTTCCTGAAAGTCGGTCTCCAATAAAACTGCATGATGATATGCCACGGATTCCATCATATACAAACACATCGTAGCCCCATGTGCCTGGAGCTGTCCTTTCAGGACCATCTTAAATGCTGTCCTCACCCTCTGACACCATTGTTCTGTGTTATGTGCACGTAGCTAAGCTTCCTTTTCCAACGCTTCTTCCCTCCTGTGCTCATTTGAGTGGACCACTATTGCACATCATGGTGGGCTGTAGATTACTCAGTCCATTGCATGAGAAAGTGAAATTCTGGCAGGCAGAGTCTTGCATTACTCACCTTTATTCCCCCAATATGTAGTGCATTATCTGAGAGTAGATAATTACCAAAATAAATAGATAGATGTATTTACAGATCTGTTCATACCTGGCATGATCTATAGTCACAAAGAACCAACTCCCTTTCTTTACAATTAACTTTGTATTATTGTTGCCATATTTGAAACTCCCAGGGTGGCTGCCAGTTAGCATTCTACATTAAAGTAAGAACAAGATAAATCATTTGTTGAAAGCTTTTAAAGATTGCTCACCATCACTCAAGACAAATGATGTATTTTGGCTAAAAATAGCCAAAATAGCATAGACTAGGGAAATGTGGTATTGACAATAATTAAAATACTAATTTGGAAAAATGATTCCCAACTTTTTTAGAAGTGCCATACTTTTCAATCGATGATTGGATTCTATGACGTTCCCTCATCCCAGCCCTAAATTGTAGTTATTTATTTCACATATTTACTTTCAAAAATATTTAGTTAAGTCATTAGTTTACTCACCTAGTTCCTTCTCTTTCTCCTTGTCTTCTTTGAAGACAAAAGACAACATTTCCTCCATGTTATCTTCTCCTATTAGGCAGCAGTGACTGAAAAGTTAATCCATTGATTCTCAACCTGGCTGCGCATTACAGCCACTTGGGGAGCTTTACTAAAAGACAAATGTCTGGGCCTCACCCCAAAGAGATTCTAATTTAATTGACTTGGGGTATAGTCCAGGTATTTTAAAAATCCTACAAGTATTTAAAAATACCTGTAGGGGCAGGGCTAGGTGGCTTACACCTGTAATCCTAGTACTCTGGGAGGCAAAGGTGGGAGGATCGCTTGAGGTCAGGAGTTCAAGACCCTATCTCTACCAAAAGTACAAAAAATTAGCACTGGACAGTGGTGTGGGCCTATAGTGCCAGCTACTTAGAAGGCTAAGGCAGGAGGATCACCTGAGCCCAGGAGTTTGAGGTTGCTGTGAGCTAGGCTGATGCCACGGCACCATAGCCAGGGCAACAGAGCAAGACTCTGTTTCAAAAAAATAAATAAAATAAAAATACCTGTAGAATTTCTTAAATCAGGAGTATTTAAAAATATATGTAGGATTTTAAAAATCAGTATTGAAAAACTTATTAGTTGAGTCAAATGATCAATTGAAAAGAACATTGGATTGGGAGTAAGAGGCTCATTCATCCAACCAGTACACACATTTTTTCTTTTTTTGGAGACAGAGTCTCACTCTGTTGCCCGAGCAAAAGTGCCTAGCTCACACCAACCTCAAACTCCAGGGCTCAAGCAATCCTCCTGCCTCAGCCTCCCAAGTAGCTGGGACTACAGGCATGCGCCACCATGCCTGGCTAATTTTTTCTATATATATTAGTTGGCCAATTAATTTCTTTCTATTTTTAGTAGAGACAGGGTCTCACTCTTGCTTAGGCTGGTTTCAAACTCCTGACCTTGAGTGATCCTCCCACCTTAGCCTCCCAGAGTGCTAGAATTACAGGCGTGAGCCACTGCGCACAACCAGGTACACACATTTTTAACTCATCTCACTACATGCTGGACACTATACCAAGCCCTGGAATGCAAAGATAAATAAGACACAGCCCTAGACAGGCTCAAAGTTCAATTAAAGAGAAAAATTAATTACTTAAGTGCTATAAAGGAAAGAAACAGGGGACCATGATAGACCCAAGGAGGAAGAATTACTTAATCCGGGCAGGGAGGGTTAGAAAATTCTTTCTAGAGGAGACACATTGTCTAGAATCTTGAGCAAGATAGCATTCAACCTGGCAAGGAAAGGATAACAAAGACATTCAATAGGGAAGAGAACATTCATGAAGCATATGAATGTGGGGCCTTCACGAGACTGAACATAGTTAACGTGTCAAGCCTGCCATCAGTAAGTGGGGGAAGAGGAGGGGGAAGGGCAGGCAGAGGCCAAAACATGATGCCCCATGCGGTGGCTCACGCCTATAATCCTAGCACTCTGGGAGGCCGAGGCAGGTGGATCACTCCAGGTCAGGAGTTTGAAACCAGCCTGAGCAAGAGCGAGACCCCATCTCTACTAAAAATAGAAAGAAATTGGCCAAATAAAAATATATAGAAAAAATTAGCCAGGCATAGTGGCGCATGCCTGTAGTCCTAGCTACAGGGAGGCTGAGGCAGAAGGATTGCCTGAGCCCAGGAGTTTAAAGTTGCTGCAAGCTAGGCTGATGCCACAGCACTCTAGCCCAGGCTACAGAGTGAGACTCTGTCTCAAAAAAAAAAAAAAAAAAAAGCCAATTGGCTGTATGTGATATGAGATATACAGCAACACCTAGAGTATACTGCCACGGAATTGCTACACACCTTTCAATGAACCTCTTGCCCTCTTTAGATCCCCTTTTCCTGCCCAGTAACATGAAGGCGTGGCCTACAGGGACAGGCCAAGGACTGGCTTAGAGAGCCTTAGCTGCTCTGTAATATCCATTTTTATTCCCCTCTTCCAGGAGCCATCTCAAATAAATACACAACCTTGTAAAAATAATGTACTTGTTATACAAACCCAGTCTCAAGGCAAGTCCCTGAACAGCCCTTCCAACTGCAGGCCCTCCCCTGAGCCCCATCCTGCCACTGAAGTCGTATTACACTGTGGTTCAGCTCACGACTTCTGGAAGCAGACCGCCTAGACTCAGATTCTGGCTCTACTACTTACCAGCATTATAACCCTGGGCGAGATGCTTAACCTATCTAGGCCTCCGTTTTCTCATCTGTAAAATGACTTGTGAGAACTCCATGAATGTAAAGCACTAAGCACAGGCCCGGCAGAGGCAGCGTTCAGTAAGCGTTAGAGCCAAAGCGTTGTGGCACTCAAGGCAGCCCTCAGTCCAGCAGCTCCCACATCACCTGGACAGGTGTGAGGAATGCCACATCTTGGGCCCCACTTCCAGGCACCTAAACCAGATTCTGCTTTTTAACAAGATCCCCAGGTGATTCACATGCACATTAAAGTTTGAGAAACACTGCTGTAATGTATTGCCTAATTGGCTGGGCACAGTGGCTCGTGCCTGTAATCCCAGCACCTTGGGAGACAGAAGTGGGAGGATCGCATGAGGACAGTGAGCCCCTGAATCTAAAAAAAAAAAAAAAAAAAAAAAAAAAGTATTGTCTGGTTGGTACATTTAAAATATTTTCAAAAGGTATGAATGATCCTGTTCACTCGTTAAGGCAGTGGTTCTTAACCCTTACTGCATCAGAATCACATGGTAAACTTTAAAAGAAATCACATATGCCTGGGCCCACCCAGCTCCACCAAGCCTACACCACTCCCACGTCCTCCCCCAGTCCCTAGAGATTCTCTTCTGTGGACTGAGATGGGTGGAACCTAAGTATCATTTTTTTTTTTTTTTACAAAGTTTTCCAGGTGATTCTAATGAAATTGAGAGCCACCAGCTTAAAGAGCATTAAATTCGGACAAGGTCTTCATGGTGACTAGGCTCATCGGAAAAAAGAAATTGAATCAGTAAAAAGAAGCTAATCTGGGGGTAGAGAAAAGAGTTCTACTAAAGTCTGCCATGTGTTTAAAACCTCCACTGTTCTCCCCAACGGTATGACAGCCTTATCTTCTCCATGTCTGTACCTGTGGTTTCTACTCTAGTCCTTCACTGCCCCCTCCTTAAATCTTGACCAAAGTGCTTTGACCCTAGCCTGGTACATTCACCTTTACTGCACCTCCGTCCGCTTCATCCCCAGCTGCAGCCATCCTTGGTCCAGGCACAGTCTGGTGACTCCACTTTGACTTCTCAGGGCCCCCTGCTTGTTCACCCAGATCCTGTGTTTTTGGCCCAGCACTGGCCCTTGATCCTGGTCCCGATCAGAACTAGAAGAGACTTTCTCAGGGCCATGGTTCTGAGGAAGAAAGAATAGAAACCCTTCCTCTCAAAACAGAAGATGCAGAGGGATGGGGAGGGATCCACCTTCTTGAAGACTATAGGACCAGCTTCTCAGAGCTGAAGCTCCTAGCAGTTACACTCCAATCTTCCCCGTCCCCACTTCAACTAATTACAGCAGCAAAATATCTAGCACCAGGGAAGAAAATTATAATTAAGTGTTGTGATTGTGCTCTTTAATTTTGAAAATTCCATAGCAAAATGCTCTGGAGTTGACCTGAGAGTTAGAAAACACTGATTTTAAAACTTGCTGTTATAAATTAAATCATAGTTTAGTAGCACTAATTCTAAGTGTAATGGGAGGTCATTGATGAGTTTGAACAGAGATCAGACATAATCCAATTTGCATTTTTAGAAGAGTCTTCTGGTTGCTGTGTAGCAAATAACATGCAGGGGGCAAAAGTGAAAGCGGGGAAACCAGTCAGGAAGTTACTGCAGGGGTCCGGGCACAAGAAGGTGTGAAGCTGGACTTGGGTGATAACAGCAGCAATCAACAGAACTTTTCAGATTCAAGAGATTTTTTTGGAGGTAGAATTAACAGGATTTGCTGATTGGTTAGATCATGTGGGAGGAAGAGGGAAAATTCAAGATGACTCCTATGTTTCTGGCTTGAACCTCTGGAAAGGGCCATTTGCTGTAATGGAAACAACTAGCAAAGCACAGAATCTTTGGACAGACCTGCTGACATGTTCTGGCAACCACCCAGCGATAAGGGGCAAGAGGCTAGTGGAACCACCCACTAGAATATTAGAGGAGCCAAGAGTCTGGCAAGAGCAGACATCTAGGTTTGCATTTAACGTTAGGAGGATCTAGCAGCCTGGGGTGGGACTCGAGCACTACTGCACCTCCTTAGGTCCCCAACCTTTCAGTGATTAGGATATCCTTCAGAGAAAAAAGACAGACTCAAGCACAGGAAAAGAGAAAAGGTCCCAAATATAGTAACAGATGGAGCTTGGACATAAGCACTGAAGCAAAGACTCCTGTCCTGGAAGCAGGTCTAGGGCAGGATGAAAGCAGCAATAAGGATCCTCTTTTCCGGCCGGGGGCAGTGGCTCACGCCTGTAATCCTACCTTTCTGGGAGGCCGAGGCGGGCGGATTGCTC
Organism: Microcebus murinus; assembly: GCF_040939455.1. Taxonomy (NCBI): domain Eukaryota; kingdom Metazoa; phylum Chordata; class Mammalia; order Primates; family Cheirogaleidae; genus Microcebus; species Microcebus murinus. Next base: position 54,696,586 of record NC_134111.1, read on the forward strand.
CAGGTCAGGAGTTCGAAACCAGCCTGAGCAAGAGTGAGACCCCCGTCTCTACTATAAATAGAAAGAAATTAATTGGCCAACTAATATATATAGGAAAAATTAGCTGGGCATGGTGGCGCATGCCTGTAGTCCCAGCTACTCGGGAGGCTGAGGCAGTAGGATTGCTTGAGCCCAGGAGTTTGAGGTTCTTGTGAGCTAGGCTGATACCAGGGCACTCACTCTAGCCTGGGCAACAAAGTGAGACTCTGTCTCAAAAAAATAAATAAATAAATAAAATAAAGAGATAGAGATTTTTATAAAGTTCTCACTTTTTTGTGGGTTTTTTTTTTTTTTTTTTTGAGACAACGTCTTACTATGTTGTCCAGGCTGATATCAAACTCCTGAGCATTTGCCTTAGCTCCCCAAGTGGCTAGGATTACGAATTCTCACATTTAAACTGCTGCAAAACATCGGTAAATTCAAAGTTGTTGCTGAGCTGTGAGCCAGATGAGTTTGAATGCACCCTCATAATCTGCACTGCCACCACCAGTGAGTTCTCATATTAGACTCGGATAATTTGGGACTTGTAAAGGCAACACAACAGTGCCACTTCCTTTCAGGATGACATGCACTTGTTTTTTCACTTCAGTACAGATAGTTGAGTTCATGCTAAATGACCATCTATCTGTCCTTCCTGCTCCTCTCCACTCCGTACATAGATACTGCAATGAGATGGATACATTAACTCAATTTGTCTGAATCCTTTTAAACAGGCGTCCCCAAACTACAGCCCACAGACCACATGCGGCCCGCTGAGGACATTTATCCTGCCTGCCAGGTGTTTTTGCCACCCCTGCCTGTCCTGCTTAGCAACGGACTCGTCCCAGGCCCACAGTGCGCATGTGTGGAATGTGTGCCGCACTCTCCAATGGACCTCCAACGGTCTGAGGGACAGTGAACTGGTCCCCTGTTTAAAAAGTTTGAGGACCCCTGCTTTTAAATCATGGTGTGTTATTTTCTTTAGGGATGTTCTACATTTTGTAAATAGTATTATGCTAAATCTATCATTCACACATTTTTTTTAATCATAAAATGTTACTGTAAATCCATATTGCTTCTAACTACTGCAAAATATGCATCCACTACATTTTATTCATCCACCCCTCTTGAGATGGACACTTACAATACCTCAAACACCTTGCTACCACAAACAAGACTGTGATGAACTTTTTTGTGTGTACCCACTATTGGACTTAGGGAAGACTATATCTAGAATGTATGCTTTGGAGGAGTCACAAGGTATTCACATACTTTAAATATTGAAAGATTGCTTTCCAGAAGTGCCATGCCAGTCTAGACATTCACCAAGGCACATGGGGGTCCCCACTATCCATATCCTGCCCATACTTGTTATTACCTTTTAATTTTTGCCAATTGGATGAGTATGAAGTGATAACTTGTTTGAATCTACTGTCTTCTCATTGCTGCTAAGTTTTAGCATCTGGTCATACATATTTGATAGATTTTCTAGTATACCCTTGTGAAAATAACCTATTCATGTCTTTTAACCATTTCTCTGTTGGGTTTCTTATTTTTTTCCCTGATTTTCAAGGAAAAGATAAATTTGTAAATTCTTTATATTAATTCACTGTTGCTTTTAAACATTGCAAATATCTTATCCCAATCTATCATCTCTCAAGTTTCTCTATGAACTTTCTACATTTGCTATAGCAAATAATATGGACTTTTGGTAAAACGACATTCTTTTTCCTTTAAAGTAGACTGGAAAAATGTGCAGGCCTTCAGCTCTCATAATTGCAAAACCACCCCTTCACCAAATTAGGAGACACATGACTAAGGAAAGAGCCTGAGAAATAAATTCAAAGTTCGAATTCCCAGACCACTAAATTGATGATTAACGAATGTTTTTGGTGTGTTCTATTAATAAGCTGAAGCCATTTTTAATTTATTCCACCTTGTTCCACAAAGGATCTGAGGAAGCTTACCAGAAAACAAGCAATAAAATTAAAATATATAAATTTTTAAAATCAGGAACAAGGAAAAAACACAGCAGAATAGAAGGTCAAGATCAGGAGGAAACTAAGAACGCAGATATGTAGGACACAGGGTCCTACAAAGTTATTAATGTTGAGCCAAAAATTTGGCTCTGAGCTTCTTGGCAACCAGGGGGAAAAGGGAAAAGGGAATTCAATCAGGTACATTCAACGATATTCTTTTTGTTGATAAGAAAACATGCAAGTTCCTCAGGGAAAGATAAGCTTTTCCTGGCCCTGAGTTCCAAAAGAATTTCTCAGGTGAGTTTCATACTGGAGACAGTTTCCTCACCAAGATCTCTACAGTAAAAACAAGATTTCTTGTTTCTTGTAACATTTCTCAGTGAAAGCTAATGGCCACTAAACTATAATAGGTTAGAACATGGAAAGCAACCCAGTGTATCATCTGCCAGTTAAGTGTGAGAAAGAAGAAATGAAGAGGAGAAGACGAGAAAAACAAGTCCATCCAAGTATGCAATCTTTGAGAGTTAAATTTAGTATAAGAATCAATTAATGACGTATTAATTAAGATAAAACTAGCTACCATTAACAAAAAACTCTGAAAATCTCAGTGGCTTCACAAAGTCGAAGTTTATTTCTCACTCATACAAAAGCAAAATGAGAAGCAAGCTCCTTCCATCTTGAGGTCCCGCCATATTCTACACAAGGGAAAAGAACATAGAGATCCACGCATGGGAAGTGTTCATAGACCAGGCCTGGAACCAACAACACATCACTCCTGCTCATGTCCCACTGCTAGAACATGGTCATATGGCCAGTCCTAACTATGTGGGAGTCTGGGCACATAGTTGAAAGCCGCTTGCCCAGAAAAATGAAAAACAGGTGAATGTTTAATGCTCAGCCACAAAATATCAGTTGTACCTCTCAAACATTTCATTATAACCTCCATTTTCTAAATCAGGGTCTTGAAAACTATGGCCTTCAGGCCAAATCTACCTTACCACCTGTTTTCACATAGCCCATGAGATAAGAAAGGTTCTTCTATCTTTTTTTTTTTTTCCGGCATATTATGGGGGTACAGATTTTAAGGTTTCAATAAATGCCCTTTCCCCCCTCCCCCCACAAGTCTGAGTTTCCAGCATGACCATCCCTCAGATGGTGCACTTGTCACTCATTATGTATGTATATACCCGCCCCCTCTCCCCTACCCCCTCCCCAATACCCTATTACTGTAGTACCTATGTGTCCACTTAGGTGCTACTCAGTTAATACCAGTTTGCTGGTGAGTATATGTGGTGCTTGTTTTAATGATTGAAAAACTAGAAGAAGAATGTTTTGTGACACATGAAGATTATATGAAATCCAAATTTCAGTCTCTATAAATAAAATGGTATGGAAACACAGCCACACTCATTCATTTACATATTGTCAATGGCTGCTTTTGCACTACACAACAGCAGAGTTGAATAGCGGCAACAGAGACCATATGACTAGGAAAACCCAAAATATTTACCATCTGGCCCTTTACAGAAAAGGTTTGCCAACCCCTATTTTAAACAGATAAAATTTTTTAAGAATTGAGCAACAGGTTCTTCTAGGCAGTGACCTGAAACACAAATATGCCTGACTAGTGGTTGAAATGTATTCACAGGCATCAGTGACCAAATGAACTGATGGTAAAATTGATACCTTTTGTGAACACTGAGGAGTCTGAACAAGATTCTGGCCACTCCTCTATAGGCAAAGTTGGATCAAGGAGAACTGGCAGGCAAAGCTAGAATTTCTCATAAGAAGCATTTCTGGATCTATACCAGTTCAAAAATAAATGATTACTCAATCATTTTCACATAAGCAAGTAAATAAACACTATTTTCCAAATTTCTCAAAGAAGCATTTCTTCAATAGAATTGTTAGATATTACACTAGCATGGTTTTTAATAAATAATTTATTGTTCTGTTATAGAAAGGGTATTATTTTCTGGGATTTGCAAATACCTTAATTTTTTAATGGTGAAAAATAAAGGACAAAGTTGACTAAGAATCACATATCATAAAACCAAATATAAAAAGTTTATTTATAGGTAGTTTCCTGATGATTATGTTACAGAATCTTTTTTCTTGGCTACTCAAGAATCAGATCAAGAACAAAAGTAGCTCCTTTTTATCAGAATGCTTATCAACCTCAAATATTGACTGATAACATTTCTTTCTACTGAAATTCCAAAAGATAAATAGGTTCACAGGGAATATAGGCTGCCAGTACATACACAAGAATAGTTTAAGAATTTAAGAAGGAATAAAATGTACCAACATGTGTGTCAAACCTTACTTGGCAAGAAAAAAAAACACAAAAAGAAAAGAAATTAAAATAAATAAATAAAAAATAAAATGTACCAACATGTCAAAATAAGCTTTAAAAAGAAATCTCAGCATTCGTGTCAATAGGCACTCCCTTGGGTGCTCTGGTGGCATAAAGCATAAGCTTCAGGACATTTTTCTCCTAACCACCATAGCTGCAGTCGCCCAGGGCAAACAAAACTTCAGCCCTGCGGAGCCAGGCTACCTGAGACCAGGATGTCCAAAATTTGGGAATGACCTCAAAGATCACTGTTTCAGGGTCCATTACCAAGCTGCTTGCTTTATGTAAGAGGAAAGTGAGCACAGATTGGGTAAGGAACTTGCCCCAGGCCACAGAGCCAGCAAGCAGCAGCACTGGCATTAAGACTCTAGCCTACCCATTTCCCAGCCTGTAGTGCTTCCTCTACACCATAATTCATCCTCCTATGCACTGGCGCTCTGGAGCCATCAGTTCATTGACTCAGACAAGGTTAACATATCCTCTTCCTCCTTCTAAGGTAGATAAATTCAAGCCCAATACCACTTACTGCATGAACGTCTTCCCAAGGAGACCTATAAAGCAGAGGCCCTGTCGGCACTGCAGGGCCCTAAGATCCCACAATGCCTTTTTGCCAGAGCTGAGGCTACCTCAACTCTTTGGCCAAAGGCTCAGTTGTCTTTCACCTTTCTCATCAGACTGCATTGGTTAACCATGGTTCTTCTCTTCCCTCCTTGCCTCCCACCTCTTCCTCCTCTGGCATTTGCTTTGCAGATCATTCTTCCGTGGTGCACTGGGACAGACAACACCAACTACACAACTGATCGGCTGCTGGACAATAGAATTCCTGGGCATCCAGAGGCACTACTTTCACTTTAACATTTCACTTTACTATAATACCATCTAAGGCGTGTTTCTAGATTTATTTCTGCTAACACACAATTTTTAAAAGCAATGAAAACCATGATGAAATCTTGTTAGTTCCTTTACTTTTTTTTTTTTTTTTTTTTTTGAGACAAAGTCTCACTCTAGCCTGGGCTAGAGTGCTGTGGCATCATCATAGTTCACAGCAACCTCAAACTCCTGGGCTCAAGCGATCCTCCTGCCTCAGCCTCCCAAGTAGCTGGGACTACAGGCATGCGTCACCATGCTCGGCTAATTTTTTGTGTTTTTAGTTGTTTGGCTAATTTTGTTTCTATTTATAGTAGAGACACGGTCTCCCTCTTGCTCAGGCTGGCCTTTACTGTTTTTAATTCTAAAACATCACAAGATGGACCACTTCCTCTTTGATAAATTATTTGGGGAAAAACTCTTTAATCAACCAAACTTAATATTATTTGGTGTTACCTGATAAAATTAAGTGGTAATGCCCAATTTCCCTCAGCTTTTGAATAGGACCAGATCTCAGTTAACAGCTCAATTTATTTAAAATAAAAATAATTATCTCTCTTTACTCTCCAGCTCCCAATTGCAAAATTCCACAATTTCCAATTAACAGTGGTTTATTTTATGTAAAAATGTGGCAATTTTTTCCTTTTTCATCAATTCCCAAAATGCATAATGTTACTTCGTGCTTCCTCTATGCCAAATCAGAGATACCTAAAGCACTGTCAAAATAGGAGCAGAATAGAACATAGTAGATGCCATCAAAATGAGTAAACACTGCAATCCTGCATTTCAAAGTGCTTGCTTTAATTAGTGTCAAAACAGATTTGTGGCAATACAACCACAAAAGCTGGGGGGACAGAATGTAAAACATTCTGGATTTAAAAATTTACAAAGGCAAATATCTAGATATTTGGAGTGGTTGGTTCAGTTTCATTTACAAAATGGAAACTGGGGAACAGAGTTAATCACAGAAACCAGTCTCCCTCCCAACATAGAGTTTTATGGAACTATACAAAGATATAGCTAGGTATCAACTTCTTCCAAGAAATGTGAACATTTAGAATCTTATTTCTTCCATTATATGACTAAATCTAATAAAGAAGTCCATTTTTCATGCCAGGAAAGACCAAATGAGGCCAAACAAGTATTCTAGAATCAATTTGAGACAAAAAGTAATTCCATTATCATCAATCAGGGTAGCATGCCCTTATTTAATAATTTTTTAAATCTTAGTCCATCTCATACATTAAAGAAATTCAAATAAGTTATATTTTTTTAATCTTGGGATGGAAGAAAAAGGAACGTTAAGCTTACCTAACCTTGATAGTTTAACAGAGGATATTTAAAACTTTTCCTTGAATGCCCAAAGATGTGTGAACCAGGGTACTTATTACAATGTTTTTTGTGATGTATAATGTATGATGTAAATAAAAACCAAAATACTCATTAAAAAAAAAACATTTATCTAGTGTTGGGCAGGTGGTAGGAGGGCATGGGTATATAACATACATAATGAGTGCGATGTGCACCAACTGGGGGATGGACACGCTTGAAGCTCTGACTTGAGGGGGGAGGGGAGGCAAGGGCAATATATGTAACCTTAACAACATTTGTACCCCCATAATATGCTGAAATAAAAAAAATATTCAATAAGGGGAGGATAGATTGAATAAGTTATGGCATATTCCCATAACAAAATACTATACAATCATCAACATTAAGTATTAGGCCAAAATTTATTGTCATGTAAAGATGCTTATATTAATAAGAAAAAGAAGTTATAAGGAGTATTTTTTAAGATTCCAATTTGATAAAAATCTATGGTGAAAATTATATTTCACATATATAGGTTAACATAGAAAAGAAAGTTTGGAAAGATATACATCAAAATAATAATGTTCATTTTGAGGGTAGAATTATAATTTGCTTTTTTGTTTGTAATTTCTAAATGTTTTACATTAATATGTTTCATTTACTAAAAAAGTAATAAAGTATGTAGTGCATCAGAAAGAGCATCATTCAAAATAGTTAATATTAACAAACTGGCCAGGCGCGCAGTGGCTCACGCCTATAATCCTAACACTCTGGGAGGCTGAGGCAGGCGAATTGCTCGAGGTCAGGAGTTTGAAACCAGCCTGAGCAAGAGCAAGACCCCGTCTCTACTATAAATAGAAAGAAATTAATTGGCCAACTAATATATAGAGAAAAAATTAGCCGGGCCTGGTGGCGCATGCCTGTAGTCCCAGCTACTCAGGAGCCAGAGGCAGGAGGATTGCTTGAGCCCAGGAGTCTGAGGTTGCTGTGAGCTAGGCTGACGCCACGGCACTCACTAGGCACTAGCCTGGGCAACAGAGTGAGACTCTGTCTCAAAAAAACCCAAAAAACAAAAGAACAACAAACTATTTTCAGCTGTGTGGTACATTAGCTTCTGTAGCATACTTCATACCTTGGTGATGCCAGATAAGTGAGACGTTGCTTCATTTTCTTTCCATCCCTGGGTAAACTGAGATACCAAGTAAAATCAGAGACAGAACTAAAATCAAAACACAACAGTCCAGGATTTCAATTCCCATTACTAAAGTTTATTCATTTATTCAATAAATATTTGTTATATGGCTAAAATTTAAGGAACATAAGGATAAAGCATGCACAGATCCAATTCTCAGAGATTATAGTTACTAAGACAGTAAGGAATCTACTTAAATTAAAAAAGAGGCCGGGTGCAGTGGCTCATGCCTGTAATCCTAGCACTCTGGGAGGCCGAGGCCGGTGGCTTGCTCGAGGTCAGGAGTTCGAAACCAGCCTGAGCAAGAGCGAGACCCCGTCTCTACTATAACTAGAAAGAAATTAATTGGCCAACTAATATATATACAAAAAATTAACTGGGCATGGTGGCACATGCCTGTAGTCCCAGCTACTTGGGAGGCTGAGGCAGGAGGATTGCTTGAGCCCAGGAGTTTGAGGTTGCTGTGAGCTCGGCACTCATTCTAGCCTCGGCAACAAAGCGAGACTCTGTCTCAAAAAAAAAAGAAAGCCATGTGTGAAGGAGAGGTTTCTTTTTACTCAAAGAATTAAGGAAGGATTATTGAACAACAACAACAAAAAGCAGTTGATATTCAATGTTGAAAATTTGAATTTGCATGGTTATATGATGTGCATCACCTTAGAAAAATGAACTCTATGTTGCACTGAGTGAAAAAAGCAAGTTGCAAAACAATATGCACATTTATCATACATGTTTTGCACACCTACACACACACATATCAACATGCATGTGTATACCAAACTCGAAACAATGCTAATCACTAGATAGGGGAATTACAGGTAACTTTTATTATTTTGCTATCTATCATGTCCAATTTTCTGTAATGAACCTAAATCGTGTATTACAAATCAATAGAAGGGGGAAATTTGCCCATGGTGACCAAATAAAAGCTTGCATCATGCCATGATTAGTGCTGCACTATGAAAGAGCTAATGTTGGCAAGTGATAAATTATGACCAGGATATAGGACTTGCCTACCTCTTTTCTGATAGCTCTGATTTTTCCATTTGACAATACTGAATGAGTGGTACAAAATTATTATCTCTACCTTTGTGTAATTTTCAAAAACTGAGTAGATGTCTGAAGACTCAAAAGGACCAAAGTAACCAGACTTAACCAGAGTATATCAAATTATACAATCATTACTAACCAATATGGCTTCACGAAGAACTTGCCCTATGTTGCTATAACATACAGTCATCTTATATAGCAAAGAAGAAGGCCTGGGAGGTCCCAGGAAATTAATTGGTGAAACCTAGCCTGACTTTAGGAAGGTTTTTCATACTGTCCTATAAGGCATGCTGGGAAAATCTGACCAAGAGCAGACAACCATTTATTTGCTAATTATAGACTGGCCAGAAAGTTCTAACCAAAACATCCAAATTTAGGAGGCCACAAATAGCATTTTGTGATATTAAAACTGAACAACAGACAGAAGTGCCAAAAAAGGTGTTCAGAAGGTAAAATAACAATTTAAGGTGAAATCCTACAAATAACAAAAAACAAAATGCAGATTTAAACTTAGAATGAAAAAATGTGCCCCAAGTATACCTAATTGTAGGAGATAAAGAGTTAGAAATTATTTGGATAAAAATCTGACTATCAGTAAGCATTATGGTAGCATTTTAAAACACTGTTCTTAAAATGGATACAGAATTAAGACTATGACATACAAATGCATGTTGTCCACACCCATATTAGCACTTACCATAATGTATTGCCATTATTTTTGGCAAGTGTTTCTCTCCCTGTGGTTTGTTGGTTTGTTTGTTTGTGTACCTTGCTGTATTCCCAGCACCTAGCAGTCTGGCAGAGAGACGGTTTTCAATAGAACCTTAAGGATAAATGAGATCATTTCCCATCTTTCTCAGATACCCCACTAAAGTGCTAAGCTCCCCTCAAAGCACCATATTTAAAGATGGATATGAATAATTTGCTATGTATTCAGAGGAGAACCTAGAAAAGATGAGAAGTTGATAAATGAGAATTAAATTATTCAGTTTACAGAATTGGATTACTCAGTTTATTGAAGAGAAAGCTAGGGGTAAATTAGTTACAATGTTCTTTCTGAAGAGATTTTACACAAAAGATGTATCTTTTTCTATTAGAAATATCCAAAGGTATTCAGCCAGGAAAGGTGGCTAACGCTGTAATCCTAGCATTCTGGGAGGCCAAGGTGGGAGGAACGCTTGAGCTCAGGAGTTTCAGACCAGCAAGAGGGAGACCTAGTCTCTACTGAAAACAGAAAAATTAGCCAGGCCTCATGGCATATGCCTGTAGTCCCAGCTACTCAGGAGGCTGAGGCACAAGAATAGCTTGGGCCCAGGAGTTTGAGGTTGCAGTGAGCTATGATGACGCCACTGTCCTCTACCCTGGGTGACAGAGTGAGACACTGTCTCTTTCTTTTCTTTTTTCTTTGTTTGTTTGTTTTTGTTTTTGTTTTCCCACAAGTTCTAGTCATAATGGCTTTGAGGAGACTCTATCTCAAAAAAAAAAAAAAAAAAGACTAGGTTAAAAGCCCAGATTCAGGACCATTAAATATTGTAATGGCTAACAACAGCAACAACAACAATAAACAATCCTAAAATATATTTCACTGAATGCTTTCTTCACAAAAGAGCTAGTTGCTCAGCTCCAATGATGAAGGTTCACATAAGAATTATTAATATGGCCGGGCGCTGTGGCTCACGCCTGTAATCCTAGCTCTTGGGAGGCCGAGGCGGGCGGATTGCTCAAGGTCAGGAGTTCAAAACCAGCCTGAGCAAGAGCGAGACCCCGTCTCTACTATAAATAGAAAGAAATTAATTGGCCAACTGATATATATATATAAAATTAGCCGGGCATGGTGGCGCATGCCTGTAGTCCCAGCTACCCGGGAGGCTGAGGCAGAAGGATCACTCGAGCCCAGGAGTTTGAGGTTGCTGTGAGCTAGGCTGACGCCACGGCACTCACTCTAGCCCGGGCAACAAAGCGAGACTCTGTCTCAAAAAAAAAAAAAAAAGAATTATTAATATAAGGAGCTGGCCTCTCAATCAAACCCCTTCCAGAGCCAAGATTCCACAATTTCATGACATTAGTAACCAGCCATCATCCAAAGTTTTCCACAATTAAGCTGAAAATGCAAAACTCAATTTTATTTTCATGACATTTATGTTCAAGGCATCAGAGAAGTCTATATCAATAGAATATAAAAATACACTATGGATGTTTAGGAAGTAGATTTCTGAAAAGTCTCATACTTATTTCTCCTATGCATAGATTTCTATTTTTAAAAAAATTAGCTCATTATTTCTTAATTCAGATTGTTCTAAATAAAACCTAATATTAAATTCAATATAATTCAGTTCTAAAATACATTCAGTATACACAGTAAATATGGTTGTAAGAAATTGTGAGAAAACCCAACTCTAACTGGTTTGTCTGATCTATTAACATTTATTGAATATTATATTGTTCTAGTCTTACACCATTTTTTTATTTGCAATATATAACCATTCTAATAACCTATTTGTCATCATAAAGAGTCTTTGAGTTTCTCTTCCTTTCCAAAAAGGAGTAAAAGGGTTCCCCAAACCTATTGATTTAGCACCAAATTTAAATAAACCCAGAGACCCTCTCACTTTTCACATTGAGTAGAACAAGGTCAGACTGGGCATCTTCCAAATGTAAGGGCTTAATTGGACTAATTCTTTCATGATAATAATGTATATTTAAGATAGCCACTAAAAATTGTCAATGCTAATTTAGTAGATCAATTCCATTAAATGCTTTGAACTTTTCACCACTTGCTAATCTCATCTATTACAGCTGCTGTTTTTGTTGAAAATCTGAAGCTATAAGTTAATATCAAATTACAACAATTCTGGGCAGACCTAAAAAAATACTTCTCTGTATGTGAAATATAACCTTAAAGGATCATAAGTTGTGTTAAATTGTAAGATTCTAGCCATAAAATTTCCTGCAACCAAAATGCAGAAAGATATTATCAGCCTATTGGCAATTGACATTATGGTAAGAAGCTTTCAGGGGTTTTTTAATATCTTAGAAATACACTATTTTATGGTGTCTGAAGTAAAGCTTTAACATTTTGTGATTATTGATCATAGACCAGCTTTATACACTAAATGGTTTGATATTATTATCAAATACAATGCAGTTTAGGTTAACAGTTCAACTCAGGTGAATAAAAATGTCAAGATTTTGCTCATCATTTAGGTGAACAATGTAAGAAACAGAAGTCATTAATGTGAAAATAATATATTTATTAATTAACTAATGAAGACTTTTGAGACTCCAAACCACTATCGAATATCCACCATGTCTTATTTGTTTGGAACTAGACTTCTGAGGTTATTTTTATTCCTTGTGATTTACCACCAGTATCCTCTGGGTGATAGTTGAGGAAACAGATGCTGGGAATCTCTCTCCACTCAGTTCCTGAGAGGAGAATTCTGACTCACAGCCGTGCCAGCTCCCTGCTTTGTACTCACACAAGCAGAGGGTGGTGGAGTGAAACGTAAATGACTGCCTGATTTCCAGTCTCTCGTTGCCAGTTTCCTCAAAGTTTCCACTTACGCATTTGCCTCCCTTACCAACTTCGTTTGAAGTTCCTATTCCAAAATCCTGAACAGCATGTTCCCAGGATACGTTTAATTTTTTTTTTTTAATTCATTCAGTGGGGATTTTCCAACTGAAATAAAAAATAAATTGAAGACTGGGGAGGGGGCATTCTTTTTTTTTTAGTTTTTCCTTCACTGTCGATTGATGGTATTGGTATCTGCAGAAGAAAGATGCAGATCTCTTTTTAAAAAATTGTAAAATGTTCCCCTCTAAGCTCTAAGCACATTAGTTTATGGAGAACCACAAGCCTTCCTAAAGTTTCCTGTACTCTGTTATTTATTGTAAAAAGATTTAAGCTAATAGAAATCTGCATCTATTTTGGAGATTATATTTAAATCGTTAAGAAATTAATGTTGGGAGGAGGGAAAGGGCATTTATTGAAACCTTAAAATTTGTACCCCCATAATATGCCGAAATAAAATAAATTTAAAAAAAGAAAAGAAAGAGAACAGTAAACACCAAAATAAATTAATTAATTAATGTTTATTAAATGTGCACAAGATACAGAGCTTCACTCTTTCTTAATGCATCTAGGCTGACAAGAATACAGGGGGAAAAAAATCTATGAAGTTTAAATACATTTTATAATGAATTTAAAGCAGAAGTATAGACCACATTAAAGATTGAGAACTCAGTTTCACAGAGCAGCAGTTTTTATTAAAACTATCATTTATAGAGAAATTAAATTCACTGGCCAGTCTATATTTTTATAAAGCTTTTTTAAACCTATTTTTACTTTATTTAAAACAATAGGACCTATATAGGTAATTTTTTTTAGATTTAATATTTTACTTATTTTTTTTAAGAGATGAAGTCTCACTGTCTCACAGACCAGAGTGCAGTGGCGTGATCATAGCTCAAGGAGCTTCAGAGTCCTGGACTCAAGCGATCCTCCCACGTCAGCCTCCTGGGTAGCTGGGACTACAGGTGCAAACCACAACACTTAGCCTATATATAGGTAATTTTTAAAATTTAATTTTATGTAAGCCAATGAGATTTCCTTATCTGAAAACTCAGCAATTGTTACTACACTTCAGATCAAATGAGTTTAAATCTATGAATCAGTTTCACAGCATAATTACAACACCTTCTGGTGGTACAGCTACATGAGATTGAGACAAGTCAATCTATTACTAATTTAATAGAAATCTGTCAGGGAGGAGCGTGTGAGAAAAGGTATTTGTTTGTTATCGTGTAGATCAACCAGCTACTAAAGGCTAAACCACTGCTTTCTGTAATAAAGACACCTCACCACCCTCAAGCTGACCACCATCTTGTTCTCTGTGAAAGACCTCACTGGTACATTGTACCTTCTCATTACCACCAAATAAACATTTCTTATCAGTCACAAAAAGAAAATATAATGTGCCAAGTCAGTAACATTCTAATGGAAAATAAAGCATTTTGAATGAAGAAGACAGCTTCTATGAAAAACTTTGGTGAGATGCCCACAATACTCAAAGAATCTTAAAATGTAAGAGATTCTCCAGTGGAAAATGGAATAATCTTTATGAAATGCTACCCAACAGGCAAAAAGTCAACACAGAAAACTGACATCTAAAAAATCCATTCCCCAATGATATTTTTTAAAGATAATAAATAAAACCACATGCACAGAGAAAAGGGAAATGTAAATAATGCTGAATTACTTGAGGGGGGAGGTGGGCATGGGCAATATATGTAACCTTAACACTTGTACCCTCATAATACGCTAAACTAAAAAATAAATAAATTAAAAAAATAGTGTTGAACTTTTATTGCTGTAACAAATAACTAATGTTTAACAGTTAAACTCTTAGGCTCTATGTATGCATAAAAACACCAAGTAACCATTGATTCAGTCAGACATTTAAGCAAAGGAAGTCAGTCAAACTTGCTATGTAATCTAAACAACTATTTGGCCACCCTGGCAAAAAGGTAAATTCACCACTTATGTATAAATGAAAAAAGACAGGGTCAGTAATACACTTATGGTGACACAGGTTAGGGAAGGGGGAACCTTTTTTAAATCAACACCTCAACTCTGGTATATGAATCACAAAACAAAAATGCCTATACGCAAATAAATTGCCTAACTTCAAAGTCCCAGGAAGTACCCACAACAGTGGGTAAGACATACTCTCATTTAAATGTTTCCCTGATCCCATAAAATGGACTAAGTATAATACTGAAGGTCAATTCTGTTGTATCTCAAGGGTTAAATTTTTTGTTGTGAGTAATTTTGAAAAGTATCCCAGTAAGAATCAGGCTTAGGCTAGTTCAGCAAGACGAACCATTCCATAATGAGGCTTGGCTGGACCAGTCCCAGGAGAATTAATTTTGTGCTGTAGAACACCTAGATAAATTAGTTTTGCTTTAAATATTGAGTCCTAAAAGAGTTAAAAGAGGGTGAATATCAATCAATAATTTTTAGATTAACTACTTTGTATATGACAAAACAAAATTAACTTTGGCATTATAACCCTTTCCTCTGGCATTTCTGATGAACCCCAAGTTTAAAATAAATAACTAGAGGTTAAAAAAACCAAACAAACATGTGCATTTCTTTCTTGGTACAGAATACTAACTCATTGCCTAGTTTGTAAAAAAGAAAAGATCACATACATTTTGCAAAATTACAAATATTGTTATTTTCTTTATTAAAATAATCATATCTGAGAATTAAGAATTCAAAAACTATATAGACAAATTCCCGTAGGTTTTTCTAATGGAAACATTAAAGGAGTTAAGCTTTAAAATTAAGTGAAAAATAATATCTCAATTAGCAATGTTAGAGTCTTAAAATTATATTTTAATTAATTCTTCCCAAAGTCTACCCACACTTCCCTTTAATAAAATTGATTTCTACTGCAATATATGTACAGAATTAAAATGATATCTATAAATGACAACAAATTCAAACTAAAACTCTGTCTTTTAATTGTTGTTTTCTGGTTAAATACCTACCAAAAAGGTAAATACAAGATTCATTTTCACAAGAGATGAAATCAGACTTTTAACCCTGCCAATTGCCCATATAAACAATCTTCAATATTATTTGGTCGTCATTTGGTAATTAAAATGACACATCACAACCATGTTGAATTCACATCCAGGTGCCAAAAAGTTATTTAGCAAATAACTAGAGATAAAGGAAATGTCTCTTTAACAAATTCTTTTAAGAATACAACCACAAGAAGCATCTGGCTTTCCAACAGTCATAAAAACAAGAAGCAGTTGAACAGTGGCACCCAGAGGTGAAAAGTATATTACTTCTAGAGATTTATATTGTCAACCATAATCTGTTTTTCAGCCATTTTTTTTTGTCACTTTCAGATTTTTCTCTAGTAACGTACCATAAATCATTTGTTCTTGGTTGTGTATTGAAATATCATATTTTAATAAATAAAAATAAATGTTTTATTTTAGAAAAAGTACTTTACTTCTTTATTAAACTGCATGTAAATTTCCCTCTTTCAAAACAATAAACCACTGAACACCAGACAAAACACCGTCCATAATCACTCATCTACTTCTAGCCTAACAAAATTATTGGAAATACATTTTTAAGAAATAGCTCTGTGACTACAATTCCCATACACCCCAAATTATATCTTTGCTAAAAATGCTTATGTTGAACTACTGAATATTCCTGAAATATTCCAAAATTATAACCCTGGGGAGATTTTAAGAATTCCACACTGAACTCTCCCATTATTATGATAGCAGAGGATGGAAATGGGAATAAGAATGCTGAACAAAAGAAAAGGAAATGAGAATACTTTTTTATTCTACAGGAAGTTTAAAAATAACAAAATCTATTTTGACCGAAATCAAAATGAGCCTGCCGATTTTTAATTAAAGAAGTTCCATACCTTTGAACCTGCCAACAAGCAGCTGTATTAAGCATTTGGCTGCCTCTGAGCTCTTAAGCTAACCCGCAGAAAAACGCCTCCTCCAGGATCTGATCACCTTGGGGAGCATCAAATAAACCTTAGTTTGTGGGGCCAGCTCAGGTCAGGGTTTTTAAGAGCCTCAGTAGAACAGGGTCTTATTTGGGTTCCTGGGCTGAAATGCACACATGCATTTAGGAGAGAGGGTTTTCCAGGTCGGTTTGCCTAATCTACCATGGATTTTCATCTGTTCCTGGGTATCCGTTACCTTTTGTCAGTCGTTTTCTCCAAGATCTTCGCTGCTTCTTTTTAATCACCTAAGAAGCACCATTGATGTGACAAGCTCCAAAATAAGGGTCATCCTTTTTTATCTGAATCTTCAGCCTAATGATGAGAAATGGGCTTCCATGAACTTGAAAAAGGCAGGAAAATGCTGCCAAAGTCATTATCCATTACTTTGAATTGGAAAGAAGAGAACTGTCCCTTTTTAAAAGAATGGTAATAACGTATAAAATCATTGTACAAAGCCTTCAGCGTTTCACATAAGAAATAAAGAACATTGCCCAATGCTATTAGAAAAAAAGAAAAAAAAACTATTCTCATTTCCTGCTATCTGCAATCTACATCAGAATGTATCCACGATTTTGCATATCAAGCAGGGTGCTCAATTGTCTGGCAGAAATGAGAGAGAATTATGCCTGCATTAAAGCTAATATTAAAATAATCTCCCTCTTTTTGATACCTTCCTCGTGTCTCTTTTTTCTTTTCCCATAAATAGTAGTGTCACTGGCTCAATCAACATTTTGGCATTAAGAAGCAGCTTCTAGGGAACTTCTAAGTCGCCAGCCTCCTACTTGCCCGGTGCAAAGGCTGTGAACTGCAGCCCGGTAACCGCCTGCTCGTCGCAAGTCTCATGGAGCAAAATTGCAGGCTTTCTCGCACTGAAAACCACACCATCATTGTCCATATTTGGGGATTTCATTACAGCAACAGTTTGAGGGAACACCAGGCTTACAGCATTTTGGAGCAGACCTTAGGGAAGCTGCTCCACATGGAGCATATTGAACTCTCCAGCTCACTCTTAGAAAACCCACAGCTGCTCCAAGACCTGCGCCCAGAGGCGGCGACGCGCGGCAGTAGATCTGGGCGCCATCTAGTGGATTCTATTGACCTGGGGGAGTCGTCAAGGCATTGGGGTTATAGAAGATTGTCGGACCACTGCCTACAGCCAATCTGTAAAATAAAATTTTCTTCAAACTACAGTAGAAGTAATAGGGAAAGAGTCTTACCTATTAAAAAAGGGGGGGGAAGAAAATGATAAAAGAAGCAAATGACTTAAATGAATTTTACAGGAATTTCAAGACTGGTTTTTCAATATAAAGTTTTAAAATCTTTGATTTAAAGACAAAGTGCTTTATTATTTATGTCTTTATTAAGAAAATGAATATGTGGAAAGTTTATTTTACCAAAATATTATCATTTTCCTATAATCTGCCAGGTTGCATACTGTGTACATTTTGCTTTAATAGGTTTATAATTCAGTAAGCCAATCCAAATGGAATTGAATTCTTCTTTTACCATCTAATAAATACATGGACAGACTGGCTAACTTGTAGGAGAAGAGCACTGTATCCTTTTGCTTTATTCACCAGCATCTTCAAGAATCATTTCTTTTATGTTTTAAATAAAACTTCAGCTTGAAAAAAAAAGAACCTTAAAGACACTGCTTATAAAATAGTCCACCAACTATTTTTCCCTTCTGAACCCCAACACTTTCCATTCCTATCATCCCAAAAGAGGTCTTACTCATTTCCTTCTCTATTCTTTGCACATATACACATCTTATGGAAGAAAGAACTTTAATTTTCTTCTTGACAAAGTTGCGTCGATTACTCAGTTTAAGATCAAATTTGGGGCCAGTGGGGTGGCTGATGCCTGTAATCCTAGCACTTTGGGAGGCTGAGGGGGGTGGATTGCTCAAGGTCAGGAGTTTGAAACCAGCCTGAGCAAGAGAGAGACCCCCGTCTCTACTAAAAATAGAAACAAATTAATTGGCCAACTAAAAATATATAGAAAAAATTAACCGAGGATTGTGGCACATGCCTATAGTCCCAGCTACTTGTGGGGTTGAGGCAGGAGGATTGCTTGAGCCCAGGAGTTTGAGGTTGCTGTGAGCTAGGCTGATGCCATGGCACTCCTAGCCTGGGCAACAGAGTGGGACTGTTTCTCAAAAAAAAAAAAAAAAAAAGATCAAATTCAAAATACAACTCCTAGAAAGTTATACTTCCAACTGATCTGCAAGCACTTCCTACTTTATGTTTCCAAACATATGTTATTTAACATTGCCACTTGATTATGACTCCCTAATTGCCTTATCTCCACAAATATTACCTTTGATTCACGAGCTCTACCTCAGAAGAGGAGAAATGTTGAATAAAATAATATGATGTAAGTAAATGACTTTTTTCAAGATCTGTTCATAAATATTCTAGTTATTCTGCCCTTTTGATGGGCTAACTATATCAACAATACCTAACATTTATTGAGCTTTACTAAAGCAGGCCCTGTGTTAAGTATATACACTTTCTTATCAGATGCACACAACAGCCCTATTGAATAAGTACTGCTATTATCCTTATTTTATATTTGAGGAAAGCTGAGTCTGGAAGGTTAAGAAATTCACCCAATAGATGAAGGCGGTAAGAGGTAGAGCTAGAATCTGAACCCAATCTTTCTGATTCCAGAGCCTATACTTTGAACCACTATACTATACCATATATAACTTATATGTTGTTATTAAATCTATGAATCACTATGATCTTATTACTGGTTGTATTATATTTTGATGATTCAATTTATAAAAATTAAGTAGTTATAATCTTATCCCCTGCAAAATCAGTTATTTTAGATAGTTGCTAAAATTATTCAAGTTAATATTTTTTACCATGTTTGTTCTTCAAAGAATGAGCTTACTATAATCAAAAGATTTGTACAGAGGAAGGAAAAGAAATTACTTTACTGATCAAAGGACTGATGTAGGAAAATATGCAAGCTGACTGCATTTGGCTAAGATTGCAACAATGGAGTGGAAGAGCTAGGGGAAATGGGAGATCTGGTAATAACTGCTTCTTTGTTTTTTCAGTTCACCTGACCTCTTTAAACATTTTAATTTAGACGTGTTCCTCACGGTCTTCAAGCTTGGCCTCATGAGTAAGCAATCAAGGACCCCACAGGAACCACCTGTGGGGTTTCATTTCAAGAGACTTGGAAAGGGCTCCTGGGCCCCTAAAATATTTAAAGATGTTTAAAATTGCATTCTTAGAGTTTATTGAATGGAAAGGGGGACTTCTTAAAAAAAAGTATTGGTCACTTGTATGACCAATATTTTCTGACCAGTATAGGTCATAATTACTCAACAGTAGAAATAACCCACAAGTCCTTAAACAATAAAATGGACAAATAACATGGTAGATTCATACAATGAAATATTATTTGGCATTAAAAATCAATTCAAAAATGCCACACTCAAAACGGATAAATCTCAAAATATAATTTTGAGCAAAAGAAGCAAGACACAGAATACACATAATTCCACTTACATAAAGTGCCAAAACTGGCAAAAACTAAACTCTATTGTTTAGGGGTACATAACACAGATGGGAAAACTACATAGAAATGTAAGAAAATGATGCCGCAAAAGGCAGGCTAGTGGTTGCCTCTGAGAGGAGGGAGAATGGGGCAGGGAAGGAATACAGGTAATTTCTGGAATACTGGTGATACTTCATCAAATTGGACCCTCAGGCTGTGTTCACGTTCCTTTGTATGTCATATTTCACAATAAAAATGCAAAAGAAGCACATCTAGTGGTCTTTTCAAAAATGTATCTGGGGCCGGGCGCTGTGGCTCACGCCTGTAATCCTAGCTCTTGGGAGGCCGAGGAGGGCGGATTGCTCAAGGTCAGGAGTTCAAAACCAGCCTGAGCAAGAGCGAGACCCCGTCTCTACTATAAATAGAAAGAAATTAATTGGCCAACTGATATATATATAAAAAAAAAAATTAGCCGGGCATGGTGGCGCATGCCTGTAGTCCCAGCTACTCGGGAGGCTGAGGCAGAAGGATCACTCAAGCCCAGGAGATTGAGGTTGCTGTGAGCTAAGCTGACGCCACGGCACTCACTCTAGCCTGGACAACAAAGTGAGACTCTGTCTCAAAAAAAAAAAAAAAAAAAATGTATCTGGAAAAAGAACATAATAAGCTTGGTGAAAATAAATTTATTGACCCCATGATTGGGGGAATAGGAGAAAAGAGCAAGAGTGAAGTCTCTAAATTCCAGAAGACAGCAGTGGCTAGACTGTGAGTTCGGAATCAGACAGACCTGGATTTGAACTAGAACTCTGCCACTTACCAACTGTGGACCTTGGCCTGGTGTGTAAACCTTTCAAACCCTCTGCTCTCCACCTAGAAAATGAAGATCACAGTAGGCCCTACATCATGAGGTCATTTTGAGGCTTACACCATGTACTACTTTTCATTAATTGCCCAATTTTTTTTTTCCTTTCCCTGAGATTGGAAGTAGAGGAGGAAATTCACACAGAGAAAAGGAGAAAACTCACTCTTGCATCTATGGCAAGAATCCCCAGGAAACGTCTTGTCATTAAATCCAATGAACGTCTTTTGTCTATATCATCGGATCCTGTTGAGTATTTCTTCCTCCTTGAAATTTTTCTTCTCTTGTTTTCTTCCATAACCTGAGCTGTCCCCTTCTCACCAAAACCCCCACCACAACCCATGATCAGGCCCTTGTCATTTTCCTCCTGTCCTGCAACAGCTTGCTAACTGGTTTTCTCTAGTTCAGCCCCTCTGCAAACCTCTCCCCACACTGTAGCCAGAGCGTTTGTCCTGACAGCTCTCACTGTGCCTCTTCCCCAAAGCCTTTATATGAACCTCTAGTCTCTGTAGCCTTGGAAGATCTGGTCTGTGTGTCTGTCTTCAGGCTCATCTATTGCTATGCCAACCCACCTACCCTCGCTGGGACCTTCTTGCCTTTTTACTACCAGCTCCGTCGGCCTGGAACCCTTTGCCATATTGCCTGCCACACTTATAAAACTTTAAAACTCAGGACAAGTCTCCTTCCCACCCACCACCCACTCCATTCTAGATTGCATACCTTCCTTTGTAATCAGTACAATCTATGATCATTCATGATCCACTGCACTATTTGTCCGTGGATGGCCTACAATACTCAAGAGACCATAAATTCCTTAAAGGCAGGCACGTTTCTTACCCACCTTTGTACACCACCACCCAACACAGTGACCAAAAAAACCTAGTTAAGTGAATTCACGAATAGGGAAAATAACTGACGCTCACTTCACAGTTTTACAGAACTAGCACTGCCATCTTCTCTACGGTAACTTCCTTAAGGGGAAATGAGTTACATGTTGTGTCCTTGCCTCTTAAACAATGTCTTCTAACATTTCTTGGTCTTGTCATAATTATTACATTTTTCCACACCATATATAACTCATCAAAAACATTACAGGTCGGCCGGGCGTGGTGGCTCACACCTGTAATCCTAGCACTTTGGGAGGTGGAGGCGGGTGGATTGCTCAAGGTCAGGAGTTCGAAACCAGCCTGAGTGAGACCCCGTCTCTACCAAAAATAGAAATAAATTAATTGACCAACTAAAAATATATATACAAAAAATTAGCCGGGCATGGTGGTGCATGCCTGTAGTCCCAGCTACTCGGGAGGCTGAGGCAGTAGGATCGCTGAGCCCCGGAGATTGAGGTTGCTGTGAGCCAGGCTGACGCCATGGCACTCACTCTAGCCTGGGCAACAAAGAGAGACTCTGTCTCAAAAAAAAAAAAAAAAATTACAGGTAAATTAAATCTATCTGATCTTGTTCAATATGCTATGTGTGTAATTGGACAACCGTGGATTCAAATCTTAACCACTTTCTAGCCATAAAACTTTGAGTAAATTGGTCAACCCCAGTTTTCTATTTTACCAGTAAAATAAGGGTAAAAATACCTAACCAATGTTTTTTGTATGCAAGGTTAAAAGAACTATGTACAGAAAGTACTTAACACATTGCCTAGCACAGGCTGGGCGCAGTGGCTCACGCCTATAATCCTAGCTCTCTGGGAGGCCGAGGTGGGTGGATCGTTTGAGGTCAGGAGTTCAAAACCAACCTGAGCAAGAGCGAGACCCCATCTCTACTATAAATAGAAAGAAATTAATTGGCCAACTAATATATATATAGAAAAAATTAGCCCGGCATGATGGCGCATGCCTGTAGTCCCAGCTACTCGGGAGGCTGAGGCAGAAGGCTCGCTTGAGCCCAGGAGTTTGAGGTTGCTGTGAGCTAGGCTGACGCCAAGGCACTCACTCTAGCCTGGGCAACAAAGTGAGACTCTGTCTCAAAAAAAACACAAAAAAGAAAAAACAAACCACATTGCCTAGCACAAATAAGTATGCAATAAATATTATCTATTATTACTAATGCACAATTAAGACAGTAACTTCGCAGACTATAATATTTTAATCATTCATTATAGTGCTCTGTGCTTTTCAAAACTAAAGGTCACATTGGTTTTAAGAGTAAGGTCCCTCTGATGCCTATAATGACTGCTTGAATTAAAGAAAAAAAAAAGAGTAAGGTCTCAATACCTATATACAGGTACATATTTTTTCCCAAAGGGAAAAAACCCAAAAACATATGCTTATATTTTTTATATATATAAAATATATGCAGTATAACCACCTTGCTTATTTCATAACTGAAAAACATCTAAACTAGAAATTAAATGAAAATACAGATTTCACTGAGTAAATACTAGCTTTTCACGATGCAATCTACATTTTTTATTAAATGCACATTAACTGGGAGGCTGAGGCGGGAGGATTGCTTGAGCTCAGGAGTTCATGACCAGCCTGGGCCAGGCGTGGTGGTTCACGCCTATAATCCTAGCACTCTGGGAGGCCAAGGCAGGTGGATTGCTTGAGATCAGGGGTTCGAAACCAGCCTGAACAATAGCGAGACCCCATCTCTACTATAAATAGAAAGAAATTAATTAGCCAACTAAAAATATATAGAAAAAATTAGCCGGACGTGGTGGCACATGCCTGTAGTCCCAGCTACTTGGGAGGCTGAGGCAGCAGGATTGCTTGAGCCCAGGAGTTTGAGGTTGCTGTGAGCTAGGCTGACGCCATGGCACTCACTCTAGCCTGGGCAACAAAGTGAGACTCTGTCACAAAAAAAAAAAAAGACCAGCCAGAGTAAGAGTGAGACCCCATCCTAACTATAAATAGAAAGAAATTAGCCAAACAACTAAAAACAGAAAAAAATTATCCAAGCATGGTGGCACGTATCTGTAGTCCCAGCTACTCAGGAGGCTGAGGCAGAAGGATCGCTTGAGCCCGGGAGTTTGAGGTTGCTGTGAGCTAGGCTGACGCCACCACACTATAGCCTGGGTAACACAGTGAGACACTGTCTCAAAAATAAATAAATAAATGCACATTAATCATATATATTATTCATTGGTAAAACATTCTTTAAATATATAACATGAATAATCCAATGTCACAAAAACTTAACTTTTGGTTTTTTTATTTTCTGTGCTTAATATTTCAATTCAAATATTGTTAAAATTTAAATGGAGGTTTTGAAGAATGCAAACAAACAGAAAAATAGAAATAAAGGAAAACAGAATTGTATGAGGATATTTGTATAACCTTTGCAAATATAAGGGCAAGATCTTTGGAAAATATGTCTGATCTTTAATTTATATTACAGATATAGTATATATTTGTATTTTTGAAAAATCACATTATCCTTCACTAATCAAAAGTGAAGGGTCTGTTTGTTTTATCTACAAAACTTACTTTCCCTCTCCCAATTGCCACTTCCCAAAAAAGAAACACCAAACTTGAGCTACTTTATTCAAAAATGAGACTCTGATGACAATAGGACTATTATGACAAGCATTTTCCATACTTTATTCTTCATGCCCAGAATGACATTGGTAAGATAAGACATTTTAAAAGTCAATAGCACTTATTTTGAAGTTTAAATTATCATGTTAAAAAAAAAAGTCATTTCCTTAAACAGGAAATGTATTAATAATGGCACAAAAGACAGTACAAGTCATACTATAGAGTACAATGTTATCCTTGAAAAAGAAAATAATATCCTTAGCCTCAAAGGGTACTAATTCTTTAACATAGCTGTTTTTAAAAAAATACAGGAGTGGGGAAAATCTTGGCACCCTTCATCTCACATTCACATATATTTTGCTGAGTTCTGATCATTTGAAAAATTAATGTATTTCACTAAGGATTTAAGTTGACACTATCTGAAACTTAAAATGGCATCAATATAATCAATTGTCACCAAAAAGTTCTATTCACTTTTTTACATGTATTAGTTATTTATTTTTACACCAACATTTGCAAAACTATCATATTTTTGCAATTGATCCAGTCTGTTAAGCATCATCATACTGTTGAGAGCTTTACAAAAAATGACTTATGAAATAGTACATTTTTGCAGAGTCTTAAAATTTTTAGATTTACTTATAAAACATGGATTTAAGATGAAACATTTTTGGCCTGGTTTAATTTGCATTTTATTTCCAATGACTTTGGATTAGATGGTATTGGGAAAAATTCCAAGCAATGTAATTGTACATGGATTCAAAGTCCTGAGGGTTACCAACAGTATATTTTAATTTTCTATTAGCTAAAAACACACAACCTTATATTTTGTTTTAATTCACTGCCTAACTCATTTCACCAATAGGCCTGATTTTCCCATTCTTACCTAAATAAAATTTTCTCATGTGATTATAATGCAAAACTTGTACTAGAGTTTAGCCTAATGGCTAAGGTGTGTGTATTTGTTTTAAGTGCCTTTGTGTGCTGAGTAGCTTCTAGGTCAATCAAAGGCATTATCAAATCCACCCTGAAATGTAATAAACTAGACTTTGTCCACTTCAAAAAAATCTATCACAGTACATCAAAATTAATGATGAATTTGGGTCAAACATTCTAAACTCCTTTTTCCAAAGTAGCTAACAGATTTCCTACAGCAAATAAATGCTTGCAGGGATGGCTGCCTGTGTGGACGGAGTCAATTCATAGAGTCATCAGCATATTTATAAATGAATGTCTACGTGAAAATTATTCACCCAGTGGAAGCCCCTTATTTTCCAGGCTCGGGCTATAAGGAGGTCTCTGGAAACAAATGGTTCTTAGCTTGCTAAAACTAAGAAGATGGAACTCCCAAGTCTCCAAAATGGTTGCTTTGTTTTTGAATCCACATTCTCCAGATCCAGGATGTAGATTATTCTCTTAAAGATAACTTTTTATTAAACTGGTTTGAGGAGTGATTTAGAAATGCTTACAGTCTCATTTTTTATGAGCAAAGAGGATAGTTTTGCCTTGATAACAGAAACAGCAAAAATGGAATTTTAATTTTTTTCATAAAGCTAGAGGTTGCATAAATACATTGAACATGAAAAGGCACATGAAAACATGAAAAGGCACATCTTTGTATGTGAATAATCTGAAAATGTAATTTTAACCAAAAGCTGAGCAGAAGAAAACGTGGAAACATCAAATCCACTTCTCTAAAGACTTGGATTTATTTGGGCTGGGGGAGGAGAGAGTGTTAAATCACTCCATTAAGGTGATTTAGTAAAAGTCTCAAAATATGCTGGGAGTGCAGAGTGGGTTTAAGGATAACTCACCCTTGTACTGTTTCTTGAAATGTTTCATGGGCAAAGATGCCTATTACTTTGGTAGGATTTGAGGGGGATTTAAGGAAGGTAGAAGTTCCCCACCCATTCAAAAACAAATGACAAAAAATTTTTTTTCTTTCCCAAAGTATCTTCCTTACTAATGTGTGAGATTTCACCATTTATTAAAGTAAATAAAAGGACCAGTCTATATATTCTAAGGGGACAGAGGCCATAACTGTCTCACAATTCTATCCCCAGCCTGGCACAAAAGCAGATCAATAAATAATCCATTATATGAACACATTTCCTGGCAGATTCATGTAAAGGGAGATTTTTAAATGTTGTTTGTTGCTTTTTTCCATCAAATCTCTTTCCAGTCCATAAATGATAGAATTCAAAGAAATTACTGAAAACCTAAGAAAGGGAAAACTTCAGGGTGAAATGCATTTACTTTTTCGGAATAATGGAGATGAAGGAAAATTTCTGGTTTGTGACAATTTTTTGCTGGCCTGACTACAACTAATAAATGAAGAGGAAAGAATAAGTTTTCTCTTCTGATACATGAATTTGGTTACTTAATAATGGAGTACATTTTTTATCATCAAAATTTTGTGACCCAAAATTCAGTGGGTGGCAGAGTGTCCTCACCTTTATAAGTTCCTATCAGGGGTCCTCAAATTTTTTAAAGAGGGGGCCAGTTCACTGTCCCTCAGACCATTGGAGGGCCATTGGAAAGTGTGGCGCACATTCCACACATGTGCACTGTGGGCCGGGGACGAGTTGGCTGCTAAGCAGGACAGGCAGCAGCGGCAAAAACACCCGGCAGGCCAGATAAATGTCCTCGGTGGGCCGCATGTGGCCCACGGGCCTTAGTTTGAGGACCCCTGCATAAATCCTAATTCTAACTTTATTTAACTGAGCAACTGGGGTGGGAGTAGTGGGTTAACTGAAAAAAAAAATTCTAGCATGTGGATTTTCGCTAGCCCTTCCATATTATCAGATTTCAGAGTAATAATATTTACTATTGGGGTTGAACATCAATATTCTAAGGAAAGATAAATAACTGATTTTAGAGACACAATTTTACTCTTTATGAAAATTCTTACATGAATAAAGTACCCCCCCAACCCAGGGGCCTGTGGACCTGTGTTAATTTGCATAGTTTGTAACTTAAAGTCCGAATAAGGGGTATTGGAAAAAGTCAAATGGAGAGCTTTGTATTGCAGTATCATCTAACTATTAGATTACCTTTTAAAGAGGGAAAAAATATACGGCAGGTTTCATTTGCACACTTCAAAGAAAAGGCAATAGGGTTATGTTAAAATCAGGAAGGAAAATTGTTTAGTTGCATCTTTGTTAACAATTTGGAAGCATCCATTGTATTACTTCTATAATGTTATTGAGCTAGTTTTATTAAGGCAAATTTATAGCAATGTTAGAAATTAATACCACTCTTATTTCCTCCACCGCCTGACTTTATTGAATGCCATGGGGCATATTAATCAGTAAAGCCAAGTAGTGCATGAAATAAAAGTATAAATTAACCTGTAACATGAATGTAAAAGGGGCTTAATAAAATAGAAATAAATAACACTTTAATGATAATCAACCTGCCCTGTCTGAGCCAAGCAAAAATTGTGATAATGCCAAACACAGACTCTAAAGAACTCTATATATTTATATAAAGTTAGATGGAAGTCAAAGATGATGATTATGGTCATATAAGCCAGAAATATGATGTGTTGCTTGAATTGTGGTAACTATCAGTTCAACAGATAAACACATGTACTACATTAGACGAGTTTAAACACTGAGCAGCTATTCTAAGTTCCCACTTTTTGTCAAATGCTTTAGAAGAAAATTATTGTCTTATTGGTCTTCTTCCCACCCCTGATGGTACTTTTTAAAGTATAGTATATGGCTTTCAAATGTATCGATATAAACTGTATTTTCTTTAAATATTTTTTAAATATTGTATTGTACTAAAATGTTTTAAATCTCTTGTCTGTCTGTAATTAAAGCCCCCTTTTGCTTTCTTCATGTTCCTATACCTTTTCTCTTTCTCTCTGGATCAAGTAGAATATAATATTAATATATTATGTCTGTAAATTATAAATTTTTTAGAAAAGAAAGCTATATTACTAAACAACACTTAAATATAACTGGATGACACTTTATTTTATTTTCCTCCAAAAAATGCTTTCTATGAGTGTACAGTTGAATAAACTATGATACCATACTGTACAACACCTACAAAATGAAATTCTATGCTTATATAAAACAAGTAGCCATAGAATGATAATCTCCACTCCTCACAGAAACACTGAAACAGTCATAAGCTTTCAATCTTATCTACAAATCTATGTTTACACATGCAGTCAAAAAGAGATCATAGTGGGGGAGGAACTTATAATATCTTTATTATAAGCATCTGTTAACCTTACCAGGTTGACAGAAGAACAAAATATGTTAGCATTTATACTAATATTAATAAAATATGCTCCCCAATGTAAGAAGTTATTATAAATATTCAAAGAAATAAAATACCCACACATAGCTGTACTCAGACTTATTCTCCTGGATTTTGGCATTGACTTTATTAATGAAGGAAGATGGCATAAAAATACTTTCTATCATATTGTAAAATTATGTGAAGCTAGGCTTGGTGGCTCACACCTGTAATCCCAGCACTTTGGAAGGCTGAGTTGGGAAGATCACTTGAGTCCAGTAGTTCAAGACCAGCCTGGGCAACAGAGCAAGGCCCTGTCTCTAAAAATAAAAATTAAAGGCCAGGTGCAGTGGCTCACGCCTTTAATCATAGCACTCTGGGAGGCGGAGGCAGGCAGATCGCTCAAGGTCAGGAGTTCAAAACCAACCTGAGCAAGAAGAGCGAGACCCCCGTCTCTACTAAAAATAGAAGGAAATTAATTGGCCAAATAAAAATATATAGAAAAAATTAGCCAGGCATGGTGGCACATGCCTGTAGTCCCAGCTATTCAGGAGGCTGAGGCAGAAGGATTGCTTGAGCCCAGGAGTTTGAGGTTGCTGTGAGCTAGGCTGATGCCATAGCACTCTAGCCTGGGCAACAGAGTGAGACTCTGTCTCAAAAAAATAAAATTAAAATTAAATAAAATTACGTGAAGAGTGCCTTTATATTAAAACTTCTTTATTTTGCTTTTTAATGATGATGCTAAATCCATTTGTTTAAATCTTCAAGGATCCCCTTCCCCGTCACCAAATCAATTTCCCTGGAATATAATTCCTAGTATGTCTCTCCCTCTAAAACCCTTCCTGGCTCCCAATGCCTCTCGAATAAAGTGTTAGCTGCTTAGCTGTACATCAAAACATCACGGTTAGCCCACTACTCCTCTGCATGTAGCCAAAGCTCCTATGTCCTAGTCTAACTGGGGCCCTCCTCCAACACTGCTCCTTTGCTTATGAACTTCTTTCTGCCTTAAGTAACTTCCCCTCTCATAACTACACATCCCACTCCACCACCATCTCCGTAAAATTCCTTCAACCTGCAAGGCCTCCTCAAACACTACTCCTCCCTAAGGTCTTCTGATCACTCTGAGATTGCATTTTTTTATTTCAACATGGAGAGAACCAGAAACACTGATCTACAGAATTGTTGATCCATCATAAAATTTTAAGCCTTACACTGTTTTGGCAAAAAAGAAAAAAAATTAATTATTCTTAAACAATTAATTCTTAATTGTATGTGTCGCACCAGTATTGGATATCCTTGGCAACATAGATGCTTAGTTTTAAGCTGTTTCTTATGAAATCCAAAAATTATTCAATAGAAACTGTTTAGATTTACAAAACTCTTCTTAACACGAATGAATCACATTGTGAGGTGATTTTTCTGACATTACTGGCAGACTTGCCAATTCAGGCATGTGAATGTCACACTAGAGTTTCTTCCCTCCAACAGAGCAGAATAATATAGGATGCGCTACAATATATAAAATGTATATCCATAGACATTGGGTTTATTTAGAGAGCAAAAAGTAATTCAGATATTCTGAATTATTTTACAGTAGTGAAAACCTACTGATCCAAGGACCTCATCAAGCATCAGAAAACAATATTAAAGGCCACTAGTCTTCTGCATTTTATTAGCTTTAAAATTGAAAACTAAGTCTGGGCCATATTCAAATACCCAGTGATTACAATGGGACCTCTCCTCTCACCATCATAATCTCAAAAACATGTCAGATGGTATATTTTAACTTCTCTTTATTTCAGGAAAAATAAAAAAGCTGCAGCTAAAAATGCCAGAAAACAGCTACAGAGATTACACAGGGATTTTAGCTGATTTCATTTTTCAAGAAATAACAAAATTTGGAATAGGGTTTTTCCCTGGATTAAAAGACAAGGAAGAAAACTGTTACTGCCAAGTTCTTGCCTATCAATTATTCTTAGTGGTAGCCTGATAATTTCATAAAATTAAAGAATAAAACTTGACCCTCTGTGACTCAAAATTGCAACAGTCTAGCACATGGTGATTGTCTGCGTTCTAAATATCTATGTTATACATGTACACAGATTGTAAACATCTATGTTATAAATGTAAAACAACTATAATAATTATTATAATAATAATCCAGCCAGAGAAACTGCAGACCATAAAACAGTATGGGCTCCCCCTGCTGTTTCTACTGCTAAACTTAACTAACATTTCCGGTTGCCAGGGCTTGGTGCCCTGGTTTTAAGGCTGATTAATAAACAAAGGGTAAACAAAACAAAATTAAAATACCATTATGTCAATAAATCAGTGGGTCGAGGGGAAGAGGAGAAACAAAATCACCAATGCATTTAATGTAATAAGTTAAGTGTGAACACGAAGGTGAGTCTTGCCTGGAATTTCAAAAGCTGCACTAATGAGTTTCCAGGGAGCATCAAGGCTGTCCTGCTACTGCATTTAGATTAAGAAGTTTTCCAAGTCTGACTTGCTGTGGAACTTTTTCAAATCTAAAAATCGTGCAATGCCCTTGGGCAAGTTGGGCACAGGGCTGCCATCTCTAATGTCAGCAAGTGCGACGTGTAGACTAGCCCCAGCCCAACTGGGCGCACTAAGGAGATTATTTTGGAGAAACGGTAATGACATTGAACAGGAGGCTAGCTTAACATCTTGTCCAAGAGAGATCCCAAGCCTCCTCCGTGATGGCTGCTTGGAGTTCTGCAGGCTAATGAGGGGAACCATCTGTAGTACTTTACCGGCAGATGTGTCCCCCTCACACAGTGCCAATGTCTCCTGATGGGAGGGTCTGCAGAGGGCCCCAGTATCACTCTGTGAGGGAAGATTGTCATCTTTCACAACCACGTAGTCTAGAGGCCAAAAAAATATTTAATTATTCCTATATACACATTTTAGTATGCCCTGGCTTTTCAAATGTAAATATCAGAATGGATCTGTGAGTGTCCTTATTTGTAAGTTTGTCTTTATCTTGTCCATTCAGGGACAACCATCCTCCCCACCCCACCCCCAGTAAAAATGATATCCTATGTTTACTTCTTTTGTAAAAATTTGATAGAGTATTTCAAATGAAAGGAAAATTCAAATTAAATGAACTGATTATTTGCTGTAACAATATTTCAAAGTCAGAGCAGCAATCTCTAAAGAGGGAAAACATCCATATACTCAGGTATGTTTTCCTTCCTTCAAATGTGTTCATTTGCAATATAGAGTTAATTTCTAATTTTATAATATCAAAAAGTAATATGAAATTAAACTCAGGTGATAAATCCTGAAATCTTTACAAGTAAATTTCAAATTAAGATGGAATGACATTTCAAAGCATTTACTTGGTAGCATATGGGAAATTATATAAGGATTATAGTAGGCATCAAAATATTTTAAGGCAACCATTAAACAGTTTTAAAGATAGACCTAATCACAGACTCAGCACTTAAAATAAGTACTTACATGCCACAAAGCTGTTTTAAAAGAGCATAAATTATTTTATTTTGCTGTAAGTCTCAAAATTTTATGACAATTCAACTCTATCATTCAATTCACTTTCAATTAATCCACTGTCATTGATAGAACATTATTAAAGGGTTTTTTTTTCCAAAAAAAATAGTAATATTCCTTTTCAGGTAGTGATTTGAAACTCTTATTTAATTACATAAGCTCAGTTTCCAACTCATAAAAAAGATAAAAGAGACACAGAGAAGAATAGGTGAGCTCGAGATTTTAAGATTTTTAACCAGGGCCTTATCATATACTAAGAGTTATAAGATGATTAAAATCAAAGGGCAAATGTCAACACTTTCACTTAGTTGGTAACAAGGTTAGGTGAATTTTTAACATAAAATATGCAGTTTTTAGCAAGAGTTTAAAATATGCTTAAAATAGCAGTTTATGTAAATCTCATACAC
This sequence comes from Microcebus murinus, assembly GCF_040939455.1. Lineage (NCBI taxonomy): Eukaryota > Metazoa > Chordata > Mammalia > Primates > Cheirogaleidae > Microcebus > Microcebus murinus. The sequence continues at coordinate 54,728,970 of NC_134111.1, forward strand.
CAACACCAAGAGCAGCTATTTTACCATCTAATGTCTCACATAGATTTTAAATGTTATTTCTCCAACAGCACGGTAACACAAATTAGACTGTGAATTAAGACTGACAATTTTTCTTTCCTGACACCTCCTCTTAAACTAGATCTGCCTTCCAAAAATATTATTGTAAGAAGTTTCAACTCAGATTATCCTTATTCTCTATAACTGACATAAATATAGATGTATAATATGAATGACATTTAAAAAGAAAAGGTCTTCTTTACAACCTTCAGCTTGTTTTCATAATAATTTCCACATAGAATATTAGTAATAATTGATTTTGGCAATAAGTAATAGAGTTATAAACAGCTCCCGCTATTTAGTGAAAGAAATGTCTCAGCTTCAGGTTTTATTTATTAGCATTTGAAGTCCCTCCATAACCCTGGTAAGATCAGTTATGGCTTAATTAAATGAGAAAAATAGCCTGCCAAAGATTCTTTGTTCTTAAATACTGCATGTTTTCAGTTTTCCTGCAAATCATCATAACCTATTTCTATTTGAGAATAGGTCGGATTCCAAGCCTAAATCTACTTCATACAACCCAAAAGAAAGTATCTTTTGCCTGGAATTTTTATATTTTTTTCACACTGTACCAGCTACAAATATCATCTAAAGAGGTTTCTGCTTTATTAACCATTTGAGAGTTATTCATCTTAGAGTCGTACCAGTGAGGAGGTAACAGAGCCTGCTCACAGTAGAAATATTGGCTACTTAAAAATGAACACAAATTTACACTTACAACATGTCCTCAGTGCTGTGTTTGTGGTGCAGTTCCATAGTTATCAAATGTCCTAAGTATATATTCAAATATATCTACAAATGAAAAACAAAAGACTAAAAATTCACTCAGGCAAAAGCCTGAGCTGCTCCATCAACATGGCAGAAATATTTCAAATAAATGATCTCTTCTGAAATCCTTTGGAGAAACGATTGCATTTGTCTGGCCTTTCCTCTCTCTGCCCCTGCCCACCGTTTTTCTCTACTTTCATCTATAATCCCGTCTGCTCCTCTCTGGACACACTGCAATGATTCCCCCATTATGTTGATGGGGGGAAAAAAATGAGGAAGACGAGGGACAGGGGGAGCGAGAAGATCGACGCCTCCCGCGATTGGAAAGCGACAAGGCGGCTCCCCGGTCCTACCACTAGCTGGCGCCAGAGCCCTAAAGATGCCGTGATATATTGCGTCATAGCTTGCTAATTAACAAAGCTGTTTTCAAACTGATCGTAGTTATTCGAGGAAATCATGAAATGATTTTAACTATGAGCATGCAGTAAAGCAGCAGTAAACAGGCTACCGTTCCGATGAAAATAATTCCATTTTATGTCTTCAAGCCTTTGTCTTTAAAAATAAAAAAGAAATGCATCCTTAAAGAATTCGTGGTTTTGTGGTTTTTTTTTTTTTTTTTTATCTTACCCAAATAATAAACCGAAGAGAAGCCTTTTTTTCTTTCTTTCTTTCTCTCCACACACTATTCTCTATACATATAAAACTGCAAAACTTTCCGGTTATATAATGCTCTGTTAACCTAAATAAAGTGCCTTTTTTATTATGCGTTTAGTCTAAGAAATGTCTGACACATCAGGGTCACACAGAAAGCTACTTTTACTGCTTTAGCCCCTAATTCACTCTTACACACTCCCTCCTCCTAACGAGCTTCAGCTTTCCTCTTCTTGGCACACATGTTCCAAGAGCTCAGCTTTTGGATTTCTCGTGCTAACCTTCCCCCTTCTTGCACAAGCAGAACACTGCCCTTCCAGACTCTTCCATGGCTGCAGGAAGAGCTGGCCAACCATCCAAACGCACATAATGTCCCTCACTTTAGGGAAAGATGGCCCCTGGCCCAATGAGCAGGAAACAGCGCGGCTGGGTCACAATATAAATTATCCTTATGCAAGTAAGGTATGCTGAGTACAGGTCTGGTTAGAACAAAATCGAATGCAAAAAATTCAAAGTACAGTATATGTTGCTATGGAAAATATTATTTTTCATTTGGGAAAATTTCATATATATGTAGTACATTTTTACTGTTAGAATAATGACAGACACTATTTTGGCAAGAGAAGGTAAATTCAGACAAAACTACAGTGAAATACTATAATTTTAAAAGAAATACTGTATAGTTTGACCTGTGAACGTATTAAATGGCTGGCAATATTCATTCGAATCACATGCCCGATTGCCAGCCCCGCACCTTTTCACTTACTTTTGTGACTGTGGAGGCCAAAGTCACTTAGAAGAGAAGAAAGGAAGGAGCTGGTCTCTCTGAGCTTTCCTCTGGTTTTCATAGCCAGAAAAATGCCAAGCTTTCCTTTCTCACCCTTACCCTAATTCCTCAAAGAAAGAATGCTAAGCTTTATCTTGCTTTATCCTATACTACAAATAAAATTAAAACATGTTTTCTCTCCTTATCAGCCAAACTCATACATAGGGTTCCTTAAAGACTGCAAGTTCTAAATCCTTTCCTGAACTGAGTTTTCCCTCTGGATATCAGTGATTCATTGTCCTTAAATCCCTAAAAAAGGTCCCAGAGATAAACCAGGGCAGAAAGTGGTCTGTAACATAAACTAATGTTTGCTTTGATGTCTTTTCGGTTTTCCAGTTGAAATCTCCTTTAGGAATCTTCTTCGGACACCTGGGCAACTTTGATGCAGGAGAAAATATTCAGAAAGTGATAATAAAATTTGAGGGAGGTGTCAAAAATTCTACATAGCAAACGCAACGGCAGAAGCTCAGTATGTCTGTAGTGTAAGGAAAGGTCAGATTTAATCCTTTGCCATCTGTAGTTATGTTGCCGGGCCTTTTCAGCAGACATACTGACGGGGGAACTGCCTTAACTACAATTTGGAATGCCCTGGTCTTCATGCTAACTACAGTTATCTTTTGTTACTTACTGGCCTTGACCTATATATATATGGACTGCATCAGGTGCTACTGAAACCAGCAGGTCTTTCTACAAAGCCTAGTGTGGGCCTGAGTCATACGCAGTTTAATTCATATTCCACTCAACATGCCCGTTTTATTTCCAGTGGAAATTGCTCATTTAATTGCACTGTAAGTTTTATGGGGTATGCCCCAGGCTGCGTTCTTTATGCTAGGCATTTCAGTATTTATGGGTAGAGCTATACCCCAAACTTCAAACATAAAGTAAAACCAGCAAAATATGCTCTCCTCCGGTTCCATAAATACTTTTCACCAGTTTCATTATTTTTTCCAATGAAATTAAATGAGTGTGTTAAACCTGTAACATAGACTATCACTTTGTATCTCCAGAGCTGCTTTTGTCCTTCATATTCAAATCTGATACAACTCCTCTTTGCTGCTTAACAATGAGACTGCAAAAGAGCAAGTATCATTCGTTCTGTGTATGGTTTAGCTCCCCAGTAAAAATGAAGACTTCCTCTGTTAATAATCTACAGAATTTTTTCTGTGAGACTAAGCTGTAAATGTTTTGTTGTTTTTTGTTGTTTAATGAACTGTGCCTGCTTCTAGATCACACCTACATCAAGTAAATAAACACCCTGTATTGCTAATCTAATGCATGTGTTGCAAAATATATCTGGTTTAAACAAATAAATAAGTCACATCTTCTACTGCAGATGGTTCCTGTGTTTGGGGCAGGAACAGACAGACATGAGATTTTACCTGTAGCAGATGAGAATGCATTGCTGTGCTACTCAGATACTAAAAGGGTTCTACTGGGTTTTACTACAAACTATTACCCCACTATATAAAATATATAAAAGCATGTTTCTGGCCGGGCACGGTGGCTCACGCCTGTAATCCTAGCTCTCTGGGAGGCCGAGGCGGGCGGATTGCTCGAGGTCGGGAGTTCGAAACCAGCCTGAGCAAGAGCGAGACCCCGTCTCTACTATAAATAGAAAGAAACTAATTGGCCAACTAATATATATAGAAAAAATTGCCGGGCATGGTGGCTCATGCCTGTAGTCCCAGCTACTTGGGAGGCTGAGACACAAGGATCACTTGAGCCCAGGAGTTTGAGGTTGCTGTGAGCTAGGCTGACGCCACGGCACTCACTCTAGCCTAGGCAACAAAGCGACTCTGTCTCAAAAAAAAAAAAAAAAAAAGCATGTTTCTAGGAAATTCCAGAATTTTAGGCAAATGCTTCTCAATAAAAGACATTAATGGCTTTTTAGATAGTTTCAGTGGAGCAGTATAAATAGAATCATCATAATGGGGTTTCAGAAAAGGGGAGCAGAGAGAGAATAAAGACAATAGGCATAGAACAACCATTTGTTTTTGGAGGGTGTAGTAGGGTCAAGTGATGACGTTTATCAAATTGAGGGAGGTAAGGACATACTTGGAGCTGCTGGACAAAATGACAGATCTCAAGGACTAATGTTTGAATGTAGAAACAAAGCAGAATAGAGCAAGACTAGAGTTGTTTTTTTTCAAAAGAATAGGAAACACTTCCTAGACTTAGAAAGAGCTAGAGGTGGTAACACAAACTATAAGAACGAGAATTCTTAGAGAATTGCCACAAATGTACTAGACCTCAACGATTCAAGGACGATTGGCAATCTTAAGAAAGATGTGACTTTTCCTTCCCAGAAAAGTCTCTGGGAGTGACCCCTGAATATCCCGCTGAGTATAAGGTGTCCTCCCAGCAACAGTCTTCATTAGAGGACTGTGGTTTTTTATTTTTATTTATTTATTTGTTTGTTTGTTTGTTTGTTTGTTTGAGACAGGGTCTCACTCTATAACCCAGGCTAGAATGCAGTGGCATCATCATAGCTCAACGCAACTGCAAAATCCTGGGCTCAAGTGATCCTCTTGCTGCAGTCTCTCAAGGAACTGGGACTATAAGCGTGAGCCACCATGCCTGGTTAATTTTTCTATTTTTTGTAGAGATGGGGTCTCACTCGTGCTCAAGCTGGTCTCGAACTCCTGGCCTCAAGGGATCCTTCCACCTTGGCTTCCTAAAGTGCAAGGATTACAGATGTGAGCCACCAAGTTTGGCCAGAGGACTTGGTTTAAACATACTTGTCATAGCATTGATGTGACCATTCTTATATTAATTGAGATTCAGTGCAAATACAAGTGGCTGAAGACCCAAAATAACAGTAGCTTAAACAAGATAGAAATTGCAACAGTCTTTAGGACTACCCACATATTCTGGTTTCCCTTCCTTTGGGGCATGTAGTCAGACTGTACCTCCCAACCCCCTTTGAAGTTATATGGTCATGTGACTTGCATTAGCCAACAAAGTGACATGTGTTATTTCCAGGCAAAAGCTTTAACAGTACACAATTCACTACATTCCTTTTGCCTGTCTCAGCGATAGTGGAAGCATTGGTTGAGGTAGAACACATGGCTGGCTCTCTGAGGACCCATGATGAGCAGAGTCACCTGCTGAGCAGCATTGGACATGTGTGACCAAGAAATAAATTTTTGTTGTGTTAAGCCACAGGTTAAATTTCTTTCTCATACAACAATCTGAGTGAGAAGGCCAAGACTGACAGTGTGATCCAAGGTTTTAGGGAACCAAGGTCTTCCATCTTGCTGTCCAGCTGTGGTCATGCGCATGCTCCAAGCAGCAGGAAGCAGAAAGGGGTGAAGAGGCAAAGGGGTACTGCCCCTTAAGGAATGCCCCAGAAGTTGTCTCCCTTCCACTTGGATGCCTTTGGCCAGAACTTGGTCACATGAATGCATCCAGAGCCAGCAAGGAAAGGGGAATAAATGAAGACTGCATGAGGCCCAGTCAAAAGTTGTAGGCTGCTTCACCACACCAGGGGACACAAGGGACTGCCATTCTGTCCTAACTCCCAAGAACTCCTTTTATGAATGTGGAAGCAATGGGATTGCACTGACCCTCCCCATTTTTTATAAAAATACAGAAGTAGTCAGAATACTGATCAATGTGAATGATAAGAAATTGAGGCCACCTTAATTTACTTAGTTATTGGATAGGAGCTTTTATCCTTCCCCAACACCCCAGTTGGTTAGAGATTATGAGATAACTGTCCTCATTATAACCTTCAAGAAGCTTCGAATTCATGCCATGTACTTGCTAGTCTAGCTATCTTTAAAGAAGCACCATAAAATTCATATTTATATTATCTGCTATGATGTCTCATTAACAGTCCCAGAAACATAAGATACAGAGATAGAAAGGTTGACATAATCTATGGACTACACGCAAGTGAGTTTGGCTGTATAATCATTGTTTCTTGCAAAGGCTAGAGCTACAGAAAAATAGATCAATGTGATCAATTCTAACATTGGGGAATTGTTTTCCCGTTGTGTTGGAGCTGAAGCTGGCAGCAGGAATTAGTGCTACCAGCTCTAAAGGGCAGATCATAATTGATCGTTCCCAAGACAGTCATTGAACAGACTTGGTGAGGCTGCTCATAGTAGAGCTGTAGTACACTGCAGAAAGAGCCCCGGTCTTTTAACAATGCACTCAGTTCGAAGCCAAGTGAAGAGCTTTTTGTTTGTTTTAGTTTCCCACTCAAGTTCATTTCTGGTCACCATTCCTTGTATGGAATATTTTTTTTTATTGTCAAAATGTTTCTTAAGGCTGGGTGCAGTGGTTCACACCTGTAATCCTAGCACTTTGGGAGACCGAGGCAGGAGGATTGCTTAAGGCCAGAAACTTGAGGTTGCAGTGAGCTCTGAAGGCACCACTGCACTCTAGCCCAGGCAACAGAGGAGAGAGCGACACCCTTTCTCAAAAAAAAAAAAGCTTCAGAAGCATTTCTGGTGAGCACTATGCCCACCATAGGGACGGGAATAGGGCCTGACTTACAACATAAGGCCCAACATGTGGAGAGGAAAAAGGCTGACCACTCAGTACATGGCAACTTTTATACCAAAATTAATCATCAAAACCGCAAAGCTTTTCCTTTGCTTTGTTGGTGTAAAACAAACACAAGAGTGAAAACAAAATGCAAACCAAAAGAGAACCTGAGGGGCCTGGTGTGGTGGCTCATGCCTGTAATATGAGCACTCTGGGAGGCCGAGGCAGGTGGATCATTTGAGCTCAGGAGTTTGAGACCAGCCTGAGCAAGAGCGAGACCCCGTCTCTAATAAAAATAGAAAGAAATTAGCTGGACAACTACAAATATATAGAAAAAATTAGCCGGGCGTGGTGGCACATGCCTGTAGTCCCAGCTACTTGGGAGGCTGAGGCAGAATTGCTTGAGCCCCGGAGTTTGAGGTTGCTGTGAGCTAGGATGACACCACGGCACTCTAGCCCGGGCAACAGAGTGAGACTCTGTCTCAAAAAAAAAAAAGAGAGAGAAAACCTGAGGTACAGGCACTGACACAGTGGAGCTCTGGTCTTTTACTCTCTTTTCTTGGACTTCTACAGTACTTCTTTTCCTGCTTCTTTCTTTATATAGTGGGGAATCTATTGTCCATTGCTGGAGTTCAAGCATGCCTGGGCATGTCTGTCAAACTGACAGGGCAGGCCTTGCAGTGGCCTGAGGGACCCCTGGCAAAGGACTCAAAATGAGTCTGCTACTTAAATTCAAACACATCCAGACAAGTCTGGGAAACCAGTGTGTGTGTGGAGGGGGAGAGTATATGTGAGATATGTAAAAGTCTCCCAACAAAAACTTATTTTTAGGGAAGAGGGAGCCTTCCTTGCATGACATTGGGACTGAATTGTTGTCCCCTAGCAAAATAATTCTTATTATTGATTATTGTTTTTCAGTCCCTGGGAAATTAGGGAAGGATCAGAATGTGTGTACCTAACGAGATCATTACTATTAGAGAGGGTTAAATAAGATTTAGTATCAGTTCAAAAAACAAGCCTGATGCATACCTTTGTATTTATTATATTATTATATTATAACATATTACTATATTTTTAAAAAGGTACCTGATCTTTCTTCTTTTAGCCACATTGGTGTGACTCTCCTAACATATGCTTCTATTAGGTTATTAAGTATAAAATGTCCGATTTCCTTAAGTACTAAGTTTGACAGTGTTTCCAAAATTTCAGCACTTGTCCTCAAGGCGACATCAGAGGAAGGAGAAAAAGTGGTTTGAGAAGAAAAAAGTTTATTACTTTGCCTGCAAAGGAGGAGGATGGAGGCTACCATCTGAAAAATGCCATCACCCTAATAATAAGCAGAAATACACAGCTTTTTTTTTTTAAACAGAGTCTCACTGTTGCCGGGGCTAGAATGCTGTGGCATCAGCCTAGCTCACAGCAGCCTCAAACTCCTGGGCTCAAGCGATCCTTTTGCCTCAGCCTCCCGAGTAGCTGGGATTACAGGCATGTGCCACCATGCCCGGCTAATTAATACAGAGCTTTTAAAGGGTAGGTTCTCAGCTTCAGGCAACTGCTATTTAACTACAGTTGATGATTCTAATCATCCCATCTCAGCTGAAGACAATCTCATGGCCCCCACTCAGGACCTCCCTCCTACAGATCTGGGTTGAGCCTCTCCTGTAGCATAAAGAACAAAAGACAGGCTGGGCACTATGGCTCACGCCTGTAATCCTAGCACTCTGGGAGGGCAAGGTGGGCAGATTGCTCAAGGTCAGGAGTTTGAAACCAGCCTGAGAAAGAGTGAGACCCCCGTCTCTACTATAAATAGAAAGAAATTAATTGGCCAACTAATATGTCTATACAAAAAATTAGCCGGGCATGGTGGCGCATGCCTATAGTCCCAGCTACTAGGGAGGCTGAGGCAGGAAGATCGCTTGAGCCCAGGAGTTTGAGGTTGCTGTGAGCTAGGCTGATGCCAGGGCACTCGCTCTAGCCTGGGCAACAAAGTGAAACTGTCTCAAAAAAAAAAAAAAAAGAACAAAAGACATTACCGCTGTCCCTCCCAACCACTGGCCTGAGGCGGTGGTGCAGGTTTTAATTCTCAAAAAGCAGTGTAGGATGTTTTAAAGAGACAGAAAATATAAATATTTCTGCCTTTTTTTTCCCCAGGCCATTCATTCCCTCTGTTACATATTCCCCACTGTCAATATTTCCCTTCCATATCTATGGGAGGAGGGGCGACTACTCTGTTACAACAGTTGATGTCTCTGACATTTCACTTTGACACTTTTTGTTTTATTTTGATTGTGAAGGTACATCCTCAGTCTTTCAAAAGCATGTTTTGGCTTGTGATTATGTCGCAAATGTTTTTTAGAGCGATTTTTGTGAAACCATGGAAAAGTCAAAAATTCATGTTTTTTCAAATATGAGTTTCATCATGGAATCAATGCAGCACCGAGAGCTCGAAATATCAACAAAGAAAAGGATGTTTGGGAAGGATGTGGCTAACGGACGTACAGAACATCAATGGCTGGAGAAGTTCTGGCGATTTCAATCTTAAAAATGCGCCACGTGGGTGACGTGAGACCAAGGTGGATAATGATGAGCTGAAAGCTGCGGTAGAAGCGAATCCATCTTAACCTAGGCGTGAATTAGCAGAAAAGTTTGACGTTACTGTACCAACAACACTGGACCATTTGAAACAAATTGGCAAGGTAAAAAACCTGGATAGATGGGTTCCTCATGAATTAAACAAGCCTCAGCAGAGAAATCATCTCAAACAAAGCTTGCCTTTCTTTGCTGTCATGACATAAAGGTGAACCATTTCTATACTGTAGTGTTACATATGATGAAAAATGGACTGTTTTTGACAAGTGCAAGCACAAGCACAATGGTTGGATAAAGATGAAGAAACACAGTCCAAAACTGAATATTCATCAAAAAAAGCTAATGGTGTCTATTTGGTGTCCAGCGCTGGTATTATCTACTACAGCTTCATGAAACCTCGTCCATTGATTACAATGGATGTCTACTGTAATCAATTGGATGAAATGATGAGGATGCTTGTGATTAAGCAAGTCAACAGAGAGGCCAATCCTCTTGCAAGACAATACTTGACCATATGTCACACAAATAACACTGCTCAAATTATAGAAGCTGGACTTGGAAACTCTCTGTCATCCACTATGACCCCAGACCCTGCACCAACTGACTGCCACTTCTTTCAGGCTTTGGACCACTCTTTTTTTTTTCTTTTTTGAGACAGAGTCTCACTCTGTTGCCCAGGTTAGAATGCTGTGGTGTCAGCCTAGCTCACAGCAACCTCTTTTGATTAGAAACCAGACATTTCATATTTAATGACCTATTCATTAGAAAAAGATACCCTGCATCAGAGCCTCACCAAGGGAGAGAATGGGGCAGGTAACTGTAGTCCAAAACTGCAGTTTTGGGACAGACCACTCCTGGAGGCCCTACTTGGAATTTATGCTGTTAAGCTGAAGAACCCAAAAGTATTCAACTCCTGCATTGACCTAGGCACCTCTCCTCCCCACAGTTATGTGGGAAAGAGATTCAGAATCAATGAAAAACAGGAAATGAAAGAACCTGCTATGGACTGAATTGTATCCTCCCAAAATTCATATGTTGAAGCCCTAACCCCTAGTATGATGGTATTTGGAGATGGGGCCTTTGGGAGGTATTAAATAAAATTTATACAAGGCCATAGTTTTTTGTTTGATTTTTGTTTTGTTTATTTGTTTAAGACAGAGTCTCACTCTGTTGCCTGGGCTAGAGTGCTGTGGCGTCAGCCTAGCTCACAGCAACCTCAAACTCCTGGGCTTAAGCGATCCTCCTGCCTCAGCCTCCCAGGTAGCAGGGACTATAGGCACGCGCCACTGTGCCTGGCTGATTTTTTCTATTTTTAGTTATTTGGCTAATTTCTTTCTATTTATAGTAGAGATAGGGTCTCGCTCTTGCTCAGGCTGGTCTTGAACTCCTGAGCTCAAGCAATCCTCCTGCCTCGGCCTCCCAGAGTGCTAGGATTACAGGCATGAGCCACCACACCTGGCCCAAGGCCATTGTTTTAGACCAGTGGTGGAAGACAATTGTTTCACAGACCGAACAGAAGTGGAGAAGGGGAGGAGGCAGAGCTCAGGCAGTGATGCGAGCAACAGGGAGCAGCTGTATAGACGAAGCTTCGCTCACTCGTCTGCTGCTCACCTTCTGTGCGGCCCCTCCTCCACTTCCTAAGTTTCATGGAAGACAATTTTCTTTTCTTTTGAGACAGAGTCTTACTCTGTTGCCCAAGTTAAGTGCCGTGACATCAGCCTAGCTCACAACAACCTCAAATTCCTGGGCTCAAGTGATCCTCCTGCCTCAACCTCCAGAGTAGCTGGGACTACAGGCATGCACCACCATGCCCAGGTAATTTTTTCTATATATTTTTAGTTGTACAACTAATTTATTTTTCTTTCTTTTTTTTTTTTTTTTTTTTGAGATGGTCTCACTCTGTTGCCTGGGCTAGAGTGCTGTGGCGTCAGCCTAGCTCACAGCAACCTCACACTCCTGGGCTTAAGCAATCCTCCTGCCTCAGCCTCCCGAGTAGCTGGGACTATAGGCATGTGCCACCATGCCCAGCTAATTTTTTCTATATATTTTTAGTTGGCCAATTAATTTGTTTCTATTTTTAGTAGAGATGGGGTCTCACTCTTGCTCAGGCTGGTCTTGAACTCCTAACCTTCAGTGATCCTCCCACCTCAGCCTCCCAGAGTGCTAGGATAAAGGATTACAGGCATGAGCCACCGCACCTGGCCTACAGCAACCAATCTTAAAGGGCCTAGTCAACCTGACCTGGCATGATAAGAAGTCCCCTCTGCTTTAACCTTTACAAGAAAAATAACCCTAGGCCGGGCGTGGTGGCTCACGCCTGTAATCCTAGCTCTCTGGGAGGCTGAGGCGGGCGGATTACTCGAGGTCAGGAGTTCAAAACCAGCCTGAGCAAGAGCAAGACCCGTCTCTACTATAAGTAGAAAGAAATTAATTGGCCAACTGATATATATATAAAAAATTAGCCAGGCATGGTGGCACATGCCTGTAGTCCCAGCTACTCGGGAGGCTGAGGCAGCAGGATCGCTTGAGCCCAGGAGTTTGAGGTTGCTGTGAGCTAGGCTGATGCCATGGCACTCACTCTAGCCTGGACAACAAAGTGAGACTCTGTCTCAAAAAAATAAAAATAAAAATAACCCAAAGTAATCTGATGTTAGCCAATCCTCTTTTTTGTTATTATTCTGTTTTCTTATTCCCACCTTACAAAAACCAACTATTTTGTCCTGCTGGATGGACTGCCTTTTCTAAATCTTTAGATCAGACTAGGTCAAGTAACTGCAGTACAAAACCGGACAGCTCCTAATTCTTAAATTGCTAATAAAAGCCAATTAGACCTTTAAATTGATGTAATTTTGTCTTTTGACAGAGATGATTAGATTTAGATGAGGTTATGAGGGCGGGGCCCTCTTAATGGGATTAGCATCCTTATAAGGAAACACAAGAGCACTTGCTTCCTCCCTGCTCCCCACGCATAAGGATACAGGGAGAAGGTGGCTGTCTGCAAGTCAGAAAGAGAGCCCCCACCAGGGAACCAAATGACCTGGTGCCTTGATCTTGGACATCCCTGCCTGCAGAACTATGAGAAAAAAATTACTATTGTTTAAGCCACCCAGTCTGGTATTTTGTTATAGTGACCCCAGATAAGCCAAAAGCATACACCTAAAATCCTAATGTAAAGATCTCTGCCAAAGTGCATAGTTTAGACTTTAAGTGGGTTTTCTCCCTCCCCTTATGCCCAAACCCAGTTTGGGCATCTTCCCTCCCTTAAGCCAGCCAGCCTCATGGGATAGGAGACCAAAGTAAAAAATAACTAAACTGTGACCTGAAATCTGACCTAACAAAGCCTGAGAAAGGAACTGGGAAGAGTGTGGGCTGGTGACCTGAAGAAGACTGTTCTAATGCTTAAATTGCCAACACTTTATGATGATATAGTTAGCCAGGGTAGTTCTCAAAGTACAATTTTAGGGAGCTGCTACAACAAGCAGGTGAAGGGAAAAAGTGGGAAAAGCAATATGGAATAAATTAGTACAGTATTCCAATACCAGAGCCCAAAATGAACAAAAATGTTAACAAGAACTTACATATTAACACTGCTCTCTGGCCCATTAATGTAGAGGAGGGGCATTTTTCTGGAACATATCCATTTCTGTAATTACTTAACTAATTCAATAAAGCTAAATTTATTAAACTCCAAGCTTGTAACCAAGAGTTTTTTCTTTCTTTCGATATATCTTAAAATATTTTAAAGTACTTAAAACCATCATTCTATATAGTTATTAGAAAGCTAATGGTATATAATGTAACTGTTATAGTTTTAATAAGTAATAAAATTAATGCAGTTTCTTAAATAGTGATGTAAAATGATTCATTGTTCTTCAAATTATATTTACAATGCATGTTACTTGGAAAGGAAGATAATAGCCAATGGAGGCATGGTTTTCAAACATTTTTGTAGCCATAAAACCTTCTTCAAAAGCTACATTTTACACAGACATTCCCTATAAATGCAAGTGAAAGTAGCTCTGTGCCAGGGGTGTGCTGTTAAGTGTTTAACAATGAGCTCTCTGAGAGAAAGAAACCTGGAGGTTTGCTGCTTTCTATGGTGTAAATGCTCCTACCATGGCCACCATTCAGTACACAGTTGGGAAGAGAAGTGCACAATCTGGTCTTGCAAGCAGCACACCTCTGAAACCACTCCACCTCCACCATCACCCCCAGAACCCCTTCCTCTCTATCTTAACACCCCAAGACGCACAGTTTGAAAACTCATAACCTTATCCAGAGGGGGGAAAGTGGCAAAAAAAGAAAAAGAAAACTCATAACTTTGTGCAGGGAATCGTTTTGCTGGTTATCTTTATTTATTTATTTATTTATTTATTTATTTGAGACAGAGTCTTACTTTGTTGCCAGACTAGAGTGCTGTGGCATCAGACTAGGTCACAGCAACCTCAAACTCCTGGGCTCAAGCGATTCTTCTGCCTCAGCCTCTCAAGTAGCTGGGACTGCAGGCATGCGCCACCATGCCCGGCTAATTTTTTCTATATATTTTTTAGCTGTCCAGCTAATTTCTTTCTATTTTTAGTAGAGACAGGGTCTCGCTCTTGCTCAGGCTGGTCTCGAACTCCTGAGCTCAAAGGATGCACCCACCTCAGCCTCCCAGAGTGATAGGATTACAGGCGTGAGTCACTGTGCCCAGCCTTGCTGGTTATCTTTAAAATTGATAGATTAATACCTATCAATACTTACACATACTGGTTTTTTTTTTGTTTGTTTTTTGAGACAGAGTCTCACTTTGTTGCCCAGGCTAGAGTGAGTACTGTGGTGTCAGCCTGGCTCACAGCAACCTCAATCTCCGGGGCTCAGCGATCCTACTGCCTCAGCCTCCCGAGTAGCTGGGACTACAGGCATGCGCCACCATGCCTGGCTAATTTTTTGTATATATATTTTTAGTTGGTCAATTAATTTATTTCTATTTTTGGTAGAGACGGGGGGGGGGGGGGTCTCGCTCAGGCTGGTTTCGAACTCCTGACCTTGAGCAATCCGCCCGCCTCGGCCTCCCAAAGTGCTAGGATTACAGGTTTGAGCCACCACGCTCGGCCTCACATCCTGTTTTTGTATTCTTATAATTCAATGAAAGATCTTATAAAATACACAATAGGAATTTAGTAAACCAATAGATGACTTTTCCTGCTCATTTAAATAACTTTTTGGCCTTCATCCATGATATTCCTAATATATACTTTAGATATTTTTCCTCAAATTTAACACTATATAGAATTCTGAAAAAGGCCCACAAATTAACTCTAAAATTTGCTTTTAAAATTATAAAAGAGCACACAGACATTATCTTATTCCCTCCTCACTTCTCTCCTGGTCTTTTCCTTTTCTCTCCCCCTCTCCCTCTCAAATTCTCTCTCTCATCTCTTTCCCTCCCCTTTCTTTCACTCTCTCTAAAAATTATAATAAATTTGGAGAAGTTCAGCCTGGTTGAATGAGGTATTTGTACAGAAACACTCGAGTGAGTTTCCAGCCTTTACCATCCCCAGCCTTAGAATTGAAGCATATGGGCCTTTTGATGTGGGGGAGTCCAGAGAGAAGGCCAGAAACAAATGACCCTCCTTCTACTGTTTGTGTCTGAGAAAGCTCAGGGAGTCTGAATGAGCCGCTATAGTCACGTGATAGACAAATGCCCAGTTAGAGAATGCTGCCAGGGAGCATGACAGTCACACATGGCAATGATTCTCAGGAGGATAAAAGGAGGAACTGATTAGGAATCCCAGCTTTTGCTACTTCTTGGCAATACCCATGTTTTCTCCCCTCTTTTTATATGTTTGCTTTCTTGTTAGCAAATAACTACTCCATTTTTCCCCTTCTTTTCATGGTTCTCTCTAGCCACCATCTTTTTTTTTAATATATATATTTAAATATTGTAGATTATGCCATCAGGGGATAGGACATAAATATTTCCTCATACACGCTAGGAATTCACAGTGAAGTATTTGCAGGTGTTTCCCAGGGCAGATCAAGTTAACCAAACAAAGGAAAAGGAGCCGCCTGATCTGCCTGGTCTTACTGATCTGCAGAGTGAGGTCAAGACAGGAGCCCAGGCTGGCCTTGCTAGACCGCGGCCTGGCTGAGAGGCCTAGCTGAGAGTCACAGCCAGTTCACTTACCCACACACATTTGTGGAGCCCCTTCTATGTGCCAGGCACTTTGTAAATCAGTTCTGCCATCCAACAGCCCCAGGTTGCCCTCAGTTTTTTGTTTGTTTTTGCAGGGGCAGAAAGCGGGTGGCCTTTTCTCATTCCAGATAATATTTAAATACCTCCCTCTCCTACACCCAGCAGGGACTTAAGTGAGACTGGGCCCTCTGCCTAGGAGTGAGGTAGGTGGCTGCTTGTCTTTGGGAAGGGAAAGCAGGGAAGGGAGAAGGCAGAATGTGTCCTCTGGATCAAGCGAGGCATATTAAGGACTTGGAGAGAGGGGCTTGTGAAGGAAAGAGGGTCTAGAATGTGCTACTTTAGGGGAGAAGGGCTCCAGCAAAAAGCAAGGGCAGGAGAGGACAGAAAAAGATTGCATTGGCTAGAACCAGGATATGCTGGTGATGTGCCAGTCAGGTGGCTGGGGGAAAAGTAGTGTCAACACAGGAACGCAAGTCCAGTGCACTACAGCAAAATAAAAAAAAAAAAATTTTAAAAAGCCCATTTCTCTAGGAACCAGGAGGCTGAAAGAGACAATTTGTCCTAAACCTAGGAATAGAAAGATGATGGAATAACCAGCACAGGTGGCTTGTGGAGAAGCTAGAAGAAGAGCTAACATTCACACTGGGTGCTAAGCAGTATTCTAAGTACTTTCATGTGTCAGTGCATTTAACCATCAGCAATAGCTGTGCATGATGGGTATTTTCATCATCCCCATTTTACAGATGAAAAAACTGAGAAACAGAGCGACTAATTTATGTCTGTTCACCTAGTATGTAATGGAGTCTGGACTCCAAACCAGGCCGTGTAACCCCAGAGCCCACGCCCTTAATCACGATGCTTTCAAATAACCCAAAGAAGACTAACAGAACAAAACTGAGAAGAAAAATGGCTTCTAATGAGTGACATGAGATTGTACCCTTACAACTTATCCATTAGTAGAATGTGTCCCAAAGTTCTTTCATATATAGTAAAGATATTTGTTCACATGACACATTTTGAGCACATTGTACAACAACCGACACATATATTCACTCAGCAAATATTTATTGATCACCTCCCTGTCCCAGGAATTGGGCTAGATGATAGGAATTCCTGGGGTTTAGAGTCAAGTGCAGGAATTCAGTGGCATGGATTATTACTAGAGAATGTAAGGTGAAGAAAAATACATTAAAACTTTAAAATTAATTACTGTCAATTACTGATTACCCATCATGTACCAAAAACTTCACATACAACAGCAAGGTCACTATAATAACCCTGCACCTATCTTAGGACAAAGAAACTTGGGCACTGAAAAGTTTAAAAATTAGCCATAGAGTAAATAAGTGGCAGAGATTCAAATCTAGATCCCTCTGATAAGAAAGTTCATGCTCCCTCTATCACTCTACACTGAAATACCAAAGTCCTGTGAAAAGAATGAAAGTAAGTGACAGTTAACTAAAGCTCCATAGACTTTTTAAATCATAATCACAATTTTTTTGCAGTTTGAATATATGCATTTTCGCAGTAAAATCCATGTGTGTGTTGGGCAGGGAGTGGGATTTGAGAGCAGGGGAATGTTGGATGAAAGGCCTGTAAGTTTTGAAGTAGAGTCATTAAGGAAAATATGTTCAGTTTAATCGTGAAAAATGTTTGCCTTTAAATAGCAATTTGCCTTTTTGAGAGTGTTCAAAGGTAAAGGCATTACCAGGCCAGCCTTAAGGTGGTGGAGACCTATACTTTATTCCTCACCTAGTGTTGGGGGGTAGAATAATGTCCACTTAGTAAAGCCCTTAACTACCTTTGCATTTCTGTTAGAAAGCTCCCAGCTGGCAAACTAATCTCAATATTCTCTTCCCTTATAGGTTAGTGAAAAAGCCTGCAGCAGTTCCAGTCCTGGATGCCTATTTTGATTCCTGTTTTGGTGGAAATACAAAGCAACCCAAGGTGAGTAAAGGTAGCACTTCCTCCAGGAGAAATATCCTCAAAATCGATTTGTTCTGTCTCAATACAAATACATACACACACTCATCCCCGGGATATGTATAAACATGCCCCAAGAAGATTGAAAAGTAATAATAAATATGGTACCAATATAACAAGAAAAGAGGAATTAAAACTATGTAATAAGATCTTCATAAGCAGCCCCCATGATAATCTTCTTCTCCCTGGAATCCTCCAAGCAAGTGCCACTTTGTAGCAAGGTTTTATTTCTTTAGTCACCAGAGTGTTCCCTAAAGTAATTGAAGCCTGTAAGCTTTACAAAAGAAAAGTTGTCACTAAAGTTGGTATACAACCCCCACAGCTAACTTTGGCTTAAAAAAAAAAGGGGGGGGCCGGGTGAGGTGGCTCACGTCTGAAATCCTAGCACTCTGGAAGGCTGAGGTGGGTGGATTGTTCCAGGTAGGAGTTCAAAACCAGCCTGAGGCTGGGCGGGCACCGGTGGCTCACGCCTGTAATCCTAGCTCTCTGGGAGGCCGAGGCCAGCGGATCATTTGAGTTCAGGAGTTTGAAACCAGCCTGAGCAAGAGCAAGACCCCGTCTCTGCTATAAATAGAAAGAAATTAATTGGCCAACTAATATATATACAAAAAAAAAAAAAATTAGCCAGGCATGGTGGTGCATGCCTGTAGTCCCAGCTACTTGGGAGGCTGAGGCAGCAGGATCGCTTGAGCCCAGGAGTTTGAGGTTGCTGTGAGCTAGGCTGACGCCACGGCACTCACTCTAGACTGGGCAACAAAGTGAGACTCTGTTTCAAAAAAAAAAAAAAACCAGCCTGAGCAAGAGCAAGACCCAGTCTCTACTGTAAATAGAAACAAATTAATTGGCCAACTAATATATCTATACAAAAAATTAGCCAGGCATGGTGGTGCATGCCTATAGTCCCAGGTACTTGGGAGGCTGAGGCAGGAGGATAGCTTGAGCCCAGGAGTTTGAGGTTGCTGTGAGCTAGGACGCCACAGCACTCACTCTAGCCTGGGCAACAAAGTGAGACTCTGTCTCAAAAAAAAAAAAGGAAATAAAATTTAGATGTTAAAACTTCATTCTAATATAGTTGCTGGCAGTTAGAGTCTAATACAGTGGTTCACAGCCTTGGCTGTATATTGGAATCACCTGGGGAGCTTTCAAAACTACTGATGCCTGGGTCCCACCCCCAAAGATTCAGATTTAATTGGTCTGGGGGTGTATAGCCTAGACATCAGGATTTTTAAAAACTCCCCAGCTGACTCTAATGTGTAGTGAAGGTTGAAAAATAATCGTTAATTTTAAAAACATAAGATGTTGATTGGCTTTCATGTAACTATTTAAAAATAATTGGTGAGTTACTTGTGTCTAGACAAGCCAGCTCCAGAATTCCTGGCCACCTTTTTTTTTTTTTTTTTTTTTTTTTTTTTTTTTGAGACAGAGTCTTACTCTGTTGCCCAGGCTAGAGTGAGTGCCCCTGCGTTAGCCTAGCTCACAGTAACCTCAAACTCCTGGGCTCAAGCAATCCTTCTGCCTCAGCCTCCCGAGTAGCTGGGACTACAGGCATGCGCCACTATGTCCGGCTGATTTTTTCTATATATATTAGTTGGCCAATTAATTTCTTTCTATTTATAGTAGAGACGGGGTCTTGCTCTTGCTCAGGCTGGTTTTGAACTCCTGACCTCGAGCAATCCGCCCGCCTCGGCCTCCCAGAGTGCTAGGATTACAGGCGAGAGCCACCACGCCCAGCCTCCTGGCCACCTTTGATTAAAAGTCTTGACTAATACTAAGGATATGTGCAGAAGGAAAAAGAAAAAATAATATAAACTATTAAAATTTTTTAATAAAAATAAACGAAAAAAAAAGTCTTGACTAGATCCCATTGACCCCATTAGAGAGGAGCTGTGTTGGCCATCTCTTCTAGATCAGCTAAGGCAATAGGACACACACCTGGCTGTGCACTTCTGTTGCCTTACTGAGCCAGGTGTCAGAACCACACTGTGTTCCTCTACTGCCAGGCTGAGGGAAGTCACAGTTTATAGGGATCAGAATGACTCTTCCGCCCCCTACATCAACTCTGCTGCCATGTGCACACATACCTCTGGAAAGCTGACAAGCAATAACCTTTAACTTCTTTGGAGGGACAGCCTCCGTGGCAGGAAAGTCAAACTTGCTCTTAACGCTACTGAACTCTAGTATGGAAGGAGAGGCTGTTCACCTTTACTTCTGCGAAAAGAACTTTTTTATAATGGCTTTAGTTCCAAAGTTTGCTCCTTTTAAATATATTTATCATCATCTTACCCATATGCTTTTGTATTTCATTCTAAAAATATTCCATGCATTTCAGGGGAGGTTAACACCTTTATTTTATTTTTAGTCAAAACATTTTCAAATGATTATATTATTACATTGTTCTAAGGGTGAATACAAAAAACTTGGGATAATCTTCTTTCATGAAAATTTTAACATTCACTTTACTTATTTCAACTCACCAGATACACTGTACCTGTGGCATTTCTCTGGGCACCAGTTTTATTACTGTTGTATTTATTAATATATGGAAAATGATTTGGTGTCTAGGAGATATCAACAAAAGGAAGGGAAGTTAAGGCATGTATATTTCAAAAGCAAAAAAGTCAACAGATTATATATTGTCATAAATATTTGTAGTATTCATTAATTTCAAAAGTTTTAGTTATTTGACTTATGCTGTTTGGTTAATGCCTATGTAGTCATTATTGTAATTATCTCAGTATTACAAAAGGTTTGAAACGTATTAGTATATTAATATGATCTGCTATTTGAAAAAGCACTTCCACTTATGACTCAGAACATAAAAGAAAGCTACAACACCAGTGCTGTACTGTACAGTTCAGGAGAAGGAAGTCAGTGACATCATAAGCTCCATGATGGCAATGACCAGTCTGTTTTACTCACTGTTGCATGTCTAGCACTTAGCACTAGGGACCTAGTGACTAACACATGGTAAGTAATCAATCAATAAATATTGCTTAGTGAGAATACAGGTGAGGAGAATAAAAGGAAGAAAGGGGGAATATATTCTCAAAAGTGAATGGAAAATCATTTCACAAATCCTAGTATGAAACATTTTTTTACAGGTTTGACCACATTTTTTTTCTTTTTTTTGAGACAGAGTCTCACTTTGCTGCACTGAGTAGAGTGCCATGGCATCAGCCTCATTGACAGCAACCTAAAACTCCTGGGCTCAATGATCCTCCTCCCTCAGGCTCCCGAGTAGCTGAGACTGCAGGCATGTGCCACCATGCCTGGCTAATTCTTTTCTATATATTTTTAGTTGGCCAATTAATTTCTTTCTATTTATAGTAGAGACGGGGTCTTGCTCTTACTCAGGCTGGTTTCGAACTCCTGACCTTGAGCGATCCTCCCGCCTCAGCATCCCAGAGTGCTACCGTGTTTCCCCGAAAATAAGACAGGGTCTTATATTTATTTTTCCTCAAGAAGACACCCTAGGGCTTATTTTCAGAGGATGTGTTATTTTTTTTTAAGTACAGTACAACAATCTACATTTATTCAAATATAGTTAAGTTGTCTTCTTCTGGAACATCATCGTAACTCTCCAAACTCCGAATTCCATCCTGAATTTCTTGTGACTCTATTTCCTTTAGAACCATTGGCCCCAATTTCTCATGTCGAGCAATAGAGCTCTCATTAAATGAGCTCTTATCCATGTAACCTGCTTTCCTTCTTCCCCCTGGGGACACACAATACCTCAGCTTGCAGCACGCACAGGATGGCTGGGACCTGACAGGGGGAGCCAACCTTGTTGGTGGGGCTGCCGGCACCTTTCCGGTCACCTCTGGGATAGTAGCTGTCAGGATGGGGCAGATGAGAAGGGTTGCTCATTGTCTTTACCGCTCTACCACAAAATGCATGGGTAGTTCAGATACGCTGCGTAGCCACACCCATCACTAGGTCTTATTTTCGGGTAGGGCTTATATTGCGCAAATGCTTACAAATCCTGCTAGGGCTTATTTTATGGGTAGGTCTTATTTTCGGAGGAAACAGGGTAGGATTACAGGCGTGAGCCACCGCGCCCCAGCCTCAACTGTTTATTTAAAATCAGATCTTTAAAAAGATTAAAAGCAAATTAGGAAGGCCAGGAGCTGTGGCTCACACCCATAATCCTGGCACTCTGGAAGGCCGATCGCTAGAGCTCAGGAGTTGGAGGTTGCTGTGAACTAGGTTACCTCCATGGTACTCTAGCCAGGGCAACAGAGTGAGACTCTGTCTCAAAAAAAAACCAAGCAAATTAGGAAAGTATGAAGAGAATAAAATTAAAGGGTGATCAACACTAAAGATCTATGATTTTAATACTAATCCTGGGCTAAGGTCAACAGTGCAATTAGTTACACAGATGATTTGTGAACATTTACAAAAAAAAAAAATTTGATCATTAGCACATAATTATTACTGAGGCAAGAATTACTAAGGAGTCTGATCCAGATACCCACCTTCTTAACTCAGAGTAGAAATTCAATAAATAATTGCTTGATGGATCCATACCTTATAATAGATCATGTACAAAAATGCTCTTTTATCCCCCAGATCATTTACATTTCTCCTTTAAAAATTCATCTTCAAGCATACCAGTATCCTGGCTCTTAAAAAAGGTTAAGGCATCAAGTAGAATAAAATGTGACCTCATCTGTTCTGTGTTTTGCTTCCTGAATGTTTGATCATTAAATTTTACAGTAACTCAAAATGTCAGTGGTGTAAAGCAGATCTTATGTTGGTATGTATTAAATATTATTTATGCCAAAGGTAATGAGCATTTTAGGACTACCCTAGGTAAAATGCTAAGTAACACTTACCTTTAGTGCCCCTTTTTCTCCCTTTTAGCACCCGTTTGCACCAGAGATCCCCTTCCTCAGGCTTCTCTTCGCTATTCAGGAGTTGCCCTACCCAGGCTTACTGTTCCAACTTTATCCTGATTCTGTCACCTGTAGGACTCCACCCTCACCAAAACCTTGTTGTATTCTGTGTCCTTAGGTGTAGGAAAGTTGGGGTCTCTTCTCCTAATTTATCTTCTTGCTTGTGCCCAACCTAACCCCCAAGGAGAAACGCTGATGATTGGTCTGAGTCAGAGATACTAAATTAGGCCAA
Source organism: Microcebus murinus (assembly GCF_040939455.1). Taxonomy (NCBI): domain Eukaryota; kingdom Metazoa; phylum Chordata; class Mammalia; order Primates; family Cheirogaleidae; genus Microcebus; species Microcebus murinus. Next base: position 54,751,643 of record NC_134111.1, read on the forward strand.
GTTTACTGTTGAGCAGATTCACTGTGTGGTTGACAGTCATGCTTCCTTCTCTCTTTCCAATGACACTAGATCAATTGAGAGCCATCTCTCTCATTATATTCTTTCATCTGGCCAGATGATAAGATCTCAAAGCAAGTTTGACAACAGAATTGTCCACGACCTCAAAAGAATCTAACCCTCCTTAGTTTAATTGGGACCCTTAACCAGCAGTCTCCGAAGGACCTAAGGCAAAACAAATGCCAAAGGGAGGGGCGGGGGAAGGAAGTACTATCTTTATTTTAGGAGTGACCCCTCAAGGTCAGCAGTGAAGTAGCTTGTGGAAAACCCAATAATGACTAAAAAAGGAAATTAATCTGAAAAGTCAAATTTTATGTTTTACCTAGTAGTAATAAGTGAGATATTCACACAAATCTTTCTCTGTAAGGAAGCCAGAAAAGGTGCCTGGTTAGTACTGGAAATTTGTCCTGGGAATGGAGGAAAGAAAAAGCCACCATACATACATACATACATACATACATACATACATACATACATCTTAGTACTTTGGAGGCTGACCAGTCTGGGAAACGTAGGGAGATCCCATCTCTACCAAAAAAAAAAAAAAAAAAAAAAAAGTCAGCTTGGCATGGTGGCACATACCCGTTGTCCTAACTACTCAGGAGACTGAGGCAGAAGGATTGCTTGAGCACAAGAGTTCAAGGCTGCAGCGAGCTACAATCATGCCACTGCATTCCAGCCTGGGTGACAGAATGAGACCCTATCTTTAAAAAAAATTTAATTTAATTTAAAAAAAAATTTTTTAAAATACATAAAAATAATCTACTAAAATTTATTTGTTTAACCTGTAAGATGGACTAATGAAGGGAAATAAACAGAGACAGATATTCTGTTACTGGAAGAACTCAGTGAAAGGACATGGAAAGAGTAGGGAGAGCTGATCTTTGTCACATGGAGTTTAGCTGAGAAACACTACATGCAGGAATATGCTACTTTAATAACTATCTTATTATTTTTTTTTTGAAAAAGATAAAGCAAATAAGATAAGGAATGAAAATGTGGAGTTTTAACTTGGACTTTGCTAGTGTTTAGCAATTAGACCAGGCGTCCTCAAACTACGGCTTGTGGGCCACATGGGACCTGCCGAGGACATTTATCCAGCCTGCTGGGTGTTTTTGCCGCCACTGCCTGTCCTGCTTAGCAGCTGACTCATCCTGGGCCCACAGTGCGCATGTGTGGAATGTGCGCCGCACTCTCCAACGGCCCTCCAACAGTCTGAGGGACAGTGAACCGGCCCCCTGTTTAAAAAGTTTGAGGACCCGAGTTAGACTTTGGTCAAATTATTCAATCCACAATGAGGATGGCAATTTTGACTGAGTTGGGAGGAAATGAAAAAAAAAGGTTGTAAAGCATCTCATTACCAAATGTCAACTTGATCAAGGTTTGGTAGTTTTTTTTGTTTTACTGATTAACTGTAAATGAAATGTTTAATTTCTTAATCCCCCAAATTTAGTAAGGTCGGCAATGTTTAGTAATCTCGGCAACGCCATGTTAGCCAAGGGCCTGTGAGTCTTCCTGAGGCTGCCTGTAGGATACTGCACAAACCCATTTAAAGGAAGGACACTTTCCTTTAACATCAAGTTGTAGTTCATATCAAAAGAATTGTGCTATTTTATTTCGAGGTAAAAAATTTAAATATGTTCCTCGGGCAGAATTTCCTTCAGATGCCTCACACTCAGCCCAGCCAAACCATGCTCTTTATATCCTCATCACCCTTCCCAACCCCTTTGCCTACAGTCTCATGAGTTAATGGTGCCATCATCCACTCAGCTGCAGAAACTTCAGCTCCTACTTCTCTATATTTAATCAGTGGTTGACTCCTGTAAACTGTCTCTCTGGAAACCTCTGTTTTTTATTTTCTCTGCATCCAACAACTCCACCCCCATAATTCCTCCTGCCAAATCTATCCCTTCTCTCCTCTCACTCCCCCCTACTAACAGGATATATTTAGACAAAATGAAATAAATAATGTGTATTTATAAACTTTTTGAAGAAAACTGAAAATTTAGACCTGATTTATCAGCTGTCATCTACAGAAAATATATTAGATTTTATTAGAAATTTTTTTTTTGAGACAGAGTCTCACTCTGTTGCCCAGGCTAGAGTGCCGTGGCATCAGCCTAGCTCATGGCAACCTCAAACTCCTGGGCTCAAGCGATCCTTCTGCCTCAGCCTCCCAAGTAGCTGGGACTATAGGCATGCACCACCATGCCTGGCTAATTTTTTCTATATATTTTAGTTGGCCAATTAATTTCTTTCTATTTTTTAGTAGAGATGGGGTCTCACTCTTGCTCAGGCTGGTTTCAAACTCCTGAGCTCAAATGATCTGCCCACCTCAGCCTCCCAGAGTGTTAGGATTACAGGTGTGAGCCACCATGCCACCCAACCTAGAACTTTATATCATAAAAAATTCGAATATCTACAAAAGAAAGACTGATGAATGTCCATGACATATCACCTATATTTCTCATCCTGTCTATTGGCTTTTCACAATTTTTTTTGAGACCAGAGTCTCACTCTGTTGCCCTGAGTAGAGTGCATTGGCATCATTATAGTTCACAGCAACCTCAAACTCCTCGTCTCAAGGGATCCTCCTGCCTCAGCCTCCCGAGTAGCTGGGACTACAGGTATATGCCACAATGCCCAGCTGATTTTTCTATTTTTATTAATAGAGACAGGTTCTTATTCTTGCTCAGGCTGGTCTCAAACTCCTGAGCTCAAGCAATCCCCCCACCTCAGCCTCTCAGAGTGCTAGGATTACAGGTATGAGCCACTGCGACTAGCAATTTTTTTCCTAGAGTATTTTGAGACAAATTCTTAGATCGTATCAGTTTACTAGTACATACTTCATATACTAAATTTTTGAAATTTTAGTTACCCCTAAGAAAAGAAAGGAGAAATTTATAGCTGATAGAACAATCTGTCCTCTTAACAGAATTTTCATAGTCTTTAGGAATTTTTCTTAATTTTCTGTTTTCATTTCCTTCATAAATTGTTCTTTTAAGTTTCATAATTGTATTGAATTAAAATATTTAAATTCAAGTAGAACGTTTTATGCTTAATTGAGAGTTCTCAAATAATAAACTGTCCTCAAATAAAATTAAATTCTTTAATTTTACTCCCAAATCAACAAAAATTTACAGGTTATATACTTGAATGTTAAATAAGTTGTGTAGGCCGGGCGGGCGTGGTGGCTCACGCCTGTAATCCTAGCACTGTGGGAGGCCAAGGTGGGCGGATTGCTCGAAGTCTGAAACCAGCCTGAGCAAGACCTGTCTCTACTAAAAATAGAAAGAAATTAATTGACCAACTAACAATATATATACAAAAAATTAGCCGGGCATGGTAGCGCATGCCTGTAGTCCCAGCTACTTGGGTGGCTGAGGCAGTAGGATCGCTTGAGCCCAGGAGATTGAGGTTGCTGTGAGCTGGGCTAATGCCACGGCACTCACTCTAGCCTGGGCAACAAAGTGAAACTCTGTCTCAAAATAAAATTAAAATAAAATAAAATAAAATAAAATAAAATATAAATAAAATGTTGTGTAGTTTACAGGTTATATACTTGAAGGTTAAATAAGTATGTAGTTTATCTTTTACTAGTTAGCTTAATTCACTTATTCTTAGGATATCCCATAATTCAGTACTATTCTAAGTTCTTGTATAAATTACCTTATAGTAAGACTATTCTATTTAATATATATTTATTCACTCTTAGGCATCTAGGTTATTAAGAAGTCACCTGTAGGCTGGGCGTAGTGACTTATGCTTGTGATCCTAGCACTCTGGGAGGCCGAGGCTGGCGGATCGTTTCAGCTCAGGAGTTCGAGACCAGCCTGAGCAAGAGCAAGACCCCATCTCTACCCAAAATAGAAAGAAATTAGCTGGACAACTAAAAATATACAGAAAAAATTAGCCAGACATGGTGGCGCATGCCTGTAGTCCCAGCTACTTGTGGGGTTGAGGCAGGAAGATTGCTTGAGCCCAGGGGTTTGAGGTTGCCGTGAGCTAGGCTGACCCCACGGCCCTCTAGCCCGGGCAAGAGAGCGAGACTCTGTCTAAAAAAGAAAAAAAAAAGTCACCTGTTCATCAGAAATGTTTATTTTTTTTTAGTAAAATTAATCATTCCCTTGAGAATGTGTTTAAAGTCCTAGATTTGAAGTTTAGATTCTGCTTTGGTTTGTTTTTGCTGTTATTGCTGTTTTAAGAAAATTGTTGGCCGGGCGTGGTGGCTCACACCTGTAATTCTAGCACTCTGGGAGACCAAGTCAGGAGGATCGCTCAAGGTCAGGAGTTCCAGACCAGCCTGAGCAAGAGCAAGACCCCATCTCTACTATAAATAGAAAGAAATTAATTAGCCAACTAAAAATATATAGAAAAAATTAGCTGGGCATGGTGGCACATGCCTGTAGTCCCAGCAACATGTGGGGCTGAGGCAGGAAGATCACTTTAGCCCAGGAGTTTGAGGTTGTTATGAGCTAGGCTGACCCCACGGCACTCACTCTAGCCTAGGCAACAGAGTGAGACTGTCTCAAAAAAAGAAAAGAAAAGAGGCTGGGCGAGGTGGCTCACGCCTGTAATCCTAGCACTCTGGGAGGCCGAGGCAGGCGGATCACTCGAGGTCAGGAGTTTGAAACCAGCCTGAGCAAGAGCGAGACCCCGTCTCTACTATAAATAGAAAGAAATTAATTGGCCAACTAATATATAGAGAAAAAATTAGCCAGGCATGGTGGCGCATGCCTGTAGTCCCAGCTACTTGAGAGGCTGAAGCAGCAGGATTGCTTGAGCCCAGGAGTTTGAGGTTGCTGTGAGCTAGGCTGACGCCATGGCACTCACTTTAGCCTGGGCAACAAAGTGAGACTCTGTCTCAAAAAAAAAAAAAAAGAAAAGAAAAGAAAATTGTCAAATTATGAATCTTCTTTATGTCATAGATTACCCTAGGTTCTATAGGTGAAATTTAGGGGATCTATAACTCTCTGGGATGCTATTAAGAGGAATGCAAGAATAATGACTCCATCCAAGGTGTCATATGGAGTCTTATCTCCCAGTCTTCACTTGGACTTGAAACTCACCAGTAGCATCTTTCTGTCTCCCCTCTACCAATTCAGATATTATCCATCCTTTAAAATTCCATTCAAAAGTTTCATCTCTATCATGAAATCTTCCTAGATATTTAAGACCTTCATTTATTTCAACACTTCTCTGTAGCATACCACTTTAATGTAGATCACACAAGTCTGTGCTTGTTCTGTGTTGTCTCTCTGTTATAACTATATTATGAGGACAGAGGACAGAGCAGGTATCTTAACCCCTTTTAGTGTTTTCAAAGCTTTGCATAGTATTGCAATAAATTCTTTTTTTTTTTTTTTTGAGACAAAGTCTCACTTTGTTGCCCAGGCTAGAGTAAGTGCCCTGACGTCAGCCTAGCTCACAGCAACCTCAAACTCCTGGGCTCAAGTAATCCTTCTGCCTCAGCCTCCCAAGTAGCTGGGACTACAGGCATGTGCCACCATGTCCGGCTAATTTTTTCTGTATATATTAGTTGGCCAATTAATTTCTTTCTATTTATAGTAGAGACGGGGTCTCGCTCTTGCTCAGGCTGGTTTCGAACTCCTGACCTCGAGCAATTCGCCCGCCTCGGCCTCCCAGAGTGCTAGGATTACAGGCGTGAGCCACGGTGCCTGGCCATAAATTCTTGATTAATTACAATATAGGGAAGAATCTTAGTAGTCTAAGGAAAAGGAGATGAAATTTATATCTAAGCACTATTTGCCTCCAAAATCATATTGAAACAATTATTACACATGCCATTTGAAGGTATTGGTATAAAAATGGTTCTTTATCAATTATTTCTAAGGCCACTGAGTTTGTACTTTACATAGTCTTAGAATTTTAACATTTTGATTCATATAGTGGCCAATTTTGTCCAGTTTACTAGAAAACAGATTCAGAGAGAGATTGAGTATTTCTGCTTTATTTAGTAGGTATAAACCCTGGACAGTGGGAGAGAGGAAAAGGGAGGATGGCAGGAAAGGAAGAGAAGCAATGCACAGGTAGGTTACATGGAAAAACTCTGCCACAGCGCAGTTAGTCAGTGAGAGGGAGGGAGGAGGCGGACTGATCTGCCACACTCCGTCTCCTATTTCTATTGGCCAAAGTTCATATCAACTGTAGTTAACACCCCAGCTCTCTGAATTGTGTCATCCTTTGGCAGTCATTTGGGAAGCCAGATACCACCGTCTTTAGTGTGGTGTTTCATCCAAGTCCCAGCTTGATGGAAGGAGCCAGAAACTCCAAATGCCTGACTGGAACAGCAGCAGCCAAGAGCAGCCAACATCACGGATAAGCAACTGGTCAGCCCCAGGAAGCAGAACCATGCAGGTCCCAAAATAGTTAGCTGTGTGCACGGCTGAGACAGAGCAGCCAGCCTGTGGGGGCAGAGGGAATCTGAGAAAGTGCATCAGATGTCTCTGATATATATATATATGCCTGCCATAAGTTTCAGAGGACAGGAAGACCATCTCATATTTTCTCTGAGAATTCTTTCCCTGAATTTTCAAAAGCAGCATGATACATTAGTCAGTAATCAAGTGGAAACCCTCAGCTTTCATTCTTTGTGCATATAACAGGGATCTTTGCTCACTTGAATGGAATTATATTATAGCATGAATGAGATAGAGAGGGATCCCTTTTGTCCATCTACACCATTTTGGGGTGAGCAGTAGGAAATAGCTTCTCCATACTCTATGTAAGACATGATCTATAAATAATATGTGACAAACAAAAATTTATTCTATGGAAATTGTATAAATTTATCAGAGGATTCAAATATGCAGCTTCCACAAGGAAGTGGGCTATTGGCAAATTTCTCCTTACATAAGCCCTAAGAGAGAACAACACAATTTGAAGTTTTCTATGCAATGACAACTTTCCACTGTAGGCCTGGCCCCTTAGGGGAGGGAGTAAGCCCACTTTCCTTTCATCCAGGGAAATAGGTAATATTTTCAGGGCCTGGAACATGAGTACAAATGAAGGCTACTGTCTATAGGCTACCCCCACCTTCTCTTTCCACTTCCTGCACAGACACACACGGGAGGGGCCTCTGGAGTATTCATATGGACACTCCAGCCCATTCATCTAAGGGGTACAGACCACAGCAGTGGAGTGCCTCAGAGAAGACAGGTATAGGGAAGGGATACGGCGGGTTCTCATGTGTGTTCCAGCCTGTTTGGGCAAGGAATTCAGGAGTCCCAGAAAGCCAAGCATGGTCTACAAGGGGGGTTGTCCTAAGGAAATCACAAAATTGCATATCTTGCTATAGATGGTTGAGAGCATTAGTGGACCCCTAGTGCTCTGCTCAGGCCTAGAGGCCTTTCCATGAGTTTGCATGGGTAGTGTCAGTACTGCTTGTGGTCTGCAGATGACATACTGGCATTTTGGGGTGAGTGGCTACATATATTTCTTTTGAGAGATCAAAAGCTTTATTTCTTACACAGAAATTTTTGTTTTGTTATTCTAGTATATAATCCAACCAAATAATTTATTATTGAAATTCAACAGCTTATATACTGCAGCACTTATTTTGAACAGAGAAGATAAAGCAGAATGGTATAAAGATGTTAGGAATTACATGGCGAGAGATTACTAGGTGATAATTATAGCTTTAATTCAAATTATATATTATAAAATACTTGCTTTGTTTCTCTTATAGAGGGAAAGATATGGAGGATTTGAGCCAATCTCCCAACCTTATTTCTCAGAGAAATCCCTTGGAAATAATTTATTCTTCTGCCATGAAATGATATCATATATTATTTTGATTACAATTTATTCCATTTTGCTCTTCAATCTGAGAGATTTATTATATCCTGTGAGAAAGTAGTTAGTGGCTTATTTTATACTCCTTAACTCACACATCTAATTAGATGAGCAAAACACAATTAACATCTAAATTTCACACCATTTTAGAAAGAAAAAAATCTTTGCTGAAAGCCAGTTCCGAGTCTTAAGAAATGAATTGCCTGTTAACTGAAAGGACCAAACAGGGAAAGGTTTGAAAGCACAATAACAAGCCTGTGAGGCTCACTCAAAGCACCAGAAGAGAACGCAGCTCCCATGCAGGTGCCCAGCATTGCCCCCCATCTTGAACAGTAGCAAAAGCTAAAAGACTCCCCCAAACCCACACCCCACCCTTTAAAAAATGAAAATATACAGAAAAAATAGCTAGGAGAGAGGTTTTTGAATGTTCTCATCACAAAGAAATAAATGTTTAAGGTGATAGAGATGCTAATTTAATGTCTATACAATGTATAACATGTATCAAAATATCATGTTATATGGGCCGGGCGCGGTGGCTCACGCCTGTAATCCTAGCTCTCTGGGAGGCCGAGGCGGGCGGATTGCTCGAGGTCGGGAGTTCAAAACCAGCCTGAGCAAGAGCGAGACCCCGTCTCTACTATAAATAGAAAGAAACTAATTGGCCAACTAATATATATAGAAAAAATTAGCCGGGCATGGTGGCGCATGCCTGTAGTCCCAGCTACTTGGGAGGCTGAGACAGAAGGATCGCTTGAGCCCAGGAGTCTGAGGTTGCTGTGAGCTAGGCTGACGCCACGGCACTCACTCTAGCCTAGGCAACAAAGTGAGACTCTGTCTCAAAAAAAAAAAAAAAAAAATATCATGTTATACCCCATAAATATGTAAAATTAATATGTATCAATCATAGGCCAGATATGGTGGCTCACACCTATAATTGTAGCACTTTGGGAGGCCAAGGTGGAAGGATCGCTTAAGGCCAGGAGTTCCAAGACCAGCCAGGGTAACAGATCACCATCCCTAAGAAAAATAAAGTGTCAATCATAAATTAAAAAAAAAAACACACAGCTTTTACCAAGTAAGATGTTTATCTCACACTATCTGCTTCTAGCCAGACCTAGCATTCTCTTCCAGTCATTTTTTTTTTTTTTTTTTTTTTTTGAGACAGAGTCTCACTCTGTTGCCCAGGCTAGAGTGCCGTGGCGTCAGCCTAGCTCACAGCAACCTCAAACTCCTGGGCTCAAGCAATCCTACTGCCTCAGCCTCCCAAGTAGTTGGGACTACAGGCATGCGCCACTATGCCTGGTTAATTTTTTTCTATATATATTAGTTGGCCAATTAATTTCTTTCTTTTTATTTATTTATTTATTTATTTTGAGACAGAGTCTCCCTTTGTTGCCTAGGCTAGAATGAGTGCCGTGGCATCAGCCTAGCTCACAGCAACCTCAAACTCCTGGGCTCAAGCAATCCTTCTGCCTCAGCCTCCCAAGTGGCTGGGACTACAGGCATGCGCCACCATGCCCGGCTAATTTTTTCTATATATATTAGTTGGCCAATTAATTTCTTTCTGTTTATAGTAGAGACGGGGTCTCGCTCTTGCTCAGGCTGGTTTTGAACTCCTGACCTCGAGCCCGCCTCGGCCTCCCAGAGAGCTAGGATTACAGGCGTGAGCCACTGCGCCCGGCCGCTTTCTATTTATAGTAGAGACAGGGGTCTCACTCTTGCTCAGGCTGGTTTTGAACTCCTGACCTCGAGCAATCCACCCACCTCGGCCTCCCAGAGTGCTAGGATTACAGGTGTGAGCCACTGAGCCTGGCCCTCTTCCAGTCTTTTATTAGCCATATGGTCTTAGGCAAATTACTTAGCTTCTCTGACCCAGTGTCCTGGTCTCTACTACATGGAGATAATAAACCTACCTATGGCCACTTAAAGAATTATTTGAAACAATGCACATAAACACTTTTGGAAACTAGTGAGTTATATTGTTTTGTTTTGTTTTTGAGACAGAATCTTACTCTGTTGCCCAGGCTAGAGTGCCATGGCATCAGCCTAGCTCACAGCAACCTCAAACTCCTGGGCTCAAGCAATTCTAGTGCCTCAGCCTCCCAGGCAGCTGGGACTACAGGCATTCGCCACCATGCCTGGCTAATTTTTTCTATATGAATTTTTATTTGACCAATTAATTTCTTTCTATTTTTAGTAGAGATGGGGGTCTCGCTCTTGCTCAGGCTGGTTTTGAACTCCTGACCTTGAGGGATCTCTCCTGCCTTAGCCTCCCAGAGTGCTAGGATTACAGGCTTGAGCCACCACACCTGGCCCTAGTGGGTTCTTTATCTAAGTTTCCACACCACCTCCTACCACTTAAATATAAGAGGAAATTGGAAGCCACAGTGTTCCTACCTTGTTATGTTTGGTGCCTAGAAATTCAAACTTATGGCACAGGAAATAGCACAGACTCTAATGCTGGAATTGACAGACAGCCAGGGATGGGAAGATGGCTGTGCCATTCTTACCTGAGAATTATTTAACTCTATCAATACAGATTCTCAAACGAATAAGCAATAACTTTTATTTTATTTTACATATCTATATCTACTTTTAAAATATTTTACTATTTAGGAATTTGGGCTTTTGAAACAATTTTTGCTCCACATATTAAGGGATATTTTAATGACACCCTGGGACTCGGCTTACACTATCATGTAAAAAAATGAATTGGCTGGGATGTGATGTTCTTGGCAACTAAAAATAGCCTGGTTTCTGTCCTTTCCATCACAATGCCAAGAGGCTCCTTTCAGTTCTCAAAGGTGTGTGGTCACTAAAACATGAACCAAACTGAAGTGTTTGACATGGAACTTTAGCTTGAGGACTTCAGAATATGTATTCCTCAAAGCTGAGCTTGTGGTGCCTTATTCATGAAAAAACGGTAAATATTTAATTAATATGTTATAGAAATAAACCTTTTGTTATCCAAATAGCATAGAGAATATTTAAAAATGATAAAATTTCAGATTTTTCTACAAGAGAAAAATCAACACCAATGATTTATTTAACATCTATATATTTAATGCTCTACTAATTATAAATTTTATTTATTTAGCAGTAGTAGAAACCATAAACATGGACAGGTAATGCAAATTATTTCTATTCTATACAAATAATCAGGTAATAATTATGGTAAAAATGAATAAAGCGTCATTGATAAAGATGAGGCCTTATTTATTTGAGTTTTATTTCCTCTCCAAAGTCCCAAACTAGTCATCCAAAAACTGATTCATGGCTGGGCACGGTGGCTCACGCCTGTAATCCTAGCACTCTGGGAGGCCAAGGTGGGCAGATTGTTCGAGGTTGGGAGTTCGAAACCAGCCTGAGCAAGAGTGAGACCCCGTCTCCACTATAAATAGAAAGAAATTAATTGGCCAACTAATATAGATAGAAAAAATTAGCCAGGCATGGTGTGCATGCCTATAGTCCCAGCTACTAGGGAGGCTGAAGCAGAAGGATTACTTGAGCCCAGGAGTTTGAGGTTGCTGTGAGCTAGGCTGACACCAGGGCACTCACTCTAGCCTGGGCAACAAAGTGAGACTCTGTCTCAAACAACAACAAAAAAAGTGATTCATTTTAGGTAGTTCCAGATTTTTCTTATTCCTTTTTGCTACCCCAGGGATATATCAATGATTAGCAGAATAAAATATGGTATAAATTAATTAGAGAGTTGGACTATATAATTTCTAAGGTTTCTTCCAGATTTAATATTTTAAATTTTATTATAATAACATTTCACAAATAATACAAAGAGAGAGGAGAAAAATATGATCATAGCAACAATGAACTAATTGAAACACCTGAGGTGTAGAATCCTTTCTAGTAATCCAATCAGGTGATTTTTCTTTGATGGGTTTGAATTTACATGGGACTTCACTATTGTAAAGGGAATTACAATAACTCAAAAGAACTGAGAACCCTAGAGAGTAAGCAACATACTGAAAGTTATGTCAATCTAGTACAAATTTGTGAAAATTATCATATGTCACGTGTTTAAAATCTTTAGGCTGGGTGCGGTGGCTCACGCCTGTAATCTTAGCACTCGGGAGGCCAAGGTGGGAGGATTGCCTAAGGTCAGGAGTTTGAAACCAGCCTGAGCAAAAGCAAGACCCCGTTTCTACTAAAAAAAATAGAAAGAAATTGATTGACCAACTAAAAATATATAGAAAAAAAAAATTAGCTGGGCCTTGTGGCACATGCCTGTAGTCCCAGCTACTTGGGAGGCTGAGACAGGAGGATCGCTTGAGCCCAGGAGTTTGAAGTTGCTGTGAGCTAGGCTGATGCCCCAGCACTCGAGCTGGGGCAGCAGAGTGAGACTCTGTCTTAAAAAAAAAAAAAGAGTTAAAAATCTTTAAATAGGTCAGGCGCAGTGGCTCATGCCTGTAATCCTAGCACTCTGGGAGGCCAAGGCAGGGGATCCCTCAAGATCAGGAGTTTGAAACCAGCCTGAGCAAGAGCAAGACCCGGTCTCTACTAAAAATAGAAAGAAATTAATTGGCCAAATAAAAATATATAGAAAAAATGAGCCAGGCATGGTGGCACATGCCTGAATCCTAGCTACTCAGGAGGGTGAGGCAGAAGGATCACTTGAGCCCAGGAGTTTTAAGTTGCTGTGAGTTGGCTGACGCCACGGCCCTCTAGCCAGGCCAACAGAGTGAGACTAGGTCTCAAAAGAAAAAAAAAATCTTTAAATAAGCTTGTTAGATTTTATTTCTCCCTTCTTTTAATGTGAGCTGTTTGCTAAGTAGTATTTTTGAGAAATATGTGAATTTAGAAGCACAGTGACATAAAGTGGAGTCCAACTTTATTTCTAGTGAACTGTGTGGCCTTGCATCACTCTCTTTCCTTGTCCTTCCATTTACTCATCTGCAAAATTATAGAATTGAACTAAATGATCAGTAAAGCCCCTATGGGCTCTAAATCATCACTAATCACCACTAATGAGGTTTTGATCCTTTTGAAAGTTCTGAATATTTTCAAAAATTTTGGTTTATCAAATGCTTCTCTAGCAGAGCTAGGACTACAATTAGAAATTCAGTATTTACATTTGAGTGAGTGAAAATAGAGAAGAAAAAGATATACATAGAAACAGGCACATAGTTTAAGAAAGTGATAGTCTATTTCCCAGCTCTATCCAGACTGCAACATTGCGCCTACAAAGTGTTTATTTTAAGCTCTTGCCATAAAATCTAGCTAACCTAAGATAAAATGTCAGGGAGTATAAAAATGTAGCAATTGTTACTATTTGTTTCCTGTTTGTTCTGCTTTTATCTTTCATCTTCTTTGTTGTTGATAAACAAGATTGATTTTTAACATCTGGGAGCCTTACTCAGACAACTGAGGTAAAACTAATCCATCGATTGGCTCTCCTGCATCAAATCATATTCATATTCTCTCTCTTCCTCTTCCCCTACCCCCTCTCAATGATTTTAAACAGATAAAGCCTGAAGATAGTTATGCTAAAAAGTCATATAGATTTGAAGTCTGCCATGTTGGGCACAGTGCCTCAATCTGCCAGTTACGTGAAAAAGGAAAATGGAGTAAATGTGCTAAGAGAAAGGAAAAGGAGATACCAGTTGAACCAAGTGAGGATGGAAAAAGGGAGATTCCTTGGTCGCTGACAGCTTCACAGTTTACAGCCTCATTTCCCATGAAGTCTGAATATATTTTATTTTATTTTTTTATTTATTTACAGACAGAGTCTTGCTCTGTCGCCTGGGCTAGAGTGAAGTGGTGTCATCATAGCTCACTGCAACCTCAAACTCCTGGGCTCAAAGGATCCTCCTGCCTCAGCCTCCTGAGTAGCCAGGGCTACACAGGTGTGGGCCACCACCCCTGGCTAACTTTTCTATTTTTAGTAGAAACGGGGTCTCACTTTTGCTCAGGCTGGTCTAGAACCCCTGACCTTAAGCAATCCTCTTACCTTGGCCTCCCAGAGTGCTAGGATTATATGCGTGAGGTACCTCACCTGATTTTATGAGATCTTTATTATCTATTATCCTCATCCCCTTTATTTGAACTAATTTGGGTAGATTTCTGTTCCTCACTAACAAAAAGAGCTGACACTAAAATGGCTGGGAATATACTCCAGGGACTGTCTGTAGAGCTGGAATGATCTATGACAGCCAGTGAGGTCCTTTCAAGCAGAACTTGGAAGGACTTCATGGAAATGTCTAAGTTCTTGGTTCACAATGCTCTATGTTGCTAGTTTACTGGAAACAATAAAATGAGTGCCTAACCTGTACTTAACTGACCTAAAATGCTTTCTGAGAGATACACTGGAAACTGAGGGAGACTGGGGGGTCTAATTCAGTGGAGCAGTGGGTACCCACTGGACATGTGCTCACCCGTCCTTATCAGCCATACCTTATAACTCTATTTTACCTTTCAGTAAATAGCAGCACTCATTGAAAGAAAGTCAGTTTTCTAAATTTTAGAAACTTTTAGAAATCTGATACAGTTCTAATTTTAGCAGTTAAATCAGAATGTGGCCACTTTATTACTTATTAGCACTGGATTAAGGAATGTATAATTTCAAAATTGAGAAATCAAGATCATTTTTTAGCCAAAAAAAGAAAAAAATCAAAATTATTTCAAATTTGGGAATCAAAATTTGAAACAACTCTCACTGAGATACATCGGATCAAATGTTTTGAATGTTTTGAACGTGGTAGCACACGTTTGAGGGAGTTGATGCTAAATGATTTTTTATTAGGATGTGTGGGTCCCTGCCTAGGTGTATTTAAACCTCTCTTCTCCCTGCTCCCCAACAAAAAGCAATTTTATTGCTCTATTATTTAATAATAATACTTTAAGCTTTTGAAATTGACTTGTACCTAATACTAATGGTTAATACTTAAATTCAAATTTCAAATAATATTAAAGAAGTAATATATACATTTTACTTTCAGAGCTAACTCAAACTGCTTTAAATCTAACCTATTGCACATTAGAATATTTATAATTATTCTTTTCACATGGTTCATATGACATCATCTGATTTAAGGGACACTTCAGCAATAAATAATTAATTTGCTAGAAAAGGGTATAATAGGAATATAATAATATGTAGATAATTAAAATAATAAAAATTGAAGAAATCTGAGATAGCAACTGAAAAGAATCTGGTTTTACTTGAATACTACATCTTTAATAGACCATGGTAGTATTTGGACTGAACAGAATTCACAGTTGATATTGTAAGCTTGAAGTAAACACACAGAATATGCTCGTTAGTGTGGACTGAACAAGCTACAGGAAGTAACAAGGCCAGAAATGTATTCTCATTGTAAGTTCAACATGGTTAATCCTACCAAATGGAGATTGCTGCCTGCATCTTTCAAAAACTAAAAAAAAAAAAAAAAAAGAGAGTTCAGAGTTCTATCTACTTTGCCTCTCTTATTACCTAAGATTTCTTACTTGTGATGCAGTGATCCTGCTCTGGTCTCATAGGTTTACTCACAAGAACAATCTGAATTGCACTTTGTTTTTTACTTGCCATTTTGTGACTGTCATAATTGTTATAAGGGACTAACGCAAAGCATAGCTCTGTTATATAAACAACAAAATAACATTGTTGGATTTAATATTGCTCAACTGTGAAAATAATTCATTAACTCAGTCTTCACCCCATTTGTGTCTGTCATTTCCTACAAATTGAAGGTTATTTCCATTGCATGAACTGGTAACACAACTGAAAGCCAGGCATATTTATTTATCCATTACCTTTTGAAAGGATTATAGATAATCATCAACTACATCATGCTACACCTACACCTACAAAGAATTAATAAATGCCTATTTTCTGAACCTAAGTAGAGTCTTTTATAGTTCCATTTTTTTCAGCCACTTTGTCCACTTTGTTCTGAGTCATAATAATAATGTTCATACATAATAGCTAACTTTGAGTTTTAAAGTTTTTCATTTTTTAAGTTTTGAGTTTTTAATTAATATGATTAATTTAATATTTATAAGAACCTTATAAAAACTTTGTGAAAAAACAAAATAGAACCACTAGTTAGAAATCTGACATAAGAGAGATACAATATACAGGTCTGTAGGGACAAAGTAGACAGAATGCCAAATGTCTTTTTTTTTTTAAAGACTGGGACAATTTCATTTGGTAGGACCAACCATGTTGACTTTTACAATGATAAGATATTTCTGGTCTTGTTTATATTGTGTAGTTGTACAGTATAAGGGAGCTACTAGTAGTATCTCTTTTCATATATAATGACTAAGTAACTTGTTCCAAGTTACAGAGGTATCAAGGGATAGTGCTAAGGTTCAAATCTGGGCAGTCTGGCTCCCAAATCCTTGCTGTAAACCACTGTTATGTAGCTCCTGTGCCCATATGGCATAAATTAAAGGCCAGAGCAAAGTAGAGTCCTCTCTAAAACTGAGAGCAGCAGAGCTGTGTATATCCACAAGTGCACACCTTCATCTGCTGCTATTCACCAGAGCCACATCCTTCAGCAGGCGACAGGTCCAGGTCCCTTATTAGAGGGTCTGGTTAAGGGCTTTTCTGACTCCCCATAGCCCTACCCTCTGACTCTTCAGGCAATGTGATGAATACAGACACCCATTAAGGCTCCCTTTTCCTTTGGGTCTCATTTTCTGAAGGAAGAAGTCCATTTCCTACATAGTCTATGGTAAAGATAGGACAGGACTAGTCTTAGCCAACATTATAGGATGGAGAACATTTCTTTGTTACTTTCTCAGCTAGCAAAAGCCATTTCTCAGCCTCTTGATGTACTCAGAACCTAACCTCCTATTGACACTCGATACCTCACATTGAGCTGCCTTTGGGCTGTCCACTGTGGCCTTCCACACAGTACTGCCCTCTATCTTCAGCTCGTTCTCCAAATTGCCTTTCTTTCTGTGGAAGAAAGTGCTAGTTATTTTGTATGCCCTATCTTCCATAACAATAGAACACCCATTTGCTGGCAACCTTGTAGTTGGTCATTGCCATGTGACTAAGTTTTACCCAATGGGATATAAACATATTGATGGGGTTCAGGACACACTTCCCCAAAATATAGCACCATGACATTTGAGGAAAAAGCAGAAAGGTCACTCTCACCATTTCCTGTCCTTCTTCCCTGAAGTAGGCCATAGGATCCTCTTTGAGAGGTACCCTCCAATGTTCAGAGAAAAGGGAACGCTCTTATCTCTGAAGACACAGAGACACAGAGAAGAATCTGAATGAACAAACCTTGCTAAGTTTCCCCCAGATTATCACCACCACTAGATCATACTGTCTTTGTCCAATCATAATTCTATAATTATTCACCTCTTTATCAAACCTAAGCATTAAAAAAACCTACCAGTTTATCTGTTTCTTTTGTCTTCACTTTCTTCTGAGGTCTCCTCTGTCACATAACACATATATTGAATAAATGTGGATGCTTTTCTCTTGTTGATCAATCTTTTGTTATGGAAGCCTCAGCCATGAACCTAGCAACAGGTGAGGAAAAAAATATTTTCTCCCCTACAATATATTGTATGTATAATTTACTGGAAATGTCCTTAAAGGAAGGTAATGTACCCTTCCTTCCCCCATCCTCTTTCCTGCTGGCTGGAATGTAGATTTAATTTCTGGTATGAAACACAGCAGATAGCAAGACACGAGGAGCCTAAGTCTCTAAACATCATGGAATGCCACACCAGACTCAGACTGACAACCTATCTCATAGACTAAAATGACTTCCGGAATATGACAGAGAGACAAACTCCTACCTTGTTTAAGCTACTATTATATGGATATTTTTGTTACTTACAAGCAAATTTAACCTAACTATTCCCTCCTTCTACTACTGATCAGCAAAACTTGTGACTTTGCTGAAACAATAACTAGCATATTTTGTTTTCTTAGCTGAATAGCTATAAATAAAAGCACTTTACTTGGTACATGGTTTTTTCCATTTATATTTAATGATTTGGGGGCTGGAGAAGTAATTTCTTAGCAGCTCATAGGAAGATTCCTCTTACACAGAGGGAGTGTTTACTTGATCAGAGCTCTATAAAAAAAATTTGGGGTATGGAATGGATATTAGATATTAGAAAAATATTAATTTTCTCAGGTGTGATAGTGATAATGTGATTATATAAGAGAATGTTCTTATTTTTAGGTTATGCTGGCTAAAGTATTAAGGTAAAAGTGTCATGATGTTTGCAATGTGTTTCCATAAAGATAGATAAAGTGTATATGCCACAATGTCAATTGTTGAATCTAGTTGGAGGGTATAAAGGTGATTTCTATATAATTCTTTCAGCTTTTCTGAAATTTAAAAATACTTCTGTATTTTATTTTATTTTATTTTATTTTGAGATAGAGTTTCTCTCTGTTGCCCGGGCCGTGGCATCAGGCTAGCTCACAGCAACCTCAAACTCCTGGGCTCAAACAATCCTTCTGCCTCAGCCTCTCGAGTAGCTGGGACTACAGGCATGCGCCACCATGCCTGGCTAATTTTTTCTATATATTTTCAGTTGTCCAATTAATTTATTTCTATTTTTAGTAGAGACAGGGGTCTCACTCTTGCTCAGGCTGGTTTGGAACTCGTGACCTTGAGCAGTCCTCCCGCCTCAGCCTCCCAGAGAGCTAGGATTAAAAGTGTGAGCCATCGCGCTAGATGTGTATTTTAAAAATATTCTATAATAAAAATATAGGGAAGAATATCCCTAATAGGATGAAAGACCTCTTAGTCAATTCAGATGTTAGTCTCATTTATTTCAATCAGACTACTTTCTTCCTTATGTAGGGGTTGAAAGGTGTGATACCTTTTCCTCACCCTGTTATAGGAGTGTTGTCTGTAAAGGTCACAGCTGACACTCCTATAACAAAAGACAAATTAGTAAGAGAAAAGCATAACTAATTTATATAATTAAAGTTTTACATGGAAGTCATTTGTAAAGGACCTAATAAAAAGATTTTAGCCTTTTCAGACTTCCATATTGAGATTTGTCTGAAAGAGAGTGTAATCATTGTGAATGATTCACCAATACTTCTTTTTTTTTTTTTTTTTTTTTTTTGAGACAGAGTCTCGCTTTGTTGCCCAGGTTAGAGTGAGTGCCATGGCGTCAGCCTAGCTCACAGCAACCTCAAACTCCTGGGCTCAAGCAATCCTTCTGCCTCAGCCTCCCGAGTAGCTGGGACTACAGGCATGCGCCACCATGCCCGGCTAATTTTTTCTATATATTAGTTGGCCAATTAATTTCTTTCTATGTATAGTAGAGACGGGGTCTCACTCTTGCTCAGGCTGGTTTTGAACTCCTGACCTCGAGCAATCCGCCTGCCTCGGCCTCCCAGAGTGCTAGGATTACAGGCGTGAGCCACCGCACCCGGCCTCCAATACTTCTTGAATCAAATTACTTCCTTAAGCTCTAAATCGCCCACCCATGGGGTGTGTGTGTTGGGTGGTGGGAGTGATACATCTCATAATCTCAACACACTAATCAGACTTGATCATGACTTTAGACTCCTGGGAGGCATGTACAAATTCCCCAGGAAAAGTGGCCACTCCTCAGAGAACAATGGGTTTGTTTCACAAAGTCCCTCAGGAGGTTCCATACCTTATATTACAAAAACTTATGGAAACAGAGGGGAGAGGAAATAAAAGAGGGAAGGATCCAGAAGGAAGCAGAAACAGCACTGAAGGGAAGAATCAACATCCTTAATAAAGACAAAAGAGGAAAAGGTCAAAAAGGAGGGATAAGCAGTAATGTGAATCCTTGGTTTAGGTAGGATTAGCGTTGAGAATAGGAAAATTAACTTGATAGTTAAATAAACACTTGTGATATTGGAGAAAGAATTTCCATAACCTGTAGCAGAAACTAGATTACGAACACACAAGAAAGAGTGGCTGATGATGAAGTGGAGGTAAATCACAAGATGGCAAATGCATAAATTTCTCCAAAGAGACCAAGAGCCTGGTCTAGACAGGGCACTACACTGAACACCAGCTGGCTTCATGAGTACATGACCTCTGCATTCACACAGGACCCTGCACTCAGAAGTTTCCTGGGTTGGCTTAATGCTCTGATGTTCCTGTCTTGAAATTCTTAATTATTTTTGAACACGGAGTCCTGCTCTTCATTTTGCAATAAGCCCCACAAATTATGCAGTAGGTCTATAGGGCACTGAAGAGGACACAAAATATTTCATTCAAAAATAAATAAATGAATCGCCTACTACAGAGGCAGGCACTATTGTAGTCCCTGGAAATACAATTAAAAATGTTGTGAACAAGGCCATGCGTGGTGGCTCACGCCTGTAATCCTAGCACTTTGGGAGGCCGAGGCGGGCGGATTGCTCAAGATCAGGAGTTCGAAACCAGCCTGAGCGAGACCCCCATCTCTACCAAAAATAGAAATAAATTAATTGACCAACTAAAAATATATATACAAAAAATTAGCCGGCATGGTGGTGCATGCCTGTGGTCCCAGCTACTCGGGAGGCTGAGGCAGTAGGATCGCTGAGCCCCGGAGATTGAGGTTGCTGTGAGCTAGGCTGACGCCATGGCACTCACTCTAGCCTGGGCAACAAAGTGAGACTCTGTCTAAAAAAAATAAATAAATAAAAATAAAAATAAAAATGTTGTGAACAAAACAGATATGTGATAGAAAATCTTTTAAAAAAGGTTGTTACCCTCAAGAATATTAAATGTAAATACAGCTATGACATTACACTTCAGCACCTTAGTCATAGGACCTATATCATATTGGTCAATTTATTCAACTTACCTAAGCCTTAGGCTATTTATCTAAAAAATAATAATAATAATAATAGAACCTCCTACCTAAGGTAGTTAGGGGAATTAAATGAGATCAGAAACATAAGGTAGTTAGCCCAGTACAAGGTACCTGGTAAGTATTCAATAATGTGACTATGATGAATTTCCAACACCTAGCATTGCCTGGCACATATTAAATAGTAAGAGTTCAATAAATGCCTTTGTTAAGTAGGGGGAAAAGGAAATTTCAGATTAGTTAGTTAGAAATATGCTTGCAGGCTGGGTGTAGTGGCTCATGCCTGTAATCCTAGCACTCTGGGAGGCCAAGGTGGGCGGGCGGATTGCTCGAGGTCAGGAGTTCGAAACCAGCCTAAGCAAGAGCGAGACCCGTCTCTACTATAAATAGAAAGAAATTAATTGACCAACTAATATATATAGAAAAAATTAGCCAGGCATGGTGGCGCATGCCTGTAGTCCCAGCTACTCAGGAGGCTGAGGCAGAAGGATTGTTTGAGCCCAGGAGTTTGAGGTTGCTGTGAGCTAGGCTGATGCCATGGCACTCACTCTAGCCTGGGCAACAAAGCGAGACTCTGTCTCAAAAAAAAAAAGAAATACACTCGCAAAAGTTAAATAACTATGCTTGTTTCATATATAATTAAAGAATTGATTAGGCCAAGAAGAAAATGTAAAAGGATAAATACTAAGTTGTTGACTTTGGTCAAATCTGTATAACAGGATTGGGGGGGCGGATTTTTATTTTGTCTTGTGTTTTCCTTTACATACTTATTTAAAAACTTAAGATTTTAGAAAATAAAGCTATTGGCATATTCTGAATAAAGTAGCAGATAACAAAGCTTATAATTTATTATAATTCCTCACTCCTAAGGATTACCTTCTTCCAGTCCAAAATATTTTCATTCAATTTCCATTCTCTTTCTTTCAGTTCTAACTCTGCCATAATTTGCTTAATCTTGGAAAAGTCAATTCCTAACTCTGCAAAACAGCTTTCTTATTGATATAATGAAGCACACAATCCAGACAGTGCTTCCCAATGGCCAACCTAGGAATGCTGGTATCCTGAATAGCAGTGAGAAATTGACCTTTTCTGTATTGGGACAGTTAAGAGGAGGTAGGGCAGCCAGAGCCCTTTGGGCCAGTAAATCTTTTTTTTTTTTTTTTTGCAACAGAGTTTCACTTTGTTGCCCAGGCTAGAGCGAGTGCCTTGGCATCAGCCTAGCTCACAGCAACCTCAAACTCTTGGGCGCAAGCGATCCTCCTGCCTCAGCCTCCCGAATAGCTAGGACTACAGACATGTGCCACCAGGCCCGGCTAATTTTTTCTATGTATTTTTAGTTGGCCAATTAATTTCTTTCTATTTTTAGTAGAGACGGAGTCTCGCTCTTGCTCAGGCTGGTTTCGAACTCCTGACCTTGAGCGATCCTCCTGCCTCAACCTCCCAGAGTGCTAGGATTACAGGCGTGAGCCACCTTGCCTGGCCTGGGCCAGTAAATATTGTCATGAGCAGCCTATTAGGGTTCCTCAGGCAGCCTATGCAGAGTGGTCTGAAGTGTATGCCAAACAAGCAGCAAGCACATAACAGTTGTGCCGTCTGTGCAAAGCCAAATACAAGCCTGCCATGTGGGCAATTACATGCAAAGTACCCCACTGCCTATAAAGAACCAGAGACCCTGGAGCCAAAGCATGAGTTTGTGATCCAGGTGCCCAAGGCATACAGCACACGACCTCTGGGGTAGTCTGTTAAGGAGTGACAGAGGAAACTGGGCAGAATGGGGTTTCTGGTGAGCTCAGCTCCATGCAGTACCCTTAATATCTGTCTTAACATACAGCCATTGTTACCATTCCTTTGCAGCCAGTGCCCTTTAATGGCATCCAGGCTAGCTGTTGACAGTACATGTTCCAAAAGCTAGAGTTTCAATGTGGAAATCTTGATATAAAAATGTATTATTGGGTTTGAAATCTATTTGCATTATCACATGAAATTACAACATTACATTTGTCAATAAAAGAAAAAGAAGAGTTGTTAGATTCTTTAAACATAATTACAATGTAAATTTTGAATGGTTGTATAAAATGGTTTTAAATATTTTATCACCCACTTATGTGAATCAGAGTCCCTCAGTGATAATGACTATTCAGAACATGAGGAGTTCACCATTAAAAAGTCTAGATCAGAAACTGCATAAAGCCATTTCAACCATAAAACCTAATATCAAAATATATTCACAGGAATAAGTTCAAGTCGATCATTAAAAAACATGGAACATTTTTAAAGTTTTATGCAAATTTAATGTTTAACATCTTCCCTAATACTTTGTAGTTTTATTTTTATCAAAATTATGTACTTTAGAAAATGTTACGAATTTTTTAACCATCATTTAGATGCCTCCAAATCTCTTCTAGTTTACCCTAGTGGGATGCACAAAAATTATTATTTTCTGTATGTTATGACATGAAAGAAGTTGAGCCTGATATAGATTATAAAGTCTGTCTGTCACCCATCCCCCTACCCCCTTTCTCTCCTCCCCACCCCCCATATATACTCCTCTTGTTTCAAAAAGACAGTCAGGGATACAAGTGTAGATAGCAGCCCATGCTCAAGTCTATGTCCTACAAGGTCAAGGACTGGAGTGGGGATGTTATTAATAGTATGAGGTACCATAAGGCCACAGAGCTGGAGGGTAAACTTAGACAAAAGCATAAAAAATAACTCACGTCTAAAAACCACATATAGTCGGTAAGAACAACAAATCTGGATCAATCCAAAGGGAGGAATCCACATTTTATTGAAAGACAAAAAGATTTGAATGAAGGGACCGATGTATCATGTGCCTGAAGGAAGGACTTAGTATCCCATCCGATGCTATTTCTCAAATTAACATAAAAATTTAATATAATTCAAAGAAGAAAGAATAAGGCCAAAAGTTATGGATTATAATAACTTGTTTAGAAAACACCTAGACAAACATGCTCCAAAGTGAAGCCAGGTGATCATTCTTCATCACACTTGCAAGGTTTCATACAGTACCTTTGTGTGAATACCATTTTTCTAAAGTCTTCCTCCCCTCAAAGTCTTGGCTGGGCACAGTGGCTCACACCTGTAATCCTAGCTCTTTGGGAGGCCGACCAGGCGGATCACTCAAGGTCAGGAGTTTGAAACCAGCTCTGAGCAAGAGCAAGACCCCGTCGCTACTGAAAAAATAGAAAGAAATTAATTGGCCAACTAAAATTATATAGAAAAAATTAGCCAAGCATGGTGGCGCATGCCTGTAGTCCCAGCTACTTGGGAGGCTGAGGCAGGAGGATCGCTTGAGCCCAGGAGTGTGAGGTTGCTGTGAGCTAGGCTGATGCCACAGCACTCTAGCTCGAGCAACAGTGGGACTGTCTCAAAAAAAAAAAGAGTAAAGTCTTTAACTTTGTATTTTTATATGTACCCAGAATTGATCAAGTTTGTCAGGACTATATCATAGTTATCAGATTCACAAAAAAATCTTGATATTAAGAAGACACTAAGGCTATAAATTTTTCTAATGTCTCAAGTCTGTTGTTGGCTATCAGGAGTACCTGATAAGCAGAATCCATAAATAAAAGTTTGCTTGTGATAATGGAATCAGCAACAAGAGGAGGCTAGTTTGAACATTATCTCAACCAAATTACCTTAAGGCCTGGTAACTGGTTTCTGCCTCACAACAGAGTATCCTTTGTTCATGTTTCCAAAATTTCCTCCTTGGACAATGGTAGATAAATATCAACAAATTATTTTTTAAGGCTTAATTCACTTTATCTTTCTTGTATAAAAACCCTACCTAACAAATTCTTACTCTTTGTACTCCCGTTTTCCAAACTCCAAGATGACTACTCCCCATTTGTTAACACAAACTTTTTTCAAACAATTTACTATATAACTGATAGGATTTCTAATCTTTTCAAGAGAGGGCGAGTTCAATTCTAAAGGAGTTGGTCAAATGGATTGCTAAAGAAAATATAAAGCATTTCCTAGCAGTGAAGGTAGACCTGTCAATTGAGGTTATTTTTATAACTTTGTTTAAATATGGGTCCACAGATTATGTATTGCTGTCATGGGTGTTGGAAGATCACCCAATACTATCCCTATTTTCATTTAAAAAACTAAAACTAAAGCCCAGTAAAGTCAAATGATTTCAAATCACTTGACTAGGCTGAGAAAGGATTAGATCTCTAGTTTTTAACTCTGATTCATTCCGTTCATTATACTTCGCAACACAATTGGACACAGGTGATCACATTAAAGTAAAAGTCACTAGGGAACAGGCAGAAATAATCTGGCGACCCCACTTTTTGAAAAAAAAAAATTTTTTAGACTAGTCAAATGCAGTAGCGAGAAAGGGGGGAAAGTAGAACAAGGAGTTCAATCTGTAACTGTGTATAATCAAGTGAGATAACTATCTTCAGAAAAGCCGGCGACCCCACTTTTTAAAAGCACATACAAATCACTCAATTCCTTAAATTCTGTCCGCCAAACAGATGTTGCAGCTTTCCACGCTAACAAGAAAGAAGAGCATTAGAAAATAGTCCCGATATGTAATATTTATTTCTGGAGATCAGTGAGTACCTAATGAACTGACCTCCACCAGTCCCGCCTCAGGTTGTTAAGGGTAACAATTCAGTGTGTCAGCCGCGTTTTGAGGCCCAAGGTGCCCACGATTCACACTAGTCGGTGTCGCAGGGATTTCCAGTACGTGCCCTCTCAGATGGGCGCCAGTCAGACACCGGTCCCTGGCATTTGGGAACGAGAGAGGTGATCCGAGGGGCCTAGAGGGCTTTCTTGCAACCTTAAATTACAAGAAGGGACAGTGTGGTTTTATTTTAAACACCGGAATGGAATGAATTCGTAAATGGAGACCTTGAGGCCTGCGTGGCGGAGGGGAATAGGCGAGAGAAGAAAGGGAAAAGCCTTTCTCTCCGGTGACGCGCGGTCACGAGGCGTTTTCCCGACGTGGGCGCTCACCATTGGTCCAGCCCAAGTCGGCGTCGCGTCAGCCACCCTGGCGCGAACGGCGGCAAGGGCGGTGCTGCACTGGAAGTTGGCGAGACGCGCGCGCTCCCGCAGCCTGCCGCGCCTCCGCCTCCGCCCGCCAACCTGCTGCTCGTCCAGTCTCTCTTCGCGCCCGCTGGGCCCCGCCCCTTTCCCAACTCGCCCCTCCCCCACCACGCCGGCGGCGCGCGGAAAGCGCGTCACGTGACGAGTGGCCCCGCCTCTTCCTCTCGGTCCCATATTGAACTCGAGTTGGAAGAGGCGAGTCCGGTCTCAAAATGGAGGTAAAACCGCCGTCCGGTCGCCCCCAGCCCGACTCCGGCCGTCGCCGCCGCCGCCGGGGGGAGGAGGTATTAGGGGGAGAGTGGGGGGTTGATGGGTAGTGGCCGGCGTGGGGGGCCTGGCTCGGTGGGAGCGGGGAGGCCGGGTGGACTGGGTTGGCCGTCCCGCGCTCTGCGTTCAGACGGGCGGTGGGGGGGAGGGGGAGCGGGCCTCGGAGGCCTCCTCGGGGTCCCTCGCCCGTCTCGCCTTCACCTTCGGCTGCCCAGGTGGCCCCTCGGAGGCGCGGCGTGGCTGGGGAGGCCTCGAGAGGGGAGCTGGCCCGCCGGTTGCGCGGTCTCGGAAGCGAGGCCGAGGGCGGCATGGCGGGCCTCGGCGGGAGCGGTTGGGAGGAGGCGGTGGGGGAGGGGAGGGGACGAGCAGGCACATCCGGGCGAGCGAGCAGGCGGGCGGCGGCCACATTGACATTGATCCGCTGCCGCGTTACGAAATGGCGCATTGGTCCGCAATGGCCGCCGCCTCGCTCCGCCGCCGGGAGATGCCTGGGATTGGAGGGAAGAGGGAGGAGGCGGCCCAGCAGAAAATGCTGCAAATGGCCTCGAAGCCCGGAGCGTTGAAGTTCTGCCGGCGGGTTTCTAAGCCTTTACACATCTCTTCAGCGACGAGAATTCATTAATTCTCTGGCCTATTCTTTTTTCCTCAGCATCCAGTTGGAAATGCAAGATTTTTCAAAAGTTTGTTGCTTTAAAATACTTTATTATCTGTTATTCTTGCTAAAGTACTTAGAATTATACTTCTCAAATCAGCATGTGAGTGAGGTACTTTAGTATTTCAGAATTTGAGTGTAGGAACTTAAATTTTTTTGATCTGTTTTCCCACCCTTTGGGTCGGCTCTGGTTGTAGTTTTCTGGATTTTTTGCTTTAGAGGAGTGCAACCACAGTTTGTGGATTGTCAATCAAATGACTATCCAATACTTTAAAAGATGAGACTAAATGATTTAATGCTTTAGGCTATTAATCATTTAACATTTTTTTTTTAGCTTGTGACAGTCTCTTCACTTTAAATGCCTTAACATCTCTACTTCTAGAAGATACAGGAAAACATTACAATGTAAATGTGAGACCCTTTGTCTAAGGACTTTGGATGAGCCAAATCTTAATGCATGCATTAAATGACAGTTCATGAAATTTGTTAAAAAGCTTTTGACTAAAGTATAAAACATTTTCAGGCCACATTTTATTTTTTTTTAAATCTCAATTTGTTTTATTGTGCTCTGTTCCTTTCTGGTCAGGCAATATATGCTATACCTAATGTAGGTCCTGCTTGCCAAATTGTAACTCTAAAAATGTGTTGGTTTTGTAGCACATAACAAACATCGGTTACAGAAGGCTAATAAATGGTGGGCTTTTTTTTTCTTTTTGCGGTAGGGAAGGATGCTTTAGCTTAGGACTATTTTAACATTAATTTTCTTGAAACTGGTAGCTTTCTCTGAATTTGCCACTTGAAACTTTTAAGTTGTATTTCATCACAGTTTTGTGATTTTAAAATTCAACATTTTTGGGGATGTAGAATGAGAAGACTTGAAATAGCATGGATGGAACATTGCTTCTCCAACACTTTAGCAACTTCTGAAATCTACACTTTTAGTTACAGCTTAAAAATGAAGGGATTTTTGATTATGGAGTTGTCTTGTACTTCAGTGTAGCTGAAGTGACATTGGCATTTGAGAGGCTGCTTATAGGTTTCCTTGGCACCATTTAGTTGATTTAATGTAACAGTCCATTTGTCTAGTTAAATTTTTTTTAACTGGACAAAGTGTTAAAGTTACAGAAATTTGATGAAAAACTCTTTGTGATAGGTTAAGGTTTGTGGGTCTTTTCTTAGAGATTCATCCACTATAAGAAATAACTAAAATGTATTGGGTCTTTTTCTCAGGGCCATGATCCAAAGGAACCAGAGCAGTTGAGAAAACTGTTTATTGGTGGTCTGAGCTTTGAAACTACAGATGATAGCTTAAGAGAACATTTTGAGAAATGGGGCACACTCACAGATTGTGTGGTAAGTTACTAAGGGAACAAAAAATTTCTTAGGAAGGGGCTGTAGAGGACCTGTGGAAGTGTTTCAGTGCTTTAAAATTTTTATCTTGTAGGTAATGAGAGACCCCCAAACAAAACGTTCTAGGGGCTTTGGTTTTGTGACTTACTCTTGTGTTGAAGAGGTGGATGCAGCAATGTGTGCTCGACCACACAAGGTTGATGGGCGTGTTGTGGAACCAAAGAGAGCTGTTTCTAGAGAGGTATTTTGATTATATGTTGTGTAATATGTGAAACTGTTGTGAAAGTTTGGGGGGGGGATTTTTTTGACTCCTAATGTATTTTATTTGCAGGATTCTGTAAAGCCTGGTGCCCATCTAACAGTGAAGAAAATTTTTGTTGGTGGTATTAAAGAAGATACAGAAGAATATAATTTGAGAGACTACTTTGAAAAGTATGGAAAGATTGAAACCATAGAAGTTATGGAAGACAGGCAGAGTGGAAAAAAGAGAGGATTTGCTTTTGTAACTTTCGATGATCATGATACTGTTGATAAAATTGTTGGTAAGTAGCAATTGTGAATGAGAAAGCAGAGGTGGTTCTCTGTTTTCATCAAAATTTGCTTAACTGCTTATAATTTTGTGTTGTGCCTAATAGAATATAAAATGTACAGTTATTTTCATAAAGTGTCTTCACTTATTTAACTAGCATTCAGTTCAAGAAATAAACATCCCAGAACACTCACTCATCCCCACTCACAGTCACTACCTTGATAACATTTTAAAGAGTTACGTAATGACAAAGGATTTCATTTATATATGCTTTTCCAAACATAAAATAACTGTTTGTTTGTTTGTTTGATTAAAAAAAATTTAGTTCAGAAATACCACACTATTAATGGGCATAATTGTGAAGTGAAAAAGGCCCTTTCAAAACAAGAGATGCAGTCTGCTGGATCGCAAAGAGGTGAGTAGGACCATACACATATACACAATAGATGTGAGTAGTGTTTGTAAAATTCTTTAAAATTTTCCTTGCCTGTCTTAAAGGTCGGGGAGGTGGATCTGGCAACTTTATGGGTCGTGGAGGAAACTTTGGAGGTGGTGGAGGTAATTTTGGCCGTGGTGGAAACTTTGGTGGAAGAGGTAGGATGTTTATCTTATTTCTGAGTATGTGAGTACCTAAAATTTAATTATAAGTTGAATAAATAATTTTAATTCATATCTTCTCTTCAGGAGGCTATGGTGGTGGAGGTGGTGGCAGCAGAGGTAGTTATGGAGGAGGTGATGGTGGATACAATGGATTTGGAGGTGATGGTAGGTGGTTTTTGTTTTAATTGATATTTGGTACTTTGTTTCTTTAACTTACTGAAAATTATTTGTTATATTTTTCTAATTTCAGTCAAAGCTTGAATGGCTTGATGATTAAAGTATACTTCCAAAGTAGTACCATAGATAAGTAGGCCTCTTCTCCCCTAAAGATTGAACATTAGCTAATCATTTTGGGCCAGTAAAGTTTGTTGGACTAGCAGTTGAGCTAGAATGAAGTCTGAGACTATTTAGTAAATTTAAAAAAAAAAACGAAAACAATGATTTTTTTCCATTTTGATATTAAGTGATGTTTAAGCATTTATCTTAATTCTTAGTAGCCCAGATTCTTGCTGTTCTGTTAACCCGATATTACCAGTTTCAAAGTATTAAAATTAACTTACTGGCTTATTTGCCAGTGACTTATGTTAATAAAAACTTAGAATTCAATAATTTGATCCTCTGTATACCTATGATTTTGTGTGGCCTCTTTTTTTTATTTGTTTGTTTGGGTTTTTTTAGGTGGCAACTATGGCGGTGGTCCTGGTTATAGTAGTAGAGGGGGCTATGGTGGTGGACCAGGATATGGAAACCAAGGTGGTGGATATGGCGGTGGTGGAGGAGGATATGATGGTTACAATGAAGGAGGAAATTTTGGAGGTGGTAAGCTTTTACTCGTTCTATTTAAATGTTAAATAATTCAGTGTTGCTAAGAATTTCATTATAGATGTTCGAAAAAGTGTTAAAAGTTAGTATTTGATCAAATTTTATCTTCTATAATATTTAAGTGGTAGGTAATAAAACTGAATTTTCTTAGCTTTACTGGCTTTTTATTTTTAGTAAATTGATAAAAATGTACTCAAATATTTATTATATATAGTTAAGATGGGAATTATCCAGTATACATATAAAGGATCAGTAATGTTTTTATCGCGAGAATTTTACTTAACTCTTAAGCACTCCCCCCCCTTTTCTTTTTTGAGACACTGTTTTTACTCTGTTGCCTGGGCTAGAGTGTGGTGGAGGGATCGCATCTTAACTTGCAACCTCAAACTCCTGGGCTCCTTCTCCGTTGGTATTTTTTTGGATTTGTGTGGTTTTTGAGACTGTTTCAGCTTTGTCACCCAGGGTGCAGTGGTGTCATCGTAGCTCACTGCAACCTAAACTGCTTAGGTTCAAGTGATCCTCCTGCCTCAGCCTCCCAGAAAGTAGCTGGGACTACAGACACAAGTTATCACAACTGGCTAATTCTTTGTGTTTTAAACGTTATACTGCATCAGAATCATAATGAATGAAACATTGACAATTTTGATGGTGTTAATGGTAGGAAGGAAGGAACATGTGCATACAGGGCATAGCATTTAAATAGACAATACTGATGTTTATTCTTTTTGTTTTGTTTTGAGACAGACTTTCACTCTGTTGCCCAGGCTTTTGAGTGAGTGCCATGGCGTCAGCCTGGCTCACAGCAACCTCAAACTCCTGGGCTCAAGCAGTCCTGCTTCAGTCTCAGCCTCCTGAGTAGCTGGGACTACAGGCATGTGCCACCATGCCCGGCTTACTTTTTCTATATATTTTTAGTTGTCCAGTTAATTTGTTTCTATTTTTGTTAGAGATGGGATCTCGCTCTTGCTCAGGCTGGTTTCGAACTCCTAACCTTGAGCCATCCACCTCCCAGAGTGCTAGGATTACAGGCGTGAGCCACCGTGCCCAGCATGCTCTTTTGGTCATTGTTTTTTCCTTTCATTTCTTCCTCTCCTACCTATGCCTTAGGTCTGCTGGGGGCATCTGGGTTAGTGGTGGGGAAGGAGTTGGGTAGGTATAAAATTTTTTTTAAAAGGGTTGCATATTAGTGTGGTAGAGCATGCTACTATGATTGTTGAAAGATAATAGTTAACATGTTAAAAGAAGAAAATAATTATTGTATAGGTAAACCGCAAAATGTCTGTGATTTCAGGTAACTATGGTGGTGGTGGGAACTATAATGATTTTGGAAATTATAGTGGACAACAGCAATCAAATTATGGACCCATGAAAGGGGGCAGTTTTGGTGGAAGAAGCTCGGGCAGTCCATATGGTGGTAAATAACTTTTTTTTTTAACTGAAATTCTTTAGAATGTTTTAACTTAAAAAATTTCTATATACTTTAAAAATATTGTGTATATTTTTAGGTGGTTATGGATCTGGTGGTGGAAGTGGTGGATATGGTAGCAGAAGGTTCTAAAAACAGCAGAAAAGGGTAGGTATCTTTAAATTTTTATCATGATGATAAAAAAAATGTGGAAATGTTCACTGAGTGTAATAATTTTTTTATCCTGTATTATTCAACAGGCTACAGTTCTTAGCAGGAGAGAGAGCGAGGAGTTGTCAGGAAAGCTGCAGGTTACTTTGAGACAGTCGTCCCAAATGCATTAGAGGAACTGTAAAAATCTGCCACAGAAGGAACGATGATCCATAGTCAGAAAAGTTACTGCAGCTTAAACAGGAAACCCTTCTTGTTCAGGACTGTCATAGCCACAGTTTGCAAAAAGTGCAGCTATTGATTAATGCAATGTAGTGTCAATTAGATGTACATTCCTGAGGTCTTTTATCTGTTGTAGCTTTGTCTTTTTCTTTTTCTTTTCATTACATCAGGTATATTGCCCTGTAAATTGTGGTAGTGGTACCAGGAATAAAAAATTAAGGAATTTTTAACTTTTCAATATTTGTGTAGTTCAGTTTTTCTACATTTTAGTACAGAAACTTTAACAAAATGCAGTTTTGAAGGTGTTTCCTTGTGAGTTAACAAGTAAAGAAGATCATTGTTAATTACTATTTTGTATGAATTTTGCTAAAGTTAACTGTAAAGAAACACCTGCTGACTTGCAATTTAAGGGGAATCTATTCTCCCCATTTCCAAACCATGATATGAATGGGCGCTGACATGTGGAGAGAATAGATATTTGTATGTTTGCAATGTGTGTTTTAGATAAATAGGATTGGGTATTTAAATTAGCATATTTGTGAATTTAATAGCATTAAGATTACCATCCAATGAAAATCTCAAAATTTCTATTTGGTTTTTGTGCATTTTCTTCCAAAATGTAATCATATGGTTTTAGTGTGTTAGATTTGCTGAGTCCTAGCTGTGTTTAGAACATCTTCATTCTACATTTACCTTGGTCACGTTTGAACTGCTGCCATAGTTTTTGGGTATAAAGAATGTCTACTGCCCACTATTTAAATTCTGGGAAGGGATAGTGGGCGTTTTCCCTCTTCCTCCTACTTTATGAAGACAGTTCTTAAGAACGTTTCAAAATAGAGGACCACTAAGCCTGCTATGTCGGAGGAAATTAGTGGGTACTTTTTTTTTTTCCTTTTTAAAAGCACAAGAGGCCCATAAATATCTTATTTTCCTTGGTTTAATTTTTTTTTTTCTCTATACACACTTTCAGAGCAAGAGAATAAAAATCATGCGTTATTTAAACCCTTAACTGGCTGGCATGCTTTCTGGTTTGTACCCTATACATTTTGCTGGAGGAAACCAAGAACAGTCCTAGGTATAATTGTTTAAAATAACTTACTGCAGCAGAAATGTAGCATAGTTGCTTAGTACACTTGGGTGATCTGGAGTTCCTAAATTCCCAACGAACACATTGTTACTTCTTGTGTATATTTCAACCTAAATCATGTTGATGTGAGTTATCAATTTGTTTGGAAGGCCCTGGTTGAGAAGTTTTAGATAATAAGGTCATATATATATAAATATAAACCAATGTCTACTGTTTTGCGCCAGCTAGTGCTTACAATTTCATTCGAGCCCTAAGTATGTGCCCTGCTGTTATTCTTTCTTTGGCAGTTGAACGTTGAATTCGAGATTTCTTATTTTTGTTTTAAGAAGTACTAAGCAAAACAAGCAATAAAAAGGGGAATGGGGCGTGCTAGTGTTTGAATATGCTCTCTTGTTGCTTCTAATTCTGTGCCTCTGTGCATTATTAATATTTGGATGCATGCAATGCCAGCATGGAAATTGGTCTTCACACATACTGCAGTTTTCCAGAAACACTCACAAACCAATAAATGTAACAGACATTCCATTTGTTAATGGGCATATATGTGAATAAGCAGTGTAGAAAATAGGCTAATATTAGAAAATGGTTAAGTACTTAAAACAACTTCAAGTGTGGTTATATAAATGGACACTGTCAATGTTCATAACTTCAACCTGGGTACCTGGTCAAAATGCTTGGGGAAACATTTTATTAAAATTAAGCTAAATTGTCTCAAGTTCTTTTATTCTTATAATAAAGGTTGAAGGAATGGGGGAGATTAACATTTCCTGTTTTTATGTTTGTGAAATTGTTTGACACAACCTTGACAGTATCCTTTAAGTGGCATATGAGGTTAATTGTACTGTTAACCAACTTTCTGTGTTCTGGAACTAGTTTAATAGTAAAAACATTTTCAGTAAGTTGATGTTTGCAACCTATAAGCAGGTAAAATCTGTGTATGTGACCTGTTTATAAGTTGTATTAGCTTAGCTCTTGTGAACAGTGTGGAAAAGTAAGCCATGAGGAGAGCGATATAACCAGCTTTAAAGGACCTAAGATGTGCTTTTTAAGCACTGTGGATCAAAGGAAACTCACTAAGACAGGACTTCCGCAGCCTTTTGAGTATGGACAAGTCAGCATAAATAAAGAATGACAAGGCAGCAGCAAGAGCTTCAACTACAGAGAAGTGAAGGCATAAGATACTATGGTGATAGTGAGCAACTTTCCAAAAGCTAGTTAAATCTGCTTATTACAACTGAAATATCGAAGAAAGTCTAGCAGGAAGGAGCTCTTCGCCTTTTGGAACATCAATGAGAGATAGTTGCCACAGTCACTAGGTCTAGCATTTAGACCTGCAAGGAAGGGCAATAAGCATTAGGTAAGGCTTGAATTTGAATTTTTTCACTAATTAAAGAGTAATTTTTTGTAAAGCAAGGTAAGAGTAATCTTTTTGATTTGCAGGTTGAATGAGAACCCTACTTGCCTAAATGAGGAATGTCTTTCCTACCATCTTAAATACGAAGGTTTCTGGCTGGGTAAGGTTTGTAGTTCACAGTAAAACCTGATGACACTATTTGTTTCCCTACAAGTCTATATTACATATTTTAAAACTTTGTCCCTCTAGTAGGTACATTGGCAGAAATCTTCAGATGAAAACTATCTTGGTACCATGTCCAACACATTTTAAACCTTAGTTTCAAGAATTCCCCTGCAGTAGCCATGGGTGTTCATCTTGAGTCAGATGTGGCCCCTTCATGTGTACAATTTGTTAGTATCTTCAGAGTAAAGTCAGTTTTTGGTAAGAGAAAGCAGCCTCAGCTTTTTTGAAAACAGTTTTTGTAATAATAAGCATGACTTGTAAAGACTCATGAAGTTGCCAGTTCTAGTACTAGGAATGATACCTTCAAATGAATTTCAGAATTGTCAAATGATAAAGATATAAAAAATGGTCTTCATTCAAGTGGTCTCGTGTAAAAGTATACTTGCATATAAATTCAGGGAATTAGTTGGACAAATAGAATAAATTTTTATTTTGGTTACTATTGACCAGAAGCACTGCAGGCCTGATTACGTTAGTGCTCCTTTTTAAAAAGACACCTTTTCCCAAAGAATGCTCAACTATTCAGATTAGTTGCTGATTATTTTTAAGGGCTGTTTTTGCTGTCCCAAAAGGGCTTATTAAAGATTGAGTTTAATGTTGATTTATTTTTTTAAAAAAAAATACACTTCAGGGGATAGATACTCAAAATACAAGCTAGTTTCTAAATTATAAATAAATCAATTTCTACATGAACAGGAGTAGTCAGTTTGGCAGACTTTATTCTCAGAAAATGGTTGGCTTTCTTTCTAAATCGGGACTGAATTTCTACACATCATAAAGTGAAGTGTTGAATAAGGTAACAGCCTTTTAATGATAAATTTCCTTGGCAACATGGTTTTTAAGTAAAGCAAATTTCCTAAGATAGGAAACATTTTCTTTTTCTAAAGGCATTGTTCTTATCAGTCTTTCTAATTTTTTATGAAATAAAATTATTTTACTTAAATGTAGTTTTATTGTCATTTCTGAAAAATACAACGTTCTCTTAAGTTTATAGCACCAGTAAGGCAAAGTAAGGAAATTGTTATAGTGGTAAATGCTTGAGGTAGATTTTTTTAACTGATGTTAATTAAACCAATTTGTAGATTACTGCTTCTAATAACTACATTTGTAAAACTAAATTTTCACACATGTCCTAAAAAATATTTATGTGGTAATAAAGTCCGTTTGTTAAGGAAATAATTGAAATAGGCTTGGTTTCAAGAATTCCGGTATAAGTCACAATTTCAAACACG
Source organism: Microcebus murinus (assembly GCF_040939455.1). Lineage (NCBI taxonomy): Eukaryota > Metazoa > Chordata > Mammalia > Primates > Cheirogaleidae > Microcebus > Microcebus murinus. Next base: position 54,787,302 of record NC_134111.1, read on the forward strand.
TCTGATAATGACAATATCACTTGGAGTTCCAGTAATAAGTGTCACAAAGTAGTGAATAAGCATGCTAATGTGCAGGGGTAATAAGGTTTATTAGCCTACCTAAATATTTTTAATTACTTTTAAATTTCCGTCTGTTTTATCTGGTTTTTAAGACTTCAGAGGTGGTCTGTAATGGGTTCAAATGTTTCATTTGTAGTATAATGAAATGTTTACAGAAAGATAACTTTTTCATTAAAATATTTTTAGAAATGTGTGTGTTGTTTTGTCACTTCACAATGTTCATGTGACGCTATCAGTGGATATTTCAGCCTACTTTACTAGTAAGTAATAAAACATCAGGAAACTTGGAATGAGCCTTTATCAATTATTTAAAAAGTTGTGGATTTTATTCAATAAAAACAGCCATGGGAAATAGACGTGGAAGAAGATATTTTTAAAAGTTTATTGCCACTTAACATTGTTTAAAAGGACTTAGGTCTTGAAGGGCAGAATACTTTGGTGATTTATGTGAGGAATCTATGAACTTTGAAGAGGAAAAGAACAGGATGATTAGGCAAGTGAATTAGTGAAGGCAGCTTGGGAAAAGTGAAGGGGAGTTCCACACAAGTATCCAGAGAGGCAGTGGACTAATTGAACATACAATTGTATAGTGAGGGTGAGTTGGGGAAAAACTTACATGAAATTAAGCGGTCCTAAAACTACACTGTTGCACTTCAACCCAAATAAAAAGGATGTGATAAATGTCATCGTTTAGCTTGATAAACTTGTGGTGTAGGTCTTTGATAATTTAAATGTATTTTCTTCAATAAAATTATTTTTATGGTACATTTGGATTTCTAGCTTTAATATTTTTCAAGTGAAATGCTTCAAGTTGAAGCAGGTGAGAATTCTTGGATAGCTGATACTGACTGGATTGCAACACAAATTTTGTGATTCAAACACTGGCTTTTGAACTCCTGCCCTCATACTTCAGATTCACAAAGTGCTGGGATTATAGGTGTGAGCCACTACACCTGTCCCTCAAACCCTGGTTTTCATAGTGTTACATGGTGGTTCCATACTCTGTGCAGTTAAGTAATCTTAATTGTCATATAATTTAATTTTAATGCTTGGGTGCCAAAATAATACAGGATGAGTGGACTTTTTCCCACACAATAAGTATATTTTCTAAATATATGTTGAAAATGCGTTATTACAAACTGTAAAACATTCAGGGAATGAGATAAAATTTGAATTTTCATGTACCTATTGTACACATTGATTAAATTTTATTTGGGGGAGAGTCTCTTGTTGCCCTGGCTAGAGTGCTGTGGTGTCATCCTAACTCACAGCAACCTCAAACTCTGAGGGCTCAAGGGATCCTCCTACCTCAGTTCTGAGGAGGTGGGACTACAGGCATGTGCCACTACATTTTGTAGTTTACTTTTGTAAAAGTGGCATTCTGTTGTATATTGGGTTGGTTTAACTTTGAATTGAATATGCTATCAGGAGTACGTTGGTTAATAAAAAAATAGGGAATTCAATATGCAGTGCTAAGGTTTGGGGCAAGTAGGATAGTAATAGGTAAATCATTTTTGCTTATGTTTTCAAAGACCTTAAGGTCAGGTAATGGCAAGGGTGCACATTGAACTGTATGTTCATGCGGTAGAGGTTAAATGGATAGTTGCAAAAGCTAGCTAGGAAGTAAGAATTTGGCCATACTATTCAACTTCTAGAATTTATTAGTAAAATAGTAAATGTGGATAAGTAATGTTATGCACGAGGGTGTTGACAGCTTTAACTTCAAATATATGAAGCAGTTAAATATTTCACTACATCCATATATAGCTATTATATAGTTCCTTTAGCACTTAAAGGGCTTGTAATAGTCACAGAAAAGAATTCTGTCAATTGTTAAGCTATGTCTGGAGGTTAAAGTACTAGACAGGTTTTTTTGAGACAGTCTCTGTTGCCTGGGCTAGAGTGCCTTGGCGTCAGCCTAGCTCACAGCAACCTCAAACTCCTGGGCTTGAGCGATCCTACTGCCTCAGCCTCCCGAGTAGCTGGGACTACAGGCATGTGCCACCATGCTGGGCTAATTTTTTCTATATATTTTTAGTTGCTCAATTAATTTCTATTTTTAGTAGAGACCAGGGTCTTGCTCTTGCTCAGGCTGGTTTCAAACTCCTGACCTTGAGTGATCCACCTGCCTCGGCCTCCCAGAGTGCTAGGATTTACAGGCGTGAGCCACTGCGCCTAGCCAACTAGACAGTTTTTCAATGCATTGTATTACTTTGTATTCTTTCAACAAATGCTGAGAAAACCTAAATCCTTTAACATACATATAGTAAAATAATTCTGATGAGTTCTGTAGTTTGAGTTAACCTCAGCTGTGTTCTCTTAGGTTCTCATTTAATAGATACTAAAGGAAAATGTAATTAGGTTTTTGTTAGTCTGATTCTTATATACCAGGTTTTGCCTGTCAGAAACTTAAATACAGAATTTTTGTGAGCTCAGACAAGATACTTGTTAACTTTAATGTCATTGGTAATGCCAGTGGACCCCTTAAAATGTTAGTGATTTTATATGTATGAAATAGGTAGAATTACTTAAATATTATGTGAAAAGGGTTATCAGACTTAAGGTTTGTGACTTAAAACATGCTTTAAACATTGATCTAGTGACTTCTAACTTTGAAGTTGTGATGCATAAATGATAGTCTGACATTTGCAATAGTGGTCTAATTTGTGCTTTAAATATCGTGGTTTGTTTCCTAGAATATCAATGGCAGTGTTCAATTTCATTAAGTGTTACTGAAAAAGAGGTGACTTTGTCAGAATTCTCAGATCTAAATTCTACCTAAGAACTCCTGTTTATAAACTAATTTATTTTTTGTAAAGTGGGTATAGCACTCCACCTTCAATCTAGAAATTAAATTCAATAATGGGCTTAAAGAGCTTAACATAGTACCTGTGTCTCCTGGTCCCTAAAGATAGTATGTTTGATAATGTGATGGATACTGTCTTAAGAATATACCGAATCATACCTAAAATTTTAATGGGTGATAAGGAAGTGATATCAGTGTTGAATGTTTTCTTTTCCCCCCACATAGATTTGGGATATTATAGTCTTTAAATTTTTGTTTTTTTAGTTCCAAATATTAATAGCTTCTGCCAGGCGTGGTGGCTCATGCCTGTAATCCTAGCACTCTGGGAGGCCGAGGCGGGCGGATTGCTCAAGGTCAGGAGTTCGAAACCAGCCTGAGCAAGACCCCGTTGACCAACTAAAAATATATATACAAAAAAATTAGCTGGGCATAGTGGCGCATGCCTGTAGTCCCAGCTACTCGGGAGGCTGAGGCAGGAGGATCGCTTGAGCCCAGGAGTTTGAAGTTGCTGTGAGCTAGGCTGACACCACAGCACTCACTCTAGCCTGGTCAACAAAGTGAGACTCTGTCTCAAAAAAAACCCAAAAAATTAATAGCTTCAACTGAAACTGGTCTGATAACTGTCTTCAAAATGTGAGAACTATTGTGCATATGTTCTCAGGCTTCATCACAAATTTTGGTAAGGCGATTACATTTGAGCAGATCCCCTTCAAAAACAAGCTTGAGAAATCTTGGCAAGAAGATAAGAGTTGTTTTTTTTTTTATAACAATCCACACAATTAAGATTTCTAATATAGTGTTTGACATTAATACTTCAATGTAAAAGACATGTGTACATAATTTTAAACTACAGAATTAAACTCAGAAACTGAGTGCAAGTAAGGTTTAACAGTTGGGCAGCCAAATTTAATCCAAGGACAGTTATAAGGTTCTTAATTCAAATGCATATTGAGAAATGAAAACATGTTTTTTTTTTTGTCATGGGTAAGTTAGGATTTGTTATAATTTAAAATTGTACATTTATAATTCTACATAAAGTAATATGCTTAGTACCTCAGTGGAGTACTTTTAGGTACTGTACGGTTCTATGATCAGTTATCTTGTATGAATTGGGCAAAATATTTTGAAGTATGACTAACTCAAAAGTATGTAGGTAAAATCTGTTCTTGTCTGCCCAGCAATGCTCTTCCCACTTGAGTATTAGCTGATTCCAGGTGTTTCCTATGGGGATTGCTGCTGGGCTTGTTATGAACTCTCACTTTAAGACTTGGGAATGTTTTGAGATTGGAAAAGTGATGTCTTCTGCCAGGATCCTCCATCACTACCACCACCACTGGAGGAATTTCCTGGATATCATGGGAAAAATACTTGGGACACAGAATCTTCACATTTGAATCCCTGAATCCATTAGACCTTGGAGTTATTTTCAACCTTGAGATTTCCAGTTATGTGAGTCAAAATCGCTTAAGGTAATACGACTGGTTTCTCCTCACTTGTAACTAAAAAGCATTCTAATAGAAGGCTAAAGAAAATTGACAAAATACCTAATCTTTTAGAGTGTTTACTAAGAGCTAGGCAGTGCTTTTTTGTGGATCGACTTGAGTACTAGTATGCTTTACAGATAAGGAAACATGCCTAAAAGAGGCCATTCTAGGAATTGGCAGCAGCAAGCCCAAGCAGTCTAGTTCTAGGGCCAGCAGACCACTATACTCTATTGCTCCTAATGGATTAATGTGACTCTTCAGTGAATAATTCACATGTGCTTGTTCTAAACATACTTGAACACTAAGGTGAATACCCATCATTTCCCCACTTTAAAAAGGCAAAGCAAAACATGAACAAATGACAAAAAGCTGCTTAGATGAATATCATGAGCTAATAACTGAATGGTTTATTGGGAAACATGCAGATTTTCAAAAAATTTTGAGTGCCTTGTTTTTATACCTTCTATTTACATATCCAGTAGATCTCACAGTATGTCCTAAAGTGAACAGACTTCCCACCAGGACCTCCCTCCTAGATCCAGTCTTCACTGTCCCTGCCTGGGCAATTCAATCCTTAAAGATATTCAATGCCTTGATTCTCACTTCCATTCTAGTATCCCTTGAAACATGCACAATCCAATGCCTCTGACTATCTCTGGTATCACCCTAGACAAGCCATTATATTGCATGAGCCTCCCAATTGGTCTCCTTGTTTCTATCCTTTCCCTCTAGTTTATTCTCAACACACAAGTCAGAGGGAACTTTAAGTTGTATCTCTGAGGCATTTTATAACAAGCTGGTGCTCATACATATTTAAAGTTCATACATATATTTTTTAGCTTAACCTAGTATATGATTAACTTCAGTGATTTTTTTTTTTTTACTGCTATATAGAGATCCTTTTGTCTGGATGACTTAAGACCATAATTTGTCAATGGGCATCTCTTGTTTTTCCTTTATTGGCAGTAGGGAAATATTAATGTTTCCAATTTTGTCATTTTAGATTGAAACTCATCTCTGTAATAGATGAAGGCAGATTTGGTAGGATTTAAAAAACTTTTAAGGTTTCATGTGCTTCATTGGCTTGCAAAACAACAGCCTGCAAATCCTGCAACAGCAATGGCCAATCCAACTGTTAACCGCTGGACTGGCTATGGTTCAGCTCCCCCTGCCTCTGATGGGCGGGTTCAGCCACTGGCCTTTACCAGAAAGTGCCACAGTAACTGCCAGCAGGCACAGACCCCAGAGGGAACTTTAAAAAACCAGTCAGGTGCTACCCTTAACACCACCAGCAGCTTCCCGCTTCACTTAATGTAGGCTTGTAAGGCTGTGCCATGCCCCAAACCCTATCCTTCCTGACTTATTCTCCCCCTCCCTTTGTTCAGCCACATTGTCTTTTTTTTCTTAAACATGCCTTAGCCTTTGGATTTGCTGTGTCCTGTCTGCAGTGCTCTTAACTATCAAGATGGCTTGCACACTTTCTAATGTTGCCACCTCAATAAGGCTCTTTCTTCCTAATTGTAAACTTATTTTAAGTTGTGATGCTTTTTACTGATCTGCCCAATCCTTCTAAGGATGTAGTATGCTTGCTATCTCCCCTTCATTAGAATACAAGTTCCAGGAGGACAGGAATATTGAGTTTTGTCCTTTGTACATCAAACAATGCCTAGTGTATAGTAGGCATTGCATCTATTGACTTGAAAAAACAAATCAATGTTTTCATGTCAACGTATAACATTTTCTTGGGTTAATAGAGGTACCTGCTGTTGAAGAAGAGATAAAATATCTTCTTGATATACTTTATTTCTCTATAACTGGACCAGAAATTTAATATAAAATGCTTTTCATATTTTTAAAGAAAACATTCTGAAAATGCAAAACATCTAAACATGTTAAATTTTCTTTGGAAAATACTACTGTGCGAATAAACTCAAAGGAATCTCGAAGAATTAATTTAACAGTCATAATATTCCTTTATTAGTACCAGCTCTTGAAATTGCTTTTTTTTGCCAGAGCTAAACAATTTAATATAAAAAGTCATTTTTTGTTCATACAGTATTTATAAAAAAGTACATAGTGGTTAGTTTTGCAACAATTTGCTTTTAGCCAGATGTCATACCATTGTATAAATTCTATGAATGTAACAAATGAGATAAGAACAGTATAAATAAAAAGTTTTTGTAGTATTTACACTTATACAGAAACTAGCCCAAATGGTGTCCTAAGAAATTAAGTTTATAGTTAAAGTGAAACTACTGATTCAACATACTGATAGTTTAATGCCTTTTAAAGTTTCATATTATTTTCTATACTAGTTTTGGCTATAATTTTGCATAGAATTATTTGTAATGTATATTTCTCCATTTCACATCACAGTAGGAGCTTTTAGTATAAGAGCACAAAAGAACACTAGCTCAGAAAAGGTTAAATCCTCCCAAATCTAGTTTTTCTTAACATCTGGCTTCTTACTTTTGGGGACAAGGAATACATTGCCATCTCTTGTTTGCTGCAGGGAATATTCACTAGGAGAGTAAGGTTTTCCATCTTCATCACGTAGCATGCTGAAGACTTCAAGATATAAGGTGGTGAGTTGTTTTTTCAGTAGATGAAGGCTTTTGTCATTTTCTCCTTTTTCTTTGAGCAGTTTTTGTTTCTCATCTTTTAAATGATCTAAATCTTGCTCTAGTTCTACTATATTTTCCAGTTTTCTTTTTCTGCAATTTTGAGCAGCCACTTTATTCTTACCCCTCCTACGTATATCTCGAATTAATGCTAGTTGAGCTTCATTGCAGTGCTCTTTGGACATCATTTCATTGAAGTCATCAACAGGGAGGTTAATGATTTTTTCTACAGGGAATGGGATATGGAGAGCTTTTGCTCTAAGCTCATCTCTCGTGAGATGAGCCTCCAAGCGGCTTGAATGTTTATCTTTTGTGAATGGGGTTTTCCGATGACCAGGGCTTACAGGCAATTCTTTCTTTGGTGTATTTTCACACTGGGCATCATGCACTAGAGCACTATGCCCCCAAGACGGTGATAGGGGTTGTGCTATATCCCCAGACGAATGTACTGGCTGTGTTTTAGGACCACTCTGCTTGACACTTCCAGGGGCACTATCTAGCTCTTCTATTTCAGAATCACTGAAGCTAAGCGGTGTGTCTCCATAGATGGATGATTCCACTGAGTGTTCTGGTGATGCCATGCTAGGACTTTTGTTCAGTGAAATGCCAGAGTCAGAATCATTGAATTCTGCTGTGCTTTCAGGGTGGTTTTGGTTGAAAGCTTTACAAAGTGATAGATCAGAAACATCAATGGGCCCACTTAGAAGTTCAGAAAGTGAATGGCTTAAAGTAGCAGATGAGGGCATGCCGTTGCTGATACTGGGTTCTGCTATGAAAGCAGAATAAAATTCATCACCAAAATCTGTGTTTACTGTGGCATTTGAATTTAATGAGTTCACTGTCAACTGGCTGGGGTCTTCTGTGGAAAGGATACTGCTGAAGGAATCCTCAAAATCATTAAGAAAATGTGGACTGCAGTTACCTACTTCTTTTTCCAGTGAGGGGATAGATGAGTAAAAATGATAATTGTCAATTTCTGTCAGTTTGGCTTCTGGACTTGGAACCATGGGAGTCTCAACCAGCTTGTCATTTTCAATATTAAGACACTGCATGGAAAAGAAGTTTATACTATATGAATCAAGTTTATATTTTTAATAGTTATGATAATCTATCTCTGATGATAAATTTAGGTAAACTCTGCTTACCCCCCATTCTCTCTATGCTTTTCTCTTCTAAATTCAGAGATAAATCCCACTTCCAACAGATATTTATATATTTTCAGAGTTCCTAGATCAAACTTTAGGTTTATAAAGTTCTATCCTCAAGGTACCCAGCCCATTTAACTAGTGTGGATGGCTCTCATAACTAATTTAAAGGCACCCTCCAATCCTTTCTATAAGTTGGTAGCATGTAAATAATAGATAATCAGAATGACTAATTCAAAAGGCACTGAATATAAAATAGCAGCTTCAGTATTACATTAGATCTTAGTTACCTGTAATTCTGGAATGGATAATAGTTCCTCCCAAACTTGCTCAATGTCTTGCTGCATATTGTCTAAATCCACGGCTATCTGAGCAACAGATGTTTCAGATGACTGAGTCTGATTAGAAGCAGTGAAGACTGGGCTCTCGATGTGGCCGGGAATATCAGGAACAAGTGACTGAAACGTAGCCGAAGAAACCTGAAATTGACAAGGCATTTATCCATATGAGTCTGCTACCAACAGTGGATGAGTGAGCTCTAAGGCCCCATAACACATTTTAAAGTGCAGTCAGCTACTGTTCTATATTTCTCTGCGTATTGACCATTATGGCCCCTATTTGTATACAATGAAACAAATCTTTTTTTTCCAACCAACTGACTCTAAGTTTACTCTTTTCTGGCTTAACTGTTTTATCCTATGCATTTGAAGGTAAATAACTTCAAAATGACAACTTTTAGGATTTAATTTATTTATCTAGTATAGTGCTTCAAATACATCAGATTTATTAAAATTGTTAATTGAACAAGTCTTGCTCTTTAACCCCCCCCAACAATTTTAGATACCTATAATGAATTATTGGTTTCCATGGTTATGCTGATCCATGTTTCTGGCTATACAAAAGTAAAGGGGTTTGATTTTGTATTGTATGAGGGTCCTTTTTTTAATTGTAAAGTTATCTACAGGCCAAGGTTTCCTTGATAAAAAATTTCCTAAGTTTTTAAATTTTCTTTTAAATGGAGACACATTAAAGGGACTTATATAGGATATGTTTGATGTAGTTTTGCTGTTAATCAAATGTTTTATACCTCATTGTCATCTACAAATGGGAATGTCTCTGCCAAAAGCTGCATGCAGTCATCGAAGTACAAAGCATCTGGTTTGGGAATGTGGGCAACCTGGATAAAAGAGAAAGACATAAAGGAAGAAAAAATTTGTTAAATGTTCCATTGCTAAGCTAAAGACTCATTATTTATGTTTGTAAAATGTTTAAAAAATCTAGTTAATCTAGTTAATATTTCTCTTATTTTAGAAATGAATTTGGTACATGGTCTCAAACCAGACTACTTACTACCTGGGTTCAAATCTTAGCTCCCACAATTTTTTGAGTGATCTGGGAAAATTATTTAATCTTTGAGAGCTTCAACTGCTCGTCTGTAGATAAAATGGGGATAATGGTACTTAATCCATAGAGTAGTTGTATTAAGAATCAGTCACTGTATGTTAAGTTTTCAAAACAGTGCCTGCCACAGACCATAGCAATCCCTAGTCCTAGTGCCACTGCCGCCACTGCTTTTGCTGCTGTTTGATCCTTACAGGATGTTTCTATAGTTTGCAAAGCTCTTTCATGTAATTTATATCCTCCCAATCCTTATGATAACTCCCAGGTAAGTAGGTCAGGTATTGAACTCATCAGGAGGCTGAGGTTGGGAAGTAGACTTGACAAGGTAAGTAAAACACATAGTGAAAGCCAAAGCTGCAACTCAAATCTAGATATTTTAATCCCTGGGTCAATATTCCCTAAAACACAACCATACACTTTCCCAAGAACTGAGCACTCTGTACCTGGGAATAGTTGGCAGATCCACTGGTTTCTGACTGGATGTGTTGGGCTGGCTGAATTGGGAGGAATTCACCTGTCTCTTCATCTAGTTGTAACTGAGCGAAAAAGGCTTTCTCTTGCTCCTTTTGGAGTTGTTCTTGTCTTTCTTGTTCAAGTTTTTTCTGTTTTTCCAGCTCATACTCCTTCCGTCGCTGACTGAAATCAAATACTTCTCGACTTACCCCAAGATCTATATCCTGCCTCCAAAGTATGTCAATCAAATCCATGTCCTATGTTTAAAACAAAAAGGGAAGGAGAGAGACCACCGTTAAACTGGTTTTAAATGGCAGATACCACATAAATTAATTCACTTTCTGCCATCCTTCATGGTGAAGAGTGGGGAGATGACAAAATCTGAATGAGAAAACAGATCTAATGTTCTAGAAGAGCACAGTTAATTCCATTCAATGAATCTATTCATTAAGAACAACAAACAACCTACAAACACAGCCATCCATTCTAATGACTTACAACTTGGATCATTAATGATTGGGTGATGGTAGAGGTCACTAAAGGGCAAAGTTATAAATGCTGCACATTAATGTGTTTGAATTAAAAGAAATTCCACAGTTGTTTAATGGAATATAGAAATTAGAGCAAGCACTTCAAGCCACTGACTTCTTACTAGAAATGGAGTTTGGAAAACATTATTGAATACATGGAATTTTCATTAAATTTGCTCAGCAAATATCCAGTTTTTAGAGGGAACCCTCCCCCCAAGTTAAACTATCAATCTAGCAGTTGTGAAATGTCACTATTCTTTTTTTTAAATAGAGTCTTGCTCTGTCACCCAGAGTGGAGTGCAGTGCAGCATGATCACAGCTCGCTGCAGCTTTGAACTCTTGGGCTCAAGCAATCCTCCTGACTCAGCATCCCGAGTAGTTGGGACTACAGGTGCCCACCACCAGGCCTGGCTAATTTTTTAAAAAATCTTTTTTGTAGAGATTGGTTCTCACTATATTGCCTAGGCTAGCCTTAAACTCCAGGCCTCCCAAAGTATTGGGAGAATAGGCATGACGTACTGAGCCCAGCCTCACCACTCTTTTGATCTTTCCTACACTGGATTATCTGCTCACCATCATTTGTTGCTATTCTTGTCTCTGTGGCTCACCTATTAAATACTTTTCTTCTGACTTGAGTTTTAGTTCCTGAGGCATGAACAAGTTGGGGAAGAGAAGGGTTGTCTATTGCCTACCAAAGAGTTGGGAAAGGGATAGAGTACCCCACCAGGTCCCTTCTTGAGAAATCATCAGTAACCCTCTGTAAAAAAAACAAAACAAAAACATCATTCCAGGGAAGGATTGAAGGCATGTTTTAAAATACAGCAAGAAATCTTCCCAAGAGAGAATGGATTTGATTTAGTAAAAGACACATGGGGATAGAATTTACATGACCCAGCCAGGCTTAGGAACCATACCCAGATTTTCCTAACCAAACATGTGCTGAAAGTTATTTTTCTGACTTTCAACTTTAGTTTTTGGAAGAATCTGAACAGGAAATTTAAATCAGTCTCCGTTTGACAAATTATACTGAAAATAAAATGAAATTGAGACTGGGAAAACCAAGACATGGGGGGAATGCAAGCAGGGGCCTGAAGGCCAGTGGATACAGTATGCACAGACATCACATTTGGAAGATCTAGGGCTCCACTACTTTCAGCCTCCCAAGGACAAACAACATGGTAGTGGTTTCAGTTGAGGAGTCCTCCTACTTTTTTACCCAAAAGAGGAGGCCACCCAGCCTGGAGCCAGCACAGCTGGCTGGATGGCACAGGCAACCTCTACGCTTGACTAAAGGTTAGTGTTGGAATCTTAAATGTAAAGAAACCCTGCTCATGAGTTCATCCTTATTCTACCCTTGAACAATATATAGTGTAAAACATACGAAGTAGGTATAGTTAAAGCAGCACCTGCAACTCTCTGAACTTGCTGGGGCATACCTAATTGTTTGAAAGCCAATATGTGTATTAATGGCTTTCTATATGCCAGGCACCGTTCTAAGTACTTTACATATACAAACTAATGCTCAAACTTATAAAAATAAAATGTCCCTATTTTAGAGGTAGGAATACTGAGGTTTAGGAAGAAGATACACTACTAGAAAGTAGCTGAACAAGGATACAAACCCAGCAGCTTTACTGGGGGTTTATGCTTTTTGGATCTCTAGTCTACACACAAAATCTAATCATTAGCTACTGGTTCCTAAATTGGGTAGGATATAAAAATCTGTTGTACTACCGTTATCCCCTGGTATTTGAGGGGGATTGGTTCCAGGACACCCGCCCCCCCTCAGACACCAACATCTGAGGTGTTGCCTTAACATCTTAGTGGTGTGAAGTGGCCAGTTTACAAAAGCACATGGCACCTGGATCGATTTCCTGGCCAAGAGCAACAAAACAGCAACCACAGATCATTCAGTCATGCACAGCTATCTTCTCTGGGGGTTCCCCACTAAAATAAGCATGAAAATCATTTGTTTCCATTTTAATGGACATGCTTACCCAAAGGTCATTACGTGAAAGAGAAAGGTCTCAGGTGTAGAGAAACTACTTTAAAATTCTGATTAGGTTGGGCCATTTTTCAGTGAATCTAGATATGGCAGCATAGACTTTCAAATTAGAGCTATCTGACCAAGATATTAAGGAAATGTTCAAAATTAAAGGATGATCCTGCAATCTTAACTGAACTCTAGTTTCTCTCTGTAAAATAGGCAGTACTTGTTCCTGCCCCCCCTCAAGAACTGATGTGGAGATCTTTAGAAGGTCAATAAAAGAAACCCAAACACATGTCCCTGTACCTGGGGACCACTTAAGACACATCCCTGCCTAAATTACCCCAGAATGCCTGGGCCTGGGGCTTCTTTCTCCTTGTTAAGAGATCCCAGAATAAAAACCAGTTATCTAGGACAGGTGCAATGGCTCATGCCTGTAATCCTAGCACTCTGGAAGGCCAAGGCAGAAGTACTGCTTGAGGCCAAGAGTTCAAGAATAGCCTGAGCAAGAGCGAGAGCAAGAGCCCGGCTCTACAAAAAAAGAAAGAGAGAGAGAGAGAGAGAGAGATATCAGCTGGGTTGGTGGTGCACGACCACAGTCCCAGCTACTTAGGAGGATGAGGCAGCAGGATCACTTGGGCCCAGGAGTTTGAGACTGCAGTGAGCTATGATGACTCCACTGCACTCTGCCCCGGTAAAAGAGTGAGACCCTGTCTTAAACAAACAAATAAACAAACAGTATCTGTTGTGACTTTTTCACACAAGAACTGAAACAGCACCAAAGCAATTTGTTTTGCAAACATCTGCTCACAAATCTGACTTCCAAAGTACCCCTAGAACCACCCCCCCACCGTGAACTGGAGGACAATCTCTAATGTAATTTACTCTAAAATTATCAGTGGCAATCATGCCAAGAATTGAGATTGATTTTTCCTCCTTTCCCTTCCCACTGATGATAATGTCTGAGAGGTTCTGATAGTTTTAGCTGTACAATGGTTAATTATTCCATACTACCCAAACATACAGATGTTGATAGATCAAATAAAAGACATGTGAAAAATATCTCTCTATAAATGTAAGACATGTAATGTTGTTAGATATATTAGTATAGTATGGGCTCTACTACTTGCTATAGGGAAGACCAGACTCCAGGCCATGGATGATAATAATGAAGTTATGGACCTAACTGGTGGGAGCCTAAAATAACACTGGGACTATCTAGACAGAAAGAATAAGCTAATTAACCTTTTTCAAAATCATGGACAGCTTCATTGAGGCAATGAAGCTGCTTGGTTCTTCCTCAGGGTGGTCTGAAATAGATTATCAGCCATGTGTAACATGGTATAAATAAAAGATTTTGATTTTAGAGAGATTCTGAATTATTTATAAGGCACCTTAATAAGAAGCAAATTAGAAGATGGAGATTTATTGAACGTTATGGGTAGTGGTTTTGTTGTTACTGTTGGTGACTATGATGGTAATACAGTGGGTACATACACTTTTACATATGCTTTCTTTTTCCTTGAGACAGGTTCTCACTTTGTCACCTAGGCTAGAGTGCAGTGGCACAATCATAGTCCTCTGCAGCCTTAAACTACTGGGCTCTAGTGATCCACCTGTCTCAGACTCCCAAGTAGCTAGGACTACAGGAACATGCCGCTACACCTGGGTAATTTTCCTATTTTTTGCAAAGAGGGTCTAAGACCACTGTGATGCTCAGGCTGGTCTTGAAATCTTGGCCTCAAGTGATCCTCCCACCTCTCCTCCTAACTCAGGCCCGTAAAGTGCTAGAATTACAGGGGTGAGCCACCTCCCATTCAATTGCCACTCAGTTCCTGCTGTGACTATCCTTCAATGCACAGCTCCAAAATAATTCAGTATGTTTTTTTTTTTTTTTTTTTTTTTTTTTTTTTTTTGAGACAGAGTCTCACTTTGTTGTCCAGGCTAGAGTGAGTGCCGTGGCGTCAGCCTAGCTCACAGCAACCTCAAACTCCTGGGCTCGAGTGATCCTTCTGCCTCAGCCTCCCGAGTAGCTGGGACTACAGGCATGCGCCACTATGCCCGGCTAATTTTTTTTTTTATATATATATATATCAGTTGGCCAATTAATTTCTTTCTGTTTATAGTAGAGACGGGGTCTCGCTCTTACTCAGGCTGGTTTCGAACTCCTGACCTTGAGCAATCCGCCCGCCTCGGCCTCCCAAGAGCTAGGATTACAGGCGTGAGCCACAGCGCCCGGCCAATTCAGTATGTTTTTGTTTTTAATTTCCCATAACATGGTCAGAGAAGGACACTTTGATGGATCCTTATAAACAAACAAGAAAAACATGAAGCATTATTTGGATCAGCCCTTGAGCATCCTGTTCTTATTATCTGATCTGAAACTGCTGGACCATGGGAGACTGGGCAGCTTCTGCAGCCCTACCTTACTATCTCCAACAGGAATGCCACCAAATGGTGTTTTAAATGGCAACACCTAGCCGGGTGCGGTGGCTCACGCCTATAATCCTAGCACTCTGGGAGGATGAGGTGGGCAGATGGCTAAAGATCTGGAGTTCGAAATCAGCCTGAACAAGAGCGAGACCCCATCTCTAATAAAATAGAAACAAGTTAATTGGCCAACTAAAATATATAGAAAAAATTAGCTGGGCATGGTGGCGCATGCCTATAGTCCAGGCTACTCAGGAGGCTGAGGCAGGAGGATCGCTTGAGCCCAGGAGTTTGAGGTTGCTGTGAGCTAGGCTGATGCCACTGCACGCTAGCCAGGGCTACAGAGTGAGACTCTGTCTAAAATAAAATAAAATAAATGGCAACATCTAATTGTTCTTAATTAAGCTGATGATCAAATAATAGGACCAAAACAGGTTTCAAAGTGTTCTGAGAGGTTTTCCTATGTATTTTTTTGTTTTGTTTTCTTTTTTCTAAATTTATTTTCTTCACTATTTCCTATGTATTTTAAAGTTTATATTGATGTAGAATTTATTCTTGCTATGAGAGGTCTCCAAAAGAAAAGAACTGCTTTAAAAAAATAAAAGAGCTTAGTTTTAAACAACTATTTTGTATTCACCAAAACACATTCTGATCAAGATTAGCATGCAGCAACAATGGGTTTCTTGTTGTGGCCTTAATATGCCATACTCTTGTGTCACTCAGATTTTCACGTTTCAGAAGGAAAAATCCTGCAGAGATTTGACATTGTATGAAACATTCAAAGCTGTATGTTGAAAAAGAATAGAAGTCTGTTAACCTAAGACTCACTGTTGGGGAGGCCTGCAGACTCCGTGCTGTGTTCTGTGCTAACCTAACAGGCAGCGAGCATTTCCTGAGCATTTCCTCTCAGGAGCCGTGTGACTGGGCACATGACTGATTCCACAAACGACCCACTCTCTGCAAAGCTCACACATCATGGAAGAGGAAAAAATAGTCCGGGTGGAGCCCATAACAAACAAGAACATGACACTGGACAGTAGGGAAGGGAAGTACGTAAGGAAGAACTAAAACTGCTCTTCTGCACATAAATGCAAGGCTTTGAGGAAGTGCAGCTGCCTGACCCCTGCAAGTTCCCCTAGGAGGAAGGCCACAGTGCAAAATATCAAATAAGTAGGGTTTGGGGAGGCAGATGAAAGAGGTGGATGGTTTGTGTAGCACTTCGACAAGTATTTCCTTACAGCTGGTTTTTCCCAAGAGCAAAGCAACACTGGCTGTGAGCCTTCACGTGGCATGTGGAACAAATGCTATCTGCCATTTAGTGTCTGAATTTTCTTGCTCTTGTCCTTTAGTGATTCCTGAATGTGTTCCAAATTATGTTGCTAGCTTGGCTTAGACAAAAGAAGACAATTTAATAAGAAACAAATGTTGGACAATTCATGTTATATCACCATCTGGCCTAACAGAAATATTCATGTTTAAAATGTATATTTCATCATTTGCCATCTGGGTAATCTGTTACACATTTTATGGGAAATCTGAAGTTGGACAATTAACTCATACCACTTTAAAACAAACATCTTTGTACCAGGATAAACAAAGAAGAAAGGCCTCCAGCACAGAATCCATGCTAAATATGTCGTTTGCAAGCCAATTTTAGTGCCTTAAACAAACCAGCACTTATCATGTTCAGATGATCCCAAAAAAATCAGAAAAGGTAAAAGCAAAGATAATATGATCCCTGTCCTAAATTAAAGCTATTCAATACACTGAGACTTTGGAAAAGTATTTGAAATGAAAAATAAAATAATTTCTTTTACACACTCAAATGTATAAATGATGCTTGCACCTCCCCACCTCTACCTTTCGCTCCTTCCCTCTCCCACCCTCTATTTTGCCCTGAAAGTGAAAGAAAGGTAGTGGGAGGTTTCCTTCTAAAGATAAATTTCACCAATAAACTGTTAAAAAGTAAATTGTACATATTACTAACTTTGTAAACAGAAAATGAAAACTGATCCTTGTTTCTAATTTTATAATAAGGTTAAGATGTCTTAAGTTATTTCTTTATAAAACCATGTATTTCCATTAATAATAAATCTTATTTCAAAGTTTACTCCCAGGAGATCTGTCCTTCATCCAAATATTAGTTATTAGCATTTGGAATCTAAGTTATATCTGCTTATATTTTTCTTTCATACATTTCATTCTGCGTATTACGTCCAGGGGATTGTATTATTTACCTAAAAGCTAAATCTGGTTTAATGTTTTTTTCCATAGAAGCTGCCCAAATATTTTTGAACAAAACCGGATGGACTATGAATCATATCCTACCATCTAGATGAATATAAACCAATTAAGAACTATAGGACACTACAAAAACAATTGAGAGCAGGCTTCAATTTTGAAGAATTGATAAAATTACAACAAAGATCTCCCTGATTTACAAGGCTCTACTTTGCAATCATAATTCCTTACTAAAGTAAATGACACCAAGCAGATGTGTTTTTAACACATTAAATGCCATGTGAGTTGTATTTAACTCACACTAGTTTTGAGCCCAGAACCTCGTGAAGCATATGTAACTCACACATCTCTTCACCTTCAGAGCCAAGAGAACTATATTTCATGTTGCATATAACTCATGCACAGAAAACAATAAAAAATAACACATTTTTTGTTAAATTATAAAGGACCACTGTTTTTGAGTTTTATTCTGTTTTCGTAATTAAACCCCGTGGCCCCAAGTAAAAAAAATTTTTTCTAGTGTGGTAGTCAATGTGTTAAAATACATCTTGCCGATAACTATGACATTTCATAAATATCTGGTTACTTCTCTATGGTTTCTTTCCATGCTGAATTACAAGAATATAGGTAATGCAATGCCAGTTGTTTCATCAGTGAGAATTCTAAATAAGGCAGATGATACGGCGTTCTTTACGGTTTGCCCATGTTCAAGTACGTTTAGTTTTACTGGACTGATGTACTAACTCTTAATTGTGTCGTGATAATAACTGTAAAGTAGGTGATTAAAAATACAGAATCACAGAATGCTAGAGTTGAAAGGGGCCTTACAGTGATCCAAGCCAAGTATAAATGTTGCCAGGTTTATTTCTACAGCACCATTTAAAAAAATAATTGGCCTAGTGACATGTATACATCAGCAGAAACTTGAAAGGTAGAAATAGTTACCACTAACCCAAGGGTTTCTTCTAGAAAAATCTTATTAAGGATTATTTCCCTAATTTTGAACAACTACAGATTTTTACAGTTTACAAATTCCCAAATACACACTAAAAAGCAAGTTATTCAACAAGTTAAAACGGTAGATCACAAATTTACCATTACTTGGACCATAGAACCATCTTTCTATCATTTTATCTTTCTACTAGAAAGCACACCAGTTTCTTCAGCCTGGTAAGTTACTATGTACAGACATTTTCATGGCCTGCTTCCTGTTCACAAACAAGTTTCTCAGCAATGACTCAATCTGAGAAATATGATCCAGCCGGTTTACTGGAACTTTCACCCATTATACTAGTCTGTAAACTGCAAAGCATGATGCAAAGAGAAAGCAACCTGGAAAGTGAAGAGAGCAAGAACTTGGATGATTTTCTCGAAGGGCACACGCATAGGTCAAAAAGGGATCAGAAAGGACACTCAATTTCCAAAACGGGAGGTGATCTCACCTACTACAAAAAGTACATGGTTCCGACTTTTCCATGAGAGGCTTCCTACCTGTGTTCCAAAAGTTATTTTTCAGTAGATTATATTTGAGCAGGATACTGCAGCTAGGCGTCAAAGGACTACTTTGCTGACAGAATAGCTTGGTTTGACAAGCAAACTTTAGGATATATTCTTCTAATCTCTTGCTCATTTCTGAACAAGCCATGTATGTATTCAGTTCTAAACGCTGTCAAAGGACCATTTCACCCTTTTGATTAGGTTTTCTACTATTAGAATGATCCAACACTCCCAATCCCAATACTGACAACAGAACCTTCAGGAACATTGGATCCAACTCTCTAACCTACTTTACCTAGCCCACATGGAATTAACTAGGTGTGAACTAACCAGGTGGCTCAGATATCCACCTTGAGGTCAAACAGCTTTGCCGCCCTTCCTGGTGTACCTTCTTCCTACGGGGGAGTCCCCCGTGAGGGCGGGTGTGCGTGCTCCAGCACGCCACACCTCAAGGGCTCTGCACAGACACTTCTGCCACTTCCAAACTCCCCAAGTTATCCTTCATCCTCTTTCTGATCTGGCACTTATAAAAAGAAATCAGTTCAATCTTTGGAGTCCTTTTCAGATTTAACTACCTGCAATTAGCTAAAAATAAGAATCAGGACAGTTAGTCACCTGGGTTTGGGGGCTGAATACTAAATGCTGTTTTTTGCTACCAGCCAGAGACCTTGTGTACCTTAGGTGGTGGGTATGAATTTTAGATATATGTATAATATTATATAAAGGCTATAAACACTTAGCTTTTTTTTTTTAAACAACAGAACCTATTAAAACAGAACAAGGAATCTGTTTCTTTTTTTTTTTTCTTTTTTTTTTTAAAACTTTAGTGCAACTTCAGGAATCTGTTTTTGTAGTGTGGACTTTCTTGAGTGTGAAATATTTCTTGATAACAGTAAGTTACTAATGGCTAAAACATCATTCTACCAGAATGATGATAGATATAAAGGTGGTGGGCAAGACCAAGATCAGTGTACACATTACCCTAAATGGATCATTAATCCATGTACCGATCTAATACTTATGTATAGATCACCTCTCAGGTGCCAGGAACTGTGCTAGGTGCCAGGGATACAGAGATGAGTAAGAGGCAGTCTCTAATCTTAGTTATAAGACAGTGTGATGAGAAGCATGTAGAAGCCCAGGTGACATGGAGGAGGTACCATTAAATATGCACAGAAAGACCTCACAGAGGAGGTGACAACTGCCATAAAGCATAGGAGGCATGACTGTATGAACATCCTACCCGTACGCAAGGGTTAAACCTGCCTTCCAAAAGCCTTGCCCAAGTGAGCACTTGAAAGTGAAGAAGTTATAGAGGTGGTGAGAACACAAAAAATAAACACATCTTCACTCTTCTTTATTCATTTGTGGTCTCCCTTCTCGGTGGTGACAATGATTTCCCTCGAGCCCCCACCCCATCCCCCAGGCTCAGATTCTCCAGCTCAAGGGACTCCTCTCACGCAAAGAGACTTCCTAGAGGTTTCCTCCTCTCATTTCAACTTTTCGGTCAATGTGAGTCATCTGTCTCAGCCAAGATGGGAATTACCGTAATGCCACGTTGTTACGGCATGCTACAACTGCAAGGGAGCAGAGGAATTACCCAGACAGCCTCTTTCATTTTACAAATACGGAAACAGGTCTAGGGGGTGAAATAATCTGTATGAGGTCAGAGGTCAAAGGATTCTAAAACTACCTATGGTCTACTTTTCTAATTTTACAACTCTTGCTAAGTTATTTAGTAAAGGGGAAAAGATATATCCTTGCTTCACTTTAATTTTTCTAATTTTTTAAATTTATATATATTTTTTAACCAGGCAGGGAGCATGGCTGAGCTTTCGCCGCCCGCTTGCCTAAATTTTTTAAATTAGCATCTCTTGCTCTAGGCCTGCTGGCCTCACAGGTACCTAACAGCTTCTATTACAGCTGGTGTTTGAGCACTTGATGGTTTACAGCAGTGTTCATGGGCAGTCTTTCACTTGAGCTTCACAACAGCAGCATGAGGGAGGTGAGCCAGGTATTGTGATCTTCATTTCTAGATGAACGCATTGAGGCTTTGGGGATCAAGCAAACCTGCCCCAAATCACATGTTCGGCAAGTAGCAGAGCCAGGGCTTCCAAGTTTGCCCTCTGGACACTCAGACCTGCCCGACCTAGACGACTTAGAGGCAAATCAGGCCAACTTACTTGCACAGAAGAGTTTAGCACTGAAATCGATCTTCCCATAAAGCCAATGTTTACCCCCTACTTTATGTGTCTTATGGGATTTTCTTACAATGGTCTGACTAGATTATAAACTCCTTTAGGGCATGAAAATGGCTTTTAAAAAATGTTAATAGGTAACACATGTATATGGTATAAAATATAAAAGTTGCCAAAGTAACCTCCCAGTTACCCTCCTCCAAGGCAACCACTGGTATCAAGGGTTTTTTGTGTTTTCTTATGAAGATAAATCAATTAAATACATACATTTAGACACACAAAGTAGCATATAATCATAGTGTTCCACAATTATTTACCTCTATTTAATACATTTTGGAGATGGTTCTGCATCAGGGCATAGAGATGTCTCATTATTTTAAATGACTGGACAGTATTTCATTACACAGATATACATTAATAATATGCTATTTGATAATATAATTATTTAATCAGTCCCCTTGACTTTTGTTTCTAATCTTTTTGCTATTAGAATTAATACTATAATGAATATCCTCAGACATAAATCATTTCCTAAACATGAGGATATCTGTGGGATATTTAGAAGTGGAGTTGCTTGGTCAAAGAGTATATATGTATTTTTAATTATGACAGATACTGCCAAATAGCCCTGACAGAGGCTGTGCCTTTTACACTCCCAGCGGCAATGAATGCGGAGTGCCCATTTCCCCACACCTGTGTCCTTCACATCCGGCATCATATTGGCATAGGGGACCCACTCAACAAATACACATTAGTCATTTGTCTCCTATATTAATTCCAGAATCATTTCAAATTTGGGCCCTTCCACTATCTTTTAACAATAAAACTGGGGCTAAAGAAAGGAATATAAACTTCAGCCTCCCAGAAGTGTTGGCCAGCAAACAGCATTTCTTTAAAAAGACCACCAATGTAAGGCCAGCCATGCTCCAGCCAAGCTAACCCTGGTTTGTGCCTTGGGAGCTGGCAGCACAGTTCGCAGAGGCAAGAAAGGGGCAAGAAATGTGGAGGCCAGGGTACCCACAGTTTTAAGACAGAAGTTGGTCAAAATCTCGATGGGGGAACTCAAGCATAACAGGCTAAATAAGCAACCATAGCTTTTCTTATTGACAAGGTAGACTTTCAAAAGAAAAAGCAAATTGAGCCAGGCTGACCCATCTATGGCTCCTTAAAGACCAGGAAAAAGCAATCTTTCTAAGCCTGTGTCATTTAGGAACAAGTGTTTCTTGGCCATTAAAGTATTTAATACATTTAGAACACTCAGCTAAGGAGGGCTGATGGTGATCTTTAGAGCCACAATCCAATCCCCAGGTTTATAAATGAGGACCCTGAGGCCTGAGATGCTAAAAGGGCAACCGGCCCTAGGTCTCACGTGACCGGGCAGAATCCAGAAGCAGTCAGCTGGACAACCTAACACAACTTAGATTTCAAGCTAGATTTTCCTATAACAATGTCTATTACTTAAAAACTCATTAAATATTAGGAATTACTTGGAAAACAGATCCTCACAAAACGATTATGTGTTATTCAAGCCTATTACCAAATTCAGGGCCCATGAAACTGTTATTAGAAAACCACCCAGTGTGTGTCCTGTACTCTTCTTTAGAGGACTTTCCTTCCCCTGCCAGCAAGCTCTGAATACTGTGTGGTCTTCTAGGACTGTTCCCCTGCTTAGCACATAGGAATAAGAGCCTCCCAGTTCATCTCCAGGCAGATCATCTCCGCTGCCTACCCTCCAGTGTTACACCTCCTAGAGCAAAAGCGGCTCAAAATTAGTGTGGATGCCCGAGTACCCCCAAATCATGGAGCGAAGGTCACGTACCCACTGAACGCACATTTCTGGCTGACTCATCCAAGGGCTCCCCAAGACCTAAGTAGGACCCAAGAAAATAGTTCTCTACTCTTTGGAAAGAGAAAGCCCTGGAAGATGCCAGCCCTTACAGCTGTCATGTTTTAAGGGCACAAACCACTTTCACTTCCATCATTATGTCATTTAATTCTCACACTACTCAGTGTGAAGATCAGTGGGATGAAGAAATCAAGTTGAAGGTTAAGTGACAAAGGTCACACAGCTCATCCACTGCATTAGTGGCAGATGCAGCACTCCTCCAAATCTGATGAACACACCCATAAATCAAACTGCTGTTTAATAAATTGGAATGCCTCCCTTTCCTGCCTCATACTCCTCAAAAAGAAAATTAAAATTCTGGTTTGCTCTAAAGGTGTTCATTGTAGTTGGTGGTGGTGTCTTCCTTTAAATCAGTTTCTCGCGACACTTGTAAGAAAACAATACCATAAAACAGGCCTAAACTTTTAAATGATCTCAGACAACCTTAACTAAATAATAAACACATGAAGTCAAGCTCTGAGTCTTTTCTTCAAGGACAAAAGCTGTGGGTCTAGTTTAAAATCTCTGGCTTTGGGAAAAAGACTTCTTAAAATGTGAAAACCAGCTGTAGGGAATTTTCCAAAGTAAATGCTCATACAAAGTGTGGGAATTATTTTTACCTTATACTATTCCCCATGAACATACTGTTATACCGCCCAACAAAAATACATGTCAACCCAGAAAGACTATTTCCTTAGTAGAAAATAAAATAAAATAAAATGAAATACATGTCAAACACGTAACCGATCACACTGCCCACTGGTAGGCAGGACACAAAAATTCTTTTTCATTACCACCTAAAATATTTGCTTTTTTTTTGGAGACAGGGTCTCGCTCTGTTCCTGGGGCTAGAATGCAGTGAGTGGTGTCGTCATAGCTCACAGCAACCTCAAACTCCTGAGCTAAAGTGATTCTCCTGCCTGAGCCTCCTGAGTAGCTGGGACTACAGATACATGCTACCATACCTGGCTAAGTTTTTTTTTTTTTGTAGAGATGGGGTCTTGCTATTGCCCAGGCTGGTCTCCTGGGCTCAAAGGATCCTCCTCCCTCGGCCTCCTAAAGTGCTAGGATTACAGGCATGAGCCACTGCCCTGGCCCAGTAATTGCTTTTTAAAGACATTTTCTTCAGTCTGGATCTGGTAGAAGTTTAAGTTCTTTGCAGTTCTGATGTCTACTATGTTTTCAATGCCAAGTAAACCCAGGATCTAAAGCAAAGGCTTAAAGAACACTGGGTCTATCCAAATGTGACCATCTGGAAACAGGTCACATCATTTTATAGCAACCTTTGGCCTCGGTTTCATCTGCAAAAGGACAGGACTCGGTTAGGTGACCCCTAAGATCCTTTCCCTAAATGCTTCTGATTCTATTAAGTCCAAAATATTAATATAAGTCTGAAAACTAATTTTGAATTTCAAAAAATGGGCTAATTTTAGCTACTTGTAAGATGCTCTAAAACTGCAGTCCCCAACCCCTGGGGCCCTGGCTGGTACAGCTACACAGTAGGAGGTGAGCTAGCAAACCTTCATCTGTATTTACAGCTGCTCCCCATCACTTGTATCACCACCTCCTTTCAGGCATTAGATTCTCATAGGAGCGCATGCGAGGGATCTAGGCTGTGTGCTCCCTATGGGAATCAAATGCCTGATCTGAGGTGGAGCTGAGGCAGTGATGCGAGTGCTGGGGAGCAGCTGCAAATGCAGATTATTATTAGCAGAGAGCTTTGACTACACAATAAATGTCATGTGTGTAAAGCATCCAAAAACCACCTCTCCCACCCAACCAATCCAGTAAAAAAATTGTTTTCCATGAAACTGGTCCCTGATGCCAAAAAGGTTGGGCATCACTGCTGTAAAGCATCCTTGCCTAATAGAAATACCACACTAGGCCAGGCGTGGTGGATCAGGTCTGTAAATCCCAACACTTTGGGAAACTGAGGTAGAAGTATCTTTGAGGCCAGAAGTTCGAGACCAGCCTGAGCAATATAGAAAGACCCTGTCTCTACAAAAAATTAAAAAATTAGCTGGGTGTGGTGGTACGCACCTGTGAGACTAAGGTGGGAATATCACTTGAGCCCAGGAGTTAAAGGCTGCAGTGAGCTATGATCACACCACTACGAACAGAGCATGACCCTGAATCTAAAAAAAAAAGGAAAGAAAACAAAGAGGAAGAACATGCAAGCCACACAGGTAATTTTAAATTTTTAGTAGCCTAGCCTCCCTTAAAAAAAGAAACAGGTGAGTTTAATTTTAACAATATATTTATTCAACCCAATATATCCAAAAATATTTTAATCTGTAACCAAAATTTTAAAAATTAGATATTAGAAGTGACACTTTCAACACACACTATAACAAATCTTTCTCAACATGATTATATGAAATATAATCCTGCCAAAACAAAGGTATATTTAAAAGAAAACTATTTTATACTATTTCTGTTCTTAAATTTAAATCAAAATTCAACAAAATTAAAAATTCAATTCCTCAGTTGCACCAACCATATCTCAAACACTCAAAAGTCAAGAGGTCAAATGTGACCATGTTATTGGACGGGGCAGCTCTACAAGAGCCTACAACATGAGTCCTCCATACTCCTGAGCGGTGAATTCTACTGAACCAAACTCTTCTGTTTTGCAAATTACACACTGAATATACTGTGAACGGTAAACCTTTCAAACTACACTAGGTAGTATTTCTATTATTAGCAATTATTTGTAAAAAGCTACCTGAAAGAACTGAAAGAGCTGGTGTGAGTCTGAATTACTAAGAGGGCTCATGATGACTAAATGGGTCATTTTGATTTTATTCAGCAATGTTATGATCCAGCCTCCAAACAATTACCATGTTTATTGCAAAGGTCATCTAAAGAACTGATAAAAACAAGGGGCCTTAGGAGATGGCACAATCTGTTTCAACTAAAACTATAAATTAACCCAGAGTTCAGAAATTATATTTCAACTGCTTTCAGGTGCATAACCCTGAAAATGCACAGTACCCACCCTTTTTGCCAATTGCCAGGCAGCAATCTGAACTTCTTAAAAAAGAAATTATCCTTAGTGTATAGATCATACTTCATTCTTTTAAAATCAATACAGGAATCTTTTCCTTAACATAAATCTTTCCAATGAACCCACTAAATAACTGTGTAGGGACAGTGGTTACCTGGTAAGCCTTCACATTAAGATTTGAGAATGAAAGATCACAGTGTCACGATTCCAAATCCAGATAAAGCTAGGTATGCCACAGTCTAAATAATAACAATAATGGTCACCATTTATCACGTACTCTGTGTGTGCTCCACACTATTAGCTTTTGTATCCATTATCTTACTCAAACCCCAGTCCCCCATGTGGATAGTAGTATTATCATTGCCATTTAGCAGTAAGGAAACAGAAGCAGAGAGGTGAAGTACTTTTGCCTGAACACCCCCATCTGATAAATGGTGACAGGGAGATCCAACTCAGGTTTACTTATAGGACCAGAACTCTTAGCACTAAATGACACAGGCTCTCACTTCAGAATAACCTAGGCCTCCTCAAGGAGGCCGCGCGGTGAAATGGAAACCGCGCTGGCTGGGGAAGCCACGAAATACCAACGGGGGCCTCTGTGCGCACGGGCTGTTCAGGGTAACGGAGTCTTCGCCACCTAACCTCACGGTGCTGCTCCTGTAATGGAAAAGCCAAGACAATACCTGACCTTGAAGAAGTGTTTTTCATATGAAAAAAAAAGCATGTGAATGCTCCTTAAAAATATAAACGACAACCCAAGGATGGATATTAATATATTCAACTCCTGTTGTGGATGTCAAATGACCATGAGAAGCATTTACGTATTAGGCTTCTCGGTCTATATAAAAAATAGAAGGTGAGGTCATAACTTGTTTATGCATCAGACATTTGTGTGGTGACAACAGAGGGTAGTTAAATGTAAAAAATGTTCAGCATTGGCCGGGCGTGGTGGCTCACGCCTGTAATCCTAGCTCTCTGGGAGGCCAAGGCGGGTGGATTGCTCGAGGTCAGGAGTTCGAAACCAGCCTGAGCAAGAGCGAGACCCTGTCTCTATTATAAATAGAAAGAAATTAATTGGCCAACTAAGATATATAGAAAAAATTAGCCGGGCATGGTGGTGCATGCCTGTAGTCCCAGCTACTTGGGAGACTGAGGCAGAAGGATTGCTTGAGCCCAGGAGTTTGAGGTTGCTGTG
Organism: Microcebus murinus; assembly: GCF_040939455.1. NCBI lineage: Eukaryota > Metazoa > Chordata > Mammalia > Primates > Cheirogaleidae > Microcebus > Microcebus murinus. Next base: position 54,814,242 of record NC_134111.1, read on the forward strand.
AGCTAGGCTGATGCCATGGCACTCACTCTAGCCTGGGCAACAAAGTGAGATTCTGTCTCAAAAAAAAAAAAAAAAAATGTTCAGCATGGTCATCTCCCTCAAGAGTGTTAAAGGTTTTCTTTCCCTCCACCATTCTGCCTTTTTTTTCCCAGCCAAAGTTAGTTAGGGGTAGTTACTACAAAAGAAATATTTTCAAACTATTAAAAGAAGGGATGTGGGGGATAGGAAGAGGCCAAGGCCACACAGGCTGGCTCAGTTCATGTTTGGATTTAGCCCTCTTCCACGAATGCACTTCTACTCCCCAAACTCCTGTCCACATAACCTGCCTGAGGACACTGGGTCTCTAGGCCCAGAACCCCAAGTAAGAACTTCTGCCACAGGAGAGGGAGTAGGTCTGGAAGGGAGTTCTATGAGAGGGTTCAACAATCCTCATAAGCACAAGGAACCCAGCGGACAGGCCGGTGGGGTTCCCCAGAGGAGCCGGGGTAGTGTGGGGAGCCTCTGCTGTTACAGGGTGCAGGTAAGGCCCCTATGCCGCCCTGAGGAAGAATCCAGTCTTAAAGCAAAACAGCAATTTCTGGCTGGTTCTTCCTCTTCTTTCACCAATGGAATGAACACACTGGTGGATGAGATTCTGTCAAAACATAGAAACAACAGTGCGTGCAAGCTTGAGCACAAGAGGTTTCATGGTGGGCCCAACAGAAGAGGAAAATCTACTCGCTTCCTTTAAAAGGGAGGCTTTAAAAATTCTTTTTAAATATTTAGCAAAGGAACAATTTAGAGTGACAATGAGAGCTCTTCAATACGTGTGCCCAAGCCAAACCGACTAAGGCATAACAACGCTCACACCCTCACCTCGGTAGGAGCACCCCTACCGTCTCCCTGCCTCCGACCTGCCCATCTTCCAGTTCACCCGCCAAATAACTTCCTTTCACTCCCAGACCATGTGCCTTGCCCTTTCCAAAACTTTCCATGGTTTCCAGATGCCCCGTATACATTTTAGACACCACATATGAGCACTGAAGGCCTTCTTCAGCCACACCCAAGTTAACCTTTTCAGCCCCATCAACCCAATACTCTGCCATGGTCCAGCTCATGCCTGCACCGTTCCTTGGGCTTCCAGCTGGAGCCTGAACCGAATGAAATCTATCAGCTTAAAAAAAAAGTCTAGTTATTAACAAAATGCCAGCTCCTCCAGGATGTCCCCTCTGAACACCCCTGCTGGTAGTCACATTTTCTCATCTGCACTGTCATGGCCCTGTCTATATCACAGACTAGCCTGTATTAAATACCACGTTACTAGAGGGCAGTTAATGGACTCACTCACACATTTACCGAGCAACTACTAAGTAAGCACCATGGATGGTGCTAGACATCAGAACTACCAAAAAAGAATAAAATACAGTACTTACCCTAGAGGAACTCATACAGTAGGCAGAGGAGACAGAGACATTAACGAATTTATACTAATTATGACATGAAACACACCCTCTAATTCAGGTGTACAAAGAGCAAAAGGAATCAACTAGGAGGGGCAATTTGAAAAGCAAATGTCCTCCAATGAGGACATTTGCTGCATTATCTTGGAAGATTAAAACAGCTTTATGCCCTGAAAGTTCTCTAGGGTGTGTAGATACCTAATAAATATTTGTGGAATGAATAAGTGCACATTATTTAGGCCAGAATTCAATATTTTCATTGTATATCTAAGGTATCTGGAGTTAAAGAGTTCAAATACATATGTACCAAAGGTATCATGTTTTATATCATTTATGACCCAACTACCAGTCACAGAAAAATTATTTAACTTCACTTCCAGTAACAACATTTCAAAATTATTCTTTGGGTACTCTACTAAAGTAAAGTATTATATCTTAAGAACTATTATTAACACACACCCCTTCAAGTTAATGATAAAACTGATTTTTTTAAAGAGAACAAACATGAAAATATCCATTAAAGAATTCTGCAATCTGGATAACATAATCAATGTACTAAGTGCTGATTATGTGTATTTTCTTAGAGGATACTAGTTATTTTTCTCAGGCTGATGGTTAGAAAAAGGACAAGTAGACAAACTCACCTTGCCCCATATTCTAGACTTTTTTTTAAAGGCATTAACTATTGCCATATGATCTCAACCTATTCAGCTATTCTACAGCTTCCCTTACTCTCTTACCTCAGTACCTGACTTCTTCAAAAAAGACCCAGTAGAAAAGCTAATAAAGACCCAGGTAGATATGGCATATGACTTAGTTTTATCTTTTTAGGACCAATTCCTTGCAGCTGTAGGCCTGAGAATTGGCAAATACCAGGGGTAACATTACCGTATGAAATAATACTGCCGAATTGAGGGATCTGGACATGTCACTCTACCTCAGCAAATAAAAGGTACCTAGACCCTACCCTTTCTATAGATTTCATTACTTTCTATGACTTTTCTCCCATTACCCTTTTGTTGAAAATAAAAGTTCTAAACAGGTTGCCATCTGGAGGAATGGTGGGCTTCCCACAAAGACCAAGGAAGTAATATTCCGAGATTTCCTGAGAACGAGCAGTAATATATAAATAAATCCTGATCTCATATTGTCTCTGGAACACAGTTTTCCACTGGGGCTGGCACCCCCCTTGGAGCACTTGGAATTGTATGAAGGAGGGGAAGGAGGCTGGTAGGCACAATGACACTAAATATCCTGTAATGTGGAACAGTCCTCTATTCCGAAAAGAAGTCCATCCTACGTGCCAACAGCACCCCCTCTGGTCATCACTGGATGAGCTCCTTAAGTAGGGACACCGTTTTATTAATCTTTGTAAAAGAGTCCTTCATTCTTTGGCAGCTAACAAAACGTCTGTGGTCAGTAGACAAGGAAAAAAAAAAAGAAGGGAAGGAAGGAGAAAAACAGGCAAGGAAGAGTACAGATACGGACATTCAAAATTCCTGTTCTGCCGCTTGCAAGTGGTGCAGCCCTGGCCAAATGACTGAACCTCTTTGAATAGTTTCCTCAGCCATCAAAATGGAGAGAATACTCCCATCTCCATAGATGTATTGTCAAGATCAAGTAAGAGAACATGTCTAGGGGCTGGTATGGTACTAGCTGGTTTTCAGTGAATGTTAATTTCTTTTCCCTTTTCTTCCCCGTGAAATTGCGAGTTTTGTCTGTATTTAGATGTCGTGTTATACCAAAGGCTGGTTCTCTTTACAACATAGGAAGTGACTGGTAACATGAACTGAAATGAAAGACTAATTGTTTCCTCAGTCTCCAATTATCTTTGCCAGCACACACACAATCACTGAAGCTTTATAGCACAATTGCACTGTTATCAGGTGCACTTTGGAAACCTGCAGCACCGGGTGAGTCGCCTATTCCTGGAGCCCCAGACTTCCGAGAGGACATTACTGGAGCTGGTCTTTGCAAGCTCCGCCTGGCAACCCTGAGTGAGGAGGCCATTATAAGCACGGAAGTGCCCACTCTCCTCTGGGTCTGTCCCCACCCTGTCTGCAAGGTGGGTACAAAGGGCAGAGGCTAAGCCAGCTTCGGAAGGCGCCACACCACACAGTCGAAGCTCTCAAGTGGGACGGCAGTGCCGCAGCACGCGTGCACACAGAACATGCAAACGGTTTCCAAATGTGTAAACCAGAAAGCCAGTTGGGTAAGCACAGTAGTAGCCACTGTGGTCAGGATATAAAGTTGGACTTTTATCAGGCAGATACAGAGAGCCAAAAGATGAAGTTGCCAAAAGGTGCCTTGAGATTTAAATCTTTTGTTTAATTTGAATGAAGGAAGCCAAGGCCCAGGGATGCAGAGCTCGGATGTTCCTAGAGAAAGGCAGTTTCTGTCCTGGCCGCCAGGCTCTCCAACACCCATCCAGAGCTCTGAGCATCCCATCCTCACTGCCTTTTCTATATGCTATTCCCAAATAATCTAGATCGCAGGTTATCATGGTCCACATTCCTAAAAACATAGAACAATTCTAATGACCCACTTGGGGAAAGCCCTTTGATAACAAAGTTATCATGCACATCTTCACAAAGGATTCGAAGAGATCAAGTTATATTTACTGAATTTCAAACATTCACCAGGCATCTTGAAACACAGTTCCCAGATCTCAGTGTTAATTGTAAGGCTGTGACGGACAGTGATCAAATATAAAAACACTTCCTTTCCTGTTTTAAATAAGATGTCCTAACCAGATTTTCTAAATCATTATATAGATACCAATGGGTAGTAAGCACTGAGGTAGGTCCCCTAGGGCACTCACTGGCTCTCCAACCTGACTGCACATTGGAGTCTCTTCAGAAGCTTTAAAAGATAGTGATGCTTGGGCCCTGCCCCCAGAGATTTTGATTTCATGAGGGATGCACTCTGGACATCAGCATTTTAAATACTGAGTGTGAGTCTAATATACAACAAAGTTTGAGAATCACTGCTGTAGGAAACAAAAAGAAATAGAAAAAGTAGAAACAACTCAAATGTTAATCAACTGGTGAGTGGATAAATGTGGTATATCCACGCAATGGAATAGTATCCAGCCATAAAAAAGAATGAAGTACCCATACGTGTTACAACATGGTTGAACCTCAAAAATGTGCTACATGAAAGAAGCCAGTCACAAAAGGTCATACAGTGTGTAATTCCATTCACAGGAAATGTCCAGAATAGGTAAATCCATAGATACAGAAAATAAGTGAATAGTTACCAAGAGATAAGGGAGTTAGGGGGAAGTGACTGCTAATGGGTACGGGGTTTCTTTTAGGGGTGATGAAAACTGATTATAGTGATGGCTGCATAACTATGAATACACTTTTAACCACTGAATTGGTTTAACTGGGTGAACTGCATGGTATGTGAATTATAGCTCACTTAAAAATACACATATATCTCTAAATTGAATGCCCAGCTCCTAAGGAGCTTAGAATTTAGCGGTAGAGGAAAAAAACATAGATATACAGGTAAGACAAGTATCAAAAAAGATTTTAAAAGGCCATTAAATTTCCTAACTCATACAGAAAATAAAACTTATAAACTTAGAAGAAGGCATCAAAGCCAAAGTGATCAATATTTTTCTTTTCTTACCCCATCATTTTTCTTCTCTGATCTAGCCTCAATTTCCAAGCTTAGGAAAAAGGAAGGGCTATTTAGTATAGCTAAAAAATTTTTTTAAAATTCTTCAGAATACAGGCTGGTGATGGATTGTAATAACTATCAAGAGTCATTTATCAAAAAATAAAAAAATAAAAAAATAAAAAAAATGCCAGATGATTGCAGTCACTTAAAAAAAGAGTCATTTATCAATAGGGTCTTTCAAAAATGACTCAGTTCTTTAAATCCTACTTATGTCCTGGATTTGCCTTTACCATAACCACAGTTTGGGCCAAATAAACTTACATGCTCTCATACATGAAAAGACTTTCAAATACGAGGATTTATAACACAAAAGTATTACAGCACATATGCTATAAAAGAAGATTGATTCAAAGTGCTTCCAATCCTAAAAGTTCTTAAAATACTTAATAACAATAATAGTTAAAAGGTGTTTATTGTGGTACAGGGCTGACACATAGAAAACACAAACTTTAAGCAGGGCAAGATTTTGTTTAAGAGTCTTGTTTTGTACAGCTCAAAGTCCTCATGCAAAAAAAAAAAGAGTCTTGTTTTGGTTTCTGGAAGAGAGGTTACTGTAATATAAGAATGTTAAGTTTGGGAATTTACATATTACATATGTGAACATATTTTTGTTTGCATTTACAAAAAACATACCATTATCAATTGATGAAGACTTGGCCTGTACCTTAGCCCTCTTAATAAAAGTTTGTTGGCCTTACTTAAAATGCATGTGGCTCCAGAATCAAGGACCAAAGAGGGAGGGGGGAAAATAAATAAATAAAAAGCAGGTGGCAGTAAAATTTCAGTAACTCCTAGAAATCAAAACTCCTGGATTATCAAAATATAAACTCTAGTCTCCATTTACAGTAAACATAAACATACATTTTTGTAGTCATAGATGAAAACAAGCAAGTTAAATGTTACATCTAGTAAACCTGTCCTTCCCAACTCCAGTGTGCAACAAATTTCAGTCAACTTTCAGAAGTGGCTGTGCCAGGCATTTAAAGACCTTGGGATTTACTCAGACCAACTTTTAGGCAAATCATCTACAGTGTGAACTAAAATAAAATCTTAAGGCTCACCCCCACACCAGTTGACTGAATGCACCCCCTTTTGGCCAAAGGAATATCCTAAAACTAAATTGGCTGCCAGGAGGAGGGAGGTCAGACATGCCCCAACATGCCTGCCTCCCTCCCTTCCTAGGGACATCCTTTGTAACCCATTAACATGCCTAAGGGTACACGAGACAAACCTGCAGGTCCTCAATTTACACAACAAATATATATCAGTTGGCAACAAAGCTTCGTATCTTTAGCCAATTACAAGTCAGAATCTTTAAACTCACCAATAACATGTAAGCCCCCCCTTTGAGAAGGCCCACCTTTTCAGGCCAAACCAATGTATGCCTCCCACGTATTGATTTATGACTTTACCAGTCTCCCTGAAATGTATAAAGCCAAACTATAACCCAGCCATAGCGAGTCCACTTGCCCAAGGCTTGTTGGGCATGGCTCTGGGTCATGATCCTCAAATTTGGCTCAGAATAAATTTTTTAAAAATTATTTTACAGAGTTTGGCTTTTTTCCTTTTAACAACAGGATCCTAAAAGTCCTGCAGCATACTTAATTCAGACAAATACGACAATCATTCTGAAAACAATTTGTTTAACAATAAGGACTACGAAATAAAGTATTTAATTTTGAAATGTACTATTATGAAACCCCAACCAAGCTTCAACTAGATAGACAAGCCCTTATGCTTGCTTCAATTCACAAGTGCCAAAACAGGGGATTAGTGTTTAATTTGGGCCAACAGGTTTCTGCTAGCTATTTTCAACTCAAATTCTCCCCATTCTACCTACTTTCTTTCAATCTGGTTTAACCCTGTCTGTCACGCTCTTCACCATATCCTCATTACCAAACATTTTAAATCATTCCTTCAAAATCTAAAAAGAGCCCATGGAACATGAGAATGTACCAACTAACAAGGTAAGCAAATGCAAAGACTCTATCTAGTAGCTATAAAACTTAAATAAGGAAAAAGGAAAACGGTCCCTGAAAAATGTGAGGCAGTATCCTGGACACTGCTGAAATCCCTAGAGTTTTAAAAACTATTATTATATTAAGAAACAGTCCTGCCTCTCTAAATTAAACCCATTTAGGCTTCTGTGTCTTTCTTAAAAGGACCAGAGGGTAATTCCATTGTTAGGTTGTATTTATTCTTCCCATAGTTAACAAGGTCCACCTCCTCCCTCACATACAGTTACTATAATAAATATATTGCTAAGTAGAAATTTTACAGACACTAATCTTTTAAATTCCTGCCTCTTCTTCTCCTAGTTTTCCCCAATTCATCCACTTTTTTAAAAGTCTGAGCTTTTCCTCTTGTTTAAAGTTTAACTAGTCTTGGTCCAATTTGGAAGTGGTGATTAGGAGCCCCCAGGGGTCAGACTACTCAGATTTGAATACAACCTCATCCTCAACAGTTGGATCTCCTTACCAGGACTCTAGGCTTCTTTCTAAGCCTCTGGGCTAACCTGGAAAAGGGGGATAATAGTATTTCCTGTGAGATACCTATGAAATAATGCATGTGAAGCAATCACATTGCCTGATACTCAGAGAAATGCCCAATAACCTATCTATTATATTATCATCTTAGTGTCAAATTCTTCCCACATATTGAAAAGTTAACCCAGGATCAAGGAAAAATTAAAGAAGAAATATGCAAACTCCCTTTTAAATGTCTTCAGTCAGGACAGAAGAAAATGTGCTTATAGTACATAGGGTTCCTTTCCTCATGCAGCTTTGTTAAGTGTAAAAACAAATATTAATAAAAATGATGTATTTGGCTTTCAACTCTTCCTTGTACTCCTAAAGATAGTGTTTGTAAAGCATTATTTATAAGCATCCGAGTTACAAAGATTTCAAAATGATCCAAGTTATTTTTAATGCAGAAAGACTTATGTGAGTTGTACATTCATCCTCTTACATGCTGCTTCCATAATTTCTCAAGAGATTTTTTTCACATATCCAAAAAGTCAAGTTGTTCTTTGCTTAATATTTGTTCAGGAGATGAAGCCTGTCCTATTTTTCTTTGTGTTTGACTTTTAAAAAATAATCTGTCTAGTCTGAGATCAACTTTATCCCTCATCTACAAAAATACTTTTATCTCTCCAAGACACACTGGAAAAGAGTAATGGATAGTTCCTTCCACATAACGGAGATAAAGACGCTAAGGCTCAACACATACTGTGCACAGACGATGAAAAACTGTATCCTCATGCCACTTCACACGTGCAGAGTTTCTTTGACAAAAGGTCAAGAACACTTTTGACTCTGTTTAAATCTCTCTTGACTATAAACAATGATTTAATATGAATCATAGACATGAAATTTATTCTAAATTCTACTTGTTTTTCTTTCATAGTTTTCAAATATGCAAATTGATGACTGATTAAAAGGTGGAAAAGCAGATATTTTTAGCAACTGAAAAATTCACACGTAAAGATGTACATATGTTTTACACACTTTTATATATGGAATGTTATGTTACACAGTAAAGAAGAAAAATTAAAGAATAGAGGGCTCTAGACTACAATTCTGGAAATTAGGAAAACTAAAGTTCATTTGCATCATATATCCTTTGGCCAAACAAGCATTCTTACAGATAACTCTTGAACAGCAGCTAAATCAGAAAGTACAATTTACTTTTCTTCATAGTAGTGGGAACTAGAATACAATCCCAATCATTAATGGGTAAAGTTCAAGACAAACGACTTTAAAGGGGGAAAAAAGCACAATTAATACATTGTCAGTAACTTAAAACCGTACATCAGATATTTGGTAGCCTAAAACTTTAAGCATAAACATATTTACTGTACCTATCAAGTTACACATTTCCTTGAACCAAATGTTTTTATCCTAAAAACGCAATTACAGAAAAATTTACAAATATAAATATCTACTCCTTTAAACGTTCTTACAAAGTATGAACAGAAACTTCTTTTCACTTTGATAACAACTTACAGAACTTACTAGCAAAGTATTATGAAACCCGTGTCCCACCCTCGGCCCTTGCAAAAGAGGCATGCTAAGAAATTGAGGCAAATTCTCAACACAGAAAGTTAAGTACCCAAGGGAGAAATAATAGCTGAAAGCAAAAAAATTTAGTAACAGACTAAAAGGAACAGAAATTCTAATCTACACTCGCAAGTCTTACCCTTGACAGCACAGAACAGAATATCCTGTCTTACACATTTTGGAAAGGCAACTCTGAAACGCTAAATCCAAAGACAAAGCCGCCCTGGGGAAAATAACAATTGCGCAACAGATCAACAGCTCCAACATGTCCCTTGGCCCCAGCGCGGCGAGGTTTGCACGCTATAAAGCAGGAAAGGGCCAACCGAGGGCCGCCGAGACAGCCAACCGGCCACTGTCGCGGAGGCCGAGGCGGCGCACGCGGCGTGCGCCAGCAGGAAGCACCCCGCCCGGAACTACAAGTCCGCTAGCCTCGCCCGCACTTCCCGCCGCGTTGCTAGGGGCCAATCCCGGGTCCCCGAGCCCGAACCTCTTCCCAGGCCCGAGGAAGCGCGCGGGACGCGGGCAGGCCGCCGCACGTCGGGGCACTCGAGGGCGCTAGGCACTTCGTGACCTCCTCCCTACCCCCGGAGGCTGGGCTTTCGATAAACCCCATGGCTGCCAAAGAGTGCTCGGAGTGTCTGGTGACTACGCAAAGCAGCACCTCTAGACGGCCCTCCACAGCCCGCGCCCGCAGAGCTCTTGGGGCTGGGTCGGGTGCAGCGGCAGGGAAGGGGCTGCGGGTCCCAGCCCAGAGGAGACCTCAGCTCCCCCAAGAATGGCCCCGTGACTAGGCACATTTTTGCCAGCTCCGAGGCGGGGGAGCAGCGCAATCCGGGAAGGGCTGGGCCGCGCCGGCTCAGACCGACAGCGTCCGCCCCCTCCTGCCCGGCCGCCTGGGGGGCGGCTCAAACTCCGGGGTTCCCGCCTCCCTGCTCTGGGGCCCGGGGACGCACAGAAGAGACGCCCCCTCGCCCCGCGCGCGCGGGCGAAGCCCCCAAATCCCGACCCAGCCGCCCCCGGGCCCGCGGTCGGCCTGACCGACTGGCATGTCCCTACTCCCCTCGCTGCCCCTTGGGTCCCCGCCGCCCCTCCCCGCCCAGCCCCAGCGCAAGCGCGGCGGCTCCAGCGCGCCGCCGCTGCAGTCCTGGCTCCGGCCGGACGGCAGACGCCGGCTGCGGCTGTCCCTCCCGGGCGGCGGTCTCTTAGCTCCCCTGTCCCCGTCCTGGCACCACCGCAGGACCCCGAAGTCCCGGGCAGCACCTGCTGGGACGGCAGTCCCGGCGGCGGCAGCTCCAAGTCCATCATGCTGAGGTGGGGACCGTGTGTCGGGCTCCTCGACGGCAGTCCTGCCCTGGTTGCCGAGGCGCGGCGCGGACGGGGAGGCACTGGTGGCGGCGGCAGCGGCTCCTCCGGGCTCCCCGGCACTCGCTGCTCGGCAACACCGCCGGAGTCGCCGCCGGGCTCTGGCCCGCTCCGCCTCCCGCCCCATAGGGCGGGGCAAGAGCCTGGGCCTTCCTTCCCCGCCGGCCGAGCGGGCCGAGCCGCCGAAAACCCCCCACCCCCGCCGCGGCTGACGCAAGAAGCTCGCGGCCTGGGGGCGGGACGGGGCTGCGGCCTGGGGTGCCGGCGGGTCGGGTGCCGAGAGGTGGCCCCCTTAGCTCCCCGGCCCCCGCGCTCAGTTTACCCTCCCCCGCAAGTAAGGGCAGCGCTCTCGCCCGAGAGATTAAGAGTCAGCTGGGAAGGTCGCTCGAGTCCGGGCGCTTCGTAACAGTTTGAACAGTGGGAGCAAACACACCCGAGGACCGGGCAGAGGCGTTGGTATCGCAGCTGCGCCTCCCAGGTTTGGAGTGGCAGAACTTTGCTCCGCTTTATCTCGCCCTGCCGCCCAAGAGCGGCGCCAGCTTGGGGGTGGGGATGGGGGCGGCTGGGGCTAAAGGTTTGGACCCAGGCCCTGCGCACCGCCGAGTGCCCTCTCTCCCTCGGTCCCTTCCGGGGCTGGGGCCCGTGGCCCCTGCCCAGGGAGACGCGGTCCACTCCGGGAGCTCGTGCTCGCCCTCGTCCCGGACGCCCTCCACGACTCCCGCGTGCTCGCGCTCGCACTTGGCTCACGTCGCCAAAGGCAAACGGAGAAGTCTGTTAGGGTCCGAGAGTGGTCAGTGTTGCCCACCAAGAGCTGGGTGAAACGGGAACCCCAAGAACTTTCTCTTCCTACCAAAGTACACAGACCACGCCACAGGTGACGTCCTTCTGTGATGTAGTGTGTAATACTGCAACATGCTATGATCTTTACAAATTACCTTTTCACGCACTCAAAATATAGTAAAAAAAAAAAGTTATAAAATGGTTCGTATAGCATGGGCTCGTTGTAAAAATATGTGACTAGAAAAATATTGAGGAGTGGTCACTCATATGTTAATAGTTATACAATCATGAAAGATTTTTCTTTATCTTTGTTACTTTAAGAATGCTTTAAGTCTTAATATATATTGTTTTATATTAAAAACAATGATTTAAAAATTAATCATAGACCACACAAAACTTAAAGTATTAATATTTGAAACCAGGAATATTGTGAATTCTTACAAGATTTAAAAGAGAAAAGATAAATTGTTTTTTATTCTCTTACACATTTACACTCTAACTCTTTAACAAGACTGATTTTCATTTTCTAGCTTCTTGGAATTATTCAAAACCAGGTGATATATTAATATATAGTACCGGCAGTGGTTTATTTCATTCAGAAACTTCTCACACACACAAAGCCTGATTGTAGCAGGGCAACGCCCCAAAAACTGCAAAGAACTTACTTTCTCTTGGTTGCATAATTTGACACTCCCAAGATTTATGTGTAATTTTATATGTTCAAATATTCCTTGAGATAAGTGAAGCCTAAGTGAATTACTTGTAATTGAAGCAAGCTTCTTGGACTCTTATTAAATCCTTTCAGCTGTTAGGTGAAAACCCTGCAACATTATCTGCACGATTAAAATAAGGTTAGGAGAAATTGTTTACAAAGAACAGGGCATGAAAGATGCAGAAACATAATAATAATGAAATGACATTTCTGCATTAAAGAAGACAAGAGTCCCAGCCTGAGCAAGAGCGAGACCCCATCTCTACTAAAAATAGAAAGAAATTAATTGGCCAACTAAAAATATATAGAAAAAATTAGCCGGGAATGGTAGCGCATCCCTGTAATCCCAACTACTGGGGAGGCTGAGCCAGGAGGATCACTTGAGCCAGGAGTTTGAGGTTGCTGTGAGCTAGGGTGATGCCATAGCACTGTAGCCCAGGCAACAAAGTGAGACTGTCTCAAAAAAAAAAAAAAAAAAAGAAGACAAGAGTATATTGTTAACAATTCAAGTTACTTATTAAAACTACTACATCAGAGAAAGTAGCCAATGAACTCAGTAGGTAGGAGATACCAGAGTCATATATGAGATGGTTATTGCTGTCCAGGAGTTTATAATACATTTGGTATTTCCTTGTTAAGCAACAAAATTTCCATTGAGTTTAGACTGAATGTAATAACCTTTTCTTTTACAAAACTGCAGTTTGCTGGGTGTATGTTATTTCAGGCACCTGCACAGCTGCAGAGTACATATTTTCAAAGGGAGGGGAGCAATATGATAAGAGTCTAAACATGTATAAGAAAAACAAACGCTAAGGAAAAGCTGTCTGGCATTGAACAGTGATTCAGTACAAGAAAAGGAAACCTCATTCTCAGACTACCCATTTCAAGGAGATGCCCAGTCTTTGTAGGCTGCAAAATGCCACTGTCTTCCTGTGAGAGCCAGAGCCCTTCCTTTGCCCTCTAAACTTGAACGTTGTTCTATGGAAACACAGATACTGCATGTTGAGAAGCTCCAGAGGAGCAGAGAAGAGGAGGTGCTGGTTTTTCTCTGCTGTCCTGGTGTTATGGGAGCCCTTTTTACTGCCAGGCTTTCCTAGCTACTATTTTATTTATTTCCCCATGCCTGCCCCCATTGGTTTCACATTCTATTGACCTGTGTTCATTTTCCTTGATCTACAAATTCTTTGCTGTCTTTGGAGACAACCTTCATATGTGCTTGAGATGTGTTAGAATTGTGATACCATGCTCTAGAGTTCTCATAAAAAATAAACACCATCAAGTAAGCCTTCCAAGTGCATAAAGTTTCAATAATGGTGATGCACTGACCCATTTGTTCCACCTTTGTGCTTTAATATGCCAAGTTGCAAGGCCCAAGAAAGTACCGACTGATGGAGGATTTCAAAATCCTCCATCTCTTTGTGGCTTGTTCCTCTTATCATCACTTCCCCTCAGCTTCACTCCGTGTTGGAGCCAGAAAATATTTAGACTGTTCTAGAATTATAGTTGCAATTCTACTTTGTCCAACATATCGGGTAGCAAGTTTCCAAGGAGGGCACCCAATGAACCACCCCTCCTTGAGGCAATTGGGTAGTCCTTCCACATTGAATCAAGGCTGCTTGATATAACTTGCTTAACTTATAGCATGAGGCCAAAAGTGACACTTCGCCAGGTCTCAGCCTAGGCCTAAAAAAGGCCTGACAGCTTTTAATGTTATACTCTTGGAAGTCAGCCATCATATAAGAACTCTGACTACCCTGATGCAAAGAGAGGCAGTGAGGAGCAGTCATGGACGATAAAACTCTTAAGTGGAAAGAGAGGCTATGTGAACCAAAGCACCAGACATGTGGATGAAGAAACCATCTTGGATCTTCCAGCCCATCTAGTAAAGCCCCCAGAGAAATCCAGCTTCAGCTACTATTTGATTGCAGCCACATATAAGAGACTCCAAGCAAGACAGGCAGAAGTATGCCTGTCTTGAGCCTAGTTAACCCAAAGAATGGTGAGAAATTATAATAAATACTTTTCAGCTACTAAATTTTGGGGTAGATTTTTTTCACAGCAATAGATAACCAAAACAGCATGTGATATATTGACTATCAAAGGGAAGGTTTCTTCTGGCTGCTTTTTGTTTGTTAACCATAAGTGGGGGGCACAAATAGCAATGATCTTTGTAATTTAATAGAGTCTCGGACCCTCAGAAGGGAATGACTTCCCTGGGATTAAGGAAAAGTATCTCTGTCATGATGTATATACTTGTTGCTACATACAAAGTAAAAGACCTCATCACACCATGCATCAGTTTCATTATCACTAAATAGATGATGGTGAGATAGTCTCCTTATCTAAATGCACTTCAGGAACACAGACATTCATCAATGAAGTAGAAGGCAGTCTAAATGAATACAGAGGTTCTGACCTTGACATGACCTCATTTATACAAGTTATGTAAGATACTTGTTGAGAATGTGGTGAGGGAATTTGAACTTGAGGAGCAACCTGCCCAGTGGATAAACTGAACTCCAGTACAGCAGTATTCAAAATAATTGGTGTATGAATTTTAAAACACACCCATATCCTTGGTTTCTTGGTGTGTATACCTCACTAGGCAAACTGCTGGTACAAAGAGCTATATATGTCCAAAGCCAGTTTTAATTTATGTAGTTTCCTGCTCATAATAAAAACAGTGCCCTGCAGGAACAGCCATGTAGTGAGTAAAGAGAAAAAAAACATGTTTTAAAGAGTCCTTTTGAATTACATGTGTCGGTGCCGATATAAATAAGTATGCATAGAAAAAGACTGAATGCATATACTTCAAAATATTAACCATAAGTATTCTGATTAGAGACCAGTGATTTTATTTATTTTTTTTATTTTTTATTTTTTTTTGAGACAGAGTCTCGCTTTCTTGCCTAGGCTAGAGTGAGTGCCGTGGTGTCAGCCTAGCTCACAGCAACCTCAAACTCCTGGGCTCAAGCGATCCTCCTGCCTCAGCCTCCTGAGTAGCTGGGACTACAGGCATGCGCCACCATGCCCGGCTGATTTTTATATTATATATATTAGTTGGCCAATTAATTTCTTTCTATTTTTATGTTAGAGACGGGGTCTCGCTCAGGCTGGTTTTGAACTGCTGACATTGAGCAATCCGCCCGCCTCGGCCTCCCAGAGTGCTAGGATTACAGGCGTGAGCCACCGCACCCGGCCTGAGACCAGTGATTTTATTTTTATAATTTTCCTCTGTTTGTATTTTCCTAAATAAACACACATTACTTTTTTTTTTTTTTTCTTGAGACAGAGTCTCACTCTGTTGCCCAGGCTAGAGTGCCGTAGCATCAGCCTAGCTCACAGCAACCTCAAACTCCTGGGCTCAAGCGATCCTCCTGCGTGAGCCTTCCTAGTAGCTGGGACTATAGGCATGCGCCACCATGCCCGGCTAATTTTTTCTATATATTTTTAGTTGGCCAATTAATTTCTTTCTATTTTTAGTAGAGACGGGGTCTCGATATTGCTCAGGCTGCTTTCGAACTCCTGAGCTTGAGCGATCCTCCTGCCTCGGCCTCCCAGAGTACTAGGATTACAGGCCTGAGCCACCACACCCAGCCCACACATTACTTTTAAAATAAGAAAAAAGGTGAGGGTGAGGTATAGGAGTGAGAAAAGAACACTTGCTTTTCTCCCAAGCCACTGGGTCTATTTTATTTTCAAATTGAATTTTAACCACAAGCTTTGCAAATCTTTATATTCTTTATTCATTTGAGTGAAGCCTGGAGAATTTAACCACATCTTTAAGTATGGTTGTAGTAAGGGTCTAAAGATCCTTTTCTCTTTCCATTTACTGCTGTATTCCCAGAGTTTCACTCAGCAGGATAGGAGTTCCCACACAAAGATGAAATTTTAAGAATAGAGACTAAGAACTGCAGTTTCCAAGTGATATGCAAAGTTGCCCATATATAACATTGCTGAGTGAGGAAAATAAAATACAGAAAAACACTATGCCTAGCGCTATGTCTTAAAGGCTGGTTCCCAAATACAAATAATGGGGGTAGAATATCAGATACTTTCACTTTCATCTTTGTGTTTTTCTGTATTCTCAAATCTTTACAGAAAGCATTTTTGTAATTAGGGGATAAAAACAAACTCTTTTCATTTGGGCAAACAAAAAGCAGAATGCAATGAATGGAAGAGCAAGAGCTTCCTCCTAACCAGGCCTTGCATCAAAATCTGTAACATTCTTGGAGGCTAGAAAATAAAAAAAAGATTTGCCAAGATATTTGTCTTCTGACATTTTCTATTCCATGGACTCTCATTTTGCCCTTTGAGTAACATTAGAATTAAAAGAAACC
The DNA here is from genome assembly GCF_040939455.1 of Microcebus murinus. Classification (NCBI taxonomy): domain Eukaryota; kingdom Metazoa; phylum Chordata; class Mammalia; order Primates; family Cheirogaleidae; genus Microcebus; species Microcebus murinus. Next base: position 54,830,620 of record NC_134111.1, read on the forward strand.
TTAGATGTCTTCTGGCTCAGAGATGGTAAGTTTCACTTTGATTGACAATTCTGATCAATTGATAGTGGCTGCCTACAATGCTTTGCTGAGAAGTATTCAGAAACAGCTTTCCAATTTGGTAGAAAAAGTTCAATGAGCAACTAACAATGTCTGCCATGGGCACAGAATTACGAGAATGGTGGCACATATCAGGTATTTCTCCCTCCCTGATCTAGTACAACCTTCTACTTTTACATTTGAGGAAATGGAGGAGTGAAGTGGTTATCAATGATCACAGAGCTAGTTATTGGCAGAAAAAGGAACAGAATAACATTTCCTGACTTCTGGTATTATGTTCTTCATGTACAACAAATTGACTTGGACTTTTAAAAGCAAATCTAGTACTAGGCCAGACCTAAAAGGTAAGGTATAAATTTTATTTATATTATTAACTGGCACATTATTTTTGAAGGGGATTAATAATCCAGTTTATTAATCATAATAATTATTGCATATACCTTATAAATATTCCCTACAAATCAGGGAGATGTGATTAGGCCCAATATTATAAATCACAGGTGAAAAAACAATTAAATGATTTGCTCAGAGCTCAAGAAAATTATCTGAAAATGGCTGGTTCCAAAGCCTAAGCTTAGTCCACTCTAGGTCAGGTCTCTGTAGAATCTCTTGGCTTGTGCTGTATTTACTGAGAGTACTCATAGCAAAACTCCCTTAAGATTACATTTTTCCACATTCTGGCTAATTAATTCCCCAAGGACAGAATGATAAAGTATTTTTCACTAGAGAGAAAACTTGCAAACAAATATGAGAACAGGATTTCCACATTTAAGAATTTCAATGTGAAGGGCAGGGAGAAAGTTAATGGGCTCTTTGCACTTTAGCCTCTCCACCTAATGGTAGGTTTTTTTATTTTACTGTTTTAATGTAAAGGTCTAAGAGCAATGTATAAAATGTACTGATAAGACTATAAGCTATTACAATCCTTGCAGTTCTTCCAGTAAGTTAAATTCCTCTAGCTGTATGCTTCTAAAAAGCTTAACATGCAGGTAACTTTAATGTCAGTTTAGAATTATCCCTCCTGGTAAGAATCAGGTGAATGTTCATCACATTTTCTCTTTTCTGATGAAAGATGGAATATTTCAGTCTTTGGAGTTCATAAACCTTCAAAAGTTTGTGATAGTAAATATATGATTTCACTTGCCTTTTTTCCCAGCTAACATTTAATATATGCTTACTATGTATCATAATGCTAATTTTTAGATTTATTTCTCAGTAACATATTAGGGATATGAATGGCAACAATAACAAAATTAAAACAACAAACATTTTTTGAGTGCTGAATGTGGGCTGGTACTTTATATAGATTAAATCATTTAATCCTCTCAGAAAACCAAAGACATAGGTACATTATTATCTACTTTAGAAATGAGAAAACTGGGCCGGGCGCTGTGGCTCACGCCTGTAATCCTAGCTCTTGGGAGGCCGAGGCGGGCGGATTGCTCAAGGTCAGGAGTTCAAAACCAGCCTGAGCAAGAGCGAGACCCCGTCTCTACTATAAATAGAAAGAAATTAATTGGCCAACTGATATATATATATATATATAAAAAATTAGCCGGGCATGGTGGCACATGCCTGTAGTCCCAGCTACTTGGGAGGCTGAGGCAGGAAGATAGCTTGAGCCCAGGAGTTTGAGATTGCTGTGAGCTAGGCTGACGCCACGGCACTCACTCTAGCCTGGGCAACAAAGCGAGACTCTGTCTCAAAAAAAAAAAAAAAAAAATCTCAAAAAAAAAAAAAGAAATGAGAAAACTGACTGGAGAGGCTAGGTAATTGTATCTATGTATGGTCAAGCATTTAGGAAGTAGCTAAACAAGTCACTGACTTTTAAAGTTTTGGGCTTTTTTGGTTTTTTATTTTTGTTTTTTTGGCATGAGGTCTTGCTATGTTGGTCAGGCTGGTCTCAAACTGCTGACCTAGGCAATCTTCTCACCTCAACATCCCTGAAGTGCTGGATTTATAATGAGTATGAGCCACCATACCCAGCATGACTTTGAAGTTCTTAAGCATGAAGATATGCTTCCTCCCATAGATGTTTAAAAAAATTGCAAGGGTTAATGAGGGAATTCATATAAAAAATGTTTTTTGAAATGTTTTGCCAAAAAATATCCCAATGATTTAAAAAACAACAGTTGAATACTTAGTGAGGGGCACCACGCTGAGGGTTTGAGGGGGACTAAGTTGAGTTAAACATGGATTCTGGCCGGGCGGGGTAGCTCACGCCTGTAATCCTAGCTCTCTGGGAGGCCGAGGCGGGCGGATTGCTCAAGGTCAGGAGTTCGAAACCAGGCTGAGCAAGAGCAAGACCCGTCTCTACTATAAATAGAAAGAAATTAATTGGCCAACTAATATATATAGAAAAAATTAGCCGGGCATGGTGGCGCATGCCTGTAGTCCCAGCTACTTGGGAGGCTGAGGCAGAAGGATTGCCTGAGCCCAGGAGTTTGAGGTTGCTGTGAGCTAGGCTAACGCCACGGCACTCACTCTAGCCTGAGCAACAAAGTGAGACTCTGTCTCAAAAAAAAAAAAAAAACCAGCCGGGCGCGGTGGCTCACGCCTATAATCCTAGCTCTCTGGGAGGCTGAGGCGGGTGGATTGCTCGAGGTCGGGAGTTCGAAACCAGCCTGAGCAAGAGCGAGACCCCGTCTCTACTATAAATAGAAAGAAACTAATTGGCCAACTAATATATATAAAAAAAAAAAAATTAGCCGGGCATGGTGGCGAATGCCTGTAGTCCCAGCTACTTGGGAGGCTGAGGCAGTAGGATCGCTTGAGCCCAGGAGTTTGAGGTTGCTGTGAGCTAGGCTGACGCCATGGCACTCACTCTAGCCTAGGCAACAAAGTGAGACTCTGTCTCAAAAAAAAAAACAAAACAAAACAAAAAAAAAAACCAAAAACATGGATTCTATCCTGAAGGTCCTTATAGTCTTATAATTAAATGTCACAATTACCCATAGCCAGGGAGTAGCTAATGCTGCAGAAGAGGCAGGCTAGTCAATCTACCCAATCTAATGGCAGAGAGTATTCATCACTTCCAAAAGTTTGCTTGTGCCTCAGATTTTTTTGTTGAGACAGGGTCTCACTCTGTCACCCAGACTGGAGTGTGGAGGCTCAATCATAGCACACTGTAACCTCAAATCCTTGGTTGTACCACAATTTTAATCCTGCTTCTCCCTGTTCCAGTTTCTGTCCCCAGGCAACCACTGATCTATTATTTCTACTGTAACTGAATTAGTTTGCATATTCTATAATATCATAAATGGAATCATATAATCTTTTTTATCTGGCTTCTTTTACTCAGCATAATTGAAATTCATCTATGTTGTATATATAAATAGTTAATTCCTTTTTATTATTTAGTAATATTCCATTGTGTGGATATACTACATTTTGTTTTTCCATTCACATGTTGATAGACATTGGGTTGTTTCTATATTTTAACTGTTACAAATAAAACTGCTGAATACTCATGTACAAGTCTTTGTATAAACAAACATTTCATTTCTCTTGGGTAAATACCTGGAAATAGAATGTCTGGGTTATATGGCTGCAGTATGCTTAACTTTATAAGAATCTTCTAACCCTTTACCTAAGTTAGTTGTGCCATTTTACATTCCTACCAGCAATATATTAGAGTTTAAGTTCCTCCCTGACTTTGCCAAGACCACCTGGTACACACACACACACACACACATATAATTGTGGTTTTAATTTGCATTTCCCTAATGACTAAACACATTGATTATCTTTTCATGGCACAATGGTTTTAATGTGTAAAGTAATATTTTCTATATTGACTGAGAGAAGGGACATTCTTACAATATGCTTTAATGTTAGAACTGTGTTGTTACATAATCAAAGAGTAAAAACATATCATATTGTAAGAATATACATACAATATCATTAACTATTGATAAAATGACATAAAAACCCAGAAAATATAAAATATGCACCTTAATGGGAATTTGAGTTCTTAAAAAAAGAAACTACAAAATACTAAGCTTTTACTTTCAACTGGTGCCTCAGAATTTCGTCTGCTACCATGCACTGATAAACCTACTCACGTTTCCTGAAGCAACAATTATTACCTGTTTCTTTTTCTTCCTTAACTGTTCTCCCTTTAAAATCCTATTTGTTACCATAGATAATTTTAATCAGATTTGTTAAAATCATCTATTTACTACCTTGACAAGGTCATTACAATTTTTTTTTTTTTTTTTGAGACAGAGTCTACCTTTGTTGCCCAGGCTAGAGTGAGTGCCATGGCGTCAGCCTCGCTCACAGCAACCTCAAACTCCTGGGCTCAAGAGATTCTACTGCCTCAGCCTCCCGAGTAGCTGGGACTACAGGCATGTGCCACCATGCCCGGCTAATTTTTTCTATATATATTAGTTGCCAATTAATTTCTTTCTATTTATAGTAAAGATGGGGTCTCGCTCTTGCTCAGGCCAGTTTTGAACTCCTGACCTCGAGCTATCCGCCCGCCTCGGCCTCCCAGGGTGCTAGGATTACAGGTGTGAGCCACCATGCCCGGCCTCACAATTTTTTTTTTTTTTTTTTTGAGACAGAGTCTCATTTTGTTGTCCAGGCTAGAGTGAGTGCCATGGCGTCAGCCTAGCTCACAGCAACCTCAAACTCCTGGGCTCGAGCGATCCTTCTGCCTCAGCCTCCCGAGTAGCTGGGACTACAGGCATGCGCCACCATGCCCGGCTAATTTTTTATATATATATCAGTTGGCCAATTAATTTCTTTCTATTTATAGTAGAGACGGGTCTCGCTCTTGCTCAGGCTGGTTTTGAACTCCTGACCTTGAGCAATCCGCCCGCCTCGGCCTCCCAGAGAGCTAGGATTACAGGCGTGAGCCACCGCGCCCGGTCAATTTTTTTTTTTTTTAAGGTCCTAAACACCGAGTAGACAGATGTCTTGTGACAATACTGATTCATAAGATAAAGAAAGTTTTTGATACACTATAGACTTCTCCATAAAAGAACATTATGGAGACATTTCTTGCTAAAGCTCCCCCAATCTAGCCTCCTGGGGAGGTAAGTACTATATCAGCAGCAGGAGATATGTATTTTCAATTGCCCACTCCAGTTGGAAGGTCTGATAATACCAACATTTGATCTCCTTATAATCAATTCAATTTAATTTAATTAAAAAAGCATTGTGTGTACTGTATGAAGAGCTCCATGTGAAACTTGAGTTTATTGAGCACTATGTACAAAGCTCTACTTCCAGACACCTTATGTATGTCTTTATTGATACAATAACCATTTTACAGGTGATAAAGCTGAGTTCAATCTGATTCAGTAACTTGACCAAAGTCACATAGCTCCACGATTCAGTAACTTGGCTAAGGTTTCATAGCAAAGCTCATGTGAAATCCTAGGTTTAGCTCTTTCCAAAACCTTTGCTCTTTTCACTGGGCCAGGCTAGGCCCCAAGATACCTCCCAGTACTTTGTGAATAATTAAACATTGTAGGGATCATGATCCATACTATAATTTTTGCCATGGACTTCAGTTAATTGTATGACATAATTTGAAGGCTGGAACATAATTTTATGCTATTGAGATATAATAAAGCTAAATAAACTGTGCCATAATTTTCCTGTTGGAATTCAATTTATGATTTCTACATATTTGTTGTTCTTTCTTGATTGCTGCTTACTAACCCTCTATCATCAATCCAAGTCTGTAAATACATTTATAAAAACAACAAAAAACCCTGCATATGATTGCTAGTGGGTTGTGGGTGAATTTGAAGAATATCACTCTAAGGAACACAATTTAGATTTTATAGTCCTGATTTCATGGTCCAAGGTTTTCAACCTAACTGCCAATCAGTGCCAGATTCAATCATGGACTTTACCCAAATTATCTCTTTTACTCTTTTACTACAGATCACCTTTGTAATTTCAAACATTTGTACCCTGCTCTGAGCAAGCTATGCATTGATCATTCACTATTAAGTGAATGTCTTGCTTCTCAGATGGCTTAAATAGAAGAGTGTGTTAGGAGAGTCACACTAATGTGGTTAAAAGAAGGAAGATAAGGTATCTTTTTAAAAATATAATACATTATAAAGATATTATAGTACTTTAAAGATATAATAGACTTGATATGGATAGTCAAAAGATGTAGAGCAAAGCAATTTAATTGAACAAAAGATAAGGCTATAGGAAGGTTTAAGGATAAAAGATAAAGAAATATAATAGGAAAAAGCTGTAACTTCATTTACACATTGATCATTTTAATGTAGAGTATTGTAATGACCAAAACTAATGGTTACCCAGTATTGTATCTATAGAAATATATTGTGTTTACAGATAATAGTATTATTTCCTCTAAGATTCTTTGTGAAGCAACTGAGATTTTAACAAATGACAAGCATGATTTTTAAAGTAATAATGCAAATTAGAATTTCTGCAGCTTATGTATATATATATATATTTTTTTTTTTTTTGAGACAGAGTGTCACTCTGCTGCTCAGGCTAGAGTGCTGTGGCATCAGCCTAGGTCACAGCAACCTCAAATTCCTGGGCTCAAGCGATCCTCCTGCCTTAGCCTCCCAAGTAGCTGGGACTACAGACATGTGCCACCATGCCCGGCAAATTTTTTCTATATATTTTTAGTTGGCCAATTAATTTATTTCTATTTTTAGTAGAGACGGGGTCTCGCTATTGCTGAGGCTGGTTTCGAACTCCTGACCTTGAGCAATCCTCCCACCTCAGCCTCCCAGAGTGCTAGGATTACAGCATGAGCCACCACGCCTGGCCTCTGTAGCTTATATTTTGATAAATCCTGCTGGGTAATATGGTGCAGAGAGTATAAGTACTAGATAAATACTATATGCTAAATAAATACTAAATAGTATAAGTAAATACTATATACTAAATAAGTAATACTATATACTAAATAAGTAATACTATATACTATATAAGTAAATACTATATACTAAATAGTATAAGTACTAGACTGATAAATCTGGGTTTAATTACTATCTGTGTGATTCTGGGAAAGTTATTTAATCTCATTGACAGTAGTTTTCCAGTTGGTAAAATGAGGGTTGTTGTGAGGCTAACTGGCATAATGTATTAAAAGTTACTTGTGAAGATGAAGAATAGTTAAAGCCTCTGAAATGATCACCTGAAAACAAAAAGTTACAACATGAAAAACATTGACATAACAATAGACCACTATTAATCCATAAATATAAAAGATTTAGTTATTTTTATAAATGCATGATATTTGGCAAAAATGAAAGGAAATATTGGTCTGAATTTGAGAGATCTAGAGATTCTTCAACATAAAAATAAAGGAATTGGCTTAGACTTAAGTTTCTCAAGAGCCACATACTGTGTTATTCATCTTCATAGACTTACTACTTTTTACTTTACCTGATATATGGAGATATTTGGTAAATATTCATTAATTGAATGAATCATTGGGTGAGTAAATTTGTTGATTTCTAAGGTTTCTTTCAACATCAACACACGGTTTGAAACAGTATGTTTTTATCCCTTATCTTCTTTTATAAGAAGATAAAGGAAAGAAAGTGTGTTGTATAAACACTGTTTTGTGGTGCTGTATTAAGGCACATGTATTAAAATACCAACTGCTAGTTTGGCAAGAGTCCTAGGCATTTATGTTGAAATGGAAAAGCTGTATATTTCATTTTGCATTTTTTTGTTAATAAATATTTATAACATTCATTTTCTACTCATTAAGGAATTTTCCAAGGCAAAGGAACATGATCTTAAGGAGGTCTCTATAATGTGAGGCTTGCTTTATTGCACTAGTAGAATATCAGGCTCCATTTAGAACATATTTTTAATAATGGCAGTGGAAAATAAGGAGTAATTCTTAGTGTTCTTTGGAATTCTTTATGCTTGTAATTTAGGAGCCCATACTGGCTGAATTCTGTGGTCTACTAACTACTGCCAAGAATTTGTAAATTTTGTAAGCACTGTAATTTACCAAAATGTTAATGTCTTAATTTCAGATCTATATAATACTTAATCCATTAGAGTTAATGGTCTCTATTGTTCATTTTTTTTTTTTAAGACAGGGTCTTACTGTGTTGCCCAGGCTACAATGCAGTGGCATGGTCATAGCTCACTCCTAGGCTCAAGCCATCCTCCTGCCTCAGCCTCCCAAGTTGCTAGGACTACAGGCAAGTGCCACCATGGCCAGCTAATTTTTCTATTTTTTGTAGAGATAGGGTCTTCCTCTTGCTCAGGCTGGTCTTGAACTCCTGAGCTCAGGCAATCTTCTGTCTCTGCCTCCCAAAGTGCTAGGATAAAAGACATGAGCCACCATGCTTGGCCCTCTACTGTTCACTTTTTTTCTTTTTTTTTTTTTTGAGACAGAATCTCACTTTGTTGCTCAGGCTAGAGTGAGTGCCCTGGCGTCAGCCTAGCTCACAGCAACCTCAAACTCCTGGGCTCAAGCAATCCTGCTGCCTCAGCCTCCGAGTAGCTGGGACTACAGGCATGTGCCACCATGCCCGGCTAATTTTTTCTATATATATATTAGTTGGGCAATTAATTTCTTTCTATTTATAGTAGAGACGGGGTCTTGCTCTTGCTCAGGCTGGTTTTGAACTCCTGACCTCAAGCAATCTGCCCGCCTGGACCTCCCAGAGTGCTAGGATTACAGGCGTGAGCCACCGCGCCCAGCCTACTGTTCACTTTTAAATTGCTACCTAATTCAGATTTATTTTCTAACTTCCAATTTTAATTACAACTGAACTCAGGTATGATTGGGTGTGCTATGTAAGCCCAGTGGCTCACTGTGAGCCCACAGAAAGAGGTCAACATTTATCTCAACTGCTTATCTTTGGGCTAAGTGGATGTGGCAGTGCCAGAACAATATAATTGCAGGGACTCAGAAAATAGAGCTTTCTTTGCCTAATAATTTTTTAAAAAAAGGTTTCCTATCTGCTTCTTATTGAATGACTAAATTCCTTAAAATATATAGCAGTCTGTTTGCATTGGTTTTCTCTGAGTGGTAGGCTTAGGGGTAAGAGAACATTATTTCCTATCTTATATATTTCAATATTGTTTTACTTCTTAACAAGCACTTTATTTAATATTTGAATAAGTAATACATAATCATGATATGAACATTTTAAAAATATAAAAGGTAAAAAATCAATCTCCCTACCCTATTTTCTATTCACAAGATCTTACTTTTTTACCTCCTAATCCGTTGTCATTAGGTTCTTGGAATTGTTTCAGAGTTGTTTATGTATTTACAAGCAAATATTAACATATATTCTACTTTATTTTTACTACCTTTCACACAAAAGGTAGAAAACAGTGCATACTGCTCTACACCTTGTATTTTTTATTAAAAATATCTTGGAGATTCCATATCAATATAGTACATAGTACATTCTGATTCTCTTTCTATGCATTTCTTTCTTTTTGTGGCTACATAATATTCCATTACATGGATGTGTCAGGGTTTTTTGACTTGTTTCATATTGACGAACACTGGGTTATTCCCAATCTTGCTATTGCAAGTTATGATGCAATGAATAAGCTTGACTTAGGTCATTTTAAAAATAATTTTCAATAATTTTATTTATTTATTTTTGAGACAGAGTCTCACTTTGTTGCCCAGGCTAGAGTGAGTGCCATGGCGTCAGCCTCGCTCACAGCAACCTCAAACTCCTGGGCTCAAGCAATCCTGCTGCCTTAGCCTCCCAAGTAGCTGGGACTACAGGCATACGCCACCATGCCCAGCTAATTTTTTCTATATATATTAGTTGGCCAATTAATTTCTTTCTATTTATAATAGAGACGGGGTCTCACTCTTGCTCAGGCTGGTTTCGAACTCCTGACCTCGAACTATATGCCCGCCTCGGCCTCCCAGAGTGCTAGGATTACAGGCGTGAGCCACCACGCCTGGGCTATTTATTTATTTTTGAGACAGAGTCTCACTCTGTTGCCCAGGCTAGAGTGCCGTGGCATCAGCCTAGCTCACAGCAACCCCAAACTCCTGGGCTCAAGTGATCCTCCTGCCTCAGCCCCACACGTTGCTGGGACTACAGGCATGCACTACCATGCCTGGCTAATTTTTTTTTGCTATGTATTTTTATTTGTCCAATTAATTTCTTTTTATTTTTAGTAGAGACAGAGTCTCACTCTTGCTCAGGCTGGTTTCAAACTCCTGACCTTGAGCGATCCACCCGCCTTGGCCTCCCAGAGTGCTAGGAATAAAGGCATGAGCCACTGCGCCCAGCGTAAAGTTTTTATAATGTCAAATTGTGATTGCTAGTATCCTCAGTAAAATTTTAAATAATAGCGAGCACCTGTGTCTTATTCGTAACTTTAGTGTGACTGCCTCTAGCATTTCCCCGCCAAGCAGAATACTGGCTGGATGTACTTTACTATGTTAAAGAAGTTTTCATCTGTTTCTATTTTATTAAGTGTATTTTATTAGGTTGTTGAAACCATAAGCATTTTAATAAACACCAACAACAATAAAGTCACTCTTCTGACCTTTCTATCTTCCCACCTTCCAATTTTTTGCTGATATCTGCCAAAGGCAGCTCCTAACCAGGATCTAGAGGGGAAGGGAGTCACTAACGGTTCAGGTCACTTTCCTAGAGCACAGAGGAGGTAGAAAAGAGGGGAAAACAGTAGACCTGGGAGAGCAGATAGGGTATATCCAGTATAGAAGCTAATAGCAGATATCAAAACAGCCTCTTTTTTATTAGTGGAAAACAAAAAGATGATTACAGCGACAAAAGCAATTTTCTTGAAGCTAGTAGAATTACCTTTGTTTATTGAAAAAGTGAAAGAAAAGTGTGGGTTTTTAGTCTTAGGCATTTTTACTTGGAAAGCTGCTGGTACTAATCTTTCTAGGTCTGATGTTAGCAGGCCCATGAATTGCATTTCCTGGTCTTAAACACACATTCACCATTGAGCTCCTTGAATGTAATTGCCCCTACGTCTATAACCTTATTTTAAAAATCTTGCCACTTCTTCCTGAAACCTAAAAATAATGTTCTAGTGTGGCGGGTATCAGACGGGTCAACTTTCAGCACCAGAACCCGACATCGTATCTTTTGGGAAGGACCTAGCAGGACACGCCCATTTTACTGGCCCTTGCCCTGCTGTGTTCGGGCTTACCTCAGATGCCCCCGTGCATGCGCAGGCCTGGCTTTGAGGGCAGTAGTTTCACCTGACTCTATCGCACGATGCCCTCTCTGATGGGCTGGTTGCCTTCTGCCAGACATTTGGAAACTGGTCCAAACTCCAAAGCAATCCCGCTCCCCTACTGCACAGACTGCAGATTTGGAAGACATCACATCACGGGTCACAGACAGAGTTGCCAGATAAAATACAGGACTGCCAGATAAATCTGAATTTCAGATAAGGAATACTTTTTTGGGATAAGTATATCCCAAATACTGCAAGGGGCATACTTAGTATAAGTAGAAATTATTTGTTGTTTATGTGAAATTCAAACCCAACTGGGCATCCTGTTGGATTTTCCTTTGCTAAATTTGGCCACCCTCGTCACAGAGCTCTTCCCAAAATAATCCTCCACTATGCTTCCTGCCACTACCCATCCTCCCAACTCCATAGTTCCTCTGTAAGAATTATGAAAGTGTTAAGATAGCCTACGAGGGGTAGTAACTCTATAGGTCATGGTTAAGATTCACTTCTGAGGCCTTCAGCTCTGACTTTAACCCCCATTAGCAAAGATTAGTTTACTAGATCAGTAAATTTGTCATTTGGGCACTAAGGACATTTCAGTGACAACAAGGGTGGATCATGAAAGAATTTAGATTCTAGCAGATGTGTGTAGGGGTAGGGATGGAGGTGGAGGTGTTTGGGGGTATCTTAAAGCAATGCATGCAGGAAAGAGAATATTGAAGAGAAGGTATACTATCTGACAATTTTGACTGACTGAGATCCTCTCATCTTTCCTTCCTTGCCTCCTCCTTTCCTTCCCTTTTTTATTCAACACATGCCCACTCCCAGGTGGGCATGAGCAAGAGGCTGGGTTGCAGCTGAACAGAAAGCAGGAGGCGCTGTGGAGGAAACAACTGACAAGCAACCAACAGCTGGGGGCAAAATAGCCTTGAAGGAGAAGTAAAACCAAGAACAATTTTAAAAATTAGGTGCATGACATTTAAGGAAAAAAGTCCAAAGTTAACCAAGGATGACCGCTTATTGCAAGATTCAAAACCCCTGAATGACAAAACTTCTGAAAAAGGAAACGAGGGTAGCACGGGACACCCTGCTGATCTGTCTCCCTGCGAGAGTACTTCTCCATTCCCAACCTCCATGCAGCCACACATAGTGAGACAAACAGCACTCTCCCCGAAGGCTGTGTGAACCGCAGGTCTGTGCCTGACACAGCGACCCTGTCTCTGTGAGGTGCATGAACCAGACCACAGCCTTATTTTCTTAGACTGAAGACTCAATGTAACTATCTTCCCTAAATTCTATGGCCCAAGAGGCTGAGTTCTGACACAGTCTGGCTGCTGTCATGTGGTATCCAAGACCATGCCTAGAGACAGACCATTCAGAGGAGCTAGACGCGGTAAACCACGTTTGTGTCCGTTTCCCCACCCCGCATTTTTGAGCTGTATCAAGCAGCCGTGGGGCCCCCACTGCAAGGGCCTGCTTAAGCCTGAGAAGCAGAAGAGTTTTGGGCTCCCAGCGGAGCAGGGTGGTCAATTCATTCCAGTTTGTCTGTGACCTTCCAGGTTTGAATATTGAAAGTCCCCCACCCCAGGAAATCCCACAGTCCCAGGCAAATCAGGAGGATTGTTCATCCTAAAATCAAGACACCTGGGCTTCGGCACCTAAATATCAGTTTCCTCATCTGTAAAACGCTGGGATTGGCCAATACAGCCTCTCACGTCACTGCCACATCTAATAGTCTATGATTCACCCTCACACTCCAGACCTTACCCATCTGCAACCCAAGCCCCAAAGAAAACTCACCTGACCCAAGGCCCGAGTTTGAGTAATCTGATAAGCTAATCATCAGTGTGTTAACAGGTGAGGATGAGAGAGTTCACAGATGAATCTTAATGACGGCTCTGAGCGGAAGGCACGAAGCTGTAGCTGAGCACCTCCAATGAAGGGAAGTTCAGCTGGGCAGATGAGGCATGTGACCCTCTGCCATCCAAGAGGAAGATATTTTTAGGCAGGCAGGTTTTAAGGCAGCCAGCCTGAGAGAGTTGGTTTGATGGGCTGCTTTCAGCTGCACAGCAAGAACAAGCCACAGGCAGGGCAGTCTTGTCTGACTGGAGCCAACTTTCACACTATGACCTGAATAAAATCAGCAGTTGAAACTCGACTAGAGAAGAAAGGAAGTAGTCTGCTGATAGCACTATTTTTAAAAAAATGCATTTGCTTTGAGCCTGAGTCTGTCATTTGAAATAGAGGTACCCAGCTATCATTCTGGGTAGCTGAGAGTTCACACTCTGGAGTCACCACCTACTAACTCTGTAATATGGGGTAAGTAGTATGTTGAATTATATGCGTTTGCTGATATTTGACCTTTTTTGATCTACAAAAATAGGAATTCCACATGGTTGACCCAATAACTTACTCTCTTTTCCTTGTTTTCCTCATGTGTGAAATACGGATAGCCACCAACCTTTCAAGGACAATGAGTACCAAATAAGAGGAGACACAGAAGGAGCTCAGAGCAGTCCTTGGCTCACAGTTGGTGCTCAGCGATGTCGGCTATGCTGCCACCACCAGCACTGCTGATGAAGAAGGAAGCAGGGCCATTAGACTGCATCTGCTGGACCTAAGGGGCCCAGACTCTTCCTGGGACATGGGACATGGACAAACCAAGGTGAATCGGCCCCTTTAGCTGAACTGCAGAATTTCATTCTAATCCCAGGGTGAGAGAAGGAAAATAGGTTCATACCATGGATTTTTCAGGTCATTTTGAGACTGAATGTTTGTTTTTCCTCCCAACACAATCAATTCTAAAACATCGCAAAGTGCTTTTATGATGGGGTTTTGCTCTGTCGACATAGAGCCCTAGTTTTAGTCTTACATCTGTTTGTAGCAACCACACAAGGTGACCGTGTTAGTCAATTTATATATATACACGTACATTGTAAAGCACATATGAAACAGATGAGATAGCATCATTATTTTCAGAATACAAAAAAGTTACATTGAATTTTTTCTCTCAGTAACTAACCGGAAGCAATAAAAAGAGACAAAAACATCTGCGGTATTGTCATCGTAATTAAATAAAATGTATTAAATAAATTCACTTGAGCTTGAGCTCAAGGATTTTAGGAAACGGCTTCCCTAAACATAAGGAGGGAAATACATCTTTATTTAGGTCTCCTTATATCTTTCTTCCCTATTACACTCCTCTGTTTTGTCTTTTCAGGTTTATTCCCTTGAGCAAAATCAATCTGTTCATGAAAAAACAGAGAACACTGCAATCCTTAAGTAAAATAATAGCTGGGGGACCGTTGGACTCCAAGGCCAGCACCTCCCCACTGCACAGATCCCACAGATTTGATGTCAGAAATCTAAAGAAGAAAAGAAAAGAAAATAACATTGAACCTGGTTTGGTTTAAACTCTCTCTTAAGCAGGCCTCTTTCAAATGTGAGAAAGTTCAGCTCTCAACATGTATTAACAAAAGGTGTTTACAACAGAATGCCTGGTTGTGCCTAATAATGGCTTTGCTCTTTGAATTAATTCCTTCCTGGTGACAAAGGCTGAGCTTTTGAACTTCTGGGTATGGTTAGGCAGGGCATTTTTGCTTGGCTTGGCTCTCTTAAATGAGTAGAAAAGGCTTGGTTGGGCACCTGGTATTTTGTGGCCAGTAATTATGTTACAATTGTTACTGTGCATCACCGAAACTTCATTTTTTGACCAAAAGCCAACTGTACTCTTTAAAACAAACCTCTTTTGAAAGTCTAGTGTGCTTTGAAATAATTTTAAAATCCATCTGTAAATAGGGTTTGGCACAAGTCAGTTTGTTAAAGATAATGTTTTGCTTTAACATAGTATCCCTTTGCCTGCCCCTTGTCTGAGTCTCTTCAGCTCTTACAAGCAGTATGTAACCTTTCCACTTAAGCCATCTCAATGCTTCCTTCCCCTTCATCAGTGTGGCTGTAATGTGCATGACATCCCTCCAGGGAACAGATTTACTCTAGGGTGTGTGCTCATAACTGAGTCAGGGTGATAAACACTTAAATAGCAGAGAAATCCACATTTAGAAGACCAGTAAGTTATCTATATGGGCAGGCTTTCCCAGCTGTGGGTCTTCTGAGACAACCAGGTCCTCAATTCTTAACTGAAAACTTGATCAAGCCATCAGGGTGGAGCCATAGGGTTGAAGTGGGTGGGTGGTGATATACATTTAAAGACCCATCAGGCAGGAGGGGTTCTCAAATACAAGAACTCCCATCAATGCCTCCTCTCCTCACTGTTAGTTTCAGAACAATAACACAGATACTCACCTCACAAGGACCTGGTGAAGTTAATTGTGATACACATGTGATTGAGAAACGGGTTTTTCTCTTGGTATTCCCCTACTTACTCCCCCCTGTCTCAAGCAGGGGGGCCCTGGACGGCAGGCCCTGTTGCAATGCCTGAAGGTGGGGAAATGATGTGACAGGATAAACAGCAAGACAAGAACATCAACTTCTGTGAGTTGTGTTTTGTGTTACAAAAACTCTCAGAGGACCAGGCGCAGTGGCTCACGTCTGTAATCCTAGCTCTCTGGGAGGCTGAGGTGGGAAGATTGCTTGAGCTCTGGAGTTCAAGACTAGCCTGAGCAAAGGTAAGACCCCATCTCTACTAAAAATAGGAAAAATTAGCCGGGCGTGGTGGTGGTTGCCTGTAGTCCCAGCTACTAGGGAGGCTGAGGCAGGAGGATTACTTGAGTCCAGGAGTTTGAGGTTGCTGTGAGCTAGCTGACGCCATGGCATTCTACCCAGGGCAACTAAGCTGCCTCAAAACAAAAACAAAAAACCCAAAAAGGTAACTGAAACCCCCCTTCTCACTCTTTCCCCTTAAAAAAATACTCTCAGAAGACTTCAGAGGATTTGAAGCACAGCCCAAGTATTTGGAAGAAAAAGGTTTGAGGAGAGTGGGGCTTCTTTGGAGGACTAGAAACACTCCCCTCTGCCAGGTGGGAGGAAAGTAGATGAAAGAGGGCAAAGGCATGGGTAGGCCCTTCCCTGCCACCCTGCCCTTCTACCTCAGGGAGGCAGCAAGCCTGGGGAGAAGAATGGCTGTGTGGCGTGGGCCTACAGAACTTCCCAAACCCTGGAGTGGCCCCAAAGTAGCAGGGAGCTGTCAGATATGATGGGCTACATAAACAGGAAGGAGGTACAGATGTGTATCAGTAAAAGAAGACCAGAAGGAACTGTGGACATCTTGGTTGGTATTCCCTCAAAGAGCTGACTCAAGGAAAAATGAATTTCCCAATACCTTGGCACTAACTAACCACCCTCATCTTACCTCAAACCTAGACACATAAAGATAGAGAAATACCAAAATGGTGGGAGTCATTGCTGACACCTTCCAACATAGGGTGGGGGCTTGAAATATAAATTAGGTTGATTACTAGAGGAATAAAGATAGATTTCTAGCATACCTGAGTTTGTACACTGAGATATGTGCATCCAGTTTGAGCTTTTGGGGAAGACAGGATGGTGTAGTGCAGAGACCACTAATCTGAGAGTGAGAGAAGAAAAGCTCTGTCACTTACTATTCTGGGTTTCAGGGTCCCTATCAAATATGGATAAAAAAATCTCTCTCTTGACAACTCCTAGTACTGCTGTGAAGAATGGGATGCCATACGTGGATGTCACAAAATACAGGGCAAGGCAATAAGGCAGCCTACATAGTATCAAATGCAAAGCATAATCAGAAGAAAAATAATAGATAATAATTCCAACATGTAGGGACTTGTAGAAAAACTGGCTAGATACTCATCAATTTCATTTTCTCTTCTTGGCACACAAAAATGCATTTCCCAGCCTCCCTTGCAGTTAAAATAGGGCCATGCGATTGAATTCTGGCTAATGGGATTTGGTAGAAGTAATGGACAGTGCTTGTAGACTTAGCCATAAATCCTGCTGTGTGGTCTTATACACACTCCCTTTTCCCTCTGGCAACTGTTGAGGCCAAATGTTGAAGATGATGGCATTTTAAAATGAAAGGAGCCTGAATCCTTAAGTTACCACTTGGAGGAGTTGCCTAGGAGAGCCCCTTACCTATGCTGGATTGTGATACACGATATAAACTTTTTTTTTTTTTTTTTTGAGACAAGAGTCTCACTCTGTTGCCCCGGCTAGAGTGCCGGGGTGTCAGCCTAGCTCACAGCAACTCAAACTTCTGGGCTTAAGTGATCCTCCTGCCTCAGCCTCCCAGAGTGCTAGGATTACAGGCGTGAACCACCATGCCCGGCCAATATAAACTTTTATTTGGGGGTTTTATGTTAATGCAGCCTATGCAGCCTATCCTAACTAACACCATGCTATAATAATAAGGCAATAGGCCGGGTGCGGTGGCTCACGCCTATAATCCTAGCTTTGGGAGACTGAGGTGGGAGGATTGCTTGAGCTCAGGAGTTTGAGACCAGCCTGAGCAAGAGCAAGACCCTGTCTTTACTAAAAATAGAAAAAATTAGCCAGTCAACTAAAAATGAAAAAACAAATTAGCCAGGCATGGTGGTACATGCCTGTAGTCCCAGCTACTTGGGAGGCTGAGGCAGGAGGATCACTTGAGCCCAGGAGTTTGAGGTTGCTGTGAGCTAGGCTGATGCCACGGCACTCACTCTAGCCTGGGCAACAAAGCGAGACTCTGTCTCCAAAAAATAAGATAACAATAGAATATATACTCATGCACATCAGGTATATATACATATACATATACATATACATATACATATACATATACATATACATATACATATACATGAGATGTCCCAAGGAGTGGTTCAGTGGTTCCTTTTATATTATGAAGAACATAAAAGTTCAGTTTGTGCTGTTCTTGGGCAAAAATGTCATAAGCACAAGTTTGTGTCTGGCTTGGTCAGTGGAAGTATGTTCACCTAGAAAGCTGGGAGAAATCTCTCACTGGAGTTGACAGACATCCAGGCCCTCTGCACTAGTTCATGTCAGCTGCTGAGGTTTTACTTCATGTGATCTCTGCATCAGTCTCAGCTGGGAGACAGCCCCATCCCTCCTCATCTCAAACTCTCCAGGGACACTCGGCATTCTAACAGGGAGGACCCATGAGATGCTCTCGGATCCAGGCAATGCGGGAAACCTGTTCTGCGGGGAGCACAGCTGCTACAAAACATCTCAAAGCAGTAGGTTTTTGCATGTTTGCTTATTGCTACGTCCATTCCCCAAACAGCTCAAACATGCACATATTTGCTGCTTAACTTCTGCTAAATCCATCAGAGCAATTGATTCTATTGACTGCTTAGAGACCAAAACCTCCCTGCAGCCCTAGAGGCTGCCCAATTGCAGACGGCAGGACAGTGGGGCTTTCCCTAGAAACCACACTGTGTTTGTCCAGGGCTGGTAAGAAAGCCTAGTTATCTTCGAGGTCTTGGGCTTCAAATTACCTTTGCTGCATGCCCGGTCACCACCCCTCTCTGGATACGGCTTTATTCTAACGCCTTTAGACCAGTGAGAAGGATCCCAAGGGAGTGCTGGGCACTTTATTCCTCCACTTAACAAAGACTACCCTCCTTCAGACTGGTTAGTTGGCTTTGATCCATGGCAGAGAATCCTGCCTAGTGGACGCCTCTGGCCAATGGCCATACAGGCCAAGGGAGGAACCATGAATACAGTGGGAAATCTGTCAGCACAACCGAGCGAAATCTGAAAGCTCCCCATCCTACTGGAGGCTGCTAAGTGTCCCTGTAGCGTTAGCTTCAAATAAATGGTACTGACCTTCAGACAAAGAAAGTATTAATATACTTTCTGGCCAGGGATAGTAGCTCATGCCTGTAATCCTAGCACTTTGGGAGGCCAAAGCAGGAGGATTGTTTGAGCGCAGGAGTTTGAAGTTGCTGTGAGCTATGATCGTACAACTGCATTCCAGCCTGGGCAACAGAGTGAGACCCTGTCTCAAAATAAAAATAAAAATAAAATATGTATAAACACACATCCATATACTTTCTATAGGTGTTATTGCACTGAAAATTGGTAACCTGAAGAATAAAGATACTTTAACTATTTTTAATTGTTGCTTCCTAAGATAAAGGCTTTTAAGTCATAAAACTAATGATTTTTTAAATCATAAAACTAATGTGCTTATTATAGTAAATTTGCAAAGTACAGGAAAGTATATACAATGGTTTAAAAACACTTAGCTTCTGCCTTGTGACAGAGTTACCTAAGTACAAGTTTATGCCTACCCTTTATATTATATGTTTCTTGAGGGAAGAAATCATAGCATTCCTTCACCTTTTATGCCTCACAACGCCCAGCACAAACATTGTTTGAGAATGAATGTAACAACATTCAATGAATTTAGGAAAGTTGTTGTTCTTACTACCTTTGTGGATCAGATTCTCTAAGGTTGAAACAAAATAAAAAATATACCTGCATCTTGTACCATCCTGGAATAAATAATAGAGAGTACCAATACACACACACACACACACACACACACACACACACACACACACAAAACAAAACCAAAAAACCTTACACTCAGGTAGAGTGAAGCATAAGACTATGGACTCTGAAGTCACACAGATGTGGGCTGGAATCCATCTCTGATCATTATTAGCAGTGTGTCCACAGGCAAGTTGTTTAAACATCCCGAGTCTCTGGTTTGATAGGGGCTCTGTTCTGAATTGCCTTCACTCCTGGACGTATGGTGATGGAGTGATTGCTACCTGACAAGTCGATAATTGCCCTAGTAGGGCGACCAACCATCCAGTCTGCCTGGAACTGTACCAATTTTAGCATTGACGTTCCCATGCCTCAGGAAACTCCTCTATCTTAGGCTAATCGTGATGGTTGGTCATCCTACGGAAAAGTTGGACACATCACATACTGGCTTTTAACGCTTCTGTGTAGAAGCAAAACACAACATTTCTGCTCGTTTCAGTGACACAAACAAGTCACATGGCTACAGAGAACTCCAAGGAGTGGGGAAGTACCATTCTACAATGTCCTAGGGAGGACACCTGGAAATATTTGGTCACCAGCTCTAAAGACCACTACACCTGCCCTCCTCTTCCTGCCTCCATCTGGATTTATAGTCTCCCTCATGTGACATTCAGCTCTAGCACCTGATCCTAGCACATTTCTTATCAAAAGACTTTCATTCTCCATGCTGTTCTTGAAGAACAGCATTGGCAGTAAGTTGGACAGTAGACACCAAAGACAGAATCAGCTTCTCCCTCAGTGATATCCATTCATTTATTGATTAATTAGTGGATTTATTTATTAGACAAATGCTGATTTAACCTCTATTGTGCTGGAAATGCACTATGTGATATGATGTGACCTTCAGTACAAAATATATAAATCCAGGGAAGAGTGAACTGATACTATCAAGGTTTTACTACATCATTTATAGATCTTATTTCCTCTATTATTTTGTGAACAATTTGGCATTTTCTCTCCTGCGTCTTTACAACACTCACCAAAGACTGAATTTATAGGCATAAAGTAGGTAATATTATTATATTAAAGTGATCAAACTAATAAGCTCATACCTGTTTAGCCAAAGAGCACTGCCCACCTATGCTTCCTGGTTTAGGTGCTGGGTTTGGAAAATGTCATAGGACTTAAAATTGGGAAGTTGTGATGTCCTCACATATTTGCTAGTACCTGCAGCTTGACTTTATGCCGTAAGTGTGGGGAGGAAATGGGGAAATACAGGCCAAAGGATATAAAGTAGTAAATATGTAGGATAAACAAGTCTAGAGATTTTATGTACATCATGAGGACTATAGTTAATAAATTTATATTGTATTAGGGATTTTTGTTAACTAAGTAGATTTTAGCTGCTTTTGTTATAACACATACAAAATAGCTACTTGAGATGAGAGATACACTCATTTGCTTCACTATTTTACTGTCAATATGTATCCCATAACATCATGTTGTAAATCTCAAATATACACAATTTATTCTAAAAATAAAGATAAAAATAATTTTTGAAAAGATAATAAACATTTATGATTTAAAATACAGAAAGATGAGACATAATTTTCCTTCCCCTGGATGATCTCCAGTCCTGCAGCTCTGCTTATGAGAGACTAGTTCCAGTTTCTTGTGTACCTCTAGGGATATTTGTCATAGATAGCAACTGCAAGTGGGGTGTGTATGTGTGTGTGTGTGTGTGCATGTTTGTCTCCATCTCTTTTAAAAAAGTATTAATGATAGCATGCTATATACACTATTTTGCAATGTTTAAAAAAATATATATACAGTTTTGCAATCTATTTTTTTTCATTTTAAGAATATATCTTTGCTAGGTACAGTGGCTCATGCCTGTAATCCTAGCACTTTGGGAGGCCAGGGCAGGAGGATTGCTTGAGGTCAGGAGTTTGAGACCAACCGAGGCAACATAGTGAGACCCTGTCTCTACAAAAAATAGGAAAATTATTCAGATGTGGTAGCTCATGCCACCAAGCTACTCAGGAGGCTGAGGCAGGAAGATCACTTGAACCTAAAAGTTTGAGGTTGCAGTAAGCAATGATTGACCCACTGCACTCCACTCCGGGCAATAGAGCAAGACCCTCTCCCCTAGTTCCCAAAAACCCCAACTGTAAGAATATATCTTGAGGATAGTTTTATATTAACATATTTAAATCTGCATTCTTATTTTTTTAATGAGTCTACATTACCCTATTGCAATGATATAGCATAAATTATTTAACTAGTCTCCTACAGATAGATGATTACCATTTTTTTCTTTTGTCATTATAAGCAATTCCAATAGCAAAGTCAAACAGAATTATTGGAGAAATTCATTAAGGTGAAATTGTTGGATGACAGATTATGTCCAATTTTCATTTTGACCCAAACTGCTAAACTCCCTGGTAATTTCTAAGAGGCAATATAATATAGCAAGGGTTCTCCTTCTAGAATGCTTGGGTTTGACTATTGGTTTAGCCACTTACTAGCTGTGTAACCTGGGGTACATTACTTAACAATGCTGTGCCTCAATTTCCTCATTCATAAAATAGGGGAGAATGGTAGTTGTTTCTTCACAGGGTTGTTATGAGGTTTAAATGAGAGAAATATGTGAAATAGTATAATACCTGAAACAAAGCAATTCCTGGGTAACTCTGACACAAAATAGAACATTAAACGTCAGAACAAGACAATAGAATCTCTGAGACAATGGTGGGTGACTCAGGTTATCCCATCTTGGTTTGGGCCTCTGCTTCCACCTGGTACTTCCGCATGTTGTTTCCAACTGAGGCTACATACGTAGGATGCACGGATGGGGCCTGTGTACATGCAGGGCATGGTATGTCTAAGCAGGGGTCCTCAAACTTTTTAAACAGGGGTCAGTTCACTGTCCCTCAGACTGTTGATGGGCCAGACTATAGTTTTAAAAAAACTATGAAAAAATTTCTATGCACACTGCACATATCTTATTTTGAAGTAAAAAAACAAAGGGGCAAAAACACCGGCATGTTCTAAGGGGTCTGGCCATTTCACTAGGATCAGTGTGACTTCCCTGAGGGTCAGGCCCTTGCCTTTGCTTGCTTGTCATAATAACTAACATAGAGTAAGTATGGGGCTCCAACACTAGAGCCTCCAAAGGAGTCATGTTCTAGGAGTGAAATTTAATTGGTCTACTTGTGGAGATCAATGCTGAAAGAAGTTAAGTGACTTGCCTAAGATTACACAAAAGGAAATGATGGAAGTGGAGAAAGCATTATCTTTCCATTGTTCCAAACTGTCTCCAGCTATCTCTCTGTACGTGTCTAAAGGAATGGGGTTGGCCATGATGATGCCTATGACAACAGCCAGCTAACCAATATCTACCGTGTTTCCCTGAAAATAAGACCTACCCATAAAATAAGCCCTAGCAGGATTTCTAAGCATTTGCACAATATAAGCCCTACCCCAAAAATAAGACCTAGTGATGGGCCAGGCACGGTGGCTCACGCCTGTAATCCTAGCTCTCTGGGAGGCCGAGGAGCAGATTGCTCAAGGTCAGGAGTTTGAAACCAGCCTGAGCAAGAGTGAGACCCCGTCTCTACTATAAATAGAAAGCAATTAATTGGCCAACTAATATATATAGAAAAAATTAGCCAGGCATGGTGACGCATGCCTGTAGTCCCAGCTACTCGGAGGCTGAGGCAGCAGGATTGCTTGAGCCCAGGAGTTTGAGGTTGCTGTGAGCTAGGTTGACGCTAGGGCACTCGCTCTAGCCTGGGTAACAAAATGACACTCTGTCTCAAAAAAAAAAAAAAAAAAAAGACCTAGTAATGGGCGTGGCTACGAAGCGTATATGCACAACCCATGCATTTCATCGTGGAATAAAGAAGACGAGCAGCCCTTCTCATCTGCCCCGTGAGAGCTCTATTGCTCGACATGAGATATTGGGGCCAATGGTTCTAAAAGAAATTCAGGATGGAATTCGGGGTTTGGAGAGTTATGATGATCTTCCAGAAGAACACAACTTAACTATATTTTAATAAATGTAGATTGTTGTACTGTACTTAAAAAAAATAACACATCCCCTGAAAATAAGCCCTAGGGTGTCTTCTTGAGGAAAAAATAAATATAAGACCTTGTCTTATTTTCAGGGAAACATGGTATTAAACATGATGGACCAGGCACTGTGTTAATCTATACAGGAGATTTAGTAAAGCACCTAACTCACACATCTAAATCAATTCCTGATTTTTAAAATGGTGTTCTAAATCTAGAGGCATAATTAAATCTGTATAAACCAATATAGTTATCCCAAACTCAGACCCATTTGAGGCCAAAGGCACCTCCACCTAGTATTTAGAAATTCCACACCATACCCACTGCTACTCTGACCAGCCCCCATTCCTCTCCCTCTTCCCCTACCTCACTCAAGTCTCTTTCCTGCCATCAGGACTATTGTGGGTTGAATTGTGTCCCCCTCTCCATCCTCACCAAAGAGATATGTTGAGGTCCTAATCCTCAGTACTTTAGAATGTTACTTTATTGGGAAATAGTGTCATTGCAGATGTAATTAGTTAAGATGAGGTCATACTGGAGTAGGGTGGCCCTTAATCCAGCATTACTGGTATTTATTTAAGAAGATGGCCATGTGAAGATACAGAGACAGAGGGAGAACATCACCTGAAGATAGAGACAGAGACTGGAGTGATGTGTCTCTAAACCAAGGAATGCCAATGACTGCCAGCCATTGCCAGAATCTAGGAAAGAGGCATGGAACAGTTTCTCCCTTAGAGACCTCAAAAAGAACCAACCTTGACAATACCTTCACTTTGGACCTCTAGCTTCTAGAACTGTGAGAGTACAAATTTCTGTTATTTTAAGCCACCTGGTTTGTGATACTTTGTTATGGCAGCCTAGGAAACAAATACAAGGCTGGACAGCCCTTTCTGAGGCTGGATTCCATGGAGAGATACATAGCAAAGGCTTTGACCAGCATCCTGGTTCCATCACCCTTGTCCCATGCAGCCAGTCTTACCAATCCCAACCCTGGACAGGACATGCCATCTAACTTCTGTGTTCCTGTCCCTAGGCTGTCAAAGTGATAGTAAAATTAGATGAATTGGTGATGCTGCAAAGTCATTGTCTCCAACCACAACTTGACTTTCTCTGAGCCTAAGTTATCAAGAGATTCTCAACTGGTAGGATGAGAAGAGCTCATGATTTGAAATAAAAACTTTGCCTTTTTACTTCATTTGAAATTTTAATTTCTAAAACATTAGACAATTTTTATGTTTTGCATAGGAGCATAAAGGTGGACGACATTTTCCTTTGTGCAATGTCACTTGACTGAGGTTGATGAGTAGGAAAACTTGGATTTGAATCCAGGTCTGCCTGACTCCAGAAACTGCTCTCTCCATCATGTTCCTCCACTAAAACTCCTCTTTAAATGGTCACCAAGGGCCATTTAGTTGCCAAATATGTTTTTTTCCTCATTCTTTGTTTCCATATCTTCTGTAGCACCAGTAACTGGGGACTTCCTTCTCTTTCTTGAAATTGTCTCTTTCTTCTGCATGGCTGCTTTTCTGGGCTGGTCCTCTCATTGACTGTTTCTCCTATGCCTCTACTTCCTTCTCTCTTTCCCTAGTGTGGGTGTACCCCAAGGTCATCCTGGGCCATCTTTTGACCCTATCTCTGCTCTCTCTTGGTCATTTAATCCAATCTCCTGCCATCTATTGATATAATCTTGCAAGGCATCCGAAAATCTTTCTGGCCCTGGGCTTTTCTCTGAACTTTCACATTCCTAGCTGCCTCCTAGACATCACTGCCTGATTGTCTCACTACTTTAAATTCAATATGATAAAAATAAACTCATCAACTTTCTCCGGCTAGAATTGCTGGCTCCTTACTTTTATCTTCCCATCTAGTGAAGTTAGAGATTTCTCCCTTTGTCTTCCACCTGCAATCCATGGCAAGTTCAGTCAGTTCTGACCACCCCAATGTCTATCTCTTCCCTTAGTTCCCACCACCACCTTTTCCTTCATTACTCTCACCATCTAAAAGGATCAGTACAGTGCCAGGCATCTGATGGAAACTCAGCAAACGGCAGCTATTGTTATTACACCCATCTCTCTTCCTTCTAACGTGTCGTACCTTGTGGTCAAACCAGTTCTAAAAAGCATGGTTGTGAGCATGCCACTTTCCTGCTTAGAAGCCTCCAGTGGCTTCCTACTGCCCAAAGTATAAAGTCCAAAATCATTGCCTGATATGAATCCTGTACATAACCCCCACCTATCTTTACAGCTTAATTTTTCACCATTCACTTCCCTTCATGTGCCCTTCACACAAGTTAAGTTGAATTACTATTTCTGTTAGAAACACTCCACACTCTCTCACTTCCTTTCTCACTACCTTTGTTTAGAGTCCATCTTCCTGGGGTATCCTCCTTTCTCCCTTCTCAGCACATCCAAATCCTACTTATTCTTCAAAGCTAGTACCAGTGACACTTTCATAAAGCCATGAATGAATGCTCTGTCCTGCCTGCCCACCTAGGGGTTATTGCTCCAGCCTCTGAGTTCTCATAGCCTCTCTTATGACACCTAACACTTCCTTTGTGTATTAAAGTTATTTGTATTAATAATAGACACCGTTTGTTAAAATCTTAATGTATTATCTTATTTAATCCTTGTAATGATTTTATGAAGTATATTATTTTCCCCATTTGCAGGTTAGGAAACTGAAGCATGAGAGATTAAGTAACTTCCCAAGTGGTGGAGTTGGGATTCAAATGAAGGAGCAGTCTGCTCCCAGAGCCCTCCTTGCTAACCACCACTATAGGAGAGCACTATGGTGATTTACTAGATGGGAAGTTCCCGGATGGCAAAGACCCTTGTATGTTCCATCTTTGAATCTCCCCAAATCCCTAATGCAATTTATGGCACTTTAAAGACATTCAGTGAAAAGAGGCACAGACTGGGTCAAAGGTTCCCTTTCTCTCATCAGTAGATAGGTAAATTAATGACTATTATATGGTATTTGATGCAAATACTGCAGTTCCATTTCCCCACTGCTTCCTCTCTCTTTTTCTTTCTTTTTTTGCCCCTTTTCTGCCCTCAGCCTATGGAGAAGAAAGGGTGTAAGGGCCTCTTTCTACCCTAAGGAGACTTCAGAGGAGTTCCCCGGGGCCATAGACTCCTGAGCTGCACGCAAGCTGTGGCCTTCTTCAGCTGGCAACTGCTCTACAATTTGCAACCTCAGGTTTTGCCAAAGAATGAACCTTTTGAAATAAACGCAGGGCGATGGGACCTTTTATTATCTCCAGATGGGATTGTGCAGCCTTGGAAGCTGTTGAAATAATTCTGTTGTGGCTGGGTCACACTCCTGTTATCTTCCAAAAAGAAAGTTCCTTTTACTGAGAAGTGAACTCTTCTCCCCAAATAGAGATTTTTAAAATTTGCTTTTTATTTAACCTTGTACCGCTCTTCCTATTTTAAAATAAAATTTTAGACTGGTTTGGAATACACCCCCCCCCACCCACACATACACATTCATACACACATCAAAACTGTAAAACTGTTGTTATTTTTGAGTTGTTACCCAAGATCTAGATGTTTTTTTAAAAATGGGCATGAGATCTGAAAGTGGAAATACATGTCCTTTAGGGTATTATTGGAAAAGGAAGTATGATATATGTAGTACTTTTACTTTTACTGTTAGTGGTGGGCAGCTAAGCAGTTTCAACATCCAAAGAGCCCAATAAACATCTATTGCACTAATCCCATAAATACTTACAATTTGGGCTACAACAATATAAAATATAATTTTAACATTGATAGTGCCACCTATTGGCAATGATATAAAGTATAAAATGATCACTTACATAATACGCTTTTTTATGTTTCCCAATCATTTGTGACTTATTCCCACAGAGATTCTCTGAGTAATTAAGGAGCTGGGAGGAATGCTTGGTTCCTGCAGACATGAGGAGCTAAAGTTTTCAATTGTGTTGCTCTCCACTGGGTGCCTAATAAGTGCTCAGCACTTTGGAGGATACCAGAGAAGTAAAGACATTGCCCCTGCCTTCAAAGAGTATCTTATCTAGTTGGGAAGAGGCCCACCTACCAATACAGCAAAGTAATAAATAGCATCAGGAGGCTGAAGTGGGAGGATTACTTGAGGCCAGGAGTTCAAGGCTGCAGTGTACTATGACTGTGCCTGTGAATAGCCACTGCATTCTAGCCTGGGCAACAGAGCAAGACCCTATATCTAAAAAAGCAAATAAAATAAAATAATAGATAGTCTGATATTAAAATGTGTGATGTTCATTCCATATATGTGGTTATATTTCATATTTTCTGAACCCCCAAGACAGTGTCAGGTCTCAGAACATGATACCCCAAAGTATGGCACCTTAGCATGCTGAATACTTTGAACTGAACACTGGAAAGGCCTCAGAATTAATTTCTCTCTGATCATCTCCTGCCCTCCTTGCTTCCACCCTTCTTTCTCCTCTAAAACAAATCATAGAGGCCAGAATTCCTCTTCCCCAAGGTGTGTCATAGGAACTAGAACTCCTTACCCTCAAAACAAGCCATAATACCTAGAAAATCACTCTCTCCCTTCTCCCTTTTTCCTTTGAACATCTTCATTCCAGAGGGGTCCTGCCCCATACCCAGGAGGAGGGAATGTTACACAGAGAGGCCCAGAAGAATCTGAACAGAAAGGCAGGCCTTGCTGGGCCCCGCCCGTGCTCCCCTCCAGTTTATTACCATTAGAATATACCCTTTTTGTCCAATCACATTTCTACATAGCTGTTCTTACTTCATTGAACCTAAGCATAAAAATAGATAGTTTTTCCCCCCTGGGTCTTTGTGTCTTCATTTCTGAAGGCTCCTGTGTCATTTAAAACTCTGATGAATACATTTGTTATGCTTTTCTCTTGTTAATCTGTCTTTTGTTATAGGAGTATCAGCTGTAACCCTTGTGATGGGTGAGGAAAGGTATTACTATTATACCTTTCCACCCCTACCACAGGAACAAGTCTGTTTTTCTCCTCACTTACTCTAGGCCTAGTACACCGTAGTGCCCAGCACTTATTAGGCAATTGATACATACTATGTAATAATTGAATAAGTCAGGTCTCATGGTTAGACACATGTGGCTTATAGAATATTTAAAATCAAGACTGACAAAACAGATCAGAAAATATGTGTAAACACAGGAAGTGGGGCTTAAGTTGGGTCCCAGAAAATTCCTCAAGGGATTTATAACCGAATACAGATGAAGCCATCAGTGCAGGGCAGCCTCTTGTAGTCTTGAATTTGGTTTGAATTTGAGATTTTTGTGGTTTTCTGTGCTAACTCATGCTTTTTCTTCAGGCAAGGACTGGGTTTTTGTTCAAAGTACAAAAGCAAAGGAAGAGATGGCAGATGGTCAGTAGTTTCAAACTGAAAAATAATATTCTACTCCTGGAAGTCTTACGGGTAGGAGCAATTCCTGGATTATGCAAGTAGCCTAGAAAGATTTTTCCTTTCTCTTGCCCTCCGGCCCAACTATGTAGTGGAAAGTATTCCTACAGTATTTGGCAATACGTGTCAAGAGTCTTAAAAATGATCACATCTTTTGATCTAGTACTTTTCCTTCTAAGAAAATATGCTAAGGAAATAACCAGAAATGTGAACAGAGGCTTTCTGGAACACAGGGGAAAAAAACCAAAAAAAAAAAAAAAGTGTGTACTCAATATGAAAAGTTAAGGTTTTAAAAAATTTTTTAATTAAGTTTTCTATAGATATAAGACAATTCTTACATAATATTTAAAAACATGGCACAAAATTATATATATATAGGTTATTTCTGAATAGAAGGATTTTATTCTATTGTAAGAAAAATGTTAGAAGTCTTTGAAATTTAGTTGGTGTTCTATCTCATCCATTTATTTCTGCTTTCATTGTTTTTGACTAGCGACTAGTCTTTGATTATATTATTTTACAACTATAGAGAAAGAGGTAGAAAATTGATAGTAACATTGTCAAAACCACAAAGGGTTTCAGTCTAGGTCAAGTTGCTTGTCACACAAAAATCCAATTATTGAGACAATGAGGATTGCCAAGGAAGAAAGGAATCTTTAATACGACAGAGATCTTTTTGGAGAACCAGAGAAGCTGCCTCAAATCCGTCTCTCCAGCTAAAGGATATTATGGCTTTTAAAGGAGGGGCCATGTGCCTTGGGGCAAGTTGTGGTGTATCTCACAAGGGGCTATGTGCATTGGGGGCAGATTGTGGGGGATGGTGAATCTTGGGGTCAGGAAGTCTACACTGGGCCTTCAGAATCTAAACTCCTTTATCTTGTAGAAAATCCATCATTTCATGCTGTGTATGGTGGCTCATGCCAATAATCCCAGCACTTTGGGAGGCTGAGGCAGGAGGATCACTTGAGGCCAGGAGTTTGAGTCTATCATTTCTGGGAAACAACTCAAAGGGTCAAATAGCTATTTAAAGCGAAGGATTATAAAAAACATATAGGGGTTCATGGAGCAAGCTACAGTAATGCACATATTTCCTGCCTATAACTATGTAAATGACTCCTGTTCAAGTCAATGCAAATTAATTTTGTCTGGTAGATAATATAAATCTCTGTAAATTAACTCCATTTGAACTAGCTGTAACATCTTACTGGTCCTCTCATTAATTAGTTAAGTCTTTGATGTGTTCATTTTATATTTACATAAGTCACAATTTTACCTTATTTTGAGAACTTCTTTAACACTATATGGTTCCTATTTTCTAGATTTTCTACAATAAACATGTTAATTTAGTAAACTTTTAAAATATAACATAAAGTATGTATGCATAAAAGTATGTAAGTTCACAGCTCAATGAATTTTCACAAAATCAACATACCTATAGAACCAGATCAAGGAACAAAACATCTTTACCACCCCAAAGTTGCTCTTGTGCCTCCCTCTTTGTAATTACTATCAGCCTCTCTCCCAATAGGTAAACACTATCCTGACTTCCAACATCATAGATTCGTTTTGTCTGATTTTGAACTTTATATAAATGAATCATATAATGTGTCCTCATTTGTGCCTGGCTTCCTTTACTCACCATTATGTTTATGAGACTTAACTATATTCTTGCATAAAGTTTCAGTTCCTTCATTCTCCTTCCATTATGTGAACAGATCACAATTTATTTATTCTACTGCTGAGGGGCATTCAGATTGTTTCTAGTTTGGGGCTATTATGAATAGTAAGCTTACAAACATTTTTGCACATATTTTTTTGGTGAAAATATGAATATATTTCTGTTAACTATAGCATGTATCAATTTAAAATCTGAAAAATAAACCCAAGATACATAAAAATCAGTTTCCTCTTGCTCTTTCCAGATCATTCTGTCAATATAAAATACTTTGGATTGACAAATTCTTTACAATGTAAATGTATCCAGAAAATCTAATCCTCATTCATGCCTAATTGTGTGAATTTCTATAATCTTATAATGAGATCAACAGCTAGTTGAGAAGTTTCTATTGGTGCTGGTGTGTGTGTGTGTGTGTGTGTGTGTGAATCCGGGGTGAGGAATTGGGAGTGGGAGATTCGAATCTGATAGAAGATAGCGAGTGTTGGGCTTTGGGGGTGGAGCCTGGGAGAAGGAGGCAGGGGGTGGGAGATGACTGACTTTTCCATTCATTCAAGGTCTTGGCTGTTTCCCTTTGAAAGAAGCACTACAATGACTGTTAATGTGATTTATTTGTTTTAAATCATTTACAGTTGGCAAAACACTTTCACATCCATTACCTACTGTGACCTTGCTCTCACATCTGTCCTTGTTTTAGCTGTTTAGAGTTTAAAATTGGATATCATGGTTGGACTGGTAGGGTAGGATTCCAATTCCTCCTCACTGAGGTAAGGCTCCATAATCTCAGTGCATCTAGTTCACTCTCTCTGGATCAATTTGGTACCTCCCTATTCAGTCCCCACCTCACAAGTAGGGAAAGAAGGAAGAATTAAAAAAAGCAGGAGTAGTAAATGTATCTTTATCACCTCCTTTACTATCAATTATCATAGACTCTCAGGGACACATCAAAGGTCTATCATATGTGATTGAAGGCCAAAAAGAGTGGTTCAGATTAGGAGAGTTTACACTTTGGCCTTCTGCAAATGAGCAATGATCAAGTGGGGGCGGGTGGAGTGGTGAGAGCTGCGTGGAGATTAGGACAGGCCCAACCCAGCATGTTTAGTGGGGGTGGGTCACGGGAACAGACACGATAGCACTGGAGTTGGTGAGCACAATCCAAGCTGGAAGGAGATTTCAGTACACCTGAGAACTTTGGGTAAAATGGTCTAATGGACAGAATGTCCTGGAGAGGTTGTGTTGAGTTTGGGGGTGTGAGTGGGATACCAGGTAAGGACGCTGCTGCAGCGGCTTAGGCCTTGGACAGGATGAAGAGGCCCAAGTTAGGGTACTGTCAGACATCTTGGTGGATCTGGGGAGGGAGACTTTTTTTCTCAGGAAGGATTTTCAGAACTCATGTCTGAATTTGTGCCATATGAGATCTCCTGAATTTGGCTCATCTCCTGAGCTTGCCATAAAGTTCCCTTAGCAGTCCTAATGTCAGATGACAGGAGAAGTGGCTGTGAACGTCTTTGTTTTTCTTTTATTTATTTATTTTTTTTTTTCTCCAAATTCCAGTTCATCAGATGTGAACGTCTTTGGATGGCCAGGCAGAATGGGATTCATCTGAGAACCTCTGACAGGTACTCTCCTCTGTCCTTTGCTTCAGGGCCCTGAGGAAGGATTAGGGCTGATCCATGCCAACTTTGTCAATGGGCTCACTCTGATTTGGCAAGCTTATTATTGTTGACAGCTTCCAGGTGTGTGTTTTCTTATAGAGAGATTCCATGCAAGAAAAATGCTATTCTTGTTGCCAAGGAATTAATTTAATAAGTAAACAAGTTGCAAAATGCCCCAGGAGAACACTGAAGATGTTTCTAGGCTTCCCACAGGGCTTATCAGGAACTCCTAGTCTGCCACTTCCCACAGTAAAAAGGTCTGACAACTGTGCTATAGGTAGGGTGTGTTTCAGCCTCTTTTTCTTAATAAATGTTTTAAAGTTTGTTCTTATACTTTAGGACCCCAGCACTGTATATATCCATAGGGAATTTCTCATTTAATTTGAAAATAAACAGTATTATATCCATTTCAAATGTATAAAAATAAGAGCCCACAGGATAAAAGAAATTGTTTGGCATCACATAATATGATATTAAAACTGGATACCTAACTTGTAAATTAAGTATCTATCCAAGTTTTTATCTTCTGTAAAGACCGTGTAGTCTTGGAGTCTCGCTCTCCATTGATCAGGACCATTAACTCTGAAACCTGGTCAGGCTACCAGGTTTGGGCAGATTTTCACAGAAGTAGGCTCCCTAAAGAGTAGGAAGCCCTCAGCTGCTTCTTATCCTCTAACTTCAAAAGGATCCAGAGGATTTGGTTTATCTATAGGCCTCTGAGATAAAAGCTTAATTGTCCTTTTAGAATTTCAAAGTTGTTCTTCAGGGACAGCTCAACCCTGATTGCTCAATTTTGCAGGCAAAAGCATGGATTAATCATCCAGTATGTGAGTGCCTCTTCTACACTATCTGAAGTTTCTTGGATAACTTTAAAAATTTATACAGTAAAGTAGTAGCCTATTTAATATTTTTGCTACAATAGCACTTTCCAAGCATATTTCAAATTTGGAAAAGCCTTACTGATGAATATAAATTTGAGTTTCTTATGATTTCATAAAACACATGACACAAGGAAAAAGAAAAACAATTGAGGGGCTAGTTACAAATACTATTTGACACAGATTGAGGCTGAGTGAGTTTTGTATCTGGGTGGATAGCAGGTGCAAAAGTGTGATGCTATGGTGTTTTATACACAAAAAGTGCTCCACTTGGGGCAGTGAGAGGAAATAAGAAGGCTATGGGAATAGAGTTGAGTCATGAAATCTTGTTGCCTTTGGAAAACAGAAGAGAGTCGCTGGGTGCCCATCAGCTAGATGGAAGTAGAATGACAGCCACAGCTACTGTTTTAAAATGTTGTTGTTGTTTTTAATATGTAGTTTTCTTATTACAAAAGGAAAACTTTCTCAATATCCAAATAGAAAATATGACTAAAGAGAGAGAGAAAACAAAAAACACCTTAATAACATCACTGATTACTAATTTCTGTACTGGCTTTTTATCTTATTGGAAGTTAACTTCAAAATTAAGAGGGGAATGAGAATTACCCTTGGAAATAGCTTAAATCACTCATTGTTGTAATAGAGTGTTCTTTATCAGATGAGAAACTAAAGATGTAGTTCTATTTATAAGCCAAGCTATTTAAATGCAAACAAATAAAAACAAAAGGATCTGTTAATGCTAGAATCACACTCAGCATAACCAGATATTCAAAGTATGAAAAGCAGATGGGACCAGAAATGGATCAAATTCACATTACCTCTTTCAGATATATTTTGGGTTAAGTTCAAGCTTTTTGAAAGGATGGGTAAGCAGAAATCACCGCATTATTTAAAATGTTCTCTCTTGCTATCCTTTCCCTCTCTTTCTCCCCCTTTTCTCTTTCCTTTATTCTTTCTCATTTGCTCTCCACCCTTCACAAATTTAGGTGAATCTTAGTTCAGCTAAATGCAAAATGGTGTGATGCTACTGTATTACTCCTTGTACAATAACTTTTAAAGTTAAAAAAGTAGTACCAGGCTGGGTGCAGTGGCTCACGACTGTAATTCTAGCACTCTGGGAGGCTGAGGAGGGCAGATCACTGAAGGTCAGGAGTTCAAAACCAGCCTGAGCAAGAGCAAGACCTCGTCTCTACTGAAAATAGAAAAAAATTAATTGGCCAACTAAAAATATATAGAAAATTTAGCTGGGCATGGTGGTGCATGCCCGTAGTTCCAGTTACTCGGGAGGTTGAGGCAATAGGATCGCTTGAGCCTAGGAGTTTGAGGTTGCTGTGAGGTAGGCTGATGCCATGGCACTCTAGTCCGGGCAACAGAGTGAGACTCTGTCTCAAAAAAAAAAAAAAAAAATTACCAATGAAAAAATTCAAAAGGTATAGAAAGTATAAAATAAGAAGTAAAAATTTCCTTTTTATATCCTCTTGTTTTACTCCTCAGCATTCTTCTCATTTCCAGAGATGAAGGCAAGACCCAGAGTTGGGGGAGGTAAAAAGGGGAAGTTTCCTTTTGTACTTTTATAAACTGTGTTCTTTGTGACTGTGTGTGTGTTTAAGAGTTTTTCTTTTTTTTCTTTTTGAGACAGTCTCGTTTTGTTGCCCAGGCTAGAGTGAGTGCCGTGGCGTCAGCCTAGCTCACAGCAACCTCAAACTCCTGGGCTCAAGCAATCCTCCTGCCTCAGCCTCCCGAGTAGCTGGAACTACAGGCATGCACCACCATGCCCAGCTAATTTTTTCTATATATATTAGTTGGCCAATTAATTTCTTTCTATTTATAGTAGAGACGGGGTCTCACTCTTGCTCAGGCTGATTTCGAACTCCTGACCTCGATTAATATGCCTGCCTTGGCCTCCCAGAGGGCTAGGATTACAGGGGTGAGCCACCGTGCCTGACCTGTTTTAAGAGTTTTTCTTTCTTTCTTTTTTTTTTTTTTTTTTTTCAGACAGGGACAGGGTCTCACTCTGTTGCCCAGGCCAGAGCGCAGTGATGTCATCATAGCTCATTGCAACCTCAAACTCCTGGGCTCAAGTCATGCTCCTGCCTCAGCCTCCTGAGTAGCTGAGTCTATAGGCTCATGTCACCATGTCTTGCTATGTTGCTCAGGCTGGTTTCAAACTCCTGGTCTTAAGCAATCCTCCATCTTGGCCTCCCAAAGTGCTAGGATTATAGGCATGAGCCACCATGTCCAGCCTCTTTAAGAATTTTTAAAACCACACACATACATTGACACATTTATTTATTTTACCAAAATGAAATCAATGTATACATACTAGTTGGTTATTTATGTTTGTACTTAATAAATTTTAGACATCTTATCACATTAATATTTATCTACAACATTAAATATAAATAATATATCATTATATGGATATAGTTATTATATTAAACTCTTACTGTTAGATGTATAGGTTGCTTTTACTATTTCTTTTTTTTTCTTTTATTTATTTATTTCGGCATATTATGGGGGTACAGATTTTAAGGATTCAGTAAATGCCCTTCCCTCCACCCCCACAAGCTTTTACTGTTTCTGTATGATGAAAATAACTTGGATGATGGGCCTAGAAGCTTTATCTTTGCACACTTGCTTAAATACTTCCTAAGGATAAAGCTTTAAGTTTGAAATTACTCAACAAATGATATGTGTATTTTTAAGGCCTTTGAGTATAATGGGCACTTGCGGTTCTTACATTTTAACTGTGCAGTCTAGAAGCTATTATAACAAGGAATTAAGCTTCTTCTCTAGGGTGGGACACTTCTTTAAACTGCCTTCATGTCAAGATCTGCCTCATCTTCCAAAGTGGGAGTTCCCAGCATCAGGCTTGTGGGGGTGGAAGCTTAATCCTCCTCCTTCTAAAAACTGAAGTGAGTCATTATCATCTCTCTTTCTCCACCCTTACTAAGTCCATACACATTCCTGATTTTTTTTTTTTTAAAAGAGGTGGGATCCAGACTAAAGTTTCCATTGGAGTGGAATTGGAAAGGGCATCTCTGCTAGGACATTCTTACTTCCAGATGGGAATTTACCTCATTTCTTAAGTCAGAGCTATTTTAAGAAAAATTCTTATTTTAAGAGTTAGCTTGAGAAATATTAACCAGTTTCATAGAAATGAGTTAAATCTCCATGAGTTTTTGAAAAATATTAGCAATGAAAATGTTTGTTTTTTAAAAAAATAATGAACTTGGGAT
Source organism: Microcebus murinus (assembly GCF_040939455.1). Taxonomy (NCBI): domain Eukaryota; kingdom Metazoa; phylum Chordata; class Mammalia; order Primates; family Cheirogaleidae; genus Microcebus; species Microcebus murinus. The sequence goes on from NC_134111.1 coordinate 54,867,205, forward strand.
GGACAGTTATGTTGGCAACAAGATTAAAATGGATTCTCTGACAGGTGGGTAGATTCTCCATCTGATCTGTGCTCCTTCCCATTGTACTCTGAACAGCCTTCACAAACCTCCTTGGAGCATGTAGAAAACCCAGCACATGGCCATAGACATGTACATACCTACCCCCATACTCCTCTTTTTGTTTTTCTTGCTATTGGTACTATCATACCACCACCACTGAAGTCTAGCAGTGGTTTTGTATGTGGTCATTATTGCTGGTTAAGGTACTTTCTAGGACAAAAAACAAAGGAGCTGGGTGTGATGGCTCATATCTGTAATCCCAGTGATTTGGCAGGCTGGGTGAGAAAGATCACTTGAGGCCAGGAGTTGGAGACCAACCTGGGCAACATAGCAAGACCCTGTCTCTACAAAAACCAAAAGAATTAACAAAGCATGGCAGCACACTCCTGTAGTCCCAGCTACTCAGGAGGCTGAAGCAGGAGGATCTCTTGAGCCCAGGAGTTGAAGGTTGTAGTGAGCTATGATTGTGCCACTGTACTCCAGCCTAGGGCAACAGAGTGAGACCCTATCTCTTAAAAAAAAAAAAAAAAGCAAAGGAAATATAAAAACGAATTTTCAAACATCTGCAGCAGTATATATATGTGTGTATGTCTATCTTTGCTTTTTTTCCTATACATATACACACATGTACACACAGTTCTTTCAAGTTTATGAAGCACCTTCACATAGCTTACCTAGTGATCTTACAATAGCCCTGTTAAATAGGTATCATGACCTCATTTTACAAATAACAAAACTGTGGTAGATGGAGGTTTAAAAATACCTTAAGACAAAGCTTAGGGTTATCTTCCATTTCAGTACTTTCCCTTTCCCACAGGTCCTGTGCCCAGAAAACTCATCCTACTGAAATTTCTATTAATCTGATGGGGAAGCAACGAGATGAACTGATCAGTCTCTGGGGTTAGGGATCTTGTGTTTCTTATTATGAAGCCCTGACATTCTGCTTTCTGTCAGGATCATGGTCTGTTTGATCGGACCTACCTGATGGAGTGGAGAAAATGGTTCTGATTTTTTCTTAACTTGGATTAAACTCAGGATCACAAAATCAAAGATGAAATGTTTCAGTAACACTAGCTTCCACAGTAGGTTATCTTACATTTGGCTAATTAGGGATTGATTTTCAAGAGATTCCAGATAAATAAGGGTAATTAGAACTTTGTAAAACATTGTGGTAAAGTCTTGAATGAGCCCTACCATTGAGAGCTCTGTCTGCTCTGGGGTGGCTAGAGGCACAGATTTGCTCAAGTTGAGATCTGATCTTACAAAAGAAATATCTACTTCAGTCTAAAAGAGTAAAGAATAGATAAAACACCAGAAGTTCTACTTTAAAGTGACCAGGTTTACAATGGTTAGGGTAACCAAGAAATGCAAGAATGTAACATGGTTCTTAATCAAAGAATGTAACCACACTGGGTTCCAAAACTTTTTTTTTAGGGATGTGAACATACCCATTCCAATAAAAACCTTATATTTTTTATTTTTTTTTATTTTTTAACAATAAATCTTGGTGAGAATAAAAACCTTATATTTAGTTGTTAGGTACCAGGTTCATCCCTAACACCTATTAAAACTACATTAACTCTGAAATAAATGGCACTTTCAATTTCCCCAAGATTCCATCCTCATCTTTTTTTTTTTTTTTTTTTTTTTGAGACAGAGTCTTGCTTTGTTGCCTAGGCTAGAGTGAGTGCCGTGGCGTCAGCCTAGCTCACAGCAACCTCAAACTCCTGGGCTCAAGTGATCCTTCTGTCTCAGCCTCCCAAGTAGCTGGGACTACAGGCATGTGCCACAATGCCCGGCTAATTTTTTCTATATATATTAGTTGGCCAATTAGTTTCTTTCTATTTATAGTAGAGACGGGTCTCGCTCTTGCTCAGGTTGGTTTCGAACTCCCGACCTCGAGCAATCCGCCCGCCTCGGCCTCCCATCCATCCTCATCTTAAGCCTAGTGGAAGCTCTCAGTGTATTGGAGAATAGAGAAATCGAGACTTGAGGCCTATTGTACTGTCAGGGATTGAGGAGTAAGGGGAAAGTGGGATTTTCTGGGTTCACTAGTTCTCAAATGAGCATAAGAGAAAACGTATGCTACTTCTGGGAGATGACCCAGAAGACAGAGCCATTGAAAACATCAATGTTCATATGTCTGAGTCCCAAGTGTCAAATCAATGGGTTAGTGACTGAAGGACTCAGATTTCTTTCTCGTTCAGCTAAATTCTATTAGAACAAGATTGATAACTTGGACAAAATTTACTTTTATGTTTCTTATGAAAGGGATTCTGGTACTTCTTTTTGCTCTTTATCCCGTGCCGTCATCAGAACTTGTGTTGGACATCTAGCCAGTGCCTAGAAATACTTGTTTCATGAATTGAATAAGGTTAACATGACTGGCATGTCTTGGTGTGATGAATCTTTGCAGAGATGAATTCTTAGAAATGAACAAGATCATGTCTAAGATCTAAGAGCAAAGGTGGGCTAATGGATTATTAATGAGCATTCACACAAAAGAGTAAAGAGTCAATCCATAGCAAAAAGCTTCACCACTAATGAGTTACAAGGGTTCTGGGCATATTACCTAATCTCAATGTCCTCATCTATAAAATGTGGATAATAATAGCAATTATCATATGGGGTTATTATGAGGATTAAACGAGATAATGTATATAGAGTAACTAAAAGAATATCTGGCCAATAGGAATTGGCAAGTCCCTATGGGCAATGGCTGTGCCAGTGCATCTATGCAGATGATCAGATCTCTAGGGTAAACTAGAAACAATGGAAAGTCCTAGATATAAAGGGGCCTCTAATAAAGCATATCAATCTTGGTCATATCATTGTGAACAAATAAAGGACCAGCTAAAATACCTGCCCCATCCCAGAAACCTTGGCATTATATAAGATCCTGAAACTATATAGTATGGCTTTTTCCCCCTCAGTTGCACTGAAGGATTATGTGAGGTACGACTTGAAAATATACCCTGAATTGACTTCCTAACAGCCCAGAGATATGGGGACACAAAATAGAAACTGAGCTGAATAAGAAAAAAGTTGTTTTTTACAACCCACTTCAGCTATTACTATTAGGGAAGTAAAGGATATATCCAACTGTCAAAGGAAAGAGCAAGGATTCAAGCACAAGGTGGTTGAGAAGAATTTTACTCAATACATTATCTTAGTAGCCATGCATAATTTCTAGAGGACCCTACGGGAAAAAATCTGGTCGTAGGAGAGCTAGGGAACTTGTTTCAAAATCTCCTTTGTATAAACTTTATATAAGATTGAGAAAACATCAATTGTTCTATACAAAAAAAATTGTGGTTGTGCCTGCAAGTGGTGAGAGAAATTGTAGTTGTGCCTGCAAGGCACGTAGGAGAGAACTAACTTTCCCTCTAGCCTTTTAGAACAATGCTTTGTAAGTGATCATACTTTCTTAGGTTAGGTAGTAAAACAACATTTCTTAAAAAGAATTCTAACAGTCATATTTTCCCACCAGGTCTAACCTTGGTCTTCTTTTCATTTATTTGAAATCATATCAATTCTTGCTGTAACTTCTGAAAAAGTTACAGCAAGTTTTGGGCAACAATACTGAGCAACAATGCTCTGGGCAACAATGATGACATTCCAAGAGGCAGGGTAAGAAAGAGGCAGAGCAGTTGCCAGAGGTGGACTGTTTCCATTAGGGAAGTGTGGAATATGGAAAATCGCTACCACAGAAGATCACATTTGAAAAGGAGGTAAAAAAAATTCACAATTTGGAGTTCCCTCACTATGTAAATACTCACCTAAGTTAACTGTGTTAGACATGTTCTCTTGTGTTTATTTTCACCACTTTCTAGAGATACCCATCTCTATGCCACTGTATTTCAGAAATTATAATAGAAGGCTCAAAACTATTTCTCCTACTTTTCACCATAAAAGTCAATACCAGATTAATTGTAAATGTAAACAATAGAGTAACAGTTTCACAGGAAAACACAGAATACCCTTATGACTTTGGAGTTGGCAAATATATGTGTGTGTGTGTATATATATATATATATATATTTTTTTTTTTTTTTTGAGACAGCGTCTTGCCCTGTTGCCTGGACTAGAGTGCCGTGGCATCAACCTAGCTCATAGCAACCTCAAACTCCTGGACTCAAGCAATCCTCTTGCCTTAGCCTCCCAAGGAGCTGGGATTACAGGCATGTGTCACCATGCCTGGCTAATTTTTTCTATATGTTTTTAGTTGTCCAGCTAATTTCTTTCTATTTTTAGTAGAGACAGGGTCTCGCTCTTGCTCAGGCTGGTCTCAAACTCCTGACCTTTAGTGATTTAACCACCTCGGCCTCCCAGAGTGCTAGGATTACAGGCATGAGCCACCATACCTGGCTGGAAGTTGGCAAATATTTCTTAACCTGGACATGCAAAAAATAAATGAACCATAAAGAAAAATATCTCATAAACTAAACTATATCAAAATTATGAACATCTTCTTCAAAAGACATTCTTAAGAGTGAAAAAACCGAGTGGCAAAAGACATTCTCAAAACACATACCCAACAAAAGACTCTCACAGCCAGAATACAGAACTACAAAGAACAAACAAGAAAACAAACAAGAAAAACTCAGACAAGCCCATAGAAAATCAGGTGAAAGACTTGAACAGGCATTTCATAGAAGAGGGTACCCAAATGGCCAGTTAGTATATGAAAAGGTGCTTCAGCCACACAGCAGGAGGTGAGCAGCCCAGAGCTAGTGAAGCTTCTTCTGTATTTACAGACTCTCCCCATCGCAGGTATCTCTGCACAAGCTCCACCTCCAGGCAATTCAATGGAGGCACTGAGTCTCATAGAAGCGCGCTACTGTAAACCGCGCATGGAGAGATCTAGGTTGCTCGCTCCTTATGAGACTCTAATGCCTGATGATGTGAGGTGGAGCTGAGGCGGTGTTGCTAGCCCTGGGGAGCGGCTGCAAATATAGATTATGATTATCAGAGAGATGTGACTGCACAATAAATGCAATGTGCTTGAATCATGCCGAAACCATCCCTCCCTACTCCCGGTCCATGGAAAAATTGTCTTCCATGAAATCAGTCCCTGGTGCCAAAAAGGTTGGGGACTGCTGCTTTAACTTATCAGACATCAGGAAAATGAAAACTGTTAATAAAACCATAATGCGATTTTAAAACATTGTATTAGCCTTTCAGAAGGATGGCTAAAATTTAAAAAATGAAAAATAGCAAGTTTTGCTGAGGATGTGGAACATCCATAACTACTTTGGAAGATGGGCAGTATCTACTCCAGCTGAACCTATGTATCACAGAAATTTCACTCTCACATATCCAACTAAGATGCACACATATGTTCACCAATGTTCACAGAAGCACTATTTCCAATAATTTTAAACTGGAAATGACCCAAATGTCCATCTGCAGTAGAATGTATAAATTGTGTTATATTCATACAATAGAATACTACACAGCAATGAAAATGAAGATACTATTACTACACACAGCATGGATGAATCTCACAAATAAAATACTGAGAAAGAAAAGCCAGTCACTAAAGAGTATACCCGGCCGGGCGCTGTGGCTCACGCCTGTAATCCTAGCTCTTGGGAGGCCGAGGCGGGCTCGAGGTCAGGAGTTCAAAACCAGCCTGAGCAAGAGCGAGACCCCGTCTCTACTATAAATAGAAAGAAATTAATTGGCCAACTGATATATATATAAAAAATTAGCCAGGCATGGTGGCACATGCCTGTAGTCCCAGCTATGTGGGAGGCTGAGGCAGGAGGATTGCTTGAGCCCAGGAGTTTGAGGTTGCTGTGAGCTAGGCTGACGCCATGGCACTCACTCTAGCCTGGATAACAAAGCGAGACTCTGTCTCAAAAAAAAAAAAAAAAAAAAAAGAGTATACCCTGTATCATTCCATTTTGTCTAAGGTTCAAAAATAGGTAAAATTGGTCTGTGGTGTTAGATCCACCATTGCAGTCAAATTCAGGGAGAATACTTCCTAGAAAAGAACATGAGGGGAGCTTCTACTATGTTAGTAATTTCTGTCTTCCCATGTGGGTACTGGCTACATTGTGTGTTCACTTTACAAAAATTCATCAATCTCTCTGATTATGATTGGTGCATTTTTCTGCATGCATATTATACTTCCATAAAAATTGATTTATAGTTAAAAAAATAAAACCAACAACTATAAATCTTAGGGTGCCTTGCTAAAAGGATTCTGTATTTTGCCAATCAGATGACTGATAGTTTTCCCTGTGTGTGCTACATTGTGTGATTATTTTGTGGCTAGACTTTCTGTGTCTCTGTATTGCCACCAACTCTGTTGGTGAGAAGTGGCTGTGATGTTGGCAGTGGTTTCGTAAGCATATAATTCCTAGAGAGGTGTCTGCACCTAACCCCAACTGATATATCAACTAATAATACAACTGATAGGCAATGTAGTAGGGTTATAGTTGGTTTTAAGAATCTTTGGAAAAGGAAATTACCATTGGCAATCCTACCACCTAGGATTATCATTATCATGAGAAAGTTCTGCTTTAGAGCCAACCCAAATCTATTCTGATGCACTGTAAAGCCATTTACTTCAGAGGATATGCTGGTTTCTGCTGACATTCAAAAATGATTCTTAAAGCATCCTTTGTCCTCTTCATGAACTAAATAATGCCAGTGCTTTCAACTTTTCTTTACATGTTCTGCAGCTCTTTCCAGTTGTGGATATTTGAAAACAGTATTCGTGTAAGGACTGCCTTTTCTGGTAGGATTAGCTGTCCCTTTCTTTTGGTTATGCTCCCAGGTTCACACTTGCATGTCTAGCCAAAGCTCTACACTGCTGACTAAAGTTTAGCTTATGGTCCAAGCCCAGTATCTTGTTATTATTAGCCAAGATTTCCCATGGATTGAAGTAGCCTTGTAGAAGATTGAAAAACAAAACTTGTCAGCCGTAAGTAAGAATTTTTACCTGGACTTTCAATACAGAACATCTAATATAGTACTCTAAAGATAATGAAAATCAGAAGCCTAAATAAAAATTAGTCGCTAGCCAAAAAGAGATAATTGAATTATGGAATCGTGCAGTTAGAATGGACCTTAGAAATGGTTTATTCATATCATAACACTGGGCTCAGATATGTATCCAGGCTTTTAGTCAGTGCTGAATATGCTTCCAGTACGAATATTCTTTCTGCTTCTCAAAGTGTGGCCCCTAGACCAGCAGCATCAGCACCCTCCGGGAACCTGTTAAAAATGCAAAATCTCAAGCCCCAACACCCACCAAATCAGAATCTGCATTTTAAAAAGAGCCCAAGGGTGATTTGTATGTACCTTAAAATGTATGGCACTATAGGCAAAAGCACCACAGGTGCTACTTTACTATTTAAAGTCTTGTTTAAAGATATTACATAGAAAACTTGATTCCTTTTGGGTAAGGCCTTTATTATTACAGGTCCTGGTCTAATAGAGTATTTGAATAGCTGGATTAAAGACAAAGAAAAATTCTCTCTAATGATCTCTAGAAGAGGTAATCTTTCTAAGTTGTACTAGTTTTTAATGTACTCATTCAGATTTTAATCCACTAGAAAAATTAATAGCCTATTTAGTAGTAGCATGTCCTGCAAAAATAAGTGCAATATATTGAAAGTATTTAAATGGATATTTAAACTATACAGCCATCAGTGATTTAGTTTTCAATTACACAAAGGTAATTACACTAGAATCTACCTCATTCACCCTTCCGTGAGAAAATGCTGGAGTGTTGTAATAAGCTGATGCTTTCAGGCAATGACTGATCTCCACTCCTTTTTGGCTGTGACCTGAATTCATTTGCTTTAAGCAGTTTAGGGTGTATGCTAAGAATATAAATGATAGAAACACCCTTTGTGACCCTGCTTACAAATGAAGTCACTTCACTATTAAGGGTGCATGTGAGGATACAGGCCCGGCCTCTCAGATCGGGCAGGGCTCATGCAGCACGCAGATTTGGCCTGTGAGGGAAGGGAGGGAACATGGTAAATAAGAGTGCCACACCTGGGCTCTTCCTAGAGTTCTTTAAATTTGCGTGCAGAGGAGGCTTCTGGGGTACTGCCAATGTTCTGTGCTGGTTACATGGTTGTGTTCAGTTTAGGAAAATTCACTGAGTTGTTCACTTACAATAAATACACTTTTCTACGTGTATGTCATATTGCCATAAAAGTTGAAAAGTGGGCCAGTTGCGGTGGCTCATGCCTGTAATCTTAGTACTATGGGAGGCCAAGGCGGGTGGATTGCTCAAGGTCAGGAGTTTGAAACCAGCCTGAGCAAGAGCGAGACCCCATCTCTACTAAAAATAGAAAGAAATTAATTGGCCAACTAAAAATACATAGAAAAAAATTAGCCAGGCATGGTGGCACATGCCTGTAGTCTTAGCTACTTGGGAGGCTGAGGCAGAAGGATTGCTTGAGCCCAAGAGTTTGAGGTTGCTGTGAGCTAGGCTGACACCACAGCACTCTAGCCAGGGCAACAGTGTGAGACTATGCCTCAAAAAACAAAAGTTGAAAAGTGGAGAGAGAGTGTATAAGAGCAGATTTCTGTCCCCTCTCTCTCCTATTCAGATGCAGGTGTTCTGTGTCCCCTACTTTGAGAAACACTGCCCAGAGCAATCTAGGGAGCTCCAATCAGAGACAATTGATGAACAAACTCCATTAACCCAACGTGTTCATAGAGGTGGACAATAATGCCCAATGCAGGGTGCACTTGATCTATATTCTTTTGGTCTTCATACCATCCTTGAGAGGACAGTATTATTATCTCCATTTACTGCCAATTAGACAAATGGCACCCACAGAAGAGGCTGAGCTGAGAGTCCATGTCAGGTCTATCAGAACCAAAGTCTATTTTATATTCACCAGCGCCACTCCTGGGCACCTGAAGGGGCAAATAAGTCACAAGGACAGCCTGAAGGAATGAGAATGGACAGAGAAGGAACCTAGGCCTCATTGCCAATGTAGAAGTCTTTAAGGGAAGAGTACAAATAGATACCTCTTGTCTTTTCAGAATCTTTTGGCAAGCAGTTGGCAGTTTGCCTCAGAGGCAATGCTCTAAGGCCAAACCCATGAGACCGCCAAGCACTTGGAGAGAGTCCTGGAATCCAGGTAGTCATGGGCTGCATAATGACATTTCTTCAGTTCAAACAGACCACATATTCAACAGTGGTCCCATAAAATTATAATACTGTATTTTTTTTACTGTACCTTTCCTATGTTTGGATACACAAATACTCACCATGGTGTTACAGTTACCTAAGGTATTCAGTACAGTAACATGCTGTGCAGGTTTGGAGCCTAGGAGCAACAGGCTGTGCCATACAGCCTAGGTATGTGGTAGGCTATGCCATCTAGGCCTGTGTGAGTACACTATGATATTGACAGGACCAAACTGCCTAACAATGATCCATTTCTCAGAACATATCCCTGTCGTTAAGTGACTCATGATTATACTCTGCACTATGTCTCAAACATGGCTGGACATCAGAATCACCTAGGGAAGGTTTCAAACATACAGATTCACTGGCTTCATACCAGAGATCCAGATTTAGTAGGTTTGGGGCAAGGCCTGAAAAGCTCTTTAAAACCTACCCCAGGTAATTCTGATGAGAAGCTTGGCTTTGTAAACACTACCCCAGCCACAATGACCACTTGAAAGAGTCAGACCTAGACTGACCTTGGTAGCAATTCATCACAAGCCAACCAGGGGAAAGCAAAGGGCCCATTATGGGGCACCCTCAAACGGAATAAATGCAATCAGATGGCAGGCCAATGAACAGAAGAATAAAAGAGAACGTCACGATTATGAGATAAAAACTTGCTACTGGTTTAGACCTGCAAATAAAAGGCCTGCACCTGTTATGTTCCAGGCACTACACTTGAGTTTTCTTCCCTCCAGCCTGTTCACAAGAGCAGCATCTAAAGTTTATTTTTTTTTAAAAGTATTATAAAAATAAACCATACAGTAAAGCAATTTTATCTCTCAGATCTCAAACTGAAGTCCTTAGTCTAGGGTGTTTTTAGTTTAGGAGTTTGAGAATTTTGAACAGAGTAAAAATGAACTCTGCAAAATTTAAGGAGACAATATTGCAAAGGTAACAAGGTCCAAAGGCACCCTCTCCCCACCCCCATCAACCTGAACTGGTTTATTCCAGATTGAAACTATGACCTTGAACAATCTAGACTTCCGTTTCATCACACTGTTCAGTGGTGAAAGTACAGAAGTGATTATATACAGTCAATAACTTCCTTATCTCATCTGTCAAGTAGAATAAATAGCTAAAACTGATAAGGTGATAAAGTGATTTTTTTTTATTGGAGAGTTAATAACTTACTCTGAAATAGATTTTAATTTTAATTTTTTTTTTTTGAGACAGAGTCTTACTCTGTTGCCTGGACTAGAGTGCCATGGCATCAGCCTAGTTCAGAGCAACCTCAAACTCCTGGGCTCAAGCAATCCTCTTGCCTCAGCCTTCTGAGTAGCTGGGACTACAGGCATGTGCCACCACGCCTGGCTAATTTATTCTATATTTTTAGTTGTCTGGCTAATTTCTTTCTATTTTTAGTAGAGACAGGGTCTCGCTCTTGCTCAGGCTGGTCTTGAACCCCTGGCCTCAAGTGATCCAACTGCCTCGGCCTCCCAGAGGGCTAAGATTACAAGTGTGAGCATCCACGACTGGCCTGAAGTAGATTTTAATTTCTGGACCTTGTTAACAACTGACATGTGAATTAATTACCTTAAATCACTGCCAAGTTCAATTCTGGGACAAGTTTACAGGAGAATTTCACAGCACTCAAACCTAAAGTAAATATTAATGACATAAATGATAGAACACAATTAAGTCTATTATTCATCAATATAAGAGGGAACAAAATACAGTGAGCAATAAAATAAACCTAGAATTGGAATCGATCAGGTTTATAAAAACCATCTCAACCCAAAACATGTTCTCACCCTAAGCCCTGGTCTCACTTGAGGAAATAACCCTTGTGCCTCATTTATGAGATTAGAGCTCCATGTTTTCTTTCTTTCCACATGTAGAAGTGGGGTATGGAGATCTGTTAGCCAAGAAATACATTCTAGGCCCAAATACTACACAGATGATCAATCTCCATGAATTTTATAAAAAGTTAATGCTACTCTTCTGGATAAAAGGAAAAAAATAATACAAAAAGGGGAAATTAGAACACATACCCAGAGATTAAGAAGGCTTTCTGTATATCCTCAGTTTCCAAGTTTATTTGTTTCTTATCTGGGTGAAACACCTCTAAAGTGAAAGAATGCTTTTAGCTGCAAGTAGAATTTACTAACTGGCTGTGGGAGAACAAGCAATAGTGAAAGTAGTTTCTATTCTGAACTTTTTTAATGTAAAAGAATCATAATAACCTGACATATGACCTATAACTTATCCCTTTAGAAAATAAATTATAGATATCAGAGAAGAGGTATTTTAATAATTCATATACCTTCACATTTATGGTCAATTGATTTTTGACAAGGGTGCCAAGATAGTCTGATAGGGAAAGCATAGTCTTTTCAACAAATTGTTCTGGGACAACTGGATATCACATGTCAAAGAATGAAGTGGGATCTTTATCTCATACCAAATACAAAAATTAACACAAAAGAGATCAAAGACCTAAATGTAAGAGTTAAAATGATAAAAATGTGGAAGAAAACATAGGCATAAATCTTTGTGAACTTGCCATTGGTGCCCAACCTTTTTGGTACCAGGGACTGTTTTCATGGAAGACAATTTTTCCATGGACCAGGGAGGTGGGGGATGGTTTGGGGATGATTCAAGCACATTATATTCATTGTGGACTTTATTTCTATTATTATTACATTGTAATATATAATGAAATAATTATACAACTCACCATAGACTAGGGACCCTTGGATTGGGCACTGGTTTTTTATACATGACACAAAAACATAAGCAACAAAAGGAAAATTTTGACTTCATCAAAATTAAAAACTTTTATGCTGCAAAGGAGACCATCAGGAAACCTACAGAGAAAATATTTGCAAATCACGTATTTAATATGGAATTTGTATCTAGAATACAAATATAACTCTTACAACTCAATAATGAAAAGACAAATGGTCTAATTTTAAAATGGGCAAAGGATCTGAATAGACATTTATATAAAGAAGATATACCAATGGCTAATAAGCATATGAGAAGCAGATGCTGAGCATCATCAGCTTTCAGGAAGATGCAAATCAAAACCACTATGAGATACCACTTCACACACACTAGGATGGCTAGAATCAAAAAGACAGATAATAACAAGTGTTGGTGAGGGAGTAGAGAAATTGGAAACTTCATATATTTTTGGCTGGAATGTAAAATGGCACATTTTGGAAAATAGTCTGGCAGTTTCTCAAAAGGCTAAACATAAAGTTACCATATGATCCAGCAATTCCTTTCTTAGATATATAACCCAAAAGAAATGAAAGTATATGTCCCCATAAAAAACTTCCATATAAGTGTTCATAGCAGCATTATTCATAACATCTAAAAAGTAGAAATAGCCCAAATGTCCATCAACTGATGAATAAATAAATGTGTTATATTCATACAATGAAATGTCACTCAGCAATAAAAAGGAAATATTGATGCATGCTACAACATGGATGAACCTTGAAAATATGCTAAGTGAAAGAAGCCAGTTACAAAGGACCACATTATTACATGATTTCATTTATTTGTAATATCCAGAATAGGCAAATCTTTAGAGACAGAAAATAGATTACCAGTTGCCTAGGGCTGAGGTGGGAATAGTGGAGGAAAAATAGAAATGGCTGCTAAGGGGTGCAGGGCTTCTTTTGGTGGTGATGAGAATGTTCTAAAATTGACAGTGGGGATGATTGCACACATCTGTGGATATACTAAAGCCCACAGAATTTTACACTTTAAATGGGTGACTTATATGGTACATGAATTATATCTTAGTAAAGCTGCTTAGTAAAAGAAAAGAAAACAAAACAAAACAAAAAAAGCAGAGGAAACATTTGTCACATCTAGGTAGTGTGTTTAAGATCCAGCACATGATTCTCTATTATTTCATTTTCTCTGCCAAGGAATCACAGAAACACATATTGATAGGAAGATGTTATAAGATCAAAGCAGCTCAAACATGGAGCTAACACATAGAAGAAAACTGTTCTGGAGACTCACTCAGACCCACAGCTGATTCTGAGTAAAAGGCAAAATTTTGTGTGTTTAAAAAATAAGAAACACCTCATTAAAATCTTAGTGTTGAAAGAGTATTTAAAAATAGTTCATCTAGTATAGAGTTTTTCAACCCCTTAGTATTATTGACACTAGGGTTGGATAATTCTTTGTTGTGGAGGGCTGTCCTGTGCATATTAGTATGCTTAGTTGCATCTCTGGCCTCTGCAGTTGGGACAACCAAAAATGTCTCCAGACATTGCTAAATGTGTCCCTCACCAAGCCTGTGGAGAACCACTGATCTAGTCTAAACTTTCCCAAAGAGTGTTCCTGAGAACATTACTTTTGCCCAATGCTATAAAAGAAAAGGGTTCTACAGTTTAGTAAGTTTGGAAAACAGCAAGCTAAATGAATTCTTCCCACTTCTACCCACTTTCTACAGCAGTAGAAGCTCAGGAACAGAAAAGTGAGATGACTTGCCTTTTGTCACTCAACCAACAACCTAATCAGAACTCTGAGTCTGATTAGGTTGGGTCTCCTCAAGCCTAGATCATTGCTCTTTTTTGATTTTTTAGAAACTGAGCCTCCCACCTCTCAATGTGACATCAACCAAATAAGGCTTTGAGATTTGTTGACAGACTGTAAACTTCTACTGGAAGGGTTCTAGCATAGACTCTACCAAGACAACATTTCCCATTTTGAGATTTAGATGTAGCAGAGGGCTTCTCAAGGTGCAAATGGAATGAGGACTATGGGTCATGACGATCCAACAGCTGTCTCCCCTCCCTTCACTGTAGTTTAACACTGAACATTTTCAGTGTCCCCTGATTCTACTCCTTTAATTAAGATCTAATAACGAAGGAATGAAGATATAGTGTATGAATTCGCAGACAGGTCCCAAATCTAGCTCTGGTCAGACTGAGCATATCAGTAAGCATCTGGAACCTATGAAAAAGTGTGTTAAATAATCCTCAAGATCAAAAAGCATGTACTGAAGATATGTTCTGATGTTTGTTTAGCTGATAGGGCTTATACTCAGGGCTTAGCTGCGTACCTTGAATGTCACAGTGGGATAAAAACAGTCACAGATTCTTTAAGAAAATTCAGCTTAAATATGAATATTAATGAAACAGGGAAATTACTTTATCAAATGACATTAAGTGATATCAAAAATTGGGGAAATGATTTAGGCTAACAAAACTTTTTAGAAATCCAAACAGGACTTTTAATACATTTTTGTTTTTTACCATCTTGTAATACAATTTGGACCTATTATGTCAAATAAACTTAGAATAATAATTTTGAAGGGCTATTCTTCACAACAGGTAAACAATACATTGCAGGAGCCAGTCCTCTCAAGGGCAAGAGTACGAATGGAGTTCTGTATTCCATATGTTTAACTATGTAAAAGTTATAAATCAAACTGTTAAATAATATATGTTCTATTTTCCTACCTTGATAACTCTATCTTCCCAAAGACTGGAAGGCCGTGATTGCATGTGCAATTCTTGGACTTCTTGGAGCTCTGCAGCAGGACATGGATTCACGGGGAGAGTTGGATCCCAACCTGAAGATTCCTTCTTCTTTCCCTATCCCTGACTCTGAATGAGAGGAGCCTCTCATGCATGCTTGTGGAGGCCCCAGCTCACACAGCCATGCTCTGGGCACACTCTGCAAATAGGCTTCTCTTGGCCACCCCTCAGGCTGACTACACACACTGGTGGTATGGTTTGCCGTCAGGATGGGTCTGGGGAAGAACCAGGCAGCCCTGGAAGTGGGCTTGGGGCATTTGGGCTAGGAATCTGAGGTAGTCCAAGGTATCCAGAGTGCGGTCTGGAAGGGAGCAATGTGGGTTCTGAGTGGGCACATTCCCTTGGCCCCACAGTCTCCTCACCCTGCGATGAGGGGCGCAGCCAGGGAGGGTCAGAGCAGGGCCTTCTAAAAGCCTAAAGGCACTACCAGCAGGAACCCACATTCTGGAATGTGATAATTAGCGTAAGACACAGAATCCTGGCCCATACCTAAGGCCTGCTTCAGCACGAGGAAGGAGGCCAGCTCAAGCTTGTCCAGACAGGGAAGATAGATCATGTCTCACTTGCCCTGGAGGGTTCACAGAAGTTTATCAGTTCTTGGCAAAGCAGAACAGCTCAACCTGGGAGAGCCTGCCCAGATCTGAGTTCTAGTTTAGTTAATGATTTAAAGGGGCATTTACCTTTTTATTTTATGGACAAAATGTCTGGAAGATTCTATTGATATTTTTATCAGGGCCACTGAAATTTTTTTTTGCCCTCCTCATTATGACCCCTGCTCCCTCACCCTCCACTGTTTTCACAGTGCCAGGGACCCATCAGCCCTTGCTTGCCTTCTTTTCAGCCTGTTGTCCACGTTGATGACTTCAGCAATAATCCAGATAGGTACCCTCATCCCCTTGGTTTTTTATTTCCATTCCTTTCTTCCTAATCTCCATCCCTGAATAAAGTCCACCATGTCCTTTCTGTTTGCGCTCCCAAGCAGAAGGTGTTGCTGGAAAAAATTGAAAAATCTGATTCCAGCCAGTATTAGCTAAGTGGTCCCAGCTGAGCCCTCACTACTCCCAGGCAATTTTTCAAAATTGTCTTTCTACTACAGTCTCCACTGCTCCTTTTCTAAATCTTTCCTGTTTCCCTCAGGCCTCAATTCCAACTCTGCAGATGACTTTCCCCTCTTGCTTACTGGAAGGAATTAAGATTCTCCAACGTAGGCTTCCTCTTCTTGCTTTTCCTCTACTGGGAAATACTTAAAGATGACATCTCCTCTTCTCCTTCCGTCTCATTTCAGAGGAAGAAGGTAACCTTATCCCTTTCAGTGTTTGTTTTTCTCTTAGGTCCTGCATCCTGTGGACTCCTATTCCTTGTAAACATTACATCATGCATGGCTCCTGATCTGTTCTGCATCTTCAGTTTCTTTCTTTCTTTCTTTTTTTTTTTTTGAGGCAGAGTCTAAGTCTGTTGCCCAGGCTAGAGTGCCGTGGCATCAGCCTAGCTCACAGCAACCTCAAACTCCTGGGCTCAAGCAATCCTTCTGCTTCAGCCTCCCGAGTAGCTGAGACTATAGGCATGTACCACCATGCCTGGCTAATTTTTTCTATATATTTTTAGCTGTCCAAATAACTTCTTTCTATTTTTGGTAGAGATGGGGTCTTGCTCTTGCTCAGGCTGGTCTGGAACTCCTGAGCTCAAGTGATCTACTTGCCTTGGTCTTCCAGAGTGCTAGGATTACAGGCGTGAGCTACCGCGCCCGGCCTGCGTCTTCAGTTTCTTATAATGCCGGTTTTTGTACTTATTCTTTAAGACATCAACACAGCCAGTTTCTTGGCCCCTCTCCTACACCCCACCCCCTCCCGTCTGTCAGCACCATCCTGGTTCAATTCTATCCCTATTGAGCCTAGATGCCATTGTTCATCACTCTGAACATTTTTTCCTAGAATCATCAATCCCTTTTCCCCTTGATCCTTCTGTCCCATCTTCTCAGCAAATCTCAAGTTTGGCTCAATCTACCACCCATTTTTTCAGCTCTTAATATTGGCAGCCCAAGTTATTAAAGAAAATCACACAATTGTATAGACTAGTGCCCATACCAATTTTGGTCTCTAACCTCAATTAGACTCTCAGTGGGTAATAATCTGTATACTTCTCTTTCCTTGCTTAATCCTCTCTCCTACTTCCCTTGGTAATAATTCTAATCCTGTGACACTCTCAATCCTTCCCCTGCATTTACCAAACCTGTGACACACACTATATTCCTCTCTTTCCTTTCTCTTCTACCTCAGTCCAATCAGCAACCATATCCTGTTGATCTTCCCTCCCAAACATCTCCTTAACCCACCCTCTTTCCTTTTCATTTGTCACTTTCTTTCTTTCTTTCTTAGTTGTGATTTGAATTTTGTCATTTTCTTGATTCAGGCCTTCATCGTCTCTGGCCTCATTCAATTGTCTCCTAAACAGTACTCCTTAATACTAGCCTCATCACTCTCCAATTCATCCTCCACAGTCCTCTCAGAGTGATATTTGCTTAGGGAAGGGAAGTAGAGGCTGAGCTGGGGATGCAGGAGCCAGAGGAAGGAAGAGACAAAAGAGAGGGAGACTCAACATTTGAAAGCCAAAGAAGGACACTGAGGGGAGAATAGAAGTGTTAGCCATTTAAACCCCCTCTTCTCTGTCTTCATAAAACTGTCAGTCAAACTACATTACTTACCTCTTTTGTGGTGTTGATTTGCTTTTGAGGAAACACAATAAAATACTGAGTCCTGCTGTAGCGTAAAAGAAAATTCACATGAAGCCAGCTAATATCTGGCTTGCATGTTCAATTTATTCTTCATTCATTCATTCATTTTGTTATTTAACAAATATTTATTTATCAGGCATGTGTTAGGTGCTAGAGAGTAAACACTGATCAGGACAGGCACAGTCTTGCGTTAAAAGCATTTAGAGTCCAGTGGGAGAGCAAACAACAACAACAAAAATAAAGTAAGTGCTATGGCATGAAAAGGTTATGGGAGTGCACAGGAGGGCCACATCAAAGTCAGAGGTAGGAGGGAGGTCAAGAAGGACTTCGTTGGAAGGTGGTGTTTAACTGGAGATCAAAGGACTGTGCAGGAATCAGCCGGGTGTAGGGAAAAGTTGAAGAGAAAGAATCTTCTAGGAATGTGAGAAACTCCAGAGGCAAGAGAGAGCAAGGTGAACTCATGGAACTGAAAGGAGACAGGAAATTGTGGGAAATGAGGTGGGAGAAGTCATCTGAATACAGATCTTAACTTGCAAGTCAAGTTTACAAGTTTAGACTTTATTCTAAAGGCAGTAGGAAGCTATAACTGCCTTGAAGAGGTGAATGACCTGTTCGGATTTATGAAAGAACATGTGACAGGATGATACATGAAGTATTAATGGAATGTACTCTTTCCACTCATTTCTCTACCAACCTGCACCCTGCCTCCCACCAGCACACGAGCACACACACACACACTCACACCCCTCAGTGGAGAGGAAAGAAAATTAATTACAGTGGAGATAATCTGCTGCTGAGAGAGACCTAGACGCTACATTATGAAATTTAAACACAAAGAGCTCTTCACTTTAACTCAGAGATGTAACTAAGGGGATAAAACCAATTCACACAAATGTGTAAATGTGAATTGATTTACTCCCTCTGCTGTGAGGGGAGAAGAAATGGCCTGATGTGGAAGGGGATGTCCCAGGCAAAAGGAACAGATGTTCCTGGGGTTGTGGGACATATGGCTGCCCCATAGTCCCATATCCCCCACATATAGCAAGATGAGGCTACATGGGACCTGCACACGCACTCAGCCAACCCATTACCACCCATCAGAGCCAGCAGGATGCAATATCCTGGAGGGCACACTCAACCCTGCTTGTGCTGAGAGAATAGACAACAATGGCATTAGTAGCTCAGGCCAGCATTAGGGCCACCTCAATTAGATTGAGATTAGATGGACAGCACCCTCACAGTCACGCCTCAATTAACATGTACCAAATCACACAAGAACCTCCATCTTTTCTTCCCCACTTCCCTTGGGTAGCCAGTCCCAGGAGCCCCAAGAGTAAGAGGCAAGAACAGGGGAAGGAAGGTCTGAAATTGAATTTTGAACTGAAATATTTATGTATTCTCAGTTGACAGAATAATCACTGAATTCATTTGAGAGAATCTGGATTAAGTTGTCTGCTAGGAAGAAGCTGGATGTTTAGATTCAGAAGTCAAATTTACTGCAGGAAAAATGTTCCATTATTGCATACCTGAGTGTTTGTGGCCTCTTGTATCTGTGAGATTTCTTGCTCATTGCGATCACATGCCTACTGCATGGGGAATGGTTTCAGAGGATGACTAGAAACAGGGGTTTAGGTGAGATGTGATGGCGGCAGAGGGGCAGGAGATAAACAAAAAGGTAGGAGAGGTATTTAAGTAACAGGATCAAGAGTTTTGGTGATGCAGCTGATATAGAGATGATGAAGAGACAGCAATAAGGGATAATAACAAAAGCCACCAGCTGCAACAATAAGTCCATGGTAGTGCTCACCACTTACTGGAGGAATTCAGGAGGGGGTACAGGTTTGAAGAGAAAATGAGTTCAGTTTGAGCCTGTGGAACCTGTAGGGTCTGAAGTTCAAGAGAAGGACTGGGCCTAGAGAGAGATATCTGGGAGCACGGAGATGGTGTCATAGATGCCGGGGAAAGAGAAAGCATCAAGAGTGGGGACTAGGCGAGGTGGCTCACACCTGTAATCTTAGCAATTTGGGAGGCTGAGGAGGAAGGATCACTTGAGCCAAGGAGTTCAAAACCAGTCTGGACAACAGAGAGAGACCCTGTCTCTAAGAGGGAAAGGAAAAGGTGGGGGGACATATCAAAATGTCAAATGTGCCACCAAAGGTCAAATAAGGAGAGAACTGAAAAGTGCCCCATGAATTTAGCTACATGGAGATCACAAGTTATTTTGGAGACAGCAATTTTGGAGAGTGAGTGGGAGGTGAGGAAGTTGATACAGTGAGTGGAGACTTCTCCAAGAGGTTTAGCTGGCAAGGGGAGAGAGAATGGTAGATGGAAGTGAATGTGGCTTTTTATAGTCTGAGAAGGAAGGAGCCAGTAGAGAGGAAGAGGTTGAACATACAGATAAAAGTGAGAAAAAAATAACTTGAGAGAGTAAGGTCAGTAAGAAGTCAGGAGGAGACTGGGCACGGTGGCTCACGCCAATAATCCTAGTACTTTGGGAGGTCAAGGCAGGAGGACTGCTTGAGGCCAGGAGTTCAAGACCAGCCTGAGCAACATAGTGAGACCTCATCTATACATAAAAGAAAAATGAAAAAATTAGCCAGGTGTGGTGGTGCACACCTATAGTCCTATCTATGTGGGAGGCTAAGGCAGGAGGATCACTTAAACTCAGGAGTTGGAGGCTGCAGTGAGCTATAGTCACACCGCTGCACTCCAGTCTGGGCATCAGCTTAAGATCCTGTCTCTAAAAATAAATAAATAAATAAATAAAAGTCAGGAGGAGATGGGATCCAGAGCATCTGACCAAGAGATTGGCCTTAGATGGGGAGGAGAAGCTCCTATCATAGTAAGAGGCAAGATCAAAAAGATAGGTAAAAACACAAGTAAGTTTATAGGTTGTTATGGAAAACAAACTGCTCACATCAAATCTCATGACATCTATTTCCCTCCCTTGCTATGTGAGGGGAAAAATCACCTACAGAGAATGAGAAGGGTAGAGAGGCCAAGCCCATGGAGGTTTGGAAAGAGAGGAGAATTCTTGAAATAGCCCCTCTGGAGACTGAGAAATAGATCAAGCCAGGGGAATATGGCACAACAGCAGGCAGCACTATGATCCCACTTGAGGTTGCTGAGCATGAATTTAAGGTAGCCCCAAGCTGTGTGACGGTGTGATTTTTTTCCAGCAGTGTCTAACAGCCCAGGAAAAGAAATAGTCAAGGCAGACAATTGGATTCAAGGTACACACTCCAAGTTCTGTCAGGCAGATAACACAGAAGAATAATGGAGTTGTGAACACTGGTCAGAAGCAAATGTTAAGAGCCATGGAATCTTTCCTGAGTAGAGAAGGAAGAGGGGACAGCAAGTGGATGATAGATAAGGAGAAAGAAGAAAGCAGAAAGACTGGGGATCTTAATAAGTTTGTAAAATAGATATAGTGAATGTAACCAAATGAGAAGAACTGGAGGAATAGAAAGTCACGGGTTCAGATGTGCTGTGGTTTCTTGATGACAAGTCGGGGCGTGTCCATGGGATTGAGTGATTGAAGCAGAATGGAGAAGGTAATTGGAGATGGAATCAAGAAACTGAGAGGTCAAGTATGCCTCATGGACATATCTAATGTGCCAGATTGGTGGCAGCACTTAAAATGAAAAGGAATACTGTGGGCCCAATGCCAATGTCTTCAAAAAGTAAGGGGCATGACCAGGCAGACAGTAGATGCCAGCTGGAGTGGAGAGTATGGCATAATGGCTCTATAGCCTGGGTCTCAGAGAGTGGAGAACTGAGACCCATGGAAAGGACAGTGTGTGACAAAAAGAACCTGACCCAGGAGCCCCCACCTGTGAGGGCTGCAGAGGAAGCAGTGCGCTTGGGAAAAGCTAGGTTTCTTAGGGCTAGAAACCTAAAGAACGTTCAGTGAAGAGTCTGGGTGTATCAGGAGTTTGCTGATGATGGGATGGGATTCCTGAGGTCATGGGGGAAAAGTTAGGGAAAAAAAAAAGAATGTAAAAGATATAGGAAGAAACTAAACTGTTTTTCCTATTCTCACACACTCAACCAATTGAACACTGCTGGTCAACAAAAAAGGAGGTTTTCTCCCACCAGCAACCAATTCTTCAGTGCACACCAACTGAGTGTCCTATAATTTAACTCAGTTCTGATATTATCTACCTGGAGAGGGCATCAGATACCTCAGGTTAAGACTCAGGCCCACAAAACTGCCTCTACTTCAGATATCAATCCCAACTATTAAGTCATTAAATATGAAATGTCCACTTTTGAATCAAAAGTGTAGTTTATTATATTTCAGACAAGAAGCAGTACAATTAATCAAAGCATGTGTCTAAACTATCAACACAGTAACTTACGCCAGCTGCGAAGAAGCCCAGAGAGCGAGTGGCGATGAGATCGTGAAAGGCGTTTTCCACAGCTTGTTGAGAACTGAATATGTTTCCTTGCAAGAAGTGGTCCACAGCCTGGAAGAAGCGGTAGTCAGTTGGTGCAAGGTCTGGCGAATATGGTGGATAACAGATAGTTTCCAGGTCCAGCCTCTGTAGTTTGAGCAGTGTTGTCTGTGCGACGTGTGGTTGAGCATTGCCTTGCAAGAGAATTGGCCTGTTTCTGTTGACCAATCTCAGCTAATAGTAGGTTGTAGGTTGTCACCTATACTTCTAGCTGACTGGCTATAAATTGCAGGTTCCCAGGAGGATTCTGCTCCTCAGGTTCCATTAATTTGCCAGAGCAGCTCACAGAACTCAGGGAAACACTTTACTTACCTTTACTCATTTATTACAAAGGATGTCACAAAGGATACAGATGAACTGCCAGATGGAAGAGATGCTGGCCTATAGCTCTGGGTGGTGTAGTCCCTGAGATCAACTGTCCCCAACCTTTTTTGCACCAGGGATGGGTTTCATAGAAGACAATTTTTCCATGGATCGGGGGTGGGGGTTGTGGGGGTGTGGTGGAACTCTGTGGCCTGGCCCACAGCCTGGGGGTTGGGGACAACAGCCTGAGATGGATGCAGGCTGGTGGCTGGGTGATACTCAATATCCCAGCTTCCTTCACTCCCTCATATGTCATACTATCTCAATGCCTCTCTGCCTGTTCATTTTGGGCTTGATTTTGTCTCTAAACTTGGAGCCCAGGAAAGAGCATCCTGTAGCCTTAGAGCACTAGGAGTTGCTTTGGGAAAGGCAGATAGCCTACCACAAGATTAACTAACTTCAACCCACACTAAATCCAAGGTACTCATTCAAGGAAAGATGTGGTACTGAGAGTAATTTCATGGAATGACTACTTTTATTTTAAAAAAGGAGACAGAGAATTAAAAAATTTTGGGGGTGGGCATGGTGGCTCAACACTTGTAATCCCAGCACTTTGGGAGGTTGAGGTGGGACCATTTCTTGAGGCCGGGAGTTTAAGACCAGGCTGAGCAACATAGCAAAACCCTATCTCTACAAAAAATAAAAAATTAGCTGGGTGTGGTGGCATGCGCCTATAGTCCCAGCTACCCAGGAGGCTGAGGTGGGAGGATCACTTTAGCCCAGGAGTTCAAGGCTGCAGTGAGTAATGACTGTACCACTACACTACAGCCTGGGCAAGAGTAAGACCCTGTCTCTGTCTTAAAAAAAAAATTCTCTTATCAATTGAAAATTGATTTTTTTCTTAAATGTGAACCAAGATCTGCTTAGTTTTTTATTTTAGCCTCAGGTTGGTTTATTTATGGGCTACATTTAATTTTACTCCCCCTGGTGATTTTTTTCGTTATTGCTGTTTAAAAGACACAGGTCACCTTTTAGCTTCTGTCCAGTTCATTACACATGAACAATTTAGTGTTCTTTGCAGCATTCTTTAGCCCTTGAAATGCCATGTATTGTAGAGGCCAGCTTTCTTATGCAATGTCAGCAGATTTTGTCGAGAACATCTTGCTGGTAGACCCCTTTTTATTGTTTAATGAAGAGATTCAATGAACCCCTGAAGGCTAAGGTTTTAAAAAAATCCCTATTGGGGCTTTGATGTAAAGTATAAAGGTCTTCTCTCTAAGTCTGTTCTATACCTCTTCTGTTATATTACTAATTCAACAATAAATTGCAGCTTTTTAATGCAGTGTCACCTTCATGCTAACTTCCTAGGCTGCAGTGCAGCCTCTGGTGACACAGGGGTCACTTTACAGCAGCTTCACAGCATCAGTTGACAAGAGGGTCAGTAAATATCATTGTTATAGATCTTAAATGAATCCAATACTTAGAGCAAACTAGGTGGCTTGGAGTTCGGCTGTATCAGATGTCCAGTATAATGATCCAAATGACCATGCTTGCATGGCAGTCTGCGTGACTTAGGAACATTGCTGACATTATCTTTAAGATACAGAAAACACAACTGGCATGTGAGAAATGCTACTAAAGGATTAATTCCTTCATTCACTGATACCAGTTCGTCATTAATTCTTTGCATTCCCATATAACTGATCAAATCTATTTGGGAAAAAATAAGTGTCAGACATCATACCTTAGGTTCTGTTTCTTAAATAAAAAAGGAAGGGTGAGTTGGGGGAGGGCTGCTGTGATTTGTTGTGTTTTTTTTCTGAAAAAGAGCACAGAAGAGGGCTGCTGTTGATGGCAGTTTGATGCTGCTGGAGTCTGCCTGTTCCTAGTTTTTTCTGGCATTTTTTCATCTGTGCTGCCATCTAAAGAGGAGAATAAGAAACACACAAAAATAAACCGGAAGTCTTAAAATGGAGTTAGGGGAAAATGGATATTGTATATTTATTTGTATAAAACTAAGAAACATCAGAGATTTGGTGGTTATAATTTTATGCTTTTCTCTTCTCTCTCTCCGTTCCTCCCAGATACAAAACAGGACTTGGATATCTGTTTATTGGTTTTTATGACAACATTCCAGGCATTGCTGGGAAGCCATTTCCTGCATTCTAACTTACCTCTTGTTACATATTAAAATTCAATTGCATAAACTTTCTGGGACCTCAAAATGATCAGGATGTGGCCTCATTTTTCCATTATTAAAACATTGCTGGTAATGCTCACATTCTCAGTCCTGCAGGATCTGGAGATGAAATGGTGGCTTTTTATGTGAATTAACAAGAGAAAGAAGTCCTTTCAACAGAGCAGGGCAGTTTTCTGAAGTCTGTGTGTTCCATAGAACTTACTAGTTCTGTAGGATGTTCACAGGTGAAATGCTGGTCAAATAAATTTGGGGGCTGCAATAGGTAAAACAATGTTAAACACTTTTCTTTATAGCATTTAATTTATCCATGTGCACTGTGAACTTGACAGAGAGGAAAATGCTGGGCAAGCTTTCCCTAACTGATCTGACCTTGAAACCCTGGGTTTTTCATAGAACTGGTGTTGTATGGCACATACTGTAGAAAATGTTACAACAGGGAGAGGAAGTTGGTCTGCTGCATGCACATGATGCACGAACATACCAGTCCTCTCCTGTCCATCCCTACTTCTTCTGTCTAAATATTTTTGAAGCTTTGTTTTGGTTTGAGTAGAGATTGAGGAATTTAACTATTTTTTTTTCTAGCAAGAATGTAATAGAGGTGGGATTTGTTTGACAGTTGCCACTTCCAAGTAAAACAAAATAAGTTTACCTATAGCTTAGGCCAGATTTTCTCTCTTAGCTTCATGTCAAATAGCAACTTAGTAAGATGGTCTTTTTACTTAGCGTGCATTTAGTGTAGTGTGTTTTAACTCTATATAAGGTACTGCTGAAAGGGGAGAAATTTGCTGAGTAAAACACAATCCTTGCCTTTATCAAATCATTAAGTGAGTGGTGTGATAAGTTTATATACAAATTACCAAAAGATTCCTTATATAGATAAATAATGGTCCTACCAGATGCAGTCATCATAACTGAAACAATAGGGTTTAGTTTCTGTGGAGTAAGGCAATGTTCATCCATGGAACAAGAAAATAATATCCTTATGAAATTCTTGTAGTAGCATCCATTGTTACAACATTGCACTATCTATCTACCTATCTGTTGATTGAGATGGGGTCCCACTATGTTGCCCAGGCTGGTCTTGAATTCCTGCCTTCAAGCAATTCTCCTGCCTTAGCTTCCCAAATTGCTGGGATTATAGGCATGAGCCACTGAGCCCACCCTACCTTATTTAAAAAAAAACTAAAGTGTCAGTGGCCATGAATATTTGTCGGTATTAATTCTGGAACTGATATTCTTGATGAAACTAAGTGAACAATATTAATGCTTCTCTTTTGATAATATTTCTACATTTTAATGCCTTTGACTCAAAAAGTAATATCTCTGTTTAGGTATGAATAAGGATAATGATAAAACATCATCCCTTACAAAGAATACATATTATTTTCATTTTATGGAAGCAACTAGGACTGAGAGAAGTTAGTTTGTTTAATATCTTGTTAGTTTGTCTAATATCTTATAAGTTAGTTTGTCTAATATGTTGTAAAGGGCAGGCTTGGGACTGAAATTCAGTCCTATCTGGCCCCAAATTCTTGTTATTTATTTCTCTTATGGTGGGCAGAGTAATTTTAGAAAATGTCTACATATGCCTGATTACTAAAACCTAAAAATATGACTTGCCAAAGTGAAGTGGAAAAACAGTTTTCCTGGGATTTAGAGAATTACACACATATATGTGTAAAGGAAACTGTAAATTTTATGAGAGCAGAAACCTCAGGACTGTATCCATTCTCTTTACCATACTAAACCCAGTGCTCAGCACATGCTTGACATATAGATTTGCCTCAATTAAGATTTGATGAATGAAGTACAGATGAATGATAATGTTTGGGATTAGGTAATAGGCACACATGAACTTTGAATATCATATTGTTATTTTTGGCAAGATAATTCAGTTTTGAATCTATAAAGGGGAAATAAGATAAAAGGTTAATGTAAGCCTTTTTTTTTTTTTTTGAGACAGAGTCTCACTCTGTTGCCCAGGCTAGAGTGTCATGGCATCAGCCTAGCTCACAGCAACCTTAAATTCCTAGGCTCAAGCGATCCTCCTGCCTCAGCTTCCCGAGGAGCTGGGACTACAGGCATGTACCACCATGCCCAGTTAATTTTTTTTCTACATATTTTTATTTTTCCAGCTAATTTCTTCCTATTTTTAGTGGAGTTAGGGTGTCACTCTTGCTCAGGCTGGTCTTGAACTCCTGACCTCGAGCAATCCACCTGCTTCAGCCTCCCAGAGTGCTAGGATTACAGGTGTGAGCTATCACGCCTGGTCAATGTAAGCCTTTTGAAAGTAAGTCTTCTCTCTCTTCATAACATGAACTAAACCTGGTCAAGGGCAGTTTCCACATTTGCAAATATATTTTCTAGATAAATCTGAATAATTAAATAATCACATTGTGATTCAATTTGTGAATGATCGAAAGCCTTTCCCTGCATAGTTGTTTGGTCATTCCCCTACAAATTCCCTAAAAATGGCTAAAAAAGCTAGGCTTGAAATAAAACTAGACTTGAAGGAGAAAACTAAATATTTTTTATATTTGTGTTCCCAGCACCCAGCTGTATAGTAGATACACAACACAGAAGGAAGAAGAAATAAACGGTGGAAAAAAGGAAGAAAAATGAGTGTTCAGAACCTTGGATTTTCGTCTTGGGTTGGCTATGTGAACTTGGGCCAATCATTTCTCCATTTCGTTTCTCAGTTTCCTTATTTGGAAGGCAGAGATGTTGATCTAGTTGACCACCAAGGTGCCTCCAGATTCTAATTTCCTGTGGATGAGACTGGGGTCATCCTTGGTATAAACAAGTCTATGCTTCCTTATGTCCACTAGGGGGTACTGTAGTACTTACTAGCTCCATGGCCTCCGTCTTCCAATTTATCCCATTCTGTTGACAGTTTTTTCCTGACTTTATTCCCCTGAAAAACATTCTTTACCTTTAACTTTCATACTCAAATTTATACTGCAAAGATTAAGATTTAATTTGGTAATTGAAGCTGGATAAACCTAGGAAGAATTTAGCTTGATGATTCGTATGACTAAATAGGCAAATTAGAATCACAGCCGGGCACGATGGCTCAGGCCCATACACTCTGGGAGGCTGAGATGGGAAGATTGCTTGAGGCCAGGAGTTTGGGACCAGCCTGAACAAAAGCAAGACTCTGTCCAACTAAAAATAGAAAATTAGCCCGGGATAGTGGCACAGGAGGCTGAGGTAGGAAGATCACTTGAGCCTAGGAGTTCAAGGTTGCAGTGAGTTATGATGACGCACTGCACTCTACCCAGAGCAACAGAGTGAGACTCTGTCTCAAAAAGAAAAAAAAAAAATCAGAGTTAATTACATAGTAAAGTTATGAGATGTTAAGATTTTGTTTAGGCCAAATGGAGGGCCTTGAAAATCTTTTAAAGGAAAATAAAGAGGAATAAATTCTAATTACCCTAACAACAAAAGCATAAACTTATGAAGACAACTATACAACTATCCAAGAGTATAAAAGAAGGCTTAGATATACCATGTTCTTGGATAAGAAGACTCAGCATTGTAAAAATTTAAAATTATTCTCCAAATATATTCACAAATATAGCATGATTCCAATCAAAATCCAAATGGGAAACTTTATAAAAGAAATTCATTGAGAAAAATTAAACTGAAAAGAGTCAAGAAAAAAAGATTTAACTTTTTGACAGGGAAGGGGTAGTTCAAATGAACTAGCATGTCCTAAAAGAAATGATAAAACAGCTGAAATTAAAACAGTGACAACAAAGTAAACAAACAGACCACTAAAATAGAAGAGCAAGTCCCAAAACAAACCCAAGCATGGAGCTCTGGATGTGTGCATGGAGGGGTGTGTATTTTGGTTACTTAGCATCTCAACACTTTTTTCATTATGGAAACTGAAAAAGAGCAGATCTTACCTCTTCTAGACAGTAACACAGGACATACCTGAGGTTTGTCCTGTGGGATTCTGACACTGAATCCAGAATGGGTGATGCAAAGGGCTAAGGACCATCATGTTATTTACAGAGATAGTGATGATGTCAATCATCTGGGAGAAGAGAATGTCTGGTGGTTGCAGTGTCATTGGACTCCACTTAGATTCTAGTTAGACTCTTCCCTTAACAGCTCTTCTCTAAGTTCCGGCAACATTCTAACCAGTCTGTTGCTACAGTGGTCCTTGGCAGAGTTTTCTGTTGCCAGACTTCTTTGGCTCCTGTTTCCTGAGCATGGTTTTTAACTTTCCCACAGATTTTGTGAGCTGTTTGGTATCCTTCCAATAAATTACATTCTGTTCAATCTACTCAGAATTTGTTACTAATGCTTGCAACTAGGAATCCTGACTTGTACAGAAACTGGTAAAGAGGAATCAGTTACAAACAACAGACTTTTTGGGAAATGAGGAGAATCTGGTTATCCAGATTCATTATTGTTTGAAGAGAGTAAAAACTAGTTAATATTCAGAGATGGGCTTCTGGAAGTCCGTGGCATGTAACAGTGAAACAGCTACTCCAATTAATGTCTGTGAACATGAGGACTGTGGGCATTGAAGACAAGACTGTTGGGCACACAACTGCTATTGTCAGAGAACTCTATGGAGGGCAGAAGGAATTCAAGAGCAGTGTGCTGAGGTCAGATGCTTTAGTTAAAAAGATTAACAAATGAAAATTTCTAGATTCTCATTTTAAAACAACTGATACCCAAACTGTGAATTTGTTAAGAGAAACTTAGAAGCCCCAGGACGGACATATGTATAAAACAATATTTGTTCCTATTAATTGATGACTTGCAAATCTGTTGAATTTACCTCCTTATTTTCCCTCCTGGCATGCAAAGGGACATGCAGCCATTTATCAGGATAATCGTGAATGATGAAGTGGAAATAGTTTGCTTTCATCTGGTACAGACAATAGTAGAGCTTCACCTTCTTGCCACAGGATTAGATCACCTTTTGGGCTCTGGGGCACAATTAAGTCTGCAGAAAGATTCTTATTTCCTCACTTTACATGATATCACATTGACTCACTAGATTGTCCATACTATGCAGATGAGGACAAAAGAGTAGAAAATAGTAAATATCTTTAAAACTTAGAGAAAAAGATATGAGCGCTAGAGTGGGAAGTTTTTCAAGGGTCCAGTGATATTTAGAACATGTTTGACTATGATTACAAACAGATAAACTGTTGTACCCGAACTCTTTATCAATGCGAAGAAGCATTATTTTGGTGGACTTCTTTGGATTTTAGAGGCTTGCTACTAGGTCCCAGTGGAACATAATCCAGGTGTTAACTCAGATTCCTAACTCAAGAGGCTTGGATAGGATCTGAAGGCAAGTAAGTTTCATGAACACATTGCTCACGTTCTCCTGTTGCCAGCTCCGGTCATACTGCTGTCCCTCCTCAACTTACATGTAATTGCCTCATGGGGTATCCACCATGACCACTTGACTTGAGAAGAAAAAATTAAAATCCTGGTTTATGGCCAAGCGCCATGGCTCACGCCTGTCATCCTAGCACTTTGGGAGGCCCAGGCGGGCGGATCGCTCAAGGTCAGGAGTTTGAGACCAGCCTGTGCAAGAGTGAGACCCAGTCTCTACTAAAAATAGTCTCTACAGGCACATGCCTGTAGTCCCAGCCACTCGGGAGGCTGAGGCAGAAGGATCGCTTGAGCCCAGGAGTTCAAGGTTGCTGTGACCTAGGCTGACACCACAGCACTCTAGCCTGGACAACAAGAGGGAGACTCTGTCTCAAAAAAAAAAAATCCTGGTTTACAAATGCTTTTTTTCCGGTTTGAAATGGATTGCTTTAGCATTTATAGCTTATCCAGAGACCCAGAAGGACCAGGGAAAAGTATGATCCTCACAATGGGAAGAAATTGAAATAGCATATATCTCATTCAATTTGCCTGGAATCAGCAGTGGCTAGTGGTTTGGTGTTTTTTTTTTAACTTTTATAATTATGAACTTCATTTTTATTTACTATGCCAACATTTTCAGGTGAGACTTTATATCTGGTTTTTATAATTCATTTTACAAGCAAATTCTAATATACAATAGGTACCTGAACTGGTTTTGAAAAACAACGGGAAGGCAGGGCGTGGTGGCTCACGCCTGTAATCCTAGTACTCTGGGAGGCCGAGGCAGGCTGATCGCTCAAGGTCAGGAGTTTGAAATAAGCCTGAGCAAGAATGAGACCCTGTCTCTACTAAAAATAGAAAGAAATTAATTGGCCAGCTAAAAATATATAGAAAAAATTAGCGAGGCATGGTGGCACATACCTGTAGTCCCAGCTACTCGGGAGGCTGAGGCAGGAGGATCACTTAAGCCCAGGAGTTAGAGGTTGCTATGAGCTAGGCTGATACCATGGCACTCCAGCCTGGGCAACAGAGTGAGATTCTGTCTCAAAAAAAAAAAAAAAAAATAAGAACAATGGGAAAACAATACTGTAGATATTATTTTTGTTGTTAGTAATGACTTAGAGACTTTAAATTCTTAGAGTCAGTATTATTTTGTTATGGAAATGCTTTACCAAGGATAAAGTGGGTAGTTTTCCCCCAACAAGGTTAGAACATATATCTTCAATTAATGACAGTTGTAGATTGGTGCCCACCATCACAAATCATTTATCCAAAAGTATTCGTTCAAATTGCTGCAGCAGAAAACTTAAAGGAAGATGTGGAAAGATCACTAGAAAATAGAATTCAAACATCAGAATTAAGAAAAATAGCAAGGCTGTCATCCCCAAGGAAAAACATCAGGTATTTTATAATTAATTTTCAAATACTGCATTAAAATACAAACACAACCATCCTGACTAATTAAGCAATATGAACTATTGTGTAAGATGGAGAGTAAACTAAAATGGTGCTGCAGTCTTATTATCTCCATTGCAAGCCTGTTTGGTGATTCTAAAGGACGTCTCTAGTGCCCTAGAGACCACGAAGCCAGTATGATAACTCTGCTCAGAAAGTTATTGTCATGACTCTCCCAGTTGCACGAAAAGGTTCTCTGTCTAGTGGTCTCTACATGGCATGGTTAGAAGCTCTATCTAAGGACCTACCACCAATCCTCCTAGTCCGTGGAAATCATCAGAATGTCCTTACCTTCTATTCCTAAATGTTCTACACAATGGACAGTCCTCCAGAGGGGTACTTCAGTGCCTATGAAGTAACTGAAATCTTCAATGACATATTAACATTGCAATGGTGAATGGTGACTTTTCTTTCACTGTTTCATTAATTTGAAAGCACACAGGAAAGTTGTTCCATTGATATGTGTATGGAGACTTCAGTTTTAGTTAATTCCATATCTCAGTCTTAAAGAATGGTGATTGTTTGATGGACTGAAGTTCATGAGGGTAAAGTTTTCCTTCGCTACTGGAATAGCAATAAAAGTGTGTTATTTTTTGATTGATGAAAGGAGTACAAAAAGCCTTTAGCCTTGAGGTGCCTTCTGAAATTAACCAAATCTCATCCATATATCCTCTTTTATAAATTTATAGAATGTCAAACTTTGCCTTCAGCTATTATTTTTATTTCTAGTCTCTTCTACCTTAAGACAAAATGGACACTGCTTTTCTCCTTCCATTGACCAATTAATGTTGAGTACTGTATGTTTTCTATTACTTTTTAAAAGGTATCTGTTAGATATTAAAGGTGAGAATTAGGGCAGGTTAATGAAAAATGGGGAAAAATATGGTAATCAAAAAGTGACCACAAGGTTAGGTTTATATGAGTACCTGTAAATGTAGAACTAAGATAAAAAGTTCCCAAATACCCTTTTAAGCCATTCTGATTGGCTACTATATCAATCTTCATTATTATTTCTTGAAACCTTAGGGAAGGTTGAGGATTTATCCAATACTTGGAATAGACCATGCTGAAAAATTATATGTTATCATTCTTTAAACAAGATCATTTGTATTTATTTGAAGAAAGATCTGTCCTAATTTAGAATTTTCCTCAAATCTGAGGGACTTTTGAGAAATGCTAACAGATTTTTTTTTTCTGGAGGAAATTTAGACAAAGCAATGTCATTTAATAGAATATTTCCATAAACACTACGTGGAATTTCGCTATACTGTACCATCCTTTATAAATCATTAAAATAATGTTTCTTCAAATGGTTAAATGGACCACTGGTTTCTTAGTGAAATGTTTTTAGGCTTACTTCATTCAATTGTCAAATACACTTAGTCTTAATACACTCAGGTTTGAACAGATTATTCTGAACATTTAAATTTAATCCATTCTTAATACTTTAAAACTTTTGTGTTACGAAAAACTGCCAGTTTGTGCTTTTGAAATGTCTGTTTTGACATCACAGTCTACTTACTAGTACAATTTTGATAGTGCATAGGTACTGTTACTAAAAGCTTTATATACAATTATTAATGTGAAATTTTTCATTTTTTTATTCAAGGAAGGATTTCCTAAAAACATTTCAAGGGATTTATGTCTACATATCTGTATATGTGTGTGTGTATATGTATATGCATACACAGATGCATATTTGTATATACAATGAAATTTATGTTGCTGGTGTTTTGAATTTTAAAGTGATCAGGATTCATTGGATTAAATTATTTTTTTGTTTTAGTAAACATAAGTTCAAAATCAGATTGATGGATATAGGTTTCATAGAGAACAACTAATCATTTGAAGGGCATGCTGTAATTTCACACAGTTATCCAATTAAAAGATGGAGAACATTTCATCTGAAATACTGCTTGGTGGATTCATTGGTATAAGTTTCCATGGTGTAGAATTTATGCAGGTTTCATGAATCTTGATAGAAATCTATAAAATTATTCTTTTCAGGCCAGGCGCGGTGGCTCACGCCTGTAATCCTAGCACTCTGGGAGGCCGAGGTGGGCGGATTGCTCTAGGTCAGGAGTTTAAAACCAGCCTGAGCAAGAGCAAGACCCTGTCTCTACCATAAATAGAAAGAAATTAATTGGCCAACTGATATATATAGAAAAAATTAGCCGGGCATGGTGGCACATGCCTGTAGTCCTAGCTACTCGGGAGGCTGAGGCAGGAGTATCGCTTGAGCCCAAGAGTTTGAGGTTGATGTGAGCTAGGCTGATGCTACGGCACTCACTCTAGCCTGGACAACAAAGCAAGACTCTGTCTCAAAAAAAAAAAAAAATTATTCTTTTCAATGGTGCAGTATTTTGCTGCATGAGTATGAATTCAATTAATATAAATTGGAGATCTGATAATTTTGAATTCAGAATATTAAGAAAATGAAGTAACTGATTTTCTAAAAATTCTTTTCTACATTATAACTCATAGCATTGTTCCATTTATTGCAGGTTTTGCAGTGTTTGGGGGAAAAGACTGTAGAAATGTATTCAGTAAATAATATCATGTGCGAACTTTTAAAATGGATAATAGGGCATGGATTGAGTGCTGCTATCTTGACATGTGCACAGGTACACTTACTTTTTTTTCCTTTTTTTTAAAGTTTTTCGCATTCAGGAAAACATCATTGTGATCTATACTTTAGGAACCAAATGTCATGCATTATACATGTGTGTATGCATAATGCAGGGAGGGTAATATTGTCTGTGAAATAATGTAAGAAGCTTTTCACTTAAAACAAAATTGTATTACTTTCACCTAACACTAGATACCAGGTCAAAAGTTTCAAGGTTGTTGTAGTGCTCTAATAAATTTCAATGATTAATTCTTAGAGATGCTAACTAGTGTTGAAACTGTGATACCTTATTTATGCTGAATTTTGATTATTTTAATGCCAAATTTTTTTTAGTTCTAATCATTGGTGATAACTTGGAAATAAATAATTATACAATGGCATTTGACAGTTCATTATTCCTATAGGTAAGAATTCAATGGGTTTAGAGAGAATGGTGGTGTTAAGCTGATTATTAACGGTTACTGAAATAAAATATTTATTTGTTACATTATTCATTTGTATTTTAGGTTCCCTTTTACATTCTTTTTATATGCTTTCTGACATTACATATTTTTTAAGACTATGGAAATAATTTCAAGATTTGAGCTGTGGTGGATGATTACTAAGTTTGAAACTGTAATATTTTGATAATACTGTACTATAACTGTCACACAAATGCTTTTCTAATGTTTTAACCTTGAGAATTGCAGTTGCTGCTTTGTACAGAAGTTGCTGCAATAAAGGAAGTGGATTCATTAAAAAAAAATAAAGGAAAGTCAAGTGTGCACCTTTGTGTCTATAACACCATCTATGCTACAGGAGCATTTGGAAGTGACAGCTACAGGGGGATCACATTCTCTTTGATGCTTTAAGAAAAATGAGTTAAATACTTAAGGGGACAATGGAACATTCAAAGAAAACCTAGTGCTTTAATGGGAAAAGTGACACGCTGGGAATATAATTCTCTGAAAGGCTGTACAAACAGCAACAATTACAGAGAAATTCGTTTCAACAAAGCCACACCCAACAGGCAGCACTTTGATATTTCAGGAACAACTCCAAGCAATTAAGCTCACTTAAAGTGAAAATCTGATATTTTCCTTCATATTCAGATTTTACTTTGTTAAAATACTTAGTAAGTTCCTTATTATTTATATAAATACAATGAACAGTAGCCTGTATGCCTGAAAATATTGCACAAATGAAAAGTGAGACTCTAAAAGAAAAATGCTAGATGGTATCAGTTATTAGAAACATTCTAAATGACGCAACTCTGTAATCCTTTAATGCCTTTCAGTCATCTGCACCTGTACAGATAAATGCCTTAGGCTAAGCTTTCTTTTAAAAATTTGATATGCATTTCATTAACAGCCAAATATCTAATTCTGCATACTCTAATTTCCTCTTTCACAATTGTGAAACTTAACCAATTCCATAAAACTTCTTCCTCAGAACTTAGAATTTGTATACTGCAACTATCTTCACTAATGTCTGGTTTGGTGCCTTGACCAATGACTTGGAAGGAATAGCATCAGTGACAAGGACGTCTGAAAAAAAGATATGTGAAAGGACCTCTAGGAATGTGCCACATGATATTAAGGAATTATTGTTAATATTTTAGGTGGTTAATGGTATTGTGGTTATGTGGTTATGTTTTTAAGATTTCTTTCCCTTTCATGATAAATACTAAAATATATACAGATCAAATAATATATCTGGACTGCTTCACAAGAATCTAGTAGGGGCTAGGGTGGGGAGGAAAGTGGGTAGGTATAGGTGAAACAAGAGTGGGTATGAAGTGATTATTATTGTGGCTGAGGGATGGGTCATTATACTAGTCTCTCCTGTGTTTAAAATTTTCCATAATAAAAAATCAATGAATAAGGCCGGGCGCTGTGGCTCACGCCTGTAATCCTAGCTCTTGGGAGGCCGAGGCGGGTGGATTGCTCAAGGTCAGGAGTTCAAAACCAGCCTGAGCAAGAGCGAGACCCCGTCTCTACTATAAATAGAAACAAATTAATTGGCCAACTGATATATATATAAAAAAAAAAAAAATTAGCCGGGCATAGTGGCGCATGCCTGTAGTCCCAGCTACTCGGGAGGCTGAGGCAGAAGGATCACTGCAGCCCAGGAGTTTGAGGTTGCTGTGAGCTAGGCTGACGCCACGGCACTCACTCTAGCCTGGACAACAGAGTGAGACTCTGTCTCAAAAAAAAAAAAAAAAAAAATGAATAAATTACATTTATTCAATATTGTCTCTGTAGGTCAAATAATTAAATTCCTTAGTTTTATAGTTGGAAAAAAATTGAGGTCTAAGAATTCAGTCAGTGGAAAAAGCAAGGGCTTTAGAATCTCACTTTACTATACCAGCTATGTGACCTGAGGAAGTTACTTAACTTCTCTGAGCCTCATTTTAGCCATCTGTATAATGAGGTCAATAGCATTTATCATGAAGTGTTTTGTGAGAATCAAAAGAATTAGTACCTGTAAAGTGCCTATCACAGTGAGCAGAGAGTAGAGGCTCAGTAAGTGGCAACTGTCACTATTATTAAAGGGTCTAGCCAGTCATGGTGGCTCACAACTATAATCCCAGCAATTTGAGAGCCTGAGGTGGGAAGATCGCTTGAGGCCAGGAGTTTGAGGCTACAGCGAGCTATGATTATGTCACTGCCCTTCAGCCTAGGCAACGGAGTGAAATCCTGTCTCAAAAAAAAGTGTCTAAGATGACACAGCTTGTAGTGGTGGAAGCAGATCTAGAGCACAGATTTCCTAACGAACAGTTCTTCCATATTAGGTTATTTCTCTCGGGTAACTGGCTTTTTATTAATGCCAGTTGAAATGAGGAAAAAAAGAAACGCCTGAATGGAAATTAATTGACAATTGGCAAGAAGTGGTTTTATCTGAAAAAGATTTGTCTGTAGATATGATATCAAAACTTCAATCTAGATTGATCTAATGGTATCAATCTAGTTTCTCACCTAGCAGACATGGCCTGACTGTACCTTCCACATGTGGTTCTATGAGGGCTGGTTTTAATAAAAGGAAGTTGCTTTAGGAGCCTTTCTATTTTTTAATGTGTAACAAGAGGCCCCATATGTAACACAACTAACTATAGATAGTAATCTGATTTTACCAAGGTCACTCTGCTAGATAGAGGCAGAAGTGGGATTAGAAACCATATTTCCAGGTCTGTATGTTTGGTTTCAGTGAATGTATTTTTTAGAAGTTTATGCATCAGGGAAGATGATTTCCACTACAAAGCATACAATGCACAATATTGTCCTTCTAACAATCAACAATAAGGCATGTTCAATTTATCATCACATGGACTATTGCTTTTCCTTCTTTTTCCTTTCTTTTTTTTTGTTTTTGAGACATCAGGTGTAGCAGATGCCTTTTGCCAGATGCTCCTGGCATTTTAAAGTTCTTATCATCTGATTTGAGGAAGATCTGTGGGGCTTTAAACATACACCATACCCAATGTATCTATTTATTGGCATTATTTGACTTGTTCTCTACTTTTATAAGCCTCTCTACTTTTATCTTCTTCCTCAGTAATTTTAGAAACCTTTCATAGGAAGGACAAAAAAAATAGGAAGTCTTTATTCTCCGTACTTCTCTGGTAGGAGTGAGGGAGAATATACGAGGGAATTGATGAATGGAAATGTTAAGACTAAGGGACTTTACCCCAGTCACTCTGCTGCTGCTACACCAATGAAAAACAGCAATTTCTTCTAATAAACATCTAACGCTGTGCTAGATGCTGAGGATACAAAAATGATTTAGACATCGTATCATTTCAGTGTACCTGCCCTTAGAGAACACAGAGTTTAGTAGGTTAGGTAGATGGGTATCAAAACAATTATAATAAAAAGCCAGAACATAACTGCTAAACGGGTAAAAATGAAATGCTTTGGCAAGCAGAAGCTCTGACAAGAAGAGACAGGCTTTCAGAGAGACAGTGGAATGTGATTGGGGCCTTGGGGGATCTTACTTCAGCAGACTGAGAATCAGAGTCCAAGATCTGTCACTCCCAGACAGCTGGTGGTTCCAGTAGATAAAGGAGATGAGAAAGGGCAGGGTGTGTCCTGAGAACACTAGTATGGCTGCAACTGCCAGCTGAAACGCCACTTGGGAGTTCTTTCTTGCCTTTTGGAAATAAAATGTAAAAAGAGAGGATAAAAATAATCAAACCAAACCAAAGTTAAAAGAGTAACAATACAGAGGATACAACACAGGACAGGTTCTTACTGTTCCAGAACCCATGTGTCAAGGAAGGGTCTGTATGTATCTCTACTTGAATATGGCCATTTGTTCAACAAATATTTAGTGACTACGACCTTGTGCCAGGCCCTGGGATAGATGCTGGGGATAAAGCAGTGAACAAGACTGCCATGGTCCCTGAGTTTTATATTCTGACAAGGGAGACGGTCTTTAAACAATGACTTATTGTATAATCATCACAACTGTAATAAGCAGTGCAAAGAAGTAAAGATGCTAGGGGTATATCTAATCATTCAAGGGATTTGGGAAAGCTTCCTTGAAGAAGAGGCATTTGAACTGAGTGCTGAAGGAAGGGTAGGGTTGCAGGGGCTAGGGTTAGGGTTGAGGGCAGGGGAAAAGTATTCAGGGCAGGGGGAAACGAGACTGGTGGTAGTACCAGTGTGAGTGCCCAGTGGTAGTACCATGAAGAGTGAGAAAGCTAATGAGCTGAGTGAAAGCTTGTTTGTGCGTGGCCTTGTAGGTCCCACTCATGATTTGGGTCATTACTCTCACATACCAGGAAGCAACACATTTTTGAAAGGTCACTTTGAGTGCAAAATGGAGAAAGGATCAAAGCGAGATGAGAGTAGATGTGGAAGAGTAGTCTGAAGGCTATTAAGACCTGCCGAGAGTCCAGGCTAAGAAATGAGGATGATTTGTACTAGGGTGGGGAGAGTGGGAATGCAGAGAGTCAGGAAGAAAGGTCTGGAAGAGGAGGGCAAGGTCTGAACAGAAAGCATGGCTTATCAATGTCAGCTGGTGTGTGTGTGTGTGTGTACGTTTTCCATAGCAGTGAGTGGAATCGTCAGGGATCAGATTTTAGATTAACAATTCTGTACCACTTTTAGTTATATTCTCTTTTCCTGCAAGCCACAATCCCCATCCTCTAAAACCAAGCCAAAAACCAGCCTAGAACTTCAAGAATCAGCCATCTTGGCAGGGCGTGGTGGCTCACGCCTGCAATCCTAGCATTCTGGGAGGCCGAGGCGGGCAAATTGCCCAAGGTCAGGAGTTCAAAACCAGCCTGAGCAAGAGCGAGACCCTGTCTCTATTAAAAATAGAAAAAAATCAATTGGCCAACTAATATATATAGAAAAAATTAGCCGGGCATGGTGGCATATGCCTGTAGTCTCAGCTATTCAGGAAGCTGAGGCAGGAGGATTGCTTGAACCCAGGAGTTTGAGGTTGCTGTGAGCCTGGCTGACGCCACAGCACTCGAGCCTGGACAACAGAGTGAGATTCTGTCTCAAAAAAAAAAAAAAAAAAAAAAAAAAAAAGAATCAGTCATCTTTTCCTAATCCCCACATACTGAAACTGGGCAAGATTTGGCTTGTGGGGTTCCACCCTAAGCATTCTCAATCCTTTCCTAGAACTTGTGCTCAACTTTAATGAAAGACAGTAGGCAAGGATATCAGGAATACAAAAAAGAAAAGAGTAAACCTGTAAACACTTAGAAAGATAAGGATAATGAGTAAATATGGGTTAACTGTACCTAGTTAAGGAAATATACTGGTAGGAGATCCCCCAGGCCTTTCTGTTTTGGGTGGAGATGAAGTAACCTTTAAAGAGAATCTTAGTTGCAACTATGTTTGAGGATGTTATCTGCTGGAGCAATACCTAGTAGTATCAAGGCTTGGGCAAGCTAGTCACTTACTAAATACTGGTTGAATTGAAGCATATGTATAACAAAGTCCTGAGGGCTACACATACTCAGTGCAAATTATTTAGCATCTCCAACTGCTAAAATTTCATTACAAAAAAGAAGGAAACAGAGAGCAGATAGGGGTTTGGCTGCTATTGTGGAAACAGGAAATTTGTGCCATATGAGGTAAGCTCTGGGCCAGGAGTTCTGGTAATAACTGGGTGCCCCTTGACAAGTCTGTCTTGTATTCTCACTTTTAAAGTAAGAAGATTATGTAAGATGGGCTCTAAGTGCAACTTTGGGTCTAATATAGTAAGGAAAGCAAGGTCAAAAAGCTTACACTGTATAGATCTGAGCAGAGAAAGAAAAGAAAGCAAGCCAATGATTGAAGGTAACAGGGAGCTTCTCCTGCTACATTTAAAATAATCCTAAACTAAGAGAGGATCCAAATGTGGATTCCTTTCTGTAGACTTCTGACTGGGAAGTAATTGCCAACACCTGTTTTTATTCATGCCAGCATCTGTTACTGTGTGAAACAAGTATACTCCCTTCGCTACAATCCTCAGTTTCCCAACAACTTTCTTAATAACTCAGGAGAAACCAAGCACTCTTGCCAAGGACTTGGGTTCATCTAAATTTCTTCAATCCCAGCCTGCTAGGCTTCTTCCCAAGGTCAGCCAAGTCTCAGGCTTCTTTTTCAGGCCTCTCAATCGTCTATAAAAAAGGGGAAATATTTTTATTGTAACTTAAAAATAAACATAATTGTATAACCTTTACTGATTCTATCCTCTCTACATGGCAATGGAGGTAAGGAGCTGGCCAGGGATCTTTGTGCACATCCGCTCTTGCAAACTGTGTCCTACAGCTAGTGGAGCTCACTGGGCTTTGGGCTGGAAGTAAGAGAGAACTGAGGCCCGGGCAATCACCACTGCTCCAAAAGGGGTAGGGGCAATGGTTAGACCCCCTTAATGTTTCAATAAGGGTAGAAATTAAGGGTCAATGGTAACATCTCATCATAATCTTCTTATTTGAAGCACTGATAGAAAAGCTTTTCTCTCATGTTTTCTTTTTTTAATAGAAACATATCAGAAGAGTTAGCGAGCATAATCTCAAGGAGGGATTTTTGATAAACAGCCTTTAGATAAAAACATATTTACCAAAATTTTTCAACAAAGCACCTTTAAACACTGTATAATTCTTTTTCCTTATAACAGATATTCAAGCTACTACATGGAAGGGTCCAAAATGTTCTTGCTTAAGAACAATGGACAATAGTCACAGTCTCCTAATTCCATTAGAAAAAATTGTGGTTTCAGGGTATCTTTGGTCATAGGGGATTTTTTGGAGGTATCCTGAGCAGGAGTTGACATAGAAACCTGTGTTTCTACAACAGGGTTTCCATAGTAATTCTATAGAGTTTCTGGTTAGTTAATAGCAACAGGCTTTGTTTTGGTAACTAATATAATTACAATAGACCTGGGATTCTAAAGGCAAAGTCACTCTATGTGGATCAGGTTCCCTTGTCAGGGTCAGAATCCAAATGGCTTCCACACCATATTAGAACTCTGCTAATATGGTATCCATTACCCACATGTGGCTATTTAGATTTAATAAAAGTAATGAAAATATAAAATTCAGTTTCTGAATTTCAAGTTCTATATTTCAAGTGTTCAATAGCCACATGGGGCTAGTGGTTACCCACTGGATAGCAGTTATAGAACATTTCCATTATCATAGAAGTTCTGTTGGATAGCACTGATCTAGAAGAATCATTTATCTGTAAATGTATTAATTACTAATTCAATTTATAATTCATTTAAATTGAGATAACCTTCCTAAATTCTTTTAGCCCCACTAAAAAACAGAAACAAAGCAAATAATCTCCCCACCCAATTCTTAAAATGATTCTTTGACATTACATGTCATTCAGGGATTATAGTAATTGGGGTAGTTTTTCTGTAAGTTGTTCAAAAGTTAAAATTATGTTCAAATGTAGCTCCAAGGAGCAGAAGGAAGAGGTCCTTAGTGAAGTTTGGAGAATGACCCAAATTAGACACATAATCCTCATTGTTGCAGAATTTGAAAAGACTCTTAAACAAAGGCTCCCCATATCTTGTATGAATTTAGGGAACCTAAGAAAGTTTTTTGTCTTATTTCCTAAATATATCTTCTCTACCTACTTACTGTGATAGATATAATTCCTTCAATGGGGAAAGAAAACATTTATTCACTAATTAGATATAAAACTTTAGTACAGATATCTTTGAGAGAAACACATTAAGCTGTAAATCACTCGTATCTATCTCTTTCCAATTTTTCACAGGAGATGAAAGGGAAAGTTCAAAGTTGCTGAATTTCTGGATTAAGGTGGAACTGGTTGGGGTAAGAAGGATCAGAAGGAGAAAAGTTTGGATTAATAGATTTTACCGCTCAACTTTGCCAAAACTTGGCCTTTGGTATTTAGGACTATAAAGTTGATGATTGAATCAATAGAACATCTAGCTCTGGTTTCCATTCACTTTGAAAGTGGGGTTCTCCTGGATCCCGAACAAATTTACTGATTACTTTTAGCATAAGAGTGATCAACACTGGTTTAGGGTGGTATCTTCTTTTTTTTTTTTTTTGAGACAGAGTCTTGCTTGTTGCCCAGGCTAGAGTGAGTGCCATGGCATCAGCCTAGCTCACAGCAACCTCAAACTCCTGGGCTCAAGCAATCCTGCTGCCTCAGCCTCCCGAGTAGCTGGGACTACAGGCATGCGCCACCATGCCCGGCTAATTTTATATATATATTAGTTGGCCAATTAATTTCTTTCTATTTATAGTAGAGACGGGGTCTCGCTCTTGCTCAGGCTGGTTTCGAACTCCTGACCTCGAGCAATCCGCCCGCCTCAGCCTCCCAGAGTGCTAGGATTACAGGCGTGAGCCACCGCGCCCGGCTTAGGGTGGTATCTTAAAGGCACATTTGACTTTTGGTAACATACAGAATTTCAGAGTCCGAGGAACTTTGGTAGCATTTTGTTTATTCTACTAAGCCAAATTTGCAAACTATCTTCTTCTAAACTTCAGAGGGCATTTCAGGGATATCACAAAATTTTATCTAGATTTTCATTTCTAAATTGCAAAACCTACTAGATTAGATTAGAAGTTTCTGCCTGTTATCTCTGGTCTCCAGCACAGGGCAAAATACCTTACAACACTGTGGAGCTGCTGAGCTGCAGTCCCCTATTTTGGAGATGAAATGAAGCCTAGAAAAAGAAAATGATTTTCCCAAGATCATGAAAAAGTTAACAATAAGAACAATAGGACAGAGTCTTCCGTGTATTCTTTCCACAGCACTATGCTGATTTCTCACGACTACTTGCTTTCTTAGAATAATTAGTTGTGGAGACTGGTACAGCTTCCCACAGTTCAACTGGATGCAATTATTGTTTCTCTCTTTTATTTTTGTGTTTTTTATTCATTTCCTGTCTAGCAGTGTGGAAAGCATCAAATGAGAGCATTTCTTACACTAAGCAAAGATAGTCTAGCATTAAAGTAAGCATAGTAAGAAGAAACACAACAAATCAACGTATCTTTCTAGGTGGCAGAATTATAAACTACTTTAACTTTCTTATTTATCTTTTTCTGTAT
The DNA here is from genome assembly GCF_040939455.1 of Microcebus murinus. Classification (NCBI taxonomy): domain Eukaryota; kingdom Metazoa; phylum Chordata; class Mammalia; order Primates; family Cheirogaleidae; genus Microcebus; species Microcebus murinus. The sequence goes on from NC_134111.1 coordinate 54,910,621, forward strand.
TTTACAAAATTTTCTACAATGACCATTCCTTTTAAAAATTTTATTTTTTTCTCATGAATTACTTTATAATCAGAAAAGGACATTATATGTATATAATAAAACATATACTATATATACTATATAAAACTATATAAAACATATACTATGTATATATATTAAAGATATATATATATATATATATATATAGAGAGAGAGAGAGAGAGAGAGAGAAGTGGAGTGGCACAAATGAGTATCCTCCTTGACTGTCCCAAATATGTGTAGGATCATTAATGTGCCTTTCACCCTGTTTAATGGGAGCCCACTACTTCATTTGATGTAAATGAAGACAAGATTCTTTCAACAGTAAAAATAAGAGAAGATTATATATAATATATATTAATATATCAATATATTATATATCTATATATTACATATTAATATATTGATATATAATACATACATTATATATTATATATAATCTCTTATTTCTCTTATTTCTACTGTTTGAAAGAATCTACTGTTTGAAAGAAATAAGAGATTATATATATTATATAATATATTATATATACCATATATAAATATATATTATATATTAATATATATTATATATATAATCTTTTATTTCTCTTATTTCTACTGTTTGAAAGAATCTTATCTTCATTTACATCAAATGAAGTAGTGGGCTCCCATTAAACAGGGTGAAAGGCACATTAATGATCCTACAGATATTTGGGACAGTCAAGGAGGATACTCATTTGTGCCACTCCAGTGTCTTTTGGTTCTCTGTTAATGTGCAGCCTTGTTTCATTCTCACCAACCTATTGATTTTCATATATATATATTTTCATATATATAATCCTCCTCACTTACCTACATAATTCAAGATAATGAAGAAGTACAAACTATTAATCACTGAAGTAGACTTTTTACTTCACTTGGCAGGTAAAAGGTTATTAAGTTAATTTTCTTAAGATTGCAACTAAACTACTTTCTAAAACACATAACAAGGAGAATAATCCTGGGCTTTTGTATATGAGATATAAAAATAAAAAATAAACCTCAGAAACTATTAATGATGTGTGTGTGTGTATGTGAAAAAGAGAGAAAAAGAGAAAAAAAGAAAGGAATGGGTTTTACTCTTCTGTAAGTCAGCTTGAGTATATTTTGATGTATTTTCCTCCATCCACTAAGAATAAACATTCTAATGAAATGCCATGTAATTTATTTATTTTTAATTTTATTTTATTCATTTATTTTTTATTTATAATAACTTTTATTTTCGTTCCTTTTCGGTGAAGTACCAAGTCCTAAATCCCATGTAATTTAAATTCTGTGTCTCTTTCAAAACAGAGGAAATATAGAAAATTCAAATCTCTTAATTATCTGATGTATTTGTTTTCCCCCCTTTCAGCTTCTTTTTCTTTTTCTGAACCCCAACCACTCTCCTCATGTCAGTTCCATATATTGTTAATCAAAATTTAAAAACTCCAAAACTGCATCTTTTTTTTGCTACTTTTCAGCTATGCCCAGATAGTAACCATTAAGCACCTAAGAAGCTGTGCCAATTTGCTCATTGACATTTTTCTATTTAATAGAAGGTAACTCATACTGTAAAAACACTCACATTTCCCCCAAGGGACCTAATAAAACAAAACTACTTTTTTAGAGTTTTAAAAAAATGCAGGCATAAATACTTTTTCCTTAAGCTGGTTCTCATGCAAAACAGTGGCTCTCTACTAAGCCAGATATTTCCTTGCTCATTTAAAAAAAATTTTTTTTTTTTGCCATCAAAACTGCTTTCCATTCAGTTCTGTGATGTTCCATGAAAAATTAAAAAAAAAAAAAAAAAAAAAAAAAAAAACTGCTTTCCTTGGTATCTCACTCTCCAGGGCCACGTGTGAATATCAGAACCTATCTAAAACACGATGGAATAGGTTAGTTCAGTTAATGATTTCAATGGTTTCTTGTGGAAAATTCCTTTTGGAACCCCATCTTAGTAACTCAAGGAAGGGGGGTGTCAGGAGGACAAAGGCAGCCCACGAAGGGGGTCTTTCCTTCCTCATCCTCCCTACTTTTCTTGCTTCCCTTTGCCCTTTGCTCTCCAACTGTGTTGTCTCCCTTCCTCCTTCTCTTCTCTTCCTCCCTGTCCTTTTTTTAAAAAAATAAATCGTCCTCTCCCCCTTTTTCCCTGCCTGTTGTTGAACATAGTGATGTGTCAAATGAATAGTTTTTTATTTTTTTACTTTTTTGAGACAGAGTCTCACTCTGTTGCCTGGACTAGAGTGCTGTGGCGTCAGCCTAGCTCACAGCAACCTCAAACTTCTAGGCTCAAGCGATCCTCCTGCCTCAGCCTCCCAAATAGCTGGGACTACAGGTATGTGCCATCATGCCCGGCTACTTTTTTCTATATATTTTTAGTTATCCAGCTAATTTCTTTCTATTTTTAGTAGAGACAGGGTCTCATTCTTGCTCAGGCTGGTCTCGAACTCCTGAGCTCACACGATCCACCTGCCTCAGCTTCCCAGAGTGCTAGGATTACAGGTGTGAGCCACCGTGCCTGTCCTGATTGGCTTTTTAATGCTCACTAAAATCCTGGTATATAGACTTCGGGGATTATGCCATGAGACTATGCGACAAACTACTGATATTTACTGCTGTTATTAATAACAACACATTATTACTACACTAAATTATAACAATATCTTATTTTTGTACCATGATACTCATCTTATGAAAGAATGTTCCCATCTAATATCTATTAGGTTTGCTTCCCAGTGCCACTATTTGAAGTAAGGGGGCAGGTGTTACTTTTCCTATTTTTCCAATGAAGAAATAAGGATCTAAGAGGTTGCTCTGCCTATCATAGCACAAGTAGCTAATAATAACTTTGGAATTGGAACCTAAGAGTTCTGGTAGCTGAGTTCTTTTAGATAGTATTGAAACTGGATCACTGTACCTTATTTTGTTACAAGTGGTCTAATAAAAAAGTCCATGTGTAAATACAAAGGTAGATACTACAAAACAGTAATTTTAAAATAAATTTGTAACTTTTGGGTTTCTTTACTTTTAAACTAGATTTTTGGAGCAAAGAGGGATTTCTGAGGCAATGTCTGTGGCAGTGGAGGAACACTGCGCAATAAAGTACAATGAAGAGAATAGAGAGGTTAGGAAAAAAAGTGAGAAGTTAGTATTGGTTCCTCAGCAGCTTACCTAGTCATTTGACCTTGCTACTGAGCCTGGAATATTTTTGCTATAATCTCCTGCAAGGCTGGATCCAGGCAAGCTTGTGAAACGAAGAATAAAGATGAACTTTGTTTTTGCAATTCCTCCAGGAACCACCTCCCTTACTTAATCTTAAATCCTTCATACGTCCCTTTATGCAATCTCCTAATCACCCCAAAGAGCTACCTACATCAATAACTCTCTACCCATTCCATGTCCTAAAAGTATCCCAGGCTTTTCTTCCTCTTCTGTTTTGGTTTCACTGCCAGGGAGCTCTGCCCTGGTGCCAAGTGGTACCGCTGTATTACTCTGCTCTTACATCAGGTGTTATTATCTTTCCCCCTTATCTGTGATGAGCTTGTGAGATAACTTTCTAATGTCTTTTACTCTCTCTGTATGCCAGCAACTTAGTGTATAAAGCTTGAACTATTACCTGAGGTGATACCTTCCAAATCTGAACATTTCTAAGTGGTATAACTATAGGTATCTCAAAATCAACATGTTTGAAAACTGAACTTAAGGTTTCCTCACCAAATGTGCTCTTCTTTTTGTGCTCTGCTAATTCATTTAGTAGATTAGCCTTGAAAACTTCTCAAATTTTATAATGCAAGCCTTAGTGTAAATTTCCCTCATACCTTCAGATCTCTCCAATTCCCTCAATCAGAATGAATCTCTCTCTGTCTCTGTACCTGGCGGCCCTTTGCTTATATCTATAGTAGAGCACCCGGGATCCATCACCTGGTCTATTTCAGTGGTCACTTCTAAGGATGTGTGCACCTCTTCTCAAAGACCCTGCAAGTCTCATCCTATCTTTTCTCTGCTTTCCTATCTAGAGCCTAGCATAGCAGATGGGCATGGGGGCTAGGGTATCACAAACTATAGGAATTGAAGTCTCTGCTAAAGTATGCACTTCAGTTTTAGCTAGGCTCTCAAATGTGTCTTTACTTAGTGTGTTTTCTCATTCTCCTCTGCAGCTATTCCAATCGTGAGTGCTCTGTTCCTCAGACACCCTGCGTTGCCACCTCCCTTCTCACTCTCAGGAAATAGTCTTGCCTCCTACTTCAATCAGAAAAAATGAGAATACTGAGGAAGAACTCCCTTGCAAGAGAGATATTTCTTTACTTGATTTGCATCCTGACTCCATTAGACCTGTTTCTCTTTCTTCACCTGTAGACCTGGAATAGTATTAGTGCCTTCCCTAAAGGGTTACTGTAAGGTTCAACCTATGTGTTGAGTAGAACACTGTACACCAGTCACTAATCCAGGGGAGGACTCCACTGCTTCCCATTGCATTTTTAAAAAAAAAAAAAAAAAAAAAAAAAGACACATTTATTCAGCGTCATGATCAGACTATTACATTTAGCAATCAACAGCATGGGTGCAAAAAAAAAAAAAATCTACATTAAAACCCTTTGTTGGGGCCGGGCGCTGTGGCTCACGCCTGTAATCCTAGCTCTTGGGAGGCCGAGGCGGGCGGATTGCTCAAGGTCAGGAGTTCAAAACCAGCCTGAGCAAGAGCGAGACCCCGTCTCTACTATAAATAGAAAGAAATTAATTGGCCAACTGATATATATATAAAAAAATTAGCCGGGCATGGTGGTGCATGCCTGTAGTCCCAGCTACTCGGGAGGCTGAGGCAGAAGGATCACTCAAGCCCAGGAGTTTGAGGTTGCTGTGAGCTAGGCTGACGCCACGGCACTCACTCTAGCCTGGACAACAAAGTGAGACTCTGTCGCAAAAAAAAAAAAAAAAAAAAAAAAAAAAAAAAAAAAAAAACCCTTTGTTGGAATGCTTTACACTTTCCACAGAACAGAAACTAAAATAACCTGTTATACAATTAGTCACAAATACAGTCCTCGAGTTTTTTGCCCATACACATGAGTATTGTCTAAAACATGTCTTCTTTGTAGCAGCTAGGCCCTGCCACCACTGTGCTTGGCTGAGTTCACAAATCTGTTGTAACCTGTAGCTTCCCTGTCACTTCTCTGGCTCTCCTCTCCTGCTAAGCTTTGTTTCCTGGGAATAATTAAAACCTTCTGCCACTGCCATAGCTACTGCTGCTACTGGAACCACCATAGCCACCTTGGTTTCGTGGTTTGGCAAAGTATTGGCCTCCACCACCATAGGGGCCAGAGCTTCTGCCTCCAAAATTTCCTCCCTTCATGGGTCCAAAATTTGAAGACTGATTGTTGTAATTGCCAAAATCATTGTAGCTTCCACCACCTCCAAAATTGCTTCCATCATTACCAAATCCATTGTACCCATCCCCACTGCCACTATATCCACCACCACCACGGCTGCCACCAAAGCCACCTCGACCACTGAAGTTTCCTCCACGGCCAAAGTTGTCATTCCCACCAAAACCACCTCCACGACCACCACCAAAGTTTCCAGAACCACTTCGACCTCTTTGGCTGGATGAAGCACTAGCCATCTCTTGCTTTGACAGGGCTTTCCTTACTTCACAGTTGTGGCCATTCACAGTATGGTATTTCTGAATGACAATCTTATCCACAGAATCATGGTCATCAAAGGTTACAAAAGCAAAGCTCCTCTTCTTGCCACTGCCTCTGTCAGTCATGATTTCAATCACTTCAATTTTCCCATACTGTTCAAAATAGTCTCTTAGGTGATGTTCTTCCGTGTCTTCTTTAATGCCACCAACAAAGATCTTTTTCACAGTTAAGTGGGCACCTGGTCTTTGAGAATCTTCTCTGGGGACAGCTCTCTTTGGTTCCACAACTCTTCCATCCACCTTGTGTGGCTGTGCATTCATTGCTGCATCCACCTCCTCCACAGTGGCGTACATGACAAACCCAAAGCCCCTGGAGCGCTTGGTGTTTGGATCTCTCATTACCACACAGTCTGTGAGCGTTCCCCATTGCTCAAAATGGCTCCTCAGACTCTCATCGGTTGTTTCAAAGCTCAATCCTCCGATGAATAGCTTCCGCAGCTGTTCGGGTTCTTTAGGAGACTCTGACTTAGACATGACGGCAGTGGGAAGAGAGACTTCAACGATGCTTCCTCGACAGCGTCCACGGACAGAAAGGCTTTTTTTTTTTTTTTTTTGAGACACAGTGTCACTCTGTTGCAGGGGCGAGTGCCGTGGCGTCAACCTAGCTCACAGCAACCTCAAACTCCTGGGCCCAAGCAATCCTCCTGCCTCAGCCTCCCGAGTAGCTGGGACTACAGGCATGCGCCACCATGCCCAGCTAATTTTTTTCTATGTATTTTTAGTTGGCCAATTAATTTCTTTTCTATTTTTAGTAGAGATGGGGGTCTCACTCTTGCTCAGGCTGGTTTTGAACTCCTGACCTTGAGTGATCCACCCACCTCTTTTCAAGCACTCTTCCCCTGAATTCCTCTTTGTCTTAACCTTTCCTCTCTGTTTGGCTCTTTCCCCTCAGCATATAAAGAATTTCTAATCTCCTCACTGTAAAATAACCTTCCCTCAAAATCACATCTCTGTCCCTTCCAGTACTACTCCCATCCTTTCATAGCTAAATTCCTCAAAAGGCCAGTCTATACTTGGTCTTGACTCCCTCACAGCCTCAATCCACTGCAATCCCTGTCCCTCCCAGCACTCTCAAAAATCTCCCTCATAACCTCTTGATTGCTAATTTCAGTGGACACACCAGTGTCTTCATCTGGGGCTCCTAATGTTTTAAGGAGGGGTTTCCAACCCCTCCTTAAAATTCTCTCCTCTCCCTCCACCCTTGTTTTTCTGCTTTGTTTTGGATTTCTTTCTATATCCCTGGCCAGTTCATTTCAGTCTCCCTCATGGGCCACTTTTCCCATTTTATCCTTAAGTGTTGATATTCTCCTTGTCCTTGGCTCTGGCCATCAATTCTTCTCCTATAGTCTCCCAGTGATCTTGCCCATCCAGAAGGTTGCAACCACCACTTTCCTCCTGATAATTGGGAAATTTATTTTTCATACCCTAGGTTTCACACAGGTTTCTTCACTGCAGGACTCCTCTTTGGAGTCAGTGTGCTAATGGGCTTTGTGTATCTTTGGGAGAGGAAGTGACAGTGTTTAGGGTTTCCCACATTTATTTGACCATGGAACCTTTATTTTCATGGAGAATTTTATAGGACTAGCACTCTGGGAAGCACACTTTGGACAGTGATTTTTTTTTTTTTTTTCTGAGACAGAGTCTTGCTTTGTTGCCCTGGGTAGAGTGCCGTGGCATCAGCCTAGCTCACAGCAATCTCAAACTCCTGGGTTCAAGCGATCCTCCTGCCTCAGCCTCCTAAGTAGCTGGGACTACAGGCATGCGCCACCATGCCTGGCTAATTTTTTCTATATATATTAGTTGGCCAATTAATTTATTTCTATTTATAGTAGAGACAGGGTCTCACTCTTGCTCAGGCTGGTTTTGAACTCCTGACCTCGAGCAATCCGTCCGCCTGGGCCTCCCAGAGTGCTAGAATTACAGGCGTGAGCCACCGCGTCCGGCCTGGACAGTGATGTTTTCTATTCCTTACTATTTCCAGTCTGGTTTCAAGTGTCTCCTCTGGCTACTCCTAAGCACCCGAGTATACTTCTATCTAGTCCTCACCATATTGTACTTGTCTGTCTCTTCTACAAGGACAGGCATATATCTCTTTGTATCTATTGCCTGGCAGTGTCTGGCATACAGAAGTTTCTTGAAAATGTCTGATGAATGAATGAATAAAGGAGTGAATAGTAACTTACCTCTTCTTGGCATAGCACAGAATATTCTATGACACATTTAAAGTAGTCCTAATTGGGTAGGACTTGAACCTGAGGGTTGGTCTTGAACAAGTCTTGTGTAGGTGCTACAGCAGTTGTGAAGAAATAAAAGACAAACTCTTTTTCCTCAAGAAAGACAAAATGAGCTTAAATGAAACTATCTGAGAATACCTAAGTATTAAGCTACATGGATATAACTGTAAGTACTATGGGTACTCTCAGTTTGTAGAGATCACCGAGGTCTGGAGTAGTTATATTTTCTAGAGGATAGTATAAATGGTGCGTTAGTGAGATTATTCTAGCAGGAATGTATACAAGAGTAATTCAAAAGGGGATACCTGGAGAAGGTTCGATTGGCCAGGAGTGAGATGTGGCCTGGCACAGGCTACGGTAGTGGCGTAGTGCGGAAAAGGCTATTCCGTTTCTGTTGAAACTTGGTGATGGCTGGCATAAAAGTGGAAGGACAGGAGACAGGTCAAAGGCGGCTTTCAGGTTTCTATCTGAGGCTGGAAGAACAGTGGTAACATTAGCAGATTTGGGGAAATTAGTTTTTGTAGATGCAGTCAGTCTAAGCTCTTGGAAGTCACAATTCTAGAATATACTGGAAAGAATCTATAATTAATTATTGTGCAAGACTATACAGAAACTTTGTAAACTTAAAAAATAGATACAATAAGTGAGCTAACATCATTGACTTGAGAAGGCTTATAGATAATAATGACTAATAGCCTGTGTAAATTTCAGGCCAGGCTTGCTAAAAATGTTACGTGTGACAAAACATGAAAACTGTAATAGGAAGTTCATGATTTCATTTGAATGAATAGTAATTCATATTGTGATCCACTAGTCTTGCTATTTGTAGCAAGATTTCTTTTTCCCCAGACATTGGAGAGCAAATAGAACAAACATGTACTTGACTGTACCTGTATTCAAAATACTTGGTATTTCCATGATAATTCTGGACAATGAGACTCATTGACATTGCAAGTCAAGGCTTGAGTATGTAACTTTAAGGAAACAAAACCAATATATTTAAAAACTCAGACAGTTTAAAAGTAATACAAGTAAGATCTGGTTTTGTTGGAAACTCATGCATTAAGAATCCTGAATTGGACCTTATTAACTTTCTTTCTGACTTTATTCTCTTCATCTAAGCTTCTTTATCATCATTTATTGAACACCTCAGGATGCTTACATCTATCCAGAACATGTTAAAGATGCAATCCTAGAAGGTCGCTTTCTAAAAATATGGACAAATGCACAAGATGATTCTTTTCTTTTTCTCATTAAAAGAACAGAAAAAGGATAATGAGGTCTACTCATGAAATTTAGGGGAGGAAATAATCTGTCCATTATATATATACATGACACAATTTTATCTGTCTACTTCTTTTTTTTTTGAGACAAAGTCTCACTCCACTGCCTGGGTTAGAATGTTGTGGCATCAGCCTAGCTCACAGCAACCTCAAACTCCTGGGCTTAAGCAATCCTCCTGCCTCAGCCTCCCAGGTAGCTGGGACTACAGGCATGCGCCACCATGCCCAGCTAATTTTTTCTATGTTTTTAGTTGGCCAATTAATTTTTTTCTCTTTTTAGTAGAGATGCAGTCTCGCTCTTGCTCAGGCTGATTTTTAACTCCTGACCTTGAGCGATTTGCCTGCTTTGGCCTCCCAGAGTGCTAGGATTACAGGTATGAGCCACTACGCCTGGCCTATCTGTCTACTTCTGAACTTCATTCTGTCTAATACTGTTGCCAATTCAAGTCAAATGTCACAAACAGATCTATTAATCTTCTCATCCTCTACTATGTACATCTTGCCCACCACAGCAAGCATCATCCTCTTAAATTAAGAAATGCAGGAGTACATTTGGAAGCATCATAATTCTTTCTGTGTAATAAGATATTGCTAAATTCATTCCTTTCCTTTTTAAAACATTCTTCTAAATCTGCTCATGTCCTTTATTTTATCTTATTTCTTTTTTTTTTTGAGACAGAGTCTTACTTTGTTGCCCAGGCGAGAGTGAGTGCCATGGCGTCATCCTAGCTCACAGCAACCTCAAACTCCTGAGCTCAAGCAATCCTACTGCCTCAGCCTCCCGAGTAGTTGGGACTACAGGCATGTGCCACCATGCCCGGCTAATTTTTTCTATATATATTAGTTGGCCAATTAATTTATTTCTATTTATAGTAGAGACAGGGTCTTGCTCTTGCTCAGGCTGGTTTTGAACTCCTGACCTCGAGCAATCTGCCCACCTGGGCCTCCCAGAGTGCTAGGATTACAGGTGTGAGCCACTGCGCCTGGCCTGCTCATGTCCTTTAATCCTAACCAAGAAGTGCTAGTCTCCTTGCTTCTACTCTAATATTTGTTGAATGTTTCAGTATCATTTTGAATTGTTATTCTTTCACCCAGGTAACTAGCAAGCACTTGTGTCAATTATGGCTTCTATGTAAAGAAATACTGAATTTATATGTGTACATATGAGTGTTTGTGTAGTAAGCTTTCTGGATCTGTTAAAAAAGGCTCAATTCTGCTCAACTGGCTGAAGTTACCTTATAGCTAATACAAAAAGGTTTTATTACATAGATTTAGCTTAGTATCATCTTCAAATATTAAGAACATGATCCCATGACCTTCAGCAGGGACCTTAAAAAAGACAGTTAATAAATTAAACTTCAAACTGACCCCTATGGGTCACCATTCACAGAATGATTTCTCAATCATCGTTGACTTTTGAGTGCTGGCCTTGGTCATTGCTATCTCAAGCACTTGCTCTGTAGGACCTTATAATTTAAAATAATGTACCCCAAAGGTATAGAAATAGGTGTTAGGGGAAAATCATTCTGTGGGTGAGCACATTGTATTATACAAGGTTACGCAGAATTTTCAGAACCTTTAATAAGCTACTGGGCAGTGTGACTTCTCAAGGGGTCAAGGTTAGAGTGGGAACTGGTTCCCAAATACATTTGATAGCAGAACCACAGAAACATGCCCTGTGCCCAGACATACTAGGATCCTGTGGAATTTATATTGGCAAACCTCAATCTAGCCAAATTTCCAAAGTGGCAGATTCTTGAAATCAATATTCTTCTTTTCCATCTCCCCAAGGGAAAAGTACAGAAAGTTCAGGATATTCCACAGGCCTCTGGGAAATGTTCACTTGTTGTTTGGGGTTGGACCAATTTTCAGTAGAGTACCAGAACTAGATGTACAACTACCAAACATGAGTCTGGTCACTTAACTACTTCTAGGGTGGAAAGCAGGAATCTTGATTCCTAGTGTAGAGAGTTCTTCCTGTTGCATTACACTTGGGGTGTATGTGTATATATATGATACTTTATAACTGTATCTTTAACTTTAAAAATATTTTATTTTAAATTTCCCATTTATCAATTTAGACACCCTAACACTCTAGCTTAAGGCTAAAGCCAAAAGCTTTGCCTACACCAATAAATAATTATTAGCTGTGGACTGAGATGAGGAATGTGAAATAGAGTGTAAAGATTTATTAGTTTTCTCTAATCATATTCAATATTTGTGAATATTTAAACTGCTGCTGAAGCAAACTTACCTGTTATTTTTCCCCTTAAGTGAGTAGCCTATTGTCATGTCACGAAACAAACTTCTTTGGTGTCATTTCTCTTCAAGAAGCTATATCAATTGCTATCTGATCTAGGAGTTGGTCCTTTCTTAGAAGATTAACAAAATATTATTTTATTGATTTGTTTTAGCATTTTTATGAATATCAAAATCAAGTTAAATTGGGGTTGTCCTTTCCATTTTTTCTCCTATTAGGTATTAGATTTACCCTTTTGCTATTTGTAGGAGGTTTTGTTTATTTTCCAAGGTGTAAAACAGAATGATAAATGACATATATTTAGGAATATTGATATTTTTACAGTACTCTTAACTTTGAAAAGCACTTTTATATGCAGTATTCCATTTGAGCTTAACAACATCCCAAAAGGTGAACAAGGGTTAAGATCTCGGTACACAAGGTAAAGAAATGAACAAAGAGTAAAAGTTTTGCCTGAGGTTTTAAGTGGCACAATCAGAATTATTATACAATCCGGGTCTTCTGACTCATAGCTTTGAGCTATTTCTATAAGAGCAGGAGGTTTTTCTCCCTCTCTAGGACTGTGAGGTGACCCTGTGGCCCTTGTTAAATATATTCAGCAAATAAAAATACACAGCAGCCATTTCCATCCCTGACCCAATGTGTCTAGCTTTCTACTCTACTTCATCAAGACCAACTGTTGTACCTAACTAAAGTATTTCATACAATTTGGAGATAAAACAATCACCATCCAGAACCCATTAAAAAAAAAAAAAAAACCAATTACCTTTACATGATCAATTGTGATCATTTTTCCTTCCCTGTTTAGGAGTGTGTATGAGATTTTCCTCTCTTCTCCTTAAGTGTGTATAACTGAAAAATGTTTTTCTGTTAACCTTTACATCCATTTAAGATTGCATCTCTTTCTTATTTATCTTTTTCTCATTTTGTCCCTATAAAATTAAGACATCCTTCATGTTAGTTTTTGGTAATTCAGCCTGATAATCAATTTTTATTTTGAAGATCTTTCTTATTTTATTAAAAGGTCTTTGTACAGTTTTTATTTTTTTTTATCCTGTCTCCGCAATGATTCTGTTACCTGCCGTCACAAAAACATCAAATTCATTATATTCCTTTTTCTTATGGACACACTAGCTCCCGTTCTACTTTTATTAACATTATAGAGCAGTAATTCTCAAACTTTAATGTCCATCAAAATCATATTGAAGGGTTTGTTCAAACACAGATGGCTGGATCCCATCCCCAGATTTCTGGCTTAGTAGCTCTGGGGTAGGGTCTGAGTATTTACAGTAATTCCCAGTGATGCTGATGGTCTGGGAATTACACTTTGAATCAATGTTTTTTAGGATCACCTGGAGAACTTTTAAAACATTTAGGTCATTAGATAGGAAATGTCCGATTTTGAATCAAAAGTTTAATTTATTATATCTCAAACAAGAAAGCAGTATGATTAATCAAAGTATATGCCTAAACTATCAACACAGTTTTGCTGTCTTAATGGTAGCTTATGCCAGCAGTGAAGAAGCCTAGAGAGTGAGTGGTGATGAAATCGTGAAAAGCATTTTCCACAGCTTGTTGAGAACTGAATATTTTTCCTTGCAAAATGTGGTCCAAAGCCTGGAAGAAGTGGTAGTCAGTTGGTGCAAAGTTTGGTGAATATGGTGGATGACAGACAGATAGTTTCCAAGTCCAGCCACTGCAGTTTGAGCAGCGTTGTTTTTTTCTGACATGTGGTCTTGCAAGAGCAGCAATCTCAGCTGCTTAATCACAAACATCCTCATCATTTTGTCCAGTTGGTTGCAGTAGACATCTGCTGTAACTGACTGACCAGGTTTCATGAAGCTGTAGTGGAGAATACCAGTGCTGGACCACCAAACAGACACATTTAGCTTTTTTTAAATCAATATTTGGTTTTGAACTGTGTTCCAGCACTTTATTTTTATCCAACTATGGTGCCAAATGCTTGTGTTTGTCAAAAAGAATCCAATTTTCATGATATATAACAATATGGTGTAGCAATGGTTTGCCTTTATGTCATGACAGCAAAGAAAGGCAAGCTTCAAGACAATTTGCTTCCACTAGAGCTTTCAGCTCATCACTATCCACCTTGGTCTCAGGTTGCCCACATGGCTCATTTTCAAGATTAAAATCACCGGAATGGAACTTCTCAAACCATCCACATACTGTGCGTTCATTAGTCACGTCTTTCCCAAACACTTTGTCAATATTTCAAGCTATCTACACTGCATTGCACAACAGAACTCATATTAAAAGAAAACATTAATTTTTGACTTATCCATGGTTTCACAAAAATTGCTCTAAAAAACATCTGAAAGATAATCACAAGCCAAAACATGCATGTGAAAGACTGAGGATGTACTTTCACAATAAAAAATACAAGACAAAACTAGAAGTGTCAAAGTGAAATGTCAGAGTATCAACTATCAAACCTAGCACTTAAGGAAATCGGACATTCCATACTTAATAACCTAATATATTGATGCTAGGGCCCTACACTCCCATCCTAGAGATTTGAATATATTTTGGTTTTAGGTATGGCATTGCTATTTTAAAATAATAACCGCTAGTGATTCAAGTAAACAATCAGAATTGGGAACCACTGCTTTAGAAGTTGATCAAAATTAGATTTTAAAAAGCCAGCATGCCTACCGGCCTGCTTCCTTACCTTTTGTAATTCCTTCCCTCCACAGACATGTACTAAGTACTACTTGTAATGGGAAAGGTATCCTGCGGAGATTATATAAGTAACATAGTTGCCTAAAATATGATTCTTGTCCTTTAGGAGTTTACCATAGTTTAGGGGAGATATATATAAATCTTCATGTAGATATACATATAAATATCTCCAATATAAGAAAATATACGTGAGCTATATGGGTTTGAACCGAACATATGAACAAAAATATTACAGAAGACTACAGAAGGGACGATTGGCTTTTGGATAAATGAGGAGGCATTATGAATTAGAGGGGGAGGGGATTTCCAACATAATAGAATGGTTGAAAAGAAACCCTTTTGTTAGGGGAGTAGAAAATTCTTGAAAGGTAATGTGGGGGCATATTGTAAATGGCCATAAATGCCAGAGGACAAACAATGGAAGTATTGAATGTTTTCAACAGAGCAATGATGTGTTCAAAGAAGTAGTATGGGGCTGTCAGCATGGCAGGAATCTGCAGGATGAACTGGAAAGTGAAAATCATACAGGATCCTTGTCTAGGTATGACAGACAGTTTTCTGATTATAGGATTAATTTTGAAATTAGGGGTTTTTAATAGAAAATTAAGAAAAAGTTTTACTGAGTTGACAATAGTTTTGAAGTTATAAGATGAAAAAGTATTTGTAAATATTTTAAACTTCTTTGCAAGTCAAGGTATGCCCTTAGGTAGAACTTGGATAAAGGAACAGATGACTGAACCTGGATGTAGGTATGTGTTCTGTTGATCTCTTCTAACCCTGTTTTAGGTACTTAGTGTTCTCATGGTATTGCCATTCCTGGCCTGTCAAAAGTTGCTCTTAGGAAAGAATCTGATATCATTTATTCTTTGGTGAGACATGGCCTGGAATATTTGAGGTTTCTCCTATATGTTTGTATTAAGCAAGATTTATTTCCCACCCTCCCATCACTGCCCCCTACCTTGCACATGCACACACAAATCATACAGAACAAACTTCTATTTGTGGTTAAGGCCAACTCAGTCTGTGGGAGTTCCTCAAAAATAAACATATGAGAAAGGAATTAGACCTACTGCTATGATCAACAACAATGTCTTTCCCTGGGAAAAGTGTCTGCTAATGTGAACCTAAAAACAAAATCCACATAATCTGGCCATGTAAACATGGTAATTCATAAAGAATGAGCCAGAGAGGAGAATCTCATAATCTGAAACTGTTTAATTCTCTGCTAAAGGATAAACAAATTTTCATTTTAATTTTTGGGGGGATGTTGTGTAGGCGTTTTATCCTTTAGAGCAGTACCAAAAACATTTCCTTTGAAGATATCCTGATGAATCTTGACAAGAAAACACCTGACAACACCAGAATTCTACATGTTCTGATAACATCAATGACTCAAAAAGGAATATGTACCTCAGAATTGTAGGATATTGAGGAGATAATGATTGATAGTGACTGTTAAATTCAGAATGAATGGTCATATGCATCAAACTCTTTCCACTAAAGAGAGTTAATTTATTATCCTACCAACTACAAAAATCATTCTCTTTTACCAATGAGTAAAATTATTAGAAAGACTATGTCTTTCATAATAGTTATCATGAAAGTGAAAAGATGTCACTCATCTTTCCTTTTCTCTTTTGTTATACTAAAATAATCATTCTTTAGTTTGCATAGTTTATCATTTTTAGGGATACTTTTGAGTATGTTACCAGTTACTATTTTTGATGAGACAATATCTACTTTCCAATATTTATAATAACAAACATTACATGTTTTATTATTATAATTGATCAATATCGTAGTTGAATAAATATGATTCTCCTGGTGGACTGTAAAATTTCATCTACTACTTCAGTGGTTTACCCTTGTCAATTACTATTAAGTTATCAGGTTGAGTTTGTAAGCAAAGTCAGATTTTGTTCTACATTCTGAAAGCATGGTAGGAAACCCAAAAATATTTTTCAAAAGCACTGGTGCTAGAAATCACTATCTAAGTGTGGTTTTAGAGATGAATACAGAGAAAAAGACTGGAGCATAACTTTTCATTTGTTCTGTATAAACTGAACCCTAGGGGTAGCTAGGGTCTGTCAGTGTATAGAGTTTCTCATGTTTTTTCCCAAGGCCTGCAGTTGTGGATATAGGAGATTATTTGCTTCTTGAATTGAGATTTTAAGGTTATTGAAGGCAGAAACCATATATTGTATTTCTTTTCTCTTCTACCATTATTCCTTTGTTGAGATGGTCAAGGTTAAGAATCGAGAAAAAGCCAGGCTACAGCATTTGTGCCAAGTCAGATTGAAGTCTATCAGGACCAGGAGTAGGAGCTAGGAACAGAGGTTTGGCAGTGGCACACATAACTCCATTTGGGAACAATAGGGATAATACAGAATTTAGCAGCCATTGTTAGTGCTATGAATATAGATAAGCCCAGCAAGCCCACAACTTGATAATGATACTCTGCTCTTATACAGAGATTTATAGCATTAAAGCATTTTTTTTTTTTTTTTTTTTGAGACAGAGTCTCGCTTTGTTGCCCAGGCTAGAGTGAGTGCCGTGGCGTCAGCCTAGCTCACAGCAACCTCAAACTCCTGGCTCAAGCAATCCTCCTGCCTCAGCCTTCCAAGTAGCTGGGACTACAGGCATTTGCCACCATGCCCGGCTAATTTTTTGTATATATTAGTTGGCCAATTAATTTCTTTCTATTTATAGTAGAGACGGGGTCTCGCTCTTGCTCAGGCTGGTTTCGAACTCCTGACCTTGAGCAATCCGCCTGCTCGGCCTCCCAGAGAGCTAGGATTACAGGCGTGAGCCACCGCGCCCGGCCGCATTAAAGCATTTTGAAAGTTTTAAATGATTACAAGTAATTGTTTGGTTCCCTTTTCTTTGATTTTAGCAACAAAACTATCCCAGATGGATTGAAGTCCAACTACACTTATCTTAAAGACAATTTTTGTGGCCAGGCATGGTTGTTCATGCCTGTAATCCCAGCACCTTGGGAGGCCGAGGTGGAAGGATTGCTTGAGGCCAGGAGTTCAAGGCTAGCCTGGGTAACATAGAGAGACCCTGTCTCTACAAAAAATAAAAAAATTATCTGGGCATGGTGGCATGCACCTGTGGTTTTAGCAACTCAGGAGGCTAAAAATCTATTTCATCTATTTTATCTCTAATATTTAGAGATAAATATTCTTTTCTTTTAGTCTGTATATAGTAGCCAGCCTCCAAAATGGTCCCCAATGATTTCTGTCTCCTAATATTCACATCCTTGTGTTGTCTCCTCTCACAATGTACTAGAGGTGGTCTATATGACGAACAGGATAGGACAGAAATGATGGTGTCTCACTTCCAAGACTAGATTATAAAGGACTGTAGCTTCTATTGTGGGCACTCTCTCATTTGCGCTCTCTTAATTCTCTTTTCTCTCTCACTTCTGTCTGATCAGCTATTCTTTGGAAGACTAGCTGCATGTCATGAGGACACTAGGGCAGCCTATGTAGAGATCCTTGTGGTAAGGAACTGATGCTGGCTAACAACCTTGTGAGTGAACTTGGAAGCAGACTGTCCAGCCTCAGTGAAGCCTCAAGATGACAGCAGCCCTGGCAAAGAGTTTGATTTCAACTTCTTAAGAGATTGGGAGCCAGAAGCACCCACCTAAGTTGCTCATGGGTTCTTGAGGCTCAGAAATGATGTAAGACAATATGTATTTGTTGTTTTAAGCTGCTAAGTTTTGGGGTGATTTATTACTTAGCAATAGTTAACCAATATACCACAAGTGTACTGAAATGTGAAATACTGACTTTATGGTTAGATTGAATGAATGAAATTGCTTGCTTTTTCTACAGGTGGCACTTAATTAGTCATCAGTGCTTTGTCAAGGTGTCTTGTAAAATGCTGCAGAGAGAATTTGACCTGATGATGTCTTGCTTCCCAGACAGATTTCATTCAATTCATAGAGGGTGAACACATTACTCTAAGGTATTTATTTATTCACACTGGTTCACCACTGAATCTGTCCTTGCAATTATCACCACTACAAGGTGGTTAAGTAGCACAATGTGTTTTATAGCTATTTTTCTCATCTCTCACTTTCACAAATGTGGGGTAATATCGGTATTAGTCAATACTGGAGAAATAATGGATTAAAGTTGATGACTAGTTGAAGCTACTAGGATGACTGATCAATTTACATTTATGGAGTGGCATTATTAAGATATTTGATATCTGAGTGTTGGGAAAGGTAATGCATTGCTAAAAATTTGACTCCCTCTTTACACTGTATTATCTTTCCTAAATTATAAAATTTTATAGTCTGCATTATTTTTGAAATAATATTAAAAAAGACAGGCTAGGCCAAAATTTTATTTATTTTTTTTTTTCTTCTTTTTTTTTTTTTTTTTTTTTTTGAGACAGAGTCTCACTTTGTTGCCCAGGCTAGAGTGAGTGCCGTGGCGTCAGCCTGGCTCACAGCAACCTCAATCTCCTGGGCTCAGCGATCCTACTGCCTCAGCCTCCCGAGTAGCTGGGACTACAGGCATGCGCCACCATGCCCGGCTAATTTTTTGTATATATATTTTTAGTTGGTCAATTAATTTCTTTCTATTTTTTTGGTAGAGATGGGGTCTCGCTCAGGCTGGTTTCGAACTCCTGACCTTGAGCGATCCGCCCGCCTCGGCCTCCCAAAGTGCTAGGATTACAGGCGTGAGCCACCGCGCCCGGCCCAAAATTTTAAATATAATTTTAAAACTTTTTACTATGGAAAACTTGACATATATACCAAAGTAGAGGGTGTATGAAGCCCTGTGAACCCATTACCCAGTTTTAACATGGCTAATCTCGTTTTATCTATTCTCTAATCCCCTTGCTGTGTCTCCCGCTAACCACCTGCATTAGATTAACTGGATACAGATCCGAGACATCATAAGACAAGGTAATCTTAATAATGTTACTATGAAGCTGGGGAGCAGGAGCTTACCTGTTGTTCTCATTGATGGATTCTAAGGAAAATGTGATTAGCTGAAATACATTTGTATTTTAGGCAAGTGACATAACTGGTTATCAACACATACTTTATGACTTCTTCTAAGGTAAACTTGATTTTTCATACAGTTTTATGGTGCTATTATGAATTCACATTTTGACTTCTCAGTTTGAAGGTAAATGTGACTTTTTCCCTCACTTTTTAGGTTCTGCCAGGGAGCTAGAAGTTCCATAGATTGATCATAATAGACAAATTCCCTCAATGATGGAGTGGGCTTTAGAAAATCATGGTTAGAACTTGGGATTGTGCTTCCTATGACTACATATATATTTGTAGCTTAGATACAAAAGGGCAGGTCAGAAGGTAGCCACTGAAGGCTGATTTTTGTGACCCCTAGTGTTTTATAAATGCCACCAGGACACAAAGAGCACACAAAGTAGCTCATTAACTCAAATATCTTTCTTTCCCTTTTATAAAACCCCTGGTTGCTGTGGGGCCTAGATCTCTTCATGATTATTATTGCATCTGGTGTCATGTTTTTCCAGCTGGTGCACTGCTTCCCTTTAGGAGGCTTCTTGATGTTCACTCCTCTACCAGCCTCCCACCTGCTCTCAGGGGGGTTCATCCCATGACCTCATTCTGCACAGGCAACCTTTTCTAACCAAAGCTGTAATTAAATGGGTAGGTTTAAAAGCTGTTTATGGATCATATGGCTCATCATAAAAATAGAGTGTTAGAACTGATTATAACTAACATTTCGGTTATGTGAATTTTACCTCTCCTCCCTCTCCAACACCACATACAAGAAAATCAGGATATTATTAATATTTTTGATCTAGTAGTTTTGGCATTTTTTAAAGAAAGAAGAAATAAATGTGATGATAATTCCTGATATTTGAATGCTTTCGACGCAGAAATAAAAAATTAATATTCAACACTTTCAAACACACCATTATTTTGCATAAAAACTTAAAACAAGCTGGATCGAGGACATATTTTGAGGACTATATTCAAAGGATCAGACAATGTCCATAAAGCATCTTTTCAAAAAGGGTCCCTGTTGGCAGAATTTTTTGGTCTCCTAGTGACCATGCTCATATTCTTGCCCTACAGTCTGGCTATCAATGGTTCTATGAAGGGCTCCATTTTGAGGTGTGCTCCCTGCTTTGGCTTCTCCTAGTAGGACCTTCTGGAATTAGCCTTTTCTGTCTTCCCATAACTTTGTCTCTTGACTCATGAACTGATTATTGATCATTTTACTGACCCTCATTTTTCTTTTCTCACTTCTCTTTAGCTCTGCATCTTATTGACACAAGTAGAAAAAAACAGAAAGAAAAAAAGATGGGTCTAAAAGAAAGGAAAATAGAAAAGCAGGGGTGTTTTAAAAATGATGAAAGAAATTAAGAGCATGAAAAAGCGACCACGTATCTTTGCTTAAAAATCCAGTCATCAAATATGTCAAATTTTATAAAGTAGGTTTCAAAACCAGATATTGCTCTTTTCAGTTGCAGATTTATGGAGGCAGTGGGAACATCGCATGGGTGGTTAACAGGTCATTTTAAACATTTGATTCAAAGGAGCTTTCATGCCTTTCCAGGCTTTAAGGAGATATGATTGTTTGTGGTGGGAGGTGGTGCCATGGTTCAGTTAGACTAGAAAGAAAACTTCTTTGACTGTTAAAAAATAAAAAAAGGATGGGATGACCATTAGAGCTGTGTGTACTCCTAATACAGTAGCTCTTACAGCATAACCTAAGCAGTGGGGAGCAAGGTCAGCTTCCCCTTTCAGAAAAGAAAATAGTGGGAAATGGTAAGTAGAGAGAGAGAGCCAAGGGCCACTTGGGAGTATTAAGCAGGCAGCTTACTTTCTCTGTAAGTTCTCCTGAATATAGAAAAGCGATTCCTAAAAGAATCTATAGTCCCGAAGCAGCCAAAGGTAGAGTTAGCCAGAGACAATTACAGGCCTCTGGAGACCACTGCCTTTTGCCACATCCTCAAACCCATCTTTCTCTGGGACTCTGGAGGAATCTTAGTGTATGCAGAGACTTAACTTACCTCTTTGCCCCAGAATACTTTTAATCCATGGGAAAAAACAATTCCCACTACATATGAATCAGGACAGAAAAGACTTTATTTTGAGAATGTAACTTGCCCCTGAATGCTTTATTGCTACTGGCTGGATGAAGAGGACCAGGAAACTTGGAGGTATGAAAAGGCCAAATGCTATGATTTGTGAATAATAATTTCCAAGCCACGCTTTCCATAGCATTAAAAAAAAATCATCTTGGGAACAACTGGCTTAGAACATCTTTTAACTATTTACCATTGATTTAAATGCAATGATAAAAATAACTTTGTGAGCCTAAAATGGGAGTGAGACTGATCCTACAAAGTAACTTAAATCATATAGTATCACCAAAGTCACATTAAATTCAGCTACTCCATTTATAGGAATTATGTGTCTGTTCATACATTGGATTGGATTTGAAAATTTGATTTTAAAGTATAAGAATGACTTTCAAAATGTGATTGCATGAAATTGGAAAATATATATGTTATATAGATATATCTAAATATGAAATGATATGTTAAATATTTTTGACAACTTTGTTGTCTTAAGTTATAGCAATATCATTAACTGCTTTTGACATTTAGTTGTCTAGTGCTTCCTCAGTGCCTGTTTTAGCAGACATATATAGAAATATTTTAGAGCTGCAGTTCTCAAGATGTGGTCTGAAATTCACTGTGGGTCCTTAAGACCTTTTTAGGGAGTTTAACAAAGTTAAAACTATTTTCATAATATGACTAATATGCTATTTGCCATTTTCACTCTCATTCTCTCATGAGTGTAAAGTGGAGTTTTCCAGAGGTTACGTGGTCTGTGAGATGTCAAACAACAGACTTCAGAAGCAGATATGAGAGCCTAGCTCTCTTCTACCAAGCCAGACATTAGAGAGACTTATACAAATATAAAGAAATACCATTCTTCTCATGGTTTGTTTCTGGAAAATATAGTTATTTTTAATAAAAATGTTATTTATTATAATATATATTTGTCATTATTTCTAAATAAATTGATAAACATCTTAAATATTTTTTAATTTTAATTTCTAAAATGGTATAGATAGGTAGGTAGATATAAATATAAATAGAAGCTCTTTGGGGTCTTAATTTTTAATATTATAAAGGAATTCTAGAGAGCAAAATGTTTAAGAACTGCAACCTTAGAGTATTAATTGATAAATATTACAACTTGATTTATATATATGAAAATATATCTATTTATGAAAATAATTATCTTAAAGTGATTTTTAACTTTGGTTTCCCAAATATTTCCATAGCTATCATTTTTCAATAACTGAGAGGTAGGCAGGCTAGAAATTATTCCTACTTAAAATAGGAAAAAATCAAGAAATCAAGAATTTTAGATTATATACTAAGTTAGCAGTAGAGGAAAAATAGAAATAAAAGTACTTTCAACTTTACCCCAATTATTTGGCTACTTAAGTCAATTTCCTTTTATCCTGTATATTTTGTGTGATCATGACATCTTGAAGCAGAATGGCATTGCAACACAACATGGAACCACTTGCAGCCACTTTCACATTAAACATCTTCACCTCCTGAGCTAGCTCACTGCACTTTACTGGAGCAGACAGCAGCTAACCACAGTTTAACGCTTTCCTGTCATTAAAACATTGTTATATTCTTTTGTAGTTCTTTAGGTCTCCATGATTTTTCTGGTAAGCTTCTTTTTATAATGGTCAACAGGTTTCTCAGGTATACTCAGGCTAACACCCACCTGAGAATGAATTTCAAAGTAGTGGTTGTTTCAATCCTGTCATGCTAATCCCCTGCTCAAGAACGTACAATAGCTCCTACCAGGTCAAGTTTTTACTTTTCTGCTAAGTTTTCAATGCTCCCATGATTTGGTCTCACCTTACCCATTTAACCTTATTTCTCTTCCTTCTGACAATAATTTATCTTTTTGAGGAGGACTGTCTTTTTCTTATACCAGCCTCACTCCTCCTTCCATAATAGCACTTAGAATTTATTACATTTTTGCTAATTAATCCTTTAATACCCCTGGGTATTAAAGCCCAGAGTTATCAATGTGACAAGCTCAAGTCAACATCTGGTCAATGGTAGAGCCAATATTAAAACCTAGATATGTCTGGCACTGAAGCCAGTGCTCCTAGCCATTATACCAAATATATTAGTAATTTAATTAAACTGAGCTAAGTGATCCAAGATTGTACACTCAGACTGCTTAAAAAATATTAAATGCTGTTTACAAGAGATACATCTAAAATATATAGATAGAGAAAGAAAAAAAGTTATAGGACGGAATCACACAAATACACACACACACACCCCCCCCCCCCCGTATTGTTAAACTTTAAAACTGAAATCATTATTAGAAACAAAGAGGGACATTTAATAATTTGCTAGGAGAATATAATAATTTTGGCATATCTAACATATAGCTTCAAAATATTGAAAGTAAAAGTTATTAGAACTATAAGGGAAAATAGATAAATTCATAATTATAGTGGAATATTTAAACATACTTCAATAGCTGATAAATAGACAGAATGCCAAATATAAAAGATTTGAACAACACAATCAGTAAATTTGAACCAACAGGCATTGTATGGAACATTGTACCCCCAAATAAGAGAGAATACGTATTCTTTTCAAATATAAAACAGAACTATTTGGAACTAAATAACAGTGAAAAATAACTATTATTAAAACTTGAAGGAATAAAGTTAATTGTTTAGAGAGAAATTTACACACCTAATCACATAAATGAGAAAGCAAACACACAAAAAGTCTGAGAAGTCAATGAGTTAAGAAAGCATTCACTTCAAGAAATCAGAAAAAAGCAAAAAAAAAAAAAAGTAGAAGATAGGAAATGATAAGCAATATGAATAGAAATTAATGAAATAGAAAGCATACATATAATAGTATCGACAAAATCAAAAGGTGGTTCTTTAAAAATTGATAAATGCCTAAAAAACTGATTTTAAAAAGAGAAAGACAGCAAAATAACAATGTAAGGAATGTAAAGTGGAACATTACCACAGACCCTATAGACATTAAAATGATAATAGAAGACACCATGAAAAACTTTATATCCATAGGTTTGAAAATATAAACAAGGTGGACAACTTGCTCAAAAAGCACTGTCAAAAACTGAAACAAGAATAAATAGAAAATCTGAAATTAGCATTATACTTTTTAATCCATAAATAAAAATCTTCCCATAAAGAAAACTCTAGGTTCAGATTGTTTCTTCAGTGAATTCTGGCAAACATATAAGGAAGAGATAATAATCAATTTTAAACAAACTCTTCTTGAGACTAGAAAACAAAGTACTCACTAGTTCCTTTACATGAGGTCAGCAAAACCTGACATGAATATTGGAGAAAGGAATATTACAGACCTATCTTACTTATAAGCATAGACACAAAATCCTAAATAAAATTTTAATATACTATATTCAATAATACATAAAATGGCCAATACATCATGACCAGGTTGGGTTTATGCCAGCATTGCAGGGTTGGTTTAACAGTAGAAAACCAACCCACATATACTAATAGAATAAAAGAGAAAAATCATATGATTAACTCAATAGATGCAGAAAAGCCATCCGCTCATGATAAAAACTCTTAGCAAACTAGGATGGGGAGGGGAGTGCCTTAATCTACTAAAAGGTTTATTAAAACAACAGCAACAACATCACCACCACCATCACCAAGACCCTTCTTCAGACAAGAGTGAACTGTTGAGAGATTTCCCTTTGAGAGCAGGAATAAGATAAGGATGTTATTACCCCAAGTTCTATTCAACATTATACTGGAGGTCCTAGCCAGTTGGATGAGTTAGGAAAAAGAAGTACAAGATATAAGGATTAAAATGGAAGATATCAACTGTCTTTATTCAAAATGATATAATTGTATGTTGAAGATCTAAAAGAATATACAATAGTTAAGACAGTGTGATATTGGCATATGGTGAATAGATATGATATTAATAGAACAGAATAGAAAGCCCAGCAATAAATTACTCCTATATGGACACTTGATTTATGACAAAGGTGGCAATGTAGAAACAGATCTTTTCAACAAGTGGGGCTGAGACAATTGGATATCCATGTGGGGAAAAAAAAAGAAACCTGATCTCTACAACTTAAACAAAAATCAATTCCAGGTGAACTGTAGATATAATTGTGAGAGGCAAAACAAAGTTTCTAGAAGGTAATACAGGAGAATTACTTCATTACCTTAAAGTAGGTAAAGATGTCTTAAACAGAACACAAAAAGTATTGAATAATGATATTCAATACTTGATTGATTGATAAATTTGATAAAGATTGATAAATTTGACCACATTGAAATTTAGACCTTATTGCTCATCAAATGACACTACTAGATGAATAAAACAGCAAACCACATAATGAGATTAGAAATTTGCAATACATCCATCTGATAAAGGTTCACATCCGAAATATATAAACCTTATAAATCCATAAGAAAATGACAGATAACCAAATGAAAAATGACTAAAAGCCTTGAACAATAATTTCACAAATGATGATATCCAAATGGTCAACAGACATACAAAAAGGCACTTGACCACATTAGTAATCAGGGAACTGCAAATTACAACCAAAATAAGATAATAGTACACAACCATCAGAGTAGCTAAAACTAACCAGACTGACAAAAATGCATATTAGAGCAAATATGAACTTTGCTGGGGTAGTAGATTTTATAAAATCCCTTTGGAAAACAGATTGGCATTTCACGATCTATTAAAGTTAAACATATGCATACTTTATCACCTAGCAATTCCACTCTTAGATGGACACTCAACAGAAATTTATATGCATGTACACCTAGAGACATATGTAAGAATGTTCATAGTAACTCTACCCATACTAATATCAAACTGGAAATACTTCAAATGTCCATTAATTGTAGAATAAAGTCTGGTATATGCATTCAATAGAATACTATATGGCAAAGAAAATAAATGCATAACTACATGCAACAATATAATTGAATTTCATAAAGATAATGGTAAGTGAAAGAAACAAGAGCATACCATAAGCTTCCATTTATATAAATGCAAAAGAAACAAATAGGTAAAGGATGCATGGTTAGTTGGTAAAACCATAAAGAAAAACAGGAAATGCTAATCATAAAACTCAGGACAGTGTTACCTTTGGTTGGTAGGGAGGTTGAAGTGGCTGAGAGAGGGCATAAGGGGGACTTCTGGGTTTCTGGCAATGTTCCATTTCTTGACTTACATGGTAATTACATGAGTGCTTGATTTGAAATAATTTATGCTTTGGTTCACTTTTCTCTCTGTTATATTTCACCAAAAAATGGCATAAAGATGCAAGAATTCCTATATTTAGGGATCACTCAGCAGCTCTGAAGCTGAGTAATGACAATCAGCACAGTAAAGAAATTTGGTACATGTTTCCAGGAGTTAATCTATCCTATTTAGATGCTTTTGTGCCTCAAGTTAGTAGCGACACCATAAATGGAAATAAAGGCATTACACTCAAAATTCTACACATCATGGGTTCACTGCTTCTTTCTGTGCATGTGGTCTGCTCGCCACTGAGACCCAGGTTATCAAAAGCTGTGTCTCCAGACTCCGAAGAATAGGTTTGTTGTGATGGCCTCCTGAAAGTGATATTCACTGAGGATTTGATTTTTATGGGAATCATAAGAATCTCAACAGACCAGTCTTCATGTGAAACATCTGTTCCTCTTAGGCAGCATAAAATCAATTTCAAAGTATTGTGCTTAGGTTCTTCTTTTTTACAGAGGTAATAGGAAACCCTTTACCAAGGTCACCCTCACACTTATTTCAACCAATAGCATCACACAGTTTTTTCCCCACTTACATCCTTACTCCTAACTAACCTGATTATACCATGTAGATGAGGCATTTGCTTAAATACTTTTGCATTTCATAGCACCCAGTAGTGAATTAGGTATATAACAGGCTCCCAACAAATGCTTTTATTGTCTATATGTTTTCATTACTGTACACATATTTGAAATATATATATATATAATCAGCAGTTTTTCTACTGGTACATGATTTATAAATTTGCCTTCTGAGAGTCGGCAAGAAGCATATTCATACCTCAATTTGGACAAGAAGTTAACTACATTTACATTTTAAGTATGCTGGTAGTGTTAGATTGAGCTTAGGCAAAAATTAACAGACCCAACTCATTCCAAAACTAATCTGAGGACATTGTGATTTATATAGTATTTTGGCAAGAAATCTATGAATTTTACATGATTGTAAGCAAATGTGTGAATTGATGTTTCAACGCTTTCCTAATAACATCTGGAAAGGGTGTGAGAAGCTTGAAGACTACAGCTGCTGAACTGTCAGACATGAAGGGCTTTTCTCCTTAGAGCACTCAGTCATTTTCTCCTCCTGTCCCTTTTCTTTGCTTCATGAGAAACAGCCAATGGCTTCCCCTAGGAAGAGTATTGTACAATGGTTAGCTAGAAGCAGTAGCTAAACGGGAGTTGGGTTCAGGGATTCTAGAGCTAGACTGGATAGCTGTTAAACAATCTTTTAAGATCTAGAGATCTAGCATACAAATCAAGTCCTTCTCATTGTCTGAATTCTCTCAGAACCGTTAAATAGTTCTTTTGCATTAGTCAAATATTAATAACCCTTAGAATGTCTTAACTTCTTGACAGAGCCTGTGCTAGAAAGGAGGTGCCTCATCAGAAGGGAGGTAACTTCATTGGGCTTCAACCCTTTCTCTTACCAAGACTATTCTTTGAACAGCACATTATGCCATAAGGAACTTTACTTCTGATGGTCAGATCTGCAAGATGGTTTGTAAAAGCCTACTGAAGTGATATCTGAGATTGGATCCACAATGCACTGGAAGTTGTATTATTGTGACCACACCTAATCATTTACAGCATTTTTTTTTTTTTTGTAAAATACATTTATAGTCCTAGGTCAGTATGTAAGAGACAAATATTTCTCCTTGCATAATTTTCTTCTCCATACCCCAGTGTGGGTTATAACAGTAGTGAGGGAAAGGAAAAGGGTAGGGTTGAATCTTCAGGCACCAATACTTATGAACTCTGTAACTATGCTATTAAAAACAGTCACCATTAGCCACATGTGCCATTTAAGTTTAATTAAAAATATAATTAAAAAATTTAGTTTCTCAGCCATCCTAACTACATTTCAAGTGCTCATAGTCACATGTGACTAGCAGTGACTGTATTGGCTAGTACAGATATAGAACATTTCCATCATCATGGAAAGTACTGTTCTATGAAATAATTCTGTATATCAATTATTAGCTAGGCATTTTCAATTGGGGGAAGATAGGGAAATAGTTTCTATGAAGACTGTGGCTACATTCTCTCCCCTCAAATTCAAATTTATAAGTCACTTATAAATTACATATAAGTCTCATATTCTCGTGATGGATATGAACTCTGCCTCATGGAGTTTATGGTTTGTTGGGAGAAACAGATATATGCAAATGAAAAGCTAATTAGCAAATTGAGGTCATACATGGTAAGTGAGAGAATAAACTTTCAGGGAAACAATAGAGACAGAAAGGATAGTGTACACTGATGTAGTATATGTAAGAGACAATAGAAAAAGAGGCTGAAAATAATACAGAAGTTGACAGAACAAGGTGATGGTGATGCCACTGGTGGACAAGAGGGAAGCATAAAAGGGAGGGGTAAAAAGAACTCAGTTTCTGCCCCATTCAATGAAGCACAGGTAGAATCAAGAAATTATATCCTTGCAAAATAAGAAAATGATCTCCTGTGTCAAAGGTTATATGAATCTCAACTCTATAATTGATAAGTCTAAACCACTGTTGTTATTATTTTTCTCTGTAACAATTTCACCAGTGATATCTGAGATTGGATCCTAAAGATAAAGCAGAAGATAAAACATGAGAAAATAGAGATAATACCCAGATGAACTGAGGAGACAGCATGGAGGAATATTTTTGGCTCATTAGTTCCTGTATTGAGCCACTTCCATCTTTTCTAGAGATCATTTTATCAGGTCAGAGGACATGTGGCTTTATTCAGATTGTGCAAGACAAAAAGACCAGTAGGATTATTTGTGTGACATTGGAAGGCACAGTGGGTTTTACAATTTTAAAATAAGAGATAACCCTTCCAATAGACAATGAAGTCAAGTAAATGAAAGGTGGCTAGGATCTCTCTCTTTTGTTATCAAATGTGCAAGAGCAGACAGCCACTTTTCTGGTCACCAGCTGAAACCTGAAAATGCCAATCAGAACAGAGTCTGCTGTGTTATGAGGGTGCACAACAAAACAGGGTCGATGTATGTAAAAGTCAGAAATTATTACTAGTAGCTGACAGGCTTTGATATTTAATTATATAAGAGCAACTAAAGATTCTCTTTCTTAGTTATAAATACCTAGGAAAGTGCTATATGTGTCTCATGTTTTTAATGTTCTTGTATCCATGAATGAAGTCCTGATAGCTCTGGTAGCAATTTCTGAAATTCTTCCTAGAATTCAATCTGTAAGAATTAGGACTGCAATTTATACCTAAAGTAAAATTTGTTTTAGGAAGTTCAACTTTAGAATTTGAAACCCCAAGTGTATATAAGTAAGTTTTAACACACAATGTTAATGTCCTCAAAACTCTAAAGGTGGAATAAAGACAATAACATGAAGTATACAGTATTGGAGATAACATATAGTTATTTCAGAAAAGACTCTTGCTCTCCTTAAGCCTTTATCTGCAAAATAAGGATAATAAAATCTGTGTCATTATGTTTTTGCAAAGATTGAGTAAAGAGATATGTATAAAATGCTTAGATTATGGGTATTTTTATATCTAACAGTCATAAGCATTTCCCATGTTTCCAAAGTAGTTCTAAATTATTTTAATAGCTGCAAAAATACTTTATCATCTTGATATAATTTATTTAGCCACTTCTCTACTGCTAGACATTTGGATTGCTTTCAACGTGGCTTGGCATTTCTTTGTATATGAATTTCAGAGGACATTAGACCTGTAAAGGCCATATAATATATTTTAGGGATTGTGGGATCACACAAGGTCCCTGTTGCACATTCTTTTCTTTTTTCTTTTATAAACAAGGCTTTTAAAATATAAAAACTATCATCTTGAGGGCTGTATAAAAGCAGGCTGCAGCCTAGAGTTGGCCCTCCAACAGTAATTTGCCTAGCCCTTAATTGATAGTTTTTAACTAGTCCGAGCCTCTTTGGAATTTCACTGTGAAGGCATAATCTCAGTCTTAGAAACTGGGAGGACCCTAGACATCAGCTGTCAATCTCTAACTGTTCTTCGGATTCCTTTACCAATATTTTTCTTTTTGTTAGGAAGGCATAATGTGAAGGTAGTAAAAACATGGAGAATGACAATGGTCAGTGTACGTGGGAGTTTTTGTTTAAGCTAATTCATAAGCGAGACAATGGCTGAAAACAGTTTTGAAGCGCTGTCCTATGAGATCATTTAATTTCAACAAGTGCCATCTTCCAGAAATGAAGTCAATTTGTAAATGACTGACAGATCTTAAGAACAGTTGTTGAGTAATTTCTATCTGTAGCAATAAAAAACTGCTTCCGTTAGGAAGGGCGTAGAATCCAGTAATGACTGGAAAGAGAACTAAGTTGCAACTTAGCTTTAGCATTTATTACCCTCATGCTCTTGGACAACTTAAATAACCTCCTATTTTTCATCTGTAAAATGGAGACTACTTACTTGAGATTTAGCATTAAGCACAGTGCCAGGCACGAAGATGAGAAAATGATAGAGCTATTTGCTCTAATGGTTAGAGACAATGAGGGCCAGTTTTGAGTTACTCAGGTGGCTCTGCAGGAAGGGAGGGCAGAGGTGGTACATTAGAGTCTCTTTCAGGAAAAGCACGGTGCTGGGTCGGTTTTCCGGTCCAGTAGAACCGCTCACTCCTGCTCCAAGGTATCTGCCCCGGAAAGCGCCTCCAGGGGCCCAGGCCACACCCAAGGACACCACCCAGGATTCTAGCACAGCTCAGGGGCGCTTGTGGTTTGGCTCCTGATCCAGCCAGCCCGGTGTGGGCAAACCCGCGGTCCGCTCAAACTCACCTGCTAGGCAGGTGCGCACAGCCCGAGGCATGACCGGGGAAGGCGGGCGCGGTGGGCGGGGGCAGAGAATACGAAGCTCCTGGCGCATGGCACCCGCCGCCCAGTCGCCGCGGTGGCTGCCGGGATGCGCCGCAGCGAATGGTCGCGCCGGGCGCAGCTCTGAGTGACCTTTCACCCCCGCCCAGCGGTCCCGGGCGGTGGCACAAGGCGGAAGCCATGGCGGAGGCGGCGGCGGCTGCAGCGGGCGGGACGGGCGCAGGCTCCGGCTCTGTAGCGGACCGGGACCGGGATCGGGACCCGGACCGCGCCGGGCGGAGGCTGCGGGTTCTCTCGGGCCATCTGCTGGGCCGGCCCCAGGAGGCTCTGAGTACCAATGAGTGCAAAGCGCGGAGAGCCGCGTCGGCGGCCACGGCAGCACCCACGGCCACACCCGCCGCGCAGGAGTCGGGAACCATCCCCAAGAAGCGGTGAGTAGCGGTCTGTGGAAAGAGCTGGTGGCAAGGGAACAGGCAAGGCCTGTGCTGCGGGGGGGCACAGGCGAGGTGGGAAAGGAGGTGACACGGGTGGGCAGAAGGCATCTTGGTCCCTGGAAGTAGGGACCCACCTCTCTTTCAAGAGGGAGTGTACGAGACCCTGAACACTCTCTGGAAAGGGGGCAGGATGATATGGTGGATTTTGGTCACTATTTGAGGGTAACAGATCTGAAGAACTCTCATTGGAAAAGGTTTTAAAGGGATTCTTTTTCCTGGGTTCTTAGTGCCAGGCATTCATTCTCTATCTTGAATGAATACTTTGGGGCTTGAGAGCTTGGATGGGTAGCAGGGGTTCTGTTGTGTTCCTCCGGATTGAGATTTAAGTTTGTGCTAGATGATTACAGGGATCTCTCTTAATTCGTGAAAGCCTAGTGTGGAGGGAACTGATGGTGCCATGCAAATAGGTGCTGATTGGTTTCTGTGGGTAGTTTCCGTTTGCTTACCGGCGTGGTCTTTGACTTGAAGGAGGAAACCACTGAGTAAGTAAAATGTAATAAACTACAAACATTAGTTAGTGATATAGGGTATGGGTGCTATAGGTACTGAGCTCTGTGTAACCAGAAGCTAAAAGTCTGTGGGTGAGGGATATAAGAGATCTTGACTTACAACTTTTCGAGGACATCTTAATCTCTGATGAAAGCTACTGAGAGAAGCTATTTTCATAGATGTGGCGTTGTCAGCGTGGATACACTGAGAATGAAGAAAGATGTTGCTACTGTTTAATAGGTACTTACAGTGTGCCAGAGATTGTGCTAAATCCTTTATTTTTTACTTCTTCCCAAGCTATGGAGTAGGTGTAAGTTTTCTCCCATTTACAGGTGAAGAAATTTTTATAAAAGCATCTGCTGCATGCTTAGCAGCTATGCTGTGTGCAGCAGGTTAGAATTTGAAAGCTTGTCAACATTGACTTCAGGGCCAAGTTCTTAGGTTATGCTGCTTCTGATGAAGTAAGTTGTTAATTCAACGTACATGAGTTCTTACTCTACAACATACACACTATACTAGCAATACAGAGATTTAAAAATGCAGTATTTACTCTTAGGGAACTAATAGCCTACTAGGTAAAGTTATTATATAGTGCGATCAAGAAGCTTAGCTGGTAACTGTAGCACCTGGTCACTTCCTAGTTTTGGGTATGTGTGTGTTAGGGCAAAGGCTTCTCAGAGTAAGGATTGTTTGAGTAAATACTGAAGTTTGTGTTGGTAATAGTCTGCCAAAAAGGAAAAGTGTTCTTGTCAAACAGTATGTTAATAGGTGAGGAAGTGAGAGACAGATTAGGAAACTGCTGGGAGCTAAGTTATGTGGCAGAAAAAGGTGAGAATGACTGGGGATCAAGGCTAGAGAGGTGAGTCTTGTTTGCAGGACTTTATGTGGAGCAAAACATAATTAGATTTACCTTTTAGAAAGATCACACATTGGGAGCAAATTGAAGAAGGCCGAGCAGTTTAGCAATATAATGATTAGGAATATAAATGTGGGTTTGAATTTCTACACAATTTCAGCTGTATGATCTTGGGCAAGTCACTTCTCTCAGAGCTTCAGTTCCCTCATTTATAAAAATGGGGACAATA
Source organism: Microcebus murinus (assembly GCF_040939455.1). Lineage (NCBI taxonomy): Eukaryota > Metazoa > Chordata > Mammalia > Primates > Cheirogaleidae > Microcebus > Microcebus murinus. The sequence continues at coordinate 54,944,049 of NC_134111.1, forward strand.
ATTTCTACTTGTCAGTGTTGCTGTAAAAATTGAAAAATATAAAGTTAAATGGTCAGTTGCTTAGTGTAATACCTGTTACATAAACTCTCAAAAAATGATAGCTACAATTTTTATTATGTGTAAAGACAGACTAATTAGGAGAATGCTATCCCAATGAGAAATGCTGGGATTCTGAACTAAAGCATAACATTGGGAGTAGGCAACCTATTTAAAACAATATGAGGAGGTAAATTTTTCAGAACTTGGTTACTGAGTGGTTGGGGGCATAAGAGGAATCAAGGATCACATCTTGTCCTCTGGCTTCACTTAATGTTATATTAGCTGTTGTTGGTTTTAGAACTTTTAACTTTTCTAAATGGCTTTATGTACATTTATGTCTATTAGTAAGCATTTGTGTGTGATTGTATGTTTACATTCAGGTTTATACTCTTAGAACTAAGTAGGGAGGGCAGGTTTTCCTTATGGTTGGATTTAGTGGTCTTGGTCTACTGAATTCAGAGAAAAAATAGTATGTTTGTAAGGCACACTGAGGTGATGGATGAGGCTTCCCATGACTGAAGGTGCCCTGGGTGGCTGTTGCAAGGACTGAAGGCATCAATAGTTCAGGCATGACTGCTACCTATTTATGACAGAGGTTACAGCTGGTGGGAAGCTCTGGTCTTTGGTTCTGGCTGAGATGGCTTGTGGTAAAATCTAGTCCTGTACAAGTACGTTGAAGTTTAATCAAAGTATAAGGGAACACAAAACTTTATTAGATGACATATCAAAAGTTTCCTCAGAGAGTAATCTACTTGATAGATTATTCATGGAGAACCCAGGTCTCTTTTCTATTTCCTGCTGCTTAGCTGGGCTTCAGGTTGCCAGCAACAGAACTAAGCCTAAAGCAAAGGCAAATGATGGAGCAAGAAATAATCAGAGTGGATGTCCAATAAAGTGTGAATATGACTGTGTGTCAGTTATTTTGGAATCATTTTTTGATTTGTGTGTTACTCCTTTCCTTTTGTTACATTGGATGATGGCATTGGTTGTAATTGTTTTATCTCATGGCTGTTATACTTAATATCATCAATGGGTTTAGAGTAGTGACTTCTTGAAACTCCATGTATCATTCCTCTTACAGATTAGTCATGCATATGTTAATTTACTTAACATTTATAGGGTAGTTGATTTATGACAGGTACTGTCCTACGTACTGGAGGTAGGGATGAATAAATAGTCCTTGGCCCCAAAGAATTCACAATCTAGGAAGGGAGAGACACATTCCAGTACAGTTTGGTTAGAGTCATTGTAGTTACAGGTACACATGTAGCACAGAGGAAAGAAAGAGTGATATACTCTACCTAGGGAGCCAGGGGAAGCTTTCTGGAGAAGGTTTTAAAATGTGGATGATAGTTTGGCAGGTTGATTGGATGGTGAGAAGAGTTTATTCCAGGCAAAAGGAATGGCATATGGCAAAACAAGGAGGCATGAAAGTGAACATTTTATTTAGGTAACTAGACAATTCAGTTATTGGTAGAGGTGGGAGTAAAGTGAAAAGAGGAGGGCAGTGGCAGCCCATGGAGGCCTTTGGCCTATGAATCATCAGTCCATTCATTTAGTCACTCATGCAACATATAGCAGTGAACAACAACTCTATTCTTATGGAACTTATATTCTAGCTGGAGCAGAGGCACTGAACAAACAATAATATTAGTATGTTAGGTGGTGATAAATGCAATAAAACATGAAGCAGGTGATAAAGAACCTCTGAAGGAATTGAACTGGGAAGAGACACAGTCAGATTGAGTTTGAGTTTGAGAGAAGTCACTTCAGCTGCAGTTTTAGGAATGGATTACAAAAGTGTAAGGATGCACATAAGGAGATAAGTTAGGGAAAGGCTGTTGTAGCATGTGAGAAATAATTAAGGATTAAGCTAAGATGATGGCAATAAGAATAGGGAGGAAATTATGGGTTTGAGAGTTTTGGAAGGTATTGCATTAGGTGATACTTTAAAATTATGTATCTAAATTAATGCCATAAGAATTTGGAGAGTGAATGAAAATAGAATAGGAATGACAGAATTCTGAGGAATGACATTTAAGAGTGCTGACCTGATGGCTGGGCATGGTGGCTCATGCCTGTAATCCTAGCACTTTGGGAGGCCGAGCGGGAGGATTGCTTGAGCTCAGGAATTCGAGACCAGCCTGAGCAAGAGCAAGACCCCCGTCTCTATTATAAATAGAAAGAAATTAGCCAAACAACTAAAAATAGAAAAAATTAGCTGGGTGTGGTGACACGTGCCTATAGTCCCAGCTACTTGGGAGGCTGGGGCAGGAGGATTGCTTGAGCCCAGGAGTTTGAGGTTGCTGTGAGCTAGGCTGATGCCATGGCACTCTAGCCGGGGCAACAGAGTGAGACTGTGTCTCAAAAAATAAAAAAAAACAACAAAAAGAGTGCTGACCTGAGGCAGGAGGATTGCTTGAGCTCAGGACTTAGAGACCAGCCTGAGCAAAGAGCAAGACCCTGTCTCTATTAAAAATAGAAAAATTAGGTGGCCATTGTGGCATGGCCCCATAGTCTCAAGCTACTTGGGAGGCTGAGGCAGGAGGATCACTAGAGCTAGAGTTTCAGGTTATGATGATGCCCCTGCACTCTATCTGGGGTGACTGAGCAAGACTGTCTCAAAAAAAAAGAAAATAAATAAAAGTGCTGACCATCCAAAACATGTTGCTTAGTTGTCACATGGTCTTCTATGAGTTGGTTCTAATTATTTCAATACAGGAACATATATTCTCATTATTTGAAGTTTCTGAGCAGAGTTTTGAGTGTGTTGGTTTACTTTTGGACTTCTTTTTTCTTTAAGTGCATGATATTCCATGTATGATATCTTTTTACCCTTGCTTCTGAATGCAATTTTAAATTCTTAAAAATCATAGTAAATGGCAATTATGTATGTGACATATTTATGCCTTGGTTCGGATTGTTTTTTTCACTTTTTAAAAACTGTTGTAATGTTATGAAAAAGACAAGGAAAAAATATCCTTAGCGGACTTTTGGTCCTTCACACTGCTAATAACCACTTTCCTAATTGTAACTTTGGCTCTGAACTCCTTGTGGTTTGCATTAGTTAGAACTGCTGTATGGCAGTTTTTACAGAGATTATAAACTCTTCTGGTTCAGGTCAAAGGAATACCTGGTTAAGAATGTCACTAATTAATTTACTTGCTTAGAATGTCATTTATGTATGCCATTAAAAAATAATGTATTATTTAACATCTACTAGAAGTTTTAGTAGATATTTTCTAGAAGGAAAAAAGCTGAATTAACCTCTTCTAAATGTTTTCCAGGAGGGCATTCTGAATCCTGTAGGAGTTGATGCATTTCTGTAGCAAAGGTTATTTGCACAAGTGACCTGACTTTGGACTTCACATCTTTGGGCTTATTTTGGTAGTTATGTTGAATGAAATATTTATCCTGCTTTGAGTTCCTAGTTAGGAATTCTAGTGATAGCAGTAATAGGAGTTTAAATTTGAGTAAGTCCTAAAGTACTGTACTAAAGCTTATGTATGTCATCTCGTTTAATTCTCATAACAGCTCTGAAAACTAGGTGGTACTGTATAGTATATATGTTACAGGTGAAGAAAGAGAGTCTCAGAGAAGTTGATTTGTCTAAGGCCATATAACTATGAAATGAAGGAGATGGCATTTCAACCCTGTTCTTCCTTCAGAGCCCATATTCCTTCCTCTCTGCTGGATTACCATACTTGATGTTGTTCCCTGGGGAAAAATTATCTACTTACTATTCATCAAGTTGCTGTCTTTTTCATGCCAAGTTTCAAACCTTTGTGATTAAATAGATCGTGATCAAATACTTTGTCATGCAGTTAAGGCATTAGTTTATGTTGTACTTATTGAATAAATTATAAAACATATGATCCTGTCAAAATGAAATTTATAATTTAAGAAAATGTAATGGATGGTTTAAAAAGTTAGGCTAGCTGCTTCCTTTTGTGAGTGAATTTTGCTATTTAACTTGTGAGAGAAGGCAGCGTTGGGAATAAAAGGGAATGAAGAGGAGGAATGTGAAAGACCTAAGATCAGAGGAGAAAGAAGAGGTCATGGAGGGTTTACTGCCTGGCTGTAAGCTAACTCTGTCTTTGGATGGTGAATGAATAAGAAACCCTGAAGACTTATTATCTATGCTTATTTGGTATCATACTTCTATGGATGCATTTTAAGATGGACCAGACTTTCTCCAAATAGACTTCTTTATGTCAAAAAGTTACTGTAGAGTCATCTCTTCTGCGGTCACTTAATAAAAATATCCAGACATAAATTAAATGACTTGTTTTTAGGATGCAGAGAAATGTCAGATGACATACTTTATGGAACACTTTAAAAGCAAGTGCTAACAAATATTACTCCTTTTGGTTTTATTTCCTTATTATTGAGAAGATAACTTATGCTGTTAATCAGGTTAGTATGTTAATTTCAGCCTTAAACTAAATCAGAGGATCCTGAGTAGATCTATCCTTTTGGCATAAGGGAGTATTTGCCCTCCACCCATTAGTACTCTCTGTTGAATTGGAGGGGTAATATGTCATCATATCCCTGTCCCAACATCTGATTTCAGACACAGGATATGGACAGCTGGAGGTAAAAATGTCTGCTTTGTTACTGATAAAGCTGGTTGGAGATCATGGCTTAGATCTGGACTATATAATATTTACCCTGAATTAGATAGACTCTGTTACAGGCAGTACCACAGAAGTCCACCTCTGCAGAGCCAGCTCCAGTTAGCCTAACACATGCCACCAAAATACTAAAGAATAGCCACTCTGGTGGGTAGATTCTAAAGAGAGAAAGGGCTGACCCCAGGTGCTTGGTGCCTTCTCTCAGAATTCTCTCACCAGCTAAATCACTCCCCCCTTGAGAAAGAGCAAGTATGTGAGGATTAGGGAGAGGCCAGAAGTCTGACTCCAATGAATTTTTTCCACATTGGAAAGTAAAATGCAGAGAACAGAGGTATTGCTTGAACTCTTTTGGAGCAACCAGGGGAAAGGACTGAAAGTTGATGTAGCTGGACAGTCTTTCACCTGCCTCATTAGCATGTGTTGTCTATCCCATTGCCTATGAATACATTACATAATTTCCTTGGTAGGAGTGTTAAGTAGGATCTGTCCTAATCAGCCTTTTAAGGCCTATTTCTTATTTCCAACTTATTCTAGCTACACGTTGGAATTGTTGCTATTTCAGGATCATGCCCTTCCCTTCTATTTCTTTGATATGTTAGTGTTTCCCAAAGTGTAATAACATTTACTAGCTTGATGGTTTTGAGATAATTTGGAAGTGGTACATGGATTAAAACCTTATTTGAATAGTTATAAAATACTTCTCTACATATACTTTTTTGTTAAATTTTATTGAACTATGACATAATTTATTTCAAAAGCAAATGAACAAATCATAAATTTACAATTTAATTTTTGCAGAGTGAACACATCCATTTTATTGCATTTAGATTAAGAAATAGCATTACCAGTAGAGCACTAGAAGACCCCTTCATGCTCATTCCAGTGGCTTCTCCCACCAGGTTAACGGCTACCTTGGCTTCTAACACCATAGTTTAGATTTGCCTGTTTGAACTTTATATGAATGGAATCATACAGTGTGTACTTTTTTGTGTTTGGCTTTTTTCTGTCAGTTTTATGTTTGTTATACTCATTGATGTTGTATCTAGTTGTATTTTGTTCATCCTCATTGCTGAATAGTATTCTGTTGGGTGGATGTATACCACAGTTTACCTGTTCTGTTATTGATGAACATTTAGATGATAGTTTTCTTTTGGTTTGAGTTATTATTTGTTTTAATATGAAATGCATATCAAACTATTGTTTTTTCTCATTGTTTAAATTGGAAAATATAGGCAAAAGTTTAGTTATCATCTGAACTGAATAGCAAAATATCCTTTATTAGAAATTTTGATTATTGGAATTTTATTAGAAAAACTTTAAAAAAAAATGTTATTAGATAGCTGAACTTTTTAATTGTTAACCGAGAATGAAAGTGGGCTAAATCATTTTTTTCCTTTTTCTTATTTTCTAGTGAAAAATACTATAATTAGAAATAGTCATGGTAGAAATTATGCTTATATCAGGATGCTTGCAATTTATTACTAGTAGAGAAATAGTAATCTGACAATTAACCTGTGTGTGAACGGAGACTTAAAAGTAAAAATTTTCCATTTTAAGAATAAAGGAATGAAGTCTTTATTGTCTTAATAAGGCTAAATCTAAATATTTCACTTAAAGATTATACAGTCCAGGGAAATGTAAAAATATTGAATGTGTACATCATGTATATCATGGGAGAATACTGCCACCTTGTGTTTATGTGATGCTATTTTATGTCTCCATTTTCTTTTGTTACACCAACTAACACTTTGCTTTTTCACTGCTTGGTACTGTGGTCAGATATGTAAATGTGTAAAACATTTGTTTTATTTTTTATGCTGTAAAATCAAGCCAACTTTTGTTTGGGGAGGAGATGGGGTGGGTCTTGTATTTTGAAAACGTTAAATTTGTTGTAGTTAGCTTTAAGAATTGGTATGTCTGAGAGATTGTACTGGTTAATTGACTTCTGGAGTTAGTTGAGAATTGTATCCTTTTACTTGAATCTTACGGGAAGTTGGTGATTCTTCAATTATTCCTCATTTTAGTGTTTGTAGTGTTTTGCGGTTATTCTGAATGGCAGAATTCATTACACTGTAGAAGGTAGAGGGCATTTGGCTTCTGACAACCATGTTCCTTGATTTTCAAATGTTTTGCTTCAGGTCAAGTGCAGAAGAATGACTGCAATCCAGGTTGAGCATCCCTAGTTTGAAAATCCAAAATCTAGAATGCTTCAAAATCTGAAACTTTTTGAGAACTGACATGAGATAATGACACCTTAATTTCTGATGGTTCAATGTACACACACTTTTTAAATGCACAAAATTATTAAAAATATTGTATAAAATTACCTTCAGGCTATGTGATAAAGTGTATATGAAACATAAATGAATTTCATGTTTAGACTTGAGTCCTATCCCTAAGGTATCTCATTATGTATATACAAATATTCCAAAATCTGAAAAAATTCAAAATACAATTCTGGTTCTAAGCATTTTGGATAAGGGATGGTCAACCTGTAGTAACACGTAGTAGTGCTTTGAAAAATATTGATGTGGAAAAAGAATGGGTTCCTTTAAATCATTTTGGCTACCTGAACGTGTGACATATTTGCACTCTGAAGAGAAAGAATAACAAGACTGGGAATCAGCCTTTGGAAGCTCATGTCTAGCTTAACTGCAGGACCAGGGGTTCTTCTCTGAGCACAGTTTTTTTATCTGAAAAATGAGCAGCTACTGATCCTACAGATCATTTTAGCTTTTGAATTCTGTGACCATGTAGAACTTTACTCTAATTTTAAAATGTTAATGTTAATGTAATCCCCTTCAATGTCCTTATACTCTTATATTCTCTATAAGAAATAATTTTATTTAATACAATTTAATGTAATCATATAGTTGGTCTTTAACTATCATAGTATATCTTAGTAATTTGAGGGGATGTATGTGTATAAAAGTTAAAAACCAGAAGCCTTCAAAATTTACCTACTTTTTATTTAACACAGGAGATACTTGAAGATATCAGAAGATTGGTGTGTGGTTAATCTAGATTTTAATTATAAACTATTTAAGCAACGTAACACTTTTGGGCACAGATGCATTCCACATGCCTACATTCCACCTTCTAAGAGGACTCCAGAAGTTGGTATAAATATGATAGAGCCCATAATGTTAGTGTAGGTAGGGAAATAAGACATGAGCAGAGGAACTGTGGAATGGGCAGTGTAAACAAAGGGGATGCTAAGTAAGAAAACATACTGTAACAATAACAAGATAAGGGTAATTGCAAGTGTCACAGAATGTTAGCTTAGGTAGGAAAGTGAGACATGAGTAGAGGAAATACAAAAACGGGCAGCATGAATAAAGGAGATGCTGAGTAACAATAACAAGATAAGGGTAACCACAAGTGTCATAAGAAACATAACAGAAACAACACAGGGCACATTCTGGATGTTGTGATTTCCCCCCCATCCCTCCCCCCTGCCCCTCAGCGTGAGCTTTGGGTGCCAGGCCTAACCATGTAAGGTGAAAGACACCCCCACCCGATGGCAGGGAAGAGACAGCATCCCCATTGGTCAAGAAAAAAGGGAGAAGAGACATCATGAAAGGAGGTGAGGCCAAATGAGAGAAAAAGGTTTGGCACATATATCTCAGAGCCACTGTTTGTTTAAAAGTGTGCCCACTTCTACCCTTTTAGGAAAGTACCATTGCTTACTAATAAACTTCTTTGCTCCCTGATTTAAACTTCTGTGTCCATTGCTTTCATTCTTCTATCACGAGGAGACAAGAACTGAGGTGTTCATATCAACTGCTGGTAACAATATTAGCCAGTTTCCTGATTGGGATGAAAACAGAGAAACAAGTTTGTTTTGAGAGTTAAAAACTTGGGAGTTCTTTAGGATACTACCCAATTTGAAAATTTAAGGCCAGAGATTGTTCAGTATGTAAATGTCTTCATTTTGTAGTATGTAGCAGCAGATGTTTCCTGTTCACCTTCGTGTTTTTCCTTGTGAAGTGCTCAGAGTGAGCCCTCATAACCAGGTTTAGGTTTTTACTTTGAGGCAATCTGGGTATAATTTTTTTAAATTCTAGGAATAATTTTAAGGAAAATGATTCTTAATGTTAAGCTTCATAAACACACCAAATTCATCATCTGTACTGGAAGTGATTTCTCAGGCAAAATGACTTTGTTGGTATTTTTGCATTTATTTTGTGTAATTCTAAATTACCATTTTGCAGAGTATGAAATTCATGATAAATGTTTAAATTCACTAATTAATAAAATACCTTCACATATAAAAATCTATGTGCACATTATAAAACATTAAGTAAAGATGTTACTTTTATAAATGTATGTAAAAACATACATTATTTTAATGTAAATGTTTATGGAAATTAATAAGAAAATACTAAGTAAATTACATGTAATAAAAGTAGAGAGAGTTTACTCAAGAACAAAAGCAAAGTGGTAAATAACTGAATCTTTTTGTTTGTTTTTAAGAGACAGGGTCTTGTTTTGTTGCCCAGGCTGGAGTGCAGTGGCTGTTCACAGGCACAGACCCAGTGTACTGCAGCCTCAAATTCCTGGCTTTAGGTGATCCTCCTGGCTCAGCTTCCTGAGTAGCCTAGTCTGTTTTTGGCACCAAAAACAAAAAAAAAACACAACAACAACAAAAAAAGAAAAGAGTACAATCTTCAGTGTGTCAAAGGTGACATTAGTCATGAGGTTTTTCTGTAGAGATTTTTTCCAAAAATTCTCTTCCAAAACCTCCCTTTACAGTAAAGTGAGGTACGAATGTTATGGGATTAGAAGAAAATATTTGGTGTTAGTTTATAACTGACTTATCTACAAATCCAGTTTCTTGATTGTTAATCTGGTATTTGAACAGTTTTGTATAGGTACTGTAGTTTTTATTGATAGTAAATTGTAATTTTAAAGAGCATTCCTGGTTCTTTGTCACAATTTTATGTATAAATGGAGATTTCAATTCATAATTAATTCCCTGTGTCTGGTTCAGTTGTATTATGTTCATGGTCCACTTGTTTGAAAAGCCTTTGAACTAGAGCAGGAATTACGATTTTAATAAAAATTTACTTGTCAGTTGTCATTTTCTTCTTCTTGAAAATTATAGAGAATTAGAAGAACACTTTCTGAGTGTATCTTCATTTTGAAATTTTAATGCAACAAATGACTTTCAAGATCGAGAAAGGTTTTCATCAAGTTATTTGCATCATAAACTGCGTAGTTGAATTTATAATAAGATTCACCACCAGTTTATTTCACTAGCCAAGATCACAGTAGGGTACCGTGCTGTAACATGTAATAAAAGCTGACACAGTATATCAGTGTGGTTGCTTATTGTCTTCTGCACAGGCCTAGACCTGTCTATTCTTATGTGATGTGCAGAATTGAATGATTAAGTCATTGGTTTTGATGAAAATGATTTTTAAAACTATGAAATACTGGTATTTAGAAATTAAAAAAGCATATTGTTTTGGAATACTAAAAACTGGTATAGCCATCAGTTATTATGATATGTAAATCAAGGTAGAGATTGGTAGTTACATGAAAGTTGAAGGATTTAGAATGTTGGTAAACCCAGCACCGAGATTTTTAATCTACTTTCTAATACATACAAAACTTTGTTTCTTGTTCAAGTGAATTGTTAGTTTTTTGTTTTTTTTTTTGAGACAGAGTCTTGCTTTGTTGCCCAGGCTAGAGTGAGTGCCATGGCATCAGCCTAGCTCACAGCAACCTCAAACTCCTGGGCTCACGCAATCCTACTGCCTCAGCCTCCTGAGTAGCTGGGACTACAGGCATGCACCACCATGCCCGGCTAATTTTTTCTATATATATTAGTTGGCCAATTAATTTCTTTCTATTTATAGTAGAGACGGGGTCTCGCTCTTGTTCAGGCTAGTTTCGAACTCCTGACCTTGAGCAATCCTCCCGCCTCGGCCTCCCAGAGAGCTAGGATTACAGGCGTGAGCCACCGCGCCTGGCCGAATTGTTAGTTTTAATTGCAAAACTTTTTAGGCTGTCCAACAATGTAAACTCAATAACATATATAAAATAAAACATATTTGTACTTAAAGCATATCATATTCTTTTTTTTCATCTTTTTCTTTCTTTTTCCTTTGAATGCATTACATTTATTGGTTGTAGCCTTCTATAAAACAGGCTCTGCTCATCAGAGTGATTCTTTATTGAGAAATATTAATATGTAGACATTTTAATAAGTACTCATTTTATTTAAACTAATACAATATCAGTGGGCATAAGGTCTTTTAAATGATTGTAAAGTTAATAATGAATGATATACTGTTTTGAGATGTTTAGCATAAATCTCATTTATCTATTTTTTTCTTCTTATTAGGCAAGAAGTTATGAAATGGAATGGATGGGGATATAATGATTCCAAATTCCTCTTCAATAAGAAGGGCCAAATTGAGTTGACTGGGAAAAGGTAACCTGGATTTGTTTACTTCTTCTTTTGTTCCATCTTTTCCTCTTTCTTTCTACAAATAATTTAAACATACATAAAAATATAATCATCCCTCTTCCAATTTAAAAAATTGTCAACATTTTGCCATAATTGCTTCTTTTGTTTTCCTGTAATATTTCAAATTCTGACATTGTCAAGTCACCTCTAAATATTTATATATATATTCCTTAAAAAATAAGGACCTAATATAAGCAGTCATCTGATACCATCATATCTTCAGAATAACAAATATTTTATATCTAATTATCCAGTCCATATTTACACTTCTCTAATTGTCTCACAAATGCCTTTTATAGGTAGTTTATTTGAATCAGACCCAAATAATGTCTACAACCACCTTACCACCCAATCCCCATTGGTTTGTTGAAAGCAACTTTATGTTTAAGTGCGGTAATTTACCTCTGAGCGTGTGTTACTATGAAAGGTGAATAGTGAGTGTTAGGTCCGTGTGCATGTAAATAATATTTTAAAAATTAGTTTCTGAGATATATTAAAGAAGAAGTGATGAAGAAAGATCAGTTATTTGTGATAGTGTTCATATTTCTGAAATGTTTTGGGTAGATAATGTGTTGGTAAGAATTATGAAGGATATCTATTCAATCATACCTCAATAAAGCTGGAAAAAATTTAAAAGAATTCTAAAAATAATAATTTTTTATTATCATTGCTTGTTCTAGATGTGGATAGAGTTGTAAAATGATTTCTTAGTTGATTTTAAGTAATACTGCCCCTGCCAAAGCTGTGTTTTTGGCTTGTCTATTGAATTTTGATACAACTTTTGAAAGGGCAGCAAGTACAAATATGTAATACTCGTATGCTGGCTCTATAAAAAAAATTAAAAGTTGAGACAAAGTACAAAATTGGATTAGATGTATTATAAATATATTCTAGTATTGCACTTTGATTTAATATCTATTGGGCATTAGGTTAATTTTTTTTAAACTTATATGCTTATATCAACATATTGAGTTGTCAGCAAAGAAATAAGTTTTATTCCTTTGGAAAAGTTATTTATTTCCTTTTCATTGCAGTGTAATCAAGCCATTTTTCTGACTTATATGTATTTTGACCTAAAATAAAACCTCAGGAGTAGTGATTTGGAACTAATCTTTTTTTTTTTTTTTTTTGAGACAGAGTCTCACTTTTGTTGCCTTGGCTAGAGTGAGTGCCGTGGCGTCAGTCTAGCTCACAGCAACCTCAATCTCCTGGGCTCAAGCGATCCTCCTGCCTCAGCCTCCCAAGTAGCTGGGACTACAGGCATGCACCACCATGCCCGGCTAATTTTTTGTATATATATTTTTAGTTGGTCAATTAATTTCTTTCTATTTTTAGTAGAGACGGGGTCTCGCTCAGGCTGGTTTTGAACTCCCGACCTCGAGCAATCCGCCTGCCTCGGCCTCCCAGAGTGCTAGGATTACAGGCTTGAGCCACCGCGCCCGGCCTGGAACTAATCTTAATGAAAGTATGAAGATGTATATTACAATTTTTTTTAATAAGACAAATAATACTGTCTATGTTCTTATTCCCATCCCTAAGTCTGACTGGGTAGCATGCAGCTGGAAACTTAGTTGAGAAGTTGTATCATTCAGGTAGAAGGGATTACTGGTTAAAATTAAATATACCAGTGTTCTAAGTGTAAGTCTTTTATTTTTTAAATAGTCTTTTATTTTTTAAGAGTAATGACTAGTACAGTAGAAACATCCATGTGGAGACTGCCTTTTCAAAATCTTCTGAGGAAAAATAAATCTTCTGAAGTTAAAAAAATAACTTTCTTTTCGGACACTGTGCTCACATCCATCTCTGTCTGTCTGTCTGTCTTTGAACCTTGAATGTACAGCATTTCTGGAAGGGGGTGGATAGTCATTTGTATTTTAGCAGTTTTCTATGCTGTAGGCTATGTACTGTATTTTGAAAGTGGTCACCTTTTTATTTTACAGGTGATGTTATTTGTGAATGATAGGATTCACAAAGATCTCAGAATGATTCTGTCATGAATATCAAAGATCTGTATTTTACAGAGATGCAAAGTAATTGTACATTTAAAATGTAAGGGTACAGTAGTAAAATCTAATTGTTCCAAATTGGTCTTTTTGTAGGGCATTACTAGCACATAGTAGCACATGTATTATAAACAGCTTCCCAGAATTTATACTTTTACCTCACTAACGTGAAGAATATTTTATATGCTAAATGACTAACTTTAGTTGTTTTAGCTATGAGTCTCATACTTGTTGTCATTCTAATTTCTGTAGATTTATGAAAAAGGTATTATATAATACCTAAATTCAAACATAGCATTTTGGCTTGATTTTTAGCACTTGAGATATTTAATCATTATTTTTTCTTCTTTTCTGCTATGATTTTTATCTTGCTAACCTTTAGGTAAAGATTGGTTTGAGAATTTTAGATAGTATTTTTGTTGTATATGAGGCTAACATAAGAGATGACATTCACTCAGAGCTCATGCTGTGTAATTGTTAAAATTATGTAACCAAATGGGTGCTCTCTGTCACTTCAAATTAAAAATTCTTTTTGAGGCCGGGCGCTGTGGCTCACGCCTGTAATCCTAGCTCTTGGGAGGCCGAGGCGGGCGGATTGCTCAAGGTCAGGAGTTCAAAACCAGCCTGAGCAAGAGCGAGACCCCGTCTCTACTATAAATAGAAAGAAATTAATTGGCCAACTGATATATATATAAAAAATTAGCCGGGCATGGTGGCGCATGCCTGTAGTCCCAGCTACTCGGGAGGCTGAGGCAGGAGGATCGCTTGAGCCCAGGAGTTTGAGGTTGCTGTGAGCTAGGCTGACGCCACGGCACTCACTCTAGCCTGGACAACAAAGTGAGACTCTGTCTCAAAAAAAAAAAAAAAAAAAAAAAAAAAAAAATTCTTTTTGATAGGGCCCAACATTGGCTCCTTTCATAATGAATTTTGATTATAAACATATATTTACTTTTGGTGCAGTTTTATCATCACCCACTGGCTGCTGCTGCTTTTTTTTTTTGGTTATTTTCTGAAATTAAAGTAATCTTTCGAGGATAGTTGCTAAAAGCTTCTGTATTTATTCAAGCTCCAGTGAAATGAGTGGGAAATACAGTTTGCCCTCCATATCTACAGATTTTGCATCCATAGATTCAACCAACGAGGATAGAAGAAATATGAAAAAATGACAATACAATAAAAGAGAATACAAATAAAAAATGTGGTATAACAACTATTTATATAGCATTTACATTTTTTGAAGTATTATAAGTAATGTAGAGATGATTTAAAATATATGAGAGGATGTGTGTAGTTTATATGCAAATACCATTCTATTTTATTTAAGGGACCTGAGTATCTGTGGATTTTATTATCTCTGGGAGTCCTGGAACTAATCCCCCATGGATACTGAGGGAGGACTGTAATTTTGAGCAAAAGTATTTCATGTTGTGCATTTTAAATAGTTTGCAAGACACAGATGTTAAGATCAGTATATAATCTATTCTAATCTAGTTTCAGTATTGATTTAGTTGTTCTTTGATCTGGAATATATAGTGACTATTAGAGTCACTCTTTTTTTCTCCACTTAAAAACACAAAACAAAACAAATAAAAAAAGCTATAGAGGCCGGGCGCGGTGGCTCACGCCTGTAATCCTAGCTCTCTGGGAGGCCGAGGCGGGCGGATTGCTCGAGGTCAGGAGTTCGAAACCAGCCTGAGCAAGAGCGAGACCCCGTCTCTACTATAAATAGAAAGAAATTAATTGGCCAACTAATATATATAGAAAAAATTAGCCGGGCGTGGTGGCGCATGCCTGTAGTCCCAGCCACTTGGGAGGCTGAGGCAGCAGGATTGCTTGAGCCCAGGAGTTTGAGGTTGCTGTGAGCTAGGCTGATGCCACGGCACTCACTCTAGCCTGGGCAACAAAGCGAGACTCTGTCTCAAAAAAAAAAAATAAAAAAAAAAAATAAAAATAAAAAATAAAAAAAAAAAAAGCTATAGGAGGACTTCAGCCACCATCTTTGAAAAAAATAATTTTGATTTTACCTCATACCATATACGTAAATCAATTCCAGATGGATTATAGACTTTAAATGTATAAGCTTAAAACTGTAAAACTGCTAGAAGAATACACAGAATATTTTTCCAAGTTTAAGGTAGGTAAAAAACAGAACCAAATGCATTACTTTACAAAGGAAAAAATTATCAATTAAACAACATTAAAATATAAAACGTCTTTTCATTCATAGACTGTCTTAAGAGAGTGAAAAGGTAAATCACAAAGGAAAAATGTTTAATACATATACTCTTGATTCCATAATATATAAAGACTTCTTATATATTAATGAGAAAACAATAAACCAATGGGAAAATGAGCAAAAGACTTGAACTGGCATTTAAAATACAGGATATCCAAGTGGACAATAGATATAGGAATAGATGTTCAATCTCATAAGTAATCAGTAAAATTCAAATTAAAACTCTAATGAGATAACCAGTAGAATGTCTCAGAGTTTCAATTATAGAATTTCTATTGTGTTTATCTTTATAGTTTATTTCTCTGCTGAGATTTTTTTTTTGTTACTCACTGGGAGAATATTTTCTGTTTGTTAGCATAGTTATAGTAGCTGCTTTAAAAACCTTGTGTACTATTTCCAGTATGTTGGGGCATCTTGGTGTCAGTTGTTAATTGCCCTTTCTCTTGATTATGGATCATGTTTTCTTGTTTGTTCATGTCTAGTAATTTTGGAGTGTGTCTTTGGAATGTGTTTTGCATTATATCTTATGGGTACTCTGGATTCTGTTACATTCCTCTGAACAGACCTTTTTTTCTTTTTTTTTTTAAATCAGGCAATTAACTTGATTAATCTTAGATTCCAAATCTGTCCCTCTGGGCGGGGGGCAAGCAGCTAGATTGTTAAATTCTTTTAAGCTTAACTGGGCTGCTTCAAAGACTTTAATATATACTCCATACATGTGTCATTCTGGGTCAGCTAAACATTTGAAGAGAGTTAGTACATAGGCCCTCTCTGACTCTTTTCTTTCTGTGATTTCCCTGGATACTTTCCAAATGCAGTATTCGCCCAGACATTCTCCTCTGGTTCTTCAAGCCAGGAAAACTGTAGGTTTTCAGCAGTTTTGTTACCTTTATGGTATCAGCTAAGGCCTGTCCTAAGGCTAAAAACCTATTTATAAAAAACAAAGCAAAACTAGAAAGTCATGTGGTGCTTTTTTCCTTCTTCTAAGTATATAATACTCCTTTCCCCTATTTTTGCCTGCTTTTGAAAATCAGTCTGTACTGCCTTTGGATAGCTGGGTTTTGTTTGTTTTATTTTGTTTTTGTCCAGAGTTTATAGTTGCTTGTGGGAGAGTTTGCTTGATAGAAGCTGCTTGACCATTACTGAAAGAAGAATCTAAACTTTAAATTTAAATGAAGATACTTTGCTCTAATATTTTACTTTCCTTGTACCCTAGGTACCCTCTTAGTGGCATGATTTTACCGACTTTTAAAGAATGGATCCAAAATGCCCTTGGAGTAAATCTGGAGCATAAAACTACCTCTAAAGTAAGTAAGTAAGAATGATTATTAACATGCTTACCTGTGTTTCTTATATTGGTCTTGTTAGGTCATTAGGGGCAGGTTTTTAGTTCACAGATCTAGTTTCTAATCTCAGAATTTATCTGAGATGTATTTGGCAAACTTTTCATATTCTCTGAGCCTTTGTTATTTTAATTTGAGAAGTGGGAGTAATAACTATACTATCTGTCACAGGGTAGTAATGAAGTGCAAATTATTTACTTTTCCTGAGAGCATTTTGTTATAAAAATATAAGTTGCTGTTATTTTTAGATTATTTAATAGATTGACAGCAATCTAGGATTAATATAACTAAAATAAAAATTTAATTTTACATTCAGTATTAGAACATTTAGAATATTTGAAGAATTACAAAATGAAAATTTGATTAAGATATGAGTGATAGAGAATTTCAGTTTATATAGTTTCACTTTTCTGAAAGTGAGGTTAGAAAACTTTAAACTGTATACATATGAAACTAATGAAATATTTATCACTTCTACATGCTATTATTCTACATGTCTCTTACTGCATATAAGTTCCATAAGTATATACGGGCTATATCTTCAAATATATTCTCCACTGTATCTAACATGTCATTAAGAAGTATAGGTATTAGTATTAGGTTTATTTATAAATCCATAGTTATTTAATGCTAGTTATTAAATTAAGCTGAACAATTAATTCAATTCCTCCTCTCAAACCAAAGTCTTTTAACTTTTTTTAAACGTCTCTTTTTCATCTCTTAAATTCTCTCTCTCTCTGTCTCTCTCATTTGCAGTTACTTGTTTTTGACATTGATACAATCTGCATACCATATTAAAAATTTCACCAGGTTTAGATGCACTCCTTTTTTTCTGCTTTTGAGCCCTTTTCAGTTTTTAATGACTTAAACATTAGTATATTTTTTTGAGTTTTTTGGTCATTTGCTTCTACTATAGGATAAATTTCATGAGGTCAAGATTTTTTTTTCTATTTAACTCACATTTGTATCCCCCCAGGGCCTAGAACAGTGCCTAGCTTATAGCAGGCACTCAATAAATATTTATTATATGAATGAATATAGTACCTTAATGAGAGACTTAGAATATAGAAGTATCATATGTTTTTATTTATATATTCTTATATAATACTTCCTTTTTTTCCAAATACTATATTATAGCTTTTTTCCCCCAATAGCAGATTGATTTGGCCAGCCATTTATAGACTTCTTCCTATTTACTATGCATGCTATTAGGTGCTTTTCACAAAAATTATCACATTTAACCTTCCTTATGTTAACCCTATATGTTTGGTGGTGATAATCTCATTTAACAGATGAAGAAGCTAAGTAAGGCTCACAGAATTTGGGTGACGTGCCCAGTGACATATAGTTTTAACTTTAAAGTTGAGAATTAGATTTCAAGTTACCTGTTACTTGAAGTTGTGTATCAAGTTTATAATTATGGTGTGAGCTTTAAACTTTAAGCAGCTCATAAAAATGTGTTTATTACTTGTTGTGAGGCTTTCTGTTAATCATTTTTAAATGGTAATTGAAGAATAAGAAATACTAAATTTTATCTACAGGTAAAAATGTAGATAATGCAAGTCAAGTAGCTTTCTTCTGTCTCCTTAATGTAAAACTGAAGATTTGAGACTTTGATATCTTTCCTGTTCTTGATTATGGTCTTTAGAAATAATGAAAAGGTGGGCCATAGAAGCAGAGGAAACATAGGGCCTGTATAACTTATATTGTAGAATATGATTAACTAGACCATTTGTTATTTGTTACTGTCACAAAGTTGGTTTCTGTATGCATTACTTGATATTTTCCTCTGCTTCTGTCTTATTTTAGATGAAAAAAAATCTACATTTTGTTGTCATTCTCCCTAAGAGAGGTATTCAAAATTTATTGTCTAAAAATAAGTCAAAGAAGCCAATTTTATTTTTTAGGCATCCTTAAATCCTAGTGATGCACCTCCTTCTATTGTAAATGAAGATTTTCTTCATGACCTTAAAGAAACTAATATTTCATATTCACAAGAAGCAGATGATCGAGTATTTAGAGCTCATGGTAAGCTACTTTATATTAACACTATTTATTTTTAATTTAAAAATTTTCTATAATTTAAGATGTTTTTGCATTTTTTTCTTTCTTAAACCACAAAACAGGTCATTGTGTTCATGAGATATTTTTGCTCAGGGAAGGAATGTTTGAGCGAATTCCTGATATAGTTCTATGGCCAAGTAAGTTTTTCTCTCTTTGCATTATTAATTTAATATTGTTAAATCTTAAGTAAAGTTAGTACTGGAAGTATATACTTTTTAACCCATGAGTTGTAAAAAATACAAATATACTGAAGGCCAAGAAGTTCTTTCTTGACCTGACTGTCTTGAACTGTTGGATTTAATGGTTGATTTTGTTGTTGATGATAGTCTTCATTTTAAATGTAAATAATTGGAGGTCAATGGGAAATTTTTTTTTGGCTAATTTGGAAGCTTAGTGAAATTAGTATTAATCAGTGATATATTTAGGTATGTAGAAACTGTTAACATAATTGATTACTGTAAACTAACAATAGTAATTTGTTGACATCAGCTTGTGGGCTCAAAAGCATGGTCTAATGGTGAAACAAGTTGATTAAAACTTATATATTCTGCAGTCAAATGTTCTACCCCTGAGCTATACTCCCTAAAACTTATATATTCTATATATACATACTGTATTTGAAATGAGTAATTAAATTTTGAGAACTTAATTATTTAGATTTGGCTTGGGATAGAGAATGGATAAACTTTCTATTATTTTGCTCTTGGTGAGGATTAGGCACTATATTTATGTACATGGTTTCTTTTTTAATTCATCTCTTTTAGAAGACACTTTAAAGCAGGGTAGATATATTGTTTCTTGCTGTCCACTGTTGTGTTTTTAAAAACTTCCATTGATTTTCTGATTCTTTTTCTTGTCAGATCATCTTCAGAATATATGGAGTATTTTATTTTTCAAAAAATTGGCTCAGGCTGGGCACAGTGGCTCACGCCTGTAATCCTAGCACTCTGGGAGGCCGAGGCGGGAGGATCGCTCAAAGTCAGGAGTATGAAACCAGCCTGAGCAAGAGCGAGACCCCGTCTCTACTAAAAATAGAAAGAAATTAATTGGACAACTAAAAATATACAGAAAAGAATTAGCTGGGCATGGTGGTGCCTGCTTGTAGTCCCAGCTAGTCGGGAGGCTGAGGCAGAAGGATTGCTGGAGCCTAGGAATTTGAGGTTGCTGTGAGCTAGGCTGATGCCACAGCACTCTAGCCTGGGCAACAGAGTAAGACTCTGTCTCAAAAAAAAAAAAAAAAAAAAAAAATTGGCTCATTCATGGACTCTCAGTTCTTAGATGAGCTCCTTCTACTTTACAGGGACTGAGGGAAAAATTACACTTTAATATGGGAGCAGGAGGGAGGTGAGATACACAGAAGGAAAATCGAAGAGCATATGTGGCAGAGATGAAATTATGTTTCTGATACTTATGATGCATATTCTTCTGTGCACTTGGAATAGTTATGAAATAAGTCTTCTGACTGTTAGTTTACTGTAGAAATTTGGCTGTTCCTGAGGAAAGGAAAAGGATATCCTAAAATAAAAGAAATATTTCTGTTTTGCCTGCTCGCGTTTTTGTAGCTTTAGTCTACTTCTCTACTAGGGTTGTGGGGAAGGTTCATTCCATTTTTTATTGAAAAACACAAAAGCAAAATTTAACAATTTTCAACCTAATAGACTTTTCGTTGATATGTCATGAGAAGAATGTTCAAGTGTACCTCCTAGGTATTTTCTTCATTTTCTTTGAATATTAAAATACTAAGAGCTGGGCATTTACCTGTAGTCTCAGCTACTCCAGAGGCTGAGGTGAGGGTATCGCTTGAACCCAGGGGATTTTGAGTTCAGCCTGGGTAACATAGACCGGTCTTTGAAAACAAAACTGAAAGAATACCAAAGTGGGAGTATGTGTCTTGTTTTAAGATGTCCAAGAATTCTTTTTTTTTTTTTTTTGTACAGAATTCTTTTTTTTTTTTGTCTCTGTTGCTCAGGCTAGACTGTGGTAGCATCATGATAGATCACTGTAAAACCTCAAACTCCTAGGCTCAAGCAATCCTCCTGCCTCAGCCTCCCAAGTAGCTGGAACTACAGGCACATACTATTACACTTGGCTGATTTTTCTATTTTTTTTAGAGATAGGATCTCACTGTGTTACTCAGGCTGGTCTTGAATTCTTGGCCTCAAAACGGTCCTTCCATCTCAGCTTCCCACAGTGCTGGGATTATAGCATGATCTACTATGCTTGGCCCTCAAATAATCTTAAAAATCCAGATTTAGGAAACAGATGGTGTTAGTCAGTTATTGAACAGAAATTTCTTTGCTTTGTGAAATCCTTCCCATTTGGTTGGTTCCCTCATACCTTTGCTCTTCCATTTTTTTTCCATCCCAGTTTCCAATTCAGTCCCTTATCAGTACTTACTGAGGTTTTGCAGTAGCCTTAAAGGTTTTCATGCCTCATGTTTCTTGTTTTTTCAAGCCTCCCATACACTTTTGAGAGGTTAATTTTTCTAAAATGATCTCTTTGTCATCTTGTTCCATACTTCAAGAATCTGTATAAATGGTATATTCCTGGTTGAATCATGTTTATAATTTTATTTTGTTGAATCTTCTAGTTTAAGGATTTCTTTGAAATAGTTTGTTTCCCAACAAGTTATTTGTTCACTGAGGCCTTTCTTTAAACTTTAATGGAAATTTCCTATTGCTGATAAAGTTCAGGGTTTTCTTTGCATTAAGGCAAGTTTTGAGACAATGTGGAAATTTAAGGCAATGTGATACTCCATAAAGACTGTAGTTGTCTTTAAGTATGACTTTAATCTGAATTCTATATGTTGTTTTAATGGGATTTCTAGGACTTGTCTAAGAGTAAGTACTTATATATACAACCTACCTGATTTGAAGAAACAGAATTTGTCACCATTGTGACCTTTACACAGTATGGGTAGATCTACCTTTCATTTAGTTTGGGCAAATAATCACTCATATAATGCATATTGTCAGTGGTAAGTATGCTTGTAAAACTTAGAATTTCCATTAGCAATAAGATATTTTAAAAAATTGCTTATTCAATTTAGTATTAAATTCTTTTATTTATTTATTTTTTTTGAGACGGAGTCTCGCTCTGTCACCTGGGCTAGAGTGCTATGGCATCAACCTCACTCACAGCAACCTCAGACTCCTGAGCTCAAGCAATTCTCCTGCATCAGCTTCCCAAGTAGCTGAGATTACAGGCACACCACCATGCCCAGCTAATTTTTCTATTTTTAGTAGAGACAGGGTCTCTCTCTTGTTCAGCCTGGTCTCGAACTCCTGACCTCAAGTGAGCCTCCTGCCTCGGTCTCCCAGAGTGCTAGGATTACAGGCATGAGCCACCGTGCCTGGCCTCAGTATTAAATATTTACACATTATTTTCAGCAGCCTAAATATCATAACTTCAGGCCTGAGAAAATGCAGGCTAGAATACTGTTCTACATGCTTGAGGATAAGCAGTGAATAAAACAAAAATCGTTGTTCTCAGGTGCCATACAATTAATTGGGGTGGAGGGAGGGAAGCCGATGATAAAATATATAACATAATGGGAAGCGGCTGTAAAGAAAAGTAAAGTATATAAGAAGGTAGAGTGGAAAAGGGTAGTAGATAGGGGATTGCTATTTCAGATAACATGGTCAAGTAAGGCTTTTGAGTAGGTAGCATTCCTAGAAGGTAGTTTTTCCTTGTTAAAAGTTCTTAATTAGACATCTTTGGGCATTTTGTTATTAATTAACTAGTATTCCATTTAGTAAAAAATTTTACCACAAATTCTAAGCTTTATAAATTTAATCTGAAAGTTGGAAAATGGATTTTTGTTAAAAATGGAAGAACACAGACATTTATTCTTAGCTTTAAGCGAACCAGAGAAATGATAATTGCAACTTTTATAGAACAGCATTTTTGCTTTCATAAATGGATATCCATTTGTCTATTTTCCTTAGCATCCTTGTTTCCCTTTCAGACTTTTAGCAACTAATACTGGGTTTTTGCATAGTTTTCTTGCCTCAACTCTCTCACCTTTATGTCATTCCATATTCTATCAGGAGATTGATTTTTCTAAAATAATGTCTTTGCCATTTTGTTCCCCTACTTAACAACCTCCACTAATGTTCTATTGCCAGTCAAGTTATGTCTTAGTACTTCTTTCTTGGCATTTAAAAATCTTCCAAAGTCAGGTTTTTGTTACTTATGTAACTCTTACGCTGATAAATAGAACCTTTTGATTCTGTACAATAGAAAGGAATTTATGTACAGTATATTTTCAACATTTGTTTAAAAAAAAGAATAAAGAATCATCAGTGGTGCTAAAATTAGTGGGTGAAAGTATGATGAGAAACATGATATTTATGTAGTCTAAGTATCTCCCTGCACTTAATAATTTCAACAGGAAATAAATATACTACCCTTATGGTGGGAAACCTAGCAGACACTACCTAACCAAATGATGAAAGTTAACATTACCAGAAATGAGACATGACTGTATCAGTGTGCCTTCAGATGTAATGCACTGGAAAAGGCACAATATCACTTCTGTGGAATTCCTTCCAAAATGTACAACCTGAATTTAATCATTTAATCATATACAAACCCAAATTGAGGGACATTTTATGGGATAACTGACAAGTGTTGTTCAAAAGTATCATGGTCATGAAAGTCAAAGATAGATTAAGGACATGCCTATCTTTAAAGAAGACTAAGAGGACATGACAACTAAATGTATTGTATGATCCTGGATTTGATTCTGGTCTGACAAAGAGGACCTTAGTGGGATAATTGGCAAAATTTGAATAATATCTGATGACTAGTTAATTGTATTGTAGTAATGTTAATTGCTTGGTTTTGATAATTGGACTATAGTTTTATAAGGTGTTAATATTCAGAAATATGGGCTGAAGGAAAATTTCTGGACCATTTTTGTAACTTTTTTTAAAGTCTGAAATTATTTCAAAATGAAAGTTAAAATAAAGTATGTTTTTATACAGCTATTTAATGTGTTAATGAGTGAATAAGTAAAGGAAAAGTTTAGATGCTTAAGAACTTCATAATCCATATTTTGCAGGGATACCCAGATTTTATTCATGCTGCTATGATTAATTTGTTTTCCCTTTTTTCAACAGCATGTCATGATGATGTAGTTAAGATTGTGAATCTAGCGTGCAAATATAACCTTTGTATCATACCAATTGGTGGTAGGTATTATGCCTTTTGAATTTTAATATGATATAAATTTGTTCTGTTTAAAATATTTGTATTTTAAAAATTTGTGTCATCCCAGTGAAAGGATATATTATTGTAATTATGATGTGGTTATTCTTAAATTGGTTCATGGTGCTCATTTGTGTTCTCAGAAAGTCTATATAAACTGAGATGTGGTGTACCATTAGTTTATGGCTTTTTCCTATTAGATCCAAGGTGAAATTGTGATTTAATGCCTAAATAAGAAAATGTTCCTGCTTTAGTAATTACTTCCTAACCTGTATGTTTATGGAAAGAATTTTATTTTTCAAAAGCTAAATACAAATACACTTAATATAAACCTTTAAGAAGCAGAGTAAACATAGAACACTATGCAGATTAGAAGATCAACCAGTACAATGATGACCAAGTCAATAATATCTTTTAATATAGAAAACTAACATTGTTTTCTATTTTAAGATGAGTTTGACATCTTGACCTTTCTAACTGCATTGTTTTTAACAACTTACACAAGCCAAAGGAAATTATCTTCACCAACCCAATTGGCATTAATGGAATCAATTTATTAATGAAACACCAACAATTCTAGAAGCTCCAGATTCTCTCTTCAGCTCATACTTTTTGTTGAATTCATGCAAAGAAGGTACTACAATGCCACTTATTTGAAATATTTTTCTGATTTCAAAGGACTGTGGCAAGGAAATAGTGGTTACTGATCGCAGGCATCATGTTCTTAACTGACAGTTTATGATCTCACATTGTAAAATTAAGCTGAACCTTTACATATTAACACCCCTTCTTGTGGAAGGTGACTGCCACATGTTTTCTTCTATGCAAAATGTATGGAAATACCAATTAAGAATTTATTCTGATATCTGGTGGTTTAGATCTAGTTAGAACTGAGAACATCATATTATTATTTAATGGTATCAAGAAAGCCTGTTTTTCTTTAACAATAAATGTTAAGAGAAAACAGCAGTATATTGTTTAAATATTTCTATGTATTATTTATTCTATATAAAACACTTTTTCACCAAAGAACATATAAATTTGTTTTTAAATATTTTATAATCTAGACATTTTAAACTTGTTTCTATTCTCTTAAAGCCTTTTTGTACAAGAATATACTATTTTAAATGATAAATGAATCTCATAATTATGGTAGAAAGGAGGTAATGGTTATGTAGGATGGGTCTTTTTTCTTTTAAGCTACCTCTCCACATTAATCATTAGCTTAGAACTTTTCTAATCATGTTTTTGGAGTTCCACAAATTGCTAGGGACTTCACTTGAGTGTGCCATGTCCAAGGGATGGAGCCGTATCTCATTGCTTTCAGTTCCATAATATTGCTTCATTTTGGCATGCAGCATGAAATAAAGGTGAGTTTGCTTTTAGTGTGGTAGTATTTGCAAATTGTATTTTGCAAAGTAGTAATAGGTGTCACTTTCCCACTGGGCCTGTGTACACTTTATTAGGGTTTTTGCCCTAGAAATGTAGCTTAAACATATTTAAACATAAAATTGTTATTTCCTATTTTCGCAGGAGGAACAAGTGTTTCATATGGCCTGATGTGTCCTGCAGATGAGACAAGAACAATTATTTCTTTGGACACTTCACAAATGGTATATGATAATTTAAGATGTATTTGAAGATAGCTTCTGTTTAAAACATTGTTTTTATGGTCCACCTTAGTTATCAGGTGTTGTTGTAGACCTGTTGTCCATTTTGTTTTTAAATGTATTTTTTTTTTTGTTTTTTTTTTGAGACAAAGTCTCGCTCTGTTGCCATGGGTAGAGTGCAGTGACATCATCATAGTTCACTGCAACCTCAAACTCCTGGACTCAAACGATCCTCTTGCCTCAGCCTCCTGAGTAGCTGGGACTATAGGCGTGGGCCATGACACCTAATTTTTCTGTTTTTAGTAGTGATGGGGGTCTTGCTTTTGCTCAGGCTGGTCTCAAATTAAATGTATCTCATCATATCTTACTCCTGTTGTCAGTTCTCCAAAAGCTGAGTTCACTCTTACTCTTAGGCATATATCTTGATTCTATTTTACTAAATTGGTGTGTGAAATGGATACTTTGAGCAGCATGTATTGGAATATTGATCCACCAGATGACCTGATTTGTGTTATTAAAAAACAGAATGGATAATATTAGTTGAGGTTAATTTGAATCACCAAAACTTAACCTGTCCCTCAAATTTACACTAACATTTTTGATTGGGGATGAATAGAAGAGCTTACTAATTTTAATGATAGTATTGCATTCTGAAGTTTTGGCTCATTGTGGTCTACGGGTTGGATGTTGTGCCATGCTAAGGTTTTAATTTGAGTGTGAACTTTATCTTCATATAGTCAGCAATACTCTTGGTTACATATTCTTTAATTAAAATAAAATTTTTTTAACTTTTTAATTTGAAAGTTTTCCAAACACAAAAATAGAAGAGTTTACCCATTCTCTAGATTAAGTATTAATATTTTGTCATACCTACTGTATCTTTCTTTTTTTTTTTTTTTTTTTGAGACAGAGTCTCACTTTGTTGTCCAGGCTAGAGTGAGTGCCGTGGCGTCAGCCTAGCTCACAGCAACCTCAAACTCCTGGGCTTGAGTGATCCTTCTGCCTCAGCCTCCTGAGTAGCTGGGACTACAGGCATGCGCCACCATGCCCGGCTAATTTTTTATATATATATCAGTTGGCCAATTAATTTCTTTCTATTTATAGTAGAGACGGGGTCTCGCTCTTGCTCAGGCTGGTTTTGAACTCCTGACCTTGAGCAATCCGCCCGCCTCGGCCTCCCAAGAGCTAGGATTACAGGCGTGAGCCACAGCGCCCGGCCCATCCTTCTTTTTTTCTCTAGTATTTTTTAAGCAAATATTGATATGTTACTTTGTATCTAAATATTTCTCTCTCTTTAACAAAGGACATTTTCTCAAATTACTACTATAATATTATCACTCCTGGCAAAATCAAAAGTAATTCCTTATGTTACTTAATATTCAGTACACATCACATTTTCATTCTAAAAAAGTCTTTATTTTACAGTTCATTTGATCAAATGGGCATCCAGACAAAGCTCATATTAGCTTTTTGTTATTTCTGTTACATCTCACTTTATCTAAAAGCCTCCTCTTTCTTCTTTTTTTTTTTTTTTTGAATCTACTGATCTTTGAAGAAACTAGGTTGGTTGTAGTATCGAATTTCATATTTTGAATTTGTTTGTTGCTTCTTCTTGGTGTTATTTAACTCTTGCTCTAAGCCCTGTATGTCCTCTAAACTGAAGTTAGACATATAGCCTAGTTAGATTCAGACATGCAGACATAGGTTTTGTTTTTAAAGGAGGAACACTTCATGGATGGTGATGGGCTTTTTTTTTTAATGTCACATTAACATCAAGAGGGGGGGTGTATTAATAGCTGATCATCCCGCTTTTAGGGATGCTAAAATTGATTAGCAAATTCAGATGGTAACTGCCTGGTTATTTTACTTTAAGGTTCTCCATCAACCTTTCTCCTTATCCTAGAGTTTAAGAAAAGGTAATTTCCTTAGAGGACAGTTTAAGAATGTATTTGAAGATAGCTTCTGTTTAAAACATTGTTTTTATGGTCCACCTTAGTTATCATTAAAAAGACCTGTTGTCCATTTTGTTTTAAATGTTTGTGTTTTTTTTTGAGACAAAGTCTCGCTCTGTTGCCATGGGTAGAGTGCAGTGACATCATCATAGTTCACTGCAACCTCAAACTCCTGGACTAAAGCGATCCTCTTGCCTCAGCCTCTTGAGTAGCTAGGACTAAAGGCGTGGGCCATGATGCCTGACTAATTTTTCTGTTTTTAGTAGTGATGGGAGTCTTGGAATTCTGGAATAGGCTCTGGAATGTGTTTGAATTTCTGGCTCTTTACCTTACTGTGTGCAAATTTACCACTAAATCTGTTACTGAATGTGTAAAATAGAGATAGTAATACTTACTGCAGAAGGTTATTGTGCAGATTAAATGAGATAATATAAGAAAAAGTCTTGACACTGAGCAGATACTTAAAATTCTGTGGCAGAATTTTAAACATCAGGCTTCCAACCATTTGTTTTGCAGAGAACCCTTGTATATTTACTGCCTTTAACCTTGAACTGTCTGAAATATTATGATGGATGAGGGACACTTATAACTGTGATTTGCATTGAAGTCATGTCTATATAATTTTGTACAGTGTACTTCTGATATAATGTGTAGAAAATATAATGGGAATTAGATTCTCAGTTTTCTGCCTAAATATATATGGTAATACTAAGGCCAGTTGGCCTTAAAATTTTTGTTTTTCTCTTATTATTAACTTGGGTTGGTTTGTATATAGTAGATGTAAGAGGTCAGCCTATATATTTTCTTTAGGTTTTTCTGTGAGTGCCCATAAGGATGATTTTGTTCCCTCCCTCCTTTCATTTCTTTTTTCTACCATAAAATATGTTTAAACCCTTGATAGGTACAAGGTATATATTTAGCATGAGTATATAATTGCCTTAAGAGTCAGTCTGTTGGAAGAGAAGATATATATAAATTATTATAAGATATCAGATTTATACATTTTTTTGTCTTTTCACTGTATAGTTTAATAATGCATTCTTTTGTTTAGTTGCCATAGTACCAAGAGTCTGATTATACCATAATATAATCAGAGTTATATTGAAATTACTATTGTCTTATAGTGAGAGTATGAGTTTTATATAATGAAATAAATAAATTCACATACATCATCTCATTTCATATTTATCATAACCCTACGAATTAAATAGTGCAGTTATTTATATGTGTTCAAATTTGGAATTTAGACAGTGAATGCTATTTTTTTATTATCTGTTGTGTTCTTTCCTTTTTATTAGCTTGACTTACCTGCATTAGTTATTGCCATGAAATTGAACATATCAAAGTATGAAGAAAGCTTCCCTGGGGTCCAGCAAAAGATTCTATATATTATCTGATTGCTCAGTCAAATAGAAGGGGAAAGAAGTCTGCTTTTAATAGTAGAAGTAATTTATGGAGATTCATGTATACATAAAAATTAGGTCAAATAAGAATATTAAAAAACAGTTTTTATTGGCAGTCATATATATGGTAAATTGAGCCAGATGATATTCAGTTCCTTCTTTTGAGCATGAGGCAGGGATGTGCTTTGTTTTCTACATGAGGTCCCTGGTCCTATTCCGGATTGAAAATAAAGCAGAGATGGCATTTGCTATTTTCAAATGTCTTTGCAGGTGTTTTTTCCCCTAATTTCATGGTTGTTTTCTGATATTCTTAAATTAGATGTGATTGCTATCTTAACAATAGTGCAGATAGTGTATACAGAATTTCATGACTTCTATAGGCTAAGTTTTTTACATGCAATATCTCATTTAATCCTTATAGTAACCCTGTGAGTATGTATAATTTCTATCCACATATTACATATGAGGAAACAATAAGCTTAGACAGTTAAATAATTTGCCTAAGGTAGGGGATGAAGTTTAATTCAAATTATTAATGATATCTGAGTAAAGACAGACTCTATGTTTTATTTATTTATGAGACACGATCTCACTCTGTTGCCTGGGATAGAGTGCAATGGTATCATCATAGCTCAGTGCAGCCTCAAACTCGTGGGCTTACATGATCCTGCTGCCTTAGCCTTCCAAGTAGCTGAGACTACAGGTGCACACCACCACACCCAGCTAATCTTTAAAATATTTTGTAGAGACAGGGTATCACTATGTTTCCCAGGCTAATCTCTAGCTCCTGGCCTCAAGCAGTCTTCCCACCTCAATCTCCCAAAGTGCTAGGATTACAGGTGTGAGCAGTCTTGTTTTAAACCAACGCCTGCATAATATACTGTCTTTGTTACTTTGTCTGTTATGTTGTATAGTCAGGGATAAATGGAGCTTGTTTCCAGTGTGAGTGGTTAGGGGAAACCCTACTTGCTTAATTACTAACTTGTCACTTGTTGCTTTGAATTAGTAAGTTATATTTCCTGAGAAAATATCAGTAGTTCATGAAGCTCAGACTTCTTTCCTCCTTTGTAACAGAATCGAATCATCTGGGTTGATGAGAATAATCTGACAGCTCATGTAGAAGCTGGCATAACAGGACAAGAGTTGGAAAGACAGGTATGTTATTTCTTTAATTAACATTTTCAAAACTGCTGTGTCCCCTCTCTGAATGAACTGCTTTTCACAATACATTCATTCACTCAATGAATTTGTTCAGTTTCCATTGTCGCCTAGGCATTGAGCAAGTTGCTAAGTACATCATGATAGTGAATAAGACACCATCCTTTACCCTTGGGTGGCTTATGTTAGGACAGAAAGTTAGATAAATAGACAGTGATTTAGAGTGAGAATTGCTATGTGGAGGCTAAATGCAGGATATAATGGGTCATCAAATGGGGCTAGGCAAAGAATTGGACAAAAAAAGGTATCACAGAGAATGTGGCATTTAAAATGAGACTTCAGGATGAGTCTGAGTTAGCAAAAAAAGAAGATGGGTCAGGGAGAACAATCCAGTTAGAGGAAGGAGCATGTGCAGAGGCTTTCAAGGTTGTTGTTGCTTTTGGGACACTGTAGAGAGCTGAATATGGCTGAAGTGAACATACATTCTTGGTGTTTGTATATTGGCTAGAAGTGTTTATAGTAGTGGTAAAGGATCAAGCCAGGAAAATATGAAGAGGTCAGATGGTAAAGGGCCTTGTAAAGTCCCTAATAGAAGTTTGAACTTTCCTTTGTGTTTAGATTGTTATGGCTACTGTGTGGAGAATGGATGGACCATATAAGGGTAGGTTAAGAGACTACAACAGTAATTTAGGTAAGAGCTGATAGTGACCTGGAAATAAGGTAGTAGGAATGGAGCAAAGTGGAAGAACAAATTGAACATAGAATTCTGGGATCTTGATGATATATTGTGTCAGCTGGGTAAATGTTCGTATCTGCTATTCATTGAACTTTTCAATGCATAATTTCATTGACAACTGCTCATCTGTGAGTTAGTGAAATTCTTGGGGTCCTTATAGTACTTTTTGGAAGATCCTAATGAATTTTTGGAAAATTTTAGATTTCCTTCATGGATTCTAAGCCAGTAATTGTGAAAATAAATTGATCAAACATGATCAAGATGACTGTAACTTAGCTTTTGTAACCAAAAATTAGAAAGTCCAATTTGTTGGTGATGTATTGACTACTTTGTTCAACTTGGGTTAGGGAGACTCCTCTCCTCTAAATCTTTAACAAGAAATAGAGATGTGATGTAATTGTTGATCTTATTTTTATTGTCTTTTTCCTTCTTTCTTGGAATGTTGATTGAAGTTGGTCTGCTTGTGACCAATTCTGGATGACAGGCTTTGAAAAAATTATTAAACTATAATATTATCTTTATTTTTGATTTAATACAGTAAGATGCAGAGAACTGGAATAAAATTGAACCTGTTTGTTGAGGCAGTATTAAAGATCTTCAATAAGTCAAAGTTTTATGTAAGTCAAGTAGATTTGTTAATTATTATAGTTTATAATGAACTTCAGTGGGCAGAGTAATAGTATTTAATGAAAAACCACTAAAAAATCTGGCATTCCATTGTACCTAAATGAGGCATTATCAACACAGCAATTATTTTTATAACAGAGAATGGCCTTTTATGTCACCAATTTTATATCTTTATATAGCATTTGATGTAGTATTTTAACCTTTCCAAGTTTTCTTTTTTTTTAAAGGTTAGAATTAAAATTCAAGGAATATATTTCCTTGAAACTTAAATGACATTTTCCTAGACTAGAAACTTCTGATATTGTATCTACTAGTTCATTTCCCTAAATGTCAATATAGAACTTTCTCTTTTGCCTCCAGCAGGCTATACTATATTAATGGTTTCTACAGCTGTTTTGATTCTATTAATAGTTCAAAGTCTTTCCCATTAAACTTCTGTGTCCTTCAGTTTCTACTTCAGCTGAAATAATTAGCTTAAAACATTCTGCCTTTTCCTTCTAGAAGTTTTAAAATGACACAAATACAGTGGTTGGGTAGCACAGATTTTAATCTCTTTAACCTGTAATTTGCATTGATATTAATATTTGTAAAGTTTAAGGGGAGTCACTAATATGTCAGTTATGGATTTGGAGAATTTTTTTAGGTTTATTATATCTTTGGCTACTTTATTATGTGTGACTCTAATGTTGTTTTCTGCCTAGGGACAGTATCACTAATAACTTCATATTATCTTTCTTTGTTTCTAATAACTATTAGCTCTTAATGTAAACCTCAAATATAGGTGCTGGTTGTGTGACCTGGGGCAAGTTATTAACCTTTATGCCTCTGTTTCTTTATCTATAAAATGGGGATAATAATTCCTACTTCATAAGGGTTTTGTTAGGATGAAATAAGTTATTAATGTAAAGTACTTAGAACTTTGATTCATTCCACTTTTATTGAGCACTATCTGCTTCATTCAGGCACAGCTAACTTTAAATATTCCTTTTATATGCTGAAGACTCCCAAATTTATGTCATCATCCCTGACTTCTTTTCTGAACTATAGACTTATATATCCACTGGCCTGGTTAATATCTCCACTTGGATATCTAATAGACATTTCAAACTTAACATTTTAAAAACTGAATTTTTGGAAGGAATATTTGCAATCTTGCCTCCAAAATTCATATTCCCACTAGCACCATATATGAGTTCCAGTTTCTCCATATTCTTACCAATTAGTCTTTTTAATTTTTAATATTAGGCATTCCAGTAGGGATCCCATTGTAATTTTAATTTGCATTTCTCTAATGACTACTGATGCTTAACATCTTTTCACATGCTTATTTACCATCCATATATCTTCATTGGTGAAGTTCTGTTTAAATTGTTTGCCCAATTTTTAAATTAGGTTGTTTTCTTATTATTAAATTTGAAAGTTCTTTATATATTCCGGACATAAGTTTTTTTTCAGATATATGCTTTGCATATATTTTATTTCAGTCTGTGGCTTTTCAATTCTTTTCAGTATCTTTTGAAGAGCAGATGTTTTTAATTTTTATGAAGTCCAGTTTATTAATATTTAATCCCCCCAAAAGGCCTGTTGGGATTTTGATTGAGATTGCATTGACTCTGTATATTAATTTGGGAAAACTCACATCTTAACAATATTGATTTTTCTGACTTGACCCATTAACATGGTATAGCTTTAGTTTTTTTAGGTCTGTGATTTCTCTAGCAGTGTCTCGGTTTTCTGTGTACAGGTCTGTCTTTTTTTTTTTTTTAATGACATTTGTCTATAAATATTATATATGTTTTATGTTATTGTAAATGGTATTTAAAAAGTTTTTTTATTAGTATATAGAAATACAATTGAGTTTTGTATATTGATCTTATATCCTGCAAGCTTGCTAGATTCACTATTAGTTCTACATGCTTTTTTATAGATCCCATTGGATTTTTTACATAGATGATCATGTTGTTTATGAATAAAGAGTTTTCTTTCTTCTCTGTCTCCCTCCCTCCCTCCCTCCCTCCCTTCCTTCTTTTCCTTATCTGACTCTGCTGGCCAGAATATTTAATTTTGAAAAGAAATGAGAGTGGACATCATTGTCTTGTTCCTCATTTAGGAGAAATGTGTGCAGTCCTTTACCATTAAGTATATGTTAAATATAGGTGATTTTGTAGATGCCTTTTATCAAGATGAAGAAGTTCCTTTCATGTGTTAGTTTATAGAGAGTTTTTATTAGGAATGGATGTTGGATTTGTGAAAAAATATGCCTTTTGGTGGAAGTTGAGGTGGTAATATACTTGAGGTCTGTTTTATTTTCTAATATAGGCTTCTGGTGCTATAAATTTCTCTCTAACTACTACTACTTTGGTGGCATCCTACAAATTTTGATGTATCAATTCATTTTCATTAGTTTCAAATATATTCTACTTTTGAGTTTTTTTCTTTGATCCATGGGTTACTTATAGGTATGTTATTTAGTTTCCAATTATTTGGTGATTTTTCCAGATACTTTTTTATTATTGATTTCTACATTCCATTGTGTTCAGAAAATGTACTTTATATGATTTGAATTCTTTCAAATCTGATACTTGTTTTGTGGCCCATAATATGGTCTGTTTTTTAAATGTTTCATGTGCATTTACAAAGAATGTGCCTTCTGTTACTGTTTGGTGGAGTAGTCTATAAATGTCTATTAGGTCAAATTGATTTATAGTGTTATTCAAGTCTTCTATATTTTTCCTTATTTTCTGTCTACTTGTTCCATCAGTTATTGAGAAAGGGATATTAAAACCTCCAGCAACAATTGCAGATCTATTTCTTCTTGCAGTTCTATTAGTTTTTGCCTTGTGTATTTTAAAGTTCTGTTATTAGGGGAATAAATGTTCAGGATTGGTATGTTATTTTGATTAATTGATATTTTTGTCTTTATGAAATGACCTCCTTTATTCCTGATAACATTCTTTGGTCTGAAATCTACTTTGTCTGATATTAAAATAGCCATTGCAGTTTTCTTTTGATTATTGTTAGCATGGTACGTCTTTTTCCTTTTTGCATTCTGTTACTTTTTTTTTTTAAAGAGACCTGGTCTCTCTCTGTTTTCCGGGCTGGAGCACAGTGGCACAGTAGTAGCTCACTGCAGCCTTGAACTCCTGGGCTCATGTGATCCTCCTACTTCAGCCTTTCAAGTAGCTGGGACTTTAAGCATGAGCCACCATGCCCAGTCCATTCTTTTACTTTTAACTAGTTTGTATCTTGATATTTTAAATTCCTTTCTTACAAGCAGCCTATCATTAGTTCTTTGTTTTCTTTTCTTTGTTTATTTTTTTTATTTTTTGAGACAGAGTCTCGCTCTGTGCCCGAGCTAGAGTAGAGTGGTATCATCATAGCTCGCTGCAACCTCAAACTCCTGGGGTTAAGCGATCCTCCTATATCAGCCTCCTGAGTAGCTGGGACTGCAGGCATGCCACCACCAGTCTTGCTTTTGCTCAGGCTGATCTGGAACTCTTGAGCTCCAGCAATCCTCCCACCTTGGCCTCCCAGAGTGCCAGGATTACAGATGTGAGCCACTGTTCTTTTTTTTTTTTTTTTTTAATTTTTAATTTTTATTTTTAAGAGCAAGGGTCTCACTCTGTTGCCCAAGCTGGAATGTAGTGGTGCAATCATAGCTCACTGCAGCTTCAAACTCCTGAGTTCAAGGGATCCCCCTGCCTCAGTCTCCCCAGTAGCTAGGACTATAGGTGTGTGCCATTCCTCCCAGCTACTTTATTTTATTTTTCGTATGGTTGGGGTGTCTCTATGTTGCCCAGGCTAGTCTCAAACTCCCAGCTTCAAGTGATCCTCTCACCTCAGCCTCCCAAAGTGCTGGAAATTTTTTTTTAATCTCAGACATTATATTTTTCATCTCCAAATGTTTAATTTGGGTCTTTTTATATCTTCTATGCCTCTACTTAACTTTGTGAGCATATGGAATATAGTTGTAATGACCGTTTTAATGTTCTTGTGAGATAATTCTAACATCTGTGTTAGTTCTGGGTTGGTTTTGATTATTCACCTCATAATAATTATTTTCTTCATTGTGGGTTGTGTTTTCCTTCTTCCTTGTATGCTTGGTAATTTTTGATTAGATGCCAGCTATTATGAATTTTGTCTTATTGTGTCTTGAATGTTTTTTAATTCTAAAAATATTCTTGAGCTTTTTTCTGGGGTGCACTTATTTGGAAACAGTTTGATCCTTTAGTTCTTGCTTTTATGATCTTTTGCTTTTTTTCAGTCTGAGGCTAATTATTGCTCATTACCGATATGTGACCTTCTTGATAATACTCTGAATTAAGAGTTTTACCAGTCGGGGTGGTGGGAATAGATACTGTTTCTGGCCTTGTGTGAGTGATGGCCCTCTTCTCTAATTCTTTTGAATTATTTCCTTCTCTGGTGTTGGATATTTTACTCACTTGCATGGGCTTTTCAGTACTCAACTGAAGACCTGAGAGGGACTCTCTGCAGATATCCAGGCGTATCCCTATGTGCTCCTCTCTCTCATCTTCCTTACTTTGTCCTGTGAACTCTGGATGTCTTGTTTGCCCACAGCTTGTAACTGAAGCTCCACTCAGCGTTTGCCAAGTTCTGCCTGGATTCTCTTTCCCTGCAGTGCTAAGCTAGGGTCAAATATAATGCTCACCTCCTTTGTTTGCTTCCTTATAGGGACTTTTGTCCTTTGTTACTGCATGTTCAGTGTTTGAAAACCTTTATTTCTATTTTCCAGTTTTGTGGTGTTTTTAGGTGGGAAGCAAATCTAGTTCTTTTTACCCAAGTTTGTATATTTGCACTTCTAATTATTCTGTATAATTTAATTTCTTGTTAATTTCAGTTCCCTTTGCAGTCTCTCTATAATACAAGTGCCACAATTTAGAATATGTTTTTTTTAGTGATGTATCTGAAACTCGGCACATAGTCAGTGAATATTTGTTGTTTCAGTATTGAATAGGGACACAAGTGAGTAAGATAAAGTTCGTATTCCCACAGAGCTTCATGGCACGTGGTAAGTGATTAATGAACATAGTTGTTATTTTAATCTAGTGTAGCATGGAGCAGAGAGCTTATTTTATTAAAAAAGAGTATTTGGTTAAGTACATGAGTAAATCTGTGGACTTTTCTTCAGCATATTTTTCTTAGCATCTAATGGCAGTAACAAAGACCTAGACTTTGAAAGGAAGAAGTAATTGAATGTGTATGGTCTCAGTTACCATTTATTAAGTACTTACTATATGTCAAAAATTGTTTTGTACTAAATTAGCATACTCTAGTATGGATATTTTGTAGCTAGGGTAAATGACAAGTTTCAAACCCAGCTTTTAACCATTACACTTACTTCACTTATTTCAGTAGGAAGTTAGTAAGATTTTTAACAAAGAAAGAGATTTAAATTTGTGTGCTAAGTAGAGCTCCCTCAGCATAGGGACTATCTTTTTCTTTTTTTAATCTTCATTGCTTTGCACAATTATTAGCACACAGTAGCTACTTGTAATTGGAGAAGTAATGAGATAACCTATTAGACATAAGAGACATATTAATAGCATACCTAATATTGGATATGCTGATATAAATAGTTTAAGTGTATACTGAATGATCTACTTCTGTGGAAGTAATGTGGAGGTTTGTTTTGTCATGTACACATGTGAAAATTCTCTGTTCAGTGCCTACCACATTTTAGAGCTCCATGAATGTCTTTTCTTAATTTCATAAAATTGAGTAACGGTAGTGTTTTGAAAGAAAATAATAATTCATATTATTTTGTTTGGGGATGGAGTAAAGGAATAAATATAATGTAACAGCCTGATAATCATTTTAGCTTGCACAGCCATGTATTTAAGATACTTATTTGTGGGTGGTTATTAACGTATTAATGTTAAAACATACATGGAATACAAGGTGTCCCAAAAGTTGCCATGCATAGGTAAAATGGGAAATTGTAGCTAAATGTACCTTTATTTACAAGATATTCATTACAAAATTTTTATTTTGCATGGAGACTTTGGGAACACTCTGTATTTAGTGAAAAATATCTCATTATGTAACAATCGATGTCTTTTCAAATCTTGTTTTCCTAGCAGCAGAATTAGGAAAGATAATTTGCAAGCAAATTAACATTTCAAATTTTGGATTACAACTTTTATACCATACTTAAATACACAGGTACAAACACAGCTGACATATTGTACACCTCTGCATGGCTTACTTGAAAAGTAGAACAGTTGTTTAACTGGATGACTATCAGAATGGTCAACACAGATTGATGGGTTTGAGTGCAGTAGACAGTGGGTATGCAGATGGTGTTGTCTGTACCATTTGACAGGAGATGGCTGAGTCTTTAAAATGATTTCAATAGAATGGCTTTGGTGTTGTTGCAGTAAAGGGCATCTATTCAACCTCAGGTGCTGTGCAGATGGCAAAGCCAAGCTAATCTAGAAAAATGAGAAACAAGTGACTATTTAATGTACAGGAATGCATGATCTGCATCACAAATAAATGACGGTATTACATGTAGGAAACCTAGCCAGATGGCTGTGCATTAAAACACATGACTCCTTGAGAGAATTAAGTACAGGCAATTTGCTCAGATTTTCTGCAGGCCTGCTGCATATTATATTGGGGTAGGGAGAACAAGAGATTAAGTGCTTTATTTATTGAAAGTGTTTAGGTGAAATTGGCAGTTATTTAAGCATAATCTGATCTCCATGAGTATTTAAATTGTCTCTTTATAGAAAAAAAGTGATGAGGGACAGCTTGCTTTAAAACAAAAGGATATAAAGAGTAAGATTGTCTAGTGAACCTGTGGAAAATGCAACTGTCTTTTGGCTCACATTTTTCAGTTTTGTAAGTTTTCTACTAGGCAAAAGCTTAAAAAAATTGTTAGGACTAGTATGATAAAAGTATTTCTTTTGCTATAGTGATTTTAATAAATTCAAATATCAGTGACATATGGAAATTTTAAAATGGGAGGAATTAATGTGTTGAGTGCTGGGTGAAATGGGACCATTTTCACTGGTAACATGTTACATTTTTGTTTTTCAGCTTAAAGAAAGTGGTTATTGTACAGGTCATGAACCAGATTCCCTGGAATTCAGCACTGTGGGAGGATGGGTATCTACTCGGGCATCAGGCATGAAGAAGAATATCTATGGCAATATCGAGGACCTGGTAAATTTTTTTCTATTTATTATTATATAGTTATTATATATAACTGTAATTATATAGTTATTATATAATAATTGATTTGTATGTAGAGTTTATAATAAAGTGATTAAAAGCCTTTAAAAATTAAGAGTTGGATAGTAGACACCATCATAAGTATACTTTTTAAAAAGATTATAATAATGTTGAATATGTATAGTAGAAGTAATTAAAGGACACAACTGTGGTCATTATTTAAGGATGCCCTTTTCAAGTGGCTACTATTTAAGCATTGTAGATGTTTCATCTAACTTATAAAATACAGTCAGCTCTCCATATTTGCTGGTTCTGCATCTGCAGATTCAACCAACTGTCGCTCAAAAATATTTGAATTAAAAAAACCCAATAAACAACAATAAAAAATACAAAAAATATAGTATAACAACTATTTCTATAGCATTTACATTGTATTAGGAATTATAAGTAATCTATAAAGGATTTAAAGTATGTGAAAGGATATGGATAAGTTATATGTAAAACCTATGTTATTTTATATAAGGGACTTGAGTATCCATGGATTTTGGTATCTTTGGGGGTCCTGGAACAATCCCATACAATACCGAGGATGGCAGTATACAAATATTATTTTACAAGCCTTATGGAAATTTAGTCTCCAGCTCTACCCAGATTTTAGTCCATTTATTTAGGTGATTTCATTATTGCCACTTGGTTGCCTTAGGGGATTTTACATTGTCCTTAAAGTATTTTTTTCTATATAGATTTAAAGAGCCTGATTGAAATTGTTCTAATGAGTAGTGGTATGACCTGCAGTGTTTTTTGTGCACACCATTTTGTTTTAGCTCATCTGGTGCCACTTTGTTGGGAGTTAGTGTGACAATATTGTAAGTATGGATACCCTAGTTAGGAATTAGGTATCATTTGTTCCATTTGTTGCTTTTCCAGTAATTAGTTATGTGACTTTGTACAAATTGGTTCACCTTTCTAAATTTCAGTTTCCTCTTAGATAATGATATTCACTGCATAGAATTATTATGAGGAGTAAAGGATATAAAATGGTGTGTAGTAGGTGCTTCATAAATGTTAGTTCTTTTATCTTCAATACTTTGATAACAATTTAAGAGAACTTTAATTTATGAGAATATTAAACAGATGTTCCTAACAGTATTCTTAGAGCTGTTTGTTTAGCTTTGCTTTTTAAATCTAAAGTTTCAACATTTTCATCAATTTCTTTGTTGATAGGAATATCATATCTTTAATGAAATATTTGTTATAGTTAACACCCAATAATTTAAAACTTTTGTATATATTGTGAACATTTTTAAAATGTTTACATTATCTTGTTTATTTTCTTTTATTGAGGACATTTAGAAAAACACATTTTTCTTTTTGCACTTAAAATAACCTAAATTCTGTTTTAGTGGAGAAAATTTGATCCTTTTGCTATTGGCTTATTAAGAACTTTATCAGAGTTAGGCAAATAACTTATAAACTATTACATTCAGTCCTGCTAAAGTATATGACTTAATCATTTTTAGAGATATTTAACACATTGACTACCATGTGAGTTGTATTTAACTCAGGTTAGTTTTGAGTCCCAGGCCTCGTGAAGTAAAACTGCAATTGGTTTGTGAAAATCTTTCTTGTTGATGTTCTTATTATTACAATTAATATTGACAGTTTAATTCTAAAAATGGATTGTGTTGCATATAACTCATGAACAGAAAACAATAAAAAATAACAAATTAGAAAGGATTGTTTTTTAATAAAACACCATGGCCCCAGGAAAAACATTTTTTTCCTAGTGTGGCAATCAATGTGTTAAGGGGCACAAATTCTAAGTGTGTGTCCTAGTGTACTTATTTTCATTAATAATTACTTGGCACATTTTATTTCTGACTTAAATTTCTCTGCAGTATATAGTATCCTCTGACACTGTCTTAATTTACATTGTTTTTATGAAAACTACTAAAGTTGTTATTCTTTTAATCTATGTGACAGCAGTAGAACTCATAAAAAAGGTAAACTAAGAATGTGTTAATATATTTAATATTAGTACATATTTAAAGTATACCAAGTAATTATACTCATCTGTTTTCACTGTTTAAAAAATGTTGAAGATAGTTTAAATTTTTAACATCTGAAGATTTAGAAATTATGAATGCTTTCTATGTGCAATGAGATTAACTTTTCATCGTAAATTCTAGTCCCCATTTGTTTTCAAGTTTATTTTAAGGGAATCCCAACTGTAGTCCAACTCAAATATTTCTTAATTTATTGAATATCTCCTCACTGCAGGATTTCCTGAGCATTTCTGATTACACTTTCTTATGCTGGCATTATAGAGCTGAAGCTCATCACTATTAGCAGTAATCCACTGCTCCTATGAAAAGTACCTTGCTATATTTTTCAGTTATGAAGCACTCTTAGAAGGAAAAAAATAGAAATCTATAGTGACAAAATCAAACTAGAAATTCTGAATCTTCAAAAAAGGAAATAAAGTATGATCTAATAATGGACATTTAATTTTTAAAGATTTCCTGAAAAAAAGGTGCTTTTAAAATTATAACTGTGATACAGATAATTTAAATAATTAGAAACTTATTTTTATTTTAAAAATAATACTCATTATAGAAGTATAAAAAATATATGTTATAGGCCGGGCACGGTGTCATGCCTGTAATCGTAGCACTCTGGGAGGCGGAGGCAGGCGGATAGCTCGAGGTCAGGAGTTCGAAACCAGCCTGAGCAAGAGCGAGACTTTGTCTCTACTATAAATAGAAAGAAATTAATTGGCCAACTAATATATATAGAAAAAATCAGCTGGGTATGGTGGCACATGCCTGTAGTCCCAGCTACTCGGGAGGTTGAGGCAGCAGGATTGCTTGAACCTAGGGGTTTGAGGTTGCTGTGAGCTAGGCTGACGCCACAGCACTCACTCTAGCCTGGGCAACAAAGTGAGACTCTGTCTCAAAAAAAAAAAAAAAAAGTATGCTATATATTAATACATATAATCATTTCTAACACTTTTAATGTCTTCATATTTATCATTCTAGACCCTTTTCCAGGCATACCATAAATATATCTAGTTTTAAAGTGTGTTTAATCTGCTCTTTAAAATCAATAATCAACATATTAAAATGTAAATGAATATGGGTTTGCAAAGAGTTTATATAATTCTTTTACTGGTAATTCATGGTTTATTAAACTGATTCCCTCTTAATGAACATTTAAATTATTCTGGAATTCAAAATTACAAGAAGCAAAGGAAAAAAACCCTCTTTTGTAATTTTTTTTGGCATACATCTTTAATCATTGTCTTTGGGTAAGCTATTGGAGGTTGGATCAAGAAATTTATGCATTTTAAGTCTTTGGATTCTTACAGTCAAATTACCCTATAAAAATTTTGTACCAATTGACATTCTCACTAGCACTATGAGAATCTTTGTGTATTACTGGACCTTTGTATTTTTCTTTTAATTTTGTATTTAATTGGTAGTGAATGTAAACTTTTTAATGTCATCATTGACAATTTTTATTTCTTATTTTGTGAATTGCTTGTTTATGTCTTTTGCTCATTTCCTTCAATAACAAATATACTTGTTATTTATCTGTCAATAATCCATTCTAAAAACATGTTGGATTTTTACCTAACTATTTGTGATTCTGTTTCCCGGGTTCTGTATTTTTAGAGTGATCCTCCTCCCCCTATATACTTAATTTCTCACTTGTATAATGTATCAGACATCACTCTCCTCTTTATAACTCCATCATTGCTTCTGCCTCTTCATCCCAAATTTGACCTGATCGTAATTAATATTTAATTCTTTTCACTTTTTTCTACTAAATGGGGCTAAAAGTGGAGATAAGGCAAGAATAAAATTCTTCTTAGAATTCTGAGCATATAGAGCAGTGCCTGACATGAATAATAGTGCTTCATAAATATTGCTAAATAAATGAAAGAATGAACCTGTTAAGGTATCATCATTTGCTTATTTTTTGAGTCCTTTAGTTCTTTGCCACATGGATAACCACTAAATTTAGTTTAAAGAAATGTGTTTTTCCATTCTTAAGATGATGAATATGCCTAAACCAGTTTAAATCAAGAGGTGTACAATCTTGGAATATTTTTTCCCTCTTTTAGGGTTATATACAAATTTATCTTTAGCCTAAAGATTACTTAAAAATTTAGAATTCTGAAGAGCATCACAATTTATCACTTAATCCAATACTTAAAAAGCCGTATTTTATATAAGTATATATGAATGTGTGTACACACACACACATTTACAGATGTCTAGAATTTACATCGTGTATTGTATTAAACAGGTGGTTCATATAAAAATGGTAACACCTAGAGGTATAATAGAAAAAAGCTGTCAAGGACCTCGTATGTCAACAGGCCCTGATATCCATCACTTCATCATGGGATCTGAAGGTAAATATAACTCCAAATTTATTATGAAAAGATATAGGTTAGTGACTCAGTTTTGTGAAAAGCTGTGATATTGTGATATCAGATCTTTGAAAAACATGTTTTGTATATTTAAGGAATAGTGATTTAAAAAATGTTTTATTATTTTAATTTAATACTTTATAAAGTTTTTGTTATGAAAATATCTGATTATACTTCCTGTTACAGTTTGCTTTTTTATATTTCTAGAGACAGCTTGATCTTTTGTTTTTATTTTTCTGTTAGAATTTTTAAGGAATTTTGGGAAAAGAGGTTTAAAATGGTTTAACATAGTATTCTTTAATCTTGTCAGAATTATCGGGAGAAAGGACTAATAAAGCATTATCTTATTGTCTTCTCTTTCTATAATTATATCTTTTATAAAGTTTTAATTACTGTTTGATTTTTAGAAGAAGTGGAATTTAAAATTCTGCTGATTCACATTATCTTTTAAAACCTCTGTTTGTTAATTTTTCACTATGCAAGTAGTATCTTTTGCTTGGTTACTTAATCCTGGGTAGATTAGAATATAGTTGTTTGTCTCATCTAAAATATTTAATTCCTGTATAAGTTAAAAAAAATTAACTTTTTTCCTTATATTATTTCCTTACAAAATAACAGTTATGTAGGCATGGCGAATTATATGGATAAAGTGATCATGGGCTTATTTTTCAGTCCTTAGAATGGGAGAGGGCAATCCCTTAAATTGAGAGAAATAGGATAAGTTAAAATAAGAAAGTATTGGCCGGGC
Organism: Microcebus murinus; assembly: GCF_040939455.1. Taxonomy (NCBI): domain Eukaryota; kingdom Metazoa; phylum Chordata; class Mammalia; order Primates; family Cheirogaleidae; genus Microcebus; species Microcebus murinus. Next base: position 54,987,926 of record NC_134111.1, read on the forward strand.
GTGGTGGCTCACGCCTGTAATCCTAGCACTTTGGGAGGCCGAGGCGGGCGGATTGCTCAAGGTCAGGAGTTCGAAACCAGCCTGAGCGAGACCCCGTCTCTACCAAAAAATAGAAATAAATTAATTGACCAACTAAAAATATATATACAAAAAATTAGCCGGGCATGGTGGCGCATGCCTGTAGTCCCAGCTACTTGGGAGGCTGAGGCAGTAGGATCGCTGAGCCCCGGAGATTGAGGTTGCTGTGAGCCAGGCTGACGCCACGGCACTCACTCTAGCCTGGGCAACAAAGTGAGACTCTGTCTCAAAAAAAAAAAAAAAAAAAAAAAAAAAAAAAAAAAAGAAAGTATTAATATTTCTAGGTTAATAGAGGAACTTATATTACTCACTTCAGAAGGTGGTCCAAGCTACAAAAGATAGATTTTGATAACATTTAGCTATATTCATGAGTAAAAGAGCAGTTATAAATAAATAAATAAACTAAGATGGTAGGGAATAAATTCTAATCTTTGACAGTAACATCAAGGAGGGAAAAAAGGAACAATCTGTGTTTCTTAGTGATTTGATAGAGATCAACTGTTGGGCTGATGACCAGTGATGTGACTTAGATCTTTTACATGATAATCAATTACAGACCTTTCTCAAGGTACCTCACTAGTTCACTCATTTTTATTCCTCTTCTGATCAGCATACTTGTCTATGAAAAAACAGAACTGGTTTTTTAATAAGAAAAGTAAAATGGTGAATTGCTTTAAAATAATGTAATTATCTAGTAAGTCTTATTCTGGAACTTCCTGTACTAATGTGTCATCTAAAAATGAAAAGAGTATTACTCACTGTCATCAGATGTCAAGTTGAATAACAAACAGGTATTAAAACTCATAATTTTTAATTACACTATTGATGTATATATAGTTGGAGTCAGCTCTATAAATATAAACTGTTTTTTCAAGTAATTATATCAGACTTTTTTGTCTCCCATCAATTAGCCTTTTAAAAATTCTGGTTGCTAGGTATTTTGCTGGTACATTTAAGGGCACAGATAATAATAGACCATTATATTACAGTATGGTAGATTCTATGATCAAAGTAAATGCAGAAGAAATATAAACAAGGTCAGGTCGATGGGTGCTTAAGAAGGCTTCCCAAGAAAAGTCATACTTAAAGTGGTCTTTGAAGGTTGATAAGGATTAAATACTTCCACTTCAAGTTGAAGGAAAGAGGGGAGGGAGTTGCCCTGCAGAATGAATGGCATTTGGGGTGGGAGGGCACTTAGAAGTGAGAAAGGGCCATGTTTGCCTTATCATGAAGCTGCCAGTTTTTCAATATATCTGGAATATATGGTTTAATTATGGGGTGGAACAGGCAATAGTTCTAGGGGCAGAATGATAAGGGCTACAGGGTGGCTGGAGAGATAATTTGGTCTTTTCATTCCTTTTAAAATAGTTTGAACTTTTATCTAAAAGACTGGGCTACTTCCTTCAATAGGCAATTATTATATGAATTTAAGGAAGGCAAACTCATTATAATAAAGTACACAAAGAAATATAAGAAATATGGTTTATTAAAAATATATATGGTTAAATTACAGTAGTTAAATGAGATTTTATTGTAAATATGCATGCAAAATAGCATACTGATTTAAAAGCATAGTTTGAAGTTTTTCAGATGTGTATTTCAAGCCTCATTCCACTACTTGTATTTCTGTGACTTTGTATAAGTTAGAGTAATGCCCAATGTCCTCAGCTATAAAATGGGAATAATAAAAGTATTCATCTTCATAAATTTATTGCAAGGATTAAATGAGATTATGCTAAGCAGTTTATAAGCATGTAGTAAGTACTCACCAAATGTTCAATTTATTACTATTGGGCCAGGTGTGGTGGTGGCTCACACTTATAATCGTATCACCTTGGGAGGCCAAGGCAGGAGGATTGCTTGAGCCTGGGAGTTGGAGACCAGCCTGGGTAATATGATGAGACCCCATTTCTACAAAAATAAGAAAAATTAGGCAGGCATGGTGGCACACACCTGTAGTCCTAGCACTTGGGAAGCTGAGATGGAAGGATCCTTTGAGCCCAAGAGTTCAAGGCTGTAGTGAGTTGTATTATGCTACTGCATCCCAGCCTGGGCAACAGAGTGAGACTCTGTCTCTAAAAAAAGCAAAAAAAAAAGAAACAAAACCTACTTTCCCTATCTAGCTAAGTTCCATGTGTCACTAACCACATTAAGTTTAAATGTGTTTTGTTCGTTGTCATGAATTTTTCATAAAAACTTTTTCAACAAGAAGCTTCTTCCCATTTTAGATGTTATAACATCAATATAATGAAAATTTTAGCAAATATTCAAAGCATTTAAAATGTTTTTTATTCTTTTCCTATATTTGGAATTTACTAGTAACTTATAATGATTTGCTCTTTGATTTAAAAAACAAAAGTACATTTTTATTTTTTAACCCATAAACCACCCTGTTTTAGTCTTTGCTCTATAATTAAAGACTTGAAAAGTTCAGTATCAATTCTTTTATAAAGTTTTACCAGTCATCTTTGGGGCAAATAAAAATCATCCTTTGGTAGGTTCCTCAGGAAAGACACATTTGTATATCCTCTTGAGTTTTAGAAGGTTCTAAACTGGTTTTCTCTTTGATACTTGAAGGAAAGCTTGAGTGGATATAGCTTTGGGTCACAATTTTGTTTCCACAAGTTCTTGAAAATGCTGCTCCATTGTTACTTTGGTTTTGTATATTGTTTTAAAGAAATATGATATCAGTCTAATTCTCTTGGATTAGTAGGTGGTTTTCTGGTTTTGCCTAGAGGCCTTGAGGATTTTTATTTTTTTAATCAATAAAGTATAACACTTTTTACAACTTTGAGTTGATTGTCCTGGGTCATTTTGCTCTGGTATTTACCAGACCCTTTCTATTGTAGATTCAGGTCTTCTTTTATTTCTGGAAAGTGTTTTTGGACTGTAGAGTTAAATATTAGGGTTTTTTCCCCATTGTTTTGATTTTTTTTCTTCAGGAATGTTGATTATACATATATTTGACTTTCTTTGCCTGTTTTCCATTTCAGCCACTTTTACTCTTACCCTTTTTCTCTGACTTCTTTATTTCATTTTTATTGTCTTGGTTATTTTCCTGCTTTTTTTCAATGCCCTTTATTAAGTTTTCATCTAAATCTATTTTGTATTCTCCTTTGGGTAGATTATAACTTAGCCTTCATATATACATATATACATATATATATATATACATACACATATATATACACACACATATATATTCTATTTCTTTCTATCTCTTGTTTCATTTCTTTTTTTTTGTTCATTTATGCTTTTGATTTTCATATTTCTGATTCAAGGTATTTTTTTCATATCCCAATTGCTTGATTAATGATATCTAATTCAGATTGAAATGTGTTGCAGTTTTTTAGGATTATGGTTGGTTTGGGAGTAAGGGGAGACTTTTTATTTGCAGAAATACTTTTATTGGCATTTTTTGACATTTTTGCAGGTTTTTTTAAATGAACTTGGTCTGTCTTTTTCTAGTCCTATTTATTGGAAAGAACTCCTAATTTGAGTGTTCTTTTCTGACACTTCTACCCTCTTTCTGTGCTATTTGTTTTGTAAATGGTGGTGTTTTTGGTGGAGGAAGGGATGGCATGTCTTGTTTTTCTTTCATATCTATAGGATCTTTAATTTCCAACTCTTATTTTATTCTTTATCTTTACTTCCTTGTCTCTTAGGTATACCATACATATACATATATGTGTGTGTGTGTGTGTGTGTGTGTGTGTGTGTGTGTGTGTATGTCCCCAAGGCTGCCATTTCTCATTCCTCCCATTTTCAAACTCCTTCCCATAGTCAGGACTATGGACCACCAAGTTCTTTATGGTATTTTGGCATTATTGTTGCACCTTTGTTTTCTGGGAGTAATTATGGCTGTGCTTCCTCCTAGTCCTCTATTACTTCTGCTCTTACTGTGTAGTCTTTTAAGCCTCCTCTTACTCATTTTCTACCCTTACAAGCTTGTGGCAGCTGGAATGCTGTAGGAAATCTGATGGAATTTTTTTTTTATATCTACTTAGACAGAATTTGAAGGTTGCAGTATTTTTTGTTTCCTAGTAATACGGAAGATGTAGGTTTTGTGTGGCTTTGTTTTTCTTGTTGATTTTTATATTTTGGGGGGATGGTAGAGAATGTAGAGAAAAAGAGAAGATTCAAAATGAAATGCCTATCATTCTTCTTAATTCTGAAGTCACCTGAGAGTGAGTTTTCAAATTGTGAAAGATTTTATTTGCTTCAAGCAAATATTTGCATTTTATATCAAATAGCATTTGAAGCCTTCAAATTTCCTTGAGAACAAACATTATATTTGAAAATTGCACGATTTATTACAACTCATTTTTAAAAATTTATTTATTTTTATTTTACCATATTATGGGGGTACAAGTGTTAAGGTTACATATATTGCCCATGTCCCTCTCTTCCCTCAAGTAAGAGCTTCAAGTGTGTCCAACCCCAAACGTTGCGCATCTTACTCGTTTGGTTGTATATACCCATCCCCTCCTCCCCCCTCCCACCCTCCTGCACCTGATAAATGTTACTCCTATATGTCCACTTGGGTGTTGATCCGTTAATACCAATTTGCTGGTGAGTACATGTGGTGCTTGTTTTTCCTTTCTTGAGATACTTCACTTAGTAGAATGGGTTCCAGCTGTATCTAGAAATATACAAGAGGTGCTATATCACCATTGTTTCTTAAAGCTGAGTAGTACTCCATGGTATACATATACCACATTTTATTAATCCACTCATGAATTGATGGGCACTTGGGCTGTTTCCACAGCTTTGCAATTGTGAATTGTGCTGCTATAGACATTCGAGTGCAGGTGTCTTTTTCATAAAGTGACTTTTGATCTTTTGGGTAGATGCCCAGTAGTGGAATTGTTGGATCAAATGGTAGATCTACTTGTATCACTTTGAGGTATCTCCATATTGCTTTCCACAGAGGTTGAACTAGTTTGCAGTCCCACCAGCAGTGTAGGAGTATTCCTCCCTCTGCGCATCCACGCCAGCATTTGTTGTTTGGGGACTTTTTGATAAAGGCCATTCTCACTGGAGTTAAGTGATATCTCATTGTGGTTTTGATTTGCATTTCCCTGATGATTAGAGATGTTGAGCATTTTTTCATATGTTTGTTGGCCATTATTCTGTCTTCTTTTGAGAAGTTTCTGTTCATGTCCTTTGCCCATTTTTTGATAGGGTTGTTTGATTTTTTCTTGCTGATTTTCCTGAGTTCTAAATAGATTCTAGTTATCAGGCCTTTATCAGATGTGTAGCTTGCAAAAATTTTCTCCCATTATGTGGGTTGTCTGTTTGCTCTCTTGAGAGTTTCTTTGGCTGTGCAGAAACTTTTTAATTTGATCAGGTCCCATTTGTTTATTTTTGTTGCTGTTGTGATTGCCTTTGGGGTCTTCTTCATAAATTCTTTGCCTAGGCCAATGTCTAGAAGAGTATTTCCAACATTTTCCACTAGAATTCTAATAGTTTCACACCTAAGGTTCATACAACTCATTTTTTTAAAATAGAAAATAAATAACATATACGCCTCTCTGATATCACATTGCCGTGGAGTTATTTGTAAATAGTTATATAAAGTGGAAATACAATATTGGCATTATACATATAATCAAGTGATAAATAAAATCAAATGATAAATAATCTAAGTAGTTTTATATCATTCTATTGACATAATATTCCCAGAACAAAAGAATCAATAAATACATTAAACTTCCACAGAAATGGGCCATTTGATAAAGTGAATTTGGAATATGTTTGTGATTGACTTAATTTAAACATAAGTCAGAATGGAAGCTGTCCCTGTCATATTACGCTGGGGACCTCCATGGATTTTGATCTCACCTTGGGGCCATGCAGAATCCCTAGCTGGCTAGTTGCACAGACTCACCTTGTTCATTTCATTAACCTTATGATAATGCAGTGTCTCGTTTTATACTACTAATTTTTAAAAATCTCATTTATAGTGTTATGGTGGGTTTTGTTCCTTTAGAGTGACTACACTATTTATATGAGGCAATATGTGTATATAGAAATTTAAGACATGATCCCTTCTTACTCCTGTACCTTTGAATTTTGGTATAGAATGAGAATTTTAAAGAAAGTTTGCTAATGTAAGGATATATACATTTTAAAATAAACTTTTCGGATAAATAATAATATGTGCATTATAAAATTCAGATATGTAGAAACATGTACAAAATTCAAAAGTTACTCAGCAATGTATAGGAAAAATCTTCCTTCTTCCCTGTCTTACAGGCATCCTCTCTGGCCAGAGTCAACATTTTTGCTCTGTATAACTATATATATTTTTAAAAACACAAATGGTAGTTTATTACTCTTTGCTTACCACATTTAGAGCTTGTCTATTCTTTTTCACAGCTACATGATAACCCATTCATTGAATATATCTTGATGTATTTAAGAAGATCACTATTGGTTGGCATTTAAGTGGTTTTCAATTTTTTATTTGGATTATATTTAGATTATAATGCTGTGAGTCAAATATTTTCAGACAATTTAGAAGTTAGGAAGTATTTCACAAAAAGATTGGGACTTAGAGTTTTTGGGTTTTTTTGATGTGTTGTTCTACAATAAGGTGTTTTGTTTTAAATAGAAAAGTTTTCCTCTTTGAAGTCAGGGTTTTTACTGACCTTTTTAATTGAGTTTCATTCTGGTGACTTTTGAGTTTGAGCAAGTATTTATTAAGTATTCTGTAGTCTGTGGACAGATCAGAGTAAATAGAGGTGATTCATGCCTTTAGGAGCTTATACCTGACAAATTTCAAACTTGTTTGTAGAACCAACCTTGAATATGAGATGTTAATTCCAGACTGTGAGGAACTTCTAAAAATGTTGAAAAGAGCAGAGAGAATTACAAATAATCTTAGTAATGATGTCAGTATAGTGGAAGGAAATTAGCAACTTTAAAAACTAAAGTGATATTACTTGTCTTGCTAAGAAAGAATAATGTGATAGATAATTCTGATAGTGGATGAGAAAACAGCATAATCCTAATAATTCAGGCGTCATGCTTTTGCCACTTCTCTGACAGATGTTTAGAAGTTCACCTCAAGAAAACCCTATACCTTTTAGCTATCACCAGCCTGTCCACACCCTTCCAGCCCACCAAGCCCTAAGCAACCACTGATCTCCTGTCTGGCTCTGTATATTTTCCTATTCTGGAAATTAACAGAAATGGAATGATATACCATGTAGTCTTTTGTGACTGGCTTCTTTCACTTTACTGTGTTTTGAAGATTCAACTGTTGTAGCATTTAGCCCTTTTTATGACTGAATAATCTTCTACTGCAAAGATATACTACATTTTGTGTTTCTATTCATCAGTTAATAGACATTTGGGTTGTTTCCACCTTTGGCTATTATGAATTATGCTGCAGTAAACATTCCTATACAACTTTTTGTGTGGACATATGTTCTCATTTTTGGGAGGCTTATACTTAGGTAGAATTGCTGGTCGCACAGGGAATAACCTTATTTTTCATTGTTTGAGGAACAGCCAGACTTTTCCAGCATGGCTGTACCACCTTACATTCACACAAGCAGTGTAAGAGGAGTCCAGTGTCTCCACATCCTTGTCAATACTTACTTTCTGGTTTTTGGGTTTTTTGTTTATTTATTTGTTTGTTTTTAAATAATAGCCATCATTAGGCCGGGCGTGGTGGTTCACGCCTGTTATCCTAGCTCTCTGGGAGGCCGAGGCGGGCGGATCGTTTGAGCTCAGGAGTTCGAAACCAACCTGAGCAAGAGCGAGACCCCGTGTCTTCTATAAATAGAAAGAAATTAATTGGCCAACTAATATATATAGAAAAAATCAGCTGGGCATAGTGGCGCATGCCTGTAGTCCCAGCTACTTGGGAGGCTGAGGCAGGAGGATCGCTTGAGCCCAGGAGTTTGAGGTTGCTGTGAGCTAGGCTGACGCCATGGCACTCACTGTAGCCTGGCCAACAAAGTCAGACTCTGTCTCAAAAAAAAAAAAAAAGCCATCATTAATAGGGATGAAATGGGATCTCATTGTGATTTTGTTTTGCTTTTTCTTAATGACTAATCAAGGTGATAAGAAATGACTAATCTTTTCATGTGTTTATTGGCCATTTGTATATTTCCTTGGAGGAATGCCTACTCAGATTCTTTACCCATTTTAAAAATTAGGTTATTTGTTTGTTATAAGAGTGAATTATAAGAGTACTTTATTCTAGATACAAGATTGAGATAAATGATTTGCAAATATTTTCTTCCACTCTGTAGGTTTCTTGCTCATGTCCTTTGAAGCATAAAAGTTTTTAGGTGAAGTCAAATTTATCAATTATTTTCTTTAATTAATCATGCTTTTGTTCTCACATCAAATGCCAGATCCAAGGTCATAAAGATTTACCCCTTTGGCTTCTTCATAGAGTTTTGCATAATGGTTTTAGCTCTTATATTTAGGTCTTTGATCCATTTTTAGTTAATTTTTGTATATGGTGTGAGGTAAGGCCCCAATTCATTCTTTTGTATGTAGATATTCATTTGTCCCAGTACCATTTTTGAAATATTTTTCCCCATTCACTGATCCTGGCACCCTTGTCAAAAGTCAGTGTGGTTTTATTTCCAGATTCTCAATTCTTTTCCATTGTTCTATATGTCTATCCTTATGCCAGTACCATATTGACTTGATTACTGTTGTTTTTTAGCAGGTTTTGAAATAAATCAAAAAGTGCAAGTCCTTCTTTGCTGTTGTTCTTTTAAGAGACTGGGTCTCACTCTGTTGCCCAACCTGAGTGCAATGAGTGGTACAGTCATAGCTTACTATGTCCTCTAACTTCTGGTCACAAGCAGTCCTCCTGTCTTAGCCTCCTGAGTAGCTGGGACTATAGGCACCACCATGCCCAGATAATTTTTTCTATATATTTTTAGTTGGCCAATTAATTTCTTTCTATTTTTAGTAGAGACGGGGTCTCGGGCTTGCTCAGGCTGGTTTCAAACTCCTGACCTTGGCCTCCTGCCTCGGCCTCCCAGAGTGCTAGGATTACAGGTGTGAGCCACTGCGCTCAGCCCCTGTTGTTCTTTTTTGATAATGTTTTTGCAGTTCTTGATTTCATATGAATTATGAAATTAGCTCATCAGTTTCTACAGTGAACCCAGCTTGGATTCTGATAGAGGTTGTGTTGAATCTATAGGTCAATTAGATCAATTTGGTTAACATTGCCATCTTAACAGTGTTAGGTCTTCCAATCCATGAGTATGGGATGTATTTCCAATTATTTAGAGCTTTAATTTTTTTCAACAATGTTTTGTAGTTTTTAGGGTATAAGTTTAGTACTTCTTGGTCAGAGTTATTCCTATTTCATTCTTTTTGATACTATTGTAAATGGAATTGTTTTCTTAATTTTCTTTTTGATTGTTCATTGAAAGTATATACAAATACAATTGATTTTTGTACATGAATCCTGTATTCTGCAACCTTACTACTGTTTAGATTTTACTAGTTTGTTAGTAGATTTATTAGCATTTTCTATATGCAAAATCACATCATCTATAGTTTTACTTCTCTATACTTTCAGTGTAATGTTGAATAGAGTTTCCTCCTCTTCTACTTTTTGAAGAATTGATACTAATTCTTTAAGTGCTTGGTAGGATTCAGCTGTGAAATCATTTGGGCCTGGGCTTTTCTTTGTGAGTAATTTTTAGATTACTAGTTACTAATTTGAATTAGTAATTCAGATTGTCTTTTTAGTCAGTTTCAGTAGTTTGTGTCTTTCTAGGGATTTGTCTTTATTTTATCTAAGTTATGTAACTCATTACTATACATTTATTTATAGTATTCCATCATAATTCTTTTATTTTTGTAAGATCAGTAATAATATTTGCTATTTCATTTCTGATTCTAATAATTTGAGCCTTCTCTCTCCTTTTCTTGGTCACTTTAGCTAAAGGTTTGTTAATTTTCTTGATCTTTTCAGAGAACCACCTTTTGGTTTCATTGGTTTTTCTCTATTTTTCTATCCTGTAGCTCATAAATTTTACCTCTACTCTCTATTAATTCCTTCCTTCTGCCTACTTTAGGTTTAGTTTGCTATTTTTTTCCCAGTAGCTTAAGGTGGAAAGTTAGGTTATTTGAGATATTTACTGTCATAAATTTCCCACTAGACATTGCTTTAGCTGTATCTTACAAGTATAGGTATATTGTGTCCTCCTTTCAATCTTCTCAAACTATTATCTAATTTCCCCATTTATTTCTTCTTTGACCCATTGGTTATTTAGGAGTGTGTTATTTAATTTCCACATATTTATAAGCTTTCCAAATTTCTTTCCTACTGGTTTCTTATTTCATTGATTGGATAACATACTTTGTATTATTTCAGTCTTTTATAATCTGTTCAAGTTCATCTTATGGCCTAGTTAGCATGAAGGCTGTTCTGAAGATTACACTAGAAATATATATTCTGTTGATCAGTGGAGTGTTCTAGTCTTTTATGTCTAATTGGTTTATAGTTTTGTACAAGTCTTCTCTTTCCTTGTCTCACACTTAGTTTTTATGTCTGTGATTAGAAGTGAGGTATTGATTTCTTCAAGTGTTATTGTTGAATTATCTATTTCTCACTTCATTTCTGTCAGTGTTTGCTGCTTACAGTTTTGTGTCCTGTATAGGTGCATATTTGTTTATAATTGTTGTTATGTCTTACTAATGGTTTATCAATTTAAAATGTCCCTCCTTATATCTAGTAACAGTTTTGTTTAAAGTCGGTTTTGTCTGATGTCAGTATATAGTCATTCCAGCTTTATTGTGGTTGCTGTTTGTATGATGTATCCTTTTCTAACTTTCAGTCTAGTCGTATCTCTGAATTTAAAGTATGTCTCCTATAGACAGCACATAGTTGGATCTTTTAAAAAAAATCCAGTCTCACTATCTCTGTTTTTACATTTGGTTGTTTAATCCATTCATATTTACAATTATTATTGCTATGGTTGGATTTATATCTGCCATCTCTCCCCTCTCCATGGGTCTTACTTCTTTTTGTTCCTGTAGTACTCCATTACTGCATTCTTTTGTATTACGTGAACATTTTCTAATGTAGCATTTTAATTTCCTTAATGATCTTTACAGTATATGTTTTTGAGGGTCTTTTTAGTGGTTGCTCTAGGGCTTAACATGCACAGCTTACCTAAGTAGAATCAGCTTTAGATTTATACTGATTTAATTCCTGTTAGAATGTAGAAATGTTACTCCTATATAGTTCTGTTCCTTTTCCCCCTTTTAATGTGGCATTGTTATACATATTACCTCTATGTATAATACAAACACAATAATACATTACTACAATTAATACTTTATATAATTGTATGACTTTTAAAGAAGCTAAAAGAAGAAAAGAGAGCAAGTACAGGTTCGGCATCCCAAATTTGAAAATCCAGAATACTCCAAAATTCAAACCTTTTTGAGCACTGACAAGATGCTAAAAGGAAATGCTCATTGGAGCATTTCATATTTTCGATTTTTTGATTTGGGATGCTCAATCAGTAAGTATAATGCAAATGTGCCAAAATTTGAAAAAATCTGAAATGTGAAACACTTCTGGTTCCTAGCATTTCAGATAAGGGTTACTCAACCTATCTAGACTTAGAGCTTTTGTTATATTAACCATCTTATTTATCCCTTCTAGTTCTCTCATCCAAGTACTAACCAGGCCCCTTCTGGTTCTCTTCATTTGTTCCTGTGGGTTCAAATTACCATCTGGAATCATATCATTAGCCAAATAGAGTTTTGCTTCTATTCACCTCCTTTGTGTTAGTGGTGAATATATCACATTTGTATATGTTATTGGTCCAAAAATACGTTATATACTTATTGTTTTATGCCATTGTTTTTTAAATCAGGTATGAGAAAAAAGAGGAAATAAACGTTTATACTATCTTTTGTAATTACATAAAAGAAGATGCAAAAGTGCTCTTTATTTGTGTGTCTTGATTTGAATTTCTGTCTAGGGTCACCTGCTTTTGGAATGAAGAACTTCCTTTAGCATTGTAAACCTGGTCTTCCAGCCACAAAGTCCTCCTAGCTTTTGTTTATCTGAGAATATCTTTATTTTTGTCTTCATGTTTGAAAGATAGCTTTGTTGGGTGTAAGATTCTTGGTTGACAGTTTTTTTTTTCTGGAGCACTTTAAATATTAATATATTATTTCACCACTTTCTGGCTTCCATTGTTTTTGCTGATAAGACAGCTGTTAACTTTATAATATAGTTTTCCCTTGTAATTGACAAGTCAGTTTTCTCTTGCTTGACTTTTAGCATTTTTACTATGATGTGCCTATTTATGGATATCTTTGTGTTGATACTACTTGGAATTTGTTGAGCTTCATGATGTAGAGGTTAGTGTTTTTTAATATATTTAGAAAGTCTTCAGTCTTTCTTTGAAAAATATTTTCTGCTTCATTCTCTCTCTCCTTTCCTTTTGGCACTCTTGTTAAACATAAATTGGTGTGCTTAATGGTTTCCTACATTTCTATGAGGCACCATTCATTTTTCTTCATTCATTTTTCTCTTTGTTCTTCATATTGCATAATTTTTATCTATCTTCAAGTTTGCTTCAAGTTTGCTATTTTTTTCTTCTGCCAGATCACATCTGTTGTTGAGCCTCTCTAGTGAATTTTTCATTTCAGTTATTATACTTTTCCAGTTATTATACTTTTCCTGAATTTCCATTTGGTTCTTTTTAATAATTTCTCTCTATTTTTTTGATAATATTTAATGACATGCATTTGTCCCACCATTTGAGGCTGGGAGCAAGAAGTGAGCCCTACCTGTCAGCTGCACTTGCCAGAAATTTAACCTTGTGAAGAGGTGGCTGGAGACTGTTACATAGAATGGGATTCAACATTTTTCTGGAACTAATAAAGTCTTTAGGTATTTATCCAAAAGAAAGGAAAACATGTCCACATAAAAACTGGCTCGTGTATATTCATAGCAGCAGCATTCGTAGTAGCCAAAAAGTAGAATGCCAGATGTCCATCAGCTGAAGAACTGATAAACAAAATGAGTTATACTTTACAATGGAATATTTATCAGTTAAAGAAGAATGAAATATTAATACATGCTACAACATGGATGAACCTTGGAAACATTATAGTAAATGAAAGAACCCAGTCACAGGCTACATATTGTGAGATTCATTTTATGCTAAATGTCCAGCATAGGCAAATCTGTATAGACAGAATATAGGTTTGTGGTTCTCTAAGGCTAGGATGTGGGGTTGGAAATGGAGAATAACTTTTATGATTATGGGTTTCTTTTTGGGTGTGATAAAAATGTTCTAAACTTAGATTGTAATGATGGTTGCACATATCTGTAAACAACACTAAAAACCATTGTATTTTGTACTTTAAATGGGTGAATTTTATTATGTGTAAATATAGCTCAGTAAAATGCTAAAAGAGAAAGTTTAGTCACTTTTGTCATTTTTAAATTTTATAAAACTACCTATTTTTATATTAAAATATTTGTTAGGCCAAAGTTGCAGAGCTTTTGTGATCGTACAGGTCATAAGAGGGTCATATTTTGTAGTCTCAGTAGGAAATCATATGTATATATATTGAATATGTTTTGATCTAATGTAATATAACTTACTTTTCATGGACTCATAGAAGGTTTTAATCCCATATCATATATTGCCAAGTTAGTTATAAACTTATTGGAAGCTTTACATTTTGTGATACCTTTTATTTCTTGTGTTGTAATTAAGTTCTTCAATTTCAAAGATTTCTCCCTTTATTTTTTAATGATTTCAGAAAATTTACTAATAGCCTTATTAATTTCTACCATTTGTACATCAGAAACCACTGATTTGAAAAGTTTGACTTTGTGAATATAATCGTTTTTAATCATGTCCCTTCAGATATTTTAGCATAAATATTTAGGCCATGTGGTTATCCTTAACTTATCTTTTTCCTCCTTGATTAGTCTCCTACTTCCCGTTATAATAAAGAAAAAAAATGTTTGTTTTATTCGTCATCTTGTGCTAGATATTTATGATAACCATTTTATCTCTATTTGTTTATTTCTTATAAGGGCATCTCAGTAATGCCTTTGTCTTTTCTTTTATTAATTGTTAGGGAAAAAGGCAAATTTCTTAAGTCATCTTAAGTTCTCATTAAGGTTAGGTTCTTTTTGCCCAATAAATTGTTTTGAAAGTAAAAGTAGGCACAAATATCAAAATAAGCTTCTGTCTGAACATAGATAAGATATAAAAACCTGTTGTTTTTCAAATTCTTTTTCTTTTAATAAGTTGCAATACTTTAAAAATCATTTAAAAGTAACATTCTTGGAGAAAAGTTACTTAAAAATATTTTAAAATATTTATACATAACTAAGAAAAGTAGATTCCAAAAACTTTTCTTTGGCAATTATAAAATTTGCTTAATCATTTTCCTAAAAAGACTTGAGTAGCCATTATTTCTCAGATAGAATAGATTAAATAAATTTAAATATGAATAGTAGAATGAATTAATAGAATAAATAGATTTAAATATGATTTAGAAAATTGTCATGTGATATATTGGATTATTCCCCCTTCTCTTTCAGGAACTCTTGGTGTAATAACAGAAGCTACAATAAAAATCAGACCAGTCCCTGAATACCAAAAGTATGGCTCGGTAGCTTTCCCTAATTTTGAACAAGGAGTAGCCTGTTTAAGAGAAATTGCAAAACAGGTAAAAAATAAATAAATAAAGATAAAAAGAAGATATATATTTTTATATTTTTAAAATTCTGCATAATTGATTGTGATATGTTACAAATATCTTCATATTTAGTTGTGCTACATTTGTGGTTTTTACCCAGTTCTATATGAGAAAATAGTATTGTAAAGTCATCCCTTTAAGTGCAGTTGCTATTTCTTTTACTAATTATATTGCTGTGACACCTATTTCTTGGTCTAAAGAGGGCTGTATGATTTTAAGCCAAGGTAAGAGACGTTCTTCAGTTGATGGCTTCAAATGACTCTGCCTTTTATTGAATGTTCTGTTTCTTACGTTATTTTGGGGTAAGATATTTTATGATTAATTAAAGTGATTTATAATCTATCTTAAATTAAGGCATTTATTGAAATTAAAAGTAATGACTGAATATCAGTTACAATCTTGATTGTCTGTCTACTCCTGAGTAGGGAGAGAATTTAAAAAGAAATATGGTCCTGGAATGAACATTCTTGGACTTGTGACAAGTTACTTTGGTAGTGTTAAAGCAGAAATGAATATTAGCAGTTGAAGTCCTCACATAAGAGCTCCTAATTCACTAGAACTCTAGGAATATTATATTATGGTTAGAGAGCTAGAGTATACAGTATTATGCTATGTTTGCTAAAATGATGAGGCAATAATATCTAAAGCAGGAGGATTGGAGATAAGTTTTTGGAGTAAATAGTATTTGTTATACTAAAATAATGTCTGAACACTGAGCAGTAAAGTTCAAGTATATTCTGATACTTGTTTCTAAAACCTTTTACCACTCAAAGACAGAAGAAAGTAGCTTCAAATTAAGATAACCCAGGCATTAAGAAGTAATAGAGTTATTTGCAGAGCCTATGGTTTTGCATGTGAGTTAATACCTAGAAGAATGGGAAGTGAGGCTTTTTTTAAAGAAAATAACCAAAAGGTGACCAATTTAAAAATAAAATGAAAACAAATGTTTTCATAAATAGTTTTTCTTGTTAATTTCAGATCTTTCTTAATTATTGAGGTTTTTTTAATTCAAGTGTTTTCACTTGAATTGTAATTTATCCTTTGTGTTAAATACTTTTATTTTTCCTCTGTCCTTGTCAAGCTTAACTATCCCTCAAGAAAACTTTATTAAAGATATATAGTTCATATCATCTCTCGTTAGTTTTGAACGACATATTTCTAATTAACCATTTCTTGCCTCCAATTTTATGACAAAATAAACGTGAATACCAAATTAGATTTTTAGAAAAATCATGGAATTTATAAAAGTAATTTTGATCTATTTTTTTCAACAAAAGATCTTAATGAGGTCATCATATTCAGTCTATGTTGCCCAACTCTATCTCTTCATAATATCTCTTCTCTGTAGAACACAGATTTAGTAGACTCATTAAGAAGTATTGTTTTATTATCTTTGGAGTAGAGGTGTATGTAGTTTATGTTTTCCTGAGTGTTCCATTTACTTTTCCACATCTCAAATACTTGCATGTAAATCTATCTTAGGTTTCATTAATGAGAGGTAATATACAACTATATCAAAATCCTCATTTTATAATTTCATTAGAATGTAAATGTTGGATTTAAACATAAATAGTTGGTATAATCTGACACAGTTTTTGTTACAATTTGGTATGCCCCTGAGGGGAAGTGACAGAGAAAAGCTACCTGTGCTATTGAAAATCAGGCAATGGAATTTACCTTCATCCTTGTGTAAATCAGTAAAATTGCTCTTGTAGTTATTTTTAAAATTTCTAAGAATGTTTACTCAATGACCATAATCTAAATTCACTCTACAGAACTCTATTGGATATATACCTTGGAGTAAATAAAGATAATGTTTGATAGAAAGTGCCACTGTGTGGTTAAAAAGGAGGTCAAAAAGAAAGCTCCTTTCTAGTCTATAGTTAGGACAATTTGGTTCTGTGTACTTAGTAAGGGACAGTTTTTAGAGACATAAATACTGTGGACCAGAAAGCTTGCCTGACTCAAAACTAATTAAAAAGTCCAGTTAGATAATATGTTATTCTCAAGTATTGCTCTTATAAATGAAACAATTGCTAAGAATAGTTACTGGGATTTAGAGATATTACATTGTTTTGGGAACCTTCATATTTTACTTCTATGATAATGTACATGTAGAGGGACATTAATGTTTACCCTACCTGGAAATGTATAAAAGGATTTATAATGGTTTAGGATCATTTACATATTAGTTTACAGAATGTACAAATCTCATATGTCAAGAGTGGTAAAGTATTTGCTCCCCTCCTTTGTAACAGTATTGCTCAGGCAAAAAGAAAAATGGAAAAAGTTATCTGGTTTTGGCACTAGTCATTGTTCAATTTGGGATTTGGAATTCAGCTGATAGCAAGAGAATTAAGATCCATTAAAATAGATGGTACGTGGTTTATGATTGTGCCAAATTCTTGATTGAATAATTAGTTGGCTGCTTATAATTCTTCATTGTCATTTCATAGCACTTCCTTTTTTTTTTTTTTTTTGGTAATATTTTCAGACTTAAGTTGATTTTGAAATGAGAAACAGTATTTTGGATGAGTATCTTTTGGAAAGGAGCATACTTGACTGTTCACAAATAGCAAAGTGGGCTCTGTGTCTACTTTCATTGCTATTCTTACTGAAGGAAATAAATTAAGCAAACTTATACTGAAAGTAGAAGGATTCTACTAGGGTCTTTCATCTGATCTTTGCTCATGTGAGGAATTGTCCCCTATCAATACTTCATTGCCTGTGAGGAGCTAGAAAGGAAGATTTAGTGGAAGATTTATGTGATTCTTTCTCATAAGTGGCAGTCCAGAGTAATCTCCAACTTTACTCAGTAGATGGGTAAGTGATTTTAAGACTCTCTCAGAAAATAAATTTCCTACTGGTAGCCTCTCAAGAGGAGGAGAAATAATATTTTTAAATCAGAATATCAGTGTCAAACATAACATTCTCTTTTATTTGTTTGGAAATTTGTGTGTTTTTACAAGGTTTAAAAGGAAAACTTAGTGTTGAAACAAGCTCAAAAGCAATTTACAAAGTTTGGACTTCTTTTTGTTTTCAATAAAAACTTAGGAGTTTTCCTTTGTAATATCGTTAGAGGAGCATTTATTACAATAGGAGGAAAAATTGACTATGTTTGGGATGGATTATACTCATTTCTCTGAAAACTGTCTTCTCAGTAAGTAAAACCTAGCTTCTCAAAACTAGGTTTTTAGAATTACAGATTAAAAGGCAGCCTTTTCTCTCACTACCTTTTGACAAAGAATGGCCTTTTCTACCTTCCCTTGCTTTTATTTTAAACAATTTTAAGTTGATAAGGGGTGTGGGTGTGTGTGTGAGATCATAATTTGGGAAGAATTGTTCAGGAATTGTTCTGTTTTAAACTTAATTTATTCTGGAGGGGTTCAAATAAATTTAAAGGAGTTAGGCTTAACACTTACCTTACTTAAAAGCTTCTTTATATTCAAGAGTAATTCTTGAGAATATTTGTCACATGTAGAAAATGGAATTGTCTTTTTAAATCGCTTTTTTTGGTCTCATAATTTCCTTTCTCTGAAGCAAAGAGAATAACCCTAGTCAAATGTTTGGTTAATTGTGATCCAGAAAAATGAGGACAGTTAAGATGTGCTTTATACTAGAAGCTACTCCTACCAAGTTATTTTACCTTTACTAAACTGAAAAAAATGTAAAATTAGGAGATTGTATGTATAAACTTTTGGCCTTACCCTTAATATAAATGGAGGGAAATATTCACTCTGTAATATGTACTATTTTATTCTTTAAAACCAAGCAATACTTATCTTGTTAAAATAAATAAGTTATTGTTATTTACCGTATAAACTCCTAGCTGTAAGCCAGTATTTTATTGTGTGCCTTTTATGTGAGGAAATGTACACTTAATTTTATAGCTAAAATGATGCAATGGATAGTATGCAAGTTAGATGTGGTTCCTAACTTCTGACTTCTAGTAATTACTAAGGATATTGCATATTATGATATATTCTCTGTGCTTAAATTTTTGTATTGCTTCTGATACAATGAGAAGGTTAGTAGACTATCTTCAGTATAGTTTCTAAGGCTTAGGAATTTGGGCTGTTCTAGAGTCTGTGCAGAAAGTTTGATTTACCCCTTGAAGAAACAACTCTTTTCAATTCAAAGATGATTTATTCCTTAGCAATGTTACCTGATATACAGGACTACTATTTAGTGCTTACACTTTTATAGTTTATCCTTAAGAAGTTAGACAGTAGAAATCCTGCAAGCATTTGAAATATATGTTAATTTGAATTTCTTTTGCTAGTAACTAGTCAGTTAAAAGATACCTCAAATAGTGTCTCATCTGAAGTATAATTTCTGATTTTCTCTGTGACAATGACTTAGTTCTAAAAAACCAATTTTGTAGAAATCTTTTAATGTGTTTCTTATTGGGGCTATTTCTGTGTGTGTGTGTGTGTGTGTAAAATAGTTTGATGGACAAATCTCTTTTTAAGTTAGTCCAGAGACTACTAAGTAAATAAGACTAATGAGAGTGGTTAGTTTTTACTTTTCAGGTTATATAGTTATGTAAATTCCTGATTATAACAGCCCTAAAGGGAAGAAATTGCCAGCAATTTGACTTAGTCCATCTTATACCCATGTTGTGAGGTTCTTTTGGTTATTTATTTCTTCATTGTTCAAATAAAAAAAAGGTATTGATATTTCTTTATAAGTTTCTCATAACTTTTCATACTGTTAAGTATAAAATATATTTAGGTACAAGTCAAATGAAATGAGAGATTCTAATAAAGGTACATTTATCATAAGAGGAAAGAAATCAACAATTTCATTAACTCCAGTTTTAATAAGCAATTTTTGTTTGAGTGTTCTCAAATTCTCTTAAAAGTAAAACTGGTAAAAATATTCCCTCTCAGCTTAATTCTGATCACCTACCAGCAGGGGTCACTTTAACTCAAGGACCTCTCCCCCCATCCCCCCGTTTAAGTCTATGGAATACTCGCAGCCCAGCATAACTGAATAATATGGGAATGAATTTAGAGCTCAAATTCTCAGAATTTGTGATGCCTCTAACTTTTAAAGACAATCTTTTGAGTTTTTTTAAACATGCTAAATTAGTTTTAGGGGGAGGGGGCATGGGCAATATACGTAACCTTAACACTTGTACCCCCATAATATGCCAAAATAATAAATAAATAAGTAAGTAAGTAAGTAAGTAAGTATGTAAGTAAGTAAGTTTTAAATTTTAACTATTTTCCCAGTTTTTGAGTTTGAAAATTTTAAGCATACAGAGAATTTGAAAGACCAGTACAGTGGTCACCTGTATATCCACTTTGTATATTCAACAATTCTTAACTTTTTGCTCTATTTGTTTTATGTGTGTATGTTTTCTGTACCATTTGAAATTAGGTTGTAGACATCATGACACCTGACCTCTAAATACTTCAACAACATCTCCTGAAAATAGGTGGAGAATGGTGTTTTTTATAACCACGATACCATTATCATGTCTACGAAAATCAGCAGTAATTTCTTAATGCTGCCTAATATTCATTCCTTAATATTATCCCAGTTGTCCCCAAAATATATTTTATGGATAGTGTTTGCAAACCAAGATTTAATCAGTGCCCACATAGTTTATTTTAATTGTTTTAGAGATTAAACACCAACAGAAATGTAATTACTATTCTACATTTACTATTTCTTCCATTTTCCGATAAATGTGTACTTATGTTGATCGTTTTCATTAAAAACACCTGCCATTGATAAAGTTGAAGTAGAATCTGGTTGGCAGTAGGAGGTGAAATTTACAAGTTGTTGGTAGGAACTTAAATTTTTTTTAATGATAGAATGGCTCTGAATTCTTTCATATTTTACTGGCATGCTTAAGCTAAAACATATAAATATGTATGTTATATGGATATGCTGTTTATTTTATGAAGAAAGGAAGTTTGGTTTAATCAGACTTTGTATATTTTATTAGAAGTCAATGTGTCCATTTTATTAAAAACATTCCAGATTTGTAAATGTGAAGAAAAGTGATTTTCCTTTAGTATTTTGGAAACTGGTAATGTTTTTAGAAGCATTAACCTAACTACAAAGATACCTTTATACCAAGATTTGAAATTACTCAGGTTGTAAATTTATTTTATTTTTAGCTACTATACATTTAATAACACCAGAAGTAGCAAGTAAAATTGTTTTAATGTAATTTGTGTTTCAAATATGACTTTAAAGCTGTATATGTGTATGTTTTAATTTGGGGGTGGGGCCTGTGTGGTGTACTTGGAATAATGCTCATCTAACAGTCAGGATATGTTCGTCTTCTACCTTTACTTTTAAAGTTACCCGACCTTGGGCAAGTCTTTTAACCTCTCTGATTCTTGTGTCCTCATCTGTAAAATGGGGATAATACCAGTTCTGCTACTCTGGCAGGGTTGTTTATTATATTAAAGAACTATGAAAGCAACTTGGAAACCACAGGATTCTTTAAAATGTAAGGTGATAGGTTATTGTTATAACTTGTATATAAAATTATCTAATACTGTTTCCTTAGACTTGGCAGTGATTTTTTAAATGTAGATTGTCTCATCTTTGGTATCAGAGGTGAATAAATTGTCTTCAGAATAAAATCTGTCTAGTTATTTTATTGGGTGAAATAAAATATATACTGTGTTTTTATAAAAATTAAATATTTGTTCACTTAAAAAGCAAATAATAGCCAAATGTTATAATGCATAGTTAAGGTGTGTATTAAATGTTATTCTTTTGAGTGAGTCTCGGAAATTTGTTATAATACAAATTTTATTTATAAATAATGTTATTACTCAGAAGATAAATGTTTAAAAAGTTTATGGCATTTGTCATTTGTCATTTGAAAGCAACTCCTTGGTAGAAGTTTAGCCATGTTAAAACTTTGTATAGAAAACAAAAATCCCATGTGGGGTTTAGCTCAACTCACTTTAATTCTGTGGAGAAATCGTAGCTAACTCAAACCTTGTTAGTGTTTGTAGTATTTTGTCATCTCAAAATTAATATGAATATCTGCTTCTTTCAGTCTTTTTTCCTTGCAACTTTTACTGTGATCCTAGAAAAATAAAATATTGGTGGAGTTTTAGATATTTTAGAAATATAATATCATATTTCAGAGTTTTATTGCTATTTTCACATAAGTAACCCAAGACCTTAGAAATCTGGACACTGGATAGTTTTTCTGTTTAAAATGGACTATGAAAAGGGATTCAAAAAAAACAATTCCTAAAATTGTCTGTGAAGACATTGTAGCCAATTTTTAAAAGTGCTTTGTCACATAAGAATTTCTACCGCCATCTTCCTCATTTTAAAACTGTTCAAAGAACCTGATGACACAAAATAGTTCATATGTGGCATAATACTTGAGGTACTGATTTTAGTTTTAAAAGTTCTACTTCTAAAATAATCCACTTTAGGGCATGGTATTTCTTTTAGGATATTCCCATAAATCTTTGCTAGGCAATAAGCAGATTTTATTGCCAATAAATTAAAGATCTGGTAACTTATGTAATGTATGTATTTTATATATTATGCATATAGATTTCTCCTCTCTGAATTTTTATAGAAGCGACTGATGTTTTATCTTCATAAAATCATATAAAAGTTAAGATTCTTCTCCTCTGTATATCTTTAGGAACTAAGCTCTTGATATCTTACATACAGAAAGATAATATTCGTATTCTACTTGTCTAGCTTCTAACTATATTAAATTTGTGTCACATCTTTTTCTGTTTTTTAAACAGAGATGTGCTCCTGCATCTATTCGCCTCATGGACAACAAGCAGTTTCAGTTTGGTAAGTAAGGAGTGCTAATTTTAAAATCAGTTTATTTAGCCACAAAAATTTACAAAACGTCAGTGGGAAGAATACTGAACAGAGAGCTAGAAAGAATGTCATAGTTCCTACACTGGATACGGTGGCCTACAGGTGAAGGAGTGGTTGATTGCACTTAATTTTGCTTGAGGTGGGGATGAAAAGTCAGGAAAGGCTTTAATGGAGAGCAATGTGTGAGCTAAATCTTTAAAAGTGAATCAAGGTTTCTTGAGATTGTCTCTTCTTCTGCCCTACCAAATTTGTTCACTTGTCAGCAAAAATACGAAGTTGTGAAACCTCAGTGGTGTGTTTTAGGAGACTTCACATAGTTCTATATGGTTCAAATAGAGGGTATGGTGAAGGTTATTACATGAGATAAAATTGGATGGGTGGACTATGGCTTTGCAGGATAGATTTGGATTTTATCTTGTTAGCAGTGGGAATTCTGTGTAGAAGGAATAAAATCAGTCAGCGTCACATCTTAGAAAGCTCATTCTGGCAGCATTGTGCATGGTAGATTATGAGGGTACAGCCACTAAGGAGGGGTAATAGGTGGTGAAACAGTAAGAGGCAAATTTTGGAGGCCTTGAGCAAGTCAGCAACAATGGAGATAAAGAGTAGAGGACAGATTTTCAAAAAATCAGTTTGCCAGCTGGATATGGAAGTTTAAATAAAGGGAGGAGTTAAGGACATCTCCCAGATTTTGATTTGGTTGATTGGGTGAATTAAATAACAGGATAGAAGAAGAGGTGGAGGTTTTGGGGAAAAGATATTACAACAGATTGTTAAATACAGGTGCCTTTGGGATATTTAGGTGGAGAATTCAGTAGGCAGCATCTGAAGTCATTTTTCTTTTTCTCTCTATTTTGTTTAAAATATTAAACTTTTTGACACAACTTATTTATCATCATTTGAATTAATTTTATTTTTTCTGTATCTTTTTCAAATTCTGAAATTTACTTTGGGATTTAAGTTTATAGAATTTAATAAATATCTTCAAAACAGTTCCTGAAATCATAGGAGTAATTGCTCAGTAATAAGTGATAAAGGGTAAGCAGGCAAGCTTTTGTTTGTCATGTCTAAAAGTAGCTTAGATTTTAATATAGGGAAATGTGATTATAGATACATTGAAACTTAACTTGATATGTTTATGACATATCAAGAAAGTTAGTTTTAAAATTAGATTCCTCTAAGTCAGTCACAATTATTTATTTTCTTAAGTAAACTGCTTTCAAAACTGTATACTACTGATGAACAAAAGTTTAAGATAAATGTGTCCTATAAATAATGAAATAGTTAAATCAGATGAAAATCAATCACCAGTGTGTTTTGGCCTGTATTTGGAAATCTAGGTCTTAAGGAGAGCTATATATCTAATTAATAAAACTATGTTTGTTATCTATTTATATGTTATTATAAAAAATTATGTTAGACATTGGCACCTTTGTAAAATTAACAGTGGTTTGGTCAGATTTTACTTATAATTGGGACCTGTAACAATTTAAAATGAAAGTTTAAAGAAAATATCTTCCTGACCATCTGTCATTCCTGTTCCACATTCTCATTCCTATACCTAGAAACATGTTTATACACTCCCTTCTAGCTCAATGGTAGATTCTGCCCTCTGTAGTCTTGACTGTCTCTCCTCCCTCTGCCTTTTAGCTACCAAAGTGATCCTTTTGAAATACAGATCTGATCATGCTCGTTGGCTGTCTATAGCCTTTTTTGATTCCTCAGTATTCATTGAAGCCTTTCCATCTATATATCCTACCATGGCTCATGATCAAGCAACTAAAGAAATAATGCTTAGCACAGCAGGAGGTGTCCAGGACCCTGCACCCACCCATCTGCCTGATTGGTCAGTGTTTGTGTCATATTGGTTGTTAACAAAGCACAAGCCATATGATTGGTTGTAAATATTTTTATATCACCTCCACCTCTGGTACAACCCTAATACATTATAACATTGAAATTATCTATTTTCAGAATATTGAAATGATATATATCATTGAGTATATTGAAATGATCTATTGATTTCCTCTGTAAACTAAAGTTTCACAAATTTAAAGAATGTTTCTTAGTCATTTTTATATTTCCTGCACTTATAATAGACACATGTTGATTGAATTAATCATCATACTGGCAAAAGCAGGTGAACAAATCCTGGATAGGTGAGATCACAGTGCTGAACACATTATCAGTAGCACACTTTATCAAATTCTACTCAGTTCTTCAAAGTTGTATTCCCATTTTATAAATGACTCAAAGGCTAAATATTTGGGCCTACTACAAGTCATGGGATAGAGCTGGGGTTGAACCCAAATTTGTCTGATTGCAAAGCCCAAGACTCTTTGCACTATCTCAAACCACTTCTTTGAAACATAAATATTTAATAAATTTTAAATTAATTAATTAATATTGAACTAACACAAGATTCACTAATCAAAATTGTCTAGCCAGTAAATTTGGAACTAATTTACTATAAAGATAAAACACAATAGCCAGAATACATTTAGAAGATAATTAATTTGATAGGCAACATTAATCTAAAAAAAAGTAAAAGATAATATTCTTTTTTTTTTGAGACAGAGTCTCACTTTGTTGTCCAGGCTAGAGTGAGTGCCGTGGCGTCAGCCTAGCTCACAGCAACCTCAAACTCCTGGGCTCGAGTGATCCTTCTGCCTCAGCCTCCCGAGTAGCTGGGACTACAGGCATGTGCCACTATGCCCGGCTAATTTTTTATATATGTATATATCAGTTGGCCAATTAATTTCTTTCTGTTTATAGTGGAGACGGGGTCTCGCTCTTGCTCAGGCTGGTTTTGAACTCCTGACCTTGAGCAATCCGCCCGCCTCGGCCTCCCAAGAGCTAGGATTACAGGCGTGAGCCACAGCGCCTGGCCAATATTCTTTAGTTAATACTAATGCTTGACCCATTTAAAAGTCACTATCACTTTCACGATAATTTATTCTTCAAAGCTGTCATGTCAACCAAGTATTAGGGATGTATATGACTAACTTCCGCTATTAAATGGAAATTGTGCATATAAATCGCAATGGGTGGTAAACATTTACTCTTTTTTTTTTTAACATTTACTCTTAAAGATTATTTCATATCAGAGTAGCATTATTTGAACTCCTCATGCGTTATATAAAGATATGTGGGTCAGAAGACTTTCATATGAACAGTAGATAATTTCAGTTCCTTGCCAAGAATACAACATACCCATTCAACACGTAAATGTTTATATATTTATTTCCAATTGTTAATGTAGGGTGAGTTCTATTTGAGATCAGAAGTGAACGTTTTGATGATACATTGTTTCTAACTTTATACAAATTAGAAATGGTGTCTGTTTTTTTTTTCCCCCTTATTTTTGGAAATTGTGTCTTTTAAAGCAGTGGCCCCCAACTATTTGGCACCAGGGACCAGTTTCATGGAAGATAGTTTTTCCACTGATTGGGAGGAGGGGGGGTTGAGGGAGTGTGGGGGGCTGGCGGAGTGGGGGGCTGGCAGAGTCGGGGGTAGGGGGAGGGTGCAGGCATCTTTGCACCAGGTCCCTAACAGGCCCCAGAGAGTAGTAGTTCCTTGTCAGGGTTGGAGTAATTCAAAGCCTTAATACCCAGTCTTTTATGTAATACAGTTTCCTATTATATTCAGCAAAAATGTAGTAAATAAGGAGTATTACAGATTCAGATTCTCACTTAAAAAAATAGATGGATAGGAAAACACTACTGGTGATAGTTGTTTTAGAAACAGCTGTTTGTTGTTTGCACCTATTTTAAAGTAAGAAAAGGAACAAACTACACTTGAAAAACAAAATCCCATAATCTTAAAGCCTTTTTTTAAAAATAAACTTTTTATTTAGAGATAATTTTAGATTTACTAAATACTAAAATTCTTTATAAAAACTATGTATAAATGGCATGCCACATTTTTCTAAATTGGGTTATGGCACTGAGGCCAGATGCATGACTCTTAAATTGTAACAGTGTGGGAGTTCAGAAGTTGCTACTCTGAAAACAATGAGAAAACAGTAAAAGGTTTTCAGTCAATTAAGCTTAATCCGCAGGCAAAGATGTTAATTTAACAGATTCTGAGACACCGTTTATGTTATTTTGGCAATTTTAACTCTCCGGGTGTGATTAAAGAAGCAATTGCTAATTTTATGCCAAGAATTCTGGATGAATTAAGAATTAATTAAGAAACAACCTTAAACTTGGCATTAACTTCATGTTTGGTTATAGTTCTGAATGGTTTCTGTATAATTAAAAAAAATAAAAGTAAAACCAACCACCATGGGTGTTCTTAATGAAATAAAAATTAATGAAGTAGTTTTACTAGGTATAAACCATACCATTGAAAGATAACCTAAACTATGTGTAGTATTAATTACATATAGCAATTTGACTTAAAAAAAAACAAACAAACCGAGAATGGGTTTTCTAAATAAAAAGTTGTTTGTGACTTTTCAAAGAAGATAATGGTAAAAGATGAAGATCTTAATGTAAGTCTATATATACAAATAACAGAGATTTAAAAAATTATGAAAGTCATGAAAATTTTTACTTTTTTTTTTAGAATACTAAGTCGAAGTAGCTTGTGGGTTTTCAGAATTTGCTATTAATTTAAACATAAACTTTTTTCTCTTCTTAGGTCATGCTCTTAAACCTCAGGTTTCCTCTATTTTTACATCATTTTTGGATGGATTAAAAAAGTTTTATATTACAAAGGTAAGAATTTTTATAAAATGCTACCATTTTAAAGGCTTAGTATATTAATTAGTTAATCCTACTTCCTGCTTTCTTGCCCTCACATGCACCTTTTTTAAGGATATTTTTCCATGTTGCTGCATACATTTTGTAATTATTATTTTTCATGTTGGAATAAACATTTTATTAAGTATGTGAATCATGCAGTGAAGTTTAGACATTTTTAATTCTTTTTCAGTTTTTTGAAGTTTCTAAAAATAACACTGTACTGAGCTGTTTCATGCTTATAACATTTTTCTGTAGTTTGAAGTTTTTCTTTTGCCATAGATATCTAGAAGTAAACTAAGAGTGTGGATTTTTTTTTTTTAACTTTGATTGCAGAATTGCTTTCCTAGAGTATTATGCTAGCTTACACTGCCACTTAGGAATGCATGTGTGCCTTTTTTGTTGCATCCTTGTTATTGCATGTGGAATTTTTTGTTTTGTTTGTCTTAAATTTACTAGGGAGGGAAATAGTACTTTATTTTAGTTGATGTTTCTTGAAACTTCAATGAGACTGAACATTTTCCCTGTGTTTTCTAGATGTAATCTTTGTGTGAATTAGTTGGATATGATTATTTTACTAGGGGTGGTGGTTTCATGATTTTTTCTCTATGGTTTGATGCGTGTCCTTTGAGTAATGGAATTATTGGATGCCCTTTGTCTTTAATGTTATAGTTTTTTTTCCAGTCAGGTGCTTCCCTTTTTAATAGGAGTTTTTCTTTTTGGAGTAAAAGTTTCAAATTTTTATATCTTGTCATTATTTAATAACTTCTAAGCTTTTGTGAAGCCTTCTTTCCTCCAAAAGTATGACTAGGACCATTTTCTTCTTTTATTACTGTTTGAATTTACTTCTTTTATTACTGTTTGAATTTATTTCAATTTTATGATATAAGATAAAGACCTAAATCTTTTTACTTCCTGCTCCCCCAGTTGCTAACCAGTTGTGGGAGCACTGTTTACTAATTCTGGCTTCTCTTACATTGATTTGCCATGCCTAAGACATCTTCTTGTATTCTTATTCAGGAAATAGACATCATTTTAATGAGCTTTTAATTCTTTTTAAGGAGCTTTTTGTTCTTGAAAAAGTAAATGGATTTAATTGTAGTAGGGCTAGTTTTACCTGTTGTTTTTCAGGATCTTCCTTATTATCACTGTCACCTACCTGTTATTCTAGAAAAATTTTAGAAACTTTTGATTGTTTTAGAAAGTCCATTGGGGTTTTTATTAGAATTGGCATAAATAAGTACACTAATTTGGACAAGTATTGACAGGTTTGTAGGTTTATGCATTCAAGAACATATATCTTTCTTGCCTTTTAAAGATATGTTTTCCTAATGAAGTTGTTTCCTTTTAAGATTATTCTTAAACTATTTTAATTTTCTGTATAAGGTATCCTTTGAAAATACTATTTAGTAAGAAGTTATTGTTGCTATGTTAGGGATGATGTTTTTTCCCCCTTTATACAGCTACTTTATTATTTTATAGTTATTATTTGATTCTTTATTAGTTACAATTTTGAAAACTTATTTGTTACATTACATACCAATATGTCATTTTGAGTAACACCGTGGCAACTTTGAAATAAAGTGTTTTTCCTGTGCTATGTAGTTTTGTTATATTGTAGTAACCTAAGTAGTTTCATTAAACGTTCTTATTGATTGACATGTAAAGTTCTAAAGCTCAAGTTTTAAGAAGTTAGTGTATTTGAGCCCAGATCCTAAGGAGCAAGCTATTTTAATTTATGATTTTGTAGGATAAGATTTCTCTGTAATAATGTCTTATTTTTTTGTAGTTTAAAGGATTTGATCCAAATCAACTAAGTGTAGCCACGTTACTGTTTGAGGGGGACCGTGAGAAGGTTCTTCAACATGAAAAACAAGTGTATGACATTGCTGCAAAATTTGGGTATGGCTTCAATTGTAATACCAAGAGAAGATTAAGCTAAAATTCTGGTATCTCCAAACAGTTATTAATGTACCAGGCATTAATATCTCCTAGCAGACTGCATGTCTTCAAGCAGTTATTAATTTAAATTTAGTATTAAATTCATGGTAATTTATGATATTAAATTTAAAGTGTTGTTTTGGTTTACTTCCAAAATTTGTAGGAAGTTAGGTTGATATGTTGTTCTTCCTTGTCTAATCATATATATAATATTACTATATCTTGTATTTTTACTAGACTTTTAATGTCAATTTTGTGATATTATTTTTTGTGTTAGAGTGAAATAGGAAATTCATTGTTATATTACTCTTTAGTAGTAATAGTGTATGTATAAAGAATGCTATTAGTGTGTTTTTAAAAGGAAATTATGTTTAATCAAAGATATTTGATAAATAATCTATATACTCCACCTCCTGTCATTTATTATTTTGTGCTGGTATAAAGAAACAGAAAGCATTTCACATCTATAACCAACTGAATAATGGTAGGGTGGTTTCTGTCTGTCTGCTTGATGGATTATAAGATTGATTAATGAGAACTGCAGTGAAAATGCCATTTATCAGGACTATGTTTTTTCCTTTCCTTTCCTTTTTAAGAGCATAAACTAAAAATTTTCTGAATACTAATCTTTTTTTTTTTTTTATTCCAGGGATTAAAATATATCATATACATGCTGCAGGCAGGGCACAGGGGTGGGAAACCTACAGCCTTCTGATTTTAACATTGTTCTTTTTAAGCACCAGTGGAGGCAAGAAAAGCGTTATCTTTCTCTGCTCTACCTCTTTTAATAAAAGGATTTGTTCTGTAAATCGGAATTCAGTCAAAAGGCTGCAGTCAAGGATCTAGAGGGCCATATAGGGCCCCAAGGCCACAGGTTCCCCACTCCTGAGCCCTTTATTTCTAAGATTGTCTGAATTTGTATCAAATGTATAGGTTATAATATATGAGAGTCCAATTTAAAGCAGGGGTAAAGTGTTAAAAACTTTGGCCCAATTTAGGGTGTCTTGTTTTTTGCTATTATTTGTTCCTTCTTAGTTATGATTAATTTCTTAATGTGCTTTCATCCTGGCTCCTTTTATTGAGATGTGGACATCTGCTGTTTTGAACAACTCGAATTATAATTAGGCAGATGATTTAAGGCTATTTTGTTTTTTAATACTTAGAAATATCTTCTTTTGGTTTTCTAGCATAAGTTTTAGTTTTCCCTCAGTTTTCCTGTAGGCACTAATTTTTTTGTTTTAATTAGTGAAGATTTAGGGATATTTTTGCTTATTTAAGATGCCACTCTGCCAACTCTCAATCTTTAGTCATTTCCCCTTCTGCATAACCAGACAGAGGAAAGCACCACATCATTTGTTCCTGCTGAAGTTTCCATATGTTAGTTTTTAGCTCATTTATTTTATTTTTAATTAGGGCATTATTAAGCTGTCCTTTAAAAAAATTTCTTTTGTTTCATCCTCTATTCCCATTGCTTCATTGGCTTTAAATGGATTGTTGTAAATAAAGTACTCCTAACAGTTCAGAGCATTTTTATGTATAGTCTTAGCCATTTTTCCTCCTTGCCTTTTCTTCCTGACCCCAACACTCATAAGAACATATATGGCCCAACAAAACATAGTGGCCAAGTATTGAATAATCATTCTTTGGTTGTTTAACCATGTTTGCTAGTAATGTACTTCAGCTTCTCTAAGTGCTTAACAGAATAAACATTACCTGTCAGCACTTATGACTGGTGTTTTGACATTCACCATAAGGTAATATGTTATCGTTATTTTTAAAGTGTGCTTAAAGTTGTTTAATATAATTTAACATGAGAATGATTAGGTTCACCAGATGGCCCTTTTATATAAAAAGATCGCCTCTCATTCCTCTTTCATTAGTCTTTTCAGTCCTTCCTCATGAAACAGCTTTAAATTTGTTTAAGAACCTTGTGACTTGAAAATTGTTTGAAATTTGTAGAGAGAACAGAAAGTAGGGAGTGGATATTGCTATTTTAATATAAAGCAGTGTGAGTCTATGTGTAGCTTTTTGGGTGATTGCAAAAGTGATGATTTAGAAACATTTAATTTCTAATCCTACTGTGATTTACATATGGTATTTTAAGATAATTCTAGCTAGAAGATTGACAGTTCTGAAAGCTAAAAAAAGAGAATTTTCAAAAAGCTAAATTTGCAGGGAAACCTATGATTCAGAAGAGCAAGCCCAGATTGACTTTTCTTCTCTTTTGGGGTTTATGAATTTAGAATGGACATCCAATTTCTTCCTGCTTTAAATTAGAAAATGCATGTTTCTATGTGGTTTGTTCCACTGTATCCCATTGTGGAACAGATGACCCCTCTATCCCTACCACCACCCCCAGCTGTCAAATATTATAAGAGGGCCTAAAGTAAAATGACTTAAACTGGGACTGGAAAGTAGAACTTTGTTGCATCCTGATGTAATGGAGACAGGCCTACTAAATGTTCATACCTGTTAACTTCTCACCAGATACATACTTAACATGTTCCTTTCTCAAAGATTCTCAACATAGGTATCTTGCACCTTTTTAAATCTTCACTCTTCTTTCCTTTACTTCTACCACTAGGTCCAGGAGGAACTGTTTTTGTTTCCTAGACCTGTACTATTTTTTCTGTCTTGGACTCAGAATCTGACTCTGTTTTTTTTAATCTACCTAACTAAGCCATGGGCTCAGCTGTTTTCTTCCAAGAACTTGCTACAGCAGTTTTGACTTGTTTTCCTTTTGTTTTGGAACTTTATTTGGCTTTCTGCCTCCAGCCTCACCTCTAACCCAGACTTGCATTCTGTCATTTCTTACTTTTCACTTTCTACTGAATTGACATAAATTCTGTCTTCATTGCTCATTAACATTTTATTAATACAGGCTGAGCACGGTGGCTCATGCCTGTAATATCAGCACTTTGGGAGGCCAAGGTGGGAGGATTGCTTGAGCCCAGGAGTTTGAGACCAGCCTGGGAAACATAGTGAGACCTCTTCTCTACAAAAAATAAGAAAAATTAACTAGGCATGGTGGCTTGCACTTGTTGTCCTATGTGGGAAGATTCCCTTGAGTCCAGGAGTTTGAGGTTGCAGTCAGCTATGATCATGCTACTATACTCCAGTATGTGACAGATCAAGACCCTATCTCTAAAAAACAACAAAACATTCTATTAATACAAACAATCTCCTTCCTTTTATTATACCTTATCCTCAAGTTGTTCCAGACTAGAGCTGTTTCTATCAAGTCTTTACTACTCCTTTTGAATGATACTAATTTATATATATCCACGTGTAATATTGTGTCAGGAAATTCTGATTTAGCCTATGTGTTCTAGCTTGAAATTATCTTACAGCATTTGTATGGAACAAGAATACACCTACATTGTATTATTTACTTACCACCAATCAAACAAAACTTCAAGATTTAATTTTGAGGTGTTAATTGAGGCCGTAAGAGTTATAATTCTTCCTTTGGTTGACTAAAGTGAAAGTTTAATTTCTATTTGACAATAGGAAAAGCATGATTAAAAACTCTTTACTCAAAGTAGTGGAAAACAATACTTACTCATCATTTTTTAAAATAAGAATAACTTTTACAAACTAGAGTCCTTGAACTGAATTATATGAGATGATTAATTCTAACTAGATCATCAAATACAATTTCTATGGATAAACTATTTTCAAATTGAAAGGGATAGTTTATATGTTTATAGTAATAAGACTTTACTTGTTGGTTGGTCTTATGCTTTCTGTATATTGCTTTATAAACTTTAATATTTCTGAGTATGTTTTGTCTCTCATTTAACTCATAAATTTCATAAGATACACACCACATTTAACAGTCCAAATGCTATATGCTCAAATATTCAAGAAACTTGTTGGTATTTGGAAGTTCCTAATCAATCATCACATTTCTTTATATATGAATAAGACTGTAACAATATATGAGTATATGAATAAGAATATAATATGAATAAAAGAATATTTTAAGTATCTTATGCTTGTGAAGATTATTTCAGCGTATTTAAGTTTGTTTCTCATGATTAATTCTGTTTCTGTTCTTCTGAGAATATGGGTAGAAATAGTTGAGTTCATGAGAGTCAGTTTTATTAGTCTAGTGGATAAAAGTTTGCAATGAATGACTAATCTGAAATACTAAAAGTGTTTTCAGTTTTAATTTGCTATCCAAGCTTATTGTCTTAATGGTGTCATTTGATATATTTATGATAAATGAGATTAAGAAAAAATAAGATGTAACATATGTTAATCTATTAAGCAGTTGTCTTGAGGTATCATATCAGTTTGGTTAATTTTATATATTTGCAATTGTTCATTTGAAACGTATTAATAGTTTGTTCTGTAATTACAGTGGGTTGGCAGCTGGAGAAGATAATGGACAGAGAGGTTATTTACTGACCTATGTCATTGCGTATATTCGAGTAAGTTATTTCATGTATTTCCCTAATCACTTAATTTATGTTACAGACAATACTTTTTTCTTGACTTTGAATAAAATTGTCTTTTTATTTTCTTAAATTTTAAGCTACTGTAATTAGCACATCATTTTACATGAACCCTAGATTAGCTATGAATCTTTATAAGCTCTTTAAACATTCTGTTTATGCCTCCGAGGAACTTGAAGATGATTTAATACAGCGGTCTCCAACCATTTTGGCACCAGGGACCAGTTTCATGGAAGACAATTTTCCCATGGACTGGGTTGACGGGGCTGGTTTTGGGATGATTCAGGTGCATTGCATTTATTGTGCAGTCAAACCTCTCTGCTACCAATGATAATCTGTATTTGCAGCCACCCCCCAGCGCTAACATCACTGCCTCAGCTTCACCTTAGATCATCAGGCATGAGATTCTCATAAGGAGCGTGCAAACTAGATCCTTCACGTAGGCAGTTTACAGTAGGGTTTGGGCTCCTATAAGAATCTAATGCCGTTGCCGCTGATCTAACAGGTGGTGGAGTTTATGCTGTAATGAGCATGGGGAACAGCTGTAAATACAGATGAAGCTTTGCTCGCTTTCTTGCCCCCACCTTCTGCTGGATGGCCTAGTTCCTAACAGGCCATGGACTGGTACTGGTCCTTGGCCTGGGGGTTAGGAACAGCAGATTTAATATGTCTTTGTGCTCTTTAAAAGAATGGAGCCCTTCTCTGTCTAAAAATTGAGCATGCCATTCCTAACATTACTTGGTTAGAATCAAGCTGTTTTATTAGCAGCATTCCTCACTTGATTCATAATCTGTTTTAAAGATATACAAATCTTTAACTGTGTCTTTTAAAGTTTATATTTAACATGATTCCAAGTAGTTATTGGTTCTTTGGTGATGATTACTGTGTAGAATTAAAGAAATAATAGATGTGTACTTGAGCACTAAAGTTTTTCTAATTCTAGATTTTCTACTATGAGAAACTTTATTATTCTTATTAACTTCAAGTCTGCTGTACTTATCTGAAATTGTTCCTTTGAAGTTTTATTTTTTCATTTAGTTTTGTTTTTCTATTTTGGTTGTAACAAACTCAAGTTTCTTAATTGTTTTCTGTTGTTGGTGTGGTTACTTTTTTTTTATTTCCCCTTTTATATAATTTGAATGATCTTATTCTAAAAGGTCATTGTTCAGATATTCTGAGAATGTGGCTTCCCCAAATACTAAATTTTCCTTTTTTTAATCATTAAAAATTTTTTAAATTGAAACATAGATGTACATCTTTTCAGAGTATATGTGATATTTGGATACATTCATATAATGTATAAAGATAAAATCAGGGTAATTGGGATATCCATCACTTGCAAATACTAAATTTTTTAGTTTTTCACTTGGAAATTGTTTTAAAAGAAATTCTTATATAAATTTATATGGGTAAAGAAATTAAGTATTATAAGGTACATATAATATAAGTATTATATCTTGTACAATAGAAAATATTTTCCTAGCAGAGGTGCCTCCAGATCTTCTATGTATTCTCTCACTTCAAAGAGAGGAACTATATTTTCTAAATTTGTTTTTAAAGAAAAGTTGATTTTAAGAAAAAAAACTTCTCTTCTTTCTATACCCCTATCCTTCCAAACCCTCTTGCTCCTTCAATCTTGAGGACCAGTTTTTGATATTGGTTAAGTTGCTATTTAGGCCAAAAAAAAAAGAAGTCTTTTCTTCTAGTATTCTCTTCATATATAGAGACTGTTCCTAGATAGAGACATCGTTCACTAGAGAAATAGAATTTCTACCCTGCGTCAGGCACTCTACTTGGTGCCAAGAATACAGAGGAGTATAAGACAGGCAAGATTCCTGTCCTCAAGGAGGTTATATCTCACTCTCAGGGCAACTTTCCAGCACTCTTATGAGGTGAATAGTAAAGAGCAGTCAAAGTTAAATTCGAAACATACAATACTGACAGTGAACATGAAATACTAACAGTATTATTGGTTCTTCAGCATCTGTTGCAATTGCTTGAGTTTTCTATGTGTCTTAACAGGACTTGGGTTTGGAATACTATGTATTAGGAGAATCTTTTGAGACTTCTGCTCCTTGGGACAGGTAAAATATAAATACCTGATATTATTCAAATATGCTATATGAATTGCTTAAAGTAATGTTTCTTGGTTTGTGGACATATTAACTTCAAAAATTTTATAAAGAAACATTGAAACAAGATAGCTATTTTTATTTAAACTAATATCTTCATAGGAATGCTGTATTTTCAAGCCTTATTTTTGTTTGAGGCAAATTTGTCTGCTATCCAAACTGCAAAGATATTTTTGAAGTTTATGTTTTGAAGCATCTTATTGAACACTAAATGTTACTATGTGGTTTTACTTAGCTTTTACTTAAATTCTTAAGTGATTAATATGTTTAAAGGTTCTCTAAAAAGTGCCCCCAAATTATAAAACCAGGTAACCTTCATTTGTAATATATCATTTATTTTTTGATAAATGTGTGTTATTAAGTAAGATCTTAACTTGCAGTTAAGAAAGAAATCCAATTTAAGAAATTAAGGTCAATTTCCATTTTTAAATTTAAGCAGAATTCTAATACTGGAACATATTATAAGAATGGCCCAAATAAGATTAATGGAAATAAATTTTAGAAGGGTTTCTTTATTTGAAATATACACCACACACACATGCACACAAACACACATATTGGTTAGAGAATTAATAATAAAAACTGATTAGGAAATGTTAAATGGTTTGTTCAAAATATACTTGTGAGTTTTTAATCATTCAGTAATAAAAACATTCTCAAGGAGATTGTCAGTACATGTTGAGTACCCCTTATCTGAAATGCTTGGGGCCAAAACTGTTTTGGATTCCCAAATCCAAAAATCTAAAATCTAAAAGTGCTCCAGTGAGCATATCCATTGAGCATCGTGTTGGCGCTCAAAAATGTTCAGATTTTAGATTTTTTCATTAGGGATACTCAACCTGTATATTTTTATTTTCTTCTAGTATGCCTACATTTTACCTTTTCTTTATAAAATTTATAAAATATTTGAAATGTACAACAAAGAATATAGGATATAACAAATCCTATTTTAGATATTGCATATCTTAACATTTTGTTTTCTTCCTACTTCTTTTTCCCCCCAGAGAACTTTTTGCTTTTCTACATGAAGTCTTTATCTACTATGAGTTATGACTTTGGCACATGGGTGCTCATATCTCATGCGTTGTGTTAGATAGTAACCTAATTTATAGTTTCACTTTGTTACTCGTGATTTTTTTTTCTTTTTTCATTTTTAAATCAACTTTCTCAGGTTGAAATGTTATTCATAATTTTGGATGCTAAATTTTTTTTTTTTTTTCTTTTTTGGATGCTAAATTTTTTAACAAGGGGAAAAATCTTGTAAATGAAAAGAATTACCAACTCATAGACATCTGATAGTTTTGAATAGCAGAAATAGTTTGGCAGCTGTTCATGGTGGTCTCAAAGACCATTTTAGTCTTTAATACCTTTCCTTGGATATATTAGTCAATTTGACATGCTATACAGAAGACCATAGACTGGGTGGCTTAAATGTTCTTAAACAAGAAACATCTCTATCTCAGTTCTTGAGGCTTAAAGTCTGAGATCATGATTGGGTTTTTGGTGAAGGCCCTCTTCCTGGTGTATAGTTCGCCATCTTATTGTTATATCCTAACGTGGTGGCAAGCAGAGATGCAAAGCAAGCCCTCTCATGTCTTTTTATGAGAATGGGCACTAATCCCATTCATAAGGCTCCACCTTCGTGACCTAATTACCTCTTAAAAAGCCCCACCTTCTAATACCATCACATTGGGGCTTAGGATTTTAGTATATGAATTTTGAGAGGGGCACAAACATTTAGCTCATTTCACTGGGGAAAATGGCTTAGTGTAGTGTTACCTTTTCAGCATTATGAATTTCCTTGTCATCAATTGACATCTTGTCTTTTTATTCTTCCAACTGTGGAAGCTAATCATGTGCTGCTTTTTATTTTTCTTCTTCCATTTTTTATATTATACTTACATATTTACTTAATTGATTGACAGTTTCTGTTTTCATTCACATTTTTGTTTTCATTTCTGTTTTCATTCACATTTTCATTCACATTTTTATTTTCATTTAAAACAATTTTTCAGCTGAAGTTTTAATAAATACTATAACATTAAAGGAAAGCAGCTACAGTTTTGACATAAAATTTACTTGTTAGCCATTTAGTAACTTGCTTTTTCTTTTAATCCTTTAGCTAGATAGAGACCATGTTTAGCAGTAGCCCATGGGATCAGGGTCTTCAACCTTCATACATTATTAGGTCATTGGCCTTTTCATGTATAAGCCACTTAAAGGGTTATTGGTCTTACTAGTCTTTGTGTGTTATTAAGTGACACATTCTTTAGTTGTCATAGTACAATGAATATTCTGCATAGAGTCCTATGCATGAACTCTGGAATAATTTGAGATTATAGCTATCTTAAAAGTTAGAGATTTTTAAAGATTTTGGAGACACCAGTGAGATTCTTGTGATTAAAATCAAGAAAGTGGGTACAAACACTTACAGATAGTATGGAGTGAAGGAGAAAAAAGATGACCTAAGCAAGAATTCCCAGAGAACCTCATAAGGGGTAGTCATATAAACAAAAGCTGGCAAAGGATACTGAGGAATAATATCTAGAGGATTTGGAAGAAATCCAGTGATATGAGAAAAGCCCATGGAAGTTTGTTTTGAGGAGGATATGGTCAACAGTGTTAAATTTGCTAATGGGTCAAGAAAGAATTTAAAAATCTACACAGTTATGTTTATATCCTGTAATATGATTGGTCCAAGGGGGCCATATTAACTTTTACTCAAGTTCTGTGAGAAAATACTTTTCAGAACTCCTCCCTAAAAATCATTTGTTGAATTGGGGATTATAAGCATTGGGGATTATAACCATTCAGTCCTGTTCTTTTTCCCATCTCTTTTCATTATTCAACTCCAGTGAAAGTTTAGATATAAGCAATTCTTAACGTGTTCCTGTTTTCTATTCCATTTGTGATGATTAGGTACATGTAAGTGCATTTAAATGGAGATATACAGTCCATCGAGTAGTTTAACTTGCAAAGTAGTATAAAAGCTGATGAATTTTATTCTTAATTTGTTAGACTACTTATCTGTAGCATTTAAATTCCATTTTCTAGTGCCAAGATAAAGAACTTGTTACTTTTATAAATTTGTAGTATTAATATCAATAGATATTAAAGCTTAGTAGATTTTATTTATGTTTACTTTTTTTTTTTTTTTTTTTTTGAGACAGAGTCTCGCTTTCTTGCCTAGGCTAGAGTGAGTGCCGTGGCATCAGCCTAGCTCACAGCAACCTCAAACTCCTGGGCTCAAGGGATCCTCCTGCCTCAGCCTCCCGAGTAGCTGGGACTACAGGCACAAGCCACCATGCCCGGCTGATTTATATATATATATATATATATTAGTTGGCCAATTAATTTCTTTCTATTTTTATGGTAGAGACGGGGTCTCGCTCAGGCTGGTTTTGAACTCCTGACCTTGAGCAATCCGCCCGCCTCGGCCTCCCAGAGTGCTAGGATTACAGGCGTGAGCCACTGCGCCCGGCCTTTTATTTATGTTTAAAGATTTGTTTTATTGGTTGGAATTTCAAAATAAAGACATGAAATATCAATAAATGCTTTGAGATGTTTTCTAAAACATGCATCATTACCATTCTATAAATGATGCATAGATAACATTGATAAATCATGTTTCCCTGCAGCTCTCATAAATTAAAGCAGATTTTAACTTAAGAGCACTGTTTTGTAAAATTAGAATTTATAAAACTTTCAGATACTATATTCATAAAAATAAAAAATTTGATATGCTAATAAAACACTAAAACCCCATTTGTATTTGTATTTTAATCATATATTTTTATTCTTACCTAACATATAGGTAACTTTAATGTGTTGCATAAAGCATGATCTGCTCAAATGTTATTGTTTTTATCAAATTAGTTTTCATACAGTCAAATCAATTTTGGGACTAGAGATAGGCCTTTTAAGTTTCTTTGCTATCATTTCAATTCTCATGATGCTAATCAGACCAAGGTTTAAAAAGGTACAGAATCAGTGTTGGTATGTGGCCCAGATATTTATTGGACACTGAAATGGTTTATATATACTTTAAGAATTTTATTTTCCCAATTAAACAAAATACATAGTTATAGCAATATGGTATAGCTAACATTTGAAAAATAGATTAATTAAAATAGATTAATATTGTTAAATATTGTCAATTCCTTTTTTCTTTTAAGGATTATTACTATCCCTCACCTGTCTGTTTTCATTGACTTTTAATGTCAGACAGTCTAACATGTACATTAACAGTTTACACATAGTTTTTGTTCAATAAGTCTTTGTCAAATGGGATTTCAGCTTGAGAATTGGCTGTTGAACATTTTATATAACATCTTGATTATTAATTGAATTATTTTTAAATTAAGGAAAACTACTTGGATGTGGATAAAGATTGGCATTCTTGTAACCTAGAGTTGAATTTTCATTAACTTTTGTTATAACTTTTTTTTAAAGCTCTTAAAATCTTGTAATTAAATTTATTTTGAAATCAAGTTTTCTCAGTTATAGGAAACTGCATTCAGGAGACTTGAATATGCCCTTCTAACTTCTGTTTTCCTTATGGCAAAGAAAAGAACTTTGTTGCCTTTGACATTAAGAATGAAGGGCTCAATTTGAATGATCCAGGCTCTTGTCAGTTTTTGAAGGAATAACTGAAAGCTCTAGTTAAAAGAATTTTGGACTTGACAGATATCAGATTAAGCAGCATTTATTGAATTTGTGTGGTTCTCATTTGAAAACTTATATTGTATTCATTTATCTTTTTTTAGGGTTGTAGATCTCTGTAGAAACGTAAAAGAAAGAATAACAAGGGAATGCAAAGAAAAGGGTGTTCAGTTTGCTCCTCTTTCTACATGCAGGTGAGTTTTTTTTTTAAGTTGCTCTTATACTCTGTATTCTGAAAAACTTTTTTTTTTTAATTAATGGGGGGAATATGATTTACCAGCTAAAGAAAAGCTTTGTTCTATTCCATTTGGCAAACTTTCTTAAACTTCACTTAACCACCTTGTTAGGATTGTGCCTATTACAGTAGCATATTACAGTAGTCCTGAGCCCTGTAGGAGTGGGACACCCTTCTGTCTATAGGCCTTCTACCCTGTCCGAACAGATTGCAGTGAAGAGGCAAGTGTCTGAGCTCATAGAAAAAAAGGAGGATTCCTTCATTTACTAAAACTATAAATTACATGGTCAAGAAACTATAAATTACATACTTAGTCAACATAGCTCTTTCTTCATCAGAGAAGAAACCTGTTTAACCATTTTAGTTTTTATTAAATGATTAGGACTAGAATAAAGGAATATGAGGAACAAAAGATCCAAGTGATGTCTAACTCAGTGCTTTCCAAGAGATTTTTCTTTGATAATGGAAATATTCTATATCTGGACTATCCAATATGGTAGCCACATGGGGCTATCAAGCAATTGAATGTGGCTAGGGTGACTGTGAAACTGAATTTTAAATTTTATTTCTTAAATAATTGAAATTTACTGTTTTGCTGTTTATTAGTAATTTAATCTCTTTAAGTTCTAATTTTATCATCGGTAAAGTAGTGGTAATACCATTTTTTGATGGGATTGTTGTAAGAATGAAATGAAAGCACATGAAAAATCTTTTAAGCTCTGAAGGGCTATATAAATATTATAGTATTGTTGTGATACAATTACATGAAGCTTGAGGCAGACAGTCCATATCAATATTAGTAAGTAAAATTTGGATATTTTTCCTCCCCAATGACAAGTCCTCATGAAGGCATCCAGCTGTTGAGCCTACTTCTTCCTTATATATGATAATTTACATGTATTTGTTTTGCAGTATTAGAAATACTGCTGTACTCTTTAAACTGCTATGCTGTGTTTTTCTTTTTCTCTATCTTTCTCATGGTCTCATCTTGTGCTTCCCTACTACTATATTGTGTTTCTTAGTTCAACTTACTGCTGCCATTGGGAGAGATATCTTTTAGAATTTGCTAAATTGTGCTTCTGCAGGGTAAGAAAGTAGAATTCTAACATGAGATCTGAGAAAAGCATCTTTCTTACACTTTAACTGTTCATTTCAGTCAGAAGGGTCTCCTTGAAAGAGTCTCTTCTGCTTCTGTATGGGAGAAACTGTCAGGGTTTGAGGAGTACTGCAGAAAGTACAAAGTCAAGTCTGTGCATTAACATGTTTTAGGACAAATACATAGGGGATAGAATCAGAGATTATAAAAGCAGATAAAGTGGGTTTTAGATATTATTGAATTACAGAAACCATAAAGGAAGGGAAAAATAGAGACCTTGCTCTATGTAATGAAAAGCTTATAACTTGGTAAAGCCTAATGGTAGTTTAGTGAATGACCTCAGAGAAAACCTTTACAAATCAGGGTTATAAGCATGTACATGTTACTTTTTTTTTTTTAATTTGGGTGTATCTTTAAAAAATGCATCTTTTAATGAATCTTAAAATCATTAAAATCTAAGAAAAATATTTGTGCTTATTTATAATAAGGTATAATTGATACCTTGTTCTTCTGTTGATATTCTGATCTTTTAGATGGACAGGTAGGCCTCTTTTATTATAATCCTGAAAATAAATCAGACCTAATAATCCAAAAGCCATTTGTTACCATTATAGTTTGAAACATTTTAAATAATAAAGCCTATTCTTGTGTGGTTGAAATGTTTATTTCTTTGTTTTGTCAAGTAGCAATTTAACAGATTTTACCCTCCCCACTTCTGGGGAAGAGGGTCCAACTTTCTGTTGACCATCCCTTGAGAAACCCCCTCTATTATGAAAATATTCATTGTAATAATAAACCACTACTCATTAAAAATGATTGGAAAGTAAAATATTCTGCCTTAGGGCACATTCTGTAATAATAGTTAAATCTAGGTTATTCAGTATTTATTCATGAGGCCTAAAAATGTTCATTTTGTCTTGTAGATAGAATTAGTATATTTAGACTGAACTTGCCATATGTCATATTGATTAAGTGGGCTATTTTTTAAGAATGATTTTCTTATAAAAGCCTATATGCTTAGTTTCTATGATCATCTTGTAAAACCAGTTAGAATTTGCAAAGTCTAGTTACTTGAATGGCTTTGATAAATAAGTTTCAAATATAGTTTTGATGGCTTCTACATGATTAAACTAACATTTAATTAGAATTTGATTTTAGTTTAGTTGGAGTTGCTTAATAGTAACCAAGGAGATTATTCTGTGTTAAATATGTGAGATATATTTTTTAAACCAGATTTTAAAAAATTGTTTTAAAGTAATTATAGATCTAATTAAAAATTAAAGATCCTAAGAAAAATAATTCAGATGTAGTTATTGAGTTCATTTTTGTCAATTAAAAGATACTTTTGTACATTGGAATAGAAATTCTGATTCTAAATTTTCTGTAGAAGTTATATGGGAAGGAATTACTAGTCAGTGAATCTAACACAAGCAAAGTACTACATAAAATATAGAACACAAATCTTTTTTAGAAATTAAAGAATAATGTAGTGACTTTCAACAGCTATTGATACGGTATTACTTGTTCAGATTATTTTGGAAGAGGTTACTATTTAAATGTCTTAAATGATAGAATTGATCTATTTTAAAAAGTGTTAGACCTGAGTCACTTTCTGAAATGGACCCAAATTGAGGTATTTCAAAAGGTGTTTTTCATTGTTTGGATTTTGTTTGAGATACTGATCACTCAGGCCTATTGTTGTGACTTTAGTAGTCTGCTTATTTACTGAAAACTGAACTGTGTAATATATAGATCCTGGTCTTGTTGGAAAATGGTAGTGCTCTATTAATATTTAGTTACATTTTCTGTTTATTAATATTAATGATTCTCATATGAGTGATGTATATTTTACTAATTGCTATAAATTAATTTCATTCAT
Organism: Microcebus murinus; assembly: GCF_040939455.1. Lineage (NCBI taxonomy): Eukaryota > Metazoa > Chordata > Mammalia > Primates > Cheirogaleidae > Microcebus > Microcebus murinus. The sequence continues at coordinate 55,031,723 of NC_134111.1, forward strand.
TTCTCCAAATTTTATTTGAATTTGGTTTCTACTAATGATACTGCTCTCATAGGTAAAATGGTTTTCCAATTTTTCTTAAACTTTGTAAATCTGGTGCTTAAAATGTAAACATTCAAGGGACCTTTTTTATGAGGGTTAATTAACACTCTAAGAAAAAAACAGCTGGCAAATTGACAGTAGCATTGTTAAACAGTTCATTTCTTCTGTTCTGAGGCACCTAACATTTGGCCTAAAAGGCCATTAAAATTTTAGATTAGATTCTATTTGTATTGTGTAGTAAAAAGAGTATTTCCCCTGTATTTGCTCCTTCTGTTAAATTAAATTCTTTGTGGGAATCTCTGTAAATTGCATATGGAGATTTGACTATGATTACCTTAGCTCCCTTTTAAATGCTTTCCTAATTTCATTGTGAAAGATCATATATATATTATATATATGATTTAATAATCTAACATTCTTGATATCTTTTGTATACACACATATACACATACAGGGTCTAGACAATATTTTAAGGCCATGTCACTGCATTTGATACGATCATTCAATTTGTGTTCCAGATTCTTACTAATTATTAATGTGTACTTAATGAACATATTTCTCCCAGTCTGATTGAACATTTATCCTGTTTCTGAGTTTTAAGTTCTCATACTTATTTCTGTTAGCTTTGAGAAAGTTTGGAAAACTTATAATTGACTACCAACTTCCATCTAGTCTGTTTGGAGGCTGTCTTTAATTGCAGTATACTTAGTTTTAGAAAAAAGCCCTCGTGTGAGAGGTTTTTGTTTATTTCAGGACAGCTGGGGAAGCATTTATATTGTTTTCAAATTTTTAATTTTGGGGGGGTAATTATCTGTACTTACAAAAAGAGTTGCAAGAATAGTACACGTAGTTTCTGTATACCCTTCAGTCATATTCCTCAAATGTTAAAATCCTACATAATTATAGTATGATTATCAAAACCAAAAAATTAGTGTTGTTACAATACTGTTAACTGATCTACAAACCTTTATTTATTTATTTTATTTTTATTTTTTGGAGACAGAGTCTCACTCTTTTTCCCCAGTTAGAGTGCAGTGGTGTCATCATACCTCCCTGCAACCTCCAACTCCTGGGCTCAAGTGATCCTCCTGCCTCAGCCTCCAGAGTAGCTGGGACAATAGATGCCACCACATCTGCCTAAATTTTTCTATTTTTTATGGAGACAGTGTCTCACTTTTGCTTAGGCTGGTCTCGAACTCCTGAGCTTAAAGCCATCCTTCCGCCTCCACTTCCCAGAGTTCTAGGATGATAGACTTAAGCCACTGCTCCTGACCTAAGCCTTTCTTTATTAGTTGTCCCACTGATACCTTTTTTTCTGGTTTAGGATCCAATCCAGGATTACTTAGTGTGTTTAGTTATCATGTCTCTTTAATCTTCTCCAATCTGGAACAATTCCTCAGTCTCAGTCTTTCTTTATCTTTCATGACCTTCATACCTTTGAAGAATATTGGCCAGTTATTTTTTAAAATTTCTCTCAGTTTGGGTTTGTCTGTTTGTTTCCTCATGATAGAATTCAAGTTATATATTTTGGCAAGAATACCACAGAAGTGATGTGCTCTTCTTGGTCTATCATAGTAGGAGAAACATAATATTGATATGTCTCATTATTGGTGATGTTAAGTTTGATCAGTTGGTTAAGGTGGTGCCTACCAGATCTCTCCATTATAAAATTACTGTTTTTAGAAAAAAATTAGCCAGGCATCATGGCATTTGCCTTTAGTCCCAGTTATGATGACACACTGTACTCTAGCCAGGGCAACAGAACAAGACTCTGTCTCTAAATATTAATAGATAGTTAGATAAATAAATAAATGCATACATTCATAATTTTTTCCTGTTATACTAAATAAATGTCTTATGGGGCGAAACTTTGAGAGACAAGTTTGCGAGATATGCAGATATCCTATTTCTTATACTGTCACCTAATTGTCTATCTCCTATTGTTGATCATAACAGTTTTTTATTGTGATACTTGCAAATGGTGATTTTCTATTTTTATCATTCTTTCCATTCATTCCATTCCTTCCATCCAGGACCTTTCCCAATCTGACCTACCCAAATTTTCTTATTCTTTTATAATCACTCACTGTGATTTAATTACCTTAGCATTTCCCACCTGTATAATCCAGAATCTAGACTACTTTTTAAGCTGCATTAAAGCTATTAATGTTGTCTGTCTTTATGTTTTCTCTCTTAAGGTATCTAGTGCATTGTCAGATAGCTTATTAAGCTGAGAATTATAAGCATTCTTCAGTCCTGTTTGTCATGCTATATCATGTCTCTCTCCCTCTCTCCCTCCTTCTCTCTTTTGCTTTTGTAGCTCCCTGCTAGTGCACCTGTCCCATGCAGCCTTTTTATAGAGAGAACTTAGAAGAGCATCTTCTAGTACATTTAAATTATCTGTGCAGGAAAAAAAATGTTACTGATACTTATTTCATTGTCATTTATTTTTGATTGAACAAGGCCTTTGGCCTCAACTTTAGTCATTTACTTTTTTAGGCCCCGAATATTTAAGTCTGTTGAGCCAGGACAATACAAACAAATGACAAGTTCCTAGTGTTGTCGTCAGAGCACTTAATGCACTTCTGAAAGGTTATAATTTGCCCATATATTATCAATGTAGATTTTTTAAATGGTGAAAATTTATTTTAGTCATTGTTAGAACGTTCATATGTATTCCATGTGTTTCATGTTCCTGTTCTGAGTTGTGATGTGGCCAGTGAATGGAACCAAGTCTTTTGTTTCTAGTCTAATCTTGCCTTTCTCAAGGGGCAGATGTTTTGTATCATGTCCCTTTACTGTGGCAGTACAAAATATAGTTATCACCTCCATGTATGGACCTCATTGTATGGTCCTTTGGCAGGAAAAAATGTTTTTGAAAAAACAATGGAGCCATACTATTTGCAACATGGATTTGCCTTAAATACTGTTACACCAGCCATGTGAAGAACTAACTGTACATAAAATTTGGTGAACAGAGAAAAGAGGAAAAAAGTTAGTATTATTTTATTTTCAAGATATATATATCTTCAGGTGTTATGTTTTTGTTGAATTTTAATTTGATTGTGCAGTTTAAAACAGCTAATACCAATACTTATCTGACTATATATTAGTGTGTGTTCACACATGCAGCTGTTAGCTCCCATTACTTCTACATAACAAAACAACTTCAATAAGATCAGTGAAAATGGCATTTCATCATAAAATGCTGATGAAATGTATAAAAGTTTGTTTTATTTACCAATAGAAATTTTAGTAACATGGGACAAATAAACAAGAGAAAGATTGAATATATACCTATAATATTGACTAAATTGGTACTTAAATGAAAGTAAAATTCTCTTGTTTCACACTGCATCCTCAATTCATCGTTTTGGTGATAACTCCAAAGAAAGCCAAGCTAAATTTCTTCCATGGAGTAGGAGGCTGGGTAGAGAATGAGATCAGAGCTTAAGGTAATCATTTAGGTAATCTTGCCTTTAAGTTTCTAGCTGTTAAATCTGATTTCATTTAACTTAACGCCCCTTTGGGGATTTTGTCTGTTTTTTAGGGTGACACAGACTTATGATGCAGGTGCATGTATCTACTTCTATTTTGCCTTTAACTACAGGGGAATTAGTGACCCATTGGCTGTGTTTGAACAAACTGAGGTAATTTTCCATGCATGTATGTAGCTTTTATGTTTGTAATTGATTTCCGTAAATTTTACTATCTATTTATGAATTTTAGTCTGATTCTCTTTAATTGCACATGGTGTGCCTGGCTGCTAGCCGATAGTAATGATATGCTGGCCCAAAGCATATTTGTTGTATTGCCTTATGTACTGAATTATGAGTCTAAAATTAATATACTATATACCTAGTTTTTGATTTGGTTGTTACTTAGAGTACATTATAGCTGTTTAAATTAAATAACAATAGGGATTCCTATGACTTATAGGAATCCTTAATGTCACTTTGGCAGCCTACCCACCTCCAGGTAGTTGCTGCTGTTGAGGTCAGCAGTCCTAATGCTCTTGGTCTATGTGGTTATAATATCGTTCTAAGTTTGTCTTTTTTTTGTTTTTTTGTATGCCAAAGCTATGTGTGTAGGTAATTTAGGTTCATCAGCTAGCAGTTTTTATTATATTTTTTAAGTGGTCTTAAGCTGCTAATTTTTATAAAACTTTCTTTTGATGGCCAATGTTTCTGATTACAAGTCTGCCTAGAGTTCACAGACAGTGGAGGATCCTGTGGGAACCTGAGGTTTCTTAAAATCTCAGGTGCCCTAGTATTTTAACTCCTTGCATGCCTGCCAAAGATAGTACCACAATATAATTGCAGTGACACAGTTTTAGACCCAAACCACAGACGGGGTTTGGTTGGTACCTTCCTATCCCTCCTCTTTTTTTTTTTTTTTTTAAGCTTTCTTGAGGTATAATTGTAATATAGTAAACTGTATATAGTTAAAGTGTATAATATGGTGAGTTTTGATATATATGTACACTTGTGAAACCATCACCCCAATCAAAATAATGAATATATACATCACCTTCAAAATTTTCTCCATAAGGGCAATTATGGTTGGTCTGTGATAGCTTTGTAAGTAATTTTGACTCTATGCCCACTGTGTGATATTAGGCAAATAATTTATCCTATCTAAACCTCATTTTCTTTATCTGTAAAGTGGGAGTAATTATAATTATTCTGTAAGGCTATAGTGAAAATAAATGAGGTACTGCAGGCACATTACTTGGTGCTTTTCTGGATGTACAGAAAGCAGTCAGTTAAGTATCAGTCACTAATGCTTGTTAGTATAATGAGATGTTCTGCAATGTAGAACCTAACTCTGGATTTATAACTTTTTATTTATTGTTATTAACAATTTAGTGCTGCTGAATCGGTCATTTTGCCTTTTTTCTTCTAGAATCTCAAAGTGGTCTTTGTAGACATTGTGACTATTCACTAGAAAAAAACCAAAAGCTAGGCTGCATACTTTAATTGGTTTTTAAACATTTAAGAGAGGAAAATGAGGCTTCTGGTTTATTATTTACCACAGGAAGTATGTGCTTCCTTTGGGAGTTGGGTCTTATTCTACTCTGAAGTGAAATCTAAGTAGCAATGATTTGCTGTGTTGTTTCCAAATACAGGCAGCTGCTAGAGAAGAAATCCTCGCAAATGGAGGGAGCCTGTCACATCATCATGGAGGTATTCTTTTTTGTCAGTAGAATTCTAATATTCTTACTTTAAAAAGTATTTGGTTCAATAAAATGCTGAGGGAGAGTCATGATGTGAGTAATTTGAGAGCACTTGAGATTTCTTGAAAGTTTATGTGTCTGAGAATAGCTGTCACTCAGGTAGGTAGGTAGGTTGTGGTAGTAACCAACAGAAGCTTACTTTGACAGGCCTTCCTGGATACAGAACCTAGCCAGCCTTCTGGGTTTTCAAGGACCTTGTGTTACCAGAGAATAGCTCAGCTTGCCTGGGAGGTATTTGATCATTACAGCAAAAGTTTTTAAATGTTTTTCAGCTACTGTTGGAATATAGCTGGACATCAGTTGTACCATATATTGAAGAGCTGTTTGTTTTGCCCACCCAAAGTTCAGCAAATTAATCAAGACAGGATGTGAAAAAATATTTTTTCCAGATTTTAGTGCTGCTTTGTTATTACTTGATAGTCACTTTGGTGAGTATCAAGTTTTATCCAAGAATTTATATCACCAATAACAATTATTCTGATATATCTACCTTTTTTACCAGCAATGCTTATGAAAATAATATAAAGCAGTCTTTTAAAAACTTAAACAATGGCTCTTCTGTCATTAAAATTTTTTAATGTAATTTTCGTGGTTACCTACTTGTTCTCTATAACAGAAATTTGCTCTTAATGTATGCCTCAATGTAGTTTGATGCTTAGGAAAATAGAATGGTGTAGACTTTTTTTTAGCAGGAGCAAGAGAATAAATGATCACCCAATTTAAAAATTCAGCTCCTATGCCTGCCCTGGACTCTTTATATCCTTCTTTTCCTGTTTTATTTTCCTTCATAGCACTTATCTAATATACTATATATTTGTACTTTTAAAATGTATCTATTTATTCCTACTGAAAAATGAGAATCCATGAAGACAGGGATTTTTGTTTTGTTTGTGGCTGTCCACTAACACCTAGAATAATGCTTCACCCTATTAGCCCTCCATACGTTTGTGCAGAATGAATTGAAGAATTTTGGTGGAAAAAGGAATGGATTATAGAAGGTCTGTGTCCATGTAACTTTCTTGTGGCCAGACCTAGAAAAGATTGCTAATGTGGATGAATGAAATAGAAAGATAATTCCCAACACCATTGCATCAGTTTTATCTTTTGCTATCACCTTACTTTTTTCATAATCCCCACAAATACATTTTTAACTTAGTTGGTTGATAAGCATTAGAGTGAGTGAATATGCTTTCTCTCCCTTTTCTATTTATTGTCCTTTGTTGGACATTCTAACGAATGTTGGAATGACAGAAATGAAGAAGGGAGGAAAATGGATATTTAGAAACCTCTTAAATAGAATTGAAAGCTTCTGATTACTCTAAAAAACTAAACCTCATTTTGGAAACTTATACAAGAGGTATTTCATAAAGATACTTAGATTTTAGCACCTGTAAAATGTTCAGAAAGCCAATATACATTATTTTAAATCTTTTTTATTATATTTCAGAATGACACTACATTAATATGTAAGAAACTTTTAAAAATACATAATATCATGGAGTATTTATATGCTCCTTATTCTCAATTGATTGCATGGTAGGGGAAGAGGCAAAATAATTTAGCCATAATTACTTATTTGAAGAAAAATTAGAATTTCTCCATTGTAGCCAACAATTTTGGCATTTGGTACATGTCAGCAGTTAACAGTGCACCTTCTCCTCTAAAATCAGGAAACGTTCTGTGTTTATAATGGTAAATATAGGAGAGAGATGATTCTGCAAGAGGGTGACAACAGCAGGATTGTGTGTTTAAGGAGGAAATAGAAGTCATTTAGGGAATTAGTTATTAGATGAGCTTTGTCTCCTTAATTTGGGGATGATGTTCTCAGTTTACTCAAGCAAAGTGTTAGAAATCCTGTAGAAATTAGAAATGACCAAATGACCTCCAACACTGCAGAGTAAAACCAAATCAACAGTTTTTCCCATGGTCAATGACTCTTGACTTTTTTTAGCATCTATGAGGATATTCAGATCCCTCCAGTTGTGTGATGCAGAAAGTGTAATATGGCAGAACTGATGTTACTTTTTCAGATATGCCCGAAACACTGAGAGCTCCTTTGTAGGCTCTAACAGAGTCTAAAGAGACATACTTGAAATAATGTATTTGTAAAACTGTCATAGAAAAAATGAAATATGCACAGATTTAAAATAAGAGAATTAAACAATTCTAATACAAATTTATTTGAAACTTGAATTTTATTTGTGAAAATTAAGGTAATTGTCATATTAATCAATACACAGAAATATAAGTTTAAAAAATTAGAAAAATGTAAACCTTAATCTATAAGATCATAATTATTTAATTCTTGATCACAAAGCAAATAACGTAAATAGCTCCTCCAGATATTTTTGTACAAAGTATGCTTAGTGCCTTTTAATGTTGTATAATCTATTTTCCATATTACAAATATTACTGCCCTGCTAGACAATAGGGTTTCGAAGAATGGCAGTCCTTCCCCTGAACGGCCTTATGGTCCAGAAGAATAAAATATAGCATTTCAAAAGATACTGATCAAAAACTCCTAGGATTATGATATCATCACCATTTCAGTTAAAGTAAAAGTCTACCCTTTGAAAAATACTCAGAAGGTGACTTTAATAAATGTATTAATATTATAGATGCTGAAACAGTGAAGAGAAGGGAGATAGAATAGAAGGAAAGAATTGACATTTATGTATAAAGCTATAAATGTTTGCCACGTTCTCTCATAACTTAATCTCCTATAATCTTGCTCAAAATGGAACGGAGTAGATATTATTTCTGTTTTTCATATGAAGACACAGGTTCTGAGTGTAAAGCAGTAACTGGCCCAAAAAAAATCAGCAATAATTGTTAGTGCCAGAATTTTAATTTACACTCATGTCTTCCTGCCTCAGTATCCCTGTCGTCTTAATTAAAAGGCTAAAATATGTCAAATGAGTAAAATCTAAAAAGGTTGAAATTGACAGGTTTTGAAAAGAGACACATAATTCATTTTAAAAATGGATATGAAAAGAAATGTTACACATTACAGTTTTTGTTTTAAAATGTAAAACCTTTTGTTTTAATTTTGACATTGTCTGAGTTAATTACTTGCCCTGCTTTAGATGAAACAGATGAACAGAAAGAGTCAAAATTTTAATTTCCTCATCATGGATATTTTCTTTTTTTTTTCCTCAATTCTTGCCCATAAGTCAGTTTTACTTTCTGGTTGTTTTTACACTTCCTGATTGTAGGTTCCTAACGTGTCAGCAATATCAGGTAATAAAACAAATGCAGGTCAGATTATGTTACAATGAAACTACTTACATAATTTACGTGCATTTCAGGTTCTAGGCTTAGAGGCTTTTATTTGTTGAAGACTCCCAAGTTTGGTGATATAATTTATTTTTAGAAATTACTGGCTTACAGTTGAATCAGGTTTGAGTGCATATTAACTTACCAACAGTTTCTTCATTTAAATAGAAATCTTTTATTTCTATCCTATTTCTCATATTTTTATTTTCTATGTGGTCAAAAATATAACTGCTTGGAAACAAACTCTAAACTGCCTGGTTTCCTCTAATGCTTAGAAAAAGAAACCAAGTAAAGTCTGAATACAAAATATACTTCTGGTGTGCTGATAAAATGGCAATATTTTCCCTTTTCTAGTTTTTCCTTTTCTACACTGGTAATATTTGAGTGCTCCAGGGCTCAGCCCACAGCCCTTCATTCCTCTATACCTACTCACTTCCTTGATGTTTATCTCAGTTCTAGATTCAAAAGACTCCTAGATACCAAAAGACATCATCACCTCTACCACCACTGCCCTAGTTCAAATCACTGTCTCCTCCTGTAGTAGCCTCCTAACTGGTCTGTCTGCTTCCATTTTGCTCCCCTATTCTCATTTCTCTTGCTGCCAGAGTAATCTTTTAAAAAAATCAATGGTTTCTCCTTACATTCAGAATAAAATCCAAACTCCTTATCAGAGCCTTCAAGGATATACATGGTGTATCCATCTCTATGTCCTCATCTCTGATTACCTTTTCTCTCTGGTGGCATTGGCCTTTTTGCTGTTCTTCAAACATACCAGTTCCTTTTCCCAGTCAAGGCCTTTGCTATATTTGTTCCTTCTTTTTCTAATGTTCTTCCTCTTGTTTCTCCCCCAGATATTTGTATGGCTCACTTTCCTCCATCACGTAGATCTCTGATACAGACGTTACCTTCTTAGAGGTATCTTTCCTGTTCTCTTGTGTGGTTTCTGTTTTCCCCATTGTTCATTGAGGTTACTGACTTTATCTTGTTTGTCACTGTATTTCCAAGTCCCTAGAATTGGCTGCTCTACATAGTTCTAAGAGTAGATGCTCAATGAATTGTGTTCAGTGATTGGAGAGTGTATGCCCAAGTGCTCACAGAATTGGGGCAATTTTACAAATTCTGAAACAGCTCTGAATCTTTATATTAGAATGGCAATAGTCTCATTGCTAATTTAGCTTCAAATATTTAATAACTCAGCCTTGTTTGAATATAAGGTCATATTTAATCATAGAAAGGCTCAGTTTATTTCATAATATTTCTGGGAAGTATATTAACAGAGTCAGTTATTTAGTGGAAAAGTAAGGTGAAACAATGTGCATTTCTGTGCAACTACATGTCACCAGCCATGTTTGTGTTCTTTCACAGATGCCTTAAGTATGTAAAGTTTCATTCAAACTTTGCTTAAATATAAGTTTAAGGGGCTGATACACAAGAGAGGAAAGAATATAGGATTTGGAATCAAATCTATATTCAACTCCTGGCTGTGTACTTAACTAGCTGTGTGATGGCGAATCATTTCCCTGACCTTCACTGTCCTCACCTGCAAAATGGGAATAATAGCACCTACCTCATAGATACGTTGTAAGACTTAACTGTGATAATGTGTGTAAAATATCTAAATGCCTTGCATATAATAGATGCTTGAAAAACAGTGTTTTTTTAAAATTTTAATAATAGCATTAGATAGCACAAAGTGGAACTCAGATTTGTATTCTTAAACTCTGGCCCTAATCATTGAAGAATGGGTTACAATATACTTGAAAATGGTCCATATATTCAAGGGATATGATTGAACAGTCGTTTTAATACTTTTTCATCTATAACCTGCAATTGGTCTCACTCTACAGGAAGGTCTCTTACAATTTGTATGAAAGAAAAATAAATTTCACATTCTTGGCTGTGAGATTTGCTATAGAAAAGTGTCTATATTCATAATACCTTCTCTGTTTAAAGTAAATCATCTAATTTGTAAATTTCAAATGTTCACTGCTATTTAGTATAGTTTCATAAAGCAGAAACCATTTCACTACAAATTTTAAATAATGTTTTTCATTGCCCTGCTAAACTGATTCAGAACTAGAGCTTTTGAGAGATCACTTATGGAGAAAAGATTTTCCTTGATTTGTAACCTGAACTTAAAAGTTGACCTCATGGTAGCATCTTTACTTACTGACCTTCAGGCAGTATTGTGACACTCTCTTAATACCATTTTTGAGTTCCAGAGTAGAAGGGCTGAGGCTTGGGAGAATATTGATGCCATTTCTCTTAGAGGGTTTGGCCTGTAATTGTGATTAATAACAGTTGCTTTCACTATCTGGAAACAGACAGGCTGGTGTGTCTGCCTGCAATCATGCTGTGATAAATGGAGCTATTTTAACTCGGTTTTGTGTATCAAAGAAAACAGATGTAGTCTGGAACTGGAGGCTATAGGAAATACAAAGCCTACTTAACTTAATCTTCATGGTGCTTGTTTTTGTAACTGACAAGCTGGTCAGTTTAAACAGCAAAGTTTATGTCAGCCATGTTTTAATTTCAATTTATGACTTAAGTTTTTAAGTTGTTCATTTACTAAAATTATACCTAAGTCCTGGTCAGGAAGTAAAAACCCTTGATTAAATATAACCAGTCTTAGTTTAAATATTGGTATCTTTACCTAATCAAAATTATTTCCTATTATAATCATGGGGCAGCTGCTCTTAGCTTTTTTTGTGATCTTAACAAAACCCAATAGTATCAGACACATTAAAAGTAAAAGATGACTTGAAAGAATCTGAGCAAAAGATCAAGTTTGGGGCTATTAACCTGTAGTGTGAAATAAAAGGCATACACATTGAAAAGGAAGAAATAAAAGTGTCCTTATTTATAGATGACATGATTGACTATGTAGAAAATCCCAAAGAATCTATAAAAACAGTCAGCAAGATTCCAGGATACAATCACACACAAAACAATTGCATTTCTGTATATTAACAGTAAACATATAGACACCAAACAGTCAACATATAGAAACGAAAATTTAAAATATAATACCAGGCCGGGCGCTGTGGCTCACGCCTGTAATCCTAGCTCTTGGGAGGCCGAGGCGGGCGGATTGCTCAAGGTCAGGAGTTCAAAACCAGCCTGAGCGAGACCCCGTCTCTACTATAAATAGAAAGAAATTAATTGGCCAACTGATATATATATAAAAAAAAAAATTAGCCGGGCATGGTGGCGCATGCCTGTAGTCCCAGCTACCCGCGAGGCTGAGGCAGAAGGATCACTGGAGCCCAGGAGTTTGAGGTTGCTGTGAGCTAGGCTGACGCCACGGCACTCACTCTAGCCCGGGCAACAAAGTGAGACTCTGTCTAAAAAAAAAAAAAAAAAAAAATATAATACCATTTGCAATTGCTTCAAGGAAAATGAAATAAGCATAAATCTAATAAAATATATATAGGATCTGTATTCTGAAAATTACAGAACGCTGATGAAAGAAATCAAAGAAGACCTAAATAAATGAAGACATTCAGTATTCATGGTAGGTGAAGAACTCAGCATAGTAATGGTGTCAGTTCTTTTCAAATTTATCTATGTGTTTAATGCATTCCCTATCAAAATTTCAGCAAGATTTTTTTGTAGATACAGAAAATATTATTCTAAAATATATATGTTAAGGCAAAGGAACTAGATAGCTAAAACAATTTTGAAGAAAAGAAAAACAAACTGAGAGCAATCAGTCTACTTGATTTCAAGACTTACGATATTGTTAAGGTAATCAAGACTGTGTGGTATTGCAGGAAGACACATAGATCAATGGAATAGAAAACAGAACCCAGAAATAGACCCATACAAATATATTCAGTTGATTTTGACAAAAAGTACAAAAGCAATCCAATTGAGGAAGCATAGCTTTTTCAACAAATAGTGTTAGAGAAATTAGGTGTCCATAGGCAAAAAATAAAGAAATGAATAAATCTTGCCCTAAACCTCACAGTTACACAAAACAATAAAACTTTTAGGAAAAAACGTAGGAGAAAATCTTCAGGGTCTAGAGTTAGGTAAAGATAAAAAAGTTCTTAGACTAGGTACTAAAAGCATAATTCATAAAAGACAAGGTTGATAAACAGGATTTCTTTTTTTTTTTTTTTTTTTTTTTTTTGAGACAGAGTCTCACTCTGTTGCCCGGGTTAGAGTGCTATGGAGTCAACCTAGCTCACAGCAACCTCAAATTCCTGGGCTCAGGTGATCTTCCTGCCTCAGCCTCCCAAGTAGCTGAGACCACAGGCATGTGCCACCATGCCCAGCTAATTTTTTCTACTTTTTAATAGAGTTGGAGTCTTGTTCTTGCTCAGGCTGGTCTTGAACTCCTGGGCTCAAAGAATCCACCTGCCTCGGCCTCCCACAGTGCTAGGATTACAGGCATGAACCACTGTGCCCAGCCTGATTAATAGGATTTCATCAAAATTAAAAACTTTTACTCTGTGAAGGACTCCATTAGGAGGATGAAAAGAAACATTAAAGAGTGGGAGAAAATGTGAGCAAACCACATATCCAATAAAAGAAATATCTGTTACATATAAAGAATACTCAAAGCTCAATAGTAAAAATGAAGCAGTTTAGTTAGAAAATGGGCAAAAGATAGGAAGAAAAATTTGACAGAAGAAAATATAGCTAGCAAATAATCACATGCAAAGATATGATAATTAGCCATTAGGGAAATGCAAAGTAAAACCACAAGAGATATCACTACACACCTATCAGAATGGCTAAAATAAAAAATAATGACAATATCAAATTCTGAGAAGGATGTGGAGAAACTGAATTACTCTTATATTGCTGGCCAGAGTGTAAAGTGGTACAGCCATTCTGGAAAATACTTTGGCAGTTTCTTAAAAAAATCAAACATGTAATTTCCACTCAACCTAACAAATGCACCCTGGAGCATTTGTACCACAGAAATGAAAACTTATGTTCACATAAAAACCTGTATATGAATATTCATAGCCGCTTTTTTCATAATAGCCCCAAACTAGTAACAGCACAGATGTCCTTCAGCTGGTGAATGGCTAAACAAACTGTGCTGTATACATTCTGTGGAATACTATGCAGCAATAAAAAGGAACAAACTATGGACTCTCCAGGGAATTATGTTGAGTGAATAAAAGCAAATCTCCAAAAGTTACATACTGTGTGATTCTATTTCTGTAACATTTTGAAATGATGGAATTATAAAAATAACAGATTAGTGGTTTTGTAGAGTTAGGGTTGGAGAGGGCATGACTATAAACAGGCAACACAGGGACCTTGTGGTGGTGGAACTGTTCTATATCTTGATTGTATCAATGTCAATTTCCTGTACTTTTTGATAGCCATCAGATCGAGTATAGGCTTTCCAACATTGAAACATTATCAGATTACCATAAGATAGCAGAAAATTTGTTTTGCCCCGTTAATTCTTTTAGTTTCTTTTTTGTGACTGGCCTTTTCTCACAAAACTTGTAAGTTGATTATTATATTTTTCAACTGAAGCAATGTTGCAAATAGTTAGATCCTAAGAACAGACTATAAAAGCCAATTTAACCTATAATTTAGGTGAACATTAAACTATTTCAGCTATATCATAGGTTTAAACAGATTTGAGAGCTGACAAAAAGTCTGTAGCAAGAATGTACTGATCCCTTCCTACCTGTGCAACTACAGGTGCCAAGTCCAAGACAAAAGGTTCAAGGACAGCATTGTGTTTGCTGTCTTACCATGTGTTACACCTGTAGTAGCTTCTAGCCTCAGCTCTATCACCAGGAGAGTATAGGTGGCTTGGATAATACTGCTTCTCTCTGGACCTCTAAAGAGTACTTTTTCTTCCCAGTAATTTTATGTCTAAGACTCTTACAAGTAAGATGTTTGTTAGTCTGAGAATGCTGGTACTACATTATTATATTATTACAAAATACTTAACTTTTTATGCTAAGGTTCATATATTTAGCAAACAGTTAATCTCAATAGATGTTTCCTAGTGTAAAATCTTTTAAAAGTGACTTGAGGTAAAATTTATTTCCAATTTTCTTTAGCTGTGCTGTCTAATGCAGAAGCTACTAGTCTACATGTGACTATTTAAATTTAAATTAATTAAAATTAAATAAAATTTAAAATTCGTTTTCATAGTTGCACTAACCACATTTCAAGTGGTCTATATCCATATTGGCTAGTGGCTACTTTATTAAACAGTGCAGATATAGAATATTTCCACCATCACAGAATGTTATATTGGTCAGTGCTGTGAAGCATTATTTTGTACAAGTTAAGCATCCTAATCCAAAACCCAGAGTTCTTCTAAATGTGAAACTTTGTGAGCACCAATGTGATGCCATAAGTGGACATTTCCACATATGACCTCATGTAACAGGTCACAGTCAAAAAACAGCCAAAAGTTTGTTTCATGCATATAATTATTTAAAATATTGTATAAAATTACCTTCAAGCTATGTGAATAAGGTATATATGAAACATAAATGAACTTCATGTTTAGACTTGGGTCCCATCCCCAAGATATCTTATTATGTATATGCAAATATTCCAAAATCCAAAAAAATCCTATATCTGAAACACTTCTGGTCCCAAGCATTTCAGATAAGGGATACTCAACCTGTATGTATTTTCACCCATTGAGTAGAAAAATGACCTCCAAAATAGGACCTAAAACTTTTCTTCAGTGGACTTTAGATTCAAATCATTAGGTATTAACTTTTAAAATAAAGTATTAATAGCATTTGTCATTAATGGTTGATGTTCTTACAGTGTAACTTCTGTCTACTACTTTTCCCAGAATTTCTCTCAATTTAGTTGGTAACCTGAAATTTAGAGCAAGGTCACCTTGCAAATGGCAGTAAGCCATTTGCTGTTAATCCAGTTGGTTGTAGCAGTGAATGTATGTCGCCTTTATGGAAATGTTTGGGCTCCTAAGAGATAGACACTTGGAAGCATACAGACAACAGGGTTTCTCATTTTTAGCACTATTAACTCTTTTGGCCCGGTAATTCTTTGTTGTGGGTGACTGTCCTGTGTGTTATAGAATGTTTAGCTGCATCCCTGTCTTCTACCCAGTTCATGACAACGAAAAATATCATGACAACGAAAAATATCTCTAGATATTGCTAAATGTCCCCTGGCTGGGGTTGGGGGAGCAATATCACCCCAGTTTAGAACCACTGTTACAGTCCAAAGAGTCCTAGAGATTTTGAAGGAAATGAACGTTTGAGTTTTCTGTCATGCTTTTCCTGTCTTACCTACTGTAGAATAGCTTGATATCCAAGAAATAATATCAGAATATAGGGAATGCAAGGCAAATACGACCAACAGAAATTAAGAAAACTGAAATTGCTTTTCCTAGATATTTGAATCCCTGCCTCTTATCTAAAATGGCTTATGGATAATTATAGTTCAATAGTAACTTTTTATTTTGATTAACATTTTTTGAATTCTTACTGTGTGGCATGTACTGTTATGCAGTAGGACTTCAAAGAGGAATAAAACATGGGCCTAGTCTTCAAGAAGTGTATGAAGATTTCTATACTTTTCTACCTTTATCTCACGTTATTTGACGTGTTCACTTCACTGTTGTATGAGTATTGATTGCTACTGTAGTTTAAATTCCAAGTATGTCAAGACATTTTTTGTGGACATACTGTAGAATTAGCACTTGATTGTGGTTCTGAAGACAGGTTGAATCTAGCTTTCGTGATCTGTTATCCTAATAATTCAAACTTTTTTCTGTTTCATGGTCTCTAAAGACCCATTCAAGGGTCTATAAGCACTTAGAGCTATTATATAAGCTGTACAGATGAAATCTTAACGTGAGGAAAACTGATATTTTAAATACTGACAATAAGAAAAATCTTATGATAATAGTATATTTAAATTGCTTTATTAAAGTGTGTGGTATCCATGTATTTATCATCATGATATCAGAATTTTCATTAGTAGAAAATAAGCCAGATGACTTAACAAAGAAATGAAATATGACTTTTAGTATCCACTGAGCATTAAATTTATCCTTTATGGAATCTTGTTTAGTCATAGTCCTATCTTATACTTCCCTTAGCACATTAACTGCCATGGGAGTTGTATAAACTCGCACTAGTTTTGAGCCTGGGGCATCGTGAAACATGTAACTCACATGTCTCTTCACCTTGAGAGCTGTGAGTACTATTTTTCAATTTGTATATAACTCACACACAGAAAAAATAAAAAATAACAAAGTTTTCATTAAATTAGAAAGGATCATTTTCTTTTCGAAGTTTTTATTCTATTTTCCTAATAAAACACCATGGCCCCAAGAAAAAAAATTTTTTTCTAGTGTGGTAGTTAATGTGTTAAAGGCTGGTTGTTAGCATCCCTAAGTTGGAGGTCTTTTGGCTAACATTCACCATATACCTCCACCAAAACCAACTAAACATACAAAAATGTGCTTTGTAGACAAGCAAATAGACAACTAAATCCTCTTTGCAGGTTGAAACCCTCCTCTGAAAAAACATTCTTATAGGCAGATCACCATGTAACTCAAAGAGTAGAAATTTTCCATTGTTTTTCTCTGTTCTCATCAGTACCTAAGAAGTCCCAGGGTGCCAGAACCTCATCTGGGAAGAGGTTGGGTACCCCTCCAGCCCGAGTTGCTTACATAATCTACCTGTAGTTTGATTAGATTAATTAAACATTGAAGTATACAGTCAGTCCTCAGGTTACTCATATAAGCAGCCAAGTGTAGATTTTCTTTTGTAAATCTGACCTACAAAACAGTGCTAAAGAGGTATCTAGAATGCTCAAACTAGAACTTACAAAATATAGATGTTATAATAATGGTTAGGTGCTTTTTGCTCTGGCTAAATTCTACTTCTCAGCTTTAGCTTCAATGATCTAAATGTATGACCCATTTCATAATTTTTTCTTTTTGATAAGTCTATAATCTTTTTGACCTTATAATCCATGATTCATAAAGTTAAAATTTATCTAGCCAAAGAGACTTCTGTGACTAGCAGACCCCAGATTTATCTCTTTGGTGTTGGGACTATTTAGTAGTTTCTGCTAAGTCTTCAGTCCCTTACACCACAAAGAGTACTTCCAGATAATTTTTGGTGGCTAGACCTGCCACCACATTTTCCATACATAGTATCACCCCACCCTCTACTCCCTGTATACATGTATGTTCTTTCTTTCATGCTGTTGATCATACCACAAAATGCATTCTTTCTTGGATCTGTTAGCATCCAAAGGGAGAATGTTGAGCCTATGATTTCAAAGACTATCCCTGAAAGTTTCCATTTTCTTTGTTCCAAAAGTAAATTTTTAAAAATGTGCATTGTGGAAGAACACAAAAAACTTTTTTTTTCCAATCTTGTATATGCATTATTAGAAATTAAATTGTAGAAAAAGTGAACTCCATTTTTAATTTAGGCAGAACAAGAATCCCCCCTTCCTCAATTACTTTTTTATAATGTTCAGTATTTGGTCCATCTTTTTTGTATCTTGTAAAATACATCTAGACTCTTAAATACCTAGCTTAAGTACTTAAGACATATATTTAGGATAATAGTGAATTGTGGAATATAGGATCCCTATCTTGTTTTCAAAGATGGTGAACTTGCCTTTTTGTATCTGTAGTGTTGACTCTCAGGCTAGGTTTATAATTCTAGAGAATCAAGTCAAAAGGATGTAGTTGGGTTAGTAGCTATGAATACCCTGTATCAGATTATTCAGGTCCAGAAAGAAGAATAAGCTTCATGTGGTATGAATGTGCACATATGCCTTTTCAGTGGGTAACTATCATATACAAGGTAAATTGAAATAATCTTAGGCCAAAAAATAGTCTTATTTGCTATCTTTATTCATTGTCTACTTCCTTAATATGGCATTCTACATAAAGGACAGAGTGTATCATTTCTTCCCTTTTTGAAAATGAGCTCTACAGATGTTTAAAGAGCTGTTATATAGTTGTGTACTCATGTGTGTTACAAGTGTACAGATCAGTATAGTTAGCTAATTTTTGAATGCCTACTAGTACAAATAAGGATTGTACAAAAGGTATTATTGTTGTTTTTTAGCTCTGGAATACAAATCTTCTACTTTGAAATGTGTTCCTTCTCCAGGATTAAGGCCTGTAGTGTTTTGTCGTTTTAATTTATGGATGCACGTCAGGCAGCCCACAGAAGGTTCTCCTAAACCTCAAGAAGACTATTTCCAATAATTTTCTTGCTGTTAAGGCACATTGAACATTTTAACTTAGAGCATTTTCTATTTGTACAGTTATCCTGCAATGTAATTGACTTAAATTGTTAAGGAAAACCAAACATTTCTATCACTTAATCACATAAGCCAAGATTTCTAACTGTAGTTCAAATTCTGTTATCAATGGCAGAAGCTCACAGACCTCTTCCACCAAAGAGTTAAATTCTTTCATCAAATATGTTTATGAGGGGCCACCGCTTTGTTGGCTGTACTGCCTTTTTTTTTTTTTTTACTTTCTAGTTCACTAATCAAATGTATGTTAGATTGATTATTGTAAAAGTATAAACCATAGAAAATTTGACAAGATAGATGTGTAAATTATCCTTCTGACAGAACTAATGATGCACTCCAAGCACCTTCTGTTTTCCAGCCTTGGTGAGCGACTTCATTAAATATGCAATGGCTCTTGGGTGGCTTCTCAGAGGATGGTTCAGTTCTTTGTGGAATTGCATTATACTAGAGGTGTAAAACCAGGCAGACAAGCTAGCTGTTGGGCATCCTGCTGAGGTTCTAATGTGCTCCATCTTGTTGGAGCAGTTGTTTGCAGTCTTTTCAGGACAATTACATCCATAACCACAGGACACATTCAGTGAAACTATATTACAGATAACAGTGGAGACTGGCATTGGCTGCTTTTCACCCCTTGAGCTGCCTAAGTGTGGGTAGCTTATAGTGATATAGTAACGCCACTTTTACCACTCACAGAATAGTTGCTTTTTTTTTTTTTTTAGTCTTACATAGCAAATCTGGAAATAACTGATTTTTAACTTTTTTTAAATGCTTAAAATGACAGAGTATTAGAGGTGAAGAGACTTATAGATGCTAATATATTTGCAGTTGAGAAAACTGAGGCTGAAGCATAGTTGTGGGTTGTCCCTTAGGGAGACAATAGAAAGTCCTGGTAGAACATCTTTTAGGTAGCCAAGATTGCATGAATAGGAATTTTTACTGTGTAGCTTTTGGTTTTAGAGCTGTGTTAAACAAAATTTTTCATTTTAAGATTTTTTTCCTGCTGAACCTCATTCCCCCTCCCACCTTAACACCAGCAATGCTTTCTTATTTCAAAAAGCCAAGCAAAAATATCTTACTTCCTGAGGGTATAATGCAGTTTATTATTTTGATGACAATATGATGGTTTCCTGGAGACCTGGACACAAAAGATGGTTTGAGTTGAGCTTAAAATGGTATTTAAGATTTCTAAAAGGCAGATGCTATGATGTATCACTATAGCCTGATAAATGAGAGTGCATTTTAGAATGACAGGCCGAATACTTTTAATGAAAGAAGGTTTCCCATTTCAGTTGGCCAATTAAATCACTGTTGATGACTTTGGATCATTAATGAACATTTGTGGAAAATGACCATTTGAATTCAATTATTATAATAATGTGTTTTTTGGAGAAGTACTAACCACAAATAACCCTAACTATAAATTGAAAGATTTATCCATTTTGCCACAGATAAGTCAGCATATTGCTTTGCTTTTTAATGCCAAAACAAATTGACATTTCACAATTCTTTTACAGGTTAAGTACATATTCTTTCTTACAAAAGTTCTACTTAGAAAAAGTTATGTTTTTCATTGAGTACCTTTTAAAACATATTTTATACTGCTAACCATTATGTTACTTCATTATTCTCAGACAAATTAGCAAGACCTAGAAATAAAGAAGGGGAACTTTATACAGTATGTGAAAGCAAAAGATTAAGTTTAAGATGGATTAGGTATGTGATTTATTTAGTGCCTTTAAAAAACCCTCAAATCTCAAAAAGCAATCGGAGGAAAATGGCCATTATTTGAGAACATGCAAATTTATTTAAAACTGTAAAAAGAATGTAAATGGAAAACTTTATAAGCAGATTTTTTTCTTAAGCCTATGAAAGGTTCAGTTTTTTTTAAGCTTTTTGTGCTTCTTAAAATATTTTCAAGATATACTATCATTTTCATTAAGTATACACAACAAATTCATCTTGATATGCTATTCTTTAGTTAAACTTCATTTTCTCTGAAACTTTGGTGTATTTTGATGGTTAAGACAGGGGTGGGTTCTTTTGAAATGCATGTTTTTCTCATCTTGTTATTTGTAAAATGGGCTGTAATCTCACTCCAAGCTTCCTTCAATCTCCATTTCATAGTTTACAGAGAAAGGAGACACCGCGGAGCACAGACTTCCCCTGGGAATACATTGGGCTTAATGAGCTTGATAGTCTGGTGGGCTCAATAAATCAAATAAAGCAAAACATTTCTCATTTTTGAATAAAAGCATTTATCACACAGTGTTTGTTCACTCATGGTCACAAGATTGATTGGTTCCCAGCATCATAGTGTATATTGAAGCATTTTTGATTTTGTTTTTCCAGTGGGCAAGTTACGGAAGCAATGGCTAAAGGAAAGTATCTCTGATGTCGGCTTTGGGATGCTGAAGTCTGTCAAGGAATATGTGGACCCCAATAACATCTTTGGAAACAGAAACCTTTTATAAATCCATTAGTATCGTTTAAAAAAAATGTCACTTTTTAAAAAAAGTGTTCAACTATGGTTATACCAGTAATCAAATATATCATGGACTATATTTTGGCTACATTTGTTTATTGATTTAAAATAAGTTTGTTTTCATTGTGTAGTTTGTTTTGTTTCTACATCTATGGATTGACAGATGGTATTCCTAAATCTCTCTCATTGTAGGTGCATCAGTTTACAGCCAACTGATTGTCATTTCAAATTTTAGTCAAGCAGCTCCAGGCTGCCAGTTATTTCAGAGGAAGATGCTGCCAGCTGTTTTGTATTGATGCTTCCTCCTGGGGAACAAAGGCAGATTTTGGTGTCATCTATTGCTCATCTAGCTTCTTTTTAAAAGAATATTTCTGGGAAGCAGGTATCTAGGGAAGGGGATTCCCCTGAGGAATGATACATGTGTATGTTTATTAAGAGCATATTCTAGTGTGAGTAGGCCATTAGGGGAATATATTCATGAAAGGATATAGGCAGCCTGTTATTTAGAATGCTTTCAGTTTGGTAAGGTGCTTGGCCTACATTTTTCTTTGAAATTACTATACAGGTATAAAACCTTAAATCAGCAGTATACAAAGTATTCTGTTAGGGGACATGTTTTTCTCTATGTGTCTGTTTCTTCTGAGATATGAGTTGTATTTTTATTACTGAGATAACCTATTGTTATAACCTAGTTCATTTATAATATGTTTTGTAAGAAAAGCTGACTTATCACTCATTGTAAGTGAAGAACAGGTTTACCATGAAATGAATGCCTTTATTCAACTTAGAGTCCTAATGTTTCTGATTTCACATTCTTGTTGCTGAGATGCAGAAGAAGAAGCTACAACAGGAGCAGAAGAAAGACTTCTTACACATAATGTCTCCAGTTGAAAGAATTGTTTGGCTAAGAAAACAGTCATTGTTTAGCTATTGAAGTTGAAAGCCTAAACAGTTTCAATGACAAAAATCTTTTTTAAAAAAATTAACTCAAACAGCATGTAAATTTTCATATAAAAGTAAAGTGTCAATTTAGTTTTTAAATAATGATTTAATGCCTTTTTTGAATTACTGGTTTAACCTAAATTTAAAACAAAATTAATGTATTATTGCATATACCATAATCAAAAGTTTGAAGTATTCTCTTTCTTAAATGAGAACATTAATCACATTAGCAAGCATTTTTACATTCAAACCTGGATATTAAAATAAGTGAAATGATTACTTTGAATCACTGTCTGTCAGGGTTCATGATTCACATTTTGAGATGGATTCTTTTCTTAATACCTAACTTTTGATAGTTTTTTAAAATTAATATTTGATCAGCTAATGTAAGTCAAAATGCAGACGATCCTTTAAAAGGACACACTGTCTGTCTATGTAGCAACAGCTCTAAAGTATTTTTGGGCAGTTTGATACCTTTTATATCTGAAGTAGCCTTAACCAGAAAAATGAAAATTTAAAATTGACAAAAAGATATTTTTAAGACTTCAAAATGGTAAATAATTTTTAACTATTAAAATTGGCCTCAAACTAACTAATAAACTTAAATCTATAAGCAAATCAAAATTAATTAGTTTAACAACAAAACTAAATATTTATTTTTTAGAAGCTGCCTCTCTTCATTGGTGATTTATTTTTAATTATAAAATTTTCAGCAGATCTTTGCTTAAAGCCCTCGATATTTGAAATAGTTGGACACTTGGGAAGATTACCTCTAGAATTATAAAAATCTTAGCTTTATAAAATGCATCTATTCATCAAGGTAATTTCTCTAATTGGTGATCAATATATAAAATTTAATAAGCTATTAATGTCTCACTGGAAGGATACACATGTTTCTGAGTAATTTTTTTTTTTTTTAAATAAAACAGATTCATAAGCAGATTCATTCCTTTGCATGTGATTGTTATACCATTCTCTCCCAGGGAGTTCAGATTTCAGCCACCTTGGAAAATCTGTATTTGATATTAGGAAACTATAAATGTATCACCTAATATTATTGTGTTCACTATTCTACATGAATCTTCAGGAAATTAATGATTTATGTCATTTTGTTTTTCTTTTTCAATGTATGCAGAACTCCCCAACCTTGATTTTATAATGGTGACTACATTTTGTAGTTGGAATCATTTCTACAGGGATCATTTTGAAACATAAGAACATTCATCAGTAGTGTTTTGCCCTGATGTTGTAAATCAGAAAGCTTTCCCCCCACTTTCACACACCCACTTCTGGAGGTGCCTCAGTATAGACTTAGTGTCTGTGGAGGACTGAGTTCATGAATATGCACAGAAGCACTTAAACCATGCCTCTTATTTCTGAAGTATCTAAAAATGGCCTCGTTAAAGTTAAAGCCAGGAGATCATTATGTGAGGCTTCTTAACTCATTTTGAAATAAGTTTATTTAAAAATTTAAAAGCCCAAATGTAGTCCATTTGGTTTTCAGTAATGTGCAACACTGACTTCTTTTTCTTAAATTGGTCATATTTGTAATATTTTACTTAAGTTTGATGATGTCACATTTGGAATGGGTTTCAATGAGAATGGAAACTTGCTGCTACCGAGAAATGGCATTGAATACTAAAGACTCAATATGAACAGGCTTTATTGACCTTTAGGGAAACTGTTGCCTTAATGTTTGGTGCAATTTATAGTAGTGCATAAGTGAATTTAGTCTTATGATAAGTGACTTGAGCTTTTTTTAGTTTCGTAAGAATCGTAGAAGCCACATGTTTATTGTGCCCTTCGTTTTACACAGAGAAGATTGGATTCTTTTCTCTTCTGAAGAACTAGGAGTTTTCTTCCTAAAAGTGCTTACATATTATAATACTATTACTTAACAGTTATTTATGAAGCTAGAAGCCTTCTAGTATGCATAGTTGTGTATTTTGACAACAAAAGCTCAATTAAGGATGAGCTTCCATCAGTGTCTATATTATACCACATACAGATGGTTGCAAGGAAGCCTTTTTTCCCCAGAATATTCTGTTAGTAACTGCTAAGTCCTAGTTGCATTTTTGAAAATGCCTTTCTGCATGTTGGCCCCCAGCAATCTTCCTTTGTCATATTCTTTCTTAGCTACAACTTCTTAACTGTAGCTGATCAGAGATACTCTGTAGTCCCAAGCTGAATTGTGTTCCCATGGCTGTTCAAAATGGGGCTGGGTTTGGTTGAGCTTCTATTCCATATAAATGTCAGAAAATAGTTATTTACTACAGATTGATTTGCAAACTGCATGTGCTGGTGCTTGAGGCAGCCAAAATGGAATGCTGTAGAAAGCATATCTATATTTTAAGAAACACTGAGACAGGAATTAAGGATAGCTTTAATAACTCTTTGTTTACCACTTAATCTTTAGCAACTTTGTTTTTAATTAGGACTTAGGTCATGGTGGGAGAAAAGTAGAAAGTAACAAGTGCCAGTTTACGATTGAAGAATCCAGACTGTTTCACCTTTGGCTTTGAGTTATGGAAGCTTGACCTTGCTCTAGGCTTCACTTTCCCAAATGAGCCATATGTCAGTATATTCCCTCAATTCTTACTAATTTCAATGTCCTGGAAAGGAAACAATTTATACATTGATGCTAAAATCCAGAAAGTGTCAAAGGTTTTCTTAAATGGTTGAAATATAGTGTCTGATATAAGTTACTCAGCTTTCTGCTCCCTAAGCCAAACAGTATTTGTCTTCAATGTGAAATTTTACTGTAAAAACTACTTGTAATGTGAAGAGATTATAGAAACATATTGTTAATAAAATGGACCTGGGTCTAAGATTTATTTTTTTTTCTTTAAAGGGAGTGTGAAGCTATTTATTCTTCTGTTTGCATATGGGTTTTTCTTTCAACTTTAGTTTTTTGTCTTCATATTTCCACTGATCTGAAAACAAATTTTTTTCATAATTTTACTGATGTAGCATAATCAAGTGCAAACTATGACTAAATCTTTAGATTTATAGCTGAAGATATTGTTAGCTAGAGTTTATCAATCTCTAATTATTTTTAAAGTCAATGTTATATTCCTAGGAGGTGTGTAGTCTCCTGTGAACCTGAAGCATTCACTTTTGAACCTTGGAAGGTCCTCAAGGAACGCTCTTGTGCTCTTCTAACCACAGTTAATTCCTTAACAAACAAGAGTAAGGACCACTGATGTATTGAACACCCAAGCCGAAGAACCATCACAGAATTCAATAACTTTAGTTCTGTGAATATGAGAAAAAATTCCTTTTTGGTTCCCAAAGGAGATTGTATGTTTTTCCACAAGAAAGAAAAATCAAACATTAAGAACATTTTTTCAGAGACTCTGAATTCCAAATCTGAGAGTGAGAAAAAGAAAAAAAATGTTTTAGTGTGGATTTCTAAACAACATATATATTTTTAGGGTATCTTATTAGTTGGCAGTGCTTTTCATGAAAACCACAGGCATCCTATAAAACACATTTTTAACTCTTAAAGTATCTTGTTCACATATCCAAAAAGGACATGAAATGCTTGTACTGGTATACAGTTTTCAATAAGTAGTTATTTTTTTGAGCTACTTATACAATATCCCCAAAAGTTTACAGTGCCTTGTTGGGATTTTTTTTTTCCATGAAAAAGCCATTATTTAAAATTAGTGGGAGAGGATTCATCTTCAAAGAGAGAGGTCATTCAGTGGTTCAAGATTATTATTCCTCTTCAAGAACATGTCAGGACTTAAGTAGTTGTATGTAGAAACACTGATAATCCTTGCCACACTGTTGGTTTGGATTATCTATTCTAGCATATTTTACTAATTTTATGGTGGACCTGTACTCTGATATACATCTAATCAGTCAATGGGATTTGTATGTGCTTTCCATTCCTACATTTTCATTCCTGCTGCCCCAACCTAGTAGCCCTAAGATGTGGCTTGGTGAATGTGACACCAAGTCTTGAGACACTCACTACATGCTTTTGGATGTTTGCTCACACTGCTCCCTGAGGAGCAGAGCCAGTGAGGGAGGTTTCTATTTCTAATGTTGTGTGTCAGTCTTTTTTTGTGTGATGGTGCCTTCAGAATAATGAATATTTCTGTTCCTGGACAGTGATAAATCTTATGAGAAATATGTGTAGGTTATATAATTTCTGTCCTTTTTAGCTAAGCCTGTGAAATACTTTGGCTCTGATACAACTTGACTTGAATAATATCTTATCCTGAGTCTTCCTCCAAGGCAGTACATATTCCTGCCAGTACTGTAGTAATCTTTTGGGAACTACATGTGGGTAAGCACTCGTATGTAAGCCATTATACTGCTGTAACTAATGCATACAAACAGTTCTTCTCTTTACATTTATAGTCTAAAAGTGGATATGTAGTGAGAAGGAAAATTCCTGAGAGATTCCAGCATAGCTTTGTCAATTCAGACTGAGCCATACTGTTTCCCACAAGGGCTCAACACATAGCCTATCTACCGCGCTTTCAGTGTATGTTCAGATTCTCCTTTTATTGGTTTTCCTAGACTGTATTGTTCTATAAGCAAATGCCCATGTGTGATTTTTATGATGTGCTGGGGAAAAATAAAACAATACCACAACCACTAATTGTTACAGAAATTGTTTATTTCATGTTGATTTCATTTAACCTTTGTTGACAGCATCATGCTATACTTAGAGAAAACAAATAGGATACACTTTGTACAAGAGTAGCCTCTCTAGTAGTGAAGGATATGTGCACAGATCCTAATTCTGTCCCTGCCCAGGGCTCCTACGCTGGAGGGAAAGTTGTAGCTATCCGGGCTCTGAAATGACTGAAGATCAGACCTGCTGAACTCTGTTCCACATGATACACTTCGGTAATCACTAGCTATACTAGGATTTTAGCTCTTCCATTATTTAGTTAAAGAAAGCAATTTCTTACCTAGCTTATATAAATTCAAGTTGAATGAACCTTAGAAACATCCTATCTTATTTCTACCCTATATGTAATTGCTCCCTAACCTTCCACATCTCCCATGCCACAGATAACCAGTCTTCCTGAAC
Source organism: Microcebus murinus (assembly GCF_040939455.1). Lineage (NCBI taxonomy): Eukaryota > Metazoa > Chordata > Mammalia > Primates > Cheirogaleidae > Microcebus > Microcebus murinus. Next base: position 55,059,017 of record NC_134111.1, read on the forward strand.
ATTTGTTGTGACCAAATGGGAATTTAAAGGTTTTCCCTTTCCAACTTCTGAAATTGTTAGGTATTAAGAGGTTTTTTTTCTTATTAGACTGAAATCTGTGTCCCTCTTACCATTATTCAAATTTCTGCCTTCTGTAGTCAAAGAATTGTCAAATTGCTCTGTTGAAGGGGTACTCTTTAGGCATATAAAGATCCATCTCATGTTCCCCCAGATTTTCTCTATTCAACCTTTGTGCCTGTCATTTTTAGACCTTTCACCGTCCTAATCTTCTTCGTATGTGCCTGTTTGATATTTTTGAAATGAGGTGTTTAGCCCTGAATACAAATGTTCCAGAGTAGTACTGATGCTTCCCCTATTTTAGTTAATAATAAATGCATTTTTGGTGGGCATCACACTGTCACTCATACTGAAATTGAATTTAACAAAGTTTGTCTGTTCTGCATGTGACATGTTGACCACATCTCCCTGGAGGCTGATTTTTTTTTTTTTTTTAGGCACCATTACTTATATTTATCCTTACTAAAATTTGTATCTTACTGGATTTAGTTTCAGATTGTCAAATGTTAAGATCTTGACTCTAGCCCAGAATATTTTCTGTCCCATATAGCTTCAGGTCACCAGTAAAATTGACATAAATACCGTCTGGATTCTTATCCAAGTAATGATGGATGACTAGTGTGTGTTTTATATATATAACAAGGGCCTGCCATATATATATATATAACAAGGGTTCTGACCTTTCATCCATGAAAGCATTTAGGATTCAGGCAGCTATACTTCCACTTGACATGCTGCTGTCCACCTCATATTTTTACATTTTGTCTACAAATAGGATTTTTATTCAATGAATCAACATTTATGCCAGATAAACATTAAACAAGCAGTTACGTTTACATAATTTAACTTTGCTGCCAGACTGAAATCCTGCTGAAGCTGCTGCCCCAATTTCCTATGCTGCCCTATCAGAAAAAGAAATGTGGCCTTAACTACCATCACATTTCCTTTTGCCTGTGCTTGGCCTCAGGGGACTGTCTTTCTTTTCAAAAGACTCATAAACTCATTTTCTGCTGCATTTTCTGACGTGGTGTGTTGATTTGGCCTAGTATTGGATGGATAAGCTCTGAAATCCATCCTTGCATAGTTCTGCCATATCCTTTGTACCTCATTGTGCTAATACTAGAACTGCAAAGGTACTCTTTTTTTTTTTAATGACAAAATTTTGCCACTTCAAAGCTGTAAAATAACTTAGGAGGAGGTGGGGTTCTAAATCTAAGAACACAGTCGATAGAGTTCTATTCTGGACATTTTAGGTGTACTTTACTTTTCTCTACCAACTGCAAGTCACTTTCCCTATTTGGGCTTAATTTCTTCTTTTGTAAGATGAAAATCTCGAGGTCCCTTTCAACACAGTCTCAGTGATTCTGATTGAGTCTGTGTTCTTCTGCTGAACATTACCCTAGAATTGATTATTGTGTTAATAATTTTTTTCCTCCTTTTATTTATTTATTTTTAGCGTATTATGGGGGTACAAGTGTTAAGGTTACATATATTGCCCATGCCCTCCTCCCCCCTCGAGTAAGAGCTTCAATGTCCACCCCCCAAATGTTGCACATCTTACTCGTGATTGTATATCCCCATCCCCTCCTCCCCACCCTCCCGACACCTGATAAATGTTACTCCTATATGTCCACTTAGGTGTTGTGTTAATAATTTTTAATTCACCTTTATTTTCCAGACACCACAAAAGAAGTAGTATTGTTACCACAGCAACACTGTGAAGTAAGTGGTGTTATCTATCCCCTTTTTACTGGTGAAAAAACTGAAGTGTAGTTAGGTTAAGAAGCACCTACTGTTAGTATCTGGGTAGTGGCATTGCTGGAATATGGAGCCAGGTCTGACTACGTGCTGGCTGTTTCATTGCTCTGGGCTACTTGTGCTGGCTGACCATGATGTGTACAGAATTTCTGTGTCTGCTTTTTGCTAGGAGTGGTGGCCCAAACCTGTAAACACTTTGGGAGGCTGAGGTAGGAGGATCGTTTGAGGCCAGGAGTTCAAGACTACCCTGGGCAGCATAGTGAGAAACCATCTCTACAAAAAATTTGAAAATTAGCTGGTCATGGTGGCACACACCTATAGTCCTAGATAATCAGGAGGCTGAAGCAGGAGGATCACTTGAGCCCAGGAGTTTGAGGTTGCAGTGAGCTACGAATGCATCACTGCACTCCAGTGTGGGTAACAGAGCGAGACCCTCTCTCAAAAAAAAAAAAAAATTCTGCTTTTTAAAGCAGATTGTTACTGTCCTCTACAGAAGGGCACAAGTAAGGAACTGGAGTCTCCTACTACTACAGAGTGGAAACTGCTATCTTCATGACCATATGCCATAGAAATGCCAGAAAGGCTAGTCTTGCTCTGTAAATGTTAATCCGCAATATCCTGAACTGATGAGTTTATTGGTTTAATATGAAACTCATAAAAGGAAGTGCTGTATCTGATGGACTTTAGAAATTAGTATTTTTATAACTTTAATATGGTACTCTTTGAGCTGCACTTAAAAATATAAGACAACCTGTTTCTATAAGTTACACATCTTCCATGGAGACACTGGAGATTGGAAGAACTGTTTAAGATGAAAGAAATATTTTATTATAACCTAGAGACAATCTATGTTCTTTGGAAAATCATAATTCGTTAAAACTACTAATTTAAGAATGAAGGTTGCTGCTGAAGGATTTGAACTACATTTAGAGTACTCAAAAAGTTGTATATATATCTTGTAGTTAGAATTAAAGTATAAGTTTGCAATCTGATGATTAGTCATTTTGATTATGTATGTAGTTGGACAACCAAGAACCAATAGTTACTAGCGCATCACAAAATAGGCTGTTTGACTTACAACTAAGGGCTTAGCCCAGTAAGTGAAAACTACAGAAAATCCAAATGCCACTTTAGTCACAGAGGTAGGGATAAGAGGCAATTAGTGAGTGGTGGATAGTGAGCTGCAGGTCACTTAATGCCTGGAATCTCCTTAGAGTGCAGAGAACACCCTCAGAGGAGCACAACCTCTCATGTTTCCAGATCACCCATTGTCATTAAGATGAAGGAACCTGAAACAAAAACCTTATTTGAAAATGCTTTTGGGGGATGGTCACGCTTGAAGCTCTGACTCCAGTGGGGGGGCATGGGCAGTATACATAACCTTAACATTTGTAACCCCATAATATGCTGAAATAAAAAAAAAAAGAAAAGAAAAGAAAATGCTGATGTTCACTTGAAATGAAAGGTGATACTATCCTTTTAAAGTTAGGTTGTTTCGATAGCTGCACTCTGCTTATTCACATAGTCAGATTTACAGCACTGCTAACCCTCCAGGACACCAGTAGAAAAATGAGTCCAGACAAGGAGTATGGGGCGGAGGGGTCAGAAAGTTACTCCTTTCTTTAAAGCTTTCTTCCTCTCCAAGCCATTTATCTTTTATAATCTCACATTTCTTTTTTGTAAGTTTATTTGGTCATCTACCCCATAACCCTCTATAAACAAACAAATCATTTTGGGCCAAACCAATCATGACAATTCTATATGAATTTTATTCAAGGTGTTTCTCTAAGCCTGAGAGGCTATACCTGGATGTATTAATACCTAGATCACCACTTGTTAGAGGAGTGTCATCTCTTATGATTACAGCTGTCTCATTGCCCCATGGATGACTCAGTGTCCATCCCTAGTTATACTAGTTCCCTGTTGTCTGTTTCTGTTGAAGGGGCCAGAGTTAGTGCCTACACCTGACCTTCACAGATGGTATTAGTGTGAACATCAGTGTTGCAGCTGAGACCACATTCAAAGAAGGACTGGCATGAAGAATAAAAATGCTTCGGCAGGATGTCATGCCACTGATCAAAAGTGACACGTGTCATGTCACTTTTTTTTTTGTTGCTGGGCAGTTGGGATTTCTGGTTAGTAATGCATCAGGAAATCCTGACTGCTCCTACCGTTGAGTAAAAGAATAAAAGTCAATCATGCCATTTGTCCCCCCCATTGTGACTGTGTCATGTCACTGATCAAAAGAGTCTTGGTACAGAACTACCAAGCACTCCTTTCTGTGGTGTTTCTGCACAGAAAGATCACATACTTGTTCCTGTCTGAGAAAACAGATATAGCTACTAGTATACGAACACATGCTCATATTCTGTGTGTGCATGTGTGGAGATCAATGGCTTCACTAAAATTAGAAAATACTGGATTTAATATTTGATCCCTTTAAAATAGACTATGCAGGTATTATGAAGAAATCTTAAGAGTAAAAGCTTTAGAAATATAAGGAAACCTCTGTATCAAGAAAAGTAATTTTTAGCACTTAATCTGTATTCTGTAAAAGCATAGAACAAAGCTTTTCATCAGAGCTTTAGGTATGGAAGCTTTCGTTCAGATGGCAAAATATGGGGTGGTCATTGTAAAGTCATTTGCTTTTAGAATCAAGAAGCAAAGCAAGGCACTTTGAAGATGAGTTTAAAAGATGTATATCCTAAGAATAAAGACAATAAATGCCAGAGGACTTAGGAATGCTCTAACTCTCCCCAGGCTCCTGCAGGCCTGAGCACCTGGCTCCTTAACTCTGTAAGCCTGATTCTGGAGACTTTGCTGTTGCCAGCAGCAATCTGAATCTGGGTGGGTGCCTCTCTGGAGAGCCAGGGGAAGAAAGGGGACAAATGTCATGATTGACCTTTATTCTTTTACTCAACGGTAGGAGCAGTCAGGATTTCCTGATGCATTACTAACCAGAAATCCCAATTGCCCAGCAACAAGGGGTTAAAATTGTTCTGAAAAGCTTTTTATGTTCTGAAAAGCTAAATTACACATACACGAAAACCACAAACATACAGCACCTGGGTAAATAAATTGTGGCCGAATAAGTGCCAGGCTATTTGCAAAAGGGAATCTGGAAAACATTTGTTTTGGGGTGGCTAACATTAGTTACACTTTATGCTTTTTTTTTTTTTATTATTGAAAATAGTTTGGTTTAGAGGAAATGGGACAAAAAACCCAGAATTTTAATGTGGCTATTGAAAATAAGACTCCAGTTCATTTATGCTCTAAATCTTAAGGGGCTACCAAGATTGAGAGGGGTGCAGAGCTACTGCAACAACACTTTTAGTATAGAAGTTGTTAAAGAACATTTCCCAGACATATGATGTGTTATAGGATGCATTGACGAGATTATTAGACATTGATTGTCCTCCAAATGTGGGATCAGAGCATCAGTGGTAAATTATAGCAGTTCAGATAATTAAATTTTAAAATGCTGTAAATTCAAAAGAACCAGACTTCACAATAAGCCAAACTTTCTATTCTAATAGAATTTGAACACCCAGGAGGTTATGCTGCAGAGGAATTGTGCTAAGCATACTTCATCTGGGTACCTATGTGACTAAGTGGGTCCTTGAAGGAAAAAAGAATAACCTCATTATGGCAGGGGTTCCCTATCTTTCAGTAGAAAGCTGTTAGTTGAGCTATAAGGAATTGCCAGTTTTGTAGGTTGGAAACTTTCAAAATCAGCAATTTCATATGATTCGACCTAATAATGATTTTGATTTTTTTCTAAGCCAGATTAAGCTGGGGTTGACAAGTCTGTGGAGAGAAAGGAGTAAGGGGTGGGGAAACAAATAGTAAAGCCCCTGTAGGATTCAGAAAACCAAATGCCTGATCATAATGAGTGGGGTTCCCAAAGATAACTCGGGAAAACTACTGGGTTTTGTGGACATGAAACTACATTATGAAACTATGAGATAAGGTTTCAGAATTGACCTTTTATCAGTGACAAGGGTACAAGAGGAGTTTAGTGGGATCATAGGAATAGTGTGGAAGATTGTTATACTATACCACAGCAAGGAAACAACTCCAGCATATACTAAATTCCAATCACAAAAGTGGGAATTAAGAACGGAGTCCTCAGGGTACCTCTGCTATTAGTCACAGAGACAAATGAAAACAAACTTATTGTGAAAAACAGTAACAGTATATCTTGTCCATATACTCAAATTCTTAACAGAACAAAAGCAAGCCAGGGAAATTTGTTTTTTTGATATTTGTTTATTGTCTCTACACCATAGCACCATAATTATGTTAAGGGAACAAGATATTCCACTGAATCTTGCACATTAAAAAAAATAACATAATACAAAATTTTGGTTAAAGCATTTTATCTATATTGGAAAACACTGCCAAAATATACTAAACTCCATATAAAACATAGGCATTACAAATATAATTATGAGGGTAAGTTGTGAGAATAGAACACATAATCCCTGAAATGATTATTAAAAGCTTACTATTTGGCTCACACCTATAATCCTAGCACTCTGGGAGGCCAAGGTGGACAGATCATTTGAGCCCAGGAGTTCAAGACCAGCCTGAGTAAGAGTGAGACCCTGTCTCTACTAAAAATAGAAATTAGCTGGACAAATAAAATATAGAAAAAATTAGCTGGGCATGGTGGCGCATGCCTGTAGTCTCAGCTACTCGGGAGGCTGAGGCTGTAGGATTGCTTGAGCCCAGGAGTTGGAGGTTGCTGTGAGCTATGATGATGCCACTGCACTCTAGCTGGGGAAACAGAGTAAGACTCTGTCTCAAAAAAAAAAAAAAAAAAAAAAAAAAAAAGCTTACTGTTAAGTACTACTGAGTTTGGACACAATAGTGCCTGGTTCCTGGACAATATAACCCTTGAAATAAAGGCTCCTCAAGACACATCAAAGCACAAAAGGTAACAAAGCAAAGGAAACATAGGCAGTACAAGTTCTAATAGACACAACATCTCACATTGGTTCTGAACTCTTTGTAACTCCTCCTAGCGTCAGAATTCTTAAAATTATTCACTTTGTGAGAAATTTAAAAATAAGATTTTTATCTATTTTTGTTACAATACTAAAGTTTACAAAGTTCAACATGTGACCAATATAAAGTTGCCAAAGGCTATAGATAAAACAGTGCAAAGTTTACATAACAAAGGCATATGGTAAAAACCATTATCAGTCATTAGTATGAATTCCATCCTATAATCTCATAAATCAGAGCTCTTAACTGTCTGGACTCATATGTGACTGTATTCTTTCCAATATGCATTCTTTCTTCTTCCAGGGGTTGTTCTATAATGGCAGGTATGTTTCTGCCATAAAGCTCACAGTGTTCTAGAAACTGGACACATTCTTGAATAACACTGTCACGAAGCATGATTGTGTGTTTTGACATGTTTTCTAACAAGGACAGGAAACATCTTTTGGCATAATACCAGGTATCAGTTCCAAGTTTTTTATTATAAGGTTCTAAGCTTTTGATAACTCGAGAAATACCAAAGTCATAATTTCCTTTGGCACAATAAAGAGTTCCTATTACCAAATTCACAATGCAGAGATGGTAGATTTTCTTATCTGGGTCATCATAAGAGAGCTGCTCTTCCTCCTTCTCAATCTTCCTCATCAACTCCTCAGCTTCTTCATTTTGACTTGTCATAATGTATGAAACACAGAGGTTAGCTAATACAATAGCACTGACACTCAGGATGTTATCATAATGTTTCTTGACTATGGGTTCATAGAAACCAATGGCTTCTTTGTACTTGTTTTCCTGCATGAACAGAACATGAGCCACATTCAGCTTCCACACATCATGGTCATTACAGAATTCCACAGATTTGCGAAAGATCTTCTCCACCATGGGATAATTTTCAAGGTTCCAGTAGATTTTGGCCTGCGCCATCAACACAGGAATATACTTCTCAAGAGTTTCATCATAGTCATTCACTGCCTTTTTGACAGCTTCCTCATCTCTATTGTGTCTTGCTTCCTGTACTTGTTTGGTGAGTCTCCGAAGCTGCTCAGTCAGCATCCCTGCTAGCCCATCAAGCTTAATGAAAGCCTCCTCAGGAGCTGTCTGGCAAGTGATCATAGCATCCAAGAAGTCATAGAGATAGGGTGTGAGGAACTTATATGTCAGATGGGCATTTTCTGCCAGGACATCTGCTGCCAGGTCAAAATACTCATATTTACAGTAGAGCAGCAACAGGTTGCCAAAAGTCTCTGGGGGGAAGGGATTCTGTTGGAGCAAAAACTGTAGCTTTTCGAATCCTTCTGTAGGTTTGGCATCCATGTTCATTAGTGCCTGGTTGTGCAGGGTCACAGGGTCCAACTCTTCCTCTGCCCTGGGTGGCATGTCAGTGAGGGCTTCCTGAGCTGCCTCATAGTTTCTCAGTTGGTATTCTATGGCTGCCTTGAGGTTGAAGGCTTCTACTAGAGCAGTCTGGTGGAGGACTAAAGTGTTGCCAACACTGTGAACATCAATGCCTTCAGTGGTCATGCCCACACCTAACTCTGGGTGCTGGCGGATGCCACGCTCAATAATATCAGCGATATGCTTCAACGCAGGGGCATACTGCCTGTTGCTGTAATAGGCCAAAGCCAGGTTGTAGGAAAGGTCAGGTCGGTAGCCCGAGGCCTGCAGGGCCGCAAAGAACTTGGCACACGCTGCTTCATATTGTCCCTCCTTGTAGAGCAAACAGCCCAGGTTGACGTGGCCATCGTGCTCATTCTCGCCCCCACTCTCTTCTGCCCCTTCCCCACCCAGCAGCTGCTCTACCAGGCTCCTGGCCCCTGACAGGTCGCCCTCGCTGTACTTGATAGCAGCTTGCAGGCGGAGGACTCGGCTGTGGTAGGCGGGGTTGTCCAGCAGGAGGAAGGCGACCCGGGTGGCCTCAGGATAAAGGCAGGCCTTGTACAGGGCCTGGGCCTGGTACAGGCGGTACTGCTCCAGTTCGGGGTGCAGCTGGCCCAGCTGCTCATAGCACTCGGCCGCCAGCGCGAACTCCTGCAGGCGGTAGTAGCAGTAGCCCAGCAGCGACAGGCCGGCGCGGCTCCTCGGGCTCCGCTGCAGCTCCCCGCCCAGCAGCTGCACCGCCTCGGCGTAGCGGGCATCTCGGATGAGCCGGTACACGACGGCGGTGAACTCCCCGTCTGGGATCTGCGAGCCGCTCAGCCCCGCCATAACCGCCAGAAATGTTTTGCTTGCTCGTTACCACGGCAACAGGAAACCGGAAACGGAAGTCTGCCCGAGGTTACTTTGCCACGGCAGGAACCCGTTAGGAATAAAAAGGGATCAGTGTTGAGTCTTTCAATTTCTGGTTTGGTCTTTGAAGACTCCAGACTGCGCAGTGGCTGCAATTAAGGAAGTGAGAGGAAGCTCCCGAGGCCGCTCAAAGCCCGGAACTCCCCCTCCCGGCATGCACCGTTGCTGCAGCGCCGCCGGTCGGACGTGGCCGCGCTGCATGCTGGGAGGCGTAGTTTGTACTGCACCGACCCTCTCCAGCGAGATGCAGGGTCACCGCCTTCCGCGCTTGTTAATGGTGAGGGTTGGTCGCTGTTTCTGTTGTGCCCATTAGGTCTCTGGTGCGCAGGAGGAAGGTTTACCGCCCGATGTTCCTTGCGTTTTGAGCTTCGTACATCGAGTGGCCGATAGTAATGGTGTCCTTTTTTGTTGTAGTGGAAGGAACGCGATGGAAAAGGCATGTCATCTCTTTGGAATTACCCTTGAATTATAATAGGTTGTTCTTATGGTGTTCTGAGGACACACTTTCCAAGAACAGAATAGTGCACCGACCAGCAGTTCTTATTTTGGTCATTTACAGAGATTTATAAAGGAAAAAATTGCTGTAAATCTTAACTCGTATTGGAAGAGTGTCAGTTTTAGATCCCAGTATCTCCTGCCCCTCTTTTCCATAAGAACAAATATTACTAAGTATATGTTAAACTTGCTCTGGTGTTCCAACTTTTACTACCAGGTAGAGACCTTGGAAAAATGCATGATCTCGTCTTTTCCAAGGGGAAAAATTGCAAGAGTGAAATGTGCTAGTTTCCCTATGCATTGTTACTTTTCTGACTCGCCTGACTCTAATAAATTAGACAGTCTTTTATGTGGGGTATATATGAGAGAGGCTCTGGTTCTACTTCTCAGGCTTGTAATGATATGTTGGATATTATTGAACTGATAAAAAGTGGATTTTTTTTCTGTTAAAATAAAAAGAAATTAACTTTTTCTCCGCATTCTCAGTTTGATGATTTCTATGCATATTTGCTAGACTATACAAGAAAACTTTCTGAGTTTTCTTTCATTCTTTGTCGTGTGTTTGGAATAGATGCTGTTAATGTCCCTGAGTTATTTTTGTATAATTTTTTTGAATTTTATAGTGCCTATGATGGGGTTGTGAAAAATTAGGGACTTAAGTATCTTATAAAATTATATTGGATCCGCCGGGCGCGGTGGCTCAGCCTGTAATCATAGCACTCTGGGAGGCCGAGGTGGACGATCGCTTGAGCTCAGGAGTTATAGACCAGCCTGAGCAAGAGCACGATCCCGTCTCTACTAAAAAAAAAAAAAAAAAATAGAAGAAAATTAGCTGGACAGCTGAAAAAAATTATATTGGACCACTAATAAAAATAAACATACCCATAGATTAAACAGAGCTGGAAATAATAAAATTTGTGGGAGAATAATATAATTTTTCAGTCACGAATTCTGGAAGTAGACAAGATAGCAAAATACAAAATTGGTTCATCCCAGTGAGGTAGTGGTAAATTGTGTGGTTTTCAAGATAACAAATAATAAGTATAATTTATGAGCATCTATCATACATAGCTCCTTTGCTGCTGGCCTGGGACAGCGCATTGTCTTTCATAGTCTTCCATGATCCTCATTGGCCCTGCTCAAGATAAACAGTCCAAGTCAAAGCATGTCTTTTGTATGTAATTGAAGACTTCAGTACAGGTACCTTATCTGCCTTCTCACTAGTGTTGCGTCCCATAAATCTTTTCTATGTATAAATTTTGGAGCTAACACCAACAATGTTGCATGGCACTCTGTTAGACTACCTACATATCTTATTTCTAATCATAGTAACCACTCTGCATTCTACATATTACAGATGGAGAACCAGTGACTCAGTAAGATTAAGTAACTTGCCCAAGATCACACAGTTAGATAGGAAGGGGTTGAACTATTATATTCAAAAGCGAAGTTCAGTAAGAAATAGTGACTGATGAGTTAACTCAATCCACCTATCATGTATGGGTCCAGTTATGAGGGAATATTGGTGTCTTGCTTTTTGCTGTTGTTGTTATTTTCCCATTAAAACAAATAACCAGGTTGGTTTGAGCAGTAGAAATTTGAACTCTCTGGCCTGAGTTGCAGCTGTGAGCAAGTGTTAGGAAGTGATTAGTGTGAGACGACCACTTGTTAAAGCTAGAAAGCAACTTCATCTGAATACTATACCATAAAATAACTGACTTCATGTACTTACATTTCTTCTCCTTTGCTGAGAAGTTTGCCACAGCTGTGTTCTTCTGAATGGGAACAAAGTATCTCCTACTGCATCAATACCAAGAAAGGGACAAACTGCATCCATTTCAGAGGGATAGAGTGTGCAGCTCTGGACTACTCAGAATCATGAGAGAAAACAGCTGACAAAGGCCACTATAACCCTACTCCAAGGCTTCTTCCAATCTTATCTCTAGTTATACCCCTATCCAGTCTTCAACCCAGGAATATACTTGAGTTGAGGTATGCTAGTGAATGCTGCTCGATAATCATCAGGGAACAGGAAGTCTTTTCCTTTTTGTCTGCCTGATTGACACTTGTCCCTTGGAAACAATATCCAAGAGCCCCATATTTTAAAATTTGTATATATTGAGCTGTTACTTTTAAATTAAGATGACAGAACATGAAAATGGTAAATTGCCTTTTATATCTTTAGCCTGATTCCCTGTTTTACAGAGTTGAATTTGCATCATGGAAGCATTCGCCTTCAAGTGGCTTCTTGAAAATGTGTGAAAAATGAAAGGTCTATCTTGCTCTCCTCCAAATTTCTCTGATCTCTACGGCCATCAGTTGTGCGGTTACGTGAGAGCATGGCAGCTCAAGTCGGCAGGAGGGAGGCTGTTCTGTGTCTTTCTTCCTATTTCCTGTGGTGCTGCTCCAGGGGCCTGGCTTGAAAAAAGCAGGACATTCGGTTTAGACAGATGGAGGCAGGGTCATTTTCAAAATGAAATGAGTGCACAAATCACGCTGTGAAATTGGCATGTCCATCACTGTTGCTGTGATAGACTGAGTTTTATTTGGTCTCCTATAGGCAGTTGGGGAATAGATTCATTTTGGGGGTGGGGGGGAGGTGAAAGGAGGCCCTTTAATTAATGATAGAAATTCTGGAAAACAACAAACAAGATGGAATATTATAAAATATCATAAAGAATTATTTTGTTTACAACAGAATCTTGAAAAGCTGGAACATATATCAAAAAGTAAGTCTATAATACCATTCCCAGCAATAAGAAAGCACTCGATGTTTGTAATAAAATGATTTAGTGCCTTATTTAAAGGAATTAAGCTTTCAGGAAATAATGTTGGACTCAGGGTGGATTTTGCTGAATAAGGGGAGGCATGTTTACCATGTATAAGAATTCCATTTAGGCAAAATATTGTAGTAGAAAACATGGTGTTTGTTTCTTAACATGTTTATGTTTCTGCCTGCCAAAATGTGAGATGATCAAATCCCATGTATGTTCTGTTTGGCAGTTTCTTTTAAACTAATTGGAAGTGATTGTTTCTTATTTTTTTTGTGTGAAAATAACCACTTCTTATTGGCAAACATTATTTATTTATGAGTATTTTAACCACAGCCATGGTCAAACATCTTCCTTGATAAAGGAAGACTTTTTGTAAAATGATTTTCTAGTTGTTATTTCTGTTTCCCATTCATTGTAGGCCATTTTCTTCAGGGCGTCCAGTTTGGGAGGCTCAGTTTCTTGCTGTCTCTGAGTCCAGATTGATTTTTTTTTTTTTTTGGCCTATATGCATCCCTTAATGATGATGCCACCTTCTCCTGCCACTACCTCCCTCATATCACTCATCCTCTACCAGTAAACAGGGAAGAAAAAAAAATAAATTAGGACCAAATTTGTAATGTAGTTGACTGACCTTTAGAAACATCTATTCAGTCTTTAAGAGTTTTTGACAAGACTTTACGCCAGATCAGCACTTGGGAACATGTATACTCAGATGGGGAGAACTTTAACCTCATTGTGAGATTAATTTTCTTTTCTCGATGATTCCAGTTATGTTAATATTTTAAATAGTAATATGTCTTGCTTTTCATCAAATGGATTTTTATTTCTGGGTTTATGGTATTGCTATGGTTTGGATATGGTTTGTCCTCACCAAAACTCATGTGGAAATTTGATCACCACTGTGGCAGTTTTGGGTGGTGGGGCATAGTGGTAGGTGTTTGGGTCATGGGGGTGGATCCTCATGAATGGCTTGGTGCCACTCTCACGGTAGTGAGTGAGTTCTTGCTCCTATGACACTGGATTAGTTCTTGAGGGAATGATTAGTTCCCATGAGAGTGGGTTTTTATAAAGCAGGTTTTGCACCACTGTACAAGTCCCCTTCCCCTTTGATCTTCCATCATGTTATGATGCAGCACAAAAGCTCTTACCAGAGGCCAAGCAGATGCTGGCACCATGCTTCTTGTACTTACCAGCCCGAAGAACCATGAGTTAAATAAACTTCTTTTCTTTATAAATTGTCCAGTCTCAGGAATTCTGTTATAGCAACACAAAATGGACTAAGACATCTAAATTAATTTATTAGGAAAAATATATTAATATAATTTACAAAAAGGAATTAGCAGAGAAGGCACAGTTGTGGGTATTACCATTGAAAAATTTATTCCCCAGAGTTGGAGTGTGCTGTGGGATACACTGATGGAGCTGTTATCCAATTTACTTCATTTGGGTATCTCTCACTGCTTCCATTTCTAAGAGCCAAGAAATATTGAAGTATCACTGCTGTCCTACAAGAGTGGAATCTTTCATAGACATATCCTGTTATGCCTGTTTTCATTTCTGCAATACAGCCATGAAGATAATAAATTGGATGGGAAAAGGTCTTTGGAGTCCATGGTCAAAGATGAGATTCCTAAAAGAAAAATATCATCAGCCTTTGAACACAATTTTTGGCTTGCAAAACCTTCGGTCTGTTTTTCCATAGTATCAGAGACCATCTCTAATACCTTTGATGACCAGCCATCAAGTTGTCTGAAATGACACAAATTTTCAGTTGGCTGTTGCCTAAAATGGTACAGGCCTGGTCTCATTTCTCTTTAAGTCCTGAGCAGTGACAATATGCATAACTGTCCTATTGGATTATGCTTTAAATTTTCTTGCTAAGATTAATGCAATATATACAATTAGTTCTCCTCAGACCACACCAGCCTTCTAAATAATTAAGAACTGGATGACAATTGCCATGGCGTTTGAGCAGCAACCTAAGTTCTGCATTAGTTTTTGAGGCCTTCTCTGTAGAGTTATTGAACGCATTTCCAGGGTCTGTGCTGGTGGACCAAGAGACCAACCCAGAAAGCAAGACCGTCCTTCAAGCCACTTGCTCTCTCATTTCCCAAATCCAATAAATCAAATTCTGACAATTGTGCCTCTGAAATAGCTCAGCTCTGTATACTTCTCTCCAGTCACTACCACCACTGCTCTGGTTTCTGCCACTACCATCTCTCTCCTGGATACTGCAGCAAACCTCCTTTTTCCCCCTCATCTCTTCCTGGGATTCTGCCAAAGATTATGAGGCAATTTATCTCCCTTTTTCAGGATTTTATTTTGGGGACCTCATTAAACTTTTAAATGCATTTTACCATTGCTCCCAGGAAATCACAGGATCCTTGTACAAAATAGAACTCCCAGTGGCTTATCTTCCTTTGCCAGAGTTTCTATCTCGGGTGTGTAGAGTGTTGCTCAACCCAATGACTTACTGCCTGAGTGTATGGGAATGTATTGGGACTGAGGCTTCAAATGGTCTGAAACCATTTTGGAAGGAATGGTTTCTATATATGGTATTAGAAGTTGAGAGTAATGTAGAGAACTTAAATTGATTTAGTGACTTTCTTCTAGTGAAGAATTTAATAACATTATTTTATTTTAGAAACACATCAAGTACTTTTCTTACCTCTGGATCTTTATACCATGGAAGGATTCTTTAGAGATGGTTTTGTCCTTGGGCCTCAGCAAATGGAACCCTACAGACTTTGCCTTCCATCCATAAAAAACCTATAAAAACAAAAAAAAACCCCAGAAATAAAAAAAAAATTGATCAAGATATGAAAGTGTCCTCAGGTGGCATGATATATTTGAAAGGTGCTAGTTCAGTAGAAAACTATCTGAAGCCAAATCCCTGTTCTACCATCACCAAGAGTGTAACCATGAAAAAATTCTTAACTTAGCTGAATTTCAGTTCTCTTATTGGTAAAACGGGGGACAAAAAATGTTGGTGTAAATTTATCATGATAGTTCAAGATAATACAAAGCATCTCATCCATAGTAGATACTTAATACATTTTAACTATTAGTATTACATAAATGGAGCTCTCAAGGCTCCTTGGGATTCTTATTTGACTATTTAGGCTTAAACAACTATGAGCCAAAATTATTAAGTTAAACATCTGCTATCCATGAGCAGAAGTTCTCCTGACACTTAAGAAGTCACATTTCTAAGAGTGCCTGATAAACTGTAGAATGTGGAAGGGCAAATATCTGGCATTAGTGCGTTTATTAAATCTGCTTCCCTAAGAAATGAAAACTTGAAGTTAAATAGTTTGTTTTGTTCATTCAGCAAATTTGTGAATGCTTACTCCACCCAGGACATTGTGCGTTGTGGAGGATCCAGAGCTTTCAAGAAATTTACAGTACAGAGGAGATACTACAAGTACATAAAAAAAAATCGCAACCCAGACAATGTGGGCAGGGCCTTATGAGTGATGCAACATGACATAGAGGTTCAGAGTTACAGTAAAAACAAACTATTGCTTTGCTAGAGCAGCAGTTTACAACCATATCAGATACCTTGACCCTATTTTATAACAAATATTTTAAGGTCCTCTTTACTATTTTGAAATGAAATTGATATGTAATATATAATATCCTACACACATAATTTCTTTTGTCTTCTCTTCTTAGTTGTTTTTTTAAATCTCAGGTGCACAAATGAATTAATTATAGTCCTTAGTCATTGATACGCTTTCATTATTAGTCCATGCGTGGTTCTTTTCTAATCTTCTATTTATTTGTTTAGTTAATTTTAATTGTAATAATTACCAGTGAAGCCATCACCAAACATAAAAGTTAGGAGCTTTACCTGACCTACATCTGAGTCTGGAGTTTTCTTCCAAACCATCCTCCTCGCCTCAAATCCCATGTTTTCATTGCCTTGCTTTTCTTTTTATATAGTTTCATTGTGTCTACATGAATTTCTTGAATATATATATATTTTTTTAGTCATTTTAGCTTTATGAAAAGGGTTCATGTAGCCTCTTTTCACTCTTATCCATCATTATGAATATATTCATATCATTATATTCATACTGTTGCATGCATCATTGTAGTTCACTGATTTTAACTACTATATTATCTATAGATATATATCTAATATATCTACTACTATATTATCTATGTACCATTGTATGAATATACCATTGTTTACTCACAAACTCTTCTGTTGGTGGGCATTTGGCTTGTTTCTAGCTTTTTGCTGTTTTAAAAAGTGCTGCTATGGACATTTTTATATATGCCTCTTGGTGTACATGTCCTGGAGTTTTTTCTTATATATACCTAGATATGGAATTGTGTCATTAGAGTATTTGAATATTTATAGCAAATTAAAACCAAACTGTTTTCCACAATAGTTGCCCAAATTTACCTTCCCTCCAGCAATGTATAAAAGATTCATTCTGTAAATCCACATCCTTTCTAACACCTGCTATTGTCAGAATTCATGCTTATTAGCCGCATATACTTTCTCTTTTGTGAAAAGCCTGTTCTTGTCTTTTACTCACTTTTCAGTTGGGTTGTTAGTGCTTTTCTTATTGTTGTGTAGAAGTTCTTTATATGCTCATTATACTAGTCCTTTATCAGTATGTGAATTGAAAACATCTTCTTAGTTTTTAACTTTTTACTTTATTAATGGTAGAGTACTTAACTTCAATGTAGTCAAACTTATTAATCTTTTATTTTATAGTCATGGCACTTTTTTTTTTTTTTTTTGAGACAGGATCTTGCTCTGTTGCCCAGCCTGAAGTGCAGTGGTGGTGTGATCATAGCTCACTGTAGCCTCAAACTCCTAGGCTCAAACAATCCTCTCACTTTAGCCTCCTGAGTATATGGGACTATGAACATGTGTGCCAATAATGCCTGGCTAATTTTTAAAAACTTTTTTAGAGATGGGTCTTGCTATATTGCCCAGGCTCGTCTCAAACTGCTGGCCGCAAGCAATCCTCCCACTATAGCCTCCGGAGTAAGTGAGCTACCACACCTGGCTATAGTCAGTGCTGATGTCTTATTTTAAAAAACTTTTCCTTATTCCATGTATAAAGTATATTTTTTTCCAGTTTTCTTTGTGCATTTACATTTTTAATCCATCTGGAGTTGATTTTTGTATGTGATTTAAGGTAGAGATTAATTTTAATATTTTTTCAAATAACCATTTTTTTTCTCAGCTCCATTTTTTGGCTGGTCTCTTAGTCCACCTGGATTTGATGTGCCACCTCAGCCATAAACAAAGTTCTCTATATGCATAGGCCTGTTCGGGGACTCTTTATTCTATTGTTCAATTTTATCAAGTTCTGGACTAATACTACATTGTCTTAATTTCCATAGACCCACCAGAAATCCTAATATCTGGTAGAGCAAATAACTCCTCTGTACTTTGCAGGAAAGTGCCATGGCTATTCTTGGGTCTCTGTTTTTCCTTACATACCTAATTAAAAAAAAAAAAATCAACATAATGCCCCTACTATAATATACAGACTGAAAAAAAGAAAATGATTTCTAGTAAAATAGAATGTAGTTTAGTATATATAATGCTAGGTCCTGACAACACAATAAAATCATCTCCACAGATATTTAAAATGCCCCCTAAGAGTAATAAAGCCTTCATGGAGAACTGACTGCATAAAGAACTGAGGAGATCTGTAGAGAAGGTAGCATATCAGTTAGCCTTAAAGGGTGGGTGGAATTTAAGTTGGCAGATCTGAGGGGGAGAGAGAGAATTTCAGTGTGAAAGTTAAAAAAACACAAGTTCTGTTTATAGAAAGCTCATCTTGACGAAGTTGGGAGTAAGTTGGAAAATGTGCATGTGTTTTGTCTGTTTGTGGGGAGCTGGTGCAGACCACAGTTAGTTAGTACCTGTAATCACAACCCCTTAGACTGGTGTTGTCCAGCACACAGCCCAACCCACCTGCTTGCTTTTGGGCAAATAATCTAGAGACTAAATTAAGTTCTGAGAACATAAACCAATAAACCAAAGCAATAAATCCAGCTTTAATAAAAATGAAACAGGTTCCCCAAATTTCACTTTAAGCTGTAACTTTATTAAATACACATATTGTATTTTATTAAGCACATTTGTAATACTATTTTTTCCCATCATCATTTCCCTTTGCCTCTGTGGACAGCTTAGATCTTTTTAAAAATAAAATTCAGACATTTTAAAAGCATGGTTGTGGTTGCCTGATAAAGCCAGGTAGTAGGAAAATGGGGAAAGGGCCCCAACTTGATTATATGATGACAAGACCAGCCTAGTTAGAAACTGCAGTCTTTTGTAGGTAGGGGGCCCAGGCTGCTTGTCACACTGCAGGTGGGGAGTCAGGGCACAGGAACTATTCATTTGCCTTTCTAGTCTTTACTTTCTCTGTAAGTTTAAGCGTCTATCTAGCAATTCCCTTTAAAGATGGATTAGTTGGTTTAAATTTTTTAGACAACCAATAAGACAACGGTGTTAGGACCTCCTGAAGGTCTCATAGCTAGTTTTGATATTGGAGGAGAATATTCCGATTATATGTTTTATAGTATAAAAAACTGTATCACTAATGTAAGTTTGTAAAGGGCTTTCAGCCTGATTCTAAATATAGTACCTAAGATTAAAATTTTTAATCTTATTTAACCCAGATATTCACTGTACTCAAGTTATTCCCTCCTGTGATATTTAAATTAAAATGGTTTTTATCTCCAACATATATCAGCATTCCTCCACCCTAGGGTTGCCAGATTTTGCAAATAAAACTATAGGACATCCAGTATAAGTAGAAGTGTATTTGGGACATACTTATCTTAAAAAGTCATTCATTGTTTATTTGAAGTTCAGATTTATATGGGCATCCTGTATCTTATCTGCCAACTCTATTCCACCCCAATAATTCATACACAGATTTCTCACTTCCACTGACTTCTTGATTTCTCTCGCATCACTCTTCTCATGGCGTATCCCCTCTTTTGGTCTTATAGCTATACAAATATGGAATATACGTCTTTTTCTTACTTTCTCCCAAATACCATTACCACCAGGCAGGAACGAGTAGGAATGAGAGAAATGACATTGAAGAGGGGAGTGTATGTGAGAATAGTCGTGTTAAAGAAAACCCCATATCTATTTTCCCAGGTACAACATGTAGCTGCATGTAAACAGAGATCTCCAGTTTATTTGTGTGCCTACATAGCACATTTTGAAATACTTAGCTAATCAATAATGGTATTCATTAGCTAATAATGATCTTCATTATTTTTAAACCTATACCTTGGGGATTTCTATAAATGAAGTTGATAATTTCATTAAATGAATTTAATTCAGTTCCTTTTAATGTAAGGCATATTCACAGCAGAATAAACAACTTTATAATGAAGGATTAAATGTTTTTAGGCTAAAAAGTCAATCTGTCATGTCCTGCACTGGGACTTTCTCCCTCACTTTCTCTTCTCCTTGGGTCACAGACTGACTCTTCACTCTGTTGCTGGGCCATCTCTTCTGGTGACCTCTTCTTGTCTTGCCTAGTTTATCTCCATTCCCAGGCCCCTCTTCCTCCAGCACTGCTCCTGAAACTCTAAAAATTCTTCTTTAAAACCTTCTTGTCTCTTCCAGCCCATGCCCTAAGGACCATCTTGCTGTAGCCAAAGTGACTGATAAAAATGTTTTGGTCAATAAAAGGCAAGTTTCCACCAGGTAAATTCTGCTACCAGCTCCTAAAACATTATCTCTCCCTCCACCCATTATTATTAAAAGGGAGAGAGATATGGGGACCAAAAATGCCAATTTAACCAGGAAAATGAAGAATAGAGGGACCCTCGGTGGTCCCCTTGAGTTAATCTTGAGCCACTGTGGCAATAGGGTGTATAAGGCCAGTGGCGGTCCCCCCTCCCTTCCCTAGATCAAAAAGAAAAGGCTCAAGAGACCAGACCCACCAAAGACAACTGCCAGGCCTCACTGAAAACAATCACACCTGGATGTCCGCACGGATAAGACAGTTTCGGTTCCTGGATTCCACAAATACCGCCAGCCCCTTCTATTTCTCAATAACCACCAAAGATCACAGTGGAAAATCCCCAGCTCTTCCTGCCAAAAATCCCCAATCCCATTTCAAATAATATAAAAGCCCTCACCCCCTTCAAACAGACATGACTTCTCGGGCCCCATTCTCCTAGGACCCGTGAACCTTGCCCGGGAGCTCTCAATAAAGCCACATTGTTTGGCCCTACTCTATCTCTTTCTCTGTCTGTTTCTTTCACCGCTGGAAAACTTTACAGGGTATAGATCAGAAGCTGATGGAACTGCTCGAGAGAAGCCGTATAAGGTCTGAATGGAGATGCCTGTGCCAGGTGACCAGGCAAGGCTCTGAGGCTTTCCCCTACCTTTCCTGGGTTTCTTCTGGGACCTAGAACAGGGGAAATCTTGCTGGTACCCAGGGACAGATACTGGCATTCTTTTACAAGTGGCATCCTCTTCAGGATGTGTTGTGTGCAGTGGAGGAGAAACATTGCAGAAGAAGGGTGGGGACTGCTGCTCACAGGCTGGTTTGTGGACTCCTGTGCGGCTGCCTTTTGGGTCTCCCAGGAATAGCCAGGGGACACTCTGATAAGTGACAAAAGAGAGGTAAAGGGAGCAATCACACCCGATTATTTGGTCTATAGAGGAGGCGTTAATTAGCTGGACCTTGAAGGATTACTCAGTGGGCAGCCTCACTTTAAGAAGTAGCATCTGTTTTGTTAGGAGAAATGCATGATATTTTAGTATTATTGTTATTTGCTAATGGGATTAAGGACAATGACTTCCTGCCAAGGAATCGGTTGTATTGCTTCTAGTAGGTTGTGATAGATTTCCCTCCCTCTGTTTTTAACAGGTTAGTAATGTTGGTAGCTTACAAATGAGAACACTTGGGAAAGTAGGAGAATTAGACTAGTCCAATGGGACAGTGACCATGAGCTGTGTTAGTTCATTCTACTACTTTCATGGAATCTAGGACTACAATTTTTTTTTTTTTTTTTTTTTTTTTTGCCCACAGAGATATGTCTTTAACACCACACCTCCCAGAGCAGAAAAGCAAACAAATAAATTGAACCATCACAAGTAGAGAGACAGAAAAATGGCAACCAAGACCTGTGTCTGAGGGTCGTAGAAGGAGACAGTCTGCCTCCTCTCTCTGGGGAGCCACATTCATTACAGCTCGTCAGGGTGACTGCAGCCCTCTTGCTTAGAGCCTTAGCAAGGTGTGTGGAGGTAAAAACTGCCAGCTCCGAGTGGCCACACGAGAAGCAAATCCATTTGGCAGTGGACATTTTTAAAGCCTGCCACATGTGTTAGCCATTTTTATGGCAATTAAATTGTTCGGGGATCTGTGCAATAAAACCTTTCACAATAAACCATGTGGAAAATCATCTAATCCAACCCCTGGAGGTCAAAAGCCACAGTAACGTGTTGCTTTATACCAAGAAGAAGAATGAGGACTCTTTAGACAGCTTGCTTTTTCCTCGTTTCTTTATAGACTTGTGCTCCAGATTTGGGGTGGAAGGTAAATTTTGTGAAATGGCAGCAGCAAGGCTGGGGAGGGGGTGGAGTGGGGGCAGCTTCTCTTGCCAACTTGAACCTAGGGAGTGCTCTGCCAGGGACTTCCAAAGCAGCATCATTTCGGTGCCACCCTTTGCCACTCTCAGGAAGTAGGTATTCTTTTTAATGGATATAGTGGGAGGAAAAAAGAAATAGTCCCTTGATGCTTTTCTCTGAGATATAGAGGTAAGGCACATGAGTCAGAACAGGATTTCACAATGAAAGGGCTTGGGGTTTGGGAGGTCTAAAAGAGATATTATGATCATGTTTACTGAGTCATATGTGTGGAACACGCAGCTTTCAGAACATCGGGGAACACTTCATTTTCTCCTGAGAAAATGCAATAATCTAATTGAAAATAAATGATTATAAGATTTCTAGAACACATTCTTACTAATTTGCACTTTGAGAATTTAAGCATAAGTAATTTAGCTGTATGAGAGTCTAGAAAATTATTATAGTTTACAAGAAAGTCTCCAAGCGAAAAAACATTTGAAGTTTCTCAGTAACTTCTCAAAAATGATTAGTTAAGTTTGTTTATCTCTGTTTGAAGTTCTTTTTGAAAACTTCTATCATTCATATTTATTTCCTAAAATAGGCTTCTAATGAAGTCAGCATGCCATTCAATCCTCTTTTATTTTTCCTACCCAGTTATTTTAAAATGTGAGGCAGAGCATATCAGAATAGCATGAAATGCATGGTTAGAACTGTCTTAAAAGAACAGGGTTGATATTAACAGAAATACCCTTAGATCTCAAATAGCTGAGAGACAGTGTCACTCTCATTCTCACTGTGTAACAGTGGGTCTACATGCTGCCTGAGGACTGATACAGATGTTCAGGCCATGCTCAGTGACCTTGGGTGTGAGCCCAGGCCAATTCTGGATGGATGAAGATTTGTGGACAGTGTTCAGACTGTCTCATTTAAAACACCTTCACAATGTGGTTCATTTTGTTGAAGGATGGTTTCTGATCAACAGAGCATGTACAGATAAAACAACTGATCAGGGCATCAAAATTTCACTTCTCAATGCTGAGTGTGATCCCAGGGACCTGAACTGTACCATTTTCAGAACAAACCTCCAAGATCTTGATTGTGGCACCTTCAGTCCAGCTCTGCTCTGCTGGATCATAGAGAGCATTTAGAAAACCTCCCATTTTACAGATGACAAAATTGAAGTTCAGAGAGGTGGGGGTGACTTTCATATTCAACAAACTAGGGCAAGAACCAAGGTCACCTGAATTCAAACTCTGGTCTTCCACTAAATAGTTATGTTGTTATTTATCTACTCTGGATTTGCTTTTTCTATAAAATGTGGGCATTGGGCGATTTAATATGGTTTTCCTCTTGGTCCCAACATTTCTCAGTTCTTTCTACTGTACTGTATCTTTGATTTCATTCATTCATTCATTCATTCATTCATTCATTCATTCATTCATTCACATGTACCAAGGATTGGTTGCTTGGAGGCAGCTGCCCATCAGGGATCCTATCTCCCAGGCTGCTCCCCCACTTCCCTCTCACCCCTGGCCTCTAGCTGGGGCCAGTTCTTACCAATGGGATGTGATTGGAAGAGAAGCATGTCACTTCCAGGGAGAAGCCATTAGGAAGTAGGTGTGTCATTTCTGTCCTTTCTTTCCAATCTGCTGACGGGAATAGAAGGACTGCAAGGCCCTAGGGGATGAAGGAGCCAGAGGATAGAAGGAACCTGAGTCCCGAATCACCCCTGGTGATTGGCTGCCATCACCCCTGGTGATGGCTGCCTGCTGAACAACTGCACTGGACTGTTGTGTGCACAAGAAATACATTTCTGTGTCTTAATTTTTGTCATCGTTGTTAAAACTACTAGCATTTGGATATCTTCTTTGTTAAAGTGGCTACAGATCCCACTAGTACCATTTCTAAGCCAGCCCCTTACTTCTTTCTGCCTGCCTGACCTTCAGACCATGCCTGCGGCTCCCACACCAAGGCTCGTTCCGTCATCCCTGGTGCCACTGCAAGGCTTGTGCACGACAGAGCCATCTTCCTGGCAGCCTTCTTCAAACGCCTTAGTGTAATGTGAGGCTCTCCCTTCAGGTCCAACCTCAGTTTACCTCTTTATCCTCACCTGAAGCCACCAAGCCCCTTACATAAGTCTTGCTCTCTCTTATTTCTTAGCCTTTGCGACTGATCAGCTTGCAGATCGGTTGGATTTGATACAGCTTAGCGGCAAAGAGAAAAGAGAAGGAGCTCTGGAAAGTACAGTTCACTCACCAATAACATTAAGCAGGCAGGCCTTCAACTCTCAAATGCATGGAGACGCAATACGGTGGCTCTTCAGGGTGGCACTAAAAGCAAGTGCTTCAGGGCCACGGCAGGACTTTGGGTCTAACACTAATGAATTCCTCCCTCCAGAGAGAGAAGTCATTATTTGTATCGTGATTTCTGACTTGGCGAATAACCAGAGGGGCAAATCAGAAATCTCCCAACCCGTTTTCCAATGAGCATCATTTGGTGGACTTTTTTATTGCCTTTATTCTAGGTTTTTCCTCAACCTCAAATCATCACAAAAGAGGGAAGAAAAACAACAGAGCCTCCCTTGTCCCAAACCTTGTCTAATCCTTTCATAATTCAAGATCGCAGGGCTGCTGTAAACCCAGCCTCAGCGCCATGCTTATTCCCTGAGTGCTTGGCCGAGCGGGCAATTCCATTTACCAGCGCTCCAGCGAGCCTGGGTGATAAATAAAGCTGCCACCCTCCGCTTGCCCACCGTGTTTAAAATGACACATTGGACAAGTGGGTCTCTATTGCCTCCACTTTTTCCACAAAAAGGCTAAAAATGGTTTACAAATTCAGTAAATCTTAATTTCTAATATAAACTGTAGATACAGAAAAAAAATCGTAGACCAGTTTAGACCAAAGTGAACTTGATGATCAGATAGTGAGGGCTTGAATACAAAGGAGATAAAGCAATCTGAAAACTAATTCAGTTAGCCACCTGCACACGTGGGCTTTCTCCTTCTCTCTCCTTGAAGCAAGCTTACCTTCTCACAGAGCAGCTTTATTGGAAACTAAAAACACAAATGCAGGCAGAGCCAAGTCAACATTAAAAAATGCTAGATTTCTAACTGCAGATCTCCAGCATTTAAAAATGCCCTTTTGTTATGATTGTTCATGCTAATAGTTTGCTCTTACTGACCAGTTACTGTGAGCCAAGTTCATGCCATTAGGAAGTAGGCACTGAAGAGGGAATGAGGCAATGGGGGAGACGGGGAAGGAGGAAGGACTGATCTCAAGCACAGGCACAGAAGTGGGACGCATGGGGACAGAGAGCAACCTGCCTGTGAATCTCGTTTCCAGCCCCTCTGCTTCACCTTCTCTGTGCTCCGACCTCATGACATTGTGCTCTGTCCCCACACTTCTCACCTCTATGCCTGTGCTCGAGGTCAGTCCTTTACCTTCATTGCCTCTCTCTCCCCATCCTCATATTCTACTCAGCCTTCAAGTCCAGCTCAAGTTTCATATGTGCCATGAAACCTGCCTTGACCTCCTCCCCAAACTGGGAGTCACCTTTCCTCTTCTGAACATCTGACACTCTTCATTAACTTCTGAAAATCTATCTTTTTAAGGAAGTTCACTGCAGCATGGCTATAATAGAAAAAAATAGGAAGCAACATAAATACCCCTCAATAGGATATCAGTTAAATTATCGTATTGTTGTATATTGCAGAGAACAATGTGGCTATTATTACTCATGGTGATACAGATCTACATAGTTACTGGTTTAGAATTGATAAGAGCAGAAATAGGTATGATACTATGTTTTAAAACAAAGGTAATTTAAGTATCATCTACTTCAATTTTCAATGGCTATAGTCTCCCTCCTGCCTCTTTACCTGCCCACATAGGACCCCATGCCCTGACCTCAGAAGTGATTGTTTCTAAAAGTCCCCAAAGGGCGAGGATGGAGAGTCCCATACGCTCATAGCTGCACTCACTTTTCTGCACCTGCTCTTTTTTTTTTTTTTTTTTTTTTTTGAGACAGAGTCTCGCTTTGTTGTCCAGGCTAGAGTGAGTGCCGTGGCGTCAGCCTAGCTCACAGCAACCTCAAACTCCTGGGCTCCAGTGATCCTTCTGCCTCAGCCTCCCGAGTAGCTGGGACTACAGGCATGCGCCACCATGCCCGGCTAATTTTATATATATATATCAGTTGGCCAATTAATTTCTTTCTATTTATAGTAGAGACGGGGTCTCGCTCTTGCTCAGGCTGGTTTTGAACTCCTGACCTTGAGCAATCCGCCCGCCTCGGCCTCCCAAGAGCTAGGATTACAGGCGTGAGCCACAGCGCCCGGCCTGCACCTGCTCTTGAAGGTGCTCTAGGAGGTTTCACTGCTTCACTTTAAACAGAGCCCATCACGGGAATGATGCCACTCGCCCAAGCCATCAGCCTGTGAGCTGGCACTGGGTCCCATCGGGGGCTGCAGCTGCTGGATCCCCTTCCTCCTTCACTCTCCATGTGTGATGAGAGTCTTCCATATACCAATGCCCCAGACGCAAGACAAACAGGACATGATCCCTGTCCTGAAAAGTCTGTCAGACTGTCCAGGCTTCAATTTCCAGGTCCTGTTAGCAGTTTCTTTGTAGCTATAGGATCTTAGTATTTTGCCCCAGTGTAGGCACGAGGACTGCGTAACAAAATCTGGGTTTGAATCCCAGCCCTGTCACTTATCCGCTTACCATTTTGGGCAAGTCATTCTCTCTGAGACTCTGTTTCATCATGTAAAATAGGAGTGACAATATTACTTACCATAGAGCTTTGTTGTGAAGAATAAATGAGAAGTGATTTTCAAACTTATTTGGAAAAATCATCATAAAGATCTCCCACAAAGGCCATTATTAAACACATGCTCGGTGCCACCCCTCCTTCTCCTTCTATGCTGAATATTTGCCAATTCCTGTGATTTATGAGAAATTTTAAGCTCCAGTTATAAAAAAGAAAAAGCCCAGGGTAGGAGCGAAACCCTTCTCGACCTCACAGATCTGAGACTTCAATCAACCCCCTGAATATGAAAGGCCTGACGTCAGCAGAGACCCTGACTCAGGATGTCTTGACCATGTTAGAAGCATCTAGGGTGGCAGCACCCCAAAGCTCCAGCAGTTCTCATCTAGCCCCCGAGATGGGATCTAGAAACCCCCTACCTCACATGTCAAATAGGAGCCCTTCCCTCAAATATAAACATGTGCATTTTCCGAAAACTGAGGGTTTGAAAGGGCAACCCCAAACCCAAGAATGTTGAGGAACCTTAAAGACATGCCCCCATTTTCTCTTGGCTCTTCACTACTGAGCTTTTCTGGGCAGAAACGTCTGTTCTGCACCAAAGGCCATGATCACTTTTGGGTGTGTGGATCGTTGTGTGTTTCCCCTGTGGAACGGTTTCCTTTGTGGGCGTCAGTTATAGTTATGAGGTGTTAATAGGCTCCTGGAAGAGCCATCACATCAGGTGGAAGGTGTTAGGTTTTGATCCCTGGCTGTGGTTCAGATTTATTTAATTTCTGTCTCCTCCCCTCACCTCCCTACTCTCAACCTATTAAGACTGAAACCCTATGGCCTGTAACTCTAGATGTATTATCTGTATCTGTTTGGGGGCTACATTCATTGCCATTTATAGCTTTGGAGAGAGCCTTCTCTTTCCATTTGTGAAGTAGTTGGGACCTGATGGGAAAATCCACTGTGTTCCAATACTTCATACTCTTTTGGTCCCCTTCTCCTGGGACACAAGAACTGGGTGGGTCCCTACTGCTATAGCCCATGTGGCTGACTGAAAACCAGTGCATATGAATTCATGTTCCCATGTATACAGTTTCCATTTTAAAACCAATTGTACCCCAGTCCTTCAGAAGTGCCCTCTGGGTGGGACATTGCAGGGTTTTCCTGCTGGTTGTGTTTCATCATAAACCCAGAACCCTTGATGGCAGCTCTGTGAATAGACAATCATTCTCATTCATACTTTCTCTCTCTTGATTACAATGCACTACGTATTTATTGGAGAAAATTTGGAGCATAAAGATATACAAAGCAGAACATAAAAGCCACATGTTAGCCTGTCACCGTGAGACAACTGCTGTTAACAATTGGCATGTTTTTCTGGTCTTTTGTCTAAGATCAGGTAGACTGTTTAACAGAATTAGGACCGTTTATGCTCTTTTGTGAAGTTTTTTTTTTTTTTTTGCTTCATATATCAGTCACGTTACTCTGCCTGGTTAAGCATTCTCACGCTTGGTCACGGAGCACTGAGAGCTCCTGTCTTCAACAGCTCCTCACACACCAGCTCTCTGTGCTGCCCTGGTCTGGCTCCTGGTTTGGAAGCAGCGGGGTACTCCTGGGGCTGGGTACTCCTGGGCCTGGGTACAGGCTCATTGGAATCATCCAGAAAGCCCCACATACAGGACTATCCCAGTTCTTAACGTGGCTGTGCACTCACAGAAGGAATAACATTAGCATAAAAATGTAAAATATTCTCATGTCAAAAAAATCCTAAGAAATCTGCTCAGGGCCCTGCCTGAGAAACTCACCCATCAGAGTCAGTCACTTCTTTCTACAACTGCCCATAGTTTGGAATGCCATTTTTTTTTTATCAATTATTTATTCATTCATTTATTTAAGTAGATTTTATTTTTCAGAGCAATTTTAGGTTCTCAGCAAAATTGAACAAAAAGTATAGAGTTCCCATATCCTTCCTCTCCCACCCCTAACTTGTCTGACCATTAATATCTGGCACCACAGTGACACATTTGTTACAGTTCCTGCAGGCCCATGAACAAACACTGATACCTCATTATCAGCAAAAGCCCATCATTTACATTAGAATCCACTCTTAGTGTTGTAATTTCTATGATTTTGATAAATAAATAACAATATATGCTATAGTTTGAATGTTTTTGTCCCTCCAAAAATTCAGGTGTTGAAAACTTAATCCCAATGCAACAGTGTTGGGAGTTTGGGCCTAATGGGAGGTCATGAGGCTCCACCCTCTTGAATTGATTAATGCCCTTATAAAAAGAACTTGCAGAAATGGATTTGCTCTCTCCTGCTTTTCTGCCAAGTGAGGATCCAGTCTTCCTCCTCTCCGGAAGATGCAGAAAGAAGGCCCTCACTAGATATCAGACGCCACTGCCTGTATCTTGGACTTCCCAGCTCCCAGAACTGTGAGAAATAGATTTCTGTTCCTTATAAATTACCCAGTCTCAGGTATTTTGTTGTAGCAGCATAAAACAGATGAAGACAACACATGTTCACCAGTATCATATTGGACAGAATAATTTTACTGCTCTGAAAATCCTCTGTGCTTTGCCTATTCATTTCTTCTTCCCCCTAAACCCCTGGCAACACTGATCTTTTTTACTGCCTCCATAATTTGCCTCTTCCAGAATGTCATAGTTGGAATCATACAATATTTAGTGTTTTCAGATTGGCTTCTTTCACTTAGTAATACATATTTAAGGTTCCTCCATGTCTTTTCATAGCTTATAGCTCATTTATTTTTAGCACTGAATAATATTCCTTGACTGGATGTGCCCCAGTTTATCCATTTGCCTACTGAAGGATATCTTGGTTGCTTCCAAGTTTTGGCAATTCTGAATAAAGCTGCTATAGACATCGATATGCAGGTTTATGTGTGGACGTCAGTTTTCAACTTCTTTAAGAAAGTACTAAGGAGTGCTATTGCTGGATCACATGGTAAGAGTATGCTTAGTTTTGTAATAAATGCCAAACTGTCTTCCAAAGTTTCTGTACCATTTTGCATTTCGACCAATGACAAGTGAGAGTCCTATTGCTCCACATCCTCACCAGCATTTGGTGTTGTCAGTGTTTCTTGGATTTCAGCAATTAAAATAGGTATGTAGTGGTCCTCCCCTATTTAAGATTAAAAAGCTTTCTTAGTTGGAACTGCCTGGCAATGAGTATGTGAATATGAATCTAAATATATTATCCCCTCTCTAACCTTAAGCAAATGAACACTAACTTCTAAGAGCCTCATAGTTTGTCCCTTAGGCCCTCTGTTTTAGCACACACTTGGCACACTGGAGGTGGTTAGTAAATATTTGCTGGTTGCATGGCTTTCAGTGGCTTGGCTGCCTCTGCTTTTGAGAACCATAGGGATTTAGCAGGGGAGATTCAGACCAGCACTTAGGCATATGCACATACCTACACACACACATACACATATGACAAAACAGGCACTCTTCTGCTCTAGCTTGGGAGAGTATTATTTAGGCTTTCGAAAAGTACCTCCAAATGTTGGCCTTGAGGTCTACAAGTGATAATAAATGAAGAATGTTTTTGGTGATGTTTTATTTTGGTCAATAATCAGGTCCAGTATTATCTCTGGGTCTTAGACAATGAAAAAGTCACTCTTCCTATTGCTGCCCACATGAACACTTCCCACAAACCTGCATCAGTGGATGCTCACATCTTGACGTGATAGCAACAAAAGCTGATGACAACTCTGTTCTTTTTTTCCTGCCATCATGGTCCTTCCTAGGAAGGTTCTTGGAAGCAAGGAGACCTGACATTTATTGAATCCCATGATGGTAGACGTACCGCCCATTTCTTATGCTCCTACTGTATTCTGCACTTATCCTGCACTATGCATGGCACAGAGTAGGTGGTAATTAGTGTTTGTTGAATGACTAATGTACCTTTGATCCGATGTGGAAGTCCAGAGTTTGCTAGTAAAAAACAACATAACATTCCTAGGTTCATTGTTTGGAGCCATTATTATAGCTGCTTTGCAATAGCAGAAATCACTGCAGGTTTTCCTTCACAAGCCCAAACCCACAGCCAAATGTGGAACTGGTGCTCCCCAACCCCCCAACTCCTGCTTATTGTCAAAAACACACCGCACATTGTAGCAATCATATTGCCAAAGCTTTACGGCATCCATAAATTGAAAACTACTGCCTCTGACGGTTATGGGCCTGTGTCAACACCAGATCATGTTGACTCTTCTGGAATGTGTTTGCAAATGCACTATGCCAGCCTTGGAAACTGTTGACATCAGAGGCTGTAAGTTAATTAGATGTGGCCCCAGAGCACTGTGGGTCTTGCTGTCTTGGAGAATTTTTTTTTTCTTAAATTCTTCTCTTTGATTCAGTCCCAAGGTAGGAGCTGTCTTGGCTGCCATGTTTGGCAGACAAGATAGGCAGTTTACAGGGGGAGGCCAAGTTGCTGGGCAAGTGATGATGTCTGCGAACCACTTCTCTTCCTTCCCTTTTGGCAGATGGTGGTAGGAATGGCTGTAGATGGCGAGAAACAGTGGTGACTGTGAAGTCCGCTGTGAAGCAGCAACTATTCACAACCTGCATGCTTTGAGCGGGCTCTGTCTGACTGTGCCAGGGCAACCCTCTGGGCGTGATGTTGCTGAGAACTATGTTGTGACTCCATTGTAGAGGCAGCACAAGCTGTGGGCTCCCAGGCCCCTGTGCCTCGGTGTGAGTGTGTGTGTAATGGAGTGCATCAGAGGACACGCTGGCTCTTTGGAGGTCCTCTTGCTGCCTTATTTTTCCTCTCTGCTGTCATATCCTTGTCCTTCTGAAAGAAAAAGAGAATCTCCCACTAGTTAGAATATACCTCGGAGTATCTATTCAGTTTCTGTCCTGGAGGACTCAAGAAAGGAAGAGGGACCTGATCAGTTCTATCAGGCTTTAAGGAAAATGTCTGCCTTGTGAAACCTTCAAGACTTGGGTTCCTTCTCCGATGGCCAGTGCCATGGTGCAGGGCATTATCCTAACCTGACAGGAGCCAGACAGAGTGACAGAGACAAGTGGGCATTCTGGGAAGTGGGAAATGAAGCCAGTGAGGTCAGGGGAACCCCGTAGAGCTGTCCCCTGCCAACTTCATTCCCTGCTCTGTCGGTATTCATTGAGTTCCAGGTGCGAAGCGCTGAGCAAGACCCAGAGGAGACTGATAGAAACCAGTCTCTGCCTTCAGGTGGTTTATGTTCTGGTGGTGGGAAGGACGCACACACGTGCGTAACCACACAAAGCCACCTAACATGAATCCTCGCAAGTGCGTGGTGACTGAGTGAGCACCTCAGGAGTTCTGAGGAAGACAAAAAGGGTTGTTGTGGGCTGAGGTATTGAGAAAATCCTTCATAGACAAAGAAGCTTGACTGAGATTCAGACAAGTGGGACTCAGGTGGAGAGGACATTCCAGGCCAGGGAATAGTGGGAGCAAAGGCAAGGAAATGAGAACAAGGAGGTGCATTCAGGTGAGGGGAGCAGGTTGGGGAAGGTGATTAAAGGAGACAGGGCAGATGAGGCTGGAAGGCTGGAAGGTGGGGTCCCCAGGGTGGGGAGTTTTGTCCATTGTATTCACTGCTGTGAATGCCTAAGGTGTGGTGTGGGGGCCAGGGACACTAGAGGCCAGCAGATCACAGTGGCCTGATTTACTATATGTGTGATTTAAAACAATGCATTTATATTAAAGCAAATGAAGCTATTATGAGGCATAATGCAAGAATATCAAAACTTATTCTAAAACAAAAGACTGCAAAGAGATGTCAAGGTTTTTGAAGACTGTTTCAGGGAATGCCCCCTGTCTTAGTCTGCTTGGGGTGCTATAACAAAATACCACAGACTAGATGGTTTAAACAACAGAAATTAATTTCCTCACAGTTCTGGAGGCTGGAGGTCTCAGATCAACTGCCAGTGGGGCAGTTTCTGATGAAGGATTTCTTCCTGGTTTGCAGAGGGTAACATTCTTCCTGTGTTTTCACATGGCAGAAAGAGAAAGTTCTGGTGTTTTTTTTTTCCTCTTCTTGTAAGAACACCAGCCCTATCAGTGTAGGGTCCCGCCCTTATAACCCCATTTAACCTTTGTTATCTTCCTACAGGGCCTGTCTTCAGATACAGTCACCTGGGGGGTTAGGGCTTCAACATATGAAGTTTTGAGGGATACAATTCAGTTCATAGCATTGAATCCAGGCAGTGGGAGAAAACAGTTCTTTTGCCCACCTCTTCACCGCAGTTAGCAGGCACTAATAGTCTTTTAAGAAACTTCTTGTGAAAGTTGTTAAGAAAGGAGTGACTCACAAGAAGGCTGGAGAAGTGACCACAGACAAATCCCAGGGGCCCTGCGAGCGTGCTGGGGTTTCCCACCTGCAGCTGGAAGCCCCTGAGAGGGAGTCACTTGATCAGATTTGAGTCGCTGGGAGACCCCTCTGGCTGAAGCGGGGGAGAGAATTGGCGGGAGAAGTCTGGAGGCAGGGAGACTGGTTAGGAGGCTCTGGCCCTGGCTGGGTGGAAAGTTGGGGCCTGAAGGATTATGTATAAATGAAAGATGTTCAGGGGATAAAGTTAAAAAATTGCTGCCTGATTTGATTTGGAGGAAAAGCAATGGAGGCATCTGGGGGAGGTTTTTGGCTTGAATGAATGCTATTCCTCTATTCAGGCTTTCCAAGGAGTAGAAAACAGCTTCAGGACTCTCCTTTTGGGGTAATCAGGTCCCCTTCTGTTCTTGACTTCCTGAACTCTTCCACCACGTTTCTCACAGTAAAATTCAGTTGTTGGCAAGTTACAGCAAACACAGGTGTGAAGAAAAAGGGGTTCTTTGGGTTGAAGGTGGTGGACACCTGTTGTTCCTTGACTGCCCAGTTGTCCAACTCTCTGGTAGAGCCCAGATTTCCCTCCCCCGTGCTCTGTAAAATCTTGGTGAGGCTGTCAATCAAATTAAGCCAATCTGATTGGCTTTGTTTGGGTCACTTGATCCAAAGGTAGCCAATCAGATTCACCAGGACTCTTAAACTGCTTGATCCTGGGACAGAAAATGTCCTGAGGGATTAATCTATACCATATTCATCCCAAGATCTTCTCTTCCTGCTCTAAGACTGGGCTGTTGAGTGCTTTCTTCTTTATTTTATGAATTCCCCTAAATACTTTTGGTAAATTCTGGTTAGTTTCTTTTTTAACCTGACATACTTGGTTTCTGTTACTTGCAACTAAGGAATGCTAGCTGATGCTAGCTGATGCCACCCCAGAGGGTGGCAGGAAGGGCCTGATATCCCACAACTGTCCCTGTTGGTCCCACATGGGCTGCGGGAGGAGACTGGAGTCCTGCCGTGGCCATCACGTGCTCTGCACAGGCCCTAACCTTCTGCCTGCCTGTGGCAGGGAGGTAGGTGTGTCTGCTTCGTGTTGAAGTCATCTTCCCCTCCACCCCTGGCTTAGCAGACAAGCCTGGGGAAATCGCTTCAGCTGCCTTGCCCAGCTGTCAGACCGTGAGGAGGAGGGGGTCAGAGACGAGACGGACCACGGGGCTCTCCCCAGCGAGGGCACGGAAAGGACAGCAGAGGCTCTGACTGCTAAAGAGAAAGCGAAAATGGAGAGCCATAAAGGGAGGGAACGACAGATGGAGGTGGCCTCAGGTGAGCTTTGCCAACTTGACATTAGCTTTCTCCACGTTTTTTAAAAGTTACCATTTTCCAGGTTCTGCTGCCAGTACCTTCTGAAATTGCAGGCCCAAGTGCCAGGGCAAGCGGGAAAGCCAGCCAGCCTGGGCGGCAAGTGCCAGAAGATCACAGACACAGCCACTCAGAGCAGCTTGCCCGAGAGCTCAGTGCCACTTCTTATCTGCCAAATTGACGTGGCCAGCAGGTAATCTTCCAGGCCTCACCGTGGGCCGGGAGCAGGCCCAGAGAGGCAGACCCAGCCCAGAGCCCTAAAGCTGGCCTCTGGCAATGGTTTGGGGGCTTTAATGAATGGCCATCCTTGTCACATTCAGGCAGGCCTGTGGCCACTGAAGAATTTCAGCTCTTAGTGTCTCCCACAGCCAGCAGCAATTGCAGAACATCTGTTAGTAGTTGGATCAGGACTCACTTCTCTCTCTTTATAATCCTTTGAGCTTTCTTTAAACAAAGAGGCTTCCCTCCTTCCTCATCTCTAGCCCCCACCTGAAAGTCAGCCACCAAAGGACATTAATACACAGGTGTTTGTGCTTTATATTTCTACAAAGAAATATTTAAAGGCAGCAATAACAGTAACATAGGAATTGCCTTGAGCAAGCACTCACTACATATGCATAGCTGATCTGAACATGAGGCAAATGATAGCCTTAGCTATAAATTTACTTTATCACTTATTGGGCACCTATGATGTTTCAGGCATTGTGCTAGGTGCTATCTGGGAAGCCCTCAAGGAACTTGGTAGTCTAATAGGGGACAAAGACAAGGTCATAAATAACTGGACCTCAAGACCTAAGGTTCAGCTCAGTTTCAGCCCAGAGCACAGAAGTTGAGGTCGGGAAGGGCTGATTTAAAATCATCCATGTTCCATAAGAAGATGTTCTATGCCATCAGAAGATTGTATGGGCCACCCTTTGGTATTTATCAAATACCTCCTTGGATGATCAGCTCTCCTTGGAAGTAAGTGCATGTCTCTCCAACTATAGGGGAAGGCAGGGAGAGACTCGCCTTTGACCTCATGCCTCAGAAGGAAGTGCTCAGTGATTGGTGACTGGTTGGCTCAGGGGTTTTCAGGGTTCACTTTAGGGCTTCTGTGGGTGTCAGTTCAGGATGGAGACATTTACTCATCATTTCATAGCCTTCTGTACTCTCTTGAGTTTTGTTAAATATCCTTAAATTTTTAGTGCTTGATACCAATTGTCACTGAGTAAAATTGTCACTGGTTTGCATGATGACATTCAGTGTAGCAATTTTTAACAGTGTTCACAGAGCACTGTGAATTCTGGGTCCTCTAGTAGAAGAACATGTTTGACTGTGAGTGCATTAGCTGGACCAGGCAGGTCGGATGTGCTTCTGATATTTGGGAAAAAAACCAAAAAACAGAAACAGGGACATAAGCATATAATAGCAGTTTGGTTTTCCTTCTCAATGATAAGCTGCCTTAAAAACAACACATTTTTCTACTAGTGGTGCCAAGAACCTCCTTTCCTAGTGGTTGACCTCTGCCAGCCACCTTTCTGCTGGATAGGTGTGGGGTCCTGGCCCTTTCCACCCTCTTCATCCTGTCCTTGTCCTGAAACAAACAAACAAAAGGCCCCATAGGACAAGGAGAGATGTGTTAGGTTTCGCCAAGCTCAGAGCAGTGTATAGTTCCTTTAGTTTTGTTGAAAAGTTTATAGCAGATTTTACCCCCTAGGACCTCTGCCCAGAAGACCATCATTTTCAGAAGAGGTCTCCCATCTGAGTACTAACCAGGCCCAGCCTTGTTTAAGTTTCTGAGATCAGACAAGATCAGGCACATTCAGGGTGGTACAGCTGTTGCCAGAAGAGGAAGTTGAGTGTTGAGTCTCATGCATTCAACCTTCCCACGGTCTTCGTGGCAATGCCTCCGTCCTCCCGGAAGCCTTTTCCCTCCTCCCCAAAGTGAAATGTGTGTCCCACCAAGACAAGTATGGGGTTGGATAGGAATTCAGCAACATAAAGATAAAAGCAAAATCACAAGGACACCCCCCTCCAGAGCTGTTATCAGGTGGGCACTGGGGAAGCAGGCCCACTGAGTGCAGACTGTACCAGTTATGGGGCCTCGATAACTTATTTACTTAACCTCTCTGAGTCTTGCTTTCTTCGTTGTTAAAACAGGAATTAAAATACCTGCCTTGCAAGATTATTGTGAAGATTTGAAGTAATAAGTCAATCCACAGTGATATGATTAATCCTTCATCAAACATTATGTTGATTATGTATTAAGCAGTATGCTGGGTGCCAAGAGAGGTTTCAAATATTAATGCAATGTGGCCCTTCCCCTATAAGGATTAAAGTTTAGAAGAAGAGGTAAAAAAATCTAACAAATACATTAAATCAGGTGATGAGTGCAATAATGAAACATTCACCAAGTTTACTGGTATTTTAAAAATAGGAGTTGAAAATCAAAATTAAGAAATTACTACAACATGTAAAGTTTTGATAAGTAAGATCTATTTTTGAAGAATTGCTGATTATACTTCATCAATTCATTTAGTAAACAATTTAGTTGCCTCATATGGGTGAGAAAATCAAGAGAAGGTCTCTGTGCCTTTTCCCCATTCCCTCTGCCTGGGTTCAAGGTAGCACTACCTGTATGACCTGCAGCAGCCTCTTAACTGACCTTTAACCTCCAGATTTGCCCACCACTACCCAGTTAATTGTTAATTGCTTATTGATGTCAATAATAGTCTCTTACACCTGTACGATGTTCACTCATTTACAAGCTCTTTTCACAAGTGTCATCTGAATTGGTCTTCACTACAACCGAATGAGATATGGGAAGGACAGAAGTGATTATTCTTAATTTAAAGGAAAGTGAGGGCTTTAGAGGTCCAGTAACTTGTTTAGGGTCAAACTCAAATTCAAACTCACCCTTTCTGGGCCCAAGCCCAGTGCTTTCCTTTCCACGTCTCTCAAACACAGGCATTGGACTCTTCAGTAATGTTATGGCTTCTTGTTCCCCAACATAACTGACAACTTTGTTGGTTGTTAGAGCTCAGGAGAAGCATCTGTTTGACTAGAGATTTTTGACACTCCCAGTCACTGTTGCCAAACCGGAGATTAATTAGGGAGTTCAACTGAAGTCCTCTCTTGTTCCAGAGGCCTCTTGGGTCAAGTTCCTGTTGTTGGCACGGGAGCAGCTTTCACAGCCAGAGGGAGGTTCTGGGTGAGGAGCCCTGGCAGACAGGCTTTTTCCTTGCTGAGCTCCTAGAGGGCCCCTGTGAGGGGGCAGGCTGGGGTCTAGGAGCACAAGAGTGTGCCAGGCAGGCTCTAGTTCAAGAGGGCTGCTGAGCAGTGTCTGGATCCTTCTTGCCCCAGTGTTAGAGTAATTGTCTTCTGAGTAGCACTTGGTTCTGCTTCATTAATTTCTCATTCCCTCACATGTCCATTCATTCATTTATCCATTAATTCAACACATATGAAGCACTGTATAGGCATTGGGGATGCAAGTAAGAATAAGAAATGGTCTTAAGACTATACTTTCAGGGATCATTTCTACAGTCCATTGCTAGAGACGTTTCTCTGAAGGTGTAGAGTGAAAACAAAAAAGGAATAAGAAATGGTCCTTGTTTTTTCTTTCCTTCTATCTGCAGACCTGCCCTGGTCATATCAGCCCTGTACCTGCTTCATGCTCACAGCCCTCCTGCCAAGGTGGCAAAATGTGGTGGTACCTTGTGACCTGCCCTTGTGGCCCAGGCTGATTGGAGCAGGGTTGGGAACCTCATTCAGAGCAGCTATCCAACTGGTTGACCCATAATATCCTGCTGGGAAAATATAAGCTACATCTATTAGATCCGGCTCCTGGAAATTTGGATTGGGAGATACGGAGTGATATGGAGATTTGGCAGCCCAGGGGCATGAGCTGTAGGGCTGACTGACTTGAGGTCAAGTTGGGGCCATGGCTGGCTAAAACCACGTGTAAGGTAAAGTGAGAGGGAAGAAGAAAATGTGATTAGAGTGCAGGGGATACAATGGTGAGCAAACAGACAAAGTACCTGTCCTCATGGACTGAAAATCTTTCATAGTGCTTGCATGGACACAAGGCCCTCTAGGTCTTGCACACTCACCAGCTTCCTGTCCTCAAAAAGCACTCCAGGAGTCTTGCATTTTGCAGCTCCAATGTGCAATTGCTGGGAAATGGCGGGATACTTCCCATCACAGTACCTCTGGGTGGAATGTCTTTCTCCACCTCTCAACACTGGCTCAACAGCAAGGCTCAGCAAAGCATCACCTTCTCCAGGTTCTTCTCCTTGCCTGACCGAGGCCCTATCCCCCAACCCAGTCAAAACAAGAAACCCTTCTGTGTGTCATATAATGCCCTATACACATGCCCTTACAACATTA
This sequence comes from Microcebus murinus, assembly GCF_040939455.1. Taxonomy (NCBI): domain Eukaryota; kingdom Metazoa; phylum Chordata; class Mammalia; order Primates; family Cheirogaleidae; genus Microcebus; species Microcebus murinus. Next base: position 55,097,788 of record NC_134111.1, read on the forward strand.
TCCTTTACATGTGTCATTCATTCATTTATTCATCTATTCAACCAACTTTTTTTAAAAGACCGCCTCTGTGTTAGGTGCAATGGGATAAGACACAGCTCTTCCCCATCTTTTAAAGGAAGACATGTGGGGTTGAGAACATGTAATTCAGTGTTAAAGGTGCTGAGACCTTTGTAATTGTTGCCTGCTCACAGGTCTTCCCACAAAACTGTGCTTTTATTGCAGGCAAGGACTGTGTCTCTGCCTCCTCAGTAAATAATTGTTGAGTGAATAAATATGAGGACATTTGTCTAAGATTGCTGGGGTTTTGCTGGAGTAGCAGGGATACTATTTTGAAAACACTTTGCGATTATTTTCTCATCTTGGAAATTCACTTTATTTGTCTTCAGCTTTTCCAGCATCATTTCCCAGGGAAGGGAAGGGAAATGCCACTTAGAGAAGGAGGAGGACATGACCTAGATGCAGGTCCTATTAAAGAGGAAGAGGAAGTGGGAAGCCTTTCTGGGCAGGAGAGAGGAAGAAAGGAAAAAGGTCAGATCTGAGTGTTCTCAACTCTTCTTTGCTTGGTGTTCAACCCACAGGGGTGCTGTTGTGGGGAACACACCCAGATAGGTTAGGGGATATCTAAGAAAATGATTATTCCTTATGGCTGGAAGGACTGTATATGTTTCAGAAGACTTGTGGTAGGCACAGCCCCACTGTCTCCTTGATGCTGGGAGATAGAAATGGCTGAGGGGTGTCCAGCACTTCCTGTGGCCATTGCCTTGTGAATGGTGAATAGTCAGGGCCACAAAGTCCAGTGGTTTCCAAGAAGAGTGGTTGACTGCAAGAAACTTGGATCAGGACAAGAATCCTATTAAGATCATGCTTCCCAACTAGAGGGAAATGACAAGGTTTATGGGTTTGTGGTCATAAGCAGAGGGTTCCAGCACACTGTCAAAACAAACAACCAACCAGTAAACAGGTGGTCAGCTACACTTGAGTTCCATGGCCATTAGTGCCCCTGCACTGTTCAGTCAGGGAAAAGACCAGATGAGTCATCCTGAAGTGGAGACCTAAGAGGCAAGTTGCCACTTGAAAACCTTAGAGGAGGCGGAGTGCCGTGGCTCCCGCCTATAATCCTAGCACTTTGGGACGCCAAGGCGAATGGATCGCTCAAGGTCAGGAGTTCGAAACCAGCCTGAGCAAGAATGAGACCTCATCTCTACTGAAAATAGAAAGAAATTAATTGGCCAACTAAACATACATAGAAAAGATTAGCCGGGTATTGTGGCACGTGCCTGTAGTCCCAGCTACTCGGGAGGCTGAGGCAGAAAGATTGCTTGAGCCCAGGAGTTTGAGGTTGCTGTGAGCTAGGCCCAGTACTCTAGCTGGGGCAACAGAGTGAGACTCTGCCAAAAGAAAAAAAAAAACAAAAAACCTCAGAGGATTCTGTTTAGTCCTAGGCAAATTATCTCCCCACTTTGTAGATCCAAGTGTACAGTGTCCTATGATTGGGCCAAATTGTTGTCATATGTTCCCAGTCTTGTGACCAGTGGAGTTGGACTTCTTCCAGAATACAGGGTATATTTGGGAGAGAAGGGTATTGAGCAGATAAATATTTTACAAATAAAAATAGTAGATCCCTATGGTTTTCCACTGCATCAGGTTATCTGACATAGCTGCATATCTGTCACTTTGTGTCCCCTTGAAACCATTCTCCTGGTCTGGTATGTAATCAGTTATTTCATATTCATACATCTCACTGAGATTTATCTTTGCTTAGGGCAGCTCTAGACCTCCTCCTCTAATCCAGTTACCCCTGGGGGTAAAATATCTGGGGTACATGGAGGTGGGGTTAATGCATTCAAAGGAATAGATCAGTTGCAACAAGATGGTGGGTTACAGGGATGTTTACAATTAATCATCCTCATATCTCAGATGGGGAGAGGGCAGAGAGCCACCAAGGGCATGCTGGCACAGGTCTGCTTATTTACACAGCTTCCGTTAGAGGTGCTGTTATGTGAGCAGCTGGCAGCGAGGATCCTACCCCTTGTCAGTGAGCACACAGCTCAGAGTTAAGTGCTTCTGGGTGTGAGGGTTCAGAGGGTCATAACTGAGCACTGCTGTGCCCCTTTGTCACTTACTCAGGTTGCATTCCAGGGTCTGTGTAGGACCCTGCAGTTGGGCCTACTAGGGTTTTACCAGAGCTCAGATTTGTGTCCAGGCAAAACCTTAGAGGAAGAGACAAACAATTCAGGCTGGCTCCTAGATTGACTACATTAAATATAACCCAGGCGGATGTTTCCACCTCTGGCTGAGGAGCAGCATGGTGGTGGACACAGAAGATTCAGCCTGCTCAGAACTATAGGCTACCTGAGGCTCAAGCCAATGGCCAGGGACCTTTCAGCCCTTTCAGTTTGATCTTGAAAGGAGAATCCTGTGCCAGGCTACAGGTTGAATGGAAGTGAGGCCAATGCAAATTATGGAACCAACAAAAAGTCAGGTCAAAGACATCCTAGCTGCCAGAGCTGCCTTCCCCTTGTGACTGGCCCCATTAAAACTGTGATGTTTCTTCTTTCTCCACTGCACTCTCTTTTCTAGGCTACACTGTATTCAGCACCAAACTCCTGAGCACCACCATGCGGCACTAAATTGTCTTTTGCTATACAGGGAATCATATTTTTTTTTGAGAGGGAGTCTTGCTCTGTAACCTGGGCTAGAGTACTGTGGCATCAGTCTAGCTCACAGAAACCTCAAACTCCTGGGTTCAAGTGATTCTCCTGCCTCAGTCTCCCGAGTAGCTGGGGAGACGCCACTATGCCCGGTTAATTTTTCTATTTTTAGTAGAGACAGGGTCTTGCTCTTGCTCAGGCTGGTCTCGAACTCCTGAGCTCAAACAATCCTCCCACCTGAGCCTCCCAGAGTGCTAGGATTACATGTGTGACCTACTGTGCCAGGCCTAGAGGGAATCATGATGAGTTATAATTATATTTGTTATAAAAAGGTCAAGCTTTTTTCCCCCAATAATAACAAATGATTGTAACTTTTCTCATTCTGCCACCATATCAGCTGGAAATACTTTACTTGAATTGTACCTCTTCAGGTCACCACAGTGCTAAGTTCTAGATGGACAGTCCTGCCAGATTCTGCCCAGGTTATCTGTAAAACATTGCAAGTAAGTCATCATATCTGGACCTGTGCTCAGCCTTTGTTATAATCAGACATTAAAATCTCTTTAGTCACTCAGGTTTGACCAATGTCTTGTCTTTCCCTTCTCTATAACTTTCCTTTTTCATATTAATTAATTTCCAGACCCTGAGCTTTCCAGATGTTTGTTTGATAATTGGGGCCATGATTGATTATATTGTTGTTCAATGTATTTCCCTGGGGGGAAAGTATACTTCCCCACTGTCTTAGTTCGTTTGTGCTGCTATAACAAAAATACCATAGACTGTAATTTATAAAGAATAGAATTTTATTTCTCACAGTTCTTGGGGCTGGGAAGTCCAAGATCAAGTTGCTGGCAGGTTTGGTTGTCTGATGAGTGCTACTCTCTGCTTCCAAGATAGCACCTTGTTGCTGCATCCTCTGGAGGGGAGGAATGCCGTGTCCTCACATGGTGGAAAACAGAGGGACAAGTGAGACAAATACTGTGGGAAGCCTCTTGTATAAGGGCCTTAATCTTATTCCTGAGAGAAGTGCCCTCATGGCCTAATCACCTTTGAAAGGCCCTACCTATTTTATTTTATTTTATTTCAGCATATTATGGGGGTACAGATTTTAAGGTTTCAATAAATGCCCATTCCCCCCTTCCCCCCACAAGTCTGACTTTCCAGTATGACCATCCCCCAGATGGTGCACATCTCACTTATTATGTATGTATATACTCGCCCCCCTCCCCCCTCCCACCTGCCCAATACCCTATTACTGTAGTACCTATGTGTCCACTTACGTGCTGCTCAGTTAATACCAGTTTGCTGGTGAGTATATGTGGTGCTTGTTTTTTCATTCTTGGGATACTTCACTTAGTAGTATGGGTTCCAGCTCTAACCAGGCCCTACCTCTTAAGAGCACAAATCAGCCATTAAATTTCAGCACCTGAATTTTCAAGGAAACATATTCAAACCATAGTACTTACCCTAATGATATTAGACTTGATCATATGGCTTTCTTTGGCCAACGAAATATGACTAGAAGTGGCATTTGCTACTTATGAGTAGAAGATTTCAGAGGCATTGTGTAAGTTCATCATGTTGTCTTTCTCCTTTGTCAGGGAACCATCAATATCCCATACAAGGGCTGCTCCATTAGTCTGGCTCCTTAAATGAAGACAAAGTGTAGCCTTGACACAGCTTACCTGAAGTAGCATGCAACCTGAGCAGAAAACAAACTTTTATTGTCATAAGCCACTGCAATTTGGAGGACTTTTTTTTTTTTCTGCAGAAAAACTTAAATCCATCCTGATTAATAACAGGTCCATAAAGTATGTTGGGTAGATTTTGGAAACATTTTGTTTCCTTTCAAAGCAAAACCATTACCATCAATACCTTTATATTATGTACCTTGGGTGAAGGTTAATTATAACAAGCTTTATAACTATGGCAATTTATTTTCTTGTTACTGTGGACCATCATCCTAGCTCAGCAGAATTCACTGGGTCTCAGTCAACGACAACAAAAGCTATCATTTACTCAGAGCATGAATGCCAAGTATTGAAATATAGGATTACATAATCCTCACATATCAGCCCTGCAAGATATATAAAATTATCATCATTTTCCAGATGAGATAGCTGGAATCCAAAGAGATCAAATAACTCACTCAAGTTTATGGAGATGGTAAGTGGCAAACCAGATCCCAACCCAGGTAGGTCTGAATCTTTCCACCATGACACATGGTAGGAAAAAGAGGGAATGGCTCTCCTGCCAAGATTAGGTACCTTGGGATGAAGAAACAATGTGATTCCTTGTTTGGGGGAATCAAGATTCTCACTCCTCTTTCTGGGCTTTGCCACTTGAAATGGAACTTGTAGAAAGAAAAATTGCTAACAAGAGAGAAGTGATTCAGAGACACCCTGTTGGGCTCTTGATTTAATCATAAGTGTTCATATCAGTTTGCTGCCCTAAGACATATTCTGAAGGGAAGGCTTGATGGCTCAGTGAGATACCATTTCCACAGTTGATTATGATCTTTGGGTAGAAGCTGTAAACTTCTTAAACATTTAACAAAGATGGTTAGACTAGAACTTGGAAAAATATTTACTCAGGTTTTGTGTTTGTGTACCAGATGGATATTTTGTAAAAGCTCAACTTCCAATTCCAGATTTTGCATTGTACTTAGAGGCTGGTTCTCTTGGTGACCTCTCTTTCTGCAGGAAGAAATGGAAACCCAGAACAAATGGCAGTTTGGTCAAACAGGTGAAGCTGTCTCAGCTCTTTGAGGCTGTGTGTGAGACTCACATCACTTTGCATTTGCTGTCTTTGGGAATGACTCTGTCCCCTTGGTGAAATTGGCCCAGCAGGACTGGTAATGCATTGAGATTGTTTCCTAGTTTGGTTAGTTTCCTGGAAGTTGAAAACCTCATTTCTCTGAGAACGTTTCCCTTTAATTATTGCGCTTTCCAGAGATGCAGGCTTCAGCTTTACACAGCACGAAACGATTTGGGTACAGGCCACGGGGAGGACTCCAACAGCGTGTATAAGGACTTCAATTCCCCGAAATTGATATGTTTCTCTTCTCATTACCACTATTCCCACACATGCTTATGACATGAATTTGAAATTCCCTGTTCATATAAAGACTGCATACTGTTTTGAGCCATCACAACAGTGAGTAAAAAGCTTTCGAGCCGCCCCTTTTAGTGGAAAAGACAGCTACACCAAGCCTCGCTGCAATCAGCTTAGGATGTTTTTTGTCACTACACAGTCTGCCATACACAAAACCAAGATGAAATGACATTCCAGCTGACTCTGTGACTCTGTGTGAGTATGTGTGTTTAGGCACCTACTTAAAACATAACCACAGGCCAACATGTCTTCATCGAAGCACATGGATATCATTACCACACTTGCATTCAGGTTGGAAGGAAATACAGCAGTTAACCACCTGAAATCTCAGTGGATAAAAGAAGAACATCATAAAGTTTTACAACCGTGGGACAGAAGATTGCAAATGAAGGTTCCATTACAAAAATTAGGAACTGTGTTATGTTACATATTTGTGTAGTTTTGTCACAGAGTTGATCAGTAGAGCTTAGTTATTACTTGCTTTAATAACTAGAAGATTCCATTTCCACTAAGAAACAGAGTAAGAATTGAAAGAACACCAGTTGTTACATCTTTGATCCCAATTATTCAAACAGTACAAACAGAATTTCTCACAAGCTTTAAGTATATAAAAATAATGTACTAGTATTACCAATGTTTCAAATTTGTGTTGCTAGTCTTTGTCCACAGCAAAGGTGACCATTGTTAAGGTCTGTCCATCAGTTTCTCTTTTGATCCAGGACTCCACCAGGCTCATTTTAATGGAGCCAATCCCATTCAGGCACTGGAAATATTAACGTACCTCATCCTTTAATTCTAAATTTAGTTCCTCTGGGCATCAAGTTGAGATCCAGAAGTCCTGAATGAAACCAAATGCTTTGGGAGACAGTTTGGGTTGGCTTAAATTAAAGCTTGCTCTCTTGAGGGCTGTAGACACCACAAACAAAGCCTTCTCTACTGTGTTCAGCTACTGTATTCAATGCACTCAGTAACTCTTAATGTTCCTAGGGTTTCCTAAATGGCCTAGAAATAAAGCTAACAGAAGAGGGCAATATATTTCACTTAACTAACTTAACAGCATACCCAAAGTTATTTCTTTTCAAATAGCTCATGAAAGGAGGACTTGGTCAGAATTTTGGTGGCAATAGAAATACTTGAACATGAATCCATCAACTGCCCTTTAAGTCTCCAGACTTTTGAGTATATTAAGAATGAAACACCACCCTGGATGCTATAACCTTTACAAGTCTGTATTTCTTCTCCCCAAAAATGAAAAGAACAAAGTCACCACTCTCCCCTGACAACTGGAGGAACACTCAGTAGAAACTCAACACTCTTTTTCAGTGAGAAATACCTGATGTCATATATTTTGTTTAATAAAGACTAAGCCAATTTCAGAATGTGATCTGTAACTCACAGTCTTAATTACATGGAGAAAAAGTGAATGAGTTCATTAATGCTGTGAAAAGGAACAGTGACCCTACCTGCCAAGTGGCAAGGTGGAAATAATTAATCTGGTCAATTAAAAAGAAACAGATAATTTAAAATGCAAAGGCCTCCAGGTGGTGTGCTGCATTCTGCTCTCTAGAACAGCACATTCCTGCTGTCAATTCTGGTCTTCTCCATACGTTTTCTCTGTCCTTTCCTTTTTTAAAATTCTTTTTTGCCATAGCTCAAATCTAATCGAAAAATCTTTCTGAGCTATAAAGCATGACGTGTTTCTTTATGTCTTGTGTTCTAAAATGTTTCTAAAATGTTATTCTAACATGTTTTAAAAATAAAAAAAATTTAAAAATTCTAACATGTTATAAAAATATTTATTTATTCTAACATTCTAGAAATGTTCCCCGGGCGGTTACCAAGTCCCTGGTACCATATCCAGGATTCTTTTCTGTCTTTGTGGGAGTCTGTTATATCTTACTTTCCCTTCAAAATTGTTTGCCTTTTCTGGGGATTTTAATAATATTTTTAAAGTGCTCGGGTCTGAGCCACACTGTCTGGCTTATCTAATCCCATTTATGATCCTATAACCTTGAAGCTTGCCACGGCCTGGCTGTCAGCACCAGATTCTGTATACATAGGGTTGTGTGTTTGCTCCATGGAACAGGAAATTAGTCAAACAGTTACTTTTCTACAAATGTTCGTAATTCCTCTTGACATTTACAAGCCAGTAGTAGTTCTTAGACACAGAATGATCTCAAAAACAGCCCAGGGAGCGGCGAGTGGACATCTACGGTGATGGCCGGCGCAGGTCTTTGTGCAGCGTGGCCGCCGCGTCACCACAAAAGCCAGCTCGCCGGGTCCCCCGCGCCACCCGCTCAGGTACACGGAAAAGAGAACGTGTTGGTGCCTTAATCCTTTTCAGCTGGTCCAAGCTCAGTCCCAGGACAAATATTAACATCATTTTCATTTTAACCACAGCAAAGCTTTCAAAAAGCAGCATCTGAACTCTTCAATCTGCTCAAAGGACGACTGTGTTTATGGCGAGAGTCTGGCTGTAAATTTCTGGTTGCTAAGGAGGAAAAATCTCATCTAAAAAAAAGGAACGCTGCCGTGGTGAAGTGTGAGCTGAAAGTCTGTATTTCCTAGGTGTCAGACTTGGCAAGTTAGGAATAGCGAGGGTGGAGAAAAGACGCTTTCCGTGATGTGCTCGAACACAGTAGTGCATATTGTCAGCTCTGCAGGAGGCGCGCTGTGGCCATATGTGCGTCGCCGAGCGAAATGGAATAAACAGCTGCTGCCAGGAATCCAATTCCTGGCAAGGAGGCAAACCCAAGTCCTCCTGTTTCCAAAATAAAAATCACCAGAGGGATTCCCCTTACTGCAGTTCCAGCCAGTAGTTTTATAAAAGCATAAAACATCGCTGTATTGTGGTTTATAATAATCCCTTACATTTGTAAAGCATTTTACAGTTTACAAAGTGCTTTACATACATTATCTCATTTGAGCCTCATAAAAGCCCCGGAGAGTACTAAGCACAGATATCGTGACTCTCTTTTCACAGATGGAAAAAGGAAGGTTCAGAGATTGATATGGTGAGCCGGGCACCCCAGCCCACAGCTGCCCAGGCAGGGACCTCCTGGGGCTCTGCTAGGGGTGGGACTGTGGGGACCCAGTACAGGGATCTTTATTTGTGTAGCAGAGGTGCGAGCACAACTTCACGTCTCTCTTTCCTTTGTGCAATCATCAGCTTGCCCTGCCAAAGGTCTTCTCCCACACTTTTTGAAGCGGCTAGGGAGGACAGTAGGTTGGAAGGGAGCAAGTGGCAGGGGGAAAGGGACCCGGCATACTAAGTCCAGGGTTTGGTTCGTCCTTGCTGCAGTCGGAGCCTCCGTTTCATTTTCAGCTCATACTGCCGAGATCAGCCAAGGTCACTTCAGAACTGCACGGCGGAGCGATTTCGATTTTATTCAGTAATTCTCAGACAATGCCACCTTTGTATACACTTTGCAGAAAAACAGTCTTTTCTCCTGGAACTACCAGGCTTGTGCTCATGTAAAGGCAGATTTACAGAAAGGATCTACAGAGCCTTTTCTATAGACATACATCTCTGACCTTAGGAAGTGGTGAGATATTGATGCAGACGTGTCCTGCCCTGTGAGACAGGGGACACCATGGTGGTTGCTGCGGTGGCTCCATCATGAGCTGCTTTAGTTCTGAAATAGGGAACCACTCTCTGGTGGAGACTCAAAGAATTCTCTGACATGTATCTGGTTACTTGACCAGGTCTGGGGGGGGTCAGCTACCACACCTTGGGGTTTCATGCTCTTTGGTTCTCGCTGCAGAATCTGGCAGTATAATCCAGTGGATAGAGCACCGATGCTGGAACCAAGTGCCAGTGCTCTCTGCTTAGCAGCCGTGCGAGCCTGAGCAAGTTTACCTAAGCTTTCTGTGGTGTCAGCGGCGTGCCTTACCTGGAAACATGGGTATTAATAAGATCTGTTCCATAGCGTTGTTGTGAGACTTAAATGAGGTGTTACTTGTAAAGTACTTAGAGCAGTGCCTGGTGCGAGCTAAGTGCTCTGTCAGGCTTTGCTACACTCAGTAAGGCGGCAGCAGCCCAGGTCCGGCCAGCCTTGCTGCCATGCGACAATGCTCCAGTCATGAGTGGTGGCACTTCTCCTCCCTGTGTCAGGTTTAACCCAGACACACCTTCCTAGGATCCCCTAGAAAGACACGCAAACTGCGAGGCACTTTGCCTCATGCAGTTTAGTCACTGATGGTTTCATGCTGCAAAGCAACCAGGGTTTTCAGGAACACAACAAATTTTGGTTGAGAGTATTTATGTTGTTGATGTCAAAGCAAAAATTGCACCAAAGTTAAACAGGCAAGAAAGGTTTTATTGAAGGCTGTGCAATAGGGGAGAGAGGCGAGAAGTCAGTCTGAGCCCTACTCTGCTGAAACAGAGGGCGGCAGAGTTTTTACGCGCTGGCGTGAGAGGGAGATGGTGGATCATCTGTGTTTGCTAATCGGTTTTACCCGAGGGAAAGTAAACTACTCGTAGCTTTATAATAAGTGGTAGTTTTACAACTTGGAGCAAGGCACCCAGTGAAGTAAGGCCCATGCCATCGATATGTTATGAAGCTCAAATGACATAGGGGTGTTAAATCCTTTGAGGATTCCATTTCAATGACATGGCTTCCAGGTCCTTGAGAAAGACATTTCTGCATTGTAAAATTGGCAAGAGATTAAAAAAAATTTTATGTATATCTCAGAGGGGTAGAGAATGAGTTAACAATTAAAAGTTTTCTAAAGAAAATTCCCTAAGAATAGAGAGGTCGGAGCCTAGAGTCAGGAAGAAGCCTGTCTGAAGTTTAGTCACACTGAGGGAAACGTTAAGGTCACCTTGGTTGATGGCGTTTTAGAAATTGGATGGAAATTTGATGCAGAATGACCCTTCCCACAGAATTCCTTTTGAAGGGGGACACAAGCAGTGCACAAGCAGTGGCCCTCCTAGACCACAACAGTGGCCCGGTTTCTTCTGATTACCTGAATGTCCAGTCTCAGCCCGTTCCTTTTCCAGAGGGCAGCTAACGCTCGCTGGCTGAGGAAGAAGACAGCCTCATTTTACTTTCTGTCTAGATCCCTCTGAGTGCTGGTCCATTTGATAAGGTGATGCCCCTTCCCTGGGCCAGAGATTGACAACCTACTCCTTGAGTCCATCCAAGGCCCTGTGGTTTTGGAAAGAACTAGATAGCAGGGGAAAAGTCAAAACTCTAGCTAATTTAAACTTTGCCCTGACCCTCAAGTGGGGTGTGCTTTATAGATACGGGCCCTCTCACAGGAAGAAGACCCTTTTTGGATCTCCACTCCCAAGCTAGGTCACAGCTAGCTTGTCAGCCCTCAGGTGTACACCCACTTCCATCAGGAAAACTCCACTCCCAGACATCCCTAGTCTTTTGACCTGCGGAAGCCATTTGGGCCTTCAACCCAATGGTTAGTGATGCCCGTTGCTGTTTAAATCTCACAAAACTTTAAGGGGGGGGCACTTCTTGTTGCATGGAGAAGGGTGGGTCTTAAGTCTATTGGTCAGATTTATTTTTAAATATTTCTACCAGGATAAGCTACAGGCATGCTCAGCCCTTCACCTCCTATGCTGTGTTTACCAGTCTCATTCACAACCACTATTAATTTTTAGGGATAATACAGTTGCAATTGATATTGGGAAGTATTTTCCAAATCTGCAAAATGCCTTTCCTTTTCTCTCTTCCTCTCTCTTCTCCTTTCCTCCTTGAGGCAATAAGCCCCATTTTTGTGTAAGACAATATTTCGTTTCTTTTCTGCTCTTCTGTGAGTGGGAGCAGAGGGGAAAGGGACAAAGAAAAAGGTTGCTGGAATATTAAAGGAGCTATATTACCAAAGGGACATTCAGATCCTCTTCTGGGCCTCTTGCATGCGGGAATGGGTAGGGAAGTTCCCAGTTCTTACAGTGGCCATGGGTATTTGTAGAAATGCTACAGAATCGTAGTTAAATTACCTTTTACCCATTCAAAAGAACCACTTTCAAGCCTTAAAGAAAAACCAGACCTGTAGAAGACCAAGTGTTAATCATCAAGAGAGGTTTGAGCAAGATGAAGAAGAACACTGGAGGTCTCTTGGTTGTTTGTCACACTCAAGGCCTTGTGAAGGTCAATGTGGTGTGCTCAGAGTAGCACGGATTTACATTCATCTTTGTCCCAGGCAAAGTGTTCAGAAGGACTCCACAGCGTTTAATGCTGATTCTATTAATAAAAGTGTAGTATGTTCTGAGAGCACTCATAGTAGAAAGAGCATGAGATTCTGGGGAAGAGAAAGGGTCAAAAGCCACACTGGACTGTACGTACAAGACACAGGCTGTGACCTGGAGTTGATAAGGGGAGAAAGGACTAATTCCCATGGAAAAGGCCCACAGTCTGTAGTATGGAACATGTGAGAAGACACAGACTCAATTCACAGTAGGTCTTGGCTAAGGATGTTGAAAGGGTTAAGTGCAGAACAGCAATGTAAGAAATCTATGTAGTAATGTGAACAGCCTCACAAAAACATCTAGCCAAGACCTGCTACATCATTTTTGAAGCCCAGTGCAAAATGGAAATGCTGGGTCCCTTGTTCATAAATTATTAAGAATCTCAAAATAGTGACAGCAGAGGATTAAACAGAGCATGGGGCCCTTGTGTGTGCAGAGCCCTGTGTGACTGCACGGGTCTCATGCCCATAAAGTCAGCCCTGTGTCTCCAATAGAATTAATCCAAATGTGTGGGGTGCATCATCGCAGCACTCTTCTGCATGGATTTTACACAGCAAGCAAGGCCTTCGCCCTCTGCACAGAGCAGCCGCGTCAGCAGAAGGGAAAGAGGTGGGGTGGACCTCCCTAGGATCCAGCTGAACCAGACTCTTGTCACTCTGTGGTGCAGACTCTGAGTCCCTGTTCCCCTTCCTCTCTTTCTTTCAAAAGTGGGGCAGTTCCTTAAAGGAGGGGTCCCTATTTTAAGCTATCTGCCAGTATCCGTGCCTGGTCTGGAGTTGCTTTTGTTCTGTGAAAAGGTTTTCCTTACACATGATTTCTTTCCCATCTCCCTTCTTAGCAAACACATTGCTCTTTAAACGATTCTGAGGAAAAAAATATTTTTGGCAAGTTTTTCAGGTTTTATTAGATATGCGCTGTAATTTCAAACTGTGATTACATGATGTCTGGCTTTCCCTGAACCCAAATTCAATATCCTGAAAACCGGGCAGCTTTATTGCAGGCTGAAGCACACCCCAGCAGTGGGGGCCTGGAGGTGAGCACCCCCGGGCCTGCTGACTGCCTTGGCCCCACCTCCTAAATTCTCCAGCTGGCTGCGGTTGCGTACTTAACCCACTTTGCCTTTTAGATGGACTTTTTCATCTTCTTGAATTATACATTATGTGATGGTTATGAATTTTTTTTTGGAAAAAGCCAAATCATTCATAATTCGAAAACCTTAATACTCCAACTGTTTTTACTTTCCCACATTTTCTTACCATCCTTGATTATCTTTTTGATTGGTGCATTCATAATTGAGTTATAAAGTTTTGTTTTGGTGTGGCTGAATTTGAATCCCTTCTATTCTCATGAAGGTAAAACACATTTATCAATATAAATTCAAAGAAGATAAAGGAACAATAAAGCAAACAAGAGGCCTTGGAATTACCTGCAAATAGAATGTGAAGCGATAATCATTTAGAGGCAGCGAGCACAACAGAACAGAGCTGAAGTGATCTTAGTGGTTACCTAGTTTATGGAAAAGAAATCTGAGGCTCAGAGGTTAAAGGACCTGCCCCAAGTCGCACACCCTTAGGACTAAACAGGCTGTGCATGACTTTTTCACGTGAGCTGAATAATCCTATTTCTACACTAGTAACTGTCTGCGGGACAAGTTATTTGAGTGTCTCTCCTTCATTTGTGGAATGCGGGAGTTGGAACAGATGCTCCTAAAGATCCTTCCAACTCAAAAACTTTGAATCCAACTCAAAACGAACACAACTGGACCCCTGCCTAGTCAGTCCAGAATTACCACACACATCACAAAAAATTATGGTAATGATCAGAACACTCAATATTTTAGAAAAGCGTTTTGTGCAGTGGCTAACTAGATCCTTAGGAAAGCTTAAGACTGGCTCTCAGGCTAAATCGTGACAACACACTCACTGCCAGGCTGCCCCGTAGGCTAGCGGTGTCACGTTGAAGTTACTGACTCAGAGAAAAGAGAGGGAGTGTTAAGCCAACAAGTGTGTGTGGGGGGTGATGCTGTTTGCAGTAACCATCCCCTCAACCCTTTAGAGCTGCGGTCCCCACCCGCTGGGCTGTGGGCCGGTACACCGGGCCGCACAGCAGGAGATGAGCAGCAGGCAAGCAAGTGAAGCTTCATCTGTATTTATGGGCCGCTCCCCATCGCTCACCTCACCACCTGAGCTCCACCTCCTGTCAGATCAGCAGAGGTATTAGATTCTCATGTGAGCTCCAACCTTACTATAAACTGCGCATTCGAGGGATCTAGGTTGCGTGCTTCTTATGGGACTCTAACGCCTGATGATCTGGGGTGGAGCTGAGGCGGTGATGCTAGTGCAGGGGGCAGCTGCGAACACAGATTATCATTAGCAGAGAGGTTTGACTGCACAGAGACCATAATAAGTCAATGGCTTGGCATTGAGTGGCAAGTGACAATGTAATAATAATATTAATAGAAATAAAGCGCACAATAAATGTAATGCCCTTGAATCATCCCAAAACTATCCCCGCCATGCCTCCATCCCAGTCTGTGGTCTGTGGAAAAATTATCTTCCATGAAACCAGTCTCTAGTGCCAGAAAGGTTGGGGACTGCTTGCTGCGTTAGAGGAAGTTTCAAGCAGAGTGAGGCCCCCTCTACTGGTAGGATTAGTTATCTACCAAAAAGTCAGAACTTAGGTTTGTGGGAAACAGAAGGGATCATAGGATCAGAACAGAATAGAATTATAAGGAAATGTGAAAAAAATATCTAGTCTATGAAGTCTCAACTTTGCAAACAAAGAAATAGAGATATAGAAAGTTTGAAGTTGTTTTCCCATAAATTTGTTAGGCAATATTCTCCTGAGGAAATTTTCACCCTAGGTGGAGAAAAATCTGTATTAAAATGTGAAGCTGGCTTTCTGGAAAATATTAAGGTTATTAAGTATGAAATATCTGATTTCCTTAAGTACTAAGTTTGGCAGTTGATATCTCTGACATTTCTCTTTGACACGCTTGTTTTACGTTTATTGTGAAAGTACATCCTCGGTTTTTCAAACTCATGTTTTGGCTTGTGGTTATCTTTCACAATTTTTTACAGCAATTTTTGTGAAACCCTGGATAAGTGAAAAATTCATTCTTGAATATGAGTTCTGTTGTGGAATCAATGCAGCGCAGACAGCTCGAAATATCAATGAAGTGTTTGCAAAGGATGTGGCTGATGAACACATAGTATGTCGATGGTTTGAGAAGTTGTGTTCTGGAGATTTTAATCTTGAAATTGAGCCACAGCAGCAACCTGAGATCAAGGTGGATAATGATGAGCTGCAAGCTATAGTGGAAGCGAATTCATCTCAACCTGTATGTGAATTAGCAGCAAGGTTTGACATTACTTTATGTTACTGTCACAACATAAAGGCAAACCATTTCTACACCATATTGTTATGTGTGATGAAAAATGGATTCTTTTTGACCAGTGGTCGCCAACCTTTTTGGCACCAGGGACTGGTTTCAGGAAGACACTTTTTCCATGGACCAGGGGTTTGGGGTCTGGGGGGAGGATAGTTTTGGGATGATTCAAGCACATTATATTTATTGTGCAGTCAAACCTCTCTGCTAATGATTGGCATTAGATTCTCATAAGGAGCACAACCTAGATCCCTTGCATGCACAGTTTACATCGGGATTCACACTCTTATGAGAATCTAATGCCTCCACTGATATGACAGGAGGAGGACCTCAGGAGGTGATGCCCCATTCCTAACAGACCACGGACCAGACCAGGTACCAGTCTGCAGCCCAGGAGCCGGGGAGTGGGGGTGGGGTGGGTTGGGGACTGCAGTTTTGACAATTGCGAGCACAATGGTTGGATAAAGATGAAGTGCTAAAACATAGTCCAAAACTGAATATCGATCAAGAAAAGCCAATGGTGTCTGTTGGTAGTCAAACACTGGTGTTATTCACAACTACAGCTTCATGAAACCTGGTCAGTCGGTTACAGTGGATGTCCATAGCAACCAGCTGGACAAAATGATGAGGATGCTTGCGACGAAGCAGCAGAGATTGGTCACTAGAGATGGGCCAATCCTCTTGCAAGACAATGTTTGACCACATGTCGCACAAACAACGCTGCTCAAACTACAGAAGCTGAACTTGGAAACTGTCTGTCATCCACCATATTCACCAGACCTTGCACCAACTGACTACCACTTACTCCAGGCTTTAGACCACTTCTTGCAAGGAAAAATAATCACTTCTCAACAAGCTGTGAAGATCACCTTTCATATTTCATCACCAGCTGCTCTCTAGGCTTTTTGCTGCTGGCATAAACAAGCTACTGTTAAGATGGCAAAACTATGTCAATAGTTTAGGCACATATTTTAATTGTACAGCTTCTTGTTTGAGATATAATCTACACTTTTGATTTGAAATCGGACATTTCATATTTAATGACCTATAGACAACCCTTGACATATTCTTATTGAGTCAATAAGAAGTAAAAATCATACTTTTGTTCAGTGAAGAGTAAGATTCTTCCCACATCCTCACATGAAATTCTGTGTTCAATTTGCCTAAACCAAGGTTTCTGGAACTCTAGTCATTCAAGTATCACTGACTTCTTGCCATAGCAAAGTGCTATGTGTATTATTATTTAACATTTTTCTTTCAGTAAGTCCATTTTTAAATTTTAGCCTCATCCTAAGCAATAGAATCTATGATATTTCATGTTTGATATGTTAGGCATATAAGTGTGTGTGCATGTGCATATGTGTGAATGTATGTTATGCACACAATGAAATAAATACATGGCTATTGAAAAATGTTCATCTGTGTACCAACTAAATTCATCTAAGTTAATTATCTCCTGTGTATAACAGGCTTTAGAAAACACTGAGGCAACATATCTCACATGTTTAAGTCATGTAAATATAGTAGCCATAATTTTATCCTTCCTTTAAAGGCAAGTTGTTTATTACCCTTCTTTACCTGGTCTTTCCCTCGTACCCCATCCTCTTTCTTGAAGTCCTCCTTCATCCTTTTCCCATTCTTTTACAGCCATTTGGTTTAGTATTCATATTTCCTTTTCCCCAGTGTGGTGAGGAAAACTTTCCTTCTCTACTGCCCACTGGGGAGCCTGCCTCATTTGACACTGAACTCAGGGAAACCATATTGAAACAAACCAGCATTTGACAGGATGAATAAAAAGGCCTTTGTATTCTTGCTTTTCTTCTAGGAATTGGGACCTGAGGAATATTGAAAAGTGATGTTATTTCTATTTCATCCTCATAGTCAGCTTTCTCTGAGGAAATGGCACATAAACACAGAAAGTCCAATGTATAAAAACATGCTTAATAAATTATTCCTTGAGGAATATAAGGGAGAGTCTGTTTTTGTTCGAGCACTGTGAAAGTTGCAATACCTATAGGGTAGAGTGGGGATAAGAAAAGGCTGCTCTTCATGAAATCTTTTCCCTTATTAAACATTCCTGTGGAATTAATTCAAGCTTTGTTTCTTCAGTAATAAAGGTGACCATTATGCACTTATTACTAGACAAATACACTCAATTCCCAAATAATTATAACTTGGTACTACTGTGAACCCCCAGTTATTTACAGTAGATTATCTTTACTGAAGCTGATCTTTAAAAGATCAGTTTTGAAACATCTTGTCATTACAATCTGTTTTCTTTGCTTTAACGTATTACATAATTTCTGTTTATCCTTAATAAGAAGTGAATAAATAGCCTTTTGACACAAAATATTTATATGTTTAAGGAACTTTGGACCTAAAGAGCTCAGAAAGATTTGCTTCAAATGAAAGCAGTTTTATAGTAAAAAGTGCATCTTATAAAGTTATATAGCACACTCTTCTTCCAAAGGAAAGAATTTCAGTAGCTGAATTTTCATTTTGGTAGCATTTGCATAGTAGCTTCAGAATCATATGGAAAATTTTTACAAAATAGCCTATGGTAAGCCAAACGTTACAGCAGTATAATTCTATATACCTACTTATTCTGAAGAAATTTAAGCATTTTCAATCTTAACAGCAGCTGATCTTTAAAAAGCTAAAAAAAAAAAAACAAACAAACAAACAAAAAAAACTAATACAAGACTCTGGGACCCATGGGGAGGAATGGGTGCTCTGCATTTACTATGGCTACCCACGGAGGTTCTTTCTGATGGCAAACAGATGGAAACCCCACAGAGAGGCAGATTCCCGCTGTGAGTATTACAGGGCTACCCTATGCTTTGGAAATGACATCAGCCAGGAAATCACTGACTGGAATTTCAGATTTCATAGAAGGATTTTGCTTTGTTTTCTTGTAGGCCCAGAGATGGCAGGAGGAGGCAATAAATTCTGTCTTAGAACCTCTCCTGGTAGATGTTTAAAGAGATTACATTAGTAAATCAACTGTCCCAATCCCCTGATGTGATATGGACCATCCGGTTTGAATTTGAATTCCTTGCGTCCTTCTTTTAGAGAACTGATGTAAGCCAACAATTCAGAATAAGTTGGGTCTGGTAAGTGGAATGCAGTGCTGAGGGGGATTATTGGGAAGAACTAAAGTATTTATTTTTTATGAAGCTTTTCCTATAACCAAGTTTATAGCTGGAAAGGGCCAAGGCTGAAATAGTGCAGTGCATAGATTAGTATTTCTCACCAGAGAAAAGATTAGGTTGCTTCACTTTAACACTTAGATTTACTATACATGAATAAATGCTGCTGTAGTTTTCATCTTTATTTTTATTTTTCTATTATTGAGATTTGACTGAAACTACCTTACATGAATGTAGAGGAAATTCTAAAGTTGACGAATATGTTTTTCGTATGAGTCACTGTATGCATTGGTATTTATCGTGTGCTTTTGCCAAAAAGAAGCAAACAAGCTTTAGACTTAGGTTAGTTCATTTGGGTAGGGAAATTTCTCTATTGACTTCTATGTAAGTGCATGCTGTTCCAATGAATGCATACCAAACCTCATGAGCAACTGTTGCAATTGCAAAAGTAATGGATAAGCAGTTAATACTAATGAAGTCAAGTTTTCAGGTCAAATTGACCTTTTCTTTTGTCCTACTCATCTGAACCCAAGGAATGATGCTAGGTCTCCAGGAAGACTTGATTACCAGAGTGCTAGGGAATATACATCAAGATTCATCACTTCCTGGACAACACTCAAAATATATGCTGTATGTATAGTGCTAAAGAAAAAATTATTCAGTGACACTTGTTAACCACTTTGGTACCAGCGTTGACTATAGTCGATAGCCACGGATGAACGCGCACAGCGACTTTAGCCAACAGCCGTGATATGAGTTTTCTAATTTTTCATTTATCAAAATTGTGAACATTTAAAAATAACATATGCCGGGCGCGGTGGCTCACGCCTGTAATCCTAGCACTCTGGGAGGCTGAGGCAGGCGGATTGCTCAAGGTCAGGAGTTCAAAACCAGCCTGAGCGAGACCCCGTCTCTACCATAAAAATAGAAAGAAATTAATTGGCCAACTAATATATATATATATAAAAATCAGCCGGGCATGGTGGCTTATGCCTGTAGTCCCAGCTACTCGGGAGGCTGAGGCAGGAGGATCGCTTGAGCCCAGGAGTTTGAGGTTGCTGTGAGCTAGGCTGACGCCATGGCACTCACTCTAGCCTAGGCAAGAAAGCGAGACTCTGTCTCAAAATAAATAAATAAATAAATAAAAATAAAAATAACATAATGAAAACATATGTGTATATGTTACCTATTCTGATTTACATTACAAGTAAAGCTGCCTGTAAAGTAAAACAGGTTTTCAGGGCTTTAATGCTTTCCTCATCGCACAAAAGCAAAACGGATTTGTTGTCAATGCACAACACAAACTATCGTGCAGACTATGACTGCCGGCTGTGGGCGAGGTTTCATGACGGTGAGCGCCGTACCGAAGTGGTTAAAGATAGTAAGGTATCCTTTAGTCAAGGTGCATATGTGGGAACTGTCTCCATAGGTAGAGGAACCACTGCAATGGGATTTTGCAGTAGGAGAAAGAGATTGCACTCAACTTCAAATACACCATGGACAAGTGGGAATTTACAGCCAAGAAGCAGGGTGGGTTTCAGCAAATGTAAAATTACTAAGAGAAAACATCAGGGGTGAGGGGAGGATTCTGGCTAAATTGATTTAATAAGATTCTTGCTGAAGGCAGGCCAGGGTGATCAGACATCACCTGGGGGGTGGTGGAGGAGGAGGAACCCAATCCCATGTGCAGGGTGATCAGACATGGAGGAAGAGGGATTCTCACTAAGCTAACTTAGCTGGATTCTTGTTAAAATTGGACAATGCAGACACAAACACAGAAGTATACAAGTTGAGGCCTAGTTGGAAAATTCAAGGGAAACTAAATAGAATTTGGTCAAAGAGAGATCTTTGTCAATGCTGAGTGCGGTCTGGGTACTTTTAGACACAAGTAGCAGAAAAATCTGGCTCAAACAAGTTTAAACAATAAGATAATTTATTATTTCCACTCTACAGGAGACTCAGAGGTAGGTCAGGCTCCAGGGTAGGTAATATAGTGGCTCAAAGATTTTATCGAGGACTCAAGTTCCATTTCTTTGGTATCTTCAAAGTCACCTTTACCCTTAAACTGGTTTCTATTATGGTCATAAGCTGGTAGCAGCAGATTCAGATCAATAATACTGAGATAAATAAGAGCTACACTTATATACCCACCCCCCTTTTTAAGGGGTGAAGAAAGGTTTTCTAGGAGCCTCCCAGGAGACTTCTTTTCATGCTTTGGTAGGTAAGGACTGGGTCACATGCCTATTCCCAAATCAATCACAGAAAAAGGGATTATAATGATTGGCTTACACCAGTGGTTCTCAATCTTGGCTGCAGTTTGAACCTGGGTTCCACCCCCAGAAGTTCTGCTTTAATTGTTCTGGGATACAGCCTGGGGCATGAGTTTTAAAAGCTTGCCAGTTGATTCTAATGTGCAGCCAAGCATTTTGGGAACCATCAGTTTAAAACAAATGTGGGGTGGGGAATTCACATTGGATTATAGACAGTCATATCCATTGAGTATTGTTATATTTTCAATGAAAATTTTTAAAAGATGTGCATATGTATAAATACATATATGCGATTGGAGTCTGGTTTGGAGGAGTCCATATTTATAGGGAGACCAGACAAATGTGACCCATATTAGGAGAAAAAATTGGGTGCATCCAAAGCCAACCAAAACCATTTGTAAGTATGCTTATGATAATGCACACATAGAGTTTTGACTTTAGCAATGCATAATAAACCAAATAGCGATGACAGTGACAGAGTTTGGGACATGCCACTCCAAAATATGCTTCTTTGGCATATTGACTATTTTGAACTAGAGACACCTGAAAAACAGCAGGAAGGGCACTCTGATCTCCCCTTTCTTCCTCAAAGCAGGAGATAAAACTCCCATATGAAAGATGCCTTCCCTATACCAGTAAAAAAGAGACAGTCTTATCACCAGAGACGGAGAGTCAAGGCTGAAAGAAATTTATACAAACAAACCTAGTTAAACTAGCTCATCTGCCTAGTTACTTTTCCACAATTGCCACTCTTTGTTCAACCTATGTTGTGCTTAGGCCTAGCCACTTCTTTGGGTCTTCATTTTTTTGTGTGTGGTTCCCATGTATATGTAAATGTAATTCATATTCTTTTCTCCTCTTATGTCAGTTTTAGCCAAAAACTCTAAGACGATAAAGAAAAATTTTTTCTCTTCTATAACAGAAATGATACCTATGATGAGTCTTTGAAGAAAAAACGTATGAAAATAGTCTTAAATTTTAAAAACTCTCTTTAAAGTGTTTCCACTATCAAATTTCATAGCTTTTAGTATTTTTCAAATTCCTTCTGTGAAGGCCAAAGATCTCTTTAGAATTCTTGACTGTATGATATTAAAATTTTTTTTTAAGGTTTCACTGGTTACAAAGCTACATTTGAATAAACCAGAATACCCCAGACTGAATGCCTTTAAATAATTCAAATCCTCTAATTTGTTCCATTTATTAATTTTTCATCATTTCTTTAGGTTGGACATCAAGGTCATTTTATTCTCAAACAGGCTGCATCCAAACCTTCTCACCGGCAAGCAGCATCCACATGGTCCCTACTGTGTTTGTACAGAACAGTGGTTCTCCAACTCAGCTACACATGAGAATCACCTGGGGGACTTCAAAAAAACTAACCCCCTCCTCCCACTCCCACAGCCATAAACTGAAACAGAATCATGAGGAGTTAGGGCCAAAGCATCTCTAGTTTTTTAAAAGTTTGCCAGCTGACTCTGATGTAGAGTGAGGACTGAGAATTATTAATACAAAGGGAAAAATGAAGGTATTAATAGATAACAGGCATTCAATCTGTTCTTGTTTGTGGCTTGTTTTTAATTTTTCCTCCCTAAAACCTAAGCTAAAATGGGTAATCAATCTCCTGGAAGAGGGTGTTTAACAGCTTAGCTCAGATGGACTTTGCAGTAAAGGTAAAGCTTTATGGAGCCTCAGAAGTCTCTGGCAACACTCTGTAAATACTTGTGGAATCAGCTGGCTTTCTGCTGTGGTTTAGGAACAAGTACCTCACAGCTCTTTGCACTTGAGGTGTAGAGAAGCCTTCTGACAGCCGTTTTTATGTGTTTGGTGGCTAGAAACTATAATGAAGAGAAGAAAATCACTAACTCGAAGAAGGATCATATAAGGTGATTTTTTTTTTTTTAAAGAGGTGATGGAACAACAGGTGGGTAAATGATCTATGCCCAGCCCAGATCGTAGTGCAGCTAAATCTGTGCCCGCTGCAAACAATATGCAGTGCCTGCTCAAGACCCCGCCAGCACACCTTTGGAAACTATAATGTAATTTAGGCCAGACCAAGAATGTACTCACTACTAACTGAGTATCTTGGAAAAAAACTTATTAAACCCCAATTAAATCACCAGCAGCAACTGAAGGGGTGAAAGTCATAGCTCTGGAAAAAGAATTTCTTACTTAGCATTGATAGATAACTTATAAAAATAAAAAACAAAAACAAACAAACCCTAAGGGGAGGAATGCAGTAGAGTAGAAAGTGCATGAGAGTTGAGCAAGAAGCCCTGAATCCTGTTCCTGGCTTTGCCCTGATCCCATTTGGCTTTGTCATCTGGGGCAAGGCCTATTAATCTTTCTGAGGTTCGGTTTTATGATTCAAGAGATGAGCCTGTCTAAGCCCTCATTGTTCAATGCAGATACATTCCAGATGTTTATCTTACTACTTAATTTGTAATTTAAAAAATCTATTTTTAAATAGATTTATATCTACAAATGTAAAACATCACATTTCTGATTTTTCATTTTATATTTTACATGATTATTTTGGAATCATTTTATAATTTTGCCAATCATTTCATTATAAATCCTGTACATTGTCAGAAAAATAGTCTCCTTAGTTTCTGAAACTATTTCTAGCATCTTGGTCAAATCATGTATAGCTCTCCTCTGTTCTCTGACATTTTTTCAGATTTTAATAGTAATAAATCAGTACAAGAATAGAAGATCTAGAAACAAAAATACTGTATTAATTACAGAAAAAGTTTTGCGTTTTCTAGTAAACACACAAAATAATGGCACTCCTTAGAAAATGCATGTGTTACTGCCTTCTAACTGAGTCTTCTTCAGCGAAGTGTTTGTTATGGTCTGATTCCTGAAGCCTTTCTTTTGTTTTACAACATTAGGATGTGACCGTCTCTTACTATGGTACTCCCTGACTTAAAAATGTAACAGGAATATAAGATTATTTTCTCCAAACTATACACTCTCCTTTCTATATATGAAGTCTATAAATTATAGGATACAGATTTGGCAAATTTGGAAGAACTAGAACTAAGAGGTTGAATTTTCACAGAGCAGACTCTGATGAGAAAAACTAACCCAGTCAGTAATTTACTATTGTGTCTTAACAAGATCTTAAGGGTTTGTGGGTACTCTGTGGACATAGTTTTTATAGAAGTTGCCGTGAATGCTGGTGAAACTTTCCATCATGTGTCCTTTATCTTCAGCATGTGCCTCTCCTAATAAAATAATTGAAAACAAAATAATAATAAGCATACTTTCTCACACACCTTGTTAGGGACTTGTTTGCACAGTATAATTTTAGCCATTTGTTATTTTTAACTAAGGCATCTAGTTATTGATAATGATGTGTTTAATTTCATCATGTGCAAATTTCACTTTTGAACAAGGAATTTGACTCATTTTACATGTTCACCTAATAATATTTGCAATCAAGTTATTGGCAAGTCCTATTTAAACTACCAAATGCTTTTCATACTAGAAACATACACAGAGCTCTATTTTTAAATACTTTTTCCCTATGAAGCAATTCCTTTTCAAATACATACACATTATGATGTTATAGAAAGGATTTCAGTATGTGGTGGATCAATCTTGGCAAGAATCCACGGAACTTGATTTAATTAAACAACCAAAAGAACCTAAATAATAGTGGACTCAAGTATAATCACCTTGTAAAGACACACTAATAAATTAATTACTAGACACAGTAATTAATTACTTCTGGCCAATGTCCAGCCCTATTTTTCAATATAAAATGATTATGATACAGTAAAGCAAGTGCCCTGTATAGTTGAGTACATTTAATTCCCAATGTCACAGAACATTTTAGGTGATAAAAATACTGTATGTCTTTAAAATTCCAGTCACTGTTTTTCTACACCGTTCAAAGAGTTTAAAGGAAAAACGTGGGTTACTGCAAATATACTTTAAAGCTCATTGTATTCTACAAATTATATAGAGCTAGTGCTTTTGGTGAGTCCTCTTAAATAAATTTTTTCCAGCTTTACCAATTTGAGCGTTACTTTTTACAGATAAATGCTATCTTGTTTTGCAAAAAATGCATTGTTTAAGGGTTTCTAAAGTCACCTTGAATATCAAATGCTTGCTCACTTGACATTTACTGCTAAAAGGTTGGTATGCATCTTTTATACCTGGTTGTGGTTTCAACTGCCAGCTATCAGAGAAAAGTGTCCCTGTGATTGACAAGAGGGAGAAGATAAAAAAGAGAAAGAAAAGGGGGTTGGTAAGGAAGACAAATTTTTCATTTCTTATCTTGTGATACATTCTGTAGCAGTAAACACCACTATCTCTTAAATAGACCCTTTGAAGGAAGGAAAAGAAAACACTCCAAGAGAATCTTTATAAACTAGAGATTGTCTTTCTGTTCTATGTGGCCTTGACCTTTAGGAAAGTCTGCATGACCTCCCCTCCTTGTATTAAATAAAACAGGAGTGTAAGGACTGATGATTCGATTTGGTGAGTTAGCTACAGAAGTAGCTCTGGCATCTGTTACTTCTGCTCTGTTATCCATTACTTCTGTCCTGTGAATGAAAGTAGACATTTGATTAACTGCTGAGATTGGGACATGAAGGGGATCCAAGGTGGGTTGTGAAGTAAATCATGTAGCTTAATCTCCATTACATCTTCACTTCACCTGTTCCTTTGTTTCCAGATTTCTGGCATACCGGCAGCTGGAGGTCTTCACTTCAGGAAAAGGAAGGCTCTATTTATTTGAAGAATAATTAGGGGAAAAATGCACAATATAATAGCCATCAATAAAACTCCTAAAGGGAAGGATACTTTATCATTTCTGGGAAGGATTAAAAGCAAATCTCCCCTTGCCCAACAAATAGATACAATTAGCAGAAAAACTAAAGGGAAGTTAAGAGAATTATACAATTTATAAACAGTTACAGAATTCTTAATTTATACACAAACATATAAGAAAATAGGGACCATACTATATACATTCACAGCTAGATTTGTAAGCAAAAACTCCAAGTTAAAAGGCAAAAATCCAAATTTCTTAGTAGTAATCAGTATAATATCTAACAATAATGATCATTCACCTTAGGAGTTAACATTTACTGTAAGCCACATTACTAGAAAACATTCATCTGAAATACAATTATATGTTTCATTTCTTGGCTGACTTGTTTATTATCCAGGTCATAAAAGAAGAGAAGCAATTTTCTTCTAGATGGCTTATACAGAATCAGATGTTACAGTTAAAAGTAATTATAAAGAGCACCTAGTAGGTCAAATGATTGGGAAACCTCAAAGAGCAAATATATTTTTAGAGCGTAAAACTAGAGTAGAATGTCTAGAAATAATACCATAGTCTTCTCATTCTCAGTTCAGTGTTTCTTTTTTCTTATACTGAAAATACAAGGAAGCTTCCATAATTAATATATGTCACTATCCATAAGGAGTCACAATGAATTCTGAAACTCAAAAATGGAAAATTAAGAGAAATATTGATTATAAAACTTTAGAACCAAACAATCAATGAAATTATGGAAGAAAAATCAAGTCACTGATCAAACCTCATAATGTGAAAAGACCTAGGAAAAGAAATTCTCATTCATTTAGTGCCTGTACTTCTGAAAGCACTCAGACCAAGGTCCACACGAGACTTTGCTGAGATCCAGAAAGTTAAAGCACTAAAACATTGTGAAGACATATAGTTAGGAATTAGATTTATTAGACAGCACAGGCTATTGTGGGATGGTAAAACAGACATGCCTTTATTTTCTGATTGAGAAATAGTCAAGCCATAGGCTAGCAATCATTTACATACCAGTCACCAAAGAAATGAAAACACACTTACTCCAACAGTGCATTGGTTCCTGTCACACCCTTTCTGAGAGCCCAAAGCTAAAATATCAACTTCTATTTAGAGTTACTTGCTTACACATACAAAGATGTCACTCTAACAATTATTGCTTGAGGGCAAGACCTGTTGATTGTCAATAGTATAAAGAACGCAGAAATAATTCAGCTAATACTGCATGGTTCCTACTCTCAATTTAATGGAAAAGTTGCTCACACATAATATTTGTTATTGTGTGTGCTATTTGTTGAATTGTACAAGGTTCAACATAAAACAAATATAAATATTCCAAGGCTAAATGCATATAAAAGAGTGGAAAATAATAGGGAACAAAGCCATTTTGATAAAAACCACTAGCAAGCATGACTATATATTCCATCCTATAATCTCATAAATCAATGCTTTCAACTGTCTGGACTCATATGTGACTGTATTCTTTCCAATTTGCATTCTTTCTTCTTCCAGAGGTTGTTCTATAACAGCAGGTATGTTTTTGCCATAAAGCTCACAGTGTTCTAGAAACTGGACACATTCTTGAATAACACTGTCACGAAGCACTATCATGTGTTTTGACATGTTTTCTAACAAAGACAGGAAACATCTTTTGGCATAATACCAGGTATCAGTTCCAAGTTTTTTATTATAAGGTTCTAAGCTTTTGATAACTCGAGAAATACCAAAGTCATAATTTCCTTTGGCACAATAAAGAGTTCCTATTACCAAATTCACAATGCAGAGATGGTAGATTTTCTTATCTGGGTCATCATAAGAGAGCTGCTCTTCCTCCTTCTCAATCTTCCTCATCAACTCCTCAGCTTCTTCATTTTGACTTGTCATAATGTATGAAACACAGAGGTTAGCTAATACAATAGCACTGACACTCAAGATGTTATCATAATGCTTCTTGACTATGGGTTCATAGAAACCGATGGCTTCTTTGTACTTGTTTTCCTGCATGAACAGAACATGAGCCACATTCAGCTTCCACACATCCTGGTCATTACAGAATTCCACGGATTTGCGAAAGATCTTCTCCACCATGGGATAATTTTCAAGGTTCCAGTAGATTTTGGCCTGGGCCATCAACACGGGAATATACTTGTCAATGTTGTCATCATATTCATTCACTGCCTTTATGATTGTTTCCTCATCTCTATTGTGTCTTGCTTCCTGTACTTGTTTGGCGAGTCTCCGAAGCTGCTCAGTCAGCATCCCTGCTAACGCATCAAACTTAATGAAAGCCTCCTCAGGAGCTGTCTGGCAAGTGATCATAGCATCCAAGAAGTCGTAGAGATAGGGTGTGAGGAACTTATATGTCAGATGGGCATTTTCTGCCAGGACATCTGCTGCCAGGTCAAAATACTCATATTTACAGTAGAGCAGCAACAGGTTGCCAAAAGTCTCTGGGGGGAAGGGATTCTGTTGGAGCAAAAACTGTAGCTTTTCGAATCCTTCTGTAGGTTTGGCATCCATGTTCATTAGTGCCTGGTTGTGCAGGGTCACAGGGTCCAACTCTTCCTCTGCCCTGGGTGGCATGTCAGTGAGGGCTTCCTGAGCTGCCTCATAGTTTCTCAGTTGGTATTCTATGGCTGCCTTGAGGTTGAAGGCTTCCACTAGAGCAGTCTGGTGGAGAACTAAGGTGTTGCCAACACTGCGAATATCAATGCCTTCAGTGGTCATGCCCACACCTAGCTCTGGGTGCTGGCGGATGCCACGCTCAATAATATCAGCGATATACTTCAGTGCAGGGGCATAGTGCTTGTTGCTGTAATAGGCCAAAGCCAGGTTGTAGGAAAGGTCAGGTCGGTAGCCTGAGGCCTGCAGGGCCGCAAAGAACTTGGCACACGCTGCTTCATACTGTCCCTCCTTGTAGAGCAAACAGCCCAGGTTGACGTGGCCATCGTGCTCATTCTCGCCCCCACTCTCTTCTGCCCCTTCCCCACCCAGCAGCTGCTCTACCAGGCTCCTGGCCCCTGACAGGTCGCCCTCGCTGTACTTGATAGCAGCTTGCAGGCGGAGGACTCGGCTGTGGTAGGCGGGGTTGTCCAGCAGGAGGAAGGCGACGCGGGTGGCCTCAGGATAAAGGCAGGCCTTGTACAGGGCCTGGGCCTGGTACAGGCGGTACTGCTCCAGTTCGGGGTGCAGCTGGCCCAGCTGCTCGTAGCACTCGGCCGCCAGCGCGAACTCCTGCAGGCGGTAGTAGCAGTAGCCCAGCAGCGACAGGCCGGCGCGGCTCCTCGGGCTCCGCTGCAGCTCCCCGCCCAGCAGCTGCACCGCCTCGGCGTAGCGGGCATCTCGGATGAGCCGGTACACGACGGCGGTGAACTCCCCGTCGGGGATCTGCGAGCCGCTGAGCTCTGCCATAACCGCCAGGAATGTTGTGTTTGCTGGTTACCACCGTAACAAGACAACCGGAAACGGAAGTCTGCGAGGCAAACGTTTCTTTATGTGCTCCGGAAGTTGATTTGTAGTCAAAGCAACTTGCTAGGATTGGAAAGGGATCTCTTAACTGACAGAACACACTGAATGTTGCCTACACTTCTTAAGCAAATGGAAGAATTCTTTAAATATATATAAACTGATATTTAAAGAGCTTTTGAGCATTTTCTTCAAATATGAATCAACTGGAAAATGGTAGCAGCTTGAATAATACGGATTATACAGATTAAAAGTGTAATAAATTACAGACTATGCCTTAAACTTCACAGTTAGCCAAATTCTCTGACAGATCTGATATAATTTCAACACCCATCGAGACTATGGTACAGAAGAATTATGCTGAGCATACTTCATCTGAGTACCTACGTAGCTAAATA
This sequence comes from Microcebus murinus, assembly GCF_040939455.1. Classification (NCBI taxonomy): domain Eukaryota; kingdom Metazoa; phylum Chordata; class Mammalia; order Primates; family Cheirogaleidae; genus Microcebus; species Microcebus murinus. The sequence continues at coordinate 55,127,226 of NC_134111.1, forward strand.
AGTCCTCCTGCAAGGAAACTCATTATAGCAGGAATCCCTGACTTTCAGTTGAAAGCTGTTAGGTTGAACCATAAGAAATTGCTGTTTTTGTGAGTTGAAAACTTTCAAATATAGTAATTTCATATTTCAACCTAAATACATTTGATTTTTTTCTAAGTCATTTAGAGTGAGATTGACAATAACATCTGTGAAAAACAAAGGGCCTAAGAAGTAAGGAAAACAAATTATAATGCTTTTGTAGCATGTGGAAATGTAAATACCTGAACTGCAAAAAACTATTGAGAAGATTATAGATATGAAACTGGCCATTATGAATCTAGTAGATAAGGTTTCAGAATCTATTTGTAGACCATTCCATGTTTTGTGTGAGTAGCAGAAAAATTTGATGAGGTCATAGAAGTAATGTACAATATTTTACCTTTTCCAAGCAGCTACACTATGGGTACATATTCCAGCATTAATAGGTTCTCATTTGCGAAAGAAAATTACAGACCAATATCCCTCATGAATATAGATGTAAATATCCTCAACAAAATTTTAGCAAATAGAATTCAGCAGCACATCAAAAAAATAATTCACCATGACCAGGCAGGCTTTATTCCAGGAATGCAAGGCTGATTCAACATATGCAAACCTATAAATGCAATTCACCTCAAAAATAAAAGCAAGGATAAAGACCATATGATTTCCTCAATAGATGTAGAAAAAACATTTGACAAAGTCCAACATACCTTTACTATAAAAACTCTTAACAAAATAGGCATAGACTGCTCATATCTTAAAATTATCAAGTCCATTCATGACAAACCCAAGGCCAATATCATACTGAATGGGGAAAATTGAAACCATTCCCACTTCAAAACAGAACTAGACAAGGATGACCACTATCTCCACTTCTATTCAACATAGTGCTCGAAGTTCTAGCTATAGCAATTAGGCAAGAGAGGGGTATTAAGGGCATTCAAATGGGAGCAGATGAGATCAAACTGTCACTTTTTGCCGATGATATGATATCTAGAAAATCCCAAGGATTTGTCCAAGAGACTTCTAGAATTGATAAATGAATTCAGTAAAGTCTTAGGTTACAAAATCAATACACACAAATCAGAGGCATTTATATATGCCAATAACAGTCAAGCTGAAACTCAAAACAAAAACACAATACCTTTTACTATAGTCCCAAAGAAAATTAAATATCTAAGAGTATAGTTAACAAAATCTGTGAGAGACATATACAGGGAGAACTATGAAACACTAAAAAAAGAAATTGTAGAAGATGTAAGCAGATGGAAAAATCTACCTTGCTCATGGTTTGGTAGAATCAACATCATTAAAATGTTAATACTACCTAAAGTGATCTACAGAATTAATGCATTCCCCATCAAAGTACCATCATCATTCTTTACAAATCTAGGAAAAGTAATTCTACACTTTGTATAGAACCAGAAAGGACCTTGTATAGCCAAAGCAATCTTAAGTAAAAAGAACACACTGGGAGGTATCAGTCTACCAGACTTCAAGCTGTACAACATAGCAGTAATAATTAAAACAGCTTCAAACTGGCACAAGAACAGATACATAGATCTTTGGAACAGGACTGAGAATCCAGAGATGAAACCAGGTGCATATGGTAATCTAATCTTTTACAAAGCAGACAAAAATATACATTGGGGAAAAGAATCTCTCTTTAATAAATGGTGCTGAGAAAACTGGATAGCTACATGCAGAAGAATGAAACTGGATCCCTGCCTCTCACGAAAATCCATTCAAGATGGATAACAGACTTAAGCCTAAGGCATGAAACCTTAAGAATTCTAGAAGATGATGTTAGGAAGACCTTTTCAGACATCAGACTAGGCAAAGAATTTTTGAAGAAGACCCCCAAAGCAATCACTACAGCAACAAAAATAAACAAATGGGATCTTATCAAATTAAAAAGCTTCTGCACAGCTAAGGAAACTATCATTAGAGCAAATAGACAACCTACAGAATGGGAGAAAATATTTGCTCTCTACATTTCTGATAGAGGTCTGATAACAAGAATCTATCTAGAACTCAAAAGAATTAACCAGAAAAAAATCAAACGACCCCATCAATAAATGGGTAATAGAAATGAACAGAAAAATTTCAAAAGAAGACAGAATAATGGCCAGCAAACATATAAAAAATGCTCAACATCTCTAATCATTAGAGAAATGCAAATCAAAACCACAATGAGATATCACCTAACCCCAGTGAGATTGGCCTCTATCAAAAAATCTCAAAACAACAAATGCTGGTGAGGAAGGAGAGAGACAGGGACACTCTTACACTGTTGGTGGGACTGCAAATTAGTGCAACCTTTGTGGAAAAGAATTTGGAGATACCTCAAAGAGCTGAAAACAGAAATACCATTCTATCCAGCAATAGCACTGTTAGGCATCTACCCAAAAGAGCAAAAGATATTTTAAAACAAAGACATCTGCACCCAAATGTTTATGACAGTACAATTCACTATTTTAAGGATGTGGAAACAATCTAAATCCCTGTCAATTAATGAGTGGATTATTAAAATTTGGTATATGTATACAATGGAATATTACTCAATTATAAAAATGACAGTGATCTACTACCTCTTATATTTTCCTGGATCGAGCTTGAACCCATTATCCGAAGTGAAGTAACACAAGATCAGAAGCATAGGCTCCACTTGTACTCACCATCAGATTGATACTGATTGATTAACACTATGGTGCTCACATGGTAGTAATATTCTCCAAGGATAGGGGATTGGGGGGGAAAACTCACAACTATAGGACATGGTGTGCATTGTAGGGGGGGGAAGGGCATTCCTCTAACCCCCTATTAGGGAGAGGCAATGGTATAAAATGTAACCAAAATGTTTGTACCCTCATAATATCCTGAAATAGACAAAAAATGTTCTCATTTGCAACAGAAATGTAGGAATTAACAACTGACTTCTAAGATCACCTCTACTATTAATCATTGTTAAAGATCAACTATGGGAACAGAGAGGGGAATCAAGATGGTGGACGAGAAACACCACCAGACAGAGTGTCTCTGCAGAAAAGACCAATTCTAGCAGAAATTAGAAGAAAGAAGCAAGAAGATGGGCATACAGCGGACAAGGGGCAGAAGGAGGAGTACCTGAGACCACGGGAGACTCAACAGGAGGAGTTTGCAGAGGAGAAATGGAAGCTGAGACCGCCAGAGCAGCCCAGAGACCAGTGGGAAGGGTAGGTGGATAGGCCAGCTTTCCCCTCCCCTGTATCTTGGACTGCTGGTGGGCTCCCCAGTGGGTGGAGAGACCTGAGGACACCAGCCCAGAGATGGCTGCCGCCACTGAGCAGTAAGCCAGTAGCAGATGCTGCACCAGGCTCCCAAATCCTTCGGGGCACCTCCATGTGCACAGACCCGAGCCGTGCGGCAGGCGCCATATTGCCTCCTTCTCCCCTCCACCGACCCTACCCGCGGCTGCCCAGAGAGACAATATAGCCACCAGCCTGAGGCACCTCCAGGGAATGGGACCTTCCCTTTTGGGGCCCTAGGCTGACTAAGGGGAACTAAGACTGTGAGCTCCATACCCGCCAGCCCTCCCATGTGCTGCTGGCACGGCGATTCCAGGAGAACAGGGCAGACCCTGAGGCTGAGAGACATAGACCCAACTTGGGCTCCCCATGGGTGAATTGGGACTGGCACTCCTCTCCCTGGTGGGGATATAGTTTGAACTCTGGGGCCCAGAGGTCAGACCTGCAGACCAGATCCCATGCACCTAGGTCTCGCATTGCCCGGGGCACAGAAGGGGTATACGTGAACAGCCTACTGAGGCGTGTGTGCCTTCGGGGGCAGATCAGTGCCCTAGAGGGCAACCCTCCTCCCAAATGGAGGCCGTACGCCCAGCCCAGGTGGGATTCCTGCCCAGGGAACCTCCCTGTCGGCATCACAGTCAGGGGAGGCCCGGTGGCGTGAGGTCTGGCCTGGTGGCAGAGGCCCAGGAGTAGCTGCGGAGTTGGGGGGGGGGTGGAAAGAAGCAAGGCCCGCCCCAGACTGCGGATCTTAGCCCCACTCCCATACGTAGACTTTTAGACTTTTGGACTGAGCGGGGCCATTCCAGCCCCTCCCTGACAGCTTTTCCTGGAAACAGAGAACAGAACTTTGACCCCTGCTAACGACATTGGTGGTGCCTGAGGGCAGGCTTACCCAACCCAGCTCTGCCCAGACTCTCTCCTAGGCCATCCCTCACTGAGGGGGAGAAAAGGACACACCTGGAAGTCCCAGGGCCTGACCAACCACCGGAGGCAGCAGAGTACCTCTCTAAAGGAACAAGAGCTGATAACAGGACACAAAAACAACAGCATAGCCTGTTCCTACAAGCAAGCCCCACCTACTGACAGGGAGGACATCCTGCACACCCTTTTCATGGCACCTACTGACTCATACAGGGAGTGGTCAAATCTCACCCACAGATACCACCTACCAGCTCAGAAACTAAACAAGGCATGTGAATACCCAAAAGAAAACCTAAAGGAAAGAAACAACAACTGATCGACATGAGAAGAAATCAGCGAAGGAACTCTGGAAATATGAAGAACAAAATGGAAAACACACCCCCAAAAAGGAGCACCAGCCCCCTAGAAACGGACACCAACCAAAATCAGGCAACCAAAATGACAGAAGAGGAATTTCGAATGAAGAAAATTCAACAACCTGCAAGAACAACTCAATAACCAACACAAAGAAACCACAAAAAGCCTCTAGGATCTGGAACAAAAGTTCACTAAAGAAATCGACACAATGAAGAAAAGTTTAACTGAACTCCTGGAAATGAAGAATCAATTCAGGGAACTACAAAATACAATGAAAAGTCTCAAGAACAGGGTAGATCAAACAGAAGAAAGAATGTCAGAGATTGAAGATAACACCCTCCGATTAAATAAATCAGTCACAGAGATAGAGCAGAGAAACAAGAGAAAAGAGCAAAGCCTACAAGAGATGTGGGATTATGTGAAGAAACCTAATGTGAGGGTCATAAGGTTACCAGAAGGGGAAGAAGACAACACTCAAGGGTTGGACAAGCTATTTGAAGATATAATAGAGGAAAATTTCCCAGGCCTTGCTAAAAATCTTGATATACAAGTTCAAGAAGCTCAGAGGACCCCTGCGAGATTCGATGCAAGCAGGAAGACATCACGACATGCAGTCACCAGACTGACCAAAATATCAACTAAAGAGGCCCTTCTGAGAGCTGTAAGACAAAAGAAGCAAGTAACATACAAGGGAAAGCCAATTTGAATAACACCAGACTTCTCTACTGAGACTACAAGCAAGGAGAGATTGGGGCCCCATTTTCACTCTTCTGAAACAAAACAATGCCCAGCCTAGAATCTTATTTCCTGCAAAACTAAGCTTCGTATATGAAGGAGAAATAAAGACATTCTCAGATAAACAAAGTCTCAGAGAATTCACCAAGACAAGACCAGCCCTACAAGAAGTACTCAAAACAGTGTTACGCATGGAACACCATAATAAAAACTCATGAATATAAAAACAACCAAAACCCAAAGATTAAAGGCCAGATATTACAATGGCTCAAGAGAGAAATCAAAGCAACATCCAACCCAACAGAATGAACAGTAATCTACCTTACCTATCAGTTCTCTCGATAAATGTGAATGGCTTAAACTCTCCACTCAAGAGACATAGGCTGGCTGAATGGATAAGAAAATACAGGCCAAGTATATGCTGTCTTCAGGAAACACGTCTATCCTGCAAGGATGCATATAGACTAAAAGTAAAAGGGTGGAGATCAGTATTCCAGGCAAGTGGAAGCCAAAAGAAGGCTGGCGTGGCAGTTCTAATTTCAGACAATTTAGTTTTTAAACCAACAAAAGTAGTAAAAGACAAAAAGAGTCATTATGTAATGGTGAAGGGCACAGGTCAACAAAAAGAGATAACAATTTTAAATATATATGCACCCAACTTAGGTGCACCCAGATTCATAAAGCAAACCTTACTGGATCGGCCGGGCGCTGTGGCTCACGCCTGTAATCCTAGCTCTTGGGAGGCCGAGGCGGGCGGATTGCTCAAGGTCAGGAGTTCAAAACCAGCCTGAGCGAGACCCCGTCTCTACTATAAATAGAAAGAAATTAATTGGCCAACTGATATATATATATAAAAAAAATTAGCCGGGCATGGTGGCGCATGCCTGTAGTCCCAGCTACCCGGGAGGCTGAGGCAGAAGGATCACTCGAGCCCAGGAGTTTGAGGTTGCTGTGAGCTAGGCTGACGCCACGGCACTCACTCTAGCCCGGGCAACAAAGCGAGACTCTGTCTCAAAAAAAAAAAAAAAAAAAAAAAAAAAAAAAAAAAAAAAAAAAACCTTACTGGATCTAAGCAAATGGATTAATAGCAACTCCATAATCACTGGAGATTTCAACACCCTACTGATGGCACAAGACAGATCCTCCAAACAGAAAATTAACAAAAAAATAATGGACTTAAACAAAACTCTAGAACAATTGGGCCTGACTGATATTTACAGGACATTCTACCCAAAATCCACTGAATATACGTTCTTCTCATCAGCTCACAGGAAATTCTCTAAGATTGACCATATCCTAGGACACAAAGTAAACCTCAAGAAATTAAAAAAAAAATAGAAATCATACCATGTACCTTCTCAGATCACAGTGGAATAAAAGTAGAAATCAACCCTAACAGAAACTCACATTTCTACAAAAAAACGTGGAAATTAAACAACCTCCTACTAAATGATTACTTCATAAATGAATAAATCAAGATGGAAATAAAAATTTTCTATGAGCAAAATGACAATGGAGAGACAAGTTATCAAATCCTCTGTGACACAGCTAAAGCAGTTCTGAGAGGAAAGTTTATCTCCATAAATGCCTATAACCAAAAGTCAAAAAGATCACAAATAGATAATCTAATGAAATGACTCAAAGAGCTGGAAAAGAAGAACAGACCAGCCCCAAACCCAGCAGAATAAGTGAAATCAACAAGATCAAATCAGAACTAAATGAAATTGAAAACAGGGAACTTATTCAGGAGATTAATAAAACAAAAAATTTGTTCTTTGAAAAAATAAACAAAATTGACACGCCATTGGCTAAGCTAACGAAAAGCAGAAAAGAGAAATCTCTAATAAGCTCCATCAGGAACAAAAAAGGAGATATCACAACTGATCCCAAAGAGATACAAGATATAATTTACGAATACTACAAAAATCTTTATGCACACAAACTGGAAAATGTGGAAGAAATGGAAAAATTTCTAGAAACACACAGCCTTCCTAGGCTCAACCAGGAAGAAATAGATTTCCTGAACAGATCAATCTCAAGATCTGAAATAGAAACAGCAATTAAAAATCTCCCTAAAAAGAAAAGTCCCGGTCCAGATGGCTTCACACCCGAATTTTACCACACTTACAAAGAAGAACTAGTACCTATCTTGCAGAAACTATTCCACAACATCGAGAAGAATAGAAACATCCCTGACACCTTTTATGAAGCGAATATTATTGATACTAAAACCAGGAAAGGATGCAACAAAAAAAGAAAACTACAGACCAATATCCCTAATGAATACAGATGCAAAAATTTTCAACAAATTCTTAGCTAACCGAATCCAGACGCTTATCAAAAAAAATAATTCACTACCAAGTGGGCTTCATCCCAGGGATGCAGGGATGGTTCAACACACATAAATCTATAAATGCAATTCACCACATAAACAGAAGCAAAAACAAAGACCACATGATTCTTTCAATAGATGCAGAAAAAGCTTTTCACAAAATTCAACAACCTTTCATGATACGAACACTTAAGAAAATAGGCATAGAAGGGACATACCTAAAAATGATACAAGCCATATATGACAGACCCACAGCCAACATCATACTGAATGGGGAAAAATTGAAAGCATTCCCATTTAGAACTGGAACCAGACAAGGTTGCCCACTATCTCCACTTCTATTCAACATAGTGCTGGAAGTCCTGGCTACAGCAATCAGACAGGAAAGTGGAATTAAAGGTATCCAAATAGGGGCAGAAGAGATCACTGTTTGCTGATGATATGATATTATATTTAGAAAATCCCAAAGATTCAACCAAGAAACTCCTGGAACTGATCAGTGAATTTAGTAAAGTCTCAGGATACAAAATCAATACACAGAAATCAGAGGCATTCATATACGCCAACAACAATCAAATTGAGAACCAAATCAAAGACTCAATTCCCTTCACAATAGCAACAAAGAAATTAAAGTACCTAGGAATATACTTAACCAAGGAGGTAAAAGACCTCTACAGAGAGAACTATGAAACACTGAAGAAGGAAATAACAGAGGATGTAAACAGATGGAAATCTATACCATGTTCGTGGATCGGCAGACTCAACATCATTAAAATGTCTATACTACCCAAACTGATTTACAGATTCAATGCAATACCTATTAAAGTCCCATCAGCATTTTTCACAGATATAGAAAAAATAATTTTACGCTTCGTATGGAACCAAGGAAGACCCCAAATATCAAAAGCAATTCTAGGCAACAAAAACAAAATGGGAGGTATTAATATGCCAGATATCAAACTATACTACAAAGCTGCAGTAATTAAATCAATCTGGTATTGGCATAAAAATAGGAATATTGACCAGTGGAACAGATGTGAGAATCCTGATATAAAACCATCCTCATATAGCCATCTAACCTTTGACAAAGCAGACAAAAACATATGCTGGGGAAAAGAATCCCTCTTCAATAAATGGTGCTGGGAAAACTGGATAGCCTCTTGTAGAAGGCTAAAGCAGGACCCATACCTTTCACCTCTCACAAAAATCAACTCATGCTGGATAACAGACTTAAACCTAACATATGAAACTATTAGAATTCTAGAGGAAAATGTTGGAAACACTCTCCTAGACATCGGCCTAGGCAAAGAGTTTATGAGGAAGTCCCCAAAGGCAATCACAGCAGCAACAAAAATAAATAAATGGGACATGATCAAACTTAAACGCTTCTTCACAGCCAAAGAAACAGTCATGAAAATAAACGGACAACCTACAGAATGGGAGAAAATTTTTGCATCCTATGCATCTGATAAGGGGCTGATAAGTAGAATATACTTAGAACTCACGAAAATCAGCAAGAAAAAAATCAAATAACCCTATTAAAAAGTGGGCAAAGGAATTGAACAGAAACTTTTCTAAAGAAGACAGAAGAATGGCCAACAAACATATAAAAAAATGCTCAACATCTCTAATCATCAGGGAAATGCAAATCAAAACCACAATGAGATATCGCTTAACTCCAGTGAAAATGGCCTTTATCAAAAAGTCTCCAAACAATAGATGCTGGTGTGGATGAGGAGAGAGTGGAACACTCCTACACTGCTGGTAGGACTGCAAACTATTTCAACCTCTGTGGATAGCAATATGGAGATACCTTAAAGCGATACAAGTAGATCTACCATTTGATCCAGCAATCTCATTGCTGGGCATCTACCCAAAAGATCCAATGACACTCTACAAAAAAGACACCTGCACTGGAATGTTTACAGCAGCACAATTCATAATTACAAGGCTGTGGAAACAGCCCAAGTGCCCATCAATCCAAGAATGGATTAATAAAATGTGGTATATGTATACCATGGAGTACTATTCAGCTCTAAGAAACAACGGTGATATAACACATCTTATATTTTCCTGGTTAGAGCTGGAACCCATACTACTAAGTGAAGTATCCCAAGAATGGAAAAACAAGCACCACATATACTCACCAGCAAACTGTTTTTAACTGAATAGCACCTAAGTGGACACATAGGTACTACAGTAATTGGGTATTGGGCAGGTGGGAGGGGGGAGGGGGTGGGTATATACATAATGAGTGACATATGCACCATCTGGGGGAAGGTCAGGCTGGAGACTGAGACTTGTGGGGGGAGGGGGGAAAGGGCATTTATTGAAACCTTAAAATTTGTACCCCCATAATATGCCAAAAAATATATATATGTATATAAACAAACAAAAAAACCTATGGGAACAATAACATCATACCTTATCATATTTATGTTCATATATTCAACTTACTAAACAAGTGGAGCAAAAGAAAACCATGGAGACATGTTTTCCAATTGTTTATTGTTTCTATTCCATAGCACCATAATTTTGTTAGGGCACAAGATTGTCCACTGGATCTCGTATGTTCTCATAAAATATTTAGAATGTGAGCAGTTTTTGTTAGATAAAGCATAACATGTGTATTAGAAAACATGCTGAAATATCCTAAAATTTATGCAAAACCTATGCATTACAAATTAATTTTCAGAGTAAGCTGTTGAAGTAGAACATATAATCCCTGAAATAATTATTACAGCCCATATATTCTATACATTAACTGAGTTCTGGACTTGATAATGCTTATTCCCTGGAGGATGTAATTTTGGCATACAGGGTACTTTTAACAAAACAGCAAAACACAAAAGATAACAAGGGCATTACAAATACTACTAAATGTAACTTGCCCATTCAGTTTTGAATTTTTTCATAAATCCTTCCAGGGTTCAAGTTCATTTTATTTTAATTCAGTTTGTGTGTTTTCTCAAAAGAAGAACTGTATGTATTTATTTTAATTATAACTGAAAAGGGGGAAAAGTTCCACATATAACAAGAGTAAAGATGCCAAAGGCTAGAGATAAAACAAAGATAACAAAACCAATATGATAAAATTCATTATCAGACATTATTAAATATTCCATCCTATAATTTCATAAATCAAAGCTTTCAACTGTCTGGACTCATAGGTGACTGTATTCTTTCCAGTATGCATTCTTTCTTCTTCCAGAGGTTGTTCTATAACAGCAGGTATGTTTTTGCCATAAAGCTCACAGTGTTCTAGAAACTGGACACATTCTTGAATAACACTGTCACGAAGCACTATCATGTGTTTTGACATGTTTTCTAACAAGGACAGGAAACATCTTTTGGCATAATACCAGGTATCAGTTCCAAGTTTTTTATTATAAGGTTCTAAGCTTTTGATAACTCGAGAAATACCAAAGTCATAATTTCCTTTGGCACAATAAAGAGTTCCTATTACCAAATTCACAATGCAGAGATGGTAGATTTTCTTATCTGGGTCATCATAAGAGAGCTGCTCTTCCTCCTTCTCAATCTTCCTCATCAACTCCTCAGCTTCTTCATTTTGACTTGTCATAATGTATGAAACACAGAGGTTAGCTAATACAATAGCACTGACACTCAAGATGTTATCATAATGTTTCTTGACTATGGGTTCATAGAAACCGATGGCTTCTTTGTACTTGTTTTCCTGCATGAACAGAACATGAGCCACATTCAGCTTCCACACATCATGGTCATTACAGAATTCCACGGATTTGCGAAAGATCTTCTCCACCATGGGATAATTTTCAAGGTTCCAGTAGATTTTTGCCTGGGCCATCAACACGGGAATATACTTTTCTAGAGTTTCATCATAGTCATTCACTGCCTTTTTGACAGCATCCTCATCTCTGTTGTGTCTTGCTTCCTGTACTTGTTTGGTGAGTCTCCGAAGCTGCTCAGTCAGCATCCCTGCTAGCCCATCAAACTTAATGAAAGCCTCCTCAGGAGCTGTCTGGCAAGTGATCATAGCATCCAAGAAGTCGTAGAGATAGGGTGTGAGGAACTTATATGTCAGATGGGCATTTTCTGCCAGGACATCTGCTGCCAGGTCAAAATACTCATATTTACAGTAGAGCAGCAATAGGTTGCCAAAAGTCTCTGGGGGGAAGGGATTCTGTTGGAGCAAAAACTGTAGCTTTTCGAATCCTTCTGTAGGTTTGGCATCCATGTTTATTAGTGCCTGGTTGTGCAGGGTCACAGGGTCCAACTCTTCCTCTGCCCTGGGTGGCATGTCAGTCAGGGTTTCTTGGGCTACCTCATAGTTTCTCAGTTGGTATTCTATGGCTGCCTTGAGGTTGAAGGCTTCCACTAGAGCAGTCTGGTGGAGAACTAAGGTGTTGCCAACACTGCGAATATCAATGCCTTCAGTGGTCATGCCCACACCTAGCTCTGGGTGCTGGCGGATGCCGTGCTCAATAATATCAGCAATATGCTTCAGCGCTGAGGCATACTGCCGGTTGCTGTAACAGGCCAAAGCCAGGTTGTAGGAAAGGTCAGGTCGGTAGCCTGAGGCCTGCAGGGCCGCAAAGAACTTGGCACACGCTGCTTCATACTGTCCCTCCTTGTAGAGCAAACAGCCCAGGTTGACGTGGCCATCGTGCTCATTCTCGCCCCCACTCTCTTCTGCCCCTTCCCCACCCAGCAGCTGCTCTACCAGGCTCCTGGCCCCTGACAGGTCGCCCTCGCTGTACTTGATAGCAGCTTGCAGGCGGAGGACTCGGCTGTGGTAGGCGGGGTTGTCCAGCAGGAGGAAGGCGACCCGGGTGGCCTCAGGATAAAGGCAGGCCTTGTACAGGGCCTGGGCCTGGTACAGGCGGTACTGTTCCAGTTCGGGGTGCAGCTGGCCCAGCTGCTCATAGCACTCGGCCGCCAGCGCGAACTCCTGCAGGCGGTAGTAGCAGTAGCCCAGCAGCGACAGGCCGGCGCGGCTCCTCGGGCTCCGCTGCAGCTCCCCGCCCAGCAGCTGCACCGCCTCGGCGTAGCGGGCATCTCGGATGAGCCGGTACACGACGGCGGTGTACTCTCCATCAGGGATCTGCGAGCCGCTCATCCCCGCCATAACGGCCAGGAAAGTTGCGCGTGCTCGTTACCACGGCAACAGGACAACCGGAAACGGAAGCCGGAGGTTACTTCGGTGCGCAGGAACTCGTTTGGCGTAAAAAGGGATCAGTGTCGGGAGTTTCTCAATTTCTGATTTTTTTCTTCCAATACCCTGGACTGCGGAGTGGCCGCAGTCTGGGAGGGGAGAGGAAGATTCTGAGGACATTTAGTGGCCGAAACTTCCCCTCCCGGCATGCACTGTTGCAGCCGCATCTCTGGCAGGGACCTAGCCGCGCTGCATGCTGGGAGGCGTAGTCTCTACTTCACTGACACTCCTCCGCCCCGCAATCTCCCCCTCCCATTAGGGGACGCAGAGTCATTGTCTTCCCTGCTTCTTAAGGATGAGGGTTGATAGCTGTTTGTATTGTGCCACTTCAGTCTCTGGCACAGAGAGGAAGGTTTACTGTCCGATGTACCTTGCGTTTTTGAGCCTTGGACACTGTGTGGTCCATACTAATGGCATTTGTCATTGTTGTGATAGGAATGACCGGAGAAAGTAACTGCCAATGCCCAAAGCAGTACCCAAAGCAATGCCCAAGGCAATTTAAAGCAATACCTAAAAGCAGTGACTGCCAGTTCCTTGTCTCAGGAAGTGGATGGAAAAGGCGGGTCATCTAGGAATTTCCTGGAATTAGAGTAAGTTCTTCTTATGCTTCCCTGAGGGCACACTTTCTAAGGATAGGATAGTACAGCCACCAGGAGTCCTTATTTTGGTCATTTCTAGTGGTTCATGAGAAGAAAACGTGAATCTTAATTGGGAGATGGAGGAAAACATCGGTTTATTATTGGCAGGGAACGTTGGAGAGCCAGAGCAGTAGATAGATCCAAGTTTAAATGTCAGCATATACTCAGTAATATTTGTTATGGAAAAGGAAGGCAAGAGATATTTGGATCCAAAACTGATCAGTTTCCTCCATCTCCCATAACATTTATTGATCTTTCATGATCTCCATTGGTTTCTCTAGCACCTGAGATAAACATAGTCCAATAAAAGTATGTCTTTATTATATAGAGACGTCAATGTAAGTCCTCGTGTGCCTCTTCAATTGTATTCTGCCCATAAATATTTTCTACATTTAAATTTAAGCACCGTCAGCCATATTGTATGGCACTTTATTATAGACCATTTACCTATATTATTTCTAATTTTAATAATCACCCCATAATCTGCATGTTAAAGGTGAAGAACTCTGTGGGCTAGAAAGGTTTAAAGGTTTAAGTAATTTGCTCAAGACTACCCCTAGATAGGTAGCAGCTGAGCTACTTTCAGTAAGAAATGCTAATGAATAACCCAATCCATATATTTCCTATAGATGAGTTTGTAAGGGCCCAGTGTTTGGTGTCAAATGTGTATGGAGGAAGATTAATGTCTTGTTTCTTCATTATCCATTACAACAACCAGCTAACTTGGAATGGGCAGTAGACTTTGACCTTCTAGGTTCAATTGCAGCTATTAGGAAGTGACTAGTGAGGGTTGTGTAGCTCCTAATCACCTAGTATCACTAGGGGAAACTTCAGTAGGTGTGTGTTTGCTCATGTCGTAAAATGACTGATTTAATGTGCTTATTCAGTCTTTTTCTTTGTTAAGAATTGGCAGAGTTGTGTCTTTCTGGGTGCAAGGAACCTCTCAATGCATCAATAGCAAGAAAGGGACAAATTGCACCCATTTCAGAAGGGTTGTGTGGGGCTTTGACTCACCCAAGATACCCCCAGAAAGCAAATGAGGAGTACTACTACAACCCTATTCTGAGGCTTATTTCAAGCTGATCTCCTGGTGCGCCCTTTTAGGATCTTAAACACTGGGAGGTATGTGGATGGACGGATGCTGACTACTGCTGCTGCTCCTTATTATTGAATAAGGTGGGGGAGAGGGTGCATCTTTTTTAAGGCTGATTGTCCAAGTTGTTCCTTGGAAATGTAGGCTCAGTATTTTAAAATCCTTGTGTATGGACTGTTACTTTGGGCATTAAATCAAAGTAAGATGACAAAACATGGAAATGGGCAATTGCCTGTTATGTCTTTAGCCCAACTCTGTTTTGCAGAGTTGTATTTGCATCATGAAAGCATTCACCTTCAAATGGCTTCTTGAAAATGTATGAAAGATAAAAGGACTATCTTCTTTCTTCCAAATTTCTCTGATCTCTACAGGCATTAGTTGGGGTTCTCCTCTTTGTGTTGTTAACCTGTGAGCATGGCAGCTGAAGTGGGCAGGAGGGAGGCCATTCTATGTCTTCCTCCCTATTTCCTGTGATGTTTCTCCAGAGGCCTGGCTTGAAAAAAGCAGGACATTCGGTTTAGACAGATGGAGGGCAGGGTCATTTTCAAAATGAAATGAGTGCACAAATCACGCTGTGAAATTGGCATGACCATCACTGCTGCTGTGATAGACCGACTTTTATTTAGTCTCTGATAGGCAGTTGGGGAATAGATTAGTTTTTGCAGGGAGGAGGTGAGAGAAGGCTTTTTAAAATAGAAATTCTGGAAAGCAATAAACAGGGTGGAATATTATAAAATGTCATAAAGGATCATTTTGTTTGCAATAGAATCTTGAAAAGCTGGAGCATATATCAAAAAGTTAAGTGTATCATACCATTTCAAGCAAGGCCTTTGATGGTTGTAATAAAGTGATTTAGTGACTTGTAGAAAGGAATTAGAGTTTGAAAAAATGGTGTTGGACTTAGGGTGGATTTTGCTGCACAAAGGGATACATATTTACCATGTAGAAGAGTTCTATGTAGGCAAAATGTAGAGGAGCAGAAAGCATGATGTTTCTTAGCATGCTTATGTTCTGCCTCCCAAAATATGTGATGATCAAATCCCAAATTCTATTTGTATATAGAATCTATTTGGCATTCTTTTTTTAAAACTACTTGGAAGGTATGTATTTTTATGTATCCTGTAAATGTGTCTATTTTCTGTTGGTAAGTATTGTTAATTTATGAATATTTCAACCACAGCTATGATCAAATATCTTCTTTTATAAAGAAAGACCTTTTGCAAAACCATTTTCCAGTTGCTATTTTTTATTCCTTTTGATTCCAGACCATTTGCTTCAGGATGGCCAGTTTGGGGGGCTTGGTTGCTTTGTATCCCCATTCCCAATCCCCATCTCCCAATATGAAGAGGAAAGAAAAAATAGTGCCAAATTTGTAATGTAGTTGAATGACTTTTTAGGAGCATCTGTTCAACCTTTTAGACTTCTGGAAAGACTGTATGCTAAAATCAACACTTGAGAACATTTATGCTCAGATGGTGAGACATTTAACCTCATTATGAACTTTCCTTTTGCTTGTAGTTCCAGCTTTATTAATATTTTAATTAGATTTCCTTCTTGAGTACACCTTGCTTTTGATCAAGTAGCTTGTATTTTGGGGTTTACAGTGTTATTGTCTAAATTAGCTTACCAGGGAGAACATAATAGCATTAAGGTTTATAAAAGGGATTAATAGAGAAGGCAAAACCGTGGACACTGGCATTTAAAAAAACAACAATCAACCAACCATTCAAACAAAGAGCTACTCTAAGGGCCTGTGTTTATGCAGTACTTTCAGTACCAGGCCTGCTTTGCCTAACTTCCCTCATTAATCCTCACAGCCCTCTGTGAATTAGGTGAGCCTTATCGTTGGCCCCACTTTAAAACTGCAAGCTGGAAAGCACAAAGGAGCGGGTGGTTGCCTGGCCAGCAGTGGTGATTGCTTATGCTGGCCAGTAGTGGGCCTCACTGTACCTCTCCCCTCTCTCTCCCTGGGCACCTCCTCTCCAGTCATTTGAATTGGCTTTGGATCATTTGCTGCAGTTTGTTCTAATAGAACAGGCACAATGGTGTAAGAATTTTAAAGTTTAAGCACCGAAGCCGTTGTGTAATTGTATGGCGTCAGTGTGGCTGGCGGCCCTGCGTTGATGCGATCCCCCTGTGTAATTGCCCATGCAAATTTGAGCAATCTGTAACGGACACAGGAACCCAGCATTTGGCTGCAGACTTTCCTACCTCCAGAAAAACCTCAATAATTTGAAGGAGCTTTTGTCATCTTTCAAGTGCTATATGAACAGGGATATCCCGGTATCCTTCTCACACAGGCAAACATCACCACACGTCAAGGCAAAGTTAATGGGCTAAATTAATAGTCAAAATATAAATTGTAGGTATTTGTATGCATGCTTGCTTCTTTCAGCCCTTAAGTCACCCTTCTCGAAATAAAGATTATTACAGAGCTTTAGTTGAACTTCAAGCATTTTATTAAAAACAAAGATATTTAGGTTTCTTAAAGCAGACTGTTTCAAAATCATGGATTAGTTGCTTGTGAAATGGCCAAGCAGTCTAAAATGTGGTATTCCTATAATGAATCATCAGTTTGGGAAATCTACACAAAGGGAATGACTTCAAACAATTCAACTGAAACATATTTCCCTTCTTTCGGGTAAAACAATAATAAACAGGAAGCAAGTCAGTAGGGGATCCTTTTTAGATTATTGTACATCTAAATAAAATGGCAAAAGCAATTTCCCCTCAAGGGAATGAGACTCAACAAAACCTAGCCTTCTATTTCCACACTATGATGTTTTTACAAAATTTACCTAAATATGATTTAATCTAAATCTAAACTAAAGCAAAAGGAAAATTGAGATTCTAACATGCACTTATACACAGAAAATGAACACGGAGATAAATGATGGCCACAAATAACACATTTTTCACAGCAAATATTTCATTTACTTAATAAAACAAACATATTTCTGTACCAGTGTATACATCCAACAACATTGGTGTAGGTATGCTGCACAAATAAACAATGTATCTTTAGCACTGCTGAAAGTTGTACCAAACATGCAAAAAAATTTGAAATTAATTAAAAAAAATGTACAACCCAAAATTACTAGCTGAAAAAAAAGTTCGAGACACAAGCAATGTAAGCACGACATTGGACACTGCTAAATCTAAATGCTCATCATGAAATTCTCCAGATACACCTCATTTTGTTTCTGCCATCTATGTGTTTGATCCCATTATTGTGCAAGCTTATTAAGGCCAAAACACCATAAACTAGACATGTAGCCACACTTAACCTTTAAATTTCCTGATACATTTGAGTTTGAGGACTTCTTTATAGCACATGGCAGAATAACAATTTTAAAGACTATTATTCTGAAGCAGATAATGAAGCTTTGCCACAGTAACATTGCCAGAGTTTTTAGGGTTCCAAATTAGGTTTTCTCCTGTTGCTGTAATGAATCTTTTTTTGTATTTTTTCTCCCAAGCCAAAGCAATTTTTAAAAATATATTTAAATCTTTCCATAATATGTTTAGATTTCTGTCTCACTTGAAGGGAATTGTTTCATACTATTACTGGGGATGAAACTGTTTTATCTTTCTGTAATTCATTATAGTCAGCAGTAAAAAATGGATTTTAAAATAATTGTACTGCAAAGTTAATAGAGCAGATTTTGTTTAATTACCTAAGGTAGGTGGATAAAGCATGATACATTTTAATACATAGAAAATGCAACTGAATTTTGGTGGAATTAATAATGGATAATATTGTTATTATACTAACACAAAGTGTTAAAGATTATTTTCCACCCAAATATTTTATATTTGCAAATATAAAATACCCAGAAATGTGTAGACATTTCAGATTTTAGAAACAGAAAACACACATGCAATTTTAACTTCTCTTGACTCATTTTACATTAAAAATAAATTCATTTCTAAATTATTGACTACCATTTATGGGATATCTATGATATGAGATAATCTAAAATTGTTTTTTATGAAATAAAAGGGTATATTTTTAAAGAATTGTATTGATGACCATATCTTTCACCATCACTAGAGGCGGGCTCAGACAGATCTGCAGTATGATTATTTTTCTATCTACCCCATATATGTAACTTTTTATTGTGTCTTTAATAAGAAGATGACCTCCTTAGGTTTGTTCCTATTTTATTTGAGAAGAATAAATAAGAAGATTATCTGGAAAAATTTTAAAAAGCAAAACACATCTTGGTCCTTTGCTGTGGGAACTGAATAAAAGTCAGTCCTTCAATTCAATAGATGGAAGACCTGAGACCTGGAGAGTTCCAAGATTACAGGTCTAGCCAGTGGCCAGGCTAGCATGGAGTCCCAATCTACTGTGCACTGGATGGTGCCCTTTGCAGTGTGGAGGGCTGTCCCTACCTGCCAGGAATGCCAGCTACATTGTAGGTTGTGCATATATTATCTAAATACTGGCTAACAAGAATAAATATCATGTCTGAAAAAAATACATCTCATAGAAAAAGTAGGATGATGTCATTTCAACCATTAATGCCAAGAGACCCAAGGAAGCAAATATGATCTGATCAGTTTGAGGTTTTACAAAAAGACTCACATTTCAAATACCTTCCTCCTCTAGGAGATAAACATTAACAATAAGGACTGGGACAATTTCTCTTTCTCTATTTTGGAAAAGCAGAGTTGTATGGATAATCACACATACCTCACATTCTTGGAAAATTAAAAATCATTTAGAAATGGGATTAAAACTACCTAACCCCCCACCCCCCAAGAGTTCAGTCTTTTACCCCCAGGGTTGTTGGCACCCTGAAGGACTGCCACCCTCCCTTCCACTGCTCCGTGGTCATGGAGGATCAGACCCATAGGATTAGTCAGCAGTTTCTGCATCTTGACCCGCAATAGGAAAGATACCTTGAGACAGGAGAAATAGATGGAGGCAATTACAAACAGCTACTTGATTGATGGTTGACATTGTCAGGGCTCCACTGTATGGCAGATTGCAATGGTGTTGAACTCCCCTTGCTACCAGTGGATGTTGCTATTGGCAACCGTGCAGTGAAGCCAATAAAAAGGGAAGAAAATGAGAGGAAAACTCAACCTTAGTGGAAGCTGTAGGGTTTGTGCTATAAATTATGTTCCCCTTAGCAATATGCAGTATCAACATTCAGGGTGGCTACAGTGCTTTTAGCTGCCTGCAGTCTCTGTCAGACCCTGGGTCCAGTTTTATCATAAAGCACATGCTTTAAAATGTTGCTCTAGATGGACTGGCATCCATTTGTCTGGGGTACTTATTTATTTATTGTTGGGGAGGATAACAGATGTGGGCTCATCTCTGCCTCACATGGACTGATTTTCAATTCCCATTCGGGACATAAACATGATGTGGCACAATACGCAGGGACACCTGCAGTGCCTCTGAGCTGCAGACACGTGATGATCTCGCAGACCAGGCTCTGTCCCTAACCCCACCCATGCTTTCTTTGTTCCTTACCTGAAGGAGGGGAGACAGCCCTGCAGAAGTTATTTTCCTTTATAGTGGAGTGATTCAGAAAACTGGCTTAATAAAATCCATAAATCTGAACAACCTCCTCTTACCTGCTCTGCGGAGGCAGTTTTTCCTGCACTCATTGTCTCCTCTGGTTTTTCCAGTCTTCCCTGCAGAGACAGCTGTAAAGGGGAGCTAGGAACATTATTTTTTAGGGCTCCCACTCCTTCCGTCTCTCTTTTGTCAACCCCCTCCCTGCTCAAGTGTCTCTCTTTTCTGAGCAATTGATGGCAGGATTCTACATCTTCATGTTTTGGGTTGGAAGTACCATTTTTCTTTGTTTGCATTGACTTTCACCTTGCCTTTGGCAATTCCTTTATTCACCTGCCTCAGTCCCTATCTTTGCTTTATTGGTCATCTTATTTTTCTTCTTCTTCCTTTTTTCCCCCTTTGTCTGGTTTATAATTTTCTTTAACTTCATTCCCTGCTATAAAGAATCTTACTTCCCTACACTTACCTGCTCTCCCCTCACTTAATTTTACCTACTCATTCCACAAACATTTTTCCAATTTCTCTACTGTGTATTGGAAAAACACGTCCCTTGTAAAACTTGGCCCCTATTTCTTTAATAGTTGAATTGTAAAGTTAATAACTGATGCTGATGAGTAACAACATGAACAAAATGGTTTGTAAATTTTAGAATTTTTAGAGCTGGAAAGGACCTCAGGTTTCATCTAATTCAGGGATTTTCAAACTCCTCTGAGTCCCTTTGTGGATCACCATGTGTATAATCAAAGAGATGAAGATTTGTAGGGGCTGTGGATCCCCAAACCCTGCTTCAAACAGAGGAATTCTGCTTTTTGATGTTTTATTTCTTGGCAATTCCTTGAAAGAGTTATTTGAACAAAGAGTTCTAAAGTTAAAACTGTTTGAAAATCATTTCCTAGTATAAGACAGATAAGGAAACAAACTTAGAGAAGTGACTTGTCCAAATTTACCCAGTCAGTAGTGCCAAAGCTAGGGACTGACGTCTATCTTCTAGCCCAGTGTTCTCTGGATAAGACATACCATGTCCTCAGGTAAAATGGAAAACAAAGAGACCATCTAGTCATTGCATCTATTTAATATAGTTTATTCTTCCCTATTATAAACCTGGCTTCCCACAGAATATGGGTTCTCTGTCCAGACTGTTATTTCTTAATCTTTCAAGCATATTTTTAAAGGAAAAATCCAAAATTGAGGATGCTTATGGCTTTAAGTTGGTTACTGGTAGTAACCATAAATTTGATACCAAAACTCATCACTAGGAGAACGCAAGGTAGTCAATGCTCAATCTCTATGGCTCTGCTGAATCCTGTGAAATATATCTTGCTGTTGGAACTAGTTCCTAAATGTTTCTAGGGACTATAGTTCCTAGATGTCACTTGTGGTAAATCCAGCTATAGATTTTCTTTCATTCTTGCTTTAATTAAAGTCTATTAATCCATTCCTTCTGGGAGAAGACTTGGTCTATAATAAAGGTTGAATTAAAAAACTTTGAAAAAGGGGACCACGGTCCCAATGCAGAATCACAATCAGACAAACACACTTGTTGTATTTCTGCTATGGACCTTTTTTTGGGGAAAACTGGGTGGGATTGGCTGGTATTTATGACAGTATAGCTTATCCTTTAGGTAGGCAATTCTAAAGGCTCTGATCCATCATTAAGAGGCTTTAGGATTAAAAATAAAATACCTCTCTAGATTACAGATCAGGATTCTTGGGACAGTCTGGCACAAAAGGGCATTCAGAGAGAGGAAGCAAAGGCAGGCAGCGTTTGGCTTGTAACGAACAGAAGAGCCATATACAAAATGAAGCAGCGCTAATGACGCTTTCACGGTTCAGTGTTCCCGCAGCACAGAGTGAGCGGGGCCGAATGTCCTCAGGTCCTTGGATCCAAAACAGTCCTCTGCCCAGAGCCTTCGTCTCAGCCCGTGTGGGTCCATCAGAGGAAGGTGAGGGTCCTGGGGTGTGCTCCTGGCCCCACCTCCTCCTTTGTCCTTCCTGTCACCCTCTCCGCTGCTGACCACACTTCAAGGTGAAAGCCCAGCCATGCTTCCCAGCACACCCTCGAGACCTTAGGTCTGTCTGAGCTAAAAGAACAAAAGGATGATGTGGCTAGACTGGAGTCGGCCTTTCAGGATGCAGTCATTTTGCAGCGGCAGCTGACTTGGAGGTTTAGTTTCTGTCCTCTTCAGCTACTGTGAGGCTGGCAGTGGAGGGAGAGGCAGCTGAGACCAGCAGCCTTTTTTGGTGCAATTCTTCCCACTTCCTTCTGTTTGCAGCCACGGAATCTAGCATTGGCTTCAGTTTCACATTGACTTTCACCAATGCCTAAAACAAAACAAAAAACAGGTGAGGGAGAGAAGAACCAGAGTCATTGACATGATTTTCCACCTTTAATTTATGAGGACAATGGAAACTGGCTGTAAGGAGTAAAAGTGATGATTATTTTGGTAAACAAGAGCTATTTACAAGAAGTAAATATTCATTTAACACCATTATGGTGTATTAATAGAGCCTTCTACAGAGAATGAAAAAATAAAACAGGATGGTTGTGTTTAACTCCAGGGGGCGCCAGGCACGTAGACTCCGACTCTGTTTTACAACCACATCGAACAAGACAGAAATCAAAATTTCCCCTCACACATGTCTACTAACATGTGTATCTTTGCCTGCTACAGAGGGCTCCAGATCTCAAAAGACTGTAAAACCTAAATTTTTACTAAAATAATCCTACAATTGCTCCACCATAGATGACTCTGGGTGGACTTACCTGAGTAAGAAAGGCCAGGTAAGATCCTGAAACAAGAGAAGGTGTTTATTTTTAAAGCTATTTTAAAGATCTGGGAATTGTGCTAAATATACAGGTCAACATGGAAATATATATGAAATAGACATGGCAGAACAGAAAAGGAGTGTGGGAGAGAGTGAAAGAGGGGTGCAGGAGAGATGAGGGAAGAGACAATCTAGTGTGTGGCCAGAGCCATGTTGACCGCCAGGGTAGTGAAGCTCAGTGTCCCCACTTGCACCAGACCCTTCTAAATATTTTCTTTTTTTTTTAATTTTATGTGTGTGTGTTTGTGTTTTAATTAGGGGAATAATCCCCCTATTCCTATATTTGAGTTTCTCATCTTACAAAACCTAGATTGCCCCTGGTAGTGGAATGAGAGCCCTAAAAGTATGGTGGCTCATTTAAATTGAATGCAAATGAATAATTCTGCTTTCACGTCAGAGGCTACTCAGGGATAGGGGTGACGAGGGAGTGGGGAAGAGGATCTTGCATCTGAACTGGAGCTAGAACAAATTCAGGAAGCTCAGGTTAAATAGTAATAGGTAAATGTCTCACAGGCCAGAGGGGCATAGAGTTTGCCCAACAGGGAAATTCCATTATTCTCTGCTTCACTGATTTTTGAAAGTAAATGACAAATTTAAAAGTTTATAGAGTTCCTTTTCATTCTTTTAAATGCATGAATATCTATATTTTCATTATGTTAACTTTTTAAACTTTTCATTATGAAAAGCTTCAAACATATTCAATTAGTAAAATATGATTAGTAAAAACATCTATTATCTATTTGCCAATAAGTGTGAATAATAAATATAAGGTACCCATGTAAAACATATAAAGCAAAGGGCCTGGGAGTTGTTTTATTTTCTGGATAGCTCAATAAAAAAGGAAATTAGATTTTGATGATGTTTAATTTTTCAAAAAACATGGCCTTTATCTTTTTTAAATGAGGGGGGTTTTGGGTTATTTTAAAAATAATGCTTTTTATTGTAGTTATTTCATATTTTTAAAAATAATGTGTTAATTTTAGAAAATATAGAGACAAAAGATTTTTAAAAAGTACAAAGTAGAGGTAATTTGTAACCTTCCAACTCAGGAGAACCATTAATAACTTTTGGCTTTTGCCTTGAATGGGATCCTTCTATTATGTTTTCTAACTGGTTAAATTATCTAAACATCTCAAATATATTCACATGGTGGTGTTTTTATAACAGCGGTTTACAAATGGGCAGAATCAATGAGAACGTATGGATTTTTAAGCACTTGTACTTCTTGGGGGGCCTTTTTTCCATCTCCAGGGTCTCAAAGAAGTATGAAAACCTGGCACCCCCACATGGATGAGGAGGAGCTTCCACTACTGAACACCTACTATGTGCTAAATACATTGCCAGGCTGCTCTGCATACTTCATCTCAGTTATTCCTCACAATGACTCTGCACCATACAGATGATAAACCACGTCCCCCACATGTTAGGATCATGAATGACCCTTCGTCTTTCCACTGTGGGAGGAAGATATGAATCTGATAGGAAGTTAAAGATTCCTGTTGTAATCTTACCATTTGTTTTGGGAAGCTATGGAGAAAACCATTGTTTTTCTCAAGTAAAAATCAAGGATAGGACACAAGCCTGCCACACAGAATGAGTATACAGAGAAAGCTGTCGAGGATGTAGCATACAAGGTAGCTTTAAAAAGTCAAGAAGAAAAAAACAAAGAATAATACTGTATACACATCTTGAAATTGTGTGGCTTCAATGATTTTTAATAATCAATTCAAACCAGCTAAGAATTTTGTTATTCATAAGTTTTTAGAAACTGAAGACATGAACTTTGAGGACACTTTGAGTGTGATTGCTATTGTCATCCCATTGGGAAATGGCCTGACACCAGGAACTTCCTTCCTTTCTTCCTACTTATTCATACTCATCTTTCCTGTCTTCCCTCCTCTTATCCATCGATTCTGTCATCTGTCATCTTGGCTATGTATACAACTCTCATGAATTTTGACATGAATTCTCAAGACTTTCCATTCTTTGAATGAAATCTTTATGTCACTTAGGGCTTCCCTGTCCCTTGAGATTTAGGTAAAACTTGACCTTGAATTTATTTCCATGCTCTGGGCACCTTTCAGATTCTTCTCTATGATTTCCAAGTCTTAACTTCCTTCTATTTTTTCACTTCCTTCTTGAGTTTCACTTTATTTCCCTTTCTCATAGGAAATCCCATCACCCTCAACATTTTTGCTGCCCACTAACTACTGAACATGAGAGATTGTCATAGGGGAAGTGAGTTACCCCACTGACTCACTCCTCCACGCTCCTCCCCATCTCAAAGGCCACAGTCTTTTGCACCATAGGAAGAGTAAGCCAGTTTTCTCCCTAGCCCTATAGCACTGCTTTTATATAGACCTGCCCTGCCAGCCAGTCTGTTTTTCCTAGGTTCTCTGCAATTATGACAAATTAAAGTTTTTCTATCTTGGTACACTAAGCTCTATAGGGTAGTTTTTATTTTTCCCTATAAAGAAATGAATTAATAAAGGAGCATGGAGCTGTGAGGTTGTTAGCCTATGAAAGGGGGGTGTTCTCACTTTATGTCCTGGGTCAGTTAGCTTCTTTTGTTCTGTGGCCACAAATTATGCCCCTGGGCCCGCCATGTCAACACCTTGCAGGTGTGTCCCATTCATCACAAGGGGGACAGAAGGTGAACATATGATTCAACGACTGCAATTTCACCACACTTCCTGAAAGCCTTCTCCAAGCATGACCTGTGGTTAGGGAGCGGCCAATAGCAAGGTCCTTGAACAGGAAAAATAGCTCTTCATGTTGAGGACAGCAGAATGAACTCCCCCAAGCACAACTGCAAACCACCTGTTAGTAAACCTGATTTATCCACTCAAATAACTCTCTACTCCAGGGAGTTCCAGGAATATGAGTAAAATTTAACTATATATAAGTTAAAGGAGTTAGCGTGGGAGTTGAACGCCCAGAAATAATCAAGCACCCTAATGAATACTGAGTGCTCCACCCGGGCTGAGATGATGTCTCTGTTCACATCAATGTCCTTAAAACAGAGTATATTCTCTCTCTCTTTCTTAACAGTGATGTTTATCACAAGAAAAAAACATCTAATTTTAAATCAGATGTACTAGTTATTTCATATGATAGTAAAACAAGCAAATATAATAATTCAGGCAGTGATCAGAATCTCCTTTATTTCCATGAGAAAAATGTAGATGCTTGTTTTCTACTCAATGCACAGTGTTTTTATTTGGACAATCGTGTGAGGTAGCACACAACTGCCATGGTTTTATTTAGTATAGTTTGGCACCAGCTCCCCTTTACTCTGATCAAGCCTTTTAATTAAACTGACTACTATAATTCCTATGGAAATTAGTGTTTATGTTATTTTCCTGCTACAAAAGCATTTCTCTAGACCTTGTTTTTTTTTAATCCCAGGAGCACAAATTGGAATTTTTTTTCTGCTTGAAATGTAATTAAAAACTCATTTGATTACAATATTTCTGGCTCTGTTTTACTTATTAAATTCCTGTAATCAGTTTTCTTTTATGAAGCTGCTGGGAAATGATCTCAAAAGCAACACATTTTTCTCTTCCTTGGCAGGTTCCCTAGCATTTACTAAATTACATTCATAGCACCTGCCCATGATTCGAATCACTCCACCAATTTATCCCTTAAACCATTTAAGTTTATTTGGCATAGCCCCAAACAGCTTTCTTTCCTTTATCCTCGCTCTTTATTCTCCCTCTGGCTTCCTTTGTGTTGAATAAAAAATTGGGTGGGTGCTGAGTACATATTTCTCAGAATTCCTCTTTCTCTTTGTTTTATATTCTCCCGAAACACAGAATTGCCACACTAGAATATTGTTTTCCTCTGGCCAGGTGCTGGTTCTAGGCAAAGGCATCAAAACTTCTATCTTAAGGAATTAGTCTCACACTGTAACATTTGTTACATAAAGGCAGTTAACTGGGAGAATATGGAACTATTAAAATATTACTAAAGCAAGGGATTATCCCCAACCTAAATTCCATGGCTTATGGTGATTATGTGCAATGTGCCGTCCTCAAGAATTGCTTCTCGTATTTAGAAAAATACAGGCATTCCTAAAAGCTTGTCATCTGCGAATGACACCTATTGGGTGCTGAGAGGATGCTACTATTATCTGTGTAGTTCCACCTGCCCCTCACTTATCGAAAGAGACGGGGAAACAGCGCCAGTTGGATCACCGTCCATATGCACCGTCAGGGTTATGTTTGTGGGGCATCAGCCACAGGATGCCTGGCTGTCCCCTGTGGCGACCCTGCTGCTTGACTGCTCAGCCACTGTGGAAAGGCAGCCAGAGGCAGTGAGCGCACTACCTGGGGGTGGGGGTGGGGTTGGGGGTGGGGGTGGGGTGGCGTCTGTTTTACTCTTTGTTCTGGCTTTAGAATGTTAGTTCCTTATGCTGAACTGACATCTCTATCCCTGTAATTTCTACCTCATGGTTCTGTAATTCTTGGGGTGCTCTCTCTTTAAACTAGAATTTTCTTCAGCAGTGGAGGACTGCTGTACTGCTTCAAGTTAGAGTTGATGCTGACCTGAAAGCCCAACTGGGGTGAACTGTGTCTGCCTTGGGGCCACCATATTAATCTCGCTGGGGCTCCCAAGCTCCCTCCAGCTCCCTCCTGGCCCACCACAGGCAGGACCTGGGATACTCTCCCCACTAGGGGACACAGCCCAGCATCTGGTCATCAGGGTAGCTGAGGGCCGCCTCCCCCCGCCTGCTTCTTTCCTGATTCCTTTCACATCCCATTGTTGAACTCTCTTGTGACCAGCACATGTGGTTTAGTCCACATTTTGTTTGTGTTTTGAGTAAGTAACACATTCACATAGTTCTGTGGTAATGAAAGGGTACCAAAGGGCAGCATAAAACCTCCTTCCTCCCCTGCCTAGCCACTTAGTCTCCTCCCCTATAGGCAACAGATGTTATCGGTTTCTTGAGTATCCTTCAAGAAATATTTCCTGCATGTGTGTAAGTACATAAATATATTTGCCCCTTTTTACAAATGGCAATACAGTACACAAATTGACCTGCGCAAATTGAGCTTTTATTCTTAATATATCTTGGATAAAATCTCATGTCCCTGCAAAAATGAGGTTTCATATTTTATGCAACCTAGTGTTCCATTGATGTCAAAATTTGTTTAATCAGTTCTTTTTCTTTCTTTCATTTTTTTATTTTTATTTTTTGAGACAGGGTCTCACTCTGTCACTCAGGGTAGAGTGCAGTGGCATCATCATAGCTCATTGCAACCTCAAATTCCTGAACTCAAGTGATCCTTCTGCCTCAGCCTCCCAAGTAGCTGGGACTACAGATGCATGCCACCATGCTAATTTTTCTGTTTTTTTTTTTTTTTTTTTCTTCTTGTAGAGATGGGGTCTTGCTCTTGCTCAGTCTGGTCTCAAACTCCTGACCTCAAGCAATCTGCCCACCTCAACCTCCCAAAGTGCTAGGATTAGAGGTGTGAGCCACCTCACTCAGCCTAACAGTTCCTTTTTTGATGGAACCTAAAGGTTGTTTACATTAATATTTGGCCATTACAAATAATGCTGTCATGGATATTGTTGTAGAAAGCCACTCTGTAGATCTGGAGTTCATCAGAGGGTCAAATTCTAAAATTGGTATTGCTGGATCAAAGGGCATGTGCACTTGCATCTTGGTGGATATTATCAAATCAACACATACGATTTTGCTTAAGATATATAGCAAGATCTTTCTGTTAACCACACTATTAATAACAAGAAAGAGAAAACATAGAAATAAGAGTTACTGTTTAGACTTAGACTTATTGGTTGCTTACTTTGTGTCAGACTATAGTAAGTGCCTTATATACATTGTCATTTAATTATCTCAAGAACCATATGAAGTAGAAACTATTATCTTCATTTCTTATAATTGAGGAAACCGAGCTCGCTCATGGTCATTCAACTGGTAAGTGCAAGAACTGAAACTCTACTGAAGGGTTTCTCAGCCCCAGTCTGGATGATATTTTGGGTCAGATAATTCTTTGCTGTGGGGGCTCTCTCATGCATTGTGCTCCCCAAGTTGTGCCAGCCACAACTGTCTCCAGATATTGCCAAATGTCCTCTGGGGGGCAGAATCACCCCGGCTGAGAACCACTGCTCTGGTGCCTCTAGGAGTTACCTGTCTCCATCAGGTCTTAAATCAACTCAGCTTACCCTCAAAGAGAAGGAGGAATGAAAGTAACTAGCTATAGTCTGAACCCAAACAGCATAACTGCTAGCAGAGAAGGAAAGATTTCCTTCTGGGACCAAATACATTCCCCCTCTTCACCTCCTTTTTCTGAGGACACGTAGGAGAAGTAAGAGGCGTTTCTATATATTGAGCATTCACTGTGCTGGACTAGGTCTATGGGCTTAGAGTCATTATCTCATAAAATCTTCATAGCAGTCCCACTGAAGCAGGTATTTTTATCATCTCCACTTTACAGATAAGGAGGTTCAGTTAGGTTAAGTGCCTTGTCTATGGCCATTTAGTGAAAGATGGAACCAGGATGTTTACCTGAGTCTTTCTGACTCTAAAGCATTGTGTAAAAAGCTCCTTACCTAGAGAACTAGTCTTTCTTCACCACCCAGCTTTCACTCTACCTTCCCTGTGAAACCTTCTCTGGTCTTCTGGTGTAGAATCAGGACGGCGCTCTACTTAGGCAGGTCTGTGGCACGTCCTCCATCTCTCCAATCATAACTATCACACTGAAAATGTCCTTGTATTTTTTTCCCAAAACTTTAAAGATATTATCTTCTGGATTGTACTTTTGTTTCTTTATACATGTCCTCCCCCCCCCCCCCCCCGGCTCCTTTTAAGATTTTCTCTGAATCAGTGGTTTTAAGAAATTTGATTCTGATGTGTATTGGTGTAGTTTCCTTCATGTATCTTCTGCTTAGCTTCATTGAGAATCTTGGTTCGCAAGTTTATTTCTACGACTCTGTCTTCAACTATTTTTTATGTCTGTCCTTTCCCTCTGGGATTCTAAGTATACGTATTTAGCCATTGGGTGCTGCCTCCCAGCTCAACGGATGCTCTGCTCATTTCAGTCTTTTCTGTAGCTGAGTTTCATTTTGGATGGTTTCTGTTGCTACATCAGTGAGTTTTTCTTCTGCAGTGCTTAATCTTCTGTGAGTCCCATCTCCTCTATTTTTTTATCTTAGAAATTATAGTTTTCATTTCCAGAAGTTTGAGTCTTTTTAATATCTTCCATGACTCTGTTTATCATGCTCAATCTTTCTCTACCTTCTTAAACATATAACACATAAAAACTGTCTTAATATCCTTCTCTACCAAGTCTATGATCGGTATCATCTCCGAATCTGTCTTGATTGATTTTTCTCATTATTCTGGGTCAAATTTTCTTGCGTCTTTGCATGCCTGGTTATTCTTGATTGGATATCAGACATTGTTAAGTTTATATTGTTGGGTGCTGAATTTTTTCCCCTCATTTCTTTAAACATTTTTCAGTTTTTTTCTGGAATGTATTAGGTTACTTGGAAATAATTCAATCTCTTCGAGGCTTGCTTTGCAGCTGTGCTAGGTGGGTCCAGAGCATCCTTTTGTCTAGGACCAACTGGGCCCCACTACTGAGGCAGTGCCCTTCTGAAGACTGTACACCATGCCTCATGCAGTTCGAGGTTTC
The DNA here is from genome assembly GCF_040939455.1 of Microcebus murinus. Taxonomy (NCBI): domain Eukaryota; kingdom Metazoa; phylum Chordata; class Mammalia; order Primates; family Cheirogaleidae; genus Microcebus; species Microcebus murinus. Next base: position 55,157,827 of record NC_134111.1, read on the forward strand.
TCTGTGGTGCTCTGGCTGGCAGGAGCATGGGCTGTCCTGCAGTCTGTGTAACCACTGAGGATTATTCTACTTGCTCCTTTTGCTTGTTCTTTTTTCTGCCTTGGAATTTTCCCCATACGGATACGGTGAATAGTCCTAAGCTGAAGACTCAAAGTGCCACCTGCAGCTCTCTGGAGCTCTCTTTCTGTGCAGCCCTCTATTCTCTGCTGCTCTTTCCTGGAGACTCTAACCTTCTGGCCTTCCCCAGACTCCTGTCTCTGCCTCCTTAACTAGTGAGATCACTGGGCTGCTCCTGACTTCCCCATCCCCATGCCATGGCCTGGAAATTCTCTCCAGGAAGAAAGCTGGGACAACTGCAGGAACCACAGCATTTATTTCCTTCACTCAGGAATCACCATATTGTGCTGCCTTTTGTCCACTGTCTGAAAACTGTTTTATATATTTTTCAGGGTTTTTTTTTTTTTTTTGGCCTTTGTCACTCAGTCGTGGGCAGCTGTGGGGGTCCATTATCATTAATCTTAAACAACGTTGTCTTGCCCACTATCCCAAAAGCCCAGGGAGAGAATGGAAACAGGATCTTTGATCTTTGTAGTCTCAGTGCCTAGCACAGTGACCGCAGGACGCAACAGCCTCTCCTCCACTCCTCCCGAGGAACAGTGGCAGTGAGGGCTGGGACGGCTGCCGCCGGCTAAGAGTGGGGCCAGGATGTTCTGACCTGCCACACGATCCTGCTGTAACAACAAACCAAGAATGACCCACATGAGAAATGAATATATTCTCTCTTATTACTGTTATTCCTGGGACCTTTCTTGTTTTTATCAGTTCACCAACCTGCTGGGAGCCAGATTCTGGCCATGCTTTCCCTCTGCCATCAAGATCCACATCTGCTATCCTCTGGCTCCGTGTGTGCTTATTAGTTGACCACAATCACTCCTGGGGACTCAAGTGCTGGATAGATGGGGCAGATGTGGGACGAGGGAGAAAGCAGAGAGAAGCCACACTCTTAGAAAAAGTGAATGTTCCCATACTATGTTGTTGGAAGAGGGCATAGAGTAACCCCACCAGATTAAAGCCAGATTTGTCTTTGAACCTGAAAATGTCCAACTGTGCCATTAATACCTTTTAAAGACTCAGAGGAAATTGTCTGAGCTGACTATTCATTTATATATATTTTTTGAAAAGGACAAAGAGAGAAGATGGTTTTGGCCTCCTGTTGTTGATTTATATTTCCAAAGTTGCTAGCAATATCACTTAGTATTTTCTGTCTTCCCTCACCCCAGGCTTACCCAAGAAAAATAATCAGAAACCAAGTGATATAATACATGGCAAAGGGGAAAGAATTTAGAGTATTTTTCTTAAACATCAATTTTTTAAAATGAAAATACAAAGTTAGACTTGGAATTTATCTCAAATATCTGTTTGAGGCAATATCCCTGTTATAAGGACACAATCACTTTACTACCATGGTTATTTCCTTTCTGAATGAAAATGTCAAAAAGCTCATTTGGGGGCTGGCATTTTGAAATGGAAAATCATTGACGATAAGACCAGCTGCCATCATCTCTGCTCAGTCTCTTCAACAGGAGGGGCAAGAGAACAAACAAGTGGTGAAATGCTCTTCAATTCACATGACTGACCGGTCACAGGTGAAAATATTAATAGTATCTTCAAGAAACACAGGAGCTTTCTATTCAAGGCACGTAACCTCAGAGAGAAGTGGCCAATTGTGGGAGCATGTCCTAACTTTTAAATTAGTGAACTGTTGAACTGCTAACACCTCTTGGTTCCCAAAGGTTAAGATTATTTGTGATTTAGTCTGACATATCTCTGGATTTTACATGCCACACTGCAGTGATGCAGTTGGCTAGGAATTGTATTTGGCTTGCCAACCTCTACCCTTCCAAGAGCTGTGAAGGCCAGAGACATGGTGGATTCATTTTCTAGAACTGAACACCTCACCTTCCTTCAAACCTTCCTCTCAGGTTTACTCTCCCAGGGAACTGAGCACTATCAGCCACACAGTTGCCCAACCCAGAAAGCTATAGGTCACCCATGACATCTCCCTCTGCCCCTACATCTGGTCTATCGCCAAGGCCTGTCAATCCTACTTCCTGGGTATCTTAGTATGGCAGTCTACTTGCTGCCTTTCCAACCCTGGTTCAGACTATCATCATCCTACCAAATGTTTTAAATCTGTACAGCCTCCTCACTGGTCGCCAGCCTTCATCTTGGTCCTGTCCCATCATCTCTTCACGTTGAAGCCACCATAGAGTGGTTGATTGAAAACACACGCCCAAGCTCACCATTCTCTGCACCTTTCTATGGCTGCCATTTGATATGAATATGCTCAGCGTATCATGTTCCAATCCCTCAGCATGGCCTATAAGACCTTATCAGAAAAGGAGAATTGTAGTAAAAGAGCGTGCAATCCAGAAACAAAACAAAACAGAAACAAACTCATAAAATCTGATGAAAAACTAGAGGTATAGTACAAAAACAGAACTTCAAAATGCCAAAATAATCTCATCAAGTTTTCCAGAAAACCGGAAATACACATCTTCCTATGCATTTGAACATTTTCCTGAATTTAAAAAAAAAAGTCTCGGCGGCACGTGGTGTGCTTGGCAGGGAGAGCTGCAGTGCTGGTTGCTACATGTGAGAGCAGATGGAGCTGGCTGCGGGTCCAGATGGGAGGCAGCAAACAGACTCCTCCTAAACCTCACTCCTTCCCTCCCCAGTTCAATGGCTTTTGAAACTCAAGGTTGTGTAAAAATTAATTTGCATTAAATTGCTTAAGATAATGTATTACCTACCATAGAAGGCTTCCAGCAGTTTTTAAAACTTGCTTCGAAAAACAAATAATCAAACAATAATGGTGAACACAGAAGCAAGCCAACACTTCTTTGGATAAATGTTTTAAACATTCGCGTTAAAGAGACTAGCATTACAACACATCTTTTTTCTGTTATTTGCTAAGTTGGAAAATTAATAATAATTATTTACATAGGTTACACATATAACTGTGCCAAGCACTGTGATATATTGGTGCTTCATTTATTTTTATTTATTATTATTTTTTCTTTTTGACAAACTTTATTAAATCTTGTATTGGTAATGGGGTATCTCTTACTGCATTCTACAATCCCAGGATTCAAGGGGGTGGTAAAGTGGCAATGGTGAATTTGGGTATCTGGTCTCCCAAAAGTGCCTGCCGCTCTACCCCTGGCTCTGCAATGGCTGCCAGGCGGATCACCCCTCCACTGGAGCCATCCGCTCCATGGCCAAAGCCAGAGCATTGGCAGTGAGTTGCTGACACTCTTCCTTGGTCCTGCCTTCCCGGTAGGTAGCATCGACATAGCCATAGATACAGGAGCTCACAGAGCCTCCGATGGCAAAGGACTGCTGTACCGTCATACCCACCATGGGCACTGGATACCCCTGCCCTCCTTCTTGAGGATCCCAGCCAGCAACAATAATTCCCGCCATCAGGTCTTCCCGGTACCTGTAACACATCTCTTTCAAGAGGCTGGCTGCTGTGTGCACCAGTGGAGGCTCATTCAGTTCAGTGCTGTGGAAGCCAAGCTGGTAAGTGACAGCATCAGCTACAGCTTGGGTATCAGCTGCTGAGCCTGAGCGGCAGCAGAAAATTCCATCATGAATAGGAGTCAGCTTGTCAGTCACTCGATTGGCGATGTATGACCCAGTGGTTGTTATGGAGCGGTTGTTATCCGCCCCCAATACCGCGCCCCTTCAAATTGGACGGCCATGATAGTGGTCCCCGTGGAAACTTCAGCATTTTCCCAGTCTGGAGTGATGGCCTCCGGCCCCCAGGCCGGTGCCGGCCCCACTCCCCAAGCAGCTACCAAGGTGGCCGCCATCTTCCTCTTCCGGTGCTGCCTCAAAGCAACTCTGCTTCATTTATTTTTATCTCATTAAATCCTCAAAACAAAACCAGATGAGTGAGGTATGTCCATTATGAGCCCATTTTAAAGATAAGAAAATCAGGCTCCGAAAGGCTCTATAATTTGCTTGGGGACTCAGAGCCATGGTTTGGACCCAGGTCTCTCTGATTCTAGAGCCCATGTTGGTAACCAACTACCATGTATGTAATGTTAGCACATGATTTTGCATAGGGCAGCCCTGCTGGTTAGAGTTATGAATGAAAAGTGAATTTCCAGACAGGAATATTGTTTTTCCATCCTAAGGAATATCTGATTAGCCAATAAATGTTTTCCCCTTAACAGACTCAAATGCTACTGTGGTTGCAGCTGTGTTCATATCACTTAGGTCTGTAGAGGACAAAATTGGTCAGAGGGGCAAGTAAGAGGTAGAGTCACCCTGGAAAAGAGTGGACAGGGTTCAGGGCTGCCCAAATATAAGGCTGAAGTTTGGAAAAAAGACCAAGGGTGGCCCAAGGAGAGGCAAGGATGACATAGTGGGGTCACAACAGCTGAGGATCTGAAATATATATTATTTGTTGAGTTCTTCTCAGGCTACAACACAATGGAGTTTAAAGAGCTCTATCCTTATAACTTCTTCCTTCTTTGGGGACATGGTTATTTATTCTTCCAATTGTGGTGTCTCTAGAAGAGTTTGCTAGTTGCCTGCCCAATATGCATTTTAACCTCCCTCGAGTTTAGGAGTGGCCAGGGAGATAGAAGTAGAATTCATAAAGTAGAGGCCCAGGGAAAATTCTTTAAAGGGGCCTTATTCTGCTAAGAGGTGCATTCTTTTGCCCTTGTCCCTATCTATCTCTTGCTGTTGGAATATGAATATAATGGCTGGAGCCACAGTGGCTATCTTGTGACTATGAAGCAAACTTGACTATGGCAGCCATATGCTAAGAAAAAGGCTGGGTTTCTGATGGTTATGGAGCTGCCATATCAGAGCAGTACAGAATTGGCTTCTCTAGATTATTTCCATATTTTACTAGTAGCTGAATTCCTAATTGAGAAAATTGATGTCATATTGTAGGACTCTATTTTTCTGACTATTTGTACAGGCGGCAGAGTGTTTTAGGCATCTTGATACTTGAACAAATTGATTCCCTGTGTTGTGTGTATATGTGTTATAAGTTAGCTTTTTTTTTTTGGTAATGGTTATAAGTGAACTCTAGTAGACAGCAGAGGCTATACATTGTCCCTTTACCCTTCTCTGGTAACAGAATCCATTTCACATGCTCAGATTAAATCAGGCCTGACCAGCAGGAGTGTCCCTGTGATTTGCTTAGGGATTGGCATCGGGCACAAGCTAACCCAATCAAAGGTCTCTTGGGGTTTTACATGGAACTGTTGGAAATGAGGCTTTCTTTTTCTTTTCTTTTTTGATATGATAATAGCTATGACAAAGGTGTAACCTCTGAGCTGCCAAGAATATCTTAGAGCTTGGGCCTCAGGGGTCTAAGAGTCAAGGACTGGCTAGCAGCTACCTCCCTTCTCCTTGAACCCCCAGAGTCTGCCCAACAGAAGGGGCAATTTCCTTTCCTTTTAAAAGGTTCACATTCTTAGTCTGTCATGTTATGGGGACTCGGCAAACACTAATGGAGGGTGCCAACTCCCTTGGTGGCAAAGTTAACAAGCCTATGGAATCTGTGGCTTCCAAGGAAGGTATACTCAAAGGAATCAGGTGGGGGCATCCATTTCATTTGGATTTTCTCTATGGTCCAGGTGAACTCAGATAGACAGAAAACAGCCATTAGTTGTTATTTTCTCCTTAGTGGGAATTCAGTGTTACACCATGTTTATCACAGAGGGTGAGTTGCTTTTTCCAAGTGGAAAAACTATTTTTCTATATGTGGTATTTACTCTGTGGCTCTGTTACTATTCAGTAGTGACAGTAAGGCTGTGTGAGGTATTTTGCAAATGCCAAAAAATATTGTCAGATTATCCTGTTTTGTTAGCAGTATATGAGATCTTAAAATCTAAAAAATGTGAGACTGTTACCCAAATAGCAGAAAAGATGACAAAGCCACAGAGGTACTGCTTAGTAAGCAAGTTCATTAGACTCTAAGGCAAGAATGATTCAGATCCGCAATTAGAATTTTAAGGGCATAGTCTACCTAAGTTACAAATGGAGACGATGTTTGTAGCACCAATGTCTAATCTTCTGTGAGACAATTATAGTGCTAATAGTAAGTTAGAAAGAGATCATATTCTTTCAAGGTTTGAAGCAGATTAGCAGTGCAAGTAAAAATGAAAGTGCAACAATGCGTTATAGCAGTTTTCTCTCCCACTTTCCATTTCTTTCCTGACCTCTCAGGTTACTTGTGTTGCTTATTTTATTTATATGCTCAAGGGATTCCTGTGTGGCAAATGATATTTACAAGTGACCTAATAAATTAATGAGGCAGGAATTTTAGTCTCCTTGGATTAATAGCATTGTTATTTCCATAATATAGGGCAAGTATCTTAAACTCAAATGCCCACAGGGCCAGGACAGTGAAGTTAATGAGGGAAGTAGGCTGCATGATGTATAGTTGGGAGCGGTGGGGACCGCGGCAAACTAGACATTTTACAATTTAAAAAGTGTGTTCGACTCAACGAAACATGTCTGTGAGCTGAATCTATTCTTTGGACCAACTATTTGCTTGCTGTAATAAAGAGTAAAACACATCTTGCTAAAATAAACTAACTACTGAGTATTAAAGGTAACCTGTTCCAGGTGCCATTCTGGGAACTCTCCACGTATGAGCTGATTAAACTTCGCAACAGTGCTGTGAGATAGGTATTATTGACTCTGTTTTGACAGAGGAGGAACCTGAGATTGGGGAAATTAAGTTAAAAGAGCCAAAGTTTACATGGTTGAGTATATAGCAGAGCTGAAATGTCAGTCCAGGCCTGACTGACATGGTGTCTTCACATTAGAGATCACAACTGAAACATTGGTAACAATAGGTGTCTCACACCTTACTGCAGTGTTGAGGACAATGATGAAACCTTTTTGTTCTAGTGTCCCTGACACTGGTTCAGGACAAATTCACCGGAGGGTGGAGGCCTCACTAAGTAAGGAAGAAATACCACCTCCCAAACAAAAGGTATAGACAGAGAATCTTCCATGACTCGTCTACTCTACCCTGCCCTGGGAAAATAAAACAAGGATTTTAAGTAGTGAGTGACAGACAGGCCTAAAGATAGCTCATTTAAATGGGAGCAAGGAGAACAGTTTCTTCTGTTATAACGAGCCCCTCTAGGATACTGTCCTTGGTTATCCTGTTGGTTGGGTTTTCAGAGCAGACTGGTAGCTAATCAATCATGTTCATTGTGTGGGCAACTTTTGACTCGGAAGGAATGGCCACTGACCCAGAAGCCACAGCCTTTGATGAATGGGGCTTCATATAAGAGGTGGTTGGAACATGTAACTAAACTGCCGCCACATGGTGATAATCCACCTTTCCACATGCCAGAATGTTTTCTGGTAAAACTATGCCACCTGAGATTTTACAGAAATATATAAAAATCTATTATTTTTTCAAAGTTCAGTGTGTAAAAAAGGCCATTTAAAAGTTTTAGTTTGTTGTGCTGCAAACATTCATTCACCATATATTTATTTTGTGCTCTTCTTATGTCTTGAGTCCTAGGAGTCCCCCACATAATGGAGAGGGTGCCTGGGTGGGAGAGGATTCTACGAATACAGAATTGCAAATCCATGTCCTTGGTGTGATTGGTAAGGAACTATAAGACCTCGAAGAATGAATTCTAAAATACTCTATTAGCATTTGCTCAATTTTTTTTTTGCTTATATTTGAGAATCCCCAAAGAGGCACTAGGCTAATCATATGCAGTGATGAACTGCTTAGTGAGTACCATGCAAATCTGATGATTACTGAGCATTTCTTATGAGAATTTAAAGGTGGTCCTGATGCTTAGCCCCAATCAGTGCTCATATTTGAGACAGGGAGATGGCTTGAGAGCTGTCAAGCCCCTACATCCCCACGCCCCAGATCTACAGAGGACTACACCCAAAGCATCCAGGAGAAATGCTTCGTTTTTAGGTAAAGATCTACGAGGATAAAAATGCTCTGTTATTTTAGTGATCTCTCTATATATGGTAAGGGAACCTTCTTTTCCTTAATTTTACAACCTAATAAAGAAAGTGAGATTTTTGAGATAGAGAATAAAAAGAAAAGAAAAGGGAATATTTACATATATCACTGGGTATATGTCTGAGGAAGATGCTGTATCATTAGGCGGCCTTCTCTTTGTCCATAGAAAGGGGCCAATCTGTCTACTGTAAGACCTGGTTGGCTCTTTTTTAATTACATTGCTAACTCCTTAAAAGGATAAGATATAGGAAAAGTTTGTATGTGTAGGGAAAGCAGGACCAATATCCCTAATAGTTTTATTACATTTCTGAAGTGCAGTTTAAGAGAGGAAACTAAGAATTTTATGAATAAAACCTCCTAATGGGCAATATTTTCTATTTCTTAAAAGTTGTAAAATTCTATATTAATTTATTTTTCAGACATTGACCATCTAAAATTAAATAAGCTACTTATAGAAAGACAAACTGAATTTGTTTTTGAACTAAATTATAAAGCTTATATGGAAAAATAAACAAGAATACCTAGAAAACACTGAAAAAGAAGAGTAATGAGAAAGTCGAAACTAGTCTTACCAGATATTAAAATATACTATAAAGTGATATTAATTAAAATAATATGACTAAGTAGATAAGTCAATAGAATAGTATAGAAAGACTAAATGTAGGCCCAAATTTAAGGGAATTTAGTATATGATAACAGTCACATTCAAATCATAAGGAAAAAGATTAGTCAAAAACTGATATAAAGAAAACTGGGTAGCCTAAAAAATAAAGTTGGATTCCTACCTCACGCTTTATAGTAAAACAAACCAAACCAGAAGAATCAAAGCTTCAAATATAAAAAAACAAAACTGTAAAACACTAAAAGAAGTTCTGAAAAAATTTGTTTAATTTTATAGTTTTGAATGGAAAAGTCATTATAATAAGTATGACACAAAATTCAGAGCCATGAAAGAAGATTCATGAATTTGACTATGTAAAATCAACATATGTATAGCATAAACAAAGTGAAAAGATAAATGACAAACTGGGAAAAATATTTGCCACTTTTCCTATGGATAAAGGTCAATTTCTTTACTTTTATAATGAGCTCTTCCAAATCAACAAGGAAAAGACCACTTACCCAATAGAAAAATAGGCAAAAATATGAACAGTTTACAGAAAAAAAATACAAATGGCTTCTAAGTGAGTTAAATCTATACTAAAACTATAATCATATTCATTTCTAATGCAGAAAGTATAAATTAAAACTATAACGAGATAGATTCTGCACTTACTACATTAGCAAAATTCAAGAAATTTGAGAACACACTGTGTTGGTAAAGGTATGGAGCAATAGGCACTTCAGATGTTGCTGCTGGGAATATAAATTGGTTCAAATTCCACAGAGAGAAAGTTGGCAATAGCCATCAACATTTCAAATTTCCATACTCCAATTGCCCAGTAATCCCATTTCTGGGTATTTATCCTATAAACAAAGTGTGAAAATTATGTACTTCCAAGGATATTTATTGCACATTGTTTACAATAGCAAACTATTAGATACAGCATCAATGTGTATAAATAATTAAATAATTAATTATTGGCTAAATAATTATTGGTTAAATAATTTATTCTCTACCTTTAAAATTGAATACTATGCCACCAATAAAAAAGAATGAGATAGCTTATGTGTGGAAACTGAAAAGGAATAATCTAGAAAATGTATTAAGTGTAAAGAAGCAAGGTATGGGATAAGCACTATGCTCATATATATGCACATGCACATACATATATATGAGCATAGTACATATAGATACGTGTATACACACTGTATGTAGAAAACAAGGTATAAACATTATGTGTAAAAAACTGCAAAAACACTGCATTTATGCTTTCATATAAACTGTCTTGAGAGGCACACACAGAAATTGGTTAACAGTGGGAGTAGAATTGGGTGACTGGCAGACAGGAGCGTGAGGGAGGATCACTTTTCTCTGATATGTTTGTGCCTTTAGTACATTTTGAATTGTGTTCGCTGAGTGTGCATAAACTATTTAGCAATGAAATATTTTATTTAAAAATCTAACATGAACTGATAAAGGAACTAGCCATATTTGGTCATGTATTGTAATTATTTAATGAGTCATCTGATTGTTAGCAGTTAGAGAAGGCTTGCAAGTACAAGGACAACAAAGGGAAATGCTTATTTCCATAAAGATCAAAATAATTTAGTGCTTTACCACCATAATTCAACGTTATTTTAATATCTTCATGTATGTTGCAATGATATTGTGTACCAACATCCCCCAACCCGCTGCCCACCCATCCACGTCACAAATAAGGGCTGACTACCTCATTGCCCCTCAACATTCCCTCTGAAAAGCGATCAATGTCCCCTGCCTGGCCATTAAATAGATTTTGAAAAACTCTTCAATCCGTATCAGTCTCATATCCTTATTGAGTTCCTCAAATTTGCCCTCAGCTGGGAATTCCGCAGGCCACTGTGATTCTGTTGTGCTCACCACTCATTTGAAGGGTCCCATCCATCATCATTTCTAGTCCTTTTCTGATGCAATGTAGCTTGTTCTTTGTCTTTCTTAAAAACTGAATAGCTGTTAAATTATCCATTTATCTTCCTTCAGATTTTCTGTTCAGTTTCTCAGGCCCTCGCAGGGCTGTCTTTTCTACCTTGTTTGCTGACTTTTCATTCCATTTCCCCCGTTCTTGGAGGCATCGTGGTTCACCATGCTGTCCTTCAAAACACACTGAGTTCAGTCTGCTTTCTGCTTGTTTGAAAGCAAGCAGAACTTGCTAACCACGTGGATTTCCTTTGACAATTTTGCCCCTCCAGGCTAGCCTTGAACACTTTGAGATAACATACTTCATACTTTATACGTAGATGGTAGGGTATTTGGGGTCTTTTGGCACAAACCCTAAACAGAAGAAAGATCAAAAGTCTCGGGTTCTAAACCCAGCTCTGCCACTCTTAAGTCGGGTCACTTGAAAGTGACATCTCAGGGTTTTGCTTTCCTCACCTATAGGCGATCTGCAAGTAGCTCCTAGTTAAACATATTAGTATTAAAATAGCACATTGCTTCTGTTAAAGGTGACTCAGTAAAGGATATGAGGTTTATATGATGCTAACACTGGCAAATACACGGTCTCAGGTGACAGGAGGGCATACGCGTTAGAAGCTGCAGATTTCGACGCATGGAGAATCTAAGCCCTGCCACTTGCTGTGCACTCTTGGGTAAGTTACAGAAACTCTGTAGCCTCCGTTTCCACATCTGACAAATGGGATAATTATAGTGTCTAACTTGATATTGCTAGGACAATTAAATCAGATAATGTTTGGAAAGTCCATCTTGAGCGCATAGCGAATGCTCAAGAAAAGTTATTGTAGACTCACCGTATCTTTGTGAGACAGGCAGCTGGGCTATTATTATCCAGATTTACAGCAGAGATACTGAGGTTTAGAGATGATATTAATGATAGCAGTAACGACTCACGTGTTGGAGGGCTTCAACATACAATATTTACTCTTCCTAAAGCATGTCGACATACTTCACCTCCCTTGGATCAGACTCTTGGAAAAGTTGATATTATCTATCATCAATTCCATTTGCTTCAAGAAAAAAGTCACTTTGTAAGGCTAAAGACTTTTAAAAAGTAGCAGAGGGAAGCTACTTTCAGCCAAACCTATTAGCCAGTAGTGATCAAAAGGAGAAAGCTGAGGGTAGCGGGCTTTGGGTTTATGAGTGTGGAGGGCAGGTTTGAAAGAGGACACATAAAATCACTCAGCCCTCATTGTCTCCTCTTAGGCCCTCATCTTAGGTCTTTTTTTCTCTTTCCCGCTGGCTCTTTCTTTGTATGTTTCTGTTTCTCTATTTCTCCTTTCCCCTGTAGGTTTTTCAGCCATTTTGTAGCACCTGTAGCACTGAGACCTTAGACCACGATCTATTAAGTCAAGGACTTGGAGAATAATTTTTCCTTTCCTGCTATTTCATGGTTCTGTAGCTCATCCCGCTCTTTGCTTGTAGGAGGTATTGGTTCTGATGCTGACACTCCCCTAATTCACTGGGGGTGATTCTGAGCAGCAAGGATAACCTCCCTAGTTTCTCGTCCGTGAAATAAAGGCAGAAATGCTAACATCCGCCACAGGGCAACTCAGGAACGATAGGTTATTTCAGGGCACCCTGAAAGCACAAGATGCTGGGGGAATGCAAGCTCTTACTAGTAGCAACTGATAACCCAATCTTCCCTGTTCCTGTCACTCTCGTGCACTTGCTGTGTTGCTGAGGCAGCCTCCTGGGGGCTCCTAGCAGCAGGATAACAAACTTACACACTGTGGCTGCAGCTTGGATGAGGGAGGAGGTTGGTAGCATTTAGCTGGGCTGGGCATTGTGATGAACAACAGAGACAATGGATGCAAATAATTAAAATGTGCTAATAAAGCAACCCACAGAGCATCCTGAAGGCTGAAATATCTACCTCCTGGGGGCAAACAGAGGTTTTACATGGAGCCTGTCATCTGAGCAGTGTTTCCACATAAGACTAGGAGTTGCTTGGGGAGAGGAGGGAAAGGTAGGCCTGCAGAGACGGCTGTGTGAGAAAGGCACTGGGCGTGGAACATTAGTGAGGTAGCAATTTGGGAAATGGCAGGTGGCCAGTCATGGCAAGAGCAGAGGGTATGAAGGAAGGAGAGAGAGGAGGTGGGACAGGAAGGTCGAATGTGCCAGCTTAGATTTTTTCCCTCTAGTAATGGGGAGGGAGGGCCTGCATGGGGAGGGACTTTAAACAGGTGGGTGATACCATCAGGTCTGCTTTAGGATGACAGCTCTGGTGGTCACATGGTGCTTGGAGGATGGGATTGTGGGGGTGAGACTGGGGAGGGGCTGCTGAGTGCAACAAGGGTCTGAGTGGAGGCAGCTGGCAGTGGGACAGTCATGAGGACCCTACTAATGTAGGGGACCCAGACGAAGGAGAAAAATCATGATGTGGCACCTAGAAAATAATAGAGGAGAAGAAAACCCCAGGCATTTTGGGTCTCGTTTTATAACGTATTTCTTATTTTTTTGATGGTATTAGAGGTTTTTTTTCAAGTTGTCTTCTTTTTTCTACCTTTACTGTAAGCTCTGAATTCCCTTTTCTTTCATGATTTAGATTTGCTTCTATTCTTTTCTATTGGAGGCTGCCCTCAAACATTCTGTGCTCTTATCTGTTTGCATATATGTAAACGCAAGACACTGCAAGACTTATTCAAGGCAGCACATAAAGGGGGAGGTGGGCAGGCAAGTGGCAGAGCTGTGATTGTCAACTGGTAGGCCCATTTTAAGGGCATCCTGCAGGGAGTTGATTCGTTGAGGGACTCCCAAGTGCAGGTGCATGCAAATCTTTTCTCTGAGGCTGTTCTGTTTCCCTAGAGAAGAATCCAGCGTTCTGCTTCTGGGGCATCTAGCTGCCGGCATCCCAGGTGCAGAGTAGGAGGGCATCTGGGGGTCCAGCCAGTCATTCCACAGACTTTTAACTTGAGCTACGAGTTCTCTCCATTAGTGCTCCGAGAGAAGAGCTCTCTGGTCTCTCGACATGGCAGCAGTTGCAGAGGCTGTTTGCCTGGCAAAACAGTGGGTTGTGGGAGGTTCCTGAGACCCCATTTGCTGACTTTCAACCTTTCCAGCCTCATGCCTCAACCTCACTGTTGTGAATTGAATCGTGTCCTCCTGAAAGATATTCTGAAGTCCTAACCCCTGTACCTGTGAATCTGACCATATTTGGAAATAGGGTCTTTACAGATATCATCAAGGTAAAATGAGGTCATATTGGATTAAGGGGGACCCTAATCCAGTGGTTGGTGTTTATAAGAAGGTGATATGAAAACAAGAGACACAAGGAAGAATGTCATGTGAAGAAAGGCAGAACTTAGAGTGATGCATCTACAAGGCAAGGAACGTCAAGGACTGCTGGCAACCACCACAAGCTGGGAGACAGGCATGGGGCAGATTCTCCCTCAGAGCCTTCAGAGGGGACCAACCCTGCTGACACCTGAATTCTGGCTTCCAGAACTGTGATGGAATATATTATAATTTTTTCACCAGATTCTAGCATTTTAATATGGATTCATGATGGCAGTTTTTGAGCTCATAAAATACATATCGATAGGGATCGATTAAGTACTACTGTATAAAGAATGAGGTGTTTTTTTTTTTAAGTTGCATGAAATAAAAAAATTAAAGTCCATTTTATTTATAAGAAAATGTACAGAGCAGGTTGCTTTATCAGGTCAAACTCCTTTTTGGAGGTAGAAGATTCTCTACAAAATCCAACATCCTGGAGCATTAGGTACTCAGGAAGAACTCTGAGATGTAGCCAAGGGTATGTACCTGCCAATATCATGCATGATGCAGGAAGTGACATGAATTTAACTGCTCTTCTATTAATGAGCCCTCTCCACTATCCCACACTTCATCCTACACAGCATATTATTATCATATTTGATGTTTATACTGATAACCAACTGTTAAGCAATGGAGGATCTAAAAATTCTTCTAAGTCAAAGAAAGATTACCTTTTAATCATGATAAATCTAGTATATTTCAATGTATCATAATTTTTTGAAATAATATGTATATAATGTATGATATAATTTCTTGAAATCTCTTCATGATATATGCTAGCTCAATCTATTAACTTTGAACACCAAATTAACTAGATGACTACATTTTCTGGCAATGGTGGATAAAAGAAAATTTAATGCATTTCCAAGCTGAAAAAGTCAAAGCTCTGAAAAATGCAAGGCATAACTGGTCTTTTACAATAGAATTAAGGGCCAATTCAACCATGATGAGAACTAAACCATTTTCTAAAAAGATATCATAGGCCATATACTCAAGATTATGGGCAGGAATATAACAGTGCGTACTCTGATGAAAGGTTTTATATACAGTCATGTGCCGTGTAATGATGTTTCGGTCAATGATGGAGCACATATGCTACCATGTTCTCATAGATTGCAGTACTATAATTTTACTGTACCTTTCCTATGTTTAGATATGTTTAGATGTGCAAATTCTTAGCATTGTGTTACAATTGCCTACAGTATTGAGTGCAGTAACGTGTTGTACAGGTTTGTAGGCTAGGAGCAATAGGCTATACCAGGGGTCCTCAAACTTTTTAAACAGGGGGCCAGTTCACTGTCTCTCAGACCGCTGGAGAGTGTGGGCTCGGGACAAGTCAGCTGCTAAGCAGGACAGGCAGAGGCGGCAAAAACACCTGGAGGGCTGGATAAATGTGCTAGGCAGATGGCTTGTGGCCCGCGGGCCATCGTTTGAGGACACCTGGGCTATACCATCTAGCCTAGGTGTGTAATAGGCCATCTAGGTTTGTGTAAGTACATTCTTTTCTTTTTTTTTATTTTAGCATATTATGGAGGTATGTGTAAGTACATTCTATGATGTTCATACAATGACAAAATCACCTAATGATGCATTTCTCAGAACATATCTTGTCATTAAATGATGCATGACTGTATTTGCAGGTGATCACTTAAAATGATATTATAACCTTACTTTGTACATTCCATTGCTTATAATTAATTCTTCGGGATGCATCTCATCATTCACAATTCTGCTTCATTCATTCATTTGTTCAACAAACATTTACTCAGCAGTTTTCATGTGGTAGGCACTGTGCTAGGTGCCAGGAATACAGTGGTCCCAAGAAACCAGTCTAATGGGGAAGAGGAACAGACAGAAAGATGATCACAAAACAGAGTTTCATGTGTGATTATAAAGAGGTGAAGAGAGTGCCACGGAATGTCAAGGAGTAAAGGTTTCTCAGAAGAAGTGACAGTTTGGCTGATGTCTTCCAGGCAGAGAGAACGAGGCTGGCATAGGTAAATGCCAGGGAA
The DNA here is from genome assembly GCF_040939455.1 of Microcebus murinus. NCBI lineage: Eukaryota > Metazoa > Chordata > Mammalia > Primates > Cheirogaleidae > Microcebus > Microcebus murinus. The sequence continues at coordinate 55,173,755 of NC_134111.1, forward strand.
GATGGACAAAAGGGTTAGTAGGTCCTATGCTTTGGGGCAAAGGGTGTCTGGGCGAGGAAGAGGGAAGGATGACAGATGAGGCTTTGAGGTGTGGCTTCAGAATGAATGAGGGGGCCCTGGAATGCTACACCAAGGACTTGGGAGGTATCTTATACATGGTGGTTGTAATCTGAGGTTTTTAAGCAGGGAGATGCCATGATCAGAATTTTTTTTTAAGGAAGATCATTTTGTCAAAAGTTTGGAAGGTAGGCTACAGTGGAGGGGCCTATAAATTGTATGAAACTGCCCCTTTAAATATTTATGTTTCTCTTCCATTCATATTTGACTAATAGTACACAAAATGAATATTTTTTGAGATAAACAGGTTTTACCACGAACACTCAGATTTGGGTACAATATAGGTAACAGGACAACATTTTGAAAATATTAAACCAATGTGTTTTTCCATCTGTTTGAATGACAATGCCTGCAGCCCCTCACCCATTATCTCAGTGTCCTTCCCTCCTTCAGGCAAGTGGTGGTTCCCAGCTAGAAACCACAAGCTGTCATCATTCTGCTTTGAGAGTCGAGAGAGAACACGCCTGCGTGCGGCTTTGCGTGATGAAGGGGTTTTCTAAATTTCAGAACTCAACTCTACCTATGAAGAACCAAGCCTGGCTAAGTCAGATCAAGTTTTACTAGAAAGCTCTTGCAGAGAGAGCATGGTGGAGGCCATACAAGGGTAGTTCCCATCAGATGAGGAAAAGGAAATGGAAAAATGTTAGGGAAGCAGGGAGAGAGAAGAGAGGACAGAGAGAGAGAGCTGGGAGAGAGACAGGGAGAGGGAGAGAGATCAGAAGTAAGCAGTCTTGGCTTCACATTCCTTGGGGGTCAAACTCTGGGGCTAGTGGGAGGGCTTGTCCCTGGAATCTCAGAGTCAAATTCAGGAAAATGACAGAATTTTCCTAAAGCAAGTTGGCACCACCCAAGCAGCATGTTAGAAAGGACTCAGGAAGTTGTGTGGATGGCAGGGTGAGAAGAAAGTAGCTGGGCGTTCAAGGTTCCCCCCGGGGAACTGAGTAAATGCCAAGGGAACCCGTTGCCTAATCTGACAAGGAAGCTTGGGGGGGGGGGATGCCGAGAGGAGCTGCTACAAGGCCCACAGACTTCAGCAGCCACAGCTACCATCTAGGGCCTGCACAAACTGCCATGACACACACACCCACGGTCACACAGAGGCTGGCCCAGCATCACGCCCCAAGTCCTGACCAGCAACCTCTTAGGAACCCAGTAAGGCCCAGCAGGCGCCAGGTGCACCAGGGGTCCTTCTCCTGAAGGTCACAAAATGGTCACAAGCATAGGTGAGTTTCTCTGGCACCTAGATATCAGCTGGGGAGGAGAAATAGCTCTGTCTGGGAGCAATTCACATTTTAGTGTCTCCCACACCCTGCCAACCCCACGTTTTTTTTTGTTTTTTTTTTTGAGACAGAATCTCATTCTGTCACCCAGGCTAGAGTGCCGTGGTGTCAGCCTAGCTCACAGCAACCTCAGACTCCTGGCCCAAGAGATCCTTCTGCCTCAGCCTCCCAAGTAGCTGGGACTACAGGCATGTGCCACCATGCCTGGCTAGTTTTTTCTATATATTTTTAGTTGGCGAATTAATTTCTTTCTATTTTTAGTAGAGACAGAATCTCGTTCTTTCTCAGGCTGGTTTCAAACTCCTGATCTTGAGCAATCCACCCGCCTCAGCCTCCAAGAGTGCTAGGATTACAGGTGTGAGCCACCACGCCCGGCCACCACATGTTTTAACCATGAAGTTTAAGTACCGAACACTGCCACCACTCCAGCCCATATCACCAGAAAAAGGTGGAGCCAGGTAGATCAATTATAATGAATAAAGGAAGTTATTTTACTTCCTTCTTCCCTCCTTTCCTTTCTTTCTTCTTCCTGAGTTTTTTGAGTTATATATGATGCCATTCTATATATGTCCCCCTTTGTAAGAACAGGTAAGAAATTAGACGCAACTATTTCTTCCTCTCATTACAAGAATATAAATGTCATAGGCGAAACACTTTACAGGAACCTGACCTGGGTGGTGTCTTTTAAAAAAAAATCAGATGAAATTTTTTCTAGGAAACAATTTTGTTTAAAATACTTTTATCAATACCCAGAGAAATTGTCCTGGAGTAGCACCTTATATCCTCTTTTCCTGTTTATCAATTTCTAATTTCCAGTCTCCACAATTTCAAGTATATTTTAAAGACTTTTTTCTTCTTTTTTTTCAGAAAGCATATTAATATTGCATCAAGTAGAATGCACTTGCTAAAGTGACCATGACAGCTGACGGCAGAAGAAAAGTCAGAGGTTACTATAATCTTAACAACAGAAGCCTGGCCTGTTTCAGAAACCTCATGACATTTTAACAAAGAGGCACTGGTCATACCAACATTTTCCTGCTCTTAATGGCGAAAGAAAATTATTCTGGCTAGATGCTGCCCAGGTCAAGCCGTTTTGCATTATCTGTGAGATAATACACTTCAAAATCAAAAGCCAGTTTGTGATGAGCTGAAAATCTGATTATGTTCATAATAAAAATTACATCCCTCAATCCTTAACAGAAGATTTATAATGCCTCTGTGCACCATTGACATTCTAGGTACACTGAGGTTTGATTAAGTTGAGAATGAAAATGAGAATTAGGAGCCTAAACTCAGCTTGCTATTGCAAAGAGCAGCTCAGAATGATTTGATGACATGAGGCTTTCTGTTTATCCCTAAGGCTGGTGCAAGCAATGACTTCAAAGTTTGATGGTGTCTTTTTTTTTTCAGTTCTTCTTTCTTTCTTTTTTTTTTTTTCTCCAAAGATGTTGAGCAGCAGGCTAATGGATCCCCAGCAGGGTGCAAAGACAGCAGAAAGCTGGGAATCAGAAGTCAATGTATTCCTCCCGAGATACCCTGCTAGGACAGAGCTAACTAACCAGGGCTTTAGTCTTCTCTGGGGCAACGTGCTTTGATGGTTCCCTGCCCACTCCAGGCTTCCTATATGCGTCCTGATTAAAATGCTGTCACAGATAAATCATGACTTGTGCCTGTTAGGACCATTTTCTTTTCTTTTCTTTTTTGTTTTTAAGAAAAGTTTGGAATCATGTGATTAAAAAGATGAGCAAATTCCAGAGAACTATATGCTCAGATATAAAGGCATGTAGATAAACATGGCCTATGTCCTTATCATATAACTTTCCATGGATCTTGGGACATTCTCTGCATGTGCCCTCCCACCTGGCATGGTATGAGAGCTAAATCAATGCCACAATTACTCGCTCTCTTCCTCCCCTTGAGAGAGAACCAGTCAGCCTCTCTTAGTACAATACATATGTAAAGAGGGCCCACAATTGCTTTTTTCTGTTTTATTTATATATTTTTATAGATTTTCTGTGTGTCACTTTCAGTCAATCACTAGGTTACTTAGGTAACTTCCTAATAAATAGATTTTGGAGGACAGGGAGTTCCTCATCATTTTTCCCTCAACGTAGTCACAGATTGGCTGGAAACTGAAGTTATCCCAGAGACAAGTTTCGATTTTAAACCCAATGGGCATCCGAAGTGGACCGATGTGGGTTCCTAACCAGGCACACAAATAAGTAGCCCTTCAGGCCCACGAGAGAAGCGATACTCTTTACCCTTTGCTTGGGGAGAGACAAACTCAGTGAACAGGAGCACAAGCGGAAAGTGCTTGATCTATTTGACAAGCACAATCCTTTTAAAACCACGAAATAAAACCGAACTACCCAGCGAAAGGCAATGAAGTAAAAAAGCTACAGTAAAGCCATGTTTGTATCTACTGCCCAGCTGTGAGTCCACCCTCCCTCTACCTCAGCGTCAGCTTCCACCCTCCCCTACCTCCATCGCTTCACACTCCCCACCTGCAGGAGGATCCCCCCGCCCTCTCTAGGAGAATCTGTTTGTCTTAGGCTCTGCATGAGGTTTCCTGGCAGCCAAGCCTACCCCACCTTGGGGTCGGGGCCTTGGCCATTAGAGAGGACATCTTGTCTCGTATGCGCTATTCTGCATTCTTTTGCCATGTGCCCAGACCAACCAAGCAAGGTCAAACTGGATTCTTATGCTCTCTATTTCAGCCCATGCCATTTCAGACCAATCACATTTGAGATTCCTGCCACCTGCGTACTGCCCCATGTGCCTTCTATCTCCTCAGGTAGACTTGTTATTGCACTTTGAAGCTCAAAACCCTGGTCTGGCCTTTTGCTGAGTTGCCTCAGTGACTAGTGTCACATCAGTGACTTTCCTGGCTTGTTATTTCCTCGTGATTTTGTGTCTTCCCACTGTGGTGATTCCTGCCCACTGATTGATTCCACTCCTGGTCGGGAGCACCAACAATTGATGTGAGATCGTCCAGGTAAATAGTGGGAAAAAGAAACCCACTGCAAGAGATGAAACAAAATAGGGACCCTTTGAGAGGATACTTAAACTCCACAAAGTTTCAGTTTGAGGGTTCTCGAAAGGTTGGTTTTGAAGCCTTGTAAAAAACTTACAAATGAAATCATCAGTTTTTAAAAAAAATTAGTGGCGATAAAGAATCAAAAGGAGCAAGATTTTCGTCCTCTTTAGATGAGAAGGCATAGCAGCACGTATCAATGTGAGCTTTTGTAAACAGCTCCTTCCATGTTCCCTTTCGGAATGGCATGCCTCGCCCCAGGTAGTGAAATAATAAAAAAAATAGCGGAGGAAATTTCCCTCAGAGGTGGAGAGGAGTAGTAGAAAGGCCACCACACAAAAACAGAGGTCATGGGTGAGCAGGACACGACTCTCATTTGGTGGGAACATCGCTTAATCTTTCTACATGTTTATTTCCTGCAGATGAAAACAGCCGGTGTACATAACCTCACAGAAAAGTATAATCGTGAAGTAAAACAGATGTGAAAGATCAGGATGATACATACCATGAAGGGATAATATTACTCCCTAAATTCTAGAAACTGCTATTTTCTATTTAAATCCAAGTAACTTCCTTTTTAACCTGAATATTTCAAAGTATTTAATAGGAAATAAAAGATAAGCCCTAATAATTGTGAGTCAGTAATAAAACCATTAAATTAATATGGAAAACCACCTGAGGATCCTTTATAGCAACGGTCCCCAACCTTTTTGACATCAGGGACAGGTTTCATGGAAGACAGTTTTTCCACAGAGGGTGGCAGGGGGGATGGTTTTGGGATGATTCAAGCACGTTACATTTATTGTGCAGTCAAACCTCTCTGCTAACGATGATCTGTATGTGCAGCCACTCCTCAGCACAAGCATCCTCACCTCAGCTCCACCTCAGATCATGAGGCCTTAGAGTCTCATAAGGAGCGTGCAACCTAGATCCCTCAAATAGGCAGTTTATGATAGGGTCTGGCTCCTAGGAGAATCTAATGTTGCTGTTGACCTGACAGGAGGTGGAGCTTACGTGGTGACGCAGGTGATCGGGAGTGGCTGTCAATACACATGAAGCTTCACTTGCCCTTGGCCACTCGCCTCCTGCTGTGAGGCCCAGTTTGTAACAGCCCCGGGGGTTGGGGACAGCAGCTTTACAGCATGTACTGTAAGGAATCGCACAGGAAGAGTGTATGTAGACTTTGGGTTCACTCCAAAATAGCTCTGCAGACCAGTACCAAAAATTAATCATCCCCACCCCCACCACATGTCATCATCCTCCCAAGCTTTACCCACAGTAAGAGGATTTTATTAAATGGAAGAATAATTTATTCATCCCATTTATTGCCTAAGTGTGCACAGGAAACTGAATAACATTAAAAAATAATTCATGCGGGTAGTCAAGGTCAAGTTAGCAAAGCAAGATATATGTGACCCAACAGCCATGGGCTTTACACATGGGGGCCAGCTTCTCCAGAGACATCAAGGATGGGAGGAGCAGATAGGAGGAAAAGAGAATTGAGGATCCCCTTATAATAAAGTATACATCATTCTTGATTTTTTTTTTGGCCCAATCTTTCATTGTTAAATAAAAGAACATTATGTCCCATTTATAACTAAAATAATCAATTTTACATTATTTGAAAATTTTGGTTGACTTTATGCTACCATGTATTTAAGGATAATATAAAACAAAAATTTACTTTTATCATTTATAGTTATTAAAAAATTATATTTCCAGGCCTGATGAGGTGGCTCATGCGGGTAATTCCAGGATTTAGGGAGGCTGAGGCAGGAGGATCGCTTGAGGCCAGGAGTTCAAGACCAGCCTGAGCAACATAGTGAGATCCTGTCTCTACAAAAAAAAAAAAATTAGCTGGGCATAGTGGTGCCTGTCTGTGGTCCCAGCTACTCCTGAGGCTGAGGCAGGAGGATCACTTGAGCCCAGGAGTTCAAGGCTGCAGTGAGCTATGATGACAACACTGCATTCCAGCTTTGGTGCTAGAAAGAGACCCTGTCTCTAAAAAAATTAAAAAAAGATTACATTTCTATCTTCAATACTCTTCTAAGTTTATTTTTTTTTTTTTTTTTTTTTTTTAGGGTACTGTGACAAGGCTCAGCAGTTCCTAAAAGTGGTGAAAACAAAGTGGTAGACGAGCTTGAACTTAATGATTGTGAGGTCCTTAAAAAACAATACTGTGTCTTTAATGGAGCTACATGGAGTGAGAAACTAAAGAGGTTTTGCTTTCCCTGCATGTTTCTCACTTTGAAGTTAAAAAAGAAGCTCAGTATGATTGAGCTAGGTAGGGGGTAAAGAACTTGCCAGGTTTTACATGTGAAAGCAAATTCTTAGAAGGAGAATTAAAAGCCAGTGTACACTAAACTGTTAGTATTAACGGATGCCAGCCCTAATCCATACTCAAAAAGTGGAGTGTGAACCATTGAAAGTGACACTTGTCTCCTTGCCAGGAGCAGAGTCCTGCACACCAGGGAGCAGAGCTAGGAATCCTTAGTGCATCTCGCTCAGAATTCACTGGTTGGGATTCGTCGCATGTGTCTCAGAGAGAGGCAGCTTTTGAAAATGGAAGGTGCTTCACAAAACCCCCCTGGCCCAGATCATGGGGTCAGAGCAGAACACCACGTTTCATGGAACCCTCATGTGTCACCTGGTATTAATAAAGTAAAAGAAAATTTGTAAAAAATAAAAAAGATTTCTGTAATCAAATATATTTGAGAGATTCAGAGTTAATCAACTCTGAATTAAAAAACACTGAAACACTCACGTGTTTCTTGGGTCTGTGAGCTCTTCTTTGAAGAGAGAGCTATTGGATTACAGCTGGATATTTATGTTCTATGGGGCACAGTTTGGGAGATATTGAGATAAAATGTTATTACCCCTGGTTTACAGAGGAGGAAGTTGAGCCCATGGAGATTATGTCTTAGAAAGCAAAACTCTTCCCTGGGGATGGTCAGAAACCCAGGAAAAGACAAAGTGCACCCAGAGTTCTTAGTAATGTTTGTACCCTGGAAGGGTCTCCTAAAACGAATGCTTCTGAAATACCTTACTTACTATTCTGGCTCAGTTGGGACATGCAGACCCTCCCAAATCAACATTACCTGATACAAAGGCATGCAGATGCTATCAATCCACTCCAATTGCAATCGAGGCAGTTCATCTTTTCGGTTCCTATCAAAAATAGCCTAGAATAGGGGAGGAAAAGCTTGCTTTAGCACACCGGAAGTATTTTAAGGTGCTTTGTCAAACGCTTTGCCACAATAGTCCCATGTTTGCAAACTGAACACTTCCCAAATCATAATCAATCTTCACACGTACTTTCTTTTCCTGTACCTATGAGAAACAAAGTATTTTTACCCCTTTTTATGAGATTTGTAAGTGCATTTATTTGAACTTTATAGTGTGCAACTTTGTGGGGCCAAAATCTGTCTTCAGATACAGGTAACTGCTACTAAATCAAGTTCTCAGGTCACTGGGAATTGGATAAAGTTAAAGGAAGGAAATATGTTTTATTGTCACAAAAATAATGCAGGTCTTTATTTCTATAGTGAGAGGATTGGCTGGAATGGGATAGATTGGAAAAGATCCTTAAAAGCAATTTTATATTAAATAGGAACAGTTTGTATTAATTTTTTAGGGTGGAGTGCTGGTTTGGCAATTATGTGTATTTTCTAATAAGATACTGTCATTAATAAATTCCTAAATACTTATCTATCTTTGGATGGTTGATGGTGGGAGGCACTCATCTTTCTTCATTCCAAACTTTTAAACTTTATGATGTTATAAAGTTTGAGATTATTTAGGTATATTTTTGAGAAAAAGAAATGACATACTTTCTCTTAGGCTGACTTAACAAGGGAAATAATCAATTGGAACTGGAAGGTTAAAATAGATTCCTTGAATAAACACTGACAATTCTACACCAGTGAGAATGTCCCTCTCTTTGTTCTTAAGGACAAGCCCAGGGCCTAAGGAGCTACCTAGTGCCCTTACCTATCTAGAAGACCAGGTTGTCCAGGCATAACTTGCCCTGCCTTATGGTCTTAGAGGAAGTTTTGTGTTTCCTCTAGATAAAACGTGGCATCCATATCATTTTGGTGTCATGAGGGCAGATTCAAGAAATCCCTTTCATCCAGAGATGTTGGAAAAGCCTCCGTCGGACTTATAAACAAGAGCGGGAGTGGCTGTGGCAGAAATCACTAGCTGCCAAATCTGAGGAAACTGTCACTCAGTTAAGGAGAAGGTCACTGACTTCCACCAGCTCTGCTCGTCCTTGTCTTGCAATGGGAATGGGAAACGTCAGGAAAGAAGACTGGAATTCAGAGACAACTGTGAAAATATGTTGGAGAAAGGGATAGTTCTTGAGAACTGCATGAATCTTGCTCCAAAACGTTTCTTTAAAATATACTATTCTGTTTTATTTTCTCCATAGTTCTCTTTGCTATTTGAAATTTTCGCATTTATTTAATTACTCTGTTTCTGGTGGGTATTATAAAGTTACTTCTTTTATTAATGCAGTGGTTTATAGTATATTCACAGAGTTGTGCAGCCATCACTTACAATCCATTTTAGGACATTTTTATCACCCCCAAAAGAAACCCCATACCATTAGCAGTCAGTCTTCATTTTTTCCCAAACTCCCAGCCTTGGGCAACCACTAATCTACTTTCTATCTCATTGGATTTGTTTTTTCTGCACATTTCATATAAATGGAATCATATGATATGTGGTCTTTTGTGATTGGCTTCTTTCACTTAGCATAATGTTCTCAACGTTTATCTATGCAGCATTCATCAGCACTTCATTTATTTTTATTGCCAAATAATATTTCATTGTATAGATATGCTATATTTTATTTATTCATCAGTTGATCAATATTTGAGTTATTTCAAGTCTATTATGAATAATGCTGCTATGAACATCCATGTACCAGTTTTTTGTGTGGATGTATAGTTTTCATTTCTCTTGGAGATAAACCATATACCTAGAGGTAGAATTTCTGGGTCATATGATAACTCTATGTTTTACTTTTTGAGGAATTGACAAACTGTTGTTTAAAGGCAGCTGCACCATTTAAATGCCTTCCAGCAATATATGAAGTTTTATTTTTTCCACAGCCTCACCAACACTTGCTATTGTCTGACTTTTTGATTATAGCCATCTGAGTGGGTGTGAAGTCGTATCTCATGTGGTTTCAGTTTGCATTTCTTGGATGACAAATGATTTTGAACATCTTTTCATGTACGTATTGGCCATTTATATATCTTCTTTGGAGATATGTCTATTCAGATCCTTTGCCCATTTTTAAAATTGAGTTATTTGTCTTTCTATTGTTAAATTATAACAGTTCTTTGTAGAGTCTAGGTACCTGGCCCATATCACATATAGGATTTGCAAATAATTTCTCCCATTTTGTAGGCTGTCTTTTCACTTTCTTGATAGTATCCTTTGATGTGCAAAATTTTTTAATATGGATGGAGTCCAATTTACTTTTAAGAAAGTACAATTCAACATCTCTGGACCAACATCTCTAGGCCATTTTATCTTTTGTCTCTTTGTGCTTTTAGTATCATATCTAAGACACCATGGCAAACCCAACCCAGAAGATTTATACCTACATTTTCTTCTAAGAGTTTTGGCTCTTACATTTAGGTCTATCATCCATTTTGACTTTATTTGGGGGTATCTCGAGAGGTAGAGGACCAACCTCATCCTTTTGCCTGTGGATATCCAGTGGTTCCTGAACCATTTGTTAAAAAGACTGTTTTCCCCCCACTGAATTGTCTTGGCACCCATGTTGAAAATCAGTTGACCATAATTGTAAGGGCTTATTTCTGGACTAATTTCTTCTTAATCAATGCTTGATGAGAGAAAAATGAGTGTGAGATCCCACATTGTCCTGTGCTTTTCCTTCAGAGCACTTTGTATTGAGTATTAGTGAATATTTGTTTAATGTCTAAATTTTTTTTAATGTTGGCATGGGTCTTGAGGGGAGGGGAGGTGGCATCTTGCTCATTGCTGGATACACAGGACCTGGCTTCACGCTGGACACATGGAGGTGCTCAAGCAGCTTTATTAGCTGACTCACTGCTTCCAGTGCTGACTGTGGTCCATATTAGCCTTTGTCTTCATAAGTCACTCCAGAGACTTCTGGGACCATGATACCTGAGGGGGCTCCAGGACAGTTTTCTTCCTAACTATCAAGGGCAACTATCAGCTCTGGCTGCATTTATCTCTGGCTGCATTTATCTCTGGCTGCTATCTATCTGCCTGCATTTCCAGACATTTCTGGAAAAGGACTAATGAGGGATAACTCTGCCACAGCAGCCAAGCCTCTCTTGAGAGACGGTCACCAGCTGTGTTGAGTAGCCTTTTGTGAGAAGACAGTAGCATTGAGAGCTATGTTTCTACCACAAAACTAATTTCATTTATATCTTCAGAACACGCCTTACCTGAGCCCACAGATAAAGGCTCCTTAGTGCTGCGCCGCTGCACCCGGCAGCTCACCGACTCTGGCAATTTTCTCATATATATATTTTTTTCCATTTAATTAAATGACCTGTGGTATTGCTGCATTATAATGCCTCTCAAACAGTTTTTAAGAGGAAAAAAGCTTTTATCTGAAAGTAGGTGTGTAGCTGAAAGAAATTTGGGTTGTACCAGGTTTTACACAGTCACTGTATGCATTCCAATCTAATATCTTTATTTTTATAACCAAATTTGGTGACACCACTAAAGAAGAATACAGGGATTTGAAAATTGTATAAATGTATGTTGCTTTGAAAACTAAAATAATTAGTGTTTCAGCCTATGAAGTCTTCTGACCTTTTATACATAAGCAACTGATTAAGAAGACTCAAAATTAGTAAGGCTGTGAGTTCTGACTTCAAACTGGTGAAACGATTCAAGCTAGGAGATAGTTCTTGTGTTTAATGTCAACAAAGAAGGGTCTCTTAAAAATTGAAGATCTTATAAATACCTCCAAATGTTGGAGACTCAGTTGATTTGAAGCCTTGTAAACACACTTCTTGACAATTGACACATTTTTTAAGCTTCATTGAATCTACTGTGCTGTGCTAGGCTTGAAAATAGTTTGCACCACTCTCAGAGTCATTGGTTTATATGTTTTTAGCTAATCATTCACTAGGAATACAGAGGCTGCCCCCTCCTTGAGGATAGTGAATGAGGCACTTATGACTTTTGTATCCTGATGCATAAAAACAGCATCATCTTGAGCCTATAGTGAGCATTCTCAAATAATAACTGTATGAGCGAGTCCAGCATAAATAGCATCCCAGTCACCGGAGCCTGGTTCCCCAAGTGGAACTTTTCATTTTGCAAACAAAGAAAAGAAACAGAGATTTGAAATGATTTGCTTTTGGGATTTTGAAAAGTTTAAAATTAGAAAATAAAATCTAGCTTCTCAAGTCTGGACAGCTTGCCTTTAATTTTTTTGCTGTACAATATTTCTATTACAAAGTAGGCATATATGAAATGCCAGCACCAGGCTTTGAATTATTCAAATTCCGTTTTGCACATCCTCCCTTGTGCCTATTTGTTCCACGGTGGGTGCTCAGGAAATGCTTGTTAAGTAGCTCACCACTCTTAATCAGAAACCTGGGAATAACAGTGTTTAGCATTTGAGTTTAATTAAAGCTTTAAACTTTCAGGAGTGCTTCCTTAAATCCATTCTCAGTCTCTTCCATTTTCAACTTGTGACTTGGAGTTATTTTTGAAAATGTCATTTGAAAGGGTAAATACGTGATAATAAAAGGATGAACTTACTGAAGGAGTGAGTTTGAGTTCTGATCTCTCCCGATCTCCTTGTTCGAAGAACTCACTGGTTACAAGTTCAGCCACCTGAAACACATTAATATTTTAATTCAAGGTTACGTGTAGTTTATCATGAGGCTTGAGAGTTATTTCTTGCTTACGTATCTAGTGATTACCTTCAACACAGACAGTCATTTAAAAAGCTTATGAGAAAGTACATTAACCTTTTGTGTTTGAAGGTATTACAAAATTTAATCAATGAAACTGATTTCCTTTTAATCAAGAGAACTTGTGCAATGTATTTTTAGATGCATGCCAACAGATGATCTCCCACAATACAGCTTCCATATTTGGGACGAAGCACTAGGTTGTCACCTTCAAAATAGGAAAAGATCTTATACAGAAACACGCAGCAAATTTTAACGTAATAATAATTTATATTATTATTTTACATTATTGATGATTAGCCAACTTTTGATTATTTCTATGTAGATTCTTTACTTTGCTCCATACTTTTATCTTTGCTTGTCTTCCTCTTGCTACCACAAAAACTGCTTAACTCCCTCCCTACAAATACTTGTGTTCACTGTAGAAGGATAACCCCAGGGCATACCTTCTTGCTTCCTACCGTAGCCATCAATCAAGAGGCAGAACTGTTAGATTCACTGTTCAAACCATACTTTCACAGTATGTTATGATAGAGTTTGAAGAACGTGATTTGTTCTTCAGGCTGTCTGGATCTATGTACTAAAAGTGTTAATTTATGGTAGGCTCTAGCTGGTACAAGCACAATGGAATGGTTGTTCTACCCCAAACCACGGAGACCTGTATTTTTCTACTTTTCACCCATTAGATCAGCAGCTACTGTTCATAGCCAAGCTAAAGAGATTTTTCTTTTTTCTTTCCCAACCTGCATTTCTCAGAATAGTTTGTGGGAAGAAAATCGATATAACGGATAAATGTTGAAAAGGTATTTTCAACCATACTAGCTGTGCATCTACAAAATTTCTGAAATGAACTATATTGATTTATGAAATATTGGAAGAGTAGAAAAAAATCCCAGACAACTTCATGGCAAGAAGACCTGGATCCCAAAACTAATTTGTCTCTATTCCAGCCTTTTATAAAGATAAGGTTTTTTAAGTCTGGCAAAGGTGAGACGGGTTTCATTCTGGTCAAGTGCATAGAATCAAGATAATTTACCTAAGTCTATCTCTTAAGAGACTTTGTCAACCATGGATCATAGATAAAACTTAAATACAACATTAAACACACAAACGCACACATGCACACATACATGTATAAATCTGAGAATGGCAAGTATGCAGTCATTAATAAAGAATTCCAATATCCACTAAGTTCAGATTTCTAACATTTCTAATGAGAAATATGGGTTCCTTTTAAGAATTAAACCATATATCATATAAGAAACCTAAAAAAAAAGAATTCAATCATATAAAATCACAAAAATCTCCCTCTCCCCAGCCTCTGGCTCCAATGACTTCACTTGTATGTCTGCCTATTTTCTGGGACTTGATTCGCTTCTCTCCTCTCCAGTCTCTGCAGCTACCTTTCATTTCAGCACGTAAGGTTTCCCTCTCCTTTCTCTGGCCTTCTTTAAAGAAGAAATGGTCCCCTAAGGGTATGGCCTCATTTATTCCGTTCCCAGAACTCTCCATCAGATTGCTCTGAGCTGGGTCTTTTGCATTAAAGAATGTAAATGTGCACATCAGGCACCCCAAAGTGGGAGTCCTGCAACTGCATAGGTCTGTAGCCCCTGGAAAGCAAAGAAATTAAAACAAAATCCTGTCCTTGCTCTTGCTCTAAGCAGACGTCCGCATCTCCCCTGTGCTTCCTTTACAACTTAACTTGTACTACTGCTTTGTTTCTACTTAAAAACCCAATCAGGAACATTAAATGGGTCCTGATTGAATTTTTTATTAAAGAAGAAAATTTGAGATGCTAATCAGGCCTTGGGGAATCACTGGGGAAACCCACATGCTTAGAGTCATGTTTGTGAGGAAGGAAAAGTGGAATAGACTCCGGTAGAAAAATATTTTGAAAGGGAGTTAAAAAAAAAAATCAACATCCAGGAAGTTAAAAATATATTTTTAAAAGAAGGGTCTGTTGTTTTGTCCGAATGTTTCCCAAAATTAGGATATGAGTATATTTTTAAAAGTATCTTAATCTATACCATTTGGAGACAAACACGAATGAGATCTCCAGCTTACAACTGTGAACTTAGCTTTCTGATGGAAGCTTTTGGGAAAACATGCTTTTGTGTTTTATTTCTCTGAACTCTTATGTTTCTGCACTTATCAGCAGAACTTCACATCCTAAAAATAAAATAATATTTACACTAGTGACTGAGAAGACCACCTACAAGCAGCTATTAGGCCTCCCAAGTTGGTCTAAAATATTATATCATTGCAGAAATTTCTTTTCCTTCCAAGTACTTTGCCCGCCCCAGTGGGATAGTGACAGTTCTTGCTGTGAGTGACAGCTCTTTCAGTTCCTGACATGCGTTTATTTCACTGGGGTTTCTGAAGGTCCCGCCACATCACACCTCATCCTGTTCCCTTTCTGTTCTTATTTTTCCCCCCAGTCCCACTAACTTCCTTGCATTTCCCATTCCTCTACCCCATTCCATCCCTATCGCAGCAGCCACGCTGGTGAGACACTTTCCCCATCCCTGGAAACCTCTAGGGGAAGCGAAGTGGGCAGAGATGTAAAAAGAAGCTACTCAACCACACAGATGCTTCATAATTACCCTGGTTCATGTTACTTCAAATAGGCCACACTGAAATTAAAACCAAAGCTCAACTGGAGGAGAGCTCTGTAGGAAAACTGCCCAGTCTGCATTGGACGACGATATAAACAAGAAATAAACCTTTATTTGTGTTAAACAACTGAAATTTTAGACTATATTGTTACTGAAACAAAGCCTAGCCTGTCCTTACCTAATACAAAAATTGGTATGGAAGTGAGGTGCTGCTGGTAAAAAAAAAAAGGGGGGGAGAGAGGGACAGAAAAAGACCCTAAAATATGTGTCATCAGCTTGGGAAGCAGATATAAGATAGCGAGGAGCTATAAAGATGACAATCCATGGTACACAGTGGCAAAATATTTTGTACAGTTATCACTGAAATAAAGCTAACAATGTTCTTAATGACCTTATAGTCTTAGGAGAAGAGATTGGAAAACAAAACATTGGTAGCACACAATGGTTACTATCAACTGTTTCGCTATGTATTACAGGAAGTGAGTTCAGAAAACGATCAGCAGGCTTATAACCAGGAATGAAAGAGCATAGAAAAAGTCACAATTCAGGGTCGTGTAGAGACAGAAGATGAAGTTGCTTCTCAACTCCAAACCATAAAAATGAAAATTTAGATATGCTTTGAACAACAGAGGTTGATCAAGACTCAGGATTACAACAAGTTTCAAATCAAATTTATGGCTATTGCACCTATAGTTAAAAACTCCGAATGAATTAAGTTCTTTTAACTGGACAAGAGTGGCTCAGAGAAATGATTTAAGTTCATGGTTTTCTCACCGAACCCTTTTAGGCTGAAGGCATTAGGAATTAAGTCAGAGAGAGAAAAGAAAGAAATATATTTGCTATATTTCTTTATTCCTAAATGTAAAGAAGCAAAGAAATAGAGAAAATCTAAGATGTCTATGTAGAACTGTGAATATGGTTATTGGCAAATAGAAATGACTAGAATCAAAGACATAAGAAGCTGACTAAATGTTGAAGAGAGTTTTAATACTAAGGCAGCCCTGAGCCCATGACAACATAAAACAAGCCCTGGGCCCTTAACATTCTTCAGGTGAGAAGCTGAGAAAGCAGCTTGACCTTCAGACAAGGAATGATTTCCAAGGGAAGATCTAAAGGTCACAAAAAATAATGAACTGGGGACACCTCCCAGAGAATCTGGGCCCACCCAGTGAGTGCCCAGTGGGATCTTGCAGTTGCTGTGGACTGCCATATGTTGCTCTTCTGTTTGCTTCCAGAATGGGAGTGTTATAACAGGTGTTTTGTGTTTGGGGTGTATGTCAGATGCTGTATTTTGAAAGTGCGTAGGTCTTTAACTGGCATCCAGATCTGAGATAGAGACTAGCACCTATCACCCAGGGATCCTGGACTTTGAGTTTTGATGCCACGACTGATGGGACATTCGGGCTGTCTTCCTTGGGGAGAGCATGAGTATATTTTGTCTGCTGAAAGGAGGGTGTATCACGTTTTTGGTGATTAGAAGGGCAAACTCTGGTAGTTATGTTTTTATCTACTATTTCTGGCTTTTTCCTTTCTGGGTGAATAGAAAGATTATACTTCCTGCATGAGGAGAGTCATGTGACAAATTCTGACCAATGAATTATTGGGGGAGGGACATTTAATTGCCAGTGCAAGACCTTCTAGGGCTTCTGCCAGAATGATCTGGGTAGTGGCTGCTCCATCAACCCCAGTGCAGAATGAGGACAAAGAGGCATGAGCCAATTCTAGATGCACATGTTCATGAGCAATTTGTTGCTTAAATCCACTGAGATTTTTGGATTTAGTGGTAACATAGCCTATTCTGTGGACATACTTGCATCATTTAAAAATGATGATTGATGCATCTTGTGTAGGATGCCTGGAGCCTAATCTGCTATACCTAGCTCCACCATCTTCCAGATGTGTGACCCCTGACTGTTTATCATTTCTAAGCCGTTTTTCCCATTTGTGAAATGGGGATAATAACTATATTAGTTTCCTAAGCCTGCTATAAAT
The DNA here is from genome assembly GCF_040939455.1 of Microcebus murinus. NCBI lineage: Eukaryota > Metazoa > Chordata > Mammalia > Primates > Cheirogaleidae > Microcebus > Microcebus murinus. The sequence goes on from NC_134111.1 coordinate 55,190,730, forward strand.
TACCACAAACGTTGTGGCTAAAATAGCAGGAATTTATTCTCTCATAGGTCTGGAGGCCAGGAGTTCTACATCAGTTCACTGGGCAGAAATCAAGGTGTCAGGAGAGATGTGCTCCCTCTAGGGCTCTTGGAGAGAATCTGTTTCCTGTCTCTTCCAGTTTCTGGTGGCTGCCAGCATTCCTTTGATTGTGGCCGCATCACTCCAATCTCTGCCTTGCCTTCACAGTGCCTTCTCCTCTACCGAATGTGTAATCTCCCAGGATACTGTCTTCAGTCAAGATCCTTAATTTAATAACACCTGCAGACACCTTTTCCTCTAAGATAATGTTTACAGGCTCTAGGGATTAGAACTTGATATCTGTGGGTGGTCATTATTCAGCCTACCATAGTAATTATACCTGCCTAAAGGGAGATTTTGAGGATTAAATGAAATAATGTACATAAAGCAGTCAATATGTATTTATTGATATAGGAAGATATCTTATTTTCCCTAAAATGTCAAGTCTTAAGATGCCAAGTTACTGTTTTGGACACCACAGCCCACATAGTAGGTGCCTCATAAAACTTAAAGGCATATTAACCTCTAAATACTGTCAGTAACAAAGATCTTAAGTCAGATAGTTATTTGATTAAAAATTATTCTTGCTACAGAACTAATGTTTTATGGCAGAGAAACCAGATAGGTAGTAAAGGCATGATTTCTTTGCTACAAATTAAACTGGAAACTGAACATTCTGGCCACAGAACTGTCTGATATCTAAACAGTATTTGAAAAGAAAAGAAAAATAGAATTTCCTTTTACCTCTTTTTTTTTTCAGATGTGAAAAACAGGGCCCCATGCTAAGACATGATTGCCTAGCCAAAAACACTTTTGAAACTCTTGCCATAAGAAATGGTCAAAGTGTTGTTTGGATTTAGCACTTAAAAAAAAATGTTAGCGTCAGAAATATTATTGCTCAGTGGAGGCGATAAAGAAAAGGCTATGCAATAAACCATGTTGCGCCTAAGCCTCCTGCTATTTTTTACACCATGTTAATATTGATGCAAATTGACTGGGGTTTCAGTGCCTTACGGTAGTCAGGGCTCTGGGAATATTGTCCCCCCAACCCCCGCCTCTGCCGAGCCCTGCCATTAATCACCACTTGCCTGTCTTGAGATCTCCCACGGTTTGGTCACGGCTCCAAGGTCACAGGCTGTCATTAACATTGATCTGAAAAACAGAACCAAACAAAACAGCCTGAATAATCTTTTGTTGCATTCCTAAACAAACCTGTCCTAGATACATAAATAAATAAAATGGAAAGGAGGCCGGCTCACATCTTCCTTTCCTCAACAAGGGGCAGCACTGTTTATAGTCCCTGTGTTCAGCATCTCCATCATGCGGTCACACTGCTTAGGAAGACAAAGCTCCCACACATCCTCCGGTGGCCCTTTTGTTTTGTCTGCAGCAAATCAAGGAAAGCAAAGTACTTCTTTCTCTATACCTGAGCTAAGTAGGCTCTGTTTAAAATAATTTATAATGGACAGTGTTATTGGAGTTTTTTTTTTTTAACTGTAAGCAAGGGAGTCAGTATATAGCACTATAGATGGCTGATGAAACAATTTACCAACTTATGACTGATTGAAGGGAATGGAACAAAACACACACCAAGGAGCGGAGGCACACAGCACACGGGAGCCCCGCATTTTCATCTGCTCCGTAGAGCTGAGATTTATGGGGGGGAGCCACCCTGTCTCCCTCCAGTTTACTACCTGGCTCCAACCATGTTTTATAAGCATTATGAAGAAGAAACACACTCTGCTACAGCCTTCATTAATTTGAGCACGTAAGGAAGCATAGGAACCATCTGAATCAGATGTTCGAGGGGCAGATTTAACTAGAATTCACACGAAACCATAGAAACATGAGGAACAATTCAAGTTATACGTAGCTCTGGTGCTTATAATTGGATAGGGTGGGAGGGGGAAAATAAGGCGCACTCTTTGTCTCAAATCCACCTTCTTTGTGCTAAGACCTGCAGCATGTGATGAAAAGTAATGTCGGATTTGAGCTGGGGAACCACATCTCGGCTAACTGCTTTTGGAAGAAAGGGGTGTTGTTGTAGGTCACAGGGCTGTCCTGATGTCAGGTGTTAACATTTCATACCCTGCCGGATCCGGACACCTTGGAAACATGTCTGCTGCCCAGATGGCAGAGCCTGCTGGATGGCAGGGGGGGTTGTGTAACTTCCCCAGGAAACGCCTCCAGGGAACCAGACGGAGCGCGGATAACAATAGGTCATTCAAGGCTCGACCAGGCAGCACCGGCATCTGCAGTCCTCGCCCTCTTGGATGCAGGCACCTTTTATGAAGCATCTAATGCCAAACATCCCTGTGTTAACCACCACGTACTACTAACTCACTACTAACTAACCACTACCTAAATGAATCCTCATCACAACCCCAGAGGTAGGTGCTGTTATTCCTATTTCACGGATAAGTAAACAGAAGCATCGAGAGATTAGGTAACTTTCCCCAAGTGAGCAGACGATTCAGGATCCTATGCTTCTGGCAAAGCTACCAGACGCCCTCCTGCTATACTGCGATGCTTCTCGTTCTAGGTTCTATCATGGAGATGAGACTGTGGGTAATACATACACTCTGCAGCGTCTCTCCTGCATGGGAAATAATCTCTGTGAGGCTGCCTGCTTGTATCATAACTTGGATAATTACTTAGGCTCTGTCCAATTGAAAATTGGAGACTTACTTCTGAAATTTATATCACCATTAATTGGTTGGTCAATATGTTTATTGAGTATCTGCAAGGTGCTCAAATGATAATTCTTATAGCTACTCTTCTTTGGGCCGCCACTACAAGGTGATTGACATAGTCTCTATATGAAGTAGAGATATTATTATTATCTCCTTTTTGCAGATCAAAAAATTAAGGGTTGGAAAGGGTAGGTAACTTGCCCAAGGTTATATAGCTAGGAGGTATCAAAAGTAGGGCCAGAATTCCTAAGTCTGATGGAAGGATTTTGACTCCAGTGAGTGCTCTACAGTGGAGCAGAAAGTCTACACAGAGAAGGAAGATGGGAAGGGCTGGGAGGTTGGTAGGGTGGGTGGACTGGATGAAACTTTTTTTTTTTTTTTTTTTTTGAGACAGAGTCTCGCTTTCTTTCTTCTTTTTTTTTTTTTGTAAGAACGTGTTCTGTAATAAGAGTCTCGCTTTCTTGCCTAGGCTAGAGTGAGTGCCGTGGCGTCAGCCTAGCTCACAGCAACCTCAAACTCCTGGGCTTAAGCAATCCTACTGCCTCAGCCTCCCGAGTCGCTGGGACTACAGGCACGAGCCACCATGCCCGGCTAATTTTTTATATATATATGTATTAGTTGGCCAATTAATTTCTTTCTATTTTTATAGTAGAGACGGTGTCTCGCTCAGGCTGGTTTTGAACTCCTGACCTTGAGCAATCCTCCCACCTCGGCCTCCCAGAGTGCTAGGATTACAAGCGTGAGCCACCGCGCCTGGCCTGGATGAAACTTTTGTTCAGTTGTCACTGGGGAGTCAATTAAGGCTGGGGACTCAGGAAAGACCTGGCTAGACTTTTAGGGAGGAAACTTGAGATAATAGAAGTGAAGACGCTTTGAAGAAGGAGAGAGTGGAAGGAAAGAGACCAGTTGGAAGCATAAGTTGATAAGAGCCTGAAACAAAGATGGGGGAGTGGACAGGCAAGGACAAGGATGGAAGATTACAAAGGAAGAACTGAAGGAGACAAAGGAGCAGTTTTATCTTATTTTTAGATCAATTCTCTGCAGAAAGTTTGTATTGACTGTTTTAGTCTTGAGGTGCCCATAATTCTAGTTAAATTCACAGGTAAATTGTGTCAATCTGTTTAGTGCAATTGAATGAATGGTCTGGAATAAGGGAAAAGCACAGTGGTGTACCCAATATACCTGATACTTGCAGCAGATTATTTTTAACATACCTCTCCTCTAAATGCCATAATTATTTCAATAATAATTTGTGATAATCACTATTTTCTTGATTTGTTCTATAGTTTTAAAACAACTGCCAAATTAAAAGGAATACATTTTAATTCCAAAGATGTATTCAAATTCAATAAAACATTTCATGTATGAACTGAAATTTGCACTTATGAAATAAAAGTGTTTCACCTTGAAGTTTGCACTTTGTTTCACTGTTTTAAATTTTAAACACAAACAAAAACTCAAAATAGTTATATAAAATGACAGGATGGAAATAACTCAAGTTATATTTCTTCATCTCTACCATCACTGTGTTAGCCTTGTTTATCCTAAATATAGTCTTTAAAAGCAGGAATATGAGATTCTTCAAGGTTAAAGACATAAACTACACCCAGAGTAAGTTCAAAAGGTTCCAAACAGGAACTTACTCCTGAGAGCTTGTAGCTGAGTCCACCTGTGTCAGGGGCTGACTGTACAACTAGACATTCTTGGAATTAATTTATGATACATGTACAAAGAAAGGATAAGTAATAAACGTGTGCTAATTGGAAGCTTTTATATCAATTATTACGATTCTCAACAATAACTTCAGCAATTGTTCAGAATTTATACCAACCAAGACATTTTTCAGGAGGAGTATCTCATCAGTGACTTTGCTTAGACTTGCTGGCACATGGTGATAATGAAAAGCAGACTGACTTTTAGTTGGTTGTATTACTAGTTTTAAATCCTGTACGGACAGTACTTCATCACATCCCCATCCCAGTGCACCATGGCCCAAGTCTAATCATGAATGGAAGAGGGGGGAGGGTCGGGGGGAGGGGCATGCACTTTTATTTTGCATATTGCACTTCCAAACAAGGTATTTCCTCCATATGGGGTTCCCAGCCAAAAAAAGTTTGAAAATATCTACAGAAAAACATCCAGGGGAAGATATTGAAGGAGGACTGGCATTTTTGGAGTGGAGCTCAGAAGAGAGGCTAGAGCCCAAGAAACAGGCTGGGAGTCATTTGAGAAGAGATGGCAGGAGAAATCATGAGGATGCTGAGGAACAAGAGAAGAGAATCAAAAACAGGTGCTTGGGGGACAGTTATGTTTGGGGGGAGGAAGAAGGGCTACAGAAGGACAAAGAAGGGAAGGAAGAGTCAGGAAGAAAGGAGAAAATCCAGAAGAGCATAGCTTTGCAGAATTCAAGGCTGGAGAGTGTTTGAAGAAAGGAAAGGCATGTTTAATTAGGGGCTGCAAAGAGATCGAGGAAGCTGAAGAAGACAAAGAATGTGGGTTTTGATACTTGAGAGGTGACCAGTGACTTTCAAAAAGAGCAGAAATCACATTTCACAGACTTAATTCCTGAGCAGAGGAATAGCTAAGTATGCTGTGGTACATCCATGTTTTGGAATACCATGCGATGATAAAAGATGATGAGGTATGAACACGACAAGAAGTCCAAGGCATACAGTTGAGTGGAAAAGCAAGTTCATCTTGGGATGTAAATATATAACTTATGTTAAAAGTAACAATACAAATCCACACTAGATGATATTTTTCCTTAGGGTACTCATGTGTGAAAATGCTTTGAAAATGATCTGGAAAGACATGACAAACTGAAGACGAAGTGTAACTGCGCAACCAGTATGGGAGTTGGGAGTGGAGGGAGCTCCAAGGAGTTTATCTGCAATGTTTCATGTGTTACAGAAAAATATATTCATCTAATTACTCACGAATTAAAAATTATACAAAAAGAAAGACGTTGCCTTGCAAGAAGTTAGGGGATGTGTGAGTGAAGTGTGGGAGGGAAGAGGAGGAAGCTGTGATGGGACCTGAAGAAAAGGCAGGACAGATTTTCTGATTGAGGTGGAAGCACATTTGTAGGTCATGATGGAAAACAACAGATTTCGAAAATGGAGGCCAAAGAAGCATGATCGATATAGCAAGGCTGCGGGTGGGCGATAGGGAGGTGGAGGGAATGGAATTAGGACACAAGTGGAGGGGCTAGTCTTGAAGAGAGGAAGGGTCTCTCTCTCTGGAAAGGATGAAGAAAAAAGTCTGTAAAGAGAACACAGAGAGGCCGGGCGTGGTGGCTCACGCCTGTAATCCTAGCACTCTGGGAGGCCAAGGCAGGTGGATCGCTCAAGGTCAGGATTTCAAAATCAGCCTGAGCAAGAGCGAGACCTCGTCTTTACTAAAAATAGAAAGAAATTAATTGGCCAACTAAAAAAAACCCAAATATATATATATATATAATTAGCCGGGCATGGTGGCGCATGCCTGTAGTCCCAGCTACTCAGGAGGCTGATGTAGGAGGATTGCTTGAGCCCAGGTGTTTGAGGTTGCTGTGAGCTAGGCTGACGCCACGGCACTCTAGCCCGGGCAACAGAGTAAGACACTGTCTCAAAAAAAAAAAAGAAAAAAAAAAAAAAACAGAGAACACAGAGAAATATCAAAGTAGAGAGGGAAGAAGGCTTCAGCGGGAGATGGGAAGGTCAGCTGCAGCGTGCCGAAGATGGGGGCAGAGGTGGGATACAGCAGATGCCGGGGACAGTGGTGGGAATCCCACGCAGGGGATTCCAGCAGTTGCCTGGTTGTGGAGCAGACCCAGAGCACCCCAATCCTGGCCTCACAAGCTTTCCCAGCAAGACTTGGCAGTGTCAGAACAGGAAGAGGACAGCAGAAGGTCCAGGATGGGTGAGGTGAAGAAGGAGGGAGGAGAGGGCAGGAAAGAAAGAGGATTGGCTCTACCATCTGGAGCAGTTGCAATAGAGTGGTTAGAATATGCCACGTAAACACAGCAGGTTGCTGCTGTCCTTTCTCAACAGCTAGGAGGAAGTCCAGTGTAACATCTGGAATAGCCTCTCCCACCCCCAAAATTGCTCTGACTGGTTCTCTATCCTCTTGTTGCCTATTGTCACTAAAGAAAAGCAAAAGGTAACCCTCCACTTTCCTCTGTGCTATGTAACTCTGATTTCTAAGGTTCAAAAATCCCTTCTGCTCCCCACTTGCACCCTCCTCCCCTCAAGAAAGAGAGGGAATCATGGCTTGCTGACACTGAACTAGCTTGAACATTATTTTCTATTTTTGAAGGCAGATTTATGGAGAGGAGGCAAAACTGTAATAAATTATAAGACAAAAAGACACATATTCTATCTTTTCTCTATTCGACTAATCTCTGAATGTTTTGAATGTAAGCTAAGATTTGTCACTTTAAAAATCACTTCCATGCTCTTACCACTGTCGGAAATGTGCGGCTCAATGTCCAAATATTGAAGAAACACATAAACAAGAACGTTTTCTTACCGAAATATATCACGATGGTTTTTGATGTTCCAATCACATTCTCCTTTACTGACAAGTTCAAAGAATTCTGTTCTCCTCCTGCAAGAAAATCAAATGAAGAAAGAAAGAGAGAGAGAGAGAAAAAACCCTGAAATGAAATTTCTCAGTCTGTGGGGTGACATAAACACATTTATGGGAAAAATATAAGACCACCTGAACCAAGTAACTTAATACTTGAAATCACGAGGCTAAAGCACTATCAAAATAAATCACTTTTTAAAAAATGTTGCTGCTTCAAGAAAAAGCCACAATCATTTCTGAATGTATTTACAACAGAGGAGATTATAGAGCCATAAAACAGAAAACAAAGTGGTACTGCATTTAGGATTATGTGCTGTGGAGCCCTGTGACACTTACTGAAAGTCAGGGAAGAAAGGCAAGGACAAATGAAAAGCAGAACAATTCCAGAATGTACTTTTATCATCACACAGAATTGAGCTGCGTGATGATCCAAGATAAGATAAACTCCCTGGTAATAAATTCAAGATAAATATTTTTTTCCAGTTTAGAAAACAATGATTTCATCATTTCAGTGCTTAAACACATAGGCTATGAAGTGAGAAAGTAACCGTGTTTAAACACTGGCTCAGTAGCCTCTTGTGACATAAGTTTGGAAAATGACTTAAATCCTCTGAGCCATCAGGAAATTGACCTGATGTAACATGGGGATTGGGATTCTAGTTGCTAAGTCAGAGTTACTGTGAGGATTAAATGAGAGGACACGTGCAAAGCATTTAGCACAGTGCTTGATACACTCCCCACCCCCACTCTTCCACAGATATGCATTTGGAGATGTATAGGTATGGAAAAGACAGGAAAGGAATATTTTAAAGTTGTGAAAATAGGATGATTTCTATTTTCAAAACTTTTGTTTATCTAGTTATATTATCTTATTTTTACAGTGAAAAAAGAAAAAAAAAGAGAACAACACCATTTCTATTTAAGAATCATTTCCCAAATTGTCACCCTTTTGGTGCTTCCTAAGGAGAAAGTATTTATTTATCAATTTATTTATTTTTTTTTTTTGAGACAGAGTCTCACTCTGTTGCCCAGGCTAGAGTGAGTGCTGTGGCGTCAGCCTAGCTCACAGCAACCTCAAACTCTTGGGCTCAAGCGATCCTCCTGCCTCAGCCTCCCGAGTAGCTGGGACTACAGGCATGCGCCCCCATGCCCGCTAATTTTTTCTATATATATTAGTTGGTCAATTAATTTCTTTCTATTTTAATTTCTTTCTATTTGATAGTAGAGAGGTGGTCTCACTCTTGCTCAGGCTGGTTTCAAACTCCTGACCTCAAGCAATCCGCCTACCTCGGCCTCCCAGAGTGCTAGGATTACAGGCGTGAGCCACCGCGCGCGGCTTGGAGAAAGTATTTAAAGGATCCTGCCACACCATTTCCCCAAGTGCATCTCACGAAATGCTGGTCTCAAGGAGTGCTCTGTGTAAAGAAATTCCCTGGGAGGTAGAAAAGCCTGTTTAATCTTATTTAACCACAGAATTCCACACAGTACTGATGTTTACAAAATACACTTTGGAAAATACCACCATAACACATCATTGATGGTGGAAACCAGGGCAGGATCTTGGAAACTTAGTGCTGACCCATTGTAGTTTGGGGGACAAAGGACACAACGTTGAGAACTGCTGGCTCTCCTGTGTCTGGCCTGGGGTGTCATCACCACTGACCAAATATATGGATTTCTTGTCAACCAATCGAGCTGACTACTCAATTTACTTGAGAGGAGGCAGGTCAGGAAGACCAATGTACAGCTTACTTCCATATTCCACACACTAGGACAGGTCCTGGATTCATCTTTTTGGGTTGATATGGGTCAAGTCATGCTAGAGCATGAGACGATCTCCAAGACAACCTTATAGCGACTGGCAGAGATGCCATTGTGCAAGTGCACAGAAAGACCCAGCAGCCCCCTCCCCCCTCAGGTGGGCACTTTGTACACATATTTTCTTTGCATACCTTTACCATCTTCTTCATCTGGCCCACTCCCTTCTTCATGACCATGGCATGCCTTTCTCATATCACCACCACTGACTGTGAACTGCAATAGAAAGGGAGGTGGTGGGGTGGAAAGGGCCCAGGTTTGGACTCTCGCTGATCTGGGCTCAATGCTGACTGCCGCTTATTAGCCATGTGATCCTGAGTGAGTGACTCCACATTGCTGAGCCTCAGTTTCCAGCTTTGTAGTGAGAATTTTGAGTTAAGGTACACTAAGTGTGTGGCACTGGTAGATACTCAATACCCGATAGCTATGGTTAATGTGTAAATAATATTAATAGTATTATTGCCAACAATAACACAAAATTGGCTAATTGGACTACATAGAGATTGAAGAGTTCACCCAGTTCTCTTCTCTTACTGCATAGAAATTAGTCTTCTTTTGAATTATTATAGAGTAGAAAGTTGGGTTCAACAAATATTTATTGAACATCTATTCTGTTCCAAGTCTTTATTAGGTTTTATGGATACGAGACATGGGTGCTACATTTAAATGGCTAAATGTTTAGCCAGGGTAACCAACAAATAAATAGGTAATTCCTCCCTTTAAATGTGATACAAATGATAACAATGATTCTGTGATTAGAGTGACATGAGAAAGACACTCATTTTGGGCATAAATTTAATAGGTACCAAAAACTTCAGTATTCAAGATAAGTATTTTGGTGCAATGTTTTCAAAAAATCAAAATAAATGCAAAAAAATCCACAATAAACAAAATAACAAAATTCTAAATAAATACAAAATTCTAAATTAAGACAAGATTCTTTGTAGGCCTCACTTCACCTGTCTTACCCTAGTCCCAGCCCTGGTGAGGCTAATATTTATGGGGTCCTTACTATGTTTCTGGTGTCACTTACTACCTGCATGACTGACCTTGAGTAGGTTACTTAACCTTGTTGGGCTTCAGTTTTCTTATTAGTAAAAGAGTAATAGTAATAGGATCTACCTTGTAGTATTGGTGGGAGGATGAAATAAAATGATTTATGCAAAACACTTAGCAGAGTGCCTGGAAAAAGGAGATGATCAGTAAGAATTACTTACTGTTACTAAGCTCAGAGGGTTGAGTACCTGGCCCAAGGTCTCCCAGCTGGTTAGTGGCAGAGCTGGGATTCAAAGGCAGCCAAGATGCCCAAGCAGCTAAGGTGTGCTCAGGGTGTCCTAGGAGCATGGAGGAAGGCACTTTGCTTAGCTTCGAGGATCATGGAGGAACATACAAAGCTTTCTGGAAGAGCTTGTCAGCCATCATCTTTATCATCATTTGCACCTGGGTGGCCATTTCAATTGTAGGAGTTATTCCAAGAACTCACAAGAATGCAAGCTCCATAAAGGCAGGGGTCTGGCCCATTTTTGTTCACTGCTTCATTCTCCCTACCTACAACAATGCCTGACGTGTAGTGGGAACTCAATAAATATTTACTGAATTGATGAGAATGAAAATCATTATCTCAGAAAACTGTTCATTTTTAAAAATATCTCTTTAGCTACTGGTTTCACGTTGATTCTCATTGTTCTAGGGGTTTCACAGTTGCCACTTGGAGAGATTGAGATAAGAAGACAACATAAAATCTAGGCAAGAAAAGCTCTGTCGGATTCTTGCAGACTAGATTCTAACCTGAACCAAGTGGGCAACATAACAAGTTGTAGGAAATAAGAACACCATTCCTATCCAATGTCTGACCCACTGTCCACTAACTGTTGTTATAATGTATCTGCGAATAGTTTGTTCAATATATGGAACATAACATCTTTGATGCAAAGTAGAGGCATGTTACCTAGGTTTTCTTTCTCATTGAAAAAAACATTCTTTTTTTTAAAATGCAAATCTATGACATGACAACCAAGCAGCACCATAAGAATAAATTCTCTAATAAGGGAAATTTTAACAGCTGGAGTTGGTGGTGTGAAAGTCTCAAATCAAAACCAAACTCAAAATCAGTCATAGGCTTCACATCACATTACCAATGCTAGGATGAAAGGGAACATCAACTATCGCTAGGGAATGGTGAATGGAGGAGGAGTAAGAGGAATATTTTCACAGGGTGCAGAAAAATGTAGCATACTAATTTGATTTTCCACCACTGTCAAAAGTCAGCTACTTGTTGATTGGGTCTGTGTGCTCTGTCATCTCAAGGTTTGGCTCTGACCTCACAAGATAATAGGAGTCTTCCTGCACTATAATTTTGTCAAGAGAAACATAAGAAAAGCCTATTTTTCATAGTTCGTGAAAAGAAGTCTTCTTGAAAGATCAGGATATGGGGTTAATCATTTCCATAAGGCTGCAAAAAGGATTTGGAAGTGATATGTCACATAACAAATTTATTAGACATGTTTAATAATTTTTAAAAGGTATAAAAATTACACAATGGACATAGAGTATCCATCTACTACCCAGCCTAGAAATAAAGCTCTACCAGTCCTGTCCAGGCCCTGTGCCAGAACTGTTGCTTCTGCCTTCCTTCCACCCACCATAAGAGGACCATTTTCTAAATTTCATATAAAGCATCATGATATACATCCTTGTAATTTTACTAGGTCAGTTACACATGTTATTGTTCTACATATTTCAAAACTTTATATAAATAATTTCATCATAGTGTATGTATTCTTTGGACACTTGTTTTTTTCATTCAAGGTGAGATTCATCCATATTGTTATATATAGTTCTAGGCCATTCCTTCTCACTTATGTGCGGTATTCCATATATTATTATCCTACTGTTTACTTACACATTTCTTCATAATGAAAATTTAAATTATTTCTTATTTTTTTGTTATTACATACAACAATGCTATGAACAACTTTATGTGCATCTCCTTGTACATTTGTGTGAGTTCTCTCTCTCTGTATATATGTGTACATACATGTAAATATATGTATATGTATATGTAAAATTGCCAAGTCATAGAATAATTTCTATGTTTGAGTTTTCATTATAGTTATAGACTATTAGAACTGTATGGAACTTTTGAGGAAAACCTGTTGTAATTCTCTCATTTTATAGGTGAGGAAACTCAAGGTGAACGAAGGTGAAGTGATTTGCCCAGGGTCCTGGGGCAGTTATGGGCATATCTAGGTAGATTCCAAGTCCCCAGCCTCCCAGTTCTGGCCTCTGAGATGATCTATGTAACTATTAATATGTGTAGCATCAATCTTTGGGGCCAGGTAGCCTCTCGTGTAGTGAGTATGTGGGCAGTCATGGCCGACAGCCGTCATGGGACATGATGGCATCAGGTGCTGCTGTACCAAGCAGTACCAAGTATCAAGGCAGACACCAGAGGTGAGGAGACCTGCAGATGGCCCAGGCCAGCTTGGTGGTTCACCGCTCCAGTGTGACATTCTCCTTAGTGATAATCATTACAAAGTAACCATGTGAAATTCACTATGCTTTTGGGAAATGAGTTTGCCCATACAGCTGTTTCTTTTAGCATCTAAATGTATATGTGTACATAGATTATAGAGTCAACAGCATGAGCATATGCGAAACTGTTAGAAATAGAAGCATTTTCAGAAACATGGGACTGCTAAAATGACTATTTGAAAATCCACAAAATTATACAATACCCCCTGGATCCAGACTCCTTTGTCATGAGGAACTATATCATTAACTTCTCAAGCAGATCATCGGGAACATTGGTTTTCAAGGACAACGGCAAGTACCTCAGCTAGTGAAAAGCAACTTACTGGAAAATCTCATTTATAATCAGATATGTTTTTATTAGGCTTTTATCCTGCTCTCCTGACATATGTTCCCCTCAGAAAAATAGCAGTCCTTAAAAAAGCATCATTTGAACAGAAATGCTAAAATTACCCTCAAAAATAATTCTCAAGATTGGTTACCAGTCACCCATCACTACATTGAAAATCTTTCTGCTTTGTAATTTATCTGCAAGGCATCTTTTATTTGCAAAATGAGAAATCACCATTCCTGGGTATATTTTAATCAGGATTTTTTTTTGTAAATTTATATATCTATACATGCATATATGTATACATATTCTTTATCTGTCTATTCATCTAACTCCTCTGAATCTACTAAAAGTCCATAAATGTTAGGAAGTTTTTATTGCTGAGATGGCAAATCATCAGTGTGACTCTCCCCAATTTCAACTCCAGGATTGTCAGGCAGGGCTGGGGGGTGTGTGTATGTGTGGACGGGGTGAGTAGATGCAGCAGAGAAGGGTATTTGTCCTTTTTGTGTTCTTACAGCTTGTTCAACAGGCAAATCATATACACATGCAGTCAATTGCTAAATGCAGATTCTGGAGAGATTTTTGGACTTTTGACATAAAAGCACTGGAGAGAAACAGAAGATTAATGTGCAAATGTTAACTCTAGTAATTACGACTAAATAAAAAAAGTGGTATGTTTAATTTGGAAGTGAATTTTCTCCCTGCTTTAGACTAGCACTAACACAAGGGCCAGCTAAGAACCTCACTGAAATGTTCTGTTTGATGCTGTGCTGTTTTTGACAGAACGAATAAAATTAGCAAAATGCAGGGAATGGAAAGACTAGAATTACTCTAAATGTTGAAAATGGCAGATTAGATAATGCAAGACCCAAGTGGTCAGTTCAGTAAAACTATAATCACCAGGCAGATATGATGCTTGAGCCGTTGCTAGACAGCGTGCTCCAGGGCTCCCAGCGCTCACTTTGGCTGTAGCACCCCACGGGCTGTCGCACTGCGGCCCCCTGCTCCCCACTGGGCTCTGCCTCCCTGAAGGTGAGAACCCTGTCTTAACTGCCCGTGCATTCCCAGCAATTAGCACTGTGCCTGGCATGAATAACTGCCAGTTGGATGAATTTCTCATTTTTTAGTTAGTTGTGATATCATGTAAATGGGGATCTGGAGATGAGTATATGTAAAAATGCTTTGAAGTATGTCAAGAAATACCAAAATATTTCTTCCATCAACCTACCACAGGGGCTACTGGTCTAACATTAGAGTAGTTTCAGCAGGTTAACTCATCAGGCTCTGTTAAAATATGAGAGTGTTTGGGAGAGAGTAACGGGTTAAGCTCTACCCGTCATTGACACCTTGCTGTGCACCAACTTCTCCTCCTCCTCTCCAATATGGTTGGGTGCAGGAAGCTGTGGCAGTTGAGGGCGCTGAGCAGAGTGGGCGGCCGGACACACATTTGCTGACTATTGAATGCATGAACAGTTCGGTCTGCATAGCAGTGGAAACGTTTGTTGAGTTCCCACTGTATTTTTAAAAATAAATTGTCCGAAAACTAATCTGATTTTTAAAAATGATGGTCAAACTATTCCACCAAACAATCAAAAATAGTTTAGTGCATGTTGCTATCATGATCAGATGCTTTTGAGAAGTGCTACTTACTGCATCCCTTTGGAAAGACAAAGACAAAGACAAAGAAAACATTAGACCGTGTATTTTTTGACGAATTGTGTTGATGAATGTAGAGCACAAAATGGAGCAGCAAATTTTCAATGTGAAGAATAGTCTGATTAATTTAGAAAACCAATCTAAAAAGTATTGAGCACTCAAGAGGATTTATAAAATCTGAATTTTGGGGTAATTCTCTGTTTAAATAGTGGCCTAAGGCAACGTGGCACAGAGACCTGGTCACATACAACTTGATGGATTTGGGCAAATTGCTTGCTGTCTTTAAGCCCAGGTATCTCTATCTATCAGGTGAGGATAACAATATCTACCTTTCAGGTTGACACGAAAATTCAATATCAAAACGTTAATATTTTAAGAACTCATGTCAGACAGTGCGTGTGTCAGGTTTGGGGGCTCCAAGAGTGAGCTAGAGAGTAGGATGTCTGCATTCATGGAGCTTCCATTCCAGCACAGTGGTGACAGAGGGAGTGTACAGTGATGCAGGGAGACACTGGAATGCCTAGAATGGTGCTAGGCATGGAGCAGGCACCTGGTAGACAAGGGATACAATGTTATGTAATTACAACCTGGGGGGGATGGATGCTATGTATTGCTACCCAATAGCAACAACCTCCATGACTGTATTAAAGCTAAAGGATCTTCAACCTCTGATGCCCCAGCTTAACTCAACAGCAAACAAGGAGCCTCTCTTTGCAAGCTCAGCCCCACCACACAGGCTCCCGAGCAGCTCTAACCTGGAGCCTCCACACCCACCCTGCACTCCTGGTGGTGGGGCCTGGCATTAGTTGAGTTGCTGTCACCTAGTGTGCTGACATCTAGTGTGTTTGGAACTAGCCTCAGGCATGTGCATACTCAAATTACTGCTGCTCCTAAAGCCCAAGTGTTCCCAGGATTGGCCTCAATTTTCCCTTTAGTACTCTTAAACTAGCCATTACATAACTGCAGAGAGAATGTCGGGGTAGTTAAAAACATTTTTTGAGTTGAACTACTTGGTTCAAATCCCAAATATACTATTTAACATTGTGAGCAATTGCCTGAGTCTCTCCATACCTCAGTTTTCCCATGCATATCGTGAGGTTAACAACAGTACCTGTTCTAATAGGTCTGCTCTCAGTGTTAAACGGGATAATGTGTACAGAAAGCTCCTAAGTAAGCACTCAGGAAACATTAATTGATGTTTTTATTACTAATTGTGAAAGCTGCATAGGTCATCTTTGTTGACTTACAGGCAGGCAAACAGTACAGGGCATTTGTGACATCCTCTTGAAGTTTGAACATTTATAATTTTAGATCTCTCTCTGCCCACTTGGATAAGCATCGTCTTTTATAGTGCATATTTTATTAAGTTTTCTGTGTGAATGATTCCTTTCTTTATAAGGTACTTAAAAATATCAAAGCTCTTTCATACAGGTAATCTCCTTTGACTGCCACAAGGACCCTGGGAGACTGGCATGGGTGATATGCCTCCCCTCATGCTGCTGACAAGGAAACTGAGGCAAAGAGAGATTTGACTCTTAGAGTTACATGGCTGGTTACTGACCAGGTATATCTAATTCCTGCTTGAGACGGTGAAATGACTACTTAGTTATCAAAGCCTTACTCACTTCAGGGACTCAGAATTTGGCACAGAAATCAATTTCAGAAAATCACGCAGCAGTAACCAGAAAATGTTGTCAGTATGTTGGAAAATCAGAATGAATAATTAATTTCCAGATTTAGGTTGTGAAACCTAGACATTCATACCAAGGGTTTTGTTTGCTTTTGTTTTTTAATCTTGTAAATTCTGCTTTGTGGCATTTGTGGCATAGAATCCCAAGGACACCCAAAGCCATTAGAAATTTAAGTCATTAAGTTTTGGTGGTTGTTTTGAATGCATTTCCATATTTCCATGAATATTAAATTTTTTCTCTTTTGGAGCAAGGCAGGAAATCCTGCCCCTGGGAATGAGTCATAAACCCTTCTCCAAAAGGCTGCCCATCCTGGCCATGTCTAGAATGACTTTCTTCTTCTAGGGGAGGAAAGCAGTGAGCTTCCTTTTTGGTTTCCTCAACTGTATGATAACTTTTGCTGTGAGTAGTCAAGGCAGAAGAACTAACAACAATGCAGACTTCTAGAAACTAGTCCTATGGCCACTTCTCATCCTCTTGGCCCACCCACGCTTCTCCAGCCATTGCTGCAATCACCAGTGCCGCAGCTGCTCCTCTGCTGCCCCACGCAGGCTCACTTTCTGCCCTGGCGCTGCTCTGAGTCCGTGTGTGGGACAGACTGGGGACGGCCGCAGGAATCCTGAGCCCTCAGGCCTGCACAACCTGGAAGCGCATGGGAGTGAATACCACGTACAGCAACCTTTGGCTCACAAGGATGGCGTCTGGGGGACGATTCCGACATGCATTATACGAGACTTCTCAGACAGTCTCTGCAGGGTCAAGCCCGGCTGATCACAGTGATGACCAACAAGGAAATGTGTCCCTCCTTCCAATGGCTTCCCTCCTTCCCCATTTCACTGTCCCAGCACCCTCTCTCTTATTCCTGGAGTCATTTCCAAAATGAAACTACCTGCATGCAAGCCCGTGTCTCCAACTCTGCCTTGGGAGAGGACACAGGGAACCCTGGCTGGTTTTTAAATTAAACTGATTAAAGAACACCTAGTAAGGTCAATATTAATGTATCCCCAATTATTATAAAATGGCAACCATTTCTTGATTCTTCCATTGGAGAAGGTGATTGAGGAAAAAGCCCTGAAAGAGGAAGAGTGGATTCCAGTTTTGCAATAATTACTTAAGTGATCCAGCTTACGCTGTTTAACCATTTGGACCTCCGTGCCTGATCTGTAAAATACAGGAGATGAATTGGATGGCATCCTTTCTCAGATCCCTTCCAGTTCCGCAATTGTACATTTATGAAACAAAAGCATCTGGGTGACAGTTTGTACTAGTTGCTTTTTTTCCTCATTAACCCTGGTGATTGTTTTGGCTAAAAATATGGCAATACTTTAATGCAACTTTAGACAGGCAAGTGAATCAGTCCCCTGAAGGTCTAGATTAGAGAATGAACAGCTATTCAGAACCTCAAAAAACAATAATGCTGACGAAAACAGAACAAGCCAGCTTCTTTGGGAGTCAGCAAACATTAGCAGGGGCTGCAGCATTGAGATAAGAACAGAATAATGAGAAAATGAGTTGCAACCAACTTCCTTGACTGCATCCCACGGTCACTCCATGATTCGTCACATCCCTAACGGGGCTTGATAAATGGACTCCAAGTGTTGAGATTTTTTTTTTTTTCTCTTTAGGAGTTACTTGGAAACATGGCTTGGGAAGATGCTTCTACTTTGAGATAAAGAACACAAAATCCTGCAGAGACAGGAAATAAAAACACTAAAAGGACCCAGACTTTCCATAAATCCCAAATCAAGGAGCATCGATCCAGAAAAGATGGAAGATCATGATAGTTAAGTCAACACAAGGGCGACAAAACATGCAAAATAACTAGGTTATAAAGCAAATGAGGTTGTAGATGTCACCATTTATAAGCCATTTACACATGTGAGCCATTTATAACACATATAATGTAGGTATTGTTATCTCCAGAGAAACAAAAAAAGATGCTCAGAGAGGTAAATAATTTGTCTGATGACACACAGCTTGTACTTAGTGGCATAGCTGGGATTTTTGATTTTTAAATATATTTTAAAAATTAATTAACATTTATATTTATCAAAGTAATAACTGTGCATAGCTAACAAATCAAATAGCACTAAAAGGCATATAATGAAATATAGCAGTGTTTTCCATCTTGCTGTCCTTTGTCCTTTGACTGTATTTCCCAATGTTTTCATTTGATTTTTTATTTTGGTCATTATGTTTTTAATTTTCAAAAGCATTTTTTTCTCCATGTTTGTTTCTATTATTATTTTTCAAAACATCCTATTCTTGTTTCATGGACATGATATCTTAGCTCCCTGAGGATAGTAACAATGGTTTGTTTTCTTCCTCTTCCTGAATTTTCTGAATTCAATTTTTTTCTATTTGTTTTGGCCTCTGTTTTGCATACTGGAGGCTTATAAATGTTCTTGATCCTTGTTTGTCTGTGTATAATAGTAAGGCATTAAAAAGCTAAGTGGGAGTTGTGTGGGGGGTGGGTAGGATTGCTAGATAAAATATAATAATTTCAGTTTCAGATCAAAAATGATTTTTAAAAAATTTCCTATTGATACCTAATATTGTTCATATTTGGGGCTACATGTGATATTTTATTACATGCACAGAATGTGTAATAATCAAGTCAGGGTATTTAGGTTATGCCATCACCAGGAATATTCATAATTTCTATATATGTTAGGAATATTTCAAGTCTTCTAACTATCCTAAAATATATAAAAAATAATTTTTAGTGTAAGTATGTCCCAAATATTTCATGGAAAAAAATATATATATACACTAAAAAACATTAATTGTCTATCTGAAATTTAAATTGAACTGGGTCTTCTGTGTTTTCACCTACTAAATCTGACAAGCCTGGGCATGTGGCATATGGACTCCTAGCTTCCAAGTGCTGGGCTATGGGACATGGGCTTTCAATTCAGAGACTGGATCCAGTTAATTTAATCCCTTCTTCGCAGCACTGCATCTCATTCCTACCCTGCACTTCTCATCAATCCAGAGCGCTTCATTTTATTTCTCCAGAAAATAAACCTCTGGCCTTCTAGAGGTGGAGGAAAAGAAATTACCTGGCTATGTTGGCAGAGGACTTTGTGGGCAGTGTTCTGTGGACTAAGTTTCTAGCAATCTCTTTGAGCTTTGAGTGTCTTAAGTTTTGCATGTCCCATCTATTTTTCACGGTAGTGTTTTCTCTAAGCCCCAAGCAAGGTTCTGCAGGGCAGAGGGCTTGCTTTTCAGAGCTGTCCTCTTCTGTAGGTACCACTTTCCATTCCTACTCTGCTAGGTCCATTACCTATTTGGTGGTCCACCTTCCATTGTCCACGAATGTACCGAATCTCTTGTCAGTTGTTGTGTGCCCTCTTTTTCTCCTTGCAGATTTATGTCTTTTTCTTTGAAATTTATTTATTATAGTATCATTTTAATGAAGTCTTAGGAGGGAGAAGACATAGATATTTGGGCTCAATCTACCAGGTTTAACTAGAATGCCAAAGTGAGATTCAAATCCAGGCCAATATAAACTCCAAAATCTTTACTCCTTCTAGGATACCATGTAATAACCCATTTAGCAGAATCCAAAAATAAATACCTGTGGCATAGACCGCCAGTTGTCTCCCCCAGTATCCCCTTTTCCTTTCTTCCTTAGTAACAAGACTCCTGTTTTTTAAAGCTGGTCACATGGCTACCCAGGATAAAGACTTCCTTTTCCAATTTTCCTTGAAGCTAGGTATGGCCAATTGACTAGATTCTGACCAGTAAAATATAAAAGGAGGTGTTAGGTGGCATTTTCCAGCAAACTCTTTTAGAAGACAGCTTGGTTCGCCCTTTTACTACTTTCTTCTTTCTTCTTCCTGCTGGCTTGAAGGTAGACATTATGGCTGGAGCTTGAGCAACTATCTTAGACTAAGAGGTGGAAAGCATATGTTGAAGGTGGCAGCACCTTCAGGGAATCTAGGTCCCCGATGACTTCATATAGCTACTCTACCAACTCCAGATTGCTTATCTCCGGACTTCTTCCATGTGACAGAGAAGTAAGTAAGCCACTGTTTCTTTGGGTTTTCTGTCTCTTACAATTGAACCTTATTTTAACCGATGCAAATGCCATGGTGCAGTAAGATTTCAAAGGGGGTGACACAAGACTTCCTAGAAAAAGTGGCAGAAGAGACAAAGGACAAAAAGACAAAAATCTTAAAGGATGATCATTTCAGCCAGGTGGGGACGTGAAGGGGCAGGATTCCATATAGGAACGACGCTATGATTAGGACACAAGGAAAACTACATAGGGGTTTTCAAAGGGAACTATGTAGACCAGTTTGGTTAAAGTAGACAAATCGCACAGAGAAGAAGTAGAAAATAATAAGGAGAAAAGGTTGGGGGAAGATTATGGAGGGCCTTGAAAGTCAAACCAAGTTTAAAGCTTTCTTTGAAAGCAGTGAAGATACTGAAGGTTTTTGAGATGAATTTGGAGATACAGGTCCACAATGTGAGGGAGGCTTAGAGAAAAAGATGTCATAGTCTTTGGCACACAGGTGATACCATATATAGAGGTAACATAGAAGTGAGGCCAGGGGAGTGAATCTGAGTGGAGAAAGGAGAACATGGTTGGAGATCTCATATGTAGGAGCCAGGAGAAAAGAAACCTACAAAAGACCTAGAAAAGGAGAGAGAAAAGGCAATTGGATGTTGGTGAAGCAAACAGAGTAGAAATGGACATTAAATCAGTAAACCTTCAGATATCTCAAAGACACTAGAAAATATCAGAAATGAGGACAGGGCCAGGCGCGGTGGCTCACGCCTGTAATCCTAGCTCTCTGGGAGGCCGAGGCGGGCGGATTGCTCGAGGTCAGGAGTTCGAAACCAGCCTGAGCAAGAGTGAGACCCCGTCTCTACTATAAATAGAAAGAAATTAATTGGCCAACTAATATATACAAAAAATTAGCCGGGCATGGTGGCACATGCCTGTAGTCCCAGCTACTTGGGAGGCTGAGGCAGGAGGATCCCGTGAGCCCAGGAGTTTGAGGTTGCTGTGAGCTAGGCTGACGCCACGGCACTCACTCTAGCCTGGGCAACAAAGCGAGACTCTGTCTCAAAAAAAAAAAAAAAAAAAAAAGAAAAAGAAATGAGGACAGGACAGTACTCAGATGTCTCTGGTGTCCTCTGAGAACAATTCTGATAGAACGTGGAGGTGGACTCTGCTCTTCATGGTGTAAATGGGTGTTAGGAAAATAGAAGTACTAATGTGCTGTTTATTTTAAAAAGTAAAAGCAAGGTAAATTGAAAAGCAATGAAAGATCTCCATGGAATCAAGTGAAATAATTTTTTTAAGGAAGGGGATTTGTTTGGTCTTTAAGATAGGAGGGAATTGTGCAAATTAGTGGAGGAAGAGATTTCCAGGCTGCCAAAGAAGAGGTACCTGATGGAGCAGGTCTCGCTGGGAAAGGGAGGGCTAAAATTTCCAGCTCAGAGAGAGGCCTGACCTTGAGGAAAAAGGAGGACAGCTCTTCCAAGAAAGAGAGATAGAAGAGCAGCAAGGAATCAAGTCTTGAATTTTGAGTTAAACTTTCATCAGTGAATATTTCTCATCATCATCATCCATGCCATTATAGATCTAACCAGAAATAATAGTCTAGAACTGCAATTTTAGCCAGTATCTAAACTAAAAATGGCCATCACTTCGTTTAAGAGTCAAGAATGTCAAACAAGGCTCATAAAACAGAAGATATAAATCTTGTGATTGCAGCCTTGATTCTCTTCACTTCTACACACTGCCTTAATGAACTCCATTTAAATGAAGGATAAACAGCAACAAAAAAGATTAGCTTAGTTACACATTGATATCAATGCTAGAGTAACAGGCAACCCCAATGTAGACCTAAAAATTAATTACAGGATGGAACTTTAGATATCCATTTATCAAATAGATCAAATGCCAATACCTACTCAAAGTACAGCGTGAGGTCCGTTGCCAATATTGACTGCTTCAAAAGCTGCATAAGGTCACTATATTCCTTGGAGGACAAATTAGCAAAGATATTGTGACCCTGTAATGAGAAAGTAAGAAGTCACAAAAGACAACATTAAATTTGTGGTTGTGGATTATATGTTTTTTCTGTATTAAAAAAAAAAAGCCTGGGAACATGATAAAATCATTTTTAAAAAGCTTAAAGAAATTTTGTACAGATACAAACAGATTACTTGGCAAACATAGCAAAGCCAGAATGCACAATCATTTTTGAGAAGGTTTGTTATGTGTTTAGTCTAAAAGGAAAAAACTCCGAAAATGGGACTCTGCCTGACTGCCTGCTTCCTATGGGGTTACTTAGTAGAGAAGTTGGTGAAACATTTGGGAATCTTTCTCACCTTAAAATAAATACTAATTTCCCTAGGTAGCAGAGGTTTAAACTGGCATTTTGGAAATACTTGCTATGGCAACAAATGAATTCAAGGGGGAGAAAAAACCATTAGACCAGTGGTTCTCAACTGGGGGCGATTTTGACAATGGGGACTTTTGGCAACGTCTAGAGACATTTTTGAGTGTCACAACTGGGTAAGGATGCTGCTACCATCCAGTAGTAGAGGCCAGGGATGCTGCTAAACATCTTACGATGCACAGAGGAACCCCCCTCCCGCCCCACACAAAGACTTACCTGGCCCAACATGTCAACATGGCTGAAGTTGAGGAATCCTATATCACACTCTTAAGAAACACTTTGATGAAGTGCGTGGTGGGTTAAATTCAGTACAGTGACTAATTACTGAATAGCTAGGAAGTATAAGACATTATTCTTGGCACTGCGGGACTCTAAAGACGATTCTTACCCAAGAAAATTTGCAATTACACTTTTATCTCCATACCTTTGAAAAGCACCCTTGTTTTCAGCAAAATTTATTTTAGCTCCACTAGGCAGCTCCACATTTGTCTTTAGTAAAGTGAAAAATTCTTCTGTAAAGTGACCAATTCACTTAATTTGTTTTGAAAGTCAGGACTTTTCATTTTTCAGGTTTTCTTAGCATGAAATATGAACTCATTAGTATGTGGCCCAGGAAGTGGACCGGTTTTAAACCCAGTGCTGGGAGCCAGGAGATGGTGGAGAAGGAATGGGGAAGAACGACTGCCTGAGAATAAACTATTCTCCAACAAGAAGTAAATTAATTCTTTCAGGGAACCAGGATATCAATTAGTAAATTATCGCTTACCAGGCACCAGATGATAATCTGCTATCCTGAGTTAATTTATCTCATTGGGTGAACCTGCCACTCCTTAAAGATGAAAGTATATTGGTTCCACCTGGGACCAAGTCCAATATTAATAATAATTTTCAAATGAACTCTTCCAGACCCTTAATTCAGCCATTAAGAAGAAGACAAATAACTAAAGGAATGTCGCACCATAATTCTGCCTGAGCATTGCTCGAGGCTCAATCACAGGCAGGTGTTCAGGGGCCTGGGAAAAAGTGGTCAGAAGCTATGGAAAATTAGTGGATCTAGCCACACACCCAGCATCTCCCAGACAAAGACGGAGAGCCTTCAGGAGCAAGTTACAGTAAGTTAACATTGAGCCAGGGAGAGAGCTGGTCTGAACTTGAGGATCCTGATTATTTTGTGTTATGTGTATGTTATTACAGTCATGCATCATGTAATGGGGGGGATACTTTCTGAGAAATGTGTCGTTTGGTGATTTCACCATTGTGCAAATATGGCAGAGTGTACTTATGAAATCCTACACATTATAGCCTACTGCACGCCTAGGTGATATGGCACGGCCTATTGCTCCTAGGCTACAAACTTGTAAGCATGTTACTGTACTGAATACGGTAGGCAACTGTAACACAGTGAGAAGAATTTGCATATCTAAACATAGAAAAGGTATGGTTAAAAAATATGGTATTATAATCTTATGGGCCCACTCTCATATATGTGGTCTGTCTGTGACTGAAACATTATGTGGCCCGAGACTGTACTCTTAAAGGACATACAGTACCTAACACCATTTACAGCTGAAAGAGTGACAAAGCTAGCCAGATCAGCTTTAATTTTTAAAAAAGGTAATTTGCAATGAGTGTATTGTTTATATGCAAATTGGCCTTCCACAGTGCCTCGAGGGTTTGGTCCCTGAAGTAGTTTAGAGACTTCCTAAAAAACTGCTTCTACTCTTTGTCTAGGGAGGCGGTGAGTGTGGTACTGATGGTAAGAAATGCAGATGTGCAAGGAGAAACGTCTGGGGTAAACTTCCTAAAGCCATATAACCTCCCTGCACATGTGCGCATTTGGAAATGGGACAGTAACGGCACCTGCATTGCTGCCTTCGTGACGGGCAGGACCGTGGGGGCCTGGGGCAGTGCCAGGCAGCCCCGGCACGTAGCAGGTGCTCAGTGCACTGTTCCCTCTGTATTAGTCTCCGATCTTCACAGGGAAGCCCAGAGTGAAGGGCGGCCAACGTGTCTCGTTTGTATGAACGCGAATTCCGAGTGAGTGGGGTTTGTTTCCCCGAGGAAACTTGACATCCTGTTTATAATCCGTGTTATTACAAAGGTGGGGCTTTCTGGGGGCAGAGGTGTAAACATACCACACTTACCAGTATAGAAAAAATAGTCTGAACCAAATTTCCTTTATCCCCATTGAGTGCTATGGAAGCACTCAGCTACAATATGGCTCTTGTAGGAAAATTCCAGAGCCACAGATGCCAGCATGCTGGCTTCTGTCAGTTACTGAAAGCCTAACCCTTGGTGTTTCAGTCCCAGCTGAAAACACATCACTCCCAGCGGGTTTGCCCTTCCCCGGCCTGCATCCGGGTTCCACAGTGTCGACTCTCCTTTATGGGGTCGGGGGCCTTCAGTGAAACTGCAAAAGGCGTGCTTTCTCAAGATGAGCTGGAGGAAAAAAACCTCCATATTTAATGATGCTATTCCAGCGAAGCAGGGCCTTAATGATGATAATAATAATAATTAATGGCACAGCTAGAGAACTGACAAATAATGGGGAACAGATGATCCCTTCCTGGCCTCAAAAAAAAAAAAAAAAAAAGTCTGTACGCCTGCAGAAAATTAAACAGATCCTTTCCTGGCAATTTAAAACTCAGACGCCTCAGCCAGAGTTGGTTAGTGGTTTCTGTTTTTCTCTGTGGAGAGCTAAAAGTATAAAATTCCAACTACTTCTAACTCCTGCATTGCCACATGAAGCAAAATAAGGCATATGGCATTAGCCCTGGGTCTTAAGTTTAGTTGCAGTTCTCACTTTCAAACTGGTCCCACCAGCAATTTTAAGTTCTTTTATGTTTTATAGGTTTCTCGATGGTGCTAATAAAGTGTAACTTTCTCACCCTGTTTTTGTTTCTACCATCTTTCGAAATGACTTTGGGTTTCACAAAATGGGAATGTTGGGCCACTCACTACTTGAATCAAGTCACACCCTTAGTGGGCTTCTATGTCCCTCAAGGAAAGTAAGATCGTGTTCTGGGGATAAGCAGTCTATTCCTGTCACCCCATTAAGTGAATTTGAAAAGCCTGCTAGCCAATAACGAAACCCAAATGAATCAGCCCAGGAAGAATCTGAACAAGGTCCTTGGTCAGGCATCTAAAAGAATCCAAAAAAGCCAGCAAGTCCCAGTAGTTTGACTTAAAAATGGTTTTCCCATATCTCTGTGTCTGCCTGTGACACCATAAAGAAGGAGAGGTAGGAAACAAATAGTTGTTTCCTTTCTATGTCAAGGAGAGAAATAGAACATCAGGTCTGTACCTCACTCTGCAGGATCATCACGGCGTGGTTAAAATGATGATGCTCCAAGGTAGCAGAGGTTCCATAGAGTTGGGCCAGGGCAGAGCCGCTCCTGAAAGAGGACAGAGAGGGAGTGAGCAGGGCCCTGGCCCCTGTCGACCGTTCCTCCACACCAGCTCTTTGGATCAAAGTGCTTTTCCTGCTTTTGGCAAAGGACCACAAGCAGATGCATTATCAGGTACCTGCTTTTGCAGTTCTTTCATCTATTAAGCAAGCCTTTCTGTAAGTTTCTATGTGTTAGGCTAGATGCTGTGGATGACACACGATGAATAAAACACAGTCCCTACCCCTAAGAAATTTACAGACTAGTAAGAGAGATGAGATGAGAGAATGGACATAAAAACAATATGAATACTAAGACACTGTAGAAAAGTGTCCCAGGTCCAACCAAAGTGCTGTGGATACTCTGAGAACAACGAAGACAGGATTGCTGGCCATGGGGATCAGGGGAGACTTCGTGGACTAAACTTTGTACAATCTCTGAGTGTCCAGAAAATAATTGTCTTATATTAATACCAAATGTATTTGACTTTGTATAGGAAAAGACCATGTCAATAGTCCAGAGTCCATTTTATCTACTTTACATGTCAAGTTGACAACCTTCTACTATGGTTTCCCAGTCCACAGTCACACTGTGATATCTCAGTGTAGAACTCTGGAAATTTCCCTGGATTTAGAGTCAAATTTCAGCTCTTCCTCCACATAGCAGCTTTGGACAGTTACTTGGCCTCTTTAAGACTCAGTTTCTTTGTCTCTAAGATTATATACTGTTTATCTAACCTGCTATTTATGAGAACAATAAAATATTTTAAAGTGCTTATCACAATGCCTGGCATATAGTAGATTGTAATCTATAGTAATTAGTAATCAACAATTAAAACATGTATGGATATTTTCATTTTAAATTAATAAGATGTTAATTGATGCTTGAAGGGATTACTTCAAGTTATCTGTAAATTTCATATATGTAGAGCAACCCATTCCTCAACAGTGTCAGATTGGAAAAGTATTCATTCAAAATGGTCATATATGTTCATTTCAAAAGTGTTTTTAGGAATAGGAGTTAGAACATATTAAGAATCAAGACAGGCTGGATGTGGTGGCTCACGCCTGTAATCCTAGTACTCTGGGAGGCCGAGGCAGGCGGATTGCTCGAGATCAGGAGTTTGAAACCAGCCTGAGCAAGAGGGAGACCCTGTCTCTACTATAAATAGAAATAAATTAATTGGCCAACTAAAAATATATAGAAAAAATTAGCCGGGCATGGTGGCACATGCCTGTAGTCCCAGCTACTCGGGAGGCTGAGGCAGCAGGATTGCTTGAGCCCAGGAGTCTGAGGTTGCTGTGAGCTAGGCTGACGCCACGGCACTCACTCTAGCCTGGACAACAAAGCGAGACTCTGTCTCAAAAAAAAAAAAAAAAAAAAAAAAAGAATCAAGACAGATCCCAGAGAGTCCCATGGTTTAAAGGGTAGTCATGGGACTTGGGCTGAAAATCCACCCACATCCTTGTGTGCTGCAGACACTGAAAGGGCAATTTGGCCTTAACTTGGAGTTGCTGGTGATTGACAGCCCACAGTCTGCCCTGCTAGTGAGAGGAGTAAAGACTGCATCTAAGTGCAACATGAAGGATTTCAGTTATAAGCTGCCCCTGTGTGCCTCCAGTGTGAGGCAGCCCAAGATCGCGGTCAGTTTGGGCGTACAGGGATCTGAAATCTTTAGAAAGACTCAGAGATGACCACATGTTGGGAGAAACAGCAGGGTTAGGTTCAGTAGGAATTGTTATCAAGAGCCTTAGTAAAGAGGGTGCTAGATTTTAATCAGGTATGTGTTATTTCTTTAAATCCTGCTGCCTCTATCATTTAATAAGTAAAAATTTGTTAGGCTAATCTTAGTAATCAATGGTAAATTAATATTTAATGTTAGTTACTATTTGTCTTACATGGAGTTCATTTCTATGAAGATATATGTTTCAAAATGCACACTATTTGCCTTTGTCTTGGCTGTTGAAATTCTAGGGCATATCACATCTAAATGTTTGGCATGGAGTAGGTACTTAAAAAATATTAGTTCCTTGTCTAATGAGCTTACAATAGTATGTCTAGAGACTATAGTTCAAATTGGGAGGTTAACGATAAGTGTGTTAGCATATTTTATAATACTAATGTTATTAATAATTATAGTTACCATTTGTAAATGCCTTGATGCACTAGGCAATATATTAACAACTTAATATTTCATTTAGTCCTGACAAAAATCACGAAATAGGTATTATTTTCTCATTTTGCACACGAGGAAACCAAGGCTCAGAGAAGATAGGTAACTTTTCCAAGGTCACACAGCTAGCTAGTGCCGGTCCTAGATTTGAATCCAAGTTTTTAAGCTTCTTATTGCTCAATGAGAATAATTATAAATACATTTCTGATATTTGATTCTCCATTTTTACCAAGCTGGTTGTCATCAATGAAAGAAGATTTCAAAATTTAATTCAGAATTCTACTACTATACCTGTTAACCATAGGCTCAGATTCCTGTGATTTGGTTCTATGAGCCAGCCATGCTCAGATGCGCCTCACTTACTAGTGTGAGTCTTGATGACAAGACTCGTTGCTGCAAGGTAGGGTCTAGATGCAGAATGTTCTCTCTTCCTTTATTCATGTTGGTTTAATGGAACCCACAAAAGTTAAACCAGCTAGATGATCACAAGTCACTTCATATTTTCTTTGGGGTGAATAAGGAGATGCTTCCTCCTTTAACCAGGGGATACCTTATAACGAGGACTCTGATACTGCCTGGGCTGCACTGCTCTCCCCCACAAGTCCATGTGGCTTCTGACCTGCTGTGTTTTACCTCATGGTATGCGTGCAAGGGCAGCCATGTGACTGCCCACAGTCTGAGCATCTTCCTCGTCAGATTCCCTGTCTGTTCCTTTCTGTAATTCCATCCTGCATTCTGCCTCCCCTCACACAATACTGATTCAATCACAGAAAATATGTAGATGTTGCAACTGAATCAGACCAATGCTATGAAAGTGCAGGAAGACATTGTGATTCATTCATTCATTCATCTATCACTCATTCAACCAACAAGCATTGATGACTATTATTATACCAGGCTTTAGTACAAAGATAAATGTGGAGTACAAAGATAAATGACATGATCTCACCTTCAGGAAGCCCACAGTCCTCTATAATTGTGTCAGGGATTTTCTCTGATCAGTCTGGCACTAATGCTCACTTTTCTGCAAGCGAGGTACCATCTTAGCATTCAGAGAATGGATCATGGTATTAAGTTTGAATTGTTTAGAATAAAATCATCTAAGCAAGAGCACTTCTATTTCCATATGGATCCCTTATTTACACTCTAGATTTGGTTCCTCTCAGATTTTCTAGACTGCCAAACCTCTTAGTGCCTTTTCTCTCAGGCTTGGGCTCACAGAGAAAGTTGTCTATGCCTGCCATTGCACGCTGTGAACTTCCTAGGACCACCACGAGACAAGTCCACAGTCAGAAAACTTGGTATAAGTGGCAAAAAATAAAACATATGTGTTAGAATAAGCTTTACCAAAAAGTATTTTACAGAATACTAGTTCTTTACAGTGTTAAACAGTATTAGGGAAGAAATAAAAAGGGTTCCGCAGTCAAATAAGTTTGGGAAGTGCTACCTTTAAAAAGTTAGGCTGTTTCTTTATTGTAAGACTTCCCAGAGGTGTCAATATGTGAAAATACACATTGTGATTCCGCTGAAGGAGAACATAATATGCATAATAATCTTAATTAATCATAAAAACATTTTTTAAAAGGGCCATGTTTTTCACATAATATATGTTATGTAAAAGTATACTTCCACTTTTTCAGGTAAAATATGAAAAAAGATCCCCAAATCAATTATATATGGAAAAAATTGACTTTAATACCGTGCTTCATTTTAATTGTCTAGGGTAAGTATATCCACCATATAAGTAGTAGTGAAAATATGATTACATATATACAGGGTGTGTGGAAAGAGAGGGGGAGAGTGGGAGAGAGGAAGGAAATCCAAATCCATAAGCACAAGTACATTTACATATGTGAATATTCATGATGTGCATTATGGATTAGGTCATCTTTACATACTAAAGTTTTTCATTGGAGACAAGCAGCACAATGAGGAGAAACTTATCAAAAAGAAAAGTCCGAATGAAAATTCCCTCCAGGCATTTGGCACTTTGCACAGGCACCAAAAATAAGTGTGCTAATGGAAATGTACCTTTAAAATGTCCCTAGATGATGCATATTCTTTGAAAAAGAGACTGAATGGCAGTGTGCAGCCATGACTTAGAGGAAACTTTAAAAAGGAAAACTATGAAAGGTAATTAGGAAATTGAGAATTGTTGGGAGGTGGTGAGGAGTGGGATTAGGCTGTCATGGCAGATTAATGTGCCCCAGTATTTCACTTCTGGGACCTGGCCGAAAGCGACAAGATGGGTTTTCATTCTCAAGAAATGAGCATAAGAGATTATGCTAGAAATGAATAGAAGAAGTCTCCTAGGAGAATATACTACAAAGCTGCTCGGTACTGATATTTAATCATCAGGAGCAGCTGTAATAGAGAGGAGGATGGGTGGGGAGCGCTGTCCCCGGAGAGGACTGGGAGAGCTATGAACACAGCCATTTCATGGCACTGTGGTATTGCAGCTCTCTCTACCTATTGATCATTCGTTGCACGCACTCCAATAGTTAAAAATTAAGAACAAAATATGAAAATGCAAAGGTTCACTTATCAGAAAGGCTAAGAGAATAAATCAAATTGTGCTCTAACTAAAGTCACACTTTTTATTGTAGAGGCATTTTGCATTTTATATAGTAATTTGTCCCTTGCTAAATGTCTTCTGTTTTTTTATAGCCTTATGTATGAAAAAAAAGGTAGCATATGCTTTGCCACATAATAATTGGTGTATTTAAATCCCGTTTTCAAATGGCTCGAAAGGCTAGAATTAGACTGTGAACAGTTTAAGAGAAGGGACTGTTTGCTATACTTCATTTCTCCCACAATGCCTAGCACAGTGTCATGGACGTAGAAAGCCCTCAATTAATTGGGAAATAAAGAGGTAGAAAAGAATACAGGTTTCTTCCAAGGGATTTTCTAAACAATGGCACACTCACTGAATAAATTTCATCTAATCAATAAAAAGGTAGTTCTTTTACCATGATGTAAAAAAAGTCTTTTTCAGCATTCATTCTCAAAGAAAATTTTCACTGAGGGTGGGTAGTCCTAAGTTTAAAAATGATTCTCTTAGGTAAGTGCAAGGCTGACAGAAATCCCATGAACTAGTAAATTTCGTACAAAGTTAATAGTCTTGAGAAAACACATCACATCATCTTGGAATAGGCAGATTTGATCATGTGACATGGGGATGCAAAAAATAATTGAAATCTAGGATCAGTGACTCAAGACCTACCTAACATATGTGAAAGCTGCTCAGTCTTATATAAGCAACTTGAGATTTGGGGGCCTCAGTTTCTATCTTTGTAAAGTCAAGGCATTGGAAAATATGACCACTAAGGTTTAGTTCAGTTTTATAATTTTTATGGCTCCATGTCTTAAATGATTGGATGCCAGAATCTAGTTTTCCAGAGCTCACGTGTCTGGCAAGTCAGCAAATGAACTGGAAGCTCAAAGGCCCACAATATTAATCGATGTCACAAAGTCATGGAAGAGAGTAACAGTGGTTGAAGAATGGCTCTTGGAATCAGCTGACACACGTCCAGCCTCCACTCTACCACACAGATGAATTGGGGCAAGTTTCTTGCCTTCCTGAGGTTCAGTTCCTCCTGTAAAGTAGAGTCAAAAATATCTACCCTACAGAGATGGTGGTGAGGGCTTGAGACATAGTAAAAAACAAATAAATTGTAGTTCTTCTCATTGTCCCAGGGACTGTTAATTGCAAAGAAAAGAGACGAAGTACAACCAGCTTCACTAGGAAGAAGGTTGATTAAATGTTACCAGGAACTCTGAGGAAGCCCAATTATCAGATACCTAGAAATAGGAGCGGAGATGAGGAGAGCCGGGGATCAAGTCTCTCCTTTCTACTTCTCTCTGAATATCAGCTTCATTCTTCTGTCCTCTCTGTAGACTGGCTTTCTTATTTCTTTCATCCACTTGGAATGTGGCTCTTATAGCTTTCCCAAAATGGCAGCCTCAGCTCCCTGCAGCTTGGATCCCTGCGGCTAACTGACTCAACAGCATGGCAATCCAACTCCAAATTCCTGGGAGATGAAATCTGATTGGCCCAGCTTTGTTTGGGTGTGTAGTCTTGGTTCAAACAGCTGAGGGGTCAAGTAGCAAGAAGAGCTGATTCTTTCAGCATGATGCCCTGGCTCTCTCTCTGTGGCGGGGCCATATACAGGTACTGTGCACTTCACTCTTAAAGGAACCCACAAGGTGCTCACTCTTTTTTTATAGACACAATTCTGACACATTTATCTCTTCTTTATGGAAGAATGTGTGGGGGGTGCTGGAGAGTGGGTGCTAGAGGGAAATACAATGACAATGATACCATTGGCCTAAGGGAGAGAGGAATCCTTAAAAAAAATAATGAAATGCAGACATAAGAACTCAAAATAAGGAAATGTCAGACATGGAATGAAAGTATACACAGCATATACTTCAGTGGTACAGTATCAAACCTATGTGTATAAAAACTACATTTTATAATAATCTACAACAGGTTATATGTGTTAAAGAAATCAGGAAACCTTAGGGAAAAGCCATATTATAATCAGATAATTAAAATCTCATCCATTCATGCAGTTGCCAATTCATTTCTTCATTCAGCAAACATTTATTGGTTGTCATGCTCCTGGCACTGTTTGCCCACTGTTGCAGGCACCAAAGAAGGGAGACACCCTTGCAAGTGAGCAGTGAAGGCAGAGTGTGAAGCACACTGTGGAAAGGGCATGGCCAGGGCGTCTTGTGGGCATAGAAAATTGACCCTGGGAGCATGTATCAGTCTGGGGAAGGAAGGAGAGGAAAGGCATTCCAGGCAGGGGGGACAGCGGGGACCCGACCCGGTGCATCCCGTGGCCCTCGTGTCTGGAATGTAGACGCATGAGGAGGTGGGGTGGGGCGAGTGGGTGCCCCACCTGAGAAATTGGCAAGGAGCCTGAATGAAAAGGGCCTTAAGGAGCTCAACTAAGGAATTTGACCCTTATTCTAAAAGTTGTAGGGGGTGTCGATGGCTTTTAAGCAGGGAAATGACCTGGCCAGCTTTGTGAATTAGATTATTCTGGGGCGCCAAGCCGACCGGAGGAGGAGCGCTGGGCCGTTTGCGGTGGCAGTCCGGGAGAGCCATGAGCAGGGGGTGCCTGTAAGAATGGGGAGGAGGGCAGATTCCGGTGGTGCCACGCCCTGCGTTAGAGGAGGGAGAGAGGGACATGCCTGAAGGGAAAGACTGAGATTGAGGTGACCACAGGACTTTGAATAGGAGGGGGCGTAAGTGGCTAGGGATAAGCTGAGAATCTGGCTCAGAGAAATGGCGGGGTGGCGGGGATCAGCAGCAGATGGGTGGAGGCCCGGCACGGAGGATCATGAAGAGCAGGAGCAGGAGAGGACGGGGAGAGCACATCACCGGGGCATGCAGGGCAGGGAAGAGAAGAAGCCTGAAGCAAACTGAGAGAAAAGCTTTCTTCTCAGGTAGAGGAAAGTCTTTCATCGTTGAAACAAAGGAAGAAAGAAAAGAGTTCCAGGACGGAGGGAGTGAAAAAATATGTCTCTTGGCAAGAAGGATCAAGAAAGGACATAAAAGGGTCCAACAGTTTTGGGAAAGGGGGCCGTTGGTGACCTACTGAGGGCATCGTCTCTGGGGAGGTGGAACCGGAAGCCATGTGGGCATGCAGGGCTAGGGAGGTAAGGACAATGAACCCCACAGCTTTCCAGAAGCTTGACTGGGAGGGAAAGAAGAGAAATAGAACCAAAGCTACGGAGAGAAGTGGGGATCAGGGCAGGTTTTGTTTTATTTTATTTTTTCATGATGAGGGAGAAGTGTTTATATTAATAGGACACAGAGAGCCGGCAGAGAGAGGGAGCAGATAGGGCAGAGGGGAAGATTGATGGCCCGAGGTCCCGGAGGAGAAGCAGGGAGTGGCCCCACAGAGGTGGAGGGACGGCCTCAGACAAGGGAAGGACAGTCCTTTCACTGAGATAGGAGGGACGGAGGGAAGGATGGGGATGGGGAGATAAGTTGGTAGGTGGCAGGGGAGGAAATTGAGAGACTCCTCGATTGATGGCCTCAATTTTCTCGGCAAAGTAGGAGGCAAGGTGATCTGCTGAGTGGTGCGGGGGAGGTAGCGGAGCAGGAGGTGGTTTTGGAGGAGAGAAGTTTGGTGTGTGAAACCGCCAAGAGCAATGGGGCATGGAGCTAGCTAGGGACACAGAAGGATTGGTGGGGAGTACTGGGCACCCTGCTGCGTTGGGAGAATATATGAATATAGTTGGCATGCCTCAAACTCTCACCGCTGTGACATTTTCTCCCAAAGCCGTTACAAGTCTAGGCAGAGTAGCAAGAAACTGAATTGTTAGACTGTATGTACCAGGACTGAGTATTTGAAGAGTGGATGTCACAGAAACTGAAAAGGGTCAAGAAATTATAGGATATTCAGAAGGGAGGGTTGAAGTGATGGGCTATAGGACACAGGATAGAAGAGAAGGACACAAAATCAAAGTTCATCTGCTAGATCCGGCGCAAATGCAAGGGCCCAGGACTGCAAGGCCTCAGTGAGTAGGTCTGTGGGGAACAAAAAGAGCCGTGAGCTGAAAGAAACCTGTTGCCACAGAGGAGGCTGTTGAAGCTTCAGACAATAGAGGTCAACTTGTTCTGGGGGCTTTGCAATCAGTCATCAGAAAGTACCTTTTTGTCAAAGCCTCCCCTAACCTCTCCAGCCCCAAACTTTTCTCTCCAGCCTCCGAACTCCTGTATCATTTTGTTTGTAGACAGATAGTGAAAAGAACATCAAAATTGGACCCTCAATGTAAGAGTCAGGAGGCCTGGGTTTTGATCTTATTTTCAGCACCCATAAGTTCTGTAGTTTTGGCCACAGAGTGAGCCACCAAACAACAGCTACCTTGACCACTCCAACTTGCTTAGGGACAGATTATTCTATCTATACACATTATGTGCATGGCAACTAGTTGCCTACACATCACTGTATTTATGTGATTCTTTTGTTTGTTTTCCACTTTCTGTAGGAGCAGGGGTGAGCAAAGACTATACTCCTCGTATGTAGCTTTTCTTCACTGCAGTAAACTGTAGTGAACTTTACCCACCATCAAAAGAATCCTGGAACAGATTCTATTGGAGAAGAAAAAAGATATTTTGCTTCATAAAATTTCCTAAGACTGCTCATATTTTAAGAGTCTCAAATCAGATTTTGAGAGTAGCAGGTCCAAGAAGCTTATCATGCCATAAAAGCAAATATTCTGGGAGGAAAAATGTAGGCCCTTTAAGATCTGAGCTTTGTTATCTGAGTGAGGTCAGCAGAGACAGACCAAATCAACAAGCATGACATGAAGGGCAAATTTGCAATTAAAAGAAGAATAGGGAATTATAAAGATGGATGGGCCTTGTGACATGCACGCCCAAGCCTGCGTGGCCTTGGCCCCGGATGCCAGAAATTAATGCTTTACTCTTTAGCATTTGTCACCTTTGGCTCTGAGCAGAAAGGCAAATGCATTAAAATAACAACAATTAGAACACTTACTTAGCTTGGAAGGCATTGTTGGTTCCCCTGTGGTCGAGGTCATGACACAGGCATCCCACAATCACTGCTAAAATTTCCACCTCGGTCAGAATCTCTTGAAACCCAGCGGTCTGGGGAGAGGGGGAAAATGGCAACAGTCACTGCTGGGGCACGGAGGATGGATAAGGTTAGTGTGCTGAGCAACAATCAGCCCTGTTTTCATATCCACATCATTTAAGGAGATGATTAACTGCCGCCCCCTCAGACGACAGTGAGTTGGGTGGTCAGTTGTACAGCCTAAGGTCCCCACAGTGATGAATTAGCTCGCTGTCACAGCAGCCCACGCTGCCACACTGGGACAAAGTTCGGACTATTTTGTTCCCTTTTTAGAGAGGAGGCTGTACTATCCAGATATAGTGACAGTTTGGCAAAGGCCCAGAGCAAGATGCGCTTTGTTATTCCACATTTTAATGATGAGCGTGGGGCTTGGTGGTCGGGGCATAGAAGGCGGCTGTGAATTTCCAACTGAGCGCGACATCCACTGGGTGCCACTCAGGTGAGAGCAGGAAAAAGGCAAAAAACAACATTTTTTTTTTAAAACACTAAAAGGAACAACTCCGTTGTACCAGATTGTTGCACCATGACATTCTAGAAGTTAATCTTGTAAATACCTTAATTCATGTTAGGTTAGTGGGAAGATTAAATTCACACAAATAAGAAGGCAGCACATGTCTTGGGAACTAGAATTTGGCAGATTAGGCAACCCAGATTGAGGATCGAGTGGAGGAACCATGACTTGGAATTCTTTTTTTCTTACCCCGTGTTAGCTTGCTTGTGAAATGCAGAGCTGTGATGTGATTTCTTTTGGAAGCAGTTTGATATAATTCTGCGACCAAGAGCAGCACTGCTTCTTTGGTTCCTGCTGGCCCTTTCATTAGTTTAGAAGAGGAAGTGTACCTCTGGGACAGCAGGTCTATGCATTTTCTTGATCCAATGCTTTTGTATTCCCCCTTTTACTTTGTAAGT
The DNA here is from genome assembly GCF_040939455.1 of Microcebus murinus. Lineage (NCBI taxonomy): Eukaryota > Metazoa > Chordata > Mammalia > Primates > Cheirogaleidae > Microcebus > Microcebus murinus. Next base: position 55,227,582 of record NC_134111.1, read on the forward strand.
CTCCTATTTCATTACTTATTAAAATCTTTATCAGAGGGTAGGAGGAGGGGAGAGTCAGGGTTCATATTGCCTTACTTTTCATGTGTGTTTTCTCCCCCAAATCTAGATCACTGCCTAATACCTATAAGGGACTTCTCTTAGAGCAATGAAAACTTCGTTTTTAAATTAAGTGCATTTTCCCCCAGAAATAATTGAATAATAGGTTCTCATGTTGACAGTTTTATTTTAAAAAATTGACTCGAGTCCACTGCTACATGAGAAACACATAGAACTTCATTTGCATAGCAAATGGACATGTGAATAAACTGGAAGTATGAAATAGTCCATGTCAAAGCTTGTGTGTGCCCTTCATTTTAAAATTGGCAATTGGCTGTTGGCTTTTCTAAGTTAACTTTATTTTACTTAAAGTATTACCTGTAATAGTTAAAAAGAATTCAAATTATACTAAGAGATTTAGAAGCAAAAACCCAGTAGTCCCTCATCCTTCCCCTTACCTGATTCCCAAAGGCAACCATTTTCTATTTTCTTTTTTACTTAAATTGGTAGGTTTCCCCCCACAATTCTATGCAGCATGCACATACTAGCACTTGATTATTCACCAAGTACTCATATCATCCTTCCTATGTACCAATACATTGTCCTAAGAGCTTTACTACTGTTGAGCTGAATTCTCCTAGTGGTCCTGTTAAGTAGGAACTGTTATTATCCCCAGTTATAGATGAGGAAACTGAGAGGCTAAGACTCAGGCATCCTCAAGCTACAGCCTGCGGGCCACATGCCACCTGCCTAGGATATTTATCCGGGCCAGCCGGTGTTTTTGATGCCACTGCCTGTCCTGCTTAGCAGCCGACTTGTCCTGGGCCCACAGTGCACATTCTCCAACGGTCTGAGGGACAGTGAACTGGCCCCTTGTTTAAAAAGTTTGAGGACCCCCACTAAGTCATATGCTGAAGGGCTCACAGCTAGTACAAGGCAGACAGGGGCAACCTTCCACTTTCACCAGAATCTGCCCTCAACACCGATGATGTCTAGCGGCAGGTGAGAGTTTATGTTCACCTACACCCTCCGCTCACACTCCCGGTGTGATCCATGCACAGAGCTTTCCTGATACACCCTCTAAATACTATTCGCTGCTGAGCCGACCAGTACACAGCGATTGTTTCCTTTCGTATGTACAGTTTATCATTTCTTGGAGTTAGGATTTCTTTGAAAAGTCTAAGTCTTCTCACAGTCTGCACAACTCTGTAAAATGCCTCTCAAAACAATGTTGAAGAGAGTCCAAACTTCACAGCTTGCATTTAGATCCTCGTATCCTGGGCACCTCCTCCTGCAGCCTGACCCTGCTCGTTGGTCCAGATTCTCTGTCTCCCTCCCCGTCATTCAGGGGGCTCCTCTCTCCTCTCCAGGGTTGACCTCTGATCTCCTGCGCCCTGTGCCTTGGTGTGCATTTTTTTTTTAACACTGGGGGAGTTCATTGTTTTTGAGGCTTTGCATGACTGAAAAAAAAATCTTGTCTTTTTTTTTTCTTTTTTTTTGCAGAGGGTTGAATCTTATTGTAGTCTTATACTCAATTGTTAACTTGCCTAACAATTCTAGTTTGAAACATTTTCACTCAGAATTTTGAAGGAGTGTTCTATTGTTTTCTAGCTTCCAAAGTTGCTTTTGAGAAGAATGTATCATTCTTATTCCTAATACTTTGAATGTTACTTAATTTTCTTTCTTCTAGAATCTCCTCTGTATCCCTTGTGTTCAACAATTTCAAAAAGATATGCTTGGGTTTGGAATTTTTTTTTTCATTCAATTTGCATGGTAAACCTAATCTGGAGGTTCAACTTCTTCAGTACACATTCTTTTAATTTTTTAAAAATAATTTTCTCTTCAGTATTTTTTCTGTCCTATTTTAATGGGACTCCAATTGGTTGGATACTGTACTTCTTGTATTGATTTTATCTCTTCTTCCCATTTCCCATATAGAATTTTCCTCTTACTTTCTGAGAGTGAGAAATATTTAGTTTTATAAGCATTTCTTTGTTTGCTACTCCTTTTCTAATAGCATGCTATTCTTCTCCCAAGGATACATTATCTTTTCTTATCTTTCTGAAGATGCTAATTATAATCCTTCTGAAATTTTCTTCTGTTCCTTGAATTGCCTGTTTCCTCTGAACTTCTTTTCTCTGTGTTTGGTGGTTTCCCTAAGTGTCTGATAATCTTTGGTAGCCTATTCAAATTTGAGAGTGAAGCAGTACAAAGCTCACCATGCACCAGTGCTTGTGGGTGGTGCCTGCAGATAGATGGCAGGGCCTTACCCTGAGTGACTGGGTGGCCGGTGAGTCTCTGCTGGGGATCCCCAAATGTAAGGATCTACACTCATTTTCCCTGGACTTTCCAATCTTTGCATGGGAATGGTGTAAACACGTGTGTTGCCATCCTAAGAGAACTGTAGCTTCCCAACTGTCAGGATGTAGGCTTTCACTTAATCCTCCTATTTTCAGAGTGCACCCCACCCTAACTTTACTTTTGTTGGTCTTGCCAAGTCAGTGGTTCAATTTCTCCAGCAAATAATTCTGGTTACTGCAGAGATGGGCTAAGAGTAACCCTCTGACTACGTGGAGAGGGAGTGGAGACTTGGGCACACACTGTTTTAATCACTTCCTCCTTCCACCTCACCCCGTATTGGTGGTATCTGAGGCCTCTAGTTCCTGAGCCTTGATAAGTTCTGGGGGGCATTGCTTCCCATGTGTACCCCCCCACCCCTCCCCCTGACAGCACTTGGGTTGGACCTTGCTTTTCTCTCCTATGTTGCGAACAATCTTCCCACTCTTTTCTGCCTTCATATGTTATGGGTCCATGAAAGGCAGAATTGTGCCCCGTTCTTGTTCTCCTTGTTATTTTGGGGTGATTTTTGAAAGAAGAGGGTATAAATGTCTTTTTCTGTCATCTCTATCATTTTGGAAGTGTTAAGTCAGCTTATTGGGCTTGCTCTTGCTAATACTAAGTAAATCTTGAGAAAGTCTATCGAGTATGAAATCATTGTCTGTGATACTGTGGAAATAAGTGTTGTAAACAACAATGGCACTGAGCTGAAATTTAGAGAGATTTTGCCCATGACAATGCTACTGACTAGAACTGAGTGATGAATGAGAACAGTGAGAAGAGGGATAATGTTAAAAGAAGGTAATTTGATGAAAAATTTAATTATTAATAGAAGTTAAAACCAAATACCATCTAATAGGTTCAAGATCAAAATTGTAAGCCCTTAGTTATCACCCATTATATAATCGGATAGAACAGATTTTGCTTATATTTTTTACATAGCCACCTTTCCTCCACCCCTGGAAATTCAGCATCTGGCTCTTAAACTATTTGCATTATGGATACTTTTGAGAATTTGATGGAAGCCACGGACTCTCTTCCTCAAAGTTTTTTTATAATCTTATGATATTTAAAGACCATGGAGCCCAACTCTAGGACCTCAGAGTAAAGAATCCCTGAAATAAAGCAGACATGCACAGTCGCACAAAACACATCTACCTCCCTCGACTGTGATACCTGCGTTACTGAAGCAGCACCTATCTCTTGACTGTGATTTAAAGCTGCCTGGTAAATGGTTTCTGAAAGTCATCAGGCCTGAAAAATGCCCACCTGCCACTAAGTGTCCTTTTGCCCGTCCCCCACCCTCATCCATCTTCCTTCCAGTCCCAGCCACTCAGACCTGCGCTTACCCGTGTCGAGCAGAAAGAGTCGACCACCTGCTGAAGACGATACACTCTCAAGAGCAAACAGAGAGGCAGCAGGAAGTATATTTTAATTCATTTCTTCCATATTTGACTATATTCTTTTATTTTCAAATAAAATTATGTCTTTTCTGTTCTTGACCTACTAGTCATGGGTTTTATTGACCTTCATGTTAATATATCTTGTCACCTGTATTTTCTCATGGTTTATATCAGAACTGTAAGCAGTGGATGCAATATATCTAAGCAAAGAGACAGCCAAGGCACGGAGACCTATTTCACACCACACTCTCTGCAGAGAAGCCGTGTGACGGCCTCTGAGCAGGCCTGCCGTGACAGTCCTTCACTGAGCTGAGATGTAGGCTGGGGTGAGCCCCTCCCCCAGCTACGGCAGCGAGTAAGAACTAGAACTCTAAAGGACTCAAACCAGTAACATTGATTCTCAGGGGCCCCTTGACTACCCAGTAATTTCGGTCATTAGCTAACATAAAATTTAGACCAGCCAGAATGTGCTCTTATTTTAAAGTTGATCCTGTATGATATTGCTAATGAGTGGAGGAATATCACCGCCAGAGAAAAATGACTTGCTTTGTGGCTCTGTTGAATCCAAAAAGGTGTAAAAACCACAGCTGTAATATGCCCACTAGATGGCGCTATAGAAGATTCATTCATTTAACAAATGTTATTAAGTGCCTATTACCCATCAAGCAATTGGCATATTTGAGAAGAGGCTTGGGATACTATCAACAATAGTTAGTTTTTATAGTGCTTAGTATATGCCTGACATTTTTCTAAATATTTCAAATTCATTAGCTCATTTAATCCTTGCAAGAACCCTCTGACGTAGACACTATCCTTATGGTCCCATTTTATAGATGAGGATATTGAGGCACCAGATTAGAAGGCTATAAGGTGGCAGAGGTGAGATTAGAGCCCAGGTAACCTGGCTCCTGAGTCCATGTTCTTACTGTGCTATACAGCCTCTACGGTCAGGTGTGGGTGTAGCTGTGCAGATTTCAGATACTCTGATAGAGTGCCAGACAGTAAGGCTTTAAAGAATCACTTGGTGCGTGCTTTATTTCATCAAGGACCTTATTCTTGAATAGTAAGACGTTGATATTGCAGATCCACTGACACCTGTAGGCTAAACATGGCTCTGGTACATCCAGATGTGCCTGATAATATACAGTGCTTTACAAATAAAGATTAGAGAGAAAAGAGAGGTATGATAGTTTGTAATATCTCAACTTTATAAAATGTCTAAATATATGCATAGGAAAAAGACGGTCAGGATGTACATCAAAATGTTATCAGAAGTGGGATTACAGTTGATTTAAAATTTTTCCTTTGTGTCCAAAATTTCCATAAAGAACATTTACTCATTAGAATGTATGTGCTAATACTATATGTGTGCATTTGTGAATTCTTTTTTCTTTTAAGAATAAACATATACTTCATCAGACTGTCCTGGTTTGGAATAAAATAGTGATATTCTGAAATGTGTCCATTCATTGAACAAATATTTATTAAGTATTCACTCCTTTCCAGGCACTAGGAGCAGAGCAGTGAAGAAGACAGCACGATCGTGGTCCTCACCGCACATATTATGTGGTCACACCTCAAGCCAGCCAGTGCTGTGCCACAGAGTGCCTTTTTCTCAAGAGAAACCAGCACAACATTGGCTGGGCTTTGTGGAAGACAGTAATAGTAGAAGCGGCCAGCCACTCCTGCCAAGTTTCTGGAGAAGGTGCATCATGGACTGCACGCCTTTGTCGTGTACGCAGCCCTGGCACAGGAATCTGAGAAAGCGATGCCATAAACTCTGCCCTCACCTTTCTTTTTGAACCAGACTATCAGAGTTATGAATCATGACAGACTTCCTGATGAGGAAATGCTGTTGATTCTGAGCTCTGGAAGATGAAATAAGAGGGAGGGAATCCCACAATGTCCTGGAAATTCCTAATGGTTGCAGACATCCCTGAGCAAAGGTGCTTGGCTCCAAGTGCTCCTCCATGGATGCTGACGCCCAGGCACTGCAGCAGAGCCCTGCATGGATTGGCTAAGGTTGAGGGACTGCGTGGTCAGTTTTTGGAGAGTCTTTCTGTCTTCTCTTCATCTTTCTCTCTCTTCTGGACAAGAAGAACAAAGATTACTGCTCAGACAATTCCAAGGGTTTTGAAAGACATGATTTTTTGAAGGAAGTGCCTCCTCTAGAAGAATCTGCACACCATATCCCTAATCTGTGCCATCTTATCTTAACTGATCTATAGATGGCTTAAATTTGGAGGTCCTTTGAGCTTGGTTGGGGCTGAAAGGCAGCATTCATAGAAGAAGAATTTAATTTCTGGTATTTTAAAATTTTGATACATAGAGTGTTGCAGGGTCACAGTCTGAGGACTTTGGTACATCATTAAAACCAAATTTATTTCAGTCAAAAGTGGTCCTTGAGGGTTTCATTGTAAATGCCACATACAAGGTGCTCATGTCTTGTAAGAAACAATGCCCCCAATTGCAATGTTGGTGGCAGGTCCAGCTCTGCTAGGCCATCCTTAACATGAGAAGTTGGTTTGTGAAACTCACATCTCCTAACAGGGACTGATGGTTCTACAGAAGGGTGTCTTCAATCACTTCCCAATTCAGCGAATGTCCTAGTCGTAGGTGGATCAGAGTTTTCAGAGAATGTCTGGGCTCCATGTTCATTTACAACAAGCCCATCATGCTTTTTAGGGGACACTATTTTGTTTGCTTCAAGATGGAATGGCAACCTCTCAACATATAAATCCTACGGGCAGGCTGATGGGTATTGAACTATTCGATATGCTCCTAGGCAATGAATGATATTGGACAGAGGACTTACTCAAGGTTTAGGGTGGAAGCAGATTTCAATTGCCTACCAGGAGTCCTTATGAGTTCATTTATACTACTTGATGTCACATCATACCTTCTTCTCTTACAAAAGGATCCTACCTTTGCAAACCAGAGATAGTGTGTAATAGAAACACAGTGGAAGAACAGATATTCAACCACAATTCTGTATTGAGGGGAAAAAAACCGTATTGGACAAGCTATAGTATCCAGAATTAGTGATCATACTCCCTTGGGGTTTATAATCCTGTTTGTCAATATTTGAGTCTGCTGAGTTGAAAAGCAGGCTCCTCAGCCCCATTTTGAGGTCCAGAGACCAGAATCTTTTTAGCTGATAGAGAATCACCATCCAGTACCGACATGTTTACGTGTCTCCTTTACCCGATCACACAATACCACAAACCAATTGTAGTTGATCTTATTATCCACGAGAGTGGGATAGCTGTGATTGAATTTGCTTCTCTTTCTTTTCAAGATGAATGTAAGCCAAATATTGATTTGGCATTAATTAAATATTGATTTAGGTCTAAATGATCCTTTCCTTACCAAGCTCAGAGTTGGAAAGACCTTACAGTCTGTACTTTAATGACTTTCTTTCACAACCAGAAGCTTCTGAAGGTACTTACTATCAAATCATAAAACCTAAGTCATGTTTTGGGCACGTGTTGACTCTTAACCTCAAATAACGTTGCAAATGCTTGTCCATGTCAGTCTCAGAAAGGCAAGGCAGCAGAACTTAATGGTCTGTCTGGTATAATTGTATGTGTTGAGTAGATGTTTGATGCATGAATTAAAAATTTTATATTAATTTTATACAATATTATTATTACATTTTATTATATTTTAACCACCTCCAAGGCTTAATTTTTAACCTACTTATTACCATAATTTAAAAGATCTTTCTTTTGGAAGGTTAAAAACATAAGAAAAATAGAATACTATCATGAACCCAATGGAGTCACTGTCTAACTTCAGCAGGAATCTTGTTTCATCTGTCTCTTCACATGCAGTTTTCTGTTTGTTTGCTTGTTTTATTTGGTAACGTGTTTTAAAGCAAACCTCTGGCATTTGTCGATACTCTTTATTTCATTTTCAAGAAGTCATGATGTGGTCAAATAAAAATTGATCAATATATTTCTGCTCTTGTATTTTCATGAAATGTACAAAAAGATATACAAATGATATAAGGAAAATTTCATACTAAATACCTTAATAAGACTTGAGAAGATGGGGTTTCTGCTTTAATTTACATAATAAATAAACATAGCTGAAAGTAGGTAGCACATATACTACATTTTAAAAGGAAACCAAAGAAAAGGAGTATCAGATTCTTAAGGATTTATCTTTCAATACTAAGAATAGATGTGCTTTATGATTTTTTTTGAGGACAAGAACAGTGTGTTTTGTCCATGTTTAGAAATATAATATATTTTATTTATGATAAATTACTAGTGAGCTGCATATAACATATGGTTTGTGAGCGCAGAAAATGAAGCAGATCACTTGGTGCACATTAATTGTGCAGAAAGACAGATCTCTCGAAGTGCCACAGAGGCCAGGTTGATGAATTTCAAGAATACGGGGCTTCTTCAAAGCTTACCCCAATTTTTATTAGCCATCAGTGACCCCAAATTAAACATGCAACCCACGAAAAATTAAAACTTTTTAAAGCCCCCAACTTAACACCCTTAGGTGCTAGGTTTCAGTCCTAAGAAAGTGGCACTACGAAGCCAGCCACCGTGGAAAATGGAGGCTGTGATAAACGACTGTGGCTCTGCTGCTGGGTCTCCCTGACCTGGAGGATTTGGCCGGCATCATAAAACACAAAGCGACAGATTAAGCAGTTTACCAACACCATAAAAATCTCAAGAATAAATTCACTTTAATCAAAAATCCTATATTGTAACTAGGCAGCCCCAGCCTCGAAACCACATGCATTTCCTTACAAGCCTGTGTCCATGAGCAAGAGCTTATACTTTACCTGTAACGCCGGACATGATTATGTCCATACACTTTTACAATTTACATGTCCTAAGAAAAATACCCAGCTCTGGCTGATGGTGCGGGAGAATTTATTTTCACTAGAAAGGGAATGACCCATAACTCATGAATGGCAGCGCTTAAAGTGAGTTATGGAGGTTACTCTCCTGTGAGAGGAAATGGATTGGATTATCCTTCTGCCCAATTGTATGTTTGGTTATTAGCACACCAGGTTCTTAATTATGTGCGGCTTTGCCTTTTTTCTTTTATAAAATAAATGTGGATAAAGGGAATGTCAGCAAGAAGCATGGAGTGCCTAATTGGGGCTCTGAGATGTAGTCAGAGAGAATAAAAATAGAAACCTTCTTAAATGATTAAAAGACAGAGGTCTTAAATGTAATTTAAACATAGTATTCAAATTGATTAGCTCCTTAGTTAATTTATAATGTTCAGTGTTGATATTCTGCAAAAACATCAAAAATCATTCCTTTCCTAAAGATTTGCCATCTTATAAGTTACATCTGTATGAAGATTAAAGAATTGGTTTTCATAACATGCATATTTTATTGTATTATTAGGATAATGCTGCTATTTATTTTAAAGTATTAAATAAATGTAACTAGTTACTACTATTATTGATAAGGAAATGCAATGTAAAAATGATGTTTGATGATTACAAATATGATTATTGTTTACTACTTTATTATAGGCAGTTATAGAACAAAACATCTAGATCTCTTACTTTGAAATTTCCAATGTTACAATCTATAAAGGAATTTGGTTTCTGTGGAGATTAGGATTCTGGTTATTAAGTAAAAATATTTTACTTAAAAATTCAATTGGTTTTGTCCTTGTGAGAGAGGGTAGGGGAGAGTTTCAATTGTGCTTCTAGGATCTCCTTCCAGAAGAAATTTTCTACCTTGAAAATCAAGGACATCCCTGGAAACTGCAGCCGACAGACTGCGCATTATCCTCAAGCTAGTGAGTAGGATGGATTTTCTCCCTAAACATCCCTTCTGCTCTCCACTTTGAATTATCAATAAAACGGCTTGCCTTATCTGCGAAAATAACCTTGTTGACAACACAAATATGGATTTAAACACACTACCTGCACATTAAGATTTAAGAAGCCCCCAGTAAATGTCAGGGGGTGTCAGTGTGTTTGCTGTGATACTTGGTTATTATTAGTGTTTAACTGCAGTCCCCCACCAGTGCCACACTGCCAGCACCACCATAAATTTTAATGTGATCATGTGCTCTTCTCTTTTCATATCCAGTGAATTCTGCAAGATCATAATATTCCATATGAACCCTAGCTGAACCTTACTGTGATATGAAGAAAGAACAAGATTTCCAGCAGTGATAGTTGTTCATCATTTTATAGTTGTTTTTTTTTTAACTGGACACTGAGCAACACAGTTCCTTGAATAATATTACCCTAAACCAAATTCACCCATTCAATTAATCTTTATTGAGCCCCTACAGGATGCAGGGCATGGCCCAAAGTGCTAATGAGTACATTTATGGGATAGTAAAGAATACTGACTCTTAAGGAAACCTTTTTTTTTTCTCCCTTGGAAAATCTGTCAGAGCTCGTACATCATTTATAAAACCGAAAAATGTATCTGCAACCTTGGCACCACTACATGCGTTTTATTTTACAGAACACAAACAAAAGCACAGTCACTTCCAATATCTGGTCTGCATCGTGAATAGAAATGTGTCCATCATCTTCCGTTATGCATGTGCTTGATGGAATCTTTAGTCTACAAACTTCTATCAATAAAGACACTTTGTATAATCATCATTGATCTGTAGGTTTTTATTGCTCATTTTAACCACAAATGGTAACTGGCACTACAAGCTATTTAAGAAAGGAATTCAAAGTGTTTCATAATTTTAGCTACCTAAATCTCTCTTTAAAAGCAAAGGATAACATTGAAGCTTTCATTTTATAAATTTAAAATTTCAGGCTAGAGACATGGAACAAATTAGTAAGTCATTAACAGAGCTCCCAGTGAACTTAAATGTCCACCATTTTATATCAAATTGCCTGTCCTACAAAATGGTTTTATTTTTTTTTTTTAATTCTTTTGTTACCTTAGACATGAGCCTGAATACTTTTGCAAAACACAGCGCTGAGTCAGTAAATTTATTTTCCATGTATGAAATGGTTTTAGGGTTAAAGGTTAGGAAGCTGGGGCATTTATTTATAATTTGCTTGTCCTGCTGTACATGGTGCCAAAATTCGCTTAGCAGTGACACACAACTAAGCATCTGCCCATTCCCAGAGACAACGGGCTTAGTAAAAATACACAATTGCAGATTTAAGGTCACACAGAGAACACTGTATTATTCATGTTCACAGAACGGTGTGCAAGGAAGCAGTCATAAAACAGGCCCGTCCTGACAGGAGAGGTTCTTTTCAGGAAGACTGGCTTAAAATAGACATATTGTCTATTTCAAGAAAAGCATTTATTTTGTGGTGGAGTGTGTGCTTTGGTATCTCCTGGGCTGGAAGAAAAGAAGTACTTATGAGGAAAGGAAAGGTTGGTAAGTTTTTTTTCCCCACCGCATTTCTGGAACCTGGCTGGGAAATTTTGCCTTGGAGCGCCATCTAGAGGAAATTTTGGCACACATGCTCCGTGCCGCCTTAGCTTTGTGACCCAGGCTGAAGCCAGTGGTTGGTGGACGGTGAATTTCTTTTTTTCCAGATGAATAGAAAATTTGGCTCTAATTCAACACATGGAAATGAAATATGAGATCACTTGAATGGAATTAGAATCACTGATGAGCTCGAAACAGTGAAAGACACGAAAAGTCTTCAGGAGTGCTGGAAGTATCCATGTCCATTCATGGAAATAAGTAGGGCATCATTTTGCCATAGGTGAAGGTCATATTTCAGAGATTAGAATTGAAGAGTGAATTAATTTCATTTTAATTTATACTTATAAAGTAATCTTTTTAATTCTATAACTATTTTCTTAATTTAAAAATTCTGATAAACCAGATTGATCAGGGTCAAGTTGGAGAAGATATTTACTTGGGTTAGGGACAAACAAAACGTGACATTTTTAACCTATTGTAACCCTTAGTCAAGTTCAACAAATTTTAATGAACAGAAGATAATATCTTTTCTAGATGTGGCTACTTGATTCAATGTAAGGGAGAAAAGATACATATACTAACATATTCTTTGTGAAGTCATGTTTTTATTTTGCAATCCGCTCTACCTTCTACTTAGAGAACTTTAACAATGAAATATCCTCTTTTTGTGTTAGTAGGAATGCAAAAAAAAAAAAAAACAACCTGAAACCTTCTCCAACAGCAATATTCCTCAAGGTTGCTGAGCATACTTGCAAAAACAAATGCAACCTGGAAATATTCTGATGGTATGAACGTCCCCATTGTGGTGACATAGTTAAAGAGTTCTACTTTCTTCAGTTTCTTGAAAAGGATCAAGATTGCCATATCATGGCAATATTCACTGATAATAGCTGGGTGTATATTTCCTTTTTATCCTAAGTGTCCACCCTGATTCTGCTGCTCTTGCCGGATCCCCCCCATCCCAACTATTTTAAGGCTCATCATGAAAATAATGTCTCGGTGGGCTTGACATCTCTAACTCACAATGGCATGGCTGCTCCTTTTTCCTTTATCAAACAAGGTTCCTGCTTACTTATTTTGGCAATTCACCATAGATCCATAGGAATGTCCTCCGTGAGCCAGACACATGAACTCTGCACACAGAAAATTATTCCTCCTCTACTAAGATATGATATGGAAAAGCAAAATGAAAGTGTTCTCCCCCCTTCCCCAAGCAATGTTGGCCCTTGAGCAATTAAGCCTTCTGGTTAAAGCATCTTCCCTTCCCACTTTCTCAAATGACCGGCTCCCTGCTGTGATGGTGGGTGCAACAGAAGGATGGGGCCAGTCCAGTCTGCCTGTTCCTTAAACAGTGGGGGATCCAAAATCCAAGTCCCCGAGACCAAAAAGACATTTTGGTCCCATCTTCTTATGCCATGTGCATATTTGTGCTCAAGTCAATCCAATGTACATTTGTTGAATCCTACTAAATGTGTGATAGAGTGAAAGGTGCTGGTGGGGCCCTCAAGAAACCGTCGCTGGGCAAGTAAGAAAATGCTATTGAAAGAATAAAAAATGATCTCTTCCCCAAGCAGCTTACTCTATAGGAGAATGAGAGATTTGTAACTTAAAATACACAGTGGAAAGAAAGATATGTTGTACTAGATACAGTGCAGAGAAAGAAGTAATTATTGATGCTTTGGGAGGAAGGAGAATACTTTGTAGAAAAAGTGGCATTAGATCAATGCCTTAAAGGATGAGTAACACTTTAATAGGCAGAGAATGAAACAGATTTTCATAGGGAAGAAGCAGAAGAGTCTTTGTTCATTTGGACTAAAGGAAAATGCATTTTATTTGAAGTTCCCCAATTTTGTGTTTAAATTTTAATCTGGGTGCAAGAATGTAAGGTATTTCTATTTATGTTGTGAGAATCCAAAATTCACATTCTCTTTTATTGCATGGTAAATATATTTATACACACTCACACATATATACACATGCAAATGTGTGTATATATAACTATGAGGCAAAAGAAACCAACAAGCTTATCCCAGAAAACATTGTACTTGATGCTAGTTTAACAATGCAGTGGAAACAAGGCCAAAGCAAGCCTTACTTCTTGCCAGCAAATGGGGATAAAAAGAGGGTTTTGTTTCAGTTTCAATCTTGGCCACAAACACTTACTTTCAGATTAAATTCCAAGGTTTACTTCTGGCCAGCTGCCTTAGATGTCTCCATGAAGCAGACTGGCCACTGTCACTGGGTTACAGCCCCTGGTATGGACATTTTATGCCTAGGGAGCCGCTAAACGCTGAGAGCATTCACTCCTGCCCCTTCCTACCCCCTTGGCCTCCCTGGGGATTCTCTCAAATACACATTCTCTCAGGATTTCCATGTTCCTGTGTGTTATGGTCACACCTCCCCCTTTCTGCTTTCCACCAGCCCAGAGAGTCACATCCAGTGATCTCTTTGTTCTGTTACTCAGCTCCATTTCCGTTGCAAAAAGATTCTTTTGAAAATCTGAGCATTTCTTTTGTAAAAGAACCAGCTTACCAAGACAAAACATGGAAAAGAAGCTCAAGTCATCATTCCAAGGCTACACCTGCTTCAGAGTGTCAATGATTTTACAGCTTTAAAGCTCAGAAAGTGTTGTCACATGGATACTCCCATAACCTGGGCAGGTGAGTTCCGACATAAAATAACCACCTGGCGAGTTTTCAGAAAGACAGAAGCGTTAAGGAGAAGGCCTGTGGGGTCACACAAAGGAAAGATGGCCTTCCACCACCCCTGAACACACTTACAGTTAGCATGGCAAACATCAGCTGGCACACATTGAAGGCGTGTCTCCAGTTGTGGTACAGAACCATTCGATAGTTTTTCCGCACCGTCAAAAGCCATCTACACAGTGTCTGAAATGGGAGGGGAGAGGTTGTGTCAGGCAGTCGTATGTACCTCAGGTGGCCCATTATCCAAACGATGTCTGGCGTCTAAGTAACCTCCAATAACCTTCCACAAACACCCCGTCTGATTCTCACGGTCATCTCATGAGGTGTGCAGGAACGCGATTATCATCCCCATTTTATATTTGTGAAACCTGTGGTTCAGCCTGGCTACCACGTTGTCCCAGGCACACCTCTTGGATCACCCAAGACAGAAGCTCTTACCTCATAGTCAATTTTAAATTTCTGTACCATCCCCAGCTCCATGAACATCCGGAGAGCCGCCGTGATCATGGCATCCACATCGAGAGAAAAGTCATCAAAGTGAATGTCATCAATGGCGAGTTCTGACACCAGAGGGATGTTGGCTGCCTACAAAAGCAAAAGACATAAGTCAAGCCAAGTTCACAAGCTTTCCCAAACACCCATCCTGCTCTCCTCCCCAGCTTATCAGAAGTGCAACATAAATCAGGCCTGACCTGTACTTACACCCTCATATAGCTAAACTCTGAGCTGTAAATGTCTTTTGTTTCTGAACTGCAAATGCCCTAAGCAAATGAAGGGGGGAGGGGGAGGAAAACTAATCTGAAGATAAAATATACACACTGGATCTAGTCTGCAGAATTTAGAATACAGAACTGTCTAGTTTACAGAAATCGCAATCATACAATATATTCTGATGCATATTACAGAGCACTAAATGCAAGAAACATCTGGGCAGCCAGCAGCTGTGAATTTTAATTGCTGCTATTCAGAAGGAGATGGGAATGCACCACGTTGCCTTGTTTCTTGTGTCCTTATATCCTGTAGCTTGCACATGTTCTTTGTTACACACGTGTCCTGTACACTCAGAAGGATAGAAAGGATCAGACAGCACATCTCTTGTGTGAATTATGTTGTCTTAATAAAATAGAGATGTTTGGAGGGTTAGCATAATAAGCATATGTTTCATTGAAAGGATAAGTTTTGCTACCTTGTTTAGCTTCATTCTATATAAATATCACAGCACAGTTGCAGTACTGGTCATACATATTCAGGGTTTTAAAAACTCAGTTAGGTAGCTATCAATCAGTTGCCCTACACAAACCTAAAAGGAGGGGAAAAATCTTTGGAAATCATTTTTCTATTGATTTCATCGGGTTTACCATATCCTTTGGGCCACTTTTGGTAAGTGGAGTCACTTTTATGTTTTCAGGTTATCAGAGACCATTCTGCATTCATATTCTTAGTCTATTCACTGGGTGTAAATTACCCTAGGAGTAATTTATGCCCTGGAACTACTTTGGCTGAGCAATTAAATCCAACTCTGGCCACTCTAAGCATTCCAGACACTACATAATCAATCCTGCCTTCCCAACTGTATGCCCTCCATAGGAGTTTCTATCTGCAGGTTAAAATCTAAACACTGGCTATTCCCCATGACATGGAAGAACAATGAACAAACAAATAAATTCCAGGAAAATTCAACTTCTTTTCTGAATATTGTTTATTTTCATTAAAAATTATTCATCTTACCCTTTTGTAAATCATTTTATTTTTTTTAATTTTTAAAAATTTTTAGCATATTATTGGGGTACAAGTGTTAAGGTTACATATATTACCCATGCCCTCCTTCCCCCTTTTAGTATGTTAACATGTTTGTAGATTCTAGCTGCTAGGAATTAAAAAGGCAAGGCTTGTGAAATTTGAACATGGTGGTGGAAATTGTCCACCATGGGGCCAGGAACTTTAAAAATATTTTTAGATCTAAGCTATAAATGCAAATAGTTTTAAGAAAATTAGGTCTACAAGGCTATTTTCACACACACACACACACACACACACACACACACACACACACGCAATAGCAGAACTCTTTTGATATCAAAATTTTCCCTCACCCAGAGGCAATCAACCACTTTCAAATAATCTATATAATTGTTTTTGTATTTGGCAAAGTAAGATGCTTGCAATTCTGTTTTAAGCATTGTCTATTAACTTTGCACCATTGAAGATGAAGATGAAGCTGTCTTATATTACATCTGCCAAACTCTGCCGCTTCATGTACTAACCCTTTTCATTTCCTAATATAAATACTTTGTTGAGATAAATATTCAGGGTTTATATCAGCATGACTATGTACAAGATATTCATAACTAAGTCACGCAATTTACTAAGACGACTTTTCCTTTCCTGGACCTCATTTTGTACTCTGTAGAGTTAGTAATAAAAGTCTTCTTTAATATTTGCTTAGTTTTCTAAGTACTTGTCATTAATTCAACCTCTAAACTCTCTACCAGTTGTCTAAGTCTCCTCTCAAAATGTTCAGATGCTTTCTTTGAGTATTTCATAAGTTTCATGAAGAAATCGCTTCTGGAACTTTCTGCATTTCTCCAATCTGGACTGGCTGCTTTCTTTGTCTGATGTAAGGTTTTCAACCTATATGTTCCTTCACCATAATTCTGGGCGTGCCCTCATCTCTCTCTTTTTTTTCTCTAGCTCACATCTTTCTCTCTTGGTTTCTCCTCTCATTTTGGTGAGACACGTCCTTTAATAGCTTCTAAGAAAATGTGTGGAGTAGGTAGATTTGTGAGACCTTGCAGTCTGAAATGTTTTCATATTGTTGTCACATCTTATTAATAGTTTGTCTAGATAAGATTTCTAGGTTGGAAATTATTCCATTAAAATTTCAAAGGCATGCTTTTTCAGCTTTAGATGTTACTTTTGAGAAGTCTGAAGCTGTTCTGGGCTCTTATACTTTAAAAATAACTCCCCTTCCTACCCAGTTTTTGTAGGATCATTTTGCTTTCAGAGTTCTGAAATGTCATGAAAATATGCCTTTTGTGAGTTTATTTTCCTCCATTATCCTAGGTCCTTCGTAAGCCGTTTAATCTGGAAAATCACATCCTAAAATTCTAGAAAAAATTTAAAATTAGCTCTTTGATAATTTCTTTCTTTCCTTTGGTCTGGTTTTTCGTTTTTTGTTTGTTTGTTTGTTTTTTGTTGTTGTTGTTGTTGTTGTTCTCTTTTCCTTTTCTTTTGTTTTCATTTTCCCTTTACTTTTTTATTCTCTTTTTCTCTTCATTGCCTTTTTTCCATGTCTTTAATTTCTCCTATTTTATATTTCTTTTCTTTTTTGCTCTATTTTCCAAGAAATAACTTCTCTTCTTACTCTTGAGATTTTAATATCACAGTTTTTGTTTCTAAGGGCCTTTCTTTTGTCATCTTCACATTCCTTTCTTTTAATATCACCCTCATTTTGTTTCATGGATGCAACATCTTATCTTAGCTCTCAAAGGATGTTGATGATAATTCTGTTTGTTATTTTCTTCTTCCTTTATAGTTTGCTTCACTCCCTTCACTTTGTTTTAGTCTCTCTTTTTTGAATTGTGATTTAAAAAAAACCCACATAAGATAAATTTACTCTCTCAACAACTTTTAAGTGTACAGTACACAGTATTGTTAGCTATATGCACATTGTTGAACAACAGAACTTTTTCATTTTACTTGACTGAAACTTCCTACCTATTGAGCAACTTCCTGTTTCCTCTCCTCCCAGCTCCTGGCAACCACCATTCTACTTTCTGTTTCTGAGTTTAATTACTCTAACTACCACACACAAGCAGAATCATGCCATGTTTATCTTTTTTGTGATTGGCTTATCTTACTTAGCATAATGTTCTTATAGTTCATCCCTGTCAATGCATGTGACAGGATTTTCTTCTTTTCTGAAGTTGAACAATATTCCATTGTGTGTATACACCACACTTTCTTTCCATGACTCCATCGATGGTTTAGTTAGTCTCTTTCTTAATCAGCCATCTTTCCATAAATTATTTTAACATAGTAGAGGCTTTAAAAATATTAGAGGTTTTTCCTTAGCTGTCTGGTCATCTTTGGTTTTCCATTTTGTTTAACAGCGGGGCTTTCAAAGTTTCTATTACAGCTTCTGGAGGCTTCTCTGTAGGAGGAGCTGACTGACCTGTTTGCTTGGGGAAGCCACCAAATGTTAGCATCTTCGTGTCTTTGCTCTTTAGCTACTCAGGTTCCCCAGAGAAGAATCTTCTGACTGGAACCCAATGGGGAAGGAGTCTCAGCATTGTCTACACCTCCTGGTACTCATTCAGTCCCCGTTTTCAGCCTTCTCCCACCCTAAAGCTCTGCACTGATGACTTCCTAATGCAAAGACGTGCTACTATATCTCTCCAGAGGATGAGTCTCCAGTCTTTATGGAGTGGAGGGGTGGAACAAAGGAACTGGGGGCCTGGCTGCTTCTTAGACTTTCCGTTTTCCTGTTTATAACCCACCTTCATTCCCACTCCCAAAGATACTTAATTAGCCAATTCCTGAGCTATTTGTTGGGAGGAGTTTGTCGTATACATCTTCTTGCCTCTCAGCTTTTCCCATTGCTAGATTATTTTGCCTTTCTTGGGTCTGCTAAATTACTTAATATTCCTCCATCTGTTTTCTGGCTTCCAATAGTTTGTCATTGTTAAGTCCTCTTCCAGTTTCTTTGGCTTTGAGGTTTGCCTTTAAAAAAATAATTTTATTGCTGTTTTAGTAGGGCTCAGGGAGGGAACACAATCAAATGAGTATATTTAATCTACCATCTTTATCCAAAAATCATTGAAATTATCTTTATTAAATGATGCCCTGTATGGTCAGAGGTAAGCCAATGTTTGGTATATAGTGCCTTCATTTATTTTTATTTCTTCTTCTTTTTTTTAAATCCTGAAACGTTCTACGTGCATGAGCCTGGCTATGACCACGCAGATCTCTTGCTCTGTGCACCTGTGTGTTCACTGGTGCTGTGACTGACTCATTAGGCTGTAACAATCTTAGAGGCAGACACCATGTTTCTTTTCCTTAGGGAAGTTCCGGAAAGACTCTCTACTTCCATCACATGTTTCAGAAGTTTGTATATAGAGAATGTGGGCTCTCAGATCTGTTTGCGGTGATTTATTCAGATTCAAATACAACTGGAAAAAACACTTCCCAAGAGATAGAGACCCTGTCCCAAAAAGACAAGTCTTTCTGGTCTCAGGAGAGAAGTTTGGTTCTGAATTGGCAAAGGAGGTGGAGCCCTTTTACAGTTTGTCGCCAAAGGAGCAGAAGTGGTGACGGAGACAGCACTGCTGCTCTCCAGGTGGCCCCTGTCTGGAAGATTATTAACAGTGCATTCCCTGATGCCATTATAAATCTTCTACCCTTCAGAGGCACTAAATTCACTTAATTATCTTAAAAATTAAAGAATATAGGCATTTTTTCATTATGAAATGTTAATGGAAAGGAAATAAGAACATTAGGTTGAAAATGTAGGATGACCTCTGGTTCACCAAGACCCATCTTTATTGACCTTGTCTTTTTTCCCTCTAATAGGTTGATTGATCCACAGTTAAATCATACCAGCGCATAGATCACCCCGAGCCTGCTATAAACCCTTGCTGGCACTTGTAGATGCAGAGAAAGTTCCAAGCCTTTCAGAAATGACCATTTTCAGCTATTTTGAGAAGTATGGGCAGTTTTCATCCCCACATTCCTGGGTTCAAAACCAGGTTCTGGAGAAAACGATGAAGGATAAAGGGCAGTGTGTATCCTGAGGAGACAAGCATAGAGGTCCAGTCTGCAAAAGGTTTGGGAAAAGCCTTGTGTTGCCAAATTCCTCTTTATAGAGCCTCTGCTCCCCATCTCTTCCAATAAACAGAGAATGAGACCAATCACCCAAACCTATAATTACCTTAGCCATAGGATATTAACAAAACAAATCAAAGTCAATTTCTCCAAGTGTCAGTCTTTAACTTTTAAATATTTATGAGGCATCATATCCCTAAATCAAAGAGGAGTGCCACAATCCAAAATAACTACTGAATTAATAGCCAGGAAATAACATTTGGATAAAAGAACCATTTACTTTACTGCAGCAATAAATGAAAACACAGAATTATGAGTCCTGGAGCTAATTTGAATAATGTTCAAGAAGTGGGACTCTGGCTGGCTGGGAGTACCTGATATCCTCTGACCATTCCTCTTCTTTGTTTGGGTCTTAATAGTTAAGTGGTTATCAAAGGGAGTCATAAAACTGCCTCCTCTAAAATTGAAAAGGTAGCTTTACAAAGAGGCCATAAAATGTTAAAATACAATCCTGGATCCCTTGACACATGAATATTACATTTTGCAATTCTCAGAAGATGGGAAGAAACAACAAAGTGGGTGGTAGTCCAGCCCTGGCAATTCAAAGGGAAATTGACTTGTTGTCATTACAGCCTACTCACCCTCTTCCTCCTCTGGACAAAAGCAGGAGTCAGGGGCCTCAGGATTCTGGGATTAATGGAGACAGGAGGCTAAGCTGTGATGATGTGGAAGGGACGGCAAAGTTCCATCTTTTGCCAACACTTTATAGCATTTATTATGTGCCAGGTACTGTTTTAGTACTTTACACATATTGTCAGGTCTTCACAAGACTCCTAAGAGGTTGAGAATATTTTTAATCCTATGTTACAAAGAGACAACTGAAATGGTTAATAAATAAGTAGTCAAATTTGCACAGTGGGTTTGGCAGAGGCAGATTTGAACCTGGGGAATTTGGTTCTGGAGACTGGCTCCTAGCCACTATACTGCCTCTAAAGATGGGCCTGTGCCAAGCTACACGTATCCCATTCTTGTATTATGCAAACTAATTTAAGTGCACCATGAGTGGTGTTTGGGATTTAGATCCAGATGACTAGCCTGTCGTTGGTGAGGCAGACAAGGGTTCCAAGCTTGATAGAGCAAATCCTGAATCCCTGTGAACAAGCAGCAGTGTTTTTAATCACCCTTGAGGCCTTCTATGTCTGCACCTTATGGTATTGCACCATCTTCAGGGTAGACTGAAACTCCACTCTGTCCATGTTGTTCTCTGCCTAGAGAAGCCCTTGTTTCCTCATTGTCCCAGCAAAACTGTATTCATCCTTTGATACCCACATCCTGTTCCACTGTGTCTCTTGGCCTCTCATATGCTCACTCCTCTTGTTGCCTCTGAACTTTATGCTTCTGTTTTTTCACCAATTACTCTGTTTACTCTTCTTTCTGCTTGAGTAGACCATGAGAATCTCTGGAATGGAGTCCACATCTTTTCTTAGGTTTTAATACAAGTTTTATGATCTTGAGAAACTTTTGATCATAGTAACTATTTTTTAACATTTTGAATTGTTCTAAATATAGAACATAAAGTTGTTCATAAAGTTGAAGTTTAATGAAAACTTGGAATGAAGGCAGGGACACTAAGGTAAAAGTATTTCACTGAGCCTCGAGGCTTGTGAAGTGGTAGGGAGGACACTGTTGGAGAGCAGAGGGAACTGGAAGCCCAGCTGCCCCTCCTTTGTGGTTTTGGTCAAGGTCACCCTGACCTTGCCCTGCTTGTACTGGGGTGATGAGTCCCAAGGGCCCTGGTACAAGGTTCCATGCCCTGCAGCGGAGCAAGGCCAGTGAGGAGTGAAACCTGAACCTCAGGATTAGAATTAGCACCTAATGACAATCACAGTTGGCAATAGGGTCACCTGTGGGCAAAAAGGATGGTACAGGGACACTCCTAGAACATGGCATTTGTTTGGGCTTCCCATCCGTGTTACTGACTGGATCCCAGGCTCTCCCTCAACCTTGTCCCATACCCTGAGCACCCTCTTTTGGCCTTCTAGTTGGGGGTTAGGAGTGCAGTCTGTTACCAGGGACACATGAGGCTTCTTGCACAATCCTCACTTTCCAGAGAGCTGGTCAGAAGCAATATTTCAATATCCATGCAGTCAACAGAAACAGTTTCCCATCTTGTGCATCAACAAGTACAGCAGAGTCTCTCCGTCACTTCTGAAACTAAGCGTCTCTCTGCTGTTGCCTCAGCATGCAGCTGCTGTCTTCTTAGAGAAAAATAGACTTTACTTTCCACATGTCTTTCATGGTCCCTTGATGCAGCAAGATACACACGCATTTATATACTTTTACTTATACGTCCAGTAAATATTTATATTGGTTTGTGCCATAAAAGCACACGAAGAATTATAAAACAGGTTTCCACTCTTAAGGCTGAATAAAGCAATCACTTGCAGTGAAGAAGTAATCTATCAAGTGAGGCAAAGATGGGTGTGGTTCCCGATCCCTGGCTTGAATTGTATCTGCATTTATTCTTGGATGAGTGGAGGTGTTCCTGAACACACACGCACGTACATCTGTGCACACAGTGTCATGAACACGCTTTACTTTTAATCTGCTCTTTGACTTCTATCAGATATTTCATTAGCCCGTTCTGTCTTCCTCTCTGTCAGACTGTTATTCCACAATGACTGGACTGTGTTGTTGGTGAACTATGTTGGTATCTGACTTAAGCTGAATATGGTGGATAGGGCAAAAGTATCTTGGAAATGAAATGATATTTAAAAAGCCACACAATAAAGGTCAGTGAAAATAGTCATAAATTTAACAACACCAATCACTTTAATTAAAGAAATGAAGAACTCAATTATATTTAAGCAGGTTGGTTATTTTTGTTAGTGGTAGGTGGAATATGCGTTAGAATAATTCATCATAGTGCATTTATTGAGACATACTATGAAGTAAGCATGTGTTAAATGCTTTGTAGTATCACATTTAATCCTGCAATAACCTCCTGGATAAAATTCTATTCTTGGTCCTAATTTAGCCTCCCTGGCACAGACGAAGAAACTGAAATGAAAAAGATAAGTAACTTGTCCAAGGTGACATAACTATTATAGAAAACTGCTGAGACTAGAAATCAAACCCCAGTTAATCCGCTCCCTACCTACCCCCGTGATTGTAACCATTACCCTATATCGTCCACACAGTCATTTGAATGCCTCTTAGCTTAGATTCCATGGCATAGCCATGGTATTATTGCTTCCAGAGCTTTTCTTTCATGCAGCTTTAAAAATTTATTTATTTTTGTGGTCTTTGTGAGTCTGTCTCTCATCACTTATAAGTTCCATAAGGAAAGGATTAAGATTCTCAAATGTCAGCAATTATTACAGCCTAGTGCTTTTGTCATGACTAGCATGTAATAAATGTGGGTTGGTGGCATGCCAAGTGCGTAACCTCTGGAGCCAAACAGATGTGCACTGCAATCTGAGTTTGCCACTTGCTAAAAATGTGGCCTTGGGCATCTGTTTTTTTCTTCAGAAAAAGAAACACAACAATGACTACCTCATAATCATTAAAAAGGTTAAGTGAGACAAAATACTTAGCACAGAGCCAGGCTCATAGTAGGCCCTCGGTATATGACAGTGTTTTAGCCTGCCAGGACTGCCATCACAAAATACCTCACAGTGGGTGGCTTCAACAACAGAAATTAATTTTCTCACATTTTCTGGAGGCTGGAGGTCTGAGACCAAGGTATTGGCAGGTTCCATTTCTGCTGATGCCTCTTTCCATGGCTTGTAGATGAGTCCTTCCCACTGTGTCCTCACATGGCATTTTCCCTGCGCATGTGCATCTTTAGTGTCTTTTCCTCTTCTTATAGGACACCAATCCAATCATATTGGATTAAGTTCCCATCCTTATGATCTCATTTAGCCTTAATTACCTCTGTAAAGACTCTATCTCCAGGGTGGGCGAGGTGGCTCATGCCTGTAATCCTAGCACTCTGGGAGGCCGAGGTGGGTGGATCACTCAAGATCAGGAGTTTGAAACCAGCCTGAGCAAGAGCGAGACTCAGTCTCTACTAAAAATAGGAAGAAATTAATTGGCCAACTAAAAACATACAGAAAAAATTAGCTGGGCATGGTGGCACATTGCCTGTAGTCCCAGCTACTTGGGAGGCTGAGGCAGAAGGATTGCTTAAGATCATTTAAGCCCAGGAGTTGGAGGTTGCTGTGAGCTAGGCTGACGCCACGGCACTCTAGCCTGGGCAACAGAGTGAGACTGTGTCTCAAAAAAAAAAAAAAAGACCCTATCTCCACATACAGTCACATTCTAAGGTATTCAACATATGAATTTGGAGAGGGACGTACTTTAGTCCATAACAGATGGCTATCATTATTGCAAATGAATTGAATATTAAATATCCAGAAATTCAAAATAAATGTTCCATGGCAGATCCAAGAATGGTGGTCCCTTTAAAAAGTATCCTGATTACAATTTTAGTTCTTCCTCTCCCTGCTGCCTTAGAGAAGGCAATCTAGAAAGGCTTTCTCTCCCAGGAAAACTGCACCATAGTCACTCTTGGAAAGAAATGTATTCAGTATTGGGGTGCCCAAAGTACACTGGAGGAAAACCTGATTCATCAAGTTCAAGTTTAACACCTCAAAAGATAAGGGTCAAGGGCTGCCCATTCTGCCAGGAAAGGAGGTATTCTTGTGGGGAGCTGGCTACAGAGTGCTTCTTTAACATAGGGTATTGTTGAGCGAACGCTTCCTTAGTATTCCTATCATTATACTTTCCTTATTTAGAAAATTACATGGCTATCCTGTTGAGAAAAGTCCCAGGAAAGCTCTTCCTACTCTGAGAGAGAGGAAGATCAGGCAGCTAAATATCAACTGCTTTTTCCTCTTCTGCTCTTTCTTGAATTTGTGCATAATGTGTTTTTGCTTCTACTTAAACAGTATGTCTTGAACTATGCAAGCATCGGATAAGAGGGCACAGTGTAGAAATGTCTGCAAAGTTAACCTCACTTGATCTAAGATGGCCAATAAGTTGTAGTTCATTCAGATCCCTTGAAGAGAAATATAAAAGAAGGGAATTAGCATTTTTTGAGTGGCTACCACCTGCAGCTAGTTTTTTGTTGAATTCACGGAGGCTTGGGAAGTTAACTAACTTGCTGGTAAGAAGCTGCAATAAGTTCTGCAATAAGAAGCTGCAATAAGTTAAGATGATATAAGAAACTTAAAGGGAAAGGGTTTAGAGAGAGAGTAGGGATCTGAGTAGTTTTACAATTGGAAATCAGGAAGGGGTGATTGAATAGAGCTATGCATGAAACTCAAGTTGGAAATGAGAGAATGTGTGAGCAGAAGACCCTAAAATCTAGGTCAGCCTTGGCTGGATGAGACAACGTTTGCCTTTTAGGTATCTGTATCATTCAGAACAAAAGATAAGCTAGCTGCCACCTGGTGTCTACCTTGGGGCTTTCCTCCCCTCACCTCTTTCCTGCCTGTCCCTAACAGTGACACCAAGTAAGAAAGAAGAGTGGCCCTGGAGACGTAAACATTTCTAAGACTTAAGGAGGACTCTGGTTTAGGAAACAGGGGAGGAGGACAGCTTGCAGGCATAAAAAACAGAAAAAGACTGAGGGATTGGGGGAAGGAAATAAAAGAATGTGGGTAAAAGGAAGAGTTATTTAGCAGGGGGTAGGAGAAGTAGAAATATGCTCTGTGACCTTGTAGGATGTCCCTGAAGTCTGACAGTGATGCTCCGTGCTGGGTGACAGTGTGCCGACAAGTTGGACCACTCAGATCGCTTCGTGCCTTTTTTGGCTATGTCACTTTAGATAAACCAGCATGAACCCAAAGTAAGTTTGAACCTTCTTCAGATTCCTTTGTGCATGTTCATTCTGTGGTGGGTGGGAGGAGAAAGAACATCTCTTGACCTGTGTGAATCACTGAGTGCTGTGATACCACCAGCCAGGAGGTGCAAGGGCCAATGGTCCACTGTGGTTTTCCTTACTGGGCTTCTGAGGATACTTTCCAAAAGTGACACTTTCCTGCTCTATAACCGTGATGAATGGTATTATTTTCAATATTTGCTCCTCTCTAGGTGAGAGGACTCTGCATGCCCTTGCATTGGCATGTGACCCCACTGTATCCCATGAGACGACGACTCTTCCCTGCCCAATGACTTCAGGCTTGGCCATGACTTCCTGTGGCCAGTAGAATGGGAGTGGGGGTGACTGTATACCGATCCACTCCCCTACCACCAACCACAAACATGGAGCAGAAACTATAAGGCCATCATGTAGTATCACCAGCTCTCTTGTTCTTTTCCTTCTGCCACGAGGAGCTTCTCCTTCAGCCCCAATTCTAAAATGAAGGAGCCACAGAGCCACAGCTGACCTATAGCTGACATGTAGTGAGAGTGAGAAACAAGGTTCTTTCCTTAACAATCTAATGAAAGTTGCTACAGTGAACTTCTCCTCCATATGCTCCCCTCGTTTTACATTGCCCCAGGTTTTTAGGTCCAGTGTCTGTAATAAAGGATATCTATTCCCTTTCATAAATGCCTTTTCCTCTTGCCCCAAACTATAAAAGACTTTACGTGTCACAAAAAAGATCATGGAGAGAGAGAGAGAGAGAGAGAGAGAGAGAAACTGGCATATTGAGAGACACTGGATGTATCTCAGGTCTTTGGGCAACTTTGCACCTTGGGTATAAAAGCATAGTGGCCAGAACTCTTACCAGGGTGTATTCAGTCCCTACCACCTCTAAAATGGGCTCCTAGCCCTCTAAGCACCAGCTTCCAATCTAAATCAGTAGTTTGATACTCAGCTCTGTCCTGGATTCACCTGCAGAGCTTATCAACCCAGATTCCCAGGCCTCACCTTGAGATTCTGATTCAGTACATCTAGGATGAGGGCCTAGAACCCTTATTATATAAACATTCCCCAGGAGATGTTGGTGAGATGCCAGATTGGGAAGCCACCACCAGCCCCCCTCCACTGGCAGGCTTGCTGGGCTTTAAGGTTGCCAGAGAGGTGCCAGGCTCTGCAGGGTTCTGTCGGAAATCTGGTGTGGGCTGCTGGCCTCTCTGGGCTAGATGAGAGCCCAGGCCCTGTGCTGGAGAGTCCTAAGAATTCCAGGAATACTCTGTCCCCAGTGGTCCTCCTTGACAGGAGGGCAGCAATGGCATAAATGATTGTACCTGTTCTCCTAGCTCTCCTCCATGTCCTCCCCACTAAAGCTTATCAGGTGGTCAGGTGGGCTCAGTCCTCTTCCACCCCTGAGAGAGGATATGGCATCAGCCTTGGCCACCAGCTGAGGAGTCCAGGGAGACAAGAGGGCTCCTGCTGAAGTCTCCATAGACATTGACAATCACCTGCCTGTGAGCTCATTGCTCACCCATGGGGCTTGGGTGCCTTCCAACAGTCCTTGGAATACTGTCTCTGAAATCTCCCAGGAGTCAGACCTGAGCTTCAGTGAACAAAGGAAAAGAACAATATATAGGAAGAACCCAGCTACCAGAGAGAAGTGGAGCTGCTGGAGGAGACAGAAGACAATTTGCATATCATCATATCATCGTACTACCATTGCATCCAAGGATTATAGCAGGAAAAATGAGACTAAAATATGAGATTTTCTAAAAAAAAAAAAAAAAAAAAAATTCAGGAGATAAATTAAAGAAGACAGTTCCTATTGAGATCCAAAATATTGAGTTGGAAGACTAAGTGGAAGAAATATGTTGAAGCACAAAAAATATATATATAAAAATTTGGAAATCTGGAGGGAAAAGACAAAATACTTAAAGGGCAGATCCAGGAGGGAAATGAGCAAATACCAGGAATTCCAGAAGGGGAAAAAGGAACCTATAGAGAAAAGCGAATAATGAAACAAACAAAAATAAACCATTTTTGTAAACTGAAGAAAGACCAGTGTCTGTAAAAACTATGAAAATGGCTTATACTGGGGTGTAGTCTGAGAAAATTCCTGAAATCTAAGGTAGAAGGAAAAAAAATCTTAGAAGCTGCCAAACAGAAACAATGAGAAACGTAAAAAGGAAAAAGAATCAGATTGGAATTTGATTTCTCAATGCAACCTTGAAAGCTAAAAGATAACGTCTATGTGCATGTGAGACGAAAGAATTGCAATCCTCAATTCCAATGCCCAGCAAAGACAGCTCCACCTGCCAGTGTGAGAGGAAGAGATTTGCGGCTAGGTGAGGACTCAGAGCTTCTAAGCAAAGGAGGAGGCCTAAACAGAGACTCTGAGAGAGTGAGAGATAAAGAGGAGAGGAAAAAAGTGGTGAGAATTAAACTTGCAACACAGAGAGCTAAATCTAAATGGGAGATAATAAAAGATTGACTGGGGTTATCTAATATAAGTGTCAAATAAGGATTACTGAAATAAGATAGATATTGACCACCAGGAGAAACCTAATAACCAACTGAATGTGAAAGTATTAAACTATAATGGCAACACTGAGGATGGGGGCAGGGTGTGAGGTGGGTGGGTACAGGAGAGGAGAAGAGAAGGGAAGAAAACATTCCATGATCTCAGCTGGATGGAGGCGGGAAGTAGAAATGTTCTGAAGCTTTCTTGAGGTAGTGGCAGCAAGAATGGTGGGGAAATGTTGACTTGTTTGGAAACCACCCTGCTCTGACCTTGGTCAGTGCTCTACTTTGAACCCACTTGCTTTTGGCCCTGATTTCCCAGCAGCCTGGTCTCCAGCCTCCCTGATCTCAGTCACTGCACTTCACTGATATATGGGATGGGGCAGCACAGGGAGTTTGCTAGGGAGCCTCTGGGTTGAGCTCACGATGGATGACTCTGGATCTCCTACTCTTGCAGGAACGTATAGAAGTAGATTCTGAAGGTGTTCAAGACATCATTCCAAATGGCTCTCTTGGACAAGTTTAAATCCTTAGGCATGCTGGAATCATCCTATTGACCTTTCTCCTTTCCTATTCCACCTCCACTCCCACCCAGGTTACTTCTAGTTCTGAAGGCTCCATTTTGAATTTTGGGTTCTTGGGCAATTTGTGGCCTGCCTTTCATTGTATTGCCTGTAGCATTCAGGGATTTTAGGAAAGCATTTGAGAGATCTTGGTTTCATCCCAGCCCCAGCTTGTTAGAAACAAAACAATAGGTGTGGGCCTCTGGATATCACTCAGGAAGCCCTAAAATGACAGTAGGTTAACCCCTGCTTGCCTAATGCCAGAGAAGTTGAATAACTTGCCCAAGGTGAGAGTGCCCATTGATGACAGAGACAGGATTAGAATCTCTTGATTCCCAGTCCAGACACTCCTGACCCTCTAGCCCCTGCCAAATCCCCCTTCCAGTTTGAGACAGAATTTACCAAGCTTCAGGGTGCCCTGCTCAAGCTCTGTCTCAGCTCTGACTGTAATTGGTAGCATTGTGTAGCTTTTGTCTGGAATACAAGGCATGCCAGATGATGCATTTAAAACAATGATCATATTTATACTTCTGTACAAAGAAAGATCCAGCACATCAAAACATATTTAATAAATCTAATAAGCAATAAAATAATTTATCTGTGAGAGAATATTTTTAAAACTGGAATTACCACTGAGAGAAAATATCTTTCCTTTATGAGGATGATTTGATTAAACAGAAATTTTAGTTCAAGTCTATTTTATGAGCCCATACAGGAGAACAGCAAGCTAATCCATCTGAGAAAGAGAGTAGACAGCTTACAAATTTATATTCTAAGAATGAATCAAGTCCTATTTCTCTTTATTTTGGTTACTCACATAAAACCACACCAGGTGAATAGAGCCTTGTTTTCTATCTCATCTATTTGCGTCTTATTAAATACCGAGAGCACGCAACACCTCTGCCTCCAAGCAACAGTATATGGGTGATTCTTGGAAGAGTCATGAACTGCACAGTGAATGAAAAGAGCTTCTCGTTCGTATCTAGTGCTGCTGGATATAAACTATGGGCATGAGACAGCAGTTATTTTTTTATTCTTTTAAAGGTCACAAAGGATAAATGATTACAATAACATTTCACCCACTGACTCTAGGTTTTTACTAGTAAATCCTGATATTGATTTTAAAAGCTGCAAATCTTTTATTCAAATATTTCTGATCAGACCATAAATTCTGAAAAATCAAATCTTTTTCTGAATGAAGGATCTATGAAAATAGATGATAGATTTCATGGGCTGTCAAAGCAAAAATGTTACATTTCATAGTTTGTCATTGAATATGATATAAAACACCTGCAGGTAGAGTATTTATATTGATACAATTATTCTTTAGTATTGAAAGCTGTTTTCTGGGGAATAAAAATAAAATATCAAAATAGCTTTTTGCCAGAACTAGAAGTTATCTGCTTTAGAATTAGGTAGTGGAAAATAATGTGGATAAATGCCAAAAGCCATTCTCTTTGTGTCAAATACAGGGTATGCTACTGCAAGCCCAGGACCGGTGGACTCCTTTTCCCATGAAGCACAATATATTTTATGAAATATCCATCAATATTTTTGCTGGAGATATAAGGATTCATCTTTGAAGTACCTTTTTTTTTTTTTTTTTTTTTTTGGTTATTGTTCTTTTTACACTTCCTTGCCAGAGGTAAACAAACTTTAGATTTATATTCCAGCCAGATTAAGTATGCCAAAAATTATTCTTCCCTTTCTGGGTAGTGATTGTAGGATTAAGAAGCTAATTAGCTTTGCTATTTTTTATGGCTACAGACGGTGGTCCTTACTCTAGCCAACTTTCTCATCAATAAATTTGTCATAAAGGGGCTGATTAAAGGAATGTGGCCAGACTGGACAAATCCAACACCACAGCTCCCCAAATGACCAGGAGTTAATACACCATGCAGACGGGTCTGGAGAGTCATTTTCTCATAATAAAGACGTCAAAGGATACTCACTCGGCAGCACATTAGCTGGCATTGTGTGTGTCTATCTATGTAAATGTAAATAAATACATACATATCTGCTAATCTGCTATTTTATATCCTGTAAATCATTTTTGAAAATAAGGATCACAATTAAATGATGCCAAATATTCTTTAAAAAAGTGAAAAAATGATGTAAAAATATTTATGTTTATAGATAGAAACCTAAATATACTGAAGTAGTTCACATATGAAGTTACAAACATCTTTCCCCCTATCGTTCCATATTAATTGTCATTTCTCATTACTTGTTGGAATAAGATGCACCATTCATTTAACGGCAGGGCATGCTGAAAGGACCATTTATGGGCACTGGTTCCAATCCCAGCTTTGATGCTCATTTGACAAGCTGCTTTGCTTCTCTGGGCTGTAGCTCCCTATCAGGCCAAGAAGGCCAAAGCCACGAATTTCAGAGTTGTTTTCATGATTAAATTAAGATAGCACATGTAACCTGGAACATATAATAGGAAGTGCTCAATTAATAATACATAATAATTGGCATTATTATCATTTTCATTATACCTAAGTTGAATACCTTCTAAGGCCCTTGGCTAATGGCATGGAGTATGGCCACTATTTTACTGTGACTTAGGAGTTGCGCATGGTTATATATATTACCAACTATAAATGAAAAAATGACATTGTTGGGAAAGGGAATAAGTCAGATAGTCAGGGAATATTCAGGCTCATATGAGGAAGGAAAAGTGCAGGCTCAGAGAACTCCCTTCTCAGATCCTGAAAACTAAAGTTTAGGTTTCATTTACAACAGTACATAATCTCAGCGGCACATAAGAAACCTTGCCACTTCTGCTCAGTAAAATACAAATCACTGACTACCCGTTTTTATTTTAGGCAGTTAGATAGTTAGTACATCGTTAATTCCTGCACATACTCAAGCTCAATATCATTGTCAGCTCAGTTTTATTTCTGCCTCCTTTCAGAGATCCCTGGTTGGAGGTAAAGACCTGCTCTCTGAGTGTCTCCGGGTATTCTAAGGCAATATGAACCATTAGAAGCTCCCCTTCTTCGAGGCAATTTATAATGCAAAACAGCAACACATTTTCTTTTCAGGGCAGAAATACTGACAATAAAAATGAAGCAGCTTTGAAATATACATTACTGTAATTAAAGTGACTTGCTCTTTGGAAATTCCTGAGATAAGACTTTATTGCAACTATTATTTAATGATGAGCATAATAATTAAAGGCTCATTTTCAAAACAATATCAATTCCAGGATCTGGATGTCGTTTCAGATTGCAAAACATGGCCACTGGTGGATGCCTCCACTCAGGACTCTCTCTGCCTTTCTTTGGACAATGTACTGTGGACTGTGGCCAGCTCCAGCATGTGCTCAGACTGGTGTTCCCTGGCACACTCTTACAGACACCATTAGCAGACGGGCTTTGGAAAGGGTGTGGTCAAAAATGGCTATGTAAAGTTAGTGTTCTGCCATTTGAGGCACAATGCCCATGAGGATATAAAGTCTTAGAAACTGTGCAATAAAGACACCTATTTACCTTTATTATGGTTAGCATTTTTTGAATTTTTAATTAATTTAGTCCCAGAACACTTTTTGTAGGCATGTGGCACATCTATTAATATTCTGTGGAGCCGTGTTCTATGAGACATCAGTTTGGGAAACATCACCAAGACCTGTGCTTTTCATTCCTAGCTCTATAACTGAATCACCTGAGGGCTTAAAAATGTATACCAATGCCAGCCCTCTGCTCTTTTCTTTTTAATTGGTCTGGGGTGATACCCAGGTATTGGTATTATTTTAAAGGCTCCTTTCTTTACACTAGTCTAATGTCCAGCTGGAGCTCAGAGCCACTGGCCAAGGCCTATCACTTACACAACCTAATCATCCTCTTTCTAGTGCAGAGAGCCATAGTGAGTAAGAAAAAAAAAATCCCTCCAAAGTTCTGATGTGCGAGAGAAAGAAGTTTTCTCTGGGGTCGGATCTAGATCTTCCAACTTATCTTGAAGTGTTAGCTGATACGCTGACCTGCTGGTTCATGGGCTCACTGCTGATGGTGCTTCCTTCTCCTCGGCTGTGGCTATTTTCAGAGGGAAGAGGCAGGCTGCCTGCTCCACCCGGAACCTTTCCTGGAAACCCATGTCTATTTCACTGACTTTATGGACGTGACTAATAGCTCTTCCTCACAAAAAATGACGAGAACCTCTGCTGTAGGTAATGCTTCCAAGACTTTCTCTATGATTTATGGTACCCTGTTTCCCATTGAGCTAGCTAGTGCTGGAAGCCCCTGAAATGTCCATCACTGGTGCAGCGTTTCCCTGGGAAATGGAAGCAGGGGAAGGAGTCTGGGAGCTGGAGCCTCAGGAAACCTTGTCTAATGTAGACTTCTAGCTCTGAACTTGTACCTTGTGTCTGAGCTTTTCTAGAGTTGTATTGGGATAGAAAACACATTCTCTTTCTTCTTGAAATAAGGGACCATATTATTTACTGATTAAGCAAGACTAGAAAGAAAAACTGGATGACTTTTAGACTCATTTTATAATATGCCAAACAAATCAGATTCCTCATTCCTCTTTTTTACTTAAGGGTAAGGGAGAAAGAGAAAAGGCATTTAATATATATTGAGCAACTACAATATGCCAGGATAAATACACGTTCTTTCCATATTCTCATCCCATTTAATCCTCACACAACCCCTTGGGGTGGTTCCTCTTATCCCACTTTTATGACTCTGAAAGGGAGGCTCAATGGAGTTAAAGCATTGCCCAGAGCCACATGGGGAGTGTGAGACAGAGCTGGGACTTGAACCCATGTCTGGTGATGGTGATGGCCGAAACAGATCTGGATGAGCTGGTTCTCCACCTCTGCAGAATCCACCACGAGAAACAGAATATGGGACTCCAACCCGAGCTCAGTGACCTGTTCAGAGCTCAGAGAGCTGCAGGGTTTTCATCCTACCTGCATCTTAACTCTCATTTTATTTTTAATCATCTCCAAAATAGTATCTGAATTTCATAACCAATGTTCTACTCAGGGCTTTGAAACAGAAGAAGTGTTAATGCTGTGGGGAAATGCAGCATGTCCTGCTCCCTGCGTTCATATTTCAGTACTTATAAAATACATACGTGTGGACACAGACTCCTACAATAGTCACAACACGAGCTTTGAGCTAGACCTGGGTTCAAATCTTATACTCTGTGACCCTGAGAGAGTTACTTGACCTCTTTAGGCCTCAGTCACTTCATCCATAAAATGAGGTAACAATAATATTATCTCATAGAGTTGTGAATGAGCAAGATTACAACTCAGGTCTCCTGAGTTTAGTTTCCATTAGATGCATATACCCAAAGACATAAAAGAAGAACAACCTGTTTCACAACTGTCCAAAGCTTGGCATCTGCAAAGCTCAGGCAGATTCACAAGTTTTGTGTCATTTATTGATTCATTAAGTCAGTCATTAATTTATCGCTTTAGTGGTTCAACAAATATTTTATTGAGCACCTACTATAGGGTCGAGCATTTTTGTCAGGCACTGGGGATACAACAGTTTTCAAGTAATTTAGGGTTTGGTTAAGGCAAATTTGACTTTATCATTTATACCTATTGGAGGTATGCAGAAATGATATTCACAGACTAATTTGTTAATTTGAGTCTACAGAGTTAACATGCATGTAATAGTATTGGATCTAAGTTAATATGTTGCCCTTGTTAATTATAATTACTATTAATTATGGTTAATTTCTAACTCTGTGGAAAAGCTGAGAGCACCTTCCTCCATCTTGCTGCTCTAAGCTGGCAAACAGCAGGTGCTCTGGGGAGCAGCAGTGAAGGGTTTATACTGAGTGAGCTCTTACAAGGCAAACTGTTGGCCCTGCATTGCAGTCAGGTCTCCAACCAACGACAAGATACACGCGGGGTCCTGGCATGGAAGCATTTGGAGTTTAACTGTTTTTCCTAATTGAAAAGGTGGATGCCCTTCCACCGTGTAGACTGAGGTGCCAAGAGGCTGGATCCTGAGCAAGGACTGGGTGTTGTTGCTTTAAGATTTTATTTTTTCCTTGTCTGTTTTACAGCATGTTCTTTTCAGAGCATTCCCTAATCACTTTGCTTCACACATGCACTCCATCCATATTAATTTTCTGTGCTATAGTAACAACAAGAGGATAAAAACAGAAAGAGGAAAACCTTATTTCCCCCCATGAATTGCACAGGATCACACGAAGGAGAAGGACTCAGAGTAGATGAATGGACCTACGGCCTGTTATTGAAGGTGCAGGTGACCTTGACTTGTTCCTTGGCTCTCTCCTTTACTTTTCTCTGGGGGACAAAAAAAAATCAGCCTAAACAGATAAGCAGAAGGAAGAAAATTTTTTAAGGGCAAGATAATTCACAAGATCAGATATTGATAAAGTAAGTTGGGGGTTTTACTTTGCCTTTAGAATACCCCCATGCATGGCATCCTACCTCTAGCAGACAGAGGCTTAATTGTCTCCACACCAAAAGCCCTAATTCACTTTCCACAGAGCCCCGCACTCAGCAGCACTTCCTTTCGTGGGGCAGATAAGATCAAGCACCCACATCTATCTTTTATGCATCCCATGACACCGAAGATTAAAACTACCTGCCCTGATATGTTTTACATTTGATTTTTATTTGGGGGGATGAAAACATCATGCTTTAATCTGATACTTATAAAATACCACATTTGCCACTGAGAGGTTTCCGTGTCCAAAACATCTGCCCACCCCCACGCCCATGCCTCCTTTTGACCTTCACAGCTGAGCCCATCTGGATCCTCCTCCTTTCCAGCTGACAGCGAAAGAGCCAACGAAATACCTTTTCCTGTTGCTGGGTGACTGCGAACAATTTGAAAACAAGTCCCATAAAGGCAGCAGCTTCACGGCCTGCCATTGGCTGGCTGCGAATACTGAGCAATGCTGACGCATTAGTGTTGGCAGAAGAGTGACAGGAGGGAATAGCTACGCAAATATATTACTGGCCTGATGTTCCACCGGAGAGAAAGACTATTTCAAGGCTGAGTGACAACTATAACATACCCTGTTAGAAGAAAAATAAATCTCCCCGAGCCTACATTCAGGCATCTGAAGTAGACTGCGGAAAATACTGCAGAAGAAAACCACAAAAAACCCACCTCAAGGTTGTCTTACCCTCAAATATCCTGCTTTTTATGGTCTGATGAGCAGTTCTTCCTGTTCAAGACCTATGTGGGTATTTCTACATACCTTTCGTAGAATATGTGTTTATACATTTTAAAGTCCAAACTTCTTTATTTGGGACATAATTTTCAACGTCAAGAACTTTTAAAATTTTCTTTGTCTCCTTGTCCCCAGCGTCCCTTCCTTGACCTTCATCCCTTGACCTTCAAGTCCAAAAATCCGGCAGCCACAGGATGTGGTCAGTGTCAGGGGCTGCACTGGCTGCATTTTATCTCACTCTGTCCACTTAAAATATTTGCATCCTGGTGGGAGGATAAGCATAGTCCTGTCTAAACAGCTTTGGGATTTCATCTTTGCAGTCAGAGAGAGCTGTTTGGATACAAGTAACTGCTTTTGCTAACACCGGGTTAACTGTTCACACACAAATCTGCCAACGCGCCTCTAGGAAAGAATGTCCTTCTACTAATTGAATTCTAATGAGGCCAGGAAGTAGATTAGGAATTGAGTTATTTTACTATGAGTTTCAAACATCGGATATAGGGATGTTAGGCCTATTTGATCTGCTTAATTTTCCAGTAGATCCTAAATAATTCATGAAGAAATGACTACCCAGAAGGAATCTGTGGGTTATTGGTTGATCCAGTTGCACAGGGCTTTTCTGGTTATATATCAGAGACTCCAGTGTTCAAGCACAAGAGAAAGATGCTGATCTGAGATGACCCAATGAGACAGTCATTAATGAGGAATGCCTGGAGGAATTTAATTGGCATGTCCCTGGAAATTATTTTTATTTGCCTTGTAATATTTAGGTGAGTTTCAGAGCCAAATCAGGGTGACCATCAGTGAGGTCACCCATGATTTCTACTTAACTGTGGAAATAGAAATGCTTTAAGGAGATAATAGAATATTCTTTTCAATAATGTGATCTAGCCAACATCGCTTGAGAAATCACTTCATCACTTCCTGGGGGTTGCCCAGGATCTACACGTTATGAAGGGGCCCTTGTGAACATCTCACCTATACCCCAGGAGATGTCTGCTGGCCATAAGTGAGGGCTATCTGGAAGTTATGTGCAAGTACCCCTCACCTGCGAAGGACAGCCATGCTACTCTCTGCCTGGCACCTTGCTCCCTTCTAGGGGAGCTGGCCCTTCTTCCACTCCAATCACATGGTTCCACCTGGGAAATGACATATTCTTCTATGAGCATATGTCTTCTGTGACATATTCTTCTATCAACCTCATCATGGTTGATCAGTTCAGGGATGGACACATAAACCAACTTGGACCATCAGAAAACGTCCCTGAGATTCTCCACACTGGAACTTGTGGAGAAAAGAAACTTCTTTTCTAAAGGGCTTTGCTGAAAGATGTGAAACCTCGGCTCTGACAGAGGCCGCATTTACCCTTTGTAAAGAAAGCCAGTCTGCAGTGAGCACGCCGGGGGCTCAGTGCTGTACTGTGAGGCTCTGCACATTGGGTCTAAGGGGCAGCTCAGGTGCTTGGCACAGAGCCACAGCAGCCAGCCCTGCGCCTGGTCAGGTGGCTCGGAGCACAGCAGTTGGCTCTGCAGGAGCCTATTCAGCAGGGCAGGTTTTCCTTTAGGTGTACACTACACTCCCGTTTGTAACCCTTCCTGGGAAGACTGTGGGCGCATGTATACCACATAGAGGAAGAAGATTTTACATCCGGGACCTTGCGCCCTCAACCCTGACTTCCCACAAATGAATTTACCCCTAAGTGAGAGAAAGAGCTCACATGGAGAAGCGTGATCACAGCCCAGGGCAGATAGGGACATTCCTAACACTGGAATACTTGGTCTTTCAGGGCATTGTCAGAGTAATCAGCTCTTACTCTCACACATAACACCTCAGAGAATCAGAGTAAAGCTGTTTTCAAGGAGATCACTGAGGGTTTAAAAGATATTTCAGGCAGAAGCATAAATTTCTCCATGGTTTTGAAGGGAGGGCAATTCTCTCTTAATTCACATTGAAGCAATGTTGTCACAGAAAGCCTCTTGCTCTCCTCTTTTTCTTTTCTGAATTTTAAGTCTTTTCTGTTGGTATATCGGGGAAGAGTACAAAGTGTTCTTCCTAAAAAGCCAGCTTCAGTGTTTCACAGGGTTGTTTGACAAACTTAAGTCCAGCAGTGAGGACAGCCACCTGTTCCTGCAGAAATCACAAAGCTTGGTTTTCACAGAGCTCTTTTGTCCCCAGAAAGGTGGGAAGTGGATTATAATATATGCTAGGAAAATGAACCTAGTAGCAAAAGGAATGGGATTATTCAGCACAAGAATTGTTAGAAATTTACCCTTTGGAGGGAAGAAGTGTTGGTAGACCCCACAAACAGATTCCTTGAGGTTGATATTCCAGAATACCGCAGGCTAAGGAAGCACACCTGCCTAAACAATGGGGCTGGATTACTTTACAAACTGGGTAACCTTAAAAACAGAAACAAACAAACAAAAACACTCTTAGCAGAGTATGTTGAAGTCTGAGCTCATACCGGAGAACTAAGCCAAGATTATACAAGGGCTCACAGCAGACCATAAGGAGAAGACCAAGCCAAGGCAGAAGGATCTAAACCAAGAGTTCCAAGTCATTTCAAAAGGGAATGTTACAACTTCAGTGTGCAAACCCAGTCATGATTTCTTAATTTGTACACTGTAATTAACTAAGAATTTCTCTCTGTGCCTCCATTTTACCATCTGTAAAATAAGAAAAAATACTTCACTAATGTGAAGATTAAATGAGTTAATACAGGTAAGGTATCAAAACAGACCTGGCAGCTGGTAATTGTTCATGAAATGTTTATTTACCAGGTGAGGGTCGAACTGAGCGGGCTGATCATATACAGGGGAGGAGAGTCCCAGGCAAAGGCCTCGGCGGCAGGAACCGAGGTTTCCACATTGCCTGGGCTGCCTGATACACACGTGGGATTCGGCTGCTGGGGCCTCCTTCAGAGGGGCGCTGCTAACAGCGAAAGAAGAGCTGTGAAAGCACTTTGGATCAGCAAGAATGCTGCAGCTGTAAGAGCATTACTCCTAGCGAATGGCAATATTTGAAAGTATATAATAATTGGTATCGTGTTTTCCTACACTAAGCCCAGGAAATGTATTTTAAAGTCCATCCACCTGTAGATGCTTAACAACAGAATAGTATTTAAGCCGTTTATCCTCGGATAGGTTGAGAAAAGCCCGAGTGTAAGTTCTCACCAGCCCTTCTCATACTTGGTCCTTTCATGGGTGTGGATGCGATTACAGTGAGCCTAAAGGCGCGCCTGTGGCAGCTGCTCAGAGACAGCTTCCAGGGCCAACTCTGAGGCCAGCTGCGGTGACCCCCAACCTAGGGGGATGAGGGAAAATCTGTTTTGAGCTTAGACCCCTTCTACAATGAGGTCTTAAAGAAAGGATTCTAGAGTTTCGGTTACAGTGGGACTATAACAGATTTTCAGTTTTTATTAAAATTCTTACTCATGCACAGCCTAACTCCTTTTAGTCCCAGCCAAATGTTGGAGGCCCTGAATGGAAACATTAACCTGAATTACATGACAGTCTTAGCATGTTCTTTCTGGTTATTCTTGTTCATAATGCAGAATTTAATTCCTTGGCTTTATTTATATGAGCATCAAATCCAAAGATTGCAAAATTGTTGCATAGATATTGACTATGGATATTTTAACGCTTGGCTAAGGTAGTGTCTTTGTAAAATCCAAGAATTGCTTCTAGGGAAGCAAAATCACCCAAAACCATTCCACCAACATGCAGTGTTCTGGGGAAGAAGACAAGGTGTGCTTAATGTCTCTACCAGCTCTGGCAATGAGAGGAATGCATTTGAAGGGATGGAGTGCAGCCATAGAAACGGCTAGGTTCAAGTCCTGCTGCTATACACATGCTGCAATTACACACAGCAATAAATATAATTAATGGGGCACCTGACCCACTGACCTCCGGATACCTGGATACCTACTGCACCACCTCACGGACGATCCCCAGCCCCTCCACGCTGCTTTGCGCTTTGCTCGGATACAGCAAGCATGAGGGCCTTACCCAGGCTTTGTTCTTAAGGCTGAACCAGAGGGGAGAGATCCCCAGTCCCTCTGCCTCACTCCTGGGCAAATGAAAAAGCTGCCTGTGTCACTAACGTATTCCAGGTCATGCACACACACAAACATTATTATATGTTGAAATTACTTTTAAATTACTGTCTTTTGGGTTTTAACCATTTTCCTAGAAATGTGGCTCAGCAAATCCTTACGTGGAGCAAGGATGGCACCCAGTGGCCAAAGTGCTTCATCTCAGATCCTGTTTTCTCAAAGATTTTCCATTCAATTGTCTCTTTGGAGAAATTGAATTACCAGGAGATCCTTCTCTAAAGCCAGAGTTGAAACTCCAAATCACATGAGTAGCGCTTCAAGTTGAAGCACGTGTACACACACAAACGCACGCGCACGCACACACACACTCACACACAAATTGTGACAGTATCAGGAATTAATTCAGAATAGCTAGAAACTTTGAAAAATCTTTAAAAATGTATCATGAGAGTTTATGTTAAAATCGTCACATTTCAGATGTGCAGATGACAGTCTATGACATTCCCGGCATCAAGGATCACTATAGCAAATAGACAAATATAAACCCAGTCTCACATTCTTCACTTCATATCTTCCCCCAAATAGTCTCTAGTTCATAAGTTCTCATGCCTTAAACATAAGACTTTATCTCCTGACAAGTGCTTTATCATTAAACTGATGTTTGCAATCTCATATCCTTGTTATCTTTCTTACGAGGTACTTGGCAGGCCTGGAGAGAACAGGATAATAAAGTGGGGCTGCTCTTTTTTCTTTGAGCTTTCCAGATGTTGAGAGATTTCTGTACAGCTAGATAGCCAATCAGACTATACAGATGACAGGCAAGAAGTCAGAATAATGGATCATATATTCTCTTGCTAAGAATGATGCAATGTCTCTGTAAGGTTTGCTGTTTCCAATTTCCTTAGGTTTCTAAGCGGTCTAAAACTCCAGGGCAAGAAGTCACACGGATAGCACAACTACAGTGCAAAAAGAAGTTTCTAATAAAACAGAATTATATAATAATTGCCCAGAGAATGCCATGGATAGTCTTTTCAAATGTCTATGTTAAGCTCAGCCAAAAATTCTGCCTTTCTGAGACTTCATGACCATTCATACTTATTTGACCTCAAAAGTGTCAAGATGCCACAAAAGTTCCCATAATAATAGCCGAATCAAAAGAAATGACTTAAGGGTAAAATTCAACGACACTGCTTCCATTTTCCTACTCAGCCACTTGAAGAGCAGCATTGTCTTCAAGGTCAGAACAAAACGTGGGAGACGAAAAACCAAAGCAGATAGGTTCTTGGGTTCTTAGTTGCCTCATACGTGAAATGGAGATACGCTAACCCTGCCCTCACCACCACACTGTGAGGCTCAGGCGAGATAACAGACGTGAAAACGTTTTTATACATCGCTATTTCTTATTATCGAAGACATCATTATTTAAACATTTATAGGTAGCATGAGTGTACAGTTTCTATACTGATGAGATTAAGACTCTTGCCTTACCTAACGTAATCACTTACCTTCCTCATGAGCATTATTACATTATATTACCCTTCAAATAGAATATAGTCCTGGGGGGCTTTAGAAATTACTTATGGTATGTCATTAAATCAAGCTGAGCCATCTTCTACCAAATACCCAAATTCTTAAACAGAGCTTACATTCAAAACTTTGAGTATTCAGAAATCATAAAATCCCCAAGATGTTTTGTCAACATTTATGTTGCTTTGTGTTTTATTTTCCCCTTCCCTCCTGGGGATAAATTTTATAGACTCATAAAATTATGTCTGGAAATGGCTTTGTTTTGCAGATAAGGAAACCTGAAGGCTGGAAATTTTAAATGAACCAAAAGGTCTGGTGGCTGCTTTGTCTATTTACACATTTGCTCACGCTCTGGTCTCACTGTGTTTCTGGTCTTACAAAGACTGTATAAAAAGGGGCAGCTCTGGCTACTGACTGGAGAAAGCCCTTTGGTCAGACATTGTCTGCTAACTTCCTATTTCATATGGTGCCTTGGGACCAATAGAACAAGGTTCGTAAACATTTTAAAGCATTCGGATGGATTCATTTTTCAATTGAGAAAAAAATATGAAGAACTGTCAGACTGGTACATGATTTCAAAAATAGGCAAGAGAGACAGATCACAGGACTATACAAAATAGTAAATAAAATACAAATTAAAAAGTATTAGAAAGGCATCTTGAAGGTCAAGAAATGATAGATTCTACAAAATTCAGTCAGTGGGATGGTGGTAGAGGGATACTGGAATGAAGAATCTTATTTAATAGTAAAGAAATTGCTAAATCAACTAAGAACTAAAGGCAAATGGCTTTTGGCCACAGCAGGGAAGAGAGACATTGTCATTACAGAGCACTCCAAAGAGAATAGGGCCAGCACTTATCCTAAACAAAGAAAATGAATCTCTGTGTTTTCATACAGTTTAGGTTGCATAGAAAACCCAGGAAACTAACAACCAAGAACCAAGCCAAAGGGTTTTAAACAACATAAAGCAAGAATTGAGAAAAACTTTCCAGACATTCCTATTGTCACAGATCCCTGCTTCAAAATTCTACGCACACGTTATAATTTCCTCTGCCATAAAAATGGCAAATATTTCAATGAATTTGGTCACAAGGAAGATATTTCTCCAGCACCCAGGTGAAAAACATGGCTTTAGGTGTTAGAAGGGTTACAAAAATGAGTAAGTCAAGGATTCTCTCCTAAAAGTGTTTCTAGTTTAACCATGTGGTTAGGCGGGGCACCAAGATTAATACTGCAAGGTAGGAAGTGGTAAGTATGGTGAAAAGAATGGAAAATGAGAAGGTCACTTTTGCCTAAGGGACAGCTAGAAGGACTTCAGGGAGAGAGGAGCAACCCAGCATGGACAGACTCATTGTTAGGACTTTAAATATGTAGAGAAAGGTGGGGACAAAGTTAGGAAAGGGGCAGGCAGTGGGCAGGAAACAGGCTGGAAAAGTGAATTGGAGGTTAGAGTTCTGAGTACTTTTAATGTCCAATTAAAGAAATAGAATCGACAGAATCTAGAGGCCCATGGAAGAGGCTAAGCTTTGTGAAGTGGGACCCAGCACCCACGGAGGAGTTCTGCCGTTCATCTGGCAGCTGTATACAGGTTGGGTGTGGGAGAGGGTCAAGAGGAGGAGGGAGCCCAGCGCGGAGGGCAGCGTGCAGCTGCCTGCGTGGGAGAGAACCAGCCCCTGAGCCGGTGAGGGCGGTGGGGGTGGACGGGGTGAGGGGCCTTCTGAAGGCAGAGTGGAGGGCACAGTGTGCGGGCTGAGGAGCGGGGAGGGCTCAACGACGACTGTGCAACTGTAGCCAAAGTGTGCATGGGAGAGCGAGGGCGAGGGAGGCCTGTCAGGAGGTAGTAGCTTCTGGGTGTAGGGAACAAACCGCTGAGGGGACGCCAGCCATTATGATGGCTAAGCCACGCCCAGAACACTGAGGTGAGGGGCTACAAAGGCTGCAAGTGGTTCTACACCTACAGTTACCAATGGCTGTAATCAGAGGAAGACCAGAAAGAAGGGAGAGTGAGATGGTTCTGGATGCCCTAGTGTTCTGGAAGTTTCTGCCACCTTTGACTTCTACAGTTCCCTTCAGAGTTCAGGGGTCAGGGCTGTCACCGGGCCACACCACTGCTCTCTGCTGGACCTTCAGGACTTGTCCCCTGTGCTCTGCTCTTTGTCTCCCTGCCTCAGGCTCAGACTCCCTGTGCTGTGCCGGCACTGTGGGAAGTGCCGGGGAGAGAAAGCCTTCCAGGCCCATTCTTCCCGCCAGGGAAGTAGATGCTCCCAGTGGCCTCCTAGAGACAGTGTCCCTGCTTTGTGTTCAAATGGAAACAAGTGATAAATAGTGGCTGTATAAGTCGATCCAAGGGGAGGGCAGGGTCACCACAGGATGTATTTTGGTCAGGCGGGTCCTTGAAGGGCCCTCAATCCGTAGCCGCTTAGCTCAGCAGCAGGAAAGGCCAGTCTGCGCTCCCGGACCTGCCCCTCCCAGCCTCCGCCTCCGCAGTACGCTCCACACTCGAGAGTGACAAAGGACACCCATCCTTTTTCTGATGTGGCATTTGATTAAGACACAATTCATAAAGAGAGCCGGACACTTGAACACCAAGCACTCCACATATTTACGGCCGTGTCCCGAGCCGCGTGGCCGCTGGCTGGGCGGCTGCCTTGCGGCAGAGGCTGCCCTTTAGGGCGCTGAGGCAGCTGTTTCCTCTGCAGCCAATTTCCTGGTGAAGGTTCAATAACTTTCCCTGATGATAGAAAAAACAAAACAAAACAAAAAAACCAACTTGGATATTAAACTTGGCATAAATACTATTTAAAGTCAAAACAACTTCCTAAATTCAAGAGGCGGGGACAAGGGAGAAGACAGAATAGGTGAGGGATAATGTGATAGCCAAATTCCTTTCAGACTGCTGCAAGCGCATCTTCTAAACCACCTTAGAAATCAGCTGAGCTGAGTCGCAAGGCTGCTGCTGAGATTTCTGAGGGTAGCATTTTGGGAAGGACATGAGAACTGAGACTCAGAGAAACAAGAGAAAGCTTTTGTCCCCTCTCTGGCACCCTGAGGTCCTGGGCTATCCCCAGGGCTATCCCCAGGGACAAGGGCGGGAGGGTCCCTCCTACTGATCCGAGTGAGAACTGAGCTCTCCTCCCTCCACCATGGGCAGCCCTCCACAGGGCCAGGCTCCACCTCATTCCTTCCTTGGGGTTCTCTGTGTCACCTGAG
Source organism: Microcebus murinus (assembly GCF_040939455.1). Lineage (NCBI taxonomy): Eukaryota > Metazoa > Chordata > Mammalia > Primates > Cheirogaleidae > Microcebus > Microcebus murinus. The sequence goes on from NC_134111.1 coordinate 55,272,209, forward strand.
TTTGGGTAAATGCCACGGTGTTACCCCCTCTCTACATAGTGAGTTCTTCCTCTGCAAGAGGCTGCTGCAAGGATTGGACTTTCCCATGGCTTTGGAAATAGATTGGGCAGGGCAGCAGCTAGCCCAGGTGGTGCCCTTGTGCCACTTACAAAAGGAGCCCACCCCCACCCCAGGATCAATTGCATAAAGACATCCCATGCACTTGGCCAACCAAGGGAAGAGGGCAGCCTCCGCTCCTGCCCGCCTGTTCCAGGGCCCTTGTGCAGGGCATATGGCAGACGCATCTACTGGCATTACTGTAAGGGCAGTCCTGAGGGCTGAAGCTTCTTATTATACACATTAGACTATTTCATGGATCCAAGTGTCTTCTCCAGTCTGAATCACTATTATTATTTTTAAAGCCCAGTAAATCACATTCCATTGATCAGTCTGCAGAACAGGCCATAAGATCCTATTTTTGATGCAGCTATTCTTATTTTGGTATGTAAATGCTACAAGGAATGCCTATTCTTGGTACTTTATTTTATTTACTTTACCAGGATATTAATTTGTGGCCTAGGCATGAACATTGAAAACTTGAAATATGTAAGAGGTAGTCCAAACCTGGATACGCAATGTGAGTTATTGGTGTTTAATTACTGAGGCAGTTATAGTGCTGTAAATGAGTTCTCTCTGATTGCAGCCCTAACCCATACAGTTCTGAATTGAAAGAAGGGATGATAGAAAGTGGCAATATAACATGAGAACATCCATGAGTTGATTTTAATTGGTAAACTGGCAATATATAGTGATAATTGTTTGGTCTGTCCACCGCATTGGAATCTAAGGAAAGTACATAAAATTACAAGAGCATATAATTGGTGTACTAAACTCATTTTCTTATGTTATCGCAGCTGGCATCTTCAGGTTATTAAAAGCCTTTAAACCAGCCATCTTCAAGGAGATGTAATTGTCAATATGGTCTTTATACATTATTCCTGTTAGCACAGAGCTGAAGAAATATAAACAGGCACTAAAATCTAAACAAATTTTCTATATATAACTTTCTTATTTCAAGTTCATGGAGGATCAGTATATGTTAATGAGGATTAAAAACCATTTTTTTAAAGATCCTGGTTTCCTCATTAGATGCACAGGGCAATTGATCCATAAAGGATAATTTATTAATGTTTTAAACAGAATCAGACTTTTAAAAACAATTAATTCATTAGTTCCAAGAAGTTCTGTCATTTTTTTTTTTTTGTATTCCAAGTGCTTTTATTCTGAGCAGTAGGTACAAAAAATAACGAGATGTATCTTATGCTGTATAGTTCAGTATGCTTCACAGTACACAATGGACTGTTTCCCAAGGTATAAATATTATATCAGAACCAGGAAAAATAAGCCCAAATTTTGACATTGTTGGATGAACAATTATATGTTGCTTTATCTACTTATCCTGGCTGGACAGTCCAGGGACGCTTCTAGAAAGGTTTTCACACTGTATTCTCCTTCACTCAACCACCACTACACACCCCTCTAGGAGATTTTCCCCAACAGAGGAAATACAGTTATCAGAACAAAACAAAACCAAAACACCACCACCTCCCCCTACCACCCTAGCAGCCTAGAATAGCAGGAAACATTCCAAAACATGAAGGGATGTGAGATAGGAGGACAAGATGTGAGACAGGGTAAGGTGGCATCAGCCTAACATTACTGATTTTTAATGATTCACTACAGGTTCATCTTGTATGAAATTAGTCTTCCTTTAGGTCCCACTACCTACTAGTACAAATGGTAGCAAATTAAGAGTAATGAATAGTACATACCACACTCTAACAATAGTATAGGATCTCAATCTCTCCTACTTATCTCTGGGAGTCCTCAGGGTATGCCTTACCTGTCCTTAAAAAGTGACCACTCAGCCTGTATTAGTTCCTCCAGCCTCTTCCAGGCACACTGGTAGGACGGTCCCTTGCCTTTGGTCTGTAGTGATGCTTCCTTCCATTGGGCTCCTGCTTCCTGTTGTGTGCTGTTGACACTCTGGAGCCGTGTGCTATTGGGGGTATTTAATGCACCGAAACCATACTAAAGTCCATGTTTTTTGTGTTCACTCATGTTCTCAGCCAAGAACATGAATCCATGGGAGGCTGAGGTAAGGGATAAATCCAAGGTACAAATCCCATGCTGAACTCGGAATCATCTAGACACAGAAGCCTGGGGCCTTAACTGCCATTAGGAAGAATTCTTGACTCAGGAGGCCTCTTGTAAATAACCACAATGAGTCTCTCATGTAAATAACCGCATTTCACTGGTCTCCCAGACATTTCTGCATCTCAGATGTGGTGCAGTGTGACTTTCAACTAAAGTCTGCCGTATGCATCTATGTAGCATTTGACCTCTGGATCTTTTTAGCACTAAATGATGAAATCAGTTTTTTCCCAAACTCTGGCTTAATCTCTGAATCACAGATTACTAGCCTGGTCCCAGCTGGATATAATCCAATACACTGGGACTCAGCCATCCTTTAACTCATGAAATCTCATGGATAACTCTGATTCTAGATTTCAAATCACTGTACACATTTAAAAAAATTTTTTTTACTATCTCTGTTAAATAAACACTGCAGGTAGCAATGGTTACAATATATTTTAATGTAAACATAGTTTGTCATATATATTGGTCAAAACAAAGCATTTATTTACTATTATTTAGCTACAATGTTAGGGAACTGCCATTGCACATATTTCAGCCTGGAATTTCGATCAATGCTTTTCACAGTCTATGTGCAGGATTATTTTAAGCACACTACATTTTAATGTTATTGCTGCAGTTATAACAGACATCAGCTACCAATTATGATAATGTTTTATTTACTTTATATAGCAAGACAAAAAGCCACTTGGTTATAATTATCTACTATATCTCAATTACATTGTAATAGGATACTAGCTAATATCTTTCAGGATAAAATCTGGAATAAATCAGTTAAGTTAATAATCTTGACAATTTTAAGATGAAATAACCCTTTGTTCTCAAATTTAAATACTCGATATTTTAGTATGTTTGTAAGCTAACAATAGAAAAACATGACAAATTCAAGAACAATGGGGTTTTCCTTACTCTAAGCAAATAATTAAACCTGAACACAGGTCAGTAACTTTTAGAAAGGTTGGCCTGCTATGGCTCTGGACAGGTCCCACGGAGTAGCTCTTGCAGTCATATTTAGTCCATTGTGAGCCTTGTTGTTTTTCTCCTTGCCTACCCCTTACCTCTTTTCGCAATGATGACAGTTATAACAAAAGCAAAAATATAATAATATAGACATTATATTAGCATTTCGTCAGGAACTAAGTATTTCCATGAATAGGTTTTCTAGGTAACTGAACTTTATTAAAGTTAAAAAGCTTTAAATATTGTTTTTTTTGTTTTTTTTTGTTTTTTTTTGAGACAGAGTCTCGCTTTGTTGTCCAGGCTAGAGTGAGTGCCGTGGCGTCAGCCTAGCTCACAGCAACCTCAAACTCCTGGGCTCGAGCGATCCTTCTGCCTCAGCCTCCTGAGTAGCTGGGACTACAGGCATGCGCCACCATGCCCGGCTAATTTTTTATATATATATCAGTTGGCCAATTAATTTCTTTCTATTTATAGTAGAGACGGGGTCTCGCTCTTACTCAGGCTGGTTTTGAACTCCTGACCTTGAGCAATCCGCCCGCCTCGGCCTCCCAGAGAGCTAGGATTACAGGTGTGAGCCACCGCGCCCGGCCAGAAAAAGCTTTAAATATTTTTGATGGAGAAATGTTTATAAAATGTATATATTAAATGAAATTATAAAAATACATAAGATAATTATATATTACAGCTTCTTAATAACTAATCATTTTGAGTTCTAGAACACTGATGCTGCTTGGAATTATTTAGCCATTCATGCCTTCATTCATCCATTCAACATGTACTCATTTAGTGATACTATGTTCCAAGAACTATAAAAGGCAGCTGAGATACAGCAGTGAACAAAAGACACAAAAAGCACTGCCCTGATACAACTCACATTCTAGTCAGTATACAGGATGTTTGTCTCTACAACAAATAGGCTCTGACTGCTGTGCTTTTGGTTGCTGTCTCCTTTCTCTGTTGTCAGCTGTCACCTCTTGCTGGTGCCATATCTTGCCCTTGGATCTGGGTTACCACTGCAGGTGTTTCCCCTAAGCATTTCTCTAAGCCAATAATAAACCACACCCCTGGATGATGCCCGAGCAGCTCATATGCCAGTGTAGATGTGCTGTTCCTTGACCTCGTGAGAGGAATTCTCCCAGCCCTGCTCTCTGTGTTTGGCTCTTCCTTTTTTCCCTATCATTGTTCACGTGACTCAATTCTTCTAATGATCTGGTTCAGTTATCAGGCCCAAAGGCCTCTGTGCAAATGAAACTCTTAGGAAAGTAGCCATCACCAATTAAGACTGCATACTAATATTGTAATACAAACATGTTCCTTCTTGCTGTTGTTGTAGCTTTTCCTGATAATTCCCTGAACTTCCATATAAATTTAAAAAGGCAGACACCAAATCTTTCAAAAGGGAAGAAAATCAGTTTCCCTACATGCCTATGTGTTGACTGTTGCTAAAAACTGTCTGGTAGGAGTGTAGAGAGACAAGCAAGAATTTTGAACTGCATTTCAGAGAATGTTGGTGACTAAGGTAAAGATACATTCACAGACTTCTCAGACGTTGAAGCTGCAATTGGGTCACACCCCATGTAGCAGTGAAGCATGGTAGTTAAGAACTCCAGTTCTGGGGCCAGATTGCTATACCCCCTACAATCATTTGAAATTGGCCTGGTTACTCAACATCTCCATGCCTCAGTTTATTCATCTGTATAATAGTATGTACTACAGATGATTATGAGGATTAAATGAATTAACACGAGTAAAATGCCTTGATTATGCCTGGCACACAGGAAACAGTAAGTGCTAGCTATTATTTCAATCTCTTCACTTATTTTTACAGATGAAAATATAAACCTTAAGATTTTAAGTGAACAGCAAGTTAGAGATAAAACCAATGCCAAAATTAGGTGTCCTGATCCTCACCATATTACATATTTTTCTCCTGATATCCTGCTTACCTAACAAATGGTAATAGTGAATCTTTTAAATGATCATGAGGGGGCTACTCATATGTAATCCCCTCTTCCCGTCTAAAACACAAGGATCCAAACACAACTTTGCCTACTTCTACTCCCCCAACTCCCAGTAGTCAGGACTAAATCTACAGAGGCAAGGGATGAAGGGTCAGGAGTGCAGGTGAAGTTTAACTTTATGCACTAATAGGGCAACCATTTCCTTCTCCTTACCTTAAACTTGTCAACTTCAGCTTTTGAACATGTCGCATGGTATGATAGCACCTAATTCAGAAGAAAACAAAAGAACATTAATAACTAAACACGACTATTTTCTGAAATTCTCCTGGCTTAAAAGTAAGCTTTGCTCACCTATATCACTTCAACATAACAGTGGATTTTAATGTATGACAAGAAATAACATGTCTAATCAAAGTGTCTTACACAGATCATACGTTAAAGGGTATTTTATACCAGGATTTTTCTACAGGCAGTTATTTCCTCAAAGGGACATGATGTGGCTCAAGACCACAGTCCCCAAAGGATATGAACACTTATCCAGTGAAATGCTCTGAAAATAAATAAAAAGGTGGTGTGCATGTGCATCTACACACTTGTGTATGTATGTCCTGTGGCAGACGCTGTAGGTTTCCAACCCAACTTCCATTCCCTCACCTATTCTCACTTGCCTGCTTTTATTATGTAGGAAAGATTACATTGTTATGTATTTGGGGCCCTTTATGTAAGAGGATTATACTTCTTTGCCCTATTGACATCTGCCTTAGTATGTGGTTGCTTTGGCCAGTGGGATGTGGGGGAAGGTCACAAATGCCACTTTTGAGTAGTGTCTTTATGAACGATCACATGGTTCTGCCATCTTTCATTTTCCCTCCACCATGGGAAGGACATGGCCCAAGAGGGGCTGCTAATTCAGCCTGGGCCCCCAAATAATGAAGACATGTTGAGCGGAACTACCGCAAACCTGCAGCCATTGGCATGTCAAGTGAGCAAGAAATCAAGGTCTGTGGTTTATCATGGCATCATAACTTACTGGCTTAACCACTTCGGTACAGCACTCACCGGCCGCGAAACCTTGCCCACGGCCGGCACTCACAGTCTGCATGATAGTCTGTGCTGTGCATTGACAACGAGTCCGTTTTGCTCTTGTGTGATGAGGAGAGCTTTAAAGCACTGAAAGCTTGTTTTACTTTACAGGCAGCTTTACTTGCAATGTAAATCAGAATAGGTAACATATACACATATGTTTTCATTACGTTATTTTTAAATGTTCACAATTTTATTTTGATAAATGAAAAATTAGAAAAGTCATATCATGGCTGTCGGCTAAAGTCGACGCTCGGCTGTGCGCCTTCATATCACGGCTGTTGGCTAAAGTTGAAGCTCGGTTCATCTGTGACTATCGACTATAGTCAACACTCGGTACCTAAGCGGTTAAAGGTAAGAAACTAAAAAATAAAAAAAAAAAAAACAATTTGGTGACACTGCCCTGGTCAATGAATTCTAAGTGGGAGTGTTAGAGTTGCCTCTTTCCTTTTCCTTCCTCCCTGGACTACAGCTGTGAAGCCTGGAGAGGCAGTAATGTCTGGTGTCTATGAAGTGACACTCATGAGTGTGAATGCCAGCTTGTTATGGACAGCAGACCAGAATGAGAAAGAGAAATGAGCCCAGCCCTGGGCCACCCTGACCCAGAATTCTTGTTCTGTGGTACATTTTTAAAGTCAATGTTGGTATCTTATAAGGCCATATGCATACACACACACATATTATATATATATATATATATATATATTATATGTTTTATGCTGCTAAACACATTCCTAATCTATACAAATCTCAAACAAATAAGTCTGGGAAGTGCTAAATCCTTCTTCACCTACCAACCTTAGAGAATCATAGCACACAGTGGCTCTGAAAAGTAAAGTAGCGTGTTTTATTTTGTTAAACTCAGCATTTCTCAAATCTAAGCCACAGAACTACCTTTTAGGTTACATATTAATCTGGTAACATTCCAACTTGATCACTTGCTGACCAAGAACTTTGAGAAGCACTGACCCAGGCCACACCATCTGTGTGGTGCAAGCTGGGCAATGATGGAGGCAGTGTCCCATGGTGGTGGCAACACGGCCTCTACGGCCACACTGCCAGGGCACCTCCACTTATGAGTTCTGGGAGTTTGGGCAAGTGACTTAAACTCTTTGGGACTCATTAGTAAAATGGAATAATAGTAATACCATACAGGCATCTCCTGCTTAATGTCAGTAATATATTTTTGAAAATCAGAAGTTCCACCTGAAAACATGAACAGGGAGCCTGTTTTTCCATTATTTTTATTATAATGCATTGTAATATCTACAACAACTTCTTAAAACTCAACCATAACACAGTAAAATTCATAGGTATACATGAAACAAAAAAATAATGTTAGGTTAGAGTTGCTTAAAATGTTATTTTCTAAACATAATACAGTTATTAACAAAAATTCTTTATATTAAGTAATAGCTTCTCTATTGTTGAGATTTTTCTTAGTGATTTTTATTTTTTTTTTCTGTGGGAGGGGATTCACAAAAATGTTGTATTGCAAGATAAGTATGTTCCATGAGGTTTGGTTATTAAAAATGAAGAGATTTTCTACTGGGGAAATGTTAACTATGGAGGTATTCTGTGGAGTGGGCCTGTACTTCACAGAGTTCTTAGGAAGACTAAATACAATAATATATGTCAAATATGTGGCACACAAATAACCAACTTACATTTATTGTATTAGGGCATTAAGTATGAAATGTCCGATTTCTAATAAAAAATGTCACTTATTGTATCTCAAACAAGAAGCAGTCCAATTAATCAAACTTTGTGCCTGAACTATCGATAGTTTTGCCGTCTTAACAGTAGCTTGTTTATGGCAGCATGGAAGAAGTCTAGAGAATAAGTGATAATGAAAGGTGTTTTCCACAGCTTGTTGAGAATTGAATATTTTTCCTTGCAAGAAGTGGCCCAAAGCTGGAGGAAGTGGTAATCAGTTGGTACAAAGTCTGGTGAATACAGTGGATGACAGAGAGTTTCCAAGTCTAGCTTTCGTAGTTTGAGCAGCGTTGTTTTTCGTGACATGTGGTCTTGCAAGAGGATTGGCCTGTCTCTATTGACCTATCTTGGCTGCTTCATCACAAGCATTGTCATCATTTCATCCAATGGGTTGTAGTAGACATCCGCTGTAATCAACTAAGTTTCATAATCTACAGTAATACCAGCACTGGACTACCCAACAGACACCATTAGCTTTTTTTGATGAATATTTGGTTTTGTACTGTGTTTTGGCACTTCATCTTTATCCAACCATTGTGCCGAACATTTGCGATTCTCGAAAAGAATCCACTTTTCATCACACATAACAATACAATGTAGAAATGGTTCACCTTCATGTCGTGACAGCAAAGAAAGGCAAGCTTCCAGATGATTTCTCTTCTGATGCACATTTAATTCATGTGTAACCCATCTATCCAGCTTTTTTACCTTGCCCATTTGTTTCAAATGGCCCAATATTGTTGGAATAGTAACATCAAACTTTGCTGCTGATTCATGTATAAGTTGAGATGGATTCACTTCCACTACAGCTTTCAGCTCATCATTATCCACCTTGGTCTCAGATCACCTGCTGTGGCTCGTTTTCAAGATTAAAATCACCAGAATAGAACTTCTCAAACCATGGATGTACTGTGCATTCATTAGCCACATCCTTCCCAAACACCTCGTTGATACTTCGAGCTGTCTGTACTGTGCTGCATTGGTTCCATGACAGGACTCATGTTTAAAAATAGCATGAATTTTTGACTTATCCACGGTTTCACAAAAATTGCTCTAAAAATTTTTTTGAAAGATAATTACAAACCAAAGCATGCATTTGACAGAATAAGGATATATCTTAACAATAAAAAAAAAAAAACAACCAATAAGTGTCTAAGTGAAATGTCAGAGGTATCAATTGTCAAAGTTAGTACTTAAGAAAATCAGACATTCCACATTTAATAACCTAATGTTAATATTCAATTAAAATTCTATTATATAAATATGCAGGATATTATGTTATCATATTATCTTCATTGTCTCCTAATATTAATCAGTTATTTTCAATCAAAAAATTGAATAGATTTTGTTCTTTTGGTTTGGTTTTAATATGGTAAAATTTAATTTGGCTGTCATCTTATTGGAATCTCTTACTGTTTACAAGTCTATTTTTGCAGATGCAATCTGCAAAATTTATCTTCACCTTTAACGAAATCCCACAAAAACTCAAGCTGCAATTCAAAAGTATCTGCCACCAGGTGGTGCTTAGCCAGGCTTTTAGTATGCAAAACGTGCTATATCCCCTGCCCCACACCCCCTGTTTAAATCAACTCTTCCCACTTCCTTTATTTATTTTTTTAAAAGCTATTAACTCCACTAAATTGAAACTGTTTGAATCAGTGAAGCAAACAATTATTACAGATTAAGACTTTTTGTTCATATAAAATTACAGTAGGTTCTTTTGTTTTGTTTGTTTTTGAGTTGTAGGAGTTCTTTGTATTAGTATATTTTGGATTGAAGTCCTGTCTATGTATGTTTTGTAAATATTACCTCCTAGTCTATGACTTGTATCTTTTAATGAACAAAGTTTTAGATTTTGATGAAGTGTAATCTCTCAATGATTTTTATTGTTATTGTTTCACATATCCTTTCTAAGAAATATTTTCCTGTACCCAAGTGGTGAATATATATCTTATGCTATCTTCTAGAAACTTTATAGTTTTTTTTATCTTTTGTGTTTAGGTCTATGATACATCTGAAATTAAATTAAATAGTTTAAGACTTTGATGAAATAAATGCCTTGGTTATTTTCTTATGATTTTTAAATTTCCTGGGTCACAACTTGGAGTCAAAGCCCTTTTGGATTTCATTCTGAGATTGTAAGCCTCTTTACTGGCTAATCTATTAAGGCCATAGGAATTTATTAAATATTTATCCTACCTTATTTGACAAAGTTAATGATAAGGAAGCTTTTGGTTTTACATTTTGAATCTTCTTATTCAGAGAGTCCCTGTTTCCTTTTGTAGAATTCAGAACCAGTAAAGAGGGCAGAAGAGTGGCCTAGCTAAAGAATCTTTTAACCACCTTCTCCCAAAAGAGTATATTCCCATGTGGATGGGCAAGGAGATTGTTCTGCAGGAGTGGAAACTTTTGGTAAACCACAGTCTGGGAGGGTGGTAGCATTGTCTCCTCTAGGAATCTCTAGAAAAACCAACAAACCAGAGGAGCAGATTCCTTAATACAAGAGAACCATTAAGTCTTGCTTAAGAATACTCTGTACACTGCTGGTAGGACTGCAAATTAGTGCAACCTTTGTGGAAAAGAATTTAGAGATACCTCAAACAGCTAGAAATAGAAATACCATTCGACCCAGCAATAGCATTGTTGGGCATCTATCCAAAAGAACATAAGTCACTCTATTATAAAGACATCTGCACCCGAATGTTTATAGCAGCACAATTCACTATTGCACGGTCATGGAAACTACCCAAGTGCCCGTCAATTCATGAGTGGATAATTAAAATGTGGTATATGGAATGGAATATACCATTGGAATATTACTCAATCCTAAGAAACAATAGTGAGCTAGCACCGTTTATGCTATCCTGGATTAAGCTTAAGCCCATAATACAAAGCGAGATGACACAAGACCTGGAAAATGGGCTCCACATCTACTCGCCATCAAATTGGTACTGACAGACTAAAACTATGGTGCTCAAAAAGTGGTAGTGTTCAACAGGGATTTGGGGGGGAGACCCACATCTTAAGGATGTGGTGAGCATGGTGGGGGGGGGAGGGATTACCTCTATCCCTTTTTAGGGAGAGGCAAAGATACACACTGTAACCAAAATGTCTAAACAAAAAATCTGCTATTGGGAGGTGGACAGGTGGAAGGGGGGAGAAGGGGAAGGGTATGCACTTACATGGTGGGTGCAGTGCGCACCACTTGGAGGCTGGGCATGCTTGAAGCTCTGGCATAGCGGGGTGGGGAGGAGGGGCAGGGGCAAGATATGTGACCCTAACAATATTTGTACCCCGTAACATGAGGTAATTAAAAAAAAAAGAATACTCTGATTTTCTCCTTCTAAGCTGTTCCTGCTTCTGGTCCTAAAGGGTTTCCTGGGATGCACTCAGGAAGGCGGTGGTGCCCAGTTGTTTTAGTTTAGCCTCAGTGTTTGAGGTTTGATGCACAGAACCATTAATATTTCACCTGCAAGCTTATCAAATGTCTTAAATCTGGAATATTTTCAGTAATGCTACTTTTATGAGCTGAATTTTATACCCCCCCCACCATAATTCAATTTTGCACCCTCCTCCCTGAAATTCATTTATTCAATTCCTAATCCCTAGGATCTCAGAATGTAACTGTATTTGTAGATAGTTCTTTAAGAAGATAATTAAGGTAAAATGGGTTCATACGGCGGGGCCCTAAGCCAATATGATCAGTGTCTTTATAAGAAGAAGAGATTAGGACACAGGCACACACAGACTGAGGGGCGACCATGTGAGGACACAGTCAGAAGGCGGCCATCTGCAAGCCAAAGAGCAAGGCCTCAGAAGAAACCAACCCTTCCCACACCTTGATTTGGATTTCCAGCCTCCAAAACTGTGAGAAAAGAAATATCTGTTGTTTAAGCCCCCCAGTCTGTGGAACTGTGTGATGTTATGGCAACCCTAGCAAACTAATAGAGCCACATAACCTCATTAACCTAAGATCTGTGACAAATCTATGGATGCCACCGAAGGAGCCATAGCAAAGATAATTCTTAATTACTTTTAGCATAGCCAGTCTTCAAAAGAGAACCATTACTGTTTATATATATATATATATATATACACACACACACACACACATAAATATATAAAATATGTATACATAATTATATAGCATAAGTAATGACTACCAATCTGGCATATTTCTCTAGTTGAGAATAAAATTAAACAAATTGAAGAATTATATTTTTAAAATTACTTTTGCCAAGCTTCCTGGATAAGTTAAAGTTTCCTCCACAATTCCAGACTATATTAATTTGATAAAGTATTTGAATTTCCTAAGACATATATTTCATAGCAAGTATCCAGGCACACCATACATTTTTGGATAATAATAGCTTTGATCAAGTAAAAAAAGCTTTAATTAAATGCATTACAATAGTTTTGAAAAAAGAGGCATTTGCAAAATATAATTTTATATATATACTATCTTTCTCTATAAGAAACATTGTTAGGTTATGAGAGTTTAGCCATAACATACACAGTAGTTAATTTTTCTGACAGCGAAATAAAATTTGTATAAAGTTTACATGAAAAAGTAAACAGTTGATCCACAGAACACTCGACGAGCAGTAAGCTTTCACAAGAAAATTTCTATCCCAGATAGATTTATCTTTTGTGTTGATATTAAGTTAGAAAATATTTTAGAGGCAAAACTAATGACTCGGTTTTGTTAGTGAGCTCAGACTTAAGAAACCTTTAAAGTTTCTAAAATAAACCACTATTTGCAAAACCCTACTGACTTCAATTAACTTTTGGATTAAACTTTCTCCTAGCAAAACACAAAAAAAGCAAGATAAAGAAATTATTAGACCCACGAAAGACAGAGGAAAGAAGTCATGTTTTATGTTGAGTTTGCACAGCAGAGAAAGACAATAAACTACATTTCAAAAGAAAAACAATGGGCAGAGCTATGAGATAAGACACTGGATCAAGCCTGGCCCTTCCCTACATGCAGTTCAAGACCAGAGCCAAGCGCTTGTCTTGCTGTCTCAGGAACTTCCCCTGAGCGGTTGAGGGCCATCCCTCCCACCAGTCATTTTTAATGGGAATTTATTGTGGCTCTGGGCAGCCATTGGCTCCTGAAATGAGATATGGACCATTACAGAAACTGGCTGAGAGGAACACAAATGGAAAGAACCACTTAGCAGAGAGGAGGAACAAAGACACCACTCACGACCCAGACTGGCTGTGTCGGACAGACGAGGGCTGCATGAATGTTTACTGATATGTTTATGGCTCTGGTGGCAAAGTGGCACTTGGTGACACTTGAAAACTAAACTGATGGAAGACCTCAGCTAAGCTGTTCGGAAGTAAAATCTCAAATAATTTATATTGAGGAGCTCCAAAGAAATAAAGAAGCTTTTTTATCAGTGGTAGTCCTCCAAGCAAGAAAGGTGACAAACCACAAGGAATGAAGAGCCAATTTACTTGGGATGCCCTGACAGAAGTGTCACCTACCTATGTGAAGAAGCATACTTCAGGATTTCTTAACAAGATGATGACAGGATTCAAAGACATGGGAACTGAACGGACGAATTGAAACTGAGAAATCATCAGTATCTATTGCCAAATATTTAAGAATCTTCTATATAATAGGATGAAATGTTCATAAAGGCACTTGGGATAACTGTGCTTGCTGTGATCTTTTATCACAAACTTCAGAATATATCTGTCTTAAAAGCGTTTTTAAAAAATCTAAGAAGGATTCAAACTTCTTGAATTTAAAGTAAAATAACAGCTACCTGCTAAACCAGGGGTGATATTAATATAGGCATATCTCAGAGCTATTGTGGGTTGAGTTCCAGACCACCTCCATAAGGTGAATATGGAAATAAAGCAAGTCACACAATTTCACTTGGTTTCCTAGTGCATATAAAAGTTATTTTTATACTATACTTTGTCTATTGGGTGTGCAATAGCATTGTATCTAAATAAAAGTACATACCTTAATTTAAAAATAATTTATTGCTAAAAAAAATACTAATTCTCATTTGAGCCTTTAGCAAGTTGTAATCGTTTTGCTGGTGAAGGGTCTTGCCTTGATGTTGGTGGTTGCTGACTGATCAGGGTGGTGGTTGCTGATGGTTGGCATGGCTGTGGCAATTTCATAAAATACGACAACATGAAGTGTTCCCCTTTGATCGACTCCACTCTTCCTTTCACAAAAGATTTCTCTGTAGCATGCAATGCTGTTTGATAGCACCTTATCCACAGTAGAACTTCTCTCAAACTCGGAATCAATCCTCTCAAATACTGCCACTGCTTTATCAACTAAGCCGATGTACTATTCTGTATCCTTTGTTGTCATTGAAATAATGTCCACAGCATCTTCACCAGGATTAGATTCCATCTCAAGAAACCACTTTTTTGCTCATCCATAAGAACAAACTCTACATCCATTAAAGTTTTATCATGAGATTGAAGCAATTCAGTCACATCTTCAGGCTCCACTTCAAATTCTAGTTCTCTTGCTATTTCTAGCACATCTTCAGTGACTTCCTCCGTTGAAATTTTGAACTCTTCAAAGTCACCGTCAGGGTTGGAATCAACTTCTTCCAAACTTCTGTTAATGCTGATATTTTGACCTCCTCCCATGAATCACAAATGTTCTTAATGGCATCTACAATGGTGAATCCTTTCCAGAAAGTTTTCAGTTAACTTTGCCCAGATCCATCAGAGGAATCACTATGTATGGCAGCTATTGCCTCATAAAATGTATTTCTTAAATAATGTAAAAGGAAAATCAAAGTCTCAGGGCCATCCCCCTAATTCTTTGTGCAAAAGAAAAAAGCCTCAGGCACCTATGAAAAATTGACCCCACAGATCATTCATTAAGGAAATTCCTTGCTAACTTCCCCTAAGCAAGGATGTGCAAATTGTACCTATGTCTAGCACCTAAAATCAAAGCCTATCCTATTCTGCACTAATGATGAATTACAAGTTTATCTTTGCAGGTAACAGAACTGGAGATAAGACAGAATCAGACATTCTTCCACCTACCCAGGGAAATCTACATAATTGATGCTTTTTTCACTCCCCTTTACCCTTGTAACCTTCTTCTTATTTTTTCTAAAATGTAGATTTCCTGGGCCTCATAAGAATGTAACCACTTTGCCTGATCAACCCACCTCAACTTTTTCTTTCTCTCTATATGTCTTTAAAATGCTGAAGGTTCCAACTTCCCCTTTGGAAAAACAACCACAGGCTTGTCTGCAGTTTATGTTTTTCCTGGGTACATCCTCAAAATCTCAGCTTAATAAACCTCAATTGAGTGTGACTCTCATTTTCTGACAGTTATTATTTAAGTTAATAATAAGACATGAAAGTTAAAATTACTCCTTGACCCCTGGGCTACAGAATGGATGTTGTGTTAGCAGGTACAAAAACAATATTAATCTTGTACATCTCCATCAGAACTTTTAGGTGACCAAGTGCATCATCAATGAGCAGTAATATTTTGAAAGGAATTTTTTCTGAGCAGTAGATCTCAACAGTGGGTTTAAAATATTCAATAAACTATGCTGTTAACAGATGTGCTGCCATTCAGGCTTTGTTGTTTCATTTATAGAGCACAGGCAGAGTACATTTAGCATAGTTCCTAAGGGCTTAAGGTTTCAGAATGGTAAATGAGCATTGGTTTCAACTGAAAGTCACCAGCTGCATTAGCCCCTCATGAGAGTCACCCTGTCCTTGGGAGTTTTGAAGCTAGGCATTGACTTTTTTTTAAGCTATGAAAGTCCTAGGTGGCATCTTCTCTCAACAGAAGGCTGTTTCATCTACATTGAAAATCTATTCTTTAGTGCAGCCACCTTCATCAATGATCTTAGCTAGATCTTCTGGGTGACTTGCTGCAGCTTCTACATCAGCACTTGCTGCTTCACCTTGCACTGATATGTTACAGAGATGACTTCTTTCCTGAAACCTCATGCACCAGCCTCTGCTGGTTTCAAACTTCTGCAGCTCCCTCACCTCTCTCAGCCTTCATAGAACTGAAGAAAGTTAGGGCCTTGCTCTGAATCAGGCTTTGGTTTATGGGAATGTTGTGGCTGATTTGATCTATCCAGACCACTAAAACGTTCTCCATTTCAACAATAAGGGTGTTGAATTGCCATTGGCTTGTATACTAGTATGACCTTGCTGTCTTGTCTCCTTCTCTATGGGGTCAGTAGTAGTACTTGATTTTGTTCATCTGGATGAATCGCTTTATGGATTACCTACAGCAATTCTTAAGACAGGTCATTTCTTTTCATTTAGTAAAATTTTATTTTCTTAATCTGTCACTGCTTCATATGCCAACATTGGGAGGCAGTGTAGCTTGACCTTTGAGCATAGAGGCTTTGGGGTCAGACTGCTGAGCTCACAATTCTGGCTTCGCTGGCCCTGCAATGTTGGCCTAAGTACTTAACCTAAGTCTCAGCTTCCTCATCAGTAAGAGGTGAGAAATATCTGCATTTTAAAATTACATTTCACCAGCCAGAGCAAGGTACAGAGCTCTGATTTCAAGGAAGTGAGGAAGTTCAATACTACCACAGGCTCAGAAGGGAGAGAGCCAGAAATAGTTGGTGATGGGCACTAACAGATATCACAATGAGTTGGGAAATCAAATAGAAAGTTGTGTTAGAATTGTGCATCAAATCAGAGCAAATGAATCCAATGTATGAACTCCAGTATATAAATTTTGTGGTTTATTTGATTTTTGCTTACTTCCTGATTCTCTTCTGTGTTTCAAATAGTCGTGTTTGGTAGATAGGATCTTCAAATAAGTGAGGTTATAGCATATACTTATTAAATATTGCTTATATTTAACATACATAGTATATGATCATTAAATATTATTGCTTTGAATAAGTACATTTTGATATCTATAGAAGAAAATTATCATAAGCAAAGGATAATAATCTCCTTATTTCTGCTATATAACTTTCAGGAAATGCTTAGTTATTAATTTCAATCACTTCAATGTCCTTAAAGTGAAAGAAATAGCCTATTTCTTTTGAAAAAGTTGCATATGGTAATGATTCTTCTGATTTTTCTAAGTTTTTAGTTGTCTCTTATAAAGGACCTCAGCTATTAACACAAATTTAAAAGGCTTTTATGATTAATCCTTAGTGTGATTCAATATGACTCTATACATATGCATATTGGACTATAATTTATAACTGTTTCAAAATAAGTGTTCCATTCCCACGATTGCATTACTTCCCTCATTCTGTTTTAAAGTGAGGCTGTTTTTCTTAATCATGTAGGTTATTAAATGTATTAATGTTTCACAAATGCTTTTCTAATGAACTCCTTGCCTACTTGCTTTTCTTGTTTGTTAATAAGAACAGAGGCGAACATAACATTCTTTTGGACTAATTGAGCAACTTGGATTGATTATTGCTATTTCGAAAACAACTATAATATGTGCCAATGGTTTTTTGAATCTATAATTTATATATCTGAAACTATTAGTAGTTTGATTTCATTTAAGACCATACTTCTGAGTAGCACATTATTAAATATTTATATAAACTTGTTTTTTATACTTCTTCCCCCATGGTTTTTGCATAATCAATGGGGTTACTATTACAATTTGAGAGAGAGAGACACACATGGCTTATTTGCAATGGTGATGCAGAAACACCATGGAGCACTGTATGTTTGAAGTAGCATGGCTTTCTTGGGAGCCCCCTGTGGAGTGAAAGGAGGAAGGAGAGACCAGGCCTAGTTTGGGCCACTGTCAAACTGACTTGTGCCACGGGGTGACTAGTCACCATGGATGAAAATAAGACTAAAAAGGGAAATTTCTCATCTGTGTGGGTCAAGGTGGGTGGCCATGGAGATCAGATTAGCCTTGAGAAAGTCAGGGACTAGCATCAGTGCAGTTTGGGGTGCAGTGTACTGATGAATGAATCACTCATTGAATCAAGACATATCTATTGAGAACTTAATTTGTACCAAGCACTATGTAGACTCTAAACAAGCAAACACACACATTGAAATACCATCCACAAAGCCGAGTAGCAAAATGCTGAAAGATACAAGAGGGAGTGAGGGAGTGCAGGAAGGTGACAGGAAAGTTGATTAGGGACAGCCTGTCTGAGGAGTTGGTATTTAAGCTGAGACCCAGAAAACAAAAGAAACCAGCCAGGCCAAAGGCTAGAGGAAGAGCAACAGGTGGAAGGAATGTTGCCTTGAAGTGGGGTACAGGCATGACAGTGAGAAGGGGACACCAGAGATGAGGCAGGAGAGCTGGGCAGAGGCCAGGTCACCAAGGCCTTGCAAGCTGATAAAGGACTTTATTAGATCCCATGGGAAACCAACCACTCTAGGGTTTCAGGCAAGAGGCTGACATCACCTGGTTAGTTTTCCAATCATTGTGACCTTGGGAGCCCCTTCTGTGTCCCTCCTCAGTTATATACCAGTCCCCTCCCCCCGCAGAGATGACTTTTGTGAGGTTTATTCCCTTGCTATAGTGTTCAGTGTTGCATATTCTTGAATTTACATAAATGGATCCCCATTGCATGTGGAACGTGACTCTGGTTGTGTGGAGGGTGGATTGGAGGTGGGCGAGATGTGGAGGAGATGACGGTGGCTTGACTGGGATGGTGGAAGGGGAGATCCTGATCTGTGGAACAGTGCACAAGATCTGGAAAGAAAGACCCCACTCAGGGAGAACAGGACCAGAGCCACGGAAGTGTTCCTGAGTCCCTCCTGGGCATGCAGGGAGCCACACACCAGAGGTCCAGATAAAAGGGGGAGCAAAGGGCTTGCGAGGCCCACATACAAGCAACCTGGACCCAAACACGAGGGAGGCTGCTTCCCTCCGCTTGTGTGGGTACCTGGTGCCTTGTTACCCACACTGTGATGGCTCAGGGAACAGTGGGCAGACTTGTTCCAGAACCTAGTAACTGAAGGAAGGGGAGGGCTTTGACAACCTTCCGGTTTGCAGCTTGGCAGGACAGAGCTGGAGATGGTGGTTTCATTATCTGAATCTGAGGCAGGGTTAGGCACGAGTGTTGGGAAACACACACCTTTAAAGTTTACTCAGTCCTCAAATATTATCAGCTATGTTTTGGAATATCTTAGGAGCTAGGGATACACCAGTTAACAAAAGAGATAAAAATCCCTGCCAACATGGAGCTTACAATCTAGGGAGAAAGGAAAGCCAAGTAAGTAAAAGATAGTATGTCAAATGATGCTGAGTGCTGTGGAGAAAACGGGGCAGTGAAGGGAGACTGGGGTGCAAGGAAGGGTCGTTGCTCATGTCCATAGGACTGTCTAGGAAGGTCGTACTAAATAGTGTGAATAAAGACCTGAAGTTCTGAGGGAGCCGGCCACGTGGGTGTTGGGTAGGGTGCAAGGTGCAAGTGCAGAGGCCCTGTGGCAAGGCTTGTTCAATGAAAAGCAAGGAGGCCAGTAGAACAGAGTAAGAGGAAAATTAACAGGAGGTCAGAGAGGGGCCAGGGATTGGATCACAGAGGTTTGGGAAGCCAACACGATTTGGCTTTCTGTTAAAACATGTAAATATAGGCACTTGCTGGGGATAAGAAAAATTTCCCAGAGGTAGGTCCATCCAATTGAGCCCAGTGCATTTGCTAAATTAAGGAGCTATCTCCCCCCTTTTCAAAGAGCTGGAAGCAGCATCTCCCTCATCTCTGCCAAGCTCAGGGGCTGCTGCTAACCACACGGACCCACACGAGACAGATCTTTTCCTTTGGCTAGTCTCGTTCCTCAGCAATCCAGAGAGGATTCCCACCCACCACCTCCAACTGACAAATGTCTGCTGTTTGTTAGTTGATGTCTGATTTTTTTAAATGGCATTTTTTGTTGCTGACTAAGGGGGTTGCATTGCCCGCTGCACAGAGAGGAGCCAGTACACTGAGGCGGTCAGGGTTGCAGTGGAGAAAGTGATTAATTCCACAGAGCACTAAGCAGGGTGATGGGAGGAATTTCTCAAATCCATCTCCCTGATAATTTGGGAGTTGGGTTTTTAAAGATAGTTTGGAGGGCAAAGGATTAAGCAATTGGATTTGCTAATTGGTTAGGTTGGGGGCAAAATTATAGGAGTGTAGAAACCATCTTCTTATGTTGAGTGAGTTGCTGGGTTGGGGTCACAATTCTGGCTGAGTCAGTGCCTTGGCATGGGCCTCTGGTCTAGGGGGGTCAGCCAGTCCACTGGAATGTGGGACCTGGAAGATATCGCAGAAACTACTGTTAGGTTCCTAACAGGCGATGTTACCCTATGGAGAAAGTTGACATTCTTTATGACCACAGCGATGTGACTCCAGAGTAGCAATTATAGAGAAGCAAACAGGTGACAGTGGCTGATTATTATCATTATTTTTAGTTAGGCCTGTGCCTTTGCAGAGTTTTAGGCCCTTGCTCCAGTTCTCACCTTGCACCTCTTTGTGGATTTGTAGAGGGCAGTTTCATTTTCACCTTTATGTTTATTTCATTCCCTGGGATGAATTTAATCACTTGGAGGGAGCGGAAGGAGAGGTTCAGAGACGGGTCTGATGGGGCCATATCTAGGGTTTCTGGCAATAAGAGGAGTGTTTCCTGGTGGGACACACTTTTGGCAATAGATGTACAATATAGATGGTTTGAGAACTTATTTACACTTATCACCTGGTGGCAATGGATGATAGGAAATGGGCCAAGACAGGTAAGTGTTTCTCCAGTCTCTGCTCTGGGCCCACCACCTGAGCTGATATGCTGGCTGTTTGGGCCCTTTCCAAGAAGCAGGTGTTTTGGTTAGAGAGTGATAATTACTCACTTGGGCTTTGCTGTCCTGGAGTTTATCAGTGTATATGACCATAATATCTGGGAGCTCAAGGGGGTATGTTCACACTCCTTTGTCTGTACACGCCAGTCAAGGACCTTTTGAGACACCTCCTGGGTGTCTAAAGCCAGGCTTCTCTTCCCACTGGGCAGGGGATTGAAGATAACTTCAAGATGTTTAATCTACAATGGGAATGAAGACATGTGAGTCCCACCCCCCTAAGACCTGGTTTGATGAGGACTCTGCATCCTCAAAGACTTTCAGGCAGTTAGTGAGGGCCATGGGAAACAAAAACCCCACAGGTGGCCCCTGGGGATTGTGGATAATTTAAAGCTTACTATTAATTATTTAATTAACTCCCCATATATATCCATACATATATACATGTTTTTCATTGGTTTAAAATTTTAGCTACACTAATTCCTTTTGGAAAGACTCAACTGTGACTTTTAAGGTCCTACTGAAGGTAGGTGCTGGGATGGAGATTCTGAGAGTAGGGGCTTGGTCAAGGTCTTTGTGACTGTCAGATGACTGGCAGGTGACAGCTGTGTCTCCCAAGGCCGTGGCCTGGCCCCTAAGCTTTGAAAGGCTCTACACTGGCTCTCTCTGGCTATGGTACAACCTCTGGGGAGAAAAGTCTATGGATCCCTGGAGACGTGTCATTCAGATTGTGTTCCAGGTACCTGGGATGGTGCAGACTAAATCCCAGGTACGCCAAATTCTCCCAGATGCCCAAATGCCCATAGTCCATTGCCAGGGCCTGCCTGGGCTTCATCCCCAGAGTTGGCCTCCTCCGAAGGCACCTCTGCGTGGGACTGTGGAGGGAGCTTGGAACAGGCTACAGGGCTCACGCATGTACAAACGTGGCACAGTGTGGAGCGGGGGTGGGGGGAAGGGAGCAGTAACTCCAATCTCCTCTAAATGGTGCAGGCTTGGTTCCATCTGGTGGGATCCGGGTGTGATTTGCTGCCTTTTGAAAGCAGCATCCCACACTGCGCTGTGGGAACGCACCATCGAGCTGCTGAGCATTGCGCCTAAAGTGAATGCCAGTTTCTCCCTTGGCCAGCTGCAAACCTGGCTTCCACAGCCGATGTTTCACAGGAGAAGCCAGGAGGCTGCGGCATGCCTGTCCCACTACAGAAAGCTGTTGTATTTCTCACACTGTGGAGTAATTGACCCGAGTCAACTAACAGAGTCAGCATTCGACCCAGACAGGACTGAATTAAGGAGTGAGCTGCTGGAGCTGAACACAGACCCCGGCTACTACTCCTAGAATCTACACTGAAAAACCAGAAGCATTAGGGTTAAAAGGAACAGTTTCATAAGTTAGTCATTGTTGGTGAAATCAAAAAGAAAGTAGTGGACAATACATTCCCCAGGGTGTTTTATTCAGCTTGAGCTTTTAGATCAATGGGTTTGTCTTCATTATTTGACCCTAATTACTGTTATCACAGTCTGATAAACCATGCCCTGTGGTGTGGAAAACAGGCCCTTTTCCTTGGCTCTCTTCCCATTTCCATCACAGCAGCCAAGGACTCCAGTGGTAAATGCAGTCCTGCAATTGATAGAACACTCCCAAAAAGACCCCTTGCAGCACAATTTGCACAACACGGCCCTTTTGAACAGACAGACCTGAGCATGAACCCCAGCTCTGCTGCTAGCTGTGCAATGCAAGTCACAGGAGCCCTCTCAGCAAATTTCTAAGTATTCCTGAGCCTCAGTTTGCTCATCTGTCAAATGGGATTGATATTGTCCACTCCATGCTGTTTTGGCAAAAGTCAATAACATATAAATATAAAGTGCATAATACAGTGCCTGATGCATGATAAGCATTAAGAAATGTAGCATTTAAAAAAAGCACCAAAAATAACACAGCAAAACAGAAGAAAGAACATAAACTAATGAATGAAGAATATTCATTCACACTGTATTTTAAACAAATAGACCAGAACAAATGCATCCAAATAACAATTACTTCATAAGGTTACTATGGGGACTATGTTAAATTATTCCAAACATTCTGTTGTGTTAGGAAACTCTTGACCAGGATCCTGAAGCACATTGCTTAGACCATGGCAGTGGTACAGATCATTTGAAAGTGGATTTGATTTTGGAAAACCACCAAAAATCATTTAATAGGAAATGAAATAAAAACATGGTCAACTTTTTGTTAAAAAGAAAACCCAGATATGATTATACGATTTAAAAAATTATGATTATTAAATTTTTCTTCGTAGCTGCCAGAATGATCTCTCTAAAATGTCAAACTAATCATGTTCCTCTCCTGCTGAAAACCCTTCAATGGTTCTCCACCACTTGTAGAATCAAGCTCAGATTATCATTTGTGATCTGACCCCTGCTGCCTCTCCAGCCTCATGTCCTACCTCTTCCCTCTCGTGCCCTTTGCCCTGCCTGGACCTGAATGGCAGGCTGCCTCAGTCTCTCCTACTCTAACCCACGACGTTCCTTCTGCCTGGAGCATGCCTGCTAGTTGTCTTTCAAAATTGTACAGCTTACTGCTAACTGTCACTTAGAAGGTGCCTTCTCTGCAAACCAGTCATGTCTTCGCTTTGAATAAGATGTCCTTCCTCCATATTTCCCTAGCATTGTATCTACCTCTTTTCTGGAACTCATCACACTGTACAGTAGTCACACTTTCCCTTGTCTCTGTCCTCTACTAGAGAGAGGAGAGAGAGACACACACACAAAGAAATAAATAACTAAATATATACATAAATAAAATGGATAGAAGAGACAAATATCCCATATAGAAGAATTCTAAATAATATATGTAGACACCTGCCCCTCAAGGAGGTGAAGCATAACTCCCCACTCCTTAGGTGTGGCCTGTGCACAGACTTCCTTCCAAAGAGTACAGTGTAGAAAGGGGGAAACAGTAACTGTACAGCGTGGAGATCTGGCCAACACTACTTCGATCAGATGATCAAGGTTAACGTCAACAGTGATGAGTCATGTTGATAGTACGTACCTTGATATGACACTTTACACCTGTGGTCTTCCTCCCCACAACCCATAACCTTGGGTAAATCATAAGAAAAACATTGAACATATCTCAATAGAGGGACATTCTACAAAATACCTGACCAGTATTCCTCAAAACTGTCAAGGTCATCCAAAAGGGAAAGTATGAAAAACCATCACAGCCAAGAGAAGCCTAAGGAGACGTGATGAGTAACTTTAACAAGGTATCCCGGATGGGAACAATAAAAGGATATTAGATAAGGACTAAGGATATATGAATAAAGAATGAACTTTAGCTAATAATAATATAGCAATATTGGTTTATTCATTTATAATAAATGTACCATATTAACGCTAATAATAGAGGAAACTGGGTGTAGGGTATATAGAAACTTTCTGTACCAGCTTCCCATACCTAAATGAAAACCCAGAAACCATCGCTAAAACTGATACCCCACTATAGAATCTGAGAACAATCTTCACCAATGATAGGCAGATGCAGCTGGATTGAGAAAAATAACTCACAGCTTAACCGTGCTTCACCCCCTGGAATAAAGCAGTCCCACTGGCCTGAATGAAGACAGAAAGGTGTTCCTAACACAGTCCCGGGGTAGAGGCACTGCTCCTCTCTGCTGCCTGAATGCTCACTCAGAGACCCAGGACCTGTACCAACCAGAAAATTAATCAGTTCACCTTCTACTGAGTGCCAGCTGTTTTTGAAGTATTAGCTTTCATTTTGGGGGAGAAAGTCACTGCAAATAAAGAGTGTATGACGCTGGGCATATGAGGGATGTTGTAAGTACTGTTATTGACATTTTCATGAGCACAGTGCTAAAGATTTTACCAGCATTATTTTATTTCATCCTCATAACAATTCCACAAGGTTGGCAAGTGACAACAATGAAGCCCAGAGAAGTTAAGTGACTTGCTCAGAGATGCACAGCCAGAAAGCAGCAGAGCTAGAATTAAAATCCTAATGGTTTAGTTTTAAAACCTGCATTTTTAATCACTTCATTGTACTTCATACAAAACCCTAGTAGCAATGTATGCTGAGGACCGAGATTCTTGTTGTACTTTACTTATGATTTTTACTTGTATTTTATTATATTTGATTCATTCAACAAATATTTCCTGCATGTCTACTGTGTGTTGTGCTGGCACTAGAGACACAGTGGGGTGAACTGGACACATAGACACATCCCTATACCCAAGGGATCCAGAATCCACTGAGACCTGAATAGAGGCAGATATACCATTTCAGCCCAGCAGAACCACAGTAGGGCCGTTCTTACCTGCTGGGCATGGAGATTCAGCCTAGAAACTAAATACATCAGTTTGCCCCGTTTTGTACATCAAGGGGATTCGGAGGGATGTAAGTGAATCATGAGAGAGCTCAAGGACCATCACAAAGCCTTGCCAGTTAGTGAATATTGTGGTCCAAGGCAGAGGGAAAAGCATCCTGAAAGCCCAGACAGAATGTACATCTGATGATTATTTCATGCAGGGGCCATTATCTTTCAGCAATCTTATGCTTAGTGTCTTCATAAGACACAAGAAGAAAGAGCATCATGGAAACTGGAGCAGAAAGCCATATAGGAAAAATAGGTTTGGATGAAATTTATAGAACAAATAAAAAAGAACAAGATAACAAAGCTCAACTGTCACTTTCTCAGGGCATCCTCTCCACAGTACTGCCCGCCCCCCCATTTTTAGTTACTCTTTATTAAAACATCCTGCTTCATTTTCTTTATGACACATTATTATAAATTTATCTTGCTAAATTATTTGTTTACTTATCTTGCACCTGTCTTTTCCTACTAGACTAAAAGGTTCAAGAGAATATGAATACTATGTGTTTCTTCACTGCTGAATCCTCAGCACCTAGAGCAGCACCTACCAAAAAGCAAGAGCTCACCAAATATTTGTTCAGTGAATGTACATAGATAACAATGGAGATGGGTTAACATGTGGAAGAATTTCAAGAGAACCCAAATTATAATAGCAGAATTTAAACTCACATTGGAGTTAATAAAGATATATATGTATGTATGTATGTATATATGTATATATATATATATTTAATGCAAGAGCTCAGAATCAACAAATCAATGGAAAAGAACAGACAGACCAGAAATGGGCTGATACTTACATGGTTATTTGTTTTTTAACAAAGGCACCAAAGGGATATTATGGAGAAAGAACTTTTCAATAAATGATACAGATAAAAAATGAACCTTGGTGCGACTGAGATGGATCATAGAGCTACATGTAAAAGTTAAAATCATAAGGCTTTTAGAGTAAATCATGGAATATATTCTTATTTGTGGGTAGGCAAAGGTTTCTTAGATCACTAAAAGCAATAACTTTCAAATGAAAAAAAATTGATAAATCAGACTTCACCAAAACTAAAAACATCTATTCATCAAAAGACACCATTAAGAAAATGAATTAAACAAGCTGCAGATTGGGTGAAAACATTGACAATACATACATCTGATCAGGGACTGGTACCCAGGATATATAAAGAACTCCTACCACTGAATAATAAAAAGACAAGCAACCCAATTAAAAGTGGGTAAAAAATTTGTAGAGCTCCCAAAAGAAGATATCTGAATGGTAAATAAGCATATAGGAAAGAGTACAACATTTTTAGTCATAGGGAAATGAAAATTAAAACCACAGTAAAATATCACTACACAGAATGACTTTCCAGAATGACTAAAATTATGAACAGTAGTGGCATCAAATATGGGTAAGACTGTGGAGCAACTAAAACTTTCATAGTTATTTGGTAGGATTATACAGTGGTGCAATCACTTTAGAAAATTCACATCTGAGAGTTGTTATAAAACTAAATATACACTGATCTTTTGACCAAGTGATATTAGGTTTTAGCCCAAGAGAAATAACATTACATGTTCCCAAAACTACTTATACAAAAAAGTTCATGGCAGCTTTATTCGCAGAGCTGCAAACTGGAAACAGCCAAGGCATTGAACAACAGGAGAATGGATAAACAAACCGTGGTATAATCACACAGTGGAATCCTACTCAGCAACTAAAAGGACTAACTTATATTCCCAGTGTGGATGAACTTCAGATGCATTATGGTGGCTGAAAGGAGCCTCACACAAAAGAGTATATGCTGTATGATGTAATTTATATGAAATTCCAGAACAGGTAAAACTAATCTGGAAAAAATCAGAACAGTGGTTATCTCTGGAGGTGGTAGTGGGTATCCTTGGGAAGGAGGCTGAGGGAACTTTCTGGGGTGATACTATATCAAGATATATTTCCTATGGAAAAATATGACCAGGCACAGTGGCTCATGTCTGTAATGCTAGCACTCTGGGAGGCCAAGGTGGGAGGATCGCTTGAGTTTGGGAGTTTGAGACCATCCTGAGCAAAAGTGAGATCCATCTCTACTAAAAAAATATTAATAGAAAAAATTATCTGGGCACAGTGGTGTGTGCCTGTAGTCCCAGCTACTCAGGAGGCTGAGGCAGGAGGATCCCTTGAGCCCAGGAGTTGGAGGCTGCAGTGAGCTATGATGATGCCACTGCACTCCAGCCTAGGCAACAAAGAAAGACTCTGTGTCCAAAAAAAGAAAAGAAAAAGAAAAACTGTTTTCTAAGCTAAATAAGTTTTGGGATCTTTTGATATGCAAGATTAGATTACCAAAACAAAAAGATTATGTCTAAATGAATGTTATAAATACAGGTATATTAATACTGAAAAATATAAGTAATACTTCTTGAAAAAGCACTTGTATTGTGTAAACAAAAAAATCTACTAACAATCATGTAATTAAGAATAATACATGAACAAAAACTAAGAAACTACAAAGTAAGTGCATACTTCATTCTTTTTTATTTTATGCAGTTTATTTTTGTTCTTATTAACTGGAGAAATATTGATTAAAGAATGCTTTTGTAAGAAAAAGTGAGAATAAATAGTTTTCACTTCACTTAAGGAGCTTTAAAAAAATCAATCAAAATATACCATATAGTAAAAGTCAGAAAAAGCAAAGTACAAGAAAGTAAAAACTCAGAATAAGAGGAGTTAATAGGTATAAAACCAAATCCTTCATTAAAAACAGAGTCCCAGATTAGATTAAAAATTAAATTCACATGTTTGTAGTTTATAAAAAATATGCCTAAAACAAAATGACCCAGAAATAATAAAATTAAAAGATGAGTGGGAATTTTCAATTTAAATATATAGCCTTAGGGAGGATTTATGTAAAACCCCAGTGAAGATTATGTTCCCTCTCACATACTTTATGGCATCCTGTGTTTTCTCTTCATACAATTTATCGCAACTGTTACTGTATTCTGATTTGCATGATTTTTTTAAATCTATTTCCACATTCTAAGTTTTTTAAGGCAGAGATCAAGTTTGCTTTGCTCATAGCTTTATCTCCAATGCCCAGCACAATGCTTAAAATTAGGAAATATTCATTGAATGAATGTATTCTAAAAATAAGTAAAATAAAAGAGAAAGCACAGATGACAACACTTATTTCAAACCAAGGCAATTCTAAGGTACAATCAATCAAAAAAACCCAAAAAGTAATTTTAAATCTATAAAATAAATAATTCACATCATGATCCTGTTTTTGTAAATAATATAGAGTAAAAAATTATAACAAAAGAAATATTAACAATTCAAGGAAAGAGATTGATGATAACAGACTAAAAATATATTCACGTTCCTTCCTGGCAAGCTATCATGAAATTACTCCCAAAATTTAATATCTAATTCAGTCATATCAGCAATGGAAAATAAAAAGAGTTGGCCAGAGGTTTACACTTACAGATAGGTAAAGAAGATCTTAATAGATTGTCACTGCCTTCATAACAACAAGAAAAAAGAGATAAAGTAAAAATCGTATTTGTTGTTAAATTTGTCAAGGAGTGAGTGGTGGACAAATTTAGTCTCCTGACTAAATTCCTCTCAGAAGTAGCTCTTTATAGATGAAGAAAGAGCAGCAACTGCTTCCTTACCCGAGACCAGTTGTTTACAGGGTGGAGGGATGAACCTACTATCAGCAGAGCCACTGCTAAAAGGAGGAAAACTAGCCAAGCTTTTAAATGGTAGTGAGCTATCAAACAGATTGGTATGTGGAAGAGTCACAAATGCAAAAGTAAGTCTCTCACCTTGAACATTCTCTGCCATAGGAAGTTTGCTGTGAAAGTGATGATTAGTGCAGAGCTGGAAAACAGAAATCTTACATTCTTGCACGTAAGTAAGGTTGGAGGCCATGCTGGAGTTGATACCAATGTGAACTGAATTGAACTCAAGCTGCAATTCAAACCCCTCCGAGCTCAAATCCTGATTGTGACCAATTACTGGATGTAGCCTAGGTAGTTGAGATTGGGTAAATGGGCAAAGGAAGAGCTCTATAATCATTTTTGAAACCAGAAACAAACTAAAACTAATAAAAGCTCCAGCCTATCCCTAGCTAAGCACCACAGATTGTTGAATTTGTGTGATGGGCTTCTCATTCTAGCTGACTGACATAAAAAAATCACATATACTCTCCATTAGAAAGAGAAAATTATAAAAAAATTTTATTTAGCTCAAACATGTCTGGTAAAACTAGTAAATACTTTTATCCTTCTATACAAGATGTTTGGAGTGCAATAAATATTTATGAATACATGCAAAGAACCAGAAAAATGTGACCTATAATCAAGAGCAGAAATAATCAATACGGTTAGACTCACAGATGCCCTGGATGCTGGAATTAAAGATCAGGTATCTAAAATAACTATTATAAAGAATTATATGCTAAAAATTTAGAAGAAAAAGTAGACATAATTAATAATAGTTGTGAAGTTTCTGCAGAGAAATGAAACCTTAAAAAAGAACCAAGTCAAAATTTCTAGAACTAAAAAATAATTCTAGAACTAATGAATATTAATACAACATAACACAATAAAATATCAGAAATGTATGGGCTTTACAGAAAACTACACATAGCAAAGAAGGATCAGTGAACTCTAAGGCTCTAAGTTCAATAGAAAATACCCAAATTGAAGCATGAAGGAAAAAGAGAATGAAAAAATTATACTGTCAGAAACCTCTGGGCCAATATCATATGATTCAACATGTATGTAACTGGTCCCAGAAAGAGAGAGAGAATAGGAAAAAATAAATATTTGATAAGATGTTAGCCAAATATTTTTTGAAATCAACAAAAGTTATTAATCCTTAGATTCAAGAAACTCAATAAGGCACATTACAGTCTAAGGACTTGAAAACAAAGATTAAAAAGGAAATGTTAAAAGCAGTGAGGAAAAAGATATTATATTTAGGGGAACAAGAAAAATGACAAAGTTTTTATTAGTAACAATGGAAACCAAAAGATAGTGATTTCTTAAAAGAGCTGAAAGAATGAAGAATTGTCAACCATAATGATAAGGTAGTTAGCTCTAAGCAGTAAGTTACCACTGAATTTGATTTCTTCTAAATACTTATTATATATCTTCTGGAACAATAATGCATTTCTCTTGTAGCTTAAACACATTTAAAAAAGAACAAGAAAAATACTATATCTGGGATATACTTAGTATACTAGAATTACCAGAAAACTATCTGACTAATCTTCATATCAAATATCTAAATGATTAGTACTGTGCTTTTATGAGTCTTTGGACCAAAATGATTATTTGTCACAGCATGCATTCATTTATTCAGTATAGTTTCATTGAGTACCAGATATACATGAAACACTGAAAGGAATAAAAGATGGATAAGACATGATCACACAATTCAAGGCACAAGTGTTCTAGCAGAGGAAAACATACAGACTCACAATTAACTCTAGTATAAGGCAAAGAGAGGAACAAATCACCATAGGATTAGGAGTTTTACAGAGAAGAATACATTTACATCTGGCTCTGAATGATGGGACAGTTTTGAGTGGAGATGGTATCATTGGAACAGAGAGTGACAAAAGTGGAGGGGATGTTAGAGTAGAGTCAGATGGCAGAGAAGCTGGTGGCTGATTTGTAGACTACGAAATAGTTGAGTTTGTAGGTAACATAAAATACTCTGAGAAGAGAAATGAAAGCCGGGGGTAGGAAAGCAGTTTGGTAGGAGATTTCCAGGGCCTCCAGCGGCCAGGACACTTGTACTTTCATAGGTAATGGGGGAGTAATTTAAAGTCTATGAGTGGGTGAGTGATGCAATCTAAAATACGTTTCAGGAAGAACAAGTAGAAGCCTATTGCCCAGTCCAGAGGTAATGAAGCCCTTTAAGTAGGATGGTTGCTGTAGCGATTGGAAAGGAGGAAATAGATGGGAGAGGCTTTGGGGAGGTAGAATAAATGGGGCTTGACTCCTGAGTGCACATGCCTTTTTCTCACCCTCCGTGTGACCCTCATTCCTTTCCCTCTTCTGATCATAAAGCTGTATGAAGTGTCCCTTAACACACAGGCTTATATTTCCTGGAAAATTTCTCATCAGTATTAGGTAAGGCTTCATTTGCAATAACCATGAAAGACATCCCAAAGGATAATTCTTAATGTTCACAAAATGAGGAAGTCATATTCTACATCTACATTCATATTGTGTTTTCTCTGTGTTCTGACTTTTAGGCAAGGTTTCTCCTGTTTACCTAAGAGTCTTTATGCTCAGAAAACGGGAACAGATAGCATAGCTCTTCTGAAACTCCTGGCTGCTCATGCAGAATGGAAATTAGGGTCATAAAATTAAAATTCTCAAATTTACTATCAAATGATAGTAAATTTCATTCTTTGTTCCATTATTCAGGTTTAAGAGCATCTCTGCTAAGAGCCTTAGAATATTAATTTTATATATTTAGGACAAGATTTTAACAATAGAATGGTATAACTAAATGATGAGAAACTAAGGAAAGCAGTCATCAAAATAATTGAATTGATAATTCAATTGTTAAACAAAATCCAGATAAGGTATTAGTCACTCCATTTTTTAAAGCAAGAATAGTAGACAATGTTTTGTATGCTTGTATTTCTATTTTCACCATGTGTGTGGACTATGGCTAAAATGAGCTGCAGTTGGCAGTATGTGGCAACAGGGAAGGGACTCTCTAGCATGGCAAGTCTTTTGGGGAAGCTTTGCCTTGGAGACATAGAGTTTTTGAAGCCCTCTTTGGCTGCTTTTGACAAGGAAAATTTTGTATTTTCAGGCCTGGGACTATTTTATAGAAACACGTATGATAACCAGGCTACAGGCAACAAGCACGCATTGAGCAAGCAGGAAAGCCCTGCGGTAGCTGCACTTGCAGTACAGCAAGGAATGCTTAGTGCCGTGACTAGCACAGCGCGTGCCTAAGAACTAGGAAATAGGGGATCTGTTTTCAGCTCAAACTTCAGGCAGGAAGTGATTTTCCTGATAAAACAAGCAAAAAGTTATTACTCCTCATTCCCCCCAATCAACACAGTCTTACAGCAAATCTTGGGCTTAACAGGCAGAACTCAAATGAAGATTAGGGACAGCAAGTGCCCTGGTTAGTAAGAACAGCTAACTTTTATTAAGTACTAACTATAACTAAACACTCTCTCTAAATATTTTCCCTGCATGATTTTATTTAACTGTTAAAACACCCTCCTTATCATACCCATTTAATGTATGAAAAAACTGAGATTAAGAGTTTGAGTGGCTTGCCCAGCGTCAACAGCTACCGAACCAGGATTAATGCCAACTGGACTGATCAGGCTAATTCTAAAATCAACACTTTAAATCTCCCTACACTGCCTTTTGCTCAGATAAAGTCAGCAGCCTCCTTGTGCAGGGGATATTGATGTGCAAGACCTACATTAAAAGTGTACTTAAAACAATGCATTTCTGGTTTAGAAGGGAGCAGATTAGTGGAACAAAAGAACATGTGTACTTGAATATATATAAGAATTTGCATAATTTAAGATGATATTTCAAGTCAATAGGAAAAGTAACAAGTATTAAATATGTGGCAATCAGTGGCTATTTGGGGAAAAAAATTAAAGCTATATCTTTTGGGAAAAAATCTGCACTTTCTGTGAGCTCTGAGTGTTTCAGAGATTGTACTCATCCCCATTTGTGGGCATTAGTCTTCCCAGAGAATTTATCTGGAGAATATTTACTTTCAGAGGAAGCACTAAGAAGGGAGGTCTTTTTATTAAAAGTGCCTTGGGGATAGGATTTTTAAAAGACAGAAGAGAATAGTGTTGTGCTGTCTCTCAAGAGTCCCATTAACTCTCTAGGCCATGAACTATGTGTGCTCCCTTTCTGGGGAAGGAAAGGCTTTTAGGGCGATTATTGTCACGGGGGCTATATGATGGATTATTTCCCTCCACTCTGGTTGCTAACTGAAAAAAAAAAAAAAAAGACACTCCAATAAGATTATGAGAAGGATAGAGTGACATTTATACATAGCTCTTCTTGGGACAAGTTCAAGTAGGATAAAAACTGAAGTGAAAAAACAAAAATGAGACAACACAAGGAGAAGAATAACCTGGCCAGCCTTGAGTGGGGAATTTTTCCATAGCAGCAGTGGGAAAGGGGAAAGGCTAGCCCAGGATCTTGGAAAGGAGGGACAGAGATGACAGAAGGGTGGTAGCATTGTATTTGGTTCTGTCCCCCAGCTTTCTCTCTCTCTTGTCTTTGTTGTTATTATTATTTTACTTTTTAAAAAATTTTGCTGGGTCATTTATATTCTCATAAAGTAGCTCGAATCCTTTATGGGACTAGGCTGATTATAAATACATAAATATAAATAATGTATTAGAGATATTTATTAAAATATTACATTTATTCATATATAATATTCATAAATTTAAAAGTATATACTCATTCAGAAGTTAATGTCCACTATAGTATATGTTGATCTTATTCCATGGTTTGGGTTTAGTGCTCTCAACAAATCATTTTTTATCTTCACAAAGTCCTGAGGGTAGGAAATCCTTCCAGATACTTGCGCACATGGATTCCTAGGCCGGGGAGTGAAGTTGGTACCTGGTGCAGTGGGGTTGGCTTAGGGTGGGAGGGACAAAGGCAAGATGGCAACACCAGAATTCTGACTGGGAATGCCACTTTGACACTGGCACAAAAACAAAGCACATGGAACATACAAGTCAACACATGTAAGCCAATTTCTTGAAAGCATAAGATTGTCACAAGGCTAAGAGTTGGGCTGGAAATTTGGCAGAGTCAGTAATAATTTTTATGTCTAAGGACAGAGGAATCTGAGTTACACAAACAAGTGGGTGTTCACTGCGAACCCAAATAAGCGAGTCATGGTGAAGGACACTGTGTCTAGAAATAACGGAGTACATCAGCACCACTTTCTAGGTGATGGTAACTGTTGCTCCTTGGGGCATATGTGGCGTTAGGAAGTGATGCCAGTGAGAGTGGTGCCTTTATTGAATCTTCTCTTCGGGGGGTAAAGGGCCATTCATGTTTCAACCCAGTTATTCTAGCACCTTATCAACAGGATGAAGATGCACTAGGAGATTGGTGAGGAGTGAGAATATGGCCATATGTGAGATGTTCTGTGTGTGTGTGTGTGTGTGTGTGTGTGTATGTGTGTGTTACGTATATTAATTATCCATGACACAATGAAGTAGGGTTTAGCTGGGACTAGTGTGTGCTGTGTCCTTCTTTTTACAGTTGCTGGTAGTGAAAAACAATGGGTGAGGCAACTCTGTGGAGATCGGAATTTGATGACGGTGAAGGGGGCATGACTTAACATTTGCTCTTCCAAATTGCTGTCCTTTGCTCTTTCTCCCCAATCCATGGTGATTTCTCAGTAATAAATATATGACTACAAATAATATTACATAATACAGTGATTATTGTTATTGCTGTAATTTTATTGACTGCTTATTAAAATCTTCACATGCATCATCTCATTTAATTCTCACAACTGAGGTAAGTGACAGTGCCAGGATTTAAAAATAGTTCTGCACAGAGACCTTAATGCTCTACTAGTGACTCTTATCAGCTGGTTGCACGTTTATAATTCACTCATTTATTAACTCATCCTGTAGATACTGTTTTTAGTCCTTACTATAAAGGTGTTATAAATAAACAAAGCAGGACCATCTTGGAAGGAGAACAACAATAACAAAAAAATCCCTTCCTTTCCTTCTTCCTTTCCTTTCCTCTTATCATCCAAAAACCACTCAATAAATCCCTCCTCTGTGCTAAGCACCCTACCCGGCACTGCAAATAAGATTATGAAAATGATAAAAATCTCTATGCTTCCACAATTCAGAGTCTAGCCAGGAGAAAATAAAAAGTACATATTAATAGATAGATAACTATAATTTTATGTCTTTAAATATCAAATCAGAGAGTACTGCAGGTAACATTGACTTGCCTGCTTATATTTCCCCTGGGGTTTCTCTTTCTACCAATATCTGGCTTGGTACACAAAATATTTTGAAGATTGTGCATGTATTATAATATACTGTTTTATATGCTTTTATCTTGGCACTGACATTTTATCTGCCCTGCTAAATAAGCATTTCATAGATATAAACAAAATCTTTGGTACTATTTACAGAGCAGAATTTGGAAAAAAATAGGGCTTGGGTCAAAGCAAGCATCTGTGATTCAGTGTAGATGAGAACCGTTCTTCTAGAACTTAGCAGGTCCAAAAGGAGATGTGGTGCAGTCATAGGTCAGAGTTCTCCGTAGGATGAACAGGGGGAATATGTGCACAGGGGGAATGAAGTCAGATGATGACAGGACCAGCATCCTCTATCTGGGTCACATACTCTTATGGTGAAGTTTGTTCCCATGATAAGAAAAGTTGTAAATATACAGAATATCTACACATATTCAAATATAAGTTCACGGAACATTTTAAATCCTGACAAATCATCTTTGGATTATCACTATCGAACAAATGTAATATTTATATATATTTTTTTTTCTTTTTTTTTTTCGTTTTGATAAAGGAACAAATGTAATATTTAAAATCTATGTCTAAACATAGAACAGATATGGGTGGGCTTCAAGGAGTCTGTGAACACCTGAAATGATATGCAACATGGTGTTTTTTTAGCTTTCATCCAATTCGAATCTATGACACTAAAATGATTAAGACCCAATGAATAGGTAACTAAAAATAGAGAAATTAAGCCCTATAACAAGGGCAATTTTCCCTCATAAAATTAGTACTTATAGCACATGATTCTGACATGAATACTGTACTTACATCTAGAGCCACAGACTGCTTGGCCCAGGACTTCTTCACTTGGTCGTACATAATTGTGTTGTTGATGCCAAGGCCACAAAAGATGACAAAAGCCTAGGAGAAGGAAAGCTCGCTGAATAAAAATTGCAACAACTCATTAGCAAAATCTCATATGAAAGCAAGCACCCATCAGGGATTGGCCTTGATAAATCTAATTTTATTGAACACAGAGGTGGACCTCAGGGAAATAGGCCCATTAAAATTCATAATTACTATTGTCGTGGAACAACTTTACAGCTTGCATCGCACATGAGAAAAAATTAATGTCATGGAGAAATTACTTCATGTGTTTAAAAACATACTTACAGTCTATTTAAATGTGTTCTTAATTCAGGCGTCCTCAAACTACGGTCCTTGGGCCACATGTGGATGTTTTTGCCCGTTTGTTTTTTACTTCAAAGCAAGATATGTGCAGTGTGCATAGGAATTTGTTCATAGTTTCTTTTTAAACTATAGTCCGGCCCTCCAACGGCCTGAGGGACAGTGAACTGGCCCCCTGTTTAAAAAGTTTGAGGACCCCTGTGACTTAATTTATTTAGGTTGTGGACTGATTTTAGTAACTCCATTCTACTTAACCAAAAACAACCTCATTTAAAAGTAGCTAGGCTATAAAATATTTTGGTAAAGAAATCCAACGAGTGTAACCATAGGTGAGTGTTAAGGGTAAGAAGGGTTGAGTTAGAACCATTAATAAAGAAGCTGTGAGCTATTCTGGGCCAGTAAGAAATAATCATGGGTTTTCATGTTGGCTATTGGCACAGTCTACGAGGAAGCCAGTTCAAGGCTAACCTCTACAGCCAGGGGGCCTGGAATGAATGGAAGCTTGTAAACAAGAGAAAGGTAAGAGTAGTACACCTGGCAGAGCTGGCTCTGGGTCTCACAACTCTGAATACACATGAGCAAGACAGGAGTAAGACAATAACCCTTTGGAAAAAGAGAGGGAGACTCGATTCTGTAATAAAATTAAGATAAAAATAATCAGTAGTTATAAAATAATTTGATTAGTGAAAAATAGAACCAAATATTACCTAAGCACTTATGTATTCCTTAAATCTTCCTGTAATTTTTGTCATACCATTTAAGCATAATGATAATAATAATTAATTAATAATTATTTATCCTTACAAATGTGAGCAAGCTATAACCAGGAGACTATTGGTGACTCCATGTAAATCTTGGTTTGTAAATTTATTTTCTTACCTCAAAAAGCCTTTGATCTGCATCATCAAAAGGTTTCCCATCAAGTCTATTTAACACTTGAGCCACCCCTGTGGAAAGAGTTTGGGGTATGTGGTCAGTTGCAATGCTGGACATTGTTACTCTTACAGAGTAAGCCAGAGCTGACTCCATGCCTTCTTTAAGTAACTGCACTCAGTGTAAACGCTGGTCTCTTGAGTGCTCGATATCTCCATGAAAGTGAATCTGAGGTGTACAATGAAGCAGTCTATCTTCAAGGCTGGTCTTGACCTATATTCCAACTAGGTCTCATTAACGTTCAGAGTTCTTCCAGACATCAATCTGATGCCCTGGCAATGGCTTTTTCCTCTTCCTCTTTGCCCTTTTTCCCTCCCCTCGAAAAACTCAATCAGGAAAGTATCAAACCCAAGAAAGAAGCCCAGTCAAGGAGAGTTCATGGTTAAAATGGAGAAGTTACAAAGGATGAAAGCATTAGAGGATGGAAGCATTAGTTAAAAGTATTGAAACACAATAAAAATGTCATTTTTTCCCCTAAGAGACAGAAGGAAATTAATGCATTTGGTAACCAATGCCTCTATTTGTCTCTCTCTGTTTTCCCCTAAAATTGCCTGTTAAACTCTAAGACACTTCTAATTATCAAAGGATTTAGTACACTGTGAGTGTTGTCAAAGTCTGAATTCTGAAAGAATTTTTCATCAGTTTGTTTAATTTGCACAAAATATTGGTACATTATTGAACATAAAGAATATGCTAAAATTTGGGAATCTGAGCCCTTAGTACAAAGCATTAAATTACATCATATTACAACTTTTCAATATATTTATTAATAAAAAGAAGAGAAAGTCCACAAGAAACACCATGTATTGTCTGTGGATATTAAATGGAAACCTCACATACAAGCCTACATTTCAATGCTAACAGTAAACATCTGTTATTACCTCAAAATTAAGAGTATAGTTTTCATGCTAAAAGTTTTGAATTTCATAATATGTGTCTTCTAGCATATGATAACTTATCTTCCTGGTGGGAAAGTTAGGTGTTTTTAAAAATATAAGCATGCTTTCGAATTACAGCTTCTTTTTGTTGTTTGCTTGTTTCATGCTAAATGGGAACATAAACTAAGGGTTTTCAAAATTATTGAGGGTTTTTTTGTTAGACTTGTGTGTTTTGAAAGTTATTCCCTAAAACATCTGGTATAATTCTGGAAGTGAACTTTGGAAAGAATAAGCAGTTAATAAATAATAATAAAATAAATAATAATAAACTTAATAGATTAAGTTTATTAGAATATACTTACTCCACTGGTAGCAGGCAACAGAACTAAACTGGCTTTGAAGGTTAACTGTATTATATCAATTTCTATTGCATGTAGAAATTCCTAACACTTCTTGAATGGAAATGGAATGAAACTGGAAGCTGCTGTGCCCACAATTCCCTTATTCTGTGGAAAGTGTGACCAATTTTAGAACTGTTCAGGGAGAAGGATATAGCACCAGTATATGTCTAATTGTGGGGACAAGAATAACTCTATTTTAGGTGCTAATCTGCCATGAGACTCCTCACTAACCTCAAGTCCGGGAATGCCTCCAAGATGTCTAGTTTATGTATTACTCCTTAGGTGCCTTTCCTCCAAAACAACCCTTGATGTTGTTGCATACATCATAGACTGTGATGTCCATAGCATTGCACCCACACAATCCTTCCAAAGCACATATTCTTTGTCCCCAAGATATATGCCCTTAGTCTGGGGGTTGCAGTGCAGAGATCTACTTGTCTTGTGGCCACCCAAGACCATGCTTCTGTCCATAAGTTCCCCTAATAAAAGACCCTTTTACCAACAAACTGGATTTGTCTGCCTCATTCTTTGATTTCTCTGCTCCTTTTGGTACTTGGGGCTACTTTGCATATATGACCCTTCCAGGGAACACTAATTACTGAATGTTTTTTCTTTCCTTTGCATTTATGTCATGTGCAAAAACACAGACATAAACATACAGACATACTGGGAAAGTTTGTACTAGGAGTTAGGGGGTCTGAGTTTTATGACCCTGCTATAAATAACTTTGTGACCTTCCTCAAGTCATTTTTTCTCTCTCTCTCTTACAATTTCCACAAGGTAAGATAAAAGAGTTTTATTGGTTAGTACCTCAGATCCCTCCAGCTTCAAAAGTCATTGGTTCTTTGAGCTTAATAAATATTTGTTCAAGTTCTGATTAATGTTGATTCATTAGGAGTCTATGCTTAAGAGATTATACGAGAGTTATGAACAGAGTGTGATGAGTCCCGAATGTAAAACTAAGGAGCACATAAAAAAGATATGAGTGTATTTTAAAGCAAATTTCTGTTTCTTTATACAAGAAGTTTGAACTATTTAGGCAATGGCTTACCAATTATTTGGTGGTTGCTATTCCAAATAGGGACACAGAGAACAGACCTTATGTGAAAACCAGATATCTGTTCCACCTGGGGATATAAGAAAGAAATTAATCAAAATTAAACATTAACTATCCATGTCTGATTTACAGCTTACCATTCTTCATAATAGATATTCAAAAATAATGTTTAAAAGGTTATGTTATACATTGTAATCTAGTTTTTAAAATGCATATACTCACTCACCTGCCTCCTTTCATTTATTAATAAAATATCACAATGAACATCCCAAGGAAATCAAAACCAAACCATGTATTAATAAACCAAAACATCCCCAAACCAACACCATCACCCCTAATCTCTGCAGCCACAGAGAGCTGGATATAAAACTATCTTGATCACACTCACACCAACAGATGAGAATTCTGGCAACTGTTTCTGTTCTGAGTATTTAAAGCATTTTAATTAAACCAGTGGTCAATATTTGTCTTAGGACACACCTGTTAGTAAAAATGTTTGCACCTATAATGCTGCCATATGTACACTTACTTTGAATATTCTATATTTGTACTGTTAGTAAATTATTATGTATGTTGTAAAATCATATATACCAAAAAATAAAAATGGGAAAATATAAGATAAATGTAGAGGCTTGAAGATATTTCTGTACCCTAACAGATGTAAGGAGGTGATAGATTTAAAATAAGGAAGAATAATTATCAACAGTAAACATCATTTAGTTAACAAGCTCCACTTAATATTAAAAACAATAGTCCATGTTTAAATGGTTAGAGAGGAGCAGCTAAGACTGAAAGGGTCTCAGGGAGTTAATATGACCTAGATTTCCAGGGAAGAGTCAACCTGTCATCCTAATACTATAGGATAAAAAAAAGATCTCAAGATTTTGGATAATGATTATTGAGATAAAAAGATATTTTAAAGTATTCTTTGTTGAAGTTAAATGTTCCATATTTTAAACATTTGAAATTGGAAGTTAATTTACACATCTAAAATTTGTATTTGGATATCTTTATTTTTGGCTTTCCTCTTTGAGAAATTAATTTTCCAGATGTCTTCTATTGGTTGTTAGTTTCTCTTTTCAGTATTTTTTGTTACTTTAACATATGTAGAAAGGTGCAAATATCCGAAGTATACAGCTCAATGGATTTTCATAAAGTGAACATACCTATGCAACCATCACCAGGATCAAGAAATAGAATATTATCACCACCCTGGAAGCCACCTCCATGCCCCTTCCCTCCTCCCAAAAGACAACCACTATACTGACTTCTACAACATATACTCATTTCCTTGTTTTTAATTTTATATAAAAGGAGTCACCAAATGTGTATTCTTCTGTGTCTGGCTTCTTTTGCATTATATTAGATTTCTGAGATTTACTTATTTTGGTCATTTTCATGGCAGCATTATTCTAAAACATGAACGTAACACTGATAATTCATTCTATACTCAATGAACTTTGGCTTGTTTCTAGTTTGGAGCAATTACAGATCATGCAATTATCAATATTCTCACACATTTTTAGTACACATATGCATTTCTGTTGGGTATATACCTATAATAGAATTGCTGGGTTTTTTACCTGTTCAGCTTGAATAGAGATATTTAAGAAGTTTTCCAAAGTAGTTGTCCTCTCCAACCAGAATTGTATGAGAGTTCTAGTTGCTTTACTTTGTCAGTAATACTTGATATTGTCAGGCTTTTTTTTTTTTTAACATTAACAATTCTGGTAGATACATAGCAGTATCTCCTTGTGAAAGTAATTTGATTATCTCCGACGACTAGTATGACCATACACCCTGGTTTGTCTGTTTTGCTGATAGAATTATTAATAATATGGCTTTTTACTCTCAAAAGTGTTCCAGTGGGACAACAAATTTATGGTTTCCCCACTGATGATTAATGAAGTTCAATAACTTTTCATATAATAATTGTCTATTTTGATATCTCTTTCATGAAGTACATGCTCAGAACTTTGGCTATTTTTCCTATTGGTTTATTTGACTTTTTAAAATTGGTTTGTGAAAGTTTTTCCTATATTCTGGAGAAGAGCCCTTTGCCAGGTATATGCATTACAAATATTTTTCTTACTGTATGGCTTACTTTTCCACTCTCTTAATAGCATCTTTTGATTCAGAGGTTCCTAATATGATACAGTCAAATATCTCAATCTTTTAATTTGTGGTTAGTATTTTATTGGTCTTGTTTAAGAAATCTTTCTATACTCCTAGCTCATAAAGATATTCTCTTATTATTTTCCTAGAGTCTTTATTGTTTTAACTTTCACTTTTAAATTTATAATCCAACTGAAAATGATTTTCATGTATAATATGAGCTAGGAGTCAAGATTTCTTTTTTTAAAACTAAAGGTAAGATCTGCAGCAAGATTCTTTTAAAAAAAAAAAAGAATATCCAATTGACCCAGCACCATTTTGAGGGAAAACAATGCCTCTCCCCAACACTCTATAGTTCTACCTTTTCTGTTAACCCATTGTCCATATATGTTCGGATCTGTTTCTGGACTCTCTGTTCTACTCCCTTGATCTAGTTATCTATCCTTACGACAATACCATTCTGCCTTTACAAATATAGTCTTATAATAAGTCTCAATATCTGATAGTGTAAATCTTCTTAGTTCTGTCTTGACCATTTTTGGCCCTTGGCATTTCCATATAAATTTTAGAATCAACTTGAAGTTTATACACATACACATACACTACTGGCATTTTTGCTGGGATTATGTTAAATTTATTGATAAATTTGGGGGATAACTGACATCTTTATAAAACCGAGTCTTTATAAACATCCCTAACTTTATTTAAGGCTCTTAAAATTTGTCTAAGCAAACTTTTATAGTTTTACATGTGGGGTCTTACACACAATTTGCTATATTTGTACCTTTGTGTTTAAAACTTCATGCTATTGTAAATAGTATTAGTGTTTTATTTTCTAATGCCTGTAATTGGTACATAAGAATAACTGATTTTTGTATTTTGAAACTGTATTCATCAATCTTGCTACATTCAATTATTAACTTTAAAGTGTTAAAGTGTAACTTTAACACTTTAACCTTTAACTTTAACCTGTAAAGTGTTATGGATTTTGTCATGTCCTCTTAATCTTCAATTCTTATAGCTTTTAATTATATGATTTTAGATTATGTAATTTTTCCTTTTTAGTTTGTTAATAGAGTGAATTACATTGATCGATATTTGAGAATTCCAGATGCAAAACAAAACACGGGCATACATCATTCATCCAGTGCTCTCTTCCAACAAATATTTACTTCCTTATATGTGCCAAACACATTGCTGAGTGTTGAGGATATAAAAATGAATTCAGTCATTACCCTTGAGGTCCTCACAGTCTAGTAAAGATATAAATAGTTAAGATAAAAATAAGTGTTCAAAGGCCGGGCGCGGTGGCTTACCCCTGTAATCCTAGCACTCTGGGAGGCCGAGGCGAGCGGATTGCTCAAGGTCAGGAGTTCGAAACCAGCCTGAGCAAGAGCGAGACCCCGTCTCTACTAAAAATAGAAAGAAATTAATTGGCCAACTAATATATATATAGAAAAAACTAGCCGGGCATGGTGGCGCATGCCTGTAGTCCCAGCTACTCAGGAGGCTGAGGCAGTAGGATCACTTGAACCCAGGAGTTTGAGGTTGCTGTGAGCTAGGCTGATGCCATGGCACTC
The DNA here is from genome assembly GCF_040939455.1 of Microcebus murinus. Taxonomy (NCBI): domain Eukaryota; kingdom Metazoa; phylum Chordata; class Mammalia; order Primates; family Cheirogaleidae; genus Microcebus; species Microcebus murinus. Next base: position 55,315,422 of record NC_134111.1, read on the forward strand.
ATTCTAGCCTGGGCAAAGTGAGACACTGTCTCAAAAAAAAAAAAAAATAAGTGTTCAAGTAGAGGACTTTGAAACACTATAGGCAAGACATCAACTGATTCTGGTTAGAACAATCAGGAGCAGCTTGAGACCCTATAAAGTGGATCTTCAAAGATGATGATGATGATGATAAGCTAACATTTATTGAATTCTCACTATGTGTCAGGCACCCAGCCTGCACGCATTATTTTATATACTTTCTACAACCATATGAAGTAGGTACTGTTACCATCATCTCTTATCAGATGAGACTTAGAGAGATTAACTGCCTTGAATGGGAGAGACTGGTTCAAAAGAGGCCAGACAATAGCAAACACATCCATCAAAGTTATCTTCCAAAAGAACAAAGTGGTTTTCTTCTTCTCCCTAAGGATAAAATCTGAATTAAGGCAATGCCAGTAAGCATGAAGAGAAGAAGAAAGCCAATTTGAGTGAGGTTTGGGAGGTGTAACCTACAGGCTTGGGCTAGCCTCAGCAGCACTAGAATGGCTGGATCTGTTTTGTTTTGCTAAGGGAAGATCACATACCATCGTACAGATGATCTTGGTCTGAACCAGCACTGAGCAGTAAGTACAATTGTCTCTGCCAAGTCTGAGACAATAACCCCTGTCTAACCTCTCCTAGAACTTCTGAAGCAGTAGAGCATCAGGTCACAATAGGCAGTAAGAAAAGGAACACACAGTAAGACAGACAGCTCCAGAGGCTTGTGGTGAGAAAAACAAGCCTTAGGCTGTTTGCCATGAAATAAAAGAGAATTTTGTTTACTCATAATTTTTAAAGGACTGCATTTCCACAAAAGAATTTTTTTTATTTTGGGGAGGTGGAGGTACGCAATTTTCCCATCCCTATGAAGGATAACATTGAGGTTTCTGGTTTGAGTAAGGGTGGGAGTAAGGGTTGAGTAAGGGTTCCTTGAAGTGGGAAATACAAGAGATTTGAGGGCAACGATATTGAGTTCAAATGGACACACATTAAAATTGAGTAGGGCTAGAGATAGTAATCTTGGAGTCATCAGCCCTCTGTGTTAATTACATGGGTAAAATCACCAAGGCAGAACTTGTCCAACAAAAGGATTAAGAATTGAACCTTGGGGGACACAATGTTTAGTGCTGGAAGAAGGTGACATCATTGACAGGGATGGAAAAGAACTCCCAAAGCTCATGCTCTTAACCTCTAGGCTTTGCTGTATCTCTAATGTTTGAACAGATCATGCAACCTTCCAGGAAATGGGTCTATTGATGTGTAGCCAGAGCCTAAAAAGTACAAATACCCTTTGACTTCTCAATTTTGTGTCTAGGAATTTATTCCATGGGAATTATTAAAGCTATGACAAAAGTTTACATACAAAAGTGTGAATCATAGCATTATTTATCACAGTCATATATTAGAAATAACATGAATATTCAACTACAGGGGTTAAGTAAATCATAGCACATCCATACAACGGAATATTATGCATCCAATTAAAATCATGCTATAGAATACTGATAGGGAAAATGGTTAATATGTTAAGTGATAATAGTGTGGGAGTACAAATGCATACTATATACATTGAAAAATCCTGGAAAAACTATAACCATCATAGTCCCCTTTGAATTGCTTGCCTATGGCAGTTTTAAAATTATTGTTCCTATTTTCTAAATTTTAGATAATGAACACAAATTATTTTTCCACAAGGAGAAAAGTAATTTTCTAAATAGGATAAGGATGGATAATAGGTTATTGAATGTAGCAACACAATAGGACAATTGAAGGCAAAGATGGTTGAGGGAAGAAGGGATGGGATCAGGAATAAAAGCAAGGGGTTCATCCTGGAGGAGAGGAAGGTCATACTGAGAAAGCAGAGCTGCATCAACCTAAAGCTAGAGCCTTGTGTGGGCTGAGTGTGGGAGGAGAGGTGAGGCACCAGAGAATGTTGAGAGTGTCTCTAAATTGTTCCTTCTGTGGCGAGGGAAGGAGGCGAGGCTAGCTCTAAGCAGCTAAGAGAACAGGAAGAAGGGCTGGTGATGCTCAGCATGCTTGATGAGTCTGACAAAGTGGGAGAGGAGGACAAGGAAGGATGGCAGAGTGTGATGGGAGTGAATCTTTTTATTTTTAATATCATTAAGGTAATTCCCTAATTGCCTGTTTGCAGCAGTGGCTATTGTTTCTGGAAAGTTGCACTGGTCTGGGTGGGTTTGTATGAGCATATGGAATAGCAAGGCCAGGGAACACATTTCATCTTCTGCAGGGAATGAAGGAGAAGGAGAAGAGAGATGAAGGAAGCACAGGATAGCTGAAGAACGAATCCCAAACAGGGAGAAAGAGGAATGAGAAAGTATGAAGGAAGGAATCGTCTTTGTTCATCAGATAACTCCAACTCCCCAGATAGAATCAGTCAATGGAGCTCCAAAATGCCCATCAGCTGCACGACACCCACAAACATCCCCCAAACTCTCAATGCCTCAACTTGATCATTGACGTTTGTCTCCTGCACACCAAAATGGTGACACTGGTTATATCTAGATTTTGGTGGCATCTTTTCTTTTTCCAGGTTATGTTACGAGAGTGTGTGTTTGAAAGGGTTTCAAAATTTGTAAAGTGCTTTACAAACACAAATATTACTGATATTGAAAAGAATATCTGCTTGAAGCTCTGACTCAAGGGGGGAGGGGGGCATGGGCAATACACATAACCTTAACATTTGTACCCCCATAATATGCTGAAATAAAAAAAAAAGAAAAAAAAAGAATATCCGCCAAAGATATCTGTCCCATTATTCTGCAGGGTCCCCGCTCGATCATGCTTGGTTTAAAATTCATGCCATTAGGGTCTTGAAAGTTAGACCATGTTAGGCAAAGCAGCCTTTCCAGGAGGCTGCAGTTAAAATAAATATATTATCTGGGAGTGCCTTGTTCTTTCCAATTAAAGATATATCTACTTAAAAACTATACCTAGTTTCTGCCCTCATGAGGTCTTTCCTGTTAATGGAGCTAATTAAAAATGGTGTAGCTCTTGGAGCCATCAAACCATACTTGTCTTATTTTCCAGCCTCTCAAAGGCAGTCAAAAGAAATGTTAAGTAAATGATAATAATGTAATGCTATTAATTAATGTGCAGTATGTTTCTTTTCTCTAGAAAGGTATGTACAACTTTTATAATACTCTACAGCAATGCTTTATCCCCAAAGGCTAATCTACTGGTGATACATTCTAGTACTAGGACAAGCTGAGGGAGCCAGTGTTCCAAGTCAGTTTCTGATTTCCCTGAAATAATAATAGAGAGGAAGTTTATTTTTGCCAACTTTACCTGCACATAGGATCCATGCTAATGGCTTCTAGAACACTGCCTATACATGAGCCCTTACATTCCTCACAAAAATAACTGGCCTTTGTGCTTAGCACTGAGGCACTGTCTCCACTGCCTACGCAGCAAAGTCTGTTGGATTCTTAGAACCCTGGGACTCATATTTGCGTTCACTACTCACAGCTGCCCCACTATGGTTCAAGTCTCAGTAATTCCCCCTCCCTACTGTGTTGCGAATAGAATATAGAGGGGAAGGGTGGAAGCAGAGAGACCTTTCCTGCCCTTCTTGGTCATCTGCAGTTCTTATGGCCACTATCCAATCTTCCCTACCAGGGAAGTAGGGAAGGCTCTCAGGAAAGGCTCTCAAACTGGTTCACACTAAGTGTAAGCAACTGAGAGAAGATTGCCAGTAGCAAATGCACTTCGGCCAATCCACAGAGCTTTATCTCCTAATGATTTCAATTTTGCACATTTCCCTTTGTCACAGAAGCATAACTTATAGACCAGAAGGTGTTACAGAGAATAGGAAATGACCTGTCCTGCCAGATTAGTGCTTGGCGTCCACCGAGTGGGATTGCAGGAGTGCTCACCAGGAAGAATTGGCAGGCGGAATGTGCTTTACTGCACTGCATCAGAGAGTCTCAGAGCCTGGAGCCCCATTATCCTTAAGTGCTACATGACAACGGTAAGTGCAATTGAGTTGTTTATTACAGGCTTTAAGAAAAATCCCAGAAAGAATTTTACGTGGAAGAACTACATGGGACTAAAGAGCCAGACTTCAGGACATGACACCTTAGTGCTAACTGTGCAACTCTGCATTGGCCATCCATACATGGCAGAGGAGACCTTAGGTGCTGGTGGGCTTCTCACTACTCCTGAATTTGCAACGAATATGCGGTCCACCAAATCCATCCATGCAGAGAGGCCTGACTTACTTTCTAGTTATTTTCTGACATTCCTTTTGCTGAACGAACCTTTCTATGTAAACATTGAGTCCAATTGTTCATTCCTATCGCAGGCAGAAAACAAATCCTACATGTGATGGCTATGAAAATGCTCTCCATAACTATACAAATGGAAGGAAATACTAAATTAAGCAATAGAATATAATACCTTAGATTGACTAAATAATGGCTTGTTTTGCATTAGTGTATTTTTTTTAATGTGTCCTTTGAATCTAGTATAAAAAGAAGGGCAGAAAGCTCCACAGATAATGTACTAGAGTGCAACTAACTACAGGAAGGTGAATTCCAGAAGCACAGTGCCAGATGAAAGCAAGGCCAGAATAATTGTTTTATGGTGAAGGTATTTGTAAATAGAGCTTGCATTCCAAGAAGTCACCCGATACAAATGGCAGGTAATCTGCAAATGCAGTTTATGTACACGCCATTGGAATGATCTCACACAAAGCTTCTACTTGAAATAAAACCCAGGTAACACTCCATACTGGCAAAGGCAACAGAAAATAATCCATCTGAATTCCCTAAAACTGGTTTTGAACAATTGTTTCTAATTTTCAGAGGGTATACAATAACCTGGTAAAATATAATTTCACATAAGATATAAAGGGTCTAAAATTTTTAAATAGCTTTATAATTTTTCATGATTACAAAAATAATATGAACACATGAAAAAATGTAAAGCAAATAATAAAATCAAAAGCTTTAGTGTATATAATATATATAATAATATATGGTACATTCATAAATAGCATGTAGAGAATACATTTAAAAATATTGAACAATATTCAACAATAATTCCTATTATGTACTAAACATTGTTCTAGGCCTTAGGGATACATCAATGAACAAAACCAACAAAATTCTTATCTTCATAGAGCTTATATTTTAGTGATAGAAGACAGATGGTAAACAATATAAAAAACATATAAATAAATTATATGTTAGAAGGTGTTAGGACAAAGGGGGGAAAAGAGAGCAGGATTAGAGGGATAAGGAATACCACGGGTGCCAGGCCTCACTGCTGGGTGACATTTGAACAATGGCCTTAAAGAGGTGAGGATGTGAACCACACAGATATTGGGGAAAGAGTATTTCAGTTGAGGGAGTAGCCAGTGCGAAGGCCCTAAGGTGGTGTGCACGTGCCATATTCTAGGAACAGGGAGGGTAGTGTGGCTGGCACAGTATGAGTGAGGGCTGGGGGTAGACAATAGGGTGCCGGATGGTATAGGGGATTGTAAACCTCTGCAAGAATTGTGAGTTTGGTTTTTACTCTAGTGTAATAAAGAGACGTTGAAGAGTTTCTGAGCAGAGTTGTGATATGACTTAAAAGCCTCCGGCTATTGTGTTTTGAATAGAGTACAGAGGGGAAGGGTGGAAACAGAGAGACAGATTAAGAGGCTATGGCCAGGAAACAGCCCAGAGATGACGGTGGCTTGGACCTGGGTGGTAGCAGTTGAGTGGTGAGAAGTGGTCAGATTCTGGATGAATTATGGGATTAGACTATTAGACTACCTGATGAATTAGTTGTTCAACATGAGAGAAAGGGGAATCATACCTATAAAATATTTGGCTTAAGCATTGTGAAGGATTGAGTTGCCTCAACAGAGATAGGGAAACAGAGAGAGAAGCGGGCTTCGGGGGAGAGAAGATGTGAGCTCTGTTTAAGACATGTTAAGTTTGAAGTATCTATTAGAAAAATACGTGCATATCTAAAATATGTATCTATACCCACATATATTATTCTATACATACTTCTACACATTATTCTAAACATACTTCTCTGTGGCTTGCTTTTTTCCTTATATATATTTTAAAATATTCAAACATATAGATTGATCATGGGATAGAAACACTGTGTGGACTCAATTTTAGTCTTCATTAGGGTGTGACAGGCAGAATTCTAAGATGGCCTGTAAGATTCCTGCCTATTGCCACCTCCTATCCTGTGGCTTTGTGCACATCTTGTCCAATACCCTCCCTCGAGTGTGGGCAGGGCCTGTGAATGGTATAGGATAGTCATTTCCCTGGTTAGGTTACATTACATGGCAAAGGTCATGGGATAATTATCCCTGAGATTATGTAAGTCACTCTTGACATTATATAAGTTTCTGTCACAGCCAACTGGAGTGAGATTCTCCCCTTGGCTTTGAAGAATTAGGCTGCCATAAGCTGGGATCTGAGGGCAATCTCTAGGCACTGAGAGAGATCCTTGGCCAACAGCCAGTAAGAAAATGGGGGCCTCATTCTACAACTGCAAGGAGCTTAATTCTGCTGACAACCTGAAAGAGCTTTGAAAAGAATGCTAAGATGCAAATGAGAATTCTCTCTGCCAACAGCATGATTTTAGCCTAGAGCAGAAAACCCTGACATGCCATGCATGCCCAGACCTCTGTCTAATCTACAGAAACTGGGAGATGATAAGTGCATGTTGTCTTAAGTGGCTGCATTTTTGGTGATTTGTTATGCTGCAATAGACAATTAATATACATAGTATTCCTGTCAGTGTCTTCAGAAACACACATGGATACCTCCTCCCCATGGAGCAAATGCCTGATAAAACTACAAAACCAATAAACATGATAACTCATGACCATAAGTGTTTCTTGTGTCCGTGTAAGTACATATGATCAGTTATATTTAGTAGGTCTTTTCTGTCTTATATCCTTTTCTTCTCTCTTTTTTTTAATGACCTGATAATGAGTTTTCATTTCTTACATCCTTTTCAAGGATCATAGACTCTCATAACAGAACAAACAGTGATTTTCATAGGGTTGTAGAATTTAAAGCTCAGAAACTTAGTTCTGGCTCTGTGACTACCTTATATAACCATTCTATCATAATTTTCCACCCATAAACCAAGGAGTTTGGCCTCAAACCCCACATGCTATCAAGCCCAGCAGGTGCCACTTTTGAAAGTCAACTGAAACAGGCATTCAGAAAGCAAGTAATCACTATGGCTTGTCTGCTAAGTCTGCTCTGTTTACCACAAGGAGGGAACTCCATTAAATATTTAAGACCATCACAAAGAGAACACCCAGCAGGTGGACAACTATGATTACTTGCCCCATAGCCTCTCAGCAGGCACCTGACAGCATCTGGCATGAGGTTTACATCACATTAAAGATATCCCTTTGTAGCTTCTATCAAAAGAAGACCAATCATTTCAAAACTGAGATTTGAAAATAAAGATAATTCTCTTACTGCCTATCTTTGGGTAGAGTTTCTGAGGACTTCTTAGAAGTTATTAAAAGGTAGAAAAGACATGGAAATTGGAAGTCTAGTTTGCTTACATACTTTAACTATACAACTGAAGCAAAGCTTGGTAGAGTAAATTATCTCTTATTGATAGAAAATAGCCACTGGTGTTATGAATCCCCAAATTGATATGCTTTGCATGCTATGTCAAATTGGAAAAGAAACTTCCAAATGCACACAAGTGGGTGTGTTGGGTTAGCACCAGCAGTTAGTGATCTGAAGAATCCACAAGATGGTCCACTGGGCAAGTCATCCATAAGGTGGTGCTGAACAATTTCATTCATAAAATGGGAACACCTCCCTAACCCACTGACACTGATCAGGAACACCTATTTGGGCTTAACATGAGCAAAAACTAAACTCCTACTATGTCGAACCCAGAGATTTTGGAGTTTATCTGTTGCTTTAATTGATATAAAAATTTTAAATGTAGGCAGTAGGGCTATGTTTGAAATATACAAATGCAACCAGCTCTTAGCTGTGTGTTTGAAGGACTGGTGGGTGCTTGGGCTTGGGCAGTATATTCAGCCACTGAAATTCGATCATCTCCAATGTGTCTAGGTAACCTGGTCCCTGACTGCCTGGCCACTCTTAAGAAGATCCAGGTCTACATCCATCTGGCTCCTATAAGGGAGTACCTGGTGATCACCCCTGCATGGTTTACAAAGTATTTATATAGGACTTCACATATTACAAACTAAGTAGTATGCCCAAGACCCCTCAGCTTGTGAGCAAAGCAGACAGGACAAAAATGTAGGTATGCTGGCCATAAGTTCATGTGCCTGTATAGAGAGAGGAAAGAAGGAAGTAGTGACTCTACTGCTCAGGTAGCCCCTCAGCAGCTGATGATCCTCCCATCAGAGGTCGTCTCAGGCAGAGGGATGTGAATTAGGAAGCAGAAGTTCTAGAGTCTTCCCTGGGCCCTGCCTTGAGGAAGCTGTGTGGCCTTTGGCAAACCACTTCCATTCCCAAGTTTCTATTTCCTCACCTGTAAGTTAAAGAAATCTCTAATATTTTATGTATGTTGATGTATCTATAGTATAAAATCCCATTATAGGGCCAATCCATTCTGGGGCATTCTATCCTAGGGTGTTACATTTTCTGACGAATTGGAGTCCTTCTTCATGCTCAGTAAAGAGAGTTCAGGTTGCCAGAATTATCCACTGAGCCATTGAGAAATTTAGGATATTTACAGATACTGGTGCTCAGGATAACTGCATTTCTGGCAAATTTATAATCATTATGTAGACTTAGGCTGAGAAAGTCTATAGGAAAAATAGGAGATGCTTTGAAAAGGATTTCCCATGCTACTTCTCTGCAAATAATCATTCTTGTTAACCAAACTCGAACTATTCAGGAAAGTCAGTGCACTTTCTCAGTGGAGATAACGATTAGTAATTAATCCTGGATTTTAAAAATTGTTTGCTATTATAATATTCTACCATTGATAACTAACTATTCAGTTATGATTGCTTGGATAAAATATGGACTCATGTATCAGACTCAAGAAGAAGAAAGGACTCATACCTTTGTAGGAAGACAACATAATTCTGAAAGGTGCTCTCTGTCTCTAGGGTGATTCTAGAAGCACTTTTTTGTGGTGGAGGAAAGGATGAAGCAATTTCATTTTGTCATGGCATTTTTTTTTTGTCTTGAGGAAAATACTTAACACACTAATGAAAAAATATTACCTGCAATGGTTGTCTTTATTTTATGATCTACGCCATCTTACATCATCAGGCTTTGTGGGCAGAAGGTTCCAGACTCTTAGTCTTTTTCTTGGGAGCCCTGTGGCTTAATCTGGAGTATGTTACATTCATTATTAACACAAACAGTTGCCATCTGTCCCTGAGGCAAAATATACTTGAGGAGAGAGGAAGTCTAAGCAGATAAACAATTTTGCTAGTCCTGGCATGATATGTAACACACACACACACACACACACACACACACACACACACACATTTGTAGGACATACCTACTTTCAAATTTTTTCTCTCAGTATGAGAAGGGAAACATAAGGTAACTTTGAATTTGAGTACCATGCAAAGAGAAAGTGTTAAAATCAGGGTACGATGCAACTTCAGATTTGCATTTAAAATCCGATATTAGCTGGATGGTAGATTGAAAGCATTTGGGTGGAGGGCCAAGAAATAATGATGGTCTATGTTCATGCTTTATTTTATCATAAGGAAGAAAGTGATTTCATGCTTAACCTACCATAGTTTACTGTCTTCAGACATCATTGCTTCTAACTACTAGATCAGGGCATGAAATTTTTATGCCCAAGCCCACAGAAATAACTGTTGCCTTTTTGCTTGAGAGTCCACATTGTTCTTTTTATAAATCAGCAGGGCAGGCTGCCTTATTGGACTGGTCTATACATGGAGGAAAATGTGATAAGGCTGTATCACTAATCAGAAAGGGATGTGGTAAGAATCTGCCTGTAGTTAGAAACATGATATATTCAAGCTCACTAAATTATATTAGCAAGAAGTATTCTTGATACATCAATTGTGTTTATGAAATGTGCTGTTTTTCATAAGAAAAGAAGAACAATGATTGAATAAGAATTTTTCATTCCTTGCTAAAGGTAAAGAGGCTTATAGCTTATGACCCAGCACGTCATTTTTCTAGATATAGACTCTAGAAAAACTCTTATATTTGAGCATTCAGAGACAGGTACAAGAATGTCCTTGCAGTTATATATGTGACAGTAAAATACTGAATCAAAATGTCCATTAACACTATAGCGGATAAATAACGTGAGGCTTATTCATACAATAGAATATTTTGCAGCAATGAAAATAAATGAATGAATTACAAGCTTATACAACCCAGTAATATACTGTTGAGAGAAAAAACGTGAGCCACAGAAGAATACACACAGTATAATTCAATGTATGTAATGTTCAGAGACATGCAAAATATAACAATATATTTGACAGGGATTCAAACATGTGGAATGAAACTATATAGAAAATCAAAGGAATGATAAGTTCAGATTCAGGATACTGGGTACGTCTGTGGGGGAAATGAAGGAGATGAGGTTAGAGAAGATTAATACAAAGATTCAGAAGTAATGATCATGTTATTTTTCTTAAACTTGGTGGTGGGTACCTAGGTGTACACTGCATTATGTTCTTTATACCTTTACACACACATACATACTATATATATAGTGTGTATGTATATATATTATATATAATGTGTATATAATGTGTGTGTATATATATATATATGCACATATAGAGTGTGTGTGTGCATATATATATATATATATATATATATATATATATGTATATATATATATATATATATATAGTCACTCTGTCACCCAGGCTGGAATGCAGTGACATCATACTGGTTCACTGAAATCTCAAACTCCTGGGCTCAAGTGATCCTCTTGCCTCACTCTTGCCTCAGCCTTCTGAGTAGCTGGAACTACAGGTGTGTGCCACCATGCTGGGTTGATTTTTCTATAATTTTTGTACAGACAGGGTCTTCCTCTTGCTCAGGCTGGTCTTGAGCTCTTGACCTCTAGTGATCTTCCTGCCTCAGCCTCCCAAAGTGCAAGCATTACAGGCATTAACCACAGCACACAGCTCCTTTACATATATTTTACGAACCAATTTTTAAAGAGCAGTGGTGCAATTTGTTGATTATTTTTGCTTCCCCAGAATTTGACTCTCTTTATGGTCCAAAGCTAAGAGCAGAATAATAGCAATTCATACCAAATTTAGCACTATAATCTGGGGTAGGAAATGACCATTGCCTCCTGACATCTAACCAGATGTGTTGCCTTTGTAACAGTAAATTGATTTTTCTGCATGGCAAAGCCTTTTGGTTTGTTCAGCTATTACTGATGTTAATGCAATACTTGGCAGTCAACAGTAGGCAGTTCAAAAAATCAGATCACAAGGGAAGAATGGAAAGAATTGCCAGTAAACTCGGGACTGCTGTCGATCTGTATGATGTCCCTTTTCTGCTTCAACAAGCAAGCTGTCAACAGCGTGACAACGGAACCTATGGCTGCAACCATAGGGCTCCTCTTACCTCGGCATCGAAGCGCGGGTCCTGGTAGGCGTCACTGATGTTCACCGGGAGGCCTGTTGAAGCAACCAGCTCGGCCACGCTGTTGTTTATCAGCCAGTCGGAGTAGGATGATTTCTCTACGCTTTCTTTGAAACTATCAGAGCCAAGGCAGGAAGTAAGAAAAGAGAAAAACCTAAGTTTGCTTGAAAACAGGCATAAACTACACTAATAGCAGCATTATCTACCCTCATTAAGAAGAGATAAGTGACATTAGTCACAGAACAATAGTGAGGTAATTATCAGTAGTTACTTCAAAATGACTTACCTGCTCTAATGTATAATAATCAAATCCAAGGGTAGAAAGCATAGATTCTCTGTGATCCAGAGAGCAACTGTAGGTTATGTTTAGGTCCCAAAGTGGGCAGACATAAAGTAGATAATCAGATAATGATCAAAATTGACAAGAGAGCACCAATAAAATGTGGCCTAATAAAATCCCACCAACCCCCCTAGCCCACCTCCCTTAACTGAAAAGACTAGGTATTTTGGTAGCTGGAAAAATGAAACGACAAAATTAAGAAAAATCAGAAAATAATAGAGAATTTATAAAATTCTAAATGTAGGAAAAAAGCTTGTGTATACTATGTATAATTGTAGCAATTATTTTAATAACTATTTCAGCATTTTAGTTTCAGAGTCTATTTCTTTACAAAAGCACATTTCCTGGTTATAAAACCTCACTTAAAGGCCTGTTTCAATGCTACTGACCCCTAATATTAATAATTTAAATGATATCCATCTTTTTGATTTGAACAAGAAATTTTATGCTAAATGATTTTGTGAACTTTCCCTTTTATCGCTTTCATGACAGACATTACATTTACAAAAATGCTGTAAGAATTAGTAAGTTCCCTTCTTCCTCTCTCCTTCCCATTGTTTTCTTCCACAGGTACATACTGAGCACTTCCAGGAACTGTGGAGATGCAAAACTGTGTACAGTTCAATAGCATTAGGGAGGAAAAGTTTCATGGAGGATGTCTGATTAGTGGACTGTAACGTGGTGACTAAAATCATGTGAATGAATATGAATATTCTAGGGTAATGTTTTTCAAGCCATATTCTAGGGAACCCTGGGTTCCATAAGATGTTAAATGAGTATACTACAGCAATAATAATAACTCTATTAAATTTTTAATATAAACTGCATTATATGTAAGAAAACACTAAACACTGTACATAGTTATTGTTATGCAAAAATGTGCCTGTATGGAATTCATGCCATACTGAGAATGCCAGAAACTGATCATCAGATGCATGAATGGGTGGTAAACATAAAGATTATTTATCATCATTAATATATCTCATCTGTAATGATTGCTGCTCTATGTCAGATAAATTCAGCATATATTTATAATATTATTCATTTCATATTGCATATTAAACATTAATAGTACATAAACTTATTCTCTATGAATTTCTGGCTGAAAAATGGAAGTTTTAACCAAAAGCTGAGTCTTGTAGTTCTTAGATGATGCCTAAATCAGAAAAGTAAAAAGACTGAGTACTTCAAAGAAAAGATGAAACTTCATTTTTAAAAAAAAAAAAACAACCAACAACAAAAAGTCTATGCTTTATTTTCTCTTTGTTGTTTTATACCTTTGAGAAGTGAAATTTTATGTTGCGCTACAATGAAAGCAAAATCTAGAAAGAAACATGATAATGTACCAGATATGAGCATCTAACTTACTGTAGTTATTTCTAAGTTTATAAAAGGGTGTGGACTGAATTCTGACCTTTCTTTCAGGGATCAATTGGCCTGTCAGTTCACTCTGTGCAGTCTTTATACTTTATTCCTCACTGTAACTTTTAGAGCGTTCTGTGATCACACAGTTTGGAAAGTGTTGACCTAGTGTGTGCTGCGGAGAGTGGGAAGCAGAGCTGCAGCAGGACCCTGGGGAAGCATCCGGGGAGATGAGTCATGGGGAGGAGCTGAGAAATGGTGGGGTAGGTGGGGCAAAGGAAGAAACTGGTTTTACCAGCAAATGTCAAAACATTTAAGCTGGGTCTTTCAGGATGGGCAAGAGTTTAGCAAAGAGAAATTGGAAATATGACAGCCCTTGAAATATTTAGCAGTAATTAACATGTCCCCTGCAGTCTTCCACCTAACATTGTTCTTTTCCCACCTATCCCCAATCCTTCAGTACTCCCCTTGTAGCACATCGTCCTTATTTTCACACCATGCCAGTCCTAGACATAGCCCTGCCTGTTAGTAGTCCTTGTGAGTGTGAAAGTTAGTACAGAACACAGTGCCCCTGGGTGTGAGCAGGATGGAAATAGGATGACCACCTCCTTCATTAACTCTCTAAAAGGTAGACATCCTTAAGTTCAGGATTCATGCTAAAATAACAAGCTAATTGTAAAGATATTCTTTATCTTATTATTTTGCTAGAACCAGGGACATAGGAAGATACAGGTTTTTAAGTGAGTTTCATGCAAAGAGCTGCAGTTTAGATTATCCTTCCTTAGAGGTATCTTGTTTCCAAATGTGAGACTCAAAATGACTTCAAAAAGAGTTTCATGAGCTCAAATATATTGACTGTGGAGGAATAACAGAGAATTGCCCTATTATAGAAAACACATAATTCCTGAAATGTGGCTGCCCCTCAAGTGAGGGCCAGTGAGGTAGATATAAACCTAAGGGTTGACAAGTTGCAGTCGTGTAGGAGGGAAATCGATTACAAGCAAAACAAAACAAGACAAAACAAAATACCCCAGGAGAAGTGACTTCAACATCTTCATTTGTCTGAAAATCCTAGCTTAGCAGAAGGTTCAGACACAGAAAACTGTGAAAATAAACTTAAGACAATCTTCGGAGTTCTTCAAAAAAAGAGTCTACATTAGAAGACAAAACATCTGAATACAATAATGTTAATAATTAGACTGTGCCTGTGTTGACGTTTCTGTTCTCAACGTAACAGTTTACTTATATGTCTTCACTAGAAACTCCCAGGAGGATTTCACTCTTTCAAGAGTGACCATTGGCTGGGCCTCTCCTAAGTGCTGGACAGGAGTGGGGTGAATCTTGCATGAGGTGAATGATAAGGGTCTTTTCGTTTTTGCTGAAAGGAGTTGGCACATGGAAACCCATCTGTATATGGATGTCAGCCCAGCCTAGCCCCTGCTTGTACAGAAAGAGATATGGGCAGAAGCTAAAGGGCCAGACCCTGTGAGAGCGCACAACAGGGACAATGCATTGTGACAAATGGAAACACATGCTGTACATGGGAACAGAGAAAGGAAGGGCCAGTTCTGTTTGGGTTAAGAGTGGTATTTGGGGAACCACTTCACAAAGGAAGGTGGTCTAAGCTGTCTTTGGAGGGTAAGTAAGAGTTCACCTGGCAGAGAAAGAAGATAAAAAATAATGCAGACAAAACTACACCATGAGTAAAGCTTTATAGAAGTGTGGGTTTTCTGTATTGGTACAGTAAATAATAGAGTAACACTCAGATACATGGTGGAAGTGATTAATAAGGCTACAGCGGAAGAGGCCAACCAATACTTTGTGTGTTTCCACGAACATAATTTGTTTCCAAAACCATGTCCATGAATATGACTCTGTCCCCTGTATCAGTGGTCCCTGGAGTCCTGAGTTCCCCGTGTGTATATCCAAGTACTTTCTGGAGACTTCTCCCTGGCTATCCCCAGGCACTTCAAATTTGCCATTTTCAAGACTGAACTAACACGTTAATTAATGGTCATTAAACACTGTGACCATTAACTAAAAATAGATCATTAGGGTGGGAATAGAAGTTTCAAGTTAGATACAATCTATTTTCTCATTGCCAAGGAGTGATTGTCAATTGCCCGTCTGCCAGCTTGAGTATTACCCAGTGATGGAACTCAGAGTGATGAAGAGTCAGGAACTCAAAGAAGTATTTAGGACAAATATTTCTTTTCTATTCTTTGCAAACAAAATCAAGTTGTGATCTACAGGTTATATATGGTAGTATTTGACATTTTGTTTCATTGATCAGAGGTTAGTCTGAACTTTGACTCACAAAGAGAAACTCCATTCCTCGCTTTTTTCCTCAGGTAAGCCTGTCTATCCCTGGGGCCCTTCCTGAAGCCTCCAGCTGTGCGACATTATTTGAAGTTGTCTTTTAATTAGGAGATTAAGAAACTAAGTCAATACCAGTGGGACTCAAAGACAGGACCCCAGCAGGAGAGTCTGGAACACCCAGGGCTGGGCCATTAATAATCTCGTAATGGCTTCAGTATATCTTTGAAGGCTATCAAACAAGTCTCTTAGTCATAAAAAGTAATGGGAGAGAGTGTAATTAGCAACCAGAACCAGCCTTTCAGCTCTTGCCCTGTGGTAGAAGTCAGCTCGAAGTTGCAGGAGTTCTTAAAGTTTATCACGACCTGTTAATGGACCTGCTTTTAAGGTCTTGCCTGAGGAAACTTTATCACACTCTTCTCTCATTTGAAGCATTCTTTGTTATCAGAAATTAAGACGTGGTAACCAAAGAACACATTTTATATCCCTCATTTCCTCAAGTTGTACAATTAGAATGATGAGATTAATCACCCATTGGAGTTGGTGTCACTGTGGGGTTGTAACTCTCAGAAAAATGTCAGATGGCATTGCAGTGAGTGGTTGGTGTCTACTAGTTAGTATCATATGGTGACAACTGCTTGGTTTCACAGCCAACCAAATCTGGGTGGTATTTTTAAAATCTTGGCCCAACATTTCCTATAATAACCGTGAAATTACAGGTAATGTATTAATATCTCTGATTTTTAGTTTCCATAGTGGAATATAGGGGAAATAAAACCCCACTTTGTGAGGCTGTTTTGAGGATACTAGAATGTTGAAGAGCACATGGCACATAGAAAGCTTTCAATAAATGTCAGTTCCTTATATCACAAAGATTTTTCTTTAATTAAAAGCACCAAGGTAAGATATGTTCTCTTTAAGTGCTTAATTCATGAGGCAGGAGATAATGTGCTAACTGCTTCTGACAGTGGCATCTTTGTGAGATTTGGAGAGGTACTAAAGAGAAAATGTGCGAGCTGGCAAAATTGCTGATAATAGGGCACAGTTAGGATTCTGTCTTTCTAGAGGTTTTAAGTACCTCCACCACATCTCTCTGTGAAGATACTATGGTCACATTCATACATCTTTGGATTGAGGGCACAACTTCCCAACAAGTCCTGCATATACACAGACACACACACACATACAGCAAGAAAGGAGAAGTAGACACAATTTGTTAAAATATTAACTAAAACATGTTAAATGTGAGATCTACAAAACTAAGTCAAACATAAAAAGCAACAGTTAAGGCTTCTGAGTTGCTATAATGTTGTTTACTGCATAGCATTGATCCAAGGGGCAGCTGACCTACATAAGCTACTTTACTATACTTGATCTCAGTACTTATTCATGTGCCTTGCTGTTCATGGAACATTTTTATAGCTTTCATTCTCCTCTGTGACAGTTTTACTAGGATGACAAGCTCATTGGTCTGAAATTAATAGGAGTAATGAGAGGGTTTGTCTTTCATTATAGTCTTCATGTTCAAAGCCATGAAAAAGAAAAGGCAGAAATTACATATGTTTAAGAAGTGAAGATTAGATGCTTGTGAAATGTTTCCTGGAGTTTATTAAGATTAATTTGGACAATACCCAACTTCATTACAAATGCTTCCTCCCCTTTATTGATGTTTAGTTCTTATAATTAGCATCATGCAAATGGGTCATAGACACATACCCCACTAGTGCCATGGAGTGTATTTATAAAATAAGGTTATTTGTTTTAAAGTTTACATTCTAAATTAGTATTGAATGTCATACAGCTAAATTTACATGAACTGATAAATCTCTCTCTATATATGTGTATACACATATATACATATTTACTATATTTTTATTGTTGTGTTGTAAGAATTATTTTTATATAAATCCCTTATCAGATTTATGATTTATGTATATTTGTTCCCATTCTGTGAGTTGTTTTCTCACTTTCTCTATGGTATCCATTGAAACACAAAGTGTTTACTTTTGATGATGTTTAATTTATAATTTTTTACTTTTGTCACTTACACTTTTGTGGTGGCTTATCTAAGAAATCATTGTTTAATCCAAGGTCATGAATACCTATACCCATGTTTTCATCTAAGAGTTTGATGATTTTTGCTCTTGCATCTAGGTCTTTGATTCACTTCCAGTTAACTTTTTGTATATGTTGTGAGATAGGGGTTTCAATTTCCTTCTTTGTACATGAATATCCAGTTGTACCAGCACCATTTGTTGAAAAGACTTTTCCTTCCCCATTTAATTGTCTTGGCACACTTGTAGAAAGTCAATTGTCTATAAATATATGGGTTTATTTCTGGACTTTCGATTCTATATCATTGATCTATATGTCTATCCTCTTGCCAGTATAACATTGTCTGTATTACTCTATCTTTGAAGTAAGTTTTAAAATCAGAGAATGTGAGTCCTTCCACTTGGATCTTTTTCTTCAAGATTGCTTTAACTATTCTGGGTCTCTTATATTTCCAAATTAACTTTAGGATCAGCTTGCCAATCTTGCCAAAACCTAAATAAGAAACTGCCTTTGTGGGCCATGTTGGTCCCAACATCCATCACAACCATAAAGAATTTCCTGTTTCTTCATAGACTTAGAGCTTCCTGAGTATAGTTGTTCTCAGTTATGGGGTTTATGCAAATACAGATATAACAAAAAATTATTGGCTACCTTAGGACAAATCATCAAAGAAACTAAAATATTGTGGAATAACAAAAGTCTATAGATTTCTTAGCTTAAATGGTTAACAATGCAATCAGATAAGAGAAAGAAATAAAGGGCATTGAAATGGGAAAGGAAGAAGTCAAATTATCCTTGTTTGCAGATGATATGATCTTATATTTATAGAAATCTAAAGATTCCACAACAAAAAGCTACTAGAACTGATAAACAAATTCAGTAAGGTCACAGGATACAAAATCCAAACATACAAAAATCAGTAGCATTTCTATATGCCAACAGCAAATAACCTGAAAAAGAAACCAAGTTTGTAATAGCTACAAATAAAATAAGATACTTAGGAATAAGCTTAACCAAAGAAGTAAAAGATCTCTATAATGAAAACTATAAAACACTGATGAAAGAAATTAAAGAGGACACAAAAAAATGGGAAGATATTCCATGCTCATTCATTGGAAGCATCAATATTATTAAAATATTCATATTGCCCAAAGCAAGCTATAGATTCCATGCAATCTCCATCAAAATACTAATGATATTCTTCACAGAAATAGAAAAAATTATCCTAAAATTTATATGGAACCACAAAAGACTCAGATTAGCCAAAGCTATCCTAAGCAAAAAGAACAAAACTAGAAGAATTACATTATCTGACTTCAAATTATACTACAGAGCTGGAGTAACCAAAACAGAATGGTACTAGCATAAAGACATACCCACAGATGAATGGAACAGAACAGAGAACCCAGAAATAAATCCACACATCTGTAGTGAACTTATCTTCTACAAAGGTATCTAGAACTTACAGTAGGAAAGGACAGTCTCTTCAATATATGGTGCTAGGAAAACTGGGTATCCATATGCAGAAGAATGAAACTCAACCCTTTTCTCTTATCATATAAAAAATCAATCAAAATGGATTAAAGACTTAAATCTAAGACTTGAAATTATGAAACTACTAAAAGAAAACTTTGAAGAAATTCTTCAAGACATTGGTTTGGGCAAGGACTTCTTGAGTAATACCTCCCAAGCACAGGCAACCAAAGCAAAATTGGACAAGTGGGATCACATCAAGCTAAAAATCTTCTGCACAGCAAAGGAAACAATCAAAAAAGTGAAGAGACAATGCACAGGATGGAAGAATATATTTACATATATTCTCATATTGTATGCTCATAAGACAAGGGATTAATAACTATAATATACAAGGAGCTCTAACAACTCGATAGGAAAAAAAATCAAATAATTCAATTAAAAAATGAGCAAAGGATCCGAATAGACATTTCTCAAAAGAAGACATACAAAATGGCCAACAGGTATATGAAAACATGTTCAACATCATTAGTCATCAGAGAAATGCAAATCAAAACTACAATGAGCTGTCATCTCACCCCAGTTAAAATGGCTTTTTATCAAAAAGACAGGCAATAACAAATGGTGGAGAAAAGGGAATCACATACATTATTACTGGGAATGTAAGTTAGCACAACCACTATAGATAAAAATATTGAGGTTCCTCAAAAAACTAAAAATAGAACTACTATATGACCTAGCAATCTCACTGCTCAGTATATATCCAAAGGAGGAGAATTCAATATGTCAAAAAGATATCTGCGTTCTCATGTTTATTGCAGCCCTCTTCACAATAGCCAAGATTTGGAATCAACCTAACTTTCCATCAACAGATGAATGGATAAAGAAATTATGGCACATATACACAATGGAATATTAAATAGCCATAAAAAGAATGGAATCCTGCCATTTGCAACAACATGGATAGAACTGGAGAACATTATGTTAAGTGAAATAAACCAGGCACAGAAAGACAAATCTCACATGCTCTCACTCATATGTGGGAGCTAAATATGATAAATAGTTGATCTCATGGAGACAGAGAGTGGAATGATGGTTACTAGAGGCTGGGAAGGGTAGTGGAGAGAAAGGATAAAGTGGAGATGGTTAATAAGTACAGAAATACAGTCAGATAATTAGATAGAATGAACAATATTTGATAGTACAACAAAGAGACTATAATAAACAATAAGTTAGGGTATACTTTAAAATAACTGAGAGTGGAACTGGAATGTTCCTAACACAAAGAAACATTAAATGCCTGAGGTGATTGATATTCCAATAACCCTGATATGATTCATTCATATTGTATGCCTGTATCAAAACATCACATATACCCTATAAAGATATATAACAAGTATGTAACCATAATAATTTTTTAAAAGGCACCCTCCCAAACAGTACAGCAAGCCTCAAACCAGAGTTCATCAGAATCAAAATAGTACCCTTAAACACAGTTACATGAAGCCATAGAAATTATCTTCAAAAATCTGTACTTTTATACTTCTGACTGATGTCCAGAGGACTGGTATATCTAATGAACGTTATCTATAGTGGAGATGTTAAATGATGAAAGATTTACAATGTTTTGAGAACAGGCTGTGATTTGTAGACTCATAGTCTGTTTCAATGTCCCTTCCAGGCCACTGCTGAAGTAAATGTTAGAGTCACTTGTCTTTATTTCTTTAACTTCCAACAAACGACTGAAGAAACCCACGTCTATAAGAGGAAAATTACTGGGCAATGAAGGAAAGGTCTTCTGAGATAAATGAACATTCTACATTAATTTAAAAGCCATAAATAGAATGATGAAGAGGACTATCTCATAATGTCAAAGTTCAAAGGCACTTTTCAAATGTCTCTTTAAAGAAAATCCGATCTTTCTCTCTTTCTCTCATTCTTTTATTATCAGAAAGTTTGCCAAAGGCAGTCTGGGCCTTGGGTCATTTCATTTTGATATGGAAATTCTTTCAGCATTAAAAAATAATCCAGGCCGGGCGCTGTGGCTCACGCCTGTAATCCTAGCACTCTGGGAGGCCGAGGCGGGTGGATTGCTCAAGGTCAGGAGTTCAAAACTAGCCTGAGCGAGACCCCGTCTCTACCATAAAAATAGAAAGAAATTAATTGGCCAACTAATATATATATAAAATCAGCCGGGCATGGTGGCTTGTGCCTGTAGTCCCAGCTACTCGGGAGGCTGAGGCAGGAGGATAGCTTGAGCCCAGGAGTTTGAGGTTGCTGTGAGCTAGGCTGACGCCACGGCACTCACTCTAGCCTAGGCAAGAAAGCAAGACTCTGTCTCAAAAAAAAAAAAAAAAAAAAAAAAAAAAAAATAATCCAAACGCCAGAAGTATTTAACTCTGAAGTCACCATGAGAACATGTTCAACCTTATAAAAAATAACAATATTGAAGCATTAGGATTTCAAAGGTTGTGTTTTAATAACTCCATAAAGCTTTCTTCCCCATATTCGAGAAATATAACTTACACAAGATCATGACTAGCTAAAGAAATCAGCATGAATAGATCTTTTTCCTAATGTATTTCATACTATTTTACAACATTCTATTTAGGAAAATTGCTGAGTATATCACTAGTAACTCTCCATGCCTAAATATCTTTGTTAGGTATAGATTAGCTGACACTGGATATAGATGTGAATATAAATACATTTTTCATGAATGTAAAAACCTCTTACCAAAAGCCTCGTTTTCCCATTTTAATTTCCATTTCAAGATATAATTTACAGACAGTAAAATTCACCCTTTTTAGTGTACAGTTCTGCAAGTTTTAACAAATGCAGTTGTAGAACCACCACCACAAGCAAGATACAGAGCAGTTCTACCATGACCCCAAATCCCCCTGTATTCCTTTGTAGTCAACCCCTCCCTTAGTAGTTGTCCTGGAAACTACTAATCTGCTTTCTGTTCCTATAATTTTGCCTTTTCAAGAATTTTCTGTAAGTGGAATTGTACAATAGTAGCAAAGGCCTCTTTTAAACTTCATGCACTTGATAAAAAGTAAAGTAAATGAAGTGCTCATTTTCATTTACTAGTTTCTATTTCCTGAACTTAAAAGTAATAACAAATATAAAACTCAAATTACCCTTGAATAGTACATCTTGAAATAGGTACTACCCAGAGAGCCTTTTGAATATACAGATCTTTAGGACTTCATTTTTGGAGTGTTGAATCATAATCTCTCAGTGTGTATCCTGAGAAGTTAGTTTCTACCAAACTCTCCAGCCTGATTCTAACTGACCAACTAGATTTGGGAAACATTAACCCAACAGATATTCACTAAATGAGATCAATGGCCAGATTTCAAATTATGTGTGGTAATGGGATCAAAGTTGATAGGTTGGGAGAGTCTTCTCTGGATGATCTTGTCCTTGGATGTGGCCACCATTTACTTACTGGTTGCGGGGCCTCAAGCAAGTTACTTAAATTTGTGGAACCTTGGTTTTCTTCAATGTCATGCAGGGGAAATGATGCCTACCTTATAAGATTATTTGGGGGATTAAATGCATAGAAAGCATTTGGCATAGTACCTAGCACACATAGCACTCAATGAATGGAGGCTGCTCAAACGGTTCTAACTGTTACCAGTATTATTATCATTGTCTTCATCATCATACTGTCCTGGGCACTTTTATGTGTCTTTATGTGTATCTCTGCATTTTGGTCAATTTTGCTATTTTCTAGCCCTTCCTCTAAAGGTGACCAAAGTAAAGAGAATCAATCTTTGCAGCAGCCCAACTGTTATTCAGGGCAGTGGAAAGCTAAGAGAAATTCACCAATTTGTCCCCAACCCTTACTTTTACCCTGTTACAACCTCAAAGATGTCAAAAGGAACAAAACGTGAACTACTGGAAACTCTCACCTTTTTTTTCCCCCAAGAGGATGTTAGTGGCCAAATATAGGCAAACAAAAGTGAGGAAGAGAAACAAAGGGGCAAAATAAAGCAAAAAATTATGCTGTCTGCACTGTTAGGGAATATCTAAAAATTGACTTTATTCATGAACAGATTTAGTCAAAATCTTTGGCATGAAGAAAAATTAAAACTGTTGGCTTAAAGAAAGGAGGTTTACTCCATTGTTACTCCATAGTGACTTGCATAAAGAATTTGGATTTGAAGTTCAGACATCAGCAGAGTATTTTAAGATTTGTTTCAAAACATTACAAAGTTCAGGGAAAAGGAGGACTAAAATCTAAAGGTAACATTTTAGTCCTATTATAAGTACTAAAATTTGGCCTTAACTGATTGCAAGCCAGATATATGTGTATTTATTTATTTACTTTGTGAGGCAGAGTCTCACTTTGTTGCCTGGGCTAAAGTGCCATGGTGTTAGCCTAGCTCATAGCAACCTCAAACTCCTGCGCTCAAGCGATCCTCCTGACTCAGTCTTACGAATAGCTAGGACTACAGGCACGCGCCACTGTGCCTGGCTAATTTTTTTTTATTTTTAGTTGTTTGGCTAGTTTCTTTCTATTTATAATAGAGACAGGGTCATGCTCTTGCTCAGGCTGGTCTCGAACTCCCAAGCTCAAGCAATCCTCCCGCCTCGGCTTCCCAAGGTGCCAGGATTACAGGCTCTGTATTTATTTTTAAGATATAGTTTTTATTTAAGCCCTGAAATACATGAGTGATGACATTTAGCTGTACTTGCTCATATAGAGAAAAAACAACTCCTATCCTCAAAGAATTATGCAATGTTGCCAACACCAAGAACCAAAGAGCATCAAAAGACAAACAGGAACCTCACAAGCCCTACCTGTTCTCAGCATCGGCACTGCACTTTGGGGACATCAATTCAAAGGATTTGGTAAACTTCACCACCTGCCACACAGAGAAATAATAAATATAGGTCAATTAAAGCTTTCTCACAATTTAAAATAATGCAATAAACATTTTTCATGTTTATAATGACTATGACAATAATTAGAGAGTAAAGAGAGCTTTTAAGTGGAGAAATCCCAAAGGAGAGAAGAAGAGGGAAATTCTATCCTACCTTTTGTATTTACTTCTCACATAGCATACATTGCCACTGACTAGCTGAATGAAGGGCAGTGAGAATAGCTCAACTACAAGGAAATACCTTTGATAAACATAGACTATATTTCATTTCATATTGTACTGTGAATTGAGCCTCTACAGAATCACTCATTGTGGCAAATTTTATTTTCGAAAGACAGTCACAGGAATATCTCCCATCCTATATTCTTCTCTACAATGTGACCTTCCTACCAATTAGTAGGCTCTCCCCTTGAATCTACTTGGCTTCTGATGGCTTCAGCTAAGAGAATATATGGAAGAGATGCTGTGTTTCTTTCAAGGTTATCATAAAAGGCAATACAGCTTCTGTCTTGTCTGATGGAATACTTGTGCCTGGTGCTCTGAATCATCATGAAAGAAGTCAAGCTACCCTGGGGCTACTATGCTGAAAGGGAGCCAAACCATGTAGAAAGGCCATATGTGGCTGCTGTAGTCAGCAGCCCCCTTCTTCAAGCCATTCCATCTCAGGCACCAGACATGTGAGTAAACAAACCTTCAGATGATTACAGTTCCTACACACTCACAGTCTTCAAGATTTCCCAATGTGGCCCCAGATATCCTGGAAAGAGGAAAGGCATCCATGCTGTGCCCTCTCCAAATTCCTGATCAGATTTATAAACAAAATAACATGGTTGATTTAAGTCTATAAATTTGGGGCTTATTTGTTACACAGCAAAAGTAACTGGAATACCTATGTTAAGTGAGGTGTAAACAGAAATCAACCACTTAGAAATCTTGATCCAGCTATAATATTCTTAGGTCTCACAAGGCCAGCAAGCCACAAAGAGACTGTTTGCTATCACCAAATAATAAATCCTTCAAACTACACCCTAAATAATTCTTAGAGTTAAAACAATAATAGTATAAATAGCAGAAACATTTCACTTGTTTTCATAGTGGGAAATTGTCACAGGTCTTAAAAGAAAGAGTTAGTCCTGTATCTCCCCTTTGATCTCTCATCATTTGTGATGAATTTACATTATTTTGCTTAGATGATGTGAATTCTTACATTTTTATCATATTCTAGGCTGTATCCTACCATTTTACTGCAAATGAGGCATTTTCACAATCCTTTGTGACCAATCCATGATATGTATATATCAATGCTTATAACATCCTGGCAAGGTGGATATTATCCCCATTTTATTGAAGGAGAAATAAAGTCTGGAAGGGTTAAGTAATTTCCCAGAAGCCATAAAAGCAGTAAATTGCAGAACTAGGATTTGAACCATGTCAGTTTGATTCCACACCCAGTTTTCCTACTATTTCTCACTGCTTTCATAAGTAAGAGCAAGTGGTATTGCAATAGCAAATTATTTGAATATATCTCCTTCCAAACCAGAATACTTAGATAAACTTTGCCTTCATTTATTAATTCTACAAATATTTACATAACACCTACTTTATGCCCAAAATTGAATAAACACAGGCTAAAAAGTAACGTGCAGTAAAGCAAGTTTGGTTGAATAAAATTAATCAAATTACCAATAAGCTAATAATTGTTTCTGCATTTGGAAATCAAACAGGATATATCTTTTAATTTGCTGATCTTATAGATGCAATTAAGTTCTCCAGTATTATTAAGAATATTTCTTTGGCTTACTTTTTGCTATTAATGAGAATATTTACTACTCTGTAAGGGTAGATATTATCTTCTGAAAAACTGATAGCAATGCAAATAATTTTTGTCATATAGCAACGCAAATGAATTTTATCTAAGTAAAAATACAAAATGATTTCTGTGCACTGGAAAAGAAAACCCAGTGGTTACAATTTTATTTTCCTGAATGACAGTAATCATTTGTAAAATCTAACCTAGCAATCTTAAACCAGCATTCTTTCAGTGCCTATTTTGAAACAACTTTACTACCCTGCTATTTCTGTCATTAATGATTTATGTAGATCTTTGGTATATGCTAGTTTTAGACTTATACAAGAGTTAGGTTTTTAACTTTTTGAAAACTGTCCTCTGACACAACAAATATGTACTTAGTGTTTGTATGTGTCAAGCAGTGTAATAGACACTGGAGCTAAAAGTACAAAAGTAAAATAAAATAAAATCCCTACACTCATGGAGTATACTCTATGGTAGCAAGCTCAATTTTCTCTGGTTCCTCAAAATAGTGCTCCCTGGAAAAATAAGTGCACTTTTGGTTTCACATCTTAAGGAAAAAAAACCCTGAGAAATGTTCAGAAAATAAAAAAGAGTAAACTTCTTTTAAAAATATTTTTTTCCATCTGAGAAATAGCAGCTGAGGGATATAATAAATGTAAGAGGAAATCTTGGAATTTTAAATCTATAAACTTATAGATCTAGAATCACAACGAGAATGAATACACAAACACCTCTTCATAAAATGTCACAATGTTTGAACTCTCGAAATGTAACAAAGGAACTTTTAAAACTATTAATACTAAAAAAAACCAAAAAACACTTTTTTCTAAAATGTTAGAACTTTTTACTCCAACATAAATTACAGGCTAAAAAGAAAAACAGGGTCAAAACATTTTATTTTATTTGTTTTGTTTACTTAATTCATATTTAATAAACAAAGGGAAAGTCAAGGATTACGCATTTTTCAACTTTAACACCCCGGATCATAGCCAGTACTAGCTACGCCCCCCAATAAACAGGTTAATGGTATTATCATGAAAATCAGATGCTGGATTCATGAGCCATGGGTTGTCCTTGAGTATAGCAAAGAATTTAACCATTCTCAAAGAGAGGTCTGGCCTTTGCCCTTGGTTCCCGGGAGGTCCTCTCTAAGCCCTTGGAATATCCTGCCTGATAAATGTGTCTTTGTTTACTTGGGGGCTTTGGGCCAGCCAGACAGTAACAATGTGATTTAGAGTGGGGGTTTGGATTACATGGTACCAGTTCACCACTGGAGGGACACAGAGGTCAGCCATGTGGGTGGCCAACCCAGTTTTTGTGGTTAAGCCCCAGTAAAGACTCTGGACACTGCGGCTTAGGCCCTGGTGGGCAAAACTTCATGCATATTGTCACACATCGTTGCCAGGAAAAGTTCACATTGTCCATGACTCCATGACTAGAGGACAACTGAAGGCTCCACATCTGGAACTTTCCTAGATTCTGCCCCATGCTGATTTTAATCTGTATCCGTTCTTGTAATTAACTGTAACTGTGAACGTAACAGTTTTCATTAAGTTCTTGGAACCCTTCTAGCAAATTATTGAAACTAAGCATGGTCTTGGGAATCCCCAAACTCTTAAGTGGTGTCAGAAGTCAGGGTAATGTTATTCTATGTTCCCTAACTTTGCACTTATATGATAATTCTTAGGTTTCTGTGTCTTTAGAAGAAAAATGAAGATAATTAAATACTAATGTTGACTGATCTTTGGTTAAATATTATTATTTATCCAGTGTGTATCAAGTACTGAATAGCATAAGGAGATACTAAAGCAATAATAAACAAGGGTTCTAACCTTTTGAAAGACTTAGCATTTGTGATGGTTAATTGTATATGTCAACTTGACTGGGCAAAGGATGCCCAGATAGCTGGTAAAACATTATTTTTGAATGAGTATATAAAAATGTTTACAGAAGAGATTAGCATTTGAATTAATAAACTAAGTAAAGAAGATTGTTTCCTCCAATGTGGGCAGGCATCATCTAATCCATTGAGGGCCCAGATACAACAGAAAGGTAAATTTTTTCTCCCTGTTTGAGCTAGCAAATCTATCTTCTCCTACTCTCAGACATTGGCACTCCTGGTTCTCTGGCCTTTGAGGTCAAATAAGGACTTACACTATTGGCTCCCTTGGTTCTTAGGCTTTTGGACTCAGACTGAATTATACCACATTTTCTTGGTTCTCCAGCTTACAGACAGCATTTTGTGGGACTTCTCGGCTTCCACAATTATGGGAGCCAATTCCTGTAATACAATCAATCTCACTCTCAATCTCTCTCCGTGTGTGTGTGTGTGTGTGTGTGTGTGTGTGTGTGTGTGTGTGCATTCTATTGGCTCTGTTTCTCCAGAGAACCCAGACTAATACAACATTTTAAAAAAGAAGAATTTAAAGTTCAGGGTCAAATAAAAATATTGATCAGCTGATGTGATTCCTTTCACTAGACTAAGAGAATTATAAAACCTATAATTTTTCTTTGACGTTGGCTATTGGGAAGCTCATAGCAAAGCTTTAGGTTCAAAGTTTTATCTTTATGCAGAATAATTTGGTTTTGAATTTACTGGTTTTGTTTTGTTTATAAAATTTGCTTTCTATTTTCCCCTTTTCATTTGAAATTTTGCCTTTCATTCCATTACAAGTCTAGCATATAATAGGCAAGAAAAAATATTTGTTCACTATGAATTTTTGTATGTTTGCTCAAAGATGCTTCTTTAAATCCTTTTGGTAGTGAATTAAGGAGAAGTACAAAGAGGAGATGGAATAATTACACACTTGAAAAAGGTATAAATGTGTATAAAATACTTTTACACATAACATAAATTTGTTCCATAAAACTAATTACATTTGAACAAAGCCATTAAGTTATGAGCCATTAAGTTGTGCAGAAGAGCATTATTCAAAAGTAGGAAAGGGAATCTGGAATGGTGGGTAAGAGAAATACAACATTTAAGGGCCTACAGCTATGGCAAGCAATATAAGAATAAAAGAGAAGCAGGCTTGAGTCCCATCAAGAGAGTGTAAAATATCAGCTGCATAATAAAACTGTGTGGACAAACCTTTCTCTGTTACATAAATCCAAGTTTGAACCATGTGTTCAGGAACCCAGCACTGCTGGTGGAATCTCCCTACAGATTCTCTGTCTTGGGGACAACTTAAGGTTAGGCTTATATTCAAATTGACGCCCAGAGTTACCAGTTCACTAGGCAAGGCAACGTACATATGGGCCTTAGTCCATGTTGAGGACAGTAAGATAAACAGTTGAGAAGTAATAATTCTAGGCATGTAAACTCATCTACCTGCCTCCCGGTCCTTCCCAGCAGGGCTGGGCAGCAGATAGCTCATGGGCCAATCTGGCCCACCACTTTATTCACTTTATGAATAAAGTTTTATTGTAACAGAACCATACTCATTAATTTAAGTATTCTCTATAGCTGTTTTCTACTATAACAGGAGAGTTGAGTAGCTGCAATGGAGATTATATGGGCCACAAAACCTAAAATATTTAGTAGCTGGATTTTGATAGAAAAATGTTTGCTAACCTCTTGTCTAGAGGCATCTCTGGGCCAGATCAGTTATTTTCTGCTAAATTGTTAATGGTTGATGAAATTAATGTATTAATATTCCCATGAAATTTATGATGCAGAAAGGGGGGATTCCTAGAGTCATAACTCTTTTAAATCAAAACAAGATTGCAATGATAGAAATTTTAGACATCGGGGCAAGTGGTAGGGGACATAGTGAGGATATATGTATATCCCAGTTGTCATGGGACAGTCCCACGTCAGTTAACCCTGTTGTCCAGGGAAAATTATTAATAGTGCATCCTTTTCCCCTCAAAAGTACCTTTGAATAACAAATTCCAGGCAGGCAGGCCTTTGGCTGCTCCTCAAAGCATCAGACAATTTATACATTTTTAAAGTATTGAAAATATAACTCATTCAATAGAAAATTATTTATATTCAGACAACCTGGGTTAAAAAATAAAACAGTAAAAACAACTAAAATATTTTTGATATAATTTAATGGGATGTATAAAGTGGCACTGCAAAAATTAGGACCAATAAAAAATACGTGAAAGCGTAAATAAAAGAAAATAAAATTCATGCTTTATTCCTGACCAATTCTATGATTCTTAGTTTCATTAATTTATTAAATTTACTGTCTAAATCAAATTCTGATTTTATTATACATATACTAAATGAACACAGATCAAATAAATAAATACACACACAAAGTAAAAAAGAAAATCTTACAAGGGAAAATATCAGAAGTGATTTATAGGTCAATGAAACTGAACAAGTGGTTCCAAGCTCCTTTTGCTGTTGATCAGCCTTGGTTATTGCACCCTGAGGAAAGCAGACCGCCTCCAAAGTGAAGGAAACAAAATACCCTCCTGCTTGTTCTTTGGAAAAGCTCCATGGATGGAAGTCTTTTTGATTTGGATATTTATCAAGCACTAGTTGCTTTGGCTTTTCTCTGTTCTTTTAATTTAAAAACAAGTTAAAAAACAAAAACTATTCTCAAAGAGATATTCTTACCAACAAAAAGAAAATGATCTACTAAGCAATCACCTTTTTTTTTTTCAGTTTTTTTAATCTCTGTTTTTCCATAAGAGGACTACTCAAAAGGGTAAAAGAATAGCCTGGATGAAATAATCTCCTTCATTATCCAGTGCATTTCATCTTTCACAGTGACTACTGTGTTTCCCCCAAAATAAGACAGGGTCTTGTATTTATTTTTTCTCAAGAAGATACCCTAGGGCTTATTTTCAGAAGGATGTGTTATTTTCCCCTCAATGCTTCAGCTTGCAGCACCTACAGGATGGCCAGGACCTGACAGGGGGAGCTGACCTTGTTGGTGGGGCTGCCCGCACCTTTCCAGTCACCTCTGGGACAGTAGCTGTCACCATGGGGCAGATGAGGAGGGCTGCTCGTCTTCTTTACCGCTACGCAACGAAATGCATTGGTTGTACAGATAGGCTGGGTATCCATGCCCATCATTAGGTCTTATTTTCGGGGTAGGGTTGATATTGCACAAATGCTTAGAAATCCTGCTAGGGCTTATTTTATGGGTAAGTCTTATTTTCGAGGAAACACGGTATATGCATAAAGATACAGAGACAAATACATACATAGACTGATCATAGGAAGGTGGGGTAGAGGTGCAAGAAAGGGATAGAGCGAGGCTGAGGACGAGAGAGGAGAAGCACAAGTGAAGTTGGGAGCAGAGATGATGGGCCTGGGATGTTGGGCAGTATGAACTTCATTGTATAGGCCACAGAGAATTGTCAAATGTTTTGAAGCATAGGAGAGGCCGGTGTGTGTTTAGAAAGATAACTAGAAACAGCATGAAGAATTGATTCAAAGGAAGAGTGCCCCATTTGCAAGCAAAGAAATGAGTCAGGAGGAAAATGTCCACGCAAGAGATTAGTAAAGACAAAGTAAAGAAAGTGGTAGAAGGGGTAGGAAGGCAGGGCTAGAAATGATGTTTTAAGGTAGAGGCAATAGGCTGGATGTGGTGGCTCACGCCTATAATCCTAGCACTCTGGGAGGCTGAGGCGGGAGGATTGCTTGAGCTCAGGAGTTCGAGACCAGCCCGAGCAAGAGTGAGACCCCATCTCTACTAAAAATAGAAAGAAATTAGCCAAACAATTAAAAATAGAAAAAAATTAGCCAGGCATGGTGGTATGTGCCTGTACTCCCACCTACTCAGGAGGCTGAAGCAAAGGATTGCTTGAGCCTAGGAGTTTGAGGATGCTGTGAGCTAGGCTGATGCCACGGCATTCTAGTCCAGGCAACAGAGTGAGACTCTGTCTCAAAAAAAAAAAAAAAAAAGTAGAGGCAATAGAATGTAGAGAAAAGTGGATATAGATGGTGAGAAAGACTTAGAAACTACTCTGTGGTTTTTAGCTTGAGTTACTAAGTGCACGATGATGATTCTATTAACCAAAATAGGAAATATCAGAAGCAGTAAAGATTTGGGACAGATGTGGTGGAGACTGCCAGTGGGGATTGAGGTTCAGTAGTTGGAGATTATATATATATGTATGTATATTTAACATAGAGAAATAATGATGTTAATTGGCAACATATTGATATATTTATTAGTAAAATGAATTTATATATGAATATATAATAAATGATATGTTAATGATGTGAGTGTGTGTGAGTATATATATGGATTATATGTGGATTTTTTCCAGTAAATAGTAGGCACTCCTCATCTGCGGGTTCTGCATCTGCAGCTAAATTAGATGGAAAATGCAATATTCAGGTGATGTGAAACCCCTGGATATGGAGATGTTACATGTGAGTGGGCCCCATAGGGCCAACGGGGGGATTGTGTGTGCATGGATTGTGGTATCCATGGGTAGTCCTGGAACCAATCCCCCAAAGATACCAAGGGATGACTGTATATGTAACAATAATTGGTTGGGTAATCATTAGAGGTTTTTTATTAAATACTTTCCATTTTGCACTCCAGAAAAACACTTGAAACAAAAATCAAAGAGAATTTAAGTTGGCTTCTTTACACGGAGAAGGACAATTCAAGAAAGAAAGGTAGGGAAATGGAAAGAAAGTGACATGGAAAGGAATTTTTACAATCGACTTAGGACGGAGAGGTTGATTAATATGGGCCGCCCCAGAGCAATCAGGATGCTCACTCCCATCTCTGCCCCTCAAGTATAGGTTCCAAGAAGATCATCTATTTCACTGGTTTTGTTGTATGTATATTTACATAAGAGCCAAGGAGTTAAGCAACATATTAGAAAACAAGTGAACATAGCTGGTTTGTGCTTCACAGTTTAGAAAACAAACTCCAGAAACTATCCTCGTATTTATAAGTTTCCGTGGAAGTACTTCATAGAGTTCTGAACAACAAAATAGCTGCCAGCCATCAGGACCATCCATGAAAAGAAAACACTTGTAAATACCAGAGCTGAGACAGTGCCTTAGGATGCAAGATTAAAATGTCTACGTTTGCCTTCCTTGACTAAGCACAAGGATAAATAGAGATAATAGTAAATACATGAGCTGAAAAGGAACTAAGAGAAGTGATAGGAATTGCTTAGACAGGTTCATGGAATGGAATAACATTAAGCAGGGAATACTCAGTTCAAAGGACTAAATAGTTCCTAATGTTGACAGCAGCAGCCAGCTATAGAGCAATCTTTTTTTTTTCCCCACTCCAGTGGAAAATGCCATGGACAAAGTCTCTTAAAATCAATGTACCGAAACACTTAAGAGAAGCAAAAGAGGGTAAAATATTAATTTTGTCAGGAGAAAGGGCTAGAATGGGAGAAAGGGCTAGAATGGCATTCCTCATTTCTATTTTTGGCGTCCACTCAGTTAACTGATCAGTTTACACCTGAGTGCCTAGTTTAAAGACCATGAATGCAGTCTCTAAACACTGAGTTAAGATCTTGGTGAAGCAAAGCTTCCACAACCAAATTTAAATTTCTTTCTCTCCTTTTCTCTTCAAACCTAGAGGCTATAAAATATCATATACCTGGAATAACCAGTTTTTTAGTCACACACACACACACACACACACACACAGACAAAATAGAAGTTTTTATTTCCAGGAATGATTCTAATAAAATAGAAGCAAAGCTCATTATTGTAGGAAGGAGATTTTTTTCCACCCTGAAATGATACTATTTTGTTTTGTTTTTCTGATTATAAAAGTAGTTATGGAATGTCAATAGAGACCATGCTATAAATTCATACTTTCATACATCTGATCTCTTCCAAAAACAGAGCAAAGATTGATAAAAGACAGAAAGAGAAAACCAGAAAGACATCTAGAGGTTAAAAGGAATATAGAAGAGAAGGGGAGAGGAGAGGAGAGAAAAGAAAAGCTCTCCAAAGGCACAAGCCTGAAGACATAGGCCTACTGTACCCCAAGTTCAGAAACAGGCTGGCAATGATGTTTGGAATTTCAGCTTCTACTGGGGACTGGGGACTAAAAAGTCTTCCCTTGAGACAGGTGACTCAGCTTAACCCCCAGAAACAGAACAAGGCTGCCTCTGGGTTGGTGTAATATTACCACACTGCAGGAGATCTGAGCCACCAACATAAATCCTGGTTCTTGATTAGGGGCCATGACACTGAGCAAACTATTAGACAAGTAGGAAAGAGGAAAAAAAAGAAAGAAAGAAAACAATGGCACAAACAAAAACATTCTCCCATCAAAATGAGCTGCAATCCCCAATTCAAAAACACATAAACAACTAAATTAGTAACCTACATAATTGGACAAGGAAATATTGATAAATCTCTAGAGTTACACTAAAGTGTTGAACACACCTGTATCAGACCTTGATAGATGAAGAACAGAAAAGTATTAAAGATATAAATGATTTGGACAATATCTCATCCTTGAATAATAGGGTATTAGAGAAAGTCAGCTAGATAAGCCCCTTTTAGAAAAGACTTTTCTCCCTGAGTATATGAAAGATATGTGAAAGGAAATTTCCCTTTCTCCTCTTGGGACACAGTTATGGGATAACGTGCTGCCTGGCGCACCATGAAGGGAAAAGCCGGCTGGTGACAGCCAACCACAGGGACAAGTGGAGAGATGTGGACAGAGCCTGGGTCTGTGATCACATCATCTGGATGCTACACCATCCTCAGAACCACCTCCTGCAGACTTGTCTTATCAGTTAATAATAAATGTTCTTGTTGTGTAAGCCAGTTTCCCTTGAATATTCTATTATTTGCAGAATTCCCCCAAATTGATTTATAAAGTAAAGCTATTTCAATCAAAATCTATACAGAGTTTTTCATGGAACTGGATAACCCACTTTGAAAATTTATATGGAAGAATGATGGGCAAAGAACAGGTAAGCCAATTTTAAAGAGGACCAACATTGAGGACTTGCTGTATCAGATATGGAAGTATTATAAAATTATGGAAATTGACACAGTGTGACTCTGGGTCAGAAATAGATGAATGGACGAAATAGTGATGCCAGAAACAAACCCAGGTATATATGAAAATTTGATATAAGGGTGACATTACAAATTGGGGACAAAACAGTTCTAAGACAATTGGTTCTATATATACAGCTTTATACTATACATAAAAAATAAATTCTAGATAGATATAAAAGATCATAAATATCAGATGGATTAAGAAAAGATATACAAGAATGCCATTATAACTGGAGATAGATAAAAATTTTTATAATCAAACCCTTAAAGCACAAATCAAAAAGAAAGATTAAAAAAAAAAAAGAAAGATTGATAAATTTGACACATTAAAATTAAAATATTCTGCAAAACCAAAGAAACCTGCTGAGAGAGGC
Source organism: Microcebus murinus (assembly GCF_040939455.1). NCBI lineage: Eukaryota > Metazoa > Chordata > Mammalia > Primates > Cheirogaleidae > Microcebus > Microcebus murinus. The sequence goes on from NC_134111.1 coordinate 55,350,636, forward strand.
AATCCACAGGAGCCAACTGCACAGTCTTGCTTTGTGTGTTAAGACTGCAAGGCCCCGCCTTCTCTTTGCCCAGTTCATTTCTCAGGATTGTATTTGCAGTGAGCAAACCTGAGAGATGAGATAACATCTCTCCGAGAGTAACACCAGGCTTGATGCTACTCAATAGAAAAGGGATATATTCCCCAAGCACAGTGTTCCACTTCTGTAATGTAACCCACTGCATATATGGGCACACACCCACCTGTTGTGTCTGTGGCTCTTGGGGAACATGAGGAACGAGCATCATTGTTATGGTTTATAATATAAGTTTTACGTTTGTTTCTACAAGTATATTCCCCACTGTTTTTTTTGCCTTTGTTCTACATTTACATATAATATTAATATATGCAACACTCAATACCAGTCTCATTTATCCTGACTTCTCCATTCATCACTTGCTTGGCTAGATTTCTGCCTCTCATATTTCTCATGAAGGACCTCTTGGAACTGTATTTCCTACACTCTTCTTTGCATATTTTAAAATATCTATCTGAAGTTTGTATAATTGAAATGAATTTGGCTGGAGATAAAACTGTAGGATCATATTTTCCTTCCCTGAGGACTTTGCAGATATTGCCCCATGGTCCTTTAGCATGGGAGAGTGCCACTAGGAAGTCTAACATCAGAATTTATTTTCCTCTAATAGGTGACTCGATTTTTTTTGTCTAGATGCCCATCGACCTATTGTATTTTTTCAATATCTTTAAAGTCTATCAATACCTAATGTGTTTCAGTGCTAAGCAATCAGTATCACGTTTTCCTGAAATGGTGTGTTCTGTCAGCCTGCAAACCCAAGTTTACCCACATTTCAGTAAAATGCCCTAGTGTTATAATTTTGAATGCTTATTTTTTTTCCTGTTCCACTTGTCATGTTCTCTTTAAGAGGTGCCAATTATTCTTATTTTGGACTTCCTTTATTCTGACTCCATTTTTATCATTCTCTCTCTTATCTTTTTATGCTGTATTATTTTCTGTTTCATTTTCAATTTTATTCCTCATGCCCCTGAAAATATTTTAGAAGTGCCTTTTCCCCTTTTTGATGTTTAAATGTATAATTCATTTCTGTATGGCTAAAAATTTTTCTTTTACTTTTTTCCAAGCTCTGCCAACTGAGTTTTCTTTCTTTTTTTTCTTTTTCTTGCTTATCATTTACTCCTTAAACCCTTGTACCTCTTTTTTGAACATTTTTATTTTTCCTGAGAGATCCTATTATCTTTAATTTCATTTCATGGAAAATCGTTAGCATTTTTCTGGTGTGTGTTTCATTTAGCTTTTGTTTTTGTGTTTCTTCCTCTTTTTTTCTTATGATATTTTTCCCTGAGCTCCTTGCTGGTGGCTCTTTGTTATGTGTTAATCTTTAAAGGAATAATGAGGGGGGTGATGCCAGAGGAGTGGTTTGGGGTGACTGCACTTTAATTTTGGCCTATCTCCTTTGAGCATTTTTTACTAATACTCTCCTTAGGGCAACCACTTCAGCTCCTTCCCAGTGGGAAGTCTCCTACACTTAATGCAAAATCCTATATGACACAGATATTTTTATGTGATGAATTAGCCTTTAATTCTTCTCAGCTGACCAAGATTAGCAGCTTCAGGGTGACTTTTCACTCACTTTCTTTTTTATCCTGATTCCTTGACAGCCTTGTTTGTAGGTCAGTTCGTTGTTCCACACCTTCCTTTCCTCCCACTCTGTGGCAGCAAGGAGGACTCAAGAAACATCCCTGATCTTGCCAGCCATGTGCTTTTACTTCTCCAAGCAAATGTGCATGAGCCGTTGTTGTGAACAGTGTGCTCTGCCAAGGTGGCTGAATGTAAGCAACCTCATTCAGCCTTTCACATCATCTAATTTCCCCTGAATTTAGTAGTCCTCCCAACTTTATACAATATGGAAGTGGGTGCATAGGGTGCATAACTGGTGCATAGGGTTATGAGTACTTCTTCTTTTGTGGATTAATTTCTTTCTTTTGCCGGATTGCTCTGGCTAAGACTTGCAGTACTGTGTTCAATAGAAGTAGTGACAGTGGGCATCCCTGTCTTGTTCCAGTTCTTGGTGGGAATGCTTGCAACTGTTCCCCTTTTCAGTATGATGCTGTGGGTTTGTCATATAGCTTTTATTATTTTGAGATATGTTCCTTTGATGCCTATTTTGTTGAGAGTTTTTCTTATGAAAGGGTGCTGAATTTCATCAAATGCTATTTCTGCATCAATTGAGATGATCATATAATCTTTGTTTTAGCTTCTGTTTATGTGGTGAATCACATTCATGGATTTACATATGTTGAACCATCCTTGCATCCCTGAGATGAAGCCCACTTGGTCATGGTGGATTATTTTTCTGATATGCTGTTGAATTTGGTTTGCTAGTATTTTATTGAGGATTTTTGCATCCATATTCATAAAGGATATTGGTCTGTATTTTGTTGTTGTTATTGTGTCCTTTCCTGGCTTTGGTATCAAGGTGATACAGGCTTTGTAGAATGAGTTGGGGAGGATTCCCTCCTTCTCAATGCTATGAAATAATTTCTGTAGAATGAGTACCAACTCTTTTTTGTAGGTGTGGTAAAATTTGGCTGTGAATCCATCTGGTCTGGGGCTTTATTTTGTTGGAAGATGTTTTATTATTGCTTCAATCTCATTGCTCATTATTGGTCTGTTCAGGAGTCCTCTTTCTTCCTGATTGAGTCTTGGGAGATTGTGCATTTCCAGAAATTTGTCCATTTCCTCTACATTTTTGAACTTATGTGCATCAAGATTTTTATAGTAATAACAGATGATATTTTGTATTTCTGTGGTATCAGTTATGATATCTCCTTTTTCATTTTCTAATTGAGGTTATTTAAGTCCTTTCTCTTCTATTTTGGTTAATCTAGCAAGAAGTCTATCAATTTCGTTTACCATTTTAAAGAACTAATTCTTTGTTTCATTGATCTTCTGTATTATTTCCTTGTGTTCAATTTCATTTAGTTCTTCTCTAATCTTATTTATTTTTTCTGCTGGATTTGGGCTTGGTTGCTCTTCCTTTTCCATTTCCTTGAGATGTGTCATTACATAGTTAATTTGCAATCTTTCTGTCTTTTTGGTGGAGGCATTTAAGGCTATGAATTTCTCCTTAGGACTGCTTTTGCTGTATCCCATAGATTTTGATAGCTTGAGTCTTCTTTGTCATTTAGTTTGAGGAATCCTTTTATTTCCATCTTAATTTCATCATTGATCCAATAATAATCCAGCAGCAGGTTGTTTAATTTCCATGACTTTGTGTAGAATAGAGTGGTTTTTTTGGAGTTAATTTTGAGTTTTATTTTACTATTATCTGAGAAGATACATGCTATGATTTAAATTGTTTTGAATTTGTCAATTCATGTTTTCTGGCCTAAGATATGATCAATCTTGGATAATGTTATATTCAGTGGTTTTAGGATAAAATGTTCTGTGGATATCTATTTGGCCCAATTGTTCTGTAATTCCATTTAGGTTCAATGTTTATTTATTTATTTTCTCCTTGGATGGTCTGTTCAGTGCTGTCAGTGAGGTATTAAAGTTCCCAGTAATTACCATGCTGCTGTTTATTTGTCTACTTAAATCTAGTAGGGTTTGCTTTATGAATCTGGCACTCCTGAGTTAGGTGCATGAATATTTAGGATTGTTATGTCTTCGTGTTGAATTGCTCCTTTATCATTATATAATGACTATTTTTGTTTTTCTTTACTGTACTTGATTTAAAGTCAACTTTATCTGAAACAAGAATGGCTACACCTGCTTTCTTCTGGTTTCCATTTGCGTGGAATATTTTTTTCTATCCCTTGAACTTGAGTCTGTAAGAGTCCTTATGAGTCAGATGTGTTTCCTAGAGGCACCAGATACCTGGCTTTTTTTGTTTGTTTTTTTTCCCATTCACCCAGCCCTTGTCTCCTGAGTGAGAAATTCAAACCATTTACATTTATAGATAGAATTGATATGTGGAATGCTATTTTGTTCATCCTGTTGGTTAGTACCTTATGGCTTTATTTTACCTCTTGTACTATTTCTTTATTTGAGCTCTGAGCTTTAGCTTTTGAGTAGTTTTACACTAGAGGGTGACCATTGTGCTGATCCATATATAATGCAGTTCTGAGTATTTCCTGCATGGGAGGTTTGGTCTTGACAAGTTCCCTCAGTGTTATCTGAGGGATAACTGGAAAAGTTACTTATCTGGAAAAGTCTTTATTTCTCCTTCAGCTATGAAAGTTAATTTTGCAGGACACAAAATTCTAGGCTGGCAGTTGTTCTGTTTAAGAAGACTGAAGATGGGACCCCAGTCCCTTCTGGCTTGTAAGGTCTCAGTTGAGAAGTCTGCAGCTAGCATGATGGGTTTTCCTTTGTAAGTTACTTGACATTTTTGCCTTATGGTTTGCGGGAATTCCTCTTTCATGTTGACTTTGTCCAGTCTGATGACTATGTGTCTTGGTGATTGCCTCTTTGTGATGACTCTCTCAGGTATTCATTGAGCTTCTTGTACCTGGATGTTTAAATCTCTAGCCAGACCAGGGAAGTTTTCCTCAATTATCCCCTCAAATAGGTTTTCTAGCCCTTGTGCATTTTCTTCTCCCTCTGAGATGCCTATGATTCTTATATTTGAGCATTTTACATAATTCCAAATTTCTCAGAGACGTTGTTCATTCCTCTTAACCCTTTTCACTCGCTTGTTTTTTTCTTGATTCCTTTATTCTACTCGTGATTTAATTTTTTAAATACCCCAGATTTTACAAAGTGCGGCAGTAGAATAAAAAACTGGAGTTTCTTTTCATAGAAACTTATTTATTTGGATTTTTTAATATTTCAAATTATTGATGCATTCAAAGAGTAATTTTTTTTTTTTTTTTTGAGACAGAGTCTCCCTTTGTTGTCCAGGCTAGAGTGAGTGCCGTGGCGTCAGCCTAGCTCACAGCAACCTCAAACTCCTGGGCTCGAGCGATCCTTCTGCCTCAGCCTCCCAAGTAGCTGGGACTACAGGCATGAGCCACCATGCCCGGCTAATTTTTTTTATATATATATCAGTTGGCCAATTAATTTCTTTCTATTTATAGTAGAGACGGGGTCTCGCTCTTGCTCAGGCTGGTTTTGAACTCCTGACCTTGAGCAATCCGCCCGCCTCGGCCTCCCAAGAGCTAGGATTACAGGCGTGAGCCACCGCGCCCGGCCTTAAGTTTGAAAAGAGTAATTTTAATCTCTATAATTTTTGCTAACCATGTCAAATCACACTTGACATCCAAGTGCAAAGGGTTAATTCTCTGTTCATTATTTTTGACTGACTGATTTAATATGAAAGAGTTGTCTTCAATCCCTGAGATTCTTTCTTCTGACTGGTCTAGTCTATTCTTAAAACTTTCCACTGTGTTTTGTATTCCCTTAAATAAATTTTTCATTTTAGAAGTTCCCTTTGGTTTTTCTTTAACCACTTTGGTAAGAGTGTCAACTATAGTCGATAGCCACAGATGTACGCGCACATCGACTTTAGCCAATAGCCATGATATGACTTTTCTAATTTTTCATTTATCAAAATAAAATTGTGAACATTTAAAAATAATGTAATAAAAACATATATGTATATGTTACCTATTCTGATTTACATTACAAGTAAAGCTGCCTATAAAGTAAAACAAGCTTTCAATGCTTTAAAGCTTTCCTCATCACACAAGAGCAAAACGGATTCGTCATCAATGCACAGCACAAACTGTCCTGCGGACTATGAGTGCCAGCTGTGGGCAAGGTTTCCCGGCTGATGAGTGCGGTACTGAATGGTTAATATGTCAATCTCTTCGGTGAATTTTTCATTCATATCCTGAATTGTTTCTCTGGTGTTTCTTTGAGTTGGTTTTCCATTTCTCTTGGATTTCATTGAGCTTCCTTATAATCCATGTTTGGAATTCTTTATCTGTCATTTCTATGTTCTCATTTTTATTTGTATCCATTGATTGAGAGCTGGTGTTCCCTTTGGGGGTGTCCTTTCACTCTGATTTTTCATACTTCCAGAGTTCTTTTGCTGATTCTTTCTCATCTGGCAACACAATTGAGGCCTGGGGTACTAGGTGTTGCCTGCATTCACTTTTTTAACATTAAATCTTTGATTCATCTGATATTTATATTGGCATTAAGTAAATAAGGCAAAAATCTAGGTGGTTCATATTTCAATGTCATAAGGGGAAAAGGCCACCCAAGGATTATCTAGGATGATGGTCTGTAAACTAATGCCTGAAAGCCAAATGTGGCCCACTACTTAATTTTTGTAAATAAAGTTTTATCGAAACATACCTATGCTCATTCTTTATATATTGGTTATGACTATTTTCATGCTACAATGGCAGAGTTGAGTAGCTGGAACAGAGACTGTATGACTTGCAGAGCCTAAAATATTTAATACCTGAGCATTTACAGAAAAAAAAATTTGCTAATCCTGGATCTAAGGAATGTACTTAGTTTCACTTATTGGTTACTACTGATAAAAGACTCCAGATTTAGTGATGTTACATGTTAAATTGTAGCTTTTTCTCTGGTAGAGATACAAGTAATTTCTCTCCAATGACAGAGATAACCTCAAAGGTTACAATTTATGGCTTGGTTTTGCCTTTAACTGGTTTTATTTCTAACCTTGAAATTATATCCTAACATTGCCTATAAATACCTAACTTCTCAAATGTTCTTTGGACTGGTTTTAACATCATATTGGTTTTCTCATAAGTTAATGAGTTAAAAACAATCTTTGACAAGCATTTATTTAATATTTACATGACAGCCATAATTTTGTTTTTTATAAAATTATATTTTCACAGGTATGAGGTAGGAATTCAGCTTTTTGTATTTTTTTCTAAATTGCCAGCTATTTGTTTCCAAAACATTTGTTTTCAAAACATTTCTCTCCACCCATCTAATTTCAAATGTTTCCATTGTCATACATGTGAATTAAATACAAGATGACTAATTAGACAATGTAATTTCTGTATTGATTTAAATTTCAAAGGCCACAATACAGCTGTTCAAATAATAATTATCTTTCTATAACTCAACTAATTCTCTTCTTGAGGTCCAGTTCTGCCTGTTTCCAGAAGACAAAAGAGAATATTCTAACTAAATTCAGCTACTTCAAGTTTTCTTAGTCATTTCAGATTTGAACTCATTTAATACAGAAATTCTCACCAGGATGACATGCAACTTTCTGGGTCCTTTGGACAGAAGCTGATCTATAGTCACCTTCTCACCCAGACTGGCCTCTGCTATGAGGTAAGAAGGCCTTGCTGGGCTTCAGCATAGTCATCATAGTCATCACTAACACTGGATATATTTAAATCACCACAGTTCCTCTGGGTCTGGGTCACAACTCTGTGCCTCCCTCATCCTGACAGCCAAGATTCTCCAGGTCCCAGCCCTGCTATAAATTTTATAAGCCCATTTTGGAACCCAAAAGCAAAGAGTTTAGCTATTTGTTTCTGTATTTTGAAATAACACACCAGGCTGACTACAGGGCTGAGGAGAGGTTTGGGGAGGGAGACTTCCCTTAACACCTTGATATTAGTCTTTTTTCTTGTAACTTTTGCTTTATTTTATGTGGATAACTAACAATTGGTTATAACACATCTAAAACTGGAACTAGCACTCTGCATAAGAGAAAGCTCTTTGCTGTTTATCATAAATACCAGGGGCATCAGAGGTGATGGACAATGTCTAAAAAGCATCCAGCTATCGATAGGTTTGCTGATAATAATATAGAAAAAAGTTAAAAGGAAAAGGTATAATGAATTCTAGATTTGCTTGGTGATGTGGAAATGCTATATGCATTCCCTATAATTATAAAAATATGTCTTGTTGAAATACATGGAGTAAAAATAAGTTTGTCAAGTCTGAAATTCTTTTAATATACATTTTTTGCCCTTAAAATAATTTTCTAAACTCTAACAAGCCTTTACTAGATTCTCAAGATGCATTGGAGTATTTGGAATCTATTCTATTCAGCTGTTTATTTACAAGGAATTTACCTCTAGTTTATAATACATTTCAACAGCTTCACAGGCAAAAACACACCCATTCTTCATCTTTGTTGCTTTTTAAACAAATTTTCTGGCTATTCATACGTGTTTATTTTTCCATATGAACTTTTAGAAATTTAAAATCATGTTGTCAAGTTCCACTTTTGTTTTCCATTTTTGAATGGATAAAAATCTATCTCATTCTGCGCTTGGTCAATCAAATAAATTGTGTTTATGAGTGTTGCTTAAGTTCCTTCTCTAATAATTACTCATACCCCTCATTAAATGTAGATGACAAACATTTTTAATATCAGTTTGTACTTTCAGCATTCTGAGATGGGGAAGGAGGAAGTCAAGCCAAAGAACTTTGTCTCCTCCAGATTTTTTGTTTGTTGCAACCACTGTGCCAGTGCCGTGTTTTTGTTTCTGATTTCCTGCCTGGCTCCTTCTCTTGGATGTGGTGTAACTAGTGTCTGGTCTCCTTCCTATAATCTCTCTCTGGTGACCAAGGTTGTGCACAAACAGCAGCACTTGTAAATCTAAAGGCTTGAGAAACCTTCGGTGAGAAGAGTGTTCAAGGAAAGCACAGTATTGATGGTTTTCTGCATGGGGATACCACATAAATACATCCACCATTTCCACCCCCAACTTCTCCCACCACCTCCCCAGGCAGCAGCCTTGGCAAACATTCTTCACAGCGTCTATCTAATAAAACAATGCTGAGCAGATTGAGCTTCTCTCTCTCCCTGCTTCTCTCTTTCATGGTTCACTTTTACCTTCAGCCCTTGCCCCTATGGATTAGATGAATTCATCTTCACTTTGAAGGGGAGGGGATGAGAAAAAAAAAAAAGAAATGATGAGGAGTGGCCCAGAATTTTCTACCCCAACACTGTAGTCTTAGAATGCTTAGTGGTGATAGCCAAAAGGTCTTTTCTACACTTTCAGTAATGGACTAGTACCTTTATTGCTAGATGGTGTTTTTTTGACCTCCCGCCACCTTATGCCATGAAGATACTTCTGTCTCTACTATCCCCTCCAGCTCTGCCCCCACATTTGACATCAGCTTCCATCACCTATAATTTTCTGTTTATTTGCCCAAGAGCTAGACCACACTATAAAACCTAGTCCAGGTAAGAAGCTTAGCAAGAATGACCACCCTTAGCTAGTTTAAGTCACTTTCATGCCTGTTTACAACTGAACTAACAGACAATGAGTATGCCCTTGTCCAGATTCCAGCCTGTTTCCACCCCTACCCTACCCCCCACCCCAGCCAGTTGCTACCACAGGGACCTGGGGATGCCTCAGGTAATCCTGGCAGCCAAAGCTCCAACAACTGCCCCCTCCTGCCTTTGCTTAACAGGTGCTTCTCTGTGGTCTTGCAGTCTGCCAGGCACCAATGAGCACCCTTACACCTTCCCATTCCTTTCAGGGGCTGAGAGTCAGGCACTGGAGGTGACTCTGGCAAGTCACTCAACTCTCTAAACCTATTTCCTCATCTATAAAATTAGGATGGTAATAATACGTACCTCATAAGGTGAGGATTAAAGAAACTCAAGAGCTTCACAAAGTGTCTGGAAGCACACTGCATAAGTATGGGTTTGTAAAGGAAAAGAAAACTCTCAGGACCCCTCCCCTCCCCAACTCCTTATACAAAAGGGAAGGTCAAGCCTGGAGGCTTGGAGTCATACTCCACCTCCTTCTGAATTAATAACTGTTACTAACATTATACATTAGCCAGAGTCCCATGGAAAGGCTAAAGGCCTCATGTATCTACAAGGACTGCCCCCACAGATCATTCATAAGGAAATTCCTTGCTGGCCTCCCATACACAAAGACATGCAAATTGTAACTTTAGGTCTACAAGCTAAGTCTAGCTCTTAAAATGAAAGTTTATTCAATTCTACAATAATAATGTGGGTTACAAGCTTATCTTCCTAGGTGCAGAACAGAAACAAGAGAAGATCATTCTTCCACCTACCCAGGGACATCTGCATATTTGATTCTTCCTTCACTCCCTTTTTCTCTTCTAACATTTACCTTATCTTATGTAAAATTCAGATTTCCTGAGCCTCACAAAAATGCAACCATTTGCCTCACTGTCCACCTCACTCCTCCTTTTTCTTTCTGTGTGCTCTATACCTTTTAATACTGAAATTCCCAAATCCCACTCAGAAAACACAGTCATAGATACTCTGTGGCTTGTTTTTCCCAGGCACATCCTCAAACTTTAGTTTAATAAACCTCCATTAATTGAGATCTTTGCCTCAGTCACTTATTTTGGGTTAACAGGCTACTGTGTGTGTGTGTGTGTGTGTGTGTGTGTGTGTGTGTGTGTGTGTGTGTGTTCTCCCAAGGTTCAGCTGAGTTTACACAATCAGAGGATACTTGCAAGGCTATTGTTTCTGTAAACCACACCAACTGAAAAAAAAATAACCCCAAGCTCTGCTAAAATCTGGGGAAACACTCCTGAACATTTTAAACATATATAGATTTTTTTTAAAACCTTAACTTTGTAAGTTTTACAGTACTTATTATTAAATCTCCAAAATTTACCCTAAGATTCTTTGAGAAAAACAAACCTAAAGGCAAAAGCAATAATCTTTTCTAAGTAAAGTATGGTAAAATATCACTCTCTGAGGTATTCAAACAGCTCTCAATTGGTGGACAACTCCCGGTTGCCGAGGAGAGTTCTCGGCAAACATATTAAATTGCTGCCAAGGGTTTATACATTTAACTTTCAAGAACTTAGATTGATGATGGTCATTATTTTCAATACAGTTGTTCATCTATGCAGCAGATTTCCCCCAAAGGGCCAAAGGGCTTAACAAAACCTGAAAGCTGGCCACGAATCACCAAGTGCGCAGGCCCAGGGCCCTGAGCTAGATGCTTCCCTTTGGAGTGACAGGTACCACTGCAGTGAGGCAGGAAGGAGACTCCCTTACCTGGTTAGTCTGCCCTGTGCCAGTATCCACAGGCCCAAAGCAGCCGTGAAAGAACCTGGAAACCTCAGCAGGACAAACCTGCTGCAGGGGACAGCCCAGTCACAACTGGCCACCCCACTCAGTTCCAGTCCAATTTGTCCAGGCTCCAAGAGCTAAGTGCATCGATTCTCCATTCATTTGTTTGCTTTCTCCTCCCCTTAAGAGAGCTGTGGGACATTTTCTGGGCTGCAATCCACTCCCAGAAATGCTGAAGGCCTTCCCCTTAATGGGTAAGTAAAATGGGAGACAGACACGAGTGTATCTTTTAATTGAACTGTGTGAGTTCGGACAAACCACTGAGCCCCTTAGCCCTTCACCTGTAAATACATTGGGCTGGGATAGATCTCTAAGATCCCCATCAACTTAAGAGTCTGCGTTTCTAAAATAACAGAAAAATAAGAATGAAAATAACATGTCAAGGAAATAAGAAATTCTTATTTTATAAACCGTCACCTCATGGTTAGAAGTGTCACAAAGAGAGTGGTTCAAGTCATGATTTCACATGTTTAATTACAAATAAACTCAATTTGATTCCATTCACACTGCCTTCAACTGTGTATGAAAGGTAAAAGATAGCTTACTGGTGATTCAATGTCTTCTAGGAGTAAAACAGAGCAGCGTTCACATTTCAACAGAGTTTGGGCCCGATGCATTATTTTCTTGACAATTTTCTCCAGGTCAGTCTGTTCTTCAAAGAGGTCATTAACCACCTCTAGCAAAGCCTAGGAAAGATGAAATGGATGTATTTAGGTGGATATAGAACTGAAAAAAAGGTCATTTTTTTTCCCTCAAAACTCCATTTAGTCTTTGCTCTAATAAAATATCATAAATAATTTTGTGTGGTAAATTTTAAAAGCGTTTATGATTGGTTTGACATATTTCCATCATTTCATTTTAGAACACACTCTTAACCTGGCAAAATACAACTTGAGAATAGAGCTATTCCATATAACAGGGATCATAGAGTCATTAGCTATAGCCTTTTCTCCCCTTCTACAGTAGTTTTTCTGCAATGAAAGTAGATATACACTCAACATTTTATAAAGAACGAAGCACATTTATTTCAGGAAAGCACAAAGCAGCTCTTCCTCACTATCAGGAAGAAATAGCATCTTGGTCAAACTTGAAACTCATTTTCACTAATGCACACCTCTCACAGAACTCTCAAACAATTACAGAGGTGAATACTAATGAAGGTTCAAAGCCTTCAAAATATATAACTCTCATTAATCCTTCTACATAAGAAGAGGGAATACTACCTCATCCAAAACGTTTTAGGAGAACATTTAGATACTACTGTATATCTCAGGAAAGAAAACACCATTAAAATTTCTGTTAAAACAGCAGAGTGAAAAGCATACAAATTAAAGGACAAAAACCTAAATTCTAACTTGAAAACTATGTACTCATTTAAAAATTAAATCACAATAGCCTGTCATTTTATCTAGCTAAATTAGTTTACAATTTTTGCATTGAAATAATACTTGTTTGGAATTTTTAATAACATGGATATTTCTGGAGATTTAAGAATAGTGGCTTATGTACAGGTGGTAGATATTACGCTTCACTCAGAGAGGAATTAGAAAATGACACAGTCAATGAATTGGCCAGAGGGTGCTTTATGCAAAAGAATTTAATAAGATGTGTGATCTCAAGTCTGACCTCCCACAAAAAGATTTCATGAGTTGTCAAATTCACATCTATTCATCATGGCGCTGACCATCATCCCAGGGACATGACTACTTTTCAGCTTTAATAATGAATTTGATTTGTTCTGAAACCATTTGAAACATGTAAATTTCTTCTCTGAATCCATTCAAGTAGGAAAGCATTTGAATGAGTTAAGACATCCATGAAATGAGTCTAGTTTATGCAGCAATTAAAGAAGGACCAAATATCCTGGGTAGCATTATCTCTAAAGAAAGGCTGAATATGGCTAAGGATCATGTTGCTGTAAGGTCCCAAAGCAAAGACAAACACCAGGAGGTGCAAAAGGTTTTAAGTGAATCCTGACAATTTGGACAGCAAATCTCAGTAAGGGGTCAACGCGTAATAATTTCATGTTCAAATATAAGATTAAAAATGAGACAATTGTCTGAATAAAATTACAAACAAAATTCCCTGTTACTAAGGCAGAAAACATTATTTCCATGATCATCCAGACTATTTCTTCATATAGATCATATTAACTGAACAATTATTTAACTTTTCAGTTGGTTGGGACTGCGTGGAGAAGGCCTCTGGGACCCATATACTCAAGAACACTTATCTCAGAGGAGAAACTAATTGTGCCTTGAGTCTTGCACTAACAAATCACATCACAGTAATTTTATTGTTTCTAATTAAAAATTGCTGGTTTACTAACAAGTGATGAAAGTTTTACAAATAACAACGCAGACTAGCTCCAGAATAGGAGAAAAAGAAGAGAAAATCTCGGATGACATGCAATTCAACAGACACTGGAAGCATTTCCCACAGCTGAACACTCCCTGCCTTTTGATGTCACTTACCTTCCAGGAAGTGAATATCTGCATCGGTCTCTTTCTTCTAGTGACCTTCTTTTGCTCCTGGGCTTATCCTGGACCTCTTTCCTTCTCTTATGTACACGTTCTTCCTTCCCCAGATTAGTCCAGCTAGTCCCCTGGCTTTCAACGCCATCTACATGATGATGGGTCCCAAATCTTAATCTCCAATCTTACATCTCCCCAAAACTTTAGACTCCTTTGTGCCAGCTGCTCCTTGTGCCAGCTGCACAAGCCAACAGTCTCTTTCACTCATTTCTGCCATCAGCCAGCCCTGTAGATTTCACCATTGATTTTGGAGAGAATCTCTCACTTCTCACTGCCCTAGTCCTGGCTGCATTATTTCTTGACTTCAATATAGTCCTCTCCTAATTCTTCTCCCTGCTTTCATACTTCTCTTCCCCTCTCCAGTAAGTTTATTGTGTCCAGGGAAGCCAGAGTGATCTCTTTTAAAAGTAAATCAGGCACAGCTCAAAATCTTCTAATGGCTTACCATGGTACCCAGAATAAAAGACAAAGTCCTTGCTCTGCCCACAGGCCTTTCTCGCATCCGGCCCCTAGCTCATCTCCATCCTCATTTTCTTTTCTTTCATCCTCTCTCTTTCTATTTGCTCTTTATATGCACTGACCAAGCTTTCTCCTGCTCCAGGACCTTTGCACTTGAGATTTCCACTGCCTGGAATACTTTCCCTAGACCTTTGTATGGCTTTTTCCTTCTTTTCATTCAGGTCTCTGGTCATGTATCATCTACTTATAGAAATCTTCTTGATCACTCTCTAAGATAAACATCTCATCCTATGCTTCCAGAACCCTTTATCCCTTTATCTCACTTTAACTCTCTTTATAGCACATATCACAACTTGCCGCTATATTATTTATATTTATTTTCTTGTCTATTATTTATTGCTCCCAGTAGAATAGTGAGTTCCATGAGGGCATGGATTTGGATAGACAGAATCTGAAGAGAACTACACAATCAATATTTGTTGAAAGAGTAAATGAATTGTGCCATACACAAGGATGCAAAGATAAATCCTACATGAAACTTCCCTTAAGGAATTCGTAATGTAGTTGAAGAGGAGAGCCCTCATTAAATGTTATGATACTGTGTGATAGATACCCACAATAGAATAATAGCAGGAGATACAAGGAAAAACAGTACACAAAGAAGGGAAGACTACCCGGAAGGTAGAGGTGGGTCCCGAAGGATGTGCAAGGTAGATGGCAGGGAGGGTGGGGAAAGGAAGAAGACATGAGGCATTGACGACAGAGGGAGGAATGTGGTTAAAGGTATAATACAATGAAACCAACAGATCATTTTCTGGAAGCTGGGAACTATATTGCTGGAGTGCCAGATGAAAGCAGGAGAATGGTAAGACTTGGGGCTAAAGACGAAAAAAGGATCCAGATCAGAGAAAAGGTATATACGGTATTTTTTGTTAAGGATGATGGCTGTAGTCGTCAACTGTGTTCATTTGTTTCTGGAGAAATATTCATAACTCATAATAATACTTAGCAAATGAAGTTGTTAATCAATTTGATGATCAGATTAACTGAGGGTTTCTTTGAACATCATTTTGCTAAATATATTTCTAAATTGTGAAATAATCTTCCTATATTTAAAAGTAGAATGAGTCTAATATAATTTAATCTCTACTTGCTATTTTAGAATTTTTTTGAGCACTGGTTTTCTTTTCTTTTCTTTTTTTTAACTATTTGGTTCTACAACTTAGGAAGGTATACAAGCTCAATCTCTCTAAGTGTGTTTCTTTATAATTCTATGAAAGTCTTTCCATTATTGTTCCAAATATCTTGTGATGCCCTTCCAGAAAAACTTTCAATTCAAAAACAAAATCTAGTAAGTGGGGTAAAATCATGCTTCCTAATGGAACCAAGTTGCAAAAACATCACCAAATTGCATTATCGTTTCAAAGCTACAAGTAAGCAAGAATCTGATGCCTTACAGTATTGATACGAAATTAATTTCTTTTTTAAAAGAAGTTAGTAATATTTCCCCCAAACAACAACAAAGAATTTGAGCTACTGCTTAAGGGTATCTTGGACCATAGCCTTGCAGGATTATACAAATAAAAAAGATTCCTGGGCTATTCAAAGATCTCTGGTGTTTTTAAAAGATATAATGACTCACAGAAACCAGAAAGACAGAGAACATTTAGGATTGTCAGCAACATTTCTTTCTACTCACCCTGCTTCTTTCATATTCTTTCCTTGAGGCAGCAAAGAGCTGAGCATTAGATATGGCGATTCCACAAAAGGGAAGATACATCTGCATGACCTGGGGCAAAGAGAGCATTGAGAACGTTAAAACATAGAAACATTAAAACATCCATCACTGAACTAAAGTCCACATTTCCTGCATATGCCTGATTATAATATTTTCTTTTCAGCCACAGGGATTAAGTATGGAGTTGTTGATAGTAGTATCTTAACTTCTGAAGAGATATTTTCAGAGTTAATTATAAGACGCTGTAATCAAGCTTTAACTGGAGAATTCTCATTTATGAAGACATAAGAGAAGCAACAGATGATGAGGGTCATGATATAGGAACTGTATCTAAAGCATCTTGTATTCCTTCTTTGATAAAAGAAGAATAAATAAGTGGATGAACCATGATATATCTGGAATTTAAGGCATGTTCCCACACTCACATTGGGAGGAGGGTGGGATATAAGTCAATCCCTTTGTTGCAAGGAATATGGTATAGACCATACATATATGGCATACCATTCACGACTGTAGCAGGGATTTCAGCTTGACCCAAGACCTACTGGCTACCAGATTTAAGCACGCCTGTCAGCACGGGCCCAGGGGGAACGCAGGGCCCAGAGAGCTTAGCAGCCTTCTGCAAAAGAGCTCTAAATGTGCCCACTGCTGTGTAGACATAACCGGACACAAACGCAAACTGGAGGGATGCTTCCACAGAAGCCTATTTGAAGAAAGGCTGGGGTGCCTGTGAGCGGAAGAGCTTCTCCTGTGGGAAGAAACACCCAACTGTGATGGGCCTGACCCTAACTACGACTTTCTCATCACAGGGGTGTAGGTGCAGGGATTTTCAGTACTGCCTGACACGCTCACTCAAATTGGGTTCCAGAGAAAGAGCAAGCTCCAAGTAAAAACTGGAGAACAATTTCCCTAACCTCTTCTCAACAAATAGAAACAAGTGGCACTGCTTTGGGTCTTGTCTAAAGCAGAGGGAAAAGGGTATGTTTTCTACCACAGTCCTTCTCTCACACGCGCACACATGCACATGCACAATGGCGCCCTGTGCAGAGGTGCAAAGCGGTGGCAAAACACAGCAGTTCTGGTCATGCCTGGCAGAGGGCAGCGCAGCGCCCACCGGGGGTGAGGGATGAGAGCCAAAGGCCGCCAACTCAGGAGCACTGGTGAGACACCCCTGGGACACCCAGAGCAGAATTATCTGGAATGGAAGGTGATTTTGCAGAGGATTAGATGTAGACATAAGACAAAGGGCCATTCACATTCCCCGTTGTTTCTTTCCTATTAAAATCTTGCTTCAGTTACCTGGGCATGCTTAACTCTGATCTATGATCTCAGAAGGAATTTCAGAGCCCCACAGAAACTGAAGCTATGACCTCACTCTTAAAGAAGAGAGAGAAACAGTGGGATCAGTATTAAGAAGAGGTACAAAAATCAATGAGTTGATTTTTGCAGATCTTTTCAGGATAGAATCCTTCCCTGAATTGTCACATGCTGCCTTCTGGAACTAGACGTTCTGTTAGCCCCTCTTTCCACTTCCTTACTGCTCCCCCTCATGCCTTGGGAAGTCTGCCCGCAAGTCAGCATAAAGCTGTTGACATACAGCTGCCAGATATTCTGCCAGGATTTCCCTGCCTTTAGTCAGAAGGGGACACTTTCAGCATCACCTACACACACAGGAAGCACTTTTCTTGCAGTTCTTTGGTCTTCTTCTGCCATGGAGACAGTGACTATAACGGAGCTAAAAGGAAGAAGGTATGGGGTAGTTATTTTTAACACTCCACCACTTATTTATTGTGTTTATATTTGTCTTCAGGGGCCAAGTTGAACGTGGTTTGTAAGTCAAACAAGCAGGAAGAAGGGAGACTGACCAAAGGAATATGTGAAATGTTTTCTGATACATCATAGGCTTGCTTTATGTCATTTGTAATCCCAATATTTCTTGAGCTCCAGGCATGATGTGTAATTAAAAAGAATCTGAATTTTAAATCAGATGACCTCTGTTCTTTTTGTGGCTTTTCTATGTGAGATTCAACAAGTCCTTTAACCTCTCTGAACCTATTTTCTTATCTATAAAATGCCAGGTTTATGCTTTTTTTTAGTTCTAATATTTGGTGATTCAAATAATGTGAAATATCTCAGTGAGCTGCAATAATCTATTTACTACAGAAAACAAAGAATTCAATAAATATGCTTGCATCTTATTCAAGAAACAATCATTTATAATCATAACTGACGTTGACAAAGCCCTCTGTCAATGTGTCAGGCATGATGTTAAGCATTTTATATGAATTATATCCACTTGATCCTCACAACTACTTATGTTATACCACTAATTCAATTTGTTACATGATAAAACTGAGGCTTCAAAAATGTCAACCCAAAGTAGTTGGGAGATAATTCTCTATGGGTCTCTTATGTCTCTGCATATCTGGCAAACGGAGGCACTGGCTGTTCCTTTCAAGTACATTTGTACAGTGAACAACCTTGGAAAATAAACATAGTGTCTCCATCCAGAGCAAAGAGCAGAATTGTTTACTACTCAGTAAAATATAGATAGCATCTCCCTCTAGGCAGAGATCAGGCAGGCTCACTGTCCATTATAAAAGATTTGGGTTGCTTGCATTTGAGATTCCTCTCCAGTAATGCAATCCACTATGTGTACTGTTACTGGGGTCAGAAAACCAGGACAAATGCTGATGTTCTGACTATTGATTGCTATTGCCGTGAGTAATAAACTGTCCTTCGTCACTGATCCAGGACTCTCATATCTTCTGTCAGCATCCATAAGACTATGGCAGACTAAACTACTAGCTTGCAAGCACAATATAACAGAATCTCAAACCCTTCACATTTAACAGTGGCACCTAGATAGTAATTGGTGAAGCTCTATTTTGAATCCAAACAGCCTAACCCTAAAATCTACCTTCTTAACTTTTACGTTCTCCTGCCTCCCAAAGTAATACATATCTCTAATATCATTGGTATGATGGCCTGGTTAGCTGCAACACAGTAAGACAGACTGCAGGGACTAGAAGGAGATTCTTTTTACTTCGGCTCATTGCTACTTCTGTGTCTGAGTGGTCATAGGAGATTGTAGTTCTGGTAAGGCAGACATAGCCTGGGTTTCCAGAGATAACATGCAACAGTCCTCAGGTGGTAATCTGCCTAGCAGTTGGCCTACGGGAAATCCTAAACAGAGAGTGAACCTCACTGATAGGCATCAGAGTGTGGTGACAAAGGCCAGGGGAGAATATTCAAGTAGAAAGGAAAGAGCAGGGCCCCAGTCTCCAGGTGGGAGTTTAAGGATCAAATTACACTCTTGGTGAGGGAAGGGAGGGAAATGGCAGAAGAAAAGAAGATCCCCATCAGGTAGATCAGGTGTTAAATGTGGATCACACTATTTTAGGGACACAGAGCCATCACAGTAGGGGTTGTGGCAAAGCAGAGCCTACAAGTGAGGTACCCAGGTGTGGTTCCAGTTACAGAGTGGGGAGGAATCCAGAACCTGGAACCAGGCTGTGTTCAATACACTGCCAGAGAAGTCCCAGTGTCAGGCCCAGTCTGAACACATCTATGTTGCCAGGAGCCTAAGAACAGCTCAAGGTCACACTGTCGGTCCATGGCAAATCTCCATCCTCATCCAATTTTGTTTCTGTTAAACTTAATTTTTAGTCTAAAAATTTTTAATTTGCAAATACTTTCCTTAAATAGCGTAAGCTATTCTTTACAAATAGTACAATTCACTATCAAGAAAACGTGTAAGTCAGATTGGTATGATTAGTTCTTTAATCTACCCCACTGTGTCTGACAAAGCACCCCTCAATTCAGTACTGACAGATGAGTGATATTTACTTGTCACAACCTCAGGGAAAGCAACTCTATAATCTTCCTCCATTTTAAATGTCTAATAAATGTCACTTTCATGGAATTCTCTCATATAAATGTAACAAATCCCTCACATCACAATGTAACTGCAATTCTTATTCTTCACTGGAGATGAAAAACAACAACAAAAACTCTGCTAATCTAAACCAATTATGAAGCATTTAACATGGTATTTTGAAAGGCGAAAGAGACTCACTCATGCTGTCTTATTTTGTGTACTCTAATTTATCAAGTTAATGCTTCTATAGCAGCATCCAAACAAAAGCAAATGGCAAAGCTAACATCCTCCTCACTGTACTTGAAATGTACAGATCAGCTCAATTTAATAAGAGTCGCCTGACTGCTTTCTCCTGTCAGGCTTTGGGTTCACAATGCAGCATGTACGATAAATTACATGACACCATTACTACTCTCAAGTTTATCAGGAGTTTTAATTATATTCATGAGATGATTACTAGCCAACTCAAAGTCCTGCTATAGTTTCACCAAAAAAATAGGTTACATTTGAAATTTCAATTTTTCATTAAAGACCTTTAAAGATTCTACCCTAGCTATATTTCCTAATCTACACACTCTGCGTTCCAGTTAAACAGGATGATTCCAGCAATTAATCCCCCCAAATCACCTATATTTCACTATGTCTCTACCATCTGCATCACCTGGAATTCTTTTCCCTTCTACCTTCTACTTCCATCTCTATCAAAATTATAATGATCATTTTAAAATTTGTTATATTCAAGTTATTATTTTAGTTACATACATTTTAAATAATATAAAATAAATTGATTAAAAATCACACTTCTTTTACATTCGCATTTCCTTGAATAGTTTATTTAAACATTTCAGATGCATCATTGTATCAGTGTCTTTGTTATAACTAGAACCAATCTTCAAATCAGTTTTAAATTAAGTTTTACACAATAGTCACCTCCATTAAGTCAACTGAAAGATGTTGTATAGTGAACAGCCTTGAAGATAGAAGTGTCTCCTTCCACAGCAAAGTGAAGAATTGTTTCCTATTCAGTATAATAAAGGTAAAATATCCCTCTGGGGGAGGGGGCAGGCAGGCTCATTGTACATTACAGAGATTTGGTTTCCCTGCATTTGGGGATTCTCTCCTGTAACACAATTCCCTGTGTAATCTGTTAGTACTGAACATTTTATTCCAAGCCATAAGCACACATTCACATATCATTAAGACCATTGTTTTCATTCATTTGTCCTGTTGGGGTATATCTATGACTCCACAACATAGCCATATCTCCGATGATTTAGAAATATTGAGCATTTTTTCATATGTTTATTGGCCATTACTCTATCTTCTTTTGAAAAGCTTCTGTTCATGTCTTTTGCCCACTTTTTAATAGGGTTGCTTGATTGTTTTCTTGCTTATTTGCTTGAGTTCTTTATAGATTCTGGTTATTAGCCCTTTAGTGGATGTATAGCATGTGAATATTTTCTCCCATTTTGTAGGCTGTCTATTTGCTCTGTTTGTTTCCCTGCCTATGCAGAAGCTTTGCTGTGATTGCCTTTGTGCTCTTCTTCATACATTATTTACCTAGGCCAATATCTAGAAGAGTTTTTCCAACATTTTCTTTTAGTCTTATAGTTTCATGCCTTAGGTTTAAGTCTGTTATCCATTGTGAATTAATTTTTGTGAATGGTGAGAGTACAGAGCCCGTTTCAATCTTCTACATGTGGCTATCCAATTTTCCCAGCCCCTTTTATTGAATAAGGATTCTTTTCCCCAGTATATGTTTTTGTCTGCTTTGTCAAATATCAGGCGGCTATATGAGGATGGTTTTTTATCTGGGTTCTGTTCTGATTCACTGGTCTATGTCTCTGTTCTTGTGCCAAAAACATGCTGTTTTGGTTACTATAGTCTTGTAATATAAAGTCTGGTAAAGTAATGCCTCCAGATTTGTTCCTTTTGCTTAAGGTTGCTTTAGCTATTCAGGCTCTTTTCTGGTTCTAAACAAAGTGTAGAAATATTTTTTCTAGATCTGTAAAAATGATGTTGGTATTTTGATGGGGATTGCATTGAATCTGTAAATCACTTTGGGTAAGTGGGATGCATTTCTGTTCATCCTGTTGAGTAGAACCTTGTTGCTTTGTTTTACATCTTGAGCTATTATTTTATATGGGCTCTGATATTTAGCTTTGGGGTAAATTTTACACTAGTGGGTTTCTATTGTGCTGATCAATGTATAATGCAGATCTGAGTATTTCCTGTAGGGCAGGTCTGGTCTTGACAAACTCTATCAGTGTTTGCTTCTCTAAGAAAGTCTTTATTTCTTCTTCATGTAAGAAACTTAGTTTTGCAGTATACAATATTCTATGCTGAACATTATTCTGTTTAAGAAGACTGAACATAGGGCCCCTATCCCTTCTGGATTATAAAGTATCAGTTGAGAAGTCTGCAGTTAGTTTGAGGGGTTTTCTTAGTAAGTTACCTGATGTTTTCACCATACAGCTTACAGGAGTTCCTCTTTCTTGTTAAATTTGGCCAGTATGATGACTATGTGTCATGGAGATTGCCTCTCTGCAATGACTCTCCCAGGTGTTCATTGAACTTCTTATACCTGGAAATCTAAATTTCTACCAGGACCAAGAAAGTTTTCCTCAATTATTCCCTCAAATAGGTCTTCTCATCCCATGTGCTTCCTTCTTCACCCTCATGGATGCCTGTAATTCTTATATTTGGCCTCTTTACATAATACCATATTTCTTGTAGGCTTTGTTCCTTCATCTTAATTTTCTGTTCTTTATCTTTGACTGATTTGTTTAATTTGAAGGTGTTGTCTTTAAGCTCTAAGATTCTTTTTTATTCCTGGTCTAGTCTATTTTTAAGATTTTCCACTGTCTTTTGTGTTTTATTGAATGAATTTTTCATTTCCAGAAGTTCTATTTGATTTTTCTTAATAATTCAATTTCTTTAGTGCATTTTTCATTCATTTCCTAGATTTTTTTTTTATGTGTGTGGTTTGTCTGGGTTGATTTTCCATTATCTCTTGTATTTCATTGAGCTTATTTGTAATCTATATTTGGAATTCTTTATCTGTCATTTTGCTATTCTGAGTTTGGTTGGTATCCATTGCTAGAGAGCTGTTTTTCCCTTTTGGGGGTGTCCTTTCACTATGATTCTTCATACTTCTGGTGGGTTTTTTGTTGATTCCTTTTCATCTGGAGCAGCTGTTACTTGTTATCTTTAGATTTTCTTTTGTTTTGATAATGTCACACCTAGTTTAATCTCTGAGACAGTAGATGGCACTTGTAGGTGAGAATCAACCAACACCCTGTATGATTGAGTCAGTAAATGCTATAAAGGCAGTGCAAATTGACCTCCCTGTCAGTAGGTGGCACTTTCTGGAAGGAACAAGCTGCAATGTTCTTTTGGGGTCCTGTGACTGGTTCTAGTCACTCAGACTAACTACAAGGCACTAATTGGGGTCCACTGATTTGGAACTGGAGGTGTTTTAACATAGCTGTGATTCAGACACCAAACAAACTCTGCAAGTAGAGTAATTTGGAAAATAACATATCAAAGTATGAAAGTAGTCATATTATTCTGATATAATGAAACACTTTTAGAGTTTTTTAGGAATATAATATTAAAAATAATTTCAAAATTAGTTTGGAGTTTTCTAGAGAGGTGGGGTAGAAACAAACTGCTCCACCTACACTTCTTACTGGACTTCAAGTCTCTCAGGGGTTGCTCTCTGCCAATACCTTGCTCCTTCTTATTCTGCTCTGCAACTTCTTCACATGGAGTCTCCTGAAGATTCTGGCACTCTTCCCTCAGTCCCACACGTGATATATGTTTGTCTTTTCTCTTTCATCTTAAACTTCTCCTTCTTGCTGAAAAATTCTGGCATCTGGTGTCTCTGGTCAGCCATTTTGCCTCTCTTCTATTTATGCCCCCTACTACTTTCTGTTTCCCTTATTTTTGTGATTAAACTAGAAATTTTATGGACAACTTGACAAAATCTAAACTTAACATTTTTAGCCTCCTTCCAAATAAGATAAGGAGCTTGGAACAATTTAATATTAATATTACTTTCCTGATAAAGGTGTTACTTTTTTTCTAGTTCTATCTCATTGTGTCACTACATATTGGACATTATTATTCCTAGTTAGTGTTTGTTTATATTTACCCACATGTATACCAATTTTTTCCTAATTCCTTCCATCATCTCCTTCCTTCCTTCCTTCTATGATAGTTTTCTTTCTTTTTGAAGATACCTTTTAGAATATCTGTTAGTGTTGGTGGTAAATACTTTGTTTTGTTTAAAAATATGTTTATTTTGTGACCAATATTACAAGGTAATCTTATTGAGTATGCAATTCTAGGTTTACAGTTATTTTCTGTCATTACTTAGAAGATATTATTCCCCAAATTATGAAGTGCAGTTGATGCTGCTTAAAAGTCAGCTGTCAATCTAATTCTTTGTAGATTATCTCTATGTATCTCTTGTTTCTTTTAGGACCTCTTTATGTCTTTGATAGCCAATTTGTACTTTTCCAAGTCTCTAAGGCTTAATTGAATCAGATTAAATGCTAATGTATATATTAACCAAATATTAGTGTGGACAGAGACAATATTATAACTTCATGACTCATTGCACACTGAAAGAGACTATTAAAAAGGAAATGTTCTACCCTGTGCCATTCATTGGCATGAAAATTCAACACTCTGGGGCCAGACTCAATTTTACTATGGGTACAAGTATGACAACAATCCATAGAGTTTCTAAATAGGTGTGCAGGGGAAGTAGGTAAATACATTTTTGAAAAGAGGGAGTAAAAACATCTGAAGAGCATAGAAATAAAAAGTGAAAAACAAAATATTTTCATCTTTTTTTTCAGTCCCAGTACAACAGATGTCTTATAAAAATAAAAGATATATGTTGCTCTATTTTTCTTTCGGAAGTCCTTCCTTTCCAAAAAGAAAAAAAAAATTACTAATTTGGCTTCACCATCTAGTTTCTGAATGCCAAAAGGTCTAAAAAGCCTTAATGACTAAGAAGCTAATGAGTCTGCACACCCTGTGCAGCACTTTTCAGCTTGAAAGCACTTTATGAACATTGGCTAATTAATCTTTACAACATCCCACTCAGAAAGGGAGTTAAACTGAAAATCATTACGCAGTGTAAAAAAGTCACTTTAGTCCTGAAAACTCATGAAAATATCACTAATAAGCATAAAATCTGAGCTTTGGGCCTTCCATCATTGTACTAAAGATAGACAGTAGGTAGCCAGCCTTTGCAAGCCACAGAGAAAGGCTATTAAAGTCCCACGGTCTGGTCCGGTCCAATGACACATCATTAAAGAATACTAGCGGTCAACACTGGAGATGTGGAGTGGGCGACCTGGGGCCATCCCCTTTATGGACCCCACTCCTGGAAGACAAAACAGCTTGAAGGGTCACAGCTAAATAAATGGGTGACAGAAGGTTTCCCCACCAACAGGCTTTGTGCAGATTCACTCTTAGAGTCACTTCTGCCCTCAGGCTAACTGCAAGACACTAATTGGGGTCCACTGATTTGGAACTGGAGGTGTTTTAACATAGCTGTGATTCAGACACCAAATAAACTCTGCAAGTAGAATAATTTGGAAAATAACATATCAAAATATGAAAGCAGTCATATCATTCTCATATAATGAAACACTTTTAGAGCCTTTTTAGGAATAGAATATTAAAAATAATTTCAAAATTAGTTTGGAGTTTTCTAGAGATTCCAGAGGAAATCCCTGCTTCCAGAGGTATAGTTTTATTCACTGCAATATCGTTTCTGCCCAAATTCAGTAAAGAAAATAGATGGAGCTTTTATTTCAAAAATCAGCATCATAAATGAATCTTGTTATGTTATGCCAAAATATATACTCAGCTGAAGTTTGCCCTTTTCTGTCACTGACGTGCCCTTTTCAAAGAAAACAACCTCTGAAAGATACACAGAAACCTAAAATACCAACTTTGCTTTAAAAATGGCATGGAATAGATAATCCAATTACATACTTTTTGAAATTGTCCAATATTAGAAATAACACTCTTTGAGGAACAGGGTGGGGGACTTCATTAACGAAAGACAAAAGAGAACAAGAGGGAAAATAAAAAGTGTTGCTTTCAGGAGACAGAGTCGAGGACGAGACAATGGAGCAGAGATGTGGAGAGGAGCCCACAAGGAAAGGAAGCCCAGGGTGGGCTCGCACTGGTCCAGATTCAGGGCAGAACACATTAAAAAATACGTACCTTTACAGACTCCCCCTCCTGCCTAGGCACTCTCATCACTCTTCTTCTGTTTTCCCTTCTCAGGACAGGGGGTTATAGGTGCTTCTGCTTCTCTGCCTGGTATTAAGCTGGGGCTATTGGAATGAACACCCTTCTTTCCACTGTTCTCACCCCTCTCCTCCAAGCTAGCATTGGCCAAGATATTCCCAAGAGGCCAACCAAGGACAGACAGGCTGAGTCCAATTCCTGGCAAGTAGCTTAGTAGCATCAACACCTATTCTCTTTGGCTTTTTAGAGGCTCTGGTCTGCTGCCTGCTCAAATCATGCAGGTAGTAAGTCACACCAACCAATCACCTTATTCCTATCTGCCTGCCCTCTACCCCTTACCCCAATACACACACACACACACACACACACACACACACACACACACACATATACATATACAACTTTAGAAAAATAAGCTTCTCATGTCTGGAGATGGTTCTAAATTCCTACTCTCTTAAAGATAGATACTCCATTGAAGGGAAGACCCTGAAGGAATCCATTGCAGGAGCCATGTCTTTCCTAAGATAATTTGTTTTATTCTTTTTAAATTATTATAGGTAAATAATAGTTGTATATCTTTATAGGGTACATGTGATGTTTTGATACAGGCATGCAATGTGAATTGATCAGATCAGGATAATTGGGGCATCCATAACCTCAAGCATTTATCATTTCTTTGTTGTAAGAACATTCCAGTTCCCCTCTTTTAGTTATTTTAAAGTATATCCTAACGTAGCATTGAATACAGTCACTTTGTTGTTCTATCAAATATTGCTCATTCTATCTAACTATATTTTTGCATCCATTATCCATCCTCACTTTATCCTTCCTCCCTGCTATCCTTCCCAGCCTCTGGTAACCATCATTCTACTCTCTGTCTCCATGAGATCAATTGTTTTTAATATTTATCTCCCTCATATGAGCGAGAACATGTGAGATTTGTCTTTCTGTGCTTGGCTTGTTTCACTTAACATAATGTTCTCCAGTTCCATCAACATTATTGCAAATGGTAGGATTTCTTTTTGTGGCTATATAATATTCCATTGTGTATATGTACCACAATTTCTTTGTCCATTCATCTATTGATGAACACTTAGGTTGATTCCATATCTTTGCCTATTGTGAATAGTGCTGCAATAAACATGGGAGTTCAGATATCTTTTTGGTATACTGAATTCCCCTCCTTTGGATATATACCCAGCAGTGGAATTGCTGTTATTGTTTTTTTTCTGATTATAGATTTCAAAAGAAGAAAAAGGACCCATATTTATACCACTCAGAGGTAACCACTATTAACATACTGAAGTACATCATTTAAGTTTTCTTTTCTCTTTCCTTTCACATAAACCCAAGTAGGCCAATCCTATACATAATATTTTATCTGCATTTTCCACACTTTTTATAACCAGCTATCATTTATTATGACCAATTTCTATGATGCAAAACATCCCAGTGTATGGCCAGAAAAAACAAAATTTATAGAGAAAGTAGATTAGTGGTTGCCTGGGCTAGCAGTGATAATAGGATTAACTATAAATCAGCATAGGGGTTCTTATTGGGGGTATGTTCTAAAACTGAATTATGGAGACGGTTGCACCACTCATAAAGTTCTTAAAAATCACAGAATTGTTCACTTGAAATGGGTGAATTTCATTATATGTAAAATATACCTCAATAAAGCTGTTAAAATTATCATAAATATTCCACTCATTATATGGATTAATATAGTTTACTTAGTCAGTCATACACTGTTGGACATTTCAGTTGTTTCCAAATTTGGATTCATAATCCTAGGGTTAAACATCCTTGCAGTTAAATCTTTCTGCATCCCATGACTATTTTCTTAGAATAAAGCCCTAATATTGGGACTATTTTATTCAATATACACTCATATAGCACTTCTCTGTACAATGTAATATTCTAAATGCTTCACTAATATTAATACACTGAGGTATGAGTACCTTTTTAATAACCCCTCACAATACACAACTTTTTACTTTTTGTTAAAACAAACAGTATTAGAAGTGGACAGAGTAAAGTAACTACAGGCCTCCCTTCATTTCCTCTCCTGATACCCATACCTGTCCCAAGAAACAACCCATTAGTTTTTATAGTGCATTCTTCTGGGCTTTTTTATGAACTGCATAAATACAATAACTAATTTTAATAGCATTTGTAAACATAAGCAGGATTGTACTGGTAACTTATTTTCTGTAACTTTATATTCACTTGGCAAAGTATTTTAGAAATCTTTACATGTCTATTCAAAGAGATCTACTTTATTCATCCTAACATCTGCAGGATATTCTAGGAGGTGGCTGTACCCATCAATGGAAATTCAAATTTTTTCCAATTTTTATTTATTACAAATAATGTTTCTGTGAACTTTCTTACAAATATGTCTTTTTGCACCTGGACAATACTACCGTTAGATTCCTAAAAGTGAAATTTTAAGGTTGAAGAGTTTTGTGCATAAAAACATATTAATAGCCACTGCCAAATCGTCTCCAAAAAGGCTCTACCAATTTATACTACCACAGACAGTAATCAGAGTATTCATTTACACCACCCGCCATACAACATTGAGTATTATCATTCTTTTTAAATCATGTCTATTTGACAGATAAAATCAATACTCATTTTTGCATTAACTTAGATTTATTTGATTATCAGTGAGATTGAACACTTTTTTAAATAATTTGTTGGTTATCTATTTTTTAATATGATCTCTTTATGTCTTTTGTTATTGTCTACTGAACATTCATCTATTACTGCTTTGTAAGCACTCTTTATTTTCTAAGAATATTAACCAATTTCTATTTTCATAAATCATGATCTTACCTGATAATCGGCAATTGTCATCTGTTTGATACAGTCCAATAGGCCTGCAAGCTATGATTGCTTTGTCTAAGATGAATAAATATTATGGCTCAGTAAACTTGGCCTACTCCTTCTCATGGTGTGAAGAACTTTTCCAAAAATATCTACCTATATAACTCTGTCAAGGTTATTTTTACAAGACGTTGACCTACATATCTCATCCTACCCATTTATTTCATCTGCCTTTGTAACTCATAGCTCTTGAAAGAAGTTGGTTTGAGCTACAGTTTGATCTGGGCATTCTTGAGGTGTAGCTATTAGGATCATTATGATTCCCTACTTACCAAGCACAGCAGGAAGCTACACTATATGGTAACTCAGTCAAGGCTCAGTACCCTGATGCTAGAAAGATTCTGTTATATCACAATCAATGTACAAACAGAAAATTTCCCCTTAGATGATTTTCTGATGAGAAATACCTAAGCTTTTCTTTAAACCTGAAATCTATTCACACTATTTCTTCCTATTAGTAGCAGGAGCCTTTGTTTTCACCATCTCATTTATTGAGCTCCTTCCTTTTTATAATTCCTGCTTTATAAAGTAGTGGGCATTTATACAGATGGAATCACACAACATGTGGCCTTCGGAGTCTGGCTGCTTTCACTTAGCATACTGTTTTCAAGATTCATCCATTTGTAGTGTGTATTAGTACTTCATTCTTTTTTATTATAAATATTAATAAATAGATTTTTTAGAGCAGGTTTTCAGAAAAATTGAGTGGAAAGTACAGAGATTTCTCATAGATCTCCTTCCCCTGCCCAACATACACAGTTTTCCCTATTATTAATATCTTGCATGAGTGTGGTACATCATTTGTTACAACTGATAAGTCAATACTGATATATTATTATTATTAACTAAAGTCCTGTCTACAGTAGGGTCCACTCTACGTTGCACTTTCCATGGTTTTGACAAATGTATGTATCCACCATTACAGTAACATACAGAATAGTTTACTGCCCTAAAAATCCCTTGTGCTCCACCTACTAGTTCCTCCATCTTTCTCCCCAAATCCCTGGCGACCACTGGTCGTTTTACTAACTCCATAGTTTTGCCTTTTCCATAATGTCACATAATCGGAATTATATAGTATATATCCCTTTCAGACTGACTTCTTTCACTTAGCAATATCCATTTAAGGTAACTCTGTGTCTTTTCATGGCTTGATAGCTCATTTCTTTTTATCAATGATTAATACTCTATTGACTGGATGTACCAATGTTTGTTTATACATTCACCTATTGAAGGATATCTTGGTTGCTTCCAAGTTTTGACAATTATGAATAAAGCTGCTATAAAATTTATGTGCCGATTTTTGTGTGGACATAAGTTTTTAACTCATTTGGGTAAATACCCACGAGTGCAATTGCTGGATTGTATTTTTAGTTTTGCAAGAAACTACCAAACTGTGGTCCAAAGTGGCTGTGCCATTTTGCATCCCTACCAGCAGTGAATGAGAGTTCCTGTTGCTTCATATTCTCACTACCATTTGATATTGTCAGTGTTTTGGATTTTAACCATTTTAATAGGTATGTAGTGATACTTCCGTGTTTTAATTTGTAATTTCCTAATGATATATGATGTTGAGTATCTTTTCATATGTTTATTTGTCATCTATGTGTTTCTTCTTTGATGTAATCTTTTGCCTATTTTTTAAATTGAGTTGTTTATTTGCTTATTATTGAGTTTTAGGAGTCCTTTATATATTTTGTATACCAGTCTTTTATCACATATGTGCTTTGCAAATATTTGTCTCCTAGCCTGTGGCTTGCTCATTCATTACATTATATTTTTGTATAAAGCTTAACCAGATTTTTTATTTCTTCCTATTCTGGTTTCACCAAACTTTAGGATTAACTAAAAATCTGAATAAATTTCCTCATTTACCTTCAACCTTGTCTCAATATAAGTCAGTACAGGAATCCACGACAATATCCCTTTGTCCAGGCCCAGGGGAAAAGGCATGTTTTATCTGTGGAGGTAAGCTCTTTGCTTAGGTTTTAGATTCTTAATCTTTTTGAGGGAACTTGGGGCCTCTCCCCTCTACTGTAATGTTTGGATCCTATGTCTAGATCCTCCCCTCCCCCTTCAAAGGGGAATGTACTTCCTTTCATTTGGTATTGCTGTTTCCATCTTCACTGTGTGACCTACATCTGTGTGGCTTGATATCCTCATTCCCTTGTCATTTGGATTACTGTCTGCAATCTTCAGCTTGTAGTTTGTCTGTGACCATCCAATCACCAGATCACAAAATATATCAGTTATTCTAAGTCCTTATCCTCTTTTCAGCCTTTAACACTTGATCACTAGCTAGATATTAAACTTTGCCTTTCATGTACTACATATTCCTATTTCTCCTTCTGCATTTCTGACACCTGATTCAAGTTATATTCCAAAGTTCAGTCTTTGGCCTTCTAACCCCTCTTTCTACCTTCTTCCTCTAAGGATTTATTTATTTTCACAATATAAGATTACTACAAAATAAAGTGAATTGGCCATGCAAAATTTAACCTTTGAACAAGAGTCAGAAAAGACAACAAACTTAGTACTGCCAGCTACTTAAGACAGCTGAGAAAACTTCCTCCTTCTGCTTACTCATTTCCCGCCACTCTTCTGTCCATTGCTAATTCCTTCTGCCTTTGACTTTACTATCCCATGTCCCCAACCCCACTTTCAATCAATCACCTCTGCTGCCTTAATGACCCAAGATTCGGTCTCTGATCTGGATACAGCTTGAGCTCTGAAAACATTTGCTTCCTCTATCTTATAGTCTAATTTTAGCATTTCTGGTCCTAGATTGAAGTGAACTCTGAATTCAACCATACTCACTAAACAGGTGCTGAAGTCTCTGCCTTTTACCTAAGTCTTCAATAGTTACTTCTGGCACAATTCTCAGAGTTGGCTTTCTGATGCTGACCTTTTCTCTGTGCTCTAGCTCCACATCACCAGGTGCCTACAGGACATTTCAACTAGAAGGTGCTCATACTACCTCAAATTCAGTATTCCAAAACCAAGTTTATTATTTCGATCTCCCATCCTCCCAAAGAAAGAAGGCTTCCTTCTCCAAAATGTCTTATAATGGATATTAATGTTCAAATGAACCATTAATGTTCAAGTCATCCAATTCCAAACTGTTGGAGCCATCTTTGATTGTTATCCGTATAGGCATAAGCGAGTCATAGCAATCCAGCAGCTTCTGAAACTTCCATCTCTGTCTTTTAAGGTCCCCTGGCCTAGCACTGACATCCCTCACTATCTATGGTAACAGTCCCCTCATCTCTCACCACTACTGCAACAGTAGCCAAGATCTTCTCAAACTTTCAATGTGATAAGAATCCACTAACTTTTGTTTCCTATCCAGAAAAGACATAAATTTAAACAAACTGATTATCCTTCCCAATGTACCCTGTTGTCATAATTTTTTAAATGTAAGAAATAATATAAATGTCCTACACATATTAAAAACTAGATTTTTTTCAAGCTACATTAGTGTGAGCATTTTTATATCACATATACTATTTTTAAAAATCTCATTAGAAGCTCATCAGAAAGTATCTCTGATATTTAAGACTATGGCTTACTATTTTATAGATGCTTGGTGAAGATATGCAATAATCTCAGGAAAAATAGTGAGGAAATATAAAATTATATTTAAAGAAACTCATGAGAGCCAGAGGGGATTCTTCTGCTTATATATCTTTTTTTTTTTTCATTTTCCCTAAACAATTCATCATCCAAATGCAACACCAATGACATGGATAATAAACCATACTATTTTTAATTTCTAGTAATATTCTCCAGTGGAGTTTAAAACAGAGAGGATATGAAAATATGCTTAGAGCATTAATATTTAATTAATGTAATAGTACCCCAAAATGAATATTTTAACTGTAAAAGTCTTGGTCAGATTCATAAGTTGTGTCTATGCAACTAAAACACAAAAATCATATCTAGTAAATTCAGGGTAATCTTAATGCATAGACCTGAAGACAAAGAGAGCTTTAAAGTTAAGCCTAACAACCAAGAGAACTTTGTGAAGGGCCCATCAATCATTTATTACCAGATTAGAGAATCAATCTAAAAGGCAAAGGGGAAACTGTGTACATGATTCATCAGTAATTCAGCAAGATTTCTCATTCAGTGTCTTAGAGTAGTTCAGCTCACAAACTAAGAAGGTATCTTCAAAGCCAAAATGCTTTATATTGTCTGCATTCACACTTTCCACTTTTCACCCCTACTCATTCTCATCCTTTCTTTTAGGTGCTGTTTCTCTTCCTGGTTCAAATACTTATCTTAAGAGCTCAATTACATACAGAGCAAGCAAAAATAACAAAAACATAAGCCTGAAGAGAGCAGAAGGAAAGAACTCATAAAAATAAAAGCAGAAAATAATAAATGAAGAAACAGCCAGTAAAATTGATAAATAAATCCAGAAATGGCTCATGTAGGGAAAAACAATAAGAAAAATAAATAGTTTAAACAGAGGGGGAAAATCCCATAAATATACTAAAACAGAAGTGATAAAGAAAATTTAATCATAGCTATAGAAGAAAATTAAAGGAACTATAATACTTTCTTTCATAACTCTAAGCTTATGTATTTGCAAATCTTATGTAAACTTGTGAATTTTAAACAAAATAGAAATTGACAAAATTGGGTCAAAAAGAATGATAAAATCTGAGTAAAACAATCACCACAAACATGATAGAGTTGTAAAGAAGGAGGGGGGACATGGGCAATATACGGAACCTTAACATTTGTACCCCCATAAATATGCATGCTGAAATAAAAAAAAAAAAGAAAGAAAAGAAAAAGAAAAAGAAAAAGAAAAAAGAAAAGGAAAGGAAAAGAAACCTCAAAAAAAAAAAAAAAAAAGTAAAAGAAAAGAAAATTCTCAGGAAATATGCCAGGTCCAGACGGCTTTATAGGCAAATTCTCTCAAACTTTCAAGAACAAGGAAATTCCTACGCTATTTCAAAGTACTCCAGAATCCAGAGAAGGAAAACATTCACATATTTTTTGAAGATGCAATAATCCTGATAGCACATTCTGATACAAATAACGCAAAAATTAAACCTAGAAAATAAGTCCTTTATGAAAATAGATAAGATTCTAAATAAAAATATTAGAAGATTTTTATTTGTATGTTGGGATGTTGAATTTAGACAAATATAAAAAAATAGAACATAATCAGAATATCTATTTAAAATAAACTGATGATGGTTCAATTTTTCAAAACTTTTATAAACTTTCATATTAACTTGTAAAGGAAACAAATATGATCATTTTAATATTCTAAAAAGTCATTTGATAAAATCTAATACTCAATGGCTATGAAACTTTTATAAGTTATAATGTATATTAAAGAATAGTTTTTAAATGGAAAAACATTTTTCAAAATGAAAGGACATTGAATCAATATTAAAAACATATGAATTATCTCTCTAAATGAATGTGTAAATTTTACTCTAGTGAAAACTGGAATAATGCTTTTGGAACTTGAAAAGAAAAAGTAATTCTAAAATTCAAATAGAATGAAAAGTGTACAACAATACCCAACATTAAAAGAAATAAGAGAAATAAGGAGAATCTATTGTGAGGCTATGATGATCAAAATATAATAGTATTCCATTGTATACATATACCAAAAAAGAAAAAAAAAAAAAAGAAAAAAAAATATAATAGTAATAGAGACACAATAATCACATGACTTAATGGAACAAAAGCCCAGAACAAAGTATATGACATAATTTACTATGTGACAAATGTCACATTCCTCAGAAAAGGATGGTTTTAGTCAACAAATAGTGTTGGGACATATAGTTCAGTATTTGGAAAAAACTAAAAATTAGAAAATCTTTTTTTAAAATTCTCAGGAAGATTAAAAATAGGATAAAAACTATAACTATAAAAGTCATGAGGAAATATTGCAAACATTTATATGTTTCTTAGTTGTAAAAGCTCTTTCCAATCAATCACACCCTAAATGTGGAAATTATATGAAAGACTTTTAATACATTTGAAATGGAAAACACCTATATCTCAAGATATAAAATAAATAAAATTAAAAGGCAAAACAAACTGGGAAAAATCATTTGGAATGTTTATGAAAATAGTGAATACCCTAAACAGGGAAAGAATTCTCTGAAATCAATCAGAAAAAAAACTACCTCATGAAAAAGGTCAAAGACATAAACAGGCAGATTTAAAAATTTTTTTTTTAAATCTGAAAAAACATATTTAAAAAGTTCAGTATTAGTTATCAAAGAACTATAAATTAAAATAACAATGAGTTATCACATTTCTCCTACTATATTGACAAATATTATCATTAAAATGAATGGTTAATAATAATGTAGGGAAACAGATATTCTCATATACCTCTAAAGAGAGATTAATTGGTGCAGCATTTCTGAAGAACAGTTTTGCAAAATTTATGAAATGTCTTTAAAAAGTACAAGCCCTTTTTCCATACAATTCCATTCTTAGAAATTATCTTAAGAAAATAATCGGACAAGTTTATTTGCATGTGCTCACGTCTTAACAAGGGACAAAATCAGGTTTCATAGGCCTAAATCTTATACTTTTAGGGGGGGAGTACTTTTAGAAAAAACTTACAAAGTTATACAAAGAAATTAGTTATAAAAACTCATTTAGAATGAGGAAAGAAATCATAACACACTACAAATTTCTTAAAATTGACAATAACCCAAACATCACAACATCCAGCAAAATATCATATTTATACTAATTTTTCTAAATTTTTGACAGCATGCATTTTGATTTCCTCTGCATGTAACTATAATTTTAAATACAATTTTCCTATAGATATACAGAAAAATAAGTCGGTCTTCTCTAGCATAGCCAATTAAAATTCATTTTATATTATTGATGATTGGGAGGCATAATACATACAACTTCACCCAGAGACACATTTTCTACTTTTAGTATTAGTACGGGTTTGTGCCTACAAATGCAGGAATTCTGATAAATTATATTTTGCATAATTCCTACCTAAAAGCAATAAAGAAAAGAAAGCATGATGTGTTTATCATTGTACATGCTGCATTGAGTATACTCCTGATATGAGAGAGATTCTGTTTTGATTAGGCATCTCTGAAAACTACATGTTACACATCTGATGATTGGAAGAATTTTCCATAAACTAGCTTCTCTGGCTCCATGCATTTCAAGTCTCAGTTCTCCTTCACTATGCATATTCTTGCAGGGCTACATGCTATAGAACACATTCGTATCAAAATGTGACCACTGGCCTTGTACTTTTGTACTAAGATGCTAACTGAGCTGGGATAGTGGGTTAAAGAGTATTCAGGAGAGCTATTTGTTCCTACAGCATAAGACTAGCAAAAATTTAACTCTACACAAAAGGAATTGAAAACCATATCAATTTATCCTACTAAACTAAAACTATTATAACAGTATTCCCAACTTGCCTTCTTCCCTAACTGCATCTCAAAAATGCCTGTGGTCCCTCTAACTACACCTGATGAATGGGGAAGTATGACAGATAGGATGTTGAAAGGGAAAAAGAAAGTTGTTTCAAGTGAATACCATTAAAATATTTTACTTTTGCTAACTTTACAAAACTTTGCTCCTTTTCATGTTCTTTTGTAGAATTATTACTTTTTTTCCAACTGACTGTTACTTTTTAGAGTTCCTCGAGACTTGATTCTGGGACTTTTTATCTCACTCTCTTCTGTTTCTAGGAAATCTTATCCACAACACTGGGTTAAATTACCATCTACCTAAGACTGTCAAATTTATATTTCTTACCCAGATTAAGCCCAAGATCCATGCATATCCAATAGCTTACTCAGTATTTTCACTTACATGTCTCAAAAGCCTCTCAAATACTTTATATGTAAGACAGAACATACAATTAAAAATCCTCGACAACTTATTTCCTTTCCAAGAGTAATACGGTATCTTAGGGAAGGCACCATCTTTCCAATAAGGGCTAAACTCAAAAACCTAGAGCCATGTCCCGTACCCCATTATCGAGTCCTATTGATTCTACCTATTAGATATCCCTCAACACTGTCTGCTTCTTTTAATCATCACTTCTGACTTCCTCACCTCCACCCCAGTGCAAGCTATCCTTATGGCTCTTCCATGGCTTCCTACTGCTTATAGGACCTGACATTCAAAGCCCTCCACAATCTGTTCCCAACATGCAGTACTCTTTTCTAGACTCATCTTCCAGCACTCATCTCTCTCTACTTTCCTCGTATCCTAACCTCAATAGATTATTCATTCCTATGTACAATTAAGTTTTATACCTTCTTTGTTCATTATAATTCCCTTTTTCTAGAATGTTCTTGTCTACTTTGTCCATCTGTCAAACTCTACTTATTTCACAATACCCAGTTTGAATATCATCTTGACAGAATCATTCTGGACTTTTCCTCCCCACAAGTGCTGCCAGCCTGGGCTCTCTCACAGCCACCCAAGTCTCCTGCCTCCATTTTGGATGGCCGCTCCCTCCTTCCCAAGAGCGATGTGCACCAGCCCACAGGGTCTCGGCCCCAAGACCTGTTTGTCTGTTTGCCCGTCAAGAAGAGTGCACATTCTCTGGGGGTTCAGAGACCATACTTAGAGAGACCATTTTTTAGTTCACTGAGAATCTCCATTTGCTGGGCAAAATACTCAGTAACACTGATTGGATGTCAGTAAGATCAGAACTAAACGAATATTTATTATCTGCATGAACCTTGAGAAATGAAGACTACTGTACTCTAAGTAACTGTATGTTAAAAGTTTTGGTTTTTTTTAAAGCCTGTGTCAGTATTTTAAAGCCTGCTAGGATGAACATGAAGCTTCCTTTATACAAGGACAAGATTTCTTGTTCCAGTTCACATTTTCTGTGAGGTGGCTTCTGCGGTTCACCTTCCCTTTCTTTTAACATTTGTATGCTTGATGTTTTCTTGGGTTTCTTTTACACTTTACCTCAATTAAATTCAGGAGGTTGTGTGTGGGTGAATGTGAGGGTGTGGGAAGAGAGAGTTAATTTCGTGGTTGAATAAATTCCTCTTAGAACGTTATAAAGCTCCCCACCCCAGTCTCACATCAAGCTCTCTGCACAGAAATCACAGAGCACAGTGTCGCTTTTCTTCCAGTCTGCTCCTAGGAGGGGATCTAAAGGCAGCAATAAGGTCTGTAAATAGGTAACTGCTATTTGAGCAATAATCCTACCTTTGTACAAGTTATGTACTTAAAAAACCAGAGTTCCAGGATAAATATGATTATAATAAACAAAAATACACTCCCTGACAAGAAACAGAAATGAATCACCATTTATAAGTTTGATAGAGTAAGTGTGGGCTGCTCACTTTGTCAGAGTCTGTATGTGATTTGGCAGTTGATGTTTTACATTTCTCACTGCTCAATTTAAAGCTTATTCTTTGAAGTTTAAATTGATCAATTAATTACTTGCAATTAAACAGCTCTCATGTCATTATATATTTGTACTGCTAGTCATAAAGTGACTAGCGTTTCTGAAGCTATTTTTTTTCTGATAAATTCACGACTGATTTACTCTTTAAACAAGTTCCCTCAGTGCATGCAGTAGACAGCCCATACATGCTCATAAATTGAAAAGGTTTGGCTTGGCTGCAGGCAAGCAGGTGTTAGCAGCTGCACCATGTCTACTTTGCCAATAATCAACAGCCGTATCCGATACCTGGGTGAGTAGTCAACGAACTAGATAAGGATCAGGAGAGAGAAAAAATAATCTTGGCATTGAGTCCCAGTACCCATTTTGGGGAAGCCCAGGTCAAAGGCCAAAGCAGCCATCAGAGTTAAAATAGAATACTGAATAACTACCAGTCTCTGGGGCCTGAGCCTCCTCCATCTGGAAATAAGTTGCAGAGAAGAGTAGAAAGGATAGGAAATATCACCCCACAGTGGTCATAGGGACATGCACTGTGTAGGGGAGCCGAGCCATGGACTTGGCCAAGGGCAGAGAAACTAGAGAGAGCCATCCCCTAATGCAAGGCCCAGAGTCATCTGGGAAGTCCCCGGCAAAACACAAACGCTGGTCTCTTGGATTAGCATACCCTGAATAATGAAGAGGATTCATGAGCCAACTGGGACCCTCTAAGGATCCGCAGAGGATTGTGGGGCACCTGGAGTCTCAGCTGGTCTCTGAACCTTAACTGAAAATCCCCCAGAACTTTCACAGCAAGGGAGTCTTGCACAGTGGCTCCTTCACCACGATGATCACTTCCCGCTGAGACTCACATTCAGACACCAGCTAATCCACTGATTCCCCCACTTTTCACCATCAAGATCACCTTTGGTATTTTTTCCTTATCGATACTATGTTTTTTATTTTTTTCCCCAGCATATTATGGGGGTACAAATGTTAAGGTTACGTATATTGCCCTTGCCTCCCCTCCCCCCTTGAGCCAGAGCTTCTAGTGTGTCCAATCTCCATCTATATCTGATTTTCTTTTATTGTTAATGTTCTATTTTATTTATTTAATTCATTTTTAATTGACAAATAAAAGTTGTGTATATTTATCATGTACATATTGTTTTGAAATGTGTATACATTGTGGAACAGCTAAATTGAGCTGACATATGCATTATCTCACACATGTATCATCTTTTTGTGGTGAGAACATGTAAAATCTACTCTTAGGAATTTTCAAGAATACTATACGTCATTAATAACTATAGCCACTACATTATACAACAGATCTCTTAGACTTATCTCTTTTAACTAAAATTTTGTATTTTTTAACCAACATCTCCCCAACCCTACTCTATGTCTAAATTTGCTATTATTAAGTAATGATTTGTTTCTTTCTTGTTAGAAAAAATTTATCAGAAACATATATAGTGTCAATCAGGGCTTCTGATAAGAATATTGATAAAATTTCTACCAAAAGCATACAAAAGAAATAACCTTGTTTTATTTATCTTGTGCTGGTTAAGCATGTTGTCTCTGTTAGTCTTTTTAAATTATTTACATTATTCATGGACCCTTACCTCTTACTAACCACTTACCAACATCCCAACTCTTACCAACACTGGGCCTTCTCAGACTGCAAGGGATTAGGAGTCCCTGTGTTGGAAATTGGAAATTGCTGGGTAAATACTACAAACTTGCTTAGGTCTGGAAAATAGAGTAGTTTAGCTGTAGTGAATGTCATTGTGAGTCATCATTTTACTGTGTTAATCTAGGTATAAAATTTTCAAGGTAGTACTTTTGCATTTAGTGCAAAGATTGGTCACCTCAATTGACATGTCAGTGCATAGGTGCATTTGTTCCAAGGCATGACACAACAAATCACAAGGAGTACCCAAAAGCCCACACAAACCAACTGCTCCTCTGCTTCTTGCTACTCAGGGAAGCCCCCTGGCCTTATCCCTGCCAGCCTGAGGCCATGTCTTGAGGTCCTTGAGGAAGCAGCAAGCAGAGCTGTGAGGGGCAGCTATTCAGGGAAGGCCGGTGGATAAGCTTCAGATGTGGAGCCAGAATATCTAGATGTGAGGCCTGGCCCTGACTGTCACACCACCAGAACCAGCCCAGACATTAAGCAAAACAATTAACATCAGACAAAAGGGAGTAATGAGGGTCTCAGTGACACCCCGGCCCCCCTGCCCTGCCTGTGTGCGGGAGATGTCAGAAAGACCAAAATACCAGATCAGCTCTCAACTTGGTCCATGTGGTGTCTAGAAACATGCAATCACTTGTCAACATACTTGTCTCTCCTTTCTATAATTTTACTTTATTTTCTTCCTGGCACTATTTTGGGAAATTCAGTATCTTCTGCAGACATCTATGTATTTATCTGAACCTACTGTCATAGGGAACCATAGAAAAAGACAGGCAGGATGTTATTTGGGAGTATAGGTATCGACAGACAGAAAAAAGGGAAGTGCCCGTTTTACTTGGCAGAGTGAAGTTTGAAAAACAGTGAGTCTTGAGCCATAATAAAGAATGTTCTTTTATTATTTTTTTCTTGCTGTCCCAGAGCATACTGCTAATGTTTTCCATGGCTGGTCTATTTTGAGCTTGGTTGTATTTCAGTATTTGTGTGACAGTGTCAGAGTTGCAGCCTGTCATTTCACATTCTGCTAGTGACACCAGATCTATTTTTCATTCAGGTTCTAGAAAAAGCTGTTGCTCTAATTTCATTGTTTGGAGCCACAGACAGAAAGCCACTGCTTGCCCTTGGTGCAGTTCAAGCAAAGCATCTTGTAACTCACTCCTTAATCACTTCTGAACCGCGCACAATCTTCCCCAATCGAAAAAATGCTGAGGACAGGTCCCTGAAGGCTCCCCTCACAGAGGCATCACCACAGACAGGTGGGTAGTTGAAAAGTGCCTTGGATTGGAATTTATTTATTCCCAGGGCTTTAAAAATGAAGGGATACTTTTATTAAATTTTAAAAATATTTTGCAGATCCTTTGATACTCCTGAGAACTGTAATTTTCTGAGAGTTTGGGCTGGTGGGGGACCGTGGGGGCAAATTACCACGTCCCTCAAATATTTGTGAGGCATCTCTTTACAATTTCTGCAGAGGGAAGTTGTGCATGCTTTCACAGCACTTTAATTAAAGTGATCATACATCAGAATTTGCTTGGAGAGACCTGGCTTATGCCTGTTGATCCGTCTTCATTCAGGGGCAGTTGGTAGGTCACTCTACCTCTAGTGCACTTAGTTATAAATGTCAACCCCGAGGGAGACATGAAAGACACACAACTGATTAAACACGGAAATTTAATAATAAAGCGAGAGCCTTATTGGCAAGAGGGTGTGGCTCTTTTCTTGTGAAATCTACCCAGTAGGATATCTGAAGTTGCTTTCTCTCTTTTCTTTCCAAAAAGCTGCAATGGGATGAACAAGAAGAACACTTTAACTTTGCCTTCAGCTCCAAGGTGAAGAGAAGATCCCATATACCCCAGACAGGAAGCAGATTCATCTGTCACCCAATACAAAAGATGCTCCCAGGAAATAGAAAAGCTATAGATTTTATTCTCTAAAGAGGAGCCCCAACCAGCCAAAAGACATTGGCATAACCACTAGGTGCAATGAAAAAGAAAGTACATATCATATGAAGACAAGCAGAAATTACTAATGGCGAGAATTCGCAGCCTTTTTCTTTGGCCTGCAGCCTTACGGCTACAAAAGGAAGAAGGGGTTACTTACTAGGAGAGACTGAAAACTTTAGAGTGGAAAAGGAAAGAATGGCCATTAGGATAAAAATGAATGAGTGTAGGAGGTGGGAAGGGAGGAGGGAATGGTACCACCACCTGGGTTTAGAGTTGTTGAATGCGTGGGAGTTTGGGGGACGTATCGCAGCATGCCTCTGAAAGTAGTAACAGAAATCTGAGCTAAA
Organism: Microcebus murinus; assembly: GCF_040939455.1. NCBI lineage: Eukaryota > Metazoa > Chordata > Mammalia > Primates > Cheirogaleidae > Microcebus > Microcebus murinus. Next base: position 55,392,827 of record NC_134111.1, read on the forward strand.
AGGGGCTTTTAAAAAATGGAAGACTTATCGTCACAGTAATTCCCCAAAGTAATTCCACAGTAAGGAGGCAGAGTGGGTCGATTCAGATCCCACGGCTGTTTGAGGACGGCCATCCTGCTGCTCCGCCATCCATGCCAAACTGAAGACGTGTTGTTCTCAGCAGGCTGGGCCTGCTTCCCTCCCGTCCCAGCAGGAGCAGCTCAGTTTCTTCCAGTCCTCTTTCTAATGAGCGAGGAAAATCCTCCTCAGAAGCTTCCCAGCAGACACCCTCTCACATCTCATTGGCCTGGCTAGAATTGCATTTTATACTCATGCTTAAACCATCCCCTGGCAAGGAAAATAGGACCACCATATGGCCTAGGCCAACCACAATTCACCTGCCTGGAGCTCAGGATGAGGCTCCCCTACCCTGAAACCCCTGGCAGTAAGGTAGACGGCCGATTCCTGTAGAAAGGAGGAGGAAGAAGTGTTTGGTATGTGTTATGGGCTGAATCGTGTCCCCTCGGGATTCGTATGTTGGAGTTCCTAACCGCCAGAACCTCGGAACGCAATTAGATTTGGTCTTCAAAGTGATAATTAACATGAAATGAGGTCATCTGGGTGGACTGTAATCCAATATGACTGGTGTCCTTAGAAGAAGAGGCAATTAGGACACAGGTGGGTACAGAGGGAAGACAGTGTGAAGGCACTGGGAGAAGACGGCCGCTCGACATGCCAGGGAGAGAGGCCTCAGAGGAAACAACACTGATGACACCTTGATCTTGGACTTCTATCCTCTAAAACTGCGAGGAAATAAATTTCTGTTGTTTAAGCCACCCAGTTCATGGTATTTTGTTATTCCAGCCCTAGCAAACTAACATAGTATACAACCAGAAATATCTATAAGAGAAGAGATAGGAGCTGGGAAAGGATTTTAAAGATGTTTCCCTAATCTAAACATTGTATGTCAATACCTGCTAACATCACAAAAAGAGAGGCAACCAGACATTATGTGCCTCCTGGCAGAAGTATACTACACAACAACTAATACGGCAATGTTGCAAAAGAAAGATCAAAAGAGAGACAAAGAAAGGAAAATTGAATCTGAATTTAGTCAAGGCACTAGATCCAACACCAATTTACAGAAATAGACAGGGCAGAGGAACACCTTAGCTACTGGAATGCAATCAACAAAATCCACACCGTGGGAAACTTTATAGGACAAACATCCTGGGATTGAGGGACTTTCCAAGACATGGGACTTTCAGTGCTCACACAGGGAAAGTCCTGTGCAAACCAGAACAAGTTGGTTACCTTAGCTCTGTCTTCAACAAACAAATTGCAAGAGAAAAAAAAGAGATGAAGAAGGAAATGATCCTTTAAAAATATTTAAAGATAAATCAGCCAATCATAATATGTAGATCTTATTCTGAACAAATAAATGAACTGTTAAAAATTTTTATGAAGCAACTAAAGTATTGCTAATTGTTTAGTGTGAAAATAGTATTTTTATGTTCTTTTAAAAGTAATCCTCTTTTAGAGATATATAATTGAAATATTTATGGATAAAACTGAATTATGTTTGAAAGTTGCTTCAGAGTAAGATGAAACAGGATTGCCCAGAAGTAGATGGCTGTGAAACTGGGTGAGGAATTTATTATACTAGTCTGTCTAATCTGTACAAGTTTGAAGCTTTCTATAATTTATATTAAAAATGGTACCTTTTAAAGATTTTTTTCAATATATTAAGAATATACTCTCCAATTTGTTGTGTTTTTTTTTTTCAGAGACTGAATAAGTATCTGAATTAAGTGTAATCACCTATTTCTTGCTGAGCTTTTTCTTTGAAGACATCTGGGCCAAAAAGCAGCACTGATGATATTGTAATTATATTTGAAAAAGCTCATGAAATGATAATCAGGACAGAATACAGTTCTGGGAACTGATGTTATATTATCTATTCCAGAATAGCTTAACTAAGAAGGTAAGATTTCAGCAGCTGCTTGAATGAAGGATGCAAGTCTTGTTTATAACAATTTGCCTTCCTATTAGCCCACTGTGCTCCTAAATAACACCATTATCAGTTTCATTTAGAAAACAAACATTCTGGTACAAGATTAAAACATTAATTATTAAAATACAGGCAATTCTCTTTGCAAATAATAGTCATCAATAAATCATCCTAAAGTGTGTTCTGCATGATATTAATAGCTGTCATAGGATAAGAGTTCTGTCAAATAAGTTTAGGAATCACTAAGTTAAACAAAATCCTGGGCAGTACTTTTCATATCTTGCTCAGACAAATATGCACTGTGAACCTCTAAGAAGGACATCATCTAGCCTCTATCTTGCAGATTCTAAAAGAAATGGTGCTTCATGGCACACATACTGGGAAGCATGGACTTGTTTCTGAGATTATGTATTTCTTAGCTAAGTCAAAGTTAGCTTGACATGACCATGTTTCAGATCAGACCAATCTAGACAAAGTATTGAAGGAGAGTATGTAGTAAAAATTAGCACCAGACAGGGAGAAGGTGAGGGCTCTTAATCTTCTGCACAACTCCCAGCTGAACTCCAGGTAATAAGAGCTCCTTTCTCACCTTTCCTGCTAGCACTTGTTCAATCCCTGCTCCAAGCCAAATACTCTGCTAAGTGTTTGGAATTATTAAAATTGGGATTAAATTATCTCATTTAATCCTCGTCGCAATCTTCTGATTTAGGTATCACTAACTCATTTTGACAGACTAGGAAACTGTTCTTTGAAGACATCAAGCAGTTTGCACTAAGCCTTCCACCAGTAAGTGGCAAAGCTGAGATTCCATCAGATTCAACCTCATGTTTTTTCTAACTCTGCTATCTGAGGATGCCCCACCAGTTAAATTCCTAACCCCTCAAACCTCACTTTGCCTCAACCCTCCCTACCTCCTCCCACCCACCCCCATTTTCCTAGTCCAAGTGTTTATACAGCAGCATGGCAGTTTTTCCTGGAATGATTGAAGTATCAAGATCCAGATATTTTTTCCCAAAATACTGAGTGCTCTGAATCATTATGATTACCCAACCTGCCCGTGGTAATTTAAAAAGCACTCTAACGCACATTTCATTCTCTCTACAAAGAGATCTGGAACACGGAACGCCCTGCCAGCTCAGCCAAATGGGGTTGTGGAATTACCTTTATTTGCCCTGGTTGCACCAGCTGTCCTCTCCCTCCTCTCCTCTCCGGCTGCTGCGTGGTTATTTGGTGGGGCAGGGATTGGGAGATGAGGAAAAGTAGCATGTTCGACTTTAAGGAAGGCGTTAGTTTACAGCAGTCAGCACTTCGAAGGAGCAGGAACGGGATCCAGAGAGTTCTTTATCCAGAACTTCCAAACATTTCCCCCTGTGGCAGAAGCCCTGAGTAACTTTGTAGCCACACTCCTGGAGGACATTTTAGGCATGTGGTTTATAGGCTTATATGCAGTATAAATGGACCTTAAAGATCATATTCTAATCCATCTAGGCCAGATGAGCTCAGAGAATTTCACTGACAAAAGCAAGGCTACTGAGGCTCTGGAGCAGGACTCCATGCTCCCATTCCAGTTCTTCTGTAATGAGGGCCTTCTTTTGCTGTATTAATGATTTTCTATAAGAAATGCAATTGTTTGGCCGGGCGCGGTGGCTCACGCCTGTAATCCCAGCACTCTAGGAGGCTGAGGCGGGCGGATTGCTCAAGGTCAGGAGTTTGAAACCAGCCTGAAGAGCAAGACCCCGTCTCTACTATAAATAAAAAGAAATTAATTGGGCAACTAATATATATAGAAAAATTAGCTGGGCATGGCGGCACATGCCTGTAGTCCCAGCTACTCGGGGGGCTGAGGCAGTAGGATTGCTTGAGCCCAGGAGTTTGAGGTTGCTGTGAGCTAGGCTGACACCATGGCACTCACTCTAGCCTGGGCAACAAAGCAAGACTCTGTCTCAAAAAAAAAAAAAAAAAAAAAAAAAAAGAAATGCAATTGTTTAAAACATGTTCGTCTATGTTAGAATATAGCCTTGTGACATAATAGTTATGAGGACAGGCTTTTCAGCCAGACTGCTGAGGATGGAATTCTGGCTTCATCATTCCCTCACTCTGTGACCTTGGACAAATGTCTTAACCTCTCTGAATCTCAATTTCCTGACCTGTGAAATTGGGATAATAAATTCTACCTCATGGAATTATTGTGAAAATGAAATGAGATTAACCATGTAAAGGATTTAGAACAGGACCTGGCACCTAATAAGTGTCCAATAAATGATTAGCTATTAGTCCTTACACCAGTCATTGGAGCCATTATTTTTTAGATTTTTTAATTGTAGTAAAAACACATGAGATTTACCATCTTAACTGTTTTTGAGCATATAGTTAAGTAGTTTTTAGTATATTCACATTGTTGTACAACAGGTCTCTAGAACTCTTACATCCTACAAAACTGAAAACTTTATACTTATTAAACAATTCCCCATTTCCCTCTCCCCCCAAACCCTGGCAATAACCCTTCTACTTTCGGTTTCTATGAGTTTGACTACGTTAGATACCTCATATAAGTGGGATCATACAGTATTTTTGTGACTGGCTCTTTCATTTAGCATAATGCTCTCAAGGCTCATCCTTGTCATAGTATGTGACAGGATTTCTGTCCTTTTTAAGGCTGAAAAAAATTTCATTGTATGTGCATGCCATATGTTGCTTTTCTATTCATACATAATGAACATTTGGATGGCTTTCACCTCTTGCTTATTGTGAAGAATGTTGCTATGAACATGAATGTACAAATATCTCTTCAAGACTCTGCTCTCAATTCTTTTGGACATATACCCCAAAGTGGATTGCTGGATTATATGGTACTTCTATTTTTAACTTTTTGAGGACCCACCATACAGTTTTCCAGAACAGTTGCACCATGTTCAATCCCACCAACAGTGCACAAGCATTTCAATCTCTCCACATCCTCACCGACACTTGTTACGTTCTATTTTTTTTTGATAGTTGTCATCCTAGTGGGTGTGAAGTGATACCTCATTATGATTTTGGTTTTCATTTCTCTGATGATCAATGATGTTGAGCATTTTTTCATATGTTTTTGGCCATCTGTATGTCATCTTTGGAGAAATGTTTATTCAAAACCTTTGCTCATTTTTTAATCAGGTTATTTTTTGTTGTTGCTCAGTTGTATAAATTCTCTATACAAGGAGACTTCAAAAAGTTTGAGTCAAAATGAAATTAAAAGATAAAAATAAAAAATATAAACTTTATTTCTCAATATAAGCTTCATCAAGTTCAAAACACTTTATAACTGATGATACCAGCCATTTAGTCTGTCCCTACCGAACTGAGGGTCCTAGGACTTTAACCATGTCAATGAAATTTTTTTTTACATTATTAACTGAAGAAAATGGATGTCTTTTAAGGATTTTTTTAAGATTAGGAAACAAAAATAAGTCAGAAAAAGCCAAATCAGGACTGTTAGGTGGATGCCTAATGATTTCCTACTGAAAATCTTGCAAGATTGCCCTTGTTTGATGAGAGGATTGAGCAAGAGCATTGTTGTGGTGAAGAAGGACTCTCTGAGAAAGCTTCTTCTGCTGAAACTTTGGCTAACTTTCTGAAAACACTCTCATAATAAGCAGATGTTATAGTTGTTTGGCCCTCCAGAAAGTCAACAAGCAAAATGCCTTGAGCATCCCAATAAACGATTGTCTTGATGTTTCCTATTGACTGGTCCACTTTTGCTTTGACTGGACCACTTCCACCTCTTGATAGCCATCATTTTGACTGTGCTTTGTCTTTGGGATTGTACTGGTAAAGCCATGTTTCATTTCCTGTTACAGTTCTTTGAAGAAATGCTTCAGAATCTTAATCCACTTGTTAGAAATTTCCATTGAAAGCTCTTGTCTGCAGCTGATCTGGGTATAGCAGTTTTGGCACACATGGAGTGGAAAGTTTGCTCAACTTTAATTTTTCAGTTAGAATTGTGCAAGCTGAACCAATTGAGATTTCTATGGTGCTAGCTATTGTTTGCACTGTTAATTATTGGTCCTCTTCAATTAGGGCACAAACAAGATTAACTTTTTCCTTCCCAATTGATGTGGATGGTCTTCCACTGAGGGCTTCATCTTCAACATCATCTTGTCCCTTTGTAAAATGAGTTATCCATTTATAAACTGCTGACTTTTGGGGGGAATTGTTTCCATAAACTTTTTGTAAAGCATTGATGATTTCACTATTCTTCCACCCAAGCTTCACCATAAATTTGATGCTTATTCTTGCTTCAATTTTAGCAAGATTCACATTACTCTGGTAGGGGCTCTTTTCAAACTGATCTTATCCTTCTTAGTACTTCAAACTAGATCTTGTTCAGACAGGCTAAAGTTATATAAGTTTATTTTGGTACAAAATAATTTTGAAATCTATGTATAGTTTTTTCATAATATGCATTTTCTATGAACTTTTTGAAGACTTCAGATAGTCTGGATATTAACCCCTTATGAGGTATATTAATTGCGAATATTTTCTCCCATTAGGTTGCCTTTTCACTCTGGTGATTGTGTTCTTTGATGCACTGAATTTTTTAAGTTTAATGTAGACCTATTTGTCTATTTTGCTTTTGTTACTTGTGATTTTGATGTCATATCCAAAAACTCATTGCCAAATCCAATGTCATGAAGCTTTTCTTCTATGCTTTCTACTAAGAAGTTTATAGTTTGGGGTCTTACTTTAGGTGTTTTATCCAATTTGAGTTAATTTTTGTGTGTGGCATAAGATAAGGGTTCAACTTCTTTTGCATGTGGATATCCAGTTTCCCCAGCACCATTTGTTGAGGGGATCATTTAAAATGGTCTCCTTTACACATTCAGAAGTTTATGTTGAGTTTGTTTGTTTTAAAGGGTGTTTAGGGTATGTTGCCAAATGTTCTCAAGGAAATGCTCAAAGTATGAAACTTTCTTTGTCATTTCTGGGGTTAGTTGCATGGTTTATTCTAGGTGCTAAAAGAAAGTAGATAGTATGATAATCAAAAAGCAGGCTTCTAGTCCACAAAGGATTAAAAGAAAGACCTAAACTCCATCATTTCCTACTATCATCTATATAGAAACAAGAGGGAAGGTATTTTACATTAGGGTAGAAGAAATTTTAGATTAGAGGATATGGAAAATATATTCCCCCCCAAATTCTGTCAGAAATGTGTAAATGGTAAAGTTTTCTGCAATAGCCTTCATCATTGATCTTTGTGAAAGACAGAGTACCCTCCAACTGAGTTATTCAGCAAGGAAGACAACTGCACTAAGAATTCCTATTCATGTGAATTTACTTATCAAGGCTCTGCTTGAAAAGCTGATGGACATCTAGGTCATTTCACATTGTTTGCATCAAACAATGAAACAATAGACAAAGTTTTATTAGATGTCTGTATTGCTTAGCATTTTACACAAACATAATCACTTCTCTAAACAGGGCAAAGTCTGTCAAAATGACTTAACTGAAATAGGCAGGTCATTCATGAACTCAGGTGTAGAGCCTCTTTTATAAGATAGAGCAAGATGGAAATAATCAGACAAGAACCTAGCTATTGCAAAGCTATAATCTCCACTAGAAAAAAAAAACCTTCTAAGAATAATGCTGAAGCACATCAGAAAGAAGAGCAACTTTATCATAGAGCCTCCGACAATTGAGGTTGCTATAATCAAGCAATCCAATGGAAAGATTAAAAGCATAAATATAACCCTCATGCATCTTCCATTTCAAATAGAAAATCACTTTGTTTATACATATTTACTAGAAGACAACTGAGAAAACCCTTAGCTGGAAGAAATGAAAAGCTAATAGCATAACTTTTTAAAGAAAAGTTAATATCATACAAGTTGCATTATATCATTCCAAATACTTATTCTCTCCAAGCTGAGAATACTAAAGCATAAATACTAGGAAAATGACCAGTTCCATTTTTTTTCATTAATGTTGAATATAAACTGCTACTTCAAAAATATTTTCATTAGATTTAAATTATTCTGTGATTCCATTCCCCATCCCCATGATGTTAAAGCTAATTTATCATTCTCAGGAATGCATTTTCATCATCTTGAAGGAGACAGTAATTAAATAAACCCTTGATGAGTTCATTCCAGAGGTGAACATGAGGTGAGCACAAATCCCGCTAATTCCCATGGAAATCCCCCAAAGAGAAGATATGTGTTCAGATTGCCAGAAATTTCCTTTAGAAAAAAGCGGTACATAAACTTCAGGTTATTTTTCAGAGAACTGGCTTCAAAATCTAATAATGCTAGAAATGCTTGAAGTACCAAATAGAAAAATGTGAATATATAATTGGGCAGCATTGTGAATGTGTCAGTAGAAAGCTTTATAAATGGCAAATTTATCATAGGACTTCACTTCCCTTATTTGGTAAAAGGTATACTAGGGACTGTAAATTATTATACTTCCAATCTATAATGCTCTTTCTTGTTCTTTTTGAAATCCTGAATCCTACAGATTTTTATGTGTTTTTAGCCTTGCAAAATGTGAGACATTATACATTTTATAACCACACTATCAGCCCAGTACTCCTAATGGGGGAAAGTTACTTAAAATTAAATTCTTTAGTTATAGCACAATTTCTCATTTCCATCATTCTTATAGTGTATCAAGTATCCTCCATGAAGGAGCCCAAGAGAGAGGTCCCTTTCAGATGTATCATATTTGAAAAGTCACTCATAATATAAAAATCAGGAAGCTTTTCTGAGATGGACTGGTAATTATAGCAGCAGACAGGAAGCTGGAAGATTCAATAGTTCTTGGAGTTAGCTCCAGATTTAGACAATTTCTTTGCTCATCAGCCTCCATTTGACATGATGAAGAAAGACAGTATAGCAGGGCATGTGTATAATGATATTCCAATAGAAAAGGGGGCTTCATTGCCCTCAGGAAACAGAATCAAGTGCCCCTTAGATAATGAAAGACACATGATTCCCCAAGAAGGCCATTCTGAAATGTAGCAAACACATTGCTCTGTGCAAATGGCTCTGAACCTGGCTACACTTTAAAATCACCCAGAGTGTTAAAACAAACTAGTCTGGTCTCCACCCGCAGGGGTTCTGAGAATCTGATTCAATTGGTCTGAGGTCAGATGATTCTAATATGCAGCCAGAGTGGAGGTGCTCTGTCCTAGGGAATCAAAGTTAACCAAAAAGAGTTAAGGCACAAACCTCACATTATGGAGACTTTTCTCTTTTTTAATTATCTTAAAGCACGCAAAACCTATGGGAACTAAACAGGCAATTTTCTACTAACTTAAACATATCAGGACCAGTGGAGCAGAATTCAACTTTTTGGGACTAGAACACTGCTTCCAAAATTTCCTCATAGCTATGGTCAATTCTCTGGTCAATTTGATTCCTTTCTATTCTTTCATAAAATAATAGAAAATGTTATTTGGTATTTTCTCTTAGATTTTTCCAAGGTAAGGATAATAATTCTGCAATTACAAGAGTTATCCAATTCCATGTTTCAAGGCAGAACATGATAGTATTTATGCTTTTGCAGCCTCAAATGGCTATTTGTTTTTTCCTGAGAATTTAAGGAAAGCTGAGTATGCATCTACACACATATTTTATGTGGAATTTCAGTGGGTTCACAAACCACCTACAGCTCCCTAAGAGTTCACAGTGCCCAGGTTAAGAACTCCTGCTTCACGGATTTCTCCCCAAGTTATGTGTCAAGGGCAGGAGAGGAGGAAAGGGAGGAAGGGAAGTAGGTAAAGCTGTAGCTTTTGCAGTTAGGACCCAGAAATTCCCAAAGAATCCTAGGACAATGCTTCTCAAGTAATGTGCACACAAATCACCCCAAGATTTCATCAAACTGCAGATTTCGATTCCGTAGGTCTGCAGTGGGCCTGGGATTCTGCATTTCTATCAAGCTGCTGCTCCATAGATCTGACTTTCAGTAGTGAGCACGTCATCAGCTTTACTGGCTTTTCCTAGTACATGAGGACACAAATGTACAACTATTTCCACCTTTCTTGAAAACCCAATACTGTATATAACATATGCTATTTCTCTCAACAAAAAAGAATAAAGAAGATGGCAAACTTAATTCTTTATTTTCAATGGTTTCAGAACTTCAATTGTTAGAACTCTTAAATTCAATAGTGTTTCTTTTCATGGAACCAAACATTATCAATTCAATGGAAGTAATTTTTTTTATCCTAAAACCAACACAAAACAAAAAATTCCCCTGGGTGATGTTGCTCAGGAAGAAATGAAATTCCATTATGTAGTACAATGTGATTTTTAAACCATTTTTGTCTGGAAAAGAATTATACTTCAAACTGGGTTGTGAGCCTGAAACCAGGTTTTCTGAACCAGAAAATAAAACAGAGCTCATTCATTGAGTGATGTGAATCTCCAGGTTATTAGAGACTAGAGATGGAAACCAGCAATCTCCACACAGAAAGGTCATGAAGGGTCTGCCGCTCACAGAGCATCTTGGGGTTTTAGTTCTGAGAATTCTCTCTTTTAAAGAGTACTATTTTTTTTCTGATTTTAAAAGTAATAAAAATAATAACAGTAATACATGTTATTGTTTTAAAATCTAGTAAGTCTTAAAAGATGTAAGAAAACAAAAATATCCACCATTCCAAAACTATGTATTGAAGACCTATATATTGCTGTTTTCCCTACCTCTGTTTTTCCAGTGTATTTTAAAATATAATTAGAACCCTACAAAGTATTGCAGCATGATTTTTTCCCCTCAGCAAGTACGAGGATGTAACAGGGTTTGGTAAACACTCCTGATGGAGAGGAGGAGGTGGGCAACACAAGGCCATCCCAAGAGCAACGCAAGCCCTTGTGCAACTACTTTCATTTTATTTCTATTCTAAATGTTTGTGAAATTCTATTTAACTGTTGAGCAAGTATATTTTATTTTGGATATGGAAAGAAAGTTCACACTAACCAAATCTATATCTATAAAGAGAAATAATATAAGGTTGAGAGAGGTAAGTTATTTCCTTGTAACTTTAAAGAGTCTATCATGGAATCTTGTGCACACTGGGAATATTACTCTCCCTCTTTTGGCTTCTGCACCATGAAGGAAGTGGAAAGAGTAGCTATCAAAAGAGAAATGCTAACCCTCTGGTGATGCCTTCAGGAAATGAATAATCCCTTAAACTGGGCAACTCTCAGAGTTGGGTTTAGTAGAGGAAAGTGCTATTTTTTCCTGCCTTTCCATATAGTTCTAGAGTTAGGTAGAGATTGATACAATAGTAAGGGCAAACAGAAAGAATCTGAGAAAAAGAACTAAAGGTTTCTCTCCTTAAATTTATGAAATAAAAGGAGAAAATTACCAAATTAATAAACTGACTAATTGGACAAAATTCAGTGAGCCCCATTACATTACAGGCACTGTGCTTATTATTGGGAATGAGATGTTCCCAGGAAGATAAGGTCGCTGTCCTCTTGTAGTTTACATCCCAGAGTGGGGAGGTATTGATGGACAATGAACAAATAAACAAATAAATGAATGAGATAATTTTGCTGCTGTAAGAAAAGAGTTACTTGCGGGTGGAGGGACTAATTTAGGAAAGATCTCCCCAAGGAAAGTATCTTGAATGACAAGAAGCTGCTGTTCTGGGGTCCAGTTCCAAGAAGAGGGATGAAGCAGTATAGCAGCTCTAAGACTGGAATGAGCTTGGCATGGGTCAGGAAGAGAAAAATTCTTATGGCTGGAGAGTATTGAACATGATGGAAAGAAGTAGAGGAATCTCACAGGAAGACAGGCCCAGATCATGTAAGACCTTGGAAGCCAGGGCTGAGAATCAAGATATAGTGAGAAGCCTGTGGCAGTTTTTATGCATAAAGGTGCAATGATCTAACTTATAGTTAGAAGATCTAACTTATAGTTAAAAGATCTCTCTGGCTACCCTATGGAGAATAGATAGTTACTGAGCATTTGTGGAATCAGATGGCCAATGGTCCCGACAAGATAGTTGTAAAGATGGAGAGAAAGGAGAGACTGGGATATATTTTGAGCCAACAAGACCTTGCTGGTGGATGGATTCATTTGAGCAGTGAGAAAAAGGTTTGGGGGTTGAACAACTGGGGGGATGTCGGGATCCTTAATTGAAATAGAGAAGACTTGGGAGAAAACAGGTTGCCAAGGGACCATATTAAATTTGATGTATCGATTAGATATCCAAGAATCAAATCAAGTAGAGGGTTGGATTTAGGTAGGAAAGAGTAGAAATGGAAGTCTAGCAAGTATTACTGAGAAGGTTAGATATATATTTTGTTTCTTTAAATTTCACTGCAGTTGCAATGCCTTAAAAATGTTAAGTATTAGGAATACTGGTTAATGTTTACAATTAGAATAAATAACTATACCATTATTTTAATAAAGAAACTGAATAAAATTCACACTTTTTTTCCTAAGTAGCTAAACATTGACTGTAGCCTATACAGTGATATCCTTGCTTATTGATATGCCACCAAAGGTTTAGAATTAGTCCTTAGAATTAATTATTAGAATAACTTCCTGGCAAGGTTGATAAGCAATCACTGTCATTATTGCTTTGATCTCTGGACCACTTAGGGAAGTTCCCCATTGCTTAGAGTTCTTGTTATCTTTTTAATCATTCTTTTAGAGTTTCAAAGTGTCATCAGAGGACAGATATAAAAAATAAATTAGAGCAGACTTTCTCTAATTGAAGCAGAGATAGGGACCCAAAGTTCTCCTTTTCATCCATCTTAGAGGTCAGAAGATAATTTGAAAGTAGTTCCACTTTGATACCACTGTGTTACTAAGATGCTAAAAAAGTGCCATTTTGGAACTCATCTGGAATGAAGAAATTTCAATTGAATAGCAAAATTAGTAACAGTTTTCATTATTTATAAAAATTTTTTCAAGTTGAATTTAATTATAAACCATTAGAGTAATTTCATGCTTACTTTGTTAAAGCCAAATTTATATTTAAACTTATTACAGAATAAACTTAGGAGAACTACTTACAGGTTGCTGAAATGTTCAGGCTGCCCCAAAGTAAAACCACACGACAGAATTAAGGCAAATTATTTAAAAGGAAACTTGAGACCTGCCATCATCATATATAATTATCTAAAACAGAAAAGCTTCCAGGTCAAGAACATTAAAACAAATTGAATCTAACACATTATCACAACTCTTTTATTAATGTATGCACAACATAGCTATATAGAGAAGATAGGTCAGCTCCAAGAAGAACTGTTAACAGCTATCTTGGGCTGCCCAGCATCGTGTATTTTGTTGCCATTCTAGCCCCTCCTTAGACATGTCCCCTTTAAATGGCTCCATATCCTAATGTTGCCTCCTGACTGGCCAGCCTTTCAGGTCACCAGGTGCTATGGAGCCATAGGCAGTGGTAAAGGAGATATCAGTCCCAGATATCAAATCCTTCAGTAATGCCAATACTGACAATTTCATACTAGGAGACATATATATGATCTGAAAGACTTTTCAGAGCCTTCCTGATCATCCCTTTGGGATGCCACCCCCAAATGGAATAGAATGCTTTCTCTTATAAACAGTAGGAAGAGCCTAGATTTCTCAGCCTAAGATCCAATGCCCTTGTACAATTGTCCTCCCTCCAGCTGACATTTCTGATCTCTCCTCCCATCCTCCCCTACACAGACCCTCCACTCTAAACTCTTCCTGTATCCCATACTATCATGTGAATTCTGGCCTCCAGGTTCTTTTTATCACTGTGAGAACCTCACCTAAGATGTCTTCCCTTTTCTCTGCCCAGGTTCAAGTTCTTCATTCTCCATGGAGTCTGCCCTGAGCCCCCAGCCCACCGAGACCTTTCCTCCCTCTAGCATGCAGGACGCATTGCTGGCAACACATCTTGTTACAAATCACCATGTAGCATTTCTTTCTTCAGTCATCTAAATCTCAGTATTCACATACCCTTCACTGCCTCTTTCCACATCCACATACTGCCTGTTATGTTCTGGGTTTAATACTTTCTTAAAACTAATTCCCATAGTTTTACTTAAATACACTTAATTTTATAGGAAATTTTAGAACATAACCATAATGGAAAGCCAATAACATAAATTTAAGGTAATTGTAAAAGTATATACAATAAATTTATAACCATTAATATAAAAATTGTTTGTCTTTCTTTACTACCTAAAATTATCTCACATACCACAATTTGGGAAATGCTACTTTATGTTGTTGTCTTATATTGCAATTTAAGTCTTACATCATAACTTTTTATGTGTGTTTATTATCTATTTGCTCTGACATACTATAAGTACCTAAAGAAGATCATATATTATACTTTACATCCCACAGTGTTTTTAGTCCAGTACCTCACACTTGGTGGGCATTAAATAAATATTTGTTCAGTGAATAAATGTCCACAAATATATCAATATCCTTAGTAACAGTTTGTAGATATACAATCAGTAAAATGAAAATACTCAATCAAACTTAACAAGGTAATTTAATTATACACTAAATTTACATATATAATATACTACAGGGAGTGGGGAACCTTTTCATGGTAGAAGGCTGCATTAATTTAGCTATAATCAAATAAGGCCACATTCAAGAAACCTCACTTAGACATACATAAAAACGTACATTATTCTGCAAAAATCTACTAAGTACTTAATAATTTCAAAAAAATGAAAACTATTTGTTAATTTTATTTTTTTTATTTATTTATTTATTTATTTTTGAGACAGAGTCTAACTTTGTTGCCCAGGCTAGAGTGAGTGTCATGGCATCAGCCTAGCTCATAGCAAAAACTAAGGAAGAACCGATAGAAATATGGAAAAATGAAGTAGAATACCCACATCTTTGGCAACGTGCCCCCAACATGTTTTCTTGCTTTTTAACCACTTATTGCTGCAAATCTACATTCTCCTACCTAACCCAAATCAAGACACCCTTAAGGTCACAAATGACTGTTCCCACCTAGAGGATCAACTGAAACTGTGAACCTACATGCTGCAACCAAAGGTTCAAATGCTTTCCAACAAAAAGCAGACACAACAAAGTCATTCTTCCTTAGCATCTATGACTTTAAAATGTCAACTACTGGGAGCTCAATCAATTCCATCTACAGTTCTTTGGGTGCCTTGGTGATATCAGCTGGGTGAGGCTGAAATGCTAATTTGAGTGTGATGTCATGATTCTCAAAGTCAGTGAACCTTTCATCGTATTCTCCAATTAATAGGTCTATAACAGCTGTGTATTCTTCAAATGATTCACATATATTATCTTGCTCATCAATGATCTTTTGCTAACTTTTGCTAACTAGGGAAAACGTTCATTCAAAATTTCCTTTTGAAGAAGAAATGTTTTGACAAAAGATAGCTTTTTTCTGGAATTTTTTTTTTTTGCCACATATCATATATAGGTTTAGTTTTACCTTGCAAAGAAATATTCAAGTCATTTTGATTTGACATGATATCACACAGAAATGTTGCATTCCTATAGAAATCTTTCAATAATTCACATTGCTGATTCTGTTCTTCATAAAATCTAACTATCTGTTCTCACAGAGACAAAATTTTGGTTAACACCTACCCCTGTGATAGCCAATGCACTTCAGAATGATACAGCAAATCCATATGGAATACCTAATTGTTCAAATTTAGCATATTACAAAACTGACCATGCTATGTCGTATTTGCAGGAATATAGTTAACAATACTTATAACTTGTTGCAAAGTGTCACTTAAAATAATAGCTTTAGCACAGAGATTTTGCTGATGCAAGATACAATGAAAAGAAATGAGAGCATCTGTATCTGTTAATACTTTATCTGTGCAATAAACCCTTCATGTTTTCCTCTCATAGAAGGTGCAGCATCTATACATACGCTCACTAAATTTACCAAATTCAGTCCAACTTTATAGCATTTACCTTGAAAGCTGTTGAAAATACCTATTGCCTGTGTTCTGTTTGCCCAAAGTGGGTAACTCTTTGTAGCAAATAAAATCTTCTATTATGACCCGAATGAAGTATAAAACCTGTGCCAAGTTACTAGTATCAGTTGATTCATCCAGAGTGATTGAATAATATATATTTTCCTTTTGAAGTTTTGCATGAAGTTGTTCTGTTAAGTTGAAGATTAATTCATGCTGCTGATCAGTTATGGTTCTCCCTGAAGGAGGCAGTTTGTTTGTATTTTGAAACATTATCAGGGTCTAAGCATCCTACAACTTCGACAATGCATTCTCTTACAATTTCTTCATCACTGAATGGCTTCCCTTTTTCCCAAGTGTATAAGCTACTTCATAAGTTGCTTCAGTGACATTATTTCCAGGTCTTATTGTTGCTTGATATAATTGTCTTTGCTTTTGCTTTTCATCTTTTACTTTCTGCAATACAACTTTTTATGCCTTTTCCTCTAATTTAAAATATTTGTGGTCCTTATGAGTGTTATAATGCTGATGAAAATTGAATTTCTTTAATGTTGATATTGTAGCAACACAAAGCAAGCAAATCATCTTATCTTTAGCAAAAACAAGATATTATTGTAATTCCCAATCCTCCTTCCTTCCTTCAGCCCTCTCTTGGTCTTCTTTGACATGATGAGCTGTTAAGCAGACAGAATTAAAAAATACTGTCGAGTTGTGCAACTATTCACAAATTCCACTTCAAACAGAAAGACAGTGCACCATTGTCAAAAGCTGCTGATACATTGGTGTATTCAACCTCCATAAAATCTCGCCAACCAGCCTCGAGTGGTTGTCAGGCGGGAGAAGTCAGAACGAAATCATGAGTGTAACAGCCATCAATTTAGCCCTTATGGCTTACTAATAATGTTCTAATTGTGTCAGTCAATCTGGGAGGATTATTTAGTTGAAATTTATTTTATTCTTTGGTATTTTAAATACGTTTATTTTAAAAATAAAATAAAAATACAAAAGATGAACAAAAATGTATTAATAAAAATAAAAGGATTTGTTCTGTAAAATTTGGATTCAGACAAAAGGTCCGAATGTGGCTTTAAGGCCGTAGGTTCCCCACTCCTGCTATACTATCTTGGATATAGAATATATTGTAAAATAAAGGAAAACTCTACATTCTGTTAATAGCAACTTAGTGCTAACCATGTGAAATTCTAGATTGTAAAATCTTAAAGTGATAGCTTTAAATTTTATGACAGTAATAAACAGGAACAGATCCAATGGTTAACGGATGTGCCTTGCTTTAGACAAACCTAATAGATCAAAGTCCAAGCATACATCAAAGATAAATTAGGGTCAAATAACTTACATTGCAAAATAAATTTACAATAGTGGCCACTGAAACAGTAAATCCTAACATTTTAAATGCAGTTTGATTCCTATTTTAAGAACATATTTATTAGACAAGTTAAGGTGTGCCTTATCATAAAAATGAACATAAATAGATGCAGGGAGAGATGAAAACCTAAAGGAAAAAAAAATCTCAGAATTTTTAGATTTAACCTGGAAGTTTAGTTAACACTGTATCCAAATGCTTTTAAAAAGAAAAAAAGGGCTCCTACTCAATTTCTTTAGTCATTTCCTAAACACACCAGTATTTCTACATCGTAAGGATGAGCTCTATATGGATTCTAGGGGAATTATAAGCCAGAAAGCTTGCATTCCACATACCCACATATGTTCACTGCTATACAGTGACCTACCCTCCTACATGGAGAATCATGAACGTCAGAGCAGAAACAGGTCTTTAAAATCCTCTACTATAACTCCTTTGAATGTGAAAAATGATTCTGAAGGATGGAAATTATTTCCCAACCTAAAATGATGAACTCAAGTCCAGTGGAGTGAATAGGCCCACTCCTTGCCTGCACTCAGCCTTAGTCCAGCTACCTAGGACCCCTTCTCCCCTGGTCCACCTACAAGGAGAGAGAGTAGGTCCAGGGAAATTCCCTACTCATTCTTTCCTTGTTCTCAGCTACTCTCTTAAAATCTGTTTTTGGAAATATGATATCTGAAAATAGCTCTTACCCTAAAACACAGGTATAGGACAACTTCAAGAGAGTGTCTAGCAAGCCACAAATATAACGGGGTGGGGCAAGATGGCTGGTTGGGAACTGGAGCCATTCAAACATCTCAACCCATGCTTGAGATGATTCCAATGGCCTCCATCATCCAGCCACAACTCTTTAGACTGGGTATGTGCTGGGGAAGGACTCTGTTTCACTCTACCAAGGCATGTTCTCCACTGAACAGTCATTGTTTGAGTACCTTCTGCAGGGGAGGCCCTGTGTCTTACTCATCTTTTTATATCCAGTGCCTAGCATAGTGCCTGGTATATAGAAGATCATCACTAAAGGTTTTTTGAATGAATGAATGCATGAATGATTGAATGCACTCTCATTTCCAATACCCACCTCATTGGGTTGTTATAAATTTAAAGTACCCACTACAAGCTGACAGTAGTAAGTACTCAGCAAACCTCAGCCTCTAAAACTTGGCCCCAACCTATTCTCTCTCCAGGTCACATCCCCTCCACCAGCTCCTCTTTTGTGTGTCTGTCAAACTAAACAAGTCACTCTCATTGGCTGGATGTACTAGGTGCTAGGCATCATGCATTATGTCAGCTAATTCCCACAACAACCCTGGAAGGTAAGTACTGTCATATTAGAAGTAAAGCCTATGAGGACCAATATTTTTGTCTGTTTTACTCACTATTACTTCCCTGATATTCTAGAAAAAGAGTTGGCACATAGTAATTACCAATAAATACTTGTTGAATATTTGAATGAACAGATGGATAGATAAATTAATGGGCAAATGAATGAATACCTATTTCATGGATGAGGAAGAGACCAACCAAGCCATTTGACAAAGGTCACACATATAATAAATGGTAATTCAAGCTACAATCTGATTTATTCCCATGTTTATGGTATTAATCACTCTCTCATGCCCTCTCAAATGGGAAACTGGTGACTGTCAGACAAGGTGTTAACTTGGACTCAACCTATGAACTTGGTATTGCAGACTAGAAAGACTGACTATATTTATTCTGACCCTTGACTGTAAGAAATTATTTTGTCTCCTAATAAATCAAGCCTCATCAATGTAAATATTTACTTTCATGTCAACACCAGTGATTTTTCCTTGTGGTTCTCAAAGTAATAAAATAATGTGTTCAGGCATACCCAGTTAAGAAGACAAATATTTCTCTTTTTTGGTAGATTTTCTTTGATTGACTCCTATTTAATCTATATCACAGAAATTATCCTGAGGAAAAATTGTTTTTTCTATAGCAAACTAAAAAAGATTTAGCGTTCTGGTGCTCTCCTAATTAATCTTCACTGGTTGAGAGGATAGAAAAGAATTACCATATATAAAGCCAAATAAGTCTGGGCGTGGTGGCTCACGCCTGAAATCCTAGCACTCTGGGAGGCTGAGGCAGGCAGATTGCTTGAGGTCAGGAGTTCGAAACCAGCCTGAGCAAGAGTGAGACCCTGTCTTTGCTATAAATAGAAAGAAATTAATTGGCCAACTAATATATATAGAAAAACATTTGCCAGGCATGGTGGTGCATGCCTGTAGTCCCAGCTACTCGGGAGGCTGAGGCAGTAGGATTGCCTGAGCCCAGGAGTTTGAGGTTGCTGTGAGCTAGGCTGATGCCAGGGCACTCACTCTAGCCTGGGCAACAAAGCTAGACTCTGTCTCAAAAAAAAAAAAAAAAGAAAAGCCAAATGAACCCAAGCTTGGGGATATAACTATTTTAAAAAACAAACAATTCGGGTGAGAATACTTTATTAATACACAGTTGAGTTAATTCTTAGAGGATGAACTGACTTTTCAGTTATTAAAGACCCTCTAGTGTTTGCATCATAGCCATAATTTCATTTTTAATTTTGATATAGATTTAAACACCTGGTGTTTCACGTGCACTATATTGAGAAGCTTTGCTACCAGAAAGTAAGAAACATATATGTGCCCTGTAATATATGATACAGAAACCCAAGGGTCCTATATGTGCAAAATTTCATTTAGAGAAAAGTTGTAAGCTCATTCCTACAAATATTTATTATTATGAACAATCAGTTCTTAGTGACTAAACAAGGGGTTTGCAACTAATTATGTCAGCACCAATCTTGTAAATAGCCATTCTCCCCAGTGATCAACAATTCATGCCAGTGGATAGTAGAGAATGCTGATTTTATTTCTTACCTGCTTGTTTTACTACTTTTTGTCTCCTGGGGAACAAATGGGTAAAAATGCATATAACCAATTCTAAAGCTTTTATTTCCAAGTAAACATTTCTTGAGTACCTACTATGCACCTGACTAATTACTGAAAATACAAAGTTGGAAAAGACTTGCTTGACATCTGCTTTCATATTTATGTTCAGAAGTTAATAATTATATTTCAATCCAAAAAAACCACTTGTTGTGTAGCATTATAGAGGATCTTTAATGAATGTTAATGTCTTTAACTGAATTCTGAGCTGAAGGACTTGAATAAGCAAAGATAATGAGCTGGGAATATGCATTTGGGGTTCTGCAAATGACAAGAATTCCAGTGTGACTCGAGTGTGAAGTGTATGGGCAATGTGACTAAAGACTCAAGAAGTAGTTGAGACTCAATCCTAAAACCATTCAAATGCCATGATAAAGGGTTTCAGTTTTATGCTGGAAGCAATAGACAGCTGTCAAAGATTTGAACTGAGTCACAGTAGGACTGTAAAAATATAACTCTAGCAACAGTAGACCAGAGAGTGAGAACAAGAATCTAGAATGTAGGAGTATCAACTATCACTTTTAAAAGTTACAGATCCAAGGATTATTTCTAGGTAAAAATGATACAATTTGACAACTAATTAATTAAGTGCAGACATGTGATTAAAGGGAAAATCAAAATTACAATGATGCCTCTTTCCAAGTAGCTCAAGAATGGTGACACCATTGAGCAGCACGGGGAAAGTCAAGAGAATGACTAAAGTTAAGGCATGAGTGGGGGAAAGTAGTGAGTTTGGTTTGGATTATGCAGCGTTTGAGCAGCCAGCAGAAGATCCACGTGGAAATGACCTGTGGAGCCTTGGAGCTTCAGACGTGGAATGTGCCTAATGACCTAGATTAGAGAGAATTGAAATCGTATGCATGAATGAGACTCCCAAGGGATAGATTGTTGGACAGAAGAGAAAAGCAGAAGACAGCAACTTTGCAGGCACCAGGTAAAGGAAGTGAATGAGAGGAGGTTCAACAGAGGAAGACTAAAGCAGGTGGTGAACCGGAGTCTTTTAGCATGGAGTCATGGCAGTCAAGGGAGGAGTTTCAAGAAGGAAGGATAGTCAGCACTGTGAAATGCTTTAGAGAGATTTAGGATGACTACGATTACTTGATACTTCGGGATCATTATTTACCGAAGCAAATGTTCTTGCCGTTGTTTGATAAGAATAGTCATCTGGGAATATCCATTCACAGTTGAGTAATAATGCTATCAGAGGTATAAAAGTCACTGAATTCTATAGGATTGAGAAGCTGAATAGGAAGAAAACCCCACTTCTTAGTAGGTGTTCTGTGTTCCCACAAATATTGCAGACAAACCACCCATTAGCAAGGCCGAAGGCATCCCAAACTCAACAGCTATGCATTGTGAATATTGATCCAGCTATCTTACAACAATAAAAATAGTTAACAACTATCTACAGTCTATTTCCTTTTATTTTTCTTCTCAAATTGGTTTTTACCTCACACATTGTTTATAAAGTAGGAAGGAACAGTCGGTGGTTTTATGTATGTGGAGATTAGAACTCATATAAGGGCTAAGCAACTTGCCCAGGGCCCCACTGCTGGTTAGTGACTGTCCTGGTCAGGCTAGGAAGGCTCAAAAGTCACTAGCAATTATCCTGCTTGTACTGATCCTTTCAGTTTCAGGAGGCTTTTCATGAAGCCATGGGCTTCATCCTGCTAAACTAAACCAATACTAAACTAAACTAAAATAACTGACTAAAATACAGATCTGTCCTGAGTTGATGAATGCCAAATAAGGACACCCTTGATTGACACTCTAGAAAGAGCGAAGGAGATGGGAGAAGGAGTAGAAAAAGGGGGAGGTAGGAGAAGGAGACAGGTATTAACAATATAATAAGTCCTATTATGTGTGTCACCAGGATAGTTCTCATCCTATCTATAAATACAATGGCAGAAAAAGGACAATAATACAAATCATCGGATTTATTTGAGGGCTTGTGAGTAACACCCAAACAATTCAAAAATTCTAGAAAATAGCAACCTCTAAGCAAGTCAGGAAAAAACAAAGCAGTTATAAAAGAGGAAAGGCAATGAGACTCTTCAGTAGTGACTTTCCATTGTGGGCTGCTGGGCACAATTAGAGCTGGAAAAAGGACTGTCTGCATGCCAGTGAGATTCTCTTAGGAAAGTAAGTGTTATACATCACCTTTTTGTTTTCTTCACTTAGATGAAAGTGATTCTAGCCATGGGATACAAAAGCTAAATCCATCAAGTCAGTTGCTTTTGCAACAGTTAATCAGAGGTACAAAGAAAGATTTAGGAATCTCAAGGTAGAAGTGGTAGATAATGCCATGGAAATGGAGAAGACCATTTAAAAAATATTTGTAGACCAAGATTAAAAGAGGATTATGTAAAGAAGCCTGACAGTGAAGGGTATGCAGGAAAGAGGCACCTGGGAAGGGTTGGTCCCAAGTTGGAAGAGAATAGAGATGGAGACCAGAAAGATTCAAAACGGTTTCAATCACTGCTCCGAAATAAAGAAGGACCCATGATTCAAAACCTACCTTGGGATTCTTCAGGCAGGTAATGCTCAATCTCAGTGAAAGTTTCTAGCGAGGTGGTGGAGAAAAAGCCAAACTAAACTAATGCAAAGAATAAATGAAAGTGAATAGAGTGGCCACATTGGGTACAAAACCTCCTTTCCCTTGAAGGGAAGCAAAGAGACAAGTGGAAAGAAAAGTTGGGTTGAAAAAAGGATATTTTATAAAGAAGGAAGAGGTGAGCAAAGGGGAATGAGTCCCAGGAAAAGGAAGAGCTAAGGAAAGGAAGTCATGAAGACGACTGGGTGAAGAGCCGTAGGAGGAGGGACATCTCTGGGACAGAGGCTAAGAAGTTAGGACCAGCCTCCCAGCTGGTAAGTTCAGAGGTAGCGGCTCCTACCAGATGCCCTTTTTTCTGTGATTGAGGAGCCAGTTATCAACCGAATGTGACTAGGTAGAGGTTGGTAGGCACTTACAGAGGGAAGAAAAGCTTTGAATCTGCTATCCTAAAAAGAGGGGAGGTATACTTATTATTAAAATAAAATAATTCTGATGAGAAATAGGAAATGCTTCAACTAAGGTAGTGATGGGATAGAGCTAGAAAGGAGAAGGCAGTTTGGGAATACAGTTCTGAGGCTAAGCAGGCAGGATCTGCCAGCCTAAAAGATGTACATGGTTGTGAATGAGACACTCAAGGGTGGCTCTAAGGTAGTGTCTTTCAAGCTGTGGGTCACAGGTCTGGCACTGTGGTTCATGCATGTAATCCCAGTACTTTGCGGGGCTGAGGATCGCTTAAGCCCAGGAGTTTGAGCCCCACCTAGACAACATAGCAAGACCCTGTCTCTACAAAAAAAAAAAAAAAAAAAGGAGTAAAAATAACTAGCTAGGCATGGTGGCACACCTGTAGTCCCAGCTACTCAGGAGGCTGAAGCAAGAAGATCATTTCAGCCCAGGAGTTCAAGGTTACAGTGAACTGTGATTGAACCACTGCACTCCAGCCTGGGCAACAGAGAGATAACAACAACAATAAAAAAACATTGCTGGTCATGCTCCACTAATTGGGATATGACATCAATTGAGTCTTGAACAGTATATTTTTGTAAATGAAATAAAATAGAGTAAAAAAAAATCATAGTGCATTGCACTTAGTAACGATAAGTTTTGTTTTGTGACTAGTTCAGTTATATATGTAAATGTGTACTGGTCTTCTGATGACCAATCACACAAGGGTGTCCCTGTTGGCCATTCTTCAGCTCTATACATATCTAGACCTTAGTCAGATATTTCAGTTTAGTTTAGTATTTGCTTAGTCAGCTAAGGCAGAAGGATATAACTCAGGGCTTTGTGAAAAGCCTCCTGCAACTGAAAAGATCAGTGTAGGCAGGATGATTGCTAGTGACTTCTAAGCCTTCCTAGCCCGACCAGGATAGTCACTAACTAGCTGTGGAGCCCTGGGAAAGTCGCTTAGCCCTTATGAGTTCTAATCTCCACATACGTATGTAGAAATTGTCAATACCATAATTGAGTCATTTACACCAAACGCTGACAATATGGAGCTGGGAGGCGATGCAGAAGGACCACTCACACACAACAGGACTGCAACAGGACTTATCAGAAGAACTTCCTGCCTATCAGAAGAACTATCTATGACAGAACTCTGCAAGGAACTCCTCAAAAACACAACATTCCAGATAAGCTGCTTGCACACGGTCATCTGCCCCAAAACAGTTACCTCCATCAAGGAGCTAATGCCAACTCCTGCAACAAGCCCCTATGACCCATGGCCTTTGTTGCAAAATGGCTTATGTGAATTTCTCTTTTTTTTTTTTCTTTAAAAGCTTCCCCTTTGCCCCAACCCCTTTGGATGTGGACATGGTTCACCACAGCATGCATATTCCAGATTGCAATCCCTTGCTATTCCTGAATAAATTCTTTTTGGAGAGCCTGTCTCTCTCTGTTGTTTTAGGCTGACATGTAAAACTACTGACTTCTCCTTCCTACTTTATAAACAATATGTTTGGGGTAGGACCAATTTGAAAAGAAAAAGTAAAATGAAATAGACCGTAGATGGTAGTCAACTAATTTTGTATTGTTATAAGATCATTGAATGGTCGATATCCAAAATGCATAGCTGCTGTCTGTGAGATGCCTCCGGCCTTGCTAATAGATAGTTTGTCTGTATGGCAATGTTTGTGGGAACATGGAACAGCTACTAAGAGGTTTTCTTGTTATTCAGCTTCTCGGTCCTATAGAATCCAGTGACTTTTATCCCCTTGACAGCTTCATTACTCAAGTGTGAATGAATATAATGAATATTCCCAGGTGACAATTTTTATCAAACACAGTAAAATCACTTGCTTCAATAATGTCAAGTAATCTTAGTCATCCTAAATCCCTCTGAAGCATTTGACAGTGCTGACCATCATCCCTCCTTCTTGAAACTCCTCCCCTGACTACCATGACTACCGGTTGCAGTCAAACAAGTATTTTAAGGTGGACCATTGAGTAGAAGGTGACATCCTAAAGCAAGGTGAAGAATGCCAGATAAGGAGAAATTTCAGGGTTAAACAATAAAGTATACCCTGAGATCCCTAATTCTATCTCTGATGAGTTGATAGAAATCTAATTTGATGGTTTTAGCTTTCCTATCCCATGATTAATGTTTAATCAACTGTTTTGTAACGATCGATCTAACTGGAATTCCTTTTTTAACTGCATCAACTTATAGCATTGTTACAAATGGAACTTATTTCTTGGTTTTTTGGATCAGTGAATGGAGTTAAATTGTAACAGAAATAATAATTAGTAAAAAGAAGGCATTCAGTCTGATATTTAGAAAAACAGACTGCTGAATGATGAGGTTATTCTCACTGAAGAAATTTGGGGTTTAAAGTTTTAGCTCCATTTGCATCTCTGATATCTACACAGTTCGATGCGGATTTATTTAGTTTTTTGACAAAGACATCGGTTGGATTTTTTTTAAAGAAATTCTTCTGAAGCAGAAAATTGACTCCACGTAGATTTTTCACTCTGTTACACATATTAAACTACATTGATTTGGGTGATGGAAAAAGGCAGAAAGAAATGGAGAGGTGTGGGGGAAGAGGCCAATAAGGTTATAAATTTCAAATTACAAAGAGTCAAGAGAATATTACCAACCTTTTATTGTCAGAGAAATGAAAAGTCTTACCCACACCCTTGAAAATGAAACATGGGGTTGCCAGGGAATGTCAACAGTAATTCTCCAGATGGTGCTAGATGAGATATGAGGGTGGCATAAAAGTGGCTGTGGTCCTAAGCAATCCAGTAAAACACACATGCACACACACACACACACACACACACACACACACAGCAGAATGCAGAGTTAAACCAACAGTTCAAATGCCAGCTCCTTCACTTGCTAGCTATGTGATCTTGGGTAAATCACTTAAGCTCAGTAAATTAATATCCGCATCTGTTAGCATCTTGGGAAGAGAATAATAGACCTCCCAAAGTTGGTGTTAGATGTCAGTAAGACAATTCTTTTGAGGTGCTCATCATAGGATATGGTTGTAAGTACTAGCTCAGTATTTATTGTATTATTATAGTTTCCTAGGGCTGCTATAGCAAAGTACCACAAATTGCGTGGCTTAGAACGGAGATGTATTTCCTATAGTTGTAGAGGCTAGAAGTACAAAATCAAGGTGCGGGCACGGCCATGCTCCCTCTGAAACCTGTAGAGGGAAGAACCTTCCTGGCCTCCTCCAGATTCTTGTAGCCACAGACATTTCTTGGCTTCTTACAGTGTAACTTCAGTCTTCACATGGTGTTCTCCCAGTATCTCTTCATACGGTCTTTTCCCTGTGCATGTCTGTCTGTGTCCACATTTACCCCTTTAATTTTTATTTTTATAAATCTCAATAGGTTTGGGGGATACATGTGTTTTCTGTTACATAGATGAATTGTATAATGCTGAAGTCAGGTCTTTTAGTGTACCTGTCACCAGAGTAATGTACATTGTACCCAATAGATAACTTTACCCTTCACACCCCCCACTCTTTCCCCTTCTTAGTTGTCAATGTCCATTACATCACTTTATGATCATATATGCCTATTGTTTAGCTCCCCCTTATAAGTAAAAACATGTGGTATTTGTTTTTCCATTCCTGAAATACTTCACTTAGGATAATGGTCTCTAAGTTCATCCAAGTCATTGCAAAAGACATTATTCCATTCATTTTTATGGCAGAATAGTATTTTATAGCAAATATATGAGGTCTGTCCAGAATTATCCAGCCATGTAATATGAAAAAATAGAGAAATTTTTTAAAAGGATATAAGATCCAAGAAACATTGTACAAAGGACAATGATGTCCCCTTCAAAGTGGGCACCTTGGGGACCTCACACAGTTCTCCCAGCATCTCTTAACCTAACACGTACATGTTCAGCATTCTCAGGTATTCTGCTTGTTGCAGGCCTTCCAGAATGTGGATCACTTTCAACAGATTCTCTACCATCTTTGAAGCATTTGTGCCACACTTTTGTTTGTGCTGCACTCATTGCATTGTCCCCCAAAGCCTTCTGAATCATTTGAATAGTTTCCATGGAGGAATGTTCAAGCCTAATGCAAAATTTGATGCAGATTTGTTGCTCTACTCACTCAGTCATTTTGAGTGCAATGGCCAGACTGTATACATGCTTGCTCAACTGTGTCTAGGGCCCCACTGACTAGTACAATGAAGTCCTCATTGTTCATGTACAAACATTCCAGCCCATTCACTTTGGCTGTCAGGTTACATCAATGCTGCACAAACCATTCTCATTATATTAACAATGGCTGCATACTTTCTGGGCAGACCTCGTATAGCACATTTTCCTTATCCACTCATGGGTTGATGGACACTTAGGGTGATTCTATATCTTTGCAATTGTGAATTGTACTGTGATAAAAATTTGGATGCAGGTGTCTTTTTGACATAATGACTTCTTTTCCTTTGGGTAGATACCCAGTAGTGGGATTGCTGGTTCAAAGTAGGCCTACTTTTAGTTCTTTGAGGAATCGCCATACTGTTTTCCACAGAAGTTGTACTAATTCCTATTCCTTCCAATAGTGTATAAGCATTTCCTTTTCACTGTATCTGCACCAACATCTATATTTTTCCTACTTATTCACAGTGGCCATTCTGACAGAGGTAAAGTGATATCTTATTGCGGCTTCAACTTACATTTCCCTGATGATTAATGATGTGGAGCATTTTTTTCATATGTTTGTTACCCAGTTATATATCTTCTTTTGAAAAAAATCTGTTCATCTTTTGCCCAATTTTGGTGGGGTTATTTGGTTTTTTCTTGCTAATTTGTTTGAATTCTTTTTAGATTCTGTTTTTTTTTTTTTTTTTTTTTTTTTGAGACAGAGTCTCACTTTGTTGTCCAGGCTAGAGTGAGTGCCGTGGCGTCAGCCTAGCTCACAGCAACCTCAAACTCCTGGGCTTGAGTGATCCTTCTGCCTCAGCCTCCCGAGTAGCTGGGACTACAGGCATGCGCCACCATGCCCGGCTAATTTTTTATATATATATCAGTTGGCCAATTAATTTCTTTCTATTTATAGTAGAGACGGGGTCTCGCTCTTGCTCAGGCTGGTTTTGAACTCCTGACCTTGAGCAATCCGCCCGCCTCGGCCTCCCAAGAGCTAGGATTACAGGCGTGAGCCACAGCGCCCGGCCTTAGATTCTGGATATTAGCCCTCTGTCAAATGTACAATTTAAGAATATTTTCTCTCATTATTTAGGTTGTCTGTTTACTCTGTTGACTATTTCCTTTGCTGTGCAGAAACTTTTTGGTTTAATTAAGTCCCATACATTTATTTTTGTTGCTGTGTTTGTTTTGGGGGGTTTAGTCATAAATTCTTTGCCTAGACTAATGTCCAGAAGAGTTTTTCTATGTTTTTTTCTAGAATTTTTATGGTTTCAGGTCTTAGATTTAAGTCTTTTTAAAGGACACCAATCATATTGGATTAGGGTTCATCCTAATGATATAATCTTGACCTGATTATTTCTATTAAAGTTCTTATTTCCAAATAAGGTCAGATTCTGAGATATTAGAGGTTAGGACTTCAACTTACCTTTTTGGAGGGGCTCCAGGGGAACACAATTCAACCCATAACAATTACTTACTAAATTATCTTGCTAGAGATATTTTGCAAGAGATAGGTTAATATATAAAGTACTTTAAAATTATAGAATATCCTCTAGTGATTCACTTTCTTTTTCTTTTTAAAGGAAGAAGTCCTCCTTTTCAATGTAATGACTTGGGTATAAATTTAATGAGTTTCCTTCCTGCTCTTAGCTGAATCTGGAATGACTTCTCTGTCATCCTATGGTTTCCTGCTCTTGAGACAAGGAAAACTGCGACAGTCCTCTTCAATCATGTCTGCAAAAGTATACACCACAAAAAAGAGCATGTATCTTTACTCTGAACTGTTTGTTAATCACATAACAACCTCAATTGCACTCATCATGAATGGAAGAGAATGGCTCTTCAATGGAACTCAAATAAGTATAAATTACACACTTACTAATCAAAATGATTCTTTTCAGCCAATTTTTTTCTCCTTAAATTTCTTTAATGAGTAATATGGGCTTTTGTTCTTTTTATTGGCCAGTTTTCTCTGCCATAAACCCCTGATTTTAATCCCACTTTCACCACACAAAAAATATCAAATGTCATACATTCATTTCTACTTCTTTGTATGCTTTCCAAAATGACATATATTTTTGCCCTAAACTGGAACATGCCATGAAGGTTTGATCTCTTAACATTGCAATCATGTGTATACTTAAGAAAGACTTCAAATTAGCTAACATAAGAAATTAAAACAGAACTCTCTGAAGACAATGCAGGCAAGAAGGGCACACAGCACATTCTTTTTTTCAGGGCTGTATTGACCTTTATCATTCAAGCGTGCTAATGACCTATGACAGAACTATGTGGTAAAGAAGAAAGACTCATATGCCTACATGAAGGGAGGAGAAGAATCAAAGTGAGAAAATAAATGGGTTAAGTATTCTACAATTTAACAAGATGAAATGTTAGGCACCAAATTTCTTGCCTTCTGAAAAGTGTTAGCAAAATGTAACTTCTTGATAGTCAAAAAAAAGAACACACATGTCTATCTACCTTTCTTTACACTATTCACTATTTAAGTGATCATGAAAATGTAATTATAAATTAAGGCTTCATGAAACAAATCATATTTTTCCCTTTGATGATAATAAATAATTCAGAGATGATGTTTACATTTCTAATTTGTCTTCAGTGGTAGTCATTTCTCATTTTAACTATAGTTTGTCTTCACCTCAGTTTTCTCAAGTAGTTAGGCACCTGAAAACAAATATTTACACATGCTAGGAGCACTTTTTAAAGAAACTGCTAATTTCCAATTTGACCCTGTTGAGTGCGGGCAATAATGGGCAGCAATAATGGATGAAGACCACACGGTGGCACTATAAGCAATGGGCTATTGGCGCTTATTTTAATCAGCATCTACTCTAAAAGGTGATGCAGTCCAAGCAGCTTTAAAGACAATGGGAAAAGTCTGAGACTACAGTGCAGAATGGAGATGAAAAAAGGTTACATAAATGAAAAGAAAGAAGCTATAATCATTATATCAAAACATATTCTAGGCTGTCTACCAAATATAAGAAGCCTCTTTAAAGACTCCTATTACTTACTGTGATGAATTAATTACTCAAAAAATGAAACACAAATGCATGAGGGTGTTGTTATTTGATAGACTAAGGGAAACATTTTCATATGTTTTGGTTTTCTCGATCTTTTTTATTTTGAATTATATAGCACCAGTGAATTTATATAGTTGAACTGCAAGGCAGACAGAAAACCAAGAATCATTAGTTCACTACAGTCATAACATAAACCATTTAGTCATCAAGTCTGTATCATCTGATTGTTTTAGCCAACTAAGCAAAGCAATTGACATTGACAGCTTAGAAAAGTGACCTTCCAGATAAGGAATTCTGGAGCTGGTGAGGAACTCATCAGACGTGCATGAAAAAAAAACAACTCCCAAAGTAGCACCAATTAATAAAACAAATTAGCAGTATATCTTCTACTTAATGCACTGGTGCTCAAATTTCCTCCTATGAAATTTTCTTCTACTTAGCAGCTATCAATCAATACCCAAATGACCATCTCTTGCTGTGCAATTGTTAGAGGGCTTGGGAAGAGAAGTAGTTTGATAAAAATTTGAAATGTGCCAATTACTGAAAAAGACCACTTTAATTTGAGAGTATCTTAACAGTATCTTGATTTTAGATTGGTGCTGAATAGAAGAACTAAAACAGATGCATAGCAAAATGCTTGAAAATGCTTGCTCTTCTAGGCAGATTGTAACAATAGGGCAAATGAAAAGTTAGTCCATATATTGAAATTTATAATTAATAATTTTCTCATGAAATTAATACCACATTAATGAAGATAAGTGAGAATGGTATACATATACTTTTAATTGAGTGAAAGCAACTCCAGAAAGTAAGAAAACATAGGTGTTTCCTTTCAGCATTTTTACATTATGGGGTTTTATTCTTTATGTTTTTATTCTTCATTCTTGATTAATTTGCACCTAATTATATATTTCAGTCCCCAATTAAAAGTCCCTTAATATATATATCTTCTAATTTTTAAGTCCTCCAGAGTCATAAGAATAATATCAATAAAATAAAGGCAACATTTGTTAAGCTCTTATTAGGTGCCAGGTATTGTGGCAAGTACAGTAGATATCATTTCATATAAATCTCACCAAAAAAGATCCCATAAAATTAGTACTAATGTCCTCTCTGTTAATAAAGAGGAAAAAAGGTATAAATTAATATGCCAAATTTACACAAGTACTGAGTAGCAAAGCTAAGTTTTGAATCCAAGAATACTTTTTACCAAAGCCCCTGGCCCACCTTACAAAGCAGAGGTTGAAGCACGGTGGTTAACAGCCACATTGCTTGAGGTCCATCTGGCTCCAAAGCTGGCTGGCTTTTGGTCTTGGCAAATGACTTAGACATTCTGTGTCCCAATATTATTATACCACCCAGCAGTTCATAAAGTAGAAATTCAAAAACTCTTACTGAGGAGCTTCCAATTTCTCTCAGGTACTTCCAACCTGCACAAATAAATCCTTTTGTGAAACATACTGTAGCTGCTCTAATAGACTAACAAATCAACTGGCAATTGATACAACTGAAATAAGGTGTGTATTTGATTTTCAGTAATGGTCTTCAATTGTTTCTGATAGGTTACACTATGCTGTGACTATTAGCACTTTGGGTGATTGTAGTTAATATAGTGCTTTTTTTTTTCTTCGTCAATTCTACTAAAATATCTATATGTCAAATAGAGCTGGTAATTGAAATTAATAGTGTTGATGAATAGTAAACCTTTCTTGAAAAATGATCATTTAGAACACTGAATTTGATTACTAAACCTTATTAAAGGACTGCCACAATTTACCTCCAGCTTCATTTCATTTATTCTGTGCACTGTTTCCATTTACCAAATATTCATAGCCTTTGGGGAGTACTGGGAAATCTATGATTGGAACTAAAATTACACAAGCAGGGGACATAGAAGCATAACAGAGGTTCCTATCATTTTCTGGTGACTCATTTAAACTAAAAAAGAAAAAAAAATCAGTAAGGGGTAATATTCTCTTCTCACTTTCAAAGACATTTTTGGCATTCAGCCTCTATATTCAGAGAAATTCATTAATCCATTAATCAGTGGCAAGGGAGGCAATGCAATATAGTAGAAAGGACTCTGAACTCAATGTTAAGAAACACTGATTTTAATCCAAAGGCTTCCACTAACCAGCTGTGTCTTGTTGAATAAGTCACTTCTCCTACCCGCTTTAATCTCCTATTCTGCAAAATAAGAGGATTTCTATTCTTGAACTTTAAAATTTTAAGAATTGGTGCAGTGCAAAGTCAAAAATAGTTACCTAAGTGGGATCCCAAGAGTTTTATAAATTGCTATGTGAAGAGGCAGAACAATACCCAAACATTTGTATTCACTTCTTTAAAGTTTACACATTATGGTGGAGTTATCCTAAAAAACATGAGCCAAAGTGATCTTTGACAAAAACCTTTTGATCTAGAACAAGTTTTCTCAAACAGGAGGTTGTCAAACTCCTGTTTCAAGTAGCAAGGAAAATATAACAAGGCAAAAAGAGGACCTCACTTTCATAATTCTTTTTTGTCCAAAACTATGATAATATTAACCCCACCCTTTGGCAGAAACTGAAAAGAATAAATATTAATAGTGATAGCACTGAACGATTGTGTCCCTGGAGACACCCAGGTTAAACACACCTGTTATGACCTTCCACATTGAGACGTGCGGGGAAGTGGAAATTCCAGCTCCTACCATCAGCTACGCCAGACTTGAATCCCGCCCGTTTCTCCGCTTTGACTCTCTCCTGCCACAGCGCCAGCCTTGAGGGGCCATGGATCTGGGCAGAGCAGAGGAAAATAGAAGCATGCCTGGCAGCAGGGTCATAGCCTTTTCACAGTCCCTCTGTGCTCGTTCTGCCCACTACAGTCCATGTTTCATGAATGTTGTGTTCTCTCTCTTAGATACAGCCTGGATACTGATTAAGAAGCTGGTTCTAGTCCTAGCTCCACCATTTACTGCTCATGCATCTTTCTCTCTGAGTCTTGGTTTCTTCTTAACCACTTTGGTACAGCGCTCACGGGGTGAGGAACCTTGCCCACGGCCGCCACTCACAGTCCGCACGACAGTCTGTGCTGTGCATTGACGACGGATCCGTTTTGCTCCTGTGTGATGAGGAGAGCTTTAAAGCCCTGAAAGCTTGTTTTACTTTACAGGCAGCTTTACTTGTAATGTAAATCAGAATCGGTAACATATACTATATGTTTTCATTACGTTATTTTTAAATGTTCACAATTCTATTTCGATAAATGAAATATTAGAAAAGTCAAGTTTTGTTATTAACGCTAAAGTGGATGCTCAGCTGTGCTCGTTCATCTGTGGCTATCGACTATAGTCGATGCACGTACCGAAGTTTAAAAATGGGGATAATATTCTTACCACTGAGTTTAAGCAAAAAAAAACCCCAAAAACAAACAAAAAATATGGGGATAATAATGGTATACATCTCACTTGATTATGAGGATTAAAAGAGGGCATGTAGAGTACTTATAATGGTGTTCAGCATGTATAATAAATGCTACCATCGCTGCTACAGGTGCAGGTAATAATGAGGAAAGACAAGAGGCCAGGTAGAATATGGAGAGTTGAGAAAGTCTCAGCTGTGGCCCCTGTCTGAGCGATGTCTAGGTGGACTGGTAGGATGCACTTGTCAGAAGTCCATTTGCTTGAGACACTGAGGAGTCTCCGGGGAAAAAATTCCTCTCAAGGGAAGAGAGACATACAGGCTTTAGCCCTGAGACAGAGGGAAAAGCATGCTTAATAGTATATCCTGCTTGTTAACATTCAGAATGGGGCTGTCCTGGCCTCTGTATGCTTACGTTTGATTCCTAAAAATAAAACAGGATATGAGCTGGTTACATTTAGGCAATGAAAGTTCTTCACTCCCAGGACAATGGTGGTGTCCAGTCATGACGGGGGAGCCTATGGGAGACAGCCTTACTGTAGCCGTCTAAGGGATGGTGCCTTCATGAGGCTTAGACCAGTAGTTTCCCAGAATTGTCTGAGGGAAATAAAAGGACTTGTTTTATTCAGCATATGTCAAACATCTCTCTAGGGCTTCCCAGAAATAAGCAGAAGGGCCTGAAGGGGTAGAAGATGCCACAATACCAAGGGTAACTGAGAATAAGAAAAATAGAATTTGTTACTATAGAAAGAGCTCGCTTAATAAGCTCGCTTACATAGTTTGCAGCACAAATTGGTGACCTGTGTAAAACATGCTGACATATTGATAGCATGCACAAAGGTTGTAACTAGGAAACCAATACTCCTGCACACTTCTGCCCCCGAGAGCTGTGTTTGCTTACCAAGTGTCAACTGGATTTATTACCAACCTGTTTATGTCAGTTGTACTTGGTATTGTAAGTTATTAGTTTTTATTATATAAACCATTATCATGAAAAAGTAAGAACATTTTTTTCTATGAAAATTAAATTGAGATCCAGAGAGTTTGTTAAAAATGTGTCGTCAAACAGAAAAGCTCTGAAGCTAAATGCATTAAGATGATTGTAAAAAATAAATAAATAAGGAGAGAAAAATCACAAAAGCCTAGAAGGATTCTAGATTTCTTCAGATTTCTTCACAAGAAGACCTTTGACTCTAGCTCCATTTAAAAATTATCAACCATAAATAATGTATTATGGGTGCCGTTTATATAAGGAAAAAAAGTGGCTCTCTACTTAGTGGATCCACAGTGAAAGAAAAGACTTGCTGGACAAGAAAATATTGTTCAATCAATAGATATTAACATTTTAAGTTAAAATAAAGTGTTTAAGATGTATATGTATTATTTTGAAATGATTCCGATTTAATGAATTTGAGGTTTAACTAACCAATTACCAGTCCTGATCATATCAGATAAGAAGGTTTTTTCTACCTTATTGTGAACCTATTTTTGACATAACCTAATATAGTGACATCTTTTTACAGAGTACACAACAACCTTAAAATAACATTTCTTTTACTCAAAGAACTGTAGTTGACTTGGAAATTAAAGTTTTAATTTTGAAGACTAAATACAAAACTTAGTGCCTAGTTTTCTTCAGCAAACCTCCGTGCAGCTATATCCTTCCAGGTGTTTTTGCAAACAGAAGCAAATAAACCCATCGATGCCTACTTATACAGTAAAGTTTCAGGGAATCCATGAATACCACCTGCTCCCCAAGTACAACCCCCACAAGCTCGCAGAGGTTTACAGTGCTATATTGATACTATTTTCTTTACTGCTTTCTGAGACAGCTTTTCCTAGCATCAGAATTGGGAGCCAAAGGACCCTCTAACCATTATAGAGGAGAAGAGGGAAAAGGGAAAAGAACAAATGGCCCCAATTATAAACTCCAAGAATGTCAATTTTATTCTCCAAGTTTCCTAATCTTCCCTAGCGTTTGACAAAATCAAGTATTTTTCCAACCATTCGACTATCATGGAACAGCCATTTAACTGACACCTTACAGAATCACTATTCTGAGGAATATCCTTGATGAAATGTTTATTTATTTATTTATTTTTTGCTTTGCTCACATCCTAGTTTTAGAATTTTATTAATCTTTAGGCTTGCTGGTATTGAGGGAAAATGGTTAGAATGATGGTGGTGGGAACAATTAAATTTTGTTAGTATATTTTTATTTCAGAATATTATGGGGGTACAAATGTTTAGGTTAAATATTGCCCAATGTTTAATTTTTGAACCACATTTTCCTTATCTCTAAGTGGGGATGATGATACAGACCACACTGGATAAGTACATGTAATAAAGATGATCTAAACAAAGGTGTCTGACACAGTGAG
The DNA here is from genome assembly GCF_040939455.1 of Microcebus murinus. NCBI lineage: Eukaryota > Metazoa > Chordata > Mammalia > Primates > Cheirogaleidae > Microcebus > Microcebus murinus. The sequence goes on from NC_134111.1 coordinate 55,429,054, forward strand.
CCACAAATGTTAGCTTCACATCTTTGCAGGAATCATTTTTTTCTCATCAGAAATTAATATGCTTTATTAAATTGCCAGATGAGTAGAAATAGTCTGCTGTCTCTAGAATTATTTTGTTTAGAAACAAATATTCTATGACTATTACATTAAAAAGACAGTTCTTTTTACCGAACTTGGAATACTGAAAAAATGTTATCTGTTATTTTAATTTTTATAATTTATTATGTTTTTACTTTTTTGCTTAACCAGGCAATATTCTTTTACAGGCTTTTCAATGGCTCTAGAACATTCCCTCAGAGAAGACTTTGTTAAGTTAATGATTTCTCCTTCATTGTCATAGTCCATCACTAAAAGCTGACCATCTGTGCAAAATTAAAATCAGCAAGAGGAGAGACGACAAACACAATTTCTAGTGAATTAAGTGTGAGAAGTCTCTGGGCACCACCACTGCCACACACCAAATCTGGTGCAGGAGTGTTTCCTCATCTCTTCTAAGTTTTGTGAGGATCTTCACTCTAAAGCTCTAAGTGGCGAAAGCAAACCCAGGTCTGGATCAACAAACACAACATTTACTTCTAGCCCTCCAGGAGCCCAGGAGTTTGATAATGTCGCCTATAACCAAATTTAGTCTTCAAAAGTCAACACCTGATGCATCCATGGTTCAACCTGACCCTGTAGCCAGCACAAATAAGAAACTCTTAGACCAGACCCACCCTGCGTGGCTTCTTGAAGAGTTCATTCCTGCTCTGTCATAAAAGAGTATGTGCTCTTAGCCACCTTGGAACTTCAGTGGTTTTCCCAGACCTAATAAATATTCTAAGATATCATAAATAAAGTTCATCCATTCTATTATTGCTTTCTAGATATGTAGAATTAAAGCAAATCCCTCAGTGACTTTACAGTTCCAAACCAAAAAGCTGGGCTTCGTAGGCATGCAACCTACAAGTGTCCTTCCTGTTCTTGATGCAAAGCTCTACTGTTACAGGCTTGAAATCCTTAATGATTTTTGAATTAGGGGCCCAGCATTTTCATTTTGCACTGGGCCCTATAAATTATGTAGCCAGTCCTACCAAAGGTCTGAATTGTCTATGTCTTTTCTCATGTGGAAGCTCATCATCTCTTCATTGTCTGTGACACAGGATCAAGACAGGAACCAATGCTGGAAGTCAAAAGGACAAGGCAAGCCAAGAGCCACCAAGAGCAGCTGTGGAAAGCATGTTCCTACAAGTGGTACAAGCAGCAAGAGATGTCCATTGAAATTAAGGCCTCTGAGACCTCGAGATCTCCTGTAGTCCCATTATTTTTTCTGTGTTCAAAACTAAACAGTTTCTAGATACATCAAGATTTCTGTTAATCTATGCATAAAAATGTACCATTTCTGCTTGCAAATTTTCAGTATGATAGCTGAGAGAGGACAGCAAAATAAGATTGCCCAGTAACTGCATTCAAAGCCCCACATACACATGCTCAACTTTTTGGCGAGATGAGTCTGCTTCAGTTTTGCATAGCATCCTCTTAAGTGGATCTCAATGCCTATCATACAGTCTCAAGCAATTGCTAGCCTTTGTGCCTCTATTGCGTCAGAAAGTACGTAAGAATGACAATATGAGTAATCTACTCTTCTTCAAGAAAGATAAGCAATTCACTAGAGATGTGGAATGCTGTTTCATAAAGCAATATTAATTCTTCATGTGGTTATAAGGAAAAGCTATTAGTCATAGCACAGAATGAATGAAATCCAGAAGAATACTCTGCCCTGAGCTAAATCTTCCTGTCATACTCAGAGGCAAGCTACAAATAAAAAAGGAAATGAAAGCTAATTTTCTCTGTGAAACAGAGGATATTCTGTGAGTTCCTTTATGCACCAACTAGGGAGGTATGCCATGCACACAATGGGGAAATGAATCCATGAGCTGATCTGCTGTGGCCAAAATCCTAATAGTTATACTCATGCATTTGCCAGGTTATTCATCATAGTTAATGAATTTCCCTATTTTGAGAGAGAATACTTTTCCTGGTTGGCAGGTTGCAAACTATTTTGTCTCCCTGAATAGTGCTACTTATCTTGTGCATTCTCATTGAGTCACTGCTCCGCATCTGAAAGTCTTTCAACCTAAAAGTTAGGAGCATTTATCAAAATACCAGGAGTCCCACTGGAATCCTCCAGCCCCACCTGGTGCCATAAAAAGACAGGGTGGATCAAGGACACATTCTGGTCATGACTGAATGTAGTCAGAGATTACCATCACATCACATTGGAAAAAAAAAAAAAACCCAAAAGCCAAAAAACTCTTTGAGAATCCCTAGCTCATCACTTCGTCTGGCCATAAACTTTATTAATATTCAAATTTTCCCACCAGTTGCCTCAAATCCTTTAAGGAACAAGATGGAAAGTAAGAGAGAGAAGGGGAGGGAGAGAGAAAGAATTGACTGTGTGACATTTTAATCAAACCTAAAACACATACCACCAAAATTTCGGCTACTTTAAAAAAAAAATAATGTCCAAAGCCAACATTCTTTTTCTTTTGGTGAGCATTATCCCAGCACTAACAGGAACAGGTGGGGATGGGGTGGAGTTAAGCGTTAATCTAGTACAAACTAAATATGATCAGTAGTTAGGGTCTCTTTCAAGAAGGAAACATGAATTGTTTCAATCAGATAACTGCTTAGTCAATGAGAATTAACTTGTACCTTGACTTTTCTGCATCTCAGACTTTGTAATTCCTCCTTTAATGTCACAATAGTGGCATTCATTTACTTTTGCTTTCGAATAATGTGGCTGATCAATAACAGAATTTATTATTTTTACTTTTAAAATTTTTACAGTAATTTTTCAGAGTTACAAATTTCTGAGGATAGTTTGAAAAAGTATTTAAAATATAATATCTCTTACATTTGAAAATGAAGATACATACACTGTTTTCATAAACTAATTGCAGAAAGTCTCATTAGACATCTTGGCTGGTCAGGCTAGGGCTCTTCTACATTTTTATGATGATAGTTTTTAAATTGCTGCAAATAATCTATATAAATGAGGAGCATTATTTTCTTCCAATAAGTTTTATGAGTTTACTTTTAAATTGGGTATGTATTGGGGGGAAGTAGGGAAGGACATTTGGGCCATAATAAGATCTCTTATTCTCCACTCCAGTTTGCATAGAGACCCTAATTAAATTCTAACTGTTCTCTAAATAACACATTTATATAATACTTATAGTAAAACTCATTTATAATAATGCTTTGGGAGTGGTAGGTAGTTAGCAAGGGATTCCAGGTCTCCTAGTGATGAAAGTTTGTGCCTTGCATTGGTGCAATTGCCCCAACTAGGAAGAAGGACAAGGATGGGCCCCAGGACCCCATCTTGGTCCTGCCCCACCTTAACCTGCCCTGAGCTACTGCCATACCTGGGGGATGAGCAAATATCCTATGAATCTGCCAATCATAACTTAGCACACCAGCAGCAAAAGAATGCAGAAGACTCCCTAACCCATGGACCAAGCAGCATTAGGTACGATTGAGTCCAGAAAGTGATATAGAGGCCACGTGCTTAGTAAGACTCAGATCATGCAACTCCCAACTGTCCAATCAAAGTGGTTCCATGGTGACCTGTGAACCATGAGGGAGGTCCCAATCCAGGCACTATAAAACAAGATGCAGACCATAGCCAACCCCCTTTGCCTCCCTTTTATTCTCCCTTTGCTGCGACAGTGGTTCCAGTCATCATCTGCGGAATATGTATCACTCTCTGTAAACCTATATCTTGCTTTTGCTCTATAATTCCATCTTTCTCTCCTCAATAAACTTCATTTTCGTGCTTGCCTTATTATGGTGCGTCTGGTCATTCTTCGGCTATGAGTGCACTAAGAACTGACATTTCAGACTGAAACCTGACAGGGGGAATACTTTGTAACTCCTTAGAGAGGCTTCCCAATTAAAAAAGACTAAACATTTGACTGTCTTTTTTCTAATTCTAAAATAATACATCTAACATAACCTTAATAAAGATAGTAAAATAGTACCAAAAAATCCATAGATCAATCGCATTATCCATATAAGTATTAACTTAACCTGGCAATCTATCAAATGAATACACTACTCCCAAACAAGATTCATCTTAGAAATAAAGGTAATACAAACCCAAAGTTTAAAAATTTCAAAACAGAATATATAATTAATAAAGTGAAAAGTAAAAATTGACCAGAATTGGGATGGCAGTTGAGGCTGGAACAAGATTCCAGGGTGTCTGCTTGCTTTCACCATGTCAAAATGCTTGCATCAAAAACACATGAACCAAAATGGTCTGTGTAGACAGATAATACACAGAAGTTACTAAAATATTAATATTTCTAACATTTCATGATATTTGCCTTTTCAATAAACATCTGCCTCCCATTTACTCTTAACCCATTTCCACTGACCTTTCTATGCCTGATGGCTCTTAAGAGTACATTTCTTACAAAGTTTTATTCCAGTGGTTCTTTTTACTCTTCAATACATTGAGTTAACAATTTGGCTCGAGATCAATGATCATCAGTAGACAGTAGCTGTAGCACTCTTCCTAGGTATTTGAGCCAAGGATGCTTCTGATTTACATAACAATGTTTGAAGATTCCTCAGTTTGACATAATAGAACTTTAATCTCTCCAAATATCAGTGCTGAGAGGGTCAGAACTATGTATGAGTGCCAACAACCTCACCCTTTAGCATTTTGACCTGATTCCAATATGCTTGAGATGTCAAATAACATGAGAATATATACTTTAATGTTGGCTGGAAAACAGAATTCTTTTTTTCTTATTCTTAACTCTTGTGGATAAAATATATAAATGATTCTCCACCAATCCTTTTTATTGTGAAAGCACAAACATCACAGTCTCCAATATCTGTGAGAAGACAGGCAAGGAAGCACTTGGGAGACTCCAAGTGCTTGGAGTCTCCACTGACTTATTTTTTCTGGGGACACTTCTCAACCAGGATTTTCCTACCCATAAAATGGGGCTATGTAGTTTGCTCGCCAAAGAACCACAGCGCTGAATGGGACCACCGCTGTTGTCTGGCTCCCTCCACGTAGGCAGCCAAACATCAGCATGGTACAGAGGAAGGCCTGGGGACAATGCAGTTTAAGGACTCTCAGCTCTGGTTTTCTAATTGTGCAACCTGGAGCAAATCATTTAAAATTGCTGAACTGCTTTTATTTCTTTTCTTTTTTAAATTTTTGTCTCTAAAATGAGAGTTTGAATAAAATAATTTTTAAGGTCTCTTTGCTTTTTATGATTTTCTTACATTCAGAGCACATGGTTCTTATAAATAAGACTCTTATATAGCCTTTCTCTTTGACAAGCTCAATGTGCATCATACCTGAAGACCTGTGACTTCATTGTTATATTCTTCCAATAAAACTGCATTTCCTACTGATTGCTCAGCAGTGCCATTCTAGCATATTGAATGACATCATTTCTACAATTAACCCAATGATATCCCTTTGCTTTGAACTCTCCTCTTTCTAAGTAGTGGGAATAGCCAATTCACTGTTTGGAAAACAAGATGATGAGCCAGGAAAAAGAAGAGGAAAGAACAATGACTTCCCAGTTCCACTATTAACTTCCTGCTGGGCAAGACAGACCACAGTTACCACATCTATAGAGAAAAATTTACCAATTATCTTCCCTACATCATAAGACTATTGAGAGCATCATATAAGTTAATATATGTGTGAAGAATAAACTCTGCAAAAATGTAAATTTTGATGTTACAATAATGAGTGATGCTTCCAACAGCTTCTAAAAGAGTACATGTGACAAGCCATATACCTGGCATATATATATTCTACAATCTCCCAGTTGACTGTCTAAACATAGCCCCAGACCCATGAGGTCTATGCACTGGATGAGCTCCCTGCCTTTAGTGTCCATAATGAGTATGGTACAAACATTTCACATCATTGAACCATGAAGGGCACAGAGTACTTTTCCGAAGTTTTTTTCTAGGAATAATTGTGAAGGATCATCTTCCAGGTGAATAGCTGTGACCTTGTATTTCCAGCACAAATATAACTGTATTTTATATACTGTTGCTAGTGAAGATGTAATTTCAAGGAGAACGACTTATTACTCTGTGCATGGTTGGGGGAACAATAGCCCCTGCTTGACCCAATGATCTGTGTATAATCTGCCCCTGGGCAACAATTTGAAGACAAAAAAGTAAGAAGCAATTTGGCTTCCCATTTTCTTTTACCTAAGAAATCCATGCTGCAGACCAGAAATTTGCCATAATTTGTACAGTTTTGTTGTTTTTAACTGGCTGGCTCTGTACAGTGTAAAACAATGGAAACATCCACGGCAATAAGCCACAGCATCAGGATCAAATCTTAAAACAGTGGACTCTTCTAGATCTAGAGCAAAATGTATTTTCAATCTCATAGAGACAATAATGCCTGTCACCCTGTTTCACAGATTAAAAGAATAGGAACAGTAAAACTTCCATCATGTCCTATGACTATGCTAATCATGATGGCATCATGTCAAACTACTAACCTGAGATTTTAAAGTAAATTTTAAAAGGGTCAATGGACACTTACAGGTTCATCCAACAGAGGAGAATAATTGAAGGCTTATTTTGATGCCTGATTCTGGGTTTGGAAATTGAAGGTAGAACAATATACCTAGAATAAATTTGTATACACTAAACCACAAGTACCATTGAGATGTAATGACAAACAAAACTGGTATCAGCATTAAAAGCTTCAAAAAATTAATCAGAAACATATTTTAAGCAAAAAAGAAAGAAAACAGATATGGATAGGTTTTTGGAAATGAAGTTTACCAAATGATCAAGCACTGAAGATGCAGGGCTTGATGCTATGATGCTACTAAATGCTATTAAACACTGGGTGGCGCCTTTAAAGAATAGGTATTGATTTCCTACAGTCACTTATCATACACCATAGACAGCGATTATTACAAAACACCAAACATGCTTTTCAGATGGATGAAGCACACTCCAGTCTTCTGATGGTGTCAATTAATTCTTGTGAGGAATCATTTTAAATTCTCTCCAGTGAGAGAGCTTTGTTATTGTGTTTTAGTTTTATTCAAACCCCCTTTCAAAAACTGTGTCTAATAGACTTTCAAAGCATCTCTGGGTAGCTCTAACTTACATAACCTCATTTTTCAAAACTGTTCATTACTTTCTCCCCCTCTTAACACGCTCTGACTCCAGCTCGGGCCTTCCCTTGGGGGACCTCGCTTTCTGCATTGGTAATATAGTAGTGCCTACCTTTGAGACTTTTTCTCAATTCTAAATGGAGAGTGCAGAATATGAAAGGGGTGGGGAAATACTCCTTTGTTGAGTGGCAATGGAATCAGAATCTGCCAGTGAAAATAGCCTACAATCATATCTAGCCAGGATATTATCCAGGCCACATGTGGGTGTATTAAAAGAAAATAATGGCAAATTACAAAAAGAAATGGTTTCATTTCTACCTCCAATACAGGAAAAAAGAAAAGGAAAAAATAAATATCCAAGTCTATTTTTTAATTTTATATGTTCTTAAAAATAGAAATTACAAATTATGTCACAAAGTTATCTTATATTTGAAAATTCTCCAACAAGAAATACAATGCAGCTTCGTTTACACAGCATACTCCATAATTTTGCTAAACACAGAAAAAACCCTTTAAGCAGGCTGCAGGGTAATTTATACCGGAACACTTCATTTTACCACCTAGTACAAATGAACACTATTTGCAAATTCTGACTTGAGGCACAATGTTTTAAAGCAAAAGAAGCACCAAAGTTAGACTGATCCTCACCTCCTTTTTATCCTCAGGAAGTAAAAATATACATAAACAACCATAAATTTAAAAATGTTTTGTCAGTAAAAACAAGAAATGGAATAAAATAAAAATATTAAATTATCTACCTCATAGTTGTATATGTACAAAGCCATCATTGTTTATTAATGATTCCTAACTCTTTTATCTGTTGGCTATTTTTAATTGTTCCTACAGGCATAAAGCTCAAGCTTGGTAGATTCTTTTATTTGTATAAATGTAGGGGGTTTATGTACAGTTTTGCTACATGTATATATTGTGTAATTGTGAAGTCTGGGCTTTTAGTGTAACTGTCACCTGAATGGTATACATTGTACCCTTTGTACCCATTAAGTAATTTCTCATCCTTCACCCCACACACCATCCCACCCTTCTGTGTCTCCAGTGTCTATTATACCATATTCTATGTTCTTATGTACACTTAAAAGTGAGAACACGCAGTATTTGACTTTCTGAGTTTGAGTTACTTCACTTAAGATAATGATCTTCAGTTCCACCCATGTTGCTGCAAAAAGCATGATTTCATCCTTTTTTATAGGTCACAGATATTTATGGAAGGCTGAAATGGTACTAGGCAATGTCATTTAGAAATATGATGTTTTACTTAGTCACTTATTACTCCCCCCAAAATGGATTAAGCATGTAGAATCTCAAACTTTATTTAACCATCTATACATGTGCATCAGGTACAGCATGATCTAAGTGTTCATGAGCCCCTGAAGTGAAGACACACAACAAGAGGAAATAATGAAAATCCATCAAGTGTGCCCATGTGCCATGTCAGTACAGACAGGTGCAGACGATTTCTGGCTCTGCCTGTACAAGCTGAGTGATCCAAACACATTCTTAAAATCTCTCACATTCTGTTTTCCAGTCCATAAAATGAGAATGATAATAATTTCCACAAGCTTGTTGTGGGGATTAAATGAGATGATGTATGCAAAGAGCCTATCACAGAGTATACACTTAATAAATGTTTCCATTATTTTCTCATTTAAGAAGGAAAACAAACACTGAGAGATATGGCATGCTGTTTTGATGCCTATGATTTGCTTTAAATTCTTTAGCAAAAACAATGTGAAATTATGAGTGTGTGTGCAGGTGGGTAGGTTTAATATGCCCCTTGGTTGCCCTACCAAGATTTATACTCCAGGGGTAATCAGAAAGCTACACTCCAAATGTGGCTACTACAAGTGCTCCAGAGATCTTTATTTGCCTTCAAAAGCATGGGGCTTTGCTAATGTTAGAAATGGATTTCATTGGTGAAATTAATAGCTTGTTAATCAGCACAATGGATACTAGATATTGACTCTAATTACTGTAATTGGTGGTATTCAAGATATAAGTATTAGTTATAATATTCTAGAGATACCCTCCACACCCTTGCATTAATAGAATACAAAAATGTAGCAAGTTCCAAACTTGTATCCGTAGAGATGGACCCTTGGGCTGGGTCAAAGGATGCCCACACCAGAACAACCAGATCCTGCTTCTGAAATATTGCAAGCAGTGCTTAGATGACCTCAAACAAAAGAGCTTAGATTTCACAAAGCTTACTGAACAGAGTGTATGAATTGTTTGACCCAACTTGCTAATAATACATTTTTCTTTTAGTGAAAGTTTATGTGTGGCAGGATTTGGTCTGAGATCTACTTTTGTTAAAACCAAATAAGAAGGTTATAGGAAAGTAGCCAACTCTCATCTAATTCAAATTATTGGCAGCTATTATGATGTACCTAGGAGATATTGTGAATAACCTTGAAGCTATGTGACCAAATTGGCTTAGGTCGATCTGCATCATGCTAGTCTTTTTTCTAATTGAAAAATTATATTGGTTATAAAAAATTACATTGAAAATTACACCAATGGTTGATTAATTCCCTGTGGAATTCATGCATACACAGAATAAATCAAATGGGTGTAAATAAAGTAAAATTAAAAATAGAGGGAGTGCAATTTTTAAAAATTACAATATTGAAGCTGACAAAAGTTCCATGAGTTGATAATGTTGCTATTGGCATTGTAAATTCATACAATTTTCTGGAGAGGAAAATGGTGACATTTATCAAGAGCCTTAAAAACAAATGTTCCACCAATAAGCTCATGGAAAGATGATCAATATCATCATTCATCAGAGTAAGACAAATCAAAACCACATAAGATACTCATACTTTTGATAAGATAATCAAAACTCATAAGATACCACTGTATACCCACTAGAATGGCTATAATAAGAAAAGCAGACAATAACAAGTATTGCCAAAGGAAATGGAGAAATTGGAACCCTCATGCACTGCTGGTGGGAATTTAAAATAGTGCAGCTGTTTTGCAAAACAGTGTGGCAGTTCCTCAAAAGGTTAAACATTAGAGTTACTATGTGACTTAGCAATTCCACTCTTAGGTATATATCCAAGAGAAATGAAAGCATACATTGACACAAAAAGTTGTACATGGATGTTTGTAGCAGCATTATTCATAGTAGTCAAGAAGTGGAAACAACAAATTCCCATCAACTGATAAATGGATAAACAAAATGTTGTCTGTTCATACAATGTAATATTATTCATACAGTGGAATATTATTTGACCATAAAAAGAAATGAAGGGCTGATACATGCTACAAAAATGCATGAATCTTGAAAACAATTATGTTAAGTGAAAGAAGCCAGTCACCAAGGATCACATATTGTATGAATGTATTTATATGAATTGTCCCAAATAGGTATATGCATAGAGACAGAAAGTAGACTGGTGGTTGTCTAGGACTAGGAAACTGGGGGAAATGGGGAGTGACTGCTAATAAGGTGTCTTTTGGGGTGATGAAAATGTTCTAAAATTGAGTGTGGTAACAGTTACACAGCTCTGCAAATATATTTAAACCTATTGAATTATAAATGGGTGAATTGTATGGCATGTGAATTATATCCCAATAAAACTGTTAAAAAATTAATGTTTAAATCTCTTGACCCAGTAATCCTAAGCATTAGTTTAAACCATATGAAATTATAAATTTTGGATGATTTTTCATCTGCAAAACAGCAATTTAATAGTTCAACCTAATAGCTATCCTAAGATGTGGTCCAAGATTTATTTATAAAGATGTTCATTAATTATAATCTTATAATAACATGATTTTGGAAACAACCTAAATGCTAAGAAACAAAATGATTTTAAAAACTATTATATGATTACATGGTAGCAAATAATGCAAACATATAAATTGTATCTTTGAAGAATTGTTTAAAACATGATAACATTCATGATGCAAATTTTGCAAACATATCTCTATAGATAAAAATAAATATGGGTAAATATACCAAGAATTTTAATAGCATTATCTCTGAAAGTTAGGATTATGGGTGACATTACTTTTTCCTTTTTTATACTTTTCACATTTTCTATAATAAACTCATATTACCTTTATAATTAGGAAGTAATCTTATGATCAAAGGAAAGGAGAAAAAATCCAAGAAAAACAGATATATCCAATTAAAAGATAGCCAAATATATTCTACTTTTTGTCAAAAAAAGAATTCGATTTAAGTTTTCAAAATTCTAATTCATTCAGCATTCTATGATGAAAAGAAACAACCTTGATATTTTATTCAGATAATAACACTAAGCTACTTATTCAAAGAAGATAGTTATGTCTTAATTTGAAATCTCCAGTAAATAAGAATCCACCACACTGTTCTCCTTCTTTAATAACAGTTCTTCCAGCCACCAAGTTTATTTGTTTCTAATCACAATTGCAAATCATCCTCTCTTGTGTGAGCCCTACATAAATCAGAGATAGAGTTTATAATAGACAGTTCTTTGTCATTTTGCACTTTTAGAAGTGGCTTCACTAAAAGACTATTTTTTTTATTTTGGCATATTATGGGGGTACAGATTTTAAGGTTTCAATAAATGCCCTTTCCCCCTCTTCCCCCACAAGTCTGAGTCTCCAGCATGACTATTTTGAGTCCTGCCAGCTATTAAGAGCCATGGATGCATCAGTCCCTTAATATCAGAAGACACTGAATTCTCCTCACCCCGTGATCATTTCCTCCCTGGCATGCAGAGTCCTGTCTGTTAAGCACTATAATGCATATCTACAGCTTGGCCATGTCAGGTTAGGATCATCCAATCTCAAATTCCCCAATCCAGGCAATGATAAATTGATATTGTTATTATAACTTAATACTCATAAGAAGATACAACACAAAGATACTTGGGGTAAACATAATAATAAAGACAACACTTTCTTATGCTTCAAGTTTATTACATAAAGCAGCCTAGGGGGACCCACACCTTATATGAACACCTGGAGTAAGAGGACAAAAGAAAGAGATTCTGTGGATGAGTCAGACACGATTTATCATAGTTATTAATATTTGAGTGAGAGCTCAGGATCAAATCTTGCTTCCTAGTGAAAGATCCTATTTTACTGTAAGCCCTTTTGGTATTATCTAGATCTAATTAAGCACACCCATACAAATAAAAGCTATAGAAAACAAGTGAATTATATAAGTTATAAAAATTATGTATCTAATCACTATTTGAAACTATTTTCTATACTTACATGGTTACTTTGTTTATTGTCTGTCTTTACCACTAGAATGTAAGCTCTGAGAGGGCAGGAATTTTTGTCTGTCCAATTCATCAGTTTAACCTCAGTACTTGGACCCATGCCTCAAATATAGCAGTGTCTACTAGGTGGAAATTCAATAAACAGTTAGTGAATGAATGGTTCTTCCACACAATGGAACACTATATAGCCACTAAAAATGATGTACAGATCAATGACACTCAAAATTTTCCACATTTAGCACCATAATGGTTACAGCTCTGTAACTGATTGAGGTCATTTATTTTATGTTTCTGATCTACCTTACTAGATCCTGCATAGTATATGGAAAGAGATGGAAAGAAGGATATCGCACCTGAGCACTTATTGTTTCCTTGGTAACTCTTAGAAACATAAAAATAGAAGCTGGGGAGGCAGGAAATTACAAATGCCAGTATATTAGCCATCAGAGGACATCAGAATTTTTGCAAGGAGCCTGTAAATCTATATGCATACCAAGCATTATCTGCATCTGGAATAAAAAAATACATTATGTAAGTATTGGTCTTCATTTTGTTCAATTATTGTGTTATTAATTTTTTTAATTCCTGAATATTTGATCATTATGTATTTTCTCAATGAATAGTCATTTGGGGACATCTGAAAAAAAAAGGTTGAACTATAAAATATTAGGAAATACTGTTAAGGACAAACAATAATCAGTTTTGGAATAATTCCTACTTAGGTCTGAGATCACAGAATTTGACTTAAGCCTTGAAAGAAGGGTGAAGAGGAGAAGAGTTCTATGCAATTAGATAAGGACACAAGCAAAGGTCTGGGGATGATTAGCCCAAGACAAAAGTATGGGCAGAGTAGACCAGTTTTTGCTGAGTGTTAAGTCCTAATCGGGACCCTAGCAAACAGACTTGCCTTCTTATGCCAAAGTTAGACTCTGCCTGAAGAAAAGGCAGAGAATACAGCCAAGAGTCCACAACAATACTGATCCAACAGAAAAAAAAAAATTCTCTGAAGCCTAACCTGAGTTCTGACAGGTACTGTGTTGGTAATAGCTTTCTCAAAATTCCTCATTGTTTTTGAACCTCTCAGTCACATATAGCCCAGTGAACACATAGAATATGAACAAATTTGTCTCTGAAACTCTTGTAGTTTCACAGTGACTATATGGAATGTGAGTAATAGCTATTAAAAGGCAAATAGTGCAGTGACTAGATCATTTAAATATAGACAAAATATTGTAATTAATGAGTTATGGGATTCGATCCAAATTTTTCCAGGACAGAAATCTTATTGATCAAATATAATTTGAAATCTTGAGCCATCTGCCGACTTTTAACATCGTTTTGCTAAACACTGATTTTTAATTATAATGTTATTCCAACAGGTTTGAAACTCTAATTTAGTTGAAATATAGGCAGAAAAGAAAAAAAAATTAAATGAGAACACAAAGGGCATTTCTTAAGTTAATTCACTTCTCTCTTAGCATTTGAGTATCTTAAAGACAGTGGAGTATTAATAGAAAACACATAGACTTGTCTGGCACAATTGTAACACTACTATCCATGTATATAACAAGATTTTAAAAAATCATAATTTTGAAAAGTGCCTTTTGTAGAAACTAGCTATTCATAAGATGACAGAAGAAATTTGTCTATCTTTGCTTCCATTAAGTTGATTATTTTAAACTGACTAGTTGTTTAGGGGTTGGCTATCATGTGGAAGTGCAGCTTGCAGCCATGTCTAAAGGCATTCAATTTTAAAAAATTAATCCTATGCCAGTCAAATCCTATGCAAGTCACACGAGTGCGAGCTGCATTCAGTCTTCTGGGGCCACCAATTTGTGACCCCTATCAGCAACCCCCTTCCTTACTCACTACAGTGAACTTTAATACCTTTTGCACTCTTGACATCTCATGAATCCTAAACATTAGCCGCAGGAAATCAGAAACAGTTTAGAAATGTAAGCCCAAGAGCTTATGAAATCCTCTCTGCTATCTGGCTTAGAGTCAGCCTGTTGCTGATAAGAAAACTCCAGCTTCTGCAGAGACTTGTTAGCATCATCTGTGCACCATCCTCAACACCAGTTGGCAGGGCAGCGTCACCAGTAACAAGCTCATGGAACACAGCCAGTCCCCTGGCAGCCAAGCTCGGCTGGCTGCATCCCAGCTCTACAGGGTGGTTGAACACGTCGGCACGAAGGAGAGCAGCAGGGTGGCCCAACTCCAAATTATGAGCTGAAGAGAGGTGACCAAGGCTAAAGAAGCCTGTAGAGATTAGCCAAAGCAGAAGTTCAAGCCACACTGCTTATATGTTGGCTGGGCTGTTGGAAAGTAACTGCAATAGACATGCTGTACTTTATGCAACACCAATTTATGAAATGGCACCTTTGGGGCCGAGATATAGGCAACCTGGCAGGGAGGATAAGAGCCTGTGCTTGTTTCCATTTCCCAGGTTTCACACTGGTGTGCCTATACATCTTAATAGATCATAAACGTCTGTTCCTATCCAGGTCTCATGATTTTATTCTGCAAAGTAATACCTCCCTTTACTCGCCCAGTAATAACAAAGTAATGAATTAATTTGTAATGCAAAGAGTCTAGTTATACCACCCAAGTCAACCAGCTTATACGTATCACTGAAAAACAGGAACATTTGTTTGAAACCCATGAAGTAAACCAGAAAACTCTAATCATCTTTCCTGCATGGTCTGCCTTTGTGTGTAGTTCCAACGTGAATTACCAAACCAGTGATTTGTCAGTATGGAACTTAAATTATTAATATGTGCATATGGCAGCCTATATTTCACACAAAACCCTCACCACTGCTGATAAAATTTTTGCTAACTATCCAAGAACTTTAAAAAACATGATGATTTAAAGTCATAAAAGGGAAGTTTTCGGGCAGAGGCTGAATGATTATCTGTCAGGATTCCTGCACTGGATAAGGGTAGGGGTGTTGGGAAATGGATTTGATGATCCTTCTTGTCTCTTCTATTACATGATATATATACATATATATTACATGATATATTACAGCTGTTACATGATATAAACAGACATTACAATCATCACAGGATATAGCACAGCCAGCGAATTATAAGTACAGAATTTTCAAGAAACGCAGTACGATCCTATGCACAATTATGTTAGATACATAAAGAGCCCAGAAATGAATATATCACATTTAATTTTTAATTTATTCAGACAAATAATTTACTGATTTTCATATTGCAAAATGTCTTGAAATTATACCAAAGCTAATTTATAGTCTCCAGAAGTTGACATTTTAAGATATCAGGACATACAAATCATATTATGCTAATGTGCAATAAATTTACCACTACCCATATGAATGATGACATGGCAGTTATGTGCATAAAGCAAAATAACAAATAAGGCTCCGATTACTTTAGTCTGGCTTTGAAATATATGGTGAGATTTCATGAGGCTCATTTGTTGATAATAAGTGCTACCCTAAGCACTTTACATCTATTCTCTATTTTACTCCTCATAATTACACTATGATTATGATGGAGATTCTGGGGCTTAGAGAGAATCAGCAACTTGCTCAAGGTCACTCAGCTAAAAAAGCAGCAATTACTCAAATCTGCCTAGGAGGCTTTCTGACTCCAGAGCCTCTCATCTAATACACAGGATATGGCTTCCTTTGGTTTCCTTCTTTCCTTACTTGTAGGCAACATTGAAATTACTTCTGTTACTGGAGTTATTTATTTATTGTTGTTACTGGAGTTTATACTGTTGCATGGGGAGAAAGTTGTCCGAAGTCTGCCTGGCTGAGTGAGGAAAACAAATTTGAGCTTTAAAATGTGAATTGAAAAAAGTTGGCAGAGCTCTGAGGAAATAGGTATACGTATGCTGCTACCATTGTAGGTGGGTTCAATATTTTCAAAACCTATCTGGTAATATGGAATGAGAGCTATAAAACTTTTCTTGCACTTTGATTTGGTAATTCCAGTCTGTGGAATACACCCCAAGGTAATAACAAAAAAGAAAAAGGTAATTTGTTCAAGATTTTCATTCAGAGGCTATTTGTATTAGTAAAAAAAACTGGGAAAAAACAAATTCGCAGTAATATGACAATGACTGAGCAAATCGGGCTATGTAGGAAAAGGAAAAGAAAAGAAAAAAACTTTATAATCCCCCCAAATGGCAAATGTAGAATACATTCACACGTGGACATATATGTAAGAAATAATTTTATGTTAAGTAGGATACAAATTAGTACGTAAGAGGATAATCTTATACAATCAAGTATACAGTAGGTTCATTAGTAATAATGCAAGACAATTATGAATTTATAAAGAAGTATATCCCACTTTTCACTGGTAAAACCCAACACTGGAAGAGTACCTGGCCTATAGATTGTGTTTAATAAAAACCTTTTTTTTAAATGAGGACTAACAGAGGCTATTTCTTCAGATCTTGTTATAACAAAGAAGTCGGCCATTATCACTTGCATTTGGCAGACTCAAAGAGGAGTGGGCAAGTTTTATGGTGAAAAAAACAGAAGACTTTAGATACGCTCTGACTGGAGGCTTTGGCTTGAGGAAGCTGAAGGCAGACTAATTAGAAGTAGGGCATCTTAGGTAATTAGTTTAGGGAACATGTTTGACTTTCTCTGGTTGGCCCTGAGTTGAAAGCATGCAAGGGTGGCAGGCAGGGTAGGGGCAAAAAAAATAGGGAAGTGGCAGTCATTGACCAAATCCTGACTATTCTGGGCTGGTTGCTGCAGAGATTGTGACTTGGCTTTCGGGGCTGGCTGCTGAAGAGAATGTGGGTGTGGGTGAGAGCTCTATTAATATCATCATGTATGGTCTAGTCACCATCCATTTGTAGATCCAATCACTCACTATGGTTACCAGTTTACTATAAAAGGTTATAACTCAGGAACAACTAGATAGAGGATGCATAGGGCAAGGTATGGGGGAGGGGTGCAGAGCTTCTGTTCCCTCTCTGGATGTACCACCCTTTTAAAACCACCACCATGTACTCATTCAGCAACCCAGAAACTCCACTTAATAAAAACTTATGGACTACCTGCCTAGTTTCTTATATTTTGCAAAGTTTTTTTGTTTGTGATCTTATTTAATTCTCCTTCCATTTAATGATGGATAATTTAATCGACAAGTGAGGGAACTTTGAGTCAGAGATTAAGTGGTGCACACAAAGCAGCTGCTTGGCTCAGGCACTCAGTCCCAGGCTCTGTTTCTCATAGAGCTAAACA
This sequence comes from Microcebus murinus, assembly GCF_040939455.1. NCBI lineage: Eukaryota > Metazoa > Chordata > Mammalia > Primates > Cheirogaleidae > Microcebus > Microcebus murinus. The sequence goes on from NC_134111.1 coordinate 55,446,696, forward strand.
TGGATTCTGCTCAAGAAAGGAACAAAGCCTTGTGCAAACCTTCCCTCTAAATCATTCAGAACTCATGAAACCCTATCTCGTAAGTATAAATCCATTGAGAAAAGTCCAGAAAACAAGTCTAACATAAATGGAACCAAAGATGAGAACTAAATATGTAAAGAGATCCCTTTAAACGAAGGCAGCAGAGCAAAGGCAGGACTACCGTCAGTGTATAAACTAAACTGTTTGGGGGATGCCAAGGGTATGTAGTGGTTACATTTGGAAAGACACAAAACCCAAATCCTTCTATCTAAATCCTTATTAAAAGGCACATTATCTCAAGACTCTCATCTTGTGACACAAAATGCACAAAGTCAAACTTTTGCTTTATCTGTACATTCCATGGAAATATTCTTACAGTGAATGAGGTGGCCTACACTTACATTCATTACTAAACTTCCTCTCCTTCTCACCTGGTTCAGTCTGATGAAAGCCTATACTCGCATCAGAGATCGGATCAAATACCACCTCAAATACCACCTCTTTCAAGAAGCTTCTTCATGCCAAGTGAGAATCACCCTTTCTTTCTCAGGCCCTCATAGCATGTCTTGGAACAACATTTTTTTTATTACTTCATATTATGGGGGTACAAATATTGTTAGGGTTATATATCTTGTCCCTGCCCTTCCTCCCCTCCCCACTATGTCAGAGCTTCTAGTGTGTCCAGCATCTTGATGATTCCTGCCTCCTGCTTTGTGTAGCTCCTAGATGGCATAAATCACAAGTGTGATTTATCTTTGTGCTTCCTATGATCTCAACATGCACTGTAATAGCTTGTTGAATTGGTAAGAGATCATCTGAGGTCCTGTCATGCTCTATGAGTTTATAAACTTTTACTGAGATTTGGGCTGTTCCAATTCACTGTAGAAATGACCTCAATCAAGGACTCTCTTCACTTAAAAACCTTCTTGTTTCCTTACAATCATATTTTATGTTGACCTTCTGTACCAGAACATTTGCATTAATTTAATGCATTAGTAATTAGTATTGGCAAATAGCAAACCAACATTCAGAAGGTTAAATTATGAAGTGTTTTTTTAATCAAATAGGAATATGAGAGTCATCAAACTTAAACTAATTTGAGATTTGCTTTTACCACCAAGTTTATAAATATTCAACCAGATTTTATCCAATATGAAGGTAAGAGCTTCAAAGCCAAACTTCAATCCTTTGTGTACTCTCTTTTTTAATATAAGCTGGTGAATAAACTACTGGTGAAAGAACTTAAATTTTCAGAGCAAAAAGTACATTACTTCTACCGAGGTCAACTGCTCTTCAGAGACAAAAGTAATGCTCTTTTTATTAGCAATTTGGAATAACAATTAAATAACATTTAGTTTATTGAGATTTTTATATAAGAACTGAGAAAACAATTCTTCATTGAAGTTATAAAAGCACAAGAGAAAGTGCTGAGTTTCTGAAACGCAGTAATCTTTCTATATTCCCTATCTTCCCTTAGGCCATGTATGGTGGTGGTGTGATCGTCAATTAAAAAGCTTACTTATAAGGGAGATAAAGACCAGGGAATAACAAGAATACCACTGAGGCTTGTAATGAAAAGCAAGCTAAGAAAGAGATGAAGTAATTATTTTAAATTACACTACATTCTATGAAATATCAAAAAACTCCAATTACATCTTGTATAACACGAGAAAAAGCTCTTTGATCCGTGAATGGGCTAATCCAGCAGCTATTCACATAATTCCTGTCTTCAGGGAGAATAGCAATCAATGATCAAGAAGGAAAGTACAACTCACAAAAGGCATGAAATCTTACTTTTTCATCATCTTCAGTGAATGGAGCACCTTCAGGAATCTTATTTATCGCTTGGGCCACGCCAATAATCTCACCATCACTGCTTCGGATGGGCATGCACAATAATGATTTTGTCTTGTATCCAGTGAGCTTGTCAATTTCATCATTGAATCTTCGATCCTAAAAATAAGCAAACAGAGCATTAACTACATGTGAATTGTTGTCAGGGAGAAGGAGAGAGAGAAGTGTATTTTTGTGTATGATACTTTATCACTGGGAACTTTCCCCATGAATTGTTAATCACAATAACAAGTTTGAATTCATGTTTAATTCACTAAAAGAACATAAATGATAATAAATCACCACCATTGTTGTTAGCCACGATCAATGAAGGGAGAGACTTTAAACCCAACTACAACATATCAAAACTGGCGAAAGGGCAAATGTGTTTAAGGAAAGCCCACTGTGAGCTGTTTACTAAAATATGTTATTTCACAAAGACAACTGGATATGAAATATCACATAAGAAAAATACATAAGAGATATGTATTAAACACTGTGGGAAAATATTCAGAAAAGAACTACTTTATTTCTGGTCAAAATGATCCCATGACAAAAGAATCTATGAGTTTATTGTGATGTTTCAAAATACTCCCAAAAAGGGCAGAAAGAGGAGATAAAAGGCTTCTCTATAGAATTCCAGCTAAAAAAAAGTGATAAAATATGGAATGATAATAATACAGAATGATAAAATTATATAACATGTATTTTGCAACTACCAATATAATTATGTTTACAAGGAAGGGTCATCAGTGGATGCTAATACCACTGGGTGGAATGTTGTTGCTAAACAGAATATTCACATAGTCTCAAAGTGCCACCCCCACAGATTCCTTATTACAAAGGTAAAGGTGTCTTTGTAATGAAGAGACCTGGTGGACACCACCTTAACCAAGTAATCAAACTCAGCATCACCATTAATAAGACAAAATAACATCGTGTGTGATGCAATTGGAAGGACATATCACCAAGAACATGGACTGTTTTTGTCCAATATGTAACATGAATCTAATCATTCAGGAAAAGAAGATTAAGAAACATACAGATTATTGGTCATTTTGTCAGAAACTTAACCTGGTCTCTTCATAAATGTCAATATTGTGAGAGACAAAAATATTTTAAATAAAAATAAAATCAAGCTATAAGAGTTGCACTGGCTTAAAGAAGACTTAAAGATACCATCTATATAATACTACCAATATTTAAAAATAATACTAAATATTATTTATGGATTCAAATATGTAGTAAAAGTATAAAAGCATGCACGGGATACTAAACACTAAATTTATTACCTGTGGACAGGAAAGGAGGAAATGGCTCAGGGAGAAGTATAGAGGAGGCTTCAACTCTAACAATAAAGTTTTACTCCTTTAAAAAGAAAACAACTAAGGAGTGAGATGGCAGTTCTCTGGAGGCTGAGTGTCTCACAGTGCCCAGAGAGGCTGATCTCTGCTGCTCTGAACCCCAATGGTCACACCTGCCCATATCTCAGCATTTCTCCAGGCCTGGCCCACCCCAGGACGGTATGCAATGCCACACATTCACCTGCCACCCAGCTGCCGTTCTGCTTCCAAGGCTGCCTCACTCTGCTAGATGAGTAAGAAAGTTGTCAGTATTTTGCTCCTGGGCCTGCTGTGATAGACTACACCCTGACTACAGCCCTCACTCTCTGTAGTCAGGGGCCTTGAACAAGTTGTTACAGACTACGTCCATGGACACTCACCATAGAAACAGCCAGTGCAGGCGAATTTGGCACTCTTGGCTTTAACCTTAACTGGGCTTTGTTATTTCAACTACCATGGTGAGGGCATCTGCAAAGCTGCTGCCATGCTATGGAAACTCTGAGTTTCTAGACTTACTACCTTAAGAACCGGTCATACACCTCTTTGCCTCTGCTCTGCCATGCTATTCAATTGACCATGAGGAGGAAATAAGATATGTTCATTGTTAAGATAAACCTCTTCTAATCCCATAATTACTCTCAGAACTTAATCTTTAAGGAAATGTTTGAGAGGAGCTGTATCCAAGAAATAGTGAGACTGAATTCCATTTTCTTATAAGTTAATGGGATTGTCTCCCAGCCTCTCACAAGACTCACAGTATAACTAAACATTATAGATGAGCTCTTGCCTTTTAATTTCCCAATCTCTTAAAGAGAATTCAGCTTTATTCTCTTGATACATGATCAAATGTCTTCTATATTTGTCCTGGTAATGATGGACAAAGACAGAGACTGTTAACTCTTAAGTAATGATTTTGGGCTGGGCAAGATGGATCCTTATAATCCCAGGGCTTTGGGAGGCCAAGGTGGGAGGATTATTTTTCAGCATATTATGGGGGTACAACTGTTTAGGTTACATATATTGCCTTTGCCCCACCTGAGTCACAGCTTCAACCGTGTCCATCCCCCAGACGGTGCGCACCGCACCCATTAGGTGTGAATATACCTATCCCCAAATCCCCCCTCCCACCTGCCCAACACCCAAAGAATGTTACTACTATATGTGCACTTAAGTGTTGATCAGTTAATATCAATTTGATCGCGAGTACATGTAGTACTTGTTTTTCCATTCTTGTGATACTTCATTTAGTAGAATGGGCTCCAGCTTTATCCAGGATAATCAAGGGGTGCTAGATCACCACTGGTTTTTGTGGCTGAGTAGAACTCCATAGTATACATACACCACATTTTATTAATCCACTCATGTATTTATGGGCACTTGAGTTGTTTCCACATTTTTGTAATTGTGAATTGTGCTGTTATAAACATTCTAGTGCAGATGTCTTTTTTATAGAATGTCTTTTTGCATTTGGGTAGATGCCCAGTAATAGAATTGTAGATCAAATGGTAGCTCTATTGTAGCTCTTTGAGATATCACCATAATACTTTCCACAGAGGTTGCACTAGTTTTCAGTCCCACTAGTAGTGTATGAGTGTTCCTATCTCCCTGCATCCATGCCAACATTTATTGTTTTGGGACTTCATGATAAAGGCCATTCTCACTGGAGGTATTGTTTGAGGCCAGGAGTTTAGGGCCAACCTGGGTAACATAGCAAGACCTCATTTCTACAGATAATAAAAACTTTAAAAAATTAGCCAGGCATGAAGGCATGGACCAGTAGTCCTAGCTACTCAGGAGACTAAGGTGGGAAGATCCACCGAGCCCAGGAGTTCCAGCCTGGGTGACAGAGTGAGACCTTTCTCTAAAAAAATAAAAATAAAAATTTAAATAAAAAGACTTTGCAGAAAATTAGACAGTGTTTAAATTTTTTTTAATTTGCCTTTCTGTTCAGTTGATACCAGCTACTGAAGGGTCCATGTCCTAGGGAAACTTTAAAATTAGAAAACATTCATATTTCACATTACTAATTTCTAAATCCTAGGAAGAAGAGCTTGGAAAGCTTCTGAATATAGAGAAGTTCCGTTTAGGGAAGAGGTACTCCTTATAGAAGCATCAAAATATTATAAATTCGAAACTGAGACTTAAACCTCAAATACGATTATTTTATTTGTCTTAAAATAATCTGTCTACAAATATAAAAGTGTAAAAATTTTTTTATTGTGAGAATCTCTAACATAAAAATGTAGTCTATGAAAATAAATTTTTTAAAAATTGAAATGCTAGTTAATAAAAATGGTATAAGTCATGAGGATGTTCTGGGATAACAAAAAGGCAATGGAGGTAAAGAGAAGAGGATAAATATGTTGGAAATTGTGTCTACAGTACTTCCTGATGAATTGGTTGGAGAAGGGAGAATAGACAAAGAAGAATGAGCCTCAGATTTTAATGTGAGAAACTGTGGATGGGAATACTGGGCATGGAAGAGATTGAGATGGAAGGGAAAAATCTATCAATGAAGAGAATGAAGAGGGTTGATAAATCAATTAATTTAACAAGGTGAGGTGCATACTTTGACCAAAATCAGTGATTCTCCACCTTGACTGCATGTAAGAATTACCTGAGAAAGTTTTCAAAATTACCAATGCCTGCTGCCCCACCCCAACTTGAATCAATCAATACTAGACATTGGTGTTTTTAAAATGCTCCTATGTAATTCTCACAGGAGAATCATTGTCCTAAATGTTAAAGAGGTGAGTCACTAGTGAGAGCAATAAAATTCTTAAAATGGGAACAAAAAAGGAGTGCGGCATGTAATCTGGGGGTTGCATGTCAGTGGTGTGGACCATGATGGACTGGACCTGAAAATCCACTCTAGAGTTGGCATGGTCTGTCTCTTTTTATCTTTGTGATAATCTGTATCTCCGGAGAAGGATCTCATCCACCAAAAGCCAACTTAGAGTAGACCAACCACCAAGCCTGTAGTGTATTTATTGTTACAGTATCCAAAGTCACATGAGAACAAAGACACTGGGATGCTTTAACATAACCAAGAGTCACAAAAATGCTATAAACTCTCACCTACCATCTCTCCAACTCTCTAGCTCCACCTGATAATTTGTAACTTAAGGAGAAAAAATAATTGTATTGATATATGGGGTAAGTTTTAATCTTCTAATTTAAAAGCTAGGAAGAAAGATTTATTCCATTAAGTCTTAATGGTTTTTAAAATGTAATGCATCTTACAGCATGCTTTGTCCATGTCTTCATTATGCTACTTATAGGATAATTCTCACAAATTAACTCAAAACTTGATATAATCAAGTTAATCTAATCTAATGGAAGGTTAGGAAAGCTGATACAATTGCACACTTTCCTAATATATATAAATCTCTAGATTAATCTTCCAATTTAAAAAAACTGAGAAAGCTGAGTTCCACATTGAGGCATAAATTAATTGTAGGAGATGAAGAAAATTAGGGAAATAATTAGATAAAGGAACATATTACCCTGATGTTATAGAGGAAAGAAAAGTTTCATAACAGATGATATTAAAAAATAGATATTACCAGCCAAGTAATAACCACAAATGAGTGTGATAGTAGAAGAAACATAGCAGGGTGCCACATCTTAATCTAAGTTCAGAGAATATCTCCCCAAAAAAGTGAACGGTTTAAGCTGACACCCAAAGGATCAGCAGAGATTATCCAGAAAAAGGAGAGAAGGGGTGGGGAGGGATGAGCAAAATGTCCCAGAAAAAGGAAATAATATTGTATAAAGCTTGGAGGAAATAAAAATCTAGTCAATTTGAGGAACAGAAAGAAGGTGAAGATGGCTCATGTGGGAAGAGTCAGATATGCTGCAGGAAAGACCAGCTGGAGGCTGATGAAGGAGTGCCGAGTGACCAGGTGCAGAATCCGATTTATCACAGAGGAAGGGGGGCAGTCACTGGAGGGTTTTAAGAAGGTGGGTGGGAGTGATCTGACTGAGTCTTCATTTTAGAAAGACTGCTCTGGCCACATGTGAAGAACGGATTGGAGGCCAGAGATCCTGGAGAGAGATGAACCATCTCTGGACTGGGATAGTGGCTAGTGGCAGCAGGAGTGGTGGAAAACAGGAGATATTTATTTATTACTTTTTATTTTTTGAGACAGAGTTTCACTCTGTTGCCCCGGCTAGAGTGCCGTGGCGTCAGCCTAGCTCACAGCAACCTCAAATTCCTGGGCTCAAGTGATCCTTCTGCCTCAGCCTTCCGAGTAGCTGGAACTACAGGCATGTGCCACCATGCCCGGCTAATGTTTTTTTTAATATATTTTTAGCTGTCCAAGTAATTTCTTTCTATTTTTAGTAGAGATGGGGTCTTGCTCTTGTTAAGGCTGGTCTCGAACTGCTGAGCTCAAACAATCCGCCAGCCTCAGCCTCCCAGAGTGCTAGGATTACAGGCATGAGCCACAAAGCCCAACCTGACTACGGAGATATTCAGAAGGTAGAATCAATAAAACTAGTTAATTAATTTGATGAAAAGTTGTGAAAGTTAGAGAAGTCAAAAGTAACTCCATATTTTTTGTACAGCTACCTGGGTGGGTGGTGGGGTGATTCACTGAGTGAGGGAGGAGCAGGAGGGGAGGAGTGTGAGTTTCACTGTGGACATTTTGAAATTTAGTTGACTGTGGGTCATCCACATGGTGGTGAAGCGGAAAAAGGAGTTAGATAGATATAGATATAGATTTTTTTTTTAATTTCAGGAAAAGGACTTGGAATAGAAAGCAAAGATTGTTTTAGGTAAGGATGGGAACTTTGCCTGATAACTTTTAGGCTGAGGGTCTTCAGAAGTTCACCACATTCACCAGCAGAGCTTTACAGAAGGCCATAAAGGAGAAAACAGGACTAATAAGAGAGAAACATTGTGTTTATTTGTTTTTGAATAGGAAACAGACAAATGCCTCTAGGACTATAACGAAACATCACACAGAGAATAGTGCCCAATTTTGCCCAATTTTTATTCATCTCGCTTAGGACAAAAGAACAAGGAATGATCTACAACAGGAAAGATTTCTAATAAATTAAGGTAAGGTAAGGTTGTTAAAACTCTGGAATGAGTTTCTTATGATCGTAGTAGACTCTTCTTGCTCTGAGTATTTTTATGTCATAATATTTTTTCTAGGTCAGATATTTTAAGTATAACTGCTCTTGAGAAGTGCAGGGATCTTCTCAGTGCCTTTTGTGCAGACCCATTGTTTTGCATGTGACTCTCAGCTGTGATTTTTAATGTTTAAAAAGACAAAGTCATAAGGCCAAAAGCAATTTTTACTTTTCAACCAAGAGTCTGTGCCTCCTACATAGGGAACAGTACTTGGATACATTTCTGACCCAGGAGTTTGCAGTTGCAGCCTCATCTGCAAGTTTCTGAGTTGAATGTGGTGCCACAGAGCACATCCAGAAAACAGCTCCCTACCCTCAGATCCACTAAGGCTGCAGAAAACCAATCTCTGCAGTCCGAGCATTTATGTCCTTGAGAAAAGAGCTATATTCACTCTGCTGGAAAATCCCAGCCAGCCCCAAAGAGACATATTTTAGAGGCACTTTAAGAAACCTCAAAGCAAAAAGAAATCCATCTCCTGTATCCACTTTCTCAAAGAAAGCACTCAAGGCTCCCTAAGCAGGAGCCACCGGAGTAAAGAATCTTATCCAGGTCTCAAACTCATGGCAAAGATGGATCGCCTAAGATCTCTTTTATGCCTCTGTCTTATGCCCTCTAGATTTATAGTAAAAATTTCCACGATTAAGCCAAGAACTAGTCTTGACCACTATTTGACCTATAACGATATTTTTGTTTGTTTGTTTTTTGTTTTTGTTTGTTTTAAGAGAGAAAGACAGAGTTCACTCTGCTGTCCAGGCTGATGTGCAGTAGCTCAATCATAGCTCACTGCAACCTTGAACTCCTGGGCCCAAGCCCTCCTACTGCCCCAGCCTCCTGAGTATGTGGGACTACAGGCACGTGCCACCATACCCAGCTAATTTTTTTTTTTTAATTTTTGCGGAGACAAGGTCTCACTGTGTTACCCAGGTTGGTCTCCAACTCCTGGCCTCAAGAGATCTTCCCCCTCAGCCTCCCAAAGCACTAAGATTATAGGTATGAGCCACCATGCCTCCCAAGGATGATTTCTTTTTTTTAGCCAGAATCTCAAATCTACCTTGGGTACTTCATAGCCAAGATGCTCAAACCCTTTAAGTCTAAGAATGTCTACATGATGGTAGTAATGCTTCCAGAACACACAGATGAAGAAACATATAATGACAAAAGCCCCTTAATTCTATGACACTTTCAAATGAACGTTTATTCTATCTAGCTATAAATTATAACTCAAAAATTATAAATTACAATCATGAACTATAGAGAAAATTATAGAGAAGAATTATAAAGACATTACAGAGAAAAAGTGATACAAGATATGCATGTATATATGGTATTTCTTCATTTCTTCAGTCTACAGACATTCAGAAGTGCACAGGAGTAGAAGAGTGGTTGGCAACCCTTGCTAACTCTGAATCACAATGGGGAGCTTAAGGAAAGTGATGCTTTAGCCCCACCCCACACCAATTAAGTAGTATTTGGTAAGGGGAAGGGTCTGCAGGGGACTTTATTTCTAGCTATTGGTCAGGGTTAAGAACCACTGAATTAGAGGGTCACTTAATAAATCTAAGGCCTCTGGAGTCTGAAGAGAACAGATTGTAAACCATGCTTTAGAGCTTTCAGAACAAGTTTATTAGTTTTTGTTTTGTTTTATTTTGTTATATTTTCCAAACACTTTCCCCAAAGACTTAATGAACTGGGCCGACACACCTTTCTCCACACCCCACTAGCCTATTCCCCCAAAGAAAGGTTTGGAGACTAAGTTCAGTCCCACATTTTATCTGCATCCTCTTGCAAATGCCTTATGGAGTTGCCATGTAGAGGAGCTAATGGAAATATGAAATGAATAATCTACTGAAATTCAAACCAATACATTGCCAAACTCTCCAAAGCTCAAAAGTAAATTGCTCTTATTGCTACATCAATTAGTAATACACATTTAATTCTAATTCATAAAAGCATCTCCATACACTTATGACTTATCACTAGACAACACTTATTTTCCAGAAAATGGTTGGGAGGCTAAGCTCTTGAAACTTTTGATTAGGGTCTAATGACTTGAATGTATTATTCTGCCTTTCTTCATAGAAGGAACAACCAATTATTGTGAATTAATGGAAGGCTTGAGCTTATATTACATAGGAATATGTAATATTATGTGTATTATTATGTTAAAAAGTAATTTTTTAAAGTTCTAAAACATTTTTAGAGATATTTTAAAATGAAATATGTTTTGTAAAATGTCTTAAATCATTCTTTCTTGTGAGAACATGATAATAAAAATACAGTGACTACCTGATATTAAAATATATTTTAAAGCAACAATAATTAAAACAGTAAGTTGTTGTTCTAAAAATAGAAAAATTGGTGAAAGAAAATAGAAAGCCACATATATTCCTATATATACGAAAAAATATCTATAGATATAAAACTGTTTAGTTAATTTTAAGAGTATTATTTCAGATCAGTCAGAAAAATAATAGATTATCCAACTACTGACATATTTGGGAAGAATAAGTTAGATCCATATCTCACATCATACATCAAAATTAATTTTAAGCACAGTAAGGAGTTAAATATACTCATCTCTTTTTTCTTTTTCTTTTTTTTTTTTTTTTTTTGAGACAGAGTCTCGCTTTGTTGCCCAGGCTAGAGTGAGTGCCCTGGTGTCAGCCTAGCTCACAGCAACCTCAAACTCCTGGGCTCAAGCAATCCTGCTGCCTCAGCCTCCCAAATAGCTGGGACTACAGGCATGCGCCACCATGCCTGGCTAATTTTTTCTATATATATTAGTTGGCCAATTAATTTCCTTCTATTTATAGTAGAGATGGGGTCTCACTCTTGCTCAGGCTGGTTTTGAACGCCTGACCTCGAGCAATACCACCCGCCTTGGCCTCCCAGAGTGCTAGGATTACAGGCGTGAGCCACCGCGCCCAGCCTATACTCATCTCTTGATACATTGCAAAAGTAAAACAAAATTTACTCAAACTCTGCCAAGATATATTTCCTATTTTAGTATGAAATATTATGAGAAAAAATTTTAATATTATGTATTATAGACAATATTGTGAGAATGTATAAATACCACATATTATGAGGTGAATTCTAAATTCCCACCCAGAAAAGCCAATGGCCTCTGTTAAAATGTTGGTCTTGGCCTTCTTTTCCACCTAATATTTAAACAAAGTAGACAATGAAAGTAAGATTAATTCCATTTCTTTTATTGTCTATTTCAGTTGAGATTCTTATCAGAAGTGCAAATGGAAAAAGGTTTTGATAGAAGAATACCAGCAAGATAAACAATAAACTAAACTATCATTTACTTTAATTGTAAATGATATTAACATATTTTGATTTAAAAAATTAAATGTCAAAAATAAAATAATAAAATAATGGAAAAATTATAAGCAAACATTTGTCTGATCTCACAATGGTGAAAGCCTTATTAGGCATTAAGACCAGAAAGAAGGAAGCATAAAGAAAAAACCTAATAGATTTGACCACATAAAAGCTTTTAATTTAAGAACCTCAAAAATAATGTAAACAGAATTAAAAGTAAAACTTGGAAAAATATTTTAAAACACATGTGGCTGACAAAGTGTTAAATCCTTAACATACAATATTCTTACAAATCAATGACAAGAAGTGAGCAATGTATAGAAATAAAAAATAAACAAGAGAAAAAAATTTCAATAGGACAGGAGTATGTGAAAATTACAAAACTACAATAATAATTATGGGTTTCTCTATAAATTGATAAAAAATTTAAAATATAAGATGTAAATATCTAGCTTTATTGAAAGTTTTAGTAAAATGTCTGCTTTTATACATTCCTGGTGAGAACACAAATTAGTGCAATATATATGAAGGACAATTTGGCAATAAGTAACAAAAAGCTTTTAAAATTTGTGTACTTTTCAATATAGTAATTTCATTTCTAGGGATTTATAATAAGGAAAAATTGAAAAATACCTAATATTAAGCAGGAAATTGATTATATTATGGTATATCCACACTACCACCAAAAAAATGTGTTATAGGTTATTATTTTATATAAGTGGTTTTATTATGGACATGAGAAAACAACATGAGGAAAAGAAGTTTAGAAAGTAGCAAAATTAGCATAGTTTCCTAAGGGTGATGGGATTACCATCCGGGACAGCACTATAGGATCAAAAGTGCCCTCTAAAAAGACAGAAGTCATTATGCTACTGGATTGCCAGTAAAAAACAGGCAAGATATGCCAGATGACAGCCGACAAGATGAAGGTGGGTCAATATTCATAAATAATATAAATAACATATATATGAAAAACAGACACCATAGCACTCTGTACTCTTAGCAGGATTTAAGTAGATCTAAGCTAGTAGCAGTCTAAATGGCCCTGCTATTTTTTTCAAGCCATTATCATCCTGGCTAGAAAAATCTTTATTATAAAAGTTAGGCCCAGTTGAATTGCTACACAGAATGCCAAGGAATCTTGATGGTATTATCTGATATCACAGAGAACGAACAATGGAAAGATTGCCAAAAAACTATAGCTGAGCAATGTGCTAATATGTGAATGGATGGACTTTTCAACTCTTTCACACTCTGACCCTCTCCATATTTAATTGTTAAGCATCACAACCTCTCATGTAGCATAGCATATATCATGTTGGAAAACATTCTGATTTTCCAAGAGGATGAATACTGGCAACTAAAAGCAAGTTGTCTGATATTGATTTCTGAAAAAAAATTCTCAACAAACTATTAAACGAGTAGACATAATTCTGGAAGAGAATGATATAAACAAGTCCTTCGGCCACAGCAATGTGTTCAACCACTGAAAGGCCAGGTTAGAAAAACTCAGGCGTCTTCCAGTGGGAAAAGGACTCAGAGGCAGCATGACACTGTTTCCTGCTGACCTTCCAGGTGGATCCCTGGCTGGTTGGTTCCACACACATTCCCTTCCCCACTATAAGTCCCTGTGTCCCAGAAGCCTTTCTTCCCCACTCTGAGGCTACGCTTTCCATTTCACTGGTGTTCACTCTATCTCAGGCTGCAAATAAGCAACAGTGCTTAGAGTACCTGGACTCCCTGCAGAAGTTATATGGCCACATGTTCCATAAAAAAAATGGGACATGAATCTCTATCCTTCCAATAGTGGGAGTGGCATTTCAAACCAAAGATGTCAACATGTGGTTAGGTCATTCAGAGGATGGATCACATTGGCAGGAATTATGTGCAGATAGTCCGGATGGACACAGTGTGTGCTCAGCACCCATGGTGGATTTTCCTTAAATAAAGCACGAAGGTACTTTCTTAGAAATGCTTGTGAGTAGGAGCCCTCTAGCCAGATACACTGGAACACTGAGTCGGTGTGTTTTGTGGCAGCCTCATCTAAGTCATTCCACCTCGAATAGAGTTGGCTGGCCCCTCTTGGAACTGTTCTGCCTGCTGCCTTGTTCCAGAGCATTTCCTTGGCCAGCTGGCAGAATGCTGCTGTGGCCTTTTTATGAACTAGATCAAGCACTTGGAATGGCTAGCTAATTAAAGCATCATCACTTTTGCTGGGTTAGAAAGATTTGACATATCCACTAGCACTGACTCTCATGGAAGTAACAGGGTCAGGAACCACTCTATAAATTTCAATTCATTTCTGAAAGGCTTCAGTAAAATGAACAATCAATTTAACCAACTGGAATTCTTCTTCAGTTTAGGATATGCATAGTATGGAACAACAGAAAGCAGTAGAAACTGCAACAAGTCCTGAGTTACCCAAATCTACAAGATTCCCACATACTCCTTCAGATAGAGTAACGATAGACTTCCAATATCTACTGAAACTCAAACTTTAAAAACTTCATTATGTCCTAGTCCTTCTGCTTTAGTTAAGACATATTTGCTTATGGGCATCACTGGGTATTGGCATCCCCATCCCCACCATAACTCACCCACCCACATGCTCACATACAAGTACATTTCACACTTCTGGCTCGCTGCACCCAACAGTAGGAGACTTCATATAATTGGTTCCATGGTTGACATGGAACATTTATGAAATTGACCAAAAGCTAGGTCACCAAGCTAGCAAATTTAAAATCACCATGTCAAATAATTAATATCATGTAGCAAATAATGCTTAACCCAATGCACGTTAGTTAGAAGCAGCAATAAAATGATTACTAGTGAAACCAAATATTTGAAAATTTAGAATACATTTCTGAATAACCTATCAATCAAACAATTAAAATGGAATTTATAAAATATTTTAAATATTTATAAAAATATCAGATGATTAGATATGTATATCAAAACTGTTGGACAGTTAAAAAAGTTCTTAAAAGTTCAGTCTTAAATGATTATACTAGAAAAGAAAGAAAAGCTCAACTTAATGAAATGATTATCCAACTATAAGGAGTTAGAAAAAAATAACGGCAAAATAAATTCAAGAAAATTGGAAAAAATAATAAAAATAAGAGCAAAAGTTAATGGAAAAGGAAGCAAACATATAATAAACAGAATTGCTAGGGTTTAAATGTTTGTTCCCTCCAAAATTCATATTAAAATTTAATCACCATTATGATGGTGTTGTGAGGTGGGACTTTTAAGAGGTGTTTAGGTCATGAGGGTTCTGCCCCCATGAAAGGACTAATGCCTTTATCACAAGGGTTCATTATTGTGGGATTGGGTTTACCCTTTTTCCTTTCCCACTGTGATGGCTTCCACCATGTTATGATGCAGTAAGAAGACCCTCACCAGATGACAGTACCTTGATCTTGGACTCTCCACCTCCAGAACTGCAAGCCAATAAATTTCTGTTTATTATAAGTTTTTCAGTTTGTATTCTGTTATAGCAGCACAAAATGGACCAAGATAAGAATCAAAAAAATTCAAAAAAGTCACAAAACGTAAAAATCTCTAGAGAGAATAATTAAGAAGGAAAAAAGAGTGACGTGTTAAATTTTTAAAAATCAGCAATAAAAGGGGTAAGACTATAGTTGCTATAGAGAAGATGTTGTGAACAACTTTGTGTCAATAAATTTGAAAAGTTAGATGAAATAAAGAGATACATACAAACTACCCAGAAAACATCTTTTTGAGAACATGAATAGTCCTACAAACTTTAAAGAAATTAGATCAGTAGTTTAAAATATTCCCATTAAATACACAAACACACACACAATCTAGATCCAGATAGATTTCCAGGAAATTCTACCAAACATCCAAGCACTGGGTGATTCTAAATTATACAAACTATTCCACAGAATAGAAATAGAAGGACTATTCCTCCAATCCATTTGTGATATAACTTTGCTTTTAAAATCAGACAAGGATATTAAAAGAAAAAGGAATATATAAAAAGAATATATAAATATATTAAATATGTATAAATTATATATATATATCCTCAAAGCAAACATTTTTATGAAACAAATCAGATAATGTATAAAAATAATAACTTATTATGACCAAGTTGGTGTTTCCTAGAAATTCAAGATTGGTTTAATATGAGAAGATCAATTAAAGTAATTCACCACATTAACAATGTAACATGAAAAAAACTCATATCTTAATAGAGGCCAAAAAATTTGATTAAATTCTGTATACATTTGTGATTTTAAAAATAATATCAACAACTCCCTTAGGAAACTAGGGATAGAAGGGGACTTTCTTCCAATAAAAGGCATTTCAAAAAACCCACAGAAACCTCATACCTAATGATTAAATCTTGAAAGCATTTTCTATAAGATCAGCTGCAAGATAAGGATGCTTGCTATCATCAATCTTATTCTACATTGCACTGGAGCCCTTGCACAGCAAAGAGGCAAGAAAAAGAAATAAAACATAAAAGATTGTAAAGAAAGAAACAAAACCTTCATTATTGGCATATGATGATTGTTTACATAGAAAATCTTAAGGTATGGATAAAAAAAAGTTTAAATGAGTTAGATGCCAAATCAATTCACAAAAGTAAATTGCATTTCTGGATACCCACAACAATTGACTAAAAATGTAATTTAAAACAATACACTAAAATATCAATAACATTTTTAAATATCTATAATAAGATATAACAAGCAATGTGTAAGATTTTATAATGGAAAAAGTGTACTGAAGGATATTAAAGAAGATTAAATAAAAAGAAAATGTATCATATTATTGGGTAGGAAGACTGAATATCATAAATCAGTTCATTGTCTCCAATGTGACCTATACTTCAGTGCAATTCCAACTGAAATACTTCAAGCATGGGGATTAGGAAGAATAAGCTACAGAAATCAAGGCAGCGTAGTAGTCATACAGGTATAGAATAATATACCGGTAGAATACTGGCCTGTAACAAACCCATACATATATGGAAAACGGATTTATGACAAAGCAAGCATTACAGATCATGAGAAAAGGCGAACTATTCAATACATGACCCAAGATCAATTATTTACCCAAATAGAAAGAAAGGAATTGTATTCATATCATACACCCTAACACAAAAATGAATTATAATTAAATTAAATAATATGAAATCAAAATTGTAAAATTTTCCAAAGACAATATAGGAGAATATTTTCCTTTTTACCCTAAGTGTTTCTTCAATAAGAACAAAAAAATGCACATTTTAAGATCAATAAATTAAGTTGTATCAAAATTAAAAACTTGAGTTTGCCATTAAGAGTGAAAAGCAAACAATACAGAAGAAAGATATTTGCAATAAATATAACCAACAAAGAGGTTAGTGTTCTGAACATATATAAAGATCTCAAAGAAATCAATAAGAAAAAAGCAAATTCAATAGGAAAAATGTGCAAATGACATGGGCCAGTAGTTCACAAGAAGAGGAAACAAACACAGAAAAATAGAGAGAGGACTTAGTAGGGAAAGCCAGGGTTTGTGCCCTGATGGCCATGGTAGTGCTGGCCCTGTACACACCTTGAAGAGGAAGATGCAACAGAACAAGATCATCAAGATGAACACTGCATAACTAAGAAATGACTAGTTAAGAGTTTGCAGTCATGTAAATATGATGCTAAAATTCCAGGAGATGTGTAACATTTTGTACACAGCAGCATTATTGATAACAGCAAAAAAAAAAAAAAAAAAAAAACTAGAAACAACCCAAAAGTCTATCTATAGTAGAATGAATAAATTGTGATATATTTATGCAAAGGAACATTATACAGCATTGGAAATTATTGTTACACATTTCAACGTGAATTGTTAATCTCAAAAACATAATGTTGGTCAGAAAAAGAAACAGAGGGATACATGTAGAATGACTGCATTTATACAAAGTTTAAAAGCAGACAAAATGAAATTGCATATTATGTAGAAAAACATACACAAGTGGCAAAGCCATAGGGGGTGGGAAACAAGGGAACCCCACAATACTCACCATGGCAATAAAAGGGAGGAAGGATAATATTATTGTGAAGGGGCAGCAGAAGACTTTAGTGGCAATGGCAATGTCTCATGTTTTAATCTGGTGCAGACAGAAGGAAGTCCATTTTATTCTTCTTTATGCTGTGCATAGATATTCTATTGTCCCATTTGGATATATGATACATTTTACAATTTTTAAACGGTGATGGACAGTACAATGAAAACTGAAGGATCAAAGCTCTTGTCATTACCAATATGTTCGGCACACATTATGTCTTTAATTTGCAGATTTCTAAGGGGTGTGCTTTAGCAACACACATGAGCAGTTAACAACCCAACTCTCATTATGTTAATAGGAACACTGTGGCCAAACCACTAAACTAAAAATTTACTCCATGGAGTTATTGGTACTAAAACTGAATATCTCTTCAGAGAACTACACACCTCAATTTGTTTACTTTTCTTGCTCTTGTACTCTGTGTTGACATTACAATAATCTACTAAATAGAACTGCCTTCCTTTTCAACAGTTCTTTCTACATTGTTTTGTCCAGGTAATTTTTTATGATTTTGATACTATTATCTGACATGTAATTTTAAGTCAGCAAATATATATTTATAAAAATGAGGAATTGGAATATTTTTTAAAAGAACCTTGTCATTTCTCCAAAGAAGGCATAACAGTATTAACCTTTAACTGGATAAAATTTACAATGAATTATTTTCACACACACATAAAATTTTTTTTCAAAAATAGCAGAAGCCAATATTTATTTTAAGTCTGCATGGCAAATTTTCCTGTTTTTCCATAATACTTTGTATGACAGATGTCACTGCCACAGTATCAAAAGCACTAAATTCCCCTTTTGAAGTAATATCTGTCCAGTTTCACAGCTGCCCTGTATTTTTTTCACCACAAAAAGACAATATTTCAAGCATCATCTCCCTAGAACTTATAAAACAGATCAATCTGCCTGAAAACTAAAAGACTACCTTGAGCATACATTTCTGATAAGACCCATATTAATCATATGGCCAAAACTTTAGATTATCACATGAAAGTAATTTTCCCACATAAAAGATTTTCACTGTCTTTTCAAAAAAGCTTAAGAAAGTACACAAGTATTACTATTCCTTTTCTCCGTTTCTACAGGGGTCTAGGTGGTTAGCATGCTTTCTTGTGTGAGGAAAGGGGGCAATTAGTAAATGAGGCAATTTTCTTATACAGCCCCAGCTGCTTCACACGTCACATTAATGGTTTCTATTCAACAGCTCTAAAGATACAGATAATTAAATAAAATCCATCCTAGTTACTTATTTTATCCTTTTCATATTTAAAAGGTGTAACACAGAACTTTCACTTTATATATACAATTTTAAGGAGTAGGTGGTTACTCAAAATCAATAAACTGGCATACATATTAGAAAGTATTTAATATGTGGCTAATTAATTTTACATGATAGACCTTCCATTCTCTCCCTTGGGCCTCATATGTGATTTTGTCAGTAACATTCAGAATGCTACACTAAATTTTAAAATGTTGAAAGTATGAAAGATATTCTCCCATGAAGTCTCTAAAATTATTATTATGTTGCATAAAAAAAAACTACAGTTAGGAGCAAGAGGGCTTAACCAACACATTTCTTACTGCTGCAAAACTGCTCTGTATTAACCTCATACTGAGTCATTGTAGAGACTGGTGGGAGGCAACATCTTGAGCAATTTCCTGAGATGAGGGGCTGCTGGTCCCTTTTGGCATGGGTGGTGAGACACCCATTTAAGATGCTAAAGATTTTATAGGTTTTTTTTTTCCTTTCACAAGATAAAAATGAATCAATAGCCTTTGGATATAGTCTCCAACTAATATTGTTTCAAAGACAATGTCTGATTGTGATTGTGATTCATGCAACGTGGCCTTACTCTATTATTATAATACAATCATATCTGGCTAGTATTAGGTACTCAGTGCCTAATGGAAGTTAAGGGATGGTATGTTTTTTGATGGAAAAAGAATGCTATTTCCCTCACAGACAGTGTCTATCATGGGCAGATGATTCACACTGATGCTTTATAAATAGCATGAATTCCTCAGGAAATTTCTCCACTGGGCCCTCCTTTCACATTAAATTCAAGATATTAGCCAAATTCTGCTAAGCATATATATTTGACCATCCAGTAAAGACAGGTCAAGATTCTTCTGACACTAAAACTTGCTTTGAAGAGAGAGAACAACATAATCTGGCTTTGGAGCAACAGACGGTTGGTGACTCTGGCTTTCCATCTTGATCTTCCAAGCCAGTAACCAGCAGAGACATAAGCATCATACCAATTACTCTAGCACCGGATATGACAAACTATCCTGGAAAATGCACATTTAATGAGGCTTGTGATCAGTTCAAATCATAAAGAAATTGAGGTAATCACAGGACTTATTGATTCTTCAGATAATAGCAATGACGGCTGTCACTTACGAAGAGCTTACTGTGTAATCAGGTTTCTGTGCCAGTGTTTTACATACATAGAATATTCATGACAACCATGCAAGGTGGATATTGTTGACCCCATACACACACAAGGAACCTGAGGCTAAGAGAAGTTAAGCAATTTATCTAATGTAAGTAATTTACCAATAACTGAGCCAGATGCTAACTCAGAGATGCTTAAGTCTAAAGCTTGGTCTCTTTCCACCACACTACGCTACTTGGAAGAATTAGCAATTTGTGCTCAGGGCCTCTGCCCATGTTGGCATTAAATACAGCTTCAAAACCATAAGAAGACATGTCAGTGGCAACAAACTGTAGTTTATGTTGCACTAATGCACTATGGAACAAAGTCAGAAGTTAATACTGTTTGTCATTTTTCTTATTGGCCAGTTCAACACCAGGTCACTTTGTTTTTTCCAGTCAATTATTAGATATATTAGCAAAGATTGACTTCTGCAAAAGGGAAACACAGAATAAATCAAGTATTCCCCTCTACAAGTTTAAAGCTCTTGCTTTACAAAGAGAAAGCACATTATGAATTACAAATATCTTTCCCCAGGGGCAGTCCATTTCATAGAAATGATGTAATGACAAAAGAAAGTGAATAATCCTGATTTTTTACCATATTTTCCAAAAACAGAAAGTTGACATATGTAAGTACAATGTATGATTTCTCAATATAAACCCTTGAGTTAAACCTCTCATGATCGTGGTCACATAGGAAGTCCTTAGGAAGTACAAAGGACATTGCATGTGATACCAGAAGTCCTAAATCCCCTGCACCAACTCTGCTACTCTTTGGTTCCAAAACTCTGGGCCATTTAACTTCTCTAAGCCTCAGTTTCTTCACCCTCTAAATGGGGATAATAATTTTACCTTTCTCAGCAAGGATGAATTGGACAGTATATGCTAAAGCATTTTATAAATGATAAAGTGCTATACAAATATACCAGCACATTCAGAACAGGAATCTGACTAGAAACATTAGAAACTCCCCATTTCCCAAAACATGACCCCACAGGCTTAACTTACTTCCTGGTTAGAGTTCTGTGAGATTTCCCTAGACGCTATTCCTGGGACGTTATCCCCCACTGCACTTATTATTTTTGATTGCTTCAGTGGGTGTCTATCCCTAGCAATCAAACCAAGCCATGATGAAGGCAACAAATGCCCCCAAAGGACACTCCCAGTAGCCAACAGCAAAGAGCTGTTGGACCAATAGATCGCGGATATAGCTATAACTTCAGTTCCCTGCTCACAGTTCACCTGTAGTTTCCAAAAAGTTTCACAGTAAAGAGAAATGTACACTTTATTCTAGAATAAGTTGCTTGATCATATACACCAGAGCTAGAGGTTTTTTCTAAGAGACAAATAAATGTACATCTCTTGCTTTGGATATATGCAATTATCCAAAGCAGTTGTGATGAAAAATGAAAGCTTTTCATATTTAAAGGAACTATCTGTGTTGCACACTCACAACATAGCTTCCAGAAATATTAATTGTTTAGTTCTTGTCAAAGTTGTCTGACAACTTAGGTAAAGGACATTGTGAAACAATGTTGCTGAATAGACTGTTATTCACTGTTTATACACCATAATAGGGACAGTAGGTCATGGTGCTTAAGAACCATAAGGCTCCAACAATCTGGGTTCAAACCCTGGCTCTCCAACTTAATACCTGTGTGACCTTGGGGAAGTTACTTAGCTTCTCTGTGCCTCAGTTTCTTCAAGTTTATAACGCCTTAATAATAACAGACCTTCCTCATAAGATTGCTATGAGGAATAAATGAGTTAATATGCATGCTTAAGACAATACCTGGAACATAGTAAGCTCTTTGTAAGTGCTATCTATTACTACTGTTATGCTTTTTGCCTTCATATGCATTAATGGTTATATTGCAAGCCGTGAATTTTCCTGAGGCAACTTGTCCCAAACTCTCCAATCATGATACAATTGCTGGGATCTTTGCATGTAAATAATCAATATTACCTGAGGTCAATGGATGTGAATTGCTAAAATAGCTTCTGGAAGGCATTCTAGCAGATTTTTAAACTTCATATTCTGTCAAGGAGTCTTCTTCTTTCCTGGACAGGAATATGGCCTTAAATGTGTGAGAAGAACCTGAATGAAGTCCTTAATATCTTCTATAGTGGTAAAACTGTGGACTTCAAACACCATCAGACAACTTGGGTTTGCGTTCAGGCTCTGCCCCTTACTAGCTTTGTAAGTTTGTGCAAGTTACTGAGCCTATTGAAGTCCAGTTTCCTCACATGTAGTGTGTGTGTGTGTGTGTGTGTGTGTGTGTGTGTGTGTGTGTGTGTGTGTGTAAAGTAATGGTATCTATCTCAAAGAGCCTTGTGAGGATTAAATGAAATAACTAAATCTAAGCATAGTACCCAGAACACAGCATATACTCAACAAATGTTAGCCATTACTATTAATCTTTCTTTGGCTTGGTTGATCTTTATAGGAGCTCTTTGCCAGTGTGTTAATTGAAAAAAAAAAATGTAAAGATGAAGTCTTATCAACAGAATTCTTTTCTCATGCCACTGTAATGTTGAATTTAGTTCACTTGTGAGGTATTTTTGGAAGAATTTATTATAAACTTTACAATATGGAAAATATCCTGGAGTAGACTAAGAAATTCATAGAAATACAACATTGAGAAGGTGGTTGATCTCTGTAATATAACCATCAACACTTCCTTTCTACTTTGGTTTCTTATTTGTTCTTATACTTCAAGAATTGGGGTCAGAACTTCAGAATGTTCAAAGCTTGGGTTTGGAAGGTTAGGTGATATTTAGTCAAGGAAGGCTGTGGGCTGCCCCTTTCGAGTCAGGCAGACCTGACCTAAGTATGGTTTGCTTTTGGCAAGGCTGACCTGGTCAGTCTTTGGTTCCCTCAGCTTTCCTTTACTCCTCTCAGTGAAACTATCCTTGGTCACATTATTGCTTTATTCAAGCAATCAATTTATTTCTGTTAATGTTAACTGCTAATTAACTTGTTCACTGCTGATGGGCTCTAAGAGATGTCTGGAGATTCTTACTGTTGAAAAAGCCAGAAATATTGAGTGAAATTAAAGTATAATAGTAGAATTAAAGGTTGTGAAGTTGTTAATTTGGGGCTGATATCTTTTGCCCACTATTCCTATGTCAAGAGCCTAACTTGTTCCTGTAGACTTATTAGGTTCTTAGATTGAAATAATTGTGCAGAAAAACATTTACTGATTTTTGACTTAGAGACAGAGATTCAGATCCTAGGATGTGATGTTTGGCTATATCCTCTATTGCAGTTGATGGGGAGACACAAAAGCAAACTAGAGGCGGGGCACGATGCCTCACGCCTGTAATCCTAGCACTCTGGGAGTGGCTCACGCCTGTAATCCTAGCACTCTTGGAGGCCAAGGCTGGTGGATCGTTTGAGCTCAGGAGTTCAAGACCAGCCTGAGCAAGAGCGAGACCCTGTCTCTACTAAAAATAGAAAGAAAATAGCTGGACAATTAAAATATATATAGAGAAAAAATTAGCTGGGCATAGTGGCGCATGCCTATAGTCCCAGCTACTCAGGAGGCTGAGGAAGGAAGATTGCTTGAGCCCAAGAGCTGGAGGTTGCTGTGAGCTAGGCTGGCTGATGCCACGGCATGCTAGCCTGGGCAACAGAGAAAGATTCTGTCTCAAAAAAAAAAAAGCAAACTAGAACCCAAATCATTTTTTTTCTGAAGGACATCACCCAATGGTAGCACCCAGGAATAGCTTTTCCCCAGCTACTCCAAAGATATATAAAGACAACATGCTGCAATGCAAATAGAGCTTTATTCCAAGTTACGTTCTTTGCACTTTCAGTCAGATGGCAACCCTGAGTCCCTTTGGTAACACTGTGGGGCAGCCGCTGGTGACACCTCTAGTAGATCAGACATGCTGCTCATTCAACACCAAGCATAACTTGCTACCAAAGTTTCTAATTAAAATTTCTTGGGCAGAATTATTTTGTAAAATTTTTCCTCTGTGCTTTCATAATTAACATGGAATTTCAGAGCTGGAGGAAGCTTAGAAATCATTTTCCTAGCCCTCCTATGTACATACGAAGATCCTGAGGTCCAGAGAGCAGGTCATCGCCCACATTTCCATAGGTGATGGGTGCGGGTGGCCCAGATCTGTGCCCTCTCCTGCTTATAGGCCTTCCACAGTTCATTGTGTTCAAAATGAAGGTGTCTAAGATAACAAACCCCTTGAATAATCTGGCTCCACCTTCCTATCCCCTGTTACCCAGGATGAGTTCCTTGTTGCCTCATAAACATTCGATGTGAGAAATGCTCCAAGTGGAAATAGACCCGGCAGGAGGCAGTTTCAGTCATCTAGGTGAAAGACAATGGTGGCTTGGACCAAAGTTGGTGGCAATGGAAATGGAGAAAAGTGAACAGATTTGAGGTCTGTTTTAAACAGTCAACCAAGAAACTTTCCGATGGATCCAATATGATGGGTGAATCAAAGGAAAGAATCAAAGATGATACCTAGGTTTCTGGCTTGGGCAACTGAGGATAAAGAAGACAGGGCAGGGGCAGGAGAGTGCTGGGGGTGTGTGTGAAAGAAAGTTCTCTCAACATTCCAGGTATAACAATCTATTTGAGAGGGGACACAGCATATGTGAGAGGAGAGACAACACTTCCCTTTCTCTGTTTCCATGAGGAGAGATTTCTCTTAACCTCTCCAGCCTTGGGTCCCACTCCCTGCTCCTCCCGTGGAGGTGGGTGAGTTACCTGATCAGGGGCTGGGGAGACCAACTGGACATACAGAGCCCAGCCCCCTTCTCCCCTTATTCTTTGTCAGGCTGCCCACAGGAAGCATGCCTTCTGCTCTGCTCCGCACTTCAAAGGGATAGGCCCCTCACGCGGGGAGGGCCGTGGCAGCCAGCATTGTCAGTGCCTGGGAAGGTAGGTCTATCTAATCCTGGGATTGAGTATTATAAATGCCGATAAATATAAGCCCATACTCTAATATCTGCTTGGTAAGTTATAAGTGTGGTATTTTGATGTCCCATATGTATTCTTCTTTTGTCTTATGTCTCACCTCAATTGGGTCAGGGCAGGGAAGAGAGAAGATATTTATTGGGTCTTCTCAAAGCCCAAAAGTGGAAGGAACAGTGGGAGGAACACAAAGTCCTTTCTCTAACACTATGGCCCTGTGGCCTGAGGAAAAGGACCTAACTTCTGGATGCTTTATTCCTAAAATATACAAGGAAAAGGATAATACCCACTCTACCTTTCTCACCAGGTTATTATGAAGGTCACATGATATAATTCTGTAAAAGCCCCAGCCTCAAAGTAATATTCAAAGATTGGAAACATTACTTTTAGTTCCAAATGCACTGACTAAGGAATTTATAGTTGGAATTTCTGCAAAAAAAAACATTGAAAATGGACAAACTAGTATTTCTATTTTAATAATAATTACTATTATCATGATTATTTTACTTTACATGTCTCCGTAGGCAAATAGTGGTTTATCAAAGGTGACAGCCCTGCAGGAAAAGAAAGGAAAAAAAAGAGAAGTCGGATGCTCATTTATTCAAGTGTTTCTATTTCAAATACAAATGGCCTGTTCTTTAGCTTTGTACATTTATAGAGAATTTGGGAAATACAAATGTATTCATAATAAATGGATTCTCTTATCAAGGAAGGAAAAAATTATCTTTCATAAAGCCTGGGTGATTAAAAAAAAAAGAAGTACTTCCACACACAGGCCTCAGGATTACATTCTGTTAAAAAATAATGAAGATGCAGATGTTAAGGTTCTGTGTAGTTTTTAGTCAAGAAAAAATGTCAGCTCTCAAAAACGTAGCTGCACAGCGTATACAGTTTAGTTGACTTTCCTTGTGATGGATTGTCACAGAAGGGCAGTAGCAAGTCCTGTGGCTGAATTTTACAAATGACTAAGCAAGTTTTGGAGCGTTAATACATTGGGGGAGAATAAATATAATAACAGAGGTGATTAAATCCCACATGCTTCCTGGTAGATTCAGGAAGACGGAAAATATTTCTTTTCTGTGTACAAAAGGGAAAAAATAGAGAGCCCTGCGGGGGACATACACCATCAGGAACTTTAGGTTAACAGAGACAAGACCTCAAACAATCAGTGAGCATGAGAATTGCTGGCATGGGAACTTCTGTGTGGCTGTTGCTAAGAGGTCCTGGTGGATACCAGGCTATGAGATATGCCAAAGAAAGAATATTTAGCATTGTCCTCATTTTAATAAAAGCCTGGGTGTTGGATACTAAATGTATAAATACCGATTTCCCTGCCACTTGTTCTACTTAGAATGTACTTGAGGGGCAAGGTCCTTTTTATATTGCAAGGCATTGACCCACAGGAAATAAATTACAACCAAGGCCACGTGGGTAACTGTTTAAAATGTAATTAAACTCTGTGTATTTTAAAAGAAAAACAAATAGTTCACGTATCTAATTTTAAAATGGAAGGAAAGGATATAATCCCAGGCAGCATGGAAGTAACAAAGAAATTCAGTTGTTTTCTGAAGGAGGCCTATGAGATTTTAAAATTTGATTTTGCAACAAAAAACTGGGAAAAAATATTTATTCTCATGTTATATCAGTTTTATATTAAAGTCAATAAGGTCAGAGAAGGCAAGAAGAAGGTGAGGAAAAGAGAAAAGAGAATGAGGAAAAGGGAGGCAAGATGCCGGATGGGAGGTGGGGGAAGGGGGCCTTGGGGCAGGGCCAGAGGAAGCCACTAGACACAAGAGGACAGGTGTGGAATATCGGAAAAGAAGAAATGGAAAGCATGAAAGAAAGAAATGGAGAGAGTAGGGGAAGCAGAGGAAGCCAAGGGGAAGAGGAGAGCTGCGTAGGTGAGCGAGCAGCAGGGGCGGGGGAGCTGCAGGGGGATGTTGGGTAAACACTGTTACTTAGAGCTTTGGAGCCTGAACTGTTGTGATCTCTGTCTTTGGAAACGTCATTTAGCTGCTTAACAAAATGAATTGTGGATGACTTTAAAAGAATTGCACACTTCTCACAGGACTGAATCTTTTTTATTTTATTTATTTATTTATTTATTTTTGAGTCAGGGTCTCACTCTGTGTCTCCCAGGCTGGAGTGCAGTGGCTCAAACCATAGCTATGATCCTCCTGCCTCAAGCAATCCTTCTGCCTTGGCCTCCCCAGTAGTTGGGACTACAGGTGCATGACTCCATGCCCAGCTAATTTTTCTGGGTTTTTTTTGTTTGTTTGTTTTTGTTTTGTAGAGACCCGGTCTCACTATATTGCTCAGGCTGGTCTCAAACTCCTTGCCTCAAGTGATCCTCCTGCCTCAGCCACCCAAAGTGCTAGGATACAGGCATGAGCCACCGTACCGGCCCAGGATTGAATAATTTCTAGAGTAATGGTAGGTGATTCAAAGAAAAATATCTTGAGTCCAAATAAGAATCTGACAACCTCGGAGGATGTTTCCTGGAAACAAACACAGCTGCGCAGGCTAGAGAAACATAAACACGCTGCGCTCTTGGTTGTTGGAGGGAAAGGGGGAGTGGTGGTGGGCGGCGCATTTGCTTTCCTCCAAGGCTTGGCACTGGCTCTCTATATACATTAATTTCTTTAAGTTACAACCTCGACATCAGTCAGCTCCCAGTCTCATCTTTTATATGCTCTCCAGAGAATCATTCTGCCCTGCCTAAAGGGTGTCATCAATGTCATTTAAATAAACATATGAAAAGCAGAATACATCTCCTTTACTCTAACACTGCCAATATTAACTACACCGTCGCTGTTGGAGTCATCGTTCATATCTTTCCCACTTCCTTTCATCCTCCCAACCCTGTTAATTCCTCTTCTCCCCTGGTCATAGATGAATTGCTTGGTCCCCTGCACCTTCATTTCTCTGACATTCACAGCCTGGACCACTATAGCCCTGTACCTGACCACTTGACCAGGGAACACATCTTACCCCTGTGAATGAGAAAATGAAAGTCCCTTAGACTGTAAGTGGCCTACTCCACCATCATGAGCTAAACCCTGGTCCCAGTCGGACCTTGTAGCCTAGTGATAGTACTGAGGACACCTGCTCTTGTGACCGAATTCTCAATTACATTCCTTTTCCTCATTTATTCATACAACATATAACATAGTTATTGAGTACCTACCTACTATGTGCCAGGTGCTATGCCACACACAAGGAGTGCTACAAAGCCAAGAAAAAGTCATCACATCTGGCCTCAAAGAGTTTAATGGAGAGAAAGACAAATGAGCTAAAATCAAAATGACCAAAAGTGGAACAAATAACAAGAGTCACATTAACCAAGTAGTACGAGAGGAAGCGGAAAAAAGAACGAGCTTCCATGAAGAGTTTGCCATTCTCATTATTTACTGTTATAGTTAAAGTCATAGTCTAGGCCCTTCCCAGGCTGGCTTTACAAGCCTGCATCCAGCTCAGTCCCACGGGGCCCCATGCCAAGAAGAGCCCCCACCGAACCTTGAAGTTGAATGCTCTACAGTCATTGTCTTGAAATTCTTAATCATTTTCTCTCTGTGTTGTGTCCATGAAGTCCAATGAAGCATGCCTCAGGGATTCACACTCAGTGTGGCCTCCTGATGGGTTCTCCAGCCCCAGAGGGGTCCTGGGCATGGGTATGGGGAGTACACGGAGTCCTTCAGTGTCTCAGAGTAAGGCAAGGCCCTGGCCGTTCCCACCCCAGACTGGCAGCAACACGACACGTTCAGTAATCAACTCTGTGGGGACTTTCGCCCACCCCAATCCAGGTAACAACAAGCTCATTCTGGTGCAGAAGCAATCTTTGGAGATTGCCCACTTATCATGGGTTGGGGTGGCTTGCCTGTAGGGGAAGGGGAGATTGACTTTCCTGTCCCTAGAAGGCCCCCATTTTCATTTTTCACTGGGTTCAACAAATTATGTAGCCCAGCCTGGTCCCAACTCGTGACCTTGTAAACATTCAGATCTTTGAGCTTAGAGGCAACAATCTCCTTAGCAATTTTCCTACCTCCACAGTCCTATTCTCCAGAGTCCTATTCTCCAATCCATTCTCACCAGTGGAAAATAAAACAGTAAGAATTGTCTCCCCAGGTCTTTCTGATCCCTTTCCCAAAGCACAACTGATTTTCCCTCTCAGATCTTGTTATGGGTGATTAATTGTGCACATGAGCGCAGGCCTGTGAAACTGTGCAGACCCGCTGGGGAGGAAAGCTGACCACGTGAAGGCCTGACTGTGACCTGGCTGGGGCTGGGGCTGGGGTCTGCTTTGGGGCAGGATGAAGCTACATTTGCCAGCCTCCCTGCAGATAGCTGTGGCCACATGCCTGGGATCTACAGTCTAGAAAGACAATGAGGTGTGCGTGGGAAATGTGTGCCACTTCCTGACCTGACTCATAGAAAACTCCCACCTCATTTTCCCATTTCTCGCTCTCTGTTCTCTCGTCTGCTGAGGGATGTGCACGCCAGGAGCAGCCTGGGAAGCCCTGTGTTGAAGGTGTAAGAATCCTCTCTTGGAGGAGGGCCACTCATTCATCAGGAAGACCTGTGCTGAGCTTCAGAAGAGTGAGAAACAAGCTTCTGTTGTGTGACTACTATGTGCCACTGAGCTTTGGAGGTGTAACTGTGAAAGCAACTACAGTTTCTTTTTAGCTACTAATTAATACATATTTGGAAATTTTGGAAAAATTCAAAAAAAAAAGCACAAAAAAGAAAAGAAAAATTACTCTTAAGCCTATCACTGAGATGACCTCTATTAATGTTTTGGCGTATCAACTTCCAGCCATTCACCATGTACTATTCTCATTACCTTTCACTGAGTCCTTACAAAGTGACGGGCAGCACGTTAAGCACTTTTCACATATAATTTCATTTAATCCTGATGACAACCTTTTAAGATAGAAATCATTGTCCCCATTTTAGGCTTGCAGAAACTAACAACTGGAGTGGTAAAATATGATGCAACCTTTGGATAAAGGGACTGGGAATCAAATCCAGCCGGTCTGATTCCAAAACTGGTGCCCTTAACCACTTCCGTTAGGCTTTTGTTGTTATTGTCAAGAAAATTGAGATTCTATAGTTTCCTAATATGCTTTGTTTACTTAATAGTATTTTGTGAGCAATTTCCTCTGATTAAATATTCCATTTCATAATGCAACATAATCTATTTATCCTCTAGTTGGATGTTGATAATTGTTGGATGTTGATAATTTTATAAATAACATTACAATGAGTATTCATATAGACAAATCTTTGCACACATGCATAAAAATTTCCTTAGGATGACCTGGAATTGTTAGATAAGAAGTTATTAACATAAATATTCTTAAGGTAGTATATGATTATTGCTAAATTGTTAGTTGTTCCCAAAAAAGGAGGTGATTTTGTCCCCAGGGGGCATTTGACAATGTCTGGAGATTTTTTTACTTGTGGAAACTAGGCATGCATCTCATGGGTGGAGACTGGGGATGCTATTAAACATCTGAAAATGCACAGGTCAGCCCCTCCTCCACCCCATCAACAGCAAAGAATTAATTATCTGGTCCAAAATGTCAGTAGTACCACAGTTGAGAAACCTAACCTATATAATGGTCCCATCAGTGTGTGTTAGTCTTAAGACAAAATAAAGGCTATAATAAAGGCTCTTCTACTAATTCAAATATGATTTTCTAAGTACATACTATATGCCAGACACCATGGTAGGTGTTAAATTAGCATTCAAGGAAGAGAGTCAGATTAACAGGGAAAAGTAGAGACAGGAGGTGTCTTGAGAATAAAGTTTGGCATCATTTGCTAGTGAGAAATCATATGTATTTCATTTTATGCCTTCATATCTTTCCATATAGTTTTCTGTTAAATTATTTTCATACAATTCTGCATTAAATATAGAAGTGAATAGTATTGCTGTATTGCTACATGCATGAGCACTTGATCCTGATTCAGTTGAGAGTATTTCTAAAGAATAAAATTGGTTCTTTCTTCAACAGAAATCCAAGGTCTTAAGTATGAAAGTATTCTTATGATGACAGTGGCTCCTCTTTCCCTAGCTGACCTTTTTGTTCTTTAATTTAACATAGCAGATAGTCTCAATTTGGTTAATTCAGAGGTGGAAAACTGTTTTCCTGCCCCTTATATTTTAAATTAGTAGGCACTCATTGAATGCAAGTTCCTTTCTGTCTGTTCACAGTAGTCATGAATAAAAGGAAGGACCAAATAAGAAGCCATTCCTCCTGTTTATTCATTTAAAAAATAGATGGCAAAGGAGAGAGAGGAGGGATGCCTCAGCTCCCAGCTGTACTGTCAGCCTCCTGTCCCTGCTTGGTTGATGCCTGGCATACTCGCTGCCACTGACTCTTCTCCTCTTTGCTTCTCTGCGTGATAATCTCAGGGTGATGATAAAAAAGAGATGCTATGGCTGTCCTGGGCTTTCAAAGCCAGTGCTCCAAGAGAGGAAGTGAGAGTAGAATCTGACTCCAGTCTCACATACCTGAAGACAGGGGGGAAAAGGGCCACACTTAACAGCTGCACAGAGTCCAGACCCTCTGCCTTAGTGGTTCTCTGGAAGCAGAAGGAGGAAGAGGAGGCTAACAGGAAAATGTGGGTACTCCATAAAAGTGGCCATTAGAGAGCAGGGATGAGAGCTTCACTTTTCCAGAGGGCCTTACGCAGAAAAGAATGAAAATCTAGACTGGTTTCCTTAGCAACCCTGGGATAATCTTTCCCACAATGTCCCAAGCCTACAGTTCTTAATTCCATTACAACCATTATTAAAACTTTAAATATGTAATCATGCATATTAAGTTGCCAAATACCCATAAAAACTGTTAGTTCATTAAGCTGTGCACAGCCATTTAAATGAAAAAGGAGTACCATCTAACTTTTTTTAATTGAAAAAAGTAAAGGTTAAAACATTCTGGTGGCCGGGCGCGGTGGCTCACGCCTGTAATCCTAGCTCTCTGGGAGGCCGAGGCGGGCGGATTGCTCGAGGTCAGGAGTTCGAAACCAGCCTGAGCAAGAGCGAGACCCCGTCTCTACTATAAAATAGAAAGAAATTAATTGGCCAACTAATATATATACAAAAAAAAAAATTAGCCGGGCATGGTGGCGAATGCCTGTAGTCCCAGCTACTTGGGAGGCTGAGGCAGGAGGATTGCTTGAGCCAGGAGTTTGAGGTTGCTATGAGCTAGGCTGACGCCATGGCACTCACTCTAGCCTGGGCAACAAAGTGAGACTCTGTCTCAAAAAAAAAAAAAAAAAAAAAAACATTCTGGTAATCTGATAAAATAGTACATACAGCATAAACACAAAAAGGATAATGCTAGTATTAAAAGTAACATCATTTCCAACAGAAACACATAAAGAAAACCTATCTTTTATTAAATGAATAGTCAACACATTTGAAATAAAATTGTGGCATACATTTCACCGAGCCTAATAAATTATTACATCTTAATTATAAGCATGAGATTTACTGTTCATTTATCTTTTAATGTCAGCTGCTAGAATTTAGTTTACAAGTGATTGATCCAAATACCATCATTTTTAAAAATTCTTAAGATTTCAACAATAAAACTATATATCATCAATCTGGAGACTTCATAGGATTCATAGCATAGAGATCCAATGTATACTTTTAAAATTACTTACTATACTAAAATTATATACTATACTAAAAAAATAGGGATATTGATCAACTGTAAAAAGAAATTTAACATACCTGTGTTTGTCAAAGATGGAACATGTAGTATGGCCACTAAATCCTAACAGTCTAATGTTCATTTAAAGCATTTTATTATATTTAAAAATAATCATTATGTATATGTCATACTGTGTGAAAATGTACTTAGGATTTGTTTTAATCAGATATATGGTAAGACAGTAGACACGGAAATGACTGCCATGGAGGAAGAAGTTCATACTCGCAGACCCTAGAAACAGGAGGCACAGCATGGCACGCAGAGCCACATAGGAAGGACCAGGATTGGTCAGGAGGTAGAAGAAGGAGGGCAAGGTGCAGCCCAGGGTCTTTACTGGGGTCTCCATGGAAGGAATGGGTAAGGCAGGGTAGGTACCTGAGTAAGCTTAGGATTAGCTCGTTTGAACAATTTCCATGGGCCCTGGGCTTTATATAGGAATGGTCTCTAGTTGTCAGGTACCTGGCCCTCAGGTGATTTAGGTGGAATCACCTAAATTTAGGTGGAATCACGTGGAATATTGGCTGGTGTGTGAGAGTTTGATAAAGATGATAGATAGTTGAGGGTGAGGGCTCTGGACTGGTTGGTTTGTACATCAAAGGGGTTTCCTTTGCTCACTATAGGAAAGAGCTAGCCTTGGAAGGGACAGTCTCTCCAGGGTCCAGGCCCCAAATGCCTGAACATGAAGACTATAGAAAATAAGAAAATATACTCAATACAGGTACTACCATGTTTTAAATCAAAAGTCTCCTCTTTTCTTATGTTCAAAGTCCTTTCCAGAGCCAGCTCTGTGAATAAAGTCTGCTAGACTGTGTATTTTAAAACATTAATAAAGTCTTATATTTCTGACTTTATCCTTTTGAAAATGCCTCTCCATTATCTCATTATAATCTCAATATTACATTTAATGATTAGAGCTTTAGAAAATACTATGGGGTAGACATGTCTGGACATATCATACCTATATTATAGCTAAAAAACAAAAAAAACTAAGGCAGAACTGG
The DNA here is from genome assembly GCF_040939455.1 of Microcebus murinus. Taxonomy (NCBI): domain Eukaryota; kingdom Metazoa; phylum Chordata; class Mammalia; order Primates; family Cheirogaleidae; genus Microcebus; species Microcebus murinus. The sequence goes on from NC_134111.1 coordinate 55,480,562, forward strand.
GAATAGAATCCATGATTCTTGATTCTAAGTCTAGAGCATATTCTATTACATTCTGATGTCTTTTACAGTTTAACAACATGATTAGTAACCTCAGAATTTGAATGTCAAACAAATAGGTTTAGGGAAAAGGTTCCATAAACTAGATCAAAGTCATCTCTTCCCTGTAGATGTGTTTGTCCCAGGTTACCTCCCATGGAGTTTCTCTGGGAATATAGAGTATTGAGAATAAACAGAATTACTCGGAGAGGATAAGGAAGTCAAATATCATCATGGCATTTCTAAACTCGCTTTCAACAGATTTCGGTCCCCAGGCTCTTTCTATATGCTGATGAAAGGTAGTGTTCAATTCGAAGGTGGCTATTGCTACCTGACTTGGTCTCTACACACACACCTCTGGTGAGCAAACTAATATGCACAGCTGTGCTAGACAGTCCCCATTTTACTCTCTAGATGCACTTGCCACCTTTCACTGCTCTGTTCTATGCCAGGAGGCTGATTCCTGAGACCTCTTGGCCTCCTGGTGTGGCCAACCAATGAGGGACCCTGGCAGGAGACAGAGGTGTGAGGAAGGTAGTGTGGCCTTGGCTGCCTCTCTTCCAGCGCCTGGTTTGCCAGCGGCTGAGTTCCTCTTGCCTAGGCCCCAGCTCAGGCCAGGTGGCGTCTCTCCCACAGCTGTAGCTGTCTCAGGGTAGGGGTAGTTGCAGCCTCCTCTTCAGATCTAGACAGGGGCAGTTTGGGGAGGGAGGAAGAGGAGAAGTGTAGCACCCAGCCCAATTTATTGACGATAATTTTAAGGAACAAAAGGGAAAGACATGGCTTTCAGTTGGACATGCCCCCTGAACATCTAATAACTGCACCTTGGAAAGCAGAGTTCGTAAATGCAACCAACTCAGAAGTTTGAATTTCTGTGAGACCTTTTGAGACTATGTGAAACATAAGATTTGTAATCAATAAACTTGGAAGTGCAATGTTCCTGAAAAATAAAATATTACAAGGCTGCCCAATATAATCTCCCACATCTGAAAGGATTTTCAAAGAGAAAATTCTAATGTCTGCAAGGTCTTATGCTGGAAGGGGTGTTCTACTCCTTCAAGAAGTTATACTGTATGAATGAGGTAATTGTGAGAAAACTAGCGAATTCAGCTATCCAGAGCAGTCATGCTCCAACCTTTGCTCTCCCTAGAAGAAGGTGGCAGTGGGCTGGTGCTTGTTGTTAGTATTTGGTTGGTGTCAATCTGCTGTCTCTATCACATGGTCTCCACATGGAACGAAGTAAAAGAAACAAACAAAAACAAAAAAGCCATGGAGGGAAGAGATACAGCAATTACCTGGAAGACCTGATTAATGCAGACAAGCAATTCAGATAATTTGCCAGTTTTCTGGGCTTCATAAGTTCTATTCTTTAAAAAATCTTCAAATTAAGGTGCAAAGAGTTAAACGATGTGGTCAAGGGATGGATTTCTTGATTTATCGCTCCACATTGCCTGAGTAAGCTGAACTTTCTGCTTAGACGTATTTGAAGTGACCCAGGGAGGTATCGGTGATAATTAATCAGTTGAACAGAAAATCTCGTACTAAGCCCTATGCCAAGCCACTGCAGCATATGCGAAATGAGGCAGTCACGACCTTGATCTCTAAAAGTTCACTGTCAAGAAATCATTTAAGACAAGTCCCCAAATGGTTACAATGCTAAGTGGGAAGAAGTACACTAAAGCATTAGAGAAGTTCAAAGGAGAGAGAGATCATGCCCAGCCTGAGTAGGATGGGGCAGGGATTAGCAAGAGTTTCATGAAGATAGGTTTTGAAGTGTGAGAAGATTTGGACTGGCTCAGGGACAGCTGTGAGCGTGCACACAATAGTTAATGGTCAGGAGAAGCCACTCTGGGAGTGGCTGAGCATGAAGCTTCCACAGGCCACAGATTTCAGCTTCCCCACTTACTAGCTGAGTCACTTTGAGCAAATTAACCCCTCCAAGCCCCAATTTCTCCTTCTGTAAAATGGGGGTGGTAAAAGTTATTACCTCAGGGTATTGTTAAGAGGATTACAAGAGACAATGCTTGCTAATGATCCTGGGTCATCGTAAGTACTACATAAATGGAATTATTATTAATCAACATTAATAGAAGGTAAAGCTTCCCTTTACCTCCTATCACTATGTTAAAAAGAAAAAAAGACATCTCACCAGGCACAGTGGTGCATACCTGTAGTCTCAGCATGTTGGGAAGCTGAGGCTGGAAGATCACCTGAGCTCACAAGTTAGAGCCCACCCTGGGCAACATAGCAAGACCTCATCACTAAAAAAAAAAATAGTTACCTTAAAGAGGTATCTCATAGGTTTACCAATTTTTTTCATTCATGTGAAAAAGATTTCTTATCCTAAATTTGCAACAGCCTAAAGCTACATTTTATGATAGGAAATGTAATTTATCATTAAAGTGTGAAACCACTGTTCAGTCAAAATCATTCAACTAATAAGAAATCTTGGGAATTATAGAAAATACACTTTTTTTTAATGCCAGGAAGCCTTCTTTACTATTTTAATCCTAAAAATAAATAAATAAAACCTCAATGCCTATAAATGAACCAAAGTTTCTCCTAAAATATTAAAAACTGAACCCTCTTTTTTTTATGAATAAAAAGCCTTTTTTATGACTCAAATTCCACTTTCCAAAAGAATGTGGTCAAATTGCAAAATACTACCCTTAAAATAAGTGACTAAAGTAGCAAGCAGTGTACCTCAAGGATCTTGTTGACTTTCCTATAAAACAACTCAAAGCTATTTCAGAGGAAAGCTTCATGTAACTCTTCAACACTATATTAAACATGAAACACTAACTTCCAAATTAAGCCAGCCTTGTAAATAAACAGGTGACCCAAACCTCAGGAACCAAAATAAATTGGTCAGATTAGTAAACATTTAGCTTATGGGCTGGGAGAAAATTAAGTTAACCTTAAATTACCTCTTCATGATTGTGTAGGAACTGTACTTTTCTGTAATCTATCCTCATGTACAAAGCAGCAAATGCAATTTGTCACCATGTTTATCATGATCATGTGTCTGTCAGGAAGAGGAGTTGATATAGCAAATGTTTCCTGCTTCAAGAACAAAATCAGTTCAGGTTCTGGGCTGGTGAATATGTTCGTGGGCTTGGGGGAATTTTTAAAACACTATATGCAAAACTGAAATAAGATTTCATGAAACGCCCTTATAATACTAGTGTTGGATCGGAGTAGGATCAACATCTGCCTTTTTAAGCAAATCTCAGCAACTCACTCACAGGACTGTGGACCATGTCTGCCAGCACTGGCTCATGAGGGAAAGAAGAGAAAAATTCATCAGTGAATTTTCTAGGGTTAATTCTAAAATTAATTATTTCTGAAGCAAACACTTTACAGGTAGTTATTTCAATGGAGATAATTCTAAAATTAAATTTAATTAAAATGAAGTATTAAATATCATCAGTTATATTCTTACCTAATATACATAATAAATATATCAGTATAGTACAATGTATTCTGAAATACAACTTTATGTATAACTTTTTTGTTTTGTTTTCCAATTTCTCTCTTCAAGAATAAGCAATCAGGTCTCCCTTCTCAAATCATGAGAAGGCAAAGCAGGATCAGAATGAGCAAAGATGGAGAAAGAGTAGTCCTGGCAGAAAGCATGCAAAGCACAGAAATAGAAAAGCGCTACCCAGGCATTGAAAATGGCAAGTAATTTAATTAGGATGGAGCTGAGGCCATGAAAAGGGCTGTGTAGACAGTAGGCTGAAATAAAATTGACCTTCAACTTAGACTCAATATGACTCAGAATCATGTCCCACTTTATGAGCATGTCACTGATACAGTTGTGTGAGGGCCCCCTGATTGAGATTTAATGCTGTGTTAAGTGAAATTCTTACCACGTTTATCTTTGAACTTGTGTTTTGTGAAGGTTGTCCAGTGGGACAATGGAGTACGAGCTCGGAGCTTGGAGCCTTGCAGCCTTGGCTCACAGGCAGTCCCCTTCCCACTTCTTGCCCAGAACTGGTTCTTGGCCCTCTCATCCCTGCTCCCTGGTGTCCCAGACCCCATCCAGCCTTCCAGTCTCACCCCTGCCCCAAGATCAGGAGCAGCAAGCAGGTCACATGGATTAGGGGAGAGGCCCATGAGCTACATCTTCCCTTGCCCTCTGATCTTGGGTGGGGTCCCTGGATGGGCCATGGGGAGGGTCAGGTGCATGCCCCATACCATCTAAGAGAGGAGCAATGGTCATCCTTACCCAGAGCTGGCAGCACCAAGACACATTCCACGGGCAGCTCAGTGGGGGCTTCTCACTCATCTCCCTAATTCATATATGGAGAATTTCCCAGCCTGGAGGTTGCAATCCTTTAGAATTCCCAGTCTGGAAGTTGCTGTGGTTTGGGGGGCAGACCCTGCTGGCCAGGGTCCTGCAAATTATGTAGCTGGCCGTACTAAGAATCTTTCCCGTTAACCCAGCTTCTCTCCCTGTTTTTGATAAAGGCATTACCCTTCCCCAAATCTCCCCAGTGTGGAATCTCTGAGTCATCACCATCTTCCCTCCTTCCTCACCCAAATCCACTCCTGCAGGCCATCTCCCATCTGTCCCCGGCTGCCCAATCCCACTGTTCCGCTTGAGTTTAGTTGTTCATCATGGCTCCACCAGACCACCATAATAGGCTCCTAATTGTCTTCATAGTTTTGAGCCTCCCCTGTTCAATCCATTCAGCCACTGCCACCAGGTCACCCAAGACACCATCATGTCAAGATGGTTAATGGCTCCCTGAGGCCTACTGTTAAAGAACTTCAAACTCTTTAGCCAGACATTCAAACTCCTTCCCTCTTTTGCCCTCACCTTACTTTTGCATATTCATTCTATAGCACATACTATACTTTGGCACATGCTATACTTTGCACATGTTATATTTTGGGCAAATTAAACCACCTACTGTCCCCTATATATATTTTGGGCTTGATCATCACTTTGTCTCTGCTGAAGCCAGTTTGCTATACCTGAATCACCTGCCCCTACCCAACAACCATCTCCAATTGGGATTAGATTTCCCTGTTTAATAGCTTGAAGAGCACCTCCTCCAGGAGTCTTCCATCACTGAGCCCAGTTACAAAGTGACTCCATTTTCCTCCAAGACAATACCACCATTTGGTTTTTGCCATTTATTAAGTACAGCTTGATACTAGTTTGTTGTTTGTGTTGCATGCAGCCCTCGACTGTAAGCACTTGGAAAGTAAGAAGCATGTCCTCTCCCCTTTGTCCACCCATAGGCCCCCTACCCAAGGCCTTAGGTTTAACAAGCTCTTGGTGCATGTTTGTTGGAACTAATGAATAAATGAATCTGCTGTGTAAACAGATCAGGTCTTCTGAAAGCCTGGCACACCTGTAACCCTTCTGCGTCATCCCCTTTCCTCTTCTCAGTTCACCTAACAAAACATCCTGCTGCTTTTCAGACCCAAGCCCATCAAACACCTGTATCATCATTATCAACACTAACAAAAATTCATCTCGCACTTTTATTAATGTTTAAAGTGTTATATTCTGAATGCTTAGAATAATCTCAAAGAGAACACCTGTTACTTGAGTGCTCTTATTTTCAAACTCTTGAGGGCAATTTTTTCATTACTATATTAAAGTGGGCTGTTTAATAACTTATAACTGTTAGAGAAAAAAGGTAAATTGCAGTCACCATGATCCATATTGGATACCTAAAATGAATGGAGGTTTTTTTTTACCCCCACTTGCAATTCTTTATTTTTCTCCTAATTTCAAGTCTGTTTTTTAGAACAAATTGCAGAAAATAATGTAAAATAATGAAATAAAATGATGGTTTTTGCTAACAAAATTTTTATTCAACTTTACCATTTCATTAAATATTCTACCCTTGGCCCCCAAATGCCATGCTTATCATAATTTCAAAAGGGTCTTCAATGCCTTTCTCTTGCCCACATTCCAATCCTCCAAGAGGATCAGCAATATAATTATCAAATTATCAAAATTTGAAGCTCTGTATGATGAAACTTCATCTCCTAAAGAAAAAAAGTACACTAGCTGAATGTGAGCAAGAAATGCCTTAAAAATATAGTAGTTAATAAAGAATCAAGAAGGATGGTTATATTTTTATATAGAAACTCCAAGACATTTCTTTATGTATGATAAAAATTGAAACAATATCATGATAAAAGAACATGCTTTGGGAAGGTTATCATTTTTAATTAAGATAAATCTGTAATAGCTAGAAATGGAAAGGATGGGGGAAATGCTAGAATTACGGAAGGATGTAACATTAATAGAAGCCTATAAAAAGTTTATATTGAAGAGTTGTTACTAATAGGAACAAAGTGTCAAATATTTGGTAGGCTAGGATATGGTTAGGTGTTACCAACCACATTTAAGGGAATTTTAAGGAAAGAGTGAAAGCATAGATATTTCTATATTCCTTGAATGTAAAGCTGGGTTCTAAAATACTTAATTTAAGGATAAAGCACGGCTCAGCAAAAGATTAGGCTGGTCAAACAAGTTGAGTTCACATCTCAGTCCCAGATAATGAGAAAAACAATTGAAAATAAGGTAACAAGAAAGAAACAGAATACTAGCAAACTAGATATCATTGTCATCATAAACTGTTACCATATACTGGGTGACTGCAACATGTCAGGTATTGTTTTAGGGCCTTTAATGCAATATCTCATTTTATTTTCACAACAATAATCTTTGCGAGGTAGGTATTATTATACCCATTTTACGGGTGAGGAAATTGAGACTATACAAGATTAAGAAATTCTCCCAAGGTCACACTAATGGTGACTGTGGTGTATTATAATAAAGGAAAAAATAGTTTTATCAAAGAAGAATAGCATAAATAAGACAAAGAAAACAAACCAAGTTAAAAACACAGAAACATATAGTAGAAACCAATGGAGAAAGACAAGAGAAACTTTCTAACCAGATAGAAATGAAAGCAAAGTAAACCAAGATCTTAAACTCCCAACCTGTATAGCATCCCTCCCCCATCTGCCTTTTGTCAGTGCTTCCAACAACCCCGTCTTTTTTACAGCCATCCTTACTACCCTGGGAGGAAAAAAACTCCCTTTTCCCAATGTCAGCTTCCAAATGTTAAAAGACAACTTTGCTTTATACTCTGTCTGCAGACTAAGGGGCGAGCCCACCTGAAGCAGCAGCTGCTGAAAACCTGATTTTCTATGCCTGTGTTAACACCTATAGCCACAATTCTAGGCAGCAGGAAGACAAATTAACTGCTGAAGAGGCAGAGAATTATGCTCTTGAAGAAAGGACAGTATATGAACAGTACTAAATAAAAATTAGGAGCTAAAAGAGGACAGTAAGAAATAAAAGCTATAGAAATGGGAGAAAATCAATTGGAGATGAATAAAAAAAGTAAAGGCAATAAAGAAAAAAGACTGCAATTCCAGGCTATAATAAGTATCATCCAACTAGCAAGGAATTTTTTTTAGCCCAAGCACACAATAAGGATATGGAAATAATAAGAAAGAAAAGAGTTTGTGATTGTTCATTAATTTTTTACAGAATCTTCAACATAGGAATTATTAAATTCTTTTATTTATTGTAGAGAAAGAGACACTTGTTGAAAACCATTAATTGGTTGCTTGACCTAAACCTATAAAAGTCTTTAGGAAGGCTATAGTGAACAATATAACAAAAGGTTAACAAAAACAGTATTTTGACAGGCAACCTTTAATAGTAAAGTGTTCTGTTGACAGACATCTCACAAAAATATGAAACTTGGTTTTAGTACAAGCTAGTCAGTTTTCTATGTAAAATTGTCAACTTTCAGAGAAAATTTTACCTTTAGTGCCTTCCTACCACTTTGCTATTCTGATCAACAACCACCAAACTCTAGTAAAACATGTTGCTCCATGAGACCATGGAAGAAGTACTCATCTAATGACTATAAAACTTTCATAACCAAGTATAAGAACTTTCAATTCTTATGAACCCTGAAGTCTCATGGAAAGTGACATCCAGTTTCATCACATTCAGTGAATAAATACTGAAGAAATTAGAACTGACTGGTTTTCAGATCCAGTATCTAATATCAAGTTCAAATCGCTATGAAAATGAAAGGCTTAGAAAAACCAGACAACAGCATGTCAGGTTTCCTTTTCACCTTGAAACTAGCATGTTTACCCTGCTAATAGGCTTTAAAGCTGCCAAAAATTTATCAGTTTTTAAAACTTTTTGTTTTTCCAAAAACTGAAATGCTCCCAAATATCATTTTTGCTTCTTTCACTAACTAAAAACCTACTTCCTCAGTCCTGTCAAAAGTTAACTGCAGATAATGCTGTATTCCAGCCTAAAGCTAACTAGCTCCTCTGGTTGTTCAACCTGTCTAACCTCAACAACAGAAACAGTTAAAATAAGTGCTGAGAAGGCACAAACTGGTCAGAGCCCCATCCTTCCTCTGACATTCCTCTCCCCTTCCTCGTTTTCCCTGCCTTGGAACTCATGAAACTTTAAGCTAGAGAAGAGGATAGGGAAGCAGTTAGGCATTCTGTTCCCTTTCCAACTTTGAACCAGACAATGAAAACGCATTATGGTCCTACATCAGAAACACCAAAATGCCCATTTTCTTCAGACTAACATTGGAATTCTGGGGGAGACATCGTTTTTTAACAACTCACAATGCATACTAAAACCATACACTGATATTAAAGACAGAGTATCTTGACAGAGAAACACGTGATATTATTGGGTGATATGACTTTTCCATAAGCCACTGTGTATTAAGAAAAGATCGTTACATCAAAGAGGGTGTAGTGTAAACTCCAGAAGGAATTTAAATAGCAAGATTTGTATTTGTAAAGAGCCCCAATTAATGTGTTTCTGGATGCCAAAGGGTAACCAACCCAGGGCTTGGCTCCCAAGCCGGTGGGCTCTGGGAGAAGAGGAGGATGCAAAGTCCTACCTGGTAGGCATCAGGAATGTTGACCGTTTCTCCATGCTCCCCGACATAGCCAATGATACCTTTGCCCCAGGGGACCTGCACCTCATTTGAGTTCTCTGTGCTGCTGCTGGGCAGCAGCGGGGTTCCTGCATGCACATCAAAGAATTTGGAGACCAAGCTCTTCTTGCCAGCAGCTGCCCCTTCCACCAGGAAGAGAGAACAGCGGTCAGCGTCCACCATGAGGCAGACAAAGATGAGGATCTTGTAGCTTAGGCTGGTGAGGTCAAGGTCATTGGAGATATCCTTGACCAATTCCAGGAAGAACTGACGCTCATTGTGCTTTTTGAGGTGGCACTTGTAGTCGATGGCCGTAGTGGGATACTGAGGCAGGTTCACCCTTGACTCCAGCAGCGCACTGAGAATGTGGGCTGTGGTGGGGGGCAGGGAGCTGGCCTTCCGGAGAAGCGCTCTCCGCCGTACACTGCTCAGGGGCTCTTGGGCCCGGGAGGTCACCTGTTCGTCGTAGGTCCTGTTCACATGGATGGCCTTGGAGCGGGCAAAACTCTTCCTCAGCTCTTTCTGAGAAGCTTTCCGCTGCAGGCTCCCGTCGCCCCGGCCGCCACTGGCCCAGCTGGGACTCAGGGGGACCCCACCACAGTCCCCGCCACCAGGAGCGGGCTGGCTGTTGGCAGAGCCATTTGGTCCAGTGCCACCACCAACGCTGCCGCCATCTCTGCGGGTGCCGTGAGCCAAGCTGCTGGTGCGGGCCGGAGCGGCCCCGGGGCCTAAAGCCCCCTGCCCCTGACTGTTCCTCTGCAGCCACTTCTCCACCATCTCCTGCTTCCCCTTCCGCATCAGGTAGTCTTCAAACAACTCTGGGTGCCTGTCCAGGAAAGTTTCCACCTCCCCAAAGTCCAGGCCAGAGGCTGTCATTGTCCCAGACACAGCTGTCCTTGCTTCTTTACACTTGGACGGAATGGTTTACCTGCCCGGAGGCCTCTAGCTGTCCCTGCACATGGTCACCCACCAGTATTCCCAGCTCGGTGCCACCTCCCCGGCCGGCCAGCCGGAGATTATTCCCAGCAGTGGAATCCCAGCTGGGAGGCGCCCCTTCCTCCTCCGGCTGAGTGGCTGGCACCGCCCCACCCCTGGTCCCGCTACTCCTGCGCCGCTCAGGTGACGGGCGCTGCGCCGCCGCCGCGCTCCTGTCCTGGAGCCGGGGAGCTGTCGCCGCTCTCGCTCTGCCGCCGCCGCCGCCGGTGCTGCTGTCGCCGGATGAGTGGACCACTGTGACAGGGAGGTAGGGCAGGACACGCCCCTGAGTGAGGCGCGGAGCCCGGAGGGAGGAGAGAGGCGGGAGGAGGGCGCGGCGGACGCCGAGCAGCCAAAGTCCGCGCCCGGGATGCCGGGCGGTTCCTGGAAGAGTCTCCGGCCGGCCGGAACCCGCGCCTGGGAACGCGGCCGAGTCCTGCTTGGAACGCGATTAGAAGAGGGACACGCACCTTGTTCCTCCCCCTCCTTCCTTCCTCACCTCCCAGCGCTCCCTACTCCCCGCCCTTAAGCGTTAGCGCTTCTGGGAGGCCCGGCGGGAGCCCGGCCGGAGCCCTGGTAAGAAGAAGAGTTGGGTCTCGCGGGCCGAACCCAGAAGCGGGCTCCGAGGAAATCGGGATGCTCGGAGACAGGCGGGGTTGTGTTTCTGGGATGTGACCGCAGAGTGTGGGTTCCCAGGATTCCTGGGATTGCCCACTAACACTGCCCAGCACCCTGTGGGCGTTCAGTAAATATTAACGGAATTGAATTTCCCTGAAATTAGCAAACGAAGTTCCCAGTCTGAGCAATTCATGACTCTAAGCAAGTTCACGGACCCAGGGCGGGGAAGGTTACCTGGAGGAAGGGTGCAAGACACAGAACACGCCTCCCTCGGTAGCGGAGGGGATTGGTTCTAGGCCCCCTGCGTATATCAAAATCCAAGTCCCTAATATAAAACGGTGTAGTATTTGCATATAACCTACACACACCCTCCCCTATACTTTAAAGCATCTCTAGTTTACTTATAATACCTAATACAATGTATGATAAGTGGTATGTAAATAGTCTTTATGTTGTATTATTTAGGGAACAATGACAAGAAAAAATGTCTGCACATGTTCAGTACCCATTCAATCATCCATTTTTATTTTCCAAATATTTTCAATCAGACGTTGGTCAAATCCACAGGTGAAGAACCCACGGACACAGAGACAGACTGTACTTGGATTAAGGAGACCCTGTCTAGCAGGGGCTTATAGCAAAGTGGACCTGAGGGGCTGAGGGGACTTCTTTCCAGCTGGCCCTGCCCACTGTGGGGGGGGTCTCCTTTCCTGATAACTTGCTGTCTCCTCCTTCTTCCTCCACTCAATCCCATAAGACCACGAAGCTTCCTTTATGTCAGTGTCCTGGGGCTTGTGTATAACAATGCCACCTCTGTGGGGGGCTTTTCTTTCTTCTGTCCTGGGTATGCTCTGGATCTAGCTGGTCTCTGCTAGTCAGCCAGAGAATCACATCAGGCTTCCCTTGGGATTTGTCAGGAAAGAGGGGCAGGCTGAGAACACTTTCTTGAAGTCCAGGAAAACAGGCAGAGAAACAAAAGCAGGTGGAGAACCTGGGACAACAGGACAATACATAACTACTCCTGCAGATTTACAGAATACCAGTGATGAGGGTCATAGAAAGAGCTGCAGAAGGGGGCAGTGGAGAGTTTTACAGGGCTTCCATGTGGCAGACGAACACAGGTGACTTACACAGTAAGGCAGGCTCACTCCAGGAAGGTGTTCTCAGAGCTAAGAACACAGGTGTATGGAGCACTTGCTATGTGTTGATAATTTTAAGTTCATATATTAATTTAATCCTTACAACAGACCTATAAGATGGGGACTTATCCCATTTTAAAGATGGGGAAACTCTGAGAAACTAAGTAACTTATCCCAGGCACACAGTCAGATCTCTCCAAGCCGGGGTACCGATCTATTTAGTTTGGCTTCAGGGTGAGACTCACTCTTAGCTACATCACTGGATTGTCTCCCAACTATGTTAGCTGAATCCATCTGTGTTAGGATGTGAGCCAGTAACAGCAATGCAGGGACTGGGGTAGACTGTCCTCTAAACATTCCTCTGACAGCACCAGGAGGAGCTCAGAGGGGGAAGAGAGGCACTTGTTCCAAACTTCCCAGCTTAGTCAGCATGGCTAAGAGCATGGCCTTGGCACTGGATGAGAGTGTGAACAAAACAAAGACTCTGCCTTCAAGACAGCCAGCAAACAAATAAGAAAATAAATTTATGAAGTACAAGAAAGTTAGTGATAAGTGCCATGAAGAAAAATAAAGCTTGGTAACAGACTGGATAAAGGGATGGGTGGTAGGAAAGCCTTTCTAAGGAGGAGAGGACAGCTGAGTAGAAATCTGGTGGAAATGAGTCAATAAGCTGTGTTGATATCTGGAAAAAGAATGTACCAAGTAGAGGAAGCAAGTGCTAGAGTTGTGAGATATGATGTGTTTGAAGTATTTAAGAAACAGCAGGGAGACCAGCTAGAGACAGTAAACCAAGCATAGTATACTGGTAGTTTGGAACTTCCAGCAGCCAAAAAGGTGAGTGGTGGTCACGAATTAAATACAGAAAAAGTGCTTAGCACAGTGCCTGGCACATAGAAAGTGTTCAAGAAATATTAGCTGTTGTATTACTTCTATTATTAACATGATTATTATCCTAAAGTAATATTGTATGGAAATTTCACTGCAGGTGGCCACATCTCTGGTCACTTGAGTGATCAGATGGTTAGTGGTACATTGGACTCACAAAAGCCTATTTTAGTATCTCTTTCCAGTTCTGCATTTAGTCACATTATGTAGCTTGCAATCAGCCATGATGGAAACATGTACACCATGGATATCAGCAAATGTTACGAGTCAGGTTTTTTTTGTTATAGATTGCTAATTGTTAAAAATTTATGCATATTCAGTGGAAACAATCCAAATGTCCATATACTAATGAGTGGATAATGTGATATAACCACGCAATGGGATATTACTTGGCCATAAAATGGGAGGAAGCACTAGTACATGCGACTACTTGAATGAACCCTAAAAACATTATGCAAAGTAAAAGTAGCCACTCACAAAGGACCACATATTATATAATTTTATTTATATTAAATCTAAATAGGCAAATCCATAGACAGAAAGTATATTACTTTCTAGATGGAGAGAAAGGTGGGTGACTGCTAATGTGTATGAGTTTTTAGGGGATGGGGAATAATAAAAATGTTCTAAAATTGATTGTGGTGATGGTTGTACAATCTGTGAATATGTTGAAATTCAGTGAATTGTACACTTTAAATGGGTGAATTATATGGTATGTGAATTCTATCTCAGTAAAGCTGTTACAAAACAATAACAACAACAATAAAAACAATTTACTAGCACAAGACTGGTGACAATACAGCAGCAGAGTTGTACATGGAGCCAGGAAATGAGGCAATGAGCTGTCCCCTCATCCTCAGGGAAGGGAGCAAAGTAGACCAGCCCTGGGCTGCCTAGAAGGTTTAATAAATAGACATTTACTTAATGCTATCTCCCATGTATTCACTATACATGCAGTTATTTAGCACTTATCACGTTCCAGGCTCTAAGAACAAAAGAAGGCCAAGACAAAACCTCGATCTCATAGTCTACAGCGCCAGCAGTGAGAGTAGAGAAGAATACCAGGAAGGATGGGAAAATAATAGAAGAGAGATCTGGGGAAACAAATTCAACATTTCTGGCTTGGTTTTGAATTGGCTGTAGCCATGTTCCCTGCTTGGTACATGAAGTCGCTAAAGGCTGGGGAAGAATGGTTAATGGTTGGAGAAGAGAGTGAGCAGGTGACAGAGAGCACACATAATCGGGTGCAGAAGGCTGTGATGGAGGGCTGCAAAGTAAGATGTGTGTGGAATGTGGCCCCAATTGCCATTTTCTCCTCACTCTCAATCTGTAGAATGGTATGTATATTAGTGATAGTCCCAGTAGGAAACACAGCACACTCAAATTAAATTCTAAGAGGGTTAATTTACAAAGGGACTAATATTACAAAGTTGGAGTATGGATAACTGCATGGATACTGAAGAAAGCTGGAACTCATAGCAGCAGAGAATCACCTCCCCTAGACCTAAGGGGAAGAGGCAGGGAAAGGTTACCAGGAATCAAAAGGAGAGAGGATTTTTAGTGACATCTGCCTTAAGGGGAGCAGTGACTCGTTGAACAATATGGACAGCTCAAGCTGACCTCAAAGGAGGGATATCAGGAATAAATACCTTGAATTCATTCTTCTGCCTCCCTCCTATCAGTGACCAGACCCAACCAGAAGCTGGAAGGTGTTGGAACCTATTGATGGAATCTATATCTTCCCTGGGCAGAGAGCAAGGGGGACAAAGGAGGATCTGTAAGATCTAGAGGGGCAAATGGAAGATACTTGGCCCAATATGGAATCTTGAAGAAGTCCCCCTAGGAAATAATGGCCCAATATGGAACTTTTAAGAGGTCCCTTTAGGAAATAAAATTTATTCTCATTCCCTCATTAAATTCTCGTTCCCTCATTAAATATAGCTCCAAAGAATTTTCTGTGTAATTCTGCCCTCTTCTGCTCATCTGCTAATTCCATCAAAACTATCTAGAATACAATCTACAACATTTGCAGTTTATAAAACCCCCTTGGGCACAAACTATCATACCTCAAAAGATACGATATGGTGAAGATAGATCAGTCAGCTCAAGGAAGAGGCTCTGCAGACTCCCTCCCCATCTACGCTTCCCTCTTTCCACCAAGCTGGATATGTTGTCCAAGTAGCCTTCATTGGAGAAGATAAATGGATCTTCCTATCTGTAGTTTGCAAGAATTCAGGGATTCCTTTTTGATCTAAGTATCTATTTCTTTATCATTGCCTTTGCCAATTAGCATTTGAGTACTTTTAATGTATAAAACACTGGGTGACATGCAAGATAACTTTTGTTATTCCAAAGGGAACCCAGCATTTTGGGGACCTTATGGACCATCTAATATCACACTTTCCACATTTTACACACGTGGAAATTTAGAACTAGAGCAGAAACATACTTTTTTTTCAAAGTTACCTGTCAAGCCAATCTTGATCTGCTCCTGGTTCCATCTCACACTTACCAACATTCTACAACTTAGTACCAACCTCTTGAAGCCCAAGGAACCTCTGTCTCGTAAGTGTGCCTGCTAATCATTCCCTCTCCTAAAACAGAGATCACTGATTCTCATTGTGTACCAGCAAACATCACCAGATATGTAAAGGGAGGCTGATGTATAACAAACCACCTCAAAATTCAGTTGCCTACCACAGCAATTTTTCTACTTCTCACAATTCTGTAGATTAACTCAAAGGTCCCCAACCTTCTTGGCACCAGGAACTGGTGTCATGGAAGACAATTTTTCAATGGATTGGGCAGGGTGGGGCAGGGGGGTGCCATGGGGAAGAGGGTTGGTGTGGAGCTCAGGCAGTGATGTGTGGCCCATTTTCTAACAGGCCACAGACCAGTACTGGGCTGTAGCCTGGGGGTTGAGGACCACAGGATTAACCAATGGTTCCTCTGTTTCACTTGGTAATAGCTAGAGTCACCCATGTGGCTGCATTCGGCTGGCAGCTATACTGTGCTGGAAGGTCAGAGAAAGCCTCTGGCACGTATTCAGGGCATCAGTGCTGACTGTGGCTTAAGCTGCTCAGTTCTCCAGGAGGCCTGTTTCCATGTGGCATCTCATTCTCCAGGTTTTCTTTACATGGTTCCTCTCTCCAGTAGGACAGCCTGGCCTTCCTTACGGTATGGCAGCTGGGTTCCAAGAGGGACTTTCAGGAAGATAAGCCCAATGTGCAAGAGCTTATCAATCCTGCATAATGCTTGTTAATGTCCCATTGACCAAAGTCAACCACATAGCCAAGCGCTGAGTCAGTCGAGAGAGGGAAGAGGATGTGAATACTCACAGGTGTGGCTCACTGGGAGCCACTCATCTAACAGCTGACCATACAAGCTCTCTTCTGAAGCCCAGACCCCCATTTCCAATTGCCACAAGACATTCACTCCCAAATGTCTCACAGACATCTCACGTTTATCATTGTCAAGATCACTCTCACTCTTACCCACCTTAAATCACTCAGCCCTGTATAGTGTACCTCAGAAATTTCTCTTTGAATCCAGCCGTCTTCTCCAAACCCACTTCCCTTAATTCAAGCCTTCATTATCTGTTCATTCTCTACCAGTATTGTCTTCCACATAACAAGTGTAATAATAGCAGAACCATGCTTATAAACTCTTTTAAGGCTATCTATAAATCTTTGACAAAAGATACGTATTTGGTTGAATTTTAGCTCCACAAAAGATATGTCCATCCAGAATCTGTAAATGTGACCTTACTTAGAAGAGGGTCTTTGCAGCTAAGGATAAGATCATACTGGATTTAGGGTAGGCCCTAAAGCCAATACTTTTCCTTAGCATATGTACATAAGAGAAGATACAAAGACACAGAGGAGTAGCTGATATGAAGACAGAGATAGAGATTGGAATGATGGGTCTACAAGCCAAGGCATGTCAAGAATTGCTGGCAGCCACCCCACACTGGAAGACAGGCATAGAACAGATTCTCTCTCAGACCCTTTAGAAAAAAAAAAAATCAATCTTTTCAACACTTTGATTTTGGAGTTCTGGCCTCCAGACCTATCAGAGGATAAATTTCTGTTATTTCAAGTCTCCAAGTTTGTGGTAGTTTATTACAGCAGCACTTGCTAATTAGTGCAAGACGTCTCATCATTGCACCTTTCTATAGTTTGGATTTTAATCCTCCAAAACTCATGCTGATATTTGATCCCCAGTGTTGAAGGGGGTGCCTAGTAGGAGGTATTTGGGTCATAAGAGTGGATCCCTCATGAACAGCTTAATGCCATCCTCATGATAATGAATGAGTTATCACTCTGTCAGTTCCTACAAGAGCTGGTAGTTAAAAAGAGCCTTGTGCCTCCTTCCCCTCTTTCTTGCTTCCTCTCTTGCCATATGATCTGTACACAAAGATGCCCCTTCACCTTCTGCCATGAGTAGAGATAGCCTGAAACCCTCATGAGAAGCAAAGGCGGTGCCATGCTTCTTGTACAGCCTGCAGAACTGTGAGCCAAATAAACCTATTTTCTTTATAAATTACCCACCCCACAGGGTATTCCTTTATAGCAACATAAATGGACTAAGACATACCTTTATGTTCCATCTCTATTCTCATCTCCTTCCATACCTTCTTCAATCATTCTCCCCTTCTCTCTTCTGGGCTTCCTCCTAAAATGTCCTTCTTCCCTCCTTAACCTCTCAAACTTCTCTCTTCCATTAAGAACTATTTGAAATGTCACATCCAATATGAAGTGTTACCTGCTTCCCCAACAAAAAGCTGTTCTCTGTCCTATGTGTGCTGTCCTGATTCCACACATTTGGTCAAATATCTACTGTAAATCATTTAACATTTAGTATGTATTCAACACAACACATTCGATTATCCATTTAAAAAAATTGTTTTGGCAAGACACTGTGGCTCATACCTGTAATCTTCACACTTTGGGAGGCCAAGGCAGGAGGATCTCTTGAGGCTAGGATTTCAAGACCAATCTAAGCAACATAGTGAGACCCTGTCTCTACAAAACAAAAAAACAACAAAAAAATAGAAATATCAGCTGTGTGTGGTGGCGCATACCTGTAGTCCCAGCTATTTGGGAGACTGAGGCAGGAAGAACACTTGAAGCCAAGAGTTTGAGGTTGCAGTGAGCTAGGATGAGTCCACAGCACTCTAGCTCAGGCAACAGAGTGAGACCCTATCTCAAAACAAAAAAACAAACAACAACAAAAATTTTTTACATTAAAACACATTTTACTATTCTTTTATCTCTTCTTTGTTCTATTTAGAAATTGAAACCACCCTGAGCAATAAACTCATGAGCATTCATAACTGTATTAAAGATCAATAAGTACCTACACGGTGTTTTGTTTTTTTTTTAATTTCTAAGATACTTAGGTGAACAATAATGACCCATAAAGTTACAGAAAAATGCTGGGTGCAGTGGCTCACACCTGTAATCCCAGTGACTTGGGAGGCAGAGGCAGGAGGATCACTTGAGCCCAGGAGTCCAAGACCAGCCTGGGCAACACAGTGAGACCTGTCTCTAAAAAAAAATAAGAAAAATTAGCTGGCTGTGGTGGCATGGGCCTCTAGTCCCAGCTACTTGGGAGGCTGAAAAAGGATAAGTGTTTGCTCACGCCACTGCACTCCAGCCTGGGTGACAGAGCAAGACCCCATCTCTAAAAAGTAAGAATAGTAATAATAAAGGAAAATAAGCATCAATATCGTGCCATAAATATTTTCAATATTTCTTCTTAAAATCAACAGAGTATTTTATCTCATCAGAAAAATCACCAATAATTAAAGCATCTTGCTGAAAAATGATTTGTTGATTAAATAAATTGATTGGCTTTTAATTGTCCAAAATATTTTCTATATATTTGGAGATGCAAACAGTAGAATATAGATAAATTCATTATTTAAAATATTTAAAATATTCCTTGAATCTTCATATAGGTAACTTTGATAAAAATATCTTAAACAATCAACACAGTTGAGTTAGACATTGAAGATATAAAATAGAGCAAGAATCATCTTTTTCCTCAAAGAACATATACAGTCTAGCTAGGGAAGTAGATGATTTACATTAAAGTATTAATATAACTAACAACACAAGATACCATTGATAGAGTAAGACAGTCAAGGAAATCTATAAAAGAAATCACAAGTATCCTTAAATGTCATATGATATTGTTTATATTTAATAGTAATCCATAACTAGTATTAATATTGAGGGTGCAGACCTACTAATATCAGAACAAAAGGAGAAAAAATTGGAGAGAAAAATTCCAATTTTAATTTAGATTTTAATTTAGGGAACTAATTTAGAAGAAGGGTGGAAATAAATTTTAAATACTGATGCCTTTCTTCTTAATTGCCATGCCTTCATTCACAAATAATTAATCATTCCAGGCACTACTTTAAATGTCTTACAGGAAAAATTTCTATAAGAATAGAATATAAATGCCTTATCATTTAAAAGACAGTCTCCATTTGTCTTATCTTTATTTATGGCTTGATTCAAAGATGAAATATTACTCCCAAGAGTAACTTTCACAGCAATAATATCAAAAAACAAACATGTCAACTCTCAGTTATTTATTTTATTTTGTGAGTGATCATGATAAATGAAACACTAGAGCAAGGCCAAGAAGCATTTTTTAAAATATACTACACAAGCTATTCATAAAACATTTGCAATGCCTTAATGTCAGAATTTACCTATCCAAAATAAGTACGTCAAAATTAAAGACAGTCTGAACTATGAAAAACCAGGAATCTGTTGCCAAATTAATTTACTAATAAGAAATATAATGTGAAATAGTAGCTAACATAATTAGTTATCATTCTGTGAACTAATTACATCACTGACATATGTTCTAAAAATGGCTAATGACATATGTTCTAAAAATGGCCCTGTGTATTGCAGAACCAGTCAATCCAAGATAGAACCTGATACTGTGTATTCCTGAAGGGTAGCCTCTGAAATTTTTTCTCACTTGTGTATATATGTTTCCGTATATAACTTGTTTTTTTATGAGACACCTGTATATAGGAAATTTTCTTTATCCCCTATTTTACCACTAAGAAATAGACCAATTTAAATTTCTTACCAGGTATCAACATTATATAGACAAAAAGAAAAAAACCAATAAATTGGGCAAATTATTAAATCTATGCTATACTATAATATTCATCATAAGATAAAGAATTTGCTTAATTTCAGTCTCTCATCTAAATGTTCTTTTGAGCACAGTAGAATGTGTCTCTTGTTAACAATGACCAAAACAGCATCTTTCTCCGCCTGCCTGCCTTTTCCTA
The DNA here is from genome assembly GCF_040939455.1 of Microcebus murinus. Lineage (NCBI taxonomy): Eukaryota > Metazoa > Chordata > Mammalia > Primates > Cheirogaleidae > Microcebus > Microcebus murinus. The sequence continues at coordinate 55,500,505 of NC_134111.1, forward strand.
CACTCTTTCACCCATCTCTTCAGATTGGGCCTCACCAAATTTTCCCTTATTAAAAAGGCTTCACCTTCCCAGGATATCCTGACACAGACCTTAGAAGGAGTTTTAAGCATTTGGTTTGTTTGTGGTAGTGACTCCACTGCATGACTTTTAGTCTAGTCTTTTTTTCTTTAACTGGGAAAAATTCTGATGATTTTCCTTCAACGTTTTCGTGACTGATTTTTTAAAAATTATTAAAAGTCATCGTTTCCACATTTATTTTGCCAACTGTTACTCACAAAAGGACACCAAGATGGAAGCTCATTTGCATTTCTACAATAATAAAACTCATGCTTTAAATATGTATCAGAGACTATCCAATACCTTTTAGGTTGACTCTTCTCATTTAGAAGATTTCCTAATAAAATGGGAGTGGTGTTATCTATCACCTGGTCACAGGGAAGGCCATTGTGGGGGAGCCTCAGGCACAATGTCATCTCTGTCACCACTCTTAAAGATTTTAAATTGATCTCCATTTCCCCATTTTTCATATTCTCACTAGTTTCAAGCCATGGTGGGGCAAGTTACTTCACTTCTCTATGCCTCAGTTCCTACATCTGTAAAATGTAAATCGCTTCCCTAATAAAATTGTGAATCTTAAATGAGTTCATATGTGTACTGCATTTAGCATTTGGCATATATTAACTGTCAATAAATGTTAGGCATTCTATTGTTGTTGTTGTGATCATTATTTTAAGCACCAATCCATATGTTCAAAGAAATATAATTTTTAAAATACTTACACTCATTTTTTGTAAGGAAAGTAAATGCTAACATGAATAATTATTTTAAAAATCATAATTCTGCTAGTTAGGGGTAATTGAAAAATCACTATAGAGAAAAATGGAACTCAGCAGAACCAAATGTTTGAAGGAACACAACTGTGGCAGGAAATTGAACCAATTTGAGAAGCTAAAAGACAAAAAACAAAATACAAAACAAATAATACTGCTTGGAAAACTGATATACTTGCTTTTCAAAAGAACTGACTAGGCTGGTTTCCATAGACTGGCCAAGAAAGTGGTGAGCAGGGGAGTTATACAGCACAAAGAGCCCTACCAGAAAGTGTCAGCATTACTCCCCGCTGTTACAGCTGCTCAGCATGCCTTTTGACAGGCTGTGTAACTAGTAACACTACATTCCCCAAATACATTCAAAACAAGTTTTCCAATAACTCGGTATGCATAAAAATGTTCCTCTTTCTGGATTTTCATAAAATAATATGAAATTTAGAGAAAAGGTTTCACAGATTTTGCTTTTGCATCTGACAAAATTTTAGTGACTTTGAGCTATACTTTTAATTTTTCTTCTTTTATGAAAAGGATAATATATGTTTGTAAAAATTTAAACATAAGCTTATATAAAGGAAAAACAAAATCTTCCATCTCTATTCCCTAGGAACACATACTTACCAGGGTGGTATGCATCAACAGACAATAGCTATCTAGCTACCTTTATATATACACATTTATACATATTTTTGTATATGTATAGAAAAAGCTCTATATAAAATTGAACCATTCCATAAGATTCATCAGAATTTGTTTTCTTTACTCAACAGTGTCTTATAGACATCCTTCCATGTCAGAACAAATAAAACCTTTAAAAGCATAAAAATCCAAAAAGGGCTTTTTATCTTCAAGTAAAATTAACACTCCAAGAAGAAAGACCATGTTTATTCTATCCAGATTTATAAGAGAAATAATTTTCTTGCTAAATCAGAATTCAACCTCATGACAAATTATCTCCTTGAGTAGTTAGTTCACTGAGGTTCTCGGGTATAATTGTGAAATACAATCTTTTAGTCCGAGCTACCAAAGAATCTCAGTTGCCTAATTTTTTCATGCTTCAAGTAAAATTGTACAATAATTTGATCATTATCCTATAGTCGATCTAAAATTGGATTTTACAAAGGCTTGATTTTTTTTTCTCACATATCAGAATTGGAGAAGTAGTAGGAAAGCAGAGATAGTGAGAAAGAGCTGACGATGTCACAAGCCAGAATGTAGACACAAGCAAGTCTGACATGGGAGCAGGCAGGCTGCAAGCAAGTACAGAAAACAGAAACAACAATAAAGCAAAGTTGACATCGAGGGTGTGACTGCTCAGAGTAACAGGCAAATCAAAGAGCAATGAGACTTAGTTCAACAGAGGGATTGTATGAAATGAAAATATCAACATAGGAAATGTGTATACATGTTTACAGTAGATAGCATTTTGTTTACAATTATTCTCTACCCTCGTCCCTCTAAAAGGAAGACAAAAACTACTGTCATGTGACTTGTCATTCCTCTTGAGGGGGGAATATACCTCCTCACTTCACTGGCATTGGCCTTGGCCACTTAACATGTTTTGGCCAATGACATGTGAGCACACATAATGTAGGCCACATCTGAGGAGAAGTTTTGTGAAGCATCAGGGGTTTCTTCCAGGGCTCTTCAATTTTCCCTCTGCCACAAGAATGGGAATGTCCACACAGGTACTCCTTTAACTATGGTTCCAGAATGAGAAGATAATTGTAGCAGCACCACATCTGACCACAGCCAACATGCCTCTTGAATAAGAAATAAACATTGTTGTTGCAAGCTCCTGAGGTTCTGTTACTGTAACAAAGTTGACTAATACAAAAATTGGCACCTACAAGTAGGGTGCTGCTATAACTAAAATATATGGCCCTATCTTTAGCACCTGACAGAGAGTTGCATGGAAATTATTATCAGGAGTTGGAAAAATGGTGACCCATGTTATGCAAGGATAAAATATTTGGTGAAATTGTCACCTGTAATAACTTGAATGACAGGTAATAAATCTAATGAACCTATGGCTTCAGGTGAAGAGACTGAATAACAAAATACTGCTAGTGTGCCTTGGTCATTACTAGCTGTCCAAAAAGGGACAGCTAAAAGATCAGAGCAAAGCCACTAAGACCACAAAGTGGAGCTGGTAAAGACGATTATGCATAGAAGGTTATTAATAGTAAAGAAAAATTATTCTGACAATTGTTAAAGATAAAAGGAAGATTTTATTGAAGAAAGAACTACTGCAATGAGAGTTTTGCAGTAGAGGAGAGAGACAGAATCCAACTATGAATACAACATGGACAAGTGGGGTTCATAGTCAAGGAGCAGGGTGAAAGGGCAGTGGATGGAAAAGTACTAAGAGGAAATACTAAAAGGGGGATTCTGGCTAAACCAACTTGACAGGATACTTTCTGTAGGCAGGCCAGGGTGATCAGATACCTCAGGTGAGGGATGAGAAATTTATCAGATACCAAGGGTGGGGGATTTTTGCTAAACTGATCTAGCAGGATTCTTACTAAAACTGGACTCCGTGGGCCAAGGACAGAGCCCAAAGTTGGGGGCTAGTTGAAAAGGGGGCTTAGAGGAGCCTGACTCAAGTTTGGCCAAAAGAGAGAGTCTTTGCATCCAGTATTGGGCCTAAAGTTGTAGTTCAGCAGGGCAAGGTGTTGGGAAGAAAAGCTGCAAGCAAAACAGGGAGAGCAAAAACAAAGCTGTGAGGGCAAACTGGTGCCTGTATTATGTTTCTCACCATTTCAAACCTGGGTGATATGTTTGGGCCCTTGTCCCTCAACGCTGCACATTCCCTAGCCCAGGACTCAGAGAAGTCATAAGAGAAGATTTGGCAGGAGTTGGAAGAGCCATTGCTCCACCAAAAGAAGGCGAGCCAACAGATTAGTTAGTTACAACATGTGTAAATTGTACTTGGGGCCCTGAATTGACCTTCCAAATGTAGAGGTTTCTACCTGGCCCCACTGCCTTCCAAATCTCAGGCAAATTCAGTCCTGAGTACCATGTAGAGAGGAGAGTTCTGGAAAACGCAGTTCCAGCTAAGCTAGATTGGCATAGTATACAATCGCTACAGTATCCAGAAGTTCCTTTATGTAAATTGATCCTAAGATAGATTTGAGCCTCTCAGAGATAATATATATTCAATAAAGCCTATCACATATAGAATTTTAATTATTGCATTCATTTGCAAATTTTCCTTCAAATTTTCTTCTCTATCTAATATAGGAAACATTGCTAACAGCACAGATACTTTTCTCTAAGATAAACATAAATTTAAATCAATATTCAACATATTATCAATTTTTAGAATGGAAATCTACTTAATACCTTTCCATTTCTACCCACCTCCCTTCTATCATCTCAGCCCTCCTCATACTATCTTCTTTCTAATTCTGCTAAGTCAAAAATATTTAAACTCCAAACATGAGGCCCTCATATCCCTCCCTGCAATGTGGCATTTATCAATGCCACCAAGTCCATTCTTCCGGGTTATATAAATCTGAGCTGTAATTATGAATGTGAACTGAGTCCAAGTTTCTTTCTCACAGCCTCTGGCCCCATACAAATTAGGATATAAGGTATGTCACCTAATTCTACATCTCTGCAAATTCACTGAGCTTTTCATACTGGCAACATCCCTAGTACACTATGGGACCTACAGATGTCTCTGCCCTCCTCAGAAAATTCCTCCAGGGAGAGAGTGGCAAGCTAAGCTTTGCCTGAAGCTATCTCTTGCCCCCAGAGACACTATTTCCTACACAATACTGGCACTGGCCTCCTGGAGAAATGCATTCTCCCCTACTTACCAGAAGCATTAAAAGTAAACTCGAGCACTTGGCAGAGTTAATGGAGCTGCCTGGAAATCACTGCTTTTTCAACTGTGTTTCCCTCATTCTGAGAACACTGTTAAGTTATTTTCACAGTAGTGGCATCTGCTAATACTTTAACTTGCTTACATATTACCTCTATGATAATGACGAAAAGTCACCAGGAATTGGAGTAGAAAATCCAAGTTTTGCTTCTGGCACCAGATCTCTCTAGGTCTTACTTAATATGGAAGGTAAAAACCCATATCACTGGGTGCTATTGTGAAGTGTAAATGAGATAATGGGTTTTCTGTCTTCATCCATAATGGCCCTTGACCACTCCACTACCCCTCTCTGTGGTATGAAAACAGCTTCTCCATCTTGCAGGGCTGTATCACTTGGGTGATAGAGTACTTGTAGGACTGCACAGCTGCTTAGGGGCTGCCTCACACTACACAGAGCCACTGTTCTCTTCCACACAGGCCCTGTTTAGACCTGTCCCACCATGCCTCTCTTCCACCTACTGTGAAGTGAGGGCTCCTTCCACATTTATGGGGAGGGTTTGGGGATTTTTTTCTCTTTCTCAGTGTCCTTGCTTTCCCTCCTGTAGCCCAGTTTTATATTACTCAGGACTAGGAGGATAGCATAAAAATATTAATGCAAAAAGATTATATGATATAAATTTTTATTAATATAAGACATGCTTTTATCCTTCTCTCTAGGTTTTATTTTGGGGTCAATAATTTGCTCTTTTTTTTCTAAAAATATTCCTAAAGTAAGTTCAACTATTTGACTTCATTGTTGCTATTTTTTCCCTTAAAGTTACTTTAAGCATTGTTTATAATAAAAGGCAAACATAGCTTCATAAAAATTAAAGCTAATATCTTCTATATTTACATTTAAATTACAGAAAATTAAATATGTGGAAACCATCATCAACATCAGTTGCTATGCTTATAAAATATTCTGTGCATATAAAGACTGCCAAAGCACAATAGATTTTAGTTTTCTTCTCTCTCCTCCTCCATCCTGAAATATCCCCATCCTTAGTGAGCAGAAAAAAGCAAGTTCAGACTCTGAACGGTGGCTGGTCAGTAGATTACACACAATCAAAAATATCAACCTTTATTTTAAAATGTTAAACTTACTACAGGCTGATCAAAAAGATCAAATATGGCTTCTTTAAACATGCAATATTTGAAATTAGAAAATTTTGGCTTATAACTAATATTTTTGAAGTTGCAATAGCATTTCATTAAGATGTTGCCTGTTTCAAATATTGAATAAGATCTTCTCTCTCACTCTTCTTTTTAAGACCAGCAAAGACCATTTTAGTTCCAGGGATATATTTCTTTGGGTTCTCCAAATATTCCATCAGAGTCGCTTCTCCCCAGATAATACCTATAAAGGTGAAAATAAGTTTTAAGTTTGTGTAGCTACATTTGTAGAGCTTACTTTCTGATATGACCCACATATGTGAATAAAAGATTACTCTTGGCTTCAGTAGGAAGACTATTATAACTGGGAATACTTATACATTCTGACCTATAAGAAAATTCCAAAATTATTCTTCACTCTTTGGCTCTCTGTAGAAATCCCACAGTCACATGCTATTTAGGATTATCCAATGTATAGCAATGAACTATCACCCCAGACGTTATGCCTAAGCATTACCTCATCTTCTACAAATCACAGTGAGTTCCTTCTAGAAAATATCTTATACATTATTTAAGCCAATCCTCATTTTGCAAATAAGTTAATGTTGGCCCAAAGAGAGGAAAGTAATTTGCCCTAAGAATACAAAGCTAGTTAGAGTCAAGAATTTGTGACTACTAATTCATATTTCAATGTTATTTCTACTAATCATAGCAATCTGCCTCTGTTCAGCTCTCCAACAAAATCTATAAATTCAGAAATCCAGTTTTAAAATGACCGAAAAAGGCTGCCTTTTTTCCTTTTTAAAACCAGTCAAAAAGAACATAGACAAAGAGAAACAAAAATGCTAACTTCACTCTTGATAAAACTTTTGAGGAAGTACCTATGGCTCCAAACTTGATGTAATTACAATAGAAGACTACCAAGGACATGAATCCTGGACCAGAGTGAAAGGGCAACTTTCACAAATGACCTGAGGAGAAGAGATCTTCAAAGTATGTGACATACCTTGTAAGGCAAAATCATAATCCTTTGTTTGGCTCAAAAAGAATAGGGTATATCAACTGACCATGAAAGTCTCCTTAAATTCAGTCTGACACCATGGAGGGCCAGGGGAGCCGGGATTAATGAAGAAAGTACATACATCTTTGAAAGAAGAACTTATTATAGGACAGAAGAGAAACTGCAAAGGTTGATTAACCTTAGGGCTGCCAGTCTTTACCAGCTGAAGTAAAGAGACAAATAACACCTCCATCAAAACATACAAACATAAACACTCAGACACATACACGTATCTCTAACATACCTGTGGGTGAGGAAGACCACACAACTAAGTGGAACACTCAGACCCTCACCCTTACTATCCTTCTACAAATAACTAGTCCAAGAAGAACTATTTTCATCAAAAGATTAGTAACAATCAAAAAAAAATCACCACAAAGAAGTACCGAAGATATAAACACACAACATACACACACATACAAACACATACACAATACATGCACAGCAGAAAGGAGGAGAAAAAACAAAAGTTAAATGAAACACACACTTCAGAAACTATGTAAATTAAGCAGATGAAACTCAGGACCACATTCTCACAGATTCAAAAAAGGTCTTTATGAATCAAGAGATCAAAGTAGAGCTACAAAGGCTCAAGTAGAAAATTATAAAACAGACAAAGGCATACCTGACAGCAAAATTAACAGATGCTGCTGTTAGCACAATGAGGTTTGAAAATACTGGTAAAAACAAAAATAAAACAATGAAGAGTTTAAAATGATTACTCTAGCTATCAGATCAAAGGGAAAATGACAGATACAGAAGATATTCAGACACAGGGGATACAAGATCTGTACAACTGATGACCAAAGTAAGATTTTAAAAAAATAAATAAAATGCAATAAAATTATTAAAACATATTATTGAAGAAAACTTTCAAAAATAAAATCCCTGAATTTACCAATTGGAAGAGCACAACACATCCCAGCAAACACTATAATAGATCAACCAAGGCCTAGACATAGCCTAGCAAAGTTACTAAATTTCAGTTAAGAATGTTACTGAAACTTCAGGGAAAAAGAATAAAATAAAAATAAAACCAAGTAACTCATAATAGAAAACCATCAGGGTAGTTTCATATTTCTCCAAACAATAATTCAACATGAAAGACATAAACTTCTGAGGAATTAAAGTGTCTTCCAACAATTTTATGCCCTGCCAAATTATCATTCAAGTGTAATGCAATCCTGATATGTTTTAAAACATCCAAGAACTTGGATAATATAGTTCTAGTAATTATTAGTGTTATTACTAATAGAAAACTATTCATCAACCAAAAAGATAAGTAAATAGTAAAGATACTATGGTAAAAGCTGGGAATATCCGGGAACACCCACTAGTATCATTTAAATGTAGAATAAATGTTAAAACAATTGTGGTAATTATGGTTACATGAGATATAAATGATATAGATCATATCAGAATAGAAATAACGATGTAAGTAGCCAGAGTTAGGAGACAGTGTGAAAAAAAGGGACAGTTGTATAAATACCTTGATTTTTCTCATCCTTCATAGTAGTGGATAAAGAGATATTGCTTTAAGTAGATAAATCAAATAATAGAGCCATGTGGATATTATTTAAAGTACAAATATGGCCACTAAAATGAAAAAGAATCATTTTACCAGAATTAGTTGGTAGACAGAGAAGAATACGGAAAAGTCAGGAAAAGTGAACATACAATTTCCTTGTCACTCATACTGGGAAATATTCTTTTGAACTATTTGAATTTTTGTACAATATAATGTATATGGATTTCAAAATATTTTAAATTTATTAACACATTTATGATTTAGTGTGTCCTATTGTAGCCACTGCAAGATTTAACATGACAGTAGGCAAAAGATAAGTCTTAATCCCTAATAAATCAGTTTGGCTTATAAATTAGTTTTGCTAACCTCATGATAAGATTGCCTTAAAGGCCCAGGGAAACCTGGATTTGAATCCTAGTTCTGTCACTATTAGCATAGAATCCTGGAAAAATCATGATTAATTCAAACAATTTGTTTTTCAAACCTGCTTCAATTATCACTGTCCAAGAGTGCAAACAGCACTTCAATGCACTATAAAGATATCATGATTAAAGAAAAATTGTATCCATTTAATGATGTTTTCAAAAACACACTACAGATGGTTCAACATCACTAGTGATTAGGAAAATGCAAATCAAAACCACATGAGATAGCACTTCAAGGGAGAACTATGAAACACTGAAGAAGGAAATAGCAGAGGACGTAAACAGGTGGAAGAATATACCATGCTCATGGGTCAGCAGAATCAACATTGTTTAAATGTCTATACTACCCAAAGTGACCTACAGAGTCAATGCAATCCCTATCAAAATACCATCATCATTTTTCACAGATATAGAAAAAATAATTTTACTCTTCGTATGGAACCAGAGAAGACCCCGTATAGAAAAATCAATCCTAGGCAATAAAAACAAAATAGGAGGTATCAATTTACCAGAATTCTTCAAACTATACTATAAGGTTACAGTAATTAAAACATCTTGAGACTGGCACAAGAACAGGAACATTGATCAGTGCAACAGAACAGAGAACACAGATATAAAACCATCCTCATATAGCCAACTAATCTTCGACAAACCAGACAAAAACATATACTGGGGAAAAGAATCCTTATTCAATAAATGGTGCTGGGAAAACTGGATAGCCATACGTAGAAGACTGAAACAAGACCCACACCTTTCACCTCTCACAAAAATCAACTCATGCTGGGTAACAGACTTGAACCTTAGGTGTGAAACTATTAGAATTCTAGAGGAAAACGTTGGAAATACTCTCCTAGACATTGGCCTAGGCAAAGAATTTATGGAGAAGACCCCAAAGGCAATAACAGCAGCAACAAAAATAAATAAGTGGGACTGTATCATATTAAAAAGCTTCTGCAAAGGAACTGTCAAGAGAGCAAACAGACAACCCACAGAATGGGAGAAAATTTTCGCAAGCTACTCATCCGATAAAGGGCTGATAACTAGAATCTATTTAGAACTCAGGAAAATCAGCCAGAAAAAATCAAACAACCCTATCAAAAAATGGGCAAAGGACATGAACAGAAACTTTTCAAAAGAAGACAGAATAATGGCCAAAAAACATGAAAAAATGTTCAACATCTCTAATCATCAGGGATATGCAAATCAAAACCACAATGAGATATCACTTAACTCCAGTGAGAATGGCCTTTATCAAAAAGTCCCCAAACAATAAATGTTGGCATGGATGCGGAGAGATAGGAACACTCCTACACTGCTGGTGGGACTGCAAACTAGTTCAACCTCTGTGGAAAGCAATATGGAGATACCTTAAAGCGATACAAGTAGATCTACCATTTGTTCCAGCAATTCCACTACTGAGCATCTACCCAAAAGATCAAAAGTCACTTTATGAAAAAGACACCTGCACTCGAATGTTTATAGCAGCACAATTCACAATTGCAAAGTTGTGGAAACAACCCAACTGCCCATCAATTCATGAGTGGATTAATAAAATGTGGTATACGTATACCATGGAGTACTATTCAGCTTTGAGAAACAATGGTGATATAGCACCTCTTGTATTTTCCTGGATAGAGCTGGAACCCATTATACTAAGTGAAGTATCTCAAGAATGGAAAAACAAGCACCACATGTACTCACCAGCAAATTGGTATTAACCGATGAACACCTAAGTGGACATATAGGAATAACCTTTATCGGGTGTCAGGCAGGTGGGAGGGGGAGGAGGGGATAGATATATACAAACACAATGAGTGAGATTTGCAACGTTTGGGGGATGGTCACGCTTGAGGCTCTGACTCAAGGGGGGAGGGGGTGCATAGGCAATATATGTAACCTTAACACTTGTATCCCCGTAATATGCTAAAATAAAAATTAAAAAAATAAATAAATCATAAAAAAAATCCATTAGGATGGCTATTATCAAAACAACAGAAAACAACAAGTGTTGGTGAAAATCTGGAGAAATTGGAATCCTTGTGCATTGCTGGTGGGAATATAAAATGGGACAGCCAACTATGGAAAATGGTATGGCTATTCCTCAAAAAATTAAACACAGAATTATCATAGGGTTCAGCAATTCCATTTCTGGATATGTACCCAAAGAAAGCAAAAGCAGGGACTCCTCTCAACAGATATTTGTATACTAATATTCATAGCAGCATTATTCACAACAGCCAAAAGGTGGAGGCAACCCAAATCTCCATCAAGGGATGAATGGATAAATAAAATGTGCTATTGCCATGTAATAAAATATTGTTCAGCCCTTAAAGAGATGGAAATTCTGACACATGGTACAACATAGATGAACCTTGAAGACATTTCACTAAGTGAAATAAGCCAGTCACAAAAGGACACATACAGTATGATTCCACTTACATAAAGTACCTAGAATAGTCAAATTAACAAACACAAAGTAAAAGGGTGGTTGCCACGGACATTTTAATGAGTACAGAGTTTTAGTTTGAGAAAATGGAAAAGTTCTAGAGATGGATGGTGATGATGGTTGCAAAACAATGGGAATGTGGTTGATGCCATACAATTGTATACTTAAAAATGGTTAGAATGGTCAATTTTATGTTATATATATTTTCCCACAATTTTAAAAACCACATTATATAAGGTTATCGCTATAATCACACATTTTGTAAAACTGTACTCTACACAAGTCACATAGGACAAAGAATCCTCTTTAAAATATGAGAAATTCCATATTCTTCTTAAAATAAAAATATTACAATTATTTACAACAGAAAAATCATGCATAGAAAATAAAATATGGTTGACAGAACACCACCATTTGTATCAGTGCTATACTATTGGTGTCCTGGTTCTTCTTCTTAGTCAAGTCTGTCTTTGGCCAAGCTATGCTAAAGCATTTTTTTAATCTTTATTTCATTTTAAATAATCTTATTTTAAAATCCTAGTTTGGTTAAGCAACTAAGCTACTTATTATTCTTATTTCATCAGTGGAACTAACAAATAATAGTATGTCCCCAAATAAGTCACATATATTACATAATCAATCTGATTTAGGGAAATTTTATTTCTAATTCTTGAATAATGTTAAAACCAAGCCTTTTATATAGTTTTCAACCTTTGACAATAATCTATAATAAAAGATACATTTGTAATAAGTTCCAATATTATTCCAAATCAATGCTAATAAGCAATAAATTCCTCAAATTACTGGCAGCTAGAGGAGCAAATATTAGTTTATAACTACTCTACAAATTAGAACTGCAAAAGTTGACTGTTCTTGTAACAGGATAATAAAATAATAAAATGACACTACAGAGAAATACTACCTGAAAAATCAAGGAGCCATGTAAATGGAAACACTAAATGTGAGTTAAAAACGAATTTATTCAGTAGTCTATCAACTGAAAATCCTATTGCAACAACTTCAATGCAATTCTGACATTAACTGCCCAGAGTTAGTGCAGGCTCCCAACAAGACTGCCTCATTTCAGATACCAGGGGCCCTCAGGTCACTCAAACGGACCAACTGGCTACAAATTCAGGAGTTCCCACAATCTCCTCAAATCAACTCACAGAACTCAGGAAAGCACTTGCTTACAACGACAGTTTTATTATAAAAGGATGCCAGCCAGAGGAAGAGACCCATAGGGTGAGGTCTGGGAGGGTCCCAAATGCAGAGCTTCTAGGTCATCTCCCTGTACAATCAGGACTCATCACTCTCCCAGCACATGGAAGAGTTCATCAACCAGAGCTTCCAGTTGAAAGTGTTCAGAGTTTTTAACTGGCACTTCATTGCATAGGTATGATTAACTGAATCACCAGCAATGTGACTGAACTCAATCTCCAGCCCCCACTCTGTCCCTGGAGTTAGGACTGAATGGTTGGTCACTGCAGTATCATTAGCCCCCATCCTGAAACTAGGAGCTCATCATGAGGCATCTTCTTAGCATACCCTAAGGTTTTGGTCCCAGCAGACAACCACAATAATAAAGACACTCTTATGACTCCAAAAATTCCAAGGTTTTAGAGACTCCCTGCCAGGAACCCAGGACAAGGGCTAGAAAAATTCTTTATTATACAATAGCAATTACCAGGATTTTTACACATCCCAAATACAATGATACTGTGTTAATAATAACTCTGTTGATATTTTTAAAGATGCTAAAATATTCCCGACTTGCCAAAGATCAAATTTTGTTCTATTACTTTTAGTAGTATTTTTACTACCTTGTCAAGTATGTATTTATTTTATATGTATATATAGTCCTTTACTACTTTGTCAAGTATGTATTTGTTTTATATGTATATATAGTCCTTTATTATGAATACCCCCCAAATAAAGATATGTTGAAGTCCTAACCCCTAGTACTTTAGACTGTGGGTTTGTTTGGAAATAGGGTCATTGTAGACGTGACTAGTCCAGTTGATTGAGATAATGTCCTAATTCCATAGGAATAGGATGAGCCCTTAATTCAATATGATTTGTGTCCTTATAAGAAAATAGCCATGTGAAGACAGAGACAAACAGGGATCCTGTGATAACAAAGTCAGAGATTGGAATTATGTAGTTACAGGCTGTAATTAGAATCTTAGTCATAAAAAGGAATGAAAAGCATCGTAAGAAGTGTTGATTGTTATCAAAAATTATTAGTTTCTCAGTACCACCCTTTGTATTCTTGGGGTGTTTGTTTGTTTGTTGTATTTTTGTGGGGTAAATAAATATTTTCAATAAAGAGGAAAAAAGGAATCAAGTACTGATCCACACTACAATTTAGATGAGCCCTGAAAATATGCTAAGTGAAAGAAGCTAGACACAAAAGGGCACATATTATATGATTCCTTTTATATGAAAGATCCAACAAATCCAAAGAGACAGAAAAGAGACAGAAAAGGCAAATCCAAAGAGACAGAAAGCATTAGCAGTTGCCAGGGAATAGGGGTAAGAGAAAATGGGGGGTGATTATTTAATGGATACAAGTGTTCTGGGGTGATAAAAAAAAGTTTTGGAACTAAGGAGAAGTGGTGATTTTACAAAATTGTGAATGCACTAAATGCTACTGTGTACACTTTAAAATGGCTAATTGTATATTATATAAATTTCACTTCAATAAAAATAATAAAAAGAAATAAAAAATAAAATAAAACCCATTCCAAATAGTAGTGATCTGAAATTCCAACCTATAAGATATGCTAGGCCACCAGGGAAAGTTCAAAATAGAGTTGTACCATGTTTTAATAAAATCTGATAATCCTTAAAAATATATACACATCTGTATATATATACATATATGTGTGTGTTTATGTGTGTATGTAGGGGGTGTGTATGTATATATATACACATATCAAGGAGTAACAAGTTGCTTTGCAAAGATAATATAGCCTTTTCCAACCATTTTCAATTTCAACCCTAAAATCCCTCTCACTTTAAGTACCATCTACTCCCTTTCTACCAACAAATAAATTGCTGAATATGCTTTGCAAACTATAATATTCCCCCACCCTGCTAAGAATGACTACTACAAAAAGAATCACTACCATTATACCATTAAAATATGATTTTTTTAAATCTACCTCATACTTTTTCAAGATAAATGTATTACATAAAATAAAACACATATGTAAGCAAAAACCTATGCCACACAAGATTGCTAATTCTTCTGATCTAAAGGATGACCAGTTATTCAAATGCAGGTCCTTATGATATAAATCAATACTTCAGTAATATAAATATGAGGGTCTATTTTTAATGATACAAGTTAGAAAATTATTATAATTTCAAATCATGTGCTTTCCTCTTTGCTACAAAGCATCTGGTTCTCTCTGACAACTGCTGATTTTTACCTTTGTTTTTGTTTGCATCAGTGTAAGAAAATCCTGGTGCTTGTCCCGATTTTCGGCCAAAGAGGCCCCAGAGATTTGGACCAGTCTTGTGTTTTCCACCTTTTTCCACTGTGTGGCACTGAGCACATTTTTGAACAAAGATCTTCTTGCCTGCTTCAGCATCTCCCATTTTGTTCTACACTGAAACATTAAACCACAGAAAACAAATAACAGATTTGCAAAGGTGGGAAAAAAGGAATTCCATCACTTTGGCTGAAGTGAATGCTAATGATAATAAACAAAAATGTATCATTTAAAGCATTCATGCTTTAATGTCTGAGTGCTCAAAAACACAGGTCTATTATAGCACCCAATTTTATACAGACTTAATCATCTCGGTTATCACATTTATTCTAAAGTTCTAGCCATAGCTACTTCAGAAAGTGCTACTGCTATAAATCTGATTTTATTTCAGCCTTCAAACAATTAAATTAATGTATCCAGGTCAATCATATTCCTTTTCATTTCCAAAAAGCATATGTGCAAGAAAACGATGTAAAGCATATAGGTCTAATTTTTCATCCTCTTACTTGAAAATAAGGATAGAGCACATTGGGGTGCTTATATTTATTATGAGTACTTACATGCCTGCAATAATCCATAAAACTATAAAATTAAAAAGAATACAGAAAAGAATGAGGCCACAGCAAGCTACATGTAACATAATTTCTTATTTACTTTATACTCTACTCTTAGCTGTAAATAAATCTACTGTTTAGATCATTATCTAGAAGCAATCAGAAATAACATTGAGTTCAGTGAACATAATGTACATGTTTAACACTAATGTAGTAGAAAATACATGGTTTCAAGTAGGACACATCTTATTGTATGGTGATAGACATATGCAATAAATTTTATACAAAGATATTTTTGTTAAAACTGTCAAAACTATATGATATAACTAAATAAATGCTTCATTCATCTAAAATGATGCAAAAATTAAAATAATTTCAAACAATAAAAAATATTGTACTTTAATATGGTAACAAATGCACTGCCCGGGTTTGTTTTCCTCCTCTTTGTGTTCTGTGAAGAATGACTACAGGAGAAATGGGAGTTGGATGGAAATTAATATTACAGAAATCATGAAAATATCTAATTCTTTGATAGTAGGATCCCAAGCACATATTTGTTTATATAACCCAACTGAGAAATAGGGAACATTTGTGTTATTCTACCAATATTGAAGAATACAGTATTATTTAACTAAAGTTAGCTATTACTTGGAGAAAAGCTAGTGCTTTATATATAATGACCTGCAAAACTAATATCTTACTAACTTTAAATCTATGTGGAAATTCACAACAGTATTAATAACCCACAATCCTAAAGGGAAGATAGTTTTCTTTAGGCAGTGTCTCAAAACAGCTAAAATCAATGTTTTAGATCTGATAGAAAACAAGGCAAGGAAATTTACTTTATCTAAGAGAAGCCTACTTTAACATTCCAAACATCAATCAAAATACAGCATTCAATTTCTACATATATCAGTGCTATTAATCATCTGAAAAGGTTGAGAATTCAGTGAGCCTTTAAACAGGGGCCATAAAGGGTAAATCTTCAGTCAGAAAAAGCACATTTTTGGCCTTTTAGCAAAATTCATTCACTACAACCATAAAGTTTGCATTATAAAAAAAGTTATCTAAGTACTACCTTGAGGATCTTTATTTTCCAATTTTTATACAAGGGAGAAAGTTCAGATTGATTTTATACTAATTAAATATTGCTGGCAATTCAGAAAACTAGACATTTAAAAAACAAACAACAAAACCCCAAAAATATCATTACTTATAAGCTATATATTTCATATGAATGTCACTTACAAAAATTCCCATTATCACTGTTTGAACTACAGTATTAATCATAATTAAAATATTTGTTGGCCGGGCGCAGTGGCTCACGCCTGTAATCCTAGCTCTCTGGGAGGCGGAGGCGGGCGGATTGCTCAAGGTCAGGAGTTCAAAACCAGCCTGAGCAAGAGCGAGACCCCGTCTCTACTATAAAAATAGAAAGAAACTAATTGGCCAACTGATATATATATATAAAAATTAGCCGGGCATGGTGGTGCATGCCTGTAGTCTCAGCTATTCGGGAGGCTGAGACAGAAGGATCACTTGAGCCCAGGAGTTTGAGGTTGCCGTGAGCTAGGCTGATGCCACGGCACTCACTCTAGCCTGGGCAACAAAGCAAGACTCTGTCTCAAAAAAAAAAAAAAAAAAAATATTTGTTGCTGCCATCTTTAATCACAGAAGAATTCTGCTGGTGCAATATCCATGTCCCTCTTCCAAGTGCATTAAAACCAATAGATTCAGCAATGGCAGGAAGGATATCAAGGGATATCCTGAACATAAGAAAAATATCAGGCTGGGCGTGGTGGCTCACGCCTGTAATCCTAGCACTCTGGGAGGCCGAGGCGGGCGGATTGCTCGAGGTTGGGAGTTCGAAACCATCCTGAGCGAGACCCCGTCTCTACTAAAAATAGAAAGAAATTAATTGACCAACTAAAAATATATATACAAAAAACTAGCCGGGCATGGTGGCACATGCCTGTAGTCCCAGCTACTCGGGAGGCTGAGGCAGGAGGATCGCTTGAGCCCAGGAGTTTGAGGTTGCTGTGAGCTAGGCTGACGCCACGGCACTCACTCTAGCCTGGGCAACAAAAGTGAGACTCTGTCTCAAAAAAAAAAAAAAAAAAAAAAAAAAAAAGAAAAATATCAAAGGAATTCATTTTGTCCTATAATCATTTGGCACTCTACCAGTATTTAGTGTTTAAGAAGAAATATCTCACTGAAATAAGCAAAATGTGACATCTAGTATGAGAATGATCACTCATCCAAGAATTAAGTAATTCCAATAATAAATAAGCAGAATAAGAGTAGTAAACATTTGTATGTGCTTACTATATGCCAGGCATATTTCCAAGCCCTTTATATATTAACTCATTTAATTCTCACAATAGCCCTATGATTGATAATATTAATATTGTTATTTTTATGCATGGGGAAAATGAGGCACATAGATTAAGTGACTGGTTGTCGAGAGATGGTGAAGTTTAGAGGCCGGGCAGCTTCAAATCTATAATCCTAGAAGTTTAACAATTCTCTTTTAAGAGTGATCTAGGCAACCCTGTATTAGGCACACTATCTGACACACTGCAGATGCTTAAAATTTTTTTGCCCAACTGAGAGTGCTTAAAGACGACTAGGTGAAATACTGATACATACCACTACTACATCTAAGTTTGCATAACAAGAGGAATGTGGTCAGTACAATCAAGGCATCAATGAAACTTTCAAAATTTACAAAGTCCAAATAACTGAAGTGATGAAAGAGGGAGGGGAAGCTCACTAGAATATTTGAAGGAAGAATACTGAACAGACTCAAAATGATAAAATGGGATTCCGCCTGTAGTAACGGAAAGAGTACCTAAGTGGAGTGCAGTAATAATGATGTGACGCTGAGTAAATCTCCCCAGGTGTCTATGGCCTTCTCCCCTTCTAAGCGCTACATTTAAGCCTTGAACTAGAACAAGAATCCAGCCTTCCAAACTCCCAACCTTCGCTCTTTGATGCCACAGCCTCTCTGTCATGGCTGACTTCTGCCAACTGTGGGCGGAAGGCAGAAGCAGGATCACCTAAAAATCAGAGAAGCTGCACAAGGGCCCCTCACACACACACAAAAATAGGCTTCTGTTGCACATAAGGGCAACCTGGCCCCACCAGGCTGGGGCTGGAGCTGGGGTGAACTTCCCACCGCCGGACAGTTGGACACTTCTCTCTGGATGGACCCAGGCCCAAACTGCATCGGGGCATTACCAGTGCTCAGATAGCATGGCTGCCCAACCTACTCTCTTCCAACTGGGCCCGCACCTACCACAAGGCCACGACTCTGCCCCCTACTTCCCGGGGCAGTCACCCAGGACGGGCTCCCGGCTAGAGCGCAGGCCCGAAGTTCGAGGCTGGCAGTCCCACAGTAACACCTGGAAACCCCGGGCTGCAGGCGTGGCCTGGCATGTGCTTCCGGTGAACACCAGCCAATGGCAGACCGGGCTGCCCTCTTGCTGCTGATTGGCCCCCAGTTCCCGCGGGATCCTAACTGTCCCCGAGATTTGCATCTGCTCTGTGGCCACTGGCTAGGCACGGCTGCTGTCCACTACCAGCAAACGACTTTGGAGCAATTGAAAGGTGGCTAATTCAACAGAGAAACTGAATTTTTAATTATTTCAGTTTTAATTAATTTTAAATTTAGGTAATTTTAAATAACTTTATTTTAATTTTTTAAATAACCACAGTCTCCAGATGGTTGAATGAAACTATTCTAAGTGGTACCTCTAAGTTCTGTCGTGTGATCTACACATTTAAAGATGTATGTCATTAAGTTGAATCAAAAGGACCGGTATACTGTGAAAAAAAAAATCAAGAGTTAAATATTATTCTCAAACTTTAACAAAGGCTTGCAAACTCAAGAAGGAGACTGCCATTTCTTCAGTACTTGTTACAGGTCAAGATAAGTGATTGTATACATTATTAGCAGCCAGAGACCTTACAGATGGGACAGATGAAGGCTCTGGACCATATTCGTATGGAAAAATCTGAAAGTTCTTAATTGATCACCCTTAAATATCAGTGGTAAAATCTATAGAAAATATGCAAATAGGGCAAAATATTTCTAATTATTAAACATAATGTATGAAGATTAATGTAACCAACCAAGTAATCCTCATGACAAAGGCTTACATGACAAAATTTTACTATTTTCTTCTTGCATTTCAAAGATCAGTCACTTCTCATTTTTAAGAAAGAAATTCATAAGATTTGGGGGAGAAAACATTTCAAAGGACATCTGAATTTCAAGTGAAATAACCATAATATTTATCATTCTAACAATTATGCATTATAAGCTACACATTTTAAAACCTTCAAAATAAAATCTGCAAATGCACATTTTTCTTTAATATAACAGTAATTAGGCCATGAAAGATGGCTCACACCTGCAACCCTAGTACTTTGGGAGGCCACGGGGGTTGGATTGCTTGAGGTCAAGACTTTGCAGCCTGAGCAAGAGGGAGACTCCATCTCTGCAAAAGATAGAAAAATTAGCTGGGCGTGGTTGCACACGCCTGTAATCCCAGCTGCTCCAGAGCTGAGGTGGGAAGATTGTTTGAGCCCAGAAGTTTGAGGTTGCAGTAAGCTATGATTGTGCCACTGCATTCTAGCCTGGGTGACAGAGTGAGACACTATCTCAAAAACAAACAAACAAACAAAAAGACTAATAATCATTCTTTCAAAGCTCAGACATTTGAGATGTTTCAGTTACATGTAATTCATGTTCAGAGATTTTTATATGATTTGTAACATGACAATTCTGTCATTACTGAGTGATGAAATATTCTAAAATTGAGTGTGGTAATGTTTTCTCAACTCTGAACATACTAAAAACCATTTAATTGAACTCTTTAAATGAGTGAATTGAATACTACAAAAATTATATCTCAATAAATCTGTTTAAAATAAATAAATCATATAAAGAAAATATATTTACGTTTTAGTAATTTATAAGTAAATTTCTTATTTTCCTTGAATATGTGGTGTTTCACATGATTGAGTAGTAAAGAAATTTTGCTTTCCTAGAATTTCCCAATATTTCTGTTTTTGGTTTTGTTTTATGCAATCTTTTATCCTTTCTTTATGAAAAAAATTAAGGGCTCTGAATATCAGCCTAAAATTTTCAGGACCTCTATCATAGTTTTTTTTCTATTTTTTTATTTCAGCATATTATGGGGATACAGATTTTAAGGCTTCAATAAATGCCCATTTTCCCCCTCCCCCCACAACTCTGAGTCTCCCCTAGAATCTATCATAGTTTTATTTTACAAATAATAGATTGCCCAATCAGTGCAGTTTAAGAAAATTACACATTTTCCACTAGATGGCACTGCTGTGCAAATAGTATTGCTCAGAATCTTTGCATGTCCTCACATCAATAAAATTATTACATTATCATATTATTGTCATTCACCTTGATTGGTCTGGGTAAAATAAAGAGAGGTGGAAAGTTAAGATAATTCCTAGAGTTCCCCAAGGTAAACAGAGCCCTCATTTTACAAGTAAGGAATGTGACACAAGGAGAAATTATAACAATCTTGTTAGTATTAATACTAAATCCAAGGTGACCACCCAAAATCCCTGACTCTTAGTTACCATCACACAACTACAAAATATCCAGGGTTGGAGAGTGGACACCAAAGGGAACAAGAACCTTAATCTGACGTTACATTGTATTATGTATTTATATGTATGATTTCCACAACAACAAAATCTGAGGGTAGGGATCTTGTCTTTCCTGTTCCCCATTGTCTATCTAGTTCCTAGCACAGAGCCTGGCACATAGTTAGTTCACAATAAATATGTATCTGTTTGACTTCATAGCAACCCAGGTTTTAGCAGCATGGACTTGGACATTCAAGGAACCCTGGTCCTTGTCCACTTTTGAATTTATTCCTTTCACTTCATTCCAATACCACTGCTGTTAATAAATCCAGGTCTCATTTCTGAAATTTTGCTGGTTTTCTCCTGACCTCTCCTCTAAGGCCTGTTAACAAGAAGTCTTAGAAGTTATTAGGCATTCCCTACTTTGTACCCTAAAATGTCTCCTAGTTCCACAATTGAGTGGTCCATCCTCTCTGCCCTCAAACCACAGGAGTGCTTGTGGAAGTTGAATAGATCAACAGATAGAGTTGATTTTGGTTTTGGCCCTGTTACTTGTATCTTTATTAGCTTTGGCTATGCTATGAGCCTCAGTTTTCTCATGTCTAACAAATGAATCTGGAATTGGATGATCTCAAAGGTTCCTTTCAACTCTAAGGTTGTATGGTTGTAACTCTGTGACCCTCTATTGAGTTCATGACCAAGATAGTAACAAAGACTCTCTCCTTGACCATAGCTTAGTCAGGCTCCTCTGAGTCTTCTGCTTGACTACACCCAACATTGGGCTTTTCTGTCCTTGTAGAATCCAGTGTGAGCAAGAACCCTGCTAAATCAGTGTAGTGAAAATCCCCACCCTTGGTACCTGACCCCCATCAATATCCTATCACCCTGGCCTGTCTTCAGCAAGAATTCTGTTAAGCCCATCTAGCAAGAATCCCCCTTACCCATGATATTTCTTCTTCCTAATTTTCCATTCATAGACCCCCACACATATACTTCTTGGTTATAAATTCTCACTTGTCCTTATTAGAGTAGGAATAGGGTCCAACCTCTCTCCCCCGCTGCAAAATCCCATTGCAGTGGACCCTGTACCTATTGCCTTGGCTCCCCTTGAACATAGTCTGCTTTACTATCTTCAACAAGTGTCATGAATAATTTTTCTTTAACACTGGCAAGTTTAGGAGAAGAATCCTTGGCCTTAGGGATGGAGTAAAGCCAGCACTGAGAAAGCCTGCGCACCAGGCAGGGCTGCTCTGGCTGCAGGGAACAAAGATTGCTCAACTGACATTTGGGTCTGGGCTCAGCGAGATTGGAGGCCTGGACCCGGTCAGGGTCCCCCGCGGCGCCAGGGGGCGCTGCAGGTCGCTTTCCGGAGGCCGGCACCCTGCGCGGCAGCATAGCGCCGGGCGCCGGACTCCTCCTCCTTCCGGAAGCGGAGCGCCGGCCCCGCAACGGCCGGGTGTGCCGCAGCTGCATTGGCGGGCACCGCAGAAGCGGAGGCTGCGGCACCGGGGTGGAGCATCATGGACGAAGCCGGGAGCTCCGCGAGCGGCGGAGGCTTCCGTCCGGGCGTGGACAGCCTGGACGAACCGCCCAACAGCCGCATCTTCCTGGTGATCAGCAAGTACACGCCCGAGTCGGTGCTCCGGGAGCGCTTCTCGCCTTTTGGCGAGATCCAGGACATCTGGGTAGTGCGGGACAAGCACACCAAGGAGTCCAAGGGCATCGCCTTTGTCAAGTTCGCCCGCAGCTCCCAGGCCTGCAGGGCCATGGAGGAGATGCACGGCCAGTGCCTCGGCCCCAACGACACCAAGCCCATAAAGGTGCGGGCGCCCGGGTCAGAGGGGAAGGCGGAGATGGGTCTCTCGGGCTTCCTTCACCTGGCGCTGTGCCAGGCTGGGGGAGGGGTGGAACAGCCTCTCCGGGCAGCTGACCGACCGGGCGGCACCTGTCGTGAGTGAGGGAGTGGCTTTGAAGAAAGGATCCTCCCCTCCCCCGGAGGCTGCGCTGGGGCGCTTGGAGGGGGGATGCGGCCAGGCATTCGGGGCCACTAGTGGCTAGACTTCCCCGCACCCGCCCTCACTACTCCGCCAACTGTAGAGTTTACGGCCCGACTCGTCCTGGCCTGCTTTGAGGACTTTTCTGACCCTCTTCCCTCAGAACCCTGAAGTGCCATATATAAACACGAATAACTACTTTTCCACAGGTGGATATATATGGGGCTTAACTTGACAAAAGTACATTACCCTGTGGCCCTCTGGTGTTGGGCCTTTTCCCAGTACCAGACAAAAGTGTGCATGTATAAAATAAGTGCAGGTGATTGAAATGACTACTATTACGTATTCATCACACTTTCGTGATTTTTAAAAATTGTTTTAAATGAGCCCAGTTTGTGAAAGTATTAATAGCGTACGTTTGGTTCTTGAGCCTTTCTGTTACTGCCACTTGTCTTTGAAAGCAGACCAAAGCAAACTGTCTGAAGAAGAGCTAAATCATTGTGATAAAGACACATGGCAGGAAGGGTATTTGATTTAGTCTCTTTTAAGCACAAGCCCCAGTATATCCTTATTTGTTGTCAGTAGAAGCCAAGATGTCACTGCTTACTTGCTGTGGCCTTAAATTAGGACCCAGTCCTGTGAATCTGGCAATTGCTTAACTTCTACCCTTCACCTGTTCTGTAGAAATAATTGCAGTATATGTACTTCTGTTGGAACTTTCCACAAAAATTATTCTTTTTATCTCAATTAATTTTTTTTTCTATTTACAAAAAATTAGAGAAGGATACTAATAAGGACTTATGTAGATGAAGGACTTAGAAATATTTCAGTCTCTGGAGGTCTTGCCAGCACAAAAGAAGGGAATCTGGAAATATGCTTACAACACGGTAGACATTCCCTTCCTCATGCCTCTTTTTCTATCCGCAAAAGGAAAGGAATCTGGAAATATGCTGATAACACAGTAGACATTCCCTTCTTCCTGCCTCTCCAACCCGTGACATGGGTCAAAACGGAGCATCAACAAAATTAATTGTAAAGCTACAGCATATACTAGATAAGGGGTTGGCAAACTTTTTCTTTAAAGGGCTGGATGGTGAAAATTGTAGGCTTTGTGGGCCACATACAGTCTCTGTGACATATCTTTTTTTGTTTGTTTTTAACAGCCTTTTAAAAATATGAAAACAATTCTTACGGGCTGCACCAAATTGGAGCAGTAGTGTCCTGATCCCTGCACTGGATTGATAGATTTCATCTCTTTCCAATTATTATGTTAGTGGAGAGGGCTTTTATACTTTGGGTATAACATGACCAGAAAGCCCATGTGAGCAACCAAAAAAATGCCCCAAGTTTGAAATTCATCGACCTCCTTCCCTTGATAAATTCCTACAAGAGAAATTAAAGTCCCAACACTGAAATGCATCCTCTCTTTTAGCCACAGAGAAATTAAGTGCTTAATCCTAAGAATTAAAGTTTACAATTCTGTTTTTCACATTTTTTTTTTAACTCTGTTTCAATCAGAAGGTTGTTTTACAACAGTAACTACCTAGAGAGTCTAGGTTCATTCTTCAGCGGCTGTAGCTTGGGTTGTCTTTCACTGGAACATCTTTCAACAACAACATAGTTGTTGTTTTCAGTATTCCCACTTAAATTAATTCAGCTTTAATTTTTCTCATGTACTTTGCTTCTGCAAAGTTCCAAAGGATCTACAAGACAAGAATATTACAGTATCAGGCCTACAGCCAGAAAAGATTACCCAAGTAAAAGTTATTCTGTGACCAGCTATGTTTTCTGTAGGAAAGGGGTAAACCTAGAAAATAGAAGAGAAAAATCTTGGTTTTAGCTTTGCAAGAAAGCTTCTTAGGCTGGGCATGGTGGCATGCACTATAATCCCAGCTATTTGAGGAAGTTAAGGCAGGAGGATTGCTTGAGCCCAGGAGTTTGAGACCAACCTGAGCAACATAGCAAAACCTCATATCATTAAAAAAGAAAAAAAAAATGCCTCTTGATCTAGAACATATATATGAGCAAAGTGGACTCTAGGTATATGTCTCCAGCTCTGTCTTGTAAGCAGGATTCTATACCTGTATCAAAGGCTCTTTTCCCACTGAACCTAATGACTTTCTTTTCCCATGGTTACAGAGTTCTTTTTTCAATGTTTATAAAATCCCATGGCTTTTCAAGTTCTGTATCCTTTCAGTTGTTGCCTCCTACTGTGGAATTCAAGGGGAAAAATTTTGAAGGGCCTGTGCATTTTGGTGATTTAATTAATTTCATTACATTTGTTCAAGTTATGAAAAATAAAACTAGCCATTAAACATCTTATGCTTATAGCTATAAACAAATCTACAATCCTAGTTAGAGATTTTAACATTCTTCTGGAATAATATCAAAACAAAGCAAATTTACAAATTAAATAAAAAGCAGTACTACAATGCAAATTAAATTCAAAGTAATAATCTAATATTACAAATAATGTTTCAATGAAACTAAGTTACCAGTATTAGAAAAAAAGTCTCAAGTCTGGTCCTGTGCATTTTCCTGCTCACTTAGGAAACCATTTGGATGGTCACTAAGATGAACTAGAATATTGTTATGTTTTTTTTGGAGGGGATATGGCTGAAGATCAGAGCATGTTAACTTTTTCTAAATATTTATATTAGAGTGAAAATAATTAAAGATATGACCATGTAAACTTAAACGCACTGTATCAATAATTGCATGAAATGTAAATAGACTTAACACTCCAATTAATCTCTTCCAATTAAAAGGAAGAGATGGTGAGATGATTTCAAAAATAACAAAACCCAACTAAATGCTGTTTGCAAGAGACACATTTTAAATACAAAGATAAAAAAGCTGGAATGGTATCAGACAAAATGGACTTTAATACATGGACTATTAACAGAGATAGGGTAATTTCATAACAATAAAAATATCAGTCAAAAAGTACATAACAATTCCATGTGTTTATGTAGCCAATCATAGAACTTCAATATGCATGAAGCATTAAATCAACTGTATCATTGACATTTATTGAACACTAAATAATAGTCCCCCCTTACTTGTGGTTTCACTTTCTAAGGTTTCCACTTACCCCTGACACAGTACATTGATATATTTGAGAGAATCCATATTCGCATAACTTTTATTGCAGTATAATTATTCTATTTCATTATTAGTTATTGTTAATCTTTTATTGTGCCTAATTTATAAATGAAACTTAATCATAGTTATATCGTAAATATGTATAGGAACAAGTATAGTATATATAGGATTCAGTACAATCCACGATACCAGGCATCCACTGGGGGTGTTGGAACATATACTTTGAATATAAGGGGAGGACTCCTATACCCAACAACTGCAAAGTACACATTCTTTTTAAGTACAGTGACTTGCTCTTGCAAAACAAAAATGCAAAAGAAATATATTTGGAGGAAAAAAAAAACCTCAATGCAGAGATTGCTATTATCTCATTAAAGTCATTGTAATGAAGATTGTTTTTGAAAAAAATTTTTTGTACAATCCCATCACATTGCGTTTAATCTAACATGAATTGCATAGATAATAATCATAAAGTAAGTATACTTAAGGAATAGGAAAATTGTTGACATTAATTTTTGAGTTTGGTTTGTTTCTTAGGTTTTCATTGCTCAGTCCAGATCATCTGGAAGTCATCGAGATGTTGAAGACGAAGAACTTACAAGAATCTTTGTTATGATACCAAAGTCGTATACAGAAGAAGATTTACGGGAAAAATTTAAAGTACTTATGTTTTCTATCAGCTAGCATATGTGGTAATTCATAGTCCTAAATAGGTTGCACAGGTACTAAATCTGAAGTGTTGTTTGAGTTATAGTGTTAGAGTGGTGGTGAGAAATTAAATAACTATTTTTAGGTCAACAATTTCAGTCTGGTCTTTAAATATTAACATAGAATAAATTAATTTTTAAGTTAAAGAACATATAAAGACTGGAAAATAGTAATGATGGTGTCCCCCATCCCTACTCCAACTTTATCATGAAAATATTATTTCAGAAAAAGGAATTGTAAAGTTCAGAGTTTAAGATCACACACCTAGTAGGTGGTGGAGCCAAGAATTAAATCCAAGCTAAGCCCAGAACCTACTGTTCGTTCCAATTGTAGTACATGTGCTGCTGAAGCAAGCACCAAAACCTATTCTTGGCCTTTAAAATTTCAAAACGCTCTCTTATCACTCCCCTGTATTGCCTCTCATGTAGAGGGGAGTCAGGCAGGCCAGAGTGTGTGAACCACATTCTATATTACAGACCTACAGTGTGTTGACACTTTTTGAAAAGAGTTTTTGTCCTAAAATTGGGCCTCTGAAGGAGTTATAATTGAAGAAAAACATTGACTACAGTTCTGAACTATAGATTATGGTAAATGAAATTTGAAGATGATTTTAAATATTTTTAGCCCTTAACTTTTATATACAGTGATAAACTTTCACAACAATTATTAAAAAGCAATTATTTTAAAGTTTCTTTTTTTAAATCCTTTTTCTCCTAATTATCCCATGAAGTGGGTAAGCAGTAAGCACAAAAGAAATAGGCAGTAAAAAGTAATTTTCTAACTTACTCTTTTATTCCAGTTGAGAGTTCAGTAAAATGCTCTAAAAATAACAAATACCAAAAATACATATTCCATACTTCCTTCAATAGTAAGAAAAAAGGTTTATAAAACATTTATAAATTTTTATCTTTTTCTGAGTGAACAAATATGACATTTTAATCTAAATGTATGAGAATTAAGTTATTAATTGATTTCATGAGAATTTTGTTACATAAATAATAATGTGGAAAGAAAGTATATTTCATATTTCTTTCAACATTAAAAGTAAACATTACTGCATATTTCTTACATAGAGTATTAACTTTCTGAGTGAACCAGTGTATTTTAGAGATGTACTTTGGGAGGCTGTCCTTCAAAAGAATACACAATCATTTATGCTCCTGTTAGGAGACAGGCAAATAATTTAGCTAATGTTTATTAGTGTTTGGTATGTGTCGGGCCCTGTATAAGGACCAAATGTGTGTTAATTCATTTAACTCTTAAAACAGCCCTGTGAAGTAGGTACTGCTATTAACCCCATTTAACAGATAAAGAGACAAGCCACAGAGATAATAAGTAAATAGCCTAATTAATAAGTGGCAGACCCAAGATTTGAATATGGAAAATTCACTTCCAGAACCCTTGCTCTTAATCACTTCTGAGTAAGACTTCGAAGCTATCCAGACCGCGTACAAATTCTTACTCTTGTCTCCATGACTTAGTCTTCTCTGTAACTTAAGCAAGTTATTTGATTTCTCTAAGGCCTTGCTTCTTTTTAGTCTTCTCCGTAACTTAAGCAAGTTATTTCTTGCTTAAGGCCTTGCTTCCTTGTCTGTGAGATAAGCAGTATAAAATATCTATATATCCTTGAAGGATTTCTTTGTTTACATGCAGGGGATGCAAATAAACATAAATTTGAAGTTAGTTCTGAAATAATCTGTTCAATTATTAATTTGAAGTCTCCTAAGATCATTTCTTTTAACTCTCATAGGTGTATGGAGATATCGAGTATTGCAGCATTATTAAGAATAAAGTCACTGGAGAGAGTAAAGGTTTGGGCTACGTACGATACTTAAAACCATCACAAGCTGCCCAAGCAATAGAAAACTGTGATCGAAGTAAGGATGTATTTCTTTATCATTATTAAAGACTTTTTAAAAATTCTTGTTATTCTAAATAATTAAATCTAATATTGATTTTTGCTAATAACCATACCTGCTAACTTAATCTTAGTAGTGGGCATTTAAATATATGTAGTCCAAGGATGAAAAATATTCTGGGGATTTGATTAAGCATTCATTGAGGCACTATCTTGAAGAGAGATATGAGCAACTACATTAACTTAGTAAGTGAAAGGCATACTTGGCTATTTGTATAGGTTTTGGGGGTTTTCTAACATTTTAGAATTTTAAGTATTAAAAAATTGACTTACATTTTCACGGTTTTCAACATAATTCTTTATATTCATGTTTGAGCTAACCCCCCAAGAGTATTAAGTATACTGATAGACCTGTAGGTTAAGGATAGGATTTACAAGGTTTGCTAACATGGGTAATTAATATAGATAGGGTTAATTTCAAGCAAAAGTGACATTAATTGGATCTTTTGCTGTTGCTGTATACATAATGAAGGATAAGGTTTTTTTGAAAGCCAAGGAGAATAGTCTTTTTGATAATACTTTTAGTGACGTTTAGAAATGAGATGTGGAATAATTAAATTACTGGGTTTTATGATACAAAAATCTGTATATACTAGAAAGAATCACTGTTAATCAGGAGAATTCTTTGTTACCCCTAAGGTATAAACCAAAATTTTCTCTTAGATGCTTATATGTTTTTTATTCAGCCAGCATTAATTGGGTACCTGTGGTATACTTATCAATATGCTAAGTAGGGCAATTCAAACTAAATATATGGCAGCCCTGTCATTTAAGGAATTTATAACTATATTGGGTAGCCAAAATCTAATAGGCAAAAAATGAAGAATGATAGGAGAATTTTTTTAAAAGCTCTTTGAAAGCAAGAAGTGTGTCTTATTTGTCTTTCTGTCACCCCAAGTACCTAGTACGTAATAGGCCTTCAATAAAAATTTATTGAGATCTCAATCAAAGTAACTGCCATTTATAGAAGACTCAATAAGACTGCAAAATAAAAAAAGTGTTCAAAAGTGTGTGGTATAGTCAGTCTATCAATGATGAAAAACAGGTGCACTGGATGAACATGGAAACACATCCAAGGAGGTGGGCCTTGCATCTGGTGTGTAGTGGGCAAGACCAGAGGGAGCAGTGTTAGCAAAGGCACAGAGCCAGGAATAAACATGTCTTGTGCTTAATGCTGTGGAGGCAACTTTCTGAGTAAAACATAGTATTTTTATTGAGGCATTATGAAGCACAGTTAACTAGGTACATTGGAACCTAGTATATGGGAAGTTATGAAAAGTTCAAGCTTAGTCCATGTTAGGATTTCTTTATAGATTATTTAAAAAGAGAAAAATAATAACAACTTTTAGAAGGGTTGATCTAACCATAGGATTAAAGATAGATGTCCAGAGAAGAATTCCTATTGGCTGGCTTTATCCTTTTTAAAGCCACTGAGTAATACGATGAAAGCTATGAACCCTTGAAATGTGCCCATATGTACATATATGCTTAAGCACTTATTTAAAGACTCCTATAGTTCATAGGATCTTCCCCCCTTTTGACACTTATCCGTGGTTAAAGAGCTGTTACAATTAATGGAAGAGAATCTAAAATAAAAACAGAGGCAGGGGACTAGGCATGGTGGCTCATATCTATAATCCCAATGCTTTGAGAAACTGAGGAAAGAGGACCAGTTAAGGCCAAGAGTTTGTGACCAGCCTGGGCAACAACATAGCAACACCATGTCTCTAAAAAATATAAGAAAAATTAGCCGGGCGTAGTGGTGTGTGCCTGTAGTCCCAACTATGGGAAGCTTAGGCAGGAGGATTGCTTGAGCCCAGGAGTTCCAGATTGCAGTGAGCTATGATTGGGCCACTGCATTCCAGCCTGGGTGACAGAGTGAGACTGTGTCTCTTAAAAAACAAAACAAAACAAAAAACCAAGGAAGTTAAAGTGAAAGATAACATATTCTAAGTGTGTGTACTTCAAAGGCAGAAAATCTTGGTGACAGGTTAAATGTGAAGAAGCTCTATAAGATTTTGATGTTGAGAAGCTTAGGCAAATGGATGATAGCATCACCTGTGGTAGGGGGAGATTGGAAGGGATAGCCTAGAATTGCTGGTGTTTCATGTCTAAACTGACCCATAATTTGGGATTCTTACTGTCTCTCATTTATTCTTTGCCATCTTCCAGAAAGCAAAGAAGTAGGTCTGGTAGAGATAGCCATTGTATAGATTTTGCTTTGTACAATTACATTTATAAAGCTAAGTCAAGCACTAGCAATCAGATATATTTGTAGGTATGTTAAATTTGCTGTGAAGCTTGGAATTCATGTGCTCTCTCTTCCAGGTTTTAGAGCAATCTTGGCTGAACCTAAAAATAAAGCATCTGAATCCTCAGAGCAAGACTATTATAATAATATGAGGCAAGAGGCTCTGGGACATGAACCTAGAGTAAATATGTTTCCCTTTGGTAAGTGGGCTGCCTTTAATAGTGTATGTAGTATATGCAATCTAACTTGAATTTTTTAAAATACTGTGTTGTCAGCTGTCTGTAAATCTCACCTAGTGAATAAATATAAGGTTTTTTTCCTAAAAAGTTGGTCATGACTCCTAATATCCTTAATATGTAACACTTATTTTGCTTATTCCCAATGATAATTTTCTCTGTTTAGTCATACATTCTCTGCATAGTAAACTACTGCCACTGCCACATGTCACTGCCACTTTTTTGAGTGAGCTTCGGCCTCTGTGTAGTGGAACAAAAAGTACAAAAGGCATATACAGATATCCCCTAAGTATGAATCCTAAAATTTTGCCCCCAAACTACTGCCACTTTAAAATTAGGGCTACAGAAAGAATGATAAAAGTAGAAGCTAAAAAAAAGGGAAAAATGAGTGATAAAAATAAAGCCTATGAATGTTATTTGGCTTAGATTTTGAGATAAAATACTTGCCATATTTTTCAGTTTTGCATACTAAATTTATTCCTGTGAAAATAGATATGCATTTCTGCATATATTTCTGCCTTTAAGGTCATGGAGTGGGGAGAGTTGTCTGTTTCCTTGTCTTGGTCCTTTCTGGTAGTTTTGATGCCCAAAAGCATACTATAAAGTGTAGTGTCTTTATTCAGTGCAATGGACTTTTTATTTTCTAATACTTAAAATGTTAAATGATTTGTTGAATCTATAGAAATTTAAAAATTTACTTTTTTTTTTATCTTGTTGGAGAACAACAATCTGAATTTTCAAGTTTTGACAAGAATGACAACAGAGGCCAGGAAGCCATCTCCAAACGCTTGTCAGTTGTATCAAGAGTTCCTTTCACTGAAGAACAGCTTTTCAGTATTTTTGATATAGTACCAGGATTGGAATATTGTGAAGTTCAACGAGATCCTTATTCAAATTATGGTAAAATGGGGTTTTTTGGGGGATTTTTAATATACTGTGTTTTGTTAAAATGGCTTTTCTCTTGTGGCACTTTTATGTCAGAACGTAGAATTCCTGTTACTGTTACGATTGTGTGACGGGAATTTTATGTTTCCTTTTTTTCTACTTTAGACTTTAAAATACAGTGATGCCTAATAAACAAACCCCTGGGAATATATCTCATTTTTACCAAGTCATTCACTTAAAAAAATATTTTAACCAGAGCATTCTCTGGTTTTGGTTGTACAACAAAAACACCTCAGAGTAGGATCTCTGTATATATTCTTAGTTAATGCTAAACCAACTTGTGAAACTCAAAATTTCCTCATTCAATTCATCCTAAA
The DNA here is from genome assembly GCF_040939455.1 of Microcebus murinus. Taxonomy (NCBI): domain Eukaryota; kingdom Metazoa; phylum Chordata; class Mammalia; order Primates; family Cheirogaleidae; genus Microcebus; species Microcebus murinus. The sequence goes on from NC_134111.1 coordinate 55,532,934, forward strand.
GTCTCTTTTCTCTTAAACTTTATACCTCGGAGTGAGTTTATACCTCTAATAAGTCATATCAGACTACTCATATCAGACTACTCAGATGCAAATCCTGGCAATGACATGCAGCTTTGAGACCCTGGCAAATTGCTTATCCTCTATGAGCCTTTGTTTCCTCATCTGTAAAATGGGATCAATACCTTCTTTACCAGGGTTAAGTAAGACTTAGAAATAATAAATGTAAAATAACCTAATGCAAGTCCTGGTATGTAATTGGCACTCATAAATGTAAGGGTTTTTTGATTTTTAAAGAATTGGAAGTGAGAGGTGGTAGAGAAAAATCATACTTGGTTGGCATCTCTTCCAGTATTACAGGTATACCTACCTGATTTAGGCCTTTGAGAGTGACATAGGTATTGAGGAGAAAGTAGGGAAGTGAGTCTGATTACGTGCAGCAGTAGGCCTAAAGTAACTTCACCCTTTTACACAGACACTCCTACATACTCACTGTTACCTACCCAGCGCTAATCTTTTAGCAGAACTGTCCATCTGAACCTACTTTGGGCCATCTCCAGCCTTAACCTGGATCTTATGCTGTCATCCTCTGTTCTAAGACTTACTAGGCACACATTTTATATTTTCTGGCACATTTGTTAATATTCACAGAAAGTTCTATATGTGTTTTCCCCCTTTTTTATCTGGTAGGTTAAAGTGTACTTGTCCCTATACCTTCTATATTTTTTCTCTGCTTGGATGTACCTGAAAAATATGTATCATTGGAACATCTTTTTATTAATAGAGGTGTCATATAATTAGAATCCTATTTGAAATAATTATATATGGTCCTTTGATTTCTGTGTTTTATTTTAATTTCATTAAAACATTGGATGCTTAGATTTAGAGAGGAACATAAAATTATAAGTGTTTTTTCCCAAAGTGGATTATATTATAAATATATGGTAAAACCTTTTGGTTTGTTTCACAAGCTCCTGGGCTCTCCATTTAAGAACTCCAGTAAAATTTCCTTCTGTTTATTTAGCCTCATACTCCTGAATTGAAATCTACCCTCTTAGCTGAAATCTCTTCAAAGGAATGTGAAATATGGGACTTAATGATAGGAGACCTTCTGTTCCTACCTTTTGTTTTTCATTCAAATCACTTTCCTCCCTCTACTTCAGCTAGCCAAGATGAATATGTATTCTTTTCAAATATCACTTCTCATTTCACTGCCTATCCAGTATGATAGAGAACATTTAAAAATTTTAAAAGTAGATTTCAAATAATAAAAATTTAGATTTTTAAGTATATCAGTATCATATAAGAAAAGCCAGTATCCTAAAATTAAATTGATTAGACAGAATGTATGCTAATATTCCATTTTCCTTTAAATATCATGTTTATAGTTTTCCCAAAATCTGAATTAGACTTACTTTCTAGGAATACAGTGTTGCACACATGAATAACACAACTGTATTTTCTGATATATTTGATTCTGTGTTTACTAGTTGTGTGATACCAGGGTTCTAAAGTGTTTCATTTTTTAGATACATTGTAACATAGGCCTTAGGCACTCAATCTGCTTCCTTTTTTTCTCTTTTCTTTTTTTCTCTCTCTTTAATTTTTTTATTCTTTGTACTTTCTTTTCCTACACATATCCTTGGTAATAAATGCTTTCTTTTTAATTTCTGTATGTTCCCTATTTTAGGTCATGGAGTGGTTCAGTATTTTAATGTAGCATCAGCTATTTATGCAAAATACAAGTTACATGGATTTCAGTACCCTCCTGGCAATCGGATAGGTGTTTCCTTCATTGATGATGGAAGTAATGCAACAGAGTAAGTACCATTCCAGGAGTGCCTAAAGCCAAGCTTTGGGCGTACATGAGTATGACTTGAAGAATAAAAATAGAAAACAGTTGACCTCTCAGGTGAGAAAGTCACACAAAACAAGTTACTGAAAAAAAAAAAAAAAAAACAAGTTACTGTTAAGAGACTGAATATTTCTAGTTTTCTGTAAATTATCAGTTATTGTCTCCAGTCTCCTTAGAAAAATGGCAACGCAGATGGTAGCTGCACAGCTTGCATCAATGGTGTGGAATAACCCAAGTCAGCAGCAATATATGGTAAGTAGATAAGGATAACTTAACTTTTCTAATGCATCAATAGTGTATAAAATATATGTGACCTTTATTTATTACCTATGTGAGACAATTTTCAGAGGTATAGTAGAAAACCACATAGGTGCCATGATACACATGTGTCTTTAGCTCTTGGCCAGAAATCCCTAAAGTGCAGTTTTTCTTTTTCTTATTTTGTACCTAACTGTTCAACAGCAATTTGGAGGAAGTTCTGGATCACAGTTGCCTCAAATCCAGACTGATGTTGTACTTCCACCATGCAAAAAAAAAGCCCCTCCTGAAACTCCCGTGAAAGAAAGACTTTTTATCGTGTTTAATCCTCATCCTTTACCTTTAGATGTATTAGAAGATATATTCTGGTAAGATTTCAATTCTACAAAGTTATGGTTTTTTATATAATTTATTTAAACTAATAATTTAAACATTCTCACAATCTTGACACTTCCTTCATCCACTGCCTATCAGGTAGAGATGATTTATTCTGTGGTTTTAAAAACTTATTTGTATCATTTTTTTCAATTTCTGATCATTTTCTTTTGTCAGTCACATATTGTTTTCCACATAGAGTTTCCTTTTATTTTATTTTGAAGACATAAAATGGACAATCATTTGTCTCTTGGTAGAAGACACATCTGCGTAGACCTATCCACTAGAATTCTTTCTACATATCCTTTTTTTTATAGTTGTAATTCAACTGAACAGTATTTACTAAGCATCTTCTATTTTGTCAGTGCACTGTTGGGTCCATAAGAATTATATAATCACATTGGGTAAGTAATTACTTTATTGTAGGGGAAAATATATAATAAGTATTAGAGAAAAAGGAAGGTTTTTATTTATTTCTGTGTTTTTAATATAACTCCTTCCTTAGCTTTTTCTTTTTGGTCTTTTCCCCATTTGCCTTACAAGAATATTAGTGAATTAAACAGACAGATAGGAAACTTTTTAAAGAGCTGCACAAAATATCAGGGATGTGTTTCAAATATTTTGACCTTTATTTAACTGATTTATTTAGTTTTTTTCTCATGTCTCTCCTTTGTGCCCTCAGGCACTGTGCTGAGAGCTAGAGATATTATGTAAACAAAACATTATATTTTTTTTTTAATTTTTTTTTTATTTTGGCATATTATGGGGGTACAGATTTTAAGGTTTCAATAAATGCCCATTTCCCCCCAAAAGTCTGAGTCTCCATCATGACCATCCCCCAGATGGTGCACATCTCACTCATTATGTATGTATATACCCACCCCCCTCCCCCCTCCCACCTGCCCAATACCCTATTACTGTAGTACCTATGTGTCCACTTAGGTGCAACTCAGTTAATACCAGTTTTCTGGAGAATATATCTGGTGCTTGTTTTTCCATTCTTGGGATACTTCACTTAGTAGTATGGGTTCCAGCTCTAACCAGGAAAATATAAGATGTGCTATATCACCATTGTTTCTTAGAGCTGAATAGTACTCCATGGTATACATATACCACATTTTATTAATCCATTCTTGGATTGATGGGCACTTGGGCTGTTTCCACAGCCTTGCAATTATGAATTGTGCTGCTATAAACATTCGAGTGCAGGTGTCTTTTTTTGTAGAGTGTCACTGGATCATTCAAAACATTATATTAAATGAGCAAGACACTATATTATAATCTTTGTCCTCTTAGAGCTAATCTCATGTAAAAGACAAATAAGTAAATAGTAAATTACCACCTAGAGACATTGGTGCTATGTTAAGGAATGTGTAAAATACATACGATGGGCACCTACCTTAGAGACTCTGAGAAAGCTTCTTGAGAGAAGCAAGGTGTAGGTGGAAAGCTGAAGGATACAAATAATTTCACTATGGAAGAAAGCTGGAGTATGGATGATTATTCCTGCCAGGGAGAATGTAAAAGGAGGTCATTTGAGTTTGGAATTTGAGAGATTGTAAGGGGAGGTGAAACTAAAGAGTCTAAGGTCCATATCAAGAGAGGCTCTCGAGCTAGAACCCATACTACTAAGTGAAGTATCCCAAGAATGGAAAAACAAGCACCACATGTACTCACCAGCAAATTGGTCTTAACTGATAAGCACCTAAATGGACACATAGGAATTACATTTATCGGATATTGAACAGGTGGAAGGGGGGCGGAGGGGACAGATATATACATATATAATGAGTGAGATGTGCACCGTCTGGGGGATGGTCACACTTGAAGCTCTGACTTGAGGGGGGTGGGGGGTAAGGTCATTATACATAACTTCATAATTTGTACCCCCATGATATGCTGAAATAAAAAAAGAAGAAGTTTGTTCTTACCCTAGAGGCAATGAGGGGCCGCTGGGGGATTTGTAGGAAGTAAATGATCCTATCTGTGCTCACTCAGAGGACAGGATGGAGAATGGATTAGAGAGGGACAAGCCTAAGGGGCAAGGAGACTGGTGAAGAAGGTATTAGAGTAATGTAAGGAAAAGGTGATGGTCTGAATAAGGAAAGAGACCTGAGCGAGAATGAAGAGAATTAACTGATTAAGGATGTTTAAGAAGATTGACATGAATCACTTGTTGGATATGGGGAGAAGGGTGAAAAAGGAGTCAAGAAAGGACCCCTGGTTTTAGACCTGAGCAGCTGTATTTATCAATTTCAGTTGATTTTTTCACTTTGTTTCAGTCGTTTTGGTAACCTGATCGAAGTTTACCTTGTATCAGGAAAGAATGTGGGGTATGCCAAGTATGCAGATAGAATAAGTGCTAACGATGCCATTGCCACTTTACATGGAAAGATTCTCAATGGGGTCAGACTTAAAGTTATGCTGGCAGATTCCCCAAGAGAAGAATCTAACAAACGGCAAAGAACTTACTGATTCTTGAGGTAAGCACTTTTTAATCTGAATTTTAATACATATTGGCTAAAGCATATAGCAAGAGAAATATGTGTAAGTACTTTAATCATGGACTTTTCTTTTTAGTGATTGGAAAGTTGTCTGTTAAAAGCACTTTGACTTAAAACTCAGCTGATAAAGCCAAGTATTTTTTACAATATATTTTTTGAACTTAAACTATTGAAAAAAATGTTGACATTAACTGGAAGAATGTTTTTGTTCTTCTATGAAATAAGATCAAATTTCAGTTCAGAAAATTAAATGGTTTTTGTTTGTCAGTATGTTAAGTTTTAAGAATTGGACTTTTTACTGTGTGCTTCCATAAACTTTAAAAATTGAATGTTTCTAAATATTTTTAACTAGAAGAATCAGTATCTTGAGTTATGAATTGATATAATTTATAACAGTATTTATAAAGAATAATATAATTTTTTGGATATTTTGAACCTAAATGTTGGTGTTTTCTGGACTTATATTTGTGAATTTGTGCTTTAATACTATACATCCAGAAAATATTCTCATGTGCAGATATTTTTTTTAAAAACTTGACAATTTACCAAAAATTATTATCTATTATAAATAATAATGTATACAGCCATATGAATTCCTTTTCTTATGTATTAGTTTTCAAAAATTAAACTATAATTTTTTTTTTCTGAGACTGTCATTTTAATATCCCTGTGGTTTGGAGAGACATTCCTTAAAGTTAGACTTTTTTATTCTGTAAATGAATTCTTGGTTTCAGGGGAAGCTGTTTCCCTGTTCTCACACACTCCAGCTTCCCAAGTCTACTACAGGTCAAATGGTAGTAGTTGGCAAGCACTTTGAATTCAGTTGGAAGTTACTGGCTTGCAACCATTTCTTTTTTTCACTTAAGGTTTTCTTTCTGACCAATTACGTGAGCTAGCGGTTGTCAGAGCGAGTCCTCTCAGCCCTTCCTGCTGATGGCCCTTCCTCTCAGAGCAAGTCAGGTGATTAGTTCCTCCTTCATAGAAGGCAGTTGGCAATAGAAAGTGCCCATTGGGCCCATTGTGAATAATCCTAATTTTAAAATGTTTTTAAATGTTTTATTAAATGACAAAAAACATTCTCATTACATTATGCATTGTTAGCAATTTAACCCTAAAAATATTAAATTGGCAGTGAAAAAGAATTAACGAACAGTTTTTCCTATTTATGAATAAAATGCTAAGAATTGAATTCTATTAAGACAAGCTATCTATAACATGCAAAAAATGTGTTTATTCCAGTCTGAATATTTCAATATATAGGTAATAAATACTTCTTGCGTTTGTTCAACAAACCTTTGTTCTTAAAAAGGACCAAAATATAGACTTCTTAGTAAAGAAAAATATATACTTTAATCTTATGGTTGAGCCTTTCCTGATGATTATTTTCATATTAAAGAGAATATTGGGCTTAAAACCAGCAGATCTGCCCACTTACTATGATTGGGCAGATCTCTTCACCTTTCTGAAGCTCATTTTTTTTGATAGGGTTATTGAAAGACAATGAATTGGCTAAATTTCTTGTAAAATGAAAAAGAAAAAAGGCTTTGCACGTGTAAACTAAAATTCTTGCATTTGTGGTTTCAGTGAAACCTTTGAGATGTCATCTCATCCCAAATAATGACATCAATGATCAGAAACTAAAAGTTTAATGATGTAAAATTATCTCATGGCCAGCTGGTGCTATGAGAACTAAGCTTTATAATACTATATATTTGCCCTTAAATTCATCCAATTTCCTACATTAGAGGAATTGCATGTTCTTCAGCATGGCTATTCATAAAAATATAAATCTATCATTCTTCCCCTTTTTGAACTGTTTAAATATTCAGGGCAAAGATTAAGTAGGGTCAGATTAGTTGAAAATGGTTATTTGGGTAGGATATAATTAGCTACACTGGTTTTGAGTTTCTTCTAATTGCAGTGTGGCTTTTTAATTTATTTTTGCTGCAGATCTTCTACTTACCATGGACTCCATACTGAGATTCTTCTCCTTTGTTGGTATATTAAATATATATCTTATTTTAAGTTTTGATAAAGTACTATGAAAGACTTTTCCAGATTTTACATGATTGTGACAAGTTTTTTTTTTATTGGGGGGGTTGTACTTTTTTGTTTGTTTCTTGAATTTTAAGAGGACACAGACACAGTTTGTGAAGAGCTAATTCCTCTTGGCTCTGTGAGGAATAAACCTGGGATTAAATGAGCCACGCCTAGGAAATAGGAGAAGAAACTGATCTAAGAATATAACTTTAAAAATAGTTGTTCTATTTTGTGATAGCTCTGATGTCCAAAATGTATTTCTCTTTCTATTTGAGGAAAATAGAAATTTTAGTATTTCAGAGCATCGGATTTTGTATTAATTCACAACATTTTACCTCTAGAAATTCACTACCTGCTTGCATCATCCTTCTGAGTAAGTTTGGTTTTGTTTATTTGGGGGCATCTATGATTAAGCAGATAACATTGGTTATACTGAAATAAGGGAACAATTCCTAACATTTTAGGAATACTATATACAACAGCTATTTCCTTTCAGGTGATGATTTTCATACTTGTGTTGTGTTCTTTCTACAGAACAAAAACTAAATAATGACATAATCCTCAGCTGACTGACTGAAAATGTGACTGGACGCACTCCCTGTGGACAGTTGACAGCCTTTTTTTTCATATACCTGATAGTCTGTGCACAGCATTGTTTTGTCTGGGAAGCAGGGATTGCTGACATGTATTTTTGAATCCATATATCAATGCTAAAACTAATATAGTAGTTGTTTCTTAGAGCAATATGTTGTTATGTGTAGCAGAAATAAAGTTTTCTTTGCTTAACTAAATCACGACTTATTTATGTGAAAGACAAGAATGAAAAAATGTAATAGTCTTAGAATTTGACCAAATGACATATTTCATTGATTTTGAGATGCACATTTTTTCACATTTTAACACCTCTGAAACTGGAAACATTTTTATATCAATTGTATGCCATAGTGTAATTGACAACCTTTTTTTTATTCCTTAATGAAACACAAAGGTGGTTCTTTCGATCAATTGCATCTTAGATTCAATAAAATATGGTAATTCCTACTGAATCTACACATGCAGATTAGTTGCCTACACTTATTCTAAGGACAAGAGCCAAAAGAATTAGAATATTTTTATATACTGTATTATTCTAAGTATTCTAATGTATTATATACATTAGAATATTTTTATATACTGTATTACTATAGTCATGCAAAAATGTGTTGATAATTTTGTAAAGCTCTTTTAAGATTATCAAGCAACAGTGATAAAAAAATACTAAAAGTTATTGTTGACAATAAGTTTAAATAAATGTCAGTGGTTTGGGGGGTATAGCTATTTTTCCCTTTTTAAATACAGAAATATAATGGCCACTCCAAAAATATGACATGTAAGCAATTTTCAAAACAGACTATGATAGGAAGCATAGTCATTTTGAAATTAAATATTAAAAATCAGGAACATGCTCTGCTTGTATTTTGAAACTCCAAGAAAAATTTTTTTAACTCTTCAGTTAAATGGTATATATCTAAAAGGTATATCTACATCAAGAACTTGGCACCTCAAAAAAAATGGTATTATAAATGGTTTGTAGTTGTTAAAACATCACTTAATTACCTCCTCAATATGCCCCTCACATCCTGAGTTAAACTAAAAATAAGGAAAGATTAAATTCAGCAAGCATAATACAGTATTTCATACTTGGACATCTCTACATTGAAAAATCAAAATCCTTTTTTTAAAATCAATAATTTCAGTAAGTATAGATATGAAAAATTCTAGTCTTATTGTCATAAGCAAGATTTACTGAACAAGAATTGAACCAAGTATCTTTCCGTGAACCAGAGGGTATATTTTAAAAAGAAAGCAAATGATCTCTTTAGCAATGAAAAACCTAAGTGGAGGAGAGTTGTGGATTAATTACCGAAAGCTAAATTTATTCCTCTCCAAATCATTAACTGTACACATAGTTCAGTTTTCACAGATTGAAATTGAATTGTTCCTTACAGGTTATTTGGCTTTGCTATTTAAGTAATGCTTGAATTCCCTCAAAAAATATTTCTGCCAGATAGTTAATTTTAACAGTATAAAAGTAACACTTTTATAGAAAGGAAGCTCCCTACCTCCTACCTGAGTCCATTGTATCTTTGGTTAATCCTCATAATTGAGATAAAATCTGATTCCCTACAATTTTCCCCTATAAAGTTGTTTCACTGTGCTTGTAAGAGAAGTTGAATCCCTCACATGGTAGCTATCATATACCTTCCAACCCTCCATTTTGGATTAAATGATCTCAGTTTCTCTTTTCTGCATTTAAGGGTCAGGCAGCCAGTACCAACAAACAGTTGTGGTGTCAATAAGGTGCCTCATATAGGTTTATTTCCTTGAGTCCTTCATGTAAATTCTAAATAGACTTGTGTAATGCCTCTCTATCTACAAAACACTTCTCTGCTTTTTCAATGCAACCTTCTGTTTTGTTTTCTTGCCCAGTTTCATGACTCAGTGAGCAATGCTTACTTTGGCCTTAGTGTACATTTCATCTTAATCCTCTCAATTATTTATCCTTAGTCATGTTTTCCATGCAACTGTCTCTGTCTCTTGCAGTTGATCCCTAAAGCTATTTTTAAAAGCCAGAATGTCACATTTTTCTTAAAATGAGGAAATTCTAGAACCTAAGGAATAGCATTTAGTAATCCAGTGTTTGTATCATCCCATAAATGTTATATCTCAGATGTTCTTTGAGTATAAGAACATAATATATGAATATTTAGATGCTTGGCAAATGTCAGTTGTTAAAACTGCCAACATAGTGGGGTTTTATTGTATATTTCTTAAATTTAAAAAAATTTGATGATAATACAGTTCAGTAAAACTCTCTTTCAATTATGTGGTTAAAATATAAATGATACTTAAAGCCTGATCAAACCTTTCTTATAGATTCATTAACTCAGGTCTTGTATAGTAGATTACAGGTACTGAAAGCAACTGTCAGATCTGCTTCTATAACATGTTCCAAACTATGTTCCTTGAATTAGTAGAAAGGAATTTTCATGGTTAAGTACATTTAGAAAATGTTAGGTATTATTAGTTACACAGGTTTTATCCACCATGGATAAGATGTTGATGAAAAATGCCAAGGAAATTATTACTCTAAAATGTTAGCTTTCTCTGAATTGTGTTCTGTTTTAATTGGGATCCTATTCAATATTAATGAACCCATAGAAAATAAAAATAAAGGATTTTACCACTAGGTGGTGGTAAACATTGCCAATGTTACTTGAGGCACTGAGACTGAAATGATCATTTATCATTTTTTATATTGGTGTTTATATTGCCTAAAACTGTGGTTCTTAAAGTTTGGTATCCACAGAATCACCTTGGATATTTTCTTAAAATACAGGTATACTGGTTCTGCAGGTTTGGGGTGGGTTTTTCAACAAGTTTCCTAAGTGACTGTGATAGGGATGGTCAGTAGCATTCACTTTGCAATATACTGACCTAGGGAGATTTGACTGTTGTACAAGTGAGACACTGAGTTGTTTCCAAGTCTTTTTACCTTGGGCATTTTTTTTAGAATTAAGCATCTGGTTTTCCCTCAATATCAGTAAATATGAATTGCATTAAAAAATTAAAGAACACAAGCAGTAGTCTCACAAATAACAAAGTGACAGGCCAGCTTTTTCATATTAGTAAATATTTTTTGATGTTTGTTAAGGATGGTAATTATTTGCTTTATGTCATTCAAAGCTTCTACTTAATTTATTTACATTAAGTGAATTATGTACATAAATTTTCATCAAAGAATGAGGCCCTAAAAAGTACATAGGTGTATGTCATTCTTTCTGAATAGTAAAGCAGTATGGAGGAGATATGATTATCAATGACAAAAAAGCTGAAATAAAATGATCAAAAGGGTACAGAAATACATCTATATGTATATGAGTGTTCTTACAATCCTAGGGTGGATCCTCTTTTAAAATGTTTTTGGTGTATGCAAAACCTTGTTGATTTACAGGTGCATTTTAACTTTTAGTAACATTAATAAATACATTAAACTAAAAATCAGTGAAGGGAAGAACAAGTGAAATATTTATATAGCCTTTTCACGTAGAGTTACAGCCACGTGCAGGCTTTATTCCATATGTGGATGGTAAGCTCTGTTAAAAAGTTGGCCAGGCGCAGTAGCTCACGCCTGTAATCCTAGCACTCTGGGAGGCCAAGGCGGATAGCTCAAGGTCAGGAGTTCAAAACCAGCCTGAGCAAGAGTGAGACCCCATCTCTACTATAAATAGAAAGAAATTAATTGGCCAACTAAATAGATATAGAAAAAATTAGCCAGGCATGGTGGTGCATGCCTATAGTCCCAGCTACTTGGGAGGCTGAGGCAGCAGGATTGCTTGACCCCAGGAGTTTGAGGTTGCTGTGAGCTAGGCTGACGCCAGGGCACTCACTCTAGCCTGGACAACAAAGCAAGACTCTGTCTCAAAAATAAATAAATAAAATAAAAAGTATAGCAGTTATTTGTACATGTGATTTCAGTAAATAGAAAACAAAAGTCATCCTTATTGGTTAAGAAGTTCCATTTTAATATCTGAATTCTAATAAATGGATTGCATTATTTCCTTTTCTAGAAACAGTAGCTCAAGAACACATGGATCCTGGAAACTGAAGGTATAGTATTGCTAGGGGATCAGATTGAAATATTTAGTTAAAATATGAAATTGCAGTTCATACATTACAGTAATCATGCTTTAACCTTATTTAAAATGGAAGACTTGTCCTCAGGAGAAAATGCAGCTCCCACACTATAATTTGAGAAAGTTACCAGGCCCCATGAAAATCCATTTATGTGGTTATCACAGAAAAAGGGAGTTCTGTGACTCATATATGTATGAATGGAAGCCAATATCAGGATGTCAAGGTCCATGTGAGCTAGCTAACCTGAAAGTTGACCAAAACTGTAGAAACTACCTGTCTGACCATACTGCTGCAAAAAGAGGAGAAGGAAGGTATCAGGAGATTATTTTAGGAAAATTATTTGTATTAGAGATACAAAATTCAGGAACTATGTGAAAAGGCAAATACTATACCGTTTTCCATAGAAATTAGGGAAAATATTAGCACAGTAGGATAACTGAAATGCTTACTCACAGATACTCCTGTGAAACTACACTCTGAATTCTCCTGCAGATTGTTTTCTGATTTTGTAGGTCAGTGATGTTGCAACTAACTGATTTTCTTGCTTATATATTAATATCATTTCCCAGCATTAGCAATGCATATGTCACAGCATTCATTACTTCAGAGTTTTTTAGGGGTTTTGTTTGTTTGTTCTGTTATTTTTTTTAATGTTAAAAAAAGAGAGACATCTACCTTATAGTCATCTACTAATTTACTGAAAGATGTGATATGTAAAAAGGCATAATTTAATTTTTTCTTCCTCTGTTTGTCAACAAAACCTATCTGTTGTATTGGGTTTTGGCCCTAGGAGATAGTTTTTGCATTCTTAAGTTATTGATCCATGGGCACTAAAGACATCCTTCCTCTTCCACATTAGTATATTAATATAAATACTAGTGTAACATTTTGGAGAAGATAGAGAAGAAGATCACCCAATTTGTTACTTGTAGGACTGACTTTCAAAAGAATCTATAATTGTTGCTGAGATCACTGGACAGGATGACCTGCTTTGGCAGTATCAAGATTGAACCAACGGTGGCAAAAAAAGAATGTACTAGGAGAGTAATAACACCTACCTTTGCATTATCATCACCAACTCCTGACAGGGTTCATCAACCATTAGGTACCATCTTGGCTTAATTATTTCACCAGAAGTTCCTAACAGGACTCATCTCCTACCACTTTTAGCATAAATATGGGAATCATAGGCAATAAGTAGTCTGTACCAGGTACTGAAATGTAGTCCCATCTTTCACTCAACTCAGTCTTATTTTACTGTAGTTAACTCAAAGGAAGTATTTCACAAAAAAGAATGAAAGTAGATCTCCTTTATATCATCGTGAAAGATTAGCAGTGTGCTTGAATTACTTAGCTTCTACTTAGTAGTTTTCAGTTATTTCTAAATAGGAATTTATCATGTCTTCTAGATCTTGTTGATGTTATTAGCCTTCAGTTCCTCAGGAGCCAGTTTCATATATGGTACCCACATAACCTGTTTTGAACCTGCTTTCTCAACCAGAAATTAAGAAAGATAATAATTAGTAATGTAAATACAAATATCTGCAGTCCTCCTCTCAGTGTTCTACAAAAGTACCCTTGAAAACATCAAGTAGGAAGAAAAGTCATATCAGTCATAGAAATTCAGGTAAGAATAGTGGAAACTAGAAGGAATTTCTACTAAGTAAAATCACAGTAAGGGGTGGGATTTAAGAAAAAGTGGCTGACTCACATTCCACATTGAATTTGTTGGTAGAGCAAGACGACACCTTAGCTTCTCATCTTCTAACTCCTCATTAACTTATATAAAAGAAGGCTGTACTAGTTAGTGGTTTGAGAAAGCTACTGAGAGTCCCATCGGAACAGGCTTCACTCCACATTCCTTACCTAGTGGCCCTGAAGCGGCACTATCTTGCAGATTTCCTTAACCAAGAGAACCCCAGCTGGCATTCGCCGGAGGCAGGGGGTCATAACAGATCCCCCTTCTGACCAGAAGAGTAATGCTGAATGGCAAAGGCAGCATAAGTGACACAGGAAGATTTCTTTGCTACTGCACATTGGCTGATATAGAGTACTTAACAGCAAGTGAAAAAAAATGTTCTTTCCAGCTTCATCCTGAGAACTTTGCTGTATTGCAACAAAGTCCTTTACCTTTTTCTACCCTAGATCTGATGGGTCTCCTGGGGTTTCCTGGGGAAATAAAATGGACCTAACACTTCTGACCACCTGCTAAATATTATATCAGCACTTGAGTGGACTGTAAAAGAGCTGAAAGCCATCCCTAGTGTCTGAAAACTCCCTGTAATTGGCCTAGATATATCTAACCCCCTTGAGAAATGAGTAACAATATGGGCAGATTTGAACCAGCACTTCACAAAAGAAGACCAAGAAGGGATGGCAGTTTCTTTTTTTTCTTTTGGCAGAGGATGGAAGGATTGGGTAGATTCCTTATCTTTTGTAAAGAAACATTAAAACATTCTTTTTATTAATACTTTGACAGTTAAATATAAGTTTAAGAATTTTTAAAAAACTCAATTAAATGTTAACCAGATTAGTCATCAAGGAGATTCACATTAAAATTACAATTAAGGTGCTCTTACAGTTGTATGAACAGCAAAAATTAAAATACTGCCAATGCCAAGTATTGATGAAGACGTGAAGCAACAGAAACTGCTGATGAAGGTATAAATTGGTTCGACCCCTTTGGAAAATGTTTGACAGCATCTATTGAAGTTGAACATACATATACCTACCCTCAACTCAGCAATTCCACTTCTAAGCATATATCCAACAGAGATATGTACATATATGAACTAAAAGGCATATACAAGAGTGTCCCTAGCGTTATTCATAATAACAAAGTGGAAACAACACCAATTTCCATTAGCAGAATGCATACAGTGGAACACAATAGCAAGGAAATGATGTTACTTTTGCTATATGTAACAATTTGAATGAATTTCACAAACATAATGTTAAGCAAAGGAAATCAGCCAAGAAAATAAAATGTTCTGTATGATTCTCACAGAGTTCAAAACCAAGCAAGACATACCTTTGGGCAGAATGGAATGGGGCAGGGTCACAAAGGGGGCTTATAAAGTATGTTGGTAATCTTATGTCTTTCTTGATCAGGGTGATGATTTTTTGAACTATATTCTTTATGCATTTTTGTATTTATCTTATGTTTCACTTAAAGTGTTTGTTTCTTAATGAATAAAGCAAAAATCAGCATGAGGCTAGTGGAACAGAGTGTTCTGAAGTATCAGAGAAAAGCAATGTCCTGAAGCACTTAGAAGAAAGGGCTTTCTTCTTCCAGTGCATGCATAGCAAGAAATGTTAGAAAATATAGTATCTGCTTTGGCTCCCACCATAGTGCAACAGGGCATTATGATGACAAAAAGGCAGGAGAATAGGAGAGTAGGAAAGAAAGGGGAGAAACTAAATTAAAATTTGTGTCGAAAACAATAAACAGTTATATTACTAAAGAAAGTGATCCATGATGAAGAGCAGTGGATGTTAAACTGCTTTGCAGAATCCTGTAGGTTCTCATGAGCCCACAATAGGAAGATGGAGCAGATTCCCCCACCCCTTGTTCATAAACCAGATCAGAACTGCCTTAATGAATGTTATATATTGTGCTTAATACGCTTTCTTTCAAAGGATTCTGCAGCTTAAGTAAGTTACAATAAACCAAAAGCACCATACCAAAAGATAAAAAGCACCCTCAAATGAATACAGTAAGAGAAAAGGTACAGATAAAAAAGGCCTATTACAGAGATTCTCCTTTGAATAGCAGGTATTCCCAAAAAAGACAACAAATAATAATCAGTTTTAATAGAAGAAGCTTTGTTGATATTTTAAAAAGAAGGATTGGCGATGGTGGCTCATGCCTATAATCCCAACACTTTGGGAGGCTCAGGTGGGGGAATCATTTGAGGCCAGGAGTTCAAGTCCAGCATGGGCAACATAGTCTCTACAAAAAATTGAAACAACAACAACAACAAAAAAAAAAAAACAGTAGCCAGGCATGATGGTAAGCACCTGTAGTCCCAGCTACTAGGGAGGCAAGCAGGAAGATTGCTTGAGATCAGGGTTTCGAGGTTGCAGTGAGCTGTGACAATAGTGCGCTCTAGCCTGGGCGACAGCGAGACCCTGTCTCAAAAATAAATAAATAAAAGGGAATGAGTCTGAAGATCCTCTTCTACACATTTTAAATGCCAGCTGGAATGGAGTAGTATCTACTGGGTTTTGTAATTCAGGATTTCTCTATTTAATCCAAATTGTGAAGTTAACAGAAAGACATTCTATAACATGCAATGTATTACTCATTTGCCCTTTCTGGAAAAAATTAATTGAATATAATCACTATGCTTCCAAAATGAATCAAAATTAAGAAAAAAAATGAAGACAGAAAGACCAGTCGGTGAGTATTGAAATCACTGGAACTATTCAGATAATGCAGATGATTATAAATTTAATTTTTAAAACAAGTGTTTTATTCCAAAATGTTTAAAGGAGGTTTACAACCCTAGATTAAGTTAATGAAGGCCAAGAAGGAATGGCAGTTTCTTTTGCGGGGACGGTGGTGAAGTAAGGGGTAAAATCTTTATCTTTTGTAAAGAAAAATTAAACCTCTGTTTTTTACTTTGATTATTAAATGTAAGATTAAGAATCTTTTGAAATTTCTTAAGGTGGTTAATAAAATTAATAACAGAATGTCTCCTGTTTAAATTCTTGGAAAATACAAAAATGGAATTGTATATGTGACAGAAGTCAAAAGAAAAACCCACTCAAGACCAAAACTATTTAAAATCAAATTCTGTCACACCTAACACAACATATATCTCAGAGTACAATTTAAGGAGAAGGCATAAGGCTAAATAACAGGAGCATATTCAATAATAAAATTACAGTCAGTTGAAAGTCATATACTGAACTTGAAGAATTACAATCAGTAGTGAAGACAATAGACTCTAACACATTCAGGGCAATATAGAATTAAAATGTAGAAGTACAAACGCCTTTAAAATAGTATTGGAATTGTGATAGAGACCTTAACACATTCTGTGAACCATAAGCAAATCAAATAGAAATTGCCCTCAAAAAATGAAAAATGAAGCAATATTGATATGTATAGAAAAAACAACTTTTTTCAGAATAATTTACATACCATACAGCAATGTTGAATATCAAAGGCAGCGTGGGGGACTCAGAAAGATCTTAGATCCTGCACATCAGCTGATTTAGAATATTTACAGTACGATAAGAAATATTAGGAAAAAAACCACTTCAGCATGTTCTTTCCAGGCTCTGTCCTAAGTGCTTTGTTCTTATTGCAAGGACATCTCTTACTTTGCTACCCTATGCCTAGATCCTATGGGCCTCCTTGGAATTCTGGAAGAATGAAATGGGTCTAACATTTGGTGCCCACCTACAAGGCATTACTTTAGCATCTGAATGTACTGTAACTGAATGTACTGATATTCAACATTGATATTCAACATTTAGCATCTGAATGTACTGTAAAAGAGGTGGAAGCAATCTTTAAAGCCTAACAATTCCCCTGCAATGCATAGTAAAGAACAGAAGTTGTACATGGTAATAAAACTAAAAAATAATAAAATCACAATCACCTGGAAATAAGTTAGAAACCCCCTTCTAAACAGCCGTTTTGTCAAGAAAAATGCAATAAAATAGAATGGAAACAAATAAAGTAGAGGATGATGTGTTTAAAGCCATTCTGTAAGGCAAATTGATAGCCATTATATAGCAAGGGAAAATTAATTAAACATGCAACACAAGAAAAAAAAGAAACATAAGACTAATTAGAAACGAATCAGAAAATAAATAGGCAACCTCTTGGCAAATGCATTTCTTCCCCCAAAATCAGAAATAAGGTAATGAGAAAACAGGAGTTGTTAAAAATTCTGTCTTTACTTATCTGTTTTAATTTAAACACTTATGACATGTCCAGCATACAAGTTTAGAAAATCCACTCAAGAATTAGAAAACCCAGAAAGGTTAATAACCAAAGAAAAAATTCAGGTAGAAATGAACCGTTTCTCCTCAGATGAGCCCTGATCACTTTATGCATTCTTCCAAACTTTTGAGAGGCACATTATTTCTGTGGTATATAAATATTTTCCAGGAGACAGAAAAAGGTGAGTATACTCATTAAATTTTGTATAATTTTACTTTTGACACCACAACTGTAAAAAGGTAATTAAAGCTATAGATTTTTATTTCATCTATGAATATGGATGCAAACAAATCCAAACAAAATATTAGAACATACAATAATATGTTCAAAGAACAAATTACCATTGCCCCATAGGGTTTATCCTTTGACAAAAGAGCAGTTCCCATTAGGGAAAAAACTTAGTATAATACATACCTTAATAAGACCACAATGAGACCTGTTTGCCCAAATTGGTTACTTGTCCATTCTTGTGATCATACAAATGCCGTGGACTGTTTAGATTGTCCATGGTTTACTTGAAACAGTTACTAGCTTGAGGAATGGGATTAGCCTGATTTCTTTAAATGAATCTTGTCTAACTCTCACCCCTAACTACATGACTGCTATATAATGGGGAAGGCATGGCAGGGATATTGGCGGATCAGTGTCTAAAACAACTTCTTAGCTAAATTTATTGAGCCTTTACTATTTTCCAGACACTGGGCTAGTTTCTTTACATCTCAAAACCATATGAGGTAAGCACTAGTTTTTTCTCTTTTTTTATTTTTATAATAAGTACTGTTTTTCCTGTTTTATAAATAGGAAGCTGAAGTACATTCAGAGAGAAAAAGTAATTTGCCCAAGGTCACACAGCCAGCAAATTGGGAAGCTGGGCTACAGATACAGGCAGTTGTAAAATCTATGCCCCTGTTCTTAACCACTACACTAAGTATCAATGGCTATAGCAAAATTATAGAAACTATACACTCACTAATTAAACATGCAACAGCAAATCCTCCAAAACTATAGGACAAAATGGAAATTATGCTTTCTATTTAGGGAAAGCAAGCAGGATACAAAATCGCATGTAGTGCAGTTTATAATTTTTTAAAGCTAGAATGGATTTGAAAAGAAACCATATGAATATTTGTTTTTCACCATTGTCCATTGTTCCTTGTGAACATGTATAATTTTTAAAAATCTAAAAAGTATACTGTATCTCCGACTTGGTTGAAAACTTTGTGAGCAAAGCCTATGTTTTATTTTTGTAACCTCAAACCCAGCTTACACATAACGGGCACAAAATAAATTTTTATCCATTTGGATTATAAGAAAGGATCCCTATGTGTTTCTCCTACTGCAGAGATTTTGTAAACAATTCTGTGTTCTCTATAGATATCCTAATAATTGTTTAGATGCCATCTTTTCAAACTGAGGTTCTATGTGTTAGGCTAATTTTAAGAGTCTGCTAATTTTTATTTCAATATCGCTACTGTCACAAGCACTGTGAAATACTTTCCCATTTAACCATCAAACAGGTCTGTGAAATGAATACCATGAGGCACAATAAGGGTAAATGACTTCTGCCAAAGAGGTGAGTGATGGAGCTAGGATTCACACTACAGAAATAGGACTCCATGGCCTCACTTCAGTTCTCACAGTTTGATTCAACCACTGTTCTGTTTTGGGGGGTTTTTTGTTTGTTTTTAAGGGTGAAATATAAAATTTTTATCCTATAGATAATGCCTCCAATGGAGAGAGAATTTTATTCTATGTATGACCTCTTGAGAGAGTGAAGTGAAAGGAAAAGGTGAGAAAAGTATAATTGAGAGGAAGTGAAAGCAAGGGGGAAGGATTACAGGTGGCAGGATTACAGAGAATGATTGGCTCTAGGGTTGAAGTGTTGGTTCCTTTTCCACCTCAGTTGTACAAGTTTATTCAACAATGATGTATTGAGTGTCTATGTACTGGGTGCCAAGGACACAATGCCCAAGTCTCTTACATTAAATGGTGTAGTATTAGCATATACGTCCTCTTGAATACTTTAAATTATGTCTATATGACTTACACTATGTAAATAGTTGTTATACACAACCATTCATTATTATTTTCAAACTGCAATTGGTTGAATCCACAGTTGCAAAACCCATGGATATGGAGGCTAACTGTATACTCTTGGGTTTATCTGCTTTCACTCTGCATAAGATCTGTAGAATACATAGTCTGATAAAAGCTCCTTCATCATTTTCAGAAGCAGAACTCTGCATAGTGTGTCTTTATTTCTTTATTTAAAACTTTCTGTGACATTTTACTTTGGATGTATCTCTTACGTGCAACATGTAGCTAGATTTTATTTCTTAATGGACTCTGATACTGTTGCTATTCAGTAAGTCAGTTTAATCCATTTACATTTATTGTGATTAATGACATTGAATTTATTTTTTACCATTTTATTTTGTGTGTTCTGTTTACCATCATTTACATTCACTTCTTCTGTTCTGGTCTTCTGCCAGATTGCTAAGGTTTTCTATGTCCCTTTCCACACCCCTGCACACACTTTGATGTTCTCTTTATATGGAAGTTAGAAATTATATTTCTCTTCCTTAAGTTTTCTACATATACATCCATAAAATTTTTACCAAAGTCTAAAGTTATTCAGTATCTCTATCTTCCTTCAAAATAGGAAAAGAGATTATTTTATTTACCAATTAATAGATTCGTATATCTCCTTTTATTTTTGTCTGGAAATTTAGTATCAACTTTATCAAATATATTTTTTGAAAAATCCCAATACTCAAACATGCCAACTATTTTATGCTCACTATTGTGAGCATATGTGAGTATGCTCACTATTATTCTTTAAAAAGAACTTTATTGAGATTTAATTAACATATCATAAAATCACCGTTGTTTTTTGCATCTAACTTTTTTCCCTTGGATTCACATTTCTTCTTGCAACCTCAAGTGGTTATTTCAATAAGATGTGTTTTGGGGTTTTGTTTGGTTTCATTTTATTTTCATTTTGTCTGAAAATGCCATTGCCTTGCTTTCACTCTTGGATGATAGCTTTTGGCTGAATATATAATTCTATATTCAGAGTTATTTTCCCTCAGCAATTTGAAGCTATTATTCCGCTGTATCCTGTTATTATTTTTCTCAATTAGAAATCTAGTATTAGTCTAATTTTTGTTCCTTTATAATTAATTTTTTTCCTCTGTTATAACTCTTAAACTTTTGTCTTTTTTTTACAGCCTGCAGTCTTACTATGATGCATCTAGATATAAATTTATATTTTGTCCTTCCTGATACAGAATGTGCCTTTACTTTAAGAGGTTATTCTTTCTTCAATTTTGGAAAGTTCTCTGCCACTGTCTCTTCAAATGCTGCTTCTCTGTAATTTTCTCTATTTTCTTCTTTTGAAAGTTCTATTAGACAGTTGGAGCCTCTCAGTCTATCGACAGTTATTTTTAAAAATCTTTTTCTGTTGCACTCCGCATCATTTCCTCAGTAATGCCTTCCAATACAGTAATTCTTTCTTAGACTGTGTGCAATCTAGAATGTCCACTGAGTCTTTAATTTCAATTGGTATGTTCTCCTAATTTTTGAACTTTTTAAAAATTTTATATATTATTATTATCTTTTTAGAGACAGAATGCCACTATGTCGTCCAGGCTGGAGCGCAGTGGGTATTCACAGGCAGGATCATAGTGCACTGCAGCCTGGAACTCCTGGTGTCAAGCTGTCTTCCCACCTCATGCTCCTGGATAGCTGGGACCAGCCTGGCAATTTTTTTTAATTCTGCCTATTCTTGGATCATTTTTATGCCTGATTTTGTTTCATCATTTAAATTCTTTCTTAAAATTTATGTTATTCAATCACCTCTCTCTTTTTGAGTATACTAAATATATATTTTTCATTCTTTAGATTGTCCTGTTCCAGTTTAATCTGGAGCAAATCATTGTTCTTTTTATTTTTATTGATTTTGTGAGAGGATTTCTTAATGGTATATTTCTTTGTATGCTTTGGAACTTTGATTTTCATGTTCATTTTGAATGGAGAAGGTTGTTTTCTAATCTACATCTTCCTATCTAAGGGTTTTGCACTTGACCAACAAGTTCCCAGGATACCTAGTCTCAAACCAGGTCTTATACTAACAATTTGAGACTTCTCCCTGTGTTTATTATTGCTAATACAGCCTCAAGAGCTCAGTGACATACCACAGTAAGAATTTATTTTTCTCACAAATCTGTGGGGCAGCCTCTGATTCAGAATGTGGGTGCATGGTCGGGGGGTCCAGGTGTGTTCATTGTGGAGCCCAGGCTGAGGGAGAAGCAGCCAACCAGGGGAAGCTCATCTCCTGATGATGGCAGAGGCACAGTAGGATAAGGCCTTGCTGTGCAAGCATTTCAAGCCTGTTTATGTAACAGCTACAAATAGCTTATTGGCCAAGCAAGTCTTACAATCAAGCCCAAGGTCAAGGAGCAGGTAAGTATATTTTGCCTTTTGTGAGAGGAACTTCAAAGGTACAAGACAATGGGGTGGATACAAGGAAGTGTGAAGAATAGAGGCCAATAAACAATTCAGTTAACCATAGTCCACCCTCTTGGCCACAATTATTTATATCTGTCCCACATCAAAACCGATGCTTATCCCAAGACCACCAAAAGCCTCATCCAATCATGGCATCAGGATAAAAATCCAGTGACTTATGATGTACATCCTATTTGAATGTGGTTCCCCCTGATCTGGAAACCTGTGAACTAAAACTTATAAATATACGTACAGTCACGTGTTACTAAACAATGGGGATACATTCTGAGAAATGCATTGTTAGGCAATTTCATCTTTGTGTGAACATCATAAAGTGTACTCACACAAACCTAGATGGTATAGAGTACCTCACACCTAGGCTATTGGCATAGCCTATTGCTCCTAGGCTACAAGCCTGAACAGCATGTGACTGTACTGAACACTGTGGGCAATTGTAACACAATGGTATTTGTGTATCTAAACGTATCTGAGCATAGGAAAGGTAATGCCATTGTTGCACTACAATGTTACTATGGCTACAATGTCACTAGGAGATAGGAATTTTTCAGCTCCCTTATAATTTTATTGGACCACCATCATATTCATATATGCAGTCCATCATTGACCAAAATGTTGTTATATGGCATATGACTATGTGTATGTGTGTGTATGTGTATATATATACATATACATATATATGTATATGTATATATAAATATCCCTACTTCTCTTACCCAACATGGAATGCTGGAAGAAGGATAGTATAACTGCAATTGACACTCCTAGTCAAAAGTCGTAACATTAGAAAGCATTTACTTGTTCTGAATACCATGGGGAAAATGTTGCCAGGTCTCCCTACTCTGGGAGTAAGGAATTCCCCTTGACCAGAACCTGGTTCTGCTACCAGGAAGTGTGTCTCTAGTCCATTGTTCTCCACTGTTCTTAGTTTCACCCTCCAAAAGTTCCTTACATTTCTATCATCCTCCTTGGTCAATTGTGAAGAGGGCATTAAACAATATGCCCTTTTTGCTTCTAAGAAACTTTCTCAGCTACTTCCCGACTATGAAAAGTTGTTGACCCAGAGGTCTTTGTATATTTTGCACAGTCTTAGTCCTTTTACTCCCAGCTGGTGGTGTGTTTGCCAATATACCTCTCTCAAAAGCATGGATTTTCTATGTATTTGTTTTCATTGGACTCCATTTGACAAAAACCACACCCACATTTCTTTTTGAGACATGCTTCTCTTTCCAGACTTTATTATGAGGAACTACTATGCATTGGACTTCTGGGGGGACCCTGCCCTTAAGCTTTCTAGAAACCCCTTTTTCCAGCTGAGAGCATCTACCAGGCACCAGCTTAATTCTTTCAGATGTCTTAATAAAGGATGTTACAGCCATTCTGTTAATTTGATATTTTCTCTCAGGCTGAATCTGAAACACTTTTTTTTACTGGCTGGAGATGAAGAATTTTATTTTCCAATTAAGCAAGTTCTGGGCTTTCTAAATACCTCTAAATTCTGCCTGCAAGTTCGTGGGCTTTTTTTTCCCCTGAATTTATTTCTTATAGTATCTTATCAAATAGGATCGATAGCTCATACATTCAACATATGTCTAGAAGTTTTCCTACTATCTTCCATGTTACTACAGACAACAGTTTTAAAAATACTTTTGCCATGTTTTTTATTTCTTTCATAGTTTCCTCACTCTCCATCACCTGCTCCCTAAGCTAATACCATATATCTTAGGTTCTGGTTACAGCAGCATCTCAATATTAGATGCTAATTTCTATATCAGCTTACTGTTGTTACATAGCAATCACAAAATCTCAGTAACACATAAACTTTTAGTTTTGTTAATAAGCTGTTAATTTGTCTCATGGGTCTGCAAGTCAGTTAGGGCAACTTCAGGCAGCAACCGCTGAAGCAGGTCTGCTTTATGTCACAGGTCTGCGTCCAGGTAGGGCAGTTATGCTGCACTTGTTCATTCTGGAGCCCAGGGCAGCCTGGACCTCTCTGAGGAGGTGACGATTGTGCTGACTAGTAGGTGATGAGAAGCACAGTGGTAGAGAACTAGGGGAGAGCGTGCCAGTGCAGGGCCCTGAGGTGGGTGTTCAAGGGAGAGGAGAACACTGTGTGCCTGGAGTAGTGAGAGAGAGGCAAGTGGAGAGGACAAGGCCAGAAAGCTGCGTATCACAGCACCATCAGCCGCAGAGAGGCATGAGCTGACTCGTGTTGTCAGGCCTGTGGTCAGGGAGGGCAGTTCTGCTCCACATGTTGGTTCTGGGTCCCAGGGCAGCAGCTATTCTGGGGAAAATTCTTACTGTGGTGATGGAAGTGCCCATTAGGCAAGCACATTTCAAGCCCTGCTTTCATCACATCTACTAACATCCCATTGACCAAAGCGTGTCCCATGGCTGAGCCCAAAGTCAGAGGGCAGAAAGGTATACTGCCTCTTGTGGGATGAACTTCAAAGTTACAATGGCAAAGGGCATGGGTACAGGGAGGGGGAAGACATCGGGCCAGTCATTTATCACATCCTCCATGGTAACATGGAATATTGGTTGCCAGGTTGTGTTTCTGTCCTCCTGCCTCCTGAAGCTTGCAGCTTCCCCTAAAGCTGTAGTGCCTTGCAATAGACAGCAGCAGCTTTTTCTAGATTCTCTGTGAAGGGATGGGAGTAAGTAAGGATCACAATCCCAGATCCCAGTTTTAGGTAATTAATCTGCCTCTGATCTCCATCTTATCTAGGGCACTTTTATTCTCTCCTCATAAAAGGATGTGAACTCTCAATTGCCCCTGTCTAATTCTCAGCCCAGAGTTCTGTAGGCCCATGGTTCCTGCCTATTTTCTTCATTGCATTTTCTGTTCCTGGCTCATAGAGAGTTATCTTATTGAACACAGCCATGTCCTTTTTTTTTTTCAGCTATGTATTTTTTTCTTTAATATATTATATATTGTGGCCATGGGTTTCAAGGAAGGGAATATCTTGAATCATGAACTTTCAATAGCACTGTGACCCAATGTCCTAGACTCCTGTATGAAAGAAAGTTTTTATTTCATGTGATAGGTTTTAAAAATAAAATGTTTTCAAATCTCTTGGCACTTAAGTATGCCTAAATTTAGTACATTATAAAATAACTAGTTTCTTAAAGGACAGATATAAATATTCCAATTCATTTTTAAAGTGATCAGGCAGATTATATACAAGAGAAATAGCCAACAAATCTGGTCCTTAAGATAAACTACTAAAATAGGTATTTATCAAATATTAGTGTATTTTAACACAGCCAGGTTATCGCATTCTCTTCTTTATCCCATATTTAAATTTTATCTCTTCTTTGTTTTTTGACTTTTTACTATAGAAAATTTATTATGAAAAATTTCAAATGTATAAAAAGTACACAGAATGGTGTAACAACTTCTTATGTATCCATCACTGAGTTTTCATAATTATTAATCATGGCAAATCTTATTTCACTTATAACAGGGGTTGGGAAACTACAACCTACAGACCAAATCCAGCCTGTTGCCTGCTTTTGAAATAAAGTTTTATTTGAATACAGCCATGTTCTTCTGTTTACATGACTGGCTTCTTGCTACAATAGGAAAGTATTTCAACAGAAACTAATTTTATGGCCTGCAAAGCCTAAAATATTTATTATCTTGCCCTTTACAGAAAAAGTTCGCTGAACCTCTGAACTATATACTCTCACCCAATCATCTCAGGAAAAGTGTATCCTTCATATTTAAATATTTTAGTATGTTTCTAAAAGATAATGACTCTTTAAAAAAATAATATCACTCTTACCTAAAAAATTAACAGTAATTCATTAGTTTTCTCTTCTTTTCTAATAAAATTCCAACTGAATAAGAATAAGTAAGAATTCTTTAATATTTCATTTCTTCCTGCAAGGTGGCCTTACTAATGAGCCATCAAAAGAAAAATAAATTATTAAACAGAAAGTAAGAGAAATAAATTCATAACATATAATTGTCTCTTTAAAAAAACTTTCAACATAACTTCCCCCCTTTGTTTTGTTTTAATTAAAACACTTGTGGCCTAATTTGTTATCTTTAACAGTGTTTTTTCAGCCTTGAAGAGCCCTAAGTGGACAGTAGGGATGTGAACTCCCCACTTCAGTTCTTGCCAACACCAGATTCCAAGGATTCAAGTAAAGTCAGCTCACAGAGAGAATCTAGAACACCTGCAACTGCTTCACTGTGGCATCTGTTATCAGTCTCTTGAAGCAGAGGGGAATAAAGCCATTTCTACCCTTTAAAACTTCAAACAACTTTCCTCAGCCGCATGGCACTACCCTCCACCTTTTCTTCAGTGCCATGACTACACTGTCTTTCTCTCTCTCTCTCTCTCTTTCTTGAGAAAGTAAAATAAACTTTCTTTTTAAAAAAATTAATTAATTAATTAATTATTGAGACAGAGTCTTGCCCTGCCTGTTGCCCAGGTTAGAGTGCCATGCCATCAGCCTAACTCATGGCAACCTCAAACTCCTGGGCTTAAGCAATCCTCCTGCCTCAGCCTCCCAGAATGCTAGAATTATAGGCATAAACCACGGTGCCTGGGCCAGAAAGTAAAATAAACTTTCTTTCCTAAAACTATTCTACTCCTGGTGTGAGAATTCTTTCTCTAACCCACTGAACACCTAGGAAGTTTTCACCCAAACACTTTCTAACTCATTATTCAGGTCCTCCACCCATAGTCTACAAAGATGTCCTTATCTTTGAAAAACCTGCAGACTTCATTTTTATTAGTGATTTATTCTCAGTAATTGTAGCAGTTGAACAAATACTTTATCTGTAGATGACCCCGAAGAATAGTCTGAATTTAACAAAGCATTTAAGAGAGTAAAACAATAATAGTACAGCAATTAGATTTCAGCACAATTGCAATCTGAGATCTATTAAGGTTTTAGAAATATACAACATACAAAGACACATTTTTTAAAAGGCTAATAGTGTTAGAGTTTTTTGCCACATAGGTTTTTCTTTTCTTGAGGAAACCAAGGAGTTCACTTTTTGAGGTTTTAAGTTATATAATTATTAGCATCTCTAAATAATATTTTATATTTAAATGGCTTTTTACAGTTTACATGGCAATTTTATGGGTGCTACCTCATTTAATATTTACAACATTCTAAGGAGGTAGAGATTATTTTTTTCCTAAAGGATTCCTTTTTATCCTAAAGGATTCCAGCTCATCTGCTCAAAGTCCAAGAAATTTTATCACCTTTTAAGGCCTTGGTTATATAAATGTACTACGTTATACAAAGTATTCACTTTACATTACTTCCTAGAGGTACTAAAGATATATAACTTTACAGTGAAGATATTGGAATAAGCTGTTATGCAACCTGTACCTTTGGAGCTTAGGATTTCAAGCACAGAGTGTCATGTTTTTCAAACTCAGAGAACAAAAAACAGTCCATTATATAGCTATTATAAACTCCTTTTAGCATTTTTTTAAATCCTTGCAATTGGTCAAGTGCACTAGTGGAAAGACAGTCTTTAGTAGATCTTGGAGAAATGACTGATTCCAGAATTAGGGCAGAGGAAGTACAAAATAAACCTGGAACATCTTATTGTGCTAGAAAGTAAGAAAGCACCTTCCAAAACGGTGCTGGAGTCATGTCATCAGGACTTGGAAGTCAGCTTGAAGGGAATGCCACTAGATAAATCTGGAATTTGAGCACCGAATTTTAATTTGAGCATCAAAAATAAATAATAATAATAAATTGAATAAAGTATGAATTCATAACATAAATATGTAAATAGGTAAATTTAGCAAAATTAGTAAGTAAAATAATTAAAATTTAGTCAAATTAGCAAATAAGTAAATTTACTAAATAAGTAAATAATGAATAAATAAGTTGACAAATTGATGAGGAATGGGATATTTATGTAGTCTCAAAGTATCTCCCTGCAAAATACTTCTAAATAAAACAGAGAAATGGGGTTATGTTATATTAATAATAGAGGAGCCTAAAAGACATCATTTTAATAAATGAGCAAAGTGAACAGCTCAGTAATGAAACAAACTGAAAATGTGGGCCCCCTGATAGAATACAATGAGAACAGAACATCACTTCTATGACATTCCTGCCAAAGAAACATAACCTTATCATAAGATAACATCAGACAAAGCTAAATTGGGAGACATTCTAAAAATTACTGACCTATAATCTTCAAAAGTGTCAGGGTCATGAAAGTCAAGGAAAGACCGAGGAATGGTTCCAGACTGAAGACTACTAAAGAGAGGTGGAACTAAATGCAATACTTTATTCTGGACTGGATCCTTTTGCTATCTATTGCATTAGAACATTCAGCAAAACTTGGAAAAGGTCTAAGGATTAGATGGTAACAATGTGGTAATGTTAACTTCCTGGTCTTGACTGATTGTGGTTTGGTTAGATGGGAGAATGTTTTTGCATATGAGGAAAACATGCTAAAGTATTAGGGGTAATGCAGTACCAAGTCAGCAATTTACTCTCAAACTGTTCAAATAACAAAAGTTCTTTGTACTCTTTTTGCAAGTTTTGTGTATGTTCGACATTGCTTCAGAATGAAAAATGCTTTTTTTAACAAAAATACAAAGCTAAACACATTTAAATTAGAACAGACTCTCACAGATATTTGTCATATAATGCCATTTTCCTTGGCCACAGGTATATAGCTTCATTACACAAAAATTCTTGCCAGTCTTTCCACATGACAAAAACTACTACCAAAAGCAATTGTTCATCTGTAAAAGCTTTAATTATATAACATTTGTTTATGGCCGGGTGCGGTGGCTCACGCCTGTAATCCTAGCTCTTGGGAGGCCGAGGCGGGCGGATTGCTCAAGGTCAGGAGTTCAAAACCAGCCTGAGCAAGAGCGAGACCCGTCTCTACTATAAATAGAAAGAAATTAATTGGCCAACTGATATATATATAAAAAAAAAAATTAGCCGGGCATGGTGGCGCATGCCTGTAGTCCCAGCTACCCGGGAGGCTGAGGCAGAAGGATCGCTCGAGCCCAGGAGTTTGAGGTTGCTGTAGCTAGGCTGACGCCACGGCACTCACTCTAGCCTGGACAACAAAGCGAGACTCTGTCTCAAAAAAAAAAAAAAAAAAAAAAAATATATATATATATATATAACATTTGTTTTTATGTGAAGGAGGACAATCCAAAATACGGAATGAGGTCATTCATCTATCAAATGTTTATTGAGTGATGACACACATCAAGCACTGTGGTGGGTACTCATATTCTCTCTTTGGTGGTCACGGTGATGTACTGCTCAGATTCCCGCTGCAGGACTGACGGTCTTATTTCCCCAGCTGCTAGGAATGCTGTGGCCAAGACAGCTGTCAGTCCCTTTCAGAGATTGCCTCAGTTGAAGACAGTTGCCTTGCCTAAAGTGGCAGTCCCTTTCTGGGGTGGTCTGCATCCAATTGCTGGTCAATGTGGGGATATAAAAGCCTAGCCTTCTTTTCCTTTTTTATTTCAGCATATTATGGTGGAGGCCTAGCCTTCTTGCTCCAATTCAAGGCATCTTCCAAGCGTCATCCCATCTTCAGAATAATCCTGAAAGCTAAGGCTTTCCTGGAGAATGTATCACAGATCTGCTTCTCTTTCTGCCAGCCCTGTCCTTTCCTTGCCTTTCCTTTCATAGGTGATGACCCCCCAGAGTCCCTCTATTCAATCTTCCACCTGCTAATCTCCAGCTCAGGGTCTTCTGTGTCTCCATGAAGTCAACCTCTGCCATCTTGCTCCCTGATTTCTCTCTCTGGAGCCAAGAAGAGCCATTATTTTTCAACTTTTTTACTATTAAACAAAGCCATAATTTATAGCATTAAAACTTCATGAACTTCCTTTTGCCTGCTCCACTTTCTGCCTCTTGATCAACTAGCATGAAATGAGTCTAAGAGAGTGGGGACAGAAAGAGCCCAAGTGGAAGCCAGAGTCTGCCTTGGGAAGGCAAGATTAGGAATGTTGGTCAAGTTTGTCTTTGCTGCCACCTTCACTTTCTTTGCTATTTTCTACCTCTTTCAACCCCTGCTCCTAGTGATCCCTGTGTCCCATGTATTCATATCGCATGGCTCCTCCTTTCTCAAAAGAGTAACTCATCCTCAGTGAGGATGAGTTAGGACTTGGCTTAGTCAGTTCCAGGAGCTATAAGAGAATACGATAGACTGGGCAGCTCAAGGTGCTGGCAGATCTGGTGTGTAGAGAGGCCCCACTTCCTGGTTTGCAGATGGCCATCTTCTCCTTGTATCGTCCTGTGACAGAGAGAGGAGAGATGAAAGGAAGGGGGGCAGGGGACAGCAGGCTCTCATGTCTCTTCTAATAAAGGTGTTAATCCCATTCATGAGAGTTTCACACTTGTGACCTAATTATCCCCCAAAGGTCCCACCTCCTAATACCATGACATTAGGATTTCAACATATGAATTTTGTGTGGAACACATTCAGTCCATAACAGGACTTATGTGTCATTCTTCTTAAAGAGTTTGCAGTAGAAAGAAACTGTTTTTTTAAGGCTTACTCAGACCACTCCCAGAGAATGGTGGAAGGAAGATAATGAATCTGTTGACATTAGCAAGATAGATGTTTTTGGTACCCTACTGAATCATCCATGTAGGCAATTGTCTTCTCCATTTACACATCAATTGAAGTTCTCTTATAATAAGTCCTTGGGGAAATATCTGGTGAAGCTAGTATTTGGAACCATTCCTATTAGAAAAATTGCTATAAATTCTTTACCCCAGGCATTAGCAGACTAAATCTTTTTTTTTTTCCAGAAACAGAGTGAGGTCTAATTCTTAGTGACATAAATTAGCTCTATTTCATTTGTTAACATCTATTTTTAGCAGACCATGGAGAACACAAATCAATATTTAGGTTAAGAAAACTATAATCTATCTTTAGAGATGTGAGATTTAAATTTCTGCCTAATTAGGTAGTATCAGATATCACTAAATATTATTTTTAATAATATAAATTAAATTATTTATTATTATGTATTATTTTTATTATTATAACTTAAATTATTTAATAATATAAATAAAATATTTATTAATATTATTGTTGCTATTTATTAATATTTATAATATAATAAAATATAAAACAAATATAAATAAATTTATTTTTAATAATATAAATATTATTTTTAAACATTTTCAAGTTATAGAATGTGATAGGCTGCTTCTGTTTCAAGTCATATAAATGTCATATGCTATCAGTATTACAAAACAAACACCCTTATTTACATTTTTTTCTTCTACTGAAAGAAAATATTATTTAAATGTTGCAACTTAATGCTTCAAGATCTTGTCTAAATAGAAAGATTAAGTTTGTTGGTTTGTGTTTTCCTAATTCATAATTAGGAAAGTTTCCTAATTCCTCCCTTCTATTTTGAAAGTTGGCCTTTTATCAGTCATTTTTCAGGCTTTCCTTGTTTTTTGACAAGATGTCAAAGTGAATGGCTCCACCACGGTAAGCAGCATGCCGTGACCAGGACATGAGTTTCGTCAAATCATAGACGTCAGAGATCAATGGTGTAATACTTTGTTGTAGTTTAAAATATGAATTAGCCTTGGCCATTTCATTTTAAAGGTTATATCCATGGTTCTATTTAAGAATTGGGGTGATTTGACTCTCATTGTGTGAGATCTCCAATTTTTATAATCCCTGGTATCAGATTAATTTTCATATTCTAAGACAGTTCTAAAGGAAGGAACTACATTTTTTTTCCTCTGTTAATGATTTATGCTTGTGTTGCTCCCATTAGTTTAAAGAAAATGTCGAAGACTCAGGGTGGGTGGAAACTCTTTAGAGAAAAATCTTCAACAGACACATGAAAGAAATAAAAGAAAACAAGCTATCTTATCATTTGGTAAAGCAAAGTGACTTTACCAACATTTCTGTTAATGGAAATTAAGATTTAGATGTGACTTTCCTGTTCTCTACTAGTGAATAGAAATGTAGAAAGATTATAAAGTTACCTGACGGCAAAACTTTTATTTTCCACTCTCTTTTAAAAGTCACTCTATTTTCATAATTTCCACCCTGTTTTCATAATCACTGCCTCTTGGCTCTAACCCCTTTCTTAATCCTCTCTTGAATTCTGATCCTTTCTGTATGAATTCTTTTAGCATATATATTCTGTGTCCAGTGACACATGTTTTCCTACCTTGTAATCTCCTGAAATCCACTTTTGCAAAGTGATTCATTCAGATAAAGACAACTAGAAAGTACAGATTAATTTTGTGCTGTACATGTGACTAAATTGCCCGTCATAAAATTGTGCCAGATTATACTCCCATAGGAGTGTATACTCCCATAGGAGTGAAACAGTTACCCTGTTTTCATACCTTTACCAAGATTGAATTTTACAATTTTCCACAATCTTTGGTGAATGACAGAATTAAAGAAAACACACACTTTATTTTTCCTAATTAAAAATTACTTATTGGATTTTCTTAATATGTAAATCAATAATGTTCATTACAGAAAAATAGCATGTAAAGGATTTTTATAAGTAGCCATCACACAAAGATCAACAGATAGATACTCAGCATTAACACATTCTTTATATGTATAGACATTCTCTGTTATGCCTTTACTTTTGATGTCATGCCTACATTTGATATATTTTTATCTATATTTTCTTCTAATGATTTTAAGAATTTGTTTAATTTTTTTTTTTTTTTTTTTTTTTTTTTTGAGTCAGAGTCTCGCTTTGTTGCCCAGGCTAGAGTGAGTGCCGTGGCGTCAGCTTAGCTCACAGCAACCTCAAACTCCTGGGCTCCAGTGATCCTTCTGCCTCAGCCTCCCGGGTAGCTGGGACTACAGGCATGCGCCACCATGCCCGGCTAATTTTTTTATATATATATCAGTTGGCCAATTAATTTCTTTCTATTTATAGTAGAGACGGGGTCTCGCTCTTGCTCAGGCTGGTTTTGAACTCCTGACCTTGAGCAATCCGCCCGCCTCGGCCTCCCAAGAGCTAGGATTACAGGCGTGAGCCACAGCGCCCGGCCAATTTTTTAATTTTTTTTTTTTTTTGAGACAAAGTTTTGCTCTGTCTTGTGGGCTGGGGTGCCATGGTGTTAGCCTAGCTCACAGCAATCTTAAACTGGGCTCAAGCGATCCTCCTGCCTCAGCCTCCCGAGTAGCTGGGACTACAGTAGCATGCCAGTGAGCCTGGCTAATTTTTTCTATTTGTAGTAGAGATGGAGTCTTGCTCTTGTTCAGGCTGGTCTCAAACTCCTGACCTCAAGTGATCCTCCCACCTTGGTCTCCCAGAGTGCTAGGATTACAGGCGTGAGCCAACTCACCTGGCAGAATTTTTTAAATTTTTAATTGTGGGAAAATACACTAATATAAAATTCACCATCTTTACCATTTTTAAGTATACAGTACAGTAGTGTTAAGGATATTCATATTCCCATGCAACCAATCCCCACAACTTCTGTCTTACAAAACCAAAAGGCTATATCCCTTAAATAACAATTCCTCATTCCCTCCTCTCCCAACTCCTGACAACCACCCTTGTACTTTGTTTCTATGAATTTGACTACTATAGATATCTCATATATAAGCAGAATTGTACAATATTTGTCTTATTGTGACTGGCTTATTTCACATAGCATAATGTCCTCAAGATTCATTCATGTTGTAGCATGTCATAATTTCTTTTGTTTTTAAGGCTGAATAATATTCCATTATATGTATATACCACATTTTGTTTATCCATTCATCAATGGACACTTGAGTTGTTTCCCCCTTTTAATAATTGTGAAATAATTCAATTGGGAACATGGGTATACAAATATCTATTCCAGACTCTACTTTCAATTCTTTTAGATACATTCCTGGAAATGGAATTGCTGGAGCATATTGTAGTTCTATTTTTAATTTTGGGGGGAACCATCATACTGTTTCCAGAGTGGCTACAGCATTTTATATTCCCACCAACAGTATACGAGTTTTCCAGTTTCTCCACATCCTTACCAACACTTGCTATTTTCTCTTTTTGTTTTTATAGTAGCCATCCTGATGGGTGTGAGGTGATAATTTAAATTTCTTCTCCCTCTCTTCCTCTTTCCATATCTTGGGTCTGCTCCTCTATAACTTTTAGCTTTATGATTTAAGGTCTGCCATCCATATAAGACTGGAAACATGGCCTGTGATGGATCCAAACTGAGCCTCCTAGCTTAGCAACCAAACAGAAAAGGAAGTGCTCAGTCCTAGCCCCATTTGGAAAATGTCTAGGAAGGACACTGATTGACATAAACTAACTCATGCACCCTTTGAACCAATCATGATGGCCAACGGGGTATGATATGATTAACCCTTCTTGAGTCATATGCATATCTTTTCTGGGATGGGGGTTATATCTGTAACAAAATGGCACATCCCATTCAGAGCAAGGGGAGGACGGATATTTCCCCACAGAAGGGGTGACATAAGTAAGACAAATGTTGCCATTTGGAGAATCGTTGTGAGCTGGGTAGTCAACCCAATGTTATGTCTACTACACATAGTAACCGTAATGCTTGTGTCTATTACACATTTGAAGCATGGATAGAGTTTTTCATTTTCTCACTGTCTTATTTTTCTCCTCTTTTCCATAAGAGATGTGAAAGAGAAGCAGACTACTCTGCTGAATGATTTCCTTCACCCCAAGCTGCCTATCTTCTTTCAGGCCCATTGTCCAAAAACAAGACCTAGAATTTGATGAGAGGTATATGCTAATTTTAAGACAACTTCTAACTAGAAACTGTGTATTCACCTGTAGCATTTCAAAATTCATATATTTATACTCTTGTTCATGTATTTTTCAATTCTGTCTTCTCTGAGAAGGTCAAATATTACATACCATCTGTTTCAGTGAACAGAAGAGTACATTTTCTTATTTACAGAGCTTTATGTAACTAAGAAAATAATACTCTGTGTTTTGTAAGTATCATGCTTTAAAACCCTTATGGTAGGAAACCAAATTATATAGTTTATTATTAAATGAAATAGAGATTCACCCACTGATATTGCCATATAAAAGTTATATTTAAATGTAATGCCTTAATATATTTGACTTCCTTAAAAATTAATGAAACAAAATTTAATTTATGATGAGAAAATTTCCATTATCTTCCTCACCACTAATATAATTTTAAAAATAATTTGATGTTAACATTTTCTATGGATCAGAAATAAATTTCTTTCTTTTAAAATGCATAAAATTATTTAACTCCTGATTCTGAAACCCTAGATTTTCAAGTCACAAAATGGTGATGATTAATCTAACTTAACTTGTGGAAGAAGAGGTACAGGAAAGAACCTACTCAATGTCTCACAAAGTGTCCATAATGGAAAGGAGAATAGGCTCAGATTTTCTGAATGTCCCAATTCTGTTTTGGATTATTTTGATTAGAATTTTATTAAGAATTGTGCCTCATCTAAATATTAAGCAAAATCAGCATGAGATTTTAGATGATCAATATATTCAACTATAGGATAGCATAACAATATGCCTTCCCAGATAAAGGAAAAAGAACCAAGAAACATTAAGTAGACTATTATTTAATTATAAATACATTATAGTGATCATTGAAATCATAAATTTCATAACTTCCATATGCTTTGCTTAAGATACCATGTTAATCACAGATCAGACCTCTGGTGAAACTGGGTTGAAATGTCTGATATGGAATAAAAGAGTTAACTATAATTAGTGATAGGGTGAACTTTGAGCATTTTTTGTTATTGAATATATGTTCACTATGTTTATCAAGCAATCCTTCCAAAGTACTGGATTTACAGGTATAAGCCACCATGCCCAGCTTGCCCCACTTCTTAACACTGTCCGTCAACTTGAAGGTTAGGATCTCAACATACAGATAAATTCTGGGAGTACATAAACATTTACACTATAGCAAAGTATAACTGAAAAAATTTAAGTGCCTCATCAGACTGTTAATGATAAATAAAGGAATACGACTCATTTATAACCTCTTAGCACTAATGTTAATACTAAAATAAATCACAATCTACATTCCATTACACCATTATTGTGACAACACTACTATGTACATCCTGAATCTGTGTACATGATGGGCAATATCATCCTTGCTAATATGCATACAATGACTTCTATCCATTACCTGACTCATATCACATCCATCCAAATAGCAAAGATAAAAAGAGTTCATAACATACTCTGTTGGAAAGAATTGGGGAAATAAACACTCTTATCCTTGTAAGTATAAATTGGTACAAGCACTTTGGAAGGCAATTTGGCAATGTTTATCAAAAATTTAAAAGCACACACACATGTGCTTTTAGGAATTCCACTTCTGGAAATTTATTCTGTAGATACACTTGCATATCTGTGAAATGATGTATCTGTTAGAATACATATTAGCCAAAAATTGTAAACAAACTAGCCATTGATAGGGAACCGTGATGATAAATTTTATGTGTCAACTTGATTAGACCATGGTGCCCAGACATTTGGTCTGATGTTTTGGTGAGGGTGTTTTTGGATGATGTTTAACATTTAAATTGGTGGACTCTGAGTAAAGTAGATTGTCCTCCATACCATGAGTGGACCTCATCCAATCTGTTGAAGAACTGAATAAAACAAAGAAAGACTGACCTTCCTCAAACATGAAGGAATTCTGACAGCAGATGATGGCCTTCAGACTTGAACTGCAACATTATAATTCCCTGGGTCTCCAACCTGCCAGCCCACCCAGCAGATTTGTATTTGCCAGCCTTCATAGTTGTGTGAGCCAATTCTTTAAAATAAATCTTTTATATATATAATCTATATCTATCTATCTATATATATATATACACACACACACATGTTCATTGATTCTGTTTCTCTGGAGAACCCTAATACAGGCACTGATTAAATGAGTTGTGGTATAATCATTCAATGGAATATTATGCAAACATCAAAAGGAATTTCGTATGTCTATGACATTAATATAGAATACTGTCCCAGAGGTATTCTTTAATAAAAAACCTCAGTGTAGAACACGTGTACAGTGGTACAGTGATACGTAATTTCTACACGTTTATTAGCTTCTTTGCATATTGAACATCTCTGGAAAGACACAAGAAGCTGGTAACAGTGTTAGTGCCATGGAATAAAGGTGGATGCCTAACAGCAGGAAAGAAAAAGAGATATATTTTTCACCTGATGTCACTTTTTACCTTTCAGCTATCAAAAGTGCTTGCATTGACCATTGAAAAAATAATTGTTTTTAACATTATATTCTTATTTTAGTTTTAGCCAAATCTATTTTTCATTGCCTATTCTCTATTTTGTAGTTTTAGAGAGGGCTGAGTGAGAGAAAATAGTGTTTTAGATCATTTTAGAAATAAAATGTTTATCTGAATCCAAATTATGTTGGTATGTGTTATGGTATGTAATAATTTTTATATTCTGCATTTGAAACAGCCTTCTAGATTATTTTAATTTATCAAATTGGTATGTACATTAATTATAATATAACTATATAATGCAAATTTATGTTTTCTATGCAATTACATATTTGTAATGTAAAATTGAGGCATTAAAATATAAACAACAGTTACATTATATGCTTTCACAAGCTCTTAGTATGTTTATTTAATTTTTCTTAATTATTACTGTAA
Source organism: Microcebus murinus (assembly GCF_040939455.1). Taxonomy (NCBI): domain Eukaryota; kingdom Metazoa; phylum Chordata; class Mammalia; order Primates; family Cheirogaleidae; genus Microcebus; species Microcebus murinus. Next base: position 55,570,772 of record NC_134111.1, read on the forward strand.
ATGCAAGATTTCTTTTAGTTCTTTTGTCTTTAAAAATGTTTAAAAGGACTTTTAAGATTATCATTCTAAACCCAGTAATACTTGCTAGAGAGAACCATCACGATGAAATCCATCAAAACATGCTGCTGTGTTCTTCCCACACACAAGCGATACCTGTCATCTCTCCAGTGCCGTATTACTATAATTCAGTCAAGTCGGTTGTGGATCATAAAAGTTTTATTTTCTATTTAACATAAGAGATATTGAATTTTAATCTATTGAAGAACAATTCATTCTGAAAAAGAAATTCCCAGTCATCTCTTAGATACCCAAAGTAACTTGCTTTTAAAAATGTGTCTCCAAAGTACACTTCTAAAGGCGACCGTGAGCCAGGCGCAGTGGTGTGTGTCTGTAGTCCCAGCTACTCGGGAGGCTGAGATGGCAGGATTGTTTGAACCCAGGTGCCCAGTTAAATTGATGTGCCACTCTTAGACTGCTCATCTGGACAATCTTATTTGCCACAACAAGGGAGGGAAGGTAGGAAGATGGGACAGGTAACATGGCATGTTATGATTCATCAGGATTTGAGACACCATTATTTAATTTTAAATATTCCTAGAGAAAAAAAATTACCTAGCACTTTTACTATCCTTTCTAGCCTCTCTTTAAATTTCTTTGTTAATAACCACTATACTATTTGTTTATTGTCCCATTTTATGATAGGAGATTAGCACCAGCTGTTAATGTTAAGAACCAAAATGTCTACTCCTTTTGTTGAGTGGGTGTTTATTTGTTGCCCATCCAGCATCCATTTCTCCTCTTCCCTTGGAACAGCTCTTAGATTTCCTTTTGGGGCATGCGCCTCATGTTGTCTGAAAGGTATTTACCTCACTGCCAACTACGGATGTGGGCTCAATTGGCCCACGCCAGTCAATATAACTCCATCCCTTTGGCATTCTGTTTGGTTTAGGGAGAGTGATGTGTATGTTCATTGCCATGTAATAATTTTGTAACTAACAACTTTATTGTATTCTCTTATTGTTTGTAATAGTTCATTTTGGGGGGATTTTCCAAATATTAAATCATCTGCAAATCATAATTGTATCCTCTTTTAACCCTTTATTTCTGTATTTAGCCATTAATAGTACCTCTAGAACAGTGTCAAATAATCATCAGTGTTTAACCTCTAGAACATTCTTTACTTGTTCCTGACTTTGATGAGGATTCTTCTAAGTATTATCCATTCAGCATAGTGCTAGCCTTCAGGTTTAGCTTACTATAAAATATCTTATCATATCAAGGAAGTTTACTTCTATTCCCACTGTTTTGCTAAGAGGTTTATTTGCTTAAATCAATAGTAAATATTGAATGTAATCAGATGCTTTTTGGCATATACAGAAATTATATTATGATTTTTTCCTTAGAACCTATTAATGTAATGAATTACTCTATTTTAGATTTCCTAGTATTGAATTATCCTTGCATTTTTAAAATAAATCTTCCTTGGTTGGGTATATTATATTAATACTTTTACTGTGCTTTTGAATTCTGCATACAATTTTTTTTAAAGAATCTTTGCATCCATAAGTCATAAGTGAGATTGGTTTGTGTGGCTTTTCAATGCAGTTATTGAGGTTCATTAAAATAATTTAGAAAGTTTTATTCTTTTAATATGCTGTGACACACTTTAATAGCATTGGAATTGTCTGTTCCCTGTGAATTTTCTATGAAACTTCTGATGCATTTTGTCAAGAGAAGGGGAAGGAGGTTTAGGTTTTCATTACTTTATTTCTTCTGTAGTAGTTGGTCCATTTGGATTTTCTGTCTCTCGTGGAGTCAGTTTTGGCAAATTATATTTACCTAGTTATTACCAAATTATATTTACCTAGTTTATATTTACCTAAATAATATCCTGAATAAGGCAGTCCTTGTGTTAAAACAGAGACTATAACTTCTTTTCAAGGTCCATTCATCTGTTCATCCCTGTTTTCAATTTTATTCTCACAGGCAATAAAGTTACTATGACAGGAGTAAGCAGAGCCTCGTGACTCTTTTGACTACTTATGCATAAATGATTATTTCTCCCTTATCATTTCTCATTTTATGGATTTGTGCTTTCTCTATTTTTTTGTTGTTAAGGTCACTTAGTATATATGTTATGTTGTTACTGTGTTCTTAAAAAATAGCTCCTGTATATATTTATTAGTTTTATTCTTTTTATGTTTTCTAAATTATTCATTTCTGATTTATCTCTAATCAGATTTATCTCTTAATCTCTTCTTTTCTTTAACTTAGATTAACCGTGGTTTGTTTTCTAATTTATTAATTCATATTTTTTCTTTCTTTTTTGTTAACAGAAGTATTTCACAGCTATAACATTACCCCTGAGCATGACTTTAGTATCTCATTGGTTCTGATATAATTTTTCATGGCTGTTATTTCCTATACAGTCTGCAATTTTAGTTTGAATTTTACGTATTACTAATGAGTTAAGAGAGCTCCTACTTGGGGGGCGGGTATATACATACATAGTGAGTGAGATGTGCACCATCTGGGGGATGGTCATGATGGAGACTCAGACTTTTGGGGGGGAGGGGGGGAAATGGGCATTTATTGAAACCTTAAAATCTGTACCCCCATAATATGCCAAAATAAAAAAAATAATTAAAAAAAAAAAAAAAAAAGAGAGCTCCTACTTTTTCAATTTCAAGTAGTAGTGGTAGAGGCCTTGTGTCATCTGGTTTTGCTATTAACTTTGACTCTCACTGCATTGGGATCAGAGTTGTCCACCCTTTTCTTTCTGCAAATTATTGAGATTTTCTTTATGGCTTAATAAATTTTTACAAATGTCCTATAGACACTTGAAGATATATTCTCTGTTTTAAAAAATATTTATTTAAATTTAAACAGTTTATTGCTTTAACAATAAGGGCTATCTCATTCAAGATATTATTTAGGTGTATTATAATTTTACTTATTTTTTGCTTTCTTGACCTATTGTAGACTGGAGTGTCCTACCACTAATGTGTTTCTATTTCTTATTACATCATCTGCTATTTTTTCTTTATAAATGTTAATGGTATTTTATTTGATACATAGATATAAATGATTCATATTTTCCTAGTGAATTGTACATTTGAACATTATAAAGATTAGTTATTTTTTCATTTAATAGTTTTGGTCTGAATCCAACCTGGTCTGGTATAAGATCACAATACATGCTTTCTTTTTGTTTGCATATCCCTTATTTACTTTGGTCCATTCCTTTAGTTTCAACCATACAGAATTACTTTGTTTTAGGCATATCTTTGGGATTTAGCACTGAATTTTATTCTGGTCTGTAAACAATCTAAATATACTTCTTTTTTAATAAGTGAGTTTATTTATGTATTTATTTTAAGACAGTCTCTTTCTGTTGCCCCTGCTAGAGTGCAGTGGCTTCATCATAGTTCACTGCATCCTCCATCTCCTGGGATCAAGAGATCCTCCTACCTCAGCCTCCAAGGTACCTGGGACTATGGGCACACGCCACCACTTCCAGCTAATTTATTTTATTTTACTTTTTTCTTAGTAGAGACAGGATCTCACTCTTGCTCATGCTGGTCTTGAACTCCTTAGCTCAAGGGATCCTCCCGCCTCAGCCTCCCAAGTAGCTAGGATTATAGGTGTAAGCCACTATACCCAGCTACTTTCTTTATCTTTTTAAATGATTCTTTTTATCTTTGAAGTTCAGGAAAGATAAGTTTAAAAGTTCAGTTTATTTTTATTTTTTCTCTAGCTTTATTGAGATGTACTTGACAAATAAAAACTATGTATAATTAAAGTGTATAACTCGAAAATTTGATAAACCACAATCAAGCTACTTAACATGTTCTTCACCTCATATGGTTACCATTTTTTTTCCTATGGTGAGAACATTTAAAATAGACCCTTGTCCCAAATTTCAAGTGTACAGTAAAGTGTTGTTATTATAGTCATTTTTTTGTACTTTACGGCTCCAGAATTTATTTATCTTGAATAAATGAAACCTTGTATCCTTTGACCAACACCTTCTTATTTCACCATTTCACCATCCTCTCAGCAACTGGCAACCACCATTCTACTCTCTGCTTCTATGAGCTTGGCTATTCTATATTCCACTTGTAAGTGGGATCATGTAGTATTTGTCATTCTATATCTGACTTATATATTGGATTTGGCCACATGGAAGTCACTAAGACAAACCTATGGTTCTTAATTAGATCAGTCTGTTAGACCGTAGGGCAGAAACCAGATTAAAGAGGCCTATAGAAGGGATAGGAATGGAGAAGCTAATTCATAGGAAGCTAATTAATAAATTTAGCTGTGAAAGGGAAAAGAGAAGTGTATAGTAGCTGGAGAGATCATGATGAGATCAAGGGAGGCTTTTTAGAATGATCAACCCCAGAGCATGTTTGTGTTCTGTTGGAAATGATCCCAGAAAGGGGGAGAGGCTCATAATACAATGGAGGGAAGAGTTAGCTCAAGAAGCAAAGTTCCTGGGATAGCCAGAGGGACTGGGATCCTGAACACATTTTGTGCATGGCATTGAACTCTGATAAAAGGGGGATCCATCTGTTGTAATTGGAGGTGAGAAAGAGAAGATAAAATAAGATGCAGGTAGGTTTGTAGATGGGTGAAGAGGAAAGCAAGAAGTTCTTGTTTGATGGCTTCTATTTTCTCAACAAGGAATGAAGTAAGATAGTCGGCTGAGAATTTTGGAGTGATGTAGGGTAGCAGATCTGAGGATGGAGAAGAAAATATGATATGGTATTTTTGAGAGCAAAAAGGAATGCTACAGGAAGAGTAGTATGATTACTGTGTTGTACGAAGGGCACTTTGGAGGACTAAGATGCCAAAGGTAGGTTGAAGTCAATGTGTAATTTTCTCCATCAATGTTTAGCTGCTCAGATGCAGAGCAAGAGAAAGTGGGGTAGCTGAGTTTTTACAGGGTTAGGGTTTAGCCAATTAGAGAGAGGAGAGCAGTGTAGGAATTGAGGAAATTTTATAGGAGAAATTATATAAGTGGCCCCTAAAATATAAATTGGACAAAAGGGAATATGAAGAGCAAGAGGCCATTAAGGGCTAGTGAGAAAGTGGTGGGATGAATGGAATTACTAGTTTTGTTACTGTGTTGGTCTTATTGGCAAGGCATCCTTCTGGAAGTTAGGGGCACATTTATGTTGTTCTTGTCTTAATCAACTCTGCTTATCTCCCGGTGACACTTAGACTTGTGTAAACTGAACTTTGTAGTTTTCAATTCACCATAAGCCTAAATAGTTTTGCTGAAGTCTACCTATAATTAAAGGTAGAGAACTGGAAGTAAATCTTCCAGTATACTGGAAGTATACCTGGAAGTATATGAATCTTCAAAATAGGTTATAAGAAATGCTATGTCACAGATAAGGGCAAGGAGGACTTCAAAATTGTGTGAGTGTGTAATTATTGATTTCATTATTTAAGAAGAGAAAAAATGTTATTTTGCTTCTTATACCGAATCAATTCTGGGTTCCTTCACCAAGAGCAATCTGCTTCTGGAGCAGATTTGTGTCTGACTATAATCCTGTGGCTTATCCAATGAACAGGAGATCAAGAAGTTAATAGCAACAAAAATATGGCTAGTGAGGGCATTTCCTCAAAAAATTTGATTTACCAGACAGAAATCTTTGGAAAAAAAGAATGAATTAATCAAATCACCTATCTGCAGTCTATGACATAGGGGATCCTCAAGGTAACATAAGCTAAAATAAATAAAATAATGTGGCCAGGTAGCAGTAAATATTGGTCTATCTACTTTCTAAGATTTTTTAAATATTTTATATGTGCTTTATTCATAGGTCAAATTTTCATAAAGACTTTTCATCTGATTTCTTTTTGCCATAGCAAGAACACTTTCCAGTATCATTTGCCATTTCTTCACTATGTACAATTTTACTATGTAATTAAGCAAAATGATAGGTAGGCAACTATAAAAGACATGTACTGGGTTCTGATATTAATTTATAATTATTTCTCACTAAGGAACTGGCAAAATCTCATAGCCAGACGTGGCTACTAAGGCAGTAACATTTGTTTCAGCCTTGATCTCTCTTTTTCCTAATTCTGCTGAGTCCCTCTTCTGCCTTTCCCCTACATTGCTGTGCACTGAGACCCCAGTTCATACATCTGGAAATGTATTCCTACTCTCTGTTTGTGCACCTTAACATCCACTTTAAGCATAGATTTTTTTTTCCCCTTTTCATTAATTGTTACATAGGTGTGGCTTCCTTCCAAAATGTTGAGAATGTCTTAGTTCTTGCCACGTGCTAAAAAATAAAAAAATAAAAAGTGTTCCTTTCTATCAGCTTTTATCTCACTCCTGTCTGAGCCCTTAGTGTTTTACTCAAGACTGCAGTAACAGGAAAAACATTTTAAATTCTGTCCCTTTTCAATGGTGAGAATATCTTCTGAATCAGAGTTGCCTATGGAATATGAGTCTATTTAGTATTTAAATGTGGCTAGTGTGACTATGGATCTTAATTTTAAATTTTATTGAATTTTAATTAATATTGACTAAAATTTAAATAGTCACACATGACTAGTGGCTACTATATTGATCGGTACAGTTCTAAATTGTATTCCACTTTAAAAGTAGATCCTGACTGGGCACAAAAGAAGAAGATTATTATATTTTGTTCATAATAATATTAAATGTCCTCCCCGGCTGCAGTAAGGGAATTTCCCTAAAAACTATTTCAAACGAACTCTCATTGGGCTACACTGACGCTGTGCATCATGCATATCGTTCTGTGGTCAGTGTGTTCTTATGGGAGGTTGGTAACAGATGAGTTCATTTCCCTGTATTTGGAGAAGGGAGAAAGGTCTCCTCTGAGTTCTTCAGCTGTGGAGAGAGTTGATCACTTAAATTTATCTATTTGTTTATCAATCAACAAAATCTTCACAATTAGCTTTGTAAGAGATTTTTCCTTCTAATTGAAAACAGAGTTTCCATGAGAGGTTCCAAAGGAATCTACGAATATGCATCTGGGAATTTGATTTTCATTCACAGGACTGGACAAAATGGATGATTAAATTATTCCTGGGAAGCTAGAAAAATGAGAGGATAGCCGGAGACACCAAGCCAAGAGAGAGGCAGGGAACCCTTAGAGAAAGAAAACCATGTGAGCTACCTGAGAAATTATAAACTGTGGGTGTTAAAATGCAGCTCATTAACTCAGGACCAGAAACCTTACTTTGGAAATGAGGCTGGCTGTTTTTAAGTTATTTATATTTTTCTCTAGTTATTTCCATTTACTTTGCTCTTACTGTTTAGTGAAGATACTTTGAAAATGTCAGCACATGTCAGCTCTGCTAAGTGGAATCAAAGAAAAGAACTTTGTGTTTAGGCCAAAATTCCTGAGAGTCAGGTGTGGATGAGTCAAGAGGTTTGAAATGAGAAAACCCAAGGGAGGCGAGTGTCACTGAGACAGCTCCAGGACCTTTCCCTATCTCTCAACACTTAATTCTGGACCTCTTCTTTAATAAAAGTTTGGAGGGTGTAGTATATTGTTTTACTCATCCACATACATTTAGTTTTTAGATGTCAAAGGCACATCAGTTTCTTAAAAAGAAACTGATCTCCATCTGTTTAAATTGTAAATTAGATTTGGAAAAAATAGAATCTATGTTTTATTCTATTTTATTACTTTTAGCAATTTCTTCTCTGTATCCTATGTAGAAGAATTTGACCACCACTGTTTAATCACTATTTAATCACTGTTTAATCACTGTATTGTGAACCACAGTACAGATTCAAGCTAATGGCATAATAATTACCCTTAGGTCACTTTCTAAATCCTATCCTGCCTGGGCTGGGAAATTCCCAGATTTATAAAGCATTTCCTCCTTCCCCAGGTGTAGCAGTTGATCCGGAATAGGATTAAAGGTGGGGTGGGGCAGCACCAAAATGGAGTACCCCCACTTACCTTCTTCCCAGGTGGAGCAATTGCTCGAAACAGCACCAAAGCAGAGCACCCTAGAAGACCTGGCAATCCTAACTACCTCTCTAACATTAACATCTTCAAAACAAAATAAAAGCAATAGCTTATTTTTTTTCTGGAAATTGCTGTACAATGACACTCTACAAAAAAGACACCTGCACTCGAATGTTTGTAGCAGCACAATTCATAATTGCAAGGCTGTGGAAACAGCCCAAGTGCCCATCAGTCCAAGAATGGATTAATAAAATGTGGTATATGTATACCATGGAGTACTATTCAGCTCTAAGAAACAATGGTGATATAGCACATCTTATATTTTCCTGGTTAGAGCTGGAACCCATACTACTAAGTGAAGTTTCCCAAGAATGGAAAAACAAGCACCACATATACTCACCAGCAAATTGGTATTAACTGAACAGCACCTAAGTGGTCACATAGGTACTACAGTAATAGGGTATTGGGCAGGTGGGAGGGGGGAGAGGGGCGGGTATATACATACATAATGAGTGAGATGTGCACCATCTGGGGGATGGTCATGCTGGAGACTCAGACTTGTGGGGGGAGTGGGGGGAAATGGGCATTTATTGAAACCTTAAAATCTGTACCCCCATAATATGCCGAAATAAAAAAAAATGCTAAAAAAAAAAGAGTGGTTTGAATATTTTCTATGGATCTATAATGATGGAGTGGAGTTTAATAATAAGGTAGATAGACTGAGAGTTACAGTAACTTTAACTTATTTTTCTTTCCAGGGAATGTTAAAGTGGTGAATTTAAGTGCAGAGCAGACCATCCTTGTACCAGGCAAGGGGATCTTTGCTCTAGGCCCTGTGTTTTAAAGGTCCTTTCCAGCCCTCCTCCAGCCATGCACCCCCCTCCAGGCAAGAGATGTGCAGGTGTCACGCCCACTCAGAGCCTTCGTCCCTCCTCTAACCACACTCTGGATACATGGGCCCCTGGTGCTAGGGGCAGCTGTTTGAGAAAAGTATAGACAGAGCTGAGATGTAGGACTGGATTGCGTGAGCATGAAGACCCTCCCCTCCCAGGATGGGTTAGAGCTGGAATTTGGGGAGAGAAGAGGCAACCAACACAAGCTAGATCCAAGGCCATCTCCTCCTGCATGGCCAAATCATCTGGTCAGAACTACAAGGAGTTTAAAAATTCTGGGTTCCTTCCAGGTCATTATGAAGATACAGTTGTCAGGGTTAAAGGTGAGAACATATTTTATTGAACAGTTATTTGTTTGATTTAAAACTTTTGAATATTTATGCATATGGTATGTGGGCTTTTGTTTGTATTCCTGCTGGTGTCTCCAGGGTAATGTAGCCTAGAGCAGGGAATGGGAAAGTGCTTGAGGCCAAGGGAATAGAGTCCTGGAACTTCCATTAATCAGTGTGACCATGGACAAATCACATTTCAGCACCTCAGTTTCCTCTTATATCAAATGAAAATCTTACCTGTATATCTCACAAAGAGGCCATGTGATTAAATGACACAATGAATTTGAAATGTTATATCTAATTAATGCCACATATAATTTGTATAGCACCAAATATTGCTGCTGCTCTTGGTATTATCCATATACCTTAAACTAGAACATAACCTGCTTTCAATACTGCATAACAGGTAAGACATACTTAAATCTCATGAACTATTTTGATATTATAACACAATCTTAAGTCTTATTAACCTGAGCATATTTTGACATTAGCTTTGAGAGTGTAAGCCAAGGGCAATAATTGCTTTAGAATGTTGTTTAATCCAGTGTTCCCCAACCACTTTTAGTGCAAAGACTCACAATACTGAAAAAAAAAAAAGTGTGGACCCATTCAGAGGTATCTATTGGTTGAGAAAAAACATAATAAGCCAAATCTACCATCAATTTAGTCATACTTTTAAATGAATACTCTATTAATCATAACAGCATCCACTTACATTTGAAAAGGCATAGGTCCACTTATGTGTGAGATAGTGATTCTGTTTACAGACAGTACCTTATGTGCCTATGGATTCTCATGCTGTGGACTAACGACTCCAAGGCCTCCCAGTGATTTTCAGTAGACAGGTTGATTTAAGGTATTTGTGATGGGCACAAAATTATCACTGAATAAATGATTAATTGAAAAAAAGATAGAAAACTCATATAAATACAACTGATACCACAGGAATACAAAGTATCCTAAGAGCTACTACGAACAATTATATACCAACAAATTGGATAATCTAGAAAATAATGGATACATTTCTAGACACATACAACCTACCAAAATTGAATCATGAAGAGACAGAAAATTGAATCAATAATGAAAATCTTTTTTTTTTTTTTTTTTTTTTTTTGAGACAGAGTCTCACTTTGTTGTCCAGGCTAGAGTGAGTGCCGTGGCGTCAGCCTAGCTCACAGCAACCTCAAACTCCTGGGCTTGAGTGATCCTTCTGCCTCAGCCTCCCGAGTAGCTGGGACTACAGGCATGCGCTACCATGCCCGGCTAATTTTTTATATATATATCAGTTGGCCAATTAATTTCTTTCTATTTATAGTAGAGACGGGGTCTCGCTCTTGCTCAGGCTGGTTTTGAACTCCTGACCTTGAGCAATCCACCCGCCTCGGCCTCCCAAGAGCTAGGATTACAGGCGTGAGCCACAGCGCCCGGCCATGAAAATCTTTTGATTAAAGAAAAGCCCAGGACCTGAAGGCTTCATTGCTGAATTCTAACAAACATTTAAAGATCTATTAACAATCCTTCTCAAAATCTTCCAAAAGACAAAAGATTGAAGAAGAGGGAATATTTCCAAACTTACTTTATGAGGGCAGCATCATACTGATGCCAAAGCCAATCAAGGACACCATATGAAAAGAAAATCACAGGCTAATGAACATAGATGTAAAAATCCTCAACAACATACTAGCAAACTGAATTCAACAGCACATTATAAGGATCATTAACCACAATCAAGTAGATTTATTGCAGAGATGCAAGAATGGTTCAGCACATTTAAATCTATAAATGTGATATACCACATTAACAGTATGGAAGATAAAAACCCTAATATGTATCCTAAAAGCACAGGCAACATGGTCATCTCAGTAGATGCAGAAAAAGTATTTGACAAAATTCAACATTCTTTCATAATAAAAACACTCAACAAAGTAGGTATAGAAGGAATGTATCCCAACACAGCAAAGGACTTATATGATAAATTCATAGCTAACATCTTAATCAATGATGAAAAGTTGAGGGCTTTTCCTCGAAGATCTGGAACAAGACAAGGATGCCCACTCTTGCCACTTCTATTCAACATAGTACTGGAGGTCCTAGCCAGGGCAATTAGGCAATAGATAGGGATAATCTTATATATAGAAAACCTTAAAGACACCTCCATAAAACTGTTAGAACTAATAAACAAATTCAATAAAATTGCAGGATACAAAACAAATATACAAAAATCAGTAGAGTTTCTGTAAGCTAGCAATGAACTATTCAAAAAAGAAAACAATCCCATTTATAATAGCTACAAAAAAATAAAATACTCAGGAATAAATTTAACCAAAGAGGTGAAAGACAGGTACACTGAAACATATAAAACAGTGATGAAAGAAATTGAAGATGACACAAATAAATGGAAAGATATCTCATGTTTGTGGATTGGAAGAATTAATATTATCAAAATTTTGGAGATGTGGATCAAGATGGTGGACGAGAAACACCACCAGACAGAGTGTCTCTGCAGAAAAGACAGATTCTAGCAGAAATTAGAAAAAAGAAGCAAGAAGACAAGCATACAGCAGACAAGGGCCGGAAGGAGGGGTACCTGAGACCCCGGGAGACTCCATGGGAGGAGGCTGCAGAGGAGAACTGGAAGCTGAGACCGCAGGAGCAGCTCAGAGACCAGTGGGAAGGGTAGGTGGATAAGTCACCTTTACCCTCCCCTGCATCTGGGACTGCTGGTGGGCTCCCCAGCGGGTGGAGAGACCTGCAGACACCAGCCCAGAGACGGCAGCTGCCAGCGAGCAGTAAGCCTGTAGTGGACGCGGCACCAGGCTTCCAACTCCCTTGGGGCACCTCCGTGTGCACAGACCCGAGCCATGCGGCAGACGCCATATTGCCTCCTTCTCGCCTCCGCCGACACTACCCGAGGCTGCCCAAAGAGACAATACAGCCACCAGCCAGAGGCACCTCCAGGGAACGGGACCTTCCCTTTTGGGACCCTACAGCTGACTAAGGGGAACTCAGACTGTGAGCTCCCTACCCGCCAGCCCTCCCAGGTGCTGCCGGCACGGTGATCTCAGGAGAACAGGGCAGCCCCTGAGACTGAGAGACATAGACCCAGCTTGGGCTCCCTGTGGGTGAATTGGGACCAGCACTCCTCTCCCTGGTGGGGATACAGTTTGAACTCTGGGACCCAGAGGTCAGACCTGTAGACCAGATCCCATGCACAGAGGTCTCGCATTGCCCGGGGCACAGAAGGGATATATGTGAACAGCCTACTGAGGTCTGTGTGCCTTCGGGGGCAGATCAGCGTCCTAGAGGGCAACCCTCCTCCCAAAAGGAGGCTGTACAACCAGCCCAGGTGGTGTTCCTGTGCAGGGAACCTCCCCGCCTAGGCGAAGAGTTTATGAAGAAGTCCCCAAAGGCAATCACAGCAGCAACAAAAATAAATAAATGGGACATGATCAAACCTAAAAGCTTCTGCACAGCCAAAGAAATAGTCATGAAAGTAAACAGACAACCTACAGAATGGGAGAAAAGTTTTGCATCCTACGCATCCGATAAGGGGCTGATAACTAGAGTATACTTAGAACTCACGAAAATCAGCAAGAAAAAATCAAATAACCCCATTAAAAAGTGGGCAAAGGACTTGAACAGAAACTTTTCTAAAGAAGACAGAAGAATGGCCAACAAACATGTGAAAAAATGCTCAACATCTCTAATCATCAGGGAAATGCAAATCAAAACCACAGTGAGATATCACTTAACTCCAGTGAGAATGGCCTTTATCAAAAAATCTCCAAACAATAAATGCTGGCGTGGTTGCGGAGAGAGAGGAACACTCCTACACTGCTGGTGGGACTGCAAACTAGTTCAACCTCTGTGGAAAGCAATATGGAGATACCTTAAAGTGATACAAGTGAATCTACCATTTGATCCAGCAATCCCATTGCTGGGCATCTACCCAAAAGATCCAATGACACTCTACAAAAAAGACACCTGCACTTGAATGTTTATAGCAGCACAATTCATAATTGCAAGGCTGTGGAAACAGCTCAAGTGCCCATCAGTCCAAGAATGGATTAATAAAATGTGATATATGTATACCACGGAGTACTATTCAGCTCTAAGAAACAACGGTGATATAGCACATCTTATATTTTCCTGGTTAGAGCTGGAACCCATACTACTAAGTGAAGTTTCCCAAGAATGGAAAAACAAGCACCACATATACTCACCAGCAAATTGGTATTAACTGAGCAGCACCTAATTGGACACATAGGTACTACAGTAATAGGGTATTGGGGAGGGGGGAGGGGGGCGAGTATATACATACATAATGAGTGAGATGTGCACCATCTGGGGGATGGTCATGCTGGAGACTCAGACTTGTGGGGGGAGGGGGGAATGGGCATTTATTGAGACCTTGAAATCTATACCCCCATAATATGCCAAAATAAAATTAAAAAAAAGAAATGCAAAAAAAAAAATCTGTAAAAATCACCAAACAAACAAACAAAAATATCCATCCTATCCAAAGCAATCTACAGATTCAATACAATCCCTTTCAAAATCCAATGATATTTTTCACATAAATAAAAAAAAAACAATCCTAAAATTTGTATGGAACACAAAAGACCCTGAATAGCCAAAGGAATCTTGAGCAAAAAGAACAAAGTTGAAGGCATTTAGCTACCTGATTTCAAAATATACAAAGCTAGTGGACATGTCAGCATGCTACTGGCATAAAAATGGACACATAAACCAATGGAACATAATAAAGAACCCAGAAATAAATCCACACTTTTATGGTCAATTGATTATTGACAAAGCTGTGAATGGAGAAAGAACATTCTCTTCAATAAATGGTGTTGGGACAACAGGATATCCACATGCAGAAGAATGAAATTAGACCCTTATCTCACACTGCACACAAAAATCAACTCAAAATGAATTAAAGATGTATATGTAAGAACTGAAACTGTAAAACTACTAGAAGAAAACATAGGGGTAAAGGTCCATGAAATCATTTGGTCAATGATTTTTAAATATGTACCCTAAAAGCACCAGCAACAAAAGCAAAAATAGACAAATGGGATTACATCAAACTAAAAAGCTTCTACACAGCTAAAGTAATCAACAGAGTGAAGGGACAATCTATGGAATGGGAGAAAATATTTGCAAACCATATATCTGATATGGGGTTAATATCCAAAACATATAAGGAACTTAAACAATAGCAAGAAAATAAATAACATGATTAAAAATGGGCAACAGAGCTGAATAGACATTTATCAAAAGAAGACATACAAATGGACAAAAGGTATATGAAAAAATGCTCAACATCACTAATCATCAGAGAAATGTAAATCAAAACTACAATTAGATATTATCTCTCATCTGTTAGAATGGCTATTATCAAACAGACAAAAGATAAAAAATGTTGATGAGGATGTGGAGAAAAGGGAAGTCTTGTGCACTGTTGGTAGAAATGTAAATTAGTACAGCCATCGTGGAAAATGGTATGGAGTTTCCTCAAAAAATTAAAAATAGAACTACATATGACCCAGCAATCCCACAACTGGGTATATGTCCAAAGGAAATAAAATCAGTACATCAAAGAGATCTATGCACTCCCATGTTTATTGCAGCACTATTCACAATAGCCAAGATAATGGAATCCACCTTAGTGTCCGTCAAGGGTTGAATGGATAAAGAAAATGTAGTATATATACAATGGAATGTTATTCAGCCTTAAAAAAGAAGGAAATCCTATCATTTGCGACAACATGGATGAATCTGGAGGATGTTAGGTTAAATGCAATAAGCCAGTCACAGAAAGATAAATACCACATGATCTCACTTAATGTGGATTCTAAAAAAGTTGAACTCATGGAAGTAGAGAGAAGAACGATGGTTACTAGGGGCTGATGATGAAAGTTTGGGGAGATGTTGGTCAAAGAATACTAAATTTCATTTATATAGGAGGCATAAGTTCAAGAGATCTATTGTACAACATGGTGACTATAGTTAATGATGTATTATGTTCTTGAAAATTGCTAAAAAGAGTAGATTTTAAGTGTTCTCACCATAAAAAATAAGTATGTGAGGTAATGCATATGTTAATTAGCTTGATTTAGCCACTCTACAATGTATACATATTTCAAAATAACATGTACATAAGTATATATAATTTTTATTTGTCATTTAAAAATAAATTTAAGAAATGATGAATAGAGTTAACCTACTGTGTATTAATCACCCACCATATACTGTGCAAGGGTTTAGACAAAGAGTTGACCTCACGAAGCTTACAATCAAGTAGAAGGAACAAGGAAAGTCTAAAACTACCAACAGGAACAGCTGGGTGTAGGAGACGCGCAGGAGGCAGTTCTGTGGGGGTTAACGGTTGCATTCAAACCTGGCAGGGATCAGAAAAAGCTTCATGAAGATCATGACACTGGTGTTTCATCTTCAAGGAAGGATGGGCTTTTGGAAGGCAGAGATAACCCACCTAACATTTGTCCAGAGCCTTCCATATACGAGGTACTTTACTTGTTCCTACTGTAACCACTCTCAAACAATAGTACTAGGTTTTGGAAGTTTTTTCCAAGTCTTTTAAAAAGGAAGAACCTGGAGCTTAGACAGAAGTTCCGAAACATGTTCAAAGTCAAACAATTGTGAAAGGTTCATACTAGGTTTAGACTCTCAGCCTTTCTGAGGGCTTTCGCCTCCCTTAATATCTTTGTCCATCAAGAAGGTTGGGTTCTTGTTCCCTCAACCCCTCTGTAAGGGAAAGAGGCCTGTGTGAGCAGAACTGATATAATGGCAAGGAAAGTTTATGGATCTAGTCCCCCAAAAGGACCTGTGGGCTGAATAAATTTGTTCTGGGTCTTAGTTTGCTTACATGAAGTTCTGCTTTTCAGATTAGACCCTGAGATATGAAGCAGTGGTTTCCACTTTGCTAATTTTATTCAACAATTTTGGGGAAAAACTTCATTTTGAATTTTTATATTCCTAAGGGGTTTGCCATGTGCATGCCCAAACATTCCACTTTTCTGTGTGGACTAGTACTATGTGTAAGTGAGAGTGTGTGTGCATTTTATAAAAGCCCAGAGAATGAAGCACTGTTGTTTGTTGGGCAGACAATGGTAGCAGCACTTATAACGGTCACTGTCAGGTATTAGGATCTTTGCCAGTGATTAGCATTCCTGCTAGCTGTAGGCAGGAGGGCCCTACGTTTCCTTCCCATGACCTTACCGATGAGTGAACAGTACAGTGAAAATAAGTCTCAACATAACTCATGCGAACACTTATCAGCACGATCCAATCCATGAGAATGAAAATCCAATTGGCTCTACTTTAAAAATGCATGCCAAATCCTACCACTTCTTCTTTCTTTTTTTTTTTTTTTTTGAAAAGAGATTTTTCTTTTTTTCCAAAAATTGCACTGAATTAAAGCAAAGCTCTAGTTGATGCAGGTGTGTTGTGTATGTTGTGTAGGCGTTAGCAGTACTGCCCTCATTTGGTGCTCATTGGACAGTGGCCCCACCCCAAGAAAAGGATGGTTAAATTCTACCACTTTTTATTACCCCCGCTGTACCACCTGGTTCTGATCCACCTTTATCGCTAATCAGGATGACAGCCATGGTTGCCTCCTTGCTTTCAGCTTTGCCCACCTTGAGGCTGTTTTCAACACAGCAGAGTTGCTCTTGTAAAACCTGAGTCAAATAACTTCACTCCTCTGCATGGACTCTTGTGATGGATCACCTACTCACTCAGAGTAAAAGTCAAAGCCCTCACTATGCCCACAGGCCCTCCGTGATCCAGCCCCCATTACCTCACTCCCCCAGAACCTCTGTTTCAGGGGCTCTGGCCTCTTTGCCCCTCCCAGAATACCACACGCTCACTCCACCTACTTTGTGAGGGCTGGTCTCTTTGATTGGAATGGGAAACTCCCATTCTTGTGTATCTGCCTCACTCCCTCATCTCTTCCAAGTCTTTGTTCAAGTGTCTTCTTCTCCGTGAGGCCCGGATTGGCCACATCATTTAATATTGCAACTTGGTAACCCTCCTTCCTCTTAACATGCTCAACTTTTAAAAAAATTTTCCATATCACTATGATATATAATATACTAATTTTAATAAGCTAAGTTTCTAATATACTGTGTAATTTACACGTCTGTTAGGTCTATTGTTTATTGTCTATCTTCCTCTGCTAGAACGTAAGCTCCATGGGGGCATGGTCTTTGTTTTGCTTGCTCGTAATATCTCAAGCACCTAGAATAATGCCTAATACATAGCAGGCACTCAAAAAGTATTTATTGAATTAAATAAATGAAACAGGTACCTACCCCGTCCTGTAACGGGTTAACCTGTCTGAATAAGCTCAACAAAATCCTAATCCCCTATCCTTTTAGGCACTTTCATAAACACTCTGGATGAAAGTTTCACTCTGAAGTGGATACAACAATATTCTTCTCTGGGCTGGATCAGTAAGTCTTCTGGGCAGATTATGAGACTGTGGCAATAAAGGCTATTGGACTAAATGGAGCTCAGACTTCTGGATGCTTACCCAGGAGTTCTTGATGGCAATATTCTTGGTAAGAAAAGTTCAACAATATATGTGATTTTTAGGGAGTATCATATCAGGTGAGGGAGAGATGGATGTGCATATCCAAAGGCAGCACCAAATCTGACAAGTAGTCTGCAGGTAAGGTGAGATCAAGGCCTCTCACCCCTCAAAGCACTAAGGAATATTACATCCTTCCTTCAAGAAATCATTGTTTTAAAGGGTTTGCCATTTGCGTTCCTTTGGTATGGTAAAAATGGCAAATCTTTTAAAAAATCTACTTTTAGAAAAGCAAATTACAAAGGGAATGCTCACCCTTATGTTCAAATTTATAACAAAATAGGAAACTCAGATAGGATGCTCCCATAGCTGGTCAGGTTTTCCAACCAAGTTTTCATCTATTGTTTTCCAATCAAACAGCTAAAATGATGTCTCAACAAAAATAAAATAAGTCATTATTAATTTTGATGATATGAAAGTGATTCTCCAAAGTAGGTTAATTTAGTAATAATAAAAATACTTCCAACGCTGACATTCTCAGTGAACAAATACAAAGCAAAACTCTGAATATTTTTGCTGCTTGAATAAAGCACAGGTAAAGTACCTCCTCAGAGTCTCTCTGCCTCACATCTCTCCAGGTTTCTGAGCTCTTTGCTCTGCCCCAGTGTTGGCCTCCTGAAGCAGAATGAGCCTCAGCTTCTGGGAGACAGGTTTCCATCAGGGAAACAGGACCTTTATGAGTGTGTTGAATAAGGAATTTATTACAGGAGATAGATCTTCACATTTGTGGGAGAAGCCGGAGAGGTAAAAGTCTGAAAAGCAGGGAAGGATCAGAGACCAGCCCTGGTTCAGGCAAATCATCCAAGCTTGCAGGGGAATCTGAACACTAGGCACTTCCAGCTGCTGCAGTGAGACCGCCCAAGGCTGGTGCAGAAATCTGCAGAAGGTGGTTGGGTCTTTGTGACCTCTGCCTCTGGGAGTCTCTGTGAAGGGTCTGTTAGCTAGGCCTGTGGTCAGTCATTCATCGGAGGGGAATGCAGAGCAGGAAAGAGTGAGAACAAACAGGAACTCTCTTGCATCTCATCTCATTGGTTAGAAGTGGCATTTGTCTCCTGCCACCTCTAGCCAATGACGACTTTCAGAATGTAATGGCTGCTGCTTAACTTTTCCTTCCTAAGCTTAGGCAGCTTCAATTTTGTCCATCTGGACAAATATAGACGTACAGCATCCAGGGAGGGGGATCTGAGGAAACATTCGTTTCTAGCATAACCAATGTGTCTTTGGGACAACCCAACACAAGTACCATACCTTGGCTGCAGAACATGGGATTTGTTTCTCTGGAACCTGCCAAAGAGGTCAGATGATTCATTCTGGAAGCGGGGGATTCACAACCAGTAGGGTAAATTTTGACCCACAGGAGAAGGGAGGTAGCTTGCAGGTAAATTTCTTCCTTGGTCCTGTCTTTGATAGACTATTCTAAGGCACTGTCTTCCATAGAGCCTGTCCACAGACTCTTTATATGGCCAAGCAATTGGCTGTGTCTTTTCAGGTTTATGAAGCACGGGCCGGGCTGGTAACACATCACCATGTATTTGTTTCCTATTCTTCCCTGTCTCACTTCCCCTTTTCTCCATTGTTGATGGCCTGGGTTTGCATCTTTCAACGAAGCATTAGCACTCGGGCCTTCCTAAGAAAACTCAGCTAAAATAGTATCCACTAAAAAAACTGCAATGAAAATGAACTGTGAGTTGGAGGAACTGATGGTGGGGACTAGGATTCGCATGAGGCTCAGTTCATTTGTATGTGGTGGAATTATAGCATGAATAGTATTTTAAAAACATCGTTATTTTTCTTTACCGAAAAAGCCCATGAACAAGTATTTCTCTGAGACAAAAGGGATGGATCAGGAGAGCAGAGATCCTTTTAGTCAACATGTGACTTGTGCCTTAAACTCTCAGCGAGAAATCACAATTAATGAAAACATTGCTCTCTGGCACTTTTCTGAGCAATAACCCTGCCATGGCTCAAAATGCAGTGAAAAGCCTGTTATTCATATTTACATATCTGTGCCAGTCTGAGTGTTCAAAATATTATGATGTGCAGAGTAAAGAAACTGCCTTGATCTGTAGCTCTGCACATTTAGCTCTCTTTAATCCACCCGTTTCTCAAGGTAGATCGGTGTAGTTCCATTACATCTTACTTGATCGTTAATCAATGAGACAGGTAGGAGACTTCCCCCGCTACTGGTGTTTAAAACCATTTGTATTTATTTATTTTATTATTTATTTATTTATTCTTGACACAGAGTCTTGCTCTGTTGCCTGGGCTAGAGTGCCATGGGGTCAGTCTAGCTTATAGTAACTTTAAACTCCTGAGGCTCAAGCAATCCTCCTGCCTCAGCCTCCCAGGTAGCTGGGACTACAGGCACACACCATGATGCTAGCTAATTTTTCTATTTTTAGTAGAGACAGGGTCTTGCTCTTGCTCAGGCTGGCCTCGAACTCCAGACCTCAAGTTATCCTCCCACTTCAACCTCCCAGAGTGCTAGGATTACCATCATGAGCCACCACTCCCGGCCTAAAACCATTTTTAAAAGTAATAACACACACAGATTATGGAATAGAGTGAAAAGTGTGCAAATATTCTTGAAATGAAATATGAGATTTAGATTGTGGTAGTTCCCTCCTCTTCACCCACAGTTTATGGGTCTGTGCTATAGGGGTTCAGTGAAAAATTTTGAGAATTACTTCTTCAGGTGAAAGTCTCTGTATGCTGTGTGTACTCTCTCTCGTTTCCTTTCACACTTTTGTATATTTTTAATATATGGGGTTTGGCTTTTTTTTTTTCTTTAAGTGAGAAAGCAGTTTTAGTAGCGTTTCTGTCAATGGAACGCGGATGGAGGGAGGAGTCAAAAGGTGGTGGCTCCGATCAAGTGAGGGTCAGTGTGGCAACTGTTCCCTGAGGAGCCTGTCTTCATAGGGAAGGAGTTATGATGAAACCCGGTAAGTCACAGGGTCCAGCATCTATTATTGTATGACACGACAATATGAGGACGTTGCTAGTCAGAATGGAAGAAGCTAATTCAAAGGTGGGATTGGAGATTCCAGAGAAACTGCACGTGGAAATGAATGCATATAGTTGACTGTGTTTCATAGTAAGTCAGGATTTTATCAGTGCAGGGAACAGTGAAATGCCATCACAGTTGCCTCAGTGGGTAGCAATATCTTTAATTTTTGGAGGCACTCCTCTCCCCACTCATCCAATCCAGACCCCCTAGAGAGCCCACAAAGCAGCCCAGCAGGGTTCTGTAATAGTTCCTATTATGCCCAATGTTCTCTGGATTTTTTTTCGCCTGAAGATGGTGATGACAGAAATGTCTTGAAATACTGATATTTCCTCAGTCACCTGTTTACAGAAGAAACGTCTTTCAAATGTTTAAATTGCTCTCTCCCGTCCAGTAAATTTGCCTTTAAATTAATCTGCTCTGGGACACAGGCCGGGAATGATTTTAAGCATGGAAGGGTTTAAAACAGTGAGAAGGGTTGACGTGAGGTGGGACTGATTTGCTCAGTTTTGACAGGGGCTTGAAGCAACTGGCCCTTCCTTTCACAGAACCCAAGAGTTTCTCTGGGCCTGAGAAGTTTCTACTCCCGAGTGACAGGGACGGAGAGCTGACACACACAGTCCTGTAGATTTATTGAATGATGGCCCCCAAAGGGCGCCCAGGGACAGGGGCTTGGCAGCGCGGAGGAGAGGCCGCCAGGCAGCAGTTCCCTTGGAATTCTGCTCTCCTATCTCGGAGCTGAGCTCTGGAGCCATCGGGGCCACCCCTTTGGAGCCCGGCTGGCCCACCTCCGCCGGATTGCGCGAGCGGGGGCGCCCCTAGGGCGCTCAGGCCCGCGGATGCCCTGTCAGGGTTTCCACGGAGGGTGATCTCCGGACACCAGGGCTTCCCACGGGGCGAGCCCACGCTGGGGGACCCCGCGTGACTGGGGCGCAGTGCGCCGGGTCCTCGCTCGTCGGGCGGCGCAGGGAGGGGCGCGCGGCAAGGTGGGTGCGCAGCCCGCGCGCGGGTCGCCGGCCACTGCGCTCCAGCCCGGCGGACGAGCAGGAGCCGGGGGCGGGGAGCCGGGAGCGCCGCCCCGCCAGCGCGCCCCGCCCGTGGGAGAGGAGGGGCTGCGGCGCGGCGGCCCACTGGAGGCGCAGCACGGCGGCCGCCACGGCTGTCGGTGCCGGAGACCGCGGCTCGGTGCAGGCGGCGCCCGCGCCTCCGCTCCTCCGCCAGCCGCGCGCCCGTCCGCCCGCGCCGCCGGCTCCCGCCGCCCGCTTCCCGCCGCAGCCACCGCAGCAGCTCCGGCGCCGCTGCTCGCCCTCTAGGTAGGTGTCCTGGCTGCGGAGGGGATGCCGGGGCGGGCACAGCGGAGCCCGCACCGCCGCCCGGGGGCTTTGTGCGCGTCCGGTGGGCCGAGGACCCGGAGGGACGCGCGGGTGGGCAGCCGCAGCTTCGGGCCCCGCAGGCACCGCCGGCCCCCTGGGGGCTCCCTGGGCCGGATAGCCGGGCGGCCGGGAAGGGGGCGGCCGCGGCAGTCGGTTCCCGCGGCCGGGTGGGAGGGGGCGTCTGTGTCGCGGATCTCGCTCGCCGCCCTCCCTCCCCTCGTTGCCTGGGAATTCCGGCCGCCGGGCGCTCGCGCCCGCATTCCCCAGCGCCGCCGGCGCCCCTGCTCCCCGCAGGCTGGCTGGGGATGGAAGCGGGGCAGGGAAGGACTGATGTAATTGTCAGCGGAAAAGCGAACCGGCGCGGGTGAGAGCGCCCGCGCCCGCGCTGGCTAACGCCTACGCCGCACCTTTCAGGGAATCCGGGGACCGGGAGGAGCGGCTGGGGAAGTTGTGCATTGGGGTTATTGTGCGCGTGCACTGCGGACTGCCCTCGCGGGGCTCCCCTGCCCGCCGCTGCTGGCGCCCCTGCAGCCCTCGTCCACACCCGCGGCCGGGGCCGAGTCTGCCTTCCGAGGTTCAGACCGGGACAGGGTTTGCATTGCAGTCAAGACGTGCTTCCCCTGCAGCGAACCGGGAGCTGCCCGCAGACCGTGTCGCCGGGGATGCTGGGGGAGGAGGGGACGGAAGACCTGGGGAGGAAGCCGGGAAGAAGTAATGACACCAGCAGATTTTTCCTTAAAGCCTCTAGCGTATATAGACGCGTCCGCAAGGCACCTTTTAAGCTGGTTTTTGAAAGTTATAGCCAGATTCTGATTTTGTGGCAGTTTTGAGATATACCTGAACGGTTGTTTAAACATAGGGACCTAAAGCTGGGGGAAAGCATTACATAATGGACATGAAGCAAATGACACGAAACTAAGTGAACCCACTGGGTCGCCAGGTTATTTCTCTCTTCCGGACACAAAGTCCTATAAGGCTTTTTCTCTATAAGAATTTCCATATTTAAATTGCTGGGCTACGTTTAGCAAATTTTATATTATTTTCAGTTATGATTATTTTCAAAATAACAATAATTTTTTGGGACTTCTTTTTTTACATTGAAAAATTTGCATGTTAATGGTAGTTATCTATATCACAGAACTGATTAGTAAGTGCAGTCTTCACAGGTAAAATTAAGAAATTTTCCATCTTAATACCATTAACTTTGTTTTCTCTTGTTTTTTTCTTTTTTTCCCCTTCTTCCATCCCCCCCCCCCCCACACACACACTTTGTTTTTTGGAAGCATTTCTACAGTTTTGGGTACTGCAGGCTCTCAATGTTGATGATATTCCTATCGAATGTTACAGCATTGCAGATACAAAGACTAATAATAAATGAAACTGAAGACCTCGCAGTAACTCTGAGAGTGAGCAGGGTTCCCAAGGTCGAAGGGAAGCTGCAGTGTAACTCCGCTATAATCGCCTACAGAGAATATGCATAGCTCTCATTGGGTTACAAAAAAGGCACTGATTGGCAGAATATTATTCTTAATATTCTTTTGCAGCTGGATTTCATATATTTTCCCCTAAAAATAATTTTTTCTCAAGGTAAAAACAAAATATTTTGAAATTAAAAACTTTCCTTTTAGAAAGCCTAAAAATTCTGTTTTGCTTGTGTTTAATAATATTTCAGTTGTTGTGATGTTGATAACTCGATTATACATTCAGTGGATGGATTACCTTTGGGGATACCTTAGTTTCAAATTATGATGATTTATCAAATGTCTCTTGGCTTATAGTATGATGTAGTTCTGTTGGTCTTGACGGGATTGCATAATATGTGAGTTTTCTAATTCCTAGATTGCTTTAATCTTATTTTAATATTACTTAAAGAAGAAGGGTAAATTCCTTCCAAGATGAAATGTTTGTGGTTGGAGGTCTGTAGTACCACTGGACATATAGAATTAGGCAAAATGCATAAGTAGATAAAAGTTTCATGTGACTTTACTCATGGAAACTATTGGACCAGAGAGAAGATTTACTTTGGAAACATAAGGTATAAATTCTCAAAAAGAGATTTTTTTTCCTGAAAAGGTTAAGTAATAATTATACTTTTAAAAAAAGTTTTAAAACAATTTTTTATGTATTATTTTATTTATTATTCTCTTGGGGGAAAAAAGGGTCTCATGCTATGCATTCACTTCTGAGACTTTTTTTTCTTTCACTCAACATTATATTTCTGAAGTTCATTCATATTTATGTAGTTGTAGTTCGTTAACTCTTACTACAGTACAGTATTCCATTATGTGTCCTATAACACAATATGTTTCTTTATTCTGCCAGTAGCCATTTGTTTCCTTTTTTTTTTAATTTAAAAAATATTGCAAACAGTGTTGCTTTGATCATCCATGTTTCCTGGGGCACATGTGCATGTGTTTTTCTTGGGTAAATACTAATGAATAAAACTGCTGGTTCATAGGGTATGTGAATATTCAACTTACTAGGTATTTACAAACTATATTCCAAAATGGTTGCACTAATTTATACGAGCCAGGAAAATAAGCAAACACATATAACATACATTTTTTGTATGCATGTATGTGTTGAAATACACATATTTTTTTAAAAAGCAAGAGAATGATGAACATAAAACTTCAGATTGCAGTTATCTATTGGGTGAACCCAGAGTATAGCATGGGGAGGAGCAAATAGGTGAAAATAAGTTATTGGTAATGACCTAGCACTGGGTTTGATGGGAAGTTCACAGATGATCACCATACAGTTGTCTCCACTTATCTGAAGGGTATATGTTCCACATCCCACAGTGGCTTCTTGAAACTGTGGATAGTACCAAACCCTATGTATACTTTTTGCCTATACATACATCGCTATAATGAAGTTTAATTTCTAAATTAGGCACAGTAAGAGATTGACAATTATAACTGATAATAAAATAGAACAATTATAACAATATACTGTAATAAAAGTTATGTAAATGTAGTCTGTCTCTCTCTTTCAAAATATTGTATTGTACTCACCTATTTTCAGACCACAGTTGACCGAGGGTA
This sequence comes from Microcebus murinus, assembly GCF_040939455.1. Taxonomy (NCBI): domain Eukaryota; kingdom Metazoa; phylum Chordata; class Mammalia; order Primates; family Cheirogaleidae; genus Microcebus; species Microcebus murinus. The sequence goes on from NC_134111.1 coordinate 55,596,011, forward strand.
ATTCAAACTGTGGATAAGGGGGGACTACTGTATTAAAAAAAAAAGAAAGAGGACCATGCCTGGACCAGTGCTGTTAATTTTAAAGGTCGATGGAAAAAGAAACTATGGACAATAGAGTTGTCACAAGACAATAGGCTTCTCTACCAAAAGACCCACAACATACTAGCTGAAGGATGAGGAAACAGTCCCTGTGTATAGGCATGAATTACCAAGAGTTCATGGAAGGGATTTGTGAGATGAGCAGGAAGTGGCCGTGCTAAGAAGAGGAAGGCTATCTTTGACTGATACAAACCAAAGTGGAGGGAACCATGGAAAATTTTCCAACTGTTTATAAAATAAGTCTGGGGAACTGATGGGTTAGGGGCAGAGGAAGAGATACAGTGCAGTGCCCCTAATTAGGAGGCAGCTGATTGAGATGAGGCTTCTCAAGTTTGGAGAAAGCTAAAGGAAAGAGTGGATTTAAAAATGCACTGGGACCAGGTGCAATGGCTCATGCCTATAATCCTAGCAATTTGGGAGGTCAAGATGGGAGGATTGGTTGAGGCCAGGAGTTTGAGACCAGCCTGAGCAAGAGCCAGACCCCATCTCTACTAAGAATAGAAATACTAGCCAGGCTTGGTGGCGGTGCCTGTAGTCCTAGCTACTCGGGAGGCTGGGACAGGAAGATTTCTTGGGACCAGGAATTTGAGGTCACAGTGAGCTATGATGATGCCACTGCTCTCTAGCCCAGGTGACACAGAGAGACCCTGTTTCAAAAAAATATCAAAAAATGAAAAAAATAAAATAAAAGTGTATTGGAGAAGAATCCAAGGTTTATGATCCTAGATAAGAAGAGGAGGAAAGAGTCAAAAATGCTTGACTATAATGCAAAGAAGTAGGGAAGTTGCTGTGAGAGCTTCTAGTGTAGTTTAGACATATCAAGTATGCAGCATTAGAAATCCAAGCTCACTATTAAAAACGTGGGCTTGGAGCTGGTGAGCAGTTAGGACATTCACATTGAAGTTGAGTGCAACCTTCTAATGATGTATATCCGCCTGAGTGTGGAAAAGTATGTGAGAGGGAAGATTACATGGACTTCATTGGTGGTATTTGTTATTTACTAATGTAAAGGAGGCAATTAATATCTGAGTTAAGACGATAAGAAGATGTTTCAGCACTGACCGTGAGGTAGAGCTTATGGAGTTGAGAGTGTGCTGAGATTAAATCACAGGGGTGGAAATCAAATCCCACTTGACAGTTTACTGGTTGTGTGTGATTTTTGGGGGGAGGAACCTCTGATCCTTATCTATTGCACATCTAAAATGAAAGTAGTGACAGCCACCTCACATGAGTGCAGAAAACAAGATATGATTAAGGGACTAGTACCTTTAGGGATAATGCTTATTTTCATCCTGTTCCCCATGGGTGTGTCAAGGCAATGGCACGTGCATTTATATTCTCTCACATGCACCCCCTTGAAAAAGATAAGTTCTGCTCATTATCATAGTGTTGCTTGTGTTCTTCTGTGAGGACAAGGAAAGACGGCCTTTCTAAGGCTAATCTAGAAGAGTATATAGCATCATTTTGATTGAATGTTATGTTATCTGGTTATTTATTTTATAAATATTGTGATAGGTTTTCAGTATTTGCTTATATTCTAAAATTTTCTTCTAACTTTGCTTATGTTTCCTGACATCTTTTCATTATCTCTAACTTTATTTTCTTACTGATTTTGCATCAGCTGGTATAGTAATTGGTGGCTGTATGGTTTTCTCCAACAGAATATAGTCTTCAATTTCCTTTCCCTGGCATAGTGATTTGGAGAACATCTTGCTGGTATTAGAGGAGCCTACAGCATCTATTATTTAGATGCATTATCTACATTCTTTGTTTCAACTACACATTTCTTACATTCCCTGAATAGATGTAAAATGTTTAATAATTTGAAATCCAGAATGGACATAGCAGCTTTGGTTAAGACATTAACCAAAATTAACTAACATTAATTTTAGGGATAATGGATATGATGTATGTCTCAGTTACTCGAATTGGTAGTTCTAACTTTTCATGAACTTTGCATCCATTCATTTGATTACTGAACCCAATCTGATGTCTTTCACAGAGAGGAGACCATTTTTTATGGGTCTAATGTGCAGGTAACATGGACACATCAAATGTCTTTCTTTTTCATACAGCCACCATCTATTGAACACCTGGCATGTGCCAAGCACCATATTAAATACTGGGTAATAAACATTATCTGCCCTCAAGGGTCTACCTAAAATAGGATCTACCAAAACCAAGTCACTATTGAATATGTATGCATGTGTGGGGGGTAGATCTGGCTTTGGTTTTAGAATTTGCATGAAGTAGCTATTTTTTCATTTGTTCCCTAAACTTTTTCCAGATTTATGTTTAGACCTCCTTGAGTTTAGAGTGCTGTAGAAAAAAAATGCAGCCCTTGCAAAGAACAGTTAGTTTAAATGCAGTTCTATTTTATTGTCTTTTTTTTTTTTTTTCAAAGCAGAGAAGGCTTTAAACAAGTCCTCTTGTCATGGAGACACTTAAATGTTATAAAATAGGAGCAAGACAGGTTAGGGTAGTGAAAGTTGGATGGGTGAATTCAGCTTTGTTAGGAATGGAATATGACTTAGTGTTGAATTGATTTTTAAAGGGAAAAGTAGAAAACAGCCCAAGATGCATTGTTATGAAAAGATCCAACTTAAATATTACAGGGAATTGAGTGTATTGGGTCATGATGGTCTTACGATGAAGTTCCTGGTGGGTTAGGTCAAGCCGTTCTCTTGTGAGTTTGTGTTCACTTACTTTGTGTATCAGTGTAGTTTTTGTATTAAAATAAATCATAATAAAAATATTCAATATCTGCAAATTATAAGGATTATGTTAATGAAGTGGTGAATTAGAGGGAACAGAAAGTCCAGTGATTCTTTCTGAGAGTTATTTGGCAGATTCCTTAAAAGTAGAAACTAATTTTTTTTTTACTGCATGAGGGAATTCCATCTGACAGGGCCAATGTCTCAGAAAATCTATAGAAGCTGACAAAAGGCAGAAGGAGGCCAAACCCAAGAAGCTTAATATCCAGAAATCCTTAAGGGATGACTGGATTAGAGAGAGCATTAAGTATACAATTTAACTCTTAAACTTAAAATAAATTCAAATAAGTATAAATAAGTTTAAGTAAATAAAAATAAGTTTCAGGAAATAAAATATTGGTAGATGGTCATTTGAATATGTTTCACCAGTATATGAGATTGAGTACTAAGAATTCATGATAAATGCCCCCCAAATTATCTTCTCCTTTAAAGATGATGGATTACCATTATCTGTTCAAGAAAAACTGTATGTCACTTTATATATATATATGAAGAAAATACCTAGACATTGGAAATACACGTATTTGTCTGATGGGCTGTTGCTTGAATGACCATTACATTTGGCTCATAAGATTTTAAGGCTGAAAGGGTCTAGAAATCCTCCATTCCAACCTCTCTCATTTTCTAGGTGGGAAAACTTAGGCCCAGAGACCTACCTAGTGAAGTGCTAGCCCTTTGTGCAGATACGGTTAGGAAAGAATGTGCCAAATAATATATTCTGTTGAGGTCACAGGAAATAGACCTCTTCCCTAAATTATGGGTAGGTGAATAAGAAAATAGGCCAATATGAAATTCTATACTGGGATTTTAAGCCTCCTTTCTGTCATTCTCTTTCTTGAGTAACTAGAATAGAAAGTATAATTTTTTTGTGTGTGTGTGTGTGTATATACAGATATATATCTATACATTTATGTATATATACACATACTTTAAATATATCTATTTAAATTTTTTTGTGTTTGCTATTTTGACACCTGTAGCTTTTCTTTTAGCTCAGTGAACTGGAAAGCATAGAGAAAAATTAAATTATCTTGTGCTAGATATTTCTATATCGTTTTTCCTTTGTCATTTTCTTTCCATATGCTAATATAGGAGAAAATCAAAGCATAAAGGAAACTGGGTGAGAAGTAGAACATTAACTGTTACTTTAGTATCTGGCATCTTATCCAGGTAGTTCTCCCTGTAGCTCTTGAGACAGACTTTTGAAAAGAGTGGAAGTAGAAGGAAGAACAACAGTATATTTTTAGTATTTTTTTCCAAAGGTCAAGCCTAAAATAAACCTGGCCTCAATTTCTAGCAATAGCTTTATTTCACATGTCCCAAACCACTGCCTAAGTTTTTTCATAACTTTAAAGACATTCCCTTGATGTTTTTTATACATAATCCAGTGTTGCCACATGTAACAAACTGTGATCAACTACAAAAATTTGCAGAATAAAGTATCTGAAAGAACATTAAAATTAAAAAAAAAAATTGTTACATGTCATTTCTGCAGATAAAGTTGAAGTCTGGTTTAATTTTAAATTATGCTAACATTTTTGCTTTCTGTTTATCCGTAGCAGCTAGACAAGCTTTTGCATATTCTCACCCCATCAGGCAAAAAATCTGAACAGTTTTTGTTGTATAATTTCCCTGGAATAGAAAAAGTAGCACAGTTTGAATGGCATGTTGATTATGAAAGGACATTAATAAAATTCTTTTTGATCTCCATAAACTTCAAATTGAAGCTAGAACTACAAAGAGAATATAATCTTGAAGGTAGGCCAAACAAATGTGGGGTTCACGTGAAACTCCATGAAGAAAGCAAGGGAGAGGATTAGAGCAAAATCCATAAGAACTTGGGATACTGGAATAGGAAGGTCAGCAAAGCAAGTGGATGGGTACTAAATCCCTGCCTGTCTTTCAGTCTCCTATCAGAAAGTGCCAACAGGGGAAATAAAAGTGTGAATCTCAAGGCTTGTGGAGATCAGATATTAGGGAAGATGTCTGTCTCTCCACTTGAAAGAAGAAAGCCCTCAAACATCTTGAGGAATACAGAGGCACAGATAAAAGATTGATAAATTAAACTCCATTTAAGAGAAGATAGCATGTGTAACACTACCACACTGGGAAGAAACTATTTACAACATCCTTAATATTGAAAGAGCCCTTATATATTGATAAGAAAAATTACTGATAATCTAATAGACAAGGGGTGAAGGAAGTTGAACAAATAATTCACAGAAAAAGAATTATGAATGGCATTTATAAACATTAAATTATACTTACCTCATGATAAGATGAATGCAATTTTAAACTCTTTAACCTATTAGATTGACAAAAACTGTGTTGTTAGTTAATGCTTCATAATGGCAAGGCTTTGGGGAAACCAACAGGCTCATGCATTGCTGGTAGGTGTACAAAATGGTATGGCATCTATGGACAGCAATTTGGTAATATCTACCAAAATTAAAATTTTACCTTCTCACCTCAGAAACTAAGAAATTTTTCTAAGATATACTTGTACTTTGCAAAATGAATTTACACATTCACTGCAGCATTGTCTCATTGCAAAAAATTTTAAAAGAACTAAATACCTATTGATATGGGATTGATTAAATAAATTAGGAGCAGAAACAAAAACTAGGTAGTTGTTAAAAAGGATGATGCCGGTCGGGTGCGGTGGTTCACGCCTGTAATCCTAGCACTATGGGAGGCCAAGGCGGGTGGATTGCTCAAGGTCAGGAGTTCGAAACCAGCCTGAGCGAGACCCCCATCTCTACCAAAAATAGAAAGAAATTAATTGACCAATTAAAAATATATATACAAAAAATTAGCCGGGCTTGGTGGCGCATGCCTGTAGTCCCAGCTACTCGGGAGGCTGAGGCAAGAGGATTGCTTGAGCCTAGGAGATTGAGGTTGCTGTGAGCTAGGCTGATGCCATGGCACTCACTCTAGCCTGGGCAACAAAGCGAGACTCTGTCTAAAAAAAAAAAAAAAAAAGGATGATACCACTTTGTATTTGCTGATATGGAATGATCTCTAAGATATTAATATAACAAGGGAACAAATAAAGTGCAGAGTAGTATATGGCTGTTTGTTTTAAATATGAATGCATAAGTGTGGTTATGCTTATAATTGCAAAGACTGTCTCTCAAAGGTTACACAGGAAACTGCTAACAGTGATTGCCTCTGGAGAAGAAAACTAAGGGGTTGAGGCGGGGATGGGAGAGACACTTATTTTCTTACTGTACACCCTTTACTACCTTTGGATTTATTTATTTATTTGAAACAGAGTCTTTCTCTGTTGCTCTGGGTAGAGTGCAGTGTTGTCATCATTGCTCACTACAACCTCAGACTCCTGGACTCAAGCAATCTTCCTGCCTCAGCCTCCCAAGTCAGGCACTTTTGAAAAATGCAGATTCCTGGACACCACACAAAATCTAAGGGTATTAATGCCATGACCTATAGAACTTAAGCAATCCTCCTGCCTCAGCCTTCTGAGTAGCTGGGGCTACAGGTGCACACCACCATGGCCGACTAATTTTTGTATTTTTCATAGGAATGGAGTCTCACTGTGTTGCTCAGACTGGATGTGCTTTTTTAAGAGTGATTATTTTATCCTTCCTTTGTCTGTCTAGAGCCCACAAAAAGGTACTGAATAGTAAGGTACAGAATAGTAAGAAGAGAAAGCAGAGGTAGCAGCTGAATAAGTTAGTGGATTATAGCTTTGGGAAGAGTAATTGTATGGTGATAAGAATCTAATAAGCAGGCTGGGCACGGTGGCTCATGCCTGTAATTCTAGCACTCCGGGAGGCTGAGGCAGGTGGATTGCTTAAGGTCAGGAGTTCAAAACCAGCTTGAGCAAGAGCGAGACCCCGTCTCTACTATAAATAGAAAGAAATTAATTGGCCAACTAAACATATATATATATATATATATATATATAACATGTATATATAATTAGTTGGGCATGGTGGCGCATGCCTGTAGTCCCAGCTACTCGGGAGGCTGAGGCAGGAGGATTGCTTGAACCCAGGAGTTTGAGGTTGCTGTGAGCTAAGTGCTAGCACTCTAAGTGACACCACGGCACTCTAGCCCGGGCAACAAAAGTGAGACTCTGTCTCAAAAAAAAACAAAAAGAATTTAATAAGCAATAATATGAATTATTATGAGTTATACTGAAGCAAAGGAAAAGTTTGGTGATCATTAGAGCTATCATGCTACAAAATATTTCCTAAAAAGAAATTAAAATAGTTTAATTATCATCATTAATACATATTTATTCAAAGTTAATAGACATAGCCTTTCATTTGGAATCGGTAAATTTTTTTTTTTTTTTTTTGATTCAGAGTCTCACTCTGTTGTCTGGGCTAGACTGCCATGGTGTCAGCCTAGCTCCAGCAACTTCAAACTCCTGGGCTCAAGCAATTCTCCTGCCTCAGCCTCCTGAGTAGCTGGGACTACAGGCATGCGCCACCATGCCGGGCTAATTTTTTCTATATATGTTTAGTTGGCCAATTAATTTCTTTCTATTTTTAGTAGAGACGGGGTCTCGATTTTGCTCAGGCTGGTTTCGAACTCCTGACCTTGAGCAATCCTCCCACCTCAGCCTCCCAAAGAGCTAGGATTATAGGTGTGAGCCACTGTGCCTAGCCAATTTTAAACTAGAAATGACACTGGCAAAATATACAAGGGGGATATATTATATCAATTTCATTCTTTTAACCTCTAGGCATGAAGTTGGGATTAAGTATGTATCCTAATAAATGAATCGAGTAAATAATATGCATAAGTTTCTCAATGGAAGTTCTGATTTTTTGTGGTTATATTCTTTTTCAAACAAGTTTACTTGGAAGCTGGGAGGAATAGGTGCAGCTTTGTAGCTGCATCACAGGAAGGTTTAGGTGTCAAAGCGGGGTGATCTGAAGAGCAAAGGTGGATAAGAGATGAATGGCGAAAGGTCAGAGAAGCTCATATCACAGAAGCGGAAGCATTGGAATGACCTTTGGAAGCTTGCCTTTGTGGAGGACATGTGGAAGTTGCCGGAAGACCTTTCTATAACTTTCCAGGGCTGCTGAAATTTCAGGATGCATTTGATCCTTGACTAGTGTATCTAATTCCTAATGGAATTTTGGGAGCGGGTTTAATCTTACATGAATGAACATTTAACTACATCTCTTTAAGAGATTCAGCAGCATATATTAATATTAAATTCTTGTGAACACAGTATTGTACTAAACCGCTTCTTTCTCCTTGTCACACATTCAAATTCTTTTTTCAGTACTTCCCTCTGAAAATAGCCAGGTATCTTGTGTCTCTTTTTGTCACGAAACACCCTTCTCAGAGAATCAGTATGTATTTGACAGGAAGAGCCCTGGAGCAGGTATCATGGATGATACTCAAGTTCTGTTTCCAACCTTCCCATTTAGCGAGCAGCCAGTCCTGTGTCATGAACCTCTCAAAGCCTGTTTCCTCATCTAATAAATGAGCGTAAAACAATGGTCCTTTGAGTGATCACATTTCATGTTAGTGTGTGAAAACGCTCACAGAAATATTAAGTCCTATGTAGATAGAACGTATAATTATTAATCATTACACTAAATTCCCATTTATCTAGAATCCACATAACCAGAAAACCAAAATAACTACATTTTTGTTTTGTAGACTTGTCCAGTGACAACTGACTTAATGCTATCCCCCTCTCCCGCCCCCCCCCCAGCAGAGCTTTAAGATTCAGAAGTGACTTGGAAATCAAATACGAATCAGAATTCTATTACATTTGGTAATTTTTCTCAAATAGTCAACAGTATGGTTCTTTGAAAATTAGATTGTTATATGTGGAAAGTCTATGTAAAAATTTCCAATTTTTGTCCAGTTTGGGGTAAAATAAGCATCACCCACCAAGGGCTGCTCATCTCTGGCTGCTTTGAAGGGTGCTGTCTCTCTCTACATGGTGGCTTTTTGTCCCCTCTCAGCCTTTGGCTATTAACAGCTGCACACCCAAGTCTCTGTCTCCCTTTGCTTCTAGCCCCTTCTCACCTCCTTATTCACAGTACCCCATGGGAGTCACTACTCTCTCCTACAGCTCGTGGCTTCCTGTCTCCTGTGCTACTGTGGTCTTCCTTAGGTGACCTCATTGTATATTTTGCCTTCCTGAGCAGAGGAGAGCTCCCTTTTTAGGACAGTCCTCTTCACTATTTCTTTATGTCTTCAAAGCTCTTTAGGTGCCCACTCTGTTAGACAGGTGGTTACTTACCTCCGAGTGCATGTCCTGCTCTGTAGCTCCTCTTTATTCTGGCATCACTAAGGAAAGAAGTGTTACCCCCAAGTGACACTTAACCCCATTAAACAAGAACCTTCCCCCACCCCCAAATTTAAATTTTTTTAAATAGAAATCTTCTAAAAATGTTTTATATATTTCACTTTTAAAATTGCTCATAAAGACCTCATAAGTAGAGAGCCCCCTAAAAAGATGTTAATGGCTCAAAACTAAGAATGTCTGTTATTATTCATGTCTATAGCACAGGTGACTCTGGGGCAGTGGAGATGGGGAGCCTAATTGCTCCTTTACCACATAACTGCAGAATTCTCCTTTGACTCTTAACTGCCTTTTTTTTCTTAAAAATCTTTTTCCCCCCTCAATTAGCCATCAAGCTTCTTCTGACACCTGTTCATGCTGCCCTTCCACACAATGAGTCTTCTCTTCTGACAAAGAAAACGTTGGCCCCCAAAATAATTTTATTTCAGACACATATTGGAGGTATCCAGTAAAGCATACTTCTTACCTTTTCTTTACCCGAAGCTATTTTTCTTTAGCTGAGGAGTTCATTTTCCAGATAGGTAAGATGATATGAAGCCTCTCTTGGTGCTAGATAAATCAGGCGTTGGACTTAGTTATTAGATTATAGGAGGGTTTATACTTGATCAGGATATTGGAAATGAATCATCATCCTGACATTCTTTAATCCTGTCATATTTCTCAGTATCATTTATTTGACAGGATATTTCTTGAGCACCTATTATGTGTCAGACTCTGTGCTCTTAAGTCAGAAAAGGTTCCTGCTCTCATGCAGCCTACATTCTAAGGAAGGGAGACAGCCAATAAAAGTACAGTGTTGAAAAAAAAAACAAAAACAAAAACAAAAAGTACAGTGTTGGTTTAGATACTATTAGGAAATGTGAGGACAATAAAAAGTGGCTGGTAGGGCAGAGAGCAGTCATTGCAGTGGCGGATGTTTAAGTTGGCTAGGGCAATAACTAAGTATCACAAATTGGGTGATTTGAAACAACCAAAATATATTCCATCACAGTTCTGGAGGCTTGAAGTCCAAAATCAAGGCAGGTCCTTCCTTGCCTCTTCCAGAGCCCTAGGCATTCCTTGGCTTTGGTAGCTTAACTCCAATCTCTGTCTCCTTCACATGGCCATCTTCCCTGAGACTCTGTGTCCGTGTGTCTCTCTCGTGTAAAGACATCGGTCATAGCGGATTAAGGGCCCACCCTACTCCAATATGACCTCATTTTATCTGATTACCTGTACAACAACCCTACTTTCAAATAAGGCAACATCCTGAGGTACTGAAGGTTAGGACTTCAATACATCTTTTTGGGGGGACGCAATTCAATCCCCAACAGTGGACTTTGAGTTGAGTGGACAGGCAAGGCCTTGTTAGGTGGAGACATTTGAGCTGAGCCTGAATGACAGGAAAGTCTGGGTACACTTCCCTTCCCAGCAGGTGCCATGCTGGGGGATGAGCCTGTTGCAGTCTAAGATATGTTTTATGCTCTTAAAAAGGACAAAAAAAAAATGTCTTGTTTGGGAAAGTGACTTTAATGGTTGAAGTCAATAGGATTTTACTCTTGAAGTCTCTTGGATATTTTTATAAAGACAGAAACAGTTTTCTTTAAAAATTAACTGTTGAGAAATCAGTCCTACCAGCAGTGGCTAATCACTTTTTAAGAATTCTGTTCATTAAAACTGCACTTTGCATTTTAATAGTGGAATTCTCCATTACTATACTTAGGTTTATTAACCTAAAATCTTTAAGTAACAATGTCTGAAAATTAAGCAGACCTTGTAATAGTAGAGATTATTTTTTAGTGGTAAGAAATTAATGCTAGCCTTTAAAAACCTAAGATCAGATATCAAATTGTGATTTTCAAAAGGATTATAACATTATTGTGGTTGTCCTCTGTGACATCAAGTGCTAAATAGCAGTCGTGTCATTTATGTTACATATTGATGAAAATTCAGTTTAAAAAATTTTTAAATCTATATGAAAGTATAAGTTTCCCAGTATAAATATTCCCAGTTAGTCAAGAATATTTCATGTTCAACTGGTAACAACTTTTAGCATTCATAAGTAGAATAAAGTAACTTAGAATATAGTAATATTTCAAGGGAAATTGATGTTATAAAATATATTAGCATATTTTATATGTGTATTTTAGCCAGAACATTAACATAGATAATACAGATATATTTGTTTACATTACAGAAAAAAATAGTACTTATGAATAACAAGCTTCTGTAAAAAGTTCTAAATATGAGTTCAAAATATTTATGTAGAATTAGATTTTTATAGTGAATGGCTATTTAGGTGGCTTTGGGTTTCAAGTACAGATGGGGGCCAAAGCTGGCTGGGCTCAAATCCTGGCTTTGTCTAGCAGTGTGACCTTGAATAAATAAGTCATTTAACCCTTCTCTGCCTTAGTAACCTCATTTGTAAAATAGGAAATATAAAAATGGTACCTAACACAGAGGATTGTTGAGAGGATAGTGAGTAATACTGTCTTAGAACAGGGCATATAGTAAATGCTATATAAGTGCTAGCAGTTATTATTTTTAGCATGTTAATTGAAAGTTAGATATATTAATGTTCATTAATTGGAAAACTTATTATGTAAAACGATGATACAGTCATAATATCTCCTATGCCTTGTTACAAATCTTAATTGGAGAGTGATAAGGAAATTGTCAACAGTATTTTCAAGGATCAGTTTTAATGTTAACAACCTCTTAAAGTATTTGATATGCTTACCCACTTAGTTGCTTATAACAATGACTATGTTCAAGAGATTTTTAGATCTTAAGGGAGAAAGATGATTAAGCTGTCGATCCTGCTCTCAAAAACCTGCCCATCCAATAGGGAAGATGAGACAATTTAGTATAATACGAAGTGTAATGAGGTGAGTGCTGCTCCAAGGATGTAATTTAGTGCAGTGCGTCCCTCTCGAGGCTGGGAAGCATCCAAAGAGGTTTTATGCCAAGAGGGCCAGGGATAGAGATTTAGGAACTGATGACGTTTTTTAGAGGACAGGAAGACTAGGAAGAGAAATCTAAGGGACAGAAAGATCAGTTAGATTAATAGGTGAAAGACTAAGAATCATGCCCTCAAGTCAAGACGGGAAAGAATTTCTAGGAAGGGAATGTACTGTTACAAATATTGCAGAAATGTCAAGGGCAGTGAGGATTGAAGAAAGATCACAGAAGATAGTCCCTCTGCATCCTCCTTGGGCCAGTGCAGTTTGGTTGGGGACTTCTTGGCTTTTCTTGACAAAATAATATGTAATGAAATTTCTTTAAGTCGAGTAGGATATAGTTTGTTGTATTGATGTGATTTGTATATAGTGATATTTCTTGGAGTTCATTTTAAAATATTCCTTTAAAAAGTACTTTTAAGACCAGCTACCATTTATTTAGTATTTTTTTATCTGCCAAACATTTTCTCAAGCATTTTAGATAATTATCCTCTGTTTTTTTTTTTTTTTTTAAGGTCTACTATTTTACTATTTGTGGGGTTTGGAGTTTCTTTGTTTATTTTGTTTTTATTAACATAAAATAATTGCACAGTGCGATGTTTTGATACATATATATATTTTGTAAAAATCAAGTTAGGGTATTTAGCATATCTGTCACCTCATACATTTATCATTTCTTTGTGGTGAGAATATTCAAAAGCCTCTCTTCTAGCTATTTTGAAATATATAGTACAATATTGTTAACCATATTCAACATACTGTGCAATAGAACACTGGAAATTATTCCTCCTATCTAACTGTAACTTTGTACCTGTTAACCAGCCTCTCCCTATCCTCCCCTTTCTCCTCCCCACTTCTGGTAGCCACTATTCTGCTCTCTATTTCTATGAGATCAACTCCTTTAGATTCCACATATGGGTGAGATCATGCAGTGTTTGTCTTTCTGTGCCTGGCTTATTTCGCTTAACATAATGTCCATCCCTGTTACTGCTAATGACGGGATTTTGTTCTTTTTTTAATGGCTGAATAATCCATTGTGCATGTAAACCACATTTTCTTTATCCATTCATCTGTTGATGGACACTTAGGTTGATTCCATATCTTGCCTATTGTGATTAGTGATGCAATAAACATGGGAGTGCAGATATCTCCTTAACATGATTTCATTTCAATCATTTCAATGATTTCATTTCCTTTGGATTTATACCCAAGAGTGGGATTGCTATATCATCTGGTAGTTCTATTCTTAATGTTTTCAAGAACCTCCATACTGCTATCCGTAATGATTATACCAGTTTACATTCCCACCAGCAGTGCATAAGAGTTCCTCTTTCATCATATCCATGCCAGTCTTTGTTAATTTTTTGATAATAGCCATTCTAAAAGATATGAAGTGATATCTCATTGTGGTTTTGATTGGCATTTCCTTGATGATTAGTGATGTTGAGCATTTTTTCATATATTTTTTGTCCATTTGTATGTCTTCTTTTGAGAAATGTCTATTCAGGTCTTTGCCCATTTTTCAATGGGATTTTTTGTTTTTTTGCTACTGAGTTGAGTTCCTTCTATATTCTAGATATTAACCTCTTGTCAGATGCATACTTTACAAATATTGTCTTCTATTCTGTAGATTGTCTTTTTACTTCATTGATTGTTTCTTTAGCTGTGCAGAAGCTTTTTAGTTTGCTGTAATCCCATTTGTCTATTTTTGCTTTTGTTACCTGTGCTTTTGTGATCTTATCCAAAAAATCCTTGCCCAGATCAATGCCAAAGCATTTGGCATAGGGGTAGAAAACATAGGGGTATGTTTTCTTCTGGTCTTACATTTCACTTTTGAATCCATTTTTGAGTTAATTTTTGTATGTAGTGAGAGATAGGGGACTAGCCTCATTCTTCTGCATGTGGATATCCAGTTTTCCCAGCACCATTTATTTATGTCCATTGTGTATTCTTGGTACCTTTGTCAAAAATCAGTTGGCTGTAAGTGCATGGATTTATTTCACATGTTCTCTGTTTCATTCCATTGGTCTATGTCTTTTTTTAATGCCACCGTGATGCTGTTTTGGTTACTATAGCTTTGTCGTATATTTTGAAATCAGATGGTATAATGTCTCCAGATTTGTTCTTTGCTCATGATTGCTTTGGCTATTTGGGGTCTTTTGTGGTTCTATATGAATTTTAGGATTTTTTTCTATTTCTGTGAGAATGCCACTGGTATTTTGATAGGGATTGCATTGAATCTGTAGATCGCTTTGGATGGTGTGGGCATTTTAACAATATTAATTCTTCCAGTCCATGAAAATCAAATATCTTTCCATTTATTTGTGTCTTTTTCAGTTTCTTTCATCATGTTTTTTATGTTTTAGTATACAGTTCTTTCACCTCCTTGGTTAATTTATTCCTAAGTACTTTATTTTTTTGTAGCTGTTATAAATGGGATTATTTTCTTGATTTCTTTTTCAGATAGTTCATTGTTAGTATATAGAAATGGTACTGATTTTTGTATGTTGATTTTGTATCCTGCAACTTTTCTCAATTTGTTTATTAGTTCTAACAGTTTTGTGGTGGAGTCTTTAGGGCTTTCTGTATATAAGATCATGTCCTCTGCAAATAGGTACAGTTAACTTCTTCCTTTCCAATTTGAATGCTTTTTATTTCTTCTATTGCCTAATTGCTCTAGCTAGGATTTCCAGGACTTAATAGAATTGGTGAATGTGGGCATCCTTCCCTTGTTTCAGATCTTAGAAGAAAAGCTCTCAACTTTTCATCATTGAGTATGATGTTAGCGGCAAGTTTGTCATATATGGCTTTTGTTGTGTTGAGGTACATTCCTTCTGTACCTTATTGGTTGAGAGTTTTTTTAAATGAAGGGATGTTGAATTTTGTCAAATGCTTTTTCTGCATCTATTGAAACGATCACATGGCTTTTGTCTTTCATTTTGGTAATGTGATTTATCACATTTATTGATTTGTATATGTTGAACCATCCTTGCATCCATGGAATGAATCCTGCTTGATCACGGTGAATGATTCTTGTAATGTGCTGTTGAATTTGGTTTGCTAGTATTTGCTGAGGATTTTTGTATCTATGTTTGTCAGGGATATTGGCCTGTAGTTTTTGTTTTGTTTTGGTTTGTTTTTTTTGAAGGCAGAGCAAGACTCTGTCTCCTGGGCTAGAGTGCAGTGGTGTCATAATAGCATAATAGCTCACTGCAACCTCAAACTCCTTGGCTTAAGTGATCCTCCTGCCTCAGCCTCTGAAGTAGCTGGGACTACAGGCACCAGCCAGGGTCTTGCTCTTGCTTAGGCTAGTCTTGAACTCCTGGCCTCAAGTGATCCATCTTGGCCTCCCGAAGTGTTAGGAGTACAGGTGTGAGCCACTGTGCCCAGCCATATTGTTTTCTTTTTTTGTCGTGTCCTTATTTAATATTGTCTTGTTCGTTCCTTTGTCTCCTCTAACCCATGCCAACCACTTATCTTTTTACTGTCTCCATAGCTAAATTTAATTTTTAAAAGATGCAGGATATTCCATTTTATGAACATACCATGTTTTATTTAATTCTGTTTGGACATTCAGGTAGTTTTTGATATTATAAATAACCTGATAAATGGCCTTGTATACAGATCTTTTTGTATAGTTCCAGTTATTCCCTAGAATTGCTAGATTAAAGGATACAAACATTTTAAGATCTTTTTTATGTATCCTTTAATAGTGTAGCCCTTCAGACATTAATTAATTAATTAATTTTTGAGATGGGTGTTGCTCTGTCACCCAGGCTAGAGTGCAGCAGTGTCATGCTAACTCACTGCACCTTGAACTCCTGGGCACAAGCAATCCTCTAGCCTCATCCTCCCGGGTAGCTAGGACTACAGGCATGCACCAACATTCCTGGCAGATTTTTAAATTGTTTGTAGAGCCAACATCCCACTGTGTTGCTCAGGCTAGTCTTGAACTCCTGGCCTCAGGCAATCCTCCTTCCTTGGCCTTCCAAAGTGCTGTTACAGGTGTGAGTCACCATATTAACTATTAACTCCTATTAACCTATTAACTCCATTTTAAAGATGAGAAAACTGAGGCATAAAGAGGTTAAGTAATTTGCCCAAAGTGGTTTCCTTATCTGTAATATAGACACACTATTATGACTTAACTCACTAGTTGTTATGTCAAGTATTCTGTGCACTTCTGGTTCATAGTAAAACTCACCAAATGTTGCTAGCATATTAGAGAGTTGTTATAGAAGTAGTATCCTCAAAGATACAACAACTAAAATGACCAAGGAGAATTTAATTAGATCTTAGTTTATAAGGTAATGGATAAATATTCAAATAGAAAGTTTCCTTCATATTCAACTTTGTCTCAGTTGGCAGTTAGTATATTGTTGGTGTTTAGTAACTAGTAGATAATGACAGTTTATACATTTTTTTACATTCTGAGAGGAAATTAAATGCATCATACATCCATTGGATGCTTTGGATTCTTAACTCAGGTGCTATGTTCCATGTGTATAAATACTATCTGGCAAATAGTAAAATATGACCCAATTATTAATCACTATTGGTGATTACAAGAAACAAGCATGAAACTCAATTTTCTTAAATCAAACGAGAGCTCCCATGTGTCGGTATCCAAAGGCAGCATTTTATTTTTAATTTTACTGTGGAAATTCTGCTTTAAACAAATAAAAATGCACAATCTTTTTCCCTCTTCATGTCCATGCCACTCAAAGCCCAACCATTACTCTTTCCACACATTTAATATTAGTTCATTTGTTTCTGGAAGAATGCTCTAGAGTATTTACTGCTAAGTGTTTTTCTGGGTCTTTTTAGAAGAAGGCAGTCTGACTTCATTGCCTAGGTTTGGAGCTAAATCCTATTTGTTCTCTCTGGTATATTGAGTCTTCAACCTTTAGCTGCCTGCGAGTCACCGCTCAGATGTCTTGGGAGCCTCCACAGGGACTGATAACCATTAAGGAGTTTTTGGGTTACCCCCCCCCGCCCCCCGTTTGTTAAATCTCCAGAACTAATGCTATTAAAGGGCTTTTCATAGAACTAGAAAGCTCTATCTATTCATCTTTTTAACTCCCACATCACATAGCCTCGTACCTAGTAGGCATTCAATAAGTGTTGTTAAATATATAATTTTTGTTAATTGATTCATATAAAATTACCCTATACATTGTTTGCCATTAGAAATGCTAATTACAGGTCTATTTAGTTTGTATTTATACGCTAATCTTTGGGAACACTGGTGAAAAAACTTGAAGCCTTTTCCCTTTAAACAAGAAAAACACATATTTGGATAAAATAGTGCTATACTTCTAGTCTCAAAATGTCCATTATAGGGTAGCTAACTAATAATTATTTCTGTTTCTCTAAGTAAGAAATATTTTTTAAAAAATTCTTTGAGAAGAATGTCTAATTATTCTTTGTGAACTGGCCAAATAATGTGAAATAATAAGGCTTAAGGGTTACATTTTTCAAAGCCAGCAATAAAGTAAAGGAAAGTTAAAACACATTTTTTTAAAGTTGGGGTGCTGGAGCTTTTTAGTTGCTTCTTTTGGTTTAAAACAGGCCATTTTTTGAATAGAAATTTTGTGAAACAAAAAAAAAAAGGAAAGAGGCCATTTGACATTTCTTTGCAAATCAATAACTTATGAGTTAAATGCAAGCAAGATTCCATTTCTTCACTTAAAACTACTCATAATTTATGATACAACTTTCTTCCTTTCTCTATTGGCATAAGTATGATGACTGTACTTGAAATAAAAGATTAGTAATTTCTTATTGAGGGTGGTGGTAGAGTGTTGTCTGGGGGTGTTCCTTGATAATTTTATGCTATTTTTCATAATTCCTTGAAATTTTCATTCTAACATAGATTTTCCTTAGGACTTCCAGAAATGCTTTAGGAATTCCAGAGAAATATTCCTAAAATTGTATGTTTTACAAGTGTGTACTAAGATATTTTTAAGAATTAATGTGAACACCTTTCTGATTTTAAGATAATTAAGAATCATGATTTGTACTCTAAGGAAAATATTGGTGGGCAGTTGGCAGTTGGTAGGCAGCTGGTTTTCATAAAATCAGCTTACAATGACTACTTGAGAGGGTAAGAATTACTGTCCTTCAAAATAATGGTTCTTTTGGGATTACTTTGAGACTATTTTGTGACAAGCAGATGCCCAAAAGTATCTGTCATCGTATTTTCTTAAGTGTGTCAATACCTATGGCTTAACTGGTGTATTAATCTTTCTAGCATTACCCAAATCACACACAGGGATCTTAGAAGTCATCTAGTCCACCTCCCACATTTTGTGGAAGTGAGGAAACTGAGGTTCTGAGAGTTGAATGAGATACCCAAGCCAGTGCCAGACTTGTACTAACCTTCATGTGCCTGGCTACTAACTGTCCTGACCTAGTCGTACATGATACACACTAATGTTGATTTGCAAATATGTATGTATACAGATGTAGAAAAAATCCTGACAAGGACCAATAGTATTCTTTTTCATCCTGAGAAATGTGTCTGATAATTAGAGCTCATGATTGTGCTTATATGTGCTTGTTACTGCAGTTATAATGCTTTTCAGACTTGACATCATCTTTAAAATCAAGTCACATAATAGGCACATATAGATATTTTGGGGAATAGCAGAATCCAGGTGGAGTTTGGGTCAGTTTTTAGTCATTAGCCCAATTTAGAACTAATTATTTCCCAGAACCGGGAAAGACCTTTCTGTGTACTCTACCCAATGCCCCTTGAATCATGAGTCTTTCCAGTCTGACAGGCGGGCGCCGACTATCCCTGTTTTTAGAGACAGAGCCTCTGTCCCCCAGGCTAGAGTGCCATGGCAAAACCCTAGCTCACAGCAATCTCAAACTCCTGGGCTCAAGTGATCCTCCTGCCTCAGCCTCCCGAGCAGCTGTAGCTGGGACTCTAAGGGATTACCACCACACCCAGCTAGTTTTTTCTATTTTTTGTAGAGACTGGGTTTCACTCTTGCTCAGGCTGCTCTTGAGCTCCTGAGCTCAAGTGATCCTCCTGCCTTGGACTCTCAGAGTGCTAGGATTACAGGCGTGAGCCACTGTTCTTGATTCTGTGAGTGCAGAAACTGTACTGTAATGGTCAATCCTTTCTGGGGGTTCTTTCTCCAACTTCCTTAATTTCCTTACACCCATGAGCAGGGCTTGACTAAATTCTTTTTGTTTCTTTATGTTTTGTTTTATTTTCCCACTGAAATTCTTGAGGGGAACTCTCTGAAGATTGCTAAAAATCTCTCTCTGTGAAGCTCTCTCCTTTCCTTTGAATTACAGCTGCTTTGGTTTTCCGGGAATCTCAACTCAGCTAGTCTGACTGGGTCCCCCTCCCTGTGCCACTGCTGGGAACTCCCCCAAGGCAGTAACCTGGTACAGTCTTTCTTAGAACTCGCCTCACTTTCCCATATCTCAGGTTTCAGTGTTTTTTTGTGGCTTCATAGTATCTTGAAAACTATTTCTTTGTATGTTTTGTCCCCTTTTTGCTTGCCTCAGACAGGAAGGTGCATTCGGTCCCTGTTCCTTCTTCTTAGCCAGAAGACACAGTCCCCCATAGGTCTGTTGAAAGTGAAGAGGCAGACAGAGGAGTGGAGTGGAGGCCTTGAGGGGCTGTGGTAAAAGTTAGCATCGCCATTCCCAGCCAATGGGAAACACGGCTTACCAACGAAAGCCCAGCTGAGATGGAAAGTGTCTCTAGCAGTGTTCAGAAGCAGTAGCCATTTTATTGACTTATTGATTGATTCTTTTTTAGCTACTGTTTATTTTATTTATTTATTCAGTGTTTACTCTGTGCCCAGGTCTTAATGTACATTATTTCTCATCCTTATGGCAGGCCCACCGGGTGTTAGTATTGTTAATCCTGTACCTCCACACCCACCTTCTCTCCACCCTCAGCCCCAGCCCTTCTCAATTTCATAGACAAGAGAATAGAAATGTCAACCAACTGCCAAGGTCCTGCAGTTTGTAAATTGTATAATCATATTTCAAACCCTGTTCCCTGTAGCTCCAAAGCCAACTGGCCCACACCGTCTTTTTCTTGCCAGGGTTGGGATTTGTGTTGCATGAGTGAGTGGGGGAATTGAGAGTGCTGGAAAGAGAGAGGCTGAAGTGACAGCTCATGGTTAAGTAGTTGGGGAAGGGAGGGAGCCAGAGGTGAAGGCTGATGGATGAGAAGCAAAAAAGCTTCAGAGGTCTTAAGGTCTCTATGGTGTTGACAAGGGTTGTAATGGCCGTAAAGAAACAAGGGAGCTTGTAGTTAGCCCTAGATGATGACAGTGAAAAGTGATGTAGGAGAAAGGAGTCCTGGCATTCTACCTGATCTAATAAATCCTGGGTCTCTAATCATAGTTCCAGATAGATGGTAGATCTGAGAAAGGTTAAGACAACAAAATTTCTATAAAAAGAAAATAAGCAAATATTTCCTAAACAAGTCTTAAAAGTAGACACCATAAAGGGAAAAAAGTGACAAATTGGACTATATTTCTATCAAAAACATTGCACAGAGAGCCAAAAAGCAAGGAATAGAGTAGGAGAAGATATTTCCAGTGTATATATCCAAATCACTTTTAGGTCAGTGACTTGCACAAATGAGAAGTTACATGTCGTCACTTACTGAAACACTAATTCATTAACAAATAGGATGGATTTGTGTATTTCCAGAATTGTTTGTCTAATCCCCTTAAGGGCATTATACCACTAAGCAGCACAGCTAAGTGTTTGATCAGTTTAATTAGAATGATCATTTGTCACACTTTAGAAGCATTTGGCTCTTAGCTATGGAAGTATCAAAGGCTGGGCAAAGAAGTATTAATTTTGCCATCTTTTAAAATTATATTTCAAACTGTTAAAATCTAGTCACGATTGAGTATGTAGCCTTCAACTATTCAAGCCTATTCAATTGCTGGTTAATCAGATTATGCCTCTAATTTTTTCCACAATTCTTTCATTAATATTTGAAGGCCATGTGATTAGGATTTATCTTATTGGCTATTTTGACAGAGTCAGCATCTAATTTTTGTCTTATATGAAGGATTCAAGTATTTTCCAGAAGGTAGAATGAAACAAAAAAAAGACCCTTCATGGGTTCTTGTATGGCTAAAAAGCTATTGCATATTATGTCAACACAAAGGAAAGTGAGAACTCAGTTATTACTGAATATCGTATGGGCAGGGATTACGAGGTATGACACAGCAATGAGACTGAGTTCATAAGTTGCATGTGATAATCAATGTCCTTACTGAGTTCGTAAGTTGCATGTGATAATCAATGTCCTTACTGTGTAGTCTTCCTCTATCTACAGTGGATCAATGGGACAAAAAGTTAGAGCATTGAACGACGAGGCCACAGTAGCATAACCTGTATACTTAGTAATATTGTGATCTAGCCTTTGGTTTTTCAAGATAAGGAAAGGGATAGAAAATCTGATTTATGTTGAATCGCTTAGCAAAGAGTTTAATTTACTTACCAAAGGCTTAATAAACTCTTTACCAACTCTCTCTCTCACAGAAGGTCTTTAAAATTATTTTATTTATTTATTTTTTATGAGAAAGTGGTATAACCGATGGGTCCCTGCTTATAAAGGGACCCTGTGTGTATGCACCTGAGTGCTAGTGTGGTGGAATGGTGTATTAGTTTCCTGTGGCCGCTACAACAAATTATCTCAAACTTAGTGGCTCAAAACAACACAGATTTATTCTTTCACAGTTCTGGTCCTTGGTGTTCCTTGGCTTGTGGCCACATGACTCACAGTCTCTGCGTCATCTTTCCATCCCCTTTCCCTCTGTGTGTGTCTTCTCCTTTTTCTGCGTCAAAATTCTCTCTGCCTCTCTCTTATAAAGATACATGCAATTGCATCTAGGGCCCACCTGGATAATCTGAGCTAAACACCTCTTCTCAGTACTCTTAACTTAATCATATAGTTTTTTGGCTGTACAAGTTAATATTCTCTCTTTGGCCATAGAAGGTGATATCCACAAGTTCAAGGGATTAGGAAGTGAACATATCTTTTTTTTGGGGGGGGCGTGCATTTTTCAGCCTACCACAGTTGGTTTTGTACACAGTTTGTGTACAAAACTGTGGTTTGGTACCAGTTGGCTGTGAGTACACCTGTGTCAGGAGACGCCTGCAGAAATAAATTTGCAAACATCTGGATGCCATGAGTGTGCAGGGGAAGTCGCCTATAAGGACCTGGGCATGTTGAGCTGGAGTTAGAGCTCTTGGGTGTGTGTGGGAAGGGGGTGGGAGATGGAGGTAGAGAGAGTATTTTGAAAGTATCTTGAGGGAGAATATCGAATGTACCAGAGATCATTCTAAAGCCAGTTAGTAAGTAACTGGTTTGAGAAAGTCTAATATAAGAGGTAATAACTTCCAGCTAATATTGAAAATATTTTTTTCTTTTCAAGTATTTGATGATAAGCAAATATTAATAAAATTATGAAAATTGAGTTTAGAGTTCTTGTTTACCAATATGATGATTAGCAAAGTTTTATTAGAAACAGAGAGCCACTCAATTGAACAGTTTCACTGTTATTGCTCAGGGTTTGGTCTTAAACTTTTGTTTTATTGTTAACACACATTTAAAAATGTGCAGGCTTTGTTTGAAGCACTTTTTACATTTAATAATTATTTTTTTACATTTATTACATTCTTTACACTTTAAAAATTCATAACAACTCTATGAGATAAATAACTATTATCCCAGTCTTACAGAGTCATCTGTAAAAAAAACCAGAGCACTGGGAAACTGAGTAACTTGCTCATGGTCATGCAGATAGTAAGTGGATTTCCGGGATTTGAACTCAGAGTTCATACTCTTAACTGCTGTGCCAGGGATTGGCAATCCTTTTCTGTAAAGGGAAAGATGGTAATTGTTTTAAGCTTTGTGGGCCGTCAAGTCTCTGTTGCAGCTACTCAGCTCTGCTATTGTAGTGTTAAAGCAGCCATTGACAATATATAAATGAATGGGTATGAGTGTGTTCCAATAAAACTTTATTCACAAAACTAGGCAGTGGGCAGGTTTTGGCCTGTAGTATATCGTTTCCAACCACTGTACAATGCTGTACAAAGACATTTTTGAATAGTTTTAATTTTTATTTTTAAAGAATTCTAGAGTTATAGAGAAGCTGCAAATATACAACAGAGTTCTTTTACAACCTTCCCCTAAAGTTAACATCTTAGACAACCATGGTACATTTATGAAAATAACATTGGTATCATATAATACTATTAACTGTAGTCCTAACTTGAATTTCACCTTTTCTTCCACTGTGGTCTTTTTCTCTGTTGAAGATCCAATCTGGGATCAACATATGGTGCATTTAGTTATTATGCCTTCTAAGTCCCCTGCTATTTGTGACAGCTCCTCAGTCTTTCCTTGCCTCTCATCAGCTTGACATTTTTGAATAGTGCTGTTCAGATATTTTGTAGAATCTCCTCCAATTTAGGTTTGTCTAATGTTCTCTGATGATTTCAATGAGTTTATGAATATTTGGCAAGAATACCATGGATGTGATAATTGTGTCTTCCTATCAGAAGATTCATGAAATCAGTATGTTTTTTACTATAGGTGATGTTAACCTTGATCACTTGGTTAAAGTGATGTCTGCCAGGTTTCTCCACTGTGAAGGTACTACTTTCCCCTGTGTAATTAATAAATAGCTTGGGGGAGGTACTTTGACAGTATGCATATATCCTGTTTCTCCTCAACCTTTCACCCACTAATTTTAATAGCCATCAGTGGACTTTGACTGTAATATTATTACTCAGGTGTTTGCCTAATGGTCATATTCTATATCTCTCTTATATTTTTATATTAGTTGGAATTCTGAGAAAGGGCTATCCCTTCTTCTCCCTCATGTATTTATTGATTTAAGCATTTATTTATGTCCATGTGGACTAGTGGATATTTACTCGATGGAGTAGGTTATAATTCAGTTCTAACATTATATATTTTGTTGCTCAAAGTTTTGAAGCTTTGGCCATTGGGAGCTCTTTCTTTTTTTAGGCACTTCCTCAAAAAAGAAAAACAAAACAACCTACCAGTTCTCTACCTACCTCTAACCTATTGCTCCCTTCTTAGAAACAACCACTGTTACGTCTTTTAATTAATTATTTTGATATTTACCTCCAGTTCTCTAAGTTAAATGTTCATATTATTAATTTATTATTAATTTTTTAAATATAGAATTAGAATTAACTTTTTTTCTAACCCCCTTCCCCACTACCAATTTAAGCATACGTTTTCCATCCTCTACAATTTCAGTATAGTGTATTTGGTTAGATCAGTGTTTAGTATTGATATTAC
Organism: Microcebus murinus; assembly: GCF_040939455.1. NCBI lineage: Eukaryota > Metazoa > Chordata > Mammalia > Primates > Cheirogaleidae > Microcebus > Microcebus murinus. Next base: position 55,620,458 of record NC_134111.1, read on the forward strand.
TTTGACTATGTAAACATTCCGCACAGCTGAGCCATGGAGTAGATTATGATTACTCTTCTCCTGCTGCAACACTTTTTGCTTTCTTTTAAGTTCATGATTGTTTTTTTTTTTGTTCGTGGTTCACTTAGTTTTTTTTTTCTTTCTCGTGAATTTAACCCTAGTTCTTCATTAGTTGTCAGTGTCCTTACTACTCAGATTGTGGTTCTTGGCATAGGAGCTTTGGCGTCACCTGGGAGCAGGTTAGAAATGCAGACACTCAGGCCCCACGCTCCCTGACCAGCTGCATTTTAATGAGATCCCAAGTCAACCATGTGCACACTGAAGCATAAGGAACCTGGTGTAAATTTCCTTCTTCACATCAGAGCTCTCTGGCTTGTACCTCTCCGTGTGGGTTGCCCTCCGTGCTCCTTGAACATCTGTCATCTGGGTTCTCCCTGTAGCGGCATCAGGGGCTCCCCTCCCCCCATCCTGTGTTGGATCTCCTGCTTCCTATAGCCCAGCTGTCCCCAACCCTTTTGGCATCAGGGACCGGTTTCATGGAAGACAATTTTTCCATGGACCGGGGTTGGGGGGGATGCTTTCGGGATGATTCAAGTACATTACATTTATTGTGCACTTTATTTTTTTTTTTTTTGAGACAGAGTCTCACTTTGTTGTCCAGGCTAGAGTGAGTGCCGTGGCATCAGCCTAGCTCACAGCAACCTCAAACTCCTGGGCTCAAGCGATCCTCCTGTCTCAGCCTCCCGAGTAGCTGGGACTACAGGCATACGCCACCATGCCCGGCTAATTTTTTATATATATATCAGTTGGCCAATTAATTTCTTTCTATTTTATAGTAGAGACGGGGTCTCGCTCTTGCTCAGGCTGGTTTTGAACTCCTGACCTTGAGCAATCCGCCCGCCTCGGCCTCCCAAGAGCTAGGATTACAGGCGTGAGCCACAGCGCCCGGCCTGTGCACTTTATTTCTATTATTATTACATTGTAATATATAATGAAATAATTCTACAACTCACCATAATGCAGAATCAGTAAGAGCCCTGAGCTTGTTTTCCGTAACTAGACGGTCCCATCTGGGGGTGATGGGAAAGGGTGGCACCCAAAATGTGTTGCTAATGTCCAGTCTACTCTGTGGTCTCATTTTGGTTGCTGTCACTGCAGAAAACCGTGCTTCACAAAGATGGAATGTTGGAAACGGAAGCAGGCTTTTCAGTGCTTTTGTGACAATCTCTGGATACTCCACCTTGACTTTAATCCAGAACATATGGAGATTTGAATCTGTCTCCAACATGCTTTTAAGGCCACCGTCATTTGCAGTCTCAAGTAGTTGATCCTCTTCTAGCACTGACAAAGTTGATTCACTTGGCTTATACACAAAGGAGTCACAGATCCATTATTCCTTCCCAGTTGGGGGTCATTTGTGTTGGGAAGTAATTCTTAAACTCTTTTGAAAGTTGAGATAGGTGATCATGCACCAGCTGGGAAAAAGAAGACCCTGGTTCGGTCTCTTTCAAAATCTCTGCTGATGTTGGAAACATGTCAAAAATCCCAGTGTTCATTTGTTTCCCTCCTAATTCCAGTTTGGTTTTGAATGCAGCCACTTTATCTGCTGACTTGAACACAGTTGTCATTTTCCCCCTGAAGTGAAAAATTTAGCTCGTTGAGCAAGCTGAGTATGTCACAAAAGTATGCAAGTTTTACACTTTCTGTGTCACTAAAATGTGCGACCAGTGGTGACTGTTTTTCTAAAAGAAATCTTTGGAGTGGCTCTCATAACTCAAAAACTCTGGCCAGTGATCTACCTTTAGAAAGCCATCTCACCTCTGTGTATAAGAGAAGACGTGTGCTCTGCATCCATCCCCTTACAGAGCTGCACGAACATACGTGAGGTAAGGGCATGTACTTTATTGTGGTTGATAATTAATCACATCTTGCAAAATGTTGTTTAGTTTGGGTGACAATTTTTGGCTAGCCAGCATTTCTCTATGGATGACACATGTGTAAACTAACATTCAGAAGCGACCTGCTTGACCCGAGTAGTGACACCAGAAAGCTGTCCAGTCATGGCAGCCTCTGGTTCCATACATATACCGACACAAAATGACCAATTCCGTTTTCCTGATATGTAATTATTCAAAGACTTGAGTAGTTCTGCAGCTGTGGTGTTGGTTGGAAACAAAAGTGCACATAACATATATTCTCATGCACATCCTCCTGAAAAATATACTGCATAAAAACAAGCATTGTTGCCTTGTTGTCAACATTGGTAGACTTGTTAACCTGGATTGTACACTATGGTGACTCATCAATCCTAACAATTGTGCTTCAGTATCTTCTGCTATCAGTTCATCTAGTTATGGTGCCAAAAGTGCTATCCAGTGGTGCTAGCCATTGGTGCTAGCCAATTCTGCTATCAATTCATCTAGTTATGGTGCTAGCCAAAAGAGGAACACACGTGCCACCTTTTGAACTGCAGCCTCTCCTAAAAGTTCACAGCAACTGTCCTCAGCAGCAGGCAGGATCAACTCTTCACCAGTAGTAAAGAGCTTCTTAGCTATAGCAATGCAGTTAGCCACTAAGAATGCTGCCCTCAGTACAGACGCTTTTGATGAAGTGGTGGACTTCAATAATTGCTCTGTTCTTCATGTCCACGTTTTCTTCTTTTGAAAGACTCCAAAGGCCTGTCTTTTACTGCAGGGGGCTTGGTCTCCATGTGGTGAAGTAGTTTTGAAGGTTTCCTGGCTTCGTTGGATAGATGGTTGCCACATATTATACAAAGTGGGCTTGGCGAATGTGAATCACCTGTTGCAATAATTTAAGTAGGACTCTTGGTATTGTCTTTTAAATGCAGCTTTCATTTTGTTGGCAGTCTTAGAGTCTTCTGCTGTCTCAGCATTGGGTCTTCCGCCCCTCAAAGCAGCTCTCCAGTGGCATTTGTTTTTTACTAATTTTTGCTAGGATTAGCTTGTGGACATACCAAAACTGAGACTGAGACAAGTGTGCAGTGCAGAAAAGAGGTACCGGTGGAAGTGGTAAATAAAATAATTGGCAGGCTAGGTGTGGACTAAAATAAGTGTCAGATTCTGACTTAAAGCTACCACCAGATGCAGTGTACAACTGAAGTACATCAACTCGCCACTATAAAGCCTGCCACCAGATGCAGCTGTCACTTGCCACTCACTGATAGGGTTTTGATATGAGTCTGCAAGCAATTGCTTTATTATGGTCTCTGTGCAGTCAAATCTTTCTGCTAATGACAATCTGTATTTGCAGCCACTCACCAGTGCTAGTATCACCACCTCAGCTCCATCTCAGATCATCAGGTGTTAGATTCTCATAAGGAGCACACAACCTAGATCCCTTGCAAGTGCAGTTTACAGTAGGGATCATGCTCCTATGAGAATCTAATGCTGCCACTGATCTGACAGGAGGCGGAGCTTAAGCAGTGATGCGAGTGATGGGGAGTGGCTGTAAATACAGATGGCTTTTCTGAGGCTCACCTGCTGTGTGGTCCCGTTCCTAACAAGCCATGGACTGGTACCCATCTGTGGCCTGGGGATTGGGGACTGTAGCTATAGCCTGTGTCTTTCTTTGTCCCTCCCTCTCTTCTTCCTTCTTCCTTCCTTCCATTCCTTTCTTTTTAAAATAGCACACCCTCCTTTAGCTTCCTGAGAAGGTAAAGTTTTTGAGACCTTAAATGTCTGTAAATATTAATATTTTTTTACACAATTCTCATTCTTGACTGATGATTTGACTGGACCTTAAATTCAAGGTTGGAAATAATTTTCCTTCATAATATTCAAGGCATTAGTCCAGGGTCCTGTAGCTTCCAGTGTTTCTGTTAAGAAGATCAAAGCTATTCTAAAACTTCATCCTTTGTATCTAAACTGTTTGATTTTCTGTCTGGTAGTTAGTATTATTTTCTCTTGTTAAATCTAGTCTTTTGTGGGTCTTTGATGAGCTGTTTCAGTCTGGAATGTTGTTGAGGGCTTTACGATCTGAAACATCTTCGTTTTGTTGATGATTTCTTTTCCTCACTTTTCTTTATTCCCTTTTTCTGGAATTCTTACTATTTGGATATTAGACTTCCTGGATTCACTGGTTCTCTAATTTCCTTATCTTTTCTCTCATATTTCTTCCTTTCTAACCTTCCTGCCCTACTTTCTGGGAGATTTCCTCAACCTTATTTTCCAGTCCTGGGTTTTGCATGTCTGAATTCTCCTTTTTTTTTTCTTTCTGCCTTCTAAAGCATTCATTTCTTGTTTTATGGATGAAATATCTTCTCTCACTCCTCTGAGGATACTGATGTTTTCTGCCACCCTGCACAGGGAGATCTCTGTTTCCTCCAAGTTGCTTTCTTTATGTTTGCTTGTTTGGATCTGTTTTTCACATTTGAGTTTTTTCTCAGATATCTAGTTATCCTTGGTTGTCTGATTCTATGTAAGAGTGAGTTGCAAAGGAGCTGATGTTGAGCTTCAAGCACTCAAGTAGGGCCCCTAAACTGGGCTTCATAGACAGGAGCCCACCCTCTCTATAATGACAATTGATATCTTGAGGTTTTTCCAGTTGGGCTGGGTGGATTTCAAAGAGAACAGTTTCACAAGCTTTTGCCTGAAGGCTACAGGCCTGGTTGCCATTTTTTTTTTCTTATCTACTAAATAACTTAAAAGGCTTTCTAAGACCTGGTGACTTTTCTTCCTTTATCTCTTCCCATATTATTGCTGTATGCACTGTGGAAAAATAAGACTATATTAAAAATAAAGGCTGTAAGCAAATTTTAAAGTAAACAAAAGTCAGCAAAGACTTTCAAACTGATCTTCTCCTGTAATTAGGATAGACTAGTATTTTACTGTTAAATGATTCATCCTAAGGATATTATTTGATGGTCTTTCAAATTTGGATATCAATTTTGGAAGACAAATGTAGACACAATATGCTTTATGTACAGTAGACATAAGATGACCATTTTCTCTCTCTCTCTCCTGAGACTGAGCAGAGGCTGGGACAAGGATATGGGTAAAAGGGTTGTCTGAAGCCAAGCAAACAAGTCTTGACTTTGTATCTTGGTCTATCCTATCGTGTAGGGCTTGACTACATGGATAGACCAAGATACCAAGTAAAGGAGGTCCTGAACCACCTAGTCATTCCTGGGAAGATCAGGCAGAGGAACTCCCAGCATACAAATAGAGGAGCAGCTGCACAGCTTTTGATGTGGTTTCAGAGACTTTGGATAACAGAATGTCTTAAAGACCCAAGGGGATGGTGTTTGATTAATATCTGACATTGCCTAGGATTCACCTTTCAGGTTGTCCCTGCCCCAGAACCACGTCTTCCTTCAGAGCTCCTGCCAGAGCATGAGTGCTTCCAGCACTGCTGCTATTTCCTGACCACAGCCTGATGCCATTTGGGGAGGGATTGCCTAACCGCCCCCTCTCCCTACAGTCCTGCTGGGGCTTAAGTCTTGCCTTACCCCACCCGGAAGTACCCACTACATCTTCGCCTATGGTTTTGGATCTCTCAGGGGGCAGCCACCAGCCCCAACCCCTAACTGCTGCCTGTCATCACTGCCTGGATTCCCAGCTTGGAGCCAGACACCCCTTTTCCTACTCCTGGGAGAATGGTATCTTCTTTCTCCATTCTGGGACTGCTGCCAAGGGAAGATACCTCTTTAGAATACTAAATTGTAACTCAATTTTTTTTTTCATTAAAGTGTTGTTATCAATGGTGGTTAGGAACTCTAGTTAAACTCTGTTATGGCATAGCACATGGCCTGGATTTCCATTTATAACACACTTTTTAAGGAAAAATATATGTTTCAAATTCCAGGTAATAGATTTGAAAAAAAAACAAAGCAACTTTTCAGCAGAAGTCCCGTTGGTAAGTGGGGGCTGCCTTGCAATAGCACGTGAGGGAGGAAAAATGTCGTCATCGAATATTCATTAAGCCTCCACATGTGCAAAGTGCTGTCGTGACTGCTGGACCTGTGAGGCCTCTGCCGGGCCTGTTTTATAAACCATCATGAGGCCACCTTACAGATTGCCCTCTGAACCTCAGCACACTGCAGTTTCCCCTGACGTGTCATGTGTCGTGGTAATGGGGAGGATTAAGGCAAGAAGTGTTCCTGGTCTGAAAAAGCGCAATTTTAATTTAAATTCATCCTTTTCTAGAACCTGAGTTCTTTGAGTCAGTGAGTGTGCACTAATTTGTGTGATTCTCTCGGGGGCCAGAGCACTCTTCTTAGAGCTTTTTAAAATTAGTACTTTCTATTGGTTCAGTGTTTTCTTTCAAGTGAGGCACTCTTAGAATAATGTCACACACGGCGATTTTCAAAAGATTAAAGCAGTGTGTTCTGAGGTGAGCCTTCCAACTAATTGCCTGAACTAATTATACATAAAGGGCCAAGCTATTAGTGTTAATAAGAAGTGACTTCTAAAAGTACAGTTGGACCCAAAGACTGAATAGCTATTGCAAACAGTAATCAGTGAGGTGGTATCCATTGTATAAAATACCTTTGCTGGAAATCATTTGTGTCTGTTCAAATTGAGTTTTCCCCAAGCTCTTACCCTTATTCTTGGTTATTTCCTTTTCCATGAAAATATGCATCCTTTTGAACATAGAGGCTAAACTAAAATAGCTCCTGGAAAAGTTTTTTTGTGGAAATGCATGTGTACTGTATGAACTTAAACCCTCTTGATTGCTCCTCTTCAGGCTGTTTTGGAAGCTCTTCTTCCACCCACTTAAAATGTTAGTGCTCCCAGGGTTCTGTCCTGGGTCTTCTCACTCAATTCCCTCCCTGCTTGAACTCATGAAGTTTGGACTCCGTGCAAGCAAGTCCCAAGTTTACTTATCCTAACCAAGTCGCTTCTGAATTCCCGATGCACATTTCCATGTGGTTATCTTACAGGAATTGCAAATTTGTGCATGCCCAAAACAGAACCGTGATCTTCTCTCCCAAATCTTCCCTCCTCTACCCCTCCCTGGTTCCTCACTTTGGAGACCGTTCAACACAACTCTACGTCCTGTTGATTCTACCACCAAGAACATCTCTCCATCCCCATTGCCATGCCCGTGTCCCCATTGTATTTTCCCAGGACTGTAGCAACAGCCCTGTAACTGGTCTCCCCAAATCCAGTTTGCCTCCTTCCAAACTATACACAGCTGTAGGAGGAGTATTAAGCAGAAATCTAATTGTGTCACTATCTGCTTCAACATGTGCAGTGATTACCCATTGCTGTCAGTTGAAGATCAATATCTTTTATTAGCATGGCTGTTTGATCCTGTACATTCTCCCTTCCTAACTCACAATAGCCCCGACAGACTAGCTGTCCTTCAGGTGCTTGAAGTCACCTAGATCCTTACTTGCATAAGATCTTTGTAAGTCCGGTCCCCTGTGCCTGGAGGCTCTTCCTCTTATCTTCTGCCTGGCTACTGCCTGCTTGTCCTTCTAGTATTAGCTTCAGTATCACTTCTCAGTGACATTTCCAAAAGCCCTCCCCTACTAAATATGCCAACAGCATCTGTATTTCCTAGCACTCATTATAATTATAATTAATTGAGTACTTGTATAATTACTAGTTTGATGCCTGAGCAGGGACCATGCCTGTCTGGCTTACCATTCTCTCCCTAGTGCCTTTCATAACAAATATTTGCCAACTGAATGTATAATGGATGTGGTGGGACAGAAGCCGTGGCATATGTTATGTGTATTTGTACTTATGTTTGAATATGGGATAGCTGATGTTCTAGGAACTTGAACACTTCCCACTCCAGAATGCAACAATTCTGTGAAGGCCTTATTTAGATCTTGTTAACTGTTGAGCTGTTGCATCCTTTTTCCCCTTTTATTTTGGAAGGAGACTGTAATGGTCAGGGTTCTACCAGAGAGAGCCAATAGAAGATACAAGACTTATCGCATGATTCAGCTTACATGGTTGAGGGGGCTGGCTAGGCAAGTACAAAATCAATCGATCAGGCAGGCTGTCAGGAAGAACAGGCTAGAATTCTTGGGCATAGGGTGGGGCTGCTGTTCAGACATGGAATTTCTTCTGCAGGAAGCCCCAGCTCTGCTCTTAAAACCTTTCAACTAATTGAACCAGGCCCTAGATTAAATAGCACAATCTCATTTACTTAGAGTCAACTGATTATGGACTTCAGTCACCTCTACAAAATACCTTCACAACAACACCCAGGTTAGTGTTTGATTGAATAGCTAGAGACTGTAGCCTGTAGCCAACTTGACACTTATGACCATCAAATAAGGCTTTGGTGCAAAGCACCAATTTAAAAGCAAAATTAACCTTTTGTTTTTAAAATAAAAACAGAAACAAAAAAACCTTGGTGCTTCTGGAATTGGGAATGTTAATTAAATGTTTTATCCGGCAGGCTGCTTATTGGCTCTAGAAATAATGTATAAATAAAGATATTTTTGCCAGTTCTGCTGAAGTATGCTAAATAACTTCATTACTCTGCTATCCAAAACAAATGTGTAACTACTTCAAATGTAAGAACATTCTAGGAAAATTGGATATTTTATGTGTAGTGCTTCTAATGAGTGGACAATTGTGTCTTCTACAGGCATCTTTTTGTTTGTTAGCACAACCAACATTTACTGAGCTCCAAGCTGGGCAATGGAGACACAAGATGAGGCAGAATACCAACCTATAATTCAAGGCCTTGGGGTGTATTTGAGTAGACACATAAGTAAACAAATAATTGCAGGCCTGGAGTTCAGTAGGGTTGGAGTATAGTATAGTTTAGTAGGGTTGAGAGTGACGTGGTTTGATGCCAAAGTGTGAACAGTGAGCATTAAGCTTGGGGACCCAGCATTATTCTGCAAGGATGGAGGAAGCCCTCTCCGGTGGGAAGTGCCACATGCCTGTTATTCAGGAAGAGGAATCTGGTATGGAGGGTGACGTGATTGAAGGAAAGAGTGTTAGTGGCAGGAATCTGAGCTAAAACTTTGGCAGCAATGTTGAAGAGAAGAGGCTGGATTCTAGCACTGGTAGATTATATCGATTGAGTGAGGGAGAGAGAAGATCTGAAGATGACTTTGAGGTTTATTGCTTGAAAGACAGGGACTGTGATGAGTAATGGAGGTGTGTGGCACCAAAGAAAAAATAAATGCTTAGTTCTGGGACAGGTGAAAGGGACAGAAGGTAGAGGTTGCTACTTACTGAGCATCTGCACTGGGCTTGATGTGTTATACACACTGTTTCATATATTGGTTATAAATAACATTAGTGTTACTTCCAGCTTGGATGAGATCACCTAAAGAAGGTCTTGACCAAGGGAAAAGTTTGAGGAAGGTGCTTGGTGTTGATGATTCTTCTTTAGGTTTTTCATCTTTTTATAAAGGACAATATAGGCATGCCATTTTAAATATTAATTCTAAGAGAATGTCTGCTTATAATTAAAGGTAAATGTCAGTTAATAGATACTGGGAAAGAAAAAAGAAAGGATTACATTCATGAATAATTTCTCTGTGTTGTCTTATAACTCCCAAAGCAAACTGAGGAAGCAGAATTTTTTTTGGCCTTAAATATACCTCTTGGTACATGACATGATATTCACTAAGTCTGATTTTTTAAAAAGCAAGTGCAAGGGCCGCTTACTTGACCAAATCTGGGAAAATCGGAGCATCAAAATAAATAACGGTGGTAATGGGTTATAAATCACTAAATAAAATTGGATTCAATGAGTCTATTTTGATAAATAAATAAATGGGGGGTGGGAGAGGGAAAGCTCTTCCTATATTGGTTGGGAATGCTGACCATTAAATGTAGAAAGAATATAGGAAACAGAAAAACCCATTTGGCAAACATAGTGATGGTTGATTAAGGCAGGAGGTGTCAATGGATGAGGTAGAGGTTTGAAGAACAAGATATTGGCATAGTCTCCTAGTGTTTCTCCACAGCATACCAAGAGGAAAATGGTGACTTTTTGGTGGCAAAGACTGGCAGACTCCACTTATCCAGGTGATTAAGATGGGCATCCTGAGTAGGGGGATGAACCAGCATCCTATGCCTCTTGATGTGATGCACTGAGAGGAGCACAGTATCATTTTGGGGGTCTTCCTGGAAGGAATGCATGGCCTAAGTCTGGTCATGAGCAAACATCCGATGGACCCAAATTGAGGGTGACTAAGGTCATCTGAGAGAATAAACATTTGGCTTTTTAAAACTCAAGAATGAGAGAGACAGGGAAAGACTGAGGAACCTCTCTAGATTGGAAAAAATAGGTAAAATTTGATGACTAAATGCAATACATGATCACAGATTAGATCCTCAGCCTGAAAGGAACAAAGATCATTGTTGAGACAGGCTGATTGGCATTCAGGGATTGGATAGTAATAGTGTATCAACGTTCAGTTATCGACTGGGATGGTCAGATGGTTTCTGTATAAGAGAGTGCCCTTGTTTGGGGAAATACACACTGCCATATACAAGAGTGAAGGGGCATCATGTCCACAATTTACCCTCAAATGTTTGAGAAAATGCTGAAGACTACAGGATCAGGTATATAGGTATAGGGGAAAGAGAAGCAGGAGTTCTTTGTGCTGTTCATGTGACTTTTTGTGAGCTTGAAATTCTTTTAAAATACATTATTTTTAAAGGTTATGGAGCTCAAGGAAGGACCAAGAAACTGTTTTGGATTGAAGGAAACTGAGAGACATGGCAATTAAATACAACCAATGATCAGGGATTGAATCCTTTGCTATAAGGAAGTCATTGGGATACTTGGCAGGGTTTCAACAGGGTTTTTGGGTGAAGGGGATATGGGTGTTCTTTGTACTGTTATGACAATTTATCTGTAAGTTTAAAATTGTTTTAAAATAAATTGTTTTTTTAAAAAGTTCAAGTGCTTTTCTGAAATCCAAACAAATTTCATTCTCCCTTTTCTTGGCTGTAAAAGGCCAACCAGACTGTGCTTCTAAAGAGGAAGTTTGAAGATGTTAAAGATTTTATTTTACAAGTAAGAAATGCCTAAGTGATCCATCTGTAGGCAAGTCAGCCTCTTGATTCTTTGTCCTCAAATGTAAATTCAGGATAGCAGTATCTGCCTGGCCTGTTCTGTTGGGTGAGTCCTTCTTAGGGAAAAATGAGATAAATATTATAAATGTTATGTTTTTAAAAAGAGAGAATGCAGAGATGTGAGCCATAATAGACAAAATGCAGAGTAGAGATGTAGCCTTATTTCCAGTATCTTCACACTGTTTATAGACATGTTCTGGTTTGGTCATGGAAATGACTTTCCCCTTGTTTGTTTTTCAAGTATCTCCTCACCAACTTTTCAATGAACTCCTTCCTCTTTCATTGACTTTCTTTTCTGTTTATCCCCCCTCCTTTTATCAGACTTTCATTTTTCCCTCTTGTACATAGTTCTTTGCTTATGTCTTTTTATTCTTTTTATCTGACTCGCTTTCCCCTTCCAGTTGTTTCCCTACTTATCTCCTTTGATCAGTTCCCTTTTTGTTGTAGCTGCAAAGATTCTAGATATAATGCTACTTTCCAGTTTGCCTTTATTCAAGAGGAAGGCCAATCTGAGTTAGACCCTTAGCAAAAAACTATTGGTAACAAGTTAAGTTTTATGCATAGCTTCCACTTACTGAATGCTTACTATGGGCCAAGAATCGCATTGGTTGCATTATCTATGTTCACATTTAATCCTCACAACATTTTGGAGTGTTTTTATCCCTGTTTTACAGACTAGCAAATGGAAGCACAGAAGGAGAATAGTTTTTTTCCCAAAGTGATAAATGATAAATAGCGAAGCCAAGTTTCAAAATCCCAAGGTGAATTTCAAAACCTGTGGTGCTTCAATGCTACTGTATTGCCTAAGGGTATTAGTTCCATAATGATTGGGTTCTACAGATAGTACCTTAGGGGCCAAGGGTGTCATTTAGAAGAGTGTCAATAAGAAGGTAGGGAAAGTGAGTTTTGTAGTTCTTAAGGCAGGGCAAGTGAGTCTTGTACTTATTATACTAGGGTGTAGGGGAGGGAAGCTGAGTTGTATGTCAGTCTATGAATGGCTGATTCTTGGTAAGTCATTATTTATAATCAGTGCATGTTGCTGCTGAAAGCCATCCCATCGGACCCCTTTCCAGCATATTCTCCTTTTGGAGTATAACAGGAACTAATTATGTGCTATTAAATCCAAGACTCATTTTATATTCAGAGGTTCCAGTGGTAAACCTCACATGTCAGGAGCAATTAGTGACATTGTGGCATGTCATCTTCAATATGCTCGACTGTGGACAAAAAAATCCTAGCAGGCTGGAAGGGTTTAACTAACCACGTCCACCGTCATCTCCACTGCCTTCTGAGCAGCGCTGTTTCAAGGCCACAGGTTCTAGATGTCCCCCTAGACAGTGATCTGGAGATTTCGGAAACACAAGAATACAGTTAATTCTGAAAGATTTAAGATTTTGAGTGCTTAGGAGAGAGGCTAGAGATACTGACAAAGGATGAGGTCATGCTATAGCGTCTACGAGTTGCTCACGGGGATTCTGTTCCCACAGAGTCCCATGCAGTCACTGCTGTGCGTTGATGGAACCTGGGGTGTACACAGAACAGGTGCTGGGAACTGAAAACTGGTTTGGCCACGGCTTGAGAGCCAAGTAAAAAAATGAACAGTCCTCTTATTGGAATTTAAAATCTTTGCTTATATTAATAAAATAGGTCTCTTAGGTACATACCCTCATTCAACTTTATAGAGAAAAACGGCAGAGACTAGAATGCATTTTTCTTTTGAAAGTGAAATGTGCCGTTGCAGAAGTACCACCAGCTGGGTTGTACACAGAGCCATCCTCTGTCACTCTCGGTTCTGCTTATGTTGCTGACTCTAGGATTATCTCCTAAAGGGAGATTTTCCTGTTGATTTCGGATTTTTAGGATGTTGCTGAGTGACCGCATGGGCAAATGCAGTAACAGGATGTTGCTGGAGTGTGGCTGAGCGGTGAAAGCATCTGAAAAAAATTGCCCTCGTGGGAGAACTGAACTGTGTCCATTAAGCCAGGGTCTGCCCCAGGATGCTGTCGTTGTGATGGGCTTAGCTCTGAGGTAATTGACTCTTCAGCCCACTAAGGCTGCTCAAGGACTCTCTGTGGTAAAGAACCTCTTTGTTTCCCCCTCCATTCTGGGGCTTGGCTGCTCCAACTAGACTATTCATATTGAATGTAAATTCTAACCACCACAAAACAGTCTCTGGAAATCCCCGTCATGTGCACTTTAGAGATGGCCGCTTAGCAAATATTTTTAAAGAGAGAGGCAGAGACAGAGACTCAGAGAGAGAGAAAAGAAAAAGAAAGAAACATAAACCTGAGTAAAAATAAAGAATTTGAGGGATGTTGTTTAAATGTGGGTGAGCACAGGGTATTGTCAGCTATTTTTAGGGTAGGGTAGAAACATTTACTTGGAAACGCTTAAGAAGCAGGTAAGACTACTGGAAGGAATGAATTGTAAAGTAAATATACAGCTCTTTAATAAGTGATTGTGTCATTCTTGAGTGAAATTAAAGGAAATCACCCTGCAATGGGAGATGAAGCCATGAGCATGATTTATTAGAAAAGATAGTTATTTGATCCTAAACTTTTGCTGGTTATATATATGTTATTATTTTTTTACTGGTCTTTCTTAAGTAATAAACTTCTAACTATCCCCACAGTGATCCTAGCTGCTTGTCAGTAAGCACTGTCCTTCAGCCAAGTACAATCTATACTTACAGAGATGTGGATGGAGTTTGCAAAGACATGGCTTTGGTTAGTGAGTGATACTCACAGGAGACTTGCCTCAGCAAACCAGCCATGTTTTTTTAGATACTTTTACCTAGGAGAACAGGTATAAATGAATGGCATCACTTTCTTGAGTCCAAATCCATATTGTCAAGTCACCCCTCACAAGAACAGCATTTAAATTGTCCCCCTGGCATAAAGCACCATGGAGCGCTGTATGTTTAAAAGTGCACACACTTTCAGAGCCTGCGTTCCCTGCCGCATTGCCAGCTTCTCTCTCCATATATTACGCATTGGGGATGCAGGGGGAGGAGGGAGGCCATCTGCTAAAGAATCACCTTTATGGAGACTGTAACCAGGAACGTTTGCAGCATGTTCTGCGTCAACCCCAGGAAGTTCTGAGTCTGTGGTTGTGTCATGGAACAACTCCAGGCTGCAGATTTCCCAGCCACCAGCCTGGGTGACAGGAATTGATGCTGGTGATGTAATTTTAATCTCTGGTTCATCCATCTACCTAAAATCCGTAGATGTCTTTAAACCTTCCAAATTCTAATTCGTAGAAACTCAGATGTCGCATAGAGATTTTATAATCTTCGCCCAAAGCAAAAGTTTCCTGAAAAAAGAAAACAGAATCTTGATATGCATGAAAAGAACTTACAATTTCTTTCAGCATTTAAAAAGTAAGTGTTGTTATAAGAAGTAATGTCTGTTTATAGCAGAAAAAAAAATAAGACCCTCCTTCAAGAAATAAAGATCACCTATAATCCCACTATCCACACACAGATAGCATTTGGTGTTAAATACTCAGATTTTCTTTCCTAGTACTTATATTCATATAAATCATTTATTATATATATATTTTATAAAAATGGAATCATGCTAATACATGCTGCTTTATAAACCTCTCCCTTCCCCAGGTTTTTCATGTTGGGGACTAGATCATCCTTAATAGTGGCTGCAGAGATTTGCTGAACACAGGATGTGTCCTGATTTTTTTGCTGTAATAAGCAATACTGGGATGGAATGTCTTTGTACATCTAATTGTGCACTTGCTTGATTGTATGTGTAAGGTACTTCTTAAAGCATCAAACATGTTGAAGGCTTGTAAGACTTGTTACTTGGTTGCTCTTCCAAAAGTTTATTCTGATTCTTTATCAATCTGTTATGTGAAAGTGGTTTCACATTGTTTTACATTGCATCTTTGTTCTTCAGAATGAGTATTTTTCTGCATCATATTGGCCATTTGAATTGTGTAGTAAATTGGCTACTTTATGTTCTTTTCCCATTTTTCTGTAAAGATGTTCCTGTTTTAGCTTATTGTTTTGTGAGAGTATTTCATGTATCAGAGACATGGATTTCTTCTCTGCCTTTTTGTGGGTATTTTCCCTACTCTGTTCAAATTTTGATCCATGTTTAGTTAAACATAATGTTACTTAAGTGAGTATGGGCATATTTTTCAATATTGGATCTTGCTATTTATTAATAACATTTTAAACACTTATGATCTAAGGAAATTATTTTTAAAAATGGATATGGAGTGACTTTTTCTAGGCCCTTCAGTTTATTCCTTGCCTTAGGGTAGAACTGTTCTTAAATCACTTGAGAAAACTGAGTATCTAGTGTTTACACCAGCTAAGTGATTGGATTCCATCTGGTTGGTTTTTAAAGTGTTCTTTTTAATGATTTTAGCGCACTCACCTATTGTTATTCACTCTCAAATCTGATATCTTTGGCTCTTTGAAATAGTCCCTTCATGTGGGTCCTTATGGCCTTGGGAGTCTGACAATTTTATGATTATGCAAATGTTATTGAGCTCATCTTGATGGATGTTTTCTGAGCCCTTGGCTGACTGCACAGAGACTTCGCCTTTAACTGTCACAGGGTTGGCTAGTGTGACCTTCACGTCAGGCTGCAGAAAACTCGCTTGCCAGTCATCATAGGACAATTTGGAGTGGTTGCCCGGGCAACCTCGCTGGCATCTAATCCAATGCCCCAAGCATAACCCATGTCCCAGTGGGAACACCACCTCTAAAGGGAGGAACTCTGTCCTTCAGGTAGCAGCAAAAGCACATTTGTCGATTTTAAGACAGTGTTAATATTGGTGGAAGGTGAGGTTATGCCGTGATCTAAGGATGAACTCGAGAAGAGAGAGAATAAAGGAAAAGGGAACCAAGAGAACAGGGATTGAAGAGAGGGCAGGAAGGGAGGAGGAGGTTGCATTGAACCAAATGGTAGAAATCAAAATAGTAAATAAGAGCAAAGGGTTCAAGAATCAGAAAACCTCATGGTGCAGAGTGAGCAGAGGACACTGAGACTGCAGATCAAAAAGTTATGTTTAGAAAAAAGTGTGGCCAATAAATGCATATCTGGGGAGGGAAAAAGAACAATGGAGACTTCTAAAAAGCACACAATAAAAAGGTCTTTTGTTTTTTTTTTTCCACTGAAACAGCCTTGTATGTAGAATGTGCTTAACTCTGCTTTAAGAGACCAGCATTGTTTTCTTCCCATACTCTCCACTGTTGCCTGAGTAAATCATATGTAATTTTACTGGAATCAGAATGCCACCATTCAGAATCACAGGACACACTTTTATTTGTAACTTCCATGAATCAGAACTGTTACAGATTTAAAATTAGTGTAAAGTTAGTACTCTGTGTGTATGTGTTTAACAAAACAAATCTACAACTATGCCAGGATGGATATTATGGCAGGTGGCAGGGTTTTAGCTGCTCTAATAAGCAGAATGAATGCAGACTGTAATAGGCAGAAAGGCCTTGTGTAGCCCTGGGATGAAAGTCTGTCTGCAGATAGCAGTGAACTGGCCATTCTCTGCCCTCGGAATGCTTGGTCAGATGCTCATTACATTAAAAAACAAAAAGCCTGTGACTCACTCCCGAAACACCCAGAACTGCCCTGAAGACCCCTCTTTTTGAAGATCTCAAACTGAGTACAGGAGAGATGCAAATTTTACTGTAGTTGAAACTGGCACATGAAGCACTTGATAAAGTGTGCTGTCCAAGGTAATCACTCAATATATGTTGGACAGATGATAATATATAAAAAAGAAAGCAGTAGAATGTTGAGTATGAGATTTAGGATGGTTGTTATTTAAGGTAGAGGGAGGCAGGATGATGAAATGGGAGGGACATTTGGGTAGATAAATTGTTATCAAAGTTTAATTTTTGTGGTAGGTGATGGTTTCATGATTGCTATTATAACATTAAAAAAGAAGAATGAATGACTGAATGAGGGCAGCCTGCATGGCTCAGATGTGAACATGTCTCATATCAAAGATTGTGTTTAATTTAATTCTGCACAATTTGAAGTTGAATAAAACAAGAAAGGAAAAGATTGAGATGAGTGGAAAGGGAAGAGTAGCCTAGTATATTTGCCACCAGTTGGAAATCAAACATTTTGTGTGGGAGAATAATCAGAGTATAGATTAAGCAGCTATTACAAGGAGATTACAAACAAAACTAATTGCTCAAACAAGATAGGTCTCCCACTTTCTCTCATTCATAGTCTAATTATCAACATCCAATAAAAATTTAATGAGCCACATATGTCATACTATTAAATTTCCTAGTAGCCAGGTTAAAAAACAACAAAGAAGAAAGTGAAAATATTTTTAATAATTTACTTAATCCAATGTAGCCAATATTATTTCAACATATATTCAACATGAAAATTATTAATGAACTATTCTACCTTCTTTTTATCATATCAAGTCTTGAAAGTCTAATGTGTATTTTATACTTACAGCACATCTTACCTTGAACACTAAACTTTCATCATAGATTTCATAAAATCTGCAGTTGAAACAGTAGATTCACATACCCAAGATGTTCTAAACATACTTAAAATTTTTCCATTAACTGGATCAAATATTGGTTTTTCTTAGTCCATTTTCTGTTGCTGTAACAGAATACCTGAGACTTGGTAATTGATACAGGAAAGAGCTTTATTTAGTTCACAGTTTGGGAGGCTCTGAAGTCCAAAATTGGGCAGCCACCACTGGTGAGGGCCTCGTGCTGCTTCATAGCATAGTGGAAAAGTGGGAGGGCAAGTAAACATGTGCAAAAGGGGCAAAACATGAGGGGCTGCCCCACTTTATAACAACATGCACTCGTGGTTACTAACCCAGTCCTGAGAGAAAGTGGCATTAATCCCTTTTAATAACCTAATCACCTCGTGAAGGCCCCACCTCCCAATACCTCCACACCTGGGACCAAATTTCCAACACATGAATTCCGCGGACACACATCAAGGTGGATAGAGCCTTGGTCTCTGAATGACCTCTACACTGTGTATGGTTTTTAAATTCATTAAAATGAAGTAACATTAAAAATTCATTACTAAATCTCCCTACCCGCCATCCAAATTCTCAGTAACTACATGTGGCTAATGACCACCTCAGCGGCAAAGCAGGTCTAGAATCATTAGTTATGAAGATATGCTCCCTGGCTGGCCCCTTTTCCTACCCCCAAACCAACAGCCTTGGCATCACGTGGGAACTTGTTAAAAATGCAAATTGTGACTCAGATACTCTGGGCGTGGGCCCAATAATCTGGTTTTAACAAGCCCTCCGGGTGATTCTGATGTACACTAAAGTTTGGGAACCATTATTCTACAGGTTATTCAGAGACCAAGGCGCTATCTATTAATGCATCTTTGCTTTACCATCACTTACAGCATTGTCCTCTTCTGCAGAGTAGAAGCTGGCTGGCTGGGAGCACTTCCTCATTCTACCTGTAGGAAGGTTGGGGTCTGGGGAGAGGGGATAGATTGGCCAAGCAGTTTTCCTTTTTAAAGGCTATGATGCAACATTCCTCACAGCCCTTCTGCTCGGATCCCATTGAGTAGAGCCAAGTGGCCATACCTAGCTGCAAGGGAGGCTGGGAATTGTAGATTAGGTGGATGATCATGTGCCAACTGAACACTTGTGGAGGTGAAGTGGTGGAGAAAGATCTATTCCTGAAAGGAGAAAGTGGAGAACAGACACTGAAGGCAATTCGCAGTTTCACCACGTCGAGTAGGCACAGTTTGATTTATTTTGCAACCTAGAGCTCCACTTTGATTTTATTGTATCATATGATCTGATCTTCACTGGCACACTGGATTCCTTGGAAAACTCAAATAAATGAAATGTGAATGCATATAATACCTAAGGAAGTGTCAAAGTTGCTATGAAATATGTCTAAACTTGAAGATGCCAGGGAGAACTTGTCCCCAAGATCAGCCTCTTACCACCCTCCTTTAAAGCAGAGAAGGCTGTGCGTGGTGGATAATGTGGGAGGCAGATTTAGCCCTAGATGTAATTGCTCAAAGGACAAGTATGATTGTCCCAACCCCATTCTATGGGATAATAACCATTAACACATTGCTATGTCTACCTACCTAGACTATAAATATTAAAAAGAAATGGGATTATGCTTTTGTGCCGTTTTGTAGTCTGTTTTCCTCCTGTAATTTATAGCACAAATACCTCCCATATCAATAAATATAGATCTGCATTGTTAACAGATTACACAGCATGCAGTAATTAATGAATTCTTCTCATGGGCTATTTCAATAGCCTCCACCTTCTGTTTTATAATTAGCACCACAGTGAACATCTCTGTACATTTCCACCCACAATAATGCATGAGCGGCCCTTACCACACATCCTTACCACCTCCAGCATCCATTTAATCTCTACAAATCCAATAAGCAAATTTATAAATTTAAACAAACATGATTAATCCTTGTTCAAATTTCCATGTCTTTCACTTCCATCTTAGGGATTCTTAAAACTGTGCTCCTGTCTCATAGGAACTGGACATAGGTGTTCTGCTCAAATCCATAAACTGGATAAAACAATGATATCTTTTCTCATGCATGGACAAAATAATAGTATAACTTTCCTCTGTTTGAAGTTTTTCCTACACATTTTTCTTAAACATTTGCCATATTTTGCTCTTTGCTTATTCTAGAATCTGGTCTAAGATAATGGTATTAGATAAAGATATATTAACTTTAAATTTAATATATCAATAATTGGTTATGCTTTCCTTGATTTCAAGGAAGTAAGCAAGTTTAGAAATTACCAGTCCAAGAGACATAGGGCACCATGGCTAAAGAGAAGGGAAGGCTCTGGATTCAAAGTGCTTGGATTTGAATCCTAGCTTTGGCCCTACCAGCTGTGTAATCTTGGATGAACTATTGAATTTATCTGAGCCTCAGTTTCATCATAGGTAAAATGGGATAGCAGTACCCATGTCATAAAGTGATTGGATGGTCAGATCAAAAGGTTAGTAATACACTGTCACAGTTCACTAAATAATTATTACTTTATAGAGGAGGAAACTGAGTTACCTAGCTCATTACTCTCAGCGTTTTAATAACATATGAAATTTTGCTTATTGTTTCTACTATCTTGACATCATGTGGTGTGCTATTCTTTGTTACCAGGACATTGAGGTTACCACTCAGCCCAGTACTTTATTCTGGGATTAACAGCTTCAAATTGGTATTTCAAAAATAGTGCCCCAGGGCCAGGCGGGCACAGTTGCCAGTAATCCTATCACTTTGGAAGGCCCAGGTGGGAGAATCACTTGAGGCTAAAAGTTCGAGACCAGCCTAGGTAACAGAGTGAGACCCCCATCTCCACAAAAAATAGGATAATTAGCTGGGCATGGTGGCATACACCTGTAGTCCCAGCTGCATGGGAGGCTGACGCAAGAGGATTGCTTGAGCCCAGGAGTTCGAGGTTGCAGTGAGCTATAATGATGCCACTGCACTCTAGCTTGGGCAAAAGAGGGAGCCCTTATCTCAAAAAAAAAAAAAAAAAACAAAAAAACAAAAAAAGTGCCCCAGAAGCACCCCCTCCTAAATACCTTAACATTGTATGTAGTGGGGTAGGACCTGTTCCTGGGCGTCAGGTATTCTGGTTTAAGTACTCTTAACTGCTGTCTCTAGAAACACTTCACTATGACTCAGAACACTTGATTTTTTTTTTAAACTGTCAGATAGTTTGTAGTTGCAGCCAACATTGGATATCAAATAATTATATAAAGTATTTCCTAAGGGCTTGAATAGAAAGTGGTGTACTGCCTGGAATGTAATTTTTTTCATAATATTTGGAACTTTAGTTTCTTATTTTCCACTTTTTTCAATTCTTCAAGGATTTTCAAAACAGCTGATTCCAGAAACATACTCAGTATTCTAAGTGTAGAAGGGGAAGAGGAGATTCTTTAATCTTGGATAAGCTTGGAATTAGGGCTTCTCCTCTAAAAAAAAAAAAGAGAGAAAAGACTCAGAAGGAATCCTTGAATTGGCTTCAGAAATGAAATACACATAAAAAACAAGCAACTTCTGATGACTATCAAACCCTTATAAAATGGGCTTGCTCTTGAAACTTGTGGCTATCTTCATGGGTTTTACTTGGTTTTATTTTATCACGGCTGTTTCCTGTGAATTTGTTGAGTCTTCTCAGTGGGCAGACAGTAGGACTCCTTTATTTCTGGTAGTTCTGTTTTCAATGTTAATTCATCCACAATTACTGGAATTACTGTGGGTATTACTACTTTTGTTAGTTGTTGAAATGTTTAGTGTTAGATGAGAACCCTCATCAGAAGTCAGTGTCCTTAATTCCCCTCACAATTGAGAGCATTCCCGGAGAACCCCTCATCCTCTGGGAATGTTAGGGTAATGATGACGTGTGGGAACAGTGTGAGGGGCTTCTGTAATAGTTGGAGTCTGAGCTTCGACATTGCAAGAGATCTGGCCATACACAAGCTACTTAATCTCCCTATTTTCTACATCTTTAATAACAATACCTACCTCACCGCTTTCTGTGAGTATTGAGTGATGGATCCACTTACCATGATTCGCTTAGCACAATATCTGGCACATGGTAATTCTTTCGTTAAGTACTAGCAATTATCATTAATATTATTATTCACAGTTGGCGCCATTCTAGAGACGCTGAAAATACTCTTGCCAGCGCACTTTATATATTGAGACAGTAATAGTTCTCTGGTGGCAGTTTTTCTCCTTTTCTCAAAAAAGCTGAATAATTTATTATTCAGCTTTTTAATAGTAGTAATCATATAGTCTTAAAGACTGAATGTTCATTCAGTATTACATTAATAGGAGAAAAATGGAGATATTTTCATAACAGTTCTTAATGTTAATTACTATATATGTCTGAAGTCATATCATTTACTCAATTTCTGTGGTACCTGTCATAATAATACTTTAGAAAGTGCAATAATGACAACAGCTTTTACACTTGCGTCTGGATTAACATGGAGTTGGAGGGAATGTCTGCCAACTCAGGTTAGCATGGTTAAAGGTTTCACAGGTTGTGAGTTGCCAACCTTTGCTGGACTTCAGCCCTTTAGAGTGGAGCTTATTTCAGGCTGTAGTACCAGCGTGATAGAGAGAGGGAGAGAGAAGACAGTCATTTTTTGAAAAAGTCTTTGTTTTGAAATAATTATAGATTCACGGGAAGTTGCCTAAAAGTATACAGGGAGATCCTATATACACTTCACCCAGTTTCTTCTAAAATTAACATCTAACAAAACTATAGTACTATATGAAAACCAGGACATGGACATTGGTACAATCCACAGAGCTTATTCAGATATGCAGATATTTTCTCCCAGTCTATAACTTGTCTTTTCATCCTCTTCATAGGATATTTTATAGAGAAAAGGGTTTTAATTTTGATAAGGTCCAAGTTAACAACTTTTCTTTTTTCATCTAGGGTAGTGTTTTCCAAAGACTGTTCCACACAACAACTGCTTTTGGAATCATCTGAAGTTCTTGTTACAAAACCCATTTACTTGGGTGCCACACCAAATATTCTGATCAGACTCTCAGGATAGGGTCTGGTAATCTGTTTCAGAAGCTTCCTAAACTTTGAGAAGCACTGATTCAGAGAGATTGGCCTTGGGTCTTTTTGCTTTTTGCTCTACCTTGTCTATGAGTCATCCCATTTGTTCTTACCACCTGTATTATCAAATATGTGTGGACAACTATTAAATTTATTAATATATCCTTAACCTCTTTGATGAGCTCCAGAATAGCTGCCTTGCTGGACACTCTTCTACTATAGATAGAACATCTTTCGTAAATGGATTGTTAGGTATTACTTTCTTGGATCTCCTATGAACAGTATGCAATAGAATAAGAACCTTCCCAAGTAATGTTTATAGATTTTCAAGGGGTCTAATTATAAAAAATAATCTTGGGGTTATATATTTTCTGTTCTTACTTGTATCTCTTTTTCCTTTCATTGGAGCAGATGATTTGATACAATCTCTATTTGGAGAAAAATATGCAGCACTTGGTAAGCACAGTACTCCTCTGGCTTAACAACCTAATTTTTAGATGACTTGGTTCCTCTTTTAAAAATTTTAAAATATATTTTCATTTGCATAAGGAACTATTCCTTGGGTGTTTAATGAAAAATGACAGTTTCATAGGTGGATATTTCATTTGATGTTGGAATATAATCAGAACATTTATTAAAATTAAAATTTTAGGCCAGGCGCAGTGGCTCTCACCTATAATCCTAGCACTCTGGGAGGTTGAGGTGGGAGGATTGCAGGAGTTTAAGACCAACCTGAGCAAGAGTGAGACCCTGTCTCTACTAAAAATAGAAAAATTAACTGAGTGTAGAGTGTGCGCCTCCCCAGCTACTGGGGAGGCTGAGGCAGGAGGATTGTTTGAGCCCAGGAGTTTGAGGTTGCTGTGAGCTACAATGACGCCACTGTACTCTAGACTGACCAACAGAATGAGACTCTGTCTCAAAAGCAACAAATAAATATAATTTTAGAATGTCTCAGTTTTATATCACTTGATTTAACAAGTTAGACTATTTTTTTCAAGTTAAATTTTGCTTTCATGTTTTTTCCTGAATCATTGGTTCTGTTCAATCTATATGTCTAGATGCTTAAAAGCTGAATTGTCCCTTTAATTAGAGAATATGCTGGAGCAGACCTTGTGCTAAAAGGTAGCAGCTAAAATGAAATACATTCATGTTTTTTATATCTTGAAATAAAATTATAGGTTTAGTGAATAGTGCTCAATGGTGTTTGTGTCTTTAGATAGTTCAATCAATTACAGTTCAGTAGTCAAAAAAGGAAAGCTAATTTTGCCTTGGTTGTAAAGTTGGACTCCACTTATTACCACAGGAGAGTAGTCAGAAAACAGTGATAGCTTTGGGTCACAGTTCCATCCTGTAATAATGAATATCATGTGCTACTCAATGGCAATGCCACCTTTCTGCGCTTATAGCCCTTTTAAGGGAGTTTGATGTCAAAAGGGGCTGATTTCCCTGTGGGCCTGCAAGCTCTGGTGACAGGGAGGCTTGGTCACCCAGGGGTATCCTCTTTGTTATCAGATAGACTGTCGCATATTGCGGTGGTTGTGTTCAAGTCATCCTTATTTGACTTAATAATGGTCCCGAAGCACAATGTCGATATGCCAAAGAGAAGCCATACAGTGCTTCAGGCGAAAAGCTGAAAGTTCTTGACTTAATAAGGAAAGGTAATAAACCGTATCTGAGGTTGCTAAAATCTATGTTAAGAATGAATCTTCTATCTGTGAAATCTTGAAGAAGGAAAAAGAAATGCGTACCAGTTTTGCTGTCCCACTGCAGACTGCAAAAGTTATGGCCACAGTTCAGGACAAGTGCTTTGTTAAGATGGAAAAGGCATTAAATTTGTGGGTGGAAGACATGAACAGAAATGTGTTCCAGTTGATGGCTAGTGAGTTTACCACCATCTGAGGTTTCAGGTACCCGCTGGGGATTGTGGAAAAGATCCCCTGTGGATAAGAAGGTACTACTGTACATAGTTAGACACTGTCCTCTATATAGGCCTCTGCTGTCTTCTTTTTCACATTTTTCATCACTTCTCCCATCTCTTATGATCACCTCTGTGTGATCCTAAATCACCTCTGGCTGATTCCTAAATATAGATTCAGTCTCTTAGCTGAACTCCAGGCCTACATGTACTTTTGCCTTTCAGTCGTCTACATGACAAATTAAACTCAATATATTCAACATACTCAAAATCAGACTCCTTGCTTTCCCTCCATTCACTGATTCCCATTAATGGGACAATGATCCTTTATATTAGTGGCTCTCCAAATAGTTTTTGTTGGTGCACCACATCAATAAAAAGGTTTTGAGGCTCATGCCTGTAATCCTAGCACTCTGGGAGGCCAAAACAGTAGGATCTCTTGAGCCCAGGAGTTTGAGGTTGCTGTGAGCTATGATGATGCCACTGTACTCTAGCCAGGGCAACACAGTGAGACTGTCTCAAAAAAATAAAAAAGTTTTTGGGCATATTATATTTCAAATATATTTATTAATAAACTTTATACATGTACAATAGTATTATATCATAAAGCATGTGAAATAGAAATTTTGCAAAGATGAAGGAAGATGAAATTAATATTTAACATTTTAACAGTGAAACCCCAGTCATTCTAAGATATTATTAATCATTTAATGTACTTAAATTTTTAAAAATCCAAATTTAATAATTTGTTATACACAAATTTAAGTACAGTAATTTTGATTCTTGGTTTTAATGTTGTCTTAGTTGACAAAGATACCCTATAAACATGTGGATTCACATAGAAGTACATTGTTGGCTATACTTAGGCAGTCACAATACTTAAGTGGAAAGGTGGTTGCCGGAGGCTGAGGGAGGGAAGGATGGGCAGTTATTGTTAATGGGGGCTGAATTTTAGTTTGGGAAGATGCAAAAGCTCTGGAAGTGGATGGTGCTGATAGTGATTGCACAACAATGTGAATGTACTTGCCGTAATACCACTGAACCGTATACTTAAAAATGGTTACAATGATAAATTTTGTGTGTGTTTTATCACAATTAAAAATAGTGATAGCAAAGTGCTTACTGAGAACCATTCACATATTAATCACTAAATAAAAGTTAAGGTTAATAATTGCCATTATTTTAATACTACTATCATTACTACTGTGTTTCCTCAAAAATAAGACAGGGTCTTATATTTATTTTTCCTCAAGAAGACATCCTAGGGCTTATATTCAAGGGATATGTTATTTTCCCCTCAAAGCCTCAGTTTGCACCTTGACCGGAAAGGCTGCCTGCACCTTTCCAGTCACCTCTGGGATAGTAGCTGTCACGATGGGGCAGATGAGAAGGGCTGCTTGTCTTCTTTATCGCTCTGTGACCAAATGCATGGGTTGTGCAGGTACACTGCGTAGCCACGCCCATCACTAGGTCTTATTTTCGGGGTAGGGCTTATATTGCGCAAATACTTACAAATCCTGCTAGGGCTTATTTTATGGGTAGGTCTTATTTTGGGGGAAACACGGTCATTGTCCACAGGGGCCCATTTTACTTCTCAGACACTGTCCTGATTCTGGTTCAATAATCACCTTACCCATTATGTGTCACATAGTCCCTTATACATAGTGGGTACTCAGGAAATAATTGTTAAATAAATGATGTGATGACAATGTGCTACAATCTGTCTCCCTTTTTTTTCTTTAGGGATTTAGTTTTGTGGAAATGGACATGGCTTACGATTCAATGTTTACTTCATTTTAATTTGATATCTTAAGTGTACTAATGGCAGTCTGTATATAGTTATATTCATGGTAGAAATTTATAGTTAAGGCAGTTAAGCACATATAACACAGACATACTTTTTATTTTAGAATTATGTTTCCATATACTTGTTTTAGCCATTTAAAAAGTTTTACTTTGTAACTTTTTAAAAGATGTCTTCTAAAGTTGAGTCAAGTTAAAATGATTGCCTTGGACAAGAGTGGCTTTAAGGTGATTTTAATATATAGTCATGTGCCGCACAATGACATTTGTCAATGATGGACTGCATATACAATGGTGGTCCCATAATATTATAATACTGTATTTTTATTAATAGTATACCTTTTCTGTTTAGATATGCTTAAATACACAAATACTTACCATTGCATTCCAATTGCCTATAGTATTCATTCGTCACAGTCACATGCCATTCAGGTTAGTAGCCTAGGAGCAATAGGGTATCCGTACAGCCTAGGTGTGTAGGAGGCTATCCCACCTAGGTTTGTGTAAGTCCACTCTATGATGTTTGCACAATGACACATTTCTCAGAATGGATCCCCATCATTAAGCAGTGCATGACTGTATATGTTGTGAAAGTGATTAAAAACTGTTTTTAATGTGGGTTAAATGTGGAAAATATGTACTCAGAAGAAGAAAAGTTACTTTCAATCTTTTACAGCTATAACTCTGCCTCTTTCTTGCCCCCTTAACCAATATTATTTGACTCATCTGATCTCATTTCAAAAGTACCTGCTTTTTCTTTCTTCACTAGTTACCGGTCAGTAACCTTTTTATGCAATAGTCTAGCTCAGCAGCCTACTTTCCAGCAAAATGTAATCACAATTCCCACATCTCTCTTGGCTTTACGACCTCCCCCTCCTTTTTACCCCCCTTGCCCGTGAATCAGCAGATGTGGCTGACGTCATGTTTTTATTTGGCAGTCTCACTGGTGTTAAATGTCGCTCTGCTACAAGTCAAGCGTGGTGAGCCTGCTTCTGCAGGTTTTTACTCTTATTTAAATCAGTGGAAGTTTTCAATGAACAAAGAATTTTGAATTGTAACATTTTACTTTCAAAAGAAAACAACACAACCCCAGAATCAGATTTGGATTAAGAGTCTCTTATAACCTGCAACTGAATCAATGATCAATGCAATAATTTCATACCATCTTATGATGTTTTTCAAAATACTACCAGTTGGCCAAAATGTGAGATATTAATACTTTAAGTTTTTATCAAAGAGATGGTAGGTTAGCTCACTTAATCTATAGGCCTGTCCTAAACATTAAAAAAACTATAAATTTAAGATTGTGTTCACAAGACAGCTTGAAACAATAGGCACAATATATGCACACATAAAACCTTAGAAAATGTACTTGTATTTTCTTACATAAAGTTTATTTATAAAAATATATATTAACATTATATTCTCATATTTAATATATTTTATTAACATATTCATATAAATATATCATTTATAAGGTATATAAATTTATAATATATAAAAATTTATAAAATCTATAAGCCTGTCTAGTCAGTTTATAACAGGCTGGTCTACATTCTCACCGTGTAACTTGCTCTAGTTGAGAATGAGCGCTGTTCACAGTTCTTAGAGAGGACCTGTGTGCCCATCCTGTTGGCCTGCTCCCAGGCAGGGGAGTGGAATGTATCCAGACGTGAGAGAGAGTGGGAATGGCTCCTTCAAAGAAGGCAGGACAGCGTTCAGTTACTAAACTAGGTCTCAAGAGTGAAATGCCACATGCACTACATTTCTGTTTCACTTAGTCCCACCACCTACTTGACATTTGCATCTGGAGGTCTCAAAGGCACCTTTGCGTTTTTAACTTTTTGTTCTAAACCAATCTTTTGATCCCCCACTTGCCAATGAAGCCTGTTCCTCTTGCTCTTCCTGTCTTTGTATGAGGCACCTCCATTCACTCTGTCGCTCCCCAGGGTTACCTTTGGTGCTTCACTCCCTCACTGTACACCCTCACCCATATCAAGCCCTAACCATCTGTCTCCAAAATATACCCAAAACTCATTTTTTTCTCTCATCTCTATTGCTATAGCTTTCTCATTTCTTGTTTTCCTCCATCCATTTTTTAAAAACACAAATCCAATCCTGTCTCTGCCCTGTTTATTTTTTATTATTTTTTACTTTTAACAAGGTCTCACCCTGCTGCCCAGGCTAGAGTGCAGGGGTGTGATCATAGCTCCCTGCAGCTTCGAACTCCTGACTCTGCCCTGTTTTAAGTCTTTCACCTCCTCCCATTGCACTTAGGAACAATAACAATTACAAAAAAAACAACAAATCCTTTATTTGGCTCCAAATTTTATCTCCTGCTATGACTACCACCTCGTTTCATGCCCTCCTCCCCTTTACACGCTGCTCAAACTCTACTTTTTTCATTATTTGGTATGCCCAGCTTGTTCTTGCCTCAGAGCCTTTGCACAAGCTGTTCCCTCTGTCTGGAGTGTTCCCTCCCTCTTGCCCTGCAGACTTAGCTTAAATGCTTCTTTTCTTGAGAAGACATCTCCTGCCCTCCAGTTAAATTAGGTTTCTCTCTTGTTTTTTTCTCATGGTACAATGTTCTTTTCCTTCTTGCATTTAATGCTTTATGCTTAGCTATTTATTTAACGTGTCTCCCATTAGACCATAAGTCCATGAGAGCCAGGACAAGTCTGTTTGGTTCAATACTATATTTCCAGTTCCTAGCCCTGTGTCTGGCACATATTAGGGACTCAGTATATATTTGTATAAATAAATAAATGAGTATCTTTTTATAAAAAGAGAATAATAATATCACATTCCTAACATTTTCCCCTTGGTTGTTAAAGGTAGTAAGTAGGTAGGCTTCTCATGTAGAAGACATTGAATAGATATGTTTTTATAGTTTTATGGGATTCTGGATATCCTGGTGTTTGCTATTCAGAGGGAGGCTACTGCTTATGCTTATTCATGGCTTCTGACACTTGGTTAACAATTTAATTTTAAATCACTATTGAGACTTGCCTCAGATTGGAAAAAGGAATTTATCCAGGTTGTTTAAAATGTATGAGCCTTACCATACTGTGTAGAACAGCAAAAGTCGTTTACTGCTTTGATAGTGAAAAAAAATGTATTTTCTCCCCATGTGTTACTTTCCCCCCAACGATGTGCAAAGTTACAGATGCTGTATTATCTCTGTAATAGAAACAGTTTGATTGAATGGTAAGTGAGGCTGTGGCAGCCATATTAAAATGCACTTTTCCAGCATATGCTCCATTTCAGTGGTAACAGGGATGCAAACGTGCAGTGACACGATGGATTTGACTGCACGACTTCTTACTTGGTGATTCTCGGCAGAACTCAAGCATGTGTCTTTCATTGCCGGTAGGTTTCTGCTGCGTGAGAGCTGTCTGGGGACTGCCCGCCGCCTCGCTCGGTCGGGGTGTGCCCAGAGATTTTCTCTAGATGCCTTCTCTAAACCCAATGGCTGAATGCTCTTGGAACATAATTTCTTACTGTTTTTTCTTAATTAAAAAAAAATCATTGACTGTCACATATGGCAATCTTTTCATAATTGCACTTCTGCTAATTTGGAAATGCATTAGAAAGTGTATAGAGTTAAACTCTGTTGTTTGCTCGAAGTCTTACAAAAAACTCAGGCTGGGAACCTACCCCAGGTTTACGTATGGTGTCCTCACTGTGTTGTGGTGTGGGACATAGAAAACAATCCTGCCACACACCTGTTATGAAAAGGAGGCCAGTACTTATTTCGAGTCAGTGTGTGTTAAACATCTGTGTGCAAAATACTATGTTAGACCCCGTGTGGGATACACCACAGATGGAACAAATAAATGCTACCTCTACTGGGAGACAAGTCTATGTGGAATCATTAGATACCATTCCAATAATTTAGGCATAGGGCTGTTTTCCCTTCAAGCTACATCCACATGCACTATATTGTCTGGTCCTCACAACCTGATGAAGTAGGTGGTGGAGGGGAACTGGTACCATTATGGGAAAACTGAGCTTCAGATGAATTATGTCCTGTCCAAGGTTGTATGGCTGGTAAGTGGCAGAACTGACATGCAAAGCCATGTTTTATACTCTAAGCCCCCAGTCCTAAATTTCATAGTACACCCTGTGGGAATTCAGAAAAGGGAAAAATCCATGTTCATGTGCCACTGGGATGGTGGCCCAAGGGTATCTTACACATAGTCTCTGTGCCTTCTGCTCTCACAGTTTTGGGAAAGACCCTGGAAGCTGGCCTGGTAGCCTCTGTCTGGACCTTGGCCCCTTCCTCTTTTGCATCATCAGTTACATTTTCTTTTCAGCATTGCTGCTGTCTTGACCTTACCACTGGCTCTCACCCATCAGTCCTCTCCTAGATTTTTCCTTGATCCCGCTTCTCTTTCATGTCACCAGTCTGTCTCCTTTCTTCTCTCTGCTATGAGAGCATCAGCTGTTTCTCTGTTATGAATGCCAACTGCTCCTCAACCTGAAACTACGTGTCAGTAAGGTCGCCCATGTTGCGTGTGTTCCCGTTTCCAGTCCTCATTCTATGTGGTTTCCATGCTGTCTCTGCCTGTGTGCACCAGCCACCGATTCCTGAGCGTCTCCTGCTGGGCTCTGGGCACCCTCTCTGGTGGCTCCACTCCTGCTGCTGTTCTGTCTTCCCATGCTCTTCCTCCACTTCTCCTTAAACAGTGACACTCCCAGAGTTGTTCCCCGACCCGGCATGAGAACTGAGTTACCCATGCGCCATCTCCTTGTGTCCAGTAGCTCCTGTACCATCAGAAACGTGGCCACTCCCCAAATCTCCAATTTCTGCTCTCTCCTAAGGTTATATCTCTATACATCCCATCACACTGTGCCCAAAATGCAGCTGAAATGCTCTTCATCTCTTATGGAGTCATTCTCCAGTTTCCCCAAATAAAAACCTTGTGTCTTCTTCATCAAGGAAACCTTGATGCTTTTATCTCAGAATTATTTATTGTGCCCTCATAATTAGCCTCCCCTTCAGTCTCACCCCACTCCAGAAAGTCTTCCATTCCACTTCTAGAGTTACCTTCCTCTCAATTTAGTTTGATTATATCACTCTCTTGATTAAAGGTCCCTGACTCCCTTTTGTCTTCCTTACAAGGACAGAACCACTCCCCTTCACAGTCACTGGGATCTGTGGCCTGCGTGCAGGTGGCACTCAAAAATAGTTGTTGAATGAATCAATCTGATTCCAGTCTTGCTTGTCAACTCTATCTCCCTGTGACCTGCCCCCACGCTATGGTGAAGTCAGCTTCTCACCATTTCCCAAACACCTTAAGATTTTTTTTTGCTATTTCCGGTTTTTGTAGTTTTTCTTCTTTTCTTTTGAGTATCTTATTAAATTTCAACTCAAATTTATTTTATCTTGGGCACCTTATAATTTACTGCTTGGTTCTGAAAAAGAAATCGTTTTTGTATTTTCTTCATTTTCATTGTCGCATTCAGTCAACTCTCATTGCATTTCTTCCTTTTTTGTTGTTTCCCACTTCTGTTAATTTTTATATTTCTGATTCTAGGTGCTTTTTTTTTTTTTTGAGTTCTCCAAATCTTGGGTGAGGATATGTAATTCCATTTGGATTGTTGTGTTACAGGTTTCTTCTGCTTCATGGTTTCTTGGTGGGGAGAGTTTTCAGCACCTGTTTGGTTTTTTGCTGATATTTTTCCATTCCTACGCATATCCTAGGCACTTTTCGTGGTCCAGGAGCTCTCATTACTGGCTGCATAGAGAGGTGCCATTTCTCTAATGGATGGTGGTAGTGGATGGTGAGGGTCTGGTGCATCTTGCTTCTCTTTCACTGGCTCAGTATCCTCAATTTCTTCCTCTTCCTTTGCTGCCATGGCAACACCTCTCCTCTAATACTTCTTCCCCAGAAGTAGCAGCTCTCTGAAGCCTGTGGTTTTTCTCATCTTTAGGCATTTACCCTACTTGTAGCTGGTGCTTAGAACTACAAGGTCTTGGACCTGTTTTTGATATGTTGGCATGTAATGCAGGACGCTCTTTCTTTGGGGGTTATTTTGTCTGTGTTTTATCAAAGTCCTTTCCATCCCCTATTTCCCTTTTCAGTTTCTCCACTCTTTACACCCACTGGTTTGCAGCTGCAGTGAGTGCTTTATTGGAAATTAATGTATTTCTGCACTTATAGGTAATTTGAAGTTGGTTCTATTCTCTGTCCCTAATAATACTAAATGGCTGGGGTCTTGTGGTGGTATTTACCCTCTTGTTGTGGTCAACAATGTGTAGAGCTGTGAAGGATATGTAGAGAGTTTTGACCCATTTGGCTGCCAATGTCCTCTAAACCCTAAAAGCTCCTGCAAGGAAAGTCATATTCTCTCCACTTGTAGGTGAGAAAACTAAGACTTAGAAAGGATAAATGACCTGGACAAAACTGCATAGATAAATGCAAGGGTATAAAGACACCTTGTCCTTTTGTGTGTATGTGTGAGAAAGTTTTATCCCATATTACGAAGGTTATTTATGGCATGTTGGAGGGGCAATGCAAATCTCTTTGATGAGTTTTATAATAAAAGTATTATGGGGAAGTGAAGGTGCTCTAAAAATGTTTAATGTGTCTTTTAAAAATATTTCAGATTTGGTTGTGGGCATGATGATATATAAATATTTACGAACTTAAAGTTTGTGTGGCTTTATCTTTTTACAGTGAAGTGAATTTTTTTCTGTTTCTCTTGATGCATACTGTTGAAGACTGATCAAAAAACAAAACCTATGTAATTCTATGTGTAACCCTGATGTTAGTTGTTTTAGAGTTAGGAAAGGACAGCTACTGGCGGGGAACATGATTCTATTTTATTAAGGAAGGATCAGGAAATATTGTTCTTTGTGTATACAACGGCTGTCAGGTTCCTTTTGTTGTGAGGATGAGGATGGAAATGTTTGTGTCAAGACTTTGGTCTCAGTGTTGCGGCTGAGCTTTTGGTTTGGGGATTTGAGAACTAAGACTGGCAGGTGTTTTAGAGGAAGAGATGAGAGTTTTCTGGTTTGTTTCATTTTCTATCTATACAAATAACATCTACTGAATGCTGTTTTTGGAAAAATAAGTAAGTACAAAGAAAGAAAAAAAATCACCTGAAATCTCATTATACAGAATTAACTATTATTAATTTTCTGATATTGTTTGTTCTGCTGGGTTTTTTTCTATGTATATTGTATTTCTAAAACAAAATATTATATGGCACATGCTAGCTTGTAGCCTGCTTTTTTGACATATAAATAAAATGTGAACATTTTCCAATAGATCATCTATGGCATGATGTTTAATAGCTATAAATTTATTTCTTTATGTGGATGTGCCATACTTTACCTCTCATCTCTTCCTCTAAAACACCTGCCAGTCTTAGTTCTCAAATCCCCAAACCAAAAGCTCAGCCACAACACTGAGACCAAAGTCTTGACACAAACATTTCCATCCTCATCCTCACAACAAAAGGAACCTGACAGCCGTTGCATACACAACAATCTCCTATTGTTGATTTTCATGATTGTAGTAGTACAGTGAATATTTCTGCAAATACATCTTATATCTTTGTATACATTTCTGATATGTTAAGGGAGTTACTGACTCTTAAGACTGTCCTTTTTATGTTTGGAGAGAAAAATAGAATAAAATGTACAGAAACTTTTTTATGTGTGTATAGTTTCTTTCGACATTTCAACCTTGTTTTGTGTTTCAGTTTAAGGAATTGCCTATTTATAGGCTCATTTCTTGATGCACTTGGTTTTTCTCCTTCAGGGCTCACTTCTATATCAAACTTTTCTATTTTCTAAAACTTTGATTCCCTTCTATATACTGTTGACACTCAGATACTCACCTTGTAGGCAATTTTTAAGTAAGTCTTCTCTTCAGTTGCTTTTGTAAAATCCCCAATTAGAAGTTTTATTCAGAATCTCACATCAGCATGTGTAAACCCTGAACAATGATCATTCTTCCCTTCCTCAGCAGGGGAGAGTTCTGAGACGAGTTACCTTAGTTTATCAAGGCCACCAATAGATATTTCAAACTTCAAGTACAAAATGATAATAACTATAGCTGCTACTATATTATTGAGATTACTGAGTGCCAGGAATCAAGCCAGGTATTTTACATGCACTACCTTATTTTATCACAACCACCACATAGATTCTACCCTAATTCCCATTTCACAGATGATGGAAACAGGGGCATGGACACTTACACAGAAGCCAATAAATCTGACTGTGCTCTAAACAGCTACGCTGTCTGCTTGCTAAGACCGAATTCTTGATGCTTCACCCTGTAGAGTCTTCCTAAGCATTTCTTATCTTGATAAATGGTACAGTGTTTACCCAGGAGCTCCGGAAAATTGGATGATACCCTTCTCTCTCATTTGTCAGTATCTCCTGTTTATTCCTCTCTCCAAATATATCTTGGATAATACGTCTGTTCTCTACACCAACTGCAACCACCCAGACCAAGCCTGCCTCATCACCTGCCTCAACAACTCATTCCTCAGGTCTAGTCCTCACACATAGAGTAGTCTTTTAAAAATGCAGATCAAATCTTTTACTCGCCTGTTCAAAGCCTCCCAGTGATTTCCCATTGTACTTAGACTGCAACAAAAAGCACCGCTCTGACTAGGAAGGCAGCAGCTTGCTTTCCCGGATAGGCCTTCCTCTTACCTCCCTTGATTGCCTGGGCCATGCTTTCCCTTCCTCAGAGCTTCTCCACGGTTGTTCCTCCCACGAAATACTCCTCAGCCCATTCTTCCTCTGATTAACTCCTGCTCTTCTTTCCCGGTTAATTTTAAATGTCACTTCCACAGAGCAGAAGCTGTCTCAGATCCTGCCATATAAATGAGGACTCCCCTTTCATTCTCACAGACTCCTACTCTGTACCTTCACGGCACTGACCACAATTTATAATCCTGGACTCATTTGCAGGATTCTTTTTCTCATATCTGCCCCCGTTCTTGTCCAGCAGCGCCCCCAGGAGGCTGGGGGGGCTATGTCTATCTTGTTCACCCTTGAACTGCAGCACTAAGCACATGGTGGACATTCATCAAATGTTTGAATGAAACATAGACATGAAGTGTAAACCTATTGAGCTCTGGCTGCACCTGTGTGTGAGATGAGCTGGGTGTCTTTCTCCTGTCCAGGAGAATGGATATGTGTTTGCTCCTCTGTGTTTGTCCAGCAGGAGCCTAAAGCCTCCAGGCATGGGACCTACCTTTTAGCCCAAAAAGGGAGTGGTTCCAATCCCAGGAAGCAGAAGGTGATACGTACTGGAAGAGTAAAACTCAAAGGAGGGTAGAAAGAGCCTGTCCTGGTCAGAGAGCCCATTGTGATCCCTAACAGGGTGAAGGATTGAACTAGACCCAGTTCTTAAAGTTTTTATTTGGCAAGCCATGTCCTCTGTCAATATTGTAAAGTCAAACTTAGCAACAGTTACTATGGTTTTATTTTATTTTTTCCTGCCTGCTCCTCTCAAGTAGAAGAATATCTGTGTTTAATTTTCTGTGGTATAAAATTTCATTAACTGTGAGTGTGTCATTTCTGCTTGCAAGGGCTTTCCATGGGAGCAGAAAGGAGATTACAAGGGGCCCTTCACGCTTGATTACCACAGAGGAGACGGTGTTCACCAAGAGCCTCTCAGAAACCGTAATGTGTCATTCTGGCAGTCGAAGCTCTCCTCCAAGGCACCTGTGTTGGGGATCGTTTAAGGCTCACAGTAGTTTCATTTTTGAAGACAGTTTCTTTTTCTGATCATGCACAGTTCCTGCCTAAAGCAGTGAAGCCACAGAAGAACTATGTTGATTTAAATTCTGAATTCCTGTAACAGTGACAGTTACCTCCTAGGCACCGGCGCCAAATGGAGACAATGTCCTTATTGCTGTTCTACTGCATTTTCATCAGACTACAAATAATAATGGCAGCAGCCATCCTGGCCTCGTGCTTGTCATTGGACAATTTTGCCTTTTGAAATGCTGGACTCCAAGCAGAAAGAAATGTGCTTTGTCATATTTGCCATGCTTGTATGTTTATTCTTTGGATTCTTAAGAATATCTGAACCTGAAGAGTCATGTTCTTTTAAAACCACTCTTGCACATATGAGCCACTACACCAAAATGCTCTCTGAAACTTGGAAATTGCATGAGCTGAATAGTAGATTGCTAATTCTAGGGTTAGAAACCACCATCTATTTTCTTAAATTGTTCCCCAAAAGGTATAAAGCTGTGAATGTTATCACTTCATTTCTCCTTTTTAAAAACAGTGTTAATGTT
The DNA here is from genome assembly GCF_040939455.1 of Microcebus murinus. NCBI lineage: Eukaryota > Metazoa > Chordata > Mammalia > Primates > Cheirogaleidae > Microcebus > Microcebus murinus. The sequence continues at coordinate 55,657,058 of NC_134111.1, forward strand.
AGTACCGTTACTAGCAACTAATCCCTATTAGTAACAGCGAGGATTGGCAAACTTTCTCTGTAAAGAGCCAGATTATAAATATTTGAGGGTTTGTGGGCCATAATTTCTATTTCTGAGTACTCTACTTTGCTGTCATAGCACAAATGCAGACATGGATAATATGTGAATAAACAGGCATGCTGTATTCCAGTAAAACTTTTATTATAAAGTAAGTAGAGGGCTAGATTTGCCCCATGGGCCATAGTTTTCAAACCAAAACATTAAAGCAGGGGTGACGATTTGGATGAAACAAAGAAATAAGAGACTTTTCTTCTCCTATAGTCAGGGCCTAAACTCAGATTTCAGAGAGAAGCTCAGTAGGATTGCATTAGATGCCATCTATATGACAGATGACAAGATTGGGTTATTTGAGGCCACTTGAATAAAACCAAATTTAGTTAGGCAGAGAGATGAAATCCTTATAATTAATGCTAATACTTCTAGACTGTCTTGGGTCAGCATGAGTTAGATGTCTGCTATTCCTTCCTTTTTTGGCTTGATGAAATAATTGCTCCTGGTACAATCCCATCTTAGAATTATTTTGGATCTTCTGCTTAAATAATATGACCTTTTGGAAAGTAATACCTCAGGGACCACTATTGCCCCTAGGGCGGTCGGCATGAGGGACCACTGGTTTCTCTGCAGCTTCTGAACATTTCTGACAGAGTGGACTAGACAGAGCCTATAGAAGGCGGCAGGTAATGGGTAATATTCAAACCACTCTGTAAGAGTAGAAGTTAGCATCACTCATGAGTTGTAAGAAGGTAGATTTCAGAAATTGCTTTTGAAGAAGTAGAAATGGACCATAAATTGAGTTGACAATCATTTTTTATGTGAGGAAATCTTTTCCAGGGGACATGAGAAGTTCAGATATTGATGATTAAATTTGATACAAGTAAAGATTGGTTAGTAATGCAGTGGTTTAGTAGAATTTTAGATGTAGTCCACCTGTTTCCATTTTACAGTTGGGGAAATGGAGGTTATCCCGGTTAATATCCTGGTAACATTTTGCTATATTATCCACATGCTATATGTTCTAAAGGGATAAACTCAGAGCCAGGAAGTCAAAAGTAGATATGTTAGTATGTTTGTTATGTTCATGTTGATTTTACCTTTTACCCATCATTGTAGTAGAGGTGGGGCTTTGAGTTGTCAGATTTAACAAATAAAAATGCTAGACATTGCTGTGGTTTGAATGTTTGTCACCTCCAAACCTTAATCCTCAGTGTGGCAGTATAGAGATGTGGGGCTTTTAATAGGTGATAGGTCATGAGGGTTCTGCCCTCATGAATGGATTAGTCCATTCATGGATTAATGGGTTATCATGGGACTGGGACTGGTGGCTTTATAGGAGGAGAAAGAGAGACCTGAGTTAGCATACTCAGCCCCCTTGCTATGTGGCATCCTGTACTGCCTTGAGACTCAGCAGAGAGTCACCCCACCCCCGCCCCTAGCAAGAAAGCCCTCATCAGATGCAGCTCTTTAGCCTTGGTCTTCTCAGCCTCCATAACTGTAAGCAATGAATTCCTTTCCTTTATAAATTAACCAGTTTCAGGTATCCTGTTATAAGCAACAGAAAACAGATTAAGAGAAATACCAAATTAAATTTGAATTTCAGATAAACAAGGAATCATTTTTCAGTATATACCTTTAGTATTAAATGCAGTGTTTGAGACATACTTATACTAAAAAATGACTCCTTATTTATTTGACATTCAGATTTAACTAAATGTCCTGTATTTTATTTGACAACCCTGCTGGGGGTACACAAGATGAAAATGGAGAAAAACTAGCTAGTGGTGTTAGTAGAATACACCAGTTTCTGGAGAGCTTATTAAAAATGCCAGAGAGTAGGGAGTGGTATTTCTAAACAGTATCCCCAAGTGTGAAAAGCTCTGGGGCCTGCCGTTTTATAATGTTCACTTGCTAGTGCTTTGCGGAACACAGAGTCTCAAGGACGCAGTTCTCTGGTGTTGACACCATTGCCTTCCACTGGCTGAGACTCCTGAAGGCTTCTGCTCCGTTGATGTGGGGTTTGGGTGCTAACAGAGGTTGTCTTCAGCTCCTAATTACCAATTACCCAGCCCGTCACCTGGATGATCACAGTGTGACATCAGGGCCTGGGTTTAGAGGAGTGTTGGGAAAAAACTCAGTAAAGTTAACTGATCTGGGGATGACAGAAGAATGGTTCATTTTAAAATCCTGTAGAGCAGGGGTCCTCAAACTTTTTGAACAGGGGGCCAGTTCACTGTCCCTCAGACCCTTGGAGGGCCGGACTATAGTTTAAAAAAAAAAACCATGAACAAATTCCCATGCATCCTGCACATACCTTATTGTGAAGTAAAAAAACAAATGGGCAAAAACATCCGCATTGGCCCGCGGGCTGTAGTTTGAGGACACCTGCCATAGAGCTTCCTTTCCAACCCCCTGTACTCACTCAATTTCTCTGTTCTCCCAGTTTTCACTGTTTCTTTCTGAATGTCAGCACTTTGGGGTTTAAAATGACCTTGGAAGAAATCATTTGCTCTAAAATCCTTGGAATGCATTCAAACCTTGGTTTTCACATCGTCTGTGATTTGACCTTGTTGGCTGTGATTTCTGTGCTGGGGGTAGAGGGCAAGTCGAAGTTGGGGATAAACAGTTGGGAAGCTCAACTCCTCCTGCCTTGGTGGACCACGTGGGCAGCTATGTGGTTTCGTGGGCTCATGAGAGAGGAGCTTCCCTCTTTGATGGCAGAAAAGCTGTCTACCTATGTGGTGAGTTAGAGGAAAAAAAGCAAAGCATTGGTGTTTAAAGAAAGCAGCATAGTCTCTGAGAGAAAAAGACCCCTTCCATGGATAGGAGATGTTAGACTGTAAGAAGAAATATAACTTTGACTAGAGCTTTGGTATTTTGTGGGATTAAATTGTGAAGATTTGGCTAACAGGGTGATACCTGGAGTGGGGGTTTTAGCTTGAATGCTTAATTGTCTTAAAGTGACCAATCCTTTCACTGTGGTACTGTGTAATGTCCTCTACCCCAACAAAGGAACAAGAAGGGGGCGTTTCAAACATGGTTTTGTTTAGTAATTTCATAAAGAACAGCTCAGATGGTCTTCCTCAGGCAACTCCTAAAACCCAGCAGTTGGTAGGTTTAGCCGGCGCTGCTTAGGGAAGTCATGTGGAAAAGAGCCGCTGCGGCATCGGAGGCAGCACGAGGAGGTCACCAGATCATCTCCTGGCGCAGCTGAAAGGCCTGGCCGGGGAGCTGGCTCGAATGGCACATGCCCCCCAAATCTGGATCTAAGGAGATGCTGGAGCATGGCAAGTAGGCACTTAGTGCACACATCGATTGTTTGAAGACAAGATTAATGCAAATAATTTATCCAAGTGTTTTTCTTATAAGTATATTTTTGAACTAGAATGTGCTTATGTAAAACAGCACTCAGGCATGCTTACTCACTTTGAAACTTGGGCCAACGGCATCAGCCCAGGCCAACCCATTTGTTTGTCTTTTTTCCTGATTCGTGGGGATAAGACCACATCAGAACATTAGAGCAAAATGACACCTGCAACTCTCTCTCCTCCTCCCTCCCTCCCTCCCTCCCCCCCCCTCAGTATGACTTGTATTTTGTGATAGTTGCACCTGACTAAGATTATCCTAACAAACAAGTTAAAAAAAAAAATAAAGGCATGGTCCACATGTTCACTTTTAGCTAGGCTTCCTTGAGTTGAATATATGTGTGCTTTAACATTGGAGAGCCAAATGTCTAGCTTTCTAATTTATAAGTATAATTGAGTCCCATTAAGAATTTAATGTCACTTATCCCTAATGTGATTTTATCGAAACGCGTGAACATTATTTTGGATGGTCAGGCTTCAGTGGTTCTATAATAGTTGACTCTCAATTATGAACACATGAATTATCCAGATCATTTAAAATCTTAAACCAACTTCTTTCTGGAATATGCTTTTAAGCATATTTTCTTGGCCGTCAAGTAGCTGTACATGCAAGGATACAAACTTTTTCTAAAGGCCTAGATTTTTGCATTATTAGGAAGTTATGCAAAATGAATCATATAGTATACTTTGAAGCCAAATATAAATGACATTTATGTTATATATGCTTCTGGCATATCACTTCTATTACAATTTTTTCAGGCAGGAAAAAATATTGGAAAGTGAATAGATATACTTTTTCTGTCTGAAGGAAATGTATTAACGATCTATTCAGACATGAAATGTGGTCTATGAGTAATTACAAATCTTCATTATTATTAATTTGCTATGTTTATATATTGTTTCACAGTTTAAAAATTACTTTTATATCCATTACCTCACTCGTTACTTAGCAACGGCCCACAGTTGTTTTGGATGAGGTGTAGGGGTCATTATCTACAGTTTGCAGATGAATGACTAAAATGAGGTTCAGAAAGGTTGTGACTTGCCTGGGGAACCAATAGCTTTTAAATGATGGAGAGGGGACTAACGTGCTAGTCTTTTTAAAAGACTTTTTACCATGAAAAATTTTAAACACGTGCAAAATAAACAGAATACAATAGTGAACCTCCAAATACCCATCGCTCAGCCACAGTTACTGATATTGTGCCATCCTTGTATCATCTATACATTCACCAGCTCTCAGCCCCACGTGGTGATAATGGCAGTGATTTTTTAAATAGTTTCTCAAAGTAGAGTTTACGTACACTGGAAAGCACTAATCTTAGCTGGGCAGTTTTGACAAATGGATATGCCCATGTAACCCATACCCCTACCATGATAGTTCTGTCTCCCCAGAAAATTCTCCCAGTCAACCCCCACCCCCTGCCCACCCAGGCCAGTGGTGTTGTGATTATTCTTTCACCTGAGACTGGTTTTGCTTGTTCTTGGACGTCACATGAATGGACTCTCTCAGCGTGTACTCTTTTGTGTTTGCCTCTTTCATTCAGTATCATGTCTGTGAAGCTCTATCCTTTTGATCCAGAGTTCAGTACTGTTTGTTGAGTCTGGAGCCATATCCCCATCTCATAGCTATAGAAAGATAATTCCCTGAATGATACTGTCAGAAAACCCAGTCTCTGGCCTCATGTCATCATTGCTTGAGCTCACATAGAGAGATTTCTGGTTTTCTTTTCTTTTTCTTTTAATTTCAAAATGTTACAGGGGTACAAATGTTTTTGGTTACATGAATCGATTTTGTTATGATTCAGTCAGGGTTATAAGTGTGCCCATCACCCAGATAGTGTTCACTGTACCCATTAGGTAGGTTTTCACCCATTCCCTTTTCTTCACCCTCCCTGCTTGATGTCCACTTCCCTCTGTGCACATGTGTGCTCATTGGTTAGTTCCTATTTAATAGCGAGTACATGTAGTGTTTGTTTTTCCATTCTTTAGATACTTAGGATAATGGTCTCCAATTCCAACCAAATTGTGGCAAAAGGCTTTAAATCATCTATCTTCATGGCTAAATATTAATAGTATTTCATAGTTTACATATACCACATTTTGTTAATCCACTCATGAGTTGCATTAACTTGGTTAATTCCACACTGGGCACTTGGGTTGATTCCACATCTTTGCAATTGTGAATTCTGCTGCAATAAACATTCCAGTGCAGTTGTCTTTTTGATAAAATGACTTCTTTTCCTTTGAGTTAATACCCAGTAGTGGGATTGCTGGATCAAACAGCAGGTCTACTTTTAGTTCTTTGAGAAATCTCCATACTGTTTTCCATAGAGGTTGTACTAATTTGCAGTCACACCAACAGGGTATAAGCATTCCTTTCTCTCTGCATCCATACTAGCATCTATTGTTCTTGGATTTTTTAAATAAAAGCTATTCTAACTGGGATAAGGTGATAGCTCATTGTGGTTTTAATTTGCATTTCCCTGATAGTGATGTTGATCATTTTTTCATGTTTATTGGCCATTTGTCTATCTTCTTTTGAAAAGCTTCTGTTCATGTCTTTTGCCCACTTTTTAATGGGGTTGGTTGGAGTTGTTTGTTTTTTTTTCTTGCTGAGTTGCTTGAGTTCTTTGTAAATTCTGGTTATTAGCCCTTTATCAGATGTATAGATTGTGAGTATTCTCTCCCATTCTGTAGGTTGTTTCTTTGCTCTGTTATTTCCTTAGCTATGCAGAGCCTTTTAATTTAATCAAGTCCTATTTATTTATTTTTGTTGTTGCTGTGACTGCCATTGGGGTCTTCTGCATAAATTCTTTGCCTAGGCCAATACCTAGAAGAGTTTTTCCAACCTTTTCTTCTAGAATGCTTATGGTTTCCTGCTTTACATTTAAGTCTGTTATCCACCTTGAATTAATTTTTGTGAATGGTGAGAGGTATGGATCCTCTTTCAGTCTTCTGCATGTGACTATCCAATTTCCCCAGCACCATTTATTGAATAGGGCTTCTTTTCCCTAGTGTATATTCTTGTCTGCTTTGTTAAAGATCAATTGGCTATATGTGGATAGTTTTATGTCTGGGTTGTCTGTCCTGTTCCATTGGTCTATGTCTCTATTCTTGTGCTAATACCATGCTGTTTTGGTTACTATAGCCTTGTAGTATACTTTGAAGTCTGGTAATGTGATGCCTCCCCTTTTGTTCTTTTTGCTTAAGATTGCTTTGGCTATTCAGGCTCCTTTCTGGTTCCAAACAAATCGTAGAATTATTTTTTCTAGATCTATGAAACATGAAGTTGGTATTTTGATGGGGATTGCATTGAACCTTTCAATCACTTTCGGTAGTATAGGCATTTTAACAGTGTTGATTCTACTGATCCATAAGCATATGTTTTTCCATTTGTTTGTGTCATCTGCAATTTTTTTTCTCAGTGTTTCATAGTTCTCTTTGAAGAGATCTTTGCTTCTTTGGTTAAGTATATTCCTAGATATTTTATTTTCTTTGTAGCTATTGTGAATGGTATTGAGTCTTTGATTTGACTCTCAGCTTGACTGTGATTGTTATATAGAAATGCTACTGATTTGTGTACACTGATTTTATAACGTGAGATTTTGCTGAATTTATTTATAAATTCCAGGAATCTCTTGATGGAATCTTCAGGGTTTTCTAGATATAAGATCACATTGTCAGCTATTTCCTGTTTTATTGATGAAGGATCCATCGTTCTTTCCAGTGATAGAGCTGATTCTATTCCAAAGTTTGGTGATAGAGGAGATGCCACACCATGAAATAATTTGCTTAGCTGAGTCATTTGTTTATAAGGAACACATCTCCATCCCTCAGTCCCATAATTTCCCCTAATGTACCTACCTGTATGTTTTTGGAGCCTTCTTGATAAAATTGGTTTTGGATTGTGCTGATTTTTTAAGGTCAAGTGCTGATAATTGTAAAACCCAGAAAACCATTTACCTGTCTCCTCATTTTTAATGGGATTACTTAATGGTTCAGTTTTGCTAATTGAGTAGAAGAGAAATGATCAAAATAGTGGTTAAATTACTGTACCCAGAGCTTGCATTTAATTTAATTTCATTTAATTTAAAAGAAATGAGTGAGGACTCAACAGTAGAATTAGATCCAAATGTGTTCTTCTGTGGGGAAATTTCTTTGAATTCTTTAACTCAATTATCTTCATTTTATGTTGGAGAAGAATAGCACAGACCAAAAAAAAAAAAATAAACTAGAATTACCATTACTTTTAGCTTTTAGGGAAGAAATATGTAAGAGTTTATATAGGAAATACTCCTAAGTAGAGCAGTGAACCCAAAGATGAACTCATTTATAAATGCCTCTGGCTCCTTTGACAAGCAGCAGTTTCTTTCCCAAAGAAAGTTTACATGCTGATGTTGCTGAGTTACTCGTAGTTTCTTTAACTAATTGGTAAAGAAGAATGCCTCAAAGATAAAATTAACTTTGGCTTTGTTCCCTCTGCTGTTTGAGTTAAGTTTGAGTCAATACTGGGTAATTTTCCCCATATGAAACTTACAGAGGATGTGACTGGCTTTGGTAATCATAGCAGCAGTTGATGATCATTGCCAAGATCCTGTTTGTTCATTAGGAGATGCAAAATGGCAATCTCCTAATTCTAATAGTCTTCTTCATTTATTAGAATGTTTCTATAAAAGATAACTGTTCCACAACAAGGCCTCAGCTATCTGGAGGTATGCCATTTAATAGAAAAGCAGGATAAATGCATGATTCTTTCCCTTTATATCCCAGTTTCAAAATAAGTTGGTTAACTGGCCTCCTCTGAAGGGGACCAATGAACTTTTTAAAGAAGATTATCATAAACTTATGGATTTAAACACATTTGATGTATTTCAATACATTTGCAGTCATTATTCTTTTTAATAGTCAAATTGTCTCATTTTTGGCTAGAGTAGCCTTTCTAATTGGCTTCTAAGCTGTGTGTGTGTGTGTGTGTGTGTGTGTGTGTGTGTGTGTATCTTTCTATTTATAACATGTTCTTACTAGTCTTTGATAGACAAGGTGTTCCAGGCTCTTTTGTACTTTTGGTCCCTAGACCTGGAATTGGCCACTTCTCCAAGGAGCTCTAGTTCTTTCTGATGGAAATGGTATTTCAAGACACAATGTGAGGACCAGAGAGTGGTGATTAGTTACTACCTGATTAGTCATTCTTTCTAGAACTTCTCACAAGATAAAATTAGGAAATTTTACCTTTATGTAAACTGTTTCATGAATTCATGCTACTTCCAATTCAAAGTGGAGACTATAAGGGATTTTTTTTTAACTTAAAGTCATCAATTTACATCTTTACCTTTTTTCTCTCATGTCAAAAATTCTGGTTCTCAATGAAACCAATATAATTCTTCATTCTTCAGTAGATGTGTATACACAGATTTCAGGTTAAAAATGGATGCTTATCTATATGAAGTTTTAAAATGGGAAGAACTAATCTTTGGATATAGAAATTCGAATGGTGATTCTTTGAGGGATTCTTGATTGGGAGGCTAATATTCTGTGTGTTGATTTGGGTGGTAGTTACATCATTATACACATTGTAAAATGTCACCCTGTACAACTGAGAATTATTCATTTTATTCTTCAGGAACATTACAATTCAATTAAACAGTTAAAGAAGAAAATCTTGTGAGAACTAACTAAAAAATGATGACTAGTTAGAAAAGTGTGGGATAACTAATCAAGGACTGTAGGATAATATAGAAGGAGCTAAGGGTGTGATTATAAAATCATAGAAAATAGAGCTCCAAAGGGATCCCAAAATCTTATATGGTCTGTTTTTCTGCCTATTCCTTTGCTCTTCCACAAAAGCTACGAATGTGTCTGAGTAACGAAGGGGTTCAGGAAGGTGAAACTTCCTGAACTATTCCTGAAATATTAATCACTGGCTTCCATAGTACAGAAATGGCTGGAGGCCTTGTGCAAAATGATTTATGTGAAGTAAAGAGATCAGAAAACAGATTATAGCAGTTCAAACAGAGAATTTTGTATTGAGCAAATTTCAACTTTGGTTGACCCTCTTTCAGCTGTTTTCTCACTTTGAACATTTTCTTGGAAAAGGGATTTTATCTCTAGAATTGAGATATTCAGAATACAAGGCAAAATTAACTGGCTATAATCCCCTCATGCCCATGCTGGTTCTGGTTTTCCTTCATAGTCAAGCAAGTTCTATGTCATCATTTTTATCAGATTTCTCCCACTGATCTCAAACTTTAATGTTGCTATTATTATTATTTCATGAGAAGCAATGTATAAGGCATTTTCGCTAGTATTTTGTATTAAACAGGGTGGGGATATATGTGTTCATGCACAGTGTTGATATCTAAGGCAAAAGATTACATGTATGTGTGTTATAATTTGAGATATAGACCTGAATTATTTTACTTACTTTATAGGGGAAATTCAGAATTAAATGCAGAGGTAATTTTTTTTGTTCTGTTAGAAAACTCTGTCCATACTGGTTTAAATGCCAGTTTCTAAAGTATGTTAGTTTTCAAATGGAATAATGAAGTAAATAAATTAAATATGTTAAATAATTGAGTATTAAATTTCCCATAATATATATTGCAAAAGAGAATAGTTTTGTACTTGGTCAATAATGTGAATGAAAAAGAAAAGGGAAAAAAAGAGAATTGTTTTGATGGGGAAATGCAAATGTATCAGCTTTTTAGGGTAGTGTCAAAATGTTAGCAGAGCTGTATTTCCAAGGGAAGGATTTTATGAATCAAAATAAATGGTACTTGAAGTGTCATTGTGTTTATTTAACCTTAGTATACATTTTCAAAGAAATAGAAATGGTAATGTTTTGCAATAGACATTACTGAAATGCAGTGTGACAAGAGCAGAGTTCCTTTTGATATTTCAACAGGAAATACTGAATAGCTTCCCTCTTTAGGGCTGTAGAATCCAGTTGATTAAAGGTGGAAGAGAGAAATCTGAATGCTTGAGTTTTGAAATCCCTCACTATTTAAAGTTATTCCGTTATGGCATAGGCAACTGTGTGCTCCATCCTAGTGGCTTTTGTGTAATGGGACAATTAGGAGACATCAATATGTATAGATCTCCCTCACCTTATTTAAACTTTTTCTAGGAATTAATAATTTGGGAAAATATGGGATAGAAATGAGGAATCAAATAGAGTTGGAATTTAAAGTTGGAGAAAATATGCCCAAATTCCATGTAATACTCAACATATGCAGCCCCTGGTATTTCATTAATCCTTGTCAGAAGTTCTAAACTCAATCTTTTGATAATATAGTTCCAAACTTATAATGGAAATGGATGGAAATATTACATTTTATTTTTTAAACTATTTTTTAGTGGACTTTATCTGTTCTGAAGTGATAATTAGTTGCTTAATAATTTTCACCAAAAACAAGGTGTTAGTATGATAGTAGACAAAAATACATATAGAATAGACTGTCAGAGCTGTAAGGAGCTGTGTAATCATCTAGCAGCCTAGCAACCTTGTTTTACAAATAGAGACCAACAATTTACAAATGTGAAATTGTGAATGCTGACCATGTTCCTCCAGGCACTAGATCATGTACCTTGCGTCCCATTAGTTCCCTAATAAAGTCGGAAACAACTTACAGAGTAAGAAGGGTCCATTTCACAAGAGACCCTTTCCATCAGTGCCATGGGAAATAGGACCAGTTAGAACTAATTTCCAAATGCCTGGCTTTGAACTATTTGGAGTGTGAGGATCTTTTTCAATATGCAAAATTTCATGGCCTTCAATGTAGTAATACATGGATTTTAATGGATTCAGTTTGCTGGAAATACTTGCTCTGTGTGTGCATTTTTGGGTCCCTTACAGTAACTGCATCATCTCCAGGGGGTCTTTGGCCCTTACATTATGATTCACTGGTAAAGACCTCAAAGAGAATGTGAAAACTCAAGAGCATTATCAGTAGGGCACATGATTTTTTTTTTAATTTTATTTTTTCAGAGTTTTGTACTAATTATTGTCTCCATTAAACATATGTATGTTTCAGCTGGGTGCAATGGCCCATGCCTATAATCTTAGCACTTTGGAGGCTGAGGTGGGAGGATTGCTTGAGGCCAGGAATTCAAGACCAGTCTGAGCAACATAGTGAGACCCCCCCCCCATCTCTACACAAAGTAAGAAAAATAAGCTAGATATGGTGGCATGCACCTGTAGTCCCAGGTGCTCAAGAGGCTGAGGTGGGAGTATCACTTGAGTCTGGATATTCAAGGCTGCAGTAAGCTATGATTGCACCACTACAGTCCAGCCTGGACGGCAGAGCAAAACCCTGTCTCAAAACAAACAAACAAACATGTATGTTTCTCCAGAATGACTAAACACATCCCCAAAAGTCTACACAGAACACTTGATTTAGTTCATACTGTTTTGAAGTTCCAGGATTGAATAATTGTCCCCCAGCTGTATTAGAGGCCATTGGCTCCTTTGTGGTGGCTTTAAGTCAGAAAATTCAGGCCAGCTGTGGGAAGCGTGGCAGCCTTTCGGTGGTGAGTGTGATCTGGGGCGAGTGGCTTTCCCTGCCGCTGGCCTACATCTGATGAGACTGAAGCAGCTACTACCCTCTTAAACCTCGCCTTTTCATTTTTGTTCTCTTTTCCTCTCTTCTCTCTCTTCCTTTTTTCCTTCCTCTGTATTGCTCTACAGATATTTATCGAGCATCATGAAGCTTTGAGAAGATTACAGACTAGTGGGTAAAACATATGTCTGAAAAAATTTGCAGAAATCTCTAATTGCAAACTGTGATAAATGCTAAAACAGAAACGCAGGTGCTACAAGACTGCGAAACACAGAGATGGGGCCCCACCCGCAGGATCAGAGAACACTTCCCTGGGGAGCTGACAGTTGGGCTGAATTGGGATTCACTAGATGATAAGGAAAGGGAAAGAAGTGTGTTCCTGGTAGAGGGAACAGAATGTGCTTCAGGAAGTAAAAGGAAGAGTGACAGTGGGTTGGGATGAGGCGAGGGAGGGAGCAGGGGCAGATCCCGCTGAGGTTTGTGGGGCCTGGTGAGGACTCTGGTCTCAATCCCAGGAGGACCACACTGAGCCCAGTGAACTGTTGGGGCCCCATATCTGTGTGTTGCTTATTTTGGGGGGATAACACTAACCGTACAGCTCTTTATTGACCCATTACAACCTGGAGCGGGACTTCCCACAATGGCAGCCAGGATGATACCTTATAACTGACAATGGGCGGAAATCTCAGGAGAGGACAGGCAGGGGAGTTCTGCAGGACTACAGATCCTCTCTTTGGATATCAGTTAAAAAACCAAACAGAAACCAGTTCCGTTATGTCAGCATGCTCCGTTGTGGAAGCCACAGGGCTTGTGGTTGACCAGCTTGCTCCGTCTGTAGGGTGGGCACGGCTCTCGTGAGGGAGCAGATGGCCTCGGTTGCTCGGATGCTCAGGTCAGCAGGAACGTGAACACAAACCCTTAACACACCAAGGGAGGCCCAGACCTCGAAGTACAACCCTCACAGACTCACGACTCCAGGTGATAACAGGTGGCTTCAAGAAACATGTAAGAACTGCTGTATGCAACAAGACCACAGAAAAGAAAATTATGAAACAAAGCCGTCCACACACAGTTCTTTCAACTTGCTCCTATTTGTGAGAGCAATTGTAGCTATTGTTAACTACATTCAATTGCGAGACGCACGCTCTTTTCTGGGTCTTTTAAATCTTTTCCTCGTTAGTGACCCTTAGAAAAGTCACACTTCAACAACAAAAAAATAGATATTGGGAGATGGGTAAGACTGGCATCCTCTGTGTCATTTTCAAGGGTATTTTCTGGGCAAGTTGATACATATGGTGTTGGCGGGGCTGTGGGCATTGTAGGAAGAAAGCCAGAGAGGCATGGCTATTTGTTTTTGCCAACGTAGTGCAAGCTGTCAAAGCAAGGTTTGTCATTTTCCCTTCAATGACATGAGTCTATCTTTTATCTCCTTACTTCCCCCACTTCTTTCCCATATTCCTAAGCTCTGTCATAGGATGAAAAGTTTAATATAAGAAAACTGAGCCTAACAAAAACCATATCCAACGCTGTCCTGGTAGACACAGCATATGTAAGGATAAGCCACGTAGAATCCAAGTAAGGGATTTGCAGATCTGCAGGTTTCATAGGGGGCAAAGAAAAGTGAAAACCTGGGGAAAAGAACATTGGCCAGGAGACAGGAGGCTGGGAAAAGGACTAGGGTACGATAGGCTCGAGGGCTTGCTGTGAATAAGACACTGGGCTGGGCATCTAAGGGTATAAAATGGTTTGCAACAACCAACGAATTTACATTTCACGTTGAGGTCAGCTGTAAATTTAAGCAACATATAAAATGTCAAGTAATTGAAGAAAAGAACAGGTGAGGTATCAGAAGGTGGTATACGATTTATTGCCAAAAGAGTAGTGCTACCAGTGAAGTGATTTTCTCTAGAAGCATCCAAACTCCTTAGTGATGAGGACCACACAGGGTGTGCTTGCAGTGTTCAGCATAGTGGTAGACATTCGGTAACTACTGGGATGAATGAATGGATGAATGATTCATGGCTGGGGAACACTAAAGATTTTAAAGTAAATATGGTGTTTTTTGCTTATTTAGATTTTTTTTAAAAGCATACTTTATGTACATTAACCTATGTAGATCTTAAATGGAAGTGCAGTTTTTTTCTATCTACATCTGTACCCAAAACCACCTCCAGAGGAAGATACAGAACATTTTCCAACACACCAGAAGGTTCTCTCATGCCCCTTCCAATCTATATTGCCCAGCGGTAATTGCAATTCTGACTGCTGTTACCACACATTGATTTAACCTGTCTTTTAAATTCATACAAATGAAATTATACTGTGGTCCTATTTTTATGTTGAGATTCTTCCATGTTGTTGCATGCTACTGCATGTATCAGTAGATCCTTCTTTTTCATTTCTGTACATTATTCCATCGTATGAATATTCCACAATATTCTGTTCTTTTATTTTTCCCTGAAAATGAGGACATTTATCCTTCCTCTTAACCAGAAGGAGTAAGGTAGGTCCACACCTGGGTTAGTACAGTGACTCAGAGATGGCAGCAGGGGACATCTCTGTCCATTTTTCTCCTTCATCATCCTTAGCATGTTGGCATCCATCTTGGAACTTTTGTCTCATTGTCCTAAGATGGCCTCCAGCACTTTCTGCATGATTGTGCTCAATCTACAGCTTCATGTTCACACTGAGGGCATGCTTTTTTGGTCCATATTGCTTTGTGTAGATCTTCTCTTGTGTGTCATTCTTGGCAGGTTATGGTATAGCTCTCCATTCACTTAACTATTCTTTAATATGATTTACTAGTTTATAACAAAGGATACAATTCAGGAAGAGCCAGATGGAAGAGATACATAAAACAAAGTATGGTAGGGGTGGGGGGACGAGGAGAGCTTCCATGCCTTCTTTGGATGCACTACTCTCCAAATACCTTGTTGTGTTTGCCAACCAGGAAGCCCCCACAATGTTCTATTCTTTTTTTTTCTTTTCTTTTTCTTGAGATAGGGTCTCACTCTGTTGCCCAGGCTGGAGTGAAGTGGCATGATCATAGCTCACTGCAACCTTGAACTCATGGGCTCAAGCAATCCTCCTGCCTCAGCCTTCCAAGTAGCTAGGACTGTAGGCAAGCACTACCACACTTGGCTGCTTTAAAAAATTTTTGTTGTTGAGATGGGGTCTTGCTGTGTTGATCAGGCTGGTCTTGAACTCCTGGGCTCAAGCAATATTCCCACCTCCGCCTCCCAAGGTGCTGGGATTATAGGCATGAGCCACCACACTTGGCCCAATGTTCTATTCTTAATGAGTTAGTTCAAATTTGGGCAACTATAAATAAAGCTGCTATGAACATTCCAAATTTGTCATTGGATACTTACTGCATGCCAAGTACTGTTGTTTAATCCTCGGTACCACCCTATGAAGTGGGCACTCTTAATAGCCCCATTTCACAAATAAGGAAATCTCAGGACAGAAAGGAGGCGTACCTTTCCCAAGCTCACACTGCTAGAGAAGGGCAGAGCAGGAATGTGAACCTAGACGGTTTTAGAGACTGGGATCTTCATCACTCACTGCATGGCAGCTGCCAATTAGTTGTGGTGCTTTGAACTTTTAAATTCATCGTCTTTATTTCTAGGTGCTTCATAAAAGTTAAAGATGAACATTTCAATGATTTTTGCACATCATTTCTCCCTGAGATGGCAAATTTGTAGTCTGAAGAAAGTATGATGTATATAGAGGTGTTAGAATAATCCATAGGTCTCAGTTCTGCTAAAAAAAAAAAAAAAATTAATATGGTATTAGCTGATCTGTTAGAAAGTCTGCAGTGCTAGGTCCTGAACATATATTATTTGTAATTTCCAAAGCTAATAAGGCCAGATCCCCATTTAGCAGATGAGGGTATCTGGGATCAGATAGGCTGAGTAACCTGCCTTGGGTTTCATAGCTAGAAAACATCAACACTGGGATTTGAACCAAGCCTGTTGAACCCCAAGACTGATGCTGTCCTTCCACGGTACCAAAGGCTTCCACTTGTGTCCAAAGGAAGCTCTCAGTTTCAGGGAAATTGCAGTTATGTGATAATGTTGGCCCCATCCATTTTTTTCTTCTCAGTCTATGACATCAAATTACATTTCCAGAAGAACATCTTTGAATTATAATGGATGGCATTGTTCACTGTCTCAACAGTTTAAAATTTATTTCGATTTTACTGCCAATACCATCTATCTAAATACAGGAAGCTTTAGTCATAAGAATGCTAAGATGCCTGATTTAGTTGTTAAATTTTGTTGTGTTCTAATGAGCAAACAAGTTAAGTCACTGTGGAAACCAAATGGAAATCCAGATGAAGACAGATACAGCAAGAAGCCTAAGAAATGGTGCAGTTTGACATACTGTAATTAAAGTAGCCTAATAGGTAGAAGAGACTGACTCAAAGAGATTCTCATCCAGCATTATTCAGTTAAGCCATATATGAAAAACAATGCCTATTATATAAATGTTATACTTGTTTTGGTCTATTTTATAATTTCAAAACATTGCATAATTTATGGCAGTACCACTAACAATGTTAAATGTAATTTATTAGTAGTATTTAGCATTATTTTGACCTCAGTTTGTGCATGACCGATATGTTTATACTTTAAAGAATATACATAGCAGTTATTTTAAAGACTGAGTCAGTTAAAACACTCAGTCTTCTGCTGCTTGCTCAAGGATTCGGTTGCCATTCCAGTAATCCAAGAGACACTAGAAATGTGATATTGGAGACTGAATGTTCCAGATGTCATTGATATGAAAACCATACCAGATACAGAACCCAACAGAAGATTTCCCATATGCGCAACTTGAGTTAAGACATCCCTGTAAGAGTCTGTTCTTTCGTGTGGGTTTAAGACTTAGATTATCTATTCTTTCAGGATGTGAGGCTTAGGAAAATTACGTATGTTGAACAGTGCATATTCAAACTCATTTTTATAACAGTTTGTGAACCTAGTAGACAGAGAAATGTCATTTGTGCATATAGGACTGCAGACGTGGGTAGCTTTCCAGTGGTCTGGCAAGAACATACTGATCAGCTTAGTCCTGGAGCTTCATGTAAGAGTGAAGTCGGCCTCCACTATGTGATCCAATAAGCATTTCAATTTGTGTGGGACTTGTGAACTTCTGCCCAAGTAGTATCAGATTGCCATGCTAAAGGTTCTTTTGTTAATCTTTCCCTATCTAGGCACTTTTGGGCTCTGTTATCAGATTCTCTGATTTTTGCATTTTGGCCCTTGGATATTTAGAGGTTAAGGCATATTTCTTTATCCAAAGCACAGAGGCAAGATGTATTTTGAGTTTGCAGTAGGAAAAAGACAGGACTAGCTATCTTACGATTTATCTAACTTGGAAGTGTATTATCAGTTACATGAATGGGGGGAATCTTTTAATGCACCACTCAGTAATTGAAAAATCATTGCATGATGAATGTAAACAGTGGTTTCTTTGCCCTGGGAGTAGCATTAAAATTATCTTCTCTGTTTGCTTCACAAGTAAACAAGTCTTGTTGCATATTTTTTAACTAAAGCCTTACTTCAGCAAAGCTTGTCTGAGTGCATGTACGTTCCCATTTGGTTTAAATGATCTTTGGCATCCTTCTTGCAAACTTTAGTAAAAATCATGAGCCCCTGCCACTTGCAGATGTGTCCGTGGTGCAGGGGAGCTTGCAAAGATGGAGTAGATGTGGACACTGCCCTCAAAGGGCATCCCGTTTTTTTTTTTTTTTTCCAACCCCTTGGTCAATTTGCATAAGAGCATCTAGTCATGTCGGCAACTCTGATCAAGATGGACTGAGGAAGGTTTCAGAGGTGCCAAGTGAGGATTAGGAAAGTTAAGAACTTGGACAATTACTTCCACTGGGCCATAGGGAATGGCTTCATATCATCCAGACAGGGCCTAAAAAGGAAGTATGGGATTTAGACTTTGGAGATGTAAGAAGGCTGTTCTAGGTAGAGGAAACAAGGAGTGAGCAAAGAGTGGGTATGATTGGGGGAATTGCAAGAAGCTCTGTTTGTTTGAAGATTTCAAGAAGTGTATCATAGAAGAGAAAATTGGAAAGTTAGTTAGGGTTAGATCATGGAGGACCTTTAATACTAGGCTAAGGAATTTGAGCTTCGTTCACTTGTTCTTTAGTTTTCAATATTCACCCAAGTATTCTAACCTAAGGTCTGATTATTATGCCATCAATAAAGAATAAAGTGGTTCTTTGGGCAGTTTTTTGGGGAACAAAAAATACTGTTTACACCACTGCAATCAATATTTACGGTATGGGTCAAAATAGCCTTTTTTGGCTGAAAGTTTTTGACAGAGGCAGTTCCAAAAATGTCAGATAACCATATTACTCAGATAAAAGTCAGCTACAGCATACAGCATGCATTTATTTTGACTCCTCCTTAGGTTCAGTGATGTTAGGTTCTACATTTCATAGCTTTCTTCTCTTTTGGCCAGGTGGGCGGTGCTAATACCTAATAGCCAATTTCTCTGGCAAACAAGATACCAGGTTGTTTGAAAGCTGAGTCATTAAGCTCCTTTATCTTTCTTCCCAATTAACTACTTAGCATTTTCCCCTCATTTTGAGTGCTTGGTAAGCAAAGAGGTGGCCATTGATTTACTGTCCAGTGGAGAGCAGATCTGGCTTTTTTCTATTCAAAGAAATTATTTCAGTGCACCTATGGTGTGCCTTGGAAATACTCTGAGCCGGTATTTTTAGCTAGTGGAGGCTAATAGAAGAATTTTATCAGATAAACTTGAAACACTTTTTTTCCCCCATCCCTGGTGGTAGGTAACTGAAACACTTCAGTTGATAAAAGCGTTAGTAAACAGGGCCATCTTTGTTGGTGTTCTCTGGCTAATTAATTCAGTTGACTAAAGCTTGAGGCCTATGTGGGCAAGGTCAATTAGTTTTCCTCTGTGATTATCTCTTGCAATCTTTATTCCTGGCTTTCAATAGTTTGAAACTATTGAAACACATATAGTTTTAAGTGCTATATGTATATAAACTAATTTAATCCTCAGAATAATCCTAAAAATGTACTATTACTCTCTCCATCTTTACAGATCTTAGAACTGAGGCACTGAGAAGCTATGTAACTTGCTCAGGGTCACATTACTGGTCCTTGGCAGAGCCAGGATTTGAACCTAGGCAGTTAGGCTCCAGGGTCTTAACTATTGATCTCATTAAAACCCAGGACACCAGTAAGGATCTACATAGATTTATTTAAGTAAACATAATGTGTGTAAATACTTATGACTACTCTTTCAGTGTGAAGCTTTGTATTTAAGAACTTTCAGACCTATGTTACAAGATACAGACACCAGAAATCTATTTAGTGTCCCTTTTTTTGGTCCATGCCTACGTGGGCAAGGCTTCACAGAGGTGGCATTTGAGACCTAAGCTGGGACTTAAAGAATGCTCAAGTGTTCGACAGGCAGAGATGAGCAGGCAAGCATACCAGGTAGAGGAACCCGTGCAAAGGCTGGGAGAGGTGAAACAGTTAGTTTCGGATACAGAGTGTGTAGACTACTCTGCCATTTAAGATTACAGATTGCACCCTGCTGAGCAGTTTAACACTTGTCCTCTAGGACAGTTTCCATGATTCTTTTTTCTTTTTTTTTTTTAATCACAAGTACCCAAATTTTTGTATCCAATTTTCAGACACTTTCCAGAGTCTCTGAAACTTACTCAGGTTCATAGACCCTTTTCTCCAAGCAATAAAGAATAATTGAGCAAGAGGAAAACACAACCAAATATACATTTTAAGAAAGGTGACTCCGATGACAATGAAAAATGGCTTGGAAAAGAGAATGGGAGCAGAGAAATGAAATGATAATGAAAAATAACTGCAGTTTCTAGTGTGGCATAAGGATAGGTAGTGATGGCATTGGGTAAGGAATACAAGGAGAGGAAAGGGGTAAGGGAAGAAAGATAATGGGCTTGATTTTAAGACACATTGAGTTTCAGGTACCCATGATGTATTTCAATGGAAATGGCCAGAAGGCAATTGGAAATGCAACCTGGAAAAAAGTCAGCACTGAGCAGAGGAGTTTAGTAGTCTCTAGCAAATGGTAGGTTTGAGTCCTTGAAGTGAGACAAGGCCACCCAGGAGGAGCCAAAAGGGGTGAAAAAAGGACAAAAAAAAGAGGAAACCAATAAGGCTTACATGGGCATAAGAAATTCAGGGAGCAGTAGCAGCATTCTAGGTCTAGAGAGCCTCCTGTGTGCCAGGACTGTTCTGATTACTTTGCATGCATTAATTTGCTTAATCCTCAAACAACTCCTTGAAAGAGCCACATTTTACAGATGAGGAACCTAAGGCACATAGAGGTAACGTAACCTGCACAAAATCATAGAGCTAGTAAGTCACTTTCAATAATGGTAAATTAATGGTAGCATCATTAAGCAGATATAACTGAGTTAAGACCATTTTTTTTGTTATAATTCTTTTATAGATTTAAATGTAGATTAGGAAGTTTAATAGTATTCCTTACTTTTCCCCTGCTATATCAAGTAAATATAGTATGATCATTAGAATTCATAAGGGACACTTTCATAAATTTTCAAATTCCCTGGCTTTCTCTCTTGCAAATATTCTTCCAAAATTCATGCATTTCTTAAACATTTTTACATAATAGATTAAGCTTTCCCTAAAGTTTTCTCTCAATTAATGAGCATTTTTGGCATTGGTTGGAACATCCCCTGAAATGGTTTCATTAGTCACATTTTTTTTATATTTCCACATTGAAAAAAATGTTGAGCTGTCTTAGCAGTGATTAGAGATACCACTAAATTTTACATTTTCTTTATAAATTCCCCCAAACTTTTCTTGTCTTCTTGAATCCATCACTTCCTCAGAACCTCTTCATTTTGTTTTTGCTTTTATCACTGCACTAGAAGTGGAGTTTTTGTTTGTTTGTTTTTGTCGTTGTTGGAACCCATTTTCTCATAGTAATTTTTCTTATCAGTTCATCATAGTTGTGCTCATTGAGAAGCAAAGAACAATGAAACCACATCAAGATGCCACTCCTGGACTATAACGCTAGGCAGGGGTCAGCAAACTACAATAGGTGGCCCGCCACTTTTTTGTGAATAAAGTTTTACTGGAACACAGCCATGGTCATGCATTTACATATCATCTATGGCTGCCTTCCTGCTGCGAGAGCTGAGTTGAGTAGCTGCATCGAGTGGTAGACTGATAGTTACTGATCTGGATGATACTGATCTGGATAATTACTGGATCTGGAAGAAGGTTACTAACTCCGCTCTACAGCATATTCCTTTTAGAAGACTAGGATATGTCCTAAGCATGTTTACAGTGCTATAGAGTTAATAGAGTTCTTACTTGTTATAAAATTTTATTCAACTGAAAAATAAAGTGGTTTATTCTTTGGATATAAATATTTATTCTTTGGATATAAAGCAGACATTGTCAAGGGAATAATAGAATTGTAGAGTCCTTTAAGTAACCTATAATTAGGATTCTTACCTGTATGATCCGTTATCTGAACTTGTGTCTGTTTTAACAAAACTATTTAATTTGGAAAGAGAGTATTCCTTGTATGCGTAATAGGTAGATGCCAGGTCTTTCGTGTGCTTGGCCTTTAGGATTTGGAGAAAGAAAACATTTTGCCTACCCTCAGAGAAATACAAGTCCATTTGAACTAAGCTGTGCAGACAAAAATCTGGAAAAGTTGGCTAGATAAGTAGAAATATAACAGGATTGAGAAAATAATGTTTGTGTTAACTAAATTATTTTAGTTTATTAGCTTATCTAGTTTATTAGCATGTATCAATAAAATATATCTTGTTTTATTTTGATCAAGTTTATGAGAAAAAATGAATGTTTTACTTCCCGCATATGATTTTGCTAAGACACGGGCTGACTTTCAGTCCTGCCCGACGTCACCATGCCCACTCCCCCAGGTAGCTTCGTCCTCCCTCTGTTCTCCTGAGGTTCCTCTCGCCTCTTTCCTCCAGTTTGTTCTGCCTCAGGATCTGCCTCCCTGAAACCTGATCACATGGCTCCCTGTTCTGAACTTTGCCCCTGTTCTTTACAGCCCACACAGTGAAAATCCAGTCTTTCTCTCATATCGAAAACCTTCCACACTGTTCCAAACCTTTTCTCTGCCTTTCCCTCCCCCACTCTCCTTCTACTGTACCCTAAACTCTGAGTACTGGCACTACAGGATATACTTCCCCGTCTCTTGATGTTTATACACATTCAGCACTGAAATGTCCTTTATTCATCCTTGCTTGTCCATTTCCTGCCTGAGTCTACTCTTTCAAATGCTTTCTCTTTTGAGCAACTTCTGATCTGCTTTCTACTCAGCCCACAAATTCCAAGCTAGAATTATTATTTTCATGCCATGAATATTCATAGCACATATTCATTCTTGCTTTTGTCACTCGGAAAGATTATTCATATACCTTTTCCTGTTATCTATGGCTAACCTATAGATTTCTTAAGAGAAGGAGTCTCGGTTTTGTTGACTGTTACATTTTTAGATCCACTTTAGTGTCTGGTTTTGATGTTTGTATATAATAACTACACAATTGACTTACTGTGGATCAATCAATCAGTACTTAATGGCAGATATAAAAACTCTGACATGTAATTTCAGCTGGTGGGTTTTAACTACTTTGATACATAGTAGCACTAATGAGATAAGACACTTTTCCTAGGTTAAAAATCTTCTGCTCTTTAGTCATTGATAAGAAAGCCCTGGTAGTTGCTAGGTAACAATGACTGGAGGGTGCATTTTCTGTCCCAGCACAACCTGTTTCCATAAAAACTATTGGGTTGTGGCACTAAAACCATATTCTCCAGAGACTTAGACACAGTGTAGAAACCCTCACTGTACTTGGGATTTTCATAGGTAGGAAGAAAAGAGTCAATTTCTTGTCTAAATATTGCTGCCAGTGTAAAAAGCAAAACAATGATCTTTCACTAACTATTGTAGTTAGTAGTAGCAGCAGACAGAAGTGAACAAGATAATAAAGAAAGGTCTTGTATTGTGTCTTGGGCTACAATTTTCTAGAAAAGCAATTTAGGATGTTTAACCCTAAATTAAGACCTATCCTTCTTTGTAGAATTGGTGTGAGCATTGAAATAAAACCATGAACCACATATGTACAGGTAATAATTAACAGTATCTCGTGTTTTATTTTTTATGTGAAATAGACTTTGCTATGTAGATTACTAACTTTGTGCAAATACTCTTCTGGTTATTGTTTTATTGTCTTTACTGTTTTAAGAATCTTTCTTTTATTATTGTACAGAGTGGCAGAGCTTGCTTTATCTTGTCCCCACTTTGTTATATGCATTTGCTTAATAGCTGCAAGGGACAGTCTGGTCTTTGGTAGAATACATCATGGTTGCTGATGAACTTGAATAAGAAATGAGAGGAATGTGTGGGGAGTGTGCTGGACAAGAACATGGCGTAAAGTGGGCAAAATTCAGGCTGTGGGAGGATTAGTCACACCACTTAGAGAAAAAATTCTGCTGCAAAGATAAGGGATCATTTGCTTCCTGAATGAGCCATTCAGAAGGAACCATTGCCAAGCTGCTAAACTCTGAGTGAGATTTTCCAGAGACTCCTACTGGTTAGTACTGGTCAGTATGAGAGACTCCATTTAAATCACCCTTTCCAACCTTGACAACTTTTAATTTGTCAGTGACTTAGAGGGAGGGTGTCAGGAGCCTCTTTGATCTACAGAGGGTATTGTTAAATTAGAACATGATTCCTTTTGTGAGTATATGTTGTTAATAGCCAGATATGGTACAACCTCAATTTTGGTGATGCTTTTTAAAAGAAACAATATCTTCCCTTCTCTGAGTGCATTTCTTAACTAGAACTTTAAGAATTAATCTTCAGTTTGTGTTGTCACAAGGAGTAATCGGACTCTATAAGCTTATCACCTTTGGACTTCTGCCCTGCACGCAATTCATGTGTGAGGTAAAGCAAGACCTGGTGCAGTTTAAGACTGACTTGCCCTTTAGAAACTTCCTGGCTTGCAAATAGAGCTTAATGTATTAGTTACCTAGAAATTTGGAATGCAAACGTGACCATATAAACCTGTCTGTCCTAATCAACTTTTTAAAGCTGAATTAAGACAAATATTCCTAATATTCCTGGCTAGAATAATTATCAGAGGTGATTAGTTATAATTGAACCATGTATTAATGGTGTGGTGATAATTTTTAAGCCAGAGTACATAGTCCCCCTGAGGGTTATAGAAGGCACAACACTTTATCTTGGTAGTTGTCTTTTTGATGGTTGTGTAGAATGTCCTTATGAAATTATAGTTTCAGAACAAGCCAAAACCTCTATTCTTTGACATTGCATAAACTTTTGTGCTGTTAAAACAAAATTGACAATAATAGATTAGTTCCTTAGAGAGTATTTATATATCAAAACCTTATAAATTCTAATATTAATCTCTCACCTTTACTGTGTGCGGGTCTGGTCCCTGCTTCCCAGACTGTACACAGGCTGGTAGGGGAGCTAAGAGATGTAAGCACATGTAACCATAAAAGCAGGACAGCCTCACACTGTTAGAATGGACCAAAATTACCAGGTGCAGTGAACAGCTGCTTCTTTCTAGCTGGGAAAATCGATGAAGTTGGAAATTGCTGTTTTGAGCTGGATTTTGAAGGATGTATTGGCAAAGACTATGGGAAAAGAAAGAAAGGAAGTGGGAAAATGCCCGCTGGGGTGAGGTCTGACATATGATGTATGTGATGTGATGCGGAAGGGCAGAGAAGTTCCTTAGGTGTGGTTAGCAAGATTCACTCTGCCTGTTCCCTCCTCTCTACTACTTCTTAGTGGGGGAAATGGAGGGAAGGAGGAGAAACCTTAATCTTACCCCGTGGTCCTCTATTCATCTTTACCTTCCCACTTGCCATTTTAGATGTTATGGAGAATAAGCCTAGGAGAGGGGAATGGGAGTTGGAGTGGACCAGAGAAACTTCAAGATAGCACAGGGGGCTCTTTACCATACTTTTTCCTCTTTTTTCTTCCTTTTTGGTGTCCTCTCCTTTTCCAAAGCTTGGCAGAGTCCAAGCTCTTTCATAAGAAAGAGCAAGGAAACTGTGGCTAGGGAAATGTCTGTAGCTGACCATTCATATTCTGCCTGCCTGTAATTAAATGACATTAAAGAGCACAGATTATTGAATAGTATGTGCAGAAAATAAGAAGATGCTCAAGTATAATGAACACCACTCAGGTGATGGGCACACTAAAAGCCCTGACTTAAGCATTATAGAAGGTAGGAAGCTGGGGCCTCAAGACCACATGTGGCCATCCAGATCCCCAAGTGTGGCCCCTCAACTGAATCCAAACTTCACAGAACAAATCCTGATTTGGATTCAGTCAAAAGGCAGCACTCAAGGATCCAGAAGGCCACATGTGGCCCCCAGGCTGCAGGTTCCCTACCCCAATAAGTCATGTCATTACATTTTATTTAGGACCTACAAGATACATAGAATTGTCTTAAAACACAGTAGTGATTTATTTTAAAAGTTTTCCTTGAAGAGGTAGAAGGAGGGTTAGAACACATTTCTTGCTGAAATGTGGTACTTAAAGGATCCATCATGGCAGAGAATGTTGGGTAGACATAAGTTTTTACAGTTTCAGGAAGTCATAGTTTTTTAGAAGTGTGTGTTTGTGTGTGCACGTGCACGTGTGTTTATGTGTGCATTTTTCCCCTTCTCTGTCAATAAGAAGAGAAAAACTAGAACAGAGTGCAAGAATAGGCTTGGAAAAACCTGGGGAGTGATTTTTAAAGCTATCATGTGAATAAATGAACTTGAGAGAGAGGTTTATGGCTGGAAGGAAAAAACTATTGTGTTTCAGAATCAGAGTAACTGATGTAGCTTCTACTTTGGATTACTTGTCAGGTTTTCCTTTCTTTTTCCTTAAAATTAACTTATTTATTTTTTCATAAAATATTGTTTCTTTACTTTCAGAGAAATTGTGTCAAGTTGAAAACTCTGTACTTTGATAGTACTGCCAGAGGATTCTGGGAGTTTGGCAGCAATTCTCTTCTTCAGCAAATCAAAGACTATTAATGGGTCTCTGTTAAGGCACTAGGGATTGTACGTTTATGTGCATGTGTGATGAAACTACTTCATACTTACTATTTTTAAAAATCCTGTTGAGGTTTACATTTCATTGGTTCTGGAAAATATACTATCCCTTCTTAGAAAATATTTGCTATATCAATTGAGAGGTTTCTTACTCTAAACTCTGGATAAGATGTAAATTATGATTGTCCCTGATTACTGAGGAGTTAAGTGGTTATGTAAAATTGAGCCAAGGAGGTAAAAAACTAGGACACCCAACTGTATGAACTTTTTCTTCAAAAGATAAATTGGGAGGAATTTTTTGATTAGCCATAATCTGTGCCCGTGACAGGCTCGCTAACGTTCTGTAGAGATGGACTATATGACTGTAAACTCTCTTTTTCAGGTTCTACCACTTACTTGGAAAATAGCAAAAGAAGAAAATTAAGGAGCCACCCCTGTAATTTGCCCAAGTAGCCCCTGCAGGGTCAATAGACAGATCGCGTCCCAAGGAGAAAAGCTGCAGGCATCTGAGGATAAACCACTCTGAAACAGGTTTGACCACCAAGCCCACCTAGAAGATTTTGACTCCAAGGTATAAGGTGAGTTAGAAGAATGCAAGCTTAACGCCAAAAACGGGGTTAGATGAGGCATTGCTAAATAGTAACAGAAGATTAGTGAGACATTACCAAGTCACGGGAAGGTGTTTCTTTATATCTTTCATTTGTATATCAGATCTTAGTATGTCATAATCCTCGTTACATTTAGTTATTGTAATAAAAAGTAAAATAAAAAAGGTTTTTTTTTTTTTAAGGATAAGAAGTAGAAAAACATGTGAAAATATTTGATAACCCTTTCTATTTTCTGTCTGCAGTCTGGAATCATGTGAACATATGATACTACCCTTCCCTTCTTGAATAATGAATTTACAGACCTCAACCTAAAAATGACCAAAATGTTATCCTTGCTTTCTTTATATACATATACACACACATGTGCCTACATACACATATTCTTAAAATGCACCCAGTTTTTATAATCTTCCACTGCAAACAGACAGCTTACCGTTTTCTCTTTGCCCAGGAGACCAAAATGGCCAATATGATACTATTAATAGCAATACTTAATGTGGTCTCCTTGTCATCTTTGATATTTGCAGTTATTATTTTCAGAGATACTACACATATGCTATTTGACATCTTAGGCCCCATGAGTTTGGTCTTCATAAATTAGATACACCCTTCCCAGTTATCTGAAGTTTTCTAATTTCTCAAGGTCACTGATCACTGGGGTGGAAGGTTGTGGCATTAGTGCTCTCAGGAAGCTTTTGAAATTTGGGCATCCTCTACTCAAATCCTTATTTGCTCTGCACAGTGGTGGAAGTGGTGATAGTGGTGATGATAATTCAGACACATGTAATTTGGGGAAAGCTCTCTATGTATCGTGGTACCACTCCTGCCCTTTCCTTGAGTGGACTGATCCCTCTTGGTAGAGCAGAAACCGAGAGTCAAAACTTTAGCATAATCATTGTTATATGAGAAACTTTCTCTTTATCACTGCATTACTTTAAAACTACTTTTAGATTAGTGCTTACAGACTGGTATCCCACAGGGCAAATTCTAGACTACAATTTTTCAAGACTATAACATTTTCTTTTAAAAAAAAATTAATGCCAACTTTTGAAAATCTGGAAACTTCACATAAAAATCAGGTAGCTGGGTTCTCTTAGAAGATTAAAATCTGATCTTGTTACTTACTCAAGGACTGCATGCAGTTTGCTAGTTTTTAGCATTTTCTAAATATTTACCCTTATCAGCCTTACAGATTTATGATACCTGCCTGGTACATGTAGGCTTTTGAGTTTAAGAGTCCTGCTTCTTAAAACTTATGACAGTTTCTTCTCCTCTCTTTACATGAAGTCACTTCCATATACTTTAACATAACAGTCTATTAGTATTTATTCTCTGTGCCATATTTTAGCATTTGTTATTTTATATAAAATGTGTATGCTTTGAGAATAATGACTTCCTAGGGTTAAGATGACACTTGTCACTCATACCTATGGAGAAGGAAGACTTTTCCAAAATAAGATGGCCCATTGGTCTTAGGAGATCTGATAATGATGTGGTCAGAATTGTTTTTTCCAAATGTTGAGGTTGTCATATCAGAGTCTGATATTTTATGACCTAAGGGTTCCATTGCCTGATCTGATGTTTTTGGTCCCAGGGAGGTAAAATTAGTTCATTGAGTAGGGTTCTTTTTAAATGACACCTATAAGAGATTTAGAGTCTATTTTCCAGCCTCTCACTCATCCCAGACACCAAAGTGAGTCAGTGAGCAATAGGCTGTGCCTTCTCCATGTGCAGAATTTCTGGCATTGAGAAATCTTGCCATCAGAATTAGACATACCTTCAAGCACAGTGGGTTGTAGTTAATCACAAAACTTCTCTTCCCTCATCTTGGATCACTATCTACTGTTGTGAAGTGAAACTCATTCAGTAATGTTCCTGTTAATTTGATATCAAACCAAGCTTTTATCTAGTAATAAAGTACCTTAATCATGGAAGCATTTTAAATCACAGGGTCCCTGTGGGCCTAACACTTCTCCATCTACATTAGCTAAACTAAAATGTGTGGGGAAACTGACATGCTCCTAAAACAATGGTTCTTTTTTTTTAAAAAACAAAATATATTATTACTAAAATATAGGATCTACAGAAGTTTCCTCAGAACCCATTTAGATTCCAACTGGTAGTGCCTGTCGCTTAAGAAGATTTTAGGTTTCAGGGTATCCATTTTTTCTCCCCAGAGACACGAGATAAATGGTAAATATCTTCATAATTGGCATTCATTTTCAAACATTGGAACAAACAAGAAAGAAAGCCATTGGATTGGATTTTTGATTTGAGCAGCTTCATGTTCTCCTGCCTATATTGCTTTGCTCTGTCTCCTGGAATCTCTTAGATCAGCATTGCCTAGGATCCCTTGATACTTGACCACATGCTAAGATGAGCTGCACATAAGCCCTTTGACTATCAGGTTTAAGTCCATGGAAACAAAGTACCTGGAAATTTGTTCCCACACATTTGCTAAGTTGTGACTTGACTATATGAGAAAGAAATTAAACTCTTTTCCAAAACGGAAATTTAGATGATTGGCCTCTCCTTTTCTTAATGAAACTTGTTTGCTTTTATTGTTGTTTGGTCCCAAGAATCAGAGTTTGTGTGGATGTATACTCAGGAGTGCTTTCGGGAAGACCCTTTATCTCCATTTCTTGGAGTTCCTGTTATCAGCTCCACATTCCATTTCCCTGAACTCCCTGAGGAAAGGACAACCAGTACTGAAAAAATGGAAGAGAATGTAGGGAGGGCTTAGGAGACATTTTTGTCATAAGAAACAGGTTGAAATATGGCTTTAAAAAATGATTAACTCAGTAAATCTGGTAACCAGTTGAAAAATAGAACTTGGTTGGGCAAAATCTGGAAGGGTAGGAGTATTCGACCCTGACACGGTAAGAAAGCTGACCCTTGCTCCCTTTATTTGAGTTGAGACTTCCCCCTCAGGTAGTGGGAATGGAGAGACTGTCAGGCAGGCACTGGCAGTGCCACTTCACCTGTCCTCTTTCTGCCCTGGGCTTTCCCTCAGCTTGAAAGGGGTCTCTTCTGCTCCAGGGGGGCCTAATTCTGAAGAGCTAAAGGCCCCGGGGCAGGGGGCGGGGGAGGTAGCAGGCCAGTAGCCAGCCCCTCTCTCCAGGGTAGAGGAGTGGGATCTCAAAACTTTCTTCTTACCCTGCTGAAAATAACAGGCAGAGGAATGAGGAAAGATTGTTTGTCCGGAGAGAAAGGCTGTGCTCCAGGCCAGCTCTCGCCTTGTGCATTGTCTGTCTCAGTGTGGTAGGTGAGCTTATAGAAAAACAGTCGCCCAAACACCTGAAAGATTGAGACCAGCTCTGAAACATAAATTATGCTTTAAATACTTCTGGTAAAAGCAGAACTGTAGAAGTAATAAAGTGTAAAAGAGAAGTATATTGTTAATGTCAAGGTTTCCATATGTGAAAAGCAGGGAAGAGGGAAGTTTTGATTTGTTTATGAAGATTTTTTCTTCTGTTGTTTTTTGTTTTTCTTTTCTATTTTTGAAAAATACCTTTCATTTAGAAAAATTTCAAACTTACACAAAATAAAATAGTATAGTGAGCCCCCATAGGCATATACCCAGATTCATCTATTCCCTTCCTCATTTATTCTGAAGTTATTAGAAGTTGACATCGTGTCATATCTACCCCTACATTCTCCAGTATGCACCTCGTAATATGCACATTCTCCTGCAAAACCATAAAACCATGTCACACCCAACAATATAAATTATAATGTTTTGGTGCCATCTACTACTCATTACATATTCAAATTTCCCTGATTGTCTAGGAGTTGTCTTTTTATAGTTGGTGTATTCGAATCATATTCAAAGACATGCATACATTTCATTTGGTTATTGAATCTCCTAACTCTCTTAACTAGAATATTCTCCCTGTTTTTTCAGGTCATTCACTTGTTGAAGAAACTAAGCTACTTGAGCAATAGAATATTCCACTTTCTGGGTTCAGCTGATTGTTGTTACTTAACTTTTTTTTCTATTCCCAAAATTTATTAGAACTTGGAAGTTAGATCTAGAGGCTTTATTGGATCCAGATTTAACTTTTTTGGCAAGAATTCTGCTTTCCTTGGTACTGTGTGCTTCAGATTGTGTCACCTCAGGAGGCACCTATGGTCTAGTTGCCCCATTTTTAGTGATGCTACAATTGATTGAATGGTAGCTTCTGGGAATAACATCCTGATCCCTCAATTGTGAAGTTCGCCCATCAGTTTTTTTTTTTTTTTTTTTACCTGATGATTTTGTCCACCAATAATCATTGCCTGAATATGTTATTCCAGTAGAGATTATAAAAATGGTGATTTCTAACCCCCACCAATCCTATCATTCCTTCTACATTTATTAGCTGGGATTCTTTTATAAAGAATTTTCCTCATCAACTGACAACCCATTTGGTTACCCTGAAATATAGTTCATACAGGAGAGGGAGGGTAAGTGCTTAATATTTCCCTTATAATCGAGAATTTCAGAATTGGTGCTTTAGTTTCTTCCAAAGTTATGTTTCTTTACTTTTTTAAGAAGAGTCCTTTTTTCCTTGAGAATCACTGTAAATTTATGAATTTTTAGAATATTTGTTATTTTTTAATTAACTGCAGTATTTTGCATAGGGTTTTATTTTTATTTTTTTGATGCTCAGATAAAACCTTCTTTGTTCACTGGGCGCCCCTTCAAGTTGGCTCCTGTGTATCTGTACAGGAAAGAGAACCTGTCATGTGAGTCACAGTGAATTTGCACATACTGAACACACTCATATAATCAGTACCAGATCAAGATATGGAACATCTCCAAAGGACATCCTTGGCCGACCAATTTTCTTGACCCTGCTGCTTTTTGATATAGCAGGTTGGCCCAGACTCCTCTTGTGTGTTTCATAGCCCATCTAAGAATCAGCTATTCCAAGGAGCCCTAGTTTCTTTTCATAGGAAACAGAACTTAGAAACTACAGAGTCAGAGTATTAGGAGTGCTTGTTCCCATGGGTTGTCAGTGTTTGTAGGCCTTTTCAAGGGACAAGGTAGGACATACATATCTCCACACACACAAAATTTATGATTTTTATATTGACTTTCCCAAGTTAACTTTGTGGAGTTTTAATGTTATTTGATTTTATATTTGTTTCTCTTTTTTCTTACACTGAAACTCTTGGATCAAAATAACATTAAAAACGTATTTACTTTATCCTTTACATACATGAAATAGTTTCAAATTAATAATCTCAGCATTACAACTACAAATTATTGATATATTTTTATGCAGAGAAAACCATTCATGGTAAGGAGTTAATGACAAGTTCTTTTTATCTTTTATTAGTGTCATTATTTTTGGTCTTTCAAAATTTATGCATGAATTTAGAAGATGAATTTTTCCCTCAACTCCATTTTCAGTATTAATGTTGATATGTTTCTTGGCAGTGAGATTGAGTCTATTAAATTTTTAGTTCACCAGATAATTTGAGTTATTGGCAATTCATTACATCATAAGCAGGAGATGTTCCAGGGGTGTCAGTGGGATTATTGTACTCGTTGGATGGTCGATCAGTTTGTGCCATATTGAATGCATTTGTTAGTGCTGATCCTTCATCATAGTGCAGTAATATTAATGCTCTACATGAAGCAGAGAGCCTGAGGGTACCCCAGTGTTTTCATCTTCTTGCTTCTTTTTGTTTGATAAATGGATACTTATAGTGCTTATTTTGGAATGATTTTCTTTTCTTTTGGTTAGTCAAATGATCAAGTGCTTTGATTTCTGGACACATCTTGCTAATATTTGACCCCAGGAGAATATAAGTGTTCATAGAAAATATGGCAACAGGTAGTCCCTCCCTCTCCCCTTTTTTCTGACAACTGGGTAATTCCTTGAACCTGAATCTCTGAGGTAGGCGATGGGAGGGAGGGAGAGCTGCATAATTCCCCTTTTAGTCTTTTAAACTTTAGACCTGTCTTCTCAAAATGTCTTGTGTCCAAACCACCAGAAAGTTGAAATCCAATATCTGAGTTTTTTTCAAATATGTTTTTACATATGGAAGAATGATTAATATTTTAATTAGTCTAATTTTGAGAGCAATTTAAAATTTTACTTTACTCACTTTGCACATCAAATGAATAATGACAGGATGCAGTGTTGCAGTAAGCCAACAACATAGATCTACTTGGAAAAGTTTGGCTTTCAAAACAATAATTCTAAACTCTGTTCCCATGAGAAGTGACTATGAAGATGATGGGCTAACACATAGAGTCCCCAAAACTTCAGCTGTGTATGGCTGGTGATAGATATTTGAAGGTTTAAAATTTCAGAACAGTCACCTAAATACATGTGTTTTACGTAATCCCTGCTAGGTTTGCTCATTTATGTTGGTGTGTACTCATTCATTCATTCATTCATCCAGCAAAATCTACGGAGTATCTACTCAGTACCCACCAGGCAGCAAGTATCCTGGGCCGTGGGATTATAACAGGTAGAGCAGGAAATAAGACAGGTGAGGTCTCTGGGCAGAGACAGCAAACCAGTACACAAACAATACAACTGTTGAGTGAAACGAGTGCCGAGAAGGAAATAGAAAGAATATTGTGCTAAAAAGTAGGGTGTGAGCCTGTTTTGAGGTAACCTATGATATAGGAACCGAAGGGTGATTTGCTGACTAAAGTTTCATGTTTAGAATACTAAATTTGAAAGTACTATAGAATTTATTTAAATAATAACTACAGATTTGGCATTTGAATTTATTTGCAAATGTCTATTTTTTTTTCCAACTGGCACTATAAAGTAGTTAACATTTAAGATGAAAAGGATTTTTTTTGTCGGCTTCTGAAAAACTGGTGAAAACTGGAGGAAATCTTGGGGGAAGGGTGTATAGGAACTCCCTGTGGTATATTTGTATCTTTTCTGCAAATCTAAAATTATTCCAAAACAAAACATTTAAAAGAAAAATGCAGGTGAAGAAATAAAATATATACTGAATCAAGTACAGCGTTGCTTAGATTTGTAAAAGTGAAGGAAGCCACACTTAGACTGGAAGGGGCTTTGGGGAGACTGGTGGGCGTGGGGGATCCATTACCCGAATGCTCTTGCGTTCTAGACTTTTGTCTCATGACTCATTTTTGAACTAGACAAATGTTGCCTTTTTTCAATGCTTCATTTTAACTTCTTAAATACCAGCAATCTAACAAAACTTTAAAATAGTTTGCCATTTTCCTTTTTTTTAAATAATCCCAACTGATTTTTGACAAAGGTACAAAAGCAATTTAATGAAAGGAGGATAACTTTTTCAACAAATGGTGCTGGAGCAATTGGACATCCATAGACAAAACAATGAACCTACTCTAAACTTTATACCTTATACAAAATTAATTCAAGATAGATGACACATTTACATGTAAAATTATGAAACTTTTAGGAAAAAATAGGAAAAAGTCTTTAGGATCTAGGACTAGGCAATGAATGAATTCTTAGTCTTTTTTAAAAATCCTTTTCACTACTTTATTCAAATAGCAAATAATAATGAAGCCTTCAAAAAAACAGAATTGTCAGCAACCACCATGTGCACATTGACTGCATGTATTAGATTTTCTGATTCCATTGATATTTATTTTTCGAGACAGGGTCTCTCTCTGTATTGCTTAGGCTGGAATGTGTGGTGCCGTCACAGCTCACTGCAGCCTTGAACTTCTGGGCTCAAGCATTCTTCCCACCGAAGCCTACCCAATGGCCGGGACTACATACGTGTTTCACCACCTCCCACTAATTTTTTCTGTGTTTTACTTTTTTTTATAGAGATAGGTAGGGTCTCACTATGTTGCCCAGACTGGTCTTAAACTCCTGGCCTCAAGTGATCCTTCTGCCTTGGCCTCCCAAAGTGCTGGGATCACAGTCATGAGTCACCACTCTTAGCCTCACTTTATATTATAGAAATCAACATTGCTAATTCTTGTTGACACTGAATTCTGTTTCTACGTGTCAGTTTACTTACAAGCCATTTAAATATGACTTATCATTTCTTCAATAGCCTTTTTGAAAATTGAGAATTAACCTCTTGAGGATTAATTTGCCAATTTGTGGAAATTTTGAGTTGATAATGGCCACTAATGTTGCATAAACATGGGTGAAGCTTGGAGAAGCACTCTGTGCTTGCAAAACAGATCTGGACAGAAGTGCTCTGTTTAAAAAAGAATTAAAAAAAAGAGGCAACAGTAATCATCAAATTAATTAGAAGAAAGAACTCATTTAAAATCCTATAATATCACTCCTTTGTAAATAATCCTAAAACCTAAATTAGGACTAAATGGAGTTTATCTTACTAATAAATAAAAACTGCTTTTGAGAAAACAAAGCTTGAATTTGTAAAATAGTGTAAGGTTTTTCTACAATTTTTCTTCAAAATTTTGTCTATCAAAATAGAATTTTTCTTTTCCTAATCTGTTTGTTATATCTCATCATGAATGTGAAGTTTTTTAATGTCAATAGAAATAGGTTAACATTTTCAAAAACGTGAAGGAAAAAGACCTACTTCGAAAGTACCAAATTTAGACAACATAAAGTTTCTACTATGGGTCTATTATCTATATAAAATTAATTCTGTGATTAAAGACAAATTAGGTGTTGTTTACATCTTTCAGGCTGAATACTCCTATGAGAGATAAAGACACAATAAAAGCACTACAAGATTAATGCTAAAACAATGACAGGAAAATAAAAGGTGCTTACCTGTAAGTCATTTTGAAATGATCATGTTTCTATGTGCATTTGAAAAGGAAGGGGAGAGATACAAAGTAGGTTAACTGAAGTTATTTTTAGCAATGGAATGACAAATTATTGGATTGCTAAAAAATCAGAAAAAAATGCCTTAATAGTTAGCAGGTTTAGGTATGACAATTGAATCACTAAAGTAGAAAATAAGCAACAAAGAACCCAGTTTATAAATTATCTTAAGCAATCCATATATGTTATTAAGTATATAATATCCAATTTCCTTAAGTACTAAGTTTAATGATTAATATCTCTGACATTTTACTTTGATACTTTTGGTTTTATTTTTGTCGTGAAGGTGCATCCTCAGTCTTTCAAATGCACATTTTGGCTTGTGATTATCTTTCGCATTATTTTTAGAGCAATTTTTGTGAAACCATGGATAAGGAAAAAAAAATTGATGTTATTTTCGAATATGAGTTCCATCGTGGAACCAATGCAGCACAGAAGCTCAAAATATCAATGAAGTGTTTGGGAAGGATATGGCTAATAAATCCATAGTATGTCAATGGTTTGAGAAGTTCCATTCTGATGATTTTAATCTGGAAAATGAGCCATGTGGGCGACCTGAGACCAAGGTGGATAATGATGAGCTGAAAGCCGTAGTGGAAGCAAATCCATCTCAACCTATATGAGAATTAGCAGCAAGGTTTGACGTTAATATTCCAACAGTATTGGACCATTTGAAACAAATTAGCAAGGAAAAGAAGCTGGATAAATGGGTTCCACATAAATTAAACCAGCATCAGAAGAGAAATTGTCTGGAAGCTTGCCTTTTTTTGCTGTAAGTACATAAAGGCGAACCATTTCTACACCATATTGTTATGTGTGATGAAAAATGGATTCTTTTTGACAGTCACAAGCATTCGGCACAATAGTTGGATAAAGATGAAGTGCTGAAACACAGACCAAAACCGAATATTCATCAAAAAAAGCTAATGGTGTCTGTTTGGTGGTCTAGTCCTGGTATTATCTACTACAGCTTCATGAAACCTGGTCAGTCGATTACAGCGGATGTCCACTGCAACCAATTGGATGAAATGATGAGGATGCTTGCGAACAGAGACAAGCCAGTCCTCTCGCAAGACAGCACTCAAACACATGTCGCATAAACAGTGCTGCTCAAATTACAGAAGCTGACTTGGAAACTCTGTCATCCACCATATTCACCAGACCTTGCACTAACTGCCTACCACTTCCTCCAGGCTTCAGACCATTTCTTGCAAGGAAAAATATTCAATTCTCAACAAGCTGTGGAAAATGCTTTTTGTGATTTCATCATCACTCACTCTCCAGGCTTCTTCGCTGCTGGCATAAACAAGCTACCATAGGATGGCAAAACTGTGTCGATAGTTTAGGCATATATTTTGATTAATTGTACTGCTTCTTGTTTGAGATATAATAAACTATACTTTTAATTCGAAATCAGACATTTCATACTTAATGACCTAAATAGTTCAACTATTTTATTCTATTATCCCACTAGACATCTTATACTTAGAAAAAACATACAGGGTTGTTCTATGAATACAGTTAGCATATAATCATGGGTTATACTAATTTTGAACCTAATTGAGAAGGGAGGTAAAGCTTAATAGCTACACATTTTTAGAATGAAAAAAAATGTTTTGAATAGAAGTATTCTCCAGATTTGGTTTCAAAGGCAAAACGAAAGTGAGTAGGAAAATCATCATCATTACCAAATGATACATGATTGCCAGATTTCTGAAAACTAGCCAAATATGATTGGAAAAAAGCTTTTTGAAAGGTAAAATTAAACTGTTCTCAAATGTTTAAAGATATTCATGAGCTAAATTTTAATGCTAAGAATAGATATCTTCTGGAATGTAGGATGGTGGGGGGGTTTCCTTTGACATTTATTTAATTTTTTTAATTGACAAATAATGATTGTATATATTGATGGGGATACATAGTGATATTTTGATACATATACAGTGATCAGATAAGAGTAATTAACATATCCATCATCTCAAACATTTATCATTTCTTTGTGTTGGGAACATTCAGTATCCTCTTTCTAGCTATTAGAAACTATATATTATGGTTAGCTATAGTCATACTACAGTGGTATAGAACACTAGAATTTATTCCTCCCATCTAGCTGTAATTTTGTATCCTTTAACAAACTCTCCTTATCTGTCTTTTCCTCCTACTCTTCCCAGCCTATTGTATCCTTTGCTCTACTGTTTACTTCTATAAGATCAACTTTTTTTGTTTAGCTTCACATATGATTGAGGACATGAGGTTTTTAACTTTCTTCCCTGGCTTATTTCACTTGACATAATGTACTCCAATTCCATCTATGTTGCTGTGAAGGACAAGATTTCATTCTTTTTGATTGCTGAATAGTATTCCATACCACATTCTTTATCCATAAGTATGGACACATAAGTATCTTTCCTGCTTGGAATCTGTTTTTGGACACCTAGATTGATTCTGTGTCTTTGCTATCATGAGTAATGCTGCAATAAACATATGGATGCAGGTATCCCTGTGTTACATTGATTTTTTTTTTCCTTTAGATAGATAGCCAGGAGTGGGATTGCTGGATTGAATGGTAATTCTAGTTTTAGTTTTTTGAGAAATTTTCATACTGTTTTCTGAAGTAGTTATACTAGTTTGCATTCCCACCAACAGTGTATAAGAGTTCCCTTTTCGCTGCATCATCGCCAGTATTTATTATTTTTTGTCATTTTGATAATAGCCATCCTAACTAGGGTGAGATGATACCTCCTTGTGGTTTTGATTTGCGTTTCTCTGATGATTACTGATATTCAGCATTTCTTTATGTATTTGTTGGCCATTTGTATGTCTTTTGAGAAATATCTGCTCAGATCATTTGCTCATTTTCAAATCATATTTTTTTTGTGTGTGTGCTGAGCTGTTTGAGTTCCTTTCATATTCTAAGTATTAATCCCCTGTTAGTTTGTAGATATAATCTCCCATTCTGCAGGTTGTCTTTTCACTCTGTTGATTGTTTTCTTTGCTGTGGAGAAGCTTTTTAGCTTGATATAGTCTCATTAGCTTTGTTTTTATGGTTTTTTTTTTTTTTTTTTTTGCTTTTGTTGCCTGTGCTTTTGAGGTCTTATTCATAAAATTTTTCCCAGGCCAATGTCCTGAATGTTTCCACTATGTTTTCTTCTAGTAGTTTCATTGTTTCCAGTCTTGTATTTAGGTCTTTGATCCATTTTGAGTTGATTTTTATATAGGGTGAGAGGTGGGGGTTTAGTTTCATTCTTGTGCATATGGACATCCAGTTTTCCCAGCACCAATTATTAAAGACACTGTCATAAAAAAAAAAACAGGATTTTTTTCTATTTCAATGAAGAATATTATGGGTATTTTAATAGAGATTGCATTGCATCTATAGAGTGTTTTGGATAGTATTGTTATTAAAAGTTAGCTCATGAGTATCTTAAAACAGTACTATTTTGAATAAGAGTGGTGAGAGTAGGTAGGCATCCTTGTCTTGTTTCAGTTCTTAGAGGAAAAGTTTTCAGTTTTTCCCTGTTCAGTAAAATGTTAGTTGTGGGTTTGTCTTTATTAATATGGCCTTTATAATGTTGAGGTACTTTCCTTCTATACCTAATTTATTAAGAGTTTTTACCATGAAGTGATGTTAAATTTTATCAAAAGCTTATTCTGTGTCTATTGAGATGATAATATGGTTTTTGTTCTTCATTCTATTGATGTGATATATCACATTTATATGCAATTCCAGTAAGTTCCCAGGTGACAGGACCACCTTTTGGTACCTCTGTAGCTGACAACTAGCACTGGCATTTCCCAGCCTTGGAGTTTGGGGGAAAGTAGCTTTTTTCATCTGAATTCAGTATCAAGTGACATTTTAAACCTTCCTTTGAATTCTTTCAGCTCCTTCTCTTTGTGATAGGACACACTAATGGCCCAGATGTCATCTTACCACTTTAACACCTACTTTTCCATCCTAAGATTGTTTTATCTTGTCTCCTGTTCAACCCACCCTTGTGGGTTTTTACTTTTTAAAAAAAAATACATTTAGGTTGCTTCCAGCGGACTTCCGTGGAGCTTTGCAGTGAAATAGAGTCCGTATTCCATCTGCCAGCTTTACTTGAAAGCTGAGTGGGTGTATTTAAACTCTTAAGTGTGTATTTTAAACTACTTTTTCTTTCTTGATTCCCCCAAAATTCCATCAGATAAGTTGGACACGTAAGTATCTTTCCCGCTTGGAATCTTCCCAGAGACACTAGTTCACAT
Source organism: Microcebus murinus (assembly GCF_040939455.1). NCBI lineage: Eukaryota > Metazoa > Chordata > Mammalia > Primates > Cheirogaleidae > Microcebus > Microcebus murinus. The sequence continues at coordinate 55,696,773 of NC_134111.1, forward strand.
GAGCTGAAAAAGGAAAGCTCTTGAGCTCAGGCCTTTAGAAATCCATGTCGTTGTCAGTTACAACTTGCCGCAAGTTTGATACTCTTTGGACCTCAAATATAGTTTGTCAAACCATCAGAACCCCCATTCCCTCACTTTATATCAATATCTCAAGTATTTTTGTCACTAATATAATCTGAGTAAGTGTGATAATTGATCATTCTCTTGCCTTGTATTTATGTGTGGGCTGCATATTTAGTAAAGATAGGCCACAAAATCCCTAAATCCATCTAACAACATAAACCTATATGTTAGTTTCTGTTTTGTGGGATTTTTAAAAATTATCCATTCCCTCTCACCTCAAATACTGCTTATCCTTTGATGGAAAATTAGCAAATCTTTTCCATAAGGGTTTTGAGTAAAATAGTGTCATAGATCAAATCAGTCTCAAAATTGGAAGTCTGGGGACTTATATGCCCTGAACCTGCTTGCGAACGAAGTTGATGCTGTCATGGATACAGAGTGTGACCTTGTCTGTTTCCCTTCATGGTGTAATCTGGAGGACAGGCTTACAATAATAATAGTAAGCATTTTGCACAGACTATTTTATTTACTTCTCATAGCTCCATGAAGTAGAGTTATCCCTCTTTTATAGATGAGGAAACTGAAGCACAGAGAGATTTCAGTAAACTGCCTGGGGTGTCACAGCTAGGAAATGGCAGAGTTTCAAACCAAGGCAATCCATGGAATTTTTTTAGTGTAAAAATACAAACCTCCACAGGATATATGCAGGAGTGTACTGGTAAATGTTTATAATGAACTCTCTCCCGCCAAAAAACCAGATATGAAACATTTGCATGGCATGCATGCTTGCACCATGGTTGATTTCAAGTTTTCAGGGGATGTCTCTGAAGACTGAGCTGGGGGAGAGATGCACACATCTCCTGAGCTGGCACAAGTCAGCTCCAGCTCGCTCACCCCTAGACACTGCCAAGGTTACTACAGTCCAATCAAATGCTTACAAGGCTGAAAACCTGGGGTTGGCAGTAGATCTTCAGTTATATCAGCTGTTCCTTCCCTCCTAAAATGATGAATGGGTGATAAGTGAAACCAGCATTCATGCTTGATGTCCAACACAAGTGGAATTGTGGACACCCTGATACGTAAGGAAGGGTCTGTGTAAACACTGCTACTCTGGAAGGATGACAGTTTTTCAAAGTGCTGCCTAAGGTTCCTGACCATGAAATATCTGTAATTAGGTACATTATGGCTTAGTAAATTAGGTAGATGGCAAGTGCCATAATCCTGCCTGGCCGGGCTAACCCATCAGTGGTGTTTTGAAAGAATTAATGCCGCTGCCTCTATTCCCTGTTCCTAATGTACAACTCAGCACCAGGGAGAACAGAACCTACTAATGCCCCAGGCCCCTAGAGTACCATTAGCAGCCTGGCGGCTCTTTTTTAGGACAACCAAGAGGTTTTCTCTTGGGAATGCTGAACTTTGTATAGTCTTTCTCTTTTGCTAACTACTGAACAGATAGGAAACTCCAATCCCTTTGGATTATTTTGGGTTGCCTTTGGGCATTAATATAGTAAACTCAAAGAGCTGGCCAAGGGTGGGTATTTACAGGCAGTTTACAAGCACAATCAACTATACTTAATGGATATAGAGGAGGACTTAAGTTTATCTAAAATGATAAGCTCAGTAAACAATCTGAGTGGTTTTTGTGGCTCATGACATCAGATCACAGTGACAAAAGTGACATTAGTCCCCATCCTCACAGAGCTCACAGAATCAAGTTAGTCAAGTTAAATAAATACAGTGCAATGTATTTATTTATTATTTATGTTCAATAATATGTATAAGAATAGAGGTAATACAGATTGGAGTGACAATTCTGTCTAATAGGTTAGGAAAAATTTTATAAAGTGAATGAAACCTGGCCATAAAATAGTATAAGATTAGTGTCTGCATATTACAAAAGTCATTATAGTTGATGATTCAGGGACTCTTTTTTATTGTGGTAAAATATGTAAATATATGTAACATAAAATTTACCACTTAACCATTTTTAAGTGTATGGGTCTGTGGCATTAAGTGCATTCACATTTTTCTATATCCTCACCGTTCATCTTCAGAACTTTGTCATCTTCCAAACTGAAACTCTGTCCCTATTTAAATCTCCATTTCCTCCTCCACACAGACCCTGGTAACCACCATCCTACTTTCTGTTTCTCTACATTTGACTCCTCTAGGTACCTGATATAAGTGGAATCATACAGTATTTGTTCTTTTTTTTTTTCTGGTTTTTGCACTGAACATAATGCCTTTAAGGTTCAGCCATGTCATCACATGTTAGAATTTCCTTCTTTATAAAGGCTGAATAGTATTCCATTCTATGAATATGCTGCTTTTTAAAACTCATTCATCCATTAATGGATACTTGTTGTTTCCACATTTTGCTGCTGGGAGTATTGATGCTGTGGACATGAGTGTGCAATATCTGTTTGAGCCTCTGCTTTCAGTTCTTTTGGGTTTATACCTAGAATTAGAATTGCTGGATCATACTGTCATTCTATCTTTAATATTTCAGAGAACTGCTATTTTCCATAGCAGCAATACCATTTTTTGTTCGCACCAGTAATGCACAAGAGTTAGTTCAGGAATGTTTTTGACTTAAGTCATTTTGTATGCTTTGGCCAACTCATTATACCTCAACTCAGTGCAGAAACGGTTGTTTTGACAAGAAATTCCTACAGAGAACAGGACATGTGCTATTCAAGCCACATGGTGCCTTAGTAAAAATATGCATGCATTTGTGGATTTATAAATTGTTATTTAAGGTCACAAAATAGAGGTCAAATCTTTTATTATTTCCTGTTGTTGCCAAAAAGTTTTGCACTCTACTGAGTTGCCAAAAAGTTTTGCACTCACTTACTATCTGTTAGCAGTCATCGGGAACCATATTTCCCAACATTATTCTTTCCGTTAAAGCATGAGTTATGACATGATCCAATCTTCCTTTCAAAACACATCAGCACAGGCCAGAAATCAACTGATGGATAAAAAAGTGGCTGACAAATCTTGGAAAATTAGTACTGGTAAAGCTATCAAGTGATGGTGTCAAAATACCCCTTTCCAGAATGTCCATGGCATATGCTCCAAAGTTAATATCCTGTGATCTCATTATATGAGCTACAATATACAGTATCTATTGTACCTATTCTGGTAATAATCATTTTAGCAATATAAACTCCCAAGGCTCTACTTTTTGTTGATGATCTAATGAGAGTTATTGAATATCTCATTAGGAAAATAGCATGCATGTATACCCACCATGTTTCATGTTTCTAGGGTTTAAGGAATATGCTAAGCCCACCCATGAACCCCAGGTTAGAAAACTCTATACATTTATATTGTGTGCCATCAGTAATGTAGCGTGCTTTACTGCGGTCCCCAACTCCCAGGCCATGGACCGCTACCGTTCTGTGGCGCGTTAAGGACCGTCTTGCAGAGCTCTACCAACCCCACTGCCCCCCATTTGTAGAAAAATCATCTTCCATGAAACTTAGGAAATTGGGTGTGGTATACAACAGGAGGCGAGTGGTGGGCATGCAAGCTTCATCAGTATTTACAGCCAGTTCCTATCGCTCATATCACCACCTGAGCTCTCCCCGCTCACTGCCATCCCCTGCCACCAACTGTCCATGGAAAAATTGTCCTCCATGAAACTGATCCCTGGTGCCAGAAAGTTTGGGGACCAATGCATAGAAAACTTGATTTATTGGTGTATTCATTGATTTATTAGTAAATCAAAGATAAAGAGTGACAAAAGAATTTATTTTATGGGCTTGGATATCAAATAAATTGGAAACCAAACTGAAGATTCTATTTAATAAGCTTCCTAAGCCTTACTATCCTCATCTGTACACAGTGGATAACGAGAGTTCCCGTGAATGGATCCAGGCCTGCCTGGTGGATGGTAAGAGCCAGCTATTTTTATTGTTATTTTTTCCCTAACATCATGAAGAGAGCTGTTGGAAAGAAGTGGTGTTCTTTTTTTAGGACTCTGACCTCAAAATTATTGATGTGCTATTTTTTACATGATAAATTTGTGAAAGTCTATTTATGTTTTGTTAATTATAAAAGTAGCAGATGCCCAGAGAAGAAGGATTGCTTGGGGAAATAGTACAAGAGGAAGTTTGGCTGTTCAGGATGAGGAAGTATTCCCTAGTCTCCTTATGGCAATAATTTTTTGAACATCTAGTTCTATGAACAATTGAATGAGACCCAACACAACCTTAGGCAAGAGGATAGAGCTGGGACATATCCCTGGAACATAAATTTCATGCCAAGTACAAAATTAAGACTAGACTGAAAAGAATGTATAATTATTCGATTTAGAGGTATGTGTCCCATTTAGGGAGTATATCTGCTCAAATTATAGTTTTCAGATAAAGACATTATCACATTATAATTTAACAGAGATTAGTGTGATATTAGAAAATGGCTCATTTAAGCTGACTTTTAGAGACTCCGATATGAACAATTTCAAATAAATAAGTAGAACAATAAATTCTTAAATCATTGAAGAAAATTTAGACTGGTTCAAAAATACTAGAGGCATTGTGAGCTAGGGAAGTGAAAATCTCTCCTTATATAACACTTTAACTTATACTTGAAATATAAATGTCTAAAATATAGCGAGGAATTGCTTCTCCCTATTGGGTCAAATCAGGCCTTTGGCATGATTTCATGTAACTTGTACAGCAAGAAGTGATTTCCCCACATATGATTTGAGTTGTAAAATTACATAATCATACTGCCTTTTTACCATAATTTTAAAGACCACAAAACTTGGATGTTACTTGATGGTTTAGAAAAATGATATCTGGCTTCTTTATGCTCTCTTTTAAAAAAAAAATGCCAAGCATGGTAGCTTATGCCTATAATCCCAGCACTCTGGGAGGCTGAGGCAGGAGGATCACTTGAGACCAACCTGGGCAACAGGACAGGACCCCTGACTCTACAAAAAGTAGAAAAATTAGCCAGGCATGATGGCGCGCACCTATAGTCTCAGCTACTCAAGAAGATTTCTTGAGCCCTGGAGTTTGAGGTTGTGGTGAGCTATAATGACACCACTGGTTTTTGTGTGGTTTTTGTGTGTGTGTTCCAGATTTCTCTTGCATTTGTTCAGTATATCTGTATTCAGTTAGATATGTGTGTGAGAGAAAGAGACAGAAATTGCATCTAACTTTCAGAAAAGTATCTTCCATGTTTTTTTTTTTTTTTTTTTTGAGACAGAGTCTCACTCTATCCCCCAGGCTAGAGTGCTGTGGCATCAGCCTAGCTCACAGCAACCTCAAACCTCTGGGCTCAAGCAATCCTCCTGCCTCAGCCTCCCGGGTAGCTGGGACTACAGGCATGTGCCACCACACCTGGCTGAATTTTTCTATTTTTAGTTGCCTGACTAATTTATTCTATTTTTAGTAGAGACGGGGTCTTGCTCTTGCTCAGGCTGGTCTCAAACTCCTGACCTCAAGCAATCTTCCCACCTCAGATTCCATGTCTTTTCATGACTTGAATAACCCATTTCTTTTTTGTGCTGAATAATATTCTTACTGATTTTTTTCCAAAAATATTTAGGGGGTACAAGCATTTTGTGTTACATGGATGTATTGTGTCATGCTGAAGTCATTTTCAGTGTACTCATCACCAGAATAGTGTGCATTGTACCTGATAGGTAGATTTTTATCTCTCACTCTCCTCTCACCCTCCCCCTTCTTAGTCTTCAATGTCCATTACACCACCTTATGATGATATGTATCTCTCATGTAGTTCCCACTTATAAGTAAGAACATGTATTTGTTTTTCCATTCCATACTTCACTTAGGATAATAGTATCTAGTTCCATCCAAGTTGCTGGAAAAGACATTGTTTCATTCCTTTTTATGGCTGAGTAGTACTCCATGGTGTGTATATACCACATTTTCTTTATCTAGTCATCAGTTGACAGGTACTTATGTTGATTCCATATTTTTGCAACTGTGAATTATACTGTGATAAACATTTGGGTGCAGGTGTCTTTTTTATAAAATGACATCTCTTCCTTCTGATGGATACCCAGTAGTGGGATTTCTGAATTGATTGGTAGGTTTATTTTTAGTTCTTTGAGGACTCTTTATACTGTTTTCCATAGTAGTTGTATTAGTATACATTCCCACCAACAGCGTATAAGCATTCCCTTTTGAGCACAACCATGCCAACATTGATTGTTCTTTGACTTTTTAATGAAGGCCATTCTAACAGAGGTGAGGTGGTATCTCATTGTGGTTATGGATTGCATTTCCTTGGTAATATGTGATGTTGAGCATTTTTTCATGTGTTTGTTAGCCATTTGTATATCTTCTTTTGAAAAAAAATTTGTTTATATATCTTTTCCACTTTTTGATGGGATTATTTGTTGTTTTCTTGTTGATTTGTTTGAGTTCTTTGTAGATTCTGAATATTAGCCCTTTATCAGATGTATAGTGTGCAAATATTTTCTCTCATTCTGTAGGTTGTCTGTTGATTATTTTCATTGCTCTGTAGAAACTTTTTAGTTTAAGTCTCATTTATTTATTTTTGTTGCTGCTGTATTTGCTTTTGGGTCTTAGTCATAAATTGTTACCCTAGGCCAGTGCAAAGAAAAGCTTTTCTACATTTTCTTCTAGAAATTTTATGGTTTCAGGTCTTACATTTAAGTCTTTAATCCATCTTGAGTTAATTTTTGTGTATGGTGAGAGGTAGGGATCCTGTTTCATTCTTCTGCATGTGGCTATCCAGTTTTCCCAGCGTTGAATAGGTCATCAATCCCCCAGGATTGAATAGGTCATCCTTTCCCCTGTGTATGTTTTTCTCTACTTTTTGAAAATCATTTGGTTGTAGCTATATGGTTTATTTCTGGGTTCTCTATTCCATTCCATTGGCCTACGTGTCTACCTTTATACCAATACCATGCTGTTTTCATTATTATCACCTTATACTATAATTTGAAGTCAGGTAATGTGATACTTCCAGATTTGTACTTTTTGCTTAGGCTTGCTTTAGCTATTCAGGCTCATTTTTGGTTCCATATGAAATGTAGGATTACTTTTTCTAGATCTGTGACACAAATGCCCTGATCGTGACTGACCAGGACTCTATCTACTTCCTCCCCACTCTCCTTAGGCCACTAACTAGATAAAGGGATAAATTAAACCTTAGTTTTATAAAGCACTGGAGCAGAGTTCAGCTTTGGGAGGGGGAGACTTTGCATTTTGGGAATGTGTTGGGACATGTTCATGATGCTTGTGGGAATCCAAAGTGGAGGAAGACAGCAAGGGTAAGACTGAGCTGTGTATTTGCTGTACCTAAGTGGCCTTTGAGAGCTGTTGATCTGTGGCAAGCTGTTTCCTTGTGCCTCTCGCCTCTGTCTCACCAGTTCAGGAGGATACTGGTAGAGTTTGCCAGACTTCCTTCCTATAACACTAGTTCACTATCTTGAGAAGGGAAGTTGTGTGTTGCTTTTAATGTTATGGTGTGGTCTTGAATGAAGTAGTTCTGACAGACACTTTGTAAATTTTGTGGTGTGTGGTAGCAACTGTTCCCTAGTGTATATACTGATATTTTTGTTTGTTTTTACCCTTTTAGTCCCTCCCTTTTAGTCATTTTCTAGGAAAATATTTACCAGATCTTACACTGCCATCGTTCCTAGAAGTCTCCTGGCTTATATTCTTGTAATTAGTCCTTGATTTTCTTTTTCTCACCTGTGGGTTTAAAAAAATTAAGATTCCCTATCCCTTACCTTTAAGGAAAAAATATTAATATATAATGACAACTTAATGATTATAATATATAATGACAAAAGATATTCAGTGCTCTGGTGATGAGCTTGATAGAAAACTAATTTATTCCACCCCACGGTACAAGGATGACATTTGCATTGATAAGATCAATTAGTTGGACTGTTCTGCCTGGGGTGGCTTGTGTCTAGGATATTCTAATGTGGTTCCTTCAAATTCTCTGTAAATAGTCAAGGAAAACATTGAAAAAGACAAACTGCCAACAACCCAGACAACTAACTTAAAAACAGAATATAATGTCAAAACTATAGAGGATTATACCTTAATTTTATGAAAGCTGTATCTCAAATTGAGGAAAACCTGGCCAAGTTTTGATTCTGACACACCTTAGCTTTACTTGCATAAAAGGAGAAGGTTTTTCTTACCATCTGTCTTCACACTTTGAGTCTCTTGTTCACCTCAGCCAGAAAAAACAGCAGCGGCTCCTCCCTATTGCTCTAGAATCCCAAGTATAATTCTCTAAGAATCCAGATCAAGTCACAAGGATAGAGAAGAAAACTGAGAAAAGAAAAATTTTGAGATTTTTTTTGGTAGTAGTGGTGATGAAGGTCTTTATGTTACAGAGGAAGACTCAAAAGATACCATTTTACTTTTAACTCTGTTACTTATAGACTGTTGGTTCCAGCATGATTTAGGGAAATTTAAAGGGAAACGGAAATAGAACTTTAAAAGGGTAATTATATCTTTCAAATTACTGGCATATAAAAGGCTATTTAAAAAATCAGTATGCTGCAAAAGGCAGATTATAAAGGAGAAGCCATCAAGCATTAAAGGAAACAAAGAAAAACCAAAAAATGGAAAGTATAAAATCATATGGGAAGGGGTAAAGTCAACTATTAATAACATTAAATGGAAATTGGAAAAACTTCACTATAGTTAGATTTTTTTAAACAACCCAACCTGATCATTACTAGAGGGACACATATTATAAAATGCTATGAATGTTATTCCTATATGTGCACTTAGGTGTTGATCAGTTAAAACCAATTTGATGGTGAGTACTTGGAGGAGATGGGTATATACATATATAATGAGTGCGATACACACCGTCCAGGGGATGGGCATGCTTGAAGCTCTGACTTGGGGGCCAACAAGGGCAATATATGTAAGCTAAACATTTGTACCCCCATTATGTGCTGAAAAGAAAGAATTTCACCTCTGCTTGTCACAGGACATTAATGGGCCCATACTGGCACCTCTAGGGGGTGGCAGCAGCAAATGATAATGGAAAAGTTACTGTTTTCCTATTTAACTCTCTATTTGTGGAAAAGGTTCTTGTAATGTCTAAGAACAATATAAGAAAGGTGTGTGTGTGTGTGTGCGTGTGTGTGTGTGTGTGTGTGTGTGCTTGCGCGCGCGCGCTCACGTGTCCTGGGTCTTCTGTGGTCTGCCTCATTCTCATTCTCACTCGCATGTGATGATCTTATGATCTGACTGTTGCTGCTTTGGAATAAGGTCAGTCTAATTGCGAAGGTGGTTTGAGGAATGAGTACATGATGTATTTTGAGAAATCTTCCAAATAAATCCCAAATGAAATCTGAAATTTAAAAAAACAATGCTATGAAAGTCTAAATGGTAAGGATGCACAGAATTTCATTAATTGCTTGCAAACAAAAAGAGAGCAGATGATATCAAATAAAGCAGAAAAGCACTGAAAGGAACAAACAGGGCCACTTTTATAAGATCAAAAGTGAATGTATAACTATTTGTAAACTCTTCTAAGTCTCATTGTTTCAAAATATACTGAACACAACCTAAATGTTCCAATAGAAAAATGAATGATTACATGTATTGTGGTATAATATATATATGTAGTGACCTAATCTGTTAAGAGTGGTGTTGTTGAAGTTTCTTTGTTCACAAAGACAATCATATTGCAGATAGTAAAAATATTATTCTCCTACTTTGGTTCAAATTAAACAAAAAATATTAATGAATTGTCTCTTAGTGATGAAACTAGTCAGTTGAAGTATTTTCACCTGTACTTTTAAGCTTTTCCTTTAGCTTATATAGTAAATTATGTTATTGCACCCAAATACCCACTGCCTCTCCCACTGAGAAGACTATGGTTTCATGCAACACTGACCTCAGCTGGGCCACGTGACTTGCTTTGGCCAGTAAAATGTGAGTGGAGGTGACATGTGCCACCCGCAAGGAAAAACTCTAAGAACCATCTCTGGGTCTGCCATGGCTCTTCGTCTACCTTTCATAAGGGTTGTTCGTTAAGCCTGAAAAGAAGAGGACTCACAGTAGGTCTGCAGCTGCCATAAGGGATATGTAAATGAGCAAGAAACAAACCTTTCTTGTAAGCCCCTGAGATTTTGTGCTTAGCCTGTGGATCAGGCTAAGTTGTCCCCAGTTTCAAGTGTTTTTCTGGACACATATAATTTATGATGCCTATGAACAGCAAGTTCTAGAAATCTTCCTTACCACCTTTTGCTTAATTAGGTCCCTGGGTTATAAATCTGAATTTTATGTCATTCAGTATAAATGCAAATGTTACAGCACTTAGCAATACTTGCAGTGTTCCCACTGATGTGAAGGAAGAATGAGACAGAAAAATTAGATGTTCGGCTCTCACATTGCTGTTATTTTCAGCCACAATACTTTTCTTATTGAGTATAGTAATTATGTTGGTGTTGACTTTAGAATCTATGGTCTTTCTTTGGTTTAAAATATTATTTAGGCAATTTCTGAAAATGTGCTTCAATAGACATGAAATAAGTTTTTTTTTTTTAATGTCACAGCAATTCCTACGGTATAGGAATAAAGAATAAGTAAGTGCAACCTTCTAACAGTGTTTAGACTTACTTTTATAACACATTTTGAAATAGAGCAGGTGATCAAACACTTGATTGATAATTGGTTGGAATGATCGTCAAAGGACATCTCATTTAGCTTTATGACGTACTTGAAACACTTTTTATTAAAAAAAAAAAAGACCAAAATTTAATGGAAGCAACAATAACCTCAGTATTCTTGGAATGAATTAAATTCTCTTACCTTTTCTTCATTTTGACATTATTCCACATATTCATGTTGTAATTCGACTGAAATGTTGCCCTTTTATCATGAACAAGTCAGCCTGAAAATGTCATTAAATTAAAACAAAATCAGGTTGTTAACATTGGTGTTAATGAGGAAAGTGCAGTTAAAAAAAGAAAAAGTCCAAGAAATGTAGCTTGGATTGAATTTACTTCCAAATGGATAACCATTTAATGAGTTGGGTTGTTTTAATCTCATCCCTCGGGGGCACTTGAACTCATCACAAAACCACCATACTTTTGGCTGAGGTGTCATCATCTACTTTTAAAATATCTTGGACCAGAAAGGAAAGTGCTTCAAATCAAGTATCTGAGCAGTGTTTTTGCTGGCACCAGAGCCTAGCTTCACAAGCTTTATTTATACTTACTAGAATGCCTTCAATCAACAAAAAGATGAAATGATCATCTAGCAAGTATAAGCTTATTACTACCTTTTGCCCATACTAAATGAAACTTCATCTCTAGCCAAGGAAATTGCTCTATAGCTCTTTACATTTCTGTTTGTCCAAAGGCTAGTTTTGTTTCAAGAGAGTATCTCCAGTTTAGTGTGTAAGTAGCTTTTATTTTTCCTATGGTGACAGTGAAGTTGAAATCTTAAGAATGGATTATGTGTTCTGTTCACAAAATGTCCAGTTTTCTCAGTTTATAAAACTTCCCCCTTTAATTATTGGGATTTTTCTTTCAAATGTTCTCTGTCACCATGACCATTAAAATCCTGATTAACACATTCAGGGCCACATAATCCATTGGCATTATGTAAGAGAGTTTTAAAATATAACTATGGTCCTGTATAAAATTTAATTTACTGGAATTAAATTTGATTACATGCAGAATTTACATGATCTATACATGATCTGATTGATATATTTGTATCATTGACATAATCTATTAAATATTCACATCTCCAGCCTAGATTTCTATGAGCCACAGGCCTACATTTCCAAGTGTTTGTCTCCATTTGAATGACTCAGTGACATCTCAAACTCAATGTGCCTGAAACCACAGTTATGACCTTCCTCTCAATCCTAGATTTCCTTTGACCTCTTCGACCCTGCCTCTCTGCCATGTCCAGTCTCAGTCCACAGGACTGGCTGTTGGATTCCCTGCCACCACTCCAGTCCATCCTCTTCTGAGTCCTATTAGGCTCCCCTCAACTTTACTTCCCCACTTCAAGTTGTCTCATGGCTGCCAAAGTCACCCTTCAGTACCACAGATCTGGATACCACACTCCTTGATGGCTTCTCATGCTTACAGAAAAAAATCAAACTGTCAGTGTCTTAGTCCATGGGTGCTGCTATAACAGACTACCCCACGCTGAGTAATTTATGAAGAACACAAATTTCTTTGTCTCAGTCCTGAAGGCTGCGAAGTCCAAGATCAAGGTGCTAGCAGGTTAGGGTCTCTGCAGCCGAGATTGGTCAACAGAGACAGGCCAATCCTCTTGCAAAACAACGTGCCTTGAATGCTACATCCTCTGGCACAGAGAAACACCATGTTTTCAAATGGCAGAACAGAAGATAGAGAACCCACTCACACAAGCTCTTTATATGGCGGCATTAGTGCATCCATGAGGGTGGCGCCCTCATGACCTAACACCTCCCATTAGGCTCACCTCCCCAACACTGTTTGCACTGGAGTTGAGTTTCCAACACATGAATTTTGGGGAATACATTCAGAATCACATAACAGCAACCAACATAACCTGCAAAGCCCTGCAGGGACTGGCCTTTGCCTTTTTGAGCCATCATGTCACCATTTCTCTGTGCTCTAGTCATATTGACCACCACTAATTCCTTGATCATGCCATGCTGGACAGTCATTTCCTAGTCTTCATCTGGACAGTCTTCATCCTTCAGGTCTCAGCTCTCACTTCCAGACCCATCAGTTCACCTCCCATGTGTCTTCATAAAGTCCATGAATATTCTTTTTGTTGTCGTTGTTGATTATTTGACTTATTGTCTTCTCCTCTAGACTGAAGTTCAGGTCTTACTTGTTTATTTATTTATTTATTTTTTGGCCTAAAGATTGATCTCTGTTCCTTACCAGCACATTTCTTTCCCCGCCTATGCTAGCAGACCTACACAAGTGTTCTGTGCTTCCTTTAAGGAATATTGCCACTAAGATGGAGGCTGGAACTTGGCCTTCTTAGAAGAGGATAGAGTTCACTATAGTGGTCTACCTTTTTGGTAGCTTTTAATCTATATCATGGTGCTTACCTTTTTAACATTTTTTAGCATGTCTTTGTTGGGGACATGGCTAATTTACAATGTTTCTCTCTGACACAAGCTTTTTGTATTAAAAATACAAACCTTCCTTACATAAGTCCAAGTAAAAAAATGAAGTGGGCTGGGTACGGTGTCTCAGGGTATAATCCTAGCAATTTGGGAGGCTGAAGCAGGAGGATCACTTGAGGCCAGGAATTCAAGAATAGCCTAGGCAACATAGCAAGACCTCATCTCTACAAAAAATAAAAATAAAAATTAGCTGGGTATGGTGGCATGTGCCTGTAGACCCAGCTACTCAAGAGGCTGAGGCAGGAGGATTACTTGAGCCCAGGAATTTGAGGTTGCAGGGAGCTATGATGATACCACTGCACTCCAGCCTGGGCAATGGGGTGACACCCTGTCTCTAAAAAAAAAAGTAAATAAATAAGTAAATAAATAAATGAAATGACTGCTGGTTGTGAATAATTGAAGCAACTCCAGTTACCCCTGCTCTGAGATAGGCTTGTCAATCTGTAGGTGCCCGTGAGCCTGTTGGTTGAGTCACATGTAGGCATGCTATTGTTTTGAGGTACAAATATCTGTGGATATGTGTATTCCTTGATCCTTCACAAATGCTGGATCACATGATGCACATGATGTGTTAACCCTTTTGTACCTGACTGTTCTATATTCTATTTAATCATCATATATATGATATGGCTGAACCGAAGACAAATATGGACTGAGCTCTTATTAGAATCCATTGGTAGAGGAAACTAAAATTTCTAGAGAAGCAGCTGATGTACTGTGGCATTAGGGTCCAGAATATAGCTTTGTAATCTGCTTTAAAACAAAGAAAATGTCTGGGAAGAATATGGCTTTAGCACATGGTTTCTTCCTTGTTGACAGTCCTCTTTTACATTTTAACACTTTCATCCTCCACCTGAAAATCTAGAGGAAGAGATATTTTCTAATATGTCAGAGTTCTTCCTCTCACACAAATTTTAATATTTTTTTCCTAAATATGATAATTTTAATTTGATTTTTAATTACTCACATGAGGCTTGTTTGTTTTGCTTTTAGGTGGTTTGGACACCCTTGATATTTGCCTGCTATTTTCTAGCGAAACCTGACTCACGAAATGGAATGAAGCTGAAAAGTCATCTGCTTCTCCGTGAATTTGAGAGAAGATTGGGATGGTCTTAAGTGCACATCGCTAGGCTCTAACTGCAGCGATGAGTTCAGACGAGAAGGGCATATCCCCTGCTCATAAAACAGCCACTCCAACCCATAGAAGTGCCTCCTCTTCAACATCCTCCCAAAGGGACAGTAGGCAGGTAAGAAGCAAGTATTAAGTGTGTTTTGTTATTTTATTCCCATACAGTACCATTAGGATATGATGGGACTATTAATTCTCAAATTTTGTTGCAGTCTTTTATTCCACAGGAAAATTCATTATTTTCTGTAGATACAGCGGACACTGCCATGTAGCTCCCACTCTTGCTTCTCTGTTGCTTAGGGCCTTGTTCAGCAGGCAGAAGCAAAGGGACAGGGGTGGCTAGGGGAAGCCCTGCCGTGCTCTCCTCACTATCTGCTCCTGGAGGGGGACCCAGCATCAGGAGCCCGAGTGTTCTGCTATCTCTCTCTTTGTGGAGATGGAAAGGGATCTACAAACCTGCAAAAAAACTTCTTTCGATAAGTCTCTCACTGGTCTGCCAAGCACTAATCTCTGGTGTTGCATGGAATCTGGTAATAGATTCTGGAATTAGGTTACGCCTAAAATGGTAGTATCAGGGAATTTAGAGCAGTGAGAATTCAAATGATGTTTAAAGGCAACAGAGAAAGTAAATCGTTGTTGCTTAATTATGGTAGAGAACGTTCATTGTCTCATTTGAGACAATTCTGTAAGTTATTTTTGTTTACAGAGTTACTTCATTACTATTTTAGTGGCTGTTCAGCCCGGTTGTGTGGGGATTAATCACGTGAACGCTCTTTGTTGCTTTTTTTTTGAGACAGAGTCTCGCTTTGTTGCCCAGGCTAGAGTGAGTGCCGTGGCGTCAACCTAGCTCACAGCAACCTCAAACTCTTGGGCTCAAGCAATCCAATCCTGTCTCAGCCTCCCAAGTAGCTGGGGCTACAGGCATGCGCCACCATGCCCGGCTAATATTTTCTATATATATTAGTTGGCCAATTAATTTCTTTCTATTTATAGTAGAGACGGGGTCTCGCTCTTGCTCAGGCTGGTTTCGAACTCCTGACCTCGAGCAATCCGCCCGCTTTGGCCTCCCAGAGTGCTAGGATTACAGGCGTGAGCCACCGTGCCCGGCCAGGTGAACGCTCTTTGTTGTCAAAACAGTTGGTTTGCTTTAGTCAGCACAGGTCTGAGTGTAACTATTTTTCATTTTCATGTCGTCTTGTGATAGTATTTTTAGCTGTGTAACTGAAAATTCACAATAAGTAGGCGTTGTTAACTTTTTATAAAAATTTTCTGTTGTGGCCACTTTCAGTGAGTCAGCATTCTTGCAGGGTCTCCTTCACTGCCTTCCACCCGCTACCCCCTCTGTGTTCCAAGCATGTTGCCTCGTTTCTAGAAGTGCTAGCATCAGTTATTCAGTATTCCATCAGATAGACATGGATCTTGAGACAGCCGGTTCCAGAGGTGAATTCATTCTTCCAGATCATGGGACCACACTGCTGGGAGTGCTCTTTAGGGTACCCTCAGCCTCAAATACCCCAGCACTCCCTCTCCCAATTCTAGCAGGAAATTCCAGGGGAATCTGTATGAATCAGGGATTCCTTATATGTGTGTCTTCCACAGGTTCTAAGGCAGGTATTCCTACTCCAGGGTCTTGGGGAATTATTGACACTGGTATCCTTTGTTATTGAGTTCAAAGAGAACATTTATATTCTGTTAATTAGAGGCAGTTATGCCATTAACTAAATCTGTAATTACACAAAGTGATTATATTTAAGAGTGCCAGCAGTGAAAATACTTTTATATTAAATAACAACTGCATGCTCAGAAGCTTTCTAAGCTTGCAAATTTAGGCTACCCTTCACCTGCCCCTCTGTTCTTTCTTATTATGGCATCTCCATGTTTCCCTTGCCCTGGGCATTGAAACTGAGACATATTTTTAGCAGCCTGGCTACCTGGCTGCCGGGAGGAGGGAAGGGATTGAGCCAGCTCACCCTGGAGAACTGTGGCAAATGGAAAAGACTGATGACTGCTATAGAAACATCTGTCGTGTGTTGTTGCTCTGCCTGTTGCAGCTGAGCTCCAGGACCAGCCTGCAAAACAACAGGGAAAAGCCGAGACCCGGGTCTGCTGGCAGGAGTGTGCAGGTGGAACGTGTGACTCCTCGCTGGCTTGTGAATGGAAAGCTTTATGCTGGGAATGGAAGTAGCTTGTTTATAAATTGATAATGAATTCTCAAAAAGTAAGAGACACTGTTCAAATGCTTATTTTTCTTTAAAGAGAGCATTTACTTTCATTCCTGTTTATCTCAGCAAGTGGAAACTCTCCTGAATATTTTCCCCTCTGATTCCTTCCTGACTCCTGTTCTCTGTCTGTCCATCTCCCTCAAGGGAGAGAAGAATGGAAAAGAGCAATTACAGTTTTGTTTTTCCTCCCCTATCTCAATCAGTACCTAAATTTTAGAATTAACTTATGGAACTCAGAAATTTGGGTGATCTGTGATGTGATGTGATATGATATGATATGGTACAGTGTTTTTATATGCACCTATTTTTGCATTATAGCTATTTTCGTAGCGAAGGGACATAGAGAAAGTATGATCAATTGGTCTTCATTGACTCTTACCCGTTCTTCTTATTTGACTGACATCTATGCAGCTGGTGCCAAGTTGCAACATCCAGCCCTGTTTCTTTCCTGAATAAATCATATAGGTGGAGAATTTGTCTAGCACGTAGCTGAAAATACAGTGGTACCTATTGCATGTTATTTCCCTGTCCTTCCCAAGTTCTAGTCCCAAATCACTAATGCATTGATAGAGCATTTCTGCTTAGATGTAACACTGCCTGAGTGGTACCACTGTGCCGTAAATCAATATGTATAAATCAGTGTGCCATCAGAATAACCATTCTCTCGGGGACTCAGGGTCAGCGCCTGCCTTTCTCCTCTGCTGCTCCCATGTTCAATAAGTTACCAAGCTCTATTGATCATTTCCTTCTTCATAATATTATAATTTCCCTCCTTCCCCACTATCAGCTCCCTCGCACACACTCCCATCACTCTACCCAGGATCCTGCAGAGTGCTCTAGCCTCACCGTCCCCCTTGTGGCCTCATCATTTCAGTTTTCCTGAATAGGGGGGATTCATGTAGAATCCTTCAAAGACTCTCTGTTACCTACATGATTAAGGCCAGAGTTCCTTACTTAGTACCCAGTGTCCAGCATGTTCTGGTCTAGCCTCGTATCCCATTTTCCTCCCAACCTGAACAGCCTTGTCTGCTCTTGGTTCCTAACACTTCCCTATCTTTATCTCTGGTAGTCTTTCCCACATGGAATTCCCACCACCCTCCTCTCAACCTGATGCCTCCCCATGCGTCAAGGGCCGGCTCATGAAACACTGTCTCTGGTCACTCAAACCCACGGCACCCTCTCCCTTCTCTGAACTTTTATAGCCCTTTTGACAGTATTTGACATTTTTATACTGTCTGTCTTTTTCTGTATTGATCTCCTCAACTATATTGTGAGCTCTTTTTACACAGACTGCATTTCTCTAATTCTTCAGGTTTGGAGACATTGACCTCAAATGTTCTAATATATCCTGCAGGATATTTTTTAAGACCTGCAACAATATTAGTCTGTCCTTTTGTTACAAATTTTCCATTCCACATTTATTTGTCCTTCTCTTCTTCCTTCCTCGCCGATAAGTAAAACAAAGAGCATCTGTGCATAGTAGCAATGGGCTGCCCTTCCTGTCATAAAGTTACTAGCACAATAGGTAAAGAGGGGAGAGGAGAAGAGTTGGGAACTGAAGTGACTCAGTGCCCCTGTGATTTCACTAAGTGTTTCCACAACAATGATAGGGTCGAGACGCCACTTAGTATTTAACAACTTAGAAGACTTTAGTAATTGCTCTATTTATATTTTATTCAAGTCTGACATGAGATGCTAGAACATCTAACAAAACTGGCTCCATGTGTGTGACCATTCTGACTCATAAGCCGCAATGAATATGTATGCCTTAAAACTTTCAGAGGGAACAAAAAGTCTGTTGATGAGACATCTAGGACTTACCCTTTGAGTCAGCATTTCCCAAAGTACATGCCAAAGAATGCTTGTCCCTTGAGATGTTGTATGAAAAGAGGGTACCACCGTCAAGTAAGTTAGAGAAATGCTGAACAGAATCTCTTTTGCCATGTGCATTAATAAATTAAGGACACTGATAAATGCTGAAGTAAGACTTTTATTTTTTATTTGAGTGGGCACTTCTAGAATTTAGTATATGGTGGAACTTCTTTTTTCCTCTAAGATTTGGTTGTTAAAACTCCAGATTCTTCTATTAAGAAATTGAAAGATCAGGAACACTGAGCCCAGATTCCTAATGGCAACACTCACTGGGCACAGTAGTGGCTTCCAGCATAGCTGGGGCATTTATTCTTCGATAAGCCACAGTCCTCACCTGTCCTCATTGTGTTTCAATACTTACTTATGTTGACTGCTTTGCCCCTGAAAACATTTGAATTTGTGAACCTTGATCCTGGATGTCAGGAGGTCAATCACAGTAACATTTAATTTACCAAGGGGGATCTGTGCTTGGATGTTAAGAAGGCATCTCAAACCTAACATGTCCAAAATGGAACTCCTAATTTTCCTCTCAAATCAGCTTTTTCCCAGTCTTCCCTTTCTCAGCAAATGGAAACTTCATCCTTTCATTGCGTAAGGCCAAAACCCGGAAATCCTTCTTGACTTCCTTGTCTCATACCCTGCTTCCAAAGCATCAGCAAACCTGTTGGTTCCACCTTCAGGATATGCCTGGAATCTGACCACTATTTGCCATGTCCTCCCCCTCCACCCTGGTCGGAGCCACCATCGTCTCTCACCTGACTGTTGCCATAGTTCTCTGACAGGCTCCCTGCTTTTCTACCCTTGCCCAACAGACAGGTCTTTCTTTACAGAACAGTCAGATCCCTTCAAAACCTAAGTCAGAGTGAGCCACTCTTCTGCACCAAGCCCTCCAGTGACTTCTTGTCTTGGTCCAAATAATACAGAATTGCTGACCACTGTCTACAAGGTCATGCATCGTCTGGTTCTGCCTGTCTGAGCCCATCTCCTGCCACAGTCCTTTCCCTTGATTCTCTCCAGCACCTTCCTCAGGGGCCTTTGCATTTTGGTCCCCTCAGCCTAACTTGCTTTTCCTCCAGCCATCCCCAGGCTTGTCACACACTTGACTCAATCCCCAAATGTACCGTTTGGGGTGGCCCTTGCCGCCCTTCCCTTCATATCCTTATCACTCACTGTCCAATTAGCTGGGTTTATTTTTCTTCAAAGCACTGGTCACCCCCTGGCATATCATACAAGATCTGTCCAGAAAATAGCCAGCATTGTTAAGATAACGAGAATGGTTTGGGGAACATCAATGCAACCTGGCAGCCAAGGAGAGTGGACAGGGATGCACGTGCGTGAACAGTGACAACTTCACTGCAGTAGCCGGT
The DNA here is from genome assembly GCF_040939455.1 of Microcebus murinus. Classification (NCBI taxonomy): domain Eukaryota; kingdom Metazoa; phylum Chordata; class Mammalia; order Primates; family Cheirogaleidae; genus Microcebus; species Microcebus murinus. The sequence continues at coordinate 55,716,563 of NC_134111.1, forward strand.
GGAGTGCCAGACGCCATTGAGCATGTGTACCGTGTGGCTGTCGCATTCAAAATGACCGAATGAGTAGAGCCACGAACCTGCATCAAATTTTGTGCTAAGCTTGAACTTCCAGATGACTCAGAAGGCTTTCAGGGACGATGCAATGAATGAAGCACAAGTAAAAATGTGGCACAGACACTCCAAAGATGGTAGAGAATCTGTTGAAAGTGATCCACATTCTGGAAGGCCTGCAACAAACAGAACACCTGCGAATGTTGAACATGTACAGGTTAGGATAAGAGATGCTGGGAGAACTGTGAGAGGTCCCAAGGTGCCTACTTTGAAGGGAACTGCGTCATTGTCCTATGTACAGTGTTTCTTGTATCTTCTATCCTCTTCACTAAATGTCTCTATTTTTCATATTATATGGCTGGATACTTTCCAGGCAGACCTGGTATATTTGTTTATCCGATTATGTCTGTATCCTCTGCCTCTATTTCTTAATACTGAGCTGTAAGCCCAGTGAAAACAGGGCTTTTATTTTGTTCAGTCATGTATCCCTAGCACCTTGTATGGTACCCGGCATTTGGTGTGCTTGGGAGAGATATTTGAATGAATACGTGAATGAGGGAGTTGATGTGGAAAGAAGATTGTGAGCCAGGCTGCAGAGGACTTGATAGCTGTGGAGGAATAATCATGAGGTGGGGAGATGACAACAAGGAAAGAAGATGATGGAGCATGGAGTTCCGAGTCTCAAAAGAAAGGATTCTGAGAGTAGAAGGAGGATGGTCCCAAAGTAGCAGAGGGGAGCTGAGAAAGCACAGTCCCTTCTCCTTGCTCCTGAGAGTGGGTGTGTGGTGGAATAAACAGCAGAGGAGTGAAGGAAATGATAGACAAAAGCAGAGAGTTGGGAGCATTCTGCTCAGCTTAAAAACATTAGTGAGGGTAGGGGGTATATCTCTTTCTTTTAAAACAGGGGTTGGCTGGGCACAGTGGCTCACACCTGTAATCTAGCACTCTGGGAGGCCAAGGTGGGCCGATCGTTTGAACTCAGGAGTTCGAGACCAGCCGGAGAAAGAGCGAGACCCAGTCTCTACTAAATTAATAGAAAGAAATTAGCAGGACAACTAAAAATACATATAGAAAAAATCAGCTGGACATGGTGGCACATGCCTGTAGTCCCAGCTACTTGGGAGGCTGAGGCAGGAGGATCGCTTGAGCCCAGGAGTTTGAGGTTGCTGTGAGCTAGGCTGATGCCACAACCCTCTAGCCCAGGCAATAGAGTGAGACTCTGCCATAAATAAATAAATAAAACAGGGATTATTGTTTCTTAGTCAATCATAGTACTTATTTTATGGTTACATTATATAACAAGAGTTACTAAGTTTGTGAACTGATGACTGGATTTTGTTTGTGTTCATAATTACTTTTATGCTTATGTATTTAGGAGAATTTTAAAAAATATACATGTCTAAGACCACCCTGTAGAGATAGTAGTCCTGGATCCAGGTCTGCATTTTCAAAAGCAAGGCCCCTCTTTGGAGTGAATAATTATTTTTATTTATATTATTATCAAGTCGTATAATAAAACCAGACACTATGACTCTAAGAATGTAGGGTTTGAAATGCATAATTTTCAGGTACTAGTGTCTATTATGGGTGAATTGTTAATAACTCCACCACCAGGTTAGACTTTAAATGCTTAAATGAGCCAATCTTTTTTGTTTAATGAAAATTTCAATGAAGAAAAAACCAGTCATTGTTTATAGTGATTCAAAGTTTGCTGAAGCTCAGAGAATATAAAATAAAGAACATTTTAAGGAAAAAAATATAAATAACTCATAAGAGGCTGGCAGTTCATCTTCTTGCCAGTTTTTATAAAATCTATATTCAGGATCATGGTTAATCCTTAAGAACTATAGAAGACTTCAGTGACATGGGTATCCAAAATGTTTCCTGTATATTATCAACAGCAAGACACTCCCAAAACTAACAGTGTCCTGTTCGGTTGATGCCCACTGTTGACGTGTAAAGGATGTTGCCAGCAGTGATTCAGTGGGACTCTATATCTGATAGAAAGGGGCTCCCAGCATATACAGAAACTGAGCTTCTAGAGCATCTTCTTCAAATAGCTTTGCTGAATGAAATAACTAAATCACTACTTTGAAATATGTGTCTCTATCTTATGACTAGGAAACCTATTTCCATCTTGGAGTTGTGAAACATATAATGTTATCTCAAACAAAAATGTTCTAATTTTTATAGAAAAAAATACAAGCATCCCTGATTTAATATAATTTATAACTTGAAATCTACCAGGAGGAGGAATAGAATTAGAGTTCTTAGCTCCATGTAGAATTTCAGTAGACCCAAGAATTTTTTCAGGATGACCCTGGAACCCAGCTGCCAGTTTAGAAAGAAATACTAACCTGATCTGAAAATCCACAGAGTGTCCTCACTGGGGCAACGCTAGAAAATAAATCCCTTTTATTTCCTAGGTATATTTAAATTCCTGACTTGCTTCCAGTTTCAATTTAGCCTTTTTAGAATTCTATCTCATGGAATCAGTGTTTCAGGACTTAAAACCAATATCAATGGAGAAATAATAATTGCTTGCAAAAATTCATACTGTGACCAATTTTTGTGATTTAGATGCAAATTGGGTGTTCTGAAAAGTCAAAATATTAGGCAAAATTTATAAACCAACTAATAGAATAACACTAGCAACAAGCTAATATTTCATGAGTTCTCGCTGTGGAAGGTTAGAAGTATCATCACATTTTTCAGACAACAAAACTATAATGAAAAGTGGTTTTCATCTTGTCCACAGCTAATGAGGGGTGAAGACAGGCTTTACTTCCTGGAACCTGGTTTTTGGAGCCCCTATTCTTGTTCACTTGCTGTTTGATCTGTTATAAGTCTTGACAAGCTGAATGTCCAAGGGAAGGCCTTTTCACATCCTCATTGGCCTGGGAAACTATAAATCAAATGGTACAAGCTGAAATGTTAATAGTTATTATCATGGAGTGAGGTTTTGTTTTTTTTTTTTAAAAGATGGGGTCTTGCCCTGTTGCCCAGGCTAAAGAGCAGTGGCGTGATCGTACCTCACTGCAGCCTCAAACTCCTGGCTTCCAGGGATCCTCCCTCCTCAGCCTCCTGAGCAGCTAGGACTACAGGTGCACACCACCATGCCCCGCTAATTTTTAAAATTTTTATAGAGAAGGGGTCTCTCTGTGTTGTGCAAGTTGGTCTTGAATTCCTGGCCTCAAGTGATCCGCCTGCCTCAGCCTCCCAAAGCGCTGGGATTATAGACATGAGCCATCATACCTGGTCCCTAGGTGAATTTTATATTATGTGTGCTTTTCTCAATTTTCTGTATTCTTACCACACATATTGCTTTTAGATTGAGAAGTTTTAACCATCTATTTTTGTTTGTTGAAAGCTGCTGTTAGCCCTTTCCATTAAAAGCAATGAGCAACCCCACAGCCTTCTTGCCATCCCCACCATTGGGAGATCCCTGTCGCTGTCACTTGGTGTTTACAGTGTTCAGTCCACATCAAATGTGCTGAAATTGAGACCACTGGAGAGAAATTTGTCACCTGACACCCAGACACTCATTACCCCCACATGATTCAGAACTCCGTTACTTGGGTCAGAATCTGTTTGCTGCTTTCGCTGGTGTGCATGCCAGACTCTGCTGGTTCTCTAGGCTGCCTTTATCAGTGTTTCAGTTTACAGGTTATCTCTTATTACCTGGAGATGGCTTATTTTGGATAGCATTTTTGTAACAGCAAACTCGTTGTCAGATCTAAGATCAGCACTGCCTATGATGTTCTTGGGCATAACACCAAATGGATAGAGCCACTGTACATCAGGTAACAAACCCCAGAGGGTCTCCTTCTGCAGGGCGTCGAAAAGGCCTGGGAATCTGTTGTTTACAGAGGCATCCCCAGAAGACTGTTGTCCACCCAGATTTGGAAATATCACTTTTACAAAATACATTTTTAGGTGTTTCATTAGGACTATAAAACATCTTCCTGAAGGACCATAAGTCTATAAAACTGTTTTATTTGGTTTTCAGTCTAGACAAATAGAAAATTTTACCTACCTCTGCTCAGCATCCACTGTAACTCTCCTAGACTGTAAGTAAAATACTCTCACAAAGGTAAAGGAAAGCCTTGTACATGTTGTATATTTTATGTTTCAAGTGCCAGGTTTCTTGACCTCAAATCCTAATTAAGAGCTGATCTGTAAAAATTGTAAAAGCCAGCATTGGGGAGGTTTCAGGGAAATGGACACTGTCATGCACAATAAGCATGTTAATTGATTTTGCTTTTATGGAGGCAAATTTAGCAATACATACCTAAAGTCTTTGAAAAGGTCATGCCATGGGACCCAGTAACTCAGCTTTTCAAAAATGTATTCTAAGGAAACAATCAAAGATACATGTAGGGTGGGAGGGAGATGAGGGCTAAAAACTTACCTATCGGGTACAGTGTGCACTATTTCGGTGACAGGCACACTAAAAGCCCTGACTTTAGCATTATACATTTCATCCATGTAACAAAAACACTTGTACCCTCTTGATGGTTTGAAATAAAAAAGATACATGTAAAGATTTCTGTGAAAAGATTTATTTATTAAAGTATTTTTATAGTAGTCAAAAGTTAGAAATAGTCTAATCTTCAACAAGGAGATATTTAAATAACCTCTTATACAGTGAACTATTACACAGCTGCTAAAAATGCTTTTGAATATTTAATACTGTGGCAAAACTTCATATAGTTGGTCCTTCGTAGCCACAGTTTCCACATCTGTGAATTCAACCAACCACTGATCGAAAATATTCTCCCCCCAAAACATAATACAACAATAAAAATATACAATCAAAAAACAATACAGTATAACAGCTTACATAGCATTTACATTTATTAGGTATCATAAGCAATCTAGAGATGATTTAACATATACAGTAGCATGTGGATAGATTATATATGCAAATACTATGGCGCTTTATATAAGGGTACTTGAGCATCTGTGGGTTTTGGTATCTGCAGAAGGCCCTGGAACTAATCGCCCATAGAAACTGAGGGATGACTGTATTGCTAATTGAAAAAAAAAAGTTATTAAATTGAAAAAATAGTGCAATTTCAATTTTTTTAGAGAATTGAGTGTGTGTGTGTGTGTGTGTGTGTGTATAAAGCTGAAAGAAAATATAGCAAGATATTGAGTTTATTGCTGGTTGTGTTTTTAATTTCTTTTTTGTTTTTCCATTTTCCCCTTAAAAATGTCTACAATAAGTGTGCCTTTTTTGGATGTCATATTTCAAGAGTTAATTTGCGGGTCTGTGTATGTGTGTATAGCTTTAAAACAGTATTTGAAATATAGTAAACTTGATAAAAGTCTTATCTATTTCAATGATAAAATGGTAAGCTTTAATTATGTACGTGTAAGATTAAAAATTAAATGACTATGAAGGCTATAGCACATGGGAATTTTGGTGCAAGTTTTTCAAACCATCTTTGAGGTTCTGAGGCACGAACTGCACGGCCATTTGTCCTCTTTACTACCTACATTTAATCTCATGGAAACTTAATTATATCTGAGCAAAAACTTAGACACTGCATATATATAACAAATATTTATTCGTTCATTCAGCAAATATTTATGAGTACATGTAGGCATGTCATCAATGTATGCTCTGAGTTTACAAGGGTGTTCAAGCAGTCTAACTCTGCCTCTAATATACATACATAAATGTTTAAAAAAGATATATATGGGATTTTTTTGCTTGTATTGTTAGCAAAATCATTTGAGGGATTATCATACTGGAAACCTTTGTCTGGACTACATAATGTTAAAAGCCTTTTAGAAAATTACAAATTAACTGTAGTAGTCTTTTCAAGTCACAGGGGACTGAACTGTTCTCCTCTCCTGCGTTTTAAATTAACTCTACATGTTCCAGAACCTTGCTCTTAAAATGGCCTAGTGTTTGTCCCTGTTATTTGCTGTAACAAAGTATGATCAGCATATGCTTTTACTCAGTTGCTGTGGTTTCCAGTGGTCTTGCCACGCTGTTGGGTGTTAGGAGCACAGAATAAGGAGCAAGTTCACCAGCAAGTTCTGGTTCTATTTCTGCTTAAAGGCAACCACGGGAATTAAAACATTGTTTATTCCTATGCCTTTTATCACTTCATAGTCAAGATCACCAAACTACTCTTTGTTATCAATGGACCACTTGATGGGTCCAAATGGCATTTGTTACAACACAGCATTTCCAAACAGACTAGTTCAATGTGGGGTTATAGCTGTCGATTCATAATGACTTTCATATTTCTATGCAGGAAGAGACAAGACTGTGGTGACTTTGCTTTTCTCCCTTTCAGGATCTCCCAGGTGTGCTGCGTGTACTTTTTCCAGCCACTATTTCTAAAATTTTCTTTCATTCATTTTAGCAGTGCTTCTGTGAAGCTTTACCATTAATGCACTTCTTTCATCTTTCGGTGAGGGCAAGATAATTGTTAATGTAGAGAAAGTAGTAGAGTTACTACTGCTTTAGCTGATTTTAATATTTTATGCCATTGCAAAGAAAAAAAAATTTTCTTGGAGGAAAGTCCACACGCGTCTTCTGCAACAGGCATCCAGGTGGCTGCAATCTGTGTTGCCATCACTACTGTTGCCTTTGCACTGGCAGATATTTAGGTCTGTCTTCGTGCTTGTTGACAACGTTCTCAGTAAGTTCTGATGCCCTGATCAGGAGATGCTGCTGACTGTGCTACTGGGGCGAGTGGGTAACATGATAGCCATGTAAGGAACGGATTCATCACTTCCGAAAGGGCTCCCAGGTATCATTCACCTGCAAAGTGTTTGTAAGACATCTTTCCATGGAATTGGGAACGTGTAAGTTCCTAAACATTTGTTCTTGTAGTGTTTATCACTAAGATGGTAGCTACTGTTTATTGAGTGCCTGCTGTGTGCTAGCCTCTGAGTAGCACTGTGCACACACTGGGTGCCAACTCTGTGACTTCCAGTGTCTCATAAAATAGATGTTATTATCCTCATTTTACAGAGGACACTGAGACTGAAAGAGGTTAATGCTTCATCTGAGTCACATGATAAATAGCAGATGAAGGCTGGGATACTGGTCTGCATGATGGTAAAACTTATTTTCTCCTCTCCACACCACACACTGCTATAGCTGACTTGCTCTGAGTTCCTGAAACTTAGAAATTGGAAATTAATTTTGAGGTTGCTATAGAGATGGTGAAGAAATGAACCTTGAGGTAGTATCATATTTAAGACTGCTATGATTTTTCCTTTTTTGTTTTGCTCACTTCTACCTCTCTGTATCCACAGAAGACTGTGGTAGAGGAGGACTTGAGATGTGTTCAGTTAGTGTGTTGAGGCCATATGCTATTTGAAGTTTCTGTCACTTTTGTCATTTAACATTTGCTTTAACTTCAATAGACAGCAATATTTAGAAGCTTGACTCTAGAGTAAAATCTTAACTCACATTCCAACTCCAGCATTTGCTGACTCTGTGCCTCTCTTAACCTGTGTCTTTCTCTGTTCAGTCAGCTGTGAGATCAATTTAACAGTCATTACTCAAAGGCTTGTTGTGAAGATGGAATGAAATAATCCATGTAAAGCATAAGGACAGGACTAGAGAAAGTAGTAAATATTAACCGCCATCATCATCATCATCAACACTATCCTATGAAGGTTACTAAAACCACTGAAATAGAGCTGCTATATATAAGTATAAAGTAGCTATAAGTAAGCTATAAGCTACGTATAAAGTAGCTGTAGTTAGAAGGGAGACCAGCCTAACAGCCCAAAGCTTGAAGAAAGTACTTTAGAAGTTTCTAAATTATTTCAGATATTTTTCTTTGAAAATATTTTGTATAATTTGTGACTATAAAAATAGCTTAGATAAGATAGTCAGGTGAACAATTTCAATGGAGTTAATATTCAGAGAGCAATGGTCCACTTCTCTTTGTTACTGTCCTAAATGTGTGTTGAAAGTTAGTCTGTACAGAAATTGGTAGCCACAGCCTAAAATATTTCCAGCAATTCCTCTCTGTATATATTTGAAATGCAGTTAAAGTAGATAAAGACAAGAAACCTGATCAGCAGAGCTCCTGGATTCCCCATTTTGAGAGTCATGCTCCTCTCCGTGTGAGTTGAACTGAACCGTTCAGCTATTATTAAGTGTCTCTCAGTGTGTGTTTACCTACATCTTTGATACTGAGTAAACGAGATTACAGTCATGTTGGCAGATTTATACTTGCTGCCTGGGAGGTAGGAGATCAGTGAACACTAACCTTGGGGACACACTTTTACCAAATTCAAGAGCTGCAGTGGAATATGAAATATAGTGAAATTCTAGACTCCTGGTTTTAAGTTGAATATGCATCAGTTTCCTCTGAGAAGGGGAAACAGGGGGCGGGTAAGTACTTCCACCTTCTCTGTGTGCTCCAAGTTCCCCAAAAAACTGACCTGGAAATTAAATTGTAATTTTAGTATTTGAGAGGAAACTTGACTTTAAAAGAATAATTAACTGGTTTATGTAACCCTTTATTTAACTCATTTATATAACATATATAACACCTTGAAGGTAGTGGCATGTGTTTCTAAGTCACTGTGAAAGAATATGACAACAGCTATCTTGTGAATAAAAGTGCAAAAATTATAGCACAAATTATGATCTTAAAGGAAACCTTATGAAAAGAACTAATTCTTGTAACTGAAGATATTGTTAGGTTAAATTTGATGTGTTCCTAATGCTGACCAGTCATATCTTTAAATCTAATAAACAAGAGTTCTATGATTAATCCACTAGTTTTTTCAGTTTTAAAAAATTAGGCTCTTTAAATGTTTTCAAAAGTTCTATTGGAGCTGTGATTTTTACAATTTCAAGATAAAACTAGCAGGTAGTTTTATGTCTAATCATGTGTTAATGATTGCTGAAGGACTGTTCTCTATAAATTCATCAGAGAGCACTGAAAAATAAATTCCAGGAATGTTTGACTGGCTACAATGGGCAGATTGTTATGCTAGGATGGAGTGGGTTGGGAGTAGAGGAGATGGGATACTTCAGATGAAGATGAGATCGTCTCTACCTTCAGGGAGCATGCAATTTAACTACAGCCCAAGACTGGGTATGGTAAGTTAAAACTATCTTCTTTATAGCCATTGGTATTAAAAATATAATATTCAAATACTTAGATATTTCATTTAAAATAATGAATGGCTAGATATATAACTATATAACTTTAGGGTTATCTTTTGGCTTTAAACCATGAGTTTGAAGACAATTCAAGGTAACAATATTTTATTAAGGCATGGACAATAATAGTTAGATTCTAATAATACACAAATATAAGATTGGCAAGTTTGTACAAAAGCTATTGGCTTCTTCATTATCATATTGAAGTTAAATGAAATAGCTTATTTTTTGAAGCTAGTTACAGTTATAATAATGAGTGTCAGCTGGTAGTTTTGTAAGTTGTCTTTTAATATTTTATAGTACAGTATATACACACATTTGTGGCAATAAAAATATTCCTTTACTTACTATATCTCAGTAAACATTTTCTGTTCCTTAGCAAATCAATAGAATTTGGGGTTTAGATTTTTCACTTAATTTGAATATGTGCTATATCTGAAAATGAATGAACTTCTTACTTACTTTTCTTCCATAACATAAACTATATGGGAAAATCAAGTGGTAAAGAAACTAATATTGTGTTCTTTGTGCCAGGCATGGCAGTGAGTAATAGACATCGGTCACTAACCCTTCTGGTCCACAAAATTGTGGCAACATTTTAAGTATCCCCAGTATCAATTGAGACAAAACTCAATTTTATCACACTTCAAATTTACCAAATTGATTTCTATGTAGCTTGATTTGAAAATTAGGGGAAATTTATTTTCCTTTCTCTGGCTAAATTGCGTGAGTTAATCCCTCATTTCCTGCCTACATAGTTGCTAAGGTCAGGTTTCTTTCCAGGCTTTGCTTTTCTTACCATGTTTTTGGGTGGGGCAGGAGGAGTTGGCAATATATCTGTATTTTATTGCATAGCAACTTGAAAGTATGGAGATGTAGAAAGTCCTTAAAGAGAAGCTCAGATCAAAGATACCTGACTGGAAAATTAAGGTAAGCAAAAGCAGTAGCCACGTGGAACAGGTTTAATGCATGGGTTTACAAAAATGTGTTCAGCATTATTTGGTCTTTTGTAAAAGATCTCTTTCTCTGGAATATAAACATCACAAAAATAGTTGTCTATTTTGTTCTCTGTGGTCCTGTCATCTGTGCCTGGCACAGTGTAGTTGACCAATAATGATTTGTTGATTAATTGAATGAACAAACAAATGAATGAATGGATAACACATTTCACTGGCAGTTTCTGGTCTTAGCTTTACTATATTTACTTGACTGAACTTTTTTGTTAATATTCTATCAAGCAGTAAGGGAGGAACTTGCTACTAAAATGTGTGGTTTAAAAAGTATCCTGGAAACTTTTTCTTCCCTACAGAAAATTATAAATTATAAAGTAATTTATTTGTTGGTGAGAGAAGCATTTTTTTTATATTTCTGTAGTAAAGTGACACCTATATATTTTTATTACCCATGTTTATTTTTGGAAAAATCACTTCATGCATTAAAAAGAATACTTTTATGGTCTTTTTAAATCATCATAGAATTTAAATTAGGGAAATTTTCCTCAGATGTATCTGAAGAGTACCTGAAACAAGATATTTTTCCTCTTAAAGATTTTTGTAACATGTCAGGATAGTTTGTAATTTAGCTTGAGATGAATTAATTGGTTTTAAAGAAATTTCAAAATGTGTTAGTTTTTTTTTTTCTTGGAATCAATCATTTATCACAAAATGAACAATTTCAACTTTTAAACATACAATCACTTTTCTCCATACTTAACTCATGTGTTAGTTTTTTTAAAAAAATACGTTTCCTCAAAAGAAACATTACAAGAAAGGAAATAACATTTGTATGTCAGAATTATGCATTTTAATAATAAACAAACAAAGTTCTTCAGTTCTCAAACTTTTTAGTCTCAGGAACCCTTTACACTCTTAAAAATTATTGAAGATTTTAAAGAGCTTTTGTTTATATGTGTTATATCTATCAATGTTTACTGTATTAGAAATTTAAATGGATACAATTTTAAAATATTTCTTAGTCTATTTAAAATTAACAATAGTATTACATGTTAACCTAAAATTAATATTTTTATTTTAAAATACTATATTTCCAAAACAAATGTGAGTGAGAAGAGTGGTACTGTTTTACATTTTTGCAAATCTCTCTGATGTCTCACTTAATAGAAGATAGCTGGATTCTCACATCTGTATCTTTCTTTAGTATGTTACAATATCACATGTTATGTTTCCTCTGGAAAACTCCACTGTACACTAGTCAGAAAATAAGTGTAAAAAATGCCAACAACATCCCAATATTATTACAAAAATAGTTTTCTACCTTGCAGGCCCTGTGTAAGGGCTTTGGGAATCTCCAGGGTTCATGGCCTCCCTTATGAGAACCACTGCTCCAAAAACCTGTAAGGTGGAAGGGTGAATAGCAGTGGGGTGAGAACTTGTTTGACTTTTTTCTTTTTTTTTATTCCTATGTTGTATTTGAGTGTTTTGTAATGAGTATATGTGACTTTTGCCATTGTAAAACACCAGAAAGAAAATGAAAGGGTGTCGGGGGAAAGACAATTACATCCCAAAAGAAGGTAATACAATTTTTGTTTCAACAACGAATTCTCATTGTAGTTTCTAATTATATGTTCTCACAATAAATCTAAATTTCGAATTTATCTGATGTGTTTTAAGTAAGATCCTATCCAAAATATCAACATGAGCAAGCAAATAATAGTTGGTTGTTCACACAACCAACTGTCAAGACCTGAGCACAAACCACCGGTCTGTCACTCATAGCATGCCTTTGCTTTTGACTCTTCCATGAAAGGCATTGGCACAAATACGGATACTCAGCCACATTTATAACTTTTCTTTGCTAATTCAAGTGAATCTGGGAATGGAAAGAGCAGAGACCCAGTTAATGCTTAGATTGACTTTGGAAACAGTGTCTGTTGGGTTAGGAATTCTTGTTAAGCCCTGCCCAACTTTATATTTGAGCCCAGAATATCTGTTCTCATTTCTCCTGCTTCCTCACGAATTGAAGAAATAGGAACAATTCCTCTATCTTTCATGTCGATTATTTCCTTTTAATAAATGACTAAAAATTTTCACTCAGGTAGAATTTTAAAAACCTATGACAAGATCTCTTCTTGTTTTCAAGGTAATAAAAATAAACAGAAGTTTGAAAAGTTAACAAATAAATTAGAATAATTTGGCTCAGGTCAAAGTATAATTTTCTTTGTAAAAAAAACAAACATTTATCTAATAGTTTTCCAGTGAGATACCAAAACTAGAGACCTCTATAAATAAATAAAATACCAACTTTGTTGAAACAATGAAATATTATTATCCCGGTAAAAACATAATGTTTCATTTTCAGCCTGCATCTGAATATTAACTCTTATTTCTTTGATTTTTTTCAGATTTATCCCTCTCAAGGAAAGTGCTTAATTTTTTCAAATATACAAGTTATATCTATTTATCACAAAATTTTTTAAATCAGGAAGCTATTGAGAAAAAACTAAAAATCTCCTGTAATCCTGTCACCTTTGTTTAGCTACTCTTAACGTTTTAGAATACATTTTGATTATGTATATAACATCATCATATTTAAGCTACTTTTTGTAGCCTGATTTTTCAGTTGATGGACATCATGGGTATTCTTTCCTTATCAAAAAGCATAAATCTATATTGCCATTTTGGTTTTTCCTTGTAAGTCTACCTATTCTCATATATATCAGATATTTTTTTTCCTATGATAATACCTTAGAAAACATATCTATTCTTCCATCTTTGCATATCTATCTGATTATTTCCTTAGGGTAAAGACAGCTGTGGGATTGCTGGATCAAAGAGGCATAAATTTCTTTTTCCAAAGGCTTTTGATATAGTTACAAAATTTCTTTTTAGAAAGGTCGCACTCAATTTATACTTCCTTTCTTCCAACCCCATACCATTCTTGAATCTGATGGGTTAAAAAAAAATCACTATTTTGTTTTTTATTTCTTTGAATACTTCTGAGGTTGAACATCTTTTCTAATGTTCTACATGAGTTGCCTGTTCATGTACTTCACCTGTTTTTTTGTTGGAATGCTGTCTCGCTTATCTATAAATGCCCTTCTTAGTCTTTGTAAAAGACATTTACTGTTTATTGCATTTGATAAATTGTTTTCTTCTCTGTGCAATTTGTATAAGAAATTCTAGAGACTAACATGTTTTAAGGCTCTGGACTTCTTGACATAAACCTTTCTCTTTGTCTCCTGCCATACCCTGTTGGAGAGATGAGCAAATATTTTTATGTAAGGCTTGTCTAAGTAGTAGATGTACCACTCATAAAGTTGTAAAAATGTCAGATGTACTATGTTTCTTTTTGTGTCTTAAAATTTTTCAAGAGAAAATACTCCGACTCTTTCTCTAAGACTGAAACAGCATTGCAGCAGAAGTTCAGTGGCAAATCCATACGAGGGGAAAACAAAATCCTATGCTGACATATTTCCTGACTGTTGCTGCTATCTTTGGTCTTTTGAGGAACTTACCATTTTTAACATAACTTACAGTTTTTACTGTGATGTGTGTGATCTCAGTCCCATGCCCTCCACATGAGAAATGGGTTGTCTAACCCTGGGCTATATTTCCATTTCTTTTCAGAGTGTCCACATATTGGAGAGGACTGCTTCCTCTAGCACTGAGCCCTCTGTAAGTCGGCAATTGCTAGAACCAGAGCCGGTCCCCCTCTCCAAGGTCAGTGATGGAATGTGGTGCTTTCTCTGATGGCATGCTGCCTGCTCTGGGGCCATGAACTGTGAATAATTTACACACCTGACTCCCGTAAGGTAGCTGTGACACCAATTGTAGGACATCTCTACTTCGTTCTGCCTCCAGGACATAGAGGTTCTCTGCCCTGTGTAAGGAGAGAATAGATGAATGTATATTTTGCTGGTCTTTGCAGGGTTACATGCAAAGGCCCAAAATTCTCTATTTTAAGGGAAGAAGGAAAGAGAAACTATCACCATTCCCTGTTGGAGAAATAAGCAAGTATTTCTATGTCAAGCTAATGGAAAAGAAAAGAAAAAAAATCACTGGATCCAGCAATAATAATAATACTATCAGCTATCATTACTGCCCATGTACTGCATAACCAGGTGCTACGCTAAGTGCTTCAATACATTACCCCATTTAATATAATCTTTATAAACAGCTCTATGCAATGTAGGTATTTATCACATTTTATAAATATGGACACTGAGAGTTAATATCTTGGCCAAAGTAAAAAAAAAAAAAAAAAAAAAAAAAAAAGCTGTTAAGTAGCAGGCCCAGAATTCAAACTTAGACTTGTCCAACTCTACAACCGATGGTTTTCAGCACTCCACGAGCTGCAAGGTAAAATAGCGCCTACACAGAGGGGCTGTTGTACATTCCAGGTTCTAGACTCCTCATGTCTAGCTTCTTCGCAGTGAGCTCTTGGAAGAACACTGCAGAGTATTCATTAAGACCTGATCTCTTTCACGGAATCCAGTGTTCTCTCCCCTTCCTCCCCCAGGCTAGGGAAACACTGAATTCATATATGTCTAAGATGCAAAAATCATAGAGAAGAGTCGAGGAGACACCATCCTACTCCTACCCATCCCACCCTGAGATTTTCAATGGGCTGGCTCCCTTATTGAGAAACTCTGAAAATAGAATGCATGTGGATTTTGAATTACAATATAAAAATAGCACTTTATTTCCAAAGACGGTTAACTTGTAAATATGTAAAACCAATCTTTCTACTTTGCTTTTCTATTTTAAACATAATCTTTTAAGAAAAGAATACTTTACTACCCTAGTGGTGTGAAATATATACACTTGTACCTCTTTATTCTTTAAAGATATTACAAGCTATAAGGTTTATTCTATTAGACAGGAGTAGACTGCTAAACTAAGGAGAGGGAGGAGTTATTAAACTATCAAAAATTAATTGCGAGAGAAATAAAATGTAGTCTGACTTCCATTTGAATAGCAAATAGAGAATGTATTCTTGGCAAATATAACTAGTAATCTTTTTGAAATATCAGTGCTCTTTTACAGTTAGCTAAAAGAAAGAATTAATATAGGGGCAACAGAAAGGGCAGCTAACATTTATTAAGCATCTACTTTGTGCCAGGCACTAGATTAGAACATGTATTCTCCCACTTAATCAGCCCCCAACTTCTGGAAGTGGGTACTGGTGTTATTCTCATTTTACTGATAATTACAACATAATTTCCCAGGCATGAAGGACTCAGCTTGGTCAAACAGCGATTCCCTCTGGAAGGAGGTGGCTGGTAGCCCAGCTCACAGCAGCTGGGGCCCGAGTCCTCTGGCTTTATAAGGGGATCTGGATGGGGCACCAATAGCATCCACTTCCCATCGCTTCTCCTTGTTGTTGCCCATCTGGATCTTGCTGTAGGACTAATAGACATTTGTTGTGTTTTTTTATTAGTAGATACCACAGCCCTTGGGGCCCCATGAAATTAGAGGGCCACATCCACTCCAGATACCATAGCATCTCACCATCTCTCAGGCCCTTTGTAAGAAGATGGGCCTCCTGGGCACTGATTAGAGCAGAAAAACCTTATTTGAAATACACGTCATCCTGATCAGGATTTGTTCAAATTCTGTGTCCAATGCTTTCCCCTCCTGAAGCATTTTTACATACCCACCCACCCACAGGCATAAATATAGTTTACCCTTGAGAAAGGAAATGTCTCTGTTTTTTTCCAAATGAACAAACTTGGGTTGTTATTGCATTATTTTCTGTTTTTTATTTATTGTTATTAGATTAAAGAGTATTTTCAAAACTTTTATAATACCAAAAATATTTGAGTGTCTGATACAAGTCAAGTACTAACGTAATCACAATATGAGTATTGGCTCTGTTTCTGTCATAAGTAAACCTAGAAAAATTGGAGACTTTTAAGCAGAAGATAAATATCAATTGAAATGGCAAAAAATGCTTCAAAAATTTTCAGAAAGTAATTTTAGTTTTCTTAGATCGACCCAGTCTACTAAGCATAGAGGAAGAAATTTCAACATAATGGAAAATACAGCATGGAAGATTCTGTCTTGTACTGAGATGGGGCATTTTATTTCTTACATAGTTTTTGTAACATCAGCAGCAGCGTTTTATAGTTGAAATAGGGAGAATATGGTTTGCTCTGGTTTTATCTTTTGCCTCTGTCAGTTTGACAGCTTATTTAATTGTAAGAACTATATTAGGATTCCTTTCTATTTCTTTTCGCTGGGCTTACTAATATTGCATCAGAGCAAATAAAATTATTTGTTCAAAGATGCCTGATCTGTGTTTAAGAAATACATCTTAAGGAGGGAGACATCTTAAGGGGGTTGGGTGTGGGATTAAAACTTACCTATCGGGTACAATGAATACTGTTTTGGTAATGGGCACACCAAAAGCCCTGACCTAAGCATTATACAAGATACTATATATAATAACAAAAACACTTTTACCCCCTTAATAAATGTTTTGAAATATAAATAAATAAATATTTTAAAAAATAAATATATTTTATCTTTTTGTCTTTCTATTTTGCCCTTTTTTTCCTCTGCAGCTTAAATCCCAAAGAAGAAAAAAAACCACTGTAATAGAAATCAGTAGCCATAGCTTCTTCACAGGGACAAGCTGTTATTACAATCTGAGACTAATTGTTTAGAAATATGAAAAGAATTTATACTTGTTATTATTTCCATTTTCACAAGTTATACAGAATATTTTTCATCATACACATATACACAGAATAAATCATAGGTGAACACTAGCCTTCAAATAAGATCTCTCCAGAAATAAAAATACTCTCCTAAAGATACTATCCCTGAATGGGGCTCTTGAAAATAGAAATGCCATTAAATACAGCTGATATCTGTCTAAGAACAGAGAGAGTGCTAATGAATATATTTACACATATATGGAGATCATTTTTATGGAATAGAGTGGTTATCTACTTTCTTGGTGAGAGCAGAAAGCCACAGATCCTAGACTTTTTATAAGAGCCTGCTATTTTCTCCTGTTATCCTGACATTATTCATTAACAGTGCTCACTGTTGAATTGCAATTCAATATTAAGAAATGCTGCCCACAGGTTCCCAAGGGTTTGTGTATCTTTGATAGCATGGACTTCTTTGGTGTGTCTTAGGCGAGCGGGCGTTTTATGCACACTTTGAAATGTATGCAGCCTCCCCGAGAGCAACCATGACCACAGCGCTGCTCTTCTCTGTTAAGAGCACGCTAGATCACGGCAGCCTTTCTGTTAATACACAGAAAGCCGGGTCCACACACTAATTGAACATTTGTCATAAAAACAGTCTTGTTTTGAAACTTTAAAGTGCCTCTGTGCCCAGGGATTAACTGTCTGGAAAAATGCATTTTAAACACTCTGAGTACAGGCAATGGAAATGCCATTCTACCCCCAATAGGCAAGGTGGCTCCAGTGAGTCTCTGATGGTCCCCGCGCACCTTCAGGTCTACCTGGGAAACTCATTTTAACTTCAGTTAAAAGTGCCCAGCTTTGTTTGATGGTAGACTTTGCTCCAGAATGTTGTTCCTACTTCTGATGGGCTCCGTGTTGCTTCAAAAGGAACTTCTACTTAAGAATCTGCTTTAAGTATGTCATTAAGCACCAAGAAATATGTGATCTGTTTTTCTTCTTTTCCATCAGGAAGCTGACAGCTGGGAAATTATAGAAGGACTGAAAATAGGCCAAACCAATGTCCAGAAACCAGACAAACATGAAGGCTTTATGCTGAAGAAAAGAAAATGGCCTTTAAAAGGCTGGCACAAGGTAATGTATATCATATTCAGGTTCAGATCATCTTCATAAATAGAGAGGATCTTACTTGCTTTCAAGAGGTGGGAAACAGAGTATGGTTGTATGTGTAAAACTAATTTGCAAGGCCTTATTTTAACCATAGGGGTTGCAATCTATTATGCCCACAATCTGAGTGTGAGATCTGTAATATATGTATGAATAGAGGGCAGAAATATTTACATGCTATTTAAAATCCAGTTTGTATATATTGTTTTCTATTTTGCTTTTTTTATTTAAATTAATATGGATATCTTCTTATTAAATATTCCTCTAAGTGAGATATTTTAAATGCAAGAATGTATTCCACCGGATGGATTTATATTATATATCCCACCATTATTGGACCAATGCTGTATTGCTGGATATGTAGGACATGTCTAATGTTTGACTATCATGATGTTGTAATGAACATGCTTATACATGAATTTCTATTTAGTCTTTTGGGATAAATTCCTAGAATTACTGTTACAAGTTTAAACTAGAGTTGGAAAATCACTGATCCTGGAAGTTTGCTTATTACCCTTCAAAGTACATAGTTTATTCCTCTCTCTCCTCCCAACATCCTTGTTCTATCTCCCAGTTTTAATTATGGTGAAAATATTTCACTGTGTTGTTGCCATTACCTGAGTAGCAAGAATTCAGTGATGCTAAGGAGGAGAAAGTTGTCTTCCATTTTCAGTCTAAACTCTTTAATAGGCCACCAGATATCTTCTCTGAAATCACTGGAAAAACGTATCCATCTATTTGCCACCTCTGCCAATGGACTTTAGCACAGGGCAAATGGATTTGTTGGCTCATGTGGCCAGTGCTGGCTGTCCGTTGGCTCAAAGAAGGGGAGTTGTATGAATTATAACATATTTTATGTGTTTTAAGGAAAAGACTTAAAAATGAACGGATGGAAAATGTTGCCTCAATCCCCTGTCTCTGAAAGTGGAATAAAAATAGGCTTCTGGCTA
Organism: Microcebus murinus; assembly: GCF_040939455.1. NCBI lineage: Eukaryota > Metazoa > Chordata > Mammalia > Primates > Cheirogaleidae > Microcebus > Microcebus murinus. Next base: position 55,735,506 of record NC_134111.1, read on the forward strand.
ATGCACTTTCTTCCTTGTCAGATGCTGTCTCACCTGAACCCATAATACTATCCCAGTGCCAAGGATCTGTGCCCACCATTGTTCTTCCTTGGGTTTTGGCCAACCCCCCATACTCCTTTCTAAGATCACCTTTGCCTCTCATTCTGATCTTACCACTTTGCATTTCCTCAAATTGATGGTCTTGCTAATCTCTTTCCCCATGACATCCTGCAGGTTATCCCTGCTAAAATTCTTTGATAGACAGAAATGGCAAAATAGGAAAAAGAGGTCAAAGGAACAAATTTTATATGAATTGCTAACTTTAATTTAGCACTCTCAGTCTATGTTTCAGCAAAACCGACTTTGGTTTGACAGCAACTTTCCTCTAGACTGTGACCTTGAAAATTTTGCTACATAAATAATAGGAGGGTCTCCCTTGCATTACCTTTTTTCTTGATCTTTAAAACCACCGTATATTTATTCAAGTGTCAGTCCATTTGATTACCCAAGTCAAGGGCTACTGAGAAAACAAAGTGTTTTTCAATTGTAGGATTCTTTCTTCCCATGCTTACTTACTGTCCCCCAGAACCTGTAACGAAAGGGTTACAGTGGCCTTCTGTGAGTTCTGTGCAGGGGTCCCAAGGCCTGACTTCTGGCCACCTTAGCAGCTAAGAGGTCCTGAATCACATAATAACTTTCCAGCAGAGTAATTTTCCAGCAACAGAGAGAATCCTTGCATCTGTAGAACCAGAGGAGGGCACTGGGCTCGTTATTTGATTAGGTCCTGAGGGCTGTTCCCTTGTGAATTGCCCACGGAAGGAAAATCAACAGCAGAGAGTTCCTAAGAGTATGTGGAACAAAAATGGCCATATCCATTCCGATTGGACCAGGCGCATCTTGGAGGAGACAGAAATTGCTAAAAACCTCTTTTTCTCTGTCTCTTTCTCTCTTTTTTCTTACCCTTAATGTAGTTCAGAAATAATTTTTAATTCCCTTTACTAATACTAGAATGCAAGCATTTTGCTAAGTAGAGATATAAGCATATTGCTAAGGCCAATTAAACTTTCCAGATAATTCGTTATTCATCGATCCAGTCTACTGGCTTCTATAATGAGCATTTTCAGAAATTATCCATGGTATTCAGGGGAAATTCAGAAGTTTACCTCCATGGTGAAAAATTCCCTGTAGAATTGTACAGAGCTCCTCATGGAATTGCTGTGACCTAACCCAGGTTGTTCTCATTTCTCACTTTCAAAAACATCCTCATGTGGCTCATTCAAAAGGTCTTAGCTGCAGGTCCTGAGATTCCTTCCCTCTTAAGAAAAATCATGGTGAAAAACTGCATCCTCATTGTATTATGTATAAAAGAACCCTGGGACTAGAGTCTGGTCTCCTTACCATTTAATGTGACTCACCATGACCAGATGCACCAAATCCAAATGCATTAAAATGATCCAATATATTAATAATGGTCAAACAATGTTAGACTCATACTTGTGAATGTTTTATATAATTCAAAATACAGATAGTAACTGAGGGGTGTTTGGTTCTTGCAGCGTTTTTTTGTCCTGGATAATGGAATGTTAAAGTATTCAAAGGCACCACTTGATGTAAGTAGCACACAGGACGTGTTTCAAAGATTGATTTAGAATTCTGCTTGAAGTGAGTAAACACTGTAATTGTACAAGCCTTATGCCGCAGTTATCAGCTTTGTGCATGTCTGTGCCTGTAAGATTTCACAAGCTACCAAATTTCCATGTTCTGTAGGTATGTTTTATGCTTATACTCAAAATAACATAAAATCACAAACTAGTGCTTGAAGATTTAACTATTTTGATGTATGTTAATAAAAACAGAAGCTTAAACCTAAAAAGTGACACAGTAGTAAAATCACTCTTTCTTGCAGAGAAAATGCAAATAGGCTTTTTTCTGCATCTCTCAGTAAATTCTGCTTTATGTGTACTTTTTGAGATTTAAAGCAATCTTTGTTCTTGTCAATGTCCTTTTAAGACTATCTGATGAACTTCATTTCTATTAATACTTTACACATCCTTTTATCTTGGGATTCCCAACTCATTAAATTATTCCAAATCATTTTTCTTTAGTATACAAAATAGTAGTTTGCATGCAAAACTGGAAACTTCCTTTCTTCTCATCATTGTGATGTACAGAAAATAAAATAGGGCTCAGATTTCAGTTTTGTCCCCTTCTCTGCCATTGAACCAGCTGTGTCCTTGATCAGAAGAGCAGCCAGAAGGAAAAGCTGGCTGCTCCCTGCTCTCTGGTCCCAGCTGTCCAGTTCTGCCCCAGCAGCTGTCTTCTAGCTGATTACTTGGGATGTTCTGGGGTATAGGTCAAAGACTGACCACAGTTATTTTAGAAACCACCAAAGATGTCTTTTTGGGGGGATATAAACTGTACAGTTGAGAATTATGAAGAATCGACATTACTTTTTATGCCAAAAACGGGAGCAGGGATAAGATTAATAATCTTTCTTACTTAAATTGGTGTGAAGTCACTGCAACTTCAACTATCCTCCATTTAAGAACCTTAACCTCAGAAGCTTAACTTTTTCTCTTTGTTGAAGAGGTGTAGTATCCCACTTCCCATACATAAGTTAAAGATTACCTTGAGTTCGCTTAAATTCAATACAGGAACACATCAAATTATGTATCCTTCCAGCCTATTTACTAGTCTTTTGATTTCAGATTCAAAAAGGGAAGGTCCATGGGAGCATAGATGTTGGACTCTCGGTCATGTCAATCAAAAAGAAAGCTCGAAGAATAGACCTTGATACAGAAGAGCACATCTATCATTTGAAGGTGAAATCACTTTTCAACAGTTTCTCTGCCATTATCAGGGAATATCATTTGCCTATACCAGTGCCTGCACCAGTGGTAGACAAGAGATTGGTTTCACAGTTACCTTTTCCTCTTGCTCATTGTATTAGGTGAAATCCCAGGACTGGTTTGATGCATGGGTCTCCAAACTGCGCCATCATAGGTTGTATCGTCAGAATGAAATTGTAAGATCACCAAGAGATGCCAGTTTTCACATATTTCCTTCAACCTCCACAGCTGAATCCTCCCCAGCTGCTAATGTGTCTGTTGTGGATGGAAAGGTATGACTTTCTCCTATACATCCTGGAAATTGCTTAGAAAATTATGCACATGCACAACTGAGTCTCATTTGGGAAAACCAAAAAGAGAAGGTTAGTTTTGTAAACCGATGCTCATAAGACAACAATGACATTGGCATCAAAGTTAATCACAAGTGTAGATTAGGCGGTGATCTCTTATAGATCACCAAGAGAATTGGCAGTTATTTTTCCTTTCTATGAATAGACTACATCCTACTTTTATGTGATTTTGTAAGAATATTAGGAAGTAAAGTAAATATTTGTTCAATCAGCACCCAGAAATCAGGTGCCTTCCTGGATGATGATAAGAAGACCCCAAAGTCTTGAAAATGAAACTTGCTTTCTTGCCTTGAGCATATATCCATGACCCAGAGAAAAGCTATTAAACTTCCCCATGAAGTTAGTGCAAATGAGCTTGAGAATGTGACAATAATATAGGCAGTAGCCTATCTGAGTGGCCAGCCACCGTGGTAAGCATTGGACACTCATGCATCTCTAATCTTTCACATAGCCAAGGTTCAGAGACAGTAAAGAATTTTTCCAGAAGTGACATAGCCCTTAACCAGTTGTGCCTGGATCTGAACCCTCAACTCTTGTTTCCAATATCAGTGCCCTTTCCATGCTGATACCAGATACAGACTAAGGGAGACTGCGGTTAGTTTTTTTGGCTGAAACAAGAGTTCATTATCTATGTTGATGAAAAGCTAGAGGTGTTGCTTGTTAAAGAGTTGAGGTTAAGACAACAGACATGGAAACATCTGTTTCTGCCTTTGATTCAATAATTACATTTCCTAAAACACAGCCACGTTGCGCGGCCCGCGGGTGCTGCAGCTTCACATTTGGCACCTGCAGCTGAGGACGGGGACAGCTGCGAGGAAGCTGGCTGCCACAATAAGCTGGGTTCAAGAACATACTACTGAAGATTCTGCTTTTCTCTATTTGCTCGCGCAGGACTGTCTGCCAGACATAGATCCATGTTTCCTCTGCAAAGCATAGAAAAACCTTGTGGAATAACTGCCAGACTAAGCAAATCAGATTAAGTGAAACATTACTGTATTCAGTTGTTGTTATTTCACTGGAAATTACTTAAGTAATTTTTATTAAATCTCATTGATTATATGCAACAGACCTCTCAAACCTCATATTATTTCATTCTGGTTGCAGGCTTGCCAAGGACTATTTAATTATCTTTCTCCCAGACATAGGGTGTTAGATGAACCCTAATACCAACCAGTTCTGAAGTAAAAGGGAATGAACCAGCAGGTCAGGGTTAGGAAGGTTGGAATTTAGAGATGCCCAAAAGGGTGCCAGAGTTTCTCTGGGCCTCCTGTGTTCTCACCACAGGGTAGACTGAATCCCAGGTTTAGTCCAGATTAAATGAGGAATGAATTCCAAATGGATCTTTAAAAACTATAAACTTGTAATTGTTTGGTTCTTCCAGCTTCTTCCTATGTCATTGGCACAGAATATTGATAAAAATTATAATTCATTCCATCGCTTGTTTTATGTATTAAATAACATGGATGGTATCTGACAGTAGAAGACTAAAAGCAAATCCTCCCCACTGTTTGCCTTGGAATAAGAAAGCTCTTCAACTGTGGTTTTCACAGTTATATCGAGATCTATTGCTCTCGATATAAATGACACACCTCTAAGATCTACGCAGTAAAAGATTTCCATTACATTTATCAAAATGCAATAGAGAAGAAGGGAAAGAGCTTTGTATCATTGTGCTTGCCTTCTAAGTATCAAGTTATGAGACTCCTGAATGTTAATTGGTTTGTGGCCCTGTGTGGGTAATAAATAAGTCTGGGTTTGCGAAGCATGCACATCATTTACTTCATAATGATTTAGAGGAGACACAATCAATTGTAATTGAATATTAAAGTCAACTATGGAGTTTTCAAGTTATTTCCATTTCTTGGGAAATAAGTTTCTGCTTTTATCACGGAGTGTTTCCTGTGCTCACCTTCCTATCTATGTACTTAATGCAACTTTAATTTATTTCACATAAAATTCCTTTAATGGAAAGTCTATGAGCTATAGATAATAACTTGCCAAGATTGCCTTTTATATATTATAATTCTCAATATGCATTCAAAGCGCAAGCTTGCTTGCTCTGGTGGGTAATGTATTTTGAAATCACGTGTTGAGCAGACCTTGAGCTGATTTTAAGAGTACAGAAACCTTTTGGTGCTCATGAGGATTAGATAACAACACACTTAGATGTTGACTGATGGAGTTAGCAGTTCCATGAGAGTGTTGTTAATGTTTATGAATTTTGCCTTCACTGAGCACATACTACATTTAGCCGAGAGGCTTCATCCATATTTTCAGTGTGCCCTTTCTCCCTTTCTTTTTTAATGTCACTTTGAGGCTGCTTATATTTTTTAAAAATCATTTAAATGTACTGTTTTTGCTTCATAACCATACACTTCGTGTCTGTTTTTGTTCACCGTAGATGCAGCCAAACAGCTTTCCGTGGCAGTCCCCTTTACCATGCAGCAACAGCCTCCCTGCAACCTGCACGACAGGCCAGAGTAAGGTGGCAGCCTGGCTGCAGGACTCGGAAGAGATGGACAGGTGTGCAGAAGGTTAGTTCTTGCCCAGCATGGGCTACGAGAATAAGCCAAAACAGAACAAACAAAAACTAGAGGTGAATTGTGGGCATTGCTGTCTCCCCTGACCCTCTTGATAACCTTGACTTTTCCTTGCACACCAGATCTTTCTCCCCGTCATGACTCGGGCTTCTGACCTGCCACTTCCACCCGCTTCAACCTTCTCTCCTCACCCCTTCACCAGTTCCCTCTGGCTTCCTCACTTCCCACCCCCAGGCCCTGGGGGAGTCAACACGGAGGAGTGGCCCCCACACACACTCCCACACTGTCTACACTGTCTTCTTCCCTAGGCCGCTCCCACGGCTGCCTTCTGTGCTGCTCTGTCTTGCCCAGGGAGCAGGTGTATGTTTCCTGCCAACCCAGCAATAAATGGCAAAATTCCAATATGCTGCACCTTATATCCATGGTTACCTGTTAGTGGTGTTCCACTATGGATCTGTTACTAAATACTCTGAACCAATACATGATTCCCTCTCTCTGCCATCTCTGAGCCTCTGAATCTCTTCTTACCTCTCCTCCTTGTAATCAGCCAGAGCACATTGGTCCAGACTTGATCCATGGGCCATTCCCATTCTGAGACAGTTTTCATTTGACCTTCAAAACTGAGAAAAACAGGGGCAATGTAGAGAGTATTTAATAAGGTTCAATGTGATTTAATTTTTGAAATGATCTTGTAGATGATATTGGGCCTAGTTTTTTAAAATTATTTTCTTTTACAAAATTATAATAAAAGTAGATGTTAGACAAGTTAAAATTTGTCTATCTGTTAGTCCCCCAACCAAAACAATTTTTTTGTCTGTACCAGTGTGTGAACTCAGTCTACAGCATTTTTATCAGTCCTCTGAGACATCCACGTCCCAAACTAGAGCTTTATGTGAAAATATGGCTTAAGAGGGATCTCATAGTCACAAATTATGTCCAGCTGACATTCCATTAAAAAGGTTTTCCATGGATGTAGTCACAAAACACTTGGACTCTAATTTGAGTATATTAACTGCAGATTGGGAAAAAAAGACAAGCCTCACTTACCTAAACTCTTGGCTTCAGCAGTGATTCTGGATATTTCCGCCTCTCCTGTAACTCCTGCGGCCTCACACTTACTGGAGGTATTTAACCTGGCTGCCTGCATGGCCAAAAAGTTTGAGTCCATCTGCTGGGACAATATCCATTTATCTGACCAAAATGAATAGACGTTGGCTTTGAGGCGGGAAGCCCCGGGCTGGTGGAGGGACACAGCTGTCTCTCCCTGTCTCTTCAGAGTACTGGGTGGACCGTCCCTGCACCCTCGTTCCAGGCCTGTGAGGATTCTTGTCCTCCTCACCCTGACTACTCTACCTGTGTCCTCCGCCTTCCTTGCTGTTCTCCTTCAGAATTTAGCGCAATAATTACCTCCTCTCCTACTGTAACTTCACCCAAATTCCAGATAACAATCTTACAAACCATTTTAGAGGAGTAGTAGACAGGTTCATAAGAGGAAAACCACAAGACTGCTGCAGCCCTCTTGAGTGTGCTTCTCTGACGACAAAGGCTGTCAGACCAGGAAGGTGATCATGCACAATTTGGCTGGGATTTTATCTTTTTAATTAATTTATTTTTTTAAGAGACCAGGCTGGGGTGCAATGGAACAATCATAGCTCACTGCAGCCTTGAACACACCTGGGCTCAAGCGATCCTCCTGCCTCAGCCTCCTGAGTAGCTGGGACCACAGCACAGACCACCACTTCTGGCTAATTTTTTTATTTTTTGTAGACACGAGGTCTTGCTGTAAAACCAGGCTGTTTCTCAAACTCCTAGGCTCAAGGGATTGTCCCACCTCAGCCTCCCAAAATGCTGGGATTACAAGCATGAGCCACCACACCCCGCCTTAACTGGGATTTTAATGGCTTCAATATTAATAGCTGTTAATTTGTAAGAGTGGGCTTTGAAATTATCTCATAATCAGTGGTTTTATAGTTCTAAACCAGAGAAGAGGCTGTTTTATTTCACTTGCCAACATCTTATAAACATGGATCTGCCTAACTGTATTTGCCATAATTTGGGTTGACCCTTTTATTGCCATCACTACCACTCTCTGCCCAAGGCTAACATATTTTTATTTCTGGTTTTTATTAGATCTTGCACACTGCCAGTCAAACCTTGTGGAACTTAGCAAACTCCTACAAAATCTGGAAATACTTCAGAGAACTCAGTCAGCACCTAACTTTACTGACATGCAGGTAAACATTACTGCTGCTGGTGAAAGGATTTAGGATATTAATTTATAATCTTTACTGGATTGTTCTATGAATATATCAGGTAATATTTAAAGGGAAATAACTATAATACAGGTTAGTTTATATTCTGAAGTTATTCTTACTATTTTTGAATCTTGGTGTCATTGTGTTAATTAAGATGACTTTTTCCATAATATTTTACATTTAAATACAAACTAGAAGACATACATGTAGTATCTGAATCATTCTTGCATGCTCATGTTCCATTAGAAATGATAACTTTCAAGATATAATTTAGGTACTCTCAGAGTCATTACCATCCTTTAATATAGAAAACAATCCTGTTTTCATTTTGTATATCAGAAAAAAAATATTTTATAGTTAAGTTCTTGGCTCTGCTTTTAATGCCCACTACACATCTGATATGCCTTTCTCTCCTGGCCGGTTTGCTTATAGTTTCTAACAGTGATTTCTTTACTAACTTGCTGTGCTCTCTTTGTCTATACCTGTATCATCCGTGTGAACTTAATAATGCCTTATTGCTTTTAACCATTTGTGTAATGTAGGCTAACTGTGTAGATATTTCAAAGAAAGACAAGCGGGTCACAAGACGATGGAGAACAAAAAGTGTCAGCAAAGATACAAAAATACAACTACAGGTACAGATTTTACTTTTCCTTCATTCATGTTTTTATATATTTTTAAAGTACTAGTCTTCATAGATCAGTTCATGGGAGTTAGATTAAGAGAGCCCCTTAACTGCTTTAAAGCCAGCGCTTTTCAAACTGAGTTATTTAAAATAACAGGAAATCTATTTATTTTTCTTGTTCTGGCATAAGTGAAAAGAATTTAAAAGAAAGGTTACAATTATACAATAGGGCTGCAAAGTGGCATTTTCATTTTCAATTATGGCCTTTGAACCATTCAAATATATTTTAACAAAAAGTCACCTTAAGAATCTAGACTAAAAATCTAATGAGATGTAATGAAGGTTCACTTATGTGTACTAGATCTTAAAAGAGCCTTTTATGTGTCAGCTTTGTCCAAACTTTTATCTAATCAAGAAAAAGTATAGAGGGTGTAAGAGATTAGAAATCAACAAACCTGTGTTTCAGTCCAATCACTGTGATTTTCTATCGGTATAATTTTGTGCATTTCTGTTAAAGTTTCGGAGCTTCCATTTGTTCCTGGATAAAGTGAAGTAGTTAATTTAATGATCTCTGAATTCCCTTTCAACCCTAAAATTCTATGATTCTATAAAAATAAACATTATTGGACCGTCAGCAATCACTTTAAAATCTGAACTAAAGTCTTAATAGCTCATGATAAATTTACTTGAAATTTATTTGAAATAAATTATTTGAAATGAGTAGTTTTAAATTTTTAAAGTAAGATCCTCTTATGTTTTGTACCCTCGTGATATGCCGAAATAAAAAATATGTAAATAAATAAATAACAAATTTTAAAATGATACTCTTATGTTATTGTGTTGCAGTGATATAAAATATGATAAATGCCTGAAACCTCTTATGTCCTAAATCATATCACTTTCAGATCTTTAAACTAGAATCTTTCTGATTCTCATCCTAGTCATTTATTATAAATGACCCTTGCCCTGTGCAGTCAAAACTAGACTTTATGATTTGACTTCTTAAAATTACCTATAAATCAATATATATTTTAATGCAAAGATAGAGGGAACTGCTTTTCAACATTCTTCAACGTCTTCTGAATAATTAACAAAATAACTCTTCTTAAATTCCGACTTTATTCTTTGTATTATAATTCTGAATGTGTAAATAACAAACTGTTGCTTTGCTTACTAATCTGATGTGTTTGAAAATAAATTTTCATAAGCACTAAATATCCATTTTTTTATTTAGAATGTCCACATTCTCTGAACACAATTTTTCATGTTCCTTTATTTGGTATGTTTCTGTGTGTTTTTCTGTGTTTTCCCTTCTATTCATAAAATTAATACTATAGGGGCAGATGTGCCAAATGATTTCATAAGAAAATTACCTAAAATTGCTTTTGACAATTTTATTTGTTTTGAGCTTGTGATTGTGTAGTTTTTTGGTATTTTTTTAACATGGTATCTATGAACCATAGCTAGGAGAAAAGAACTATTTTTATAAGTAAAAGAACCATTTCTATAAATAAAATAACTGAAGAAGTCCAGGATCATAAGAACTTATATATTTGTGAATAGATATTCCAATCTTGTTTTTATAGGGTATCCCATAGACTAAATTCTCGTTCACAGCTGTTGCCTTGAACAGGTTGTTTCTCAGAGAGTCTGAGCACAGTGTCCCTCACTGCCCTGCTACCGCCAGGGGTCCCACCGCAGTCCCCATAGCACTCAGTTCTGTCTGAAGGACACAAAATGCAGCTATGACTACACCTCCCAGTTTCAGGCTGTGCTTTTAAATGTGCAGAGAAGTTATGAAGATTTTTTTTTGAGCCATCATAAAAAAATGTTCAAAAAGCAAGAAAATATTCTTCAGTCATACTCCTCCTACATCTTGGGGTGGTTCATTTGTTTTTTAATTTTTATGTATGACATTTTGCTTTAGTTTTTTTTTTTTTTTTTTGACTCAAAACTCATCCCTTTGAAGTAGCTTTAGGATTGTATTGGTGAAAATATGACATGGATAAAAAGCATGGATTTTGAATTCAGGGAGAACTGGATCTGAATGCCTACTCCACCATTTACTAGTTGTTTTGTTTTGCCAAAGAGTAAATGGCCCGTATAATTCTAGTTTAGTTATTTCTGAGGGAAATTGAAACCGTCTTATTCCTAAACTCAAAGATAATTTTGCCTTCCCAAAAGTGGGATATTTTGTTCCATGAGCAAGTAGAGACAAAGAGATTTAGGGGTGACAGTAAACTATTAATCATTCCCAGAAAAACTCCACTTCCACTTAGACTAAGACAAGAAGTAGGGAGAATACTTCAGAATGTTGTACCATGCCTGGACCTCTTCTGTTTGTCCAAACAAGTTTTCAGATAGCCCTTAACATCCTCATTCTCTATTACTGGGAAGTTACTCAAAGTTCCTCCAACATGCATACTTGGCTGGGGAACCATAAGTTCATCCAGATGACCATGACCAACATGAATATCATTATTTCTCAGCATTTTGCCTACAGAAAGGCATAGCATAGCTTTTATTTTTACTCTTATGGATTAAACGTACCCACCATCTTCTTCCAACTTCTAATCAGTTTTTTCCGTACTGTTTTAAGTGTATTTTGGCTGTGGGAATCTCATCTGATGATACCAAGTACATGTTTTGAGCCCATCATCATCTCGCTAGTTGAACCACTTTCCCTGATGACGACTGTTGCAAGTACCTTGAGAGGCTCTCAAGTTGTGACAGCTCTTTGTTCACCCCCTCTGTTGTTTGGAACTTTTAGTATAACAGCCACTTGTGAAGGAACCCAGACTGTCTGGTGGTGGTGATTGTTACTGTCGTTGTTATCAATGTTGTGTCATTGAACTTTGTATTCAACATTCTGTAGTGATTGTCATTTTTAAATAATTATAAAAGAGGTAATTCTGAAAATTGACCTCTGGAAAGTGAAAATGAAGGACTTGTTATACTAGATGTTGATTTCCTAGTCTTACGTAGGTAAGACTGTGTTATTGATATGAATGTGAAGGTTAAATTCTGTATCATTATGACCATATTTCTGCCAGAAGCCACTGGGTTGTTGGCCTCAGTCATCCATTGTGTAACCCATGAAGTCAATGTTTGTCCTAGAAGGTTCTGTGAGGATTACCATTTACCAAAAAACACTTCCTGTCTCCCAAACTTCAAATTTTATAATTCTAATAAAACCTCAGTGTCATTATGCAGTAACACTTTGGCTGTATTTTAAATAAAGTAGACAAGGACAAGAGGCAATGATTTTAAAAGATTTTCTATAGACAAAAAAGAATCCCTAGATTTCCTATGTTGCTGATGGCACAAATTAAATACTGGATCCCTGCATGCTGAAGAGGCTGAGGAAAAGCAGGAAGTATGTAGTAGCAGACAAATGATCTGTTGTCATTGATGTATGGCTGTCCTAGATCTCACAGATGCTCAAATTACACTGAAGGGTAAAAATAAGTTCTTTCCTTTACTACATTAAGTAGAACAGATTTGGCATAGAAAACTTTTTGTGGAAAACAGATTATATATGTATGTGTATATGACAAACATATACACATATATATGCAGAAGATCTGTGAAGATGGAGGAGAAATATGAATATAATTTGGAAAATTTAGAGAGAATTGGAGATCTAAGAATTTAAAATATTTTTCTACCATTCCAAAAAGCCTAAAGCAGCCATGCTGTTTTTTCAATCTGGACTGTTAAGTGATTCTAAGAAAGTACATCTCAGTCCATTGGAAATGAAATGATTGCTCAACAATCTTGACGAGTCAGGGTCTGTCAGATGGAGGCAGAGCTGTATGGTTAGAAGGAAATACCGTTATCCCTTAATCTTGTCCACCAAAGAGAGGGAAAAAAAATGAAAGAAAGCTCTGAGATTCTTCTACCGATTTATGCATAGGTGCACATCACTAAATGAAACCTGTGCTTTTAATTTTTCGTAGTTGATTTTTATAGGCATTGTCACTACATGTTGAGGAACATGAGGGTTTTTTCCCCCCTATCATACAGAGACTGGCTTCCTCCTTAGAAAATTCTTCAACTTGAAAATCCCAACACTATTCCTAATCTTGAGTCCCAGTGAGCCAGCTATTATATATAGTAGGGTATTAAGTGGCATCTTAAAGAACTCTCGTATCCTTCCCTTTACTTTTTTACCCCAGTAAGAAATAAAAAAGAAATCTGCCTGGCCAACAGAAGGTTATAACCTTCTGTCTGTATTCCTGTTAGCCTTCTCACATTATTTAAGCAGTTTTTCCTGAACTTAGTTTTCTTTGCTACCATTTATTGAATGCCTTTTGACTTCGAATAACATGACTTCACGTGAATAAAACAATATGCATATTTATTTTACCTTATAATCACAGGCCATTCATCAATTTATAATTCTTGGTCTTGTTTTAGGGTGGAGGTTATTTCCAGAAAGTAGACTTCAGGTGTTTGAGTTATCTGCAATGAGAATGATGAGCATTTCTCACTTCATGAATGCCCCTTTGAGCACTTGTCAATGCTAAGATTTAAGAAAAGTCAACTTCAGTTAAAAACTCTCCCTCTCCCTTGTCTGATTATCTTTCATCCTCCCATATCCCATCCTCCCCCTTCCCCATCCTGTGTTTTCTCCCCCTTCTCTTCTCCCATTCACTGTCAGGAAGGGCCACCTGCGAAGGGCCAGTTCAGCACAACTCGGCGCCGGCAGAGGCTAGCGGCAGCAGTGGCTACAACAGTGAGTGGATTTCAATCTCAAGTGGAAGTTAAATAAGAATGAGAACTTGTGTGCAAGGGTGACCCCGCCCTCCCCCAGTCCTGATGGTGCCACCCATGTGCAGTGGCGTCACCTGTAGCCCACTCATGGTGACATAGCTTTCGCATGTTCTCTGGCTGTCTTTGCATGGCAGGAGTCAAACATGGGTATTCCTTTTTGCAATGGAGACCTACTACATAAGCCAGTTCTGTTACTATCAGTGTAAGACATAATTTAAGTCAAGTTTGCAAAACTGAGTATAGTGCCCCGTGATGTGGGATTTCTTTAAATGATATTGTTTTTTGGTATTCTTTTTTTTTACCATACTGATATTTGAAACTTTGCTAACTGATTTCTCTTTTTCTAAGAAAGTCATGTTACTACAGACATATATTGTGCTTTTTTTTGTAGCAGTGTGACTATTTGAAAAGGATGTGAGAATAAAGAAATGAGAGGGTAAGAAAAGGTGAATTTTGATGTCATCTCTAAATGGCTACCCAAATTACACTTAGCAAGGGAGACTTGTTTTCTGAAAAGAATATTGACATGAAAATCAGAAACTATGGAAAATCAGAAGCTGTGGAAATAAAAAAAAACCCCACAGAATTAAATGGTGTTTCATCCATGTTTAGAGGTTGTTTGTTTGTTTCTAAGAGAAAATAGAATGGATTTAAGGAGAGTGCAGAAGATATTGAGCTAGATGAGGTAAATGAATAGTGAATTGTCCATATAGAATATAAAATAGAATATCTAAACACATGAACCCTTTTTTTGATAAAAGCAAATTATAATATTTGCTTAATTATGAGATCCTATGAACTTTTAAAAATATAGATTACTGAGTTCATAGCAATCATGTATGTTACTTTTTGGCTATTAGATGATATTTCCTGAATTAACAATAGTTTTGCTCTCACCAATGAATAAATTTTAAGACTAGAATTGCTGAAAAATAGAAAAGATTTTGGTTGCACTGTAGGAGAATAAATGCTGGTATGAGGCTTCATGGCTTTCTACTTTACAGTTAGTAATTGATTCTTGCTTTATATCTGAGTGTTTAGCTAGATTTTTGGAGAAACAGAATTGCTTTTGATTACAAAATAAACCAGTAACTTGGAATTTATCAGAAAGCTGACTCTTACAGTTTTGTGAACATTTGGACAAATTATTGAAATTACTTTCATGGTCAATGTTTATCTTATGCATATATTCAAATGAAAATAAGGTCCATGACACTGATGTGGTAACAGAGTCTGACAATAGATACATGTCCAATCAGTTAAATAATTCTTTTTTCTTTTCTTTTTTAAGTCTTTCTTTGTAAGGTTCAACATAATTTTAAGCATAATTTTTCTTCTATAAAATTAAGAAATCCAAATGATTATTAGAGAAATCCAAATGATTATTATTAACATCTCAGTATGAAAAGGAAAGGTCATCATTTCATGAAAATACTAATATCTCCTAAACTAATGTACATCTAAGATGACATGTAGGGAAGTGATTATGTTTCTCCTGTGTTTATTTTTAAAATTCAGATGCATGTAGTAAATGTAACATAACTGAGATTAGTACCTATTTGAATGTAATGGGTTTATATTTTAAAAATTAGGAATAGAAAAGAAAAAGCTTTTAAAAGAAGAAATCATTAATGCCCACCTCCTAGAATAGCTGTGACTGCAGAAATTACAAGAGAAACTTAGATGTATATAATGAGAAAAGCTACTGACAACATTTAATACTGTGTTCAGGAATAACTAGTAGGAATGACTACTCTAGGATCTATAGCTTTGACTCCATACAAAACATAGCCACATCTAGCAGGACCCTCAGCTGGTTCCCTCGGCCCCTTATCCACATCCCAGTGACATGAGGCTGGTGACCCAGCTCCTCTATTCCTCATAGTGCAGTGGTTCCCCTTAATTTCCAGTCCTTTCTCTTCCCAGCAACACTAAAGTTATCCCATGCATTTTGAGCCTATCCTATTCTGCTAAGTACCTTTTACCTAGAATCCTTCCAAATGATTCCTAGTCACTCGTTTTCCTTCACAACTCAAAAGTCTTGGGCAACAGAGATTGCTCCCAAAGAAAAGTGTACCCAAGGACATGTTGCAGACATTTATTCTTGTTGACCCTTAAGCATGAGCACTCAGAATGGCCAACTTGCAACATTAGCCAGATCCAGCAGAACAGGAGGTTGGAAAAAGAGAAACACTGGCCCCTCCCCATGAAAGGACACTGAGGGTCCCAAAGTAATCAGTACCCACAAGGGATCCCTGTTCACATAGTAGAAAGTAGCAACAGCAAGAGACTTTCCACACTAGCTCAGTAAGTCCTTATAAGCTTAGCGTGTATATTAGACCTACTGTGTGTGTTTGTTTCATGTCTGCCACTGCTGGATTTGCCAGCAGTTCCACTGTCAAGTCATTTCTCTTTTGACTTCTTCATAGACAGGTGTTAAGAGCATCTACTAACATCCCCATTCCAAACTGCACTTACTGACACCTGAATATTCCAGAATCAGGCTTCCTCCCTATCATAGGATTTCAGGGTAGAAAAACCTGAATCCAGCATTGAGGGTGCTCAGGTATAAACATTGAGTGCTGTAGGCAGCTTCCACTCCAACCATCACTGACAGAGAAACTAGTTAACTACTTAAATTTTTAATCCCATAATACCCAAATTGATGAATAAAAAACTGAGTAAATAAGTCCTCAGGCTGAAGAGATATTCAATTAGAGTTAGATTAATATATCTAATTTGTGTTCTCAATTTCATTTCATCAATTCCTCAATTAAAATGACCCATTCTACATACTTCTTTTAACAAAAAAGATATCAATATAAACATTTTCAGCCAGGAATATATGAAAACTCATTCTCAATTTCCCAGGGAACTGTTTGATTTCAATTTGGGTGGAATATTCCAAGTCACCTTCCCTGTGGGTAATATACGTAACCACTTGCACTGCTTTAATAGCCAATTTAATCTTCTCATTATGTTCCAAATATAGATTTGTAACTTATGTTTTTCTTCTCAGCATCCAACTCAAACATTTAATAGAGAGGTAATAATTTATCTCAAGGACAAGTCTGGGTCTGTCCTGGACTCCCTGGCAGCATGGCCCCCTGTGCAGCCTGTCCCCCAACTCCCAGGACCCCTCCCCACCCACTCAAGGAAGAGACTCCTCTTCTAAGCTGTAGGAGTCCTTGAATGTGATGTCCACCAGAGTGCAGATAAAACCTTTTTCCATGATCCGCGACACATTACATTTCCCATCACCAAACACCCACATTTCTTTTTGTTAATGCTTTTCTAGTTCCTTGTATCAGGAACTGGATCCTTAATTCTCAAAACTTCCTGAAAACCTATTTTTTTCAGCTCACAGTCTCTCCCCATGACCTCCTAATCTCCACCAACCTTCCCATGGATTTTCTGTGGCCCTTTTATAGGACTACAGGGTGACCGCTCTTTCTAGATTTAACACCACCACAGTGAAGGTCAGAATTTTCTTTATCTATCTACAAGCATTCTTCCGCATAAATCCCGCTCCTTTGTGGGCATCCTAAAGTGACCTCAGCTACTGTTATCATAAAGCTACCTGTTCAGGATTCCAGTAAATTATTAACCCCCAGCACTCCATTTTCTCAAATGGCTTATTTGCCACTTTTGTGTCTCAACTCTAGAATAGCCAGAAACACAGGGCCTGGTGAGACAAACAAGCTGCTGACCTCTCCCAGCCCAGTGTGCCAAGTCCCCCCCCATATGATGATGTAGAGTTACTTTGATAACTGCACATACCAGATGCTTTGGATGACATACATTAACATGCTTAGCTTATCTGAATTTGGGGGAAAGCTTAATGCTCACTTCCTTCCCCAGTAACCCATGAATATCTTTTGAGATGAATAACTCCCTGCCAGGGCAGTGTGACATCAAAAGGACCTTCTGTCTCAACTGCCCTCGAACTGCAGCTCAGGCCAGAGTTTATGGTTCATTCCGTCTCTTCCATCTGTACCCCATATTCACAGAGAGAGAGTGTCCTATCCCTCTATCCCTTTTATCTAATCAAATCTGTTAGGAAATTTAAAGCAAAAAAATTATATATAAAAAAGAAGTGATTCTGACATACATACCCCTCAGACAGGGTATTTGTTCCTTCCCTACTGCATATTTCCTCTTAGATGGGGGTGTGAATTATCCTTTCAATTACACAAATTTCAACTCGTAGTGGAGTCTGAGAGTCTGGTTTTTGAAGATAATTGCATGAACAGCTATGAATTAGGGAGACATTTCTAGTGATCTGATTTGTAAGAAGAATTGGTACTTTCATTTTCCAAGAATGTTTGGCTGACAGCATTTGTAATGCTCAGGAAAGCCCTTCATCCAGGGGAGGAAAAGGTGGTTTGCATCCACCCATCACAAGCCTCGTCCAGATCCAGGCTGAGCAGGGAAGTGCCTGTGGCCAGTTGGGAAAATCTATAGTAATATGACTTGTTCTACTCAGTGCTTTTACTATTGGCCAGTTCATTAGCATGTTTGTGAATGTAACAGAGTTTGTGTGTAACATATAAAGGTAAACTATAGAGATTTACATAATATATATTTCATTTACTGATATATATTTTAATAGGTCACTTTCAAAAATAATTGGGAGTCTCTTTAAGCCATTATTGTATTTACTATTAAGATTGGTTTGTGTTTTATCTAATGGCCCCAGAGCAAGTGAATCTTTGGTACATGCATTTCTTGAATTTTTTACGTGTTTAGTAAGATCCTGCTCCGGGCTCAATGAAGTGAGCACAGTAGCCCAGACTTTGTAGGAGAAGGTCAGCTGCCTCACAGTTCAGACTGCTGTTTCCTGCCATTTATTTTTGAGGTGCAATTGTGAGTTCAGAGCTCATCTGGGATTATGCCTTTTCTTTCTGTCATTCTGTAGTCATCTCTCTCTTTAACAGTGAAAACCGGTGAGTCCACAGCAGCCCTAAATCAACTATGGGAAATGAGACTCCCTCTTTCCACCCCAATCACCTGCAAAATAAATGAGAACTGAGTGTCTCCGAGTGTGTTATCAGAGAGGAATCTATTATTTTGAAGAATGGGAGAGATCTTTTCTATGTAGGAGCAGGTGGAACAATGCACTGGTGTTCTTTAATAATTTGTGTCTTCCCTTTTCAGGTTCCTTTCAGTGCTACCATGTCACCTGTTCGCTTGCATTCCTCCAACCCCAACCTTTGTGCAGATATTGAATTTCAGACTCCCCCTAGCCATCTCACTGACCCTCTAGAAAGTTCAACAGATTATACAAAGCTGCAAGAAGAATTTTGTCTAATTGCACAGAAAGGTAACAACAAATATATGCACCCTTTTAAGAACCTCTTTTGTTTGATGAAAGATTATCCTCTGTTCTTTTATCTTTGTCAGTGTGGTCATGGTAGAAAGATTAAACGGCTGCATGTAGTGGTTGAAGTTCTATATACAAAATGCAGCAGGACGTGATGCCTGCCTGTTGGGAGAACACACATCACCGTTTACTGTTTTGACAAAATAAAGTGTTATGAAAGAGGGGGGAGACAACAATTGTTATGCTAGGCAATCCAGCAAGATACTGCTACTCAACATCTTTTTTTCCCAATGTTTCTTAGTTATTTAATACATATTTTCTGGTTATCCTTAGCAAGGAAAAAAATAGATTCTGTTTGAGTCTTTTTTAATTAAACAACACTCATTTATTGTACTTTAAAATTTGTGGGTTAGGAATCCAGGCAGGGCGTAGCTACGCAGCTAAGCTTCTGTGCCATGTATCCTGGACAAGGCTCACTTACTACTGATACTCAGCCACAGGTTGGGCTGGGCTGAAAGACTCAGACTGGGCTTCCTCATGTGCCTGGCACATTGGCAGGACGGCTGGAAGGATGCACAGAACTGTGCCCCTCTTCCCCTCCACGGCAGCTTAGGGCTCCAGGAAACTGAGAGTGGAAGCTGCTCTTCCTCTTCAAAGCCAGCTCCGGAACTGGCACAGCGTGTATTTTACTGGTCAGAGTATCATAGGCCAGTTCAGATTTGAGGGGAGAGGAAGTCAACCCCACCTTTAAGTCTCTTTTTTTATGTTAAATTTTCAATAAGTCTTCTTGTATAAATTAAATGGTTATCATCAGCCACAGAGAGCATCTATGATAAATAAGAAGCAGGATAGAGTATGGTGGACTGAGCAGTCCTGTCCATGTTTGACAAGAAGAGTCTTGACTCCAAAATTAATGTCCCCTTTTCTGCTGTAGCATTTATCTTTCAGCCACTGAAGTTCATTTTTGGACTTAAGGCAGTACCTTCTCAGCCATTGTCTTTCAAAATCTCCTGGAGAGAAATAAACATTGTGTTGCTTTTGGTCACTAACCTCTTATTGTTAATTTATCCCATTTGTTTCTCCTGGGGCTGCTGGTAAAAGATTATGAAATATTCTTGAATGTGTGTGTCAAATGGAACATCTCAAGTGCCTCCAATACTCCAGAGCCTGGTGGCTCAGGGAAAGGAGGCATATGAGGGCCTCCTCTAGGAATGTTGAACTTAACCACAATTTGAGATCTGAAAAATGTGCTAGCAGGTATTTCTTCAGTTCCATAATCCTAAAGCAAATAAGCTAAGTAATTTTACCCCTCTTCTTCAATAGATTTCACAACTGAGATTCTATAAGGCCAACTCTCTCTCACCTGCTGTTTTACTCCTAGTGATGTTATTAGACTAGAACAATGTATTTTGTTTATAGAATAGCATAGATTTGCAGCCAGTAACTTTTACTTCCCTAGGGAGTGGGTACAGCAGGTAGGATGAGACAACAAATAAGTGAGTTGAATGTGTGAGTATAATACAGCTGCTAAAGAGAGATGAATAAGTTTGAAGGCAGCCCCAGGAAAGATTGTGTATTTGATCACAAGCATAATCAATGGGGAGAAATTGAAAGCTTTTCCTCTAAGATCTGGTACAAGACAGGGATGCCCACTCTTGCCGCTTAGTACTGGAAATACTATCAAGAGCGATCAAACAAGAAAGAGAAATAAAAGGTATTCAAATCAGATAGGAAGTAGTAAAATTATCTCTAGCTGTAGGTGACATGATCTTGTATGTAGAAAGCCCCAAAGACTCCACTAAAAAACTATTAGAACTAATAAATGAATTCAGTAAAGTTACAGGATATAAAATCAAAATACATAAGTAAGTAAGTGAGGTGATAGATATGTTAATTTTTTCTCACTGTAGTAACCATTTTTACTACATATATAAATCCATGGCATTTCTATACACAAATAACAACCTAGCTAAAAAAGAAACCAAGATAACAGTCCTACTTGTGATAGCATCAAAAAATAAAATAAAATACATAGGAATAAATTTAACCAAGGAGTTGAAAGACCTGTACAATAAAAACTATAAAACATTGATGAAAGAAACTGGATAGGACACAAATAAGTAGAAAGATATTCCATGCTCATAGAGCAAAAGAATTTATACTGTTAAAAGGTCCATACTACCTAAAGTAATGTATAGATTCAGTACAATCTCTATCAAAATCCCAATGGCGGCCGGGCGCGGTGGCTCACGCCTGTAATCCTAGCACTCTGGGAGGCCGAGGCGGGCGGATTGCTCAAGGTCAGGAGTTCAAAACCAGCTTGAGCGAGACCCCGTCTCTACCATAAAAATAGAAAGAAATTAATTGGCCAACTAATATATATAATATAAAAATCAGCCGGGCATGGTGGCTCGTGCCTGTAGTCCCAGCTACTCGGGAGGCTGAGGCAGGAGGATCGCTTGAGCCCAGGAGTTTGAGGTTGCTGTGAGCTAGGCTGACGCCACGGCACTCACTCTAGCCTAGGCAAGAAAGCGAGACTCTGTCTCAAAAAAAAAAAAAAAAAAAAAAAAAAAAAAAAAAAAATACCAATGGCATTCTTCACAGATATAGGAGAAACAACCCTAAAATTCACGTGGAACCACAAAAGACCCCAGTAGTCAAAGCAATTCTGAGAGGAAAAAAAGGAAGTTAAAGAAATCACACTTCTTGATTTAAAATTATATTAAGAAGCTATAGTAATCAAAACAGTGTGTCACTAGCATAAAAACAGATGCATAGACCAGTGAAACAGAATAGGGAGCCCAGAAATAAATCCAAACATATATGGTCAACTAATTTTCAACAAGGGCTACAAAAAGAAACAATGGTGCTAGGAAAACTGTATTTCCACATGCAAAAGAATGAAAGTGGACCCTTACCTTATAGCATACACACACACAAAAAAAAACACTCAAAATGGATAAAACACTTAAACATAAGACCTGAAATGATAAAACTTCTAGAAGAAAACATAGGGCAAAATCTCCTTGGCAATGACTACTTGGATATCACAACAAAAGGTCAGACTAAAACAGCAAAAATAAATAAATGGAAGTATATCAAACTAAAGGCTTCTGCACAGCAGAGATAACAATCAACCAAATGAAAGCAACCTACAGATTGGGAAAAATATTTGTAAATCATATATCAGATAAGAGGCTAATATCCAGAATATATAAAGAACTCTTACAACTCAGTAGCAAGAAAACATATAACCTGATTTGAAAATGGGCCAAGAATCTGAATAGATAGATATTTCTCCAAAGATGACATAAAAATGGCCAACAGATACTTGAAAAGGTACTCGACATCACTAATCATCAGGGAAATGCAAATCAAAACCAGTATGAGATACTACCTCACACCTGTTAAGATAGCTATTTTCAAAAAGACACGAGACAAGTGTTGGCAAGGGTGTGGAAAAAAGGGAACCTTTGAATACTGTTGGTGGGAATGGAGATTAGTGCAACCATGATGGAAAACAGTATGGAGGTTCCTAAAGAAATAAAAAATAGAACTAAATACAACCCAATAATCCTTCTTCTGGGCATATACCCAAAGGAAAGGAAATTACCACCTCATAAGGATATCCGCACTCCTGGGTTCATTGCAGTAGTGTTCACAATAGCCAAGATACAGAAACAATGTAGGTACCCCATACAGTGGACAAATGATGAAGAAACTGTGATTTACATATACAAAAGTATAGTATTCAACCTTAAGAAAGAAGATCCTGCCATTTTCCACATTAGACATTATACTAAGTAAAATGAGCCAGACACAGAAAAATATTGCATGAGCTCACTTATATATGGAATCTACAAACAAACAAACAAACAAACAAAAAAGTCTAATATACAGAGCTAGAGAATAAAACAGTAGGTGTGGGGGAAGATGTAGGTCAAAGGATACAAAGTAGCCTTTATGTAGGATGAACAAATTGAAAGATCTGATATATAATGTGAGTACTATAGTTAATAATAGTGTGTTTTATTTAAGATTGTGCTAGATGAGTATGTTATATCTGTTCTTTTTTTGCTAGATGAGTATGTTATATCTGTTCTTACTAGATGAGTATGTTATATCTGTTCTTGCCACAGGGAGAAAAAAAATGGGTAACTAAATGAGATGATGACTATGTCAATTTAATCCACTGTAGTAACCATTTTATTCCCTATACGGATCTCATAACTTTGTATTGTATACCTTAAATATACACAATAAAATTTATTTCTTTTTTTAAAAAAGCCTCTGTTGAAACTGCATATTTTCAACAAACACACAAATTCTCTGTGCTAGGGGGAAAAAGAGCTTTTCTATGACTGTTGAGTGAATTCTTTGGAAAGCATTATGAATTTTAAAATGGGTGAAAAGTTTGCTTTTAGAGCTCCCAGCAGGATTAATGTAATCCAGCCTTAAAGCTGTTACCTTTACATTGATGACGACAGAATATAGCATATAAATCAATAGATCATGAATCCCTTCTGATCCTGCCATTTTTTCCCTTTAATTTGGCCACTGTATTTTGTGCTAAAATTTTCTACTTCTTTTAAAAATAACCTTTCTCAAATAAGAATATACCTATTTTAGAAGACTGCATATTATAGAAACTCTGTTATTATAAAGATAAGAGTTGGAAATTCAACCTCATTTTGTAGTTCAAAATCAAAGACTGCTTCAGATTTTACTGATGTTGTTAAGTATGTATGTAGGAAATGGGAGGGGAGGTACTATTGCATTTAAATCTAAGCACTTTGACATCGAGATATTCCTGGCTGAGAAAGTAATGCCAGTGGCATTCTTAGAATCCAATTCCTACCTCCAAGAGAACAACTAGTCAGAACTTCTAGAGCAGCTGCCTGTTTTATATTGGCAGGACTCATAAAATGCTCTTTTTTTGGGTACATGCTTTTGGGAAATAATTTTTGGATAGTTCTAAATGATTTGCATGAAACTTCATGCTACATAAAACTGCTCAGATATTACCATGAAATATGGCAAGTAAAAATTGTTCCTTTTTCCTTCTAGGAATTATAAGCAAATTTCTAAATACTGATATTTAGAATGGATATTGATATTTTTTATGCTGCTTTCAAATCCGTGTTGGCTTGTCTGATAGGAAATACCATAATTTTCACCCTGATTAATTACCATGTCCATATTTGTTATGGTATTTCTAATAGGAAATACCATAATTTTCGCCCTGATTAATTACCATGTCCATATTGTTCTGATTTTTAATTAAACTATAATATTGCCTTTCCAGAAAATGTCTATGTATGAGTCTGAGAAGTTTATAATGTTGTGTGTTCTTTCTGGATATATTTGACATTTGTTTCTCACGTTTCTCCCCACCCAGTGCATTCTCTTTTGAAGTCTGCATTTAATAGCATAGCTATAGAGAAGGAGAAGCTGAAGCAGATGGTCTCTGAGCAGGATCACAGTAAAGGCCACGGCACGCAGATGGCGCGGCTCCGACAGTCACTGTCCCAGGTACACGAGACTGTGCGTTTTCACGTGCATGACACATCCCCACCCCTGTAAGACAAAAGATGAAGAGGCAGGAAGCGATCAGGCATAGGGATGGCACAGTCCTCTGAAATCCTCCCAAGACAGTGCAGTATCAGTGTTGTATTTTCTTACTTTTCTTCCCCAAAATCTCAAGGTAAGAGTGAAAATAAACCAAATTTGCTTGCAAGCATATAACTGTTATTTTTGGCTAATTGAACATTTAATGCCTCTCTAAGATCATCTATAAGGTAGCCCCTGGTTTTTTAAAAAAGAACCATGCATTTATATGATGTACACATACAAACTATGTTCCAGAATATATTCAGTCCAGTGGTAAATGGAACAAAAGCTACTAGAGCTTTCACACTTAATATTTTTCCCTTACATCTTAGTCTGTCGAAAATTACTGATTACTGTTAACCCATTTTTTCTTTTCTGATTTGTACTCTTGGGATTTTCTTCCTATCTAAATTGTGCTCCCTGAAGCTAGACTTTTATATTTTAATATATATTATACAGTTGATCTTATCAATATTAATCAAATCGCTATTGCGTGTGTGTATATACATATATAAAAGTTAAAATTTCAATATCAGAGTTGAAATTTGTGATAAAAACCCTTTAAAGCTACGCTTACACTTTTTTACACTGAGTACCTTGTGTGGAGTAAATATTTTCTTTAGTAAGTCTATAAATGCACTTATTTTAATTCCTTTGAGAATTCAATGTTGTTATGTGATTTTGTGTGAGAACTCAGTGTTTATATAAAATATTGTTCACTTCCTGGTGCCTTGGATCAGAGTGAAGGAGCGAGCAAAGCCTGGGTAAGTGGTTCTCCACGTGGATCAGACCCTGCTTGAATAGTGTCCCTCAGTCCCTAAAAATTAGACCTAAATTGTCTCACCATGTTTTATGTACTTTGAACTGTCGACATATTTGCAGTGTTAAGTTTCATGTTATGGAGTTCTGATACCTGGGCCACTCTTTCCACATTCACTGTGAAATGCTGCCAGCCGCTCCCAGCTGCAAACCCAGCGGCCTCAAGAGCATGAGTGTTAAAAGCAGCTACTGTTCCCCCAGTCTGCAGAGGGCTTTATTCATACAAACTCTTTAACGCTTTTCCCTGAACTCTTCTCACATCATGTATCTGTTGAACACTCTGTTGACATTAATTCATCTTCCAAATTATTATTCTGAAAGTATCCTGGATCAGAAAGATCAAAATAATGGCCAAGTCAACATTCACACATCGCCTTGTAAACATGTAAAATATACTTGTGTCCTCCTAAACGTTGCAGCGTGTCCTACAGATGTATTGATGATGGGGCTTAGTGATATGAAAGCGTGCACTGAGGAAAATAAGAGAAATGCATTCGCTTCCTGCTCACTTGCTTCCTTTCATTTGCTCCTTGGTAAGACAGAGAACGGCAGATAGAGATCTAGATTTGGGCGTCAAGTGAGATTAGAAATGATTAGGAAGAGAAACTTTAAAACAGCTATTCATTTGTTCCTTGACTTATTCATTGGGTTTTATTCAACTGGCTATATACTAGGTACCATGCAAGGTACGAAACACCAAGGTAAGAGTAGCCCTGGCCATGTTCCCGGGAAGCTCATGGTCTGATTCATGAGAGGGGCAGTGTTTACCCAGGAAACAGTAAATGGACCACACCGTAGTCCACTCGGAGTGATGCACCGGGAGTGCAGATTCCCAGAACTCTTGTGCAGAGGAACGGGAGATCCCTGAGCTGAGAGCAGAGCCAAGGATCAGGCTTCACGGAGGAACCAGGCCTTGACTTGGGCCTGAGTAGACAGCAGCAGCTCATGTGGGAGGACCTTATGCTAACATGGGAAAAGTATAATAAAGCAAAATTATATCAACCGTGCAACCTTTGGGTTAAAATATTTCCCCTCCTCCCTTAGCAAAACATATTTACTTGCATCTAAAGTTAAAGTAGCAATAGATTTTTGTTGGGTTGTTTGGTTTCTTGTTTGGTTTTTTTAGCCAAAAAGTTCAATTTTATCCTCAAATGATATAAAAACAATTTGAGACTATTAAGTCCCAATTAGACTTACACCCTGTCTGCTGGAGAACTCAGTGCCTGTGATTGTGCGTTATCACAGCATTTTGGCAATGTTCACATTCTTGTGTCCATACACACACACACACACACACACACACACGCCTCCATTTGGGCACCCTCACTGGCCTCTATTTCCATCACCTCTGAGTCTGAACTCCCTTTTGGAAATCAACACAGCCTCTGCTTAGGCATTTAGGTTTGCTGGCAATTCGCTCCTTTCTAACAAATCATTAGCCATGATAAGGCCACTGGAGAGATGTCTGGAGAATGGCAGGCAGTTCATAGTGGCTGCAGTATGGGATGAACAAGGAAGAATTACTCTAAGAGTAGCTAGTTAAGTAGGCAGGAACTGGCTCATTAGGGATCACACAAAAATTTTAGATTTATCCTATCAGCGATGGGGAGGGCTTACAGAATTTTAACTGGTGAATGACAATGCCAGAAATTGGAATATATTGCTACATATATTCTATGTATTAGATTACTCTAGTACAGTATGGGGGGGTAGATAAAATTCAGACAAGATTACTTGGGCAGACACTTAGGATATTCAAGGCAATTTGAGAATATTTTATGATGTTTGAGATAATATTCCTGAACTAAGGAAGCACCGTCATTGATGGAAGGTGGGGTGCACTTCAAAGATGCTTAGGAGGGAGCGTGAGCATTGCTTGGAGAGCAACTGAGTGTTAGAGGGACAAGAAGACAAGAGTCCAGGATTTTCACTTGGATAACCGAGTATATGATAGCTCTCTTCCCTAAGAGAGGGAATACAGGGGAACTGGTCTGTCAGAGGTATATGTTGAGTGGCTTTTGTAGAGATCAAGGCGTCTGTGGGCCATCCTACAGGCAATTAGATATTTTGATCTAGAGCTCGAGATACAGGGCTGGGCTAGAGAATGTGGATACCCCAGCGTATCAGGGAAGTCACAGATGTTGACGCATTGCGTTTTCAGTCCAATAAAAGAGGGTCAGTGGTGTTGATGCTGCCCTAGAGAACATTAATATTTAAAAGACAAGCTTAGAAAGAGGATCCTTTGATGGAGACTCAGAGGATTTAGAAGCGATGACCATTGAGATCAAGGATAGAGATTTGATATTCTCAAGATGGAAAAGGTTAACAGCATCTGATTCAACAGCAAATAGTATATGGACTGAAAGTCAACCCTGGAATTTGTCAGTCATCTCAGCATGTTTATATCATGAAGAAAGAGAGTCAGGGGACAAGGAGACATTGAAGACAGGAAACATTAGTCAGCTGTCCTAGTTCTCTAACTCTACTCTTACTGTCCCTCTTTTAATGCAGCACTTAAGATTGAACAAGTACTAACCAGCTTGAGTATGTTGAGACAATTGTTCTCCATGTTCTGAGTATGTTTTAAAATTAGCATAACTTCATATTCTAGTGTGATTTTAGGTGGCCTCAAGACTTCTTTGGTCTGTATTCAAGTGTCGTCAGTTAAACCCCCAGATATTTTTCTCATGACTTGTTATCAAGGTCTACCGCACAGACGGAAGAAGGAAAGAGACTGAATTTAAATAACTTCTTTAAGTAATCTAACATTTTTAAAGCTTATATTTTATTTGACATAAGTCCTATTTGATATATGTCTAATGATTAAAATGCTATTTTTCAATAGGTTTTAAGTATATCAACTCAGAAAATTCCATCATCCTTTTAGAAGGAAGATAGCATATAAAGTATATGAAATTAGCATTTTTCACTACATACTCAGCATAAATTATTACCTGCCTTTAGCAAGTAATAATTTGCAAGGCTGGACAATCTATGAATCTTCTAAAGTAATATCACTTCCTCATCTATATGTATACAAACATATACATAATTCTATTATTTTACACCCATAAAACTTGAATAAAGGCCGGGCGCTGTGGCTCACGCCTGTAATCCTAGCTCTTGGGAGGCCGAGGCGGGCGGATTGCTCAAGGTCAGGAGTTCAAAACCAGCCTGAGCAAGAGCGAGACCCCGTCTCTACTATAAATAGAAAGAAATTAATTGGCCAACTGATATATATATAAAAAAAAAATTAGCCGGGCATGGTGGCGCATGCCTGTAGTCCCAGCTACCCGGGAGGCTGAGGCAGAAGGATCACTTGAGCCCAGGAGTTTGAGGTTGCTGTGAGCTAGGCTGACGCCATGGCACTCACTCTAGCCTGGGCAACAAAGCGAGACTCTGTCTCAAAAAAAAAAAAAAAAAAAAAAAAACTTGAATAAACTCTCACACCTGGGAGGCAGCATAGATGTTGAACTCAAGCCTGTAGGACAGGATATTTTATGTGACATCTATCCCTTATAAATGACTTTAGTTCACATCGGCTATAATTTCATGTCCCATTTAATGTAGTACCCTGAACACCAAAATCAAATGATATATAATAAAACTAAGGCAACCCCCAGATTACCATAATAATAGAAGATTCAGCTCAACTTGAGTCTGTCTTCAATATATTACAGTTTATCACTGTTACTAGTTTGATTCTTGGCCTCAGAATTTGTGCACAGCTTGTACTAAATGCAGTGGGAGTTGGGCCCATATAAATGTTAGCGACACAATATGATACATTTATTCCAGCTAGAATTACTGTATTTCATTAAATCGAGATGCCATCAATTGTTAGATGTACCTTCGTTTCGGGCGGTACTAAGAAAAAATAAAACCACTATTGTCAATTGAACTGACAGAGTGCTTCAGAGACGCTGAAGGTGAGGGAAAATATGCATCTTAGAATCAATGAAATGTGGTATGTATGAGAATGTAAGTAAAAAATTGGCTTAAGGCACACAGTAGCATAATTTAGAATCCCAATCGTAGTATCTGTCATCGTTTCTGTCCACAAAATTTCACATACCCAAAATAAATATTCTGTGATAGGATAAAAGTTCCAAGCGTATTTGTTTGTTCCTAAATTCCACAGTTCCCTGAGACTTGGCCAAATTCTTTGTGTACAAAAACATTCTTCATAAGATCCTTTATATCTTTTTTAATGCTATCTGGCAACTTTAAATTGCTGTCATTTTGAACATAATTTGGCAATATTTATTAAAAGCCTAAGAAAAGTTTTAACCTTTTACCCTGTAGATCAATTGTTGGTATGGCTCATACTAATGCTGAATATAGAAAACATAGATAATGCTCATGAAAGCATTATCTATGCTAGTAAAAATCAGTAGCAGCAAAGTTCCCAACAATAGGAAATAATTGATTATTATGCAACTGTTAAAATTATGCTTATGAAGAGTTTGAAACATGAAATAAATGTTTATGTGCAAAGAATAAAGGGGAAGATGCATTATGTAAACTATGCACTCATTAAACAATATGAAAAAAGTGCATAGGAAAAAAAGCTAGAATGAAATGGATCAAGCTACCAACAATCGGGTATGAATTTTTAAAAATATTTTTCTAGTTTTTGCATTTTCTGAATATATGATAATAGTATTTTTTTTTAATTGAAAAGACAAGGTGATTTTAAAGATACCCAGGATTTGGTTTTTTGACACCTCTAGCTGTGATAGTTTCCATACTCATTTTCTCACTCCTTTTGAACCAGTTTTGCTTTTATCCAGAGGGTTTGAATTTATGATGATTCCGTCTTGCCATATGTTTCATATCCTTCTCCAGCCATCAGGCTTTCATGTTTTCCCCCCAGAACCCATAGTTCCATTTAGTAAAATGTTTATGCCAGAGTCTCGCCCAGTCCAACATAAATTCTCACTAGGGAATTGTCTGCCAGGGCTGATGAATGGTAGTTAATAGCTAAGTAGGCGGGGATTCAGGTCATTGATTCTGGCTCAGATCTTCAAGACAGTGACTTCTTTGATAAATGGGAAAGGAACTGTGTGTTCCTGGATATATTAAACTGGAATGTATATGAGGAACACAGGGCATGGGGAAATGAATTTGTATTATGAAGTTTTTAGTGTAGTCCGAGCTCACTAAAGCAAGTGGTGAGAGTACACACAAAACCTGCCTCGTGAAGAATCCAGGCACAATTCCTAGCTCCAAGGTGCTTTCTTCCTCTTAGGCTTTGGTCCCATATGGCACTGATAGAGCGATATCTCTGTAGCTTTTCTTGTTTGTTGGTTGGTGTGAGTGACTAGTGATCTGCCTCCTTTTCCTAGCTATGCAGCTATTTACTGTCCTTGGGTATATTCTTTACATTAATTATGCCATCTTCTGGGCCTTTTAATGGTAATTATCACTAAGAGCATCATTTCCCTGACAATACCTCAATGTCTCAGTGTTCCCAAGGTTTCCATTATATCATTACAGAGAAAATAATTGAGTTTCAGGGAGGGAAATAATAAATATGGTCCTGAGCACTACCTGAGAGCACTACACCACAAAACTCATGGCACTTGGTCGTAGCAAACTTCAGAAACTATCTGTATGGTCAAGGCAGAAGGAGGGACGGGCCCAGGGAAGACGCACAGAAATGGGCCGTTGCATGCTCAGTTGTCGGCTGACACTGTCCACCATGGAGGTTGCGAGACTTGGCGCAGTCTGGATAGCCATGCTTTCTGTGCTATGCAACAACTTCTTTTCTACCACTGCATATATATTATTAACAAAATTATTTCTTTTAAACTTTAAGCTTTGAATTCAACATGCTTAACATATGATTTGAAATAGTACAAGCAAAATTGAATTGTCTACTTTTGTCTCAATTCTGAAAATGATTAAAATAAAAACTAGTAAAATACATTATCATATCCTTAAACTAGAACCAAACGATTTTGGCACAGTATTAATATTTTGGCAGTAAATTATAATTCCTTACCCATCGTGGGAAGCTATGATAGATCTTTGGTTTTAAGTATTAGCAATCATTTCAAAAAATTTAGTTTTGAAGTCTGAAAAAAATGAAAACTTAAAAGTATTTAAAAATAAAAATAATTCTATTATTTGTCATCTCAATAAGGAATACGTTAACCAAGATTTCGCTCTTTTACTCCCATGCTACTCTTTTGGTACAAATTGAGGAGAGAACAGGGTTTCAACAATGATAGAGTTAAGTAAAGACATAGGTAACAAAAATCTCTCTCCAGAGAATCCCAGAAAATGTCAAAGTAAACTTTGCATATAATGTAAAAATATCTTGATTATATTCTTATTAGAACACCAAATACTTATGATCAGCCCCTGAAAGTATAGACAGCTCCCATTAACTATCATGTAAGCATCAGAAAATCTCAAGGACCAGAATTTATTTCACACTATTCTGGACAGTAGCTGATCTTCATAGTGATAACCCAGAAGCACTGCACAAGCACTGACCATGTGTTTCTATCAAATTTGAAGGAGACTTTAAAGGTCATCTGATACAACGCCCTTATTTTTCGCCTGAGAAAATAGAGGCCTAGAAAGGTTAAGTAACTTGGTTAAGATCACTTAGTCCTGAGATCAACAGAACCTGATCCTCTGACTCCCAGGCCAAGATTTTTTATTTTTCACATCACATCCAATAAAAATAATAAATTATGCTCAGAAAACAAAAAAACAAAAACAACAACAACAAAAAACTTTTACCGGCAGTTCATTTCCTATTGATATTAAAGGCTAGAGGTTATCTTGTGTGCCCTTCACACATACCTGTAGGCAGGATCACATTTAATGAATATTGAATGAGATGAGAGTTTAAGTGAGAATTTAATGTGTTTTTTTTTTGAGACAGAGTCTCGCTCTGTTGCCCCAGCTAAAGTACCATGGCATCAGCCTAGCTCACAGCAACCTCAAACTCCTGGGCCCAAGCAATCCTTCTGCTTCAGCCTCCCGAGTAGCTGGGACTGCAGGCATGTGCCACCATGCCTGGCTAATTTTTTCTATATATTTTTAGTTGTCCAGCTAATTTCTTTCTATTTTTAGTAGAGACAGGGTCTCACTCTTGCTCAGGCTGGACTTCAACTCCTGAGCTTGAGTGATCCTCCCGCCTCAACCTCCCAGAGTGCTAGGAGCATTTAATTTTTTTAAACATCTGGAGCAAACAACTCTACAACTTTACCTGTAAATGACAGACCTATATATAATATTTCCACTCTGAAGGAGACCATTACTTATCCTTGCCCTTGAGATTTTGTGGGGTTGTTCTGTTCAGACTGTTCTAGTAGCAACAGAAGGTATAGTCACTTTGGAGGAACCATTAGTTGAAGTTTGTAGAAACCCCTCAGGTAAAGACTGTGATTCTGCAATTAAAACCATCAAACAACTTACTGTGAGGCCTCCCACTTACATGGTGACATAATATGTCTAGTTCCAAATATTTCAATAGCTAAGACAACTTTACATATACTTCTAGGCAGGGAAATAATGAACAAATAAGCCTGTCTGTAGCAGTCACAAAGGATATGAATGA
The DNA here is from genome assembly GCF_040939455.1 of Microcebus murinus. NCBI lineage: Eukaryota > Metazoa > Chordata > Mammalia > Primates > Cheirogaleidae > Microcebus > Microcebus murinus. The sequence goes on from NC_134111.1 coordinate 55,768,211, forward strand.
TGCAGGTTTTTTGTTTTTTTTTCAAATTCTAAGTGTTTGAGATTTTGCTCAAAGAAAAATGATCCTGAGTATTTTTGTAGGATGAGAAGCCATTAGAATTTTTCCTTTGAGGCACATGGTTTATTTACTAAGAACATTGTCACTTTTTTTCCTAACATATCCCTGTTTTCTCAGATAGCCAGAGACATATTTCCTCTTTGTGCAAATGTAATGACTGCAGGATCTGTATTCACCTTCAATCCATCAGTACTTGACAGCCCACCAGATCAAGTGGATCATTTGGCATGTTTTACAAACTTGTTCTAAAGGCTTTAAACAAAAGCCAAAAGCTGCGAGTGAATAGTTCTCTCCTCAAAAAGCAAAAGCTCAGTTGAACGGAGGGAGGAAGCGGGAACCAGGAGGGAGAGAGGAGAGGCTGTTCTGTGCTCCATGCTCAAAGAGTATGCGCTGCTCTGCGTAAGCGGAGAGTTTAGCTAATTTGCATTTACTGCAGGTGTTTTAATAGGTACAGCGTTGTAGTTATGATATTATGTTTGTATATGCATTGGTTTACTGTATTCGTTGACTCTGAGTGAAACAGGATGCCCATTCCCTGGGGCAGATGCCCTCTTTACTAAGCCTTGACATTTATCTTCTACTCTAAAACATCCGCCTCCATCTTACCAATTGCTGATTTTAATGAGAAGGAAAAGAAGTTGTCCATCTTTTCACTGGGCCTTGTCTTCACAAAAGTCTTTTACTTGAGGCTTGATAGAATTCTAGTTAGCTAAATCTGTATACTATAAATGGAACATGTTCCCATATGTCAATGTGGTGTGCATTCCTGGAGGACTCACTGTTCCTTTTTGTCCACGGGAAACACATGGTTCCCTGTGTGTTCCCTTCCCCTGTAGGGAAGCCATGCTTTCATAAGGCTGTTCTCTTCTTGTAATAAATGCAGTTGCTCCATGTCCTAAACTGTACTGTAGCAAGTAGTGCTTTACTGGTGCTAACTTAAGTATGTTGAAAGTAATGTGATGTAGATAACTTGCAATTAGTTTGCTTTCAGTATTGCGTTCTTTATTATGGTTGTCAATGTCTATACTGTTCAGTGAAGACACCTTTTTGTCCATACTTGAGTTAGTTCTGCTGCACTGTCCTATGTATTAATTACGTGCTCCTGGAAAATGAAAATACAGCTATTTTCTTTAACCAGGCTAAAATATAATTCTGTAAACTAAAACCAGTTCATTGTTCATTCCATTTCCAAATTATTTTTAAGATAACTCTCTGGCTTTGAAATGGCTCCCAAACTTTAGAAACTTGAACAAAAAAAAAAAATGTAAAGAATCAATAGTTTTCATCCCAAGCTGCAAAATGTAATATATATGTGGTGGTAGACTGAGCTTGGATGTAATGGCCTGACTCTAAGGAAGAGAAAGTTCCATAAATCATTTTATGAAATCCATTAACTCTTTCAGCCCACCAATGTACAAAACAATGATCTTATATTACAAAAAGTTAATACCTTAATTCTGAGCCATTTGTTTTCTTCTTATTGATAGGATCTGGCTCATGATGATTCCAAAAGTTAGAGCTCAAAGCATCACAGACATTGTTGTCCAACTTGTACTTGTGTGCTTGCTCTGTTTTACGCTTACTTATTAATTTGAAATTACATGTGTGGTTTTTGTTATTTTAAGGCACTCAACCAGAATGCCGAGCTAAGGAGTCGGTTGAACAGAATACATTCAGAGTCTATTATTTGTGATCAGGTTGTCAGTGTAAATATTATTCCTAGCCCTGATGAGGTAAGACACATTTTTAATAGATGTAGAGTACCTATTTTATAGCATCTAAGTCTGCTTCATATTTTTATTTATTTTATACAGTTCTTTCACTGTTAATATGATTCTATACATAAATATTTCTGTTGCTGACAGTTCAGCATTCTTTGAAGTAAAGGATGTATATGAGTTTGACATCATTTATTCTTGGCAATCAGTTTGTATTAATATTTTTATTTATTCCTGTGTTCACTTGGTGCCATTGAATATTTATATATCTATATATAAATATACTATATATATACTATATATATCTACTTCAGCTTGTTAATTTTCTGTATCTTTCTCATTCTTCATTTTAAATGTTCATTATCATCAAATGGCCAATGAAATGTTTTTATAGAAAACATTTTTAGTTGAGAAGTTGCTAAATAAAAGTTTTCTTAAGGTTTGTTTTGAAAGCCCTAGCTAGAGAGAAGACCCCTGACCTTGCTAATACTAATGATGCTGCTGCAGTTACTGCTGCTGGTGATGAAAATTCATAGCTAACATATATATGTCAAGTGAATGCTTACTATGTGCTAGGTATTATGCTAACTATTAATATTTTGCATGTGTTATCTCATTTGACATTCTCAACAACCCTTTCAGGTAGGTGATATTATTATTCCATATTTTAGACTGAAGAAATAGTAAGAGAATAGAAGAACATTCAGTGTTTGGGCTAAACTTAAGTGTGTGATTCTGTTTATGAAATTATTATTTTATATCCATGAGAACTTATATTTTTCAACAGTAATATTAGAGTTTTATATACAGTGGTACATATAATAAGATGAGAGTTTTAACTGTCGATAATACTAAAGTAATATTTGCACCAAAAACATATATTTTACTAGAAATTTACAGGTTTACAGGTTGAACTGCTTAGGAAATATTATTCTTTTAACAAGACAACTTATCTTTGCCTAAAGGTGTCCACCCTACATCCATTCATCTTCACTGGCCCCATTTTCTCTATTAACACTTACATTCACTCAACTGCCTAAAGTCTAGGAGTAATTCTAAAATTTGTCATTCAAACATTATTTAATAATCTCAGTCAAAATCCTTTCAACCTGAAATGTGCACTAGAGTACATACATTATAGTTCTCTTACATATATTTCTGATTGAAACTTAAATAGCTTTCTTGAAAACAATATTTATCACTTATTGAATAGAAGTACAATTTGAAATAAGGTTCATTATTCTAGTCATGTGTTTCATTGATTAAAATTCACAATCAAATTGGAAAATGACTTTCATATATTCTGTCTCAAAAATTGGTCTTATATTCTCAGCTTTCAGATGTTTGCATGAAAAAAAAATTAGTCTTGTAGACTGTTTTCTTAGCATGTCTCTAGTAGTTTCTACAAATACTTCTTGAGGTTTAGTATACTGGTTAGAATATGACTAGTAATGACAGCCCTAAGAATAAGAGAATGAACGTGTCTTTATAATCAATTTAGGGTATTATTAGGGGCTTAACCTCTTAAATTCCACTTAATATCAATGGAGCATAAATTTATAATCAAGACACGGTACCAACATCTCTGAACTATGCATTTTGGAGACTTTAGACATATTGGAAGGAAACTTACGCAGTGATCATTACTGAGTTGCAAGTGAAAATTACTTATGATCACCATTGTTTTAACACATAGTGTTAAAGAGGAGAGATCTGGCTAATTTGAAGGAGTAGCTATTCTAACAGGAGAGGAAATGGTAACACCATATACTTCTTTCTCCTGCAGGCTGGTGAGCAAATTCATGTCAGTCTCCCCCTATCACAGCAAGTAGCCAATGAGAGCCGCCTCTCCATGTCAGAGTCTGTTTCTGAGTTCTTTGACGCCCAAGAGGTGCTCCTCTCTGCAAGTTCATCCGAGAACGAGGTAAGGTACCTTGACCTGTCAGCTTCAACTGCTTGTGACTATGAGTTTGAGTTAAAGAAAATAAGACTGTGGAAATTTGGGGCTGTTTTTGTTTGTTTATTTACATCACAATAAGATGCCCAAATTGGGGCAATGCTTAAAACATGCAAAATATATCAGTTCCCATTTATTGAGCACTTCTGAACATGAAGAATTTAAATTTGATGAATTAAGGGAAAGAACCAAATATTTATTCTGTCTTCATTGATTCATATTTCAGGGTAACTAAATAGTTTATGACAGAGTGCTTTATAAGAAGGAGGCTGACTAATAAATGTAGAAGTAGGACAGGATGAGAAAATCACTATTCATGGACACACACAGACACATAAATATTATATATCTTTGCCAGGGACATGAATTCAAGCTTAGAAGGATAATGGCTAGCATCTATCCAATTGAGTAACTACGATTTGGGAGGTTAGAGGTTAGCCTCTGGCTATCATAAAAACTTTATTGGATTACTCTTCACGTTCATAATTCTTGGCAAGGTCTTAGAAACAGGGAACCTCTTCCTTGGTCACATTGCAGAAATTAGCTCTTTCATTGAAATTTAGTCAAGAGCATTTTGATATTTTTATTAAAATAGATTTGGGGGTACAAGTGGTTTTTTGTTATATGGCTGAATTGTATAGTGGATAAGTCTAGGCTTTTCTTCCCTGCCCTACCCCCCCCCCAATGCATGAGAGAAGCAGCCAAACGTCTTTCCCACACAGCTGATTAGGAATTTTGTCATTTGGGATTGCAAATCTGTACTGCATTTTTATAAAAAGGAAATAAAATAGCAGCTGAATGTTATTTCCATATGCATAGAAAATAGATTGGGAGGAAACATCCTGACAATTAGTAGTAGTTGTTTTTGGATGTTTGAAATTATGAGTGATTTAAGAAACAAAGATAAAGCAGATATGAGAAAGAAATAATAAACACATATCACTTTTATAATGGGAGAAAAGTAAAATGGAATTTTTTTGTCAGGTACTGATGTTGTCAGCATACCAAGGCATGCACCTGCCTTCCAGATCCCAAGGCAGGCATTAACAGGTTCACAGAGACTCCCATTCACAGGCCAGAGTGCTAGTTTAATTATTCATAATGGCAATTGATACTGTGAGATGGACAGAATAATCATCTTGCTAGTTAGTGTCTTGTTTCCTGTAGGCAAATCTGCATAGCAGATTCTGATTCTAGTCAGCAGGTTGCTCGGTGAGCAAGGAATGGAAACGGGAGAACTGAGTTATATGAACTTACAGCTAGGAGGACCAAAATGTTACAGCACCATACACCCTCTCCATCACAAGGATGCTCTGCCACGTGGTCTGGGTATCTGTGACTGCCAGCATGCACCCCCAGGAACCACCATGCTGTGTGCATGCTACCAGAATTTGCTTTTCTGAGCTCTCCTGCAAGTCCTTCATGCTTCCTCTATCAGGTTATAGTCAAACTTGACTGCATATTATCTGAGCTCTGACCCATCATCTGATGACTTTAGAGCTTATCTCTCGAAGAGCAACTTTATTTTCCTATTTCCAAGCTCTTGGGGCAAACCCAGCACATTCATGTACCACTCACTTGCCCTAAACACTGGGGATGCAGAAGTGAAGAGGATGTAAAGCAGGTTATTGTGCGAGTCTAAGCAACATGGTAGTGCCACCCTGGGGGTGGAGTGAGGGGTGGGGGAGAATAAACCTGGTGGCAGAGTGAGGATACAGAGGCATAGGGCAGGGGTGCATGGAGATGATACGTTCACTTTGAGGCATCACGAGTTTGTCAGACCTCTCAGTAGAATTATCTGTTGAGCGTTTGGATAGTCAAGTCTAAAGTTCAAGGACAGAGCCGGCCTGGAGAGAGAAAGAGCAGCTTGGGACCACATAACCAGCTACCTGTTCGGCATTGTCACCTGGTGCTCACAGAACCTCTAATTCGGCATATCCAGAAAAGAGTTAATCAACAACCCTCTTCGACACACACCACCAGCACCACTGCGCCCAGTGGGGAAAGAAACCCAGCCTGCTACACCTCTCATATCACCTCTCTTAGTGTTCTTGTACCCCAGTGTTCACATCGAATGCCTGGGTATTTTCCTTCACTCCTTTTCCTTTACTACCACCTACCTTGGTTCACTCATCAGATTGTGTAGCTTCTGTCACCTACACGTACATTTTCCTGCAGCTTCGCTGCCACTGCTGCAATCCAGCCTCCATCTTCTCCCCGCCTAGATACCCTCCCAATCCCATAACTGGCATTCTGGCCTCCCGTCTGGGCCCCTCCAATCCATTTTCCACTGGACAACCTGATAAATCTTTCTAAAAGGCAAATGCAAATGTGATCATGTCTGTATTCCCCAGTGTCCTCAGGCTAACAATCTAAACTCCTTAGCTATTAAAACAAAGACCCTTGTGGTCTGATCCCTTCTGTCAGCTGCAGCCTCGTGCCACTTCTCTCTCTCTCTTTTTTTTTTTTTTTTGAGACAGAATCTTACTTCTGTTGCCTGCGTCAGTCTAGCTCACAGCAACCTCAAACTCCTGGGCTCAAGCGATCCTCCTGCCTCAGCCTCCCGAGTGGCTGGGACTACAGGCATGCGCCACCATGCCTGGCTAGTTTTTTCTATATATTTTTAGTTGGCCAATTTCATTTCTTTCTATTTTTATAGAGATGGGGTCTCGCTCTTGCTCAGGCTGGTTTCGAACTCCTGACCTTTAGCAATCCTCCACCTCAGCCTCCCAGAGTGCTAGGATTACAAGTGTGAGCCACCACATCCGCCACCATGCCCGGCCATGCCACCTCTGTTCTTTAGGAGCCTTCTAGCAGCCAAAAGAGTGACTCACAGAGTTGTCCATTTGCTAAAGACGCCTTGTGTCCCTTGCTGTAGCAAGGAGAGTGACTCTCTCCTACAGCCCACACTGGAAAGAATTGGACTGCACAGCCATTCCTCAGGCCCTGTATCTTACAAGTTTTCATAAAATAATTGTTTTTACTTAACTTACAACTTCTCTATCACAACACACAGTCTTAAATGTTGGAAGGTGCTAGACCAGGAGATAAGCCCAAATGCTCCTCTTCTTCGGCTAAGGTCTGGTTACAGGGTTCCCTTATGATGAGGGAGGCCACCCCCCAGAAGGCCCCTCATGTCTTCACGCCAACAGGTGTGGCAAGCCCACCTGGCGATTGACTGTACACATGTGAGTCCTGGCACCAGCTGCAGGGTAGGCTCAAGCTGCAGGTTGTACACCACAGCTTCCAAGGAGATTGGGCATCTGCACTTGCCCTTCCCCTGGGAGGAGCACTTCCCCCCAGAATACACATGTCCAGCTCCCTCCCTCGATCCAGTCCCTTACTCAAAAGTTACCTTCTGGAAAGAATACACTGGCTGCCCCTTCTACAATTCAGAGTTACCATTTCCCCTTCTTCTCTAACCTTTTATATCCTTCCCTCCTTATATTTTTTTCCTTCACACTTATCACTATCTAACAGAGTATATATTTCATATATTTTATTTGTTTGTTTTGTGTCTCCCCCACCAGAGTGTAAGTTTCATAAGGCAGAGATTTAACCACAGTGTCTCCAGCACTAGAACAGAAACATCTGGGCAGTGGCTGTCTTACATTAACATTTTTCCATAACTGAGGGAAAATCCTCTTTATGTGTTACCTACCAATATACTCTACTTAATGAAAGCTGCTTATTACAGCCATCTGAATCTAAGCTGTCAGTATTTCTTCCCTGGATCTATGCAGTAACCGAGTGTCTGGCCTCCCTAAGGAAAGCCGCCAAGTGTCTTCCTGAAAACTAAATCTGACTCTAGTATTCCCTTGCATTTCTGTTGGTTTTACTAAGTCATAGGATTGTACGTGGAGGACCCTTTATGTTGACATGAAGCGCCTGTCACAGTTGAGCTCTCCACCCTCTGTCATAGCCACGCTCAACATTGTCACACTCCTGGGATAAATGCTTCTCTCTGCGATTCTTGCCTTTGCACACTCTCCCCTCTTCCTGTGCTTCTCCCTCTTCTAATGACTGGGTAACTCTTACTCATTCTCCAACAGCCAGTTCAAATATTATTTTCTCTGGGCAGAGTCATAGGGTCTTCTTTTAGGTGCATTCTTAGTGTATTGTACTGAAATATTTCTGGGTCTGTTCTGGTCTCTCCCGGCCTCTTGCCCCAACTAAAACAGGGAGTTACTTAAAGACCAAGGCTCATTTCTAGTGATCCTATATCCTAGCTCACGTAAGACCCTCAAGTGTTCCTTGCACATATGCCAAATACATTCCCCACCATGACCTCTGCTTTTCATTGGAGTGATGTTTTGTTATATCATTGGATTATCTGAGCTTTCCAGACTGAACAAGAATTCTGATCCTTGTATGTTCCTTGTTCTTCCCTTCCTCAGGCTTCAGATGATGAGTCTTACATCAGTGACGTGAGTGATAATATATCTGAAGACAACACCAGTGTTGCGGACAATATTTCTCGGCAAAGTACGCATCATTTGAGCTTCCAGGTTGTTCTATCTGTATGCCAAATTACAACACTGGTGACTTAATGAATAGGCATTTCCCTACATATAATTGTTCTTTTTGCAGTTGATTGTTCAGTGAATTTTAGTTTTATATAATCTGTTGAGGCAAATGGTTGAAAATTTTGTTAGGTAAATGGTTAAGTGAGAAAGTTTTACCTCTTGCTCAAACCAAAATTTTAAGTTCTTGTTAAGTAGACTTAATTTTTTTAAATTTGACTTGTCTCTATTTTTATTATTTCATCATATTATGGAGGTACAAATATCGTTAGGGTTACAAATATTGCCCCTGCCCCTCCTCCCTCCCCCTGATGTGTCCAATCCCCCAGTGGTGTGCATCACACACATTATGGAAGCATACACCCCTTTCCTCCTCCCCCCTCCCACCACCCGATAAAAAGTTTTGTTTTGATTTTTTTTTTTTACATTTTGGTTACATTGTATATCTTTGCCTCTCTCTAAGAAGGGTTAGAGTTATGCCCTTCCCTTCCAAAATACTCGCCACCTCCCTAAGATTGGGTCCCCCTCCTCCCGAATCCCTGGTGAGCATTGCCACCATTTGAAAACCATAGTTTTAATCAGTCAGTACCAATTTGATGGCGAGTAGATGTATACTCAAATGTCATTCAAGAAAAGACAAGTCATTAGACCTTTATCTAATGACTTGTCTTTTCTTGAATGACATTTGAGTATATGTAACACCTGCTTAAAAAACCATACAGTGGCTGGACGCAGTGGCTCATACCTGTAATCCTAGCATTCTGGGAGGCTGAGGTAGGATGATCACTTGAGCTCAGGAGTTTGAGACCAACCTCAGCCAGAGTGAGACCCTGTCTCTACAAAAACTAAAAAATTAGCTGGGTGTGGTGGCACATGCCTGTAGTCCCAGCTACCCGGGAGTCTGAGGTAGAAGGATCGCTTGAGCCCAGGAGTTTGAGGTTGCTGTGAGCTATGCTGACACCACTGCACTCTACCCACGGTGACGAAGTGACACTCTGTCTCAAAAAAAAACCCCAAAAAACTGATGTTTTGTGCATTTGTTAGTAACCTTGTTTGAAATAATTCCATTTATTCTTAAGAGAGTATAATGAAGGCTCGAGAAATGTATCACAGTCAGAATTATTTGAAAAAGTTATTTCCCTTCTTGATTTTATGAAATCAGAAGAGCATCTTTCATTGTGATTCCCCCTCTTCCAGTCCTGAACGGGGAGCTTACAGGAGGGGCCTTCCGAAATGGGCGTCGAACGTGTCTGCCAGCTCCTTGCCCTGACACCAGTAACATTAACCTGTGGAATATCTTGAGGAACAACATCGGGAAAGACCTATCCAAAGTCTCTATGCCTGTGGAGCTAAACGAGCCACTCAACACTCTGCAGCATCTTTGTGAGGAAATGGAATACAGTGAGCTTCTGGACAAGGCTTCGGAAACCGACGATCCTTACGAGCGCATGGTAATAAAAGCGAAGCGCCCTTCGGGGATTTGCCAACCCTAGACCTGGGCTAAGCCAGAATTCATTTCCTTCTGGAAATGGTTTTTGCATAGCATTCTCACTGCATAGGTAAGCGAGGAATTGGTCTGTTTGTATAAATCAGGCAGGACCCCAAAGTCCCAGACATCTTTACTGGAAGATACACATTTTTTGGCTTCTCCGTGGTCTAGAGTGTTTCTAAAGCTAGGATGCAAAGGCAGCATGCTCCTTAGAGGTTTAAGGCATGTCTTGCTCTGCTTTATCAGCTTTTCCTGAATGCCAAGATAGCCCATCTGTTCAGGAACTTAGGTCTGAGAAAGTAATTTCTTGTTTGTACTCTGCCCTCTACTCCATATGACTGGAAAACTTGCCCTGCCCTCTGCAAAGCACCAGCAGCCACAGCACATGATGCTAAGATTGTGCACGTGAAACCTATAAACCGGGTTTCAGAACCTTTGAACTCTATGATACCCATAAGTTGGGCGGACATATGAGTGAAGAGAACACTTGACCTCAGTGGCCTGCTGGTCCCTATGCAAGCACTTTAACCTTGCTTTGTTTATTTTTTTCACCATGTGTTGATGGAGATGCTGTGCAAATGGAAAATGCAAATGCCATCAACTCAACACCCATCAATATAGGATGTGTAAAATCTAGAGGAAAAAGGGACAAAAAGACCAGGCAGTTGTCTCTCCTATATTATTCTCCTTTCTTCAATGTTTTAACAGGTTCTCGTTGCTGCATTTGCAGTTTCAGGATATTGCTCCACCTATTTCAGAGCAGGAAGTAAGCCATTCAACCCAGTCCTTGGGGAGACCTACGAATGCATTAGAGAAGACAAGGGATTCCGATTTTTCTCAGAGCAGGTAAGTGCCACTAGACTCTGAGGATTCTGTATAGGAAGGAAAGCAGTTTGGTGATAAAAACAGCCTTTTGATAACTGTTTGGGATGTGTTATAACAGTTCATGGAAAACTTACTTAGCTTATCAGTATCGTTGCCCCATCTAAAGCGTATAAGTTGTCTGTGTTTAAGCATGAAGTCTTGAAAGCTAAAGATTTACATACACATTTTAAGAGTAAGTCACTAATAAGAAATGGATGAATAATAGTTTTTATTGGGAGTGACCAACCATTTATGGAAGTTTTAACATGGGTGTCATTGCCTTCTTTTTTGTTTTTAATTACCAGGTTAGCCATCATCCACCCATTTCTGCCTGTCACTGTGAATCAAAGAATTTTGTGTTTTGGCAAGGTTTGTATTTCAATTATAATTTAAAATCACATTTATGAGCCTATAAAAAAAATATCTGGCTTCCAAAGGTACATAGTACTCAGTTTAGATTTCTACCTTTGGAACTCTGAGAATGTTGGTAATTGGTACAGAGTTCAGTTTGAGAAATTACATTTCCTGGTTTAAATGTGAGATGTGTCATCTAGGAGATGAGATTGCTTATCTAGGAAGCAAAGCCTTATGGAACGGCGGAGCTCCCTGCTGACTGTGCCAGCTCGGAGCCGTCACCTCGTCTTATTGTGCCTCATTGTCTGCATCTGTGATGTGGAGGCTCCATCTGCTGCCTTCTTGCTTCTTGGGGGTGTGCAAAGACATTTCAATCCGAAGGAAGGCTTTATGGCACGTCATCTGCGGTCAGAGTCTATTTAGATGTATAAATGTTGCCATAATTCTTGGTCTTTCATTCATTGGGACTCAGGGGTTTGGATTGAAGTCTTCACTTGTTGATACCTGCTGTTCAGTCAGAATGTTACAATTTTGCCTAAAATAATAAGTTTCAAAACCCCATTAGAAAGAAAAGAATATTTATGTAAATTTGACCATTAAGTGTAAATAGTTCGTGCATGTTTGGAAGGGTGCTTCATTGCTTACAGAATGACTTTTCTCATGAGCATTCCCTTAACCTGAAGACACACAAAATGGTAGAGTGCTGTGACTGTATTTTATTGCAAAATAAGACAGTACATCATTTCTTAGTTATAACCAAGAGTCATAAATTTTGTAGAGATAGCACTAAGCTCCCTTAGTTCATCAACATGGGACCAGGTGGTTGTTACAAATGCAGAGGTAAATCTGAGTTTCCACGGGTAAAGCATAAAGCCATCGTGTGAGATAAAGTGCTGGGCCCTGGGCTGTGTCTTAATAACTAGTGTAGAAACATGTTCATTAAGTTAATCCCACTTTTTCATAAATCTTAGGTATCTGTATTAAGGACTTTTTTTTTTTACTGTTTTCCCAAATCATATAACTCTTCCATATACAGAGGGAAATTTATATATAAATCAATGATATTGCCATACTGCAATTATTTTTACTATGCACCTCATGATTGATATATATGTTAACTATTTTTAACATTTAGTTAAAACTTATAACAACATTTGTTGCTATCTACACATTAAAGCACAGTAGAGTCTAGGTTTATATGTGTATATGAATATGTATGTACACTTATTCCAGGTTTCTCCCAGTTTTGTTAGTTGAAAACTAATATGGAGTATGTATTATAGAGAAATATAGATAGTAGATTTTCTTGGTTCACAGTTAATATTTTCACCTTGGGCCATCTTCGGGCACCTGTCATGTTAAATCAACAATGTAGAATCAATTGTGATTATGAAAGTGCTTTGTAAAATATAATACAAAAGTTAGTTTTTATAGAACAAATGATTAGATTTGGAGTATATTTCTTATCCTCTGCCTATGTCATTTAGATATCAGATGGAAAAACAAGTTCTGGGGGAAGTCGATGGAAATCCTGCCTGTCGGGACACTGAATGTCATGCTTCCAAAGTAGGTGGCCCTCAGCTCCCTTTTGGCCTCTTCTCTGCTTTTCTAAATCAGAAATGGCATTTTAAACTCTAAAAGGTGCCAAGAGTCCATTTTTTTATGCCCAAAGCTTCTCTTACCTTCACTAAAATTTTGAGAACTCCCCCCCCAAAAAATGAGAATTTTAGCCTATGTGTCAAAACTTCCCATTCATCTCTTCACATCCTCCGCTCATCACTCAATACCAGGTACCCACCATGTCCCCATCACCATGCTGGTTTGCATTGTATTTGAAAGTTCCCCTGTTTAATTGCTTTGCTGTATACTGTTTATAATTTCACTTGTGAGTTCATCTTAGATCTGGAGACTATTTTAATTTTTTTTTTTTTTTTTTTTTTGAGACAGAGTCTCACTCTGTTGCCTTGGGCTAGAGTACCGTGGCATCAGCCCAGCTCACAGCAACCTCAAACTCCTGGGCTCAAGCAGTCCTCTTGCCTCAGCCTCCCAAGTAGCTGGGACTACAGGCATGCGCCACCATGCCTGGCTAATTTTTTTTTCTATATATTTTTAGTTGGCCAATTAATTTCTTTCTATTTTTATAGACACAGGGTCTCACTCTTGCTTAGGCTGGTTTCAAACTCCTGACCTTGAGTGATCCGCCCGCCTCGGCCTCCCAGAGTGCTAGGATTATAGGAGTGAGCCACCACACCAGGCCTATTTTAAATTTTAAGTTATGTTATCAAAGAAGAGTTATGGAATCCTTTTATAGTTGTGTTCTAGAGAACATGGCCTATAAATCTTTTTAAATTAATTGAAGTGTTCGTTGAGGACAAGGGCTTGATTGTTTGTATTTCTTTGTTTTGTTTTTTGTTTTGTTTTTGTCCCTTTCAGTGACAGAATTTGCTGATGGACCAGATAAGGAGGAAGGTAGAGAGAGGGACGTATTCCCAGGATTACAAAATAAACTTCAGTATTTGAAAATTCATGGGGAAGATAATTTTCCTAGATGTATAAGATGCCTACATCATACCAATTTATAAATTTTGTGGAAACTTGAAGCATTTAAATAACATTTTATTTGAAAATATATGTAATGTGCAAACTTAAATGGGATTTGAAGCTACATCATTTCGTTCCTTGGCAGGAATTCTGTAACCTTACTGCCCGGAATTTGCATTAGATTTGTGCCATCTTGGTTCTGTTCCTCAGTCTCTTCCCAAAGAATTACGCACATCTTTAGTCTTAACTTAGAGTATGAAACAGTGCCTCTCTCCAGCTGGCGACCCTCCATGCTGGCCCATTGCCTGCAGGGTAAATATAGACTCCTTGGTAGGTCACTGAAGGCTTTCCGGGCTCTGCCTCGTCACACCTTTCCAGCCTTGCCTCTGGCCACCCACTCGCCTGGAGCACAGCACTTCACAGATTCCAGATGCCTCGTGCTCGTCTGACCTCCGTGGCTTTATGGCTGCTTGTCCCCGACTGGTAGTGCACTCCTGCCCATCACCCGAGCTTAATGGAACCCAGCCTCCTCTACAACATCTTCCTTGACACTCAAACACGTTCCAGGCAGATCTAAGGACTCAGGACTCTTCCTTCTGTGTTCCCATGATGCTTTGTTCATTCATCTTTGATAGCCCTCATCATATTTTCTTTTAAGTATTTATTTACATATCCATCTATCTGTACCATACTTTTGGCTCCAGAAGAGCAGGAAACAGATGCGATTCAACTTTGTAGCTTTAGCACCTGGCCCATAAAAAGCACTTAAATGGTCCTTAAGTAAATTAATTATGTCATAAATATTTACAGCCACATAGAGACTTTCAAGAAAGAAAGGAGGGTCGGGCACAGTGGCTCACACCTGTAATCCTAGCACTCTGGGAGGCTGAGGCGGGAGGATCACTTGAGCTCAGAATTTTGAGACCAGAGTGAGCAAGAGTGAGACCCTGTCTCTATAAAAAATAGAAGAATTAGCTGAGCATGGTGGTACTAGCCTATAGTCCCAGCCTGGGAGTTTGAGGCTGCAGTGAGCTATGATGACACCACTGCACTCTACTCAGGGCAACAGAGCAAGATTCTGTCTCAAAAAAAAGAAAGAATGAATGAATGAATGAGGGAAAAAGAAGCACTGGTCAAAGAATATTAATTTTAGTAGAAACACTGATATGTATTTGTAACCTTCACTATTTGTAATCAAAGTTCTATTCTTCACTAGGTATGGAGATTACTATGTGTGGAATAAAGTTACCACATGCATACACAACATCCTCAGTGGGAGAAGATGGATAGAGCATTATGGAGAAGTAACCATTAGAAATACCAAAAGCAGTGTTTGCATTTGCAAACTCACATTTGTCAAGGTAAATAATATCATACAACAGTAAAGGAAAAATAATACAAAGTGCCTGCTAAAGAAGAAATAGAACAATCACCTTAAACAACAGCAAGTGAATCTGTCCTGTATCGTTGGTCCTTAAGACATTTTAGATGAGAAAGCAAAAGGAGTTGATGGACTTTCTCAAGGCATGCAGGCTTCTAAAGATGTGGAGGTCAGAAAAAGAACCATCTCAAAATAGCAAAAAACAGATTTCTTTTCAAAGACTTTTAAGTAGCCAGTCAGTAGTTCATTAAGTAAAATTCCAGAAAACACTTTTTGCCCAGACCAGATCTACTGGTTTATATTTCTGTTTCTATTCCTGCCTGATCACATATTCAAGTGATCTTATTTTAGGGTACTAATTATACTGCAGTTGTCATTCTCTGAGACATGTGATGAGAGCAGACATGTAGGTGATTCCTACCAGTCACTGCAAACTCATCCAACCATGCTACTGTTGTAGTCCAAATAAGTTCAACAAAAAGCATTACTTTTGTCAAGAAGAAAAGGTGTTTGGGATAGAAATGCCTACAGAATACCATTTTCCCTCTGTATCTCTGGCCGAAAGTGGAACATACAGTATCACCCCATGTTTGCTTAGATGTGCTACAGAAATCAACATGGCACAGAAACCCCACCCAGCCCCCATGTCTTTTTGACCTATGACCCCATTCTAATATGGTAAACAGGTAACATATTGGAATCTTCAAACTCTAATATTTTCTTAGATAAATCCTTTTAAGCCATATTGGAAGATCATGTTCATTTCAATTAAATATCTTTGTTTTAGTTCAAGGTGTTGCCCATTATTTTTTTCTTATAGACTGATGAGGTGGCTAGAACCAAATAGCCAGGATCATTGTGTGCTCTGGCTGGGTGATGACAGGAAATATGTGCATTTGGTTTTGTAGGCTATGAGAAATTTCAGTGCATGCCTGCCCCTAATATTTGCAGAGCCTGTGTAATATTTGTGTGTAAATGTGTGTAAATCAATCCTACAAAGTGTCAAATGAAATATGTTCTGTCCTTTTACCTTGACAAAAATACCTTTCATAAGAAGACCTGCAAATCCATGTTGGACCCTTTAGAATGCCACGCTGGGAAGCTGGCAGTGCAGGAGAGCCAGTCCTGGCCCTTCCCTGTTCTCTTCCCATCTCGGGCTCTGTTCTACACTGCAAGGGTCTCACACACATACACACAGGCAATCCGGTTCACACATCCAGCTCTGTCCACACCCCCACAAGCAGCCACCTTGGCCACTCCTCAGACCTAAAAGTGGCTGGTCTGCCTTTGGGTAGATAAATCAAAACCCTGTGCCAGCTGTGGAATAACTTTAGAGCCTTTCGACCAGGGACTTCTAGGGTCCTGCCTACTTGGGGCCTGATCTAGAAGGGGGGTCATGGAGTCCAGGTAGGCAAATTCCCATAAACTTCTCATCCCTTGAAAAGCAGCATGGCTGGAAGAGGGCCACCACAGGGTCCTTGTGATAAAATGTAGCCATTTACATATACTGTGAACATTATTTCACAAACTATTTCTGCAGCATAGCACGTTGAAATTCATTAAAATCCATTAGTACGGGAAAAACCGAAGACGAGAGGATCTAAGGAGAAATGATTAACCTATAAATTAATATTAGGTTCTTAGGATGGAAACGGAGCCTACTCTCTGTGTTGTGCTACCGTGCTATAGCGTGGAGTAGAAATCATCCCTTTCTTAAAAGTTAAGCTAACTGAAACTTAGAAAGCCAGCCTTCCATACAAAGCATTGTAAGATAGATGTATGGAAATGATTCAAATGAGGGACTTCACTGTCAAGATAAATTTCTGTGTGGAAATTACAGGGATTGGTGTTATTAAAGCAATCAGCTGCCTTAATTGAGGTTTGGTTTTCCCAGGTGAATTACTGGAATTCTAACGTGAATGAAGTCCAGGGGGCTGTGATGGGGCAGGAGGGGAAGGTGGTGCACCGGCTGTTTGGGAAGTGGCACGAAGGGCTCTACTGTGGCGTGGCCCCCTCTGCGAAGTGCGTCTGGAGACCAGGTGAGAATGGCCCGAGTGTCCTGAGTCAGGAGGGCACCACAAGCAACAGAAGGAAAGGAAATGTCAGGTCATCCCATGCTATTCATATTATGTTTCCTCTAATAGTGAGATGAAAAATGCAGATGCTTAAGGCAATTATAGCTACATTTAGACTTAATGTATAAGTTATGTATGTCCCAACAGCTGATATTTAATAATAAGAAAATTTAGGCCAAACCTCTGATGTGTGGTCAGAGGTTGGGCCTCATTTTATCATGAGGACCCCAACATGGTCAGAGAGTGAAAAACTACTCAAAATGTAACACCAACATTTCAAAAGCTAGGTGTATTTATTAAAGAATTTAGATAATTGAAACACATAAGCTTAACTCCTCTCTCATGTTATTTATTTTCTGTCTTAATAAAAACCAAGGAAAGCCTGCAGACATCCATAATCCACAAATTCAGTAACTTGGTAGAATAAGTGATTTTTTTCACTTGAGCAACAAAAAGCTGCAATATGTTGTGATTTAATAAAAGACATGAAGAGACTTCTGCCAGTACATTAGCATGTAATTGAATATCAAGTATAAATGGAACAAGTCTCCACATGACATTTATTTTCATTGGAATATAGTCAGTTAATCCCTAATTTTAAAATTAGCTGTTGGTTTCCTAAGAGACATCAATGAGTATTTAAATTTCCTGCTAGTAGAGTAGTTAGTTCATTCATTCAGCAGCTATTTATTGAGTACTGACTGTGCATCAGGCTTTGTTCTAGGGGCTTGGGGTACATCTCTGAGCAAGGCACACAAAGATCCCGCCTTAAAGTTTAGTTTAAAAGTAACAATAAATGTTAATTTAGAAGCATCTTTTTCTTTTCTTGTAGGAAGT
Organism: Microcebus murinus; assembly: GCF_040939455.1. Taxonomy (NCBI): domain Eukaryota; kingdom Metazoa; phylum Chordata; class Mammalia; order Primates; family Cheirogaleidae; genus Microcebus; species Microcebus murinus. The sequence goes on from NC_134111.1 coordinate 55,786,007, forward strand.
AAATAACAAGAGTTTCTAGTGAAACCTTAATGTTCATAGTTAATCACCCTGACATTTAGTTACCCAATTGAATACTTGAGAGAAAATTATGGATTAGTTTAGCCAATAAAGACTACTGTTACCTGCAAAGTTTTGTTTGAAAAACTGGATTTTATGAAGTATATGAATCTATCAGTTCTGATCATCAACATAAAGTTTCTCACCTAGCAAAATATGGCCAATTTAATTCACTTGAAAAAAATTATAATCTAGTGTTTATGACTACAAATTTGGTATCAGTGCTGGTCTGAATTAAGCACCAAGGTAAATAAGCTTCTTCCAGTTCTGTAAGCCTTTTGCCTCTCACAGTGGTCATTGGTCTCCTTTCCAGGTTCCATGCCAACTAACTACGAGCTCTACTATGGCTTCACGAGGTTTGCTATTGAGCTCAATGAATTGGATCCCGTACTAAAAGATCTCCTTCCACCGACAGATGCCCGATTCCGGCCAGATCAAAGGTGAGGATGGCAGTGGTATTTAAGGTATAGACTAGCTCATGGCATGTGGCTTTGGAGGTCAATGAGACATATTTTCACCACCACCACATACTCATTCATCATTTCTTCATTCCCTTATTCACTCAACAATATTTGAGTTTTCTATACCACATAAAGCAGTATTCATAGGATGATTATAACAGAAGATTATCTCAACACAAAGCGCTCCACAGAAGATAACACAGATTTTTTTTAACAGAAAGTTTCTAACCCCTCCCCCCCAAAAAAAATTTACCAAAGTCTGCAAACTCATAAACTCTTCATTCAATTTAGGATCACTCATCACTTAGTGTTTTTGGCCTCTTTACTTCTACAACTGTAACATGGAGTATCTTTTAAACTGAAAAATAACAGGATAAATTACAGGGGCACCCAGAAATGCTTTGAGTGAAAGTCTGTTCTTATCCCCACATGCTTTTGCCCCCACAGGATGTTAGATGTACTCAAATTACCATACCTTTAATACCTCCTGATTCTTATTTTTCTTATTATGTAGTTCTGAAGTCATGATGTCTATTCCTAGGAATTCATTTTACTTTTCCCAGAAGTTCTATATGCCATACAATATTAATTTTCTATTTTCCATGTATTTATGGCTTTATCTGTCTTCTGTCAAAATGTGCTCTGTATTGACTCTTCCATTTCCCCTCTCTCTCTAGAACATACAGTCTCACTGTCTGACATTCAGATTTATCAATAAACTTCCTATACAACATATGCCATATCATATCCCTGTTCTTTGCTCTCGTTTTGAAATGTAAACATTGGTAAATCACCATTAGGTCTGCTTTTTCCTTCTCAATTCTATTTCAGTATTCCCTTTCTGAATTTCATTTCCTATTCTGTGCCCTTTTGTAATTTTCCCACTTACCTTTTCTTTTTTCATCAGTTTTACTCTCTCCAATAAAACAGGAAAGCTCCATCCCTCTCAATCTGTTCTCAGACTAGATGGAGAACAGCCAGTTACCATCCTCAATTCTATGGCCTTTAACAAGTGCGTTTTCATAATATGGAAAAGAAGCACAACTTGTGACTTCTTGCTGTTCTAACCTTGGGCACTGCAGTCATCCTGAAAGTCACAAGTTGTAGAACCTCAGACAGCACAGGAAAGTCTTCAAGGCCAAACCACTTACCGTTCACGCCTGCCATTATATTGCTGATTATAATAGTTCAGGTCACGTACAGAGAAAGCATGTTGATTGATGGACAGAAAGAAGTGGTGTGGCCTGAGGCAGAGGTGAGGGGACTTTGCCAGAGTGTTCCTGTGCCATATGTTCTGTTCACAGCAACCAGAATGTAATTTTGTGCACAAGAGATTTTTTTCCTTAGAAAATAGCATAATAGATTAAAATACCAACTGCTTTCTGCTTAGATTTTTGGAAGAAGGAAATTTAGAAGCTGCTGCAGCAGAGAAGCAAAGAGTGGAGGAACTCCAGAGATCTCGAAGACGATACATGGAAGAAAACAATCTTGAACATATACCAAAATTTTTTAAGTAAGTCAGTTCATCCTCATAACAAGTGCATGTTTTGCAAATGGTTGCCATGAATAATGAGAAACTCCAGGTAAAGGAAAAGAAAATGGGAGATAGTTTGGTGTCCAGGAAACTTAAATGAAGAAAAACTAAACTGATTTTGGTTACTTTTCTTTTGGCAGTGAAAATATTGAAGCAGATTTTGCACTTGTGAAAAGTTAGTAACTATAAAAAGAAATTCTTCTCTCCAGCTTTTCTTCTTGTGGGCAGGAAAAGAGAGTCTGGGTCTTGTCCAGAGGGCTCTTTGTCCTTCAGCTGCACCCTTTAGGATGGTGGGGACTGGTTTCCACTCCCTGAGCCACAGACCGAATGGGACCCCGCTGCCCACAAGATTTATTAGGATTTAATTTTATTTCTATCACACAAAGCTTGCGTCTGTTCAGATTTGGTCTCTCTGTGGTATGATAGTAGGTGATTATTACAGGATTATTTGCAGGATTATATACACATCACACAGATTAATCTGAAATTTCCAAATCCATCTGTTCCCTCCAGAATCAGGACAGAAAAGCTTAGGGTAACCTCGTATCCTTTAGATTTGCCATCCCATGACTGCCCTGGGGCAGAAATGCAGCCTTGCCCTTCAGATGTCTGCAGCGTGCTCCTTGAACGGATCCTGCAGAGGCTCTCAGAGCCACTAATGCTTCATGCTTGTAAGGACAGGTGAAGGAGAGATTATTCTCGTAGGTCTGGAGCTGGAAGCTCTTAGTTACAGTGTTTGTGTATGCCTTGTTCGGGACTCTTCACTTTCTACCACTGCCTGGAGGTGATTTATTCCTGCCCTCAGTTCCTCTCTCCATGACCCTACCTACTTCCATTTCAAATATTTAACAACAAAAATGAGTTCATTTCTGGTTAAAAAATAGTCAAGTCACCAATAGTTAGCAGGTAGGACACTAACTGGCTTACAAAGCATTGCTTATATATACATGTCTAATCTGTAGGAGAGGGTCCAATTATGGGGTCACCTTGATGTGATTTGTGGCTAATGCTGATTTTCATTTTCACAGAAAAGTTATTGATGCCAATCAAAGAGAAGCCTGGGTTTCCAACGACACCTACTGGGAGCTTCGAAAGGACCCGGGGTTTAGCAAAGTAGACAGCCCTGTTCTTTGGTAATCTGGGAACATAGAGCTAGCCACATATCACACTCTGAATGAATAAATAACTATGCACAATTATGTTTCTTATAGCTACGCGTGGTTTCTGGGTCGACTGAAAACCTACCATTTGCTTTTCTATTCATCTTTATAACAGACTTTCAAAAGTGCATTAGATAAGGCCCCTAACCACTTTTGGATCCTTTCTGTTTTGCTGCAACCATATTCCTTAAAAAAAAAAATCCACACCCTCCTCGGAAAGCAGAATAAAAGGAGCATAATACAAAATCCAAAGTCTGAAGAGTTTGTAAAGAAAAACAAACAGTAACTGGTGCTTAAAGCTGATCAAGAGAGTTAAAAACAGCATATAAGCCTCGCATTCGGTCCGTTGTCTGGAAGCACCATCCCTCACCAGAGGAGCTCCTGGGCCGCAGCAGGCAGGCAGCTCAGACTCCGAGTGTGCTTGTGCTGGCCTTGTCAAAAAAGACATGACGCTTCTCAGATCCCGTTCCATCTGTATGCCATTGTTCATGCCTTAAGAAATGCAAAGATGTACAATAAATCATTTTTTAAATATGTGCTCATAGGTATATGTGAAGAACAGATTTCTCGAATCATGGCATGATTCACTTTCTCGATCAGAACAATGATGAGACTAACTTTGATGGATTTGGAAAAGTGAACAAGATGTGCTTTACTTTGATAAGTCAGTTACTGTATCGTATGTCTGAAGGGCAAGAAGGAAAAGGTGTGCTAAGTTGACCTCTGTATTCACATTGCTCTTTAAGTTCCTGTCCTGCGTCCAGATAATAAACCGTCCCTCTTCCACCTAACCTCAGTGTGCCCTATTATTTGACAAAATCTGTATTTGATTTGGACATTTGTTGTCAGTGTTAAAGCTTTAAAAGGAAATAACAAAAAGCATATGAAATTCCTGTGTGGGCTTAGTAGTACCGTAAATGTAACTGTTTTGAGTGAAGCACAATGTAACCCACATATCTATCCCATGCCCACTCCACTGGCACTAGTCAATTCCCCTGACAACAGAAGCAAGAATGCTAGTAGCTTATTTGCATTGTTTAAATGAATTCTATGCAAAATCATATCTGAAATTTTCATCAAGTGATTCCATATGATACATGACTACATATTAAGCATTTACCTTGCTATTGGCAGAGATGTAAAACTTAAGCTAAGGAATTTGTCCATCTTAAAGGGGGGGGGCAGAAATGCGTTTTGCATACTTCAGGATTTATTTTCCTCCACTACTATACAGAGGCTTTTGTAGGAAACTTGCATCAGTATTCCTAAGTTTCTGCACGTAGATGACTATATAAATGCCTGTATGTTTTTAAAAAAAAATCTCTTTAGAGATTTTCCTAGAGAATTATAAAATTACCTGTGTTTTATTCTTAGTTAGATTTTTATTCTTAGATTCTTACCATCGGAATTTAAGTGTTGTTTTAAACTCTTATAACAAGGTTCCTGACATGTTGCATTTTGTTACAAGGTGTTGATTTTAGTGTTATTTCTCCTCAGCATTATTAGCATCCTAATAATGGCTGATACACCATCAAATAAAAAACTGCTGAGAGCATAAGAAAAAAACTCTAAGTTTCCACTAGATGGAGCAATATTTTAGTGTTCCTAAAGCTCATCTCTCCTTTCATCTGAGTCATACACTGTGTGTACAGTTTGCATTAGTTTAGGATGGAATTTCATTCTCAGGTAAATTCCCTAATCCATCTCCAGATCTAAGCATTCCTCTTCAGCAACACCAACCCTATTCCTTTCATTCCCATTTGAAATCTATAGGTGGCTTGGCTTGTGGTAGTAAAATCCTCCCCTTGATATTGATTCTTCTTTTGTTCATTCATCTTGACGTCCTTTTCATCGACATCCTGAGATACATGCCTTTAATTTTAATTAGAATTTAATTAGAATAGTATTGATTTCCCCACAGAAGTCTGTTCTCCCATGGTTGGTAAAGCTTTAAATAGTATTTAACGTGGTTCTGGTCTGTACTTACTAGCACTTCCCAGAACATCTCAAAATAGCCTAAATATAAGAAAAGAATCGTGCCAAGTAAAGGTACTGCAGATAGAGAAGTAGGAAGGTGAGGCATCGGGTGACCAACGGATATGATATCAGGAGGCAGCAAAGGAGATCCCAAGACCTATCAGGGAAGCAAATACTATACCTGGCATTTGGTTGTAATTGAGAAAAAGAAAAAATAGTATAGAGATACAAAGTTTACCTGATACTAAGTTCATGCTGCATATCCGGTGGGTGAATGTTGGTCAGAGGTAACCTGAAACTGATTAGGCTTTCAAGATAAGAATGAGAAAAATGTCACATTAATTAAAATCAACACATTTTTTTTTTTTTTTTTTTTGAGACAGAGTCTCACTTTGTTGCCCAGGCTAGAGTGAGTGCCGTGGCGTCAGCCTAGCTCACAGCAACCTCAAACTCCTGGGCTCGAGTGATCCTTCTGCCTCAGCCTCCCGGGTAGCTGGGACTACAGGCATGCGCCACCATGCCCGGCTAATTTTTTATGTATATATCAGTTGGCCAATTAATTTCTTTCTATTTATAGTAGAGACGGGGTCTCGCTCTTGCTCAGGCTGGTTTTGAACTCCTGACCTTGAGCAATCCGCCCGCCTCGGCCTCCCAAGAGCTAGGATTACAGGCGTGAGCCACAGCGCCCGGCCAACACATTTTTTAAATATCCCAGATTTAGAATCTCTCCTGGGATTCAGATATCCTGATTCTTCCAATTCAAGTGATCAGTTAGGTTTTAGGTACCACTCCTATCATACCAAATTCACTAATGTCCCATCAAATACTCATATTGGTGTGATGGCCTCATCCCCCTTTTTAAAAACTTTATTGACATTGTGATTATAAAATTATGAGACTTAACTCTGTTAGAATATTTATATAATATTTGGACTTTGAGACTAATCAGCAAGAGGGTAGAATATTAGATCATTCTCATGAGAAGACCTGATTTATTCCTTAGGATTTTATATACACCTTTTTATTTGGAGCATTTTTTTTAATGCACTTCAATGGATGTAAAAGGGCACTTTCTAAATTGTTTTCCTAAAATGATCTAGGATACAGAAGAACTGAATATGTCTGTATACTTCTTACCTGGTTTATTCATAAGCTCCTTCATCTCATTTGAGGTGGCCATTAAGGGCAGCAGTAATAAGTGACCATGTTCTGTGTTGCTGGCTAGACAGACCACGTCATTGGCACACACCAGCACTTGTATGGTCCAACCAGAAACTGATTGATTCTGTGTGCTGCCACTCAGGGTGCAAATTTACTCTCCGATTTTGCTTTTATTGGTTCTTTTTTAATTAAGTCATTTTTTGTGGATTGTTTTAAAAATATTAACCCCCTAATTTCCAGGCAATTGTAAAAATAAACCATTTAAGCTTACTTTTAATGGTACATATCAATTATACATGGGGGGAAAAAAGCAATGTAATTTTCTAAGTGAGAGAAACCAAGGAATTTTCAATGCAGAGATGCTAAGTTGTCAACTTTCTCTACCTTTTGCTCCTTTTAATTGATTATTCTGTCCCCATGCCTTTCAGCAATTCCACTAATCAATTATTAGATCCTGCCCCAAGGAGCAGTGGGTTGGGGGTTGGATTTAGGGAGGAAAACCTGATGAAACTGTTTTTGCTTAGTACTGGTTACAGCTGTGGCTGGAAAAGAGTTTATAATCATAATCTAAAGTACATTTTTGTTGTTACATTGTGGATTTTAATTATCCATCTTGTCTAATCTTGTTCTCTGTCATCCTAGATAATGAAGTGTTTGTGGGAGCAGGAGCTCCTCACACACCAGGGGGTGTAATAAATGTTTGCACTTGGCCCAGTATATATTATGAATGTGGCACAGTAAATAAAGTTTGTGTACAAAATATTAGTTTATTTCTATGGGAGCCGTTATGTTCAGGATATATAAAATGTATCTAATTAAACAATTATGAAGCTATTTTGTGCTCTAGGAATGTTCTTTTGGAGAAAGATGGAAAAAATGTATAAATGGAACAAAGATTAAAGTGTTTTGTTTTTTTCAAAAAGCTTCCCAGTCATTTAGAAATACTGCTTATCAAACCAGGATTAGACCCTCCAAGTCTTAATTGAATTTCTTTTGTAAAATTGATACATTTAAACTGTACATTACATGAATTGTTCTGTTAAACTAAACCTGACTTTGTTCAACTTTAATACATAATTGTAAGAGTGCAAATTTTTTACTGAATTGTAAGACCTTTTTTGCAGCCTTTGCTTTTAGAGAAAATGGCAAATTGTTTATGAAAGATTTAGCTTTATTTCTTCCAAAATGAGATCAAAGAAGAATTGAATTCTTTTATAATGCTGTGATGAACCAGCATGCCCTACATCTTAAGCAAATGAGGCTTAATGATTAAGGCAGCTTACCGGTGACTCAAAAGGAAAAATACTTACCTGTTATATACATCCTTTTGTTTTCCAAAACAGTGTCCGACTTGATTCATTTGTCCCAACCTTCTGATTCCCTGACATGGTGAAGGACATGGATACACATGTATGTTCTTTTGCACTTTCATTAAGTGTTTGTAAAATATATGGTATTTATGCATAGTTTCAGAGTCATTCAGTATTGGAAGCCACTTAATTTAGCCTTCTGTTGAACACTATTAATTTTTCATGGATTAAAAATTACCCCATAAATACATATTATTAGTTACTTTGGTATTTCCAGATTGGTAAGAAAAAACATAAAACAAAAATATACTTATTTTCTGAAATTTTTTTTCCAGCCATGCCTTCCTTCTAAATATAAGTTAGGGTATTTGTAGAGAGAGGAATATTAAGTTTTCATAAAATAAGATATAATCTTATTTGGGTTCCACCTATTTCTTCTAACATTTTTAATTAATAAGGTAAGTAACTGAACGTCTTAATTCTGTTAGAGAAAATAATGCAAAAACTATTATCTTGGGCACACATTCCCCCTTAATTATTCTAATCCAGTTCTTTAGTAATTAAAGTGATTGCTTTTTTTATTGTCATTTCAAGTTGTTTTTAAGCTTAAGGTATAACTGACATAATATAAACTTCACATATTTGAACTGTACAACTTGATACATTTTGACATATATATATACACACACACCCTTGACACCCCCACAATCATAATAGTGAACATATCTGTCACCCCCAATTTTCCCCTGCCTCTTTGTAATCAATTCTTCCCCATCCTCCACCCTGAGGCAATCATTGATCTGTTTTTGTTACTTTTAGAAATCTGCATATTCTATTTATTGCATATAGGATTTTTCTAGAAGGCTGTGTGCATATGGGTAGACTTATGCCTGCAAATGCCTCCCATCCCATTCCCCCTGTATCCACCATCAAGTAGTAACATGAAAGAATGAGGATCCCATTAAGACCTAGCTGGTAGCCCAGTAAAAATTTTAGATCTGAAATGCTTAGAAAAAAATTATTGTTCATATCGAATTGGCCATATAAATTATTGGATTAATTTTCATGCTTTGGGAGTCCAAAATAATGCTAACACTGAACTTGCTGTTGGCACTGAGGAAACCCTAGGAAGTATCTTGCTTTGATGTGTAATGAGAAACTCACTGACAAAGCCATGGGAATCCAGAATGACTGTCCTTAAAATGATGTTTTGATGATGATGATGATGGTGATGATGATGGGGGAAATAGTCTATGCTGAGTTATGTTTTATTTTCCTGCCCGCCTCCCACCACCACCACTCTTGTGTCACAAACATTTGAAACTTCCAGTACTTAAGAAGGCTGCTTTTCCATGTCTTCTAATACTCTTAGTCCCTATCTGGAAACAAAGTTACTAAACCTGGTTTTGAAAAAGCAATGGAAATGAAGTGTCCAGTGAACTTACTGGCAGCAGTGCAAGTTGAAAGATTATTCCTTATATCCTGAGCCCAAAAGCCTATTACTCAAAAGTAGAAACATTCCAGAGATGATCAAATGCATAATGATTAACATTAGATGGTAATGAAAAGAAAAGGTAAGAATGAATAAAAGAGAAATGGAATCTGGGAAAGAAAAGTAGATTCTCTAGGTGAGGCAGGGGTCCTGGATGGGTTCTTCAGGGTTCTTCAGGGTATATGGATGGATCCCAGGTGGGAAATTACCTTGGATATTTGTTTACAGGCAGATTCTGAGGTTCTTGAGTTTCCCTCCAAAGATTCTGAGTCCATAGATCTAGGGTGTGGACCAAGAGTCTGCACTGTAACAAGCACCCTCTGCCCCCTGGGAATTTTGAGGTAGGTAGGGAACTGAGATGAGTGTGTTTCAACTAACCACTTATTTCCTTGTTCCTGCAGCTTTTTTAGTTGTTTTTGTTAGTTTGTTCATTCGTTTTTCATAAAGCACTCAGTAAGAAATTATAGTTGAAGACCCAGAAACTAATTAGACTCACTAATGTGACTCACTTTGTCACTTTCTTGACTTATGTCCCAATGCCAGTGCTGTAATATGGAGATAAAGACTGGGGGGAACAGAATTCTGAGACCTAAAAGACAAGATTTATGTTAAGCCAGAGAACACAGAACTGTGTTCCCGGAGGCATGGATCACTCGCCCCTCCATTTCCCTCTTGGGCTTTCTCTGTTTCTTAGGGAAGTTTCTCCACTGACTGATGGGGTCCTGACTGGGAGGGAAGCTCATGGGGAAGTTCTATGGCAAAGCACATTCTTGATCACCTGGTTGATAACTTCCTAATGAGGTCTAGCAGCACATTCTTTATCCAGGTCAGCTTCTTCCTGAAAATAATATATTTTTTTAATTTCTGTTTGAAAAAACTCCACTGTGAAATTCTTCTGCTTGCAATAGAAGGTGTAAGACAGTAGTCATGTACTATTTGCATATGGTCATTTTGAGACAGAAAAGTTGAATTTTATCTTAGGAATAGAATTTCAAGCAACTTTCTACAGAAATACAGCTTGTAGTTAAATTTCCTAATGAAAGAATATTCACTGAAAAAATTGTCTAATCTGTGCCACCTCAAAATAAGAATTGTGCCTCTTCAATGAATGTTGTATACAAGAATGTTACATTTGTAAGAGCGCAGGAAACTCAATAAATTTTAAATAAATTATATAAAGAGATTTGCTTTTTTGTGTATAGTATGTCTGATCACTTTTCCACACAAATACTAATTTTACTAAAATTACTGAATTTGCTAAATATTTTTTATCTTGCTGATTTGCCTGAGTTCTTTATAGACTTTGGTTATCAGTCCGTTATCAGATGTATAGCATGCAAATATTTTCTCCCATTCTGTAGATTGTCTGTTCTCTCTAGTGATTGTTTCCTTGGCTGTGCAGAGGCTTTAATTTGATCAGATCCCATTTATTTATTTTTGTTGTTGCTGTGATTGTTTTGGGGTTCTTCTTCATAAATTCTTTTCCTAGGCTGATGTTTATAAGAGTTTTTCCAACATTTTCTTCTAGGATTCTTATGGTTTCATATCCTTAGGTTTAAGTCTGTTATCCATCACGAGTTGATTTTTGTGAGAAGTGAAAAGTGTGGATCCCATTTCAATCTTCTACATGTGGCTATCCAATTCTTCCAGCACTATCTATTGAATAGGGATTCTTTTCCCCAGTGTATGTTTTTGTCTGCTTTGTCAAACAATGCGATATCACTTAACTGCAGTGAGAATGGCTTTTATCAAAAAGTCCCAAAACAAAAATGTTGGTGTGGATGTGGAGAGATAAGGACACTCATACACTGCTGGTGGGACTGCAAACTAGTACAACCTCTATGGAAAGTAGTGTGAAGATACCTCAAAGAACTAAAACTGGAACTACCATTTGATCCAGCAATCCCACTACTGGGTATTTACCCAAAGGAAAAAAGGCATTCTATAAAAAAGACAACTGCACTCAAATGTTCATAGCAGCACAATTCACAATTTCAAAAATGTGGAAACAACCCAAGTGCCCATCAGTACATGATTGGATTAATAAAATGTGGTATGTGTATAATATGGAGTATTACTCAGCCATAAAAAATGGTGAACTAGCACCTCTTGTATTATCCTGGATAAAGCTGGAGGACATTCTTCTAAGTAAAGTATCACAAGAATTGAAAAACAAACACCACACATACTCACCATTAAATTGGCACTGATTGGTCAACACTTATGTGCACATATGGAATTATCATTTATTGGGGATTAAGCAGGTGGAAGGAGGAGTTGGGGATGGGTAAATTCATACCTAATGGGTGTGGTGTGTGCCGTCTGGGGGATGGGAATTCTTGTAGCTTTGACTCCAGTGGTGTAAAGGCAATTTGTGTGACCAAAGCATTTGTACCCCCGTAATATTCTGAAACAAATGATTATATATATATATATATATATATATATATATATATATCCAGCAAGAGACTTCATATAAAGAAGATTGAGTACTTACTTTGTATTTCCAGGTCTTTTTCATGTAGTAACCTATACAACTATGTTTATCAAATCAAATACTAGAACATAAGACTTTTACCTGAATTTTGAACTTATTTATATTAAAAGACTTAGAAAGCTGGCTTCAGTTTCCATGTTTCCAGATTTTGGGAAAAACACTGAGTTCATACATACTGCAGGAAACTCAAAATCACTCAGATAGGAATCTCTGTTATCTTAGGAAAGCCCTAGAGATTGCTTTACATTCATCCAATGCTTCTCCCCTTGGAAATGGAGTTTTCATGGGAATATTTTCTTTTTGTCACTGGTGAAGGTACTTTCAATAAAACAGTGACAGTGTGTACTGTTTTTTAGTCTGTTATCTACATTATAAGTAGATGATTTATCAGCCTTGACCTACAATTCTCTAATTTCTTAAAAAGAAGTGGAGGAAGAAATATTTTCAAAGGGAGTATCAAAACAGCATACCAAACCCTTGGGTTGCTGGAATCCCCAAATCAGTTTCTTATAAAATAAGCATTGGTAGTCAACCTATTTCATATGCCCTGGGGCCTTTTAATAGCCTGATCCACTGTGGTGTATTTATGGGGTGATACCCAGGCTCATCCCAATGTTGCCCAGTTGTAGAAATGTGAGCCCCTTGCAATATCACTTCCTAGGGATAAATTCCTAGGATTATACTGAAGAGAAGCTTCAACGTGGGTGGCAAAATCACACAAAGGAATCTGTCTTGTGTTCTTTTCTGTGTGTGCACCAGAAGTTCTCAGCTTAGAGAGATGAGAATGGGGAGAGAGAGAGAGGAAAAGAAAGATTGAGAAAATACTAACTAAGCACTTGAAATGACAAAGAAACGCCCACCCCGTTGCAGTATGAAATAAAGTAACTGGAAAGCAAATTAAAAACACATAGCAGAGACACAGGAGATGAAAATTTTAATTCGCATAGTTTGTGATTATAGAGTCACAGTTACCATAAGTCATTTTCCTTGTCCAATTATAAAATCATGCCAGAGAATTAACCTCTTATAAAAGTGCACATAGGCCCAGTTGCATTAAACTATTTATTGCTGGTTCATAGGTAGTGGTTTCTTGGTTTAGTTTGAGCTTCCTGGAGACAAAATTGGATGACACACCAGGATAAACACAACTGAGTTTGTGAGAACAGTTCATCCCCTGAGAGGGAAAGCCATCAGAGGACAAGGCTTGAATACGGAAGCACGTGGGTTGTCCTGACTCCCCACACTGCAGCAGCCTGTCCGGGAGCTGCCAGGCCAGGCAGCTGTGCAGTGTGGACAGCTGTCTGCTAGAGGGTTGGCCTGCTCCCCTTACAGGCTCAGCTAACAGGGCTGCTCCCTTAAACAACGAGCTTGATGGGTTTCCTAAACTGGGGGCAGGGGAGTGAAACTTAAAAAAAATAAATCCCTACCAGGAAGACCTCAAGTCCCTAACAAGGTCACCCACACAAGCAGTACTCTAAGATATCAGAGTACTAATACCAGCATTTCCTAATTACTCCTGAAATTGTCCCTCCTTTATAAAGTTTACCAAAAGTAAACTCCCCAAATGTTAACTGCTTAGTACTTTAAACCACTCTTCAAACACAGGTCATTGGCTACAGAATTTTAGAAGAATGAGAATTTTTCTTTCAAAGAAAATCAAACTTCCTCACATTCAATTCTTCCTCAAGATGCTCTCCAAAATGTTTAATTCTCCGCTGCATTTCTCAGAACTCTATATATGCGATCACAGTACTTTTTGGTTATTACTTTTTTAAGCTTCTCATCTTCCTTGACTGTTTTCTGGTGTCTTAAACTATTTTTTTCTTAATTTCAGTCGATTTAGGGGTACAAGTGGTTTTTCTGTTACATGGATGAATTGTATGGTGGTGATGTCAGGGCTTTTAGTATACCCATCACCCAAATAGTGTACATCGTATCCAATAGGTAATTTTTCATCTGTCATCATCCTAGCCCCCACCCTGCATGACCATGTGTACCCATCATTTAGCTTCCGCTTATAAGTGAGTACATGGGTATTTCCCGTTCCATTCCTGAGATATTTCATTTAGGATCATGGCCTCCAGTTCCATCCTTCTGCTTGGTCTAGTCTGTTGTTAAAACTTTCCACTGTATTTTGAAATTCCCTAAATGACTTTCATTTCCAGAAGTTATGTTATTTTTTTTAAATATCTATTTCTTTAGTGAATTTTTCATTGAAGTCCTGAATATTTTGTTTGTTTGTTTGTTTCTGTTGGTTTCCAACTTTCAAATGGATGCCATTGAGTTTACCTGTGATCTGTATTTTGAATTCTATAACTGACGTTTCAAAAAATTTCCTTTTTACTGGAGTTCATCGCTGAGGAGCTAGTGTGATCCTTTGGGGGTGTCGAAACAGCCTGCCTTTTCATATTGCCGGGGTTCTTAGGCTTGGTTCTTCTGATCTGGAACCTCTTCCCTATCAGCTCAAAATAGATAACGTTGTGGTTCACCTGTTCTCTTCTGCTGGGGACTCTGCGGCTCAGTGTAGAGAGGGAGAGGTGTGCCGCCTTTCAGTGTGTGCAGGTAGGTATCCACTATGGTGTTGCTGGCAATTGGGTCAGTTGGACCTCAGCCCCCTCGGAGAGTGTTTAGTTGCCAGCAGTGGTGGACTACATTGGGTAATCCTCAGTTCCCTGGCCCCTGGATGGCAGGCTTGAGTCCTCGGGGCCCAGACCAAGACCAGACTGGCAAACTTGCCCTCAAGCCTCCCTGAGTTCAGCTGCTGGCTGTGATGTGAGGGGCAGGGTGATCTCCTGATCCAGAGCAATGCTCAGGCAGGAGAAGGGTGGATACACTGTAAGCCTGCAACAGGAGGGACGGGCCCCTCTTGACAAAATTAGCAGAGACAGGCAGCTATGGGGTGTGCAAGCCACTCATACCACCCTCTCTTGGAAGTGACAGCAGTCTCTGTCCTTCAGGGCCACAAAAGCACCCAGATTCCAGGCTCTCACCCTGTCCCAGCCTCAGTAGAGGTGATGGAGGCAACTCAGTCCCCTCTGTGCAGGGCTACCAGACTGGCTGTGAGCTGTGGCTGAAATGCTCCAGCGGGGGAGGTGCAGTTGTGCCAGGGATGTTCTTCCAAGGACGGTAGGCTCCTGCAAGGAGAGAGCTTAGGAGAGGACTGCGAGCCCCACTCTCCCTCAGCACAGGTGATAGATTTTGTCCATGGGCTGCACAAAAGGACCTGGATTCCCCACTCCATTCCTTGCCTGGACGCATCAAAGGTGGTGGAGAAAGCTCAGACCTCTGTGGGCATGCTGGGCCCCCAGGATGGCTGGGGGCTGCCGCTGAAATGCCCCATTGGGGGATTAGTAGTTGTGCCAGAGACTTGCTTCCAGGGGCTTAGATGCCTCCCAGAAAAGATAGGCAGCTCAGGGACAGGACTGCTAGTCCCTAGGGAGGAAGTAGTTTTTGTCTTTGTGGCACACAAAAGCACTTGCTGTGGCTTTTTTTTTTTTTTGAGACAGAGTCTCACTCTGTTGCCCAGTCTAGAGTTCCATGGCATCAGCCTAGCTCACAGCAACCTCAAACTCCTGGGCTCAAGCAATCCTTTGTCTCAGCCTCCTGAGTAACTGGGGCTACAGGCATGTGCCACCATGCCCAGCTAATTTTATATGTATGTATATATATATATATATACATACATACATATATATATATTTTAGTTGTCCAGCTAATTTCTTTCTATTTTTAGTAGAGACGGGTGTCTTGCTCTTGCTCAGGCTGGTCTCGAACTACTGAGCTCAAATGATCTGCCCGCCTCAGCCTCCCAGAGTGCTAGGATTACAGTCGTGAGCCACAGGGCCAGGCTTGCTGTGGCTTTTTAGAGGGAAAGGAGTGAGCTCCAAGCTCCAAAGAAGCCTGGGTATGACAGGCACTCTGTCAGAGGTGGTGCAGCCATTCCCAAGTGCCCTGGCTTGATCGTCCCCTATGGAATCCTGCCTGGTCTCAAGTGGAAACAACCAGGGTTGCTTTAGCAGCCCTGGGCAGAGAGGGAAAGAGGATGAGAAGGGCTTGAATGGGAGGGAGCTGGTGCCCTCGTCTTCTTTGTCCTCAAGGGCCCTCTGGTGTGCTGTACTCTCCTCTCAGCTGGAAGCAACCCACCCCAGTGCTCAAGCTCCAGGAGCCCCACAGTCCCCTGGTCCGAGTGGGTGCTGGGGAGTGTTGGCTGCAGATCTGGTGATGTAGAGACCCAGGGGCTGAGATTCCCCAGTCCGGACAGCTGCCTGTCCACGAAGGGAGGGAAGTGAGCTGCACCGGTAGGGCATTACCTCCTCCCCAAGGTGTGGCAATTGCTCTGGGCGCCTACTTGGGCGCCTACCTTTGTTCCCAGGAGGGGCCGGAGGTACCTTGCTGCCTACCTAACAGAACCATTGCTAATTTCCTTGTTTTGAGATTGTACCATATTTATATAAGCTATAACCAATAAGTGCAATAAGTGGCACTGACTGGGTGAAAGGTACAGGAGACCTCGCCATACTACCTTTGCAACTTCCTGTGAATCTGTAATTATTTCAAACCAAAAAGTTCTTAAAAATTTCATGCTTGTGTGTAAAAAAAAAAAAAAAGAGGAAGTTACAGACTGCCGATTCAATCTCTTGGACTAGGATAACAGAATTTCACAAACACAGAGATTAAAGCCTGTTTAACCACAGACTGCCCACGAGGGTAACTTTGATGAGAAAGAATCTCACAAGCTGGGACCCAGCATGACCAAGTAATCCATGTAATGAAGATTACAAATTATTAGCCTTTAAGGAAAGTGGAATTAACAAGCTTTCCCTTTGGCACGAGGCCTTGGTAATGGCCTCCTATTGAGCAGCGTCCCCGACAATAATTCCCTTGTATGTCAAACGCCTTGTTTCCTCAAATGAGTAAGCCATAAACTACAGCCTCGGTTCTCTCCGTGTATATCTCTCCCTCAATATCACACTGGGAAGCATAACTGATGTTATCGCCTCTGGCCAATGCCAAATTGCAAGTACCAGAATTTTCCTTCCAAATTCAAAGTCACAAGATTTACCCCTTCCCTTGAAGAAAAGGTTAAGTCTCCAGCACTCCTAATAACTAAGGTCTACAAAAGTCTAAAAGTTATTGATCCCAGTCTGTCTCAACTACCAATTCTCTTAATTTGAGTAGTCTCAAATGTTTTAAGGAAGGGATTGGAGGCAATGTCTAGGATTTTATCTAGTTTTATCATCTATGATTCAAATCCAGAATTCTCCCCTGCAATGACTGCTTCTGGAAGAAACTTTACTGGTTGTCTGTCTCTGACAAAAGGCTCTCACATCAGGCTAGCTATGGAGAAGCATAATGGAAGATCTCTTCTTTCAAGGTCAAGTACCCAGGGTTGTTTCATAAGCACACAAAGACGAGTCATATTACCCCATTCACCGTGAATAAACACCCTTAGAAGGGCCCAATACTGGGCTTAAAAAAAAAAGAGAATAGATTTCATGTCTTGTGTGATTTTGCAATATACACCAAAAACTTAAGCAATAACATACAAACTCTGATGAAGAAGTAAAAATTGTGATCTGTGGATGAGTTAAAAAATAAAAATTAGGAAAATTCTTGTGAAGCCATGTTAGGGCCTACCACAATAATTCGAAGTAGTTTTCGTCTCTTTCCATCTTGCAAGCATCACTACCCAATTAAAAGCATTCAATATTTATACAACGATAATAATGATTTATTGAAAATCTCTTCATTAAATGCTTTAAAACATTTTCCTTAATACTCCAACAACAGACAAACATACAACATATACAGTATACAACATGAACAATATATTAACCTCAAATTATAGAAACTGAGGCTTAGAAGAATTAAGTAACTTGCCCAAGGTCACAGGAAGAAAAAAAACCAACAAGAAAACAAACATGGGCAGTAGTAAAGAATGACAGAATTTTTAAAATGATATGTAAGGATGTGGTTGCAACAGTAAGAAGGAAAACCATAGATATAAAACTAAATTTTTAAATGTAAACAATGGCAATTAGCAAAGTATTGGATTTTTTTATTGCTGCTGTAACAAATCACCACAAATCTGAGGCTTGAAATAACACAAATTTATTATCTTATATCTGTAGGTCAGAAGTCCAACATAGATCTCACGGGACTAAGATGAAGGGATCAGCAGGGTACCTTCTTTTCTAGAGCCTCTAAGGGAGAATCCATTTCCAGATTCTACAGGTGACCCACTTCCCTTGGCTCAGGGGCCCTTCCTCCATCTTCAAAGGAAGTGAAATGAAACTAAATTCTTTCCATGCTGCCATTCTCTGCTTCCCTCTCTTCTGCCCCCCTCTTCCACTCTGAAGGACCCCCATGATTACATTCGGCCCATTTGGATAATTCAGGATAATCTTCCTTTTTAAAGGTCGACTAATTAGCAACATTAATTCCATCTGCAACCTTAATTCGCCTTTCTTATATAATCTACATATTCATAGGTTACAGGGATTAGGCCATGGACATCTTTGAGGAGCTATGATTCTGCCTACCACAGAGAAGTTTAAGGACTGCTGAATAAATTTATGCTAAACAGAAAAGTGGGCTTTAGGAATTGCTTTTCTATTCTACCAATATTTATTGAGTGTTACAAAATGTCAGGAACTATTGTAGGTGATGAAAATATAATAGAAAAAATGGGGCCAGGCACAGTGGCTTACACCTGTAATCCTAGCACTCTGGGAGGCTGAGGCAGAAGGATCATTTGAGGTTAGGAGTTCGAGACCTGCCTGAGCAAGAACAAGACTCCTGTCTCCACTAAAAATAGAAAAATTAGCCAGGCATGGTAGTGTGTGCCTGTAGTTCCAAGTACTTGGGAGGCTGAGGCAGGAGGATTGCTTGACCCCAGGAGTTTGAGATTGCTGTGAGCTAGGCTGATGCCACAGCACTCTAGCCAGGGTGACAGAGCAAGACTCTGTCTCAAAAAAAAAAAAAGAAAAAAAATAGAAAAAAAGGCAAACCAGTTTGTCTTCATTGAGATTACAGTGTATAGTTATATTTTTTAAAATTCCTGTTACAGTGAAACAACATAGTAGTATAATTGTCCTTTGCCAGAAATCTTTAGCCCCATTGGGTTCGTGGGCCTCTAACTATCTTTTCTTATACTGTGCTTATCTGGTTTTGGTTTCAAGGTTACACAGCCACAAAACAGTAGTTTAATCATTATTCCTTCTATTTTCTGGAACAATTCATATAAAATGGGAATTATTTGTTCTTTGAAAGTTTGAACTGACCTCTAAAAAATGTTCAAGCCTGGGATTTTTTGTTCTCCTCTAGAGGTTTTCATTTCTGATTCAATTTCTTTAATGATTATTAGTCTATTCATATTTCTAGGACTTGGAGAGTTTTATACGTCTTGAATATTTGTATGTCTTGTCTAGATTTTGAAAGTTATTGTTGCATGATTGCTCATAATATTGGTTTATTTTTTCTTAAAATCTCCCGTATCTGTGTCAAAGCCAAATAAAATATAGAGACGAATCTCTGATATTAAAACATTTTATTTGAAAGGAAAGAATTGCAACTTCAGGGCACACACACAAACTGGGTGGTCTTCAGCATGCTGGAAGAACAAAGAGAAGGTTAGAGGTTTTATAGAAAGGAGAAATGTTATGTATTGCCCTTTAAGAAAGTTCATTGGAATGAGTAAGGTTTGGGGGAGCTGGCAACTCTGGTGAGTGACAGCAGTAGGTAAAACTTGTCCTAGATTGTAACAGGTTGTTGAAGTAGTCATTAGATAAAACTGGTTTTAGGTTACAGGAGGCAGTTTCAGCTGCCAGGCTTGCCGAGAGTTATATTCTTGGAGCAATGTTTTGTGCATTGAGTATTTTTTCCCCTTGGCCTGTCTACTCTGTTTTAGTTGGGTAGGACAAGGATGACTCAATTTGGGCCTGCCTGGTGGCTCACACCTATAATCCTAGCACTCTGGGAGGCCAAGCTGGGAGGATGGCTTGGGCTTGAGCTCAGGAGTTTGAGACCAGCCTGCACAAGAGTGAGAACCAGCTTTACTAAAAATAGAAAAGTTAGCCAGGTGTGGCACGCACCTGTAGTCCCAGCTGCTTGGTAGGTAAAGCAGGAGGATCCTTTGAGCCCAGGAGTTTGAGGTTGCAGTGAGCTGTGATGACAGTACTGCACTCTAGGCTGGGCTACAGAGCAAGACTGTCTCAAAAAAATAAAAAAAAAAAAAAAAAGAAGAAGAAGAAGAAGAGAAGAGAAAATAAAGAATGACTCAATTCTTTCACATCTGTAAATACTTATTTCCCCCTTTTTATTACGTATTTTGTTTCTTTGTATCTTCTCTGTCTAGGTTGGGTTGCATATTGATCTTTCTCTGGACCAATTTTGCCAGAGGTCTCTCTAGCAAATTATCTTTGCTTTCATTAATAATCCCCAATATTTTTGTTCTTTTTATTTACCTTTTGCCCTTATGCTTATTTCTCTCTTTATTTTCTTTGCTATATTTGTTCTTTTTTTTTTTTTTTTTTTTGAGACAGAGTCTTGCTTTGTTGCCCAGGTTAGAGTGAGTGCCATGACGTCAGCCTAGCTCACAGCAACCTCAAACTCCTGGGCTCAAGCGATCCTCCTGCCTCAGCCTCCCCAAGTAGCTGGGACTACAGGCATGCGCCACCATGCCCGGCTAATTTTTTTCTATATATATTAGTTGGCCAATTAATTTCTTTGTATTTATAATAGAGACGGGGTCTCGCTCTTGCTCAGGCTGGTTTCGAACTCCTGACCTCGAGCAATCCGCCCGCCTCAGCCTCCCAGAGAGCTAGGATTACAGGCGTGAGCCACCGCGCCCGGCTGTTCTTTTTTTATAATTTCATATTTCTTAGCTTATTTCTCTTGTTTTCTATGAAATATGGTTATATAATACATTTTCCTTTAGGTACTGCTTACTGTGTTTCACAAATTTAACATGTAGTGCTTTCATGTCATGTCTTTCAGCTGTAAATATTTAAGGATTTTTCTTATAATTTTATCTTTAACCCAACTATTATAGTTTTCATTTCCATACTTAATGGAATTTAGATGTCAATTTGCTATTGATTTCTAGTTCTGTTTCATTATGGTCAGGAAGCACAGTTTGTATGATGTTGATTCTTTGGAATTTATTGAGGTTTTCTTTGTGGCCTAGGTCACAGAAAGTATTTGCAAATATTCTACATGGAATTAGAAAGAATATATATTCTTTGTTGGCTCCAAATCTCTATTAGTTTGAAGTCATTAATTGTGATTAATTATTAATATTAATTATGAATTGCTTTTTCTCTTCAATGAGGCTCTGAGAAGTGGTGTTAAATCTACAAACCGAATTAATTGATCTATTTCTCTCCACAGTCATATAAGTTGTGACCTTTTATGATATACCTGCATTTCATGATCATTTTATCTTCTTGATTAGTTATTCTTACCTGTTTATTATGCTCTTCTTTGTCCTATATAAGGATTTTCACCTTGAATTAAATATTTTCAGATATTAAAATTGCTTCCCTTGATTTCTTATGGTTCATAAAATCTGGTATATCTTTTTGTATATTATTTTCTACCTTTTTGTATTCTATTATTTTAAATGTGTCTTATAGACACACATTGCTAGATCTTTTGAGTTTTTAATTGAATCAAAAAACGTGTCTTAGTTTGTGAATTCCATCCATTTAAGGAGGAGTAAGACTAGATATATACACTGGGGGAAAAATTAAAATACAAGGGTGCATACACTGAGTGTCAAGTCCTTGTGGGATTAGTTTAGTGGAATACATTTTTGAAAGCACTGCTGTAACTACCTCATTCTGAGTCCCTGTGAGTCATATTAGCTTATAGCACAGTTTGGGCAGCTTATGTATACTACAACTGAATGCTTTCCTTGATTGATATTCTGCAGCGGAAAGAGGAAATCAAAAATCTTTGTCTTCTCTGTGATCATGGAAGAAATTGTCTGCAATTAAGTGTAAGTTGGGGTCTTAAAGGACATGGGAAAAGTCTGAAGAAACAGTTGCAGAAACTCCTTAGAAGGTTAGAGAAAGCCCTTTTTGTTATGACAAGAGGCCTGTTCACCGTTTTGTGATGAACGTATCTTACTCTTGGTCTGTAAACCTATCTTGTCCTTCCTCAATAAACTTTGTTTCAGGCTTGCGAAAGAAAGAAAGAAAGAAAGAAAGAAAGAAAGAAAGAAAGAAAGAAAGAAAGAAAGAAAGAAAGAAGGAAGGAAGGAAGGAAGGAAGGAAGGAAGGAAGGAAGGAAGGAAGGAAGGAAGGAAGGAAGGAAGGAAGGAAGGAAGGAAGGAAGGAAGGAAGGAAAGAAAGAAAGAAAGTCAGAGAAAGCTAAATACAAGGCAGGCAGAGAATTTAGCCGAGAAGCAGAGCAGAGAAGCCGGAAGCAGCCTTTAGGGACCTGGCAATGTAGTCTGAGAAGTGAGCCTTAGCTGTCCCATATGGTAGCCACCTGCCACACGTAGCTATTGAGCACGTGAAATGTGGTTAGCTTGAATAGGCATGTACTGTATGTGTCAAATACAAGCTGGATTTCAAAGATTTAGTATGTACAAAGAATGTAAGATATCTCATTAATGTTTAATTACATGTTAAAATGATAGCATTTTGAAAATATTGGTTTAAATAAAAGATAACACAATACACCTGTTTCTTTTTTCTATTAATGTGGCTACTAGAAATTTAAAATTTAAATTTAAAATTATATATGTGGTTTGCATTTTTCTCAGTGCTGACGTAATAGCAACAAAAGATCTCAGTATCATTTAAGATAAAAGAGCATCATCAGATAATACAGCACAGATTGTAACAACAGGAAGTACTGGGGAGACTCAGAGAATGCCATAAATGACCTTGGGATTCTGTCCTTTGGTCAAACCTTTGCTTTTTCTCTGCTGATATTTTAAGCCTGTTCATTTGAAATGTTACAGAGAGAATTTGTATTAGAGTGAGTCACCTTGATTTCATAACGCCATAAGGAGAGAATGGCTCACATTCGTGCTTCTTCAAGGTTTTCCAAACACTTGTACATTTATTATCTCATTTCATTTTCCTAACAACCTGAGAGGAATGGAGAGCATATCACCCCCATTTTACTGGTGAGGCTCAAAGAGTCCACGTGATGTGAAGAACATTGGAATTAAGGATGCCAGAGAACAGTGACTCAGAGTGACCTAATCAGTATGAGCTCCTGGAAAGAACACTGGACTTGGAGTCAGGAGATCCAATACTTCCCAGATGGATGACTTTGAACAGGTTTGTTTGTTTGTTTGTTTTAAGAGACAGGGTCCCACTCTGTTTCCCAGGCTGGAGTGCAATGGCATGATCATAGTTCACTGCAGCCTCAAATATCTAGGTTCAAGCGATCTTCTCACCTCAGCCTCCCAAGTAGCTGGGACTACAGGCATGTGCCACCACACCTGGCTGATTTTTTTTAATTTTTTGTAGAAATGAGGTATCATTATGTTGCCCAGGCTGGTCTTGAACTCCTGGCCTCAAGTGATCCTTCTGATTTGATGTCCCAAAGTGCTGGGATTACAGGCATGAGCCACCATGCCTGACCTGAACAGGAATTTTTGTCTGTACATTTGAGTCTTATTTACTCAACTTTAAAATGGGATAGAATATCTATCTCCAAGGTATCTCCAAGGATTGAGGTAAGTACTAATTGAGATAATCCATGTAAACACTTAATGCAGTATCTAAATCCTAGGAAACACTTGATAGTTTAACTGTTATTAGTAGTATGAAATTATATATTTTTTTTTTAATTATTTTTTTTTATTTTGGCAAATTATGGGGTGAAATTATATTTTAATATTGTTCAAATCAAGGTACAGCCTTGATTTGAGGTAAATACCTAGGTACAGCAAAGTTCTAGTACTATTATTTAGTATTCCAGCCCAAGAGTTGATCCTTCTAAATGCATTCTAAAACACTGCTATGTATATCCCTTTAGTTGATAATAGAAGTTCCTTTTAGAATTACTTTGCAGGCATGAAGAATTATAAATGAATATGTCTCATTTTCTAAATAAGAAAATGGCAGCTGTTAAGATAAATTATCTAATACTTGGAATTAAGGCAAAAAGGTGGTGGTATGTCCTTTCAATGATATATGGGAGTGGAGGCTACTGCAGGATTATGTAGGGTGATATGCCATTGTCCCTCAGTATCTGTGGGGGATTGGTTCCAGGACCCCCCTCAGATACCAAAATCTACAGATGCTCAAGTCTCTTATATAAAATGGCATAGTATTTGCATTTGACCTACACACATCCTCCTGTATACTTTAAATCATCTCTAGATTACTTATAATACCTAATACAGTATAAATGCTATATAAGTAGTTGTTATACTGTGTTGTATAGGGGATAATGACAAGGAAAAATTCAATTAAAAAAAGCATTTTTTATCTACAGTTGGTTGAATCGCAGATGTGGAACCCATAGATACACAGGGCTGACGGTACTTCAACTTGCTGTTAAAAGTCCCAAACTTAGTGATGGTGCATGTTAAATTGCAGACTTCTTTTTTCTGGCAGAAATAAAAATAATCTCTGTCTAGTGGAAGATGTACCCCCAAACATGATAGTTTAACCAGTTTTGTATTTCACACAGTAATCGTATTCTCCTATGAATAAATATCCTAGCTTCAAAAATGCTCTTTGAACTCGGTATGGCATGGCATCTTGCTGGTTATTATTTATGTTTAATGAGTGGAATAAAATTTTTGACATGTATTTATTTTATGTTTGCCTGAGTTAAGACTGTACTTTTTGAACATTTTCCTTTAACAGAGCACAGAGAGATAAAATGGTTTGGCTGATCAGGTGGCATGGTGAGAAGAACAAGGGTTTTGAGTCAGCTGAGCCTTTGAACTCAGGTACTCAGGTGCTTAGTAGGCATTGATTCAGTTAAGTTACATTGGTTTTGTGTGTGTGTGTGTGTGTTTTCTGAGATAGAGTCTTGCTCTGTCACCTGGACTAGAGTTCTGTGGCATCTGCCTAGCTCACAGCCACCTGAAAGTCCTGGACTCAAGCAACTCTCCTGCCTCAGCCTCACGAATAAATGGGATTATAGGTGCATACCACCATGCCCGGCTAATTTTTCTATTTTTAGTAGAGACGGGGTCTTGCTCTTGCTCAGGCTAGTCTAGAACTCCTGAGCTCAAGTGATCCTCCTGCCTCGGCCTCCCAGAGTGCTAGGATTACAAATGTGAGCCACCATGTCTGGCCCAGTAGGCATTAATTCTGGATAAATCACGTAGACTCTCCAAATTTGACATTACTAATTCACAGAAGGAAAATATTAAAAAATATTGTCTATCCTGTAGTGTTGTTGTAAGGCCTAAACAGCTACAATGTTAGGTTACATAGTACTTAGTGTTTGATAAGTGGTATTATTATAATTATCCTTCTCCTCTTCATTATTATTACTATTAATAATTATTGATGGCAGAGGCCTAGAAATCAGATTTATTTTTTGTTTGTTTCTTTAGAGATAAGGTTTCACCGTGTTGCCCAGACTGGCTTCACATTCCTGGGCTCAAGCAATCCTCCCACCTCAGCCTCCAGAGTAGCTGGGACTACAATTTCTTGACTTCCAACCCATTATTCTTTTTACCTTCACAAAGAGACCTTGTATGGTTGCCAATTATGCAATGATGCTATAATGAGAGACAAACTTTTAAGGGACTCTCAGTTTTTGCTTTCATCCAAGTAACATTATATAAGCTTATAGATTTCTAATTAGTGCCTCCATGACAAAGGAACATACATGATTACACAATATAAGGTCATAATTTAATAACTGCCATTCCTGTCCACTAGGTGGGATGTTCATCAGCTATTAGTTCAATGTAGAGTGAGGTCACACTTTATGCAAATTGGAATTATGTGAGTTTTAAATAGTACATTGTAACTAATATGCCTATTTGAAATAATGCAAGTGCTCACGAAATTGAAAAATACTCATCAAGAATTTCATAATTTTGAAGCAGTCAGGATTAGGGAATTGTAAATGTGGCCACATGTTTATTTCGAAAAGAAAAAATCACCACTACCCTTTGTCCAAATCTTCAGGGATACAGCCTTTGTACCACCCTAAGTACCTATTCCATTCTTAGCTTTGTATCCAGTTTACCATTATGTGTTCACTCCTCAGCCTACATGACCAGAAAAATGGTTTCCCAATTTTGCCCATTCAGAACAAAGCTTCAGGGCTCCTCACTTTATGGGCCCTTCCAAGGCCCTAAAAGGGGCCCTAGCAAGAGGGAATTTTACTGGAATTAGTTAATGAGGAATCTGGCTCCAGGCCAAAAGGTTATGTGTGATTTTTCAGGCTCCACCACAGGCAAAGACAAAGGCTTTACCTGGCAGGCCTCACAGGGGAAAGCTGCCTTCCCCACCAGACCTGGGACATAGTCAATGAACCGAAGTCACTAAAGGGAGTTGTAGTCAAGGTCTCTGGCTGGGCATGTTTATGAATAGCTGCTTTCCTTGCCCAGGTGCCTCCATTCGGAGATCTCTAAGCAGAGTGAGAGCTTCCTCAGGTGCCTCTGCAGAGACGTCCTTATGGGAGGAGAGGAGGAACTTTGAAGACACTGTTTCCCCCACTCTGGCTCAGAATGAGTACTTTTCCACCTCAAGCCTTTCATCTTCTCTTCTCCCCAGGCTCTAGGTTCATAAAACTGAGGGAGCCTTTTGTGGGGGGGGGGTTCCCTCAGCAAGCCAATGCTAATCCACCAGCCCCTGGACTGGTACTGTTCTATCACAGTAAATGATGAAAGGTTTGACTTTGACTTTCATTTTGGCTTGTTGTCATAACAGGCTCTTCGGACACCTGGCGACTCAGCTAGCTGGAACTAAGTTCAGCCCTTGACGGTTAGGACTGCTGCCTCTTCCCACTGACTTTCCTCTGGCACAGGTCCCCAGTTCAAAGTTTTGGAATGATCACTGGCATTTGGCCAAAGGATAAGTTGAGTTGGGGATACACTGACTTTGGGTTTAATGGGAGGGAGATATATATGCAGTCTGTAGTCACATTCATGGATAGTGATTGTTGGAATGGTTTCCAGGAATACTCCTACCAGTCACTGTGTGGGTTCACATGCACCCTACACATAGGTGCAGGGCCAGAGATCACATTACGATATGAATAGGACCTATTGCTTGAGACCAGAAATTTGCAGGTAGTAAAGAAGAAAGGTTGAAATGAACTGTGGTAGATCCACTGCAAGAATGTCTCCAATTCTTCCCCCTTCCCTGCAACCATGCCATTTGTAATGTGATTTTTTAACTCTACTCATGAAAAGGTGGGTTCTATTTCCCCACATCCTGGATCTGGGCTGGTTTTGTGACTTGCATACTATGGAAGTGATGGAGTACCTTCAAGTCCCAGCCTTGGGCAGCCTCTTTCACAGGTGACCACTGCATGAAAAAAGATGAATGACAAGAGATATGTGACCCAGGCACTCCTGTCATCCCAGGCCATAGCCAGCTAATGATCAGCCATGTGATTGAGGCACTTCTAGACCAAAAGGGCCTCTGCCAATTGCAGGTGTACAGAAAGCCCAGTGGATAATCCTAGCACTCTGGAAGGCCGAGGCAGGAGGATCACTCAAGGTCAGGAGTTTGAAACTAGCCTGAGCAAGAGCAAGAGCACGTTTCTACTAAAAATAGTAAGAAATTAGCTGGACAACTAAAAAAATATATTAAAAAAATTAGCTGGGCATGGTGATGCATGCCTGTAGTCACAGCTACTCAGGATGCTGAAGCAGAAGGATTGCTTGAGCCCAGGAGTTTGAGGTTGCTGTGAGCTAGGCTGACACCACGGCACTCTAGCCTGAGCAACAGAGCCAGACTCTGTCTCAAAAAAAAAAAAAAAAAGAAAAAGAAAAAGAAAAAAGAAAGCCCAGTGGAGATCTGTCAAGTGCTGCCCTGACCTGAAAAGGCCAGCCCATGCACAGATGAGCTAAATAAATGGTTGTTGTTTAAAGACACTAACTTTGGGAGATAGTTTGCTATACAGCAATAACTGATAAATGTATAGAGTGATATTATAGAAACAAGTCTGTAAAGAATTCTTCTAAATATTACAATTCTCATTTTTTAAAAATCTGGAAGTTTTCCCAAATGTGACCACAAGCCAAAAAAAAAAAAAAAAAAAAATGCACATGACATTATTATGGGCTGAATTGTATCCCCACAAAATTCATATGTTGAAGTCCTCACCCTCAGTACCTCAAAATGTGACTGTATGTAGAGATAAGGCCTTTAAAGAGGTGACTGAATTAAAATGAGGCCCTTAGGGTGGGCACTTATCCAATATAATTGGCATCCTTATAGGAAGAGGAAATTTGGACACATGAAGAGACATCAGGGTGAGTACACAAAGACCATGTGAGGACACAGTGAGAGGCAGCCATCTGCAAGCCAGGGAAGGAAGACACAGAATGAAATCAAAACTGCTGACACCTTGATCTTGGATTTCTGGGCTTCAGAACTGTGAGAAAATAAACCTCTGTTGTTTAAGCCACCCAGTCTGTGGTATTTTGTTATGGCCACCCTGGCAAACTAATTCATTATTAATAATGAGTTGTGAAGCTGAAAGTAACTTCTAATAATAAGAAATACATTTTGATCAATCAAGCTATCAATAAAGTCAAGTTTCAATCAATTTCTGTAGAAAATGTTACAAAACCATTTTCATAAGAGAGTGTATCAAAGAATGTGTGGCCCTCCAATGTGAGGGGGGGAAGTATTATATAGGTATGTCAGCCAGTTAATTCATAAAAATATATGATTTTTCTAGGTTTTGTGATATTTGTTAGCTTACGTTTTGACTTGCTGTGATTTCTCATTCTACATAAATGTTAGCTTTCATACCTAATTTGCTATTTGTAAATCTTCTGGACGTACAGATTTTAGAGAGGGTTCCCAAATTGTGGAAGTTCCAGATCCCACAAAATCTGCATCCGGTCCTTACGCCACCCAATTTGGCCCCACAGAAACCTTAGGCTGATATTGAGCTGCGGGACAGAGCTTACCTCAGCCTACCCTACAGTGAAAGACTGATTATAACTTTCCTTAAAAAGATAGTCTTGTTAGAATCCTGGGTTTCAGCACCAAAGATGTCAGGGTGGGAATCTGCCCTTGGTTCTTGGTGTGCTCTTGGACGAAGAATGACCAGGCACACCCACGTGTCAAGTTCACACAATTATCCCAGTCCTCTGACTCCTTTTTTGGAAAAATCACCAGCAAGTCCTATACGATGGAGTAACCTCAGGCAGGGAGCAGTTTCACAAGTGCAGCTCTTTATTCTAGAATAAAACGGGTCTGTCTCTGTGAGTGGTGAGAGACAGACCAACTCATTGACCCACTCACTCCTCCCTGACTTCTCGGATTGTTTCTTTTTATTAGCCCACTCTGGAGGCGGACTCTTGGCAGGTGTAGGATGTTATCAGATGCTCAACAGGTGTCCTCAAAATTCCATCTGCTAGAGGAGCCCCCTCTAAAAGAGTCCACCTGGGGGGAGGTGAACCACAATGTAGTTCAAGCTAATGGCATATTAATTACCCTTAGGTTACTCTAGGCCACTCTCTAAACCTCATTAAGCTGGGGCTGGGGAATTCTGAGGTTGATAAAGCAGTTCTTCTTTCCCCAGGTGTAGCAGTTCATCAGGATGGGGTTAGGGTGGGGCAGCACCCAAATGGAGTGCCTGCCCTTATCCTTTTCTTTATTTTTAATTACAGCATATTATGGGGGTACAAATGTTAAGGTTACGTATATTGCCCCTGCCCGCCCTTATCCTTCTTCCCAAGTGAAGCAATTTCCCAAAACAGCACCAAAACTGGGAATTCTTGTCCAGGAAAGAGCCGGAGATCCTGACTCCCTAACAGTCTGACTTGAGACAGATGAGATTTGTTCTCTGTGATTCACAGGACACAGAAATGATCAATGAGTAGAAATGATAGGTAACTAGATTGTTTAAAAACTACTGTAAGAAAGCCTTTACCATCTTAAAATCCTTTTCATTCAACTATGCTACAGGAAAGACTGACCTTTCTTTCTAGTCTTTTTTTTTCTTTTTTTTGAGACAGTGT
This sequence comes from Microcebus murinus, assembly GCF_040939455.1. NCBI lineage: Eukaryota > Metazoa > Chordata > Mammalia > Primates > Cheirogaleidae > Microcebus > Microcebus murinus. The sequence goes on from NC_134111.1 coordinate 55,815,801, forward strand.
CTCACTGTTGCCCAGGCTAGAGTGCCGTGGCATCAGCCTTGCTCACAGCAACCTCAAACTCCTGGGCTCAAGCGATCCTTCTGCCTCAGCCTCCCGAGTAGCTGGGACTACAGGCATGCGCCACTATGCCTAGCTAATTTTTTTTCTATATATTTTTAGTTGTACAGCTCATTTCTTTCTATTTTTAGTAGAGATGGGGTCTTACTCTTGCTCAGGCTGGTCTCAAACTCCTGACCTCAAGTGATCCTCCCGCCTTGCCTCCCAGAGTGCTAGGATTACAGGTGTGAGCCACCGTGCCTGGCAAGTGTTTCTATATAGATAATATTACAAAACTGTGATCATCCAACCAGTTGTCTTGTGGGGAGTGGGCTCAGTGGCCAGCGAGTGCAGTGGAGCAGGCTTCCGGGAGTTGAAAGAAGAGATGGGCGGCAGCGGGTGAGACATATTCTTTATTGTCAGGGGGATGTAGCACGGTGAAAGCCTGGCCAAGAACATGGCGAGCACTTACATGTGGCTCAGAACAATAGTGGCAGTGCGCCTTGGGAAAGCATGATCACATGGGTTCATAGGAGATAACACCTTGGTCACATAATCGTGCTGATTTATGCCTCCCTGGAAGGCCAGCAGAAGACATGCTGGCAGTCATTTTAATTTGGCCTAGGAAACCTATTGCCTACATAACTGGATTTCCCTGACATGTCTCTTTGAGGGTTCAAGCAGTGTTTGGGAGATTTGTTGGGGTGTAGTAAAGTGGAACGTAAACATCAGATGTGGATTGAACCTGATATCCTTTAAGTTTATAATTAAGAGTGCTGGCTCAGACATAAAACACCAGCCTGGCCACTTGCTGTTATGTATAATTGTATTTAATCTTCATTCCATCAAAGTTAGATACTAGATATTATTGTTACTCTCATTTTAAGTGGAGTGATTGGTTTATTTATATTTAATATAAGTGTTGCTTAAGTTGGATTTACCTCTACAATTTTATTATTTGCTTTCTATTTGTTCCATTTTGGTTTTTGACCTTCTGTTCCTTTCCTTCTTTTGGGCTAGTTGCACATCTGGCCAAATACTAAGCTGGGACTGGTTATGGTCTACGTCTTGTTTTATAGTGCCCTATTGGGACCTCACTAGTGGCTAAGATGTCACCATGGAACTACTTTGATTAGACAGTTGGGAGTCACATGACCTGAGTCTTAACTACACACATCGGTTATTCTAGGTCAATTTCCAGACTCTATGTTACCTGTGCTGCTTGGCCTTTGCATTCTTTTGCAGCTGGCATGCTAAGTTCTGGTTGGCAGATTCATAGGGTATTCCCTCCTCCCCCCAGGTATGGAGAATCAGGGTTGGGCAGGACCAAGATGGGGACAACAGCATCCACTTTCATCCCTAGGAGACCCTGAATCCCTAACTATCTATCTAACACCGTGGTCCTCAAATTTGGCTCAAAATAAACTTCTTTCAACTATTTTGCAGAGTTTGGTTTCTTTTCCATTGACAGAACAAAATATTAAATCCTTAGCCTGCTTTCTTTTGCCATTAAAACTTACCTTTCTTAATTAGAACTATAAGACAAAATAAATAAAATAATCCAAGCAATCAGGCATAGATGCTATTGATTTCTGAATTTCAAATCAGTAAATACTGTGCAGTAACACACCCATCTGGCCGTAAAGGAGATTGCACTAGAATGAAGGCATAAGCTCACAAACAGGAATACAAACATTTGTAATAGAACCCAACACTGCTGTTAGAGTGGAAAGCTTAGTAGGTGCTCATGGCTCAGGTGGAGAAATATTTCTCACAGAGAGATTAAGATATAAAAAGTTAAAAGTTTATTTTATCCTTTAGTAGGACAGAGAGAATGTGTGTGTGTGTGAGAGAGAGAGAGGGAAGGGCAGAAAGAGGGCAGGGAGATGGCATGGCATCCCAAAGAAAGAGAAGGGAGTGCAGCAGCAAGGCCAAGTGGCTTTGGGCTTTCCTTTTTTTTTTTTTTTTGAGACAGAGTCTCACTCTGTTGCCTGGGCTAGAGTGCCATGGCGTCAGCCTAGCTCATAGTAACCTCAAACTCCTGGGCTCAGGTGATCCTTCTGCTTCAGCCTCCCGAGTAGCTGGGACTACAAGCATGCGCCACCATGGCTGGCTAATTTTTCTATATATTTTTAGTTGGCCAATTAATTTCTTTCTATTTTTAGTAGACATGGGGTCTCGCTCTTGCTCAGGTTGGTTTGGAACTCCTAACCTTCAGCGATCCTCCCACCTCGGTCTCCCAGAGTGCTAGAATTACAGGCGTGAGCCACCGTGCCTGGCCCGAAACCCAGCTCTTGAAACTCAGAGGTTCTGAGTCCCTGGTCTTCATGATCTTTTCAGGCTGATCATTGCTGCTACATTTGTTCATTTGCAATCAAAATCAGGCAAGAAAGTACCAAGAGGTACCCAAGTGGATTGCCTGGGTACCAACACATTCCTCCTTGCTCCTAGTGTGTAACAGCAGCACTACTTCCTCTTACGATCAGATCAATTATCCCTGCAAAGAGGGTGGCTCATCTCTTTTCCTGCTACTTTCTTGGTACAAGGAGCCTAGTACTCAGCTAGCAGATGTAGCTTATGGTTCAATAATACCCATGAGACTCTTCTTAAACTATAAGCTACATTTGCTTGTGGAAGTGTTTCACCTTTGGGAAGCAAGACCTCTAAGCCACAGAGCCCAGTGTTGTGGAAATTGTCACTTGCTAGGATCATTGTAAGTCAATGTGCCACTAAGTGACTGATTGGCCTCCTTGAGGAATGTGAACTCAGCATTGGTCTCTGCTGCTAGCAGGTTGAACATTCAGTAGTGGATGTGACTAGATCAGCCTCAGTATGTGCAAGCCCATCCTGCTAGGTCTATCCACAGACTCCAGTCCTGCCACAGTGGTGATTCTAGTGCCAGGTGCTATATGCCATTAACTGGGCAAGTCATGTAATCAATTTGGTTGTTCAGGGCCTTTTCCATCAAGGGTACTTTATGCTATGGGTCAAATGCAATACTCCTTGTGCTTTGTGCCCACTCTCATGTGCCCATCCACATACCTTTATCCCAAATCTTTCATCCCTAGTCTTCCAGTCTGTCTCTTTCCAGGCCCCTAACCCAACGACCAAGCCAATTGCCACTGCTTGTGTGTATTCTACCCTTGGGCCACAGTCTACACAACTGGATGACACAGTGTACTGCCCAAAGCTCTGCCCTTTGGGAAGATTTCCCTTCACTGTTGCCTTTAAGGCCACCCCTGAGTGCGGCTATAGTATAGCCATCATCTATTTTCAGTTTGCCCCCATATGCCCATCCATGAGTCAAACTCATGCATTTTTCTCTTCCATCAACTGGTCATGTGGGATCAGTGATAATTGATGTGAGCTAAGGGAGAGGCACTGGTGCAACACTGGTAGATGACATGGGGGCCTGGGGTACCCACCAATGTAGCATGCTGTGCCCTCTTGCTGTGTTTGTGTTAGATACTAAATGTACAGAATCCAGCTCATGATGGATGGTCTTAGCTGCAAGGCCACCTGGCATCCCTTCATCAGATGCTACATCTCTAGAAGGGCCCAGTGGCACATCAGGAGCTATTTGTTGAAAGGTGTTCACTTCTCTGCTACAGATGGTATGGCCTTGATCCAGAATCCCGAGTATGCACTGTGACTTTCCCACTGTGACTTGTCATACACTCCACACAGCATCTTTCCCTATCCATCTAATACAAGACGATCTCCTGGGTTGTATGGCACAAGTGGTAAAACTGCAGGCTGGACCTGCTGCAGAGCCCTTTCCTGCCCTGGGCCCCACTCGAAATTGGCAGCCTTTTACGTCATCCAGTATATGGGTCAGAGCAAGTATTCCCTGGAATGGAATATGCTGCCTCTAGAACTCAAAGAAACCTATCATCTTTTATGCATTCTTCTTTGTGGTGAGAGATACAAAATGCAATAATTTCTTGTTTACTTTGAGAAGGCATCCCCCCGACTATTGGACCCGCCAGGAAGCTACCACTGGAAATCCCTTGAACCTTTGTAGGGTTTATCTCTCACCCTTTGAGCATGTGTGCAAATAGTGACATTTCAGGTCTGTGGATAACAGTGTTGACTCAAATCCTGTGTCCAACAGATATCAAAATGTTGAGCATTCTCCTTTCATCATTGTGTGGTTACCTGAGTAATAATGGCTATAGGTCCCTCTGGAGAAGGACTAAGGACTCATCATTGTGCCCATTTGTGGCACGGCATGATCCTTCCTCCTGGGGACCTTGACTCCCTCTTAATGGGTCTGAGCCCTTCTGGTTCAGGTCTGAAAATTGGGCAAGGAATAATGATATTTTTATTGGGGTGATTGCCGTTGGCCTCCTGATAATCCATCTTGATTTAAATTGTACAGATTGAGCAATATCCTTGCTGTCGATTTTGCCATGTTTTATTGACCATCTCCATATTTTTCTGGCTGGCATGCTGGACTTTCCACTTACTGTAATTGTATTCACCTGGCTTCTGACAGCTACCAATAACATGTGTCCTCTGTTTTTCTGAGGTCCTATCATGTCTATGGCTATCAGTGGGTTCAGGTCTGTAATAGCATCTTTTACCCTTATTCCTGGCCTACAAAGGAGAAGCACCACTGAACGAACTGCTTAGTGATTTCTGGGGCCACTTTCACTAAACATTCCTTATAGCTTTGGTAAATGGAATTTCTTCTGGATCCTCACAAAGAATGCAGTAATTTGGTGGGTTTTCCAGCTTTACATAGCATAGTCACTCTAGCATGCCCACTTCTCCATGGCAATTCTGGAATTTCTCTCTCGATTTGTATGGGCTTTTTCCATGCTTGTAGGAGCCATCCTAACATGTTTGCAACACCACCGCAATCCTTGCCAGAGTGTTAAATCCAATATCCTGGGAGTGTGCTCCCACACTGATAAACTCTACTTGGCTCTCACCCCACTGTGAAGCACCGTCAATATTCAGTCCTTTGCACATTCTCCCAGATGTGCTGGTGTGTATCAGCTAGGTACTACAGCTTTTTGAGGGTTTATTACCTTTTTACCTTATCAGATCTACTTGTCTCTGATTGGGTTGTGACTTAACTCTTCTCATTAGCTTAGTTGCCAAGAGAGGAAGTGGTGGCAGATTTGGAGGAATGCATATGTTGTCCTGAGGAGAGATCTCTTCACTGTCTTCAAGCAGAGAGGGCACACCAGCCTTTATTAGAGAAGGATGGGACACTTCAGTAGTCTTAAAGCATTCAGAAAACCTGAGGATTCAAGATTTTCAGGTGGATCAGCCCAGATGGTCCCATGCCATGTATTGGGGTTCCATTTTTTCCCAACCAAGGCCCTGACCATGGCATAACAGATCTGCCTAGGTTAGGTTTTAACTTCTTTGGATTTTTGCTATTCTCATAATTAAGTGCTGGTCCTGAGCTTTCTGTCCCCACTGGCTTCAGATGATGACAGTCTCATTGTAAGCTACTGGGGAGGCCTTCTGGCTTTCACCCTTAGTTTTTAATTACCAACTGATCACTCCCATTCTTTTATCTTTATCCAAGGCATCGGTGGAGCTTAGGATCAATTCTACCGTCCTTACCGCTTCCCTCCATTTCTTAATAGCCTGACATACAGTGGCATTCATTCCCTTCCACTGGCATGCCATCCCAGTTCACTGCTGGTTAACGGTATGCTAAGGGTTCTCTGTGCTCCACCTACCACCAGTGTGGGGGGTCTCATCCTGTGAAACCACATGGCAGCAGGAGAATCAGCTCCAAAATCCCAGTGAAGTACCCACTTTCTTGTACCACTTCTGGTACCAAGTATGACAGATTGGACTCCCTGGGAAACAGATGAGATTAGTGAGTAGATTTATCAGGGATTGCCAGCCGAGGAAGGAAAGCAAGCTCCAGTGGGCTGAGAGAGAACATGGGCTATGATGCAATCTCAAAGGTGTTCTCAGCTGACCCTATGGGGAACTCTGAAGCTGGGATGGACTTTCAGATTGCCCTAATATGGGGTGAAGGAACAAGCATTTGAATGCAGGCTGCCACAGGAAGTAAATGTGACCTCGGGTAAGGTGGCTATCTTCAGTTAAGGCAATCCTGAAAAGATTTGACAACTGAGGGCCATCTGCCAGCAGACTCCCAGAGCGAAGAAACTAAGTCCTCCAGCACTGATGGGGAGTCTGAGTGGCACATCATAGCACTCCCTGAGAGCAGGGCAGTAGCTCTTCATTAAAGATAGAGGGGCAACATTGCATTCCAAAAGGCCACTACAATGCTGGGCACAGTAGTGCTCAATAATTCATTATATTAGTATGTTCATCATATCGTGTTGTTGCTATCTTCATCTTTTTAATTCCCGTATCGCTTACTGGCTGCGTATCATGTGCTAGAACCATTGCCATAACTATCACTATGGCATAGTTGACTGCTCAGCCTATTTGGGAAACTAACCTACCTTTAATACTTACGACCAATTAGATGGGTTAAGAACCTTAACAGAAGGGTGAACAAAATAGTGTTAAAGAATATACCTGATGGTCCTAGAAGAATCCCTAACTCCCTAGAAAATCTGGACAGTCTGACAGGTGATATAGGAACAGCATCTTTAAGAATGCACATTGTCACCAGAGCCAGAAGCAGGGAAAGCAGATGCTTGTCTTCTGGGCACCTTATCCTCAGATCTCCTTTTTATCACAATACATTTGGATTGTTCACAATCAAGTGATATCCTTCCCACACTTGAACCTCATCCTCTTCTTCCATTGCCTTATGAAACCTTCCCCTAATTTACCCATGTTGAAGTCAGCATTTCACTATGCAGAAGAGTCTAATGTCATCCCTAGAGTGAGTTCACTGTGCCCTTCCTATATTCCAGAGCATTCACAAATACCCAAGATTAGTCCAATCTTAATAAGCCACAAGATCCTGTCATGCCTGTTTCTAGTCTTTAAGTTAACTCTTCAACTTCATCAAAAAAAGCACCTACATTTCCATGATCAATATACATACAACGTAGAACTATGTTAAGTGCTCTTTAGAATTTTAAATAAGTAACATGTACTGGTTTTCCTTTATTATTTTATTCCCAAAGGATTCCAGTAAGGTATTTCTTTTCAGACAGAAAAATACTTGTTACATACGTCCTTCTGAATTAATGCTTGAGATTGGCAAAACCTACCTTCATCAATCATAGCTTGCTTTTTCTACGAGGCTTTCCTTCAGCTCTGAACATAGGGTGGAGAGAATTTCATCTAACCCATAAAGCTAGCACTAGCTAGCAGTGACAGATGAAGACTTGAGGTGTCACAAGACATATGGAAACATCAAAGGTAAAATTAAAATTTGTCTGTGAGACTTAATATCTTTGAGTTACTCATTGCTTTATTTGGATCATTCTTTTAACTGAGTGAACTGGAATGGTGGTTTTTTGGTAATTCTACTTTTGTCTTTCTATTTTTTGAGTCTTACTGTTGCCCCAGCTGGAGTGCAGTGGAATGATCACAGTTCACTGCAACCTCAAACTCCTGGGCTCAAGTGATCCTCCTACCTCAGCCTACTGAGTAGCTGGGACTATAAGTGTGCACCACAATGCCTGGCTAATTTTTCTATTTCTTGTAGAGATGGGGTTTTGCTCTTGCTCAGGCTGGTCTCCAACTCTTGGCGTCAAGTGATCCTCCTGCCTCGGCCTCCCAGAATGCTAGGATTATGCCTGGCCTGTTTGTTGGTAATTCTACTGATGCTTTTTCAAATACTAATTCATCTATGAATGCTTATGTCAAAGAAAAATACAAGGTTATATATGCTTAGAGAAACAAGGAGGTGATTCATCACATCTATACTAGTAAATTTTGCTTAGGCTTTTTTTTTTTTTTTTTAGCTTTTGACTTTCAGAAGTAAACTAGAGACATATAAGTAACAGAATATTCACATTAAAATGTTATTCACAAGAATGGCTAAAAAGAATGGCCACAGTCAAGTTGGTAGCTCTTTAATAAAATTAGCAGGACTCCATTATAACAGCTCTTTATTATCTGGATTCAAATACACGGCAGACCAATCATGTTTCCTGAAATTCAACAATCGCATTTCAAATCCTGTTAGTGCTATCCCTCAATACTCTAATTCCAAAAGGCTTTCTTTAAATTCCCTTTACAAAGCCTTGCGCAAAAAAGAGTTTAAGCACCAGTAAGAAAGACTGTTGCTAGCAGTTTTATTTCATCATCATCATCATCATCATCAACAAACATGCAGTTTCTTCCTGCGCTGTGCATGGCACTGTAAAATGCTACACTCTGCCTTGTGGTACAAAGTTTATAAATACAATATACCAATACAAAGTTGAAGCCATTAAAAAGAGCTTAATAACAACTACTAGGAGAGATAATTAAATCTGTAGTGTTGATGGAATCTACGAAGAGATTTAGAAACAACACATAAACCAAACATTATGGTAAATATTTTACTTGGGAAGGGGTGAGAGGGGAACTTTTTACGTGCTACTGAAGGGTTTTCAAAGGTGTTCCAAGTTTACTTTCTTTCTGCTATTATCTTTAAATACTGCAAAGCATTGTGAGCTGCATCACTTTGTGCATTGCTACAGGAGATACCCGAGCCGTGGCAGACTGTGATGGGACTGGTTGACAATTCAGCAAGACATTGATACTGTCCGTTGGCGCTCAGTTCTTCTGTAATGACATATTCAAACATGATGATTAATGCCAAGTGTGTATAAAGCAGATCCTTTGTAAAAAAACAGTTTTTATTACTGTCTTTCTCTTCAGGCATCCATGGTATACTACTCCACTAACTTATCATCTTTGTCATGTTTGTATGAACAAAAAACCCAAAACAACTGCTCCGCTATAGCAGTAGTTATCAAACATACTGTGCTTCACAATCACTTGTTGGAACTTTAAAGAAATAGTGATATTTAGGCTTCACTCCAGTCCACCCAATCAGAAATGCATTCATATTCTTAGATGATAAGTCTGTGCAGAGTCTAGTTCTCTCTGTATATTATAAATGGGTTATGGTATTTTAAAAACAATACCTAATCCAGGAAACAAATGTTCTTCTCAATTGATTAATCACTCTTACTAAAGATGGTTGAAATGAGGCAAAGAGAAGTAGAAACAAGTGGGGTATGTTTTATTTAAAGTGGTCATGATTAAATGTTATTTTAGCTAGTTGATTTAGTGGAAAATATGCAGATAGAACTGGATTATTCAATGAATGAAGAGGCTTTCTAGTTCTAGCATTTAGGTTCTTTTTAAAAATTGAGGTACAAGGCCGGGCGCGGTGGCTCACGCCTGTAATCCTAGCTCTCTGGGAGGCCGAGGCGGGCGGATTGCTCGAGGTCAGGAGTTCGAAACCAGCCTGAGCAAGAGCGAGACCCTGTCTCTACTATAAATAGAAAGAAATTAATTGGCCAACTAATATATATAAAAAATTAGCCGGGCATGGTGGCGAATGCCTGTAGTCCCAGCTACTTGGGAGGCTGAGGCAGAAGGATTGCTTGAGCCAGGAGTTTGAGGTTGCTGTGAGCTAGGCTGACGCCACGGCACTCACTCTAGCCTGGGCAACAAAGCGAGACTCTGTCTCAAAAAAAAAAAAAAAAAAAAAAAAAAAACAAACAAAAAAAAAAAAAAATTGAGGTACAATTAACATATCATAAAATTAACCATTTTAAAGTGAACAATTCAGTGGCATTTCGTGTTCAAAATATTGTGTAGCCACCACATCTAGCCCCTAAACATTTTTATCATCCAAAGAGGAAACACAATGGCCATTAAGCAGCTAATCCCCATTCTCTCCTCTCCCAGCCCCTGGCAACCACCAATCTGTATTCTGTATCTATGGATTTAACTATTCTGGATGTTTCACATAATTGGAATCTCATAACATGCAACTTTTTATGTCTGGCTTCTTTCATTTAGCATGTTTTTGAGGGTTATCCATATTGTAGCATATATCAGAAATTCATTCCTTTTTGTGGCTGAATAATATTTAATTGTATGGATATTCCACAATTTGTTCAATCACTTATTTGTTGATGGACATCTGGGCTGTTTTTACATTTTGGCTTTTGTGAATAGTGCTGCTATGAACATGTGTGTATAGGTATTTGTTTGCATATCAGTTTTCAATTCTTTTGGGTATATATATCTGGAAGTAAAGTTGCCAGGTCATATGGTAATTCATTTGAGGAAATGAAAAACTTTTTCCACGCTGGCTGAACCATTTTACATTCCCACCAGCAATGTATAAGGTTCCAATTTCTTTATATCCCGACACTTGTTATTTCTCTTGTTTCTTGATTACAGCCACCACACTAGGTAGGAAGTGATACCTCACTGTGGTTTTGATTTGCACTTCCCTATTGACTAACGATGTTGAGCATCTTTTCACATGCTTTTTGGTCATCTGTATATCTTTTTTGGAGAATATCTAGGTTCTTCTGAAGGTTGCTATATAGAAGTTAGCCAAATTAACAGTCTAGTTTTTAGACTGCTTTCTATATCTGCAAGAACTATGTAGTTGTTAAAATTGGTAAAAAGTGTTTCAAAGGCATCATTAATTCATAATCTAAAAATTCATCTGAGGTGTCCTTTTTTCTCTAGATTCTGTATCTTCCATAGTCCTATTCACGATATGGTCCATTCAACTCTGTATTCCAAACCCTCAACAAACTGCAAACACTAATAAATATTTATTGGAAGAATGGTCTCTCATTGGTCACCTTTTCTGAACATCTGTCTGCACTAACTTTCTAGGTTCTATATCTCCTTAGTTTATTAAGACATTGCACTGGACCCATCCTTCAATCCCAAAGTAGCAGAGAATATCAGACATTTTTACAGCCCCTAAATACCCTACTTTCCCAGTTCTAGTAGCTCTGACAGGTTAGGAACCCACATCTCACTGAAGGCAGAAGAGGGATATCAAATTCCTCATGCATTATGCTGATGCTACATCAAGATCCCAAACACAAACACACACACACATGCACATAATGAACTAACTTTATAAACTGAAATAAAAGAAAATCCACACTGACTTGCTTTCCCACCTGTTCATATTTGTCTATTTAAATGATTAAAGGCAAGATGAGGGTGGCTGGGATGAGATAAAGCTATAAATTCACTTGTGTCCTTTTACTTCCAAGAATCAGCATACAGTGACAAAGTAGAGAGAAGAGGTCTGACCCTCACAAACTTGGTACTTGTGCTAAAATGTGGCTGCCTTTTCATTCACCAGGCAGGCCATGAAAGCTAGTTTAACAACCAGGGAATCTGCTGGGACTTTTCCCCTAAATCTTGCTCTACCACTCACTAGCTTTGTGATCTTCGGCAAGTTTCTCCAACTTTCTGTACTTGATTTTCTTCACCAATAAATAAGGATAATAGAACTTACTTCCAAGAGTCAGTCTGAGGATTCAGTAAGTAGACACATGCCACTTCCTTAGGATAGTATCTAGCACACAGTAAAACTCTATAAATATTATCTATTGTTTTTATCATTATAACTATATAGATGTTAGCTATTATCACTATTCACAAGAATAGGCATATCAATTACACATATTACTGTCCTGCTAATTATATATAGGTAAAATCTCTGATCAATGAAATAAATTACAATAGAAATGTTTGTGCCTCAAACACATTTTAAAAAGAAACATTTCTTGGGATAATCCAAAGAAAAAAAATCATACCTATATCCAAATATGTTATATTAAAACCTTGTTCCTTGGCAATTTCACTAAGCAGCTGGATGTAATCTGTATTTGGAATACTAAGGAGGCTTCTTTTCAGTAAGTTGATCTTTTCACCAGGAGAATTCCTCAAGGAATGCCAAGTACATCCTAAAGAATGTCCTACTACATTTGTCTGAAAAACAGAGATGAAGATTTAGACTATTAACTAGGTCTGGGCTCTAACAACAGTACCAGTATAATTAAAAGTACTTAGTAAGCACTCACATTTAATACTTTATAAAGCATGTTTAAATGGATACCATTTGGTTAACTTTCTAATTTAAACAAGACAACACAAACAAGTACACACATTTAACAGATACTATGATATTTTTTAAAAAGAGAAATACATACAATAGTATACTGAAAGTATTGAAAAATACAATTTTGCATAGTACAAAAGTTTCTTAGTCAGATTTTCTGAGACGTATATTTCAGAGCACCATAAGCAAATCTACAAATAATTAAATCTGCCTAGTAGAGCAATTTATAAATTAAAATATTAAAAATAATTTTCATATTTTTATTTTGTATTAAATACTAATCACCATAACTGACAGCTATTAATATAAGGTAGAAAACAATAAAACTGCTAAAAGGTGAAATGGGAAAGTTGGGTTTGAAAAGAACAGGTCATTCATGTGGATGGCAGGATGTCAAAAAGTTCTTATCAGACCACTATCCCAGAACCCAAATGAGTTGTTTTTCTTCTTTTTTCTTTCTCCTTTTTCTCTTTCCTTTATTCTCCTTTGTATCCTTCCCTTTTCATCAATGTTCTTAGAATGGTTTCTATTTCCATGTTGGTTTATGGTTCTCAAATTGCTTTCACATGCCATTAATAAAAACAACTACTTTCTGAAGTAAGTAGGGCAACTATCCTTAGTTTTATGTTATTAATGAGCTTGACAGAGGTAAAGGGATTTTCAAAAGATTATAGGGATGGCCATGATATAGAATTAAGTAATTTGTTAAATTAACTAAATAAAAATTTACATTCCTTGATTGGTACTTTAGAAATACTGTTTTTTTTAAAAAAATCATATTTCCTCCACATGGTAAAAAAAAGAAAAAATAGACACAATAAGAACAAATACATGATAAAGAGTACAGTCTCTCTTCCTTACTGCCCCTTCCCTGAACACCTCTGTTTTACCCCCCAGAGGTGTTAAATAGTTCTTCTATATCTTTCCATAAATGTTTTATGCATATGCAAGTACACACACACTACTCTTTTAAAGCAAAAATGACAGCTTACTCTTTTACATCTTGTTCATTTTTCTCATGTCAGCACACACATATGCACTACATTTACCTTATCAGTCTCTGACTGTGGGTTTTAAGTTGTTTCTGGCTTCTTGCTTTTACTAACAACGTTGCAATAAACACTTTCCACTTGGATGAGTTTCTCTATAGAATTATCCCTAGAAGTGGAACTGCTGAGTCAAAACATGTAATTTTGATAAATACTTTTTTTTGGGGGGGGGTGTTTGACCCCATCAAATGATAAATAATTTTAATTTTGATAAATACTTCTAAACTGATTTCTGAACCAATTTATACTACCATCAACTATCTTGGAGGGGGGTTGTTTTCTCATACCCTCACCAAAAAGCAGGTGCCAAACTCTGTAGTATCTAAAAGGTGAAAACATCTGATCTTGTATGAATTAAGTTAAACATTAAAAAAATTTTTTGTCTTTAATCATTTGCATTTCTTCTATTGGGTTGTCTTTTTCGTTGATGTTTAAGAGCTTTATATGTAGTAATGAAAACAGTTGCTTAACAGTTATGTGTTGAAAATAATTTCTTCCCAGTTTGTTTTTAGTCTCTTGATTTTATTTACAGATTTTTTTTTTTTTTTGCTGTGCAGTAGATTTTATGTTGTCAAATTTATGAATCTTTTACTTTAAGTTTCTAGGTTTTAAGTTATGCTTAAAAACATTTTTCCATGCTAAGATTTTTAAAAAGGAAAATTTCTTCTAATACAGTTTCATTTCTTGCATTCAAATCTTTGATCCATTTAAAATTTATTTTGGTGTAAAGAATAAGGTAGCAACCTAAATACATGTCATACACATATAAACACACAATATATATACATTCCCCCCAAATGTAGCCACCAGTGTTTCTACATTATTACTGAATAATCTATCCTCTCACCCACTGATACGAAATCTCACTATTGCCATATAGTATGTTCCTTTATGGGTTAACATCTACTCCTGGATTCTTTATTCTATCCTTTGTCTATTTTTGTATCAGTACCCTGTTTAACAACTGTAGTTTTACAGCCTGTTTTATTCTCCGGTAGAACAACACCACTCAATCCCCTCCTTCCTTTTCGGTTTTCTTGGCTATTCTTAAGGGTTTATTTTTCCAAACTTAAGTAAAGTTGTATCAAGGCCCAAAATGAACTCTGGTAGATTTTGAATGAGACTATGTTACCTTTTTATAAATTTACAATATTGAGTCTCCCTATTAGAAATAAAGAGAGTGTTTCACATTTATTCAATTTCTGTTATATCCCTCAGTAGAGTTTTTAAGAAGTTTTCCTCACATGATCCTGCACATTTCTTTCTTTCTTTCTTTTTTTTTTTTTTGAGACAGAGTCTCACTTTGCTGCCCAGGCTAGAGTGAGTGCCATGGTGTCAGCCTAGCTCACAGTAACCTCAAACTCCTGGGCTCAAGCAATCCTGCTGTCTCAGCCTCCTGAGTAGCTGGGACTACAGGCATGCAGCACCATGCCTGGCTAATTTTTTCTATATATATTAGTTAGCCAATTAATTTCTTTCTATTTATAGTAGAGACGGGGTCTCGCTCTTGCTCAGGCTGGTTTCGAACTCCTGACCTCGAGCAATCCGCCCGCCTCGGCCTCCCAGAGTGCTAGGATTACAAGCGTGAGCCACCGAGCCCGGCCTGCACATTTCTTCTTAAGTTTATTTTCAGACATACTATCCCCTTTCCTGCTATTAATTAATTAATTAATTAATTAGAGACACGGTCTCACCTTGTTGCCCAGGCTGGAATACAGTAGCACATTCATAGCTTACTGAAACCTCGAACTTCTGGGCTCAAGCGATCCTCCCACCTTGGCCTCCCAAAGTGTTGGAATTATAGGTGTGAGCCACCGTGCCCTTTTCTATTATGCTATTTAAAATGGAAAATTTTAATCTTAATCTAAAATTTAAATCTTCTACATTCTAGCTTTCACTATTTGTAAATAAGAAAACTATTGACTTTGTTCTAGTTACTTTTTCAGGATTGTCTATTTTTCTACAAAATGATCAATATTATCTAGCTTCATAAGTTTTGTTAATCAAAGTATCAAAGTGATATATACATATAGTAAAAAAATCAAATATAGTACCCAAGTATAACATAAAAGCAACAACCCACATGCCTTGCCCTCTCCCGACCTTTACTATCCCCTTCCCAGAAACAATAATCTTTAACTTTCTATTTTTAATTATTCTGGTTGTTCCTATTATAACTCTAAATAATATGAGAAACTATTGACTTTGTATGTTAATTTCATGATCAATTACTTTGGTTAACTTTCTTACTGTTCTAGTAGTTTTTCTCTAGGATTTTACAGGGATATAATTGTATCATTTGCAGTTAATAATCATTTTTTACCTCTTTTTTTTTCCCTTTTTTTTTGAGACAGAGTCTCACTCTGTTGTTTGGGCTAGAGTGCTGTGGCGTCAGCCTAGCTCACAGCAACCTCAAACTCCTGGGCTCAAGAAATCCTTCTGCCTCAGCCTCCTGAGTAGCTGGGACTACAGGCATGCGTCACCATGCCGGGCTAATTATATATATATATATATATATATATATATATATAGTTTTTTTTTTTTTTTAGTTGTCCAGCTAATTTCTTTCTATTTTTTTTAGTAGAGACGGGGTCTCACTTGCTCAGGCTGGTCTCAAACTCCTGAGCTCCAATGAGCCACCTGCTTCGGTCTCCTAGAGTGCTAGGATTATAGGTATGAGCCACCACGCCGGCCTTTACCTTTTTTCTTATTTCTAAGTTCTTACTGTTTTCTGTTGTCTAATTATTAAATATACTGGTGGGTACTTCTAGAACAAGGTTAAATTAAATAAAAATGGTGTTAATGGGCATCTTTCTCTTATTTCTGATATTAATGAGAATGAGTGTAATGTGTAAAATGTGACCATGATTTTAATTTTTTTGAAAGTTTTTATTAGCAATGACTACTGAGTTCTATCAAATATCTTTTTGGCATCCACTGAGAGGATTACATGTTTCTTCTCCTTTTACCCACCAATGTAGTTAATTATAGTAACCAATTTACTAACTTTGAAAGGTCATTGCATTTGTGAAATAAACCCTACTTGCCTATGGTATATTATTCTTTTAATGTTCTACTGAATATTTTACAAAGATGTTTTACCATAAAGGACATTGGTCCATAATTTTTTTCTGCTGGGATTTGCTATTGTCAGGTTTTGGTGTTTATGTTATGTTGGTTTTGGAGAATAAATTTAGAAGCTTCCCTTATGCTATATATATTGCCTGAAAGAGTTTAAATAGTATGGGAAATTATCTCTTCCACGAAGATTTAACCCATTTCTCCTGTAAACCTATGCTTTGTGATTTCTGTATTATCTTTGATCCAGATAAAAAAAAGCAAATGCAATGCTTTATGTTTTTCTATTAAAAAAGTAAAACCAAAATTATATTACTTATTTATATATAGTCTTTGATTTTTTTTCCCTACAGAATGAGCATTGTTTGGACATTGCCAGTTGTACCTTCTCATTTCCCACCTAAAAGACTACTCTCAAATGACGTACTACATGATATGTCTATCTAAAAATATCAGAACCTCAAGTTATATTTCATGTGCAGCCCAATCTCTCAAGTTCTATATCTGTTTCTCCAGCTGCCTACTCAATATATCCACTTAGATATTCCA
Source organism: Microcebus murinus (assembly GCF_040939455.1). Classification (NCBI taxonomy): domain Eukaryota; kingdom Metazoa; phylum Chordata; class Mammalia; order Primates; family Cheirogaleidae; genus Microcebus; species Microcebus murinus. The sequence continues at coordinate 55,832,523 of NC_134111.1, forward strand.
CAAACACTTCAAAATCACTACATTTAGCTCATTATCTGCTAGCTTCAAATCCTACTCATCTTCTGTGTTCCCCATATTTTTGAAGGGTACTACTATCTACTTAGTTGCCAAGCTAAAAATATTTATTTCTTCCCTTTTCTTTACTCCCCACATCCAATCAATTACCATGCCCCTTCACTGCAGCTTTCTAAATAATTTTAACTCTACCCACTTCTCTTCATTTCCACTGCTGTAGTTTAGTTTAGGTAACCATTATTTCCCACCTATTTTCTGTAACAGCACTCCAACAGATTTCTCTGATTCTAGTTTCATTCACTCACCAGAATGCAGCCAAATGAGCTCCTTTCTAATGTACAAATTACATCCTGTCCTTCCCCGACTGAAATTCTTTTTTTTTTTTTTTTTGAGACAGAGTCTCACTTTTGTTGCCCTGGCTAGAGTGAGTGCCGTGGCATCAGCCTAGCTCACAGCAACCTCAAACTCCTGGGCTCAAGTGATCCTCCTGCCTCAGCCTCCCAAGTAGCTGGGACTACAGGCATGCACCACCATGCCCGACTAATTTTTTGTATATATATATACTTTTAGTTGGTCAATTAATTTCTTTCTATTTTTAGTAGAGACGGGGTCTCGCTCAGGCTGGTTTCGAACTCCTGACCTCGAGCAATCCGCCAGCCTCAGCCTCCCAGAGTGCTAGGATTACAGGCATGAGCCACCGCGCCTCGCCTCTGACTGAAATTCTTTAAGGACTCTGTACTCCCCTCAGGATAAAGTTTAATTTCCCTAATACAGGAGTCCCTTTAGGACTTAATGTCTGTTTACCTTTCTGGCCTTATTGTTTATGACTCCCTCCCTCCTTCCAAAACTATGCTCAAAACATGCCAATTTACTTAGGGCTCCTAGATTGTACACAATGTTTCACTCCTGGGCTCTTTCTCCCTCTGGAATCCTTTTCCCCCCATTCTCATCGTACGGGTCTCGGCTTAGACGTTAGCTCCTCCTGGAAGCTTCCCCAAAGCCCAGTCTTGGTTGGATGCCTTCTCCTATGCTGCCACATCATCCTCTGTAAGGAGCAGTCTGAAGAGTTCTTCCCTCTGTCAGTAGGCTCTAAATTCCCCAGGGGCGGAGACTGGGTATTCACTGTAACCCAGTACCTGGCACAAAGCTTAGCATACAGTATAAACTCACTAAATGTTTGCTGAGTGAATAAATGAATGAACAAAGGGATGGGAATGCACTGTCACTTTGAAGGCAAAAAAATGGTACTACTGGCTTATCATCTTTAGATCTTACCCTATTCTGAATTTGACTGTATCTCCTAAGCCCTCTTACCTGGTCACCCCTGTGACCCTGGCTCACATTTAGGAAGCACTTAGAAGTGGGGTGGTATATAATTGGACAATGAAGAGATTTTTAAAAATTGAAATGCAAGTATCTATACAACAAGAAATCAAGGAAAGTTTCCTACAGCAAGAGATGCTTAATCACATTAACATTATAGCTGTCTGTAACATTACTCACTAAAGAAATGTGGTTCTCTGGAGAAATATTACTAAATTTGGCAAGAAATTTCTCAGCAGCATTTCTCTTGGCTTGTTTTTTTGATGCCCCCTTTCCTAAATAAAGAGAAAGAAATGGTAGATTTAGAAAAGAAATTAGTGTCCATAGAGGGTGATCAAATGTATAAAGTATTTAGTTTAATCAGAGAACCTCATCTTTTTTATATACTATTTTCTTACTGACCTGATATCTTTGTTGTACTTCATACATTTTTGAAGGCATTTCTATTAACAGTTTTTCTTTAATAAACTTTATCCTTTTTTTTAAAATTTCATAATATTAGAAAGGTATAAATGTTTTGGTTATATTATTTGCTTCTGTGTAGTTTGAGCCAAAGTTATAAGTGTGCCAGTCAGCACGATAGTGTGCGTCCCCCCCACACCTGCTTGGTTTCTGTTGAGTTTTACTGCCATATGTGCACACAGGTGTTGATTGATTAGTTCCAATTTAATAGTGAGTACATGTGGTATTTGTTTTTCCATTCTTGTGATACTTTGCTTAGAAAATATTCTCCAGTTCCATCTAAGTTGTTACAAAAAGTACTAGTTCACCACTTTTTATGGCTAAATAGTACTCCATAGTGTATGTGTGTATATATATATATATATACACACACACCATATTTTTTTAATCCACTCGTGTATTAATGGGCATTTGGTTTGATTCTACATCTCTGCGATTGTGAATTGTGCTGCTATGAAATGAACATGTGAGTTCCATTTTTGAAACTCAAAAGTGGCTTTTTGATAAAATGACTTTTTTTCCTTTGGGTAAATACCCAATAATGGGATTGCTGGATCAAATGGTAGGTCTATTTTTAGTTCTTTGAGGTATCTTCCATGCTATTTTCTGTAGAGGTTGTACTAATTTACAGTCCTACCAACAGTGTGTAAATGTTCCCTTCTCTCCACATTCATGCCAGCATCTGTTGTTTTGGGACTTTTTGATAAAAGTCATTCTCACTGGAGTTAGGTGATACCTCATTGTGGTTTTGATTTGCATTTCCCTGATGATTAGAGACTTTGAGCATTTTTTCATGTTTGTTGGCCATTAGTCTATCTTCATTTGAGAAACTTCTGTTCATGTCTTTTGCCCACTTTTTAATGGGGTTGTTTGATTTTCTTCTTGCTGATTTGTTTGAGTTCTTTATAGATTCTGGTTATCAGCCCTTCCTTTATTGAATGTATAGCATGCAGATATTTTCTCCTATTCTGTGGGTTGTCTATTCACTCTATTGATTGTCTTCTTGGCTGTACAGAAGCTTTTTAATTTAATTAAGTTCCATTTATTAATTTTTGTTGTTGCTGTGATTGCCTTCGGGGTCTTCTTCACAAATTCTTTGCCTAGGCCGATATCTAGAAGAATTTTTCCAACATTTTCTTCTAGAATTCTTATAGTTTCATATCTTAGGTTTAAGTCTATTATCCATCGTGAATTAATTTTTGTGAGTGGTGAGAGATATAGATCCTGTTTCAGTCTTCTACATGTGGCTATCCAATTTTCCCAGCACCATTTATTGAATAAGGTTTCTTTTCCCCAGTGTATGTTTTTGTCTGCTTTGTCAAAGATCAGATGGCAATATGAGGATGGTTTTATAACTGGGTTTGCTGTTCTGGTCCATAGGTCTGTGTCTCTATTTTCTTGCCATACTATAAAGTTACTATAACCTTATAGTACAGCCTGAAGTCCGGCAAAGTGATGCCTCCAATTTGTTCTTACTGCTTAAGGTTGCTTTGGCTATTAGGATTGGCTTTGGATATCTGAATGCCCTTGATTTCCTTCTCTTGTCTGATTGCTCTGGCTAGGATTTCCAGCACTAAGTTGAACAGAAGTGGTGACAGTGGGCAACCTTGTTTGGTCCCAGGTCTAAGCAGGAATGCTTTCAATTTTTCCCTGTTCAGTATGATGTTGGCTGTGGCCTGTTTTTCTTTAATGGTTATTATTTCCCTACACCTAGCTTTATAGAACTATTTGGTTTAATTCTGACCAATTATTCAGATTACAAGTGCTATCTCTCAATGCCTATTTCCTGGTTACAGTCTTCTATAAACTGCCAACTATGTGGAATTTCTTTCTTTAACATGAAAAAGAAAGGCATAGGAGAGCCTGGAATTGAAAGGTACCATAAACACCTACTCCATGCTTTTGTTTTATAGATTTAAAAACTGAGGTCCAGGGAGACTAAGTAATTCACTTAACCTTGCAAATCAAGGACTGCATCAGGAATGGAAGCTGAAGTTCCTGTTTTGGGCCCAGCACTTTCTTTACTGGCCCATACTAGCTATCAAGAGCAAACACAGTTGCCTATTACTTGAAAGTAATATCTAGCTAAGGTAAAATCCACTTGAAGCCACTTCCAAAATGACAAAAACATGCCAGAGAAGTTAACAGAGAAATTGTCACTAGTACTTTCTGTGATAGCTTTTCCTCATAGTTTTACATCCTTTACAACACAGAAGTGGCTATAATAAAAAAGATAATTTCTACTTTTATTTTTATCTCACTGCAATTTTTTACTATCTAGTCTCTTATTAATCATCTCATATTCAAATGCAATTTTCCTCTAGTCCTTTTATTTTCTAGAATAGCTGTCCAAGAGATTTATTTTTCTCCAAAATGAGTTTTTTAAGTCACTAATACATCAATATAGATTAAAGTACACAGCCAATAATTTGTCTTTTCATTAACAGTCTATAATTTTTTAAAATATCAAGTTAAGAAACATAAGTAATCTTAAGCTAAATATTTATACTTAAGTTCTACCTTAGAAAGTTAGAGACAATAGAACAGGAGCATACCAGTTTTTCCTCCCACAGAAATATCTGAAAAGATATCACAACAGAAATTTCTATGGTCATTCATCATCTGAAAATATTTTAAATGTCTTTAATTGTAAGAAATAAGTACCAGTTTCCATAAATGACTCTAGCCTGCAAATTGTGGTATATTCTCTCTTATGAGCAGGTCCTCCCTCTTGGGAAAGGGTATATTCAGGAAGTCTCCAGCCATGATGAATAGCCAATTCCTGTAAAATCAAGATGAGGATTTAATAGTAATTCTAACTATGCAATGTTGCAATCATATAAATGATATTCTTTCTTGATCTTGATCCCATTTCTATTTATATGTTTGAGAAGAATAATGATATCTTGCAATGGAAAAATGAGGGAAGACCCTGTATTTCTCAAAGATATTCCAGCATTTTGTATTTTCATACCATAATACTAAAACTAAAGCAATTTTGTGCTGTATATGGTGTTCTTCCATTAAGCCACAGTGAGCTAATAGAAGAGTTCAACTAGAAAGATAGGCTACTACTACCCTCTTTGGGAACACCAGGAGACAGCTACAGGTCTCATTGTCCAAAGCCTCTCCTGTCCTAGCTATAGACTTCCAGACCCACAGCTGGCTAACACTGTATTCAATCAAGAGCAGAATGAGGAGCAGAGTCAACAAACAAACAGATGGATGAGGTCAGGGATAGAAGGTGAAAACAACTATAGAAAAACCCATAGAGCAGGAAAAAGAGATCAAAGGACTGTTTGAATAATAGGGAGGAGAATGTCCCAACACAGCACACGGATGATGTGCAGGAATGATATTCTGTATGCAGAAATTCAAACATGAATATATTTATTTTTTGGTAGGCAGACTACCTTCTTTTTTGTGAATTAGGTTACACGATTTGGGCTCTTTACAAAGTCTTCTGTCTCAGCAGAAGTAGAAAGAGATTTGTCGTAAGAGTGGCAAGAAATACTCTTAAAGTATAAAACACTCTACCCGTGTGCACTGAGGTCCTGTTGATCTCAAATGAGAATTCCATGAATAAAGGCAGATACTGTACATGGAAGAAAATCCAAAATATAAATAACTAGGAAAATAATTTCAAGTTAGCTCTGTAATAGCTAATGATCATAATAAGTTGGGAAACAAAATATTTCACGATCTTATCTTTAAAATATTAATTCCTTGTCTTAGCCCCTGTGATATTATCAATTTATTGTGTCTTTTATCAGTAGAGAAAATGTTAAGTATGAAAAAAACCATACAACTTACCTGTAATGAACCAATAGGATTAAGTTGGTTCTTTGGTTGCTTAGAAGGATCCGGCATTAAGGGATCAGGAACTGCAAAGCTAAACATTTTTTTAAAGTGTTATAAAACAAAACAATTTCATCCAAATTACTAAATAAATGATTAGCATTTTCTATTTAACTCTCTATACCTTTGCTCTTGCCATTCCTTGTACATGGAATACCTTTCTCTCTAAACTCTTCCATGGGAATCTGATCTATCCATCATCCAAGGTATATCTCAAAAGCCATTTCCTCTAAGAAGCCTATCCTTTTACCCCAATGAATCATAATCTCTCCCTCCTTTGAACCACTGTAATATTTGGTTTGATCCTTTCTTAAGGAAATTATTTTACTATAAATTATATACTCTTACAAATACATGTTATTTGTCCACCTCTCACCTCACCTCTCCTGTTTGGAACGTAAGCTCTTTAATAGTAGGTCCTATGTATTACTTACCTAAAAAAGCTTTGTGGTGTTTTGTACAAAATAAGCGCTTAATAAAACTATATTTAAAGAATACTGTTTTTACAACTACACAAAAAATGGAGGACTAACAGCCAGAATATTTAGCTTGGCTGGCAATGTGGATGATACAGGTCATAAACATTGTTTTTTCATGCAGAGATCTATGGAAGAGAGATCTGTTTGATCTATTATCTGCTCAATGCTAGCTTATTCCTCTAAGATTTATATGTATCCTGCATAAAATAGATGGCCTACATGGTTGTGATTTCAGTATGTGAAGATTATGATTAGGGAAAAAGAGAACAATCTCTTCTAGGTAGTTTGAAATTACTAGTTACTTGGGAGATCAGCACCTAACACTGAATAAGCTGCATTCCAAGGTTACTACTACCTAGGCAACTGGAGAGTCATTTCTTCCATGACAAATGAGATTTAACTATTGCTACTTCCTCAAGTTTCTTTTCCAACTGCCAGAATTTCAAGTTTTATATAGGCCGAGGAGATATGAGTATTCACTTACAATGCTGCATGCCGAAGCTACACAAATAATTGTGATGGAGAAGTGAGAAAGTCTCTGTATTAAATCAGGCCACTTTAGGCCTGATTACAGCTTAGTAATTCCCATCTTATCTGTCAAGAAGCACAAATATATAGTAAAGTTTGTTAGCCTTTTTTGCTGACAAAGTGAAGTGCCCATGTGCAGAGAAAGGACACTCTGTACACTCATTTCTACAAATATACTCAACACTTTGGGTTGATCTTTGGGTTGCACAGAAACAGCATGGCCAACACCAGTGGAGGGGGAAACTCAACACCTGTCATGCCATTTGGCATGTCTTGAAAGCTGGCATAAATCAATTTTAACACATGACATAAAGAATCAAGTATTATCTTGTGAAATCCAAGGCTTGTCTTGGGCAAGTGCTTACCTAGAGGGTTGTCATGTCAATGGTTAGTTCTAAACTACCCAAAAGGTTTAGATGACTTAGAAACTAAGAAGAACCTAAATATACCCCTAATTCAAAAGTCCTGCTATGGCTAGGGAACAAAAAAAATCCATCCCAAATTCCCACAGGCCTCTCCTGTCAGCTATGAGCAGATTATACCAGGTTGTACTTGAAACATATTTGAGTGCACGTAACAGAAGAATGCGAAGGCATGCCATGCTCCACAATGTGCCCATTGGAAACCAAAGGACACCACTTTAGGACACATGAGATGCTCTAGGACCAACCTTCTTTCCAAAAACACCTAAGTGGTAAAAAACTTTAATTTGGAAAGATATGTCAAGAATTAATATCCCTATCCATACCTGGGAATACTGCTTAAAAGGAAAAAAAAAACCCAGAAAAATTAATATCCCTAGCCACAGAATGGGTCATTAAAAAAAAAATCCCACTTGACATCTTCTATTTGGTATACATTCTATAATAAAAGAAAATCTCTGCCTCTTTCTTCCAAATTAGAATTCCTAAGAGTACTTTCAGCTGATCTTTTTCCATCTCACTCCTTCTGTGCAGAAATAATCAAAGTCTCAATGCAGAATATGAGTTTTAATATTTGCCAGAAACACTCTGATTTTCTACTGTTGCACCCCATCTGGGGGGAAAAGAAAAGTAAAGCCTAGTTCATGAGAGCCTTCATTTAATAGCTAGTTGCTGGATCTGACTGGATAAAGTTGTCTTTAATGGATGACAGGTTTTCACAAGGAAATAGAATTTTAGAGGGAAGATACCAACAACTTCACTTTGTTGCTTTTGTGAGCATGTTCACATTTTTAATCTTACCTCAGCCACGATATTTTTGAGCTGCAGAATACAAAGAAATTTAGCTCACCAAATACTTGCATTGGCTTTCAAAATGTTTATGGCAGCCTCTGCAGCTCTATGTTTCGCCAGCTTCTTACTTGTACCTTCACCTGAATTAAGGTTTAAAAAAAGAAGTCTTATCTCCTGTGGAAAATAGGTGGTTTGCATAGACGTTTTCATAATACAAAATAGTCAATACAGGTTTTACATATACACACTAGGTAATAAAACCATACACTACACACAGTTATACACTGTACTAAAATATTCACCATGTGACGTTAATACATTAAAAAACAATTTAAAAAGTTCTATGTATTTAATTCTATGCATACTTGTATAAAGAGCCTTATTATTTTTACATTATATATGTTTGCAATATAAAATGATAATAAAGTAGACCATGTCACACCTTCTGAAGAAATGCAACTTAGTACTTTACTCTTCCCTTATTCCTGAGACAAGGGAAATACTACTACAGCAAGAAGTTTCTTTCAGAGAGCCACTTATAGCAGAACTGTTTGATAGCAAAACAATTTTAACAGCTTGTTTCAAACTATGCTGTATCAAACCCCTCTGCTAGACTAAACAGTCATGATTACAGGCTGGGCACCGTGGGGAAGGGTTTAAATATGGCATAAGGCTTATGTGTCTCCTACCCAACCTGTATCTCTTGCATGGGTAGGTATGGGGAGACTGGGGACAAAACTGAAATCTAAGCTTCAGTAAGCAATCACACTTCGTAAATGATAAATTCAGCCCTTTTTCTTTTGAATTCAAACCCTTGTGGAATCAGTTTCAACTATGACTCTCAAGTGTCAGAAAACACAGAAACCATTCATTTATCTACTAACAGAGGTATTAGGGATACAGCATAGAACTAAACAGAGTCCCTGCACTCACGAGCTGATGGCCTAGTGTGGGATTTCATCTGTTAATAGGCATCTGAAATACAGAGGGAAAATGTTACAACAAGCTTGTGTGCATGCGGTCGGGAAGCACACAAAAGCAGTAGCTCCCCTACTCTTCGTAAGGATTCAGAAAGGTCTCATGAAGGAAGAGATAACTAAATGGAGACCTGAATGATAAGTACAAGCTAGTAAACTGAAGAGAGATGGGGGATTAGGAAGAGCTTTAAAGGCAGAGAGAAAGAACACCTGGGAAGACTCAAAGGCAACAGAGTACCATGTTCTCGAGAACCCCAAGTAGCTAGTTATGGCTAAAGTTTTAAGAACTTGTGGTAAGTACTTTTGAGATAAAAGTACTGGCCAGCAGGGGAAGAGGTCAAAGAAGGGTATTGTGAATTTGTGCTTTTCAAACGTTAAATGTGCACAGGAATTGCCTGGGAGTTGTTAAAATACACACATCTGAGATGGGCCTCCTGTTTTGCATTTCCATCAAGAGCCCAGGTGATATCAGTGCTGCTGTAGATGACACTTTAAGGAGCAAGGTTGTAAGCAATGTTAAGAAATTTGTATTTATTCAGAGAGTGATGGGGAAACTACTGAATGGATTTTAAGAAGAGGAAGACAAATCTGAATGCTAGAAAGAACACTCTAGTTGTCATGTGGCAAAAGGACATGACAAAACTCTAAGATGAAAGAGCAGCTATCAGATTGCAGCTATAATCCAAATGAGAGATGACAGTAGCCTGGACAGTAGCAATAAGAAGAAAGAAGCAGACAGATTCAACCAATATTTAGGAGATGGGATTTAATGACAGACTGGACAAGAGGGAGGGGGACGGGATAAGAGTCAAGAAGACAGGGAGCTGGGCCGGAGTGGGAAGGGAGGATGCTCCACCCGGCCTGGGAGACTGCACCGTGGCTCCACGGACCTTGGGGACACTGCCCCAGGAAGCATGACCCAGTGGCCTCCCTCTATGGCCCAGGAGCACCATGGCATGGGGAGACTCGCAGCGGCTGCCTTGAGTGTGTGGTGGGTGCTTCCCTGGCTGTCTTCCTCCTCAAAGAGTCCTGTTGCCAGTTGTGGCATAATCTGAGGCTGGGAAGTGCTGAAGCTACTAAAAGATGGCAGAAGTAGTATAAAACAGATTTCATGCTTTCTAACTATGTAGAAAGGAAAAACAGTGCTTGGAAATCATCTATTGTAAAAAACCTAAAGGATACCTTAGAGACAGGGTCTCGGCTGTATTGCCCAGGCTGGACTTGAACTCCTGGCCTCAGGCAATTCTCCCAAGTAGATGGACTACAGACGGGGGCCACCGCACCTGGCTTAGTTTTCATTTCTTATTCAACATTATTGTTATTCTAGACTAGAATGATTTAATTATCAGCAATAGAAGACAAATATTTAATGTTTTTAACTATTGTAAAACAGGACAAACTATAGTACAATCCAAAGATATAAAGTAATGGAATATACGTTTCTGAACTAAAAATATTTCCAGTGTTCTAAATGTAATTTAACAGATACAGTCTCAGTGAGGTTTAACTGCAGAGATAATTTTTTCAGATTTTGCAAATAATACCATTAAGTTTTTATTTTATATATTTTTTGAGACAGGGGCTTGCTCTGTTTCCTAGTGCAGTGGTGCAATCATAGCTCACTGCAACCGTCAACTCCTGGGCTCAAGTGATCCTCCTGCCTCAGCCTCCCAAGTAGCTAGGAGTACAGGTGCATCATGCCTGGCAATTTTTTTTATTTTTTGTAGAAATGGAGTCTTGCTACATTACCCAGGCTGGTCTCAAACTTCTGGCCTCAAGCAATCCTCCCCCCTTGGCCTCCCAAAGTGCTGGGATCTCAGGCATGAGCTACTGTGCTAGGCCCTATTTTTAGTTTTTAAATGGAAGATAAATCAGAGATTTCTCTTGAATAGCTGAAGAGATGAGAGTTAGAATCAGGAATACTTCTGGTTTTATAAATACTGGATATTTATTTAAAGCATGCTGATCAGAGGTAATGGGGAAAATTAAGGTAGTTTCTATTAAGTATGTCTCATAGTGATGAATGCATAGAGATGACTAGGAATACCTAGATAGACTTTTTTGTTGCTTTTTAAAAGGTAACTGGTTTCTTGATGTTAGGTAGATAGTTAGGCTCTCTGGCTCTTCTTAGCACAAGGGTTCCCTGTTTTGGTGCTGCTTCAAGCAGTTCCTCCACCTGGGAAGAAGGATAAGGGCGGGCACTCCATTTTGGCGCTGCCCCACCCATAATCCTATCTTGAGCTATAGGTCGGGATATATATATCTGGGGAAGAAAGGGGTGCTTTATCAATCTAGGAATTCCCTAGCTTAGGCATAAGATTTACAAAGTGACCTAAAGTGGCTTAAGGGTAATTAATATGCTATTAGCTTGAAAGTGCATTGCTGTTCACCCCCCCCCCAGGTGGGCCTTCTTGGAGTTCAAACACGCAGATGGAATTTTGAGGACACCTGTTGATCATTTGATAACATCCTACACCTCCCAAGAGCCCTCCTCCAGACTGGGCTAATAAAAGGAAACAATCTGAGAAGTCAGGAGGTAGTGAGTGGGTTAGCCAGTGAATGAGATGGTCTGTTTTCCTCCACTTGTGGAGACAGACCCGTTCTATCCTACAGCAAGGAGCTGCTCTTGTGAAACTGTTCCCTGCCTGAGATCACTCTGTCGTATTGGACTTGCTGGTGACTTTTCCAAGAAAGGAGTCGGAGGACACTTTGGTGTGTCTGGTCATTTAACCAAGAGTACACCAAGAACTGAGGGCAGACTCCCATCCTGACATCTTTGGTACCAAAACCGGTATTCTGACACTGGGACTACAGAAAATGTGGCAGTAATTAACAAATGATAGTTAAAATGATATAGAGCAAAGAGGAAAAATACCTCAGTTTTAGATGTTATATATAAATCTAAAAACTCAAATGTAATTTTTATTATTAATAGTCCTGGAGAACCTTCCATGCTATTTTCTAATATTGAGACAATTTTATCAAAGTTTTATCTTTAAGCCTTCGGAAATCCCCTAACTTTATTACGATATTATAGTTATTGCTACCTATATTCCAGGGTGCTTGGAAACATTTTTGTTAAGTTAGTGATCTGTGGTTAGCCTGTATAATGATGTAAATACAGCATTTGCATCAGACAGTGTTTCCTTTTTCTCAGAATTTCTGCATCTTTTTGTAACTTAAATGTCCATGGAATAAATGGATTTGTTTCAAAATGATTTTTGCCAGTGGAGACATTGTTTGAAAGTTAAGAAGGAAAAGGAGAAAGCATGAAAGGATGAATGTGTATATATTTTTAACTATTAAAAAATATACATGCCTTAAAGCTTCTTCCCAATTAAATCTGAATAATAAGGTCACATTTTTGGCCATCATGGCTTACTTGTTTTACAGGTTCTGTTATAGTTTAGAGGAAAAAAATTTTTAGAAAGGGAGAAGCCTCAGAAAAACTTTCCACTGCCTGGGTGGGGGCCAGGTCACATGGATTGGGTGTGGGACATTTCAGTGTTGTAGAACAGATCAGGAAACTCACTGACAATTATCTTGAGCTGTGTGATCAAACAGACAAAGAGAATACAGAATTTTTATTGAAAATGGATTGGTTAAACGTCTTTAAAGGTTTTTTCAGTAAGTTAATCTGTTTATTGTACCCATTGTTTTCATATAGTTTTTGAATTAGATTTTTCACTTCTGTGAATTTAAAGGGAAACTCCATGGAGGGAACTAGGTGGGTTTATATAAGCTGGCACATTATGTTGTTTATATAATATAAACTAAATGATTGGCGATATATCAAATAATCGTTTTGATTTTGTAAGTAAAATTTTAAAATGTTTTAGTGCAAATGTTTGCATAACAGATAAAGGACATAAATGATTTGAGTTTGATGCAGTTCTAATTCAGTAGCTTTCCCTAAGCACAGACATTTGAAGTAAATATTAAATTAAATTATAAACATTAAAAACATTGGGAAAAAAACATTGGAAAATAATAAAGGATTAGGTGAACAAAATTTTTTTAAAAAGTCAGGAAGACAACCCAAATTTCTGCTGACCAACTGGATGACTGTGGTGTCTTTACAGAGAAAGTGAATGGAGGGATGCATTTGAGGGAAAAGATAGATTTGGTTTGGGACCATCAAGACCGAGGTACCTTTGTATCACCCAAGCAAAGATGCCCTAGCAAGCACAGGCCCATCCACTATTCTGTCACTGGCCCTGGGCTGGAAGACAGACACTTCAGAATTATTAGCCTTTAGATAGTATTTGAAGCCAAGAAGGCACACAAGCTTGCATGGGAAGACAGGGTAGTGTGAAAAAGAGGGCAGAGGCAATGGTCGCCATAGATTGTTAATCCCTGGTCTAAAACACATGGAGGGGTGAGGAAGGCTACTTTTTCTTGAATTCTCCCCGAATATTTAAAAGTAGACCAAAGTAGTAAGGCAATGTTGACCCTATGGTTTACATGAGGACCCTTCCAGTCAGCACCTACAATCCCACCTGCCTTACATAAACAAAAAGGCTTTAAACTTGTCTTAAAGTGGCTTCAACGAAAATAAAGGACTCCAGATTTCCAGTGACACAAACAAATGATGCCTTCAGATTACCAGATGGTGGAACTTCAGCCTTCCTACTAAATTTTTTTCTTGGCAGTCTTCCAAGTTAAATTTAGCATTCAACATTTTTTATGTTTGCAATTAAATAGATACTTGAGAAAAACAATGTCTACATTTACAGATGAACAAGTTTAGTTATCTATTGATCAAACTTATGAGTTTGAACTCTTTTTTTTTTAGACAGAATCTCACTCTGTTGCCCGGGCTAGAGTGCTGTGGAGTCAGGCTAGCTCACAACAACCTCAAACTCCTGGGCTCAAGCAATCCTTCTTCTTAGCCTCCTGAGTAGCTGGGACTACAGGCATGTGCCACCATGCCCGGCTAATTTTTTTTTTTTTTTGAGACAGAGTCTCACTTTCTTGCCCAGGCTAGAGTGAGTGCCGTGGCGTCAGCCTGGCTCACAGCAACCTCAATCTCCTGGGCTCAGCGATCCTACTGCCTCAGCCTCCCTAGTAGCTGGGACTACAGGCATGCGCCACCATGCCCGGCTAATTTTTTTTGTATATATATTTTTAGTTAGTCAATTAATTTCTTTCTATATTTTGGTAGAGACGGGGTCTTGCTCAGGCTGGTTTTGAACTCCTGACCTCGAGCAATCCGCCCGCCTCGGCCTCCCACAGTGCTAGGATTACAGGCGTGAGCCACCGCGCCCGGCCTCCGGCTAATTTTTTACATATATATTTTTAGTTGTTTAGCTAATTTCTATTTTTTTTAGTAAAGACAGGGTCTCGCTCTTGCTCAGAGCTGGTCTCAAATTCCTGAGCTCAAATGATCTGCTCGCCTCGGCCTCCAAGAGTGCTAGGATTACAGGGGTGAGCCACCTGGCCAGGCCATGAACTCTCAAACTTCATTGCTATGTGACCTTAGGCATGTTACTTATTATCTCTCTGAACCTATTTAAGTATAAAAAGGCGATACTATCTTATACAAAATACCCGTTCAGTTTCAGAAACTATAAGCTGCTACACAATCTAGTTATAAGGGAATCTTCTGCCCTTCCTCATTTTGCTTTGATATACAATCAAGTCTTGTACAACGGACCTAAATTGCCAAATGAGTCCATACTGAAAGGGCAGAAAGTCAGAAAATTCTGGGGTTTTGTCTCCTGGCATCTACTATAATCTATGAAACTTAACAGTACCTACTGACACAACTACAACTGCTCCGAGAACCTTTCCTGCTTCTGATTATTAGAAGAACCCTAAGAGGATGCTAGGGTAGGAAAGACTTGCAGAATGCCTGGATAACTTTTTAGTTTCTGAGCTTCCTTGGTATCTGGGGAAGAGAAATTAGGGAGAGAATCAGATGAAGTTGGAAAGTCCTAATGATCTAAGATTAGAGGTCTCAGTTTCAGAGCCTGTTCCACATAGCTGTCTCTGGCAAAGAGAGCACTTTTCCGAACTGAAAAACAACACCAAGTCTCGACTGCCAACCAGCATGGTCATCCGGGTTAACTGTGCATACAGACCTGTGCACGTTATGTCACCAACGGTTACTCTGAAGGTGAAAGTGGGCACATGTATTTGCACATCGGATCTTTCACATTCATAAACCGGGATGTTCTTGGTCTTCATGCCGTATTCGTGTAATACCTGAATCGGTGTTTTCCCTGGCTTAGCTGTTATCATCTTCCCCAAACTGCAAAAACCAGAAAAGGTGTGCTTTGCATGCTAAATCAGAGAGGAAAGCAGAAGCATACAGACAGGCCAGTTTTGGCCGCCACCAGCAGCGACAGCAAAGGCGCCGCAGCTCCCTGGCGGCAGGGCCAGAGCTGGCAAGGCCCGGCCGCACCTGTCTCCCGTCCCCCGCTGCGGCAATCACCCCACAGGGGCAAGCAGGGTGAGAGAGGTCTTCAGAGAGAGAACTTGAATGCAGGGAGGAGGACCCTCAGGGGAACAGGGCGGGCACCAGCGCCGCATCCCCTCAGGACCAAGCCCACGAGCCCTCTTCCCGGCCCAGCGACCGCGCGCCAACGCTGCCGCCCCGCGCGCAGCCCGGGCCACTAGAGGGGCGGGGCGCGGCCGCAGACCCCAGCCCAGGCCGCCGAGGGCGGGGCCGAGCGCCCGCAGCTGTACCCAGAATGCCGCTGGACAGCCGGCTTCCCCGCCCCCGCCTCTGTAGCCCACCACTCACGGCCCTGCGGCCCCGACGGCCCGGGCGCTGACCTGAAGGTCCCGCTGTCCTCGCGCTCCAGCGGCGGGGCCTCGGCGCGATGCCTGCTCTGAGACATGGCGAGAAGGGACGGCTGGACGGCAGAAGGAAAAGCGCTGCGCAGCGACGACGTGGATTCCCGGGCCGGCTGGTCCCGGAGAAGAGCGTTCCTGCGCCGCCGCCTCCGATTCCCCCCTCGCGTCCCAGCTTGCGTCCCTCTCGCGAAGGGGGTGGGCGGGGCGGGGGCGGGGCCTCGGTGCCGTAGCGCCGGCCACGCCCCCTCGCGGCCGGCGCTCTGGGCCCGGGTCCTTGCACAGCCCGGCCCCTCCCGCTCCGGGCCCCGCCCCTCGCACTCCAGGCCCCGCCCCCTCATCCAGCCCTGGCTCTTCCAGTCTCCCTCCTGTGCTCCCGCCTCCGGCTCCCAGGGTTTCCAGGCCGCCCGCCCCTCCGGCCCCTGCCAGCCCGGCGGGCGCCTCAAGGGCCGCCGTTCTTTGTCCTTAGGAGGAGGCGGTTTCTTGCCCCGAGAGAAGGCTTCTCCGGGATGCGCCTAGGGTCTGGGAGGCCTGAAGCTCAGACTTTTGGCGGGGATGGAGGACTGGGGCTGGCACTCTAAGAAAAAGATTTCAAAATTCCGAATGTAAAATTGTCGGGGAGCCTCCCCGGGCCTGGCAGGGAAGCTGGGGAGCGCCGGGATATCTGCTCCAGGGGCTGCGGCTGGCGCTCCGGGTCCCAGAGCCCTGCTGTTAGAAGCTGGCGGGGCGTCCTGAGACCCCTCCTCTCCCGCCGTGCGGGCTCCTTTGTCTTCTAGGCTTTCGTCACGAGACGGACGCTGGGCCCGCCGATCCCAGCAGGGCACGTTAGATGTAAACGAAGGCTTTTCTGCGGACCAGATTCCAGTCAGGCGCAGTTTCTGTAGACCTGTGTTGTCCGTGGTAATGGCATCTGCCTGGGATGCACCACCTTTGGTAGGGGTCAGACTACGCATTAGATGTCCTGTCGCCTCTCTGTGGGTTTGCTGGCCCCTTGCAGAATGCCTCCCTGTGTTTACTCGGTGTTCTGGAAGATTGCTTTGCACAATCTCGCATGAAAGGACATTATTAAAAGTAATTTATTTTTTGTTTACATTGGAGCCTTGGATACTGGAAAACAAGTGAAAGATGTTCAGAATGTAATAAAAATTAATATTTTTAATTGGAGGCTTGAATTAAGCCCAGTAGAGCTTCCTCTCCCTCCTATTTCTGTATATGTATGTATGTAGATTACTATCCACCAATGTTACGTTTTAATGAATATCTTATTGGAAGGACTACGTGGTCGCTATATCAAAACATATTGACGTCCACGTATTGCAAAACAGTATTTCAGCACTCAGATTTGTTTCTAAACTTTATTTTTAGCTACAAAATTACTTAAAAACAAGCCAAAACCTTATATAGCTCTTGTTAAAGGTTAAGTAACTGGGATAATAAGGATGAAAAAGAGAAAAATGAAGCAAGACTCCATTTCAAAGAGATGTAGTCTATGTTCCCAACTTCAGAGTAAGAAACTACTAGGTAATAGTTTACACTTATTTATATGTAATATGGCTTTAATTTAGTATTTTATAAAGATCTCTATATAATTGTTTCCCTCTGTTCTGTGAATTTATATTTAACACTTGGTTTTGTAAACACACAAGATGAAAAATGAATGAAATGCTCAATGAAATGTATACCATGAGTATTCCAAACTGCACTTTTCTGTTGCCAGAATTCCAGTGGTGAACTTGTGAAGGAATTCCCTTTGGACTAGGTCCACTGGAGGTGATGCCCAGGACTAATGTTAGTGCCTTAATTGCCTTGTTTCCATAGGGCTATATGCCTCCTTTAAAATTGGCCCAGTGCCAGTGGCAAATCACTCTCAACTGTGATCCTCATCAAAGACTTTGGTCATATTTTAAAATCATTAGTTTTCTGTGTACATTTTAGCGCTATGGCCTGCCATTCCAAATTAGACTTGCTTTTAGTATATCATTTTACACCGTTGATCTATAATTCATTACCTGTGCACATGAGGGGAGACAGTGAATTGTACACTGGTAAACTTCTTGGAGAAACCACGCTTTGTATTTTTAAGGTGTATAATTATATTTAAAATCAAGCAAGGCTTAATTTTGTGCCTGATTTTCTTCTTTGAAAATGGATTTATCTGGGGGTTGCAGTTGATGACGTTTTGATATTAATATGTTTGCTGCTGCCACCAAGAGCTTTGTCAAGCAAGTTGGAGATGGAGGGAGATTAGTTCCTGTTCCAAGCCTCAGTGAAGCTGACAAATATCAACCTTTAAGTCTGGTGGTAAAAAAGAAGCGATGCTTTCTGTTTCCTAGATATAAATTTACCTCAACGCCTTTTACATTGAAAGATATTCTGCTAGGAGACAGAGAAATTGCAGCTGGTAAGTTTAAATGTTTGAGAGTGACTATTCATTCAGCTGTATTATTGTTATCCTAAATATAGGTTGTATATATAGAGATATATGTACACACACTATTTATATTAGTAATATGTATATATTGTCAGTAATAGCAACTATTATGATAGTAGTAATAGTAAGATTAACATTAAGATTAACAATGTCTATAGTTTATATAGTATCAAATCTCTTACTGGTCAGATAATTTGCAAATCTATCAATTGTTTTATAAATTAACCAAATCAACTTAGAATATGATATATTTATTTGTAAAGTGGGATATTATTTGGGTAGCTTACTTATCTCACATGGTCAAATGAGATGAAAGTTATTGTGTTTTATGATTCAGTTATTACAATTGATACACAAATGTATTTGAAGGCTAGGTTATGAAATAAATTAATATTTTGACAAGTTATTCCTTATAAACACTTGTTTTTCTTTTAACCACATACTGGGTCTTGGTGCTTAAGATGTTTTGTAGACTACACAGAAAATTTGAGTTCATTTTAACAATTCTGGCTATTTCTTTTTGTTGTATGACTAATTCAATTGCTATTTTTAATCTTGGTTTGAAATGTTGCCTTTTTCTAACATTTGGGTACGTGAGTCTTCAATTGTAAATTAACGTGTTACTATGTATAATCTACATAAGTTGAATTCAAGACATTTAAAAAAACACTAAGTTCCTTTTTGTAAAGGTATTTCATCTTATCAATTACTGAATTATGAAGATGAATCAGATGTTTCACTGTATGGAAGGCGAGGCAACCATATTGGAAATGATGTTGGGATTAATGTTGCTGGATCAGATTCCATTGCAGTAAAAGCTTCATTTGGTGTAGTAACCAAACATGAAGTGGAAGTATCAACATTACTCAAAGAAATCACTACACGGTCAGTATAATAATCCTGATGTACTTCAGTGTTTTCATTAAATATTTTAACTATATAAACTTCATTACAAAGAATGCTTAAAACATTGAGGTTGTATTTTACTAGTAATTTGCTTGATATGTTTGAAATACTCAAATTAGTAGTATATTCAAACTTTGGATAAGTATAGATATCCAAAATCATTTTTAAAATTTTTCATTGTTGCACAAAATCACTTTGGCTCTACACACATTTGCTAAATTATTAGATTAAAATAATACAGGAATCTGTCTCCAACAAATATACTAAGTGTCTCCTCCAACAGACTCTCAAAAGATAGAATAAGAAGACATTCTATATGGACATGTTTTAAGAAATTATTAATAGAAAGGAAAGGCAGATTATTGAATTTCTTTTGGGTGTATTTTCTGATTTGTTTTAGGCCTGCCTTGATTTACTTTTTGTTAAGGTGAATTGTGAATGAATAACATATGAAAGCAAAAAATGTACCTGGTTATATATAATTAGATGTTAAAGTCTTGTGAATATATCTTCTTTATTTTAGAAAAATTAACTTTGACCACAGCTTGATCCGTCAGTCAAGGAATAGCAGAAAGGCAGTATTGTGTGTGGTCATGGAAAGCATTCGAACCACACGACAGTGCTCGCTGTCTGTGCATGCTGGAATTCGTGGGGAAGCAATGCGGGTAAACCACACTTATTGGGCCTCTCTTAATAAAATGTTGCCATGGGAATTTTTAAAAAGTACTCAGTTTCTAAAGAGATTTGTGTATTTTGTGAAATGTTGAGATGAAAGACCTGCAATTATATAGGATTTTGCATAGCAATGTCTTTGTTTCAGAATATAGGAAAAAATCCAAGAAAACTTGGATTCTAAACAGGTATAATATAATGTAAACAAAACACTAATCCTATTGAAATCTAAAAAATAATTAAAAAATAAAAAAAATAAAAGGGCATGAACAACCCCCCCCCAAACCTCCACTAATTCTTGTGAAATAATGTGTATACTAGAATCTCTCCTATTGCTATTTAAATTTTTCTTTTTCTTTTTTTGTGGAGACAGAGGCTTGCTCTGTTGCTCCAGCTAGAGTGCAGTGGCTTCATCATAGCTCACTGCAACCTCAAACTCCTGGGCTCAAGCAATCCTCCTGCCTCAGCCTCCTATAGTGCTAGGATTACAGGCATGAGCCACTGGGCCTGGCCTAAGTGCTATTTTTAAGAATAAAAATTGAGGCCAGGCGCGTGGTGGCTCATGCCTATAATCCTAGCACTCTGGGAGGCCAAGGCAGGTGGATTGCTTGAGGTCAGGAGTTTGAAACCAGCCTGAGCAAGAGCAAGATCTCATCTCTACTATAAATAGAAAGAAATTAATTGGCCAACTAATATATATAGAAAAAATTAGCTGGGCATGGTGGCGCATGCCTGTAGTCCCAGCTACTCAGGAGGCTGAGGCAGCAGGATGGCTTGAGCCCAGGAGTTTGAGGTTGCTGTGAGCTAGGTGATGCCAGGGCACTCGACAAAGCGAGACTCTGTCTCAAAAAAAAAAGAATAAAAATTGAGTACTTAGACTGAATTTTTTAAAAGTGTTGTTTATACTTGGAATTTTTAAAAGTTGAATTTCTATTTTTATATTAAAATGATTTTTGTAGGCCAGGTGTGGTGGCTCATGCCTATGATCCCAGCACTTTGGGAAACTGAGGAGTTCAAGACCAGCCTGAGCAACAGAGTGAGACCCTGTCTCTAATTTTAAAAAACCAAGAAAATAAAAAAGCAAACAAAATAATTTTTCTAAGTTAATATTATTAATGGCCAAACATGCTTTATTCAAAGCTGAATTATGATGCTGTGTAATGACTTGATGGGATTAAAACCAATTGTTAGAAAGATAGGGTTCAATGATAATCTTTTCCAATCTGTACAAATAAAAGTTCTTTCCAGTACCTATATTCCGCTGCCTGCCAAATTCTGATTAACTTTGGATCATTTTTGAGACACAAACTGAAATATTTACTCGATTATTAGTGATAGCTTTGGAAAATAAGTTGCTTTGGAAAGCTGCTGAAAGCTCTGGGGGCCTTGGAACAGTAGACAGGCTAGGCTGAAAACTTCAACTCTAGCTAGCACTTAAACACAGTTGCTTTCTAAGATTTGCAGTTGAAAGAAAAAGGCTTCTACTCTAGAGAGCATTACTGTTGTGGTAGCACCAGTCATTGGCTCCAATATCAATGTAAGTGGAAAAAGTGGAGAGAAATTTCCTAATGTAGACTGAGTCCCCATTGGACCGCTAGATCTCTGCTGTGAACAGTTTGTTTCAAACAGTATAAGTCTTTACTTGGGGAAGTTTTGTTTTGTTTTGGTAGGATTGTAGGGGATATTTTGTTTCTCTAAAAAGCTACCCTTGTATGTTATGTTCCTTAACAGTGTTTTATTTATTTAATATAGTTTCATTTTATGGATGAACAGAATCCCAGGGGAAGGGACAAAGCTATTGTTTTCCCAGCACATACAACCATAGCTTTCAGTGTTTTTGAACTCTTCATTTACCTGGATGGTGCCTTTGGTGAGTGAATGATCTGCACGAAACACAGATGATTATAGTTTTAAGGAGAATAGAAAACTTTCTCAGTATCTGATAATTACAGAAGAGTGATGTTCTCAGCACTGTCAACCTTATGCTTGAGTGAGGTATCTGGAAAAGCCCTCCCTTCCCTACCTATCCAGCACCTCTTTTCTGCTTCTTAGTGAAGGCTGTAGACTCCTCACTACCTGTTTCAATTATAGATAAAGGCTAAAATGCAATCTGTTGACAAAGTATTCCTTGGCTTACCTGGGGAGATAATCAGTAACCCTCTTATAGGTAGTTTATGGCAAATAGAGGAGTAGGTAGACAGTAAGATACCTGAAGTGTCAGGGTTCCCAAACCAGGGCACCCAATGACAACTTTTCTTACTTCAGTTTTACCTATCACAGACTCAGCTTCCCTCCATGCTCCCTCTAAAAAATAACTTTAAAAGTACAAATACTTCCTCCAAAATTGTCATTTTGTATAAAACCTCGATTTAGAGGTATTATACAGCTCACTTTAGATTTCTCCATTTTACAGGTCTTTAAGGTTAGTTGGCCAACTGGCACAATTCCAGGTGTAGCCCAAAGGATCAAGCAAGGGGGCCCCCTAGCTATGGTAATTTATAAACATTTTTAGACCTGTTTTTGTTTGTTTCTGCAATTCTGTGGGAGGAGTGAATAGGTAGTCCAGAAACAAAACAATATTACACATTAAGTAAATTCTATTTGGAACACTTTAGGCATAAGTTATATTGGGTGTTGGGAGGAATATACACTGATATAACTGATATGTCCATCAAAATTGAAAAGGTACATATACTTTGGTCTTATACTTCTAGAAATTTATCCTACAGATATACTTACACATGTATGAAATGATATGAGTACAAGGATATTCAGTTAATAGCAAAAGTTTGGAAACAATCTTAAGAATACTAAATAAATCATGGTACATCCTTACAAAAGACCACTATGAAGCCATTAAGAATGAGTATAGGTCCTGACATGAAATAATTTCTAAGGGATATTTTAAAGACATATGTATAGTATGTGACTCTTTGGACCTAAAGAGTTTTATATACATACATATATAATCTATACATATTCCTTTATGCTTGTAAAATATATGGAATATTTCAGAAGCATACACAAAAAATTTAACAATGGGTTGCCTTTGAGGTAGAAGACTGTGGTTGGGTTCAGGGAGGGCTAGAGATTTGTCACTGTATCCCCTTTTTGTACTCTTTGAATTTTGTACCATGTAAATATTACCTTTTCTAAATATTATAAAATTTAACTTAAAAAAATACAATGAATAGTTTGTAAAAGAATTTATCACCCCATAAAACACCCTGTGAAAAATGGATTGTTCAATTTATAACATCTTCTAAAATTTTTTTTGTAGACCTTTGTGTCACTTCAGTGTCAAAAGGAGGATTTGAAAGGGAAGAAACAGCAACGTTTGCACTGCTCTACAGACTGAGAAACATACTATTTGAAAGAAGTATGTCCACTGAAGAGTATTTTGAATGTATTTTTTTCTTTCTGTATTAACACATGAAGTTATCTATCCTGTAATCCCATCTGTTAAGGAGAAATTTAAATTTAAAAGCCTCATCATTTCATGACTGATGGTTAAAATTCACATATTTATAAATAGAGTTGGGTTATGTATTTTTTATTTTGATATGTAACACATTTGTTTTTGTCCTTTTAGATAGAAGAGTGATGGATGCCATTTCTCGTTCACAGCTTTACTTGGATGATCTCTTTTCTGACTACTACGACAAACCTCTCAGCATGACTGATATTTCACTCAAAGAAGGGACGCATATCCGAGTTAACTTACTTAATCACAACATTCCAAAAGGGCCTTGCATACTCTGTGGAATGGGGAACTTTAAAAGGGAGACAGTTTATGGGTGCTTTCAATGTTCTGTTGATGGACAGAAGTATGTCAGACTTCATGCAGTTCCTTGTTTTGATGTTTGGCACAAGAGAATGAAATAAAATGAAAAATTCGTATATTTGCTGGTGTTTTAGATGCAGTTGTGCCGAAAACCTTCCCTGAATTATCTAGGTTTGCTTTAACTAAAAAGGGAGAAGAGGCTAGGGGCAGTGGCTCACGCCTATAATCCTAGCACTCTGGGAGGCTGAGGTGGGTGGGAGGATTGCTTGAGCTCAGGAGTTCAAGACCAGCCTGAGCAAGAGTGAGAGGCCGCCTCTACTAAAAATAGAAAAACGTAGCCATATGAGTGGTATGCACCTGTAGTCCCAGCTACTCAGGAGGCTGAGTCAGGAGGATTGCTTGAGCCCAGGAATTTGAGGTTGCTGTGAGCTAAGCTGACGCCACAGCACTCTAGCCCAGGCAACAGAGTGAGTCTCTGTTTCAGGGAAAAAAAAAACAAAAACAAAACGGAGCAGAAAAAAGAAGTTAACTTGTCTGGTTATCATATTCCCCACCTATAAAGTAGGGATGATGACAATAATGTCTATCTCATAAATTGTCATGGAGATTACCAATATTGTTTCTATCATGAAAGGTTTAAATATGAAATTTAGATGTTCTTTCATAAATTTGCCAGTCACTTTAGAATCATTTGGGGGATTTGGATTTAGTCTATTGTTTTAGATAACTTTTTAAATAAGAGGTTTTCCTAAATAATCTGTTTTTACTGAACTTTTAATTCAACATTTAAGGATAAGAATACATAAGTGGCAACTTTATGCTGCTTTAACTATCGCCCTAGGTCTGGTAAAATGAGAAAAATGTGTTAATAATTTAATGTAATCCTAAATATTTAATTGCAGTATCAAATTAAAAGCACACTGAGCTCAGCATGGGGTTCTGTGTACACAGTTAATAGGGTAACAGATAGTAACTAATGGGCTGCCATTCTATGATATATATATGCTTGCTAGTTTTATCTTCATAAAACTCACTACTGTCATTATAGAGTTAAGGCTGATAGGACACATCTATTTCTTCTTTGAAAATGTTTAAAACATTTAACATATTTAGTTCTGAAAGATCTTTTTCATCTACTCTAAGACATCTGAATTTTTCATATATAAAACTTAAGCTATTAATTTACTATCTACCTTTATTAAAATAATAGCAAAAAGAATAATATGTTAAAAGTCCAGAACTCTAAATGTCAGCACTCACTGCTAGGTATATGCATATGAAGGCATAAAATAATTATGTAGATACAAAATACCTGTATACTGTATATGTAGAATGATTAAATTTATTTATTTATTTTTTGAGACAGAGTCTCACTTTGTTGCCCAGGCTAGAGTGAGTGCCGTGGCGTCAGCCTGGCTCACAGCAACCTCAATCTCCGGGGCTCAGCGATCCTACTGCCTCAGCCTCCCGAGTAGCTGGGACTACAGGCATGCGCCACCATGCCTGGCTAAATTTTTTGTATATATATTTTTAGTTGGTCAATTAATTTATTTCTATTTTTGGTAGAGACGGGGTCTCGCTCAGGCTGGTTTTGAACTCCTGACCTTGAGCAATCCGGCCCGTCTCGGCCTCCCAAAGTGCTAGGATTACAGGCGTGAGCCACCACGCCCCGACTAAATTTTTTTTTTAATTATGTAAATGTGAAAGTTTTAGAGTAAATATTTCTATTCATTTAACATCATCTATAATTTTTTTAATACAAGTTTAAAAGCACTTTGCATGAAAACAATGGAACAGAAAGTATAGAATTATAAAGTTTAGATTATAGGATAATTTCCATATATATTTTACTGTATTTTGGGGGGGCAGAGTATATTATTCAAATTAAATGAGTATACTGAACAAATAAAAAGGCTCTAGTGACTTCTTAAATATGGATATAGAGAATGGGGTTAGTTTCCAGACCAAAATATAAAAATGTTGAATTATCAATTTAGTTTACCTCAACTGAGCAGGTTTTTCTGAGGGAAGTAAAGACTGAAAAGAGTTGATGATTAAGCAAGTGAGAAAGTGTTAGAAAATTTGAGTATAGAAATGAAAAAATACTGAGAGGAAATAAAAGTAAAGATTTCTGTTTTATGAGGTGCCAAATTCTGTGCTATATATATGTGATACCTACTAATTTGGTGGTTTTTGTGTTACCTCTGTACTTTTCAGTAATATATCTAAAGAGGTTAAAAGATGAACAATGGCTCGGAAAGAGCAAGTTTCAGAAAACAGAAAAACCTTTATTTGTTTGGAACTCACTTGTTTTTTTTTTTTTTTTTTTTTTTTTTTTTGAGACAGAGTCTTGCTTTGTTGCCTAGGCTAGAGTGAGTGCCATGGCGTCAGCCTAGCTCACAGCAACCTCAAACTCCTGGGCTCAAGCAATCCTTCTGTCTCAGCCTCCCAAGTAGCTGGGACTACAGGCATGCGCCACCATGCCCGGCTAATTTTTTCTATATATATTAGTTGGCCAATTAGTTTCTTTCTATTTGTAGTAGAGACGGGGTCTCGCTCTTGCTCAGGCTGGTTTCGAACTCCCGACCTCGAGCAATCCGCCCGCCTCGGCCTCCCAGAGAGCTAGGATTACAGGCGTGAGCCACCGCGCCCGGCCTGGAACTCACTTGTTTTGAACAGAACTTTTACTGCCTGTCCATACTTTCCTACATAGGCAATATGCAGAATCTTTTATGTTCCAGTAAATATGTGTGCTGTTGCTTTGGTACCAACGTGATCTTCTATAGCATCTCATAGCCAATGTTCTCAACAAGTTGGATCACATCATGATTTGACCATGACACAAAATGGCCATGGTACTGTATCCTCATTTGTAGCAAAAATAAGTTTTATACATTTATCAAAATTTGATGACAAGCCGGGTGTGGTGGCTCATGCCTGTAATCCTAGCACTCTGGGAGGCCGAGGCAGGCAGATTGCTCGAGGTCAGGAGTTCAAAACCAGCCTGAGCAAGAGCGAGACCCTGTCTCTACTATAAATAGAAAGAAATTAATTGGCCAACTAATGTATAGAGAAAAAATTAGCCGGGCATGGTGGCATGTGCCTGTAGTCCCAGCTACTTGGGAGGCTGAGGCAGCAGGATTGCTTGAGCCCAGGAGTTTGAGGTTGCTGTGAGCTAGGCTGACACCAGGGCACTCACTCTAGACTGGGCAACAAAGCGAGACTCTGTCTCAAAAAAAAAAAAAAAAATTTGATGACATACCAGTTTGTAAGGATCATCATTAATCACAAAAATGATGTGAAATGACGTAACACAAAGAAAGAAATACCTAGAGAAAGGGAACTGGAAACTAAGAAATTCCATGGCTTCAATTTAAAACTATCAAGATAAAAATTTAGAGGTGGTATAGATACTTTATACAAGCCTACGAAAAGAGGAATGGCGCATGTATAAGATATGAAGGAGTAAAGACCCAGAGCAGTATACACTGCATGCCTGTTCTAGGATAAAATGCAAAGTCTGGTCAAATGTCTTTGGACATTCCCCACTGAAACAAATACTCAAGGCCAGAAGCTTGCACCAAAGAGTGCAGAGACTGTTGATGTTCTCTGTGGGATAGAGACATAGAAACAATATCTTCTTGCAGGTGACAACCAATATCTTGTTGCATGTGTATGAAGACTCTTTGGTACTGTTATTTTTATATTCCACTATCCATAATGTTGTGAAATGTACAAACAAATGAAATGCTAATTTCTGGGTCCTTACTGGATATTTTAACAATATGGGGCATTTTAACATTTAAAATATTAACTGGCTATTTACATGTTTATACATACTTATTAAGGTTAGAGTTGGGAAGAGCTTGAAGTTTTTTGACAGACCGTACATATCTTTCTATATCCTGAAGGGGGGAAATTGCCTGCTGGGACACAGAAGTCTATTATATGGTGCTGCAATTCATGTTCACAGGATAAAACAACACGAAACACAATCATACCTTTACTGAAAATTAAATATGCAAAACAGCCTCACATTTATTATATCAAAATTACATGTATCGAGGGGATCAAAATATCTTCTCACCAGGGAAAAATAGAAAACACAATTTGGGAAAAACTTGACTTTGTTTTATATATAAAATATAGTAAGTAGCTAAAAAAAAATAGAAATAAAACTGTAGAAATAAACGTTTGCTACAGTTCATCATGTTGGTATACATTGTATTCCTTGGGAGAAATGAAGCCATCACCATCGTGGTCATTCTTCTTAAAAATATCTTCTAAAACTGCCTCTTGATATGACTTGTCACGTGGCTTCTCATCCTTTTCAAATTCCCTTTTCAAGTACAGACTTATCTAGAGGGCCAAAATAACATTTTTTAATAAAAAGTTATCAGTAAATTTCCAGTAACTTTGAGGAATGCTAACAATAATGAAACTCATACCCAAGACTACTTATAGTTAAGCGACACAAAATTTTTAAAAGCTAATTGAAGTTATTTATTTATTTTTTTAACCTTTGAGGCAATTTTCTGGAGAGAAACAGGTTTTCAAATTAGCTTCCCCTGAGGTTATAGATAATTAGTGGTACATAGTCAAAGATTAGCGTTTGAATTGAATTTTGTTGAAACTAAATGCTTTCCAATAATGTACACTGTTCTCATTATCAAAGGAAAATCACTCTTAAGGATTTCCATTAGTAAATAAAATTTAAATTGGCATTTTTATAATCTCTAAAAGTAATGGTTATATAATCAATAAAACCCAACCATGGGATTTGAAATTTAAAAATTAAAAAAATTTTTCTATCCTTCTATATCACTCCCCTAAATCTACATAGCTATGACAATCTCTCTAATAATAATATCAAATAAAGAACAGACATTCTGAAGCATTCCCTGTTTCTTTATACAACAGGAAATTTCTCTACGCAAACACACAGTGAAAGTATTATCCACTGCAGTAGCTACATGTGATTACTGAGCACTTGAAATGTGGCTAGATCAAACTGAGATATGTCATTATTATATAAATGTAAAATATACAATAAATTTTGAAGACAAAAATATTGATAATTTTTATATTAATTTCATGGAGTAATATTTTAGATATATGCAGTTAAGATATATCATTAAAATTAATTTTACCCATGTCTTTTTACTTTTTAAGATGTGGCTACTAAAAAAATTAAAATTATATATGTGACTCAATTAGGTTTCCATTGGAAAGTGCTAATCTATATAACTAAAAAAAGCTATGCACAATGATCTGGAAAGAATGCTCAGGAAGGCTAGCATTTTAGAGGTGAGAGTATTTCTGAAAGCTAGAGTTGAACCCTCAGAAGTTTTCAGCAATACATATTCCACCCTCAATCCATTGTGAGTAGACTTTATTTTGGGACAATCAATGGACCTTATTGAAGGATGTATCAACTGTTCTCAAATAAGGCTTTGGTCCTATATGAGGGAGACTTTTTTTTTCTTTAGTAATCCCACATAGGTATAAAGAATATTAAATAGCCTCAAATATTCCTCAGATTCTAAATTATTAAATTTAACTTTTCATAACCAGTATTGCTGATGCTAAAAATCGACTCCTTTTCCAGTACACTAGACTACAGAGGTACAAAAAGGTAGTAGGTAAGAACATGACCTTAATTTTGCTAGTAATAGGTCCCACACTACTTCCGTTTTGTACTTTAATAAAATACTATATTTCTCTCTCCATCCTCCTCACTTTATTTATATTGAAGAAATAATTTGCTAAATCTTTCTGAGGATGAAGAAAGGAAGCTTCTTTTAGTTCATGTTTCAAATCTAGGCTTTGCCATGTACTAGCTATGTGCTCTTGAATAAATTATTTAACCTCTCTGACCCTTAGTTTTGTCATCTGTAAATGGAAAGCAGTAAGTACCTATATTGTAGGATTGATGTGAGGATTGCAGTAATGATTATTGGGCATCAATAAAAGATTGCTAGTCTTTTTTAAGTGTGTGAAAATTGCTCTCATCCATCTGGTGAAATAGCTGATCCCTGAAAGACATCTGAGGAAATTGTAGCTAAGCAAGTCACTAATTTGGATTTTCACTGCTTTTATTTCCCGAAAAGAAGTGAAGATCCTTTAATGTCTGCTGAGTAGTATTGACACTGCAGAATATGGCTCTTGGTGTGTCTGTGATAAGAAAGGGTCTGTGTGCACAGGCTGAGCCTTTGGGTTCTATCTGAATTCACCTGCAGCTACTGAGTCTACAAAAGGTGACAAGGAGTCAACAGACAAGTACACACTGGGAACAGTTTGCCACCCTTCTAGCTGCCCTTTTAAAGGAACAGGAGATGTTCTCTTTTCCCTCTTCCATTCTTGGCCAACCAGTGTGATTCAGGGAAAAGTCCTTACTAATAGCCAGGAGGAAGAAGTGAACTTGGTAAAGAGGATTGGAGAGGGAAGGGGAAAAAAGAAACAGAGAAAAAGGCCTTACTCACCAAGTGAAATCAACCTAGTTGCCTTTTATAATACTTACTTAGGGGCAGTTATGCATTTTGAATGCTTCCAAACAAGTTAAGAGGGGAGACAACTGGGTTATTCGTTTTAAGCAAGAGTCAGTGGGACTAAGTAAGGCACTAGACTTCAATAAACAAACAATTAGGCTTGAAACATTCATGATTTTCCCCGAAAAAGGCAGTGAGGGCCCAAGGTTAAGAATACAATAGTGAAGCCAGATTGCCCAGGTTGCAATCCTGGTTTTGCCACTTACAGCTGTGTGATTTTTGGCTAGTTCACCTGTGTGAGCATTTTTTTTCCCCATCTATAAAGTGAAGATAATGATAATAATGTCTACCTCATAAATTGTCAAGAAGATTAGATAAATTCACATACTTAATATGCTTATAAGAAAGAATACCTGGCACTGAGAAAGTGTGAAAAAAATGTTATCTATTATTCTTACAGTATCTTTATTAATCCCCTTAATTCATACATAAGGCTGAGATACAGAAGCTAGGAAGCTGAACTCCTGGCTCCTGTTCTTTTTTTTTGAGACTGAGTCACTCCATCACCTATCTGAATTCACCTGCAGCTACTGAGTCTACAATAGGTGACAAGGAGTCACCTGGCTAGAGTGCCAGGGTGCCTAGCTCACAGCAACCTCAAACTCCTGAGCTCAAGCGATCCTCCTGTCTCAGCCTCCAGAGTAGCTACAGGCACATGCCACTGCACCCGGCCAATTTTTCTATTTTTTTTAGTAGAGACAGGATCTCCCTCTCACTCAGGCTGCTCTCAAACTCCGGAGTTCAAGCAATCCTCCCACTTGGGCCTCCTAGCGTTCTAAGATTACAGGTGTGAGCCACCATGCCCAGCCCCTGGCTCCTGTTTATCAACTTTCTAGCCCATCCAATTCAAATTTTTGCTAGCTCTTTTCAAAATCTCATGTAATCCTCACAATCCTACGAGGTGGAAATTACTCCCTGCTACAAATTCTTATAAGTGCTGCTTGAAAAAGAGATCCACTCTTGTAGTCCATAAATTAGAAGAGTCCTGTAGAGATGAGTAATTTGGGATTGTAATGACCCACTTGCAGAAAGAAAGGCAATTGAACAGGATAGGATAACTCACAAGTTTTATATTGGAAAATAATATTTTTATTATCACAGTGCTTAGAGTTTTAAGTAGCCAACTCTATAAAAGCAGTGATCAGAGGCCATGCTAGGTACAAATAAAATATAATAGTTGTAACACAGATGTAAATTGTGATGAAAAAATTAGACTGTACACATGAAATTTGTTTGAATTACCTCTGTTTTAGAGAGTTGCCTGTCATTGTCTGTGTCTATCTGTTTGAATGTTTCAACGCTCCGTGGTCCTTTGGTCACAGCATAAAGTTCAATCTCAAAAATCAATGTCGCATCAGGTGGAATCTTTCCTTCCGCTAAGGGTACAAATGTTAACTGTTTAACATACATGAAGATACAGTTCAAATATTTATTCACAAATAGCCATTATAGTATTATGATTGTATTACTTCATATTTATAAGGACTACTTTCTAAATACTTAAAAAATTTTCTAGAAGACAAGAAAAAAAATTTTTTTTTCTAGAATTTTTGTCTAGAAGACAAGAAAAAAGTGTTTTTTTGCCTTTTAAATATTCTTTTTGTGTTTTTTCCCTTTTTTTAAAGGAATTTTCCTCATGTTTTTAAACCAAGTCAATTCAAAAGACCTATGGGACTACTATTTCCTGATTAAATTAAAATAAATACAAATCATGTAATTTTTATTAATGCATGGATTTTTTATTAATACATTGATACTGCCCTCCATATCAGTAGGTTCTGCATCCATGGATTCAACCAATCTCAGCTTGAAAATATTAAAAAGAAAAGGATGGTTGTGTCTGTACTGAACATGTACAGACTCTTTTCTTGTCATTATTCCCTAAACAATACAGTATAACTATCTATATAGCATTTACATTGTATTAGGTATTATAAGTAACCTAGAGATGATTTAGTGTGTATGGGAATATGTGCAGAAGTTATATGCAAATACTATACCATTTTATATGAGGGACTTGAGCTTCTGTGAATCTTGGTATCTGAGGGGGTTCTTGGACCCAGTACCCCATGGATACCAAGGGATGACTGTACACTTCTGTTATCATACAGAAGAGGGGTAGTGCAGAAAACAAAATGCAAGGGCAGAAAAATTTTAAAGTGTAGATGAGTAATCACTTAGAAAATGATTCTGTGTAGTTATTTGGAAGCATAAATAAAACATGAGTATCAATATATTTGTCTTTCAAATTTCTTATAGACATTAAAAAATAAATACAATGACAGAAAAACCTAGTAACAATTTTACAAGGAGATTTCCTTTTTTTTGAGACAGAGTCTCACTCTGTTGCCCCAACTAGAGTGCCATGGTGTCAGCTAAGTGTTCTCCTTAAGTTAACCTTTTTGCTGATGGTGCAGATGATTTAATAAGCTATGGGCTATTTCAGATAAGCATTTCATAAAAATGACTTGCAAAAATGACTTGCCAAGAGGCAGTGGGTAGCTTGTATCATGAATATATATTGCCAGGGTCTTACATGATGCCTGATCTATTATAGGCACTCCAATATTTGCTGAATAAAGGATCCATGTTGTTTATTTTAAAAATTGCTAAGTATGTCCTTTGAAGGAAACAGCAATTTGTTTAAAAAAGTGGAGAATTCTTGCTAAAATCTTTATGTAGTCCAAAGAGAAAAGAGGTTGTAAGTTAGAACCAAAAGAAGAGCATCAGTAATTTTCAAAGTGAAGACATAGAAAAAAAAAATCTACACATGTATCATGTGACTAGTGTGAAAGTTCTAACCTGAAGTACCACATATTATCTGACTTTAGAGTAAAAGAGCTGGGGATTGATTCAGTTTTTACAAAACCCATTCCTATTCTGTCTAGACTCCTAGATAGAAAATCTCCTTATGACAGAACAATAACTTCTCTTGACAATAATGAAAGACAAATTCAAAACACAAGTTCAAATTTCTTACAAAAAAATCACAGGTATATATGAAGTTCCTAAATAATTTTACTGTAAACATAGAAAATACTGCCAATTAGTTTTTTCTTGCAAAAAAATTAAAGTATATAAAAGAAAAATATGCATTTGCTATAGAATTACTTAGAGAAGCAGATCAAAGAAGTAGGTGTTAATGTAAAGAATCTATACATACCACATATATCGTTAATTAAAGCACTAAAAGTCACATGCATTTGAAGACATGCAGGGGTGCTCTGTGAGATGAGGCAAGGATATTTCGCAGAGGAAAGACTTCTTCAAGTACTACCTAAAATAAAGTTATAGCTAATGTTAGGTCTTAATAACAACTTACTTTTAAAAGCTTATTTAATCAAGAAGTTGTTTGTTAAACACTTACTTATGGTCTATGCTGCAACTTTTAAAACAATGTAAGCTATGTAACAATCCAAGCTATTGTAATACAGGTGAGGCTAGCAGTTAACTACAACATACTTTTTTGGGCCTCCGTTTCCTTACATGTAAAATGAAGGTGCAGGTGGTCTTTCTGGTGAGATTCGTCATTTTTATGTTTATTGGAGACCCCCTCAAATTGAATATGAACTTTGACTCAAATCAAGCTTCTATATATCTGTAGCAAGCGTCTGATTTATTAATAGTATAGGTAGCCTGGGTAATCTTTCATATCTAAGCATAAATTAGTTTATGAAAAGGATAAACTAAGTAGTCCTTCCTTTGCCTTAGGGAAACAGACCCAGGATGGGGACCTATTGATGAAGGGTGTGGGTGTTTTAGGCAAATAGGGGAATGGGTGCTCTGATGGCAGGCAGAGCGTGGAGGCATGTGATGAGACAATACAAGAGAGAAGGGGAAACTCTGAAAATGAAAATGAGAATAAAAGAGACTGAAAGGCAAACTTTGCCTACATCATTTTGCCTGGATGTGGCCTCAACTCAACATAAACTTTTTGGACAAAAATTTCATTCAACTTAATTCATCTTGTATTTTCTTTCTCTCTCCCAGGTTCCTCTAAATGAAAACAGGGTATACAAATGATAGTACTGTGGGAGCTATTTTGATGAGACCAGATGATTGGCAAACACATTGAAAATAAAACTATTGTTATCTAGAACTGTCTCATTAGGAGTTTTAAGTTTGATTGGGTCTGACTTGCAGCACTGACCTCCCTCCAATCCAGTTTGAGCCAGTGATCCCTCCGGTCTTGCTGGAAAGAACTCTTAATGACTAAACTAACAGCCTCAGGGAGGGCATGCCACTTCCATGAAATTTTCGGTAGTAGCCATATCTCATCGTAGAAAATTAATCTTTATATACTAAATATTTCAAATAGGTGGAGTTAGCAGGGGCTCTAAACAGGGTTAGGAGGCACAGATTCTTTCTGTACAGCCTTCACACAGAAATAGGGAGCAAGGGCCTGAGGATATAGAATCAGTCCTTATCACATTACTTATCCTCCCCCTACCATTTACAAATTTCCCTCTCTATTCTGCTATACCTAATGTTAGTAATTTAAAAAATATATAATTTTTGAAAAATTACTAATACACATGATAAAAATTTCAAACAGTACAAAATACTAGAGTGAGAAGAAAGTTCCTTCTCACCCTTGACCCTGAAGCCTCCTTCCCAGAAACATTTAATGTTATCAGACAACTGCATATCCTTCTAGATACAGTCTGTGTAGACACACAGTTATGTGAAATTCCCCCTCTAAAATGCAAGCATGGAGGATTGGGAGGGAGTAGAGTTGACTTTGTTCACCACCTAGTGCCTAGAATAGAGCCTGGCACTGATGCTCAATAAATATTCTTTGCAGGAATACATTCTGTCCCGCTTTATTGTTAACATATTAACATGTATAGCTCTACCTCATTCTTTTTACTAGTTGCATGGTAATTTTTTGTATGGATATAGCATAATTTACTTAATTTCTTACTGATGGATACTTAGATACTTTCCAGTCTTTTGCTAGCAAAAAAAAAAAGTCTACAATGAATGTTCTTTTACACACACCTTTGTGCACATTCCTGGAAATGGGACTACTGGGTCAGAAGATATGTGCATTTTCACTTCTGAAACAAATTGTTAGATTGAATGATTTACATTCCCAGCAATAATGCCTGAGACTGCTGGTTTTTCCATGCCTTTGCCAACTTTTTTATTTTTATTAATTCAATGGGTGAAAAATGGTGCCTCATTTTCGTTTTAATTTCCCTTTAGGCCTGGTGTAGTAGCTCATGCCTAAAATCTCAGCACTTCTGGAGGCTGAGGTGGGAGGATCACTTGAGGCCAGGAGCTTGAGACTAGCCTTGAACTCCTGGCCTCATATGGGGTAACATAGTGAGACCTCATTTCAAAAAATAATTCCCTTTAATTATGAATAAAATTAAGTATTCTCACAGGTTTAAAGGCTATTTATATATTTTTTTGTATGGATTTGGTTCATTTCTAGGAATAGGTCATTTTTATTAATGGTTAGTAAATCTTCATTCATACATGTTGCAAACAATTTTCCCACTTGCCTTACCTAGTTTTTCTTCTCATTCCAGGATTTTAAAAATAGGCAAAATGTTGAAAAAGTAAGTTCATTTCTTGAATATTTCAAGGCTTGTCCTGTATTGGGGTAATAGTGACTGACAACTTATCATATCTCA
Organism: Microcebus murinus; assembly: GCF_040939455.1. Lineage (NCBI taxonomy): Eukaryota > Metazoa > Chordata > Mammalia > Primates > Cheirogaleidae > Microcebus > Microcebus murinus. The sequence goes on from NC_134111.1 coordinate 55,868,160, forward strand.
GATATACCTTTTACAATGTTAGAGTGCTATCTTTGCATTCCAAATTCATATGTTATAGTTTCCTGGGTTTTATAACTTTGGTACTTCTTACCAAAGATCTGTGTCATAAACATTTATGTAATAATATAACATACTAAAACCAAATAAAAATGCCTAAGATCGAATTTATAGAATATACACAATCATTACGATGCTGCCACAATATAGGGGAAATAACGCTGGCTAGAGATCTATATACCAAAGATGTCTTATTTTCTTTATAAGTAAAAAGAGGGGCTGGACTGAACTAGATACAGCTATAGAGTTCTGTGATTATTTCTTCTATGATTTGTTTTTATTTTTTTCAAGATTTTTTTTGGTTTTTAATTGTGGTAAAATACACATAACATAAAATTTACCATCATAACCATTTTCAAGTGTTATTTGTTCAGTAAAGTACACTCACACTGCTGTGTAACCAATCTCCAGGGCTCTTCATCCCGCAAAACTGAAACTCTATACTCATTGGTCCATATCTCCCATTTCCCTCTTACCCAGCCACTGGCAACCACCCTTCTACTTTTTGTCTCACCACTTGAGGTACCTGGCATTAGTGGAATCATACAGTATTTGTCTCTTTGTGACTGGCTTCTTTCACTTAGCATGTCATCAAGGTTCATCCCTGTTGTAGCAGGTGTCAGGATTTCCCTCCTTTTTAAGACTGAACAATATTCCATTGTATGTCTATCCTCATTTTGTTTATCCATTCTTCTGTCTATGGACATTTGAGTTGCTTCCATCTTTGGCTATTGTGAATAATGCTGCTATGATCATAGGTGTACAAATATTTCTTCGAGACTCTTTCAATTCTTTTGGACATGTATACCCAGAAGTCTATGATTTATTTTTAAATATGACTAAAAAAAGAAATGGAAATTAAATACCTTACCATAGCCTTCCTTTCCATATGCAAATGAAGGAGGTATAATCACTTTTCGCTTTTCTCCAGGGCACATATCCATCATAGCAATGTCTAGGCCTTTTATGACTTGTCCAACACCAAGGACAAACCATTTGGGGTGGCCTTCATTTTGTGTCCGGCTATAATAAAAAACAATACTTAGGTAATCTGATTTTAAGAATCAAACTTTAAAATATAGCTAGGCATTTAAAATTGGAGTCCTCTCTAACATTGTCTCTTTCCCCATAACAGCACTTTTTCTAACCCCCCTGATGGGGTATGTTTGGTTCAAACTTCCCTGTAATTGCCAGAAAGCAATATGATTTGCCCAAAGATAGTCATTAGGGGTCATTTGTTTTATTGTCATCTTTCCAAAAACTACCCAACAGTTAACTTTTTAATGGGTTTCTAGCCACTAACTAGCTGCATGGCTCGTACAAATAACTCATTTTAACTTCTCTGGGTTTGTTCTAAAAATGATGGAGCAGGTATAGCCTCAAACGATCATTTTAATGGTAGTTTTAAATTTTCTTATTGAATCTCTCTATTTTATTCTAAATGGGAAGAACAAACATTTCCCAGTCCTGTCTTGCTAAGACATTCTCCTTCTGAGTAATAAAGCATCAATTAAATCAGAATAGGCAGCCGGTGGGACGAGGGAGCAGGCGGGAGGACCAGGGCCCAGCAGAGGTCACAAGGGAAGTCATTGTTGTAGTGGCGTCTTGATACAGTTAGGAAAGTGGCTCCCAGCTTGTAAAAATCGTGCTTCTGAAGGTCAAAATAAAGTATCTTTAACTATCCTATGTAATCTTCTGTAAAGACTCGAACTCTCAGGAAAGAAAAATGTGAACATCCTTACTGGCAGTAACTTGACTTAATTCTAGACATCCTAGGAATAGTGGTGGTGCTTAGAGGTGTGTGGATGTAGTGTATTTTTGATAATTTCTTCGGCTAAGATTTTCAATAATTTAAAAAGTAATATTCAGTTTATTATAACCCGATTCCCCCACCCCCGTGAAAAAAAGGTTCAACTCTTACTGTTAAAAAAAAAAACCCATGAAACCCAAACAACAAACGAGACGACCAATCAATTAGGCTTCCGGTTGGTAGAAAGGGGCGAGACCTTGTGCACCTACCCGACGCGGAATCAGTTCGCAGCATTTCCTACCTGCAGTAGAATTTCGAGCCGTCTTTAGCCAAGTAGCCATCGTAATGGGCATTTAGTAGGTCTCCCTTCTTGCTTGTCTTGGAACAGTTTTCCGGACGATGCAAAACTTCTATTTTCACTTCCCCCGTACTTTCCTCTTTCGTTTGTCCCTGGGCAGTAAAAAAGCTCCACAGGTAAAATAAAATGACTAATCTGAATAAGAAATGCATGTTTTCTCCCCGAAGAACAACGCACTCCCTCCGGCGTGTCACTCGCGCCCCGTGGCTGCCCGGCCGCCAAGTTCCGACGCGTGGCAGGCATTGTCCCACGTCACAAAGGGTCCGGGCGGGGCTGCGCGCTTGGCCCCGCCCCTCCGCGCTGGGCCCGGCCTTCGGAGGGTCTTGGGCCGGGCGTGTGTCCCTCTGGGACCGGGCGTTCGGGCTGCTGCCCTCGGTTGCGAAGGTAGCACCGCACGCTCGAACCGCTTCTCCTCCGTAAACCCGATATTTTACAGCAGCTTTCCTCAGGCTTCGGCAGTAACCGGTTTCCCAAAACAAAACTGACAAAAGAGGAGATAAACAGCGTGGGGTGGGATAGCATAGAGTTGGAATATGGTTGTCATTTCTGAGTGCAAAAGGCTTCTCTTAAGGCCCCTAGAGAACTTGCGGTTATTGGGATGGGGAGGCATTCTGGAAGAAGAGCGCTAAAAATGGCCTCGTGGTGGCTCTCTGGGTGCTTCTGAGGTGTCCTTGAAGCGCATTCTCGGGGTCGGAGGGGCCCCGCTGCTCCTGCGCCCGGCGAAAGGCGTCCGCACTGGCAGACCTCGGCGATTCCCGACCTGCTGCCGGCTGGCCTTTCCTTCCCTTGTGGCTTGAGGGCCTCTAGCAGTGCAGGAAAAGCTCGTGCATTCCTGCCAATCCCGTGAGATCTGCAGTCATCCACATCAGACTAGGAAACTTGAGTATTGGGCATTTTGTCCCATCTCACAGCTAATACCGACAGGGATTTGGCCAAATCTGTTTGACACAACCCCATCCCCTCATTTTACTACGAAAACATTTAAAACGTACAGAAAAGTTAAATTTTACAGTGAACACCCATATACCCACCGCCTAGATTTTATGATTAACGTTGGACTAAAACCGGTTTATCACATCGTCATCCATCCATCTCTCCATCCTTCACCGCATTTCCAAGTGAATACCCAAAGACTACCCAAACCAGAAAACCCCGGCCTGGATTAGGTTCTGGGAGGAGAGATGTTATTGGACCTCAGTGAAAAGCCGCAGCCCTGGGCCTGCTTTATGTACTTTGCTTAAAGTTTGCAAAATTCCATAAATCTGAAAATTACTGTCAATTATGTAAGATGAAGATCACTTCAAAGCATGATTTTCAAAAATAATAAAAGATAGGGGAAAGTCCCCATTTTTTGACTAAAACTTAGTTTAGTTCCATGTTTTATATTCTAAATAAAATAGTTGCATGCAAGGTTAACCATTGGCGTAATGACAATTTTTTGGAGCTCCTCGCTGCGGAGGATCCCATCAGCTGCACGCTGTCTTCCTAGGAGATAATTTCTCAGATCCCCTGAATAGGGGAAGAATATGAAGCAAACAGAAATAGGAAGGATTTATTATTATTATTTTGAAGAAAAAACAATCACCAAAAGGACTTGAGACGTAGTTACAGGAAAACCCAAGAGGCCCTGCCCGCAGGGTGAGTGTGCAGGGAGCTCGTCTTCGGGTGGGCCTGGGGGACGCGCGCGACGGCTTGAAGGCCTCCATGCTGGGGGCGGTCGGCCTGGGCCTCGGCAGCCACCGAGGAAGAGAAGGAGGAGGAGGAGGAGCAGTAAGACAGCCCCAGTGGGAGGCCGAGGTGTGCCCGTCGGCCCGCCCTCCTCGCGCAGCCTCCGGCACCGCGGCGAGGCCGCAGGCCGCGCCTGCTCCTCCAGCCCCGCCGCCGGGGAGGGGTTTCCCGGGACGATCCGGCCCCTTTCATCCAGGAAGTGAAAGCGACGTCGGGGTCAATGAAAACAAACCGGGAGCCCGGGGGGAAGGAAGGCAGGCGTGGAGGAGGGAACGCCGGGGTGTGGGAGGGAGCAGCCGGGCCGCGGAAGCGCGAGCAGGAGGCCGGCGCGGTCGCGTTTTTGTCGCGGTAGCGGTCGCGGCCGCCGAGGCTCGCCCGGGGATGTCTGAGCCCGCGCCTCGCGGCCCCCGAGCTCCAGGCGGCGCCCGCCGTCCCAGCCTCTAAGGGCCGCCACGTACCGGCGGCGCGCGCGGGCTGAGGGCGGCTTAGTGCCGGCGGGGGGCGCCCGGGGAGGGGGCGCGGGCGGGCCGGGAGGGGCCGCCTCAGGCTCCGCGCCTTCCCCAGCACCGCGGCCGGCGCCGGGCCAGGAGGATGCGCGGTGCGTGGCTCTGAAGCATGGAGGGGGTTCTGTACAAGTGGACCAACTATCTCACAGGTATGAGGGCTCGGGGGCTCCTGGGGGAGCGGAGGGCTTGGCGGGGATTAGGCAGGGAGGCTGCAGAGAAGGCGAGTCAGGCTCCGGCTACCTCCCCCTGGCCCGTGGTGACCCTCATAAGCGAATCCGCTCTACAGGGTTCCGGGGTTTAATCCCTCTCCGGGTCCCTAGTAGAGCTTGTCTGGCCTCTGCTGGGGAGGGTTCGAGACTGCGCACCTTCCTGAGGGTGGGAAGTGCACCTGACTACTTCTTCGCTGTGTAATAATACTTCTGTTTGCCTCCTATAGCCTCCGGAACAATTCCCAGTGACCCTACCTGTGTTTGTTGCACTCTCCACCCTTATTCATACTTACTATTAAGCATTTTGTTAATAATGGAGTTGTAGGAGTATCGGACTGGAATAGACCCTTTAAGATAAAGATTTACTTTTAAGAAATCTTTTAATTTCCTTAACAACACTGTTTATTTTTTAAAAGTTCCCTTGCTAAAGTTGTTCTAGCTTGGCAAGCATGATTTTGGAAGCTTTCTCCAGATAGTATTCTCTTAGCGATGATCAATGAGGTATCTTTACGTTTGAGAATTCAGGTAATGTGTGAGAAATAGTTGAAGAAATGCATTACACAGAAGGGGAGCAGACAAGTAGGTTTCACGCATGAAGTGGCTTGGAAAGAACTCCAAAAAGTTAGGTGTTTCTGTAGAAATGAGAGACCAGCAAGGAAGGGGCCCCCTTCCATGACACTGACAGCCTTATTAAAAGCTCTTGAAATCTGAGTTGTAGTCGAATCTCTGCCATCAACCAACAGTAAAGACAAAGAATTTATGCTTTCAGGATCTCAGTTTGATGAGGCCAGGGTGATCAACTATTTTATCGTGGAGGTACCTTCCAACTCGAGAATTCTATGATTTCACCAAATTAGAGGAAGAAGAATGGGTTTAAAATAAATTTGAATAGTAAACAGATTTTTTGTTCCAGTGTAATAGTCAGATCTTGGCTTGCTGAGCACTTATTCACTCTGCCAAAAGTATTGAACCCCTTAGTAATTGTATGATACACTCAACTTGTGTCCACCTGACCTTGTACAAAATCTGCACAGAAATGCTTTAAGGCATTAAGCGCTGAGCTACAGTTGCCCCTGGTTTTTGATTAATTACACTGCGAAAGCCAGATTTATAGCAGCAAATGGTTTAACATTTATGATATGCCTATGTTTTATTCTAACTAAAAAGTCAGACAGTTTATTTCTACAAATGACATGTTTTAACAGTACCATTTAAAAAGTAAGACAAATTTGTTTTATTAAGCATTTTCATATGGATGGTTGTGAGAGCACAGTTTTACTGTTTGATTGAGGGAAAGTGTTAACTGTGAGACAGTGGCTTCTGTGCTTTGAGATGCAAATAATCACCTCTTTGGAAAGTTCTTAAGCGCTGTGTTCTGGGAGGTCATGCCTGAGGAACCATTATGCATACCCCTGGGCAATGGACGATTACTGAGATGAGTCATAATTTAAGACTTGTGGTGAAACTTGGTCTTGGTGGGGAGATTTTCTCATCTCCTAAGGTACTGAGTACCATCGGTTGAGTTTTTAACCATATGTGCTTTAGATTTTAGTCGTCTCCACAGTGCATTTAGTTAGCTTCTAGTATGCAGTGTAGAAACCTGCTGAAATGAAATCTTTTGTTTGGAAGAATTCTATTTTTAAAATTTAAATTAGGCTTGAGGGCATGCTGATTATTAATTTTAGTTCATCTTAGGTCTTAAGGATGAGCAGATATTCATATTAAGTGATCTTTAAGGAACCTTTCAGTGTAATTATACTGTTTTTTGAGAATCCTTGGTAGAGAATAAGGATTTCAGTAACAGTAGTTTGAGATAAAAAGAACGTGTTTTTTAAAAAAAGAATTTTATAAAGGGAATACCTATGAATCTTTCACAGGTACAGCCCTCTATTATATAAATGTGTGAGTCAATTAGAGATTGTTTCATTAAGTATTGCTTCAAAAAGGTGTGTAGAGATAATTAACAGGCTTGATTAGATTAATACATTTCAACCACACTCACCTTTCACATTGCTACAAATCCTAAATGAATCATTTTGTTCAATATTTGTTTTAAATAGATATTGAATTGCAATAATACAGGCTTGTAAAATCATAATTTGCCCTATAGGCACGTTGGACCACCACACCCTGCTTATAATTTGTTTGCCAACGTAAATTAGTGTTTGGAAAGATAATGTTTTTATCATTTCTATGCATGCTCAATACAGTATACTCTCATCGATGTACTGCATGTTTATACTGTAATGGATAACATACAATATCTCACTTTATACAGTACATTTATTTATTGTCACTTGAGAAATAGATTTTTTTGCCACCTGTTATGTGCCAGGCACCATTCTAGTGGCTGGGAATGCAGCCATGAACAAGATAAAGTCCAGGTACCAAAAAAACTTCTAAGTTTTTTTGTTGCTTTTTGTTTGTTTATTTGTTTTGCTAGGTCTCATTAGGGAATATTATAATGTTTCATAAAAATTAGTTTTCCAGGAGTATGAGACTTGCTTGTTTTTATTTATTTATTTATTTATTTGAGACAGAGTCTCACTTTGTTGCCCAGGCTAGAGTGAGTGCCATGGCGTCAGCCTAGCTCACAGCAACCTCAAACTCCTGGGCTCAAGCAATCCTGCTGCCTCAGCCTCCTGAGTAGCTGGGACTACAGGCATGTGCCACCATGCCCGGCTAATTTTTTCTCTATATATTAGTTGGCTAATTAATTTCTTTCTATTTATAGTAGAGATGGGGTCTCGCTCTTGCTCAGGCTGGTTTCAAACTCCTGACCTTGAGCGATCCGCCTGCTTCGGCCTCCCAGAGTGCTAGGATTACAGGCGTGAGCCACCAGCCAGCTGCTTGTTTTTATTTAGATTATTTTGGACATGTATCTTTCTGGACTGTATTATGGTATTCTCTGTAGTCTTAAAATGTGCAAAGTAAAATTTAACCTTTTTATGATGACTCAGTGTTGTCATTTCAAAAGTGTTACGGGTAAAGCCTTTTGGGGAGGTAAGTCCTAGGTCTGTATCAAGGTGTAAGAATGGTTGATTTGCCCGTCTACCCTGAATTGGTACTCTCTGGCCCTGGAAAAAACTAATTAATCATATAGCAGGCTATGGCTAAAGTGATTAGGATTTGAACACCCACAGTTTAAAAGGTGGTACATTTTAGCCTGGAACACTTATACTGAATTGTGATTTAATAGTCATGAAATTGTTAAGGACAGTTACACGACCTCCAGCATGGTCACCATGTTATTAGTCAATGAGCTCTTGTAAATCAGTGACATATTTGTTTCAGGGAACACCAAATTTGACTTTCACGATGAATGGGAGTTGGGCATCAAGGAAAGCCATTATCATGGTCACCAGCTTTGCCTTGGAGCCAAATCTGTGATAGTCACTGAATAAATATCAATTAATTGAATGATTGCAGTTTCTAGCCTTTCTGCCCTAGTGGTGCAGTTGTAGTGAAGGGAAGGGTGGGGTGGCCTGGGCAATCTATGTTACCAGGGATGAATCTATATCTACCAGGTATGAAGCTTCTATGCGTAAGATAAATTCATTTAGCACTTACTGTATTCAAGGGTATTTGGCTTAGACAACATGTATTTTATAGGAGTAGAGGAAGGTCACATTGCAGAATTTAGAGGATCAGGTGACACCTGAGAGATCGTCTTGTTCAACCATCTCATTTTGGAGACAGGGATTTTTAGAGATTCACTGAAATGAAAAGATTTCCCCAGGTTATGGTTATCCAATTAAAGAATGATTAAATAGAGTTGGAGCCAGAATCCCTGTTTTCTGTTGCTTTTTCCATTACAACATAACGGAAAAGAGGACAGTTATGTTATACATACCCTGTGTAGGACTATTACTGAGGATGGGGCTTAAAGGGTGGTTAATGAGAAGGTTGTGAGCCAGAAGAAAAGTATTACTCCCCATATTTATATTGAGCTAGAGGTTTCTCCAGAAATCTTTCCCAACAAAGTAGAGATTGAGAACATTTTATGTAAGGTTTGGCCATTAAAAATTTCATTGTCAGAATGTTATTTGAGAGCCAAGAAATAATGTGATGGCAGGTTTTGAAATCACAGTTTTCTATGTGATAAAACTAATTTCTTTCCATATTAACCTTTGTTGTTTATGATCCTTGCAGGTTGGCAGCCTCGTTGGTTTGTTTTAGACAATGGAATCCTATCCTACTATGATTCACAGGATGATGTTTGCAAAGGGAGCAAAGGAAGTATAAAGATGGCAGTTTGTGAAATTAAAGGTAAGTGCATATATGGAATTGTGGGAATTTGAGGTAAAGGGTTCTTCAGTATACTCCAGAAGAGAAAAACAGCATTTATAACCACATGGGGATCTTTTAGTACCATTTATTAGAGTGGCATTTAGCATTGTTAAACATTATTTTTGGTAATTCTATCTCTATAGATATACTTTGAATTGAAATTCAAAATACTTGGAGACCCAGACTTGTGGGGGGAGAGGGGGAAGGGCATTTATTGAAACTTTAAAATCTGTACCCCCATAATATGCCAAAATAATAAAAAAAAATACTTGTGCTAGTCTTCCAATTTGGACTTGACTAACAGTTTCTTGTGGATACCGCTTTAGTATCTATGTTGAGTCTACAAGCATTCTGTTAATATTTTGTTCTCATTGTAGAAAGGTATTGTAACCATTGGAAGTCAAGCTCTAAAGATGATGGGGCCAGTTCTGTAGGGTTTTGATAAAGTATGAAGTCAGAGTCAGAAACTGGTTCTTTGCTGAATTTAGAGATAAGCTCTTCTAGGTGATAGAGTTGGCTTCCTTTTCTTTGAAAAGGGGAGAAATAAAATAATAGGTCATGCTGTAATTTTCATGAAGAAGATTTCATGGACCATTGATTCATTTGTATGTGTGATTGGGGTGTGTGGGGTAGAGGTAGGTAGAGTGAAATCAGATAAAATGATAATGAGCTGTATTGAATTTTTCTTCAAAGAGAATTTAAAGAAAAACTAGAGCACCAGAGGAATAAATGTTAAACTCCCTTTAGGCCTTTCTCATTTTTCCTCTGTAGCTTGAATATTTGTGAAGGATAGTTTTTTTGACATGGTGATCTCCTTGGCCATAGCTACCAAATACTTCATGTTACTGCTGTATGCATTTTCTTTTTTTTTTTTTTTTTTTTTGTGACAGAGTCTCACTTTGTTGTCCAGGCTAGAGTGAGTGCCGTGGCGTCAGCCTAGCTCACAGCAACCTCAAACTCCTGGGCTTGAGTGATCCTTCTGCCTCAGCCTCCCGAGTAGCTGGGACTACAGGCATGCGCCACCATGCCCGGCTAATTTTTATATATATATCAGTTGGCCAATTAATTTCTTTCTATTTATAGTAGAGACGGGGTCTCGCTCTTGCTCAGGCTGGTTTTGAACTCCTGACCTTGAGCAATCCGCCCGCCTCGGCCTCCCAAGAGCTAGGATTACAGGTGTGAGCCACAGCGCCCGGCCTGTATGCATTTTCTTATTTAAATTAAACCAAAGCAGGAGCTAATGTGTTGTGCTGCATTTTCCAGGGCTGGATTACTCTTTTTGTGTGATTTTGTGGTAGTTCTTAGTAAGATTTAGCTATGTAGACAAAAGAGAATTTCTGCTTTGGTTGCACATTCTTTAGTTATATGTCTAGTTCTTCACCTTCATCTCAGATTTGCCATCACTAAGACTCTATCTATAGCAGTGATTCTCTACTTAGGGTAGATCAGTGTCATCCGGGAAGCTTTCTCCACACTACACCTGCCTGCCAGGTGATTGTGTCATGTCTCCTTTAGTAGTGAATTACTGCTGCTCTAATGGAAAGGAGTCAAGGCTGTATAAGACTTAGATACACTTTAACCTGGTATATTCTTACTTGCATGTTCTCTAAAATATATGGAGCATAATTGTTTTTTATTTTTAATAAGCATACCAAAACATGTACCAATAACCACTGTCTTTCAATGTACTAATTTTGGGGGTTTATGTAATCATTTTTAACTATACTGTCCTCACCCAAAATATTTCAGAACTCTTTTTGGAATTGCCTTATGAACCAGTTTATAAATCACACAAGAAAAGCACATTCAAGACATTAGTTTTTAATTTTTTTAAAAAAAGTGATAGTTTTATCTCATCTTATTCTCAAATTTAATTCTAAATGAAATTTGGTCAGAAATCAAAGCTACATTCAAAGTTTAAAGATTTGCCAACCTTGAGGATATTTAAAAGATAGCTGCAGAATTCTAAGGCAGTTCCAAATGGTTTCTAGGCATGGCAGCATCTTTTTATGTTGTTGTTTAATTGTTTTATCAAAGAAAATACAGAAAAGGGCATACATTTTAAATACCATTCAGCTTGAAGAATGTTTACAAAGTGAAAACATTGTGTAAATACTACCCAGCTTAATAATTAGAATATTATCAGCATCTCAGAAGCCTCTCCCTCAAGTCCCCTCAGCCACTAATCTCCCAGAAGATCACCATTAATCTGACTTTTATCACCATAGATAAGTGTTGTCTGCTTTTGAACATTTTATAAATGGAATTATTTAGTATTTTCTTTTGTGTCTGGCTTCTTTTACTCAACATTATGTTTACAAAATTTATCTATGTTGTTCTGTGTAACAGACAACAGTTCAGTCATTTTCATTGTTGTGTAGTATTCTGTTGTGTGAATATCCTAAAATTTGGTTATCCATTCTAGTATTAGCAATTAGGAATAAAGAGTTACTCTTATAGCTTTTGTATTTCAGTTGTTTTATTCTAGCCTAGAAGTCCTTTTCAGCCATTATTCATTGTTGCATGGTTATATCTTTCAGTGTCTACACCCAAGAATGGCCCATATAAGTAGAATAATAAGATAGCCAAGCTTCTGTGGTACTTATTTTCACAATACACTGAGCTTCTGGTCAGTATTTTTAGTTATTCATTGTCCAAGTTAGGCTTTCTGCCAGACTTTTTGGGTTCCTCATAATCTGGCTCCACCCAGCTTGACCATTCATGAATACAAATTACTTTGCAGTACAACACCAGGTTCCATTTAGGCTTGTTTCCTGATATCCTTAGTACATTCTGTGTTTATTTCCTCATCTAGGCATTTTCTCACGCATTTTTTTCCTTAACCAAATCCCATTATCATCAAATCCTTCTTGAAGCCTTTTTAATTTCCTGCCTTTTCTTACTTTCTCTCATAATAACTCATGAAATCTCTGCACCAAAGAATTCAGCAATTTGTGTTCTGATTATTTTTGGTGTGTCAGTGTGTTTCCTTGGTTAAATTGTCAGCTCTATAAAAGCAACGGCATCATATTTCTTCCCCTATATCTTCCCCTCTACTAGCACTGCTTTGAGCTGAGTTAAATACTTTTTGATTAATGACAGCTTAGTATAAATTTTGTTTTAAAACAAAGATTTGGGATTGGCTTACCATAATTCTTAATTCTCTTTTGTCAGAGTATCAACAGGTGTGTGGTAGAAAAGGTGAAGGTCTTCAAAATACAAATGCCTTCCAAGTGATGATGGTATACTCCATAATTATGGGCATATCATAGAGTTATTGTTCTAATGGAAGGTGACTATAGTTACCATTTATTGCACTACTTCTATATGCAGACACTATCGTAGGCTTAGGGGATATGAAAACATAGACTCCAATTTCAAGAACATGAGTAAAAAATGTATGATAGTGTGATATTCATTGCATTTGCATTTAAGGTAGGTTAGGTGACCCCAAAGGAGGGTCTAACTTCTCAGTAGTTAATTCCTCCCTGTTTTCTCTTGTATATGTTGCCATTGCTTTGGCACCATTGTCTCCCTGGATCTGTGTGAGATGGTGATTTGGAGGGAGCTGCTGGGTGGCCCCTTAGGGAGTGGTACTGCCTGTGTCATGTATCACAGTTTGTTGTTTTAGGTGTGCGAAGCATCTAATACTGTGTAAGAGTGATGATTTGATTCTCCTGAATTACTTAAGTCTATAACTATATTTCTCCTTTGTTTATCATCATAGTCCATTCAGCAGACAACACAAGAATGGAATTAATCATTCCAGGAGAGCAGCATTTCTACATGAAGGCAGTGAATGCAGCTGAAAGACAGAGGTGGCTGGTTGCTCTGGGAAGCTCCAAAGCATGTTTGACTGATACTAGGACTAAAAAAGAAAAAGGTAACTATAAATTTTTCCCTTGTGGTATCAGCTTTCTTAAACATAAATATAAATTGTCCTGTCTGCTTTTCGTAATCTATTCCAAGGAGATAATTCAAACTAGAAGAAGAGTTACATAAATAGGTCTTCATCATAAAAAATTTGTAAACGGTATAGTTTAGGGGAATGGTTCAACAAACCCATGCTTTCATAGGCTGATATGTTATGTAGCTAGTAAAATGTTTATAAGAAATTTTAATGTGAGCAAATGCCCAAGCTTAAATAATCATTCAGAAAAGCAAGAATCAAAATTACATATAGTATAAGTATTCATTGGCTGGCTCAGGAAAGAATGTAAGAGTTGGTCAAGTTGTTACCTTTGGAAGTGGAATTTGTGGGAAGGAGACTCACTTTTCACTGAATATCCTTTGAAACCTTTTGACTTTACCATGTACATATATTGCCAATTCAAAAGGATTTATTAAAAAAAAATAAAAGCAAAGCAAATGATTTTTGGTATTAGTTCAACTATATGCAGATATAATGTGAAAATAATGACAGTATTTATATCATGATAGTGAGATTGCAGTTTATCTTCATTTGTTTTCTGTTGCCATAATATAAAGTACCTGAGACTGTGTAACCAGGTTTGGCTCATGGCTCTGGAGGCTGGAAGTTCAAGATCAGGTGGCTGCATCTAATCAGCTTCTGGTGAGGGCCTTAAGCTGCATGATGATGTGGCAGAGAATTGGAAGGGGAAGCAGGTGTGTGCAAAAAGAGATCAAACATGTGAGGCAGCCTCATTTTATAACAACCCACTCTTGAGGTAACTAATTTGATACCAAAAGAGAACTCACTCACTCATTTGAGAAAAGCATTAATCCCTCTTAATGACCAGTCACTCCTTAAAAGTATCACCTCTCAACACTGCCATATCGGGGACCAAGCCTCAGCATGAGTTTGGACAAACCTTAGTCATACCATGGCACCGTTGTCTGATTTTTTTTTCCCCTATATTTTTTTCCATTTCCCAAAATTTTTCACCAAGTATGTATTACTTGTGTAATTAAACAACAGGCCAGGTGTGGTGGTTCACACCTGTAATCTCAGCACTTTGGGAAGCTGAAGGAGGAGGATCACTTGAGGCCAAGAGTTTGACACCAGCTTGAGCAACATAGGGAGACCCCATTGTCAAAAAAATTTTTTAAAAATTAGCTGTGTGTGGTGGTGTGCACTTGGGGTCCCAGCTACTCAGGAGGCTGAAGCAGCAGGATCGCTTGAGCCCAGGAGTTTGAGGTTTCAGTGAGCTATGATGATGCCACTGCAGTCTAGCCTGGGTGAAAGAGGGAGATCCTGTTCCCCCCCCCCAAAAAAATATATATATGTATATTTAATTAGTAGAAGCAACTAAATTGTGGGTAGTGGAGGCTAAGGATTGAATTTATAACAATTTTTGAGTATATGAAAGAACATCATAGTATGGCTAAGGTTAGGATGAGAAGGAATGGAGATTAACAGTATTTACAATAGCTAAAAGGTGGAAACAACCCAAATGTCCATATAAACAAAATGTGGTATATACATAAAATGGAATTATTCAGCCTTAAAAAGGAAGGAAATTCTGACACGTAATAAAGGGGATGAACCTGGTAGACATTATGCTAAATGAAATAAGCCAATCACAAAAGGACAAATATTCTAAGATTCTACTTTTATGAAATACCCGAAATAGTCAGATTTATACAGATAGAAAATAGAATGGTGGTTGCCACGGCCTAGGGAGAGGAAGGAACAGGGTTAGTGTTTAGCAGGTATAGAGTTTCAGTTGGGGAAGGTGAAAAAATTCTGGAGATGGATAGTGGTGATGATTGTACAACAATGTGAATGTACTTAATGCTACCTTTTTAAGTATGTACGTAAAAGTGGTTAAAATGGTAAATTTTATGTTATGTAAATTTTACCATAGTTTAAGAAAAAAAAAAGGAATGGTCTTAAATTTGCACAGGAATCAATTTAGTTTAGATCAAATGGGCAGATAGAGCTGCTTTTTTTGGTCAACTCTAGTGAATGTGTCTTTGTGGCTAAAACCGGAGAGCATCACCACTGGCCTGGCCCATGGGGTATGGAAAAACACCAGGAATCTATTACATGTTTTATTTTGTATAGCTAGTATTTTTAGTTTAAAAGGTATTGGCCTATGCGTGGCTTACATTATGGCTGTATGTTTGTCTGGAGATATTAAAGAGAAGAAAGTATGCTCTTAAAATTCTTAAAACAGTATAATGTGAAAATGAAGCTGTGAAAGGAACAGAAGAAAAAGGAATGTTTATATACAATAGTTTTAATTACATACAAATTAAAAACTTCTGTATGCCAAAATATACAATAAAGAAAACTGACAGGGAGCCAACAGATCTGGAAAAGCATTTGTAGTATATAGGATCGAGGAAAGATTTCAATCTTTAATGTTTAAAAACTTTTACAAATTATCAATTTATATATTGTTAAGAGGAAAAACAAAGTGCTGGGATTACAGGTGTGAGCCACCATATCTGGCCTGTTTTTTAATTATAAAAGTAATACATACTCAATGAAAAATTTGAGGAAATGGAAAAAAATGTATGAAGGACAAAAAAAAAAGCCAATTCACAAAAGAAACACGGGTACTTTTCAAATGTAAGTGGAATGGTAGTGGAATGGAAATATCCTGTATAAAACATTCAGTGCTCATCATTTTGTCTCTGGAAATTACCTGGACTTCATGGCAGACATATGACTTAATTTTTTTCCATTTATCTAAAGGGAAGTGTTTCCTTAGGGCTCTTGTCATCTTATTTCTGAGATCTTACATCTCTTTAAGCTATAGGTATTTATATTTATTGCCTTTTTAAATGATTACATTTCATTATATTACCCAAAGAATATGAAAATGATCTAATTGGATGTTTATATATATGTTCCTTTCAGAAATAAGTGAAACCAGTGAGTCTCTGAAAACCAAAATGTCTGAACTTCGCCTCTACTGTGACCTCCTAATGCAGCAAGTTCACACGATCCAGGAATTTGTTCACCATGATGAGAATCATTCATCTCCCAGCGTAGAGGTATAAAAGAGGATCTCTTCACATCTGGTTATGCTTTGTAGTGCACTGGGCAGGGAGCAGGGGGTCCCTAGTCATCCCATAAGATGGCAGGGAAGCATTTTCACCTTGAGTTTTTTTCATCTATTCTGGGTTCTGCCTATTGTAGACTGTCTGCCTACATTAACCTGTAGCCAGAGTAAAGCATGAAGCAGCACATTTCTCCAGGGATTAGGGCCTGTCTTTGCAGCCACTCTGATAATTTGGAGGTTGGAATAGAGAAGAAGCATTCCAGGCTTTGTTCTCTAGGCTGACTGCATGAATTCACTGGACAACTGCTATTCTTTTCGGTAATAAGGTCCCAGCTTCAACTATTGAGAGTTGCTAGCTTACCTTTACGAAGTAACTTAAAATAAAATTCATCATGGAAGAATAGTGATGTAGGAATCAAAATTCAGATTAGCAGGATCAGGCTGTGAAATAGGCTTACTCTTTCTGGTCAAGTAGCAATAGTGAGCCCTCCTGCTCTCTAGGTGAAAGGCCAGCATGGTTCCTTGTCCCCTTTGGCCTGATTTTGTATAAGTGGGACAAGAAATCTTCTTGCCTGTCCTGTGACCTTCTCTTGGGGAGAAATCTTGTGTGAGGCAGGCTGAGTTTGGTTTGGGTTTTGGGTATGTTGAACCCTAAGGGCATTTAATTGTTTCACCACAAGCCCTCTGGAGGTAGGTGCTCTCACATTTGCCACAGTAGCTCAGTGACAGTGTCAGGCACCTAGGCTTGTTCCGTCCTTCCACTCTGCCATTCTTGGTGTTGGGTTTTTCTCTTAATGCTCCAACCTCCAGAGTGACTGCCAAGGTCACAAAGAGGCAGGAGGCAGTGGGGTGGCCAGGGTGGAGAGAGACCTTCTCAACTTGTCCTTGGTTTTAAATTAGGAACAAAAATCCCAGAAACTCTCCAATGAACTTCTCATCATCTTTTTGTCTGGCTCAAAGGAAACTAGAAAAAGGAGTATTTGACAAAGGGTCACAGGATAGCCATGACTGGCTTAGATCAGTCTATTCATCCCCCAGGGTTAGGGTACTTTGCTGTCCTAAACAAAATGGAGGTTTTGATTCTATCAGGAAAGAAGGGGGAGAATGGGTGTAGTGTAGACATGAATTGTAGTGCCACTGATTAATTCAGGGTATTCCACTGCTGTGATCCTTCAGAATTCTTATTTTATTTTATTTATTACTGTTTTAGAGACAGGGTCTTACTCTGTGTTGCCCAGGCTAGACTGCAGTGGTGCAGTCATTTAGCTCACTGCATCTTAGAAGTCTGGGCTCGGGTGTCTTGGAAGCCGGGACTCAGGCAATCCTTCCATCCTTCCACCTTAGTCTCTACAGTACCTGGCTAATTTTAAAATTTTTTACAGAGATAGGGTCTTGCTACGTTGCCAAAGCTTGTCTCGAATTCCTGGGCTCAAGTCATCCTCTTGTTTGGCCTCTCAAAGTGTGGGATTACAGGCATGAGCTGGGACACCCAGCCTACCTTCGGAATTCTTATAGATAGTTAGAAAATTATCATTAGGTTAGGTTTCTCTAAGAAATTTTTGTACATGACTTTTCAATATATTTGGTTTAAATGCAAAACTTATTTTTCTTGGAATCTAATTTCATAACATGTACCAAAGAGACAGACATTTCTTATTCTTGCATTAATTTAATTTTCTAAGGTAGTGTATTTTAAATAAATTGTGTATAACCTAGTAATATATCCACTGGAGATAATGTTTTATTACTTCATTATAAGGTTGTATATAATTCCATGTAGTTGTATCTGAGTCTGGTTAAATCTTTGTGTAATTTTTCAGAACATGAATGAAGCCTCTTCTCTGCTTAGTGCCACATGTAATACATTCATCACAACACTTGAGGAATGTGTGAAGATAGCGAATGCCAAGTTTAAACCTGAGATGTTTCAACTGCCCCATCCGGATCCCTTAGTTTCTCCTGTGTCACCTTCTCCTGTTCAGATGGTTGGTTCTTTTTTTTTTTTTTTGGTAGTGATACTGCATGTGGATTTTTTTGTTTGTTTATTTTGTTTTTATTTTTAAGGGTGGAAACAAGCAGCGGATGGGAAACAGTAAACAGGTTGAATTTTTTTGTTTGTACTGTTCTATATTGGAGCTTCTCAGCTGACCTCAGCACGTGTGCCAGTGTCCCGATCCCCTCCCCTTTGGAGGGGCTGTGCACAGGCTGCCCCTGAGCTGCTTTATCCTTTTACACCTGAGTCCAGGAAATTATCATGTATTGTGTGCGCTGGGACACAGAAAAGGTTGGGGAGTACTACTATACTCGGTGAAAACTTCACAATGGGGTGATGTTTTACCCACAATGGGGTATAATTAAGTAAATCATAAAATAAGTTGTAAGGAATTTGAAACACGTTCCAGTGGGAACAGTATTTTGTAGTCAGCATTTGGATTTGAACCCTCTGAGTAGGCAAGTTACTTAATCTCTGATCTTCAGTTTTCTTGTTTGTAAAATAAAAGGTCCTTACATAAGAATCTGATCTGCTTAATGTTAGGTGCTTAATGTTAGTTTCTCACCTCCTGATTGAACTACAAGTACTCTTTTTGCTGGTGGTGGTGGATTCATTGCCCTTTCTAAGCTAGTAAACTTGTTCTAGCATGCTGTAGGATGCTTGTAGGTGAGATAAGGTTTGATGAGACTTTAAATGTTTTTAATGTAAGTGTTTTTAGGAGCCCATCTGTATGAGGAAGTATGCTGCATGGCTATTGGTTTAGCCAAGGTGGTAGTATCGCTTGAGGCCTGAAGACTTACTTGTTTGAAGGATACAGTCTGACTTATTCCTAGGTTTTCTTAACCATCCAGCAAATTTAGTTATGTGAGAGTAAAGATTATTGCCTAAATCTATTTAGAGCATTATTTTCTAATCAATGTATGATGGACTAATAGTGTCCTCTGAGCCAGGTGTACCGTGAAAATGAATTTTATGGTCAGATTAGTTTGGAAGCTTTAGGTTATTTTAAATGAATAGAGTTTCTCTATTCTAATCTGATGGAGACTGATAGGACTTGTCTTAGCCTCGTTTATGCTGAAGTATATTATGAATTTCAGAGAGAGGTAGAGTACAGTGTTTCTGAAATTTGTTTGACAGTTGAATCATTTTTTTTTTTTTTTTTTTTTTTTTTTTTTTTTGAGACAGAGTCTCGCTTTGTTGCCTAGGCTAGAGTGAGTGCCGTGGCATCAGCCTAGCTCACAGCAACCTCAAACTCCTGGGCTCAAGCGATCCTTCTGTCTCAGCCTCCCGAGTAGCTGGGACTACAGGCATGAGCCACCATGCCCGGCTAATTTTTTCTATATATATTAGTTGGCCAATTAGTTTCTTTCTATTTATAGTAGAGACGGGGTCTCGCTCTTGCTCAGGCCGGCTTCGAACTCCCGACCTCGAGCGATCCGCCCGCCTCGGCCTCCCAGAGAGCTAGGATTACAGGCGTGAGCCACCGCGCCCGGCCTAAGCAAATTTCTTTTTTTTTTTTTTTTTTTTTGAGACAGAGTCTCGCTTTGTTGCCTAGGCTAGAGTGAGTGCCGTGGCATCAGCCTAGCTCACAGCAACCTCCAACTCCTGGGCTCAAGCAATCCTCCTGCCTCAGCCTCCCAAGTGGCTGGGACTACATGCATGCGCCACCATGCCGGGCTAATTTTTTCTATATATATTAGTTGGCCAATTAATTTCTGTCTATTTATAGTAGAGACAGGTCTCGCTCTTGCTCAGGCTGGTTTCGAACTCCTGACCTTGAGCAATCCGCCCGCCTCGGCCTCCCAGAGTGCTAGGATTACAGGCGTGAGCCACCGTGCCCGGCCTTGAATCATTTTTGAGTACCAACTCACAGGACTGTAGTGTTCATTAGAGCTCAGTTTGACAATGTTGCTTTTTAGAACAATTGTAGATACGCTATAAGCTGTTAAATAACATATATAGTTGAACAAAGAAACTAATATTTTGAGATAGATGTATAGTGCTATATTCCTGAGGTTGATATACAAGGGGCACACTTTTTTTAAAAAAATGAACTTTTTAGAGTCAAATGCAAATAAAAGCACCTTAGAACTGCCTTGGTTTTATATTGAATGTCTCAGGAAACACCTTGTGTAACAAATGCTCTGTTGTTCAGAGAAGTCATATGTGTATCTTATACATAAGAAACTATAATAATTGTCTTTTAAAAACCAAAACCCTTATCAGTAGAAAAATCACGGGAACTTGAGTTAATCTAGGAGATACTAGGGTATATTTTTCCTAGCTATGCCATTTAACTTGAAACAAAAAGCAAGAATTGTGGCTTATGGTAATTAGTTCTGGAGACAAACAGCATGGAAAGTAAGGTCAGACAGTCTTCATGGGTAAATCTTTTTTTTTTTTAAGAGTAACATGAGTTATTATTTATATGAAAAACATTTATATGAAGATAAAGCTAAAATATATGAGGGTTCTACAACTATTTTATCTGATCTGTATAACCACTTTATGTACCTAATCTCATTGAATTCATGTTAGAATAAACTTGTATTTTATTTCAAATCATCTGAAAGTTCAGACTATTATCATTTTGACCCACAGATTGAGTGATTATTGTATACTCAATGTTGTTGTTGGGTGAGTGATCCTAGAGGAAGTAATTTCTGTTAAAGCAGATGTTAATGTCCACTTGCATCTTAATGTTAATCATGTTAGATATTTTTAGACTATAAATTGGGTAAGTTATATCTGTTATTTGAACTGGGATTTCTCAGAGCAACTAGTGGCTCATGTTCCAAATATAGAAGGTGCTTACATAACATAAATATTAGACCTGGGCTTTTGAGACTCTTGGGCCCATGTATATAAAAGCAACTATCCCAAACCTTTAGTATAAACTTTGCTTTTTTGCTACCTTATTAAACTTTGAAATAATCTGTTTTACTTGGCTGCCTCTCTATTTTTTTTTTTTTTTTTTTTTTGAGTCAGAGTCTCATTTTGTTGCCCAGGCTAGAGTGAGTGCCGTGGTGTCAGCCAAGCTCACAGCAACCTCAAACTCCTGGGCTCAAGAGATCCTACTGCCTAAGCCTCCCGAGTAGCTGGGACTACAGGCATGTGCCACCATGCCTGGCTGTTTCTTTCTTTTTTTTTTTTATTAGTTGGCCAATTAATTTCTTTCTATTTATAGTAGAGATGGAGTCTTGCTCTTGCTCAGGCTGGTTTCGAACTCCTGACCTCGAGCAATCTGCCCGCCTCAGCCTCCCAGAGTGCTAGGATTACAGGCGTGAGCCATAGCGCCCGGCCTGCCTCTCTATTTTTTGATGGAGTAGTTGGATTTTCTAAATTATGTTTGGTATTTGTCATATTTATTAAATGCCCTGCTTAATTAGAGAGTTCTTTTTTTTTAAATGTACATTTTAGAAATCTGTTTGAGACTTAAGGTTCTTCTGAGTTCTTTAAATACTGGAATTATTAATACTGTCTTCCATGAAAACCGTACTTTAGAACATCTGTATCGGCTACCTGAATAATGAATGGTAAAGAGAAGCTTTGCTACCATACTCTACTGCTGCTCTTTAAAAGAGAGACATTTATTAGAATATTTTCGGGCTTGCTAGATACTCCTCTTTATCACAACAATGTGACTTTTGAATTACATACATACACTTTTTTTTATGTTTTTATACATACATATATGTGTATAAAATTTGGTTTTTACTATTGAGTAAAGAATCCAGCATGTTTTTGGTAGGTGCTGAGAAAGATTCTAATTAATGGTTATTAGAGAGGAGCTTGACATTGTGCTAATTATGTTACTTGAGTCTGTAAAAGAGAAACTTTTTGGCCAGGCACCTTTTTCTCTGACTAAATTTATGTTTGTTATGGTAATAATAAACTAGAGCTGCATGATTCTACTTGATATATGGATTATGCCATTTTTTTTTTTTTTAATTTCTAGATGAAACGTTCTGTCAGCCACCCTGGTTCTTGCACTTCAGAGAGGTAAAATAACCTTTTCTTTTGACCAAGTTCTCTCAGAATTAAACCTATTAGGGAAATTCTTTGGGCCTTTAACAAGAGTTATGGAATGTAAATTCTGTATGGGTAAGGTCTGGTTCTGATTTCCTCAGCCCTATATCTCTCAGTGTATGTATCTCTAAGGGCCTGGCCCAAGTAGGTAGTCAGTAAAGAAAAAATTAATGAATGAATTGACTAGCAAGGTAAGCACCTTGCCAGCTGTTGTATCTTTTTTAGATGTTTGAAATACAGTCATATGCTGCGTAATGACCTTTCAGTCAATGACAGCCGTCATATACAATGGTGGCCCTACAGGCCCTACCAAGATTATAATGCTGTATTTTTATTGTACTGTTTCTATGTTTAGATATGTTTAGCTACACAAATACTTACCATTATTTTACCAGTATTTTACACAAATACTTATCAGAGTATTCAATAGAGTAACCTGCTGTACAGGTTTGTAGCCTAGGAGCAATAGGCTATTCCATATAACCTGGGAGTGTAGTAGACTATACCAGCCAGGTTTGTGTAAGTCTGCTCTATGATGTTTGCACAATGACAAAATCATCTAAAGATGCATTTCTCAGAATGTATTTCTGTTGTTAAGAGATGCATGACTATTTCAAGTTATGGCTAAATAGAAATTTATTTTTAATATGTCAAGTCTCCACAGCTGAGGCGCATTTTACCTCAGCTTTTTATGGCATCATCTATTCATGCTGAGCTGTTGTTTTATTAAGAGAGAAAGATCCTGCTGAAAAGAGAGAAAACCACTTGATTTTTAAAATATCAACACGATTAAGAAATTTACTTTCTAGATAGATCTTTCCAATATCCCAGGTTGTTAAACCATTCTTTATTTTGTTAGGTAATATTCTTTTAAGATGTATGGTTGTCTTATTTGGTTCTTTGGAAAGTGATTTAATTGTAGTGACATTAGCATTTATTTCTGTACATTAAGATTGTTAAGTGCTGGGCCCTTATTGTTTTGTCATGTTTTTCCTTTCCCTGATGATTATGTAATCTTTGATGGAACCATCATGTGCTCAGAGGAGTTCAGGATGTATATATCTAACCCTGTCAAAGAATGAAGAAGTTCCATCAACCGAATTTTCCAGAAAAATGGAAGCTTTAATCAACCTTTGGCAAACTTTTGTTTTTACGATAGAAATTTTTCTATCCTTTCTAGATATTGAAGGAAGATATAGTAAGAATTTAAAAATTTTTTTCCTGATGAATCAAGGTTGTCATTAAGTATTGTAACATTGGGCTGTCATAAAATAGTAGGTGTGGTGTTGTTAGGTGGTGGTGATTTGCTTCTATGTTTAATTTTTTAGACTGATTTTTTTTAGTGGATATTTAAAAATAGTTTTTCTAGCATGCTCCCTAAACTTCTTGCCAATCCCCTTCAGTCTGCTAGTTTTGATCAGATATAGATTGACTTTAGATACATGCACTTGTGAAATCTTTAACTTTTAGTTTTCATGTATTTGTAAGCCATCTGATTTGCCTACTGTCTCCGTAGACCCTCTCCTGCAGAAGTCACACTTCTGCATTGTACCCCCTTTTCCATTTAGTTCAGTTCAGAGGCCATGTTCTCCAGGTTACCAGCTGGATTCTAAATGGGCTGACTTGCTTGTGATTTTACTTCTAAGTGAGTAGAACATTGCTAACATAGGACATTGGGTATAAGATTAGTTTTTTTTTTTTTTTTTTTCACTTAAAGAGAAGTCATTTAAAATTGAGTTCAGGGTGTTTTCATTTGTTTAAGGCTTTGCAGCTTAATGCTTTTTACTTAATTTGCAGGAGTAGCCACTCTGTAAAAGAACCAGTGTCTACATTTCACCGACTCTCTCAGCGACGCCGAAGAACCTACTCTGATACAGACTCTTGTAATGATACTCTCCTTGAAGACCCAGATAGTAAGTTATGGGTTCTGTCTCCTTCTTTGGCCTATTGAACAAAATCATTGTGAGGCTCTGTAATTTCTGGAAATGAAGTATACTGACATTGAACACTATATTTTGCTCTTGGATTTATTCCTTAATTCAGAGCTAAGCAAACAGCACACAATCAACAGAAGCTCATATATCCACTTACAAATAGCTTTATTATTAACTAAGACATGCGGAGGATTGCTTTGTAAATAGCATGTCTTAGAGAGATATATATCATAATCTTTTATTCCTACTACATTTGCATTTAAAAACATTGTAGAAGAAAGCATGAATTGTAAGTGGGATTCTAGGGGAAAATAAAGGCAAGTTCTATGTTCAAAATAAAAATCAGCATTTTGTTGCTTTACTTAAATACCTTGAAATGGCTAAGGAAAATAATTTTGTCTGATAGTAGTGGTAAATTATAATGGCATTCATTCTTATATCTCTTTCTCCCTTATTAAAGAGGCAGCATGCTATGATTGACTATTTTAGGAAAAGCTTTGTGATTTATGTTAAAAGTTTTATTTTTTTTCTTCAGAGAAAAAGCTTTGATAGCATGTTAGAATATCTAGTTAGACAGTAGTGACCATGATTTCCAGTGAACGTAACTATGGTTTTATTATTTTATCTCCATTAATAGACTTTTACTTTTCAAAGTTTTTTTTTTTTTCTAGAGATAGAGTCTCGCACTTGCTCAGGCTGGTCTTGAACTCTTGAGCTCAAGTGATCCTCCCGCCTCAGCCCCCAGAGTGCTGGGATTAGAGGCATGAACCACCACACCTGGCCCTCAAAGTCTTTACTATTTCCCATGAAGCATGTGGAATAGAAATTATGAACAGTTCCCAATAAGGAACAGATTTTGTTCTAAGAGCTGATTTGTAAGTCATTTGTTTGGAACACAGATTTTATTTCTGTTATGGAAATGACAGGATAAATGGTGGTTAGATTCTTCAGCTAGCCTAGGACAGCTCAGCTGATTCATGATATGGCTGAAATGGAACAAAACAATGGTGTTGCATTTCTGATATTTGAGTATATTGAAAACATTGATTAAGATAGAGTGGTTTTACTCAACCAGAAAGTTAAACATGTTTAATTAGAGGAGGGTATAGAGTTCATGCAGATGACTATGGTAAAAGGGACTTCTGGCCATTTTTAGAAGTTGATGGGAGTTTTTTTTGATGCCTTCCCCCTGCCTTTTTTTTTTTTTTTTACAAAACAAATAATCTGTTGGTATAGAACAGTACTCTATGCTCATTACCATCTTTGAGTTTGTGATAATGGGTAGAGAAATGAAGGAAGGAAAAAAGTTGAGAAAAGAGTAAGAGTAGGAAGGGCAAGAGAGAAACTTTCCTGGACCAATTGAGCAAGACCCAGAAGAGAAAAGGAGAAGAGGGTTAAAAAGGTTGGGTATGTGAAAAAAATGTTATCTGAGGCAGGTAATATAGATTCTGATTGTCCTTATTCTTTATGCCTTTTTCACATGACTCTTTTAATCCAGAGCTTATGAATTCTATATGCTGCCTTGTACTTTCCTTAGATGCTACTTTTTTTTCAAAGGGGATCATTTGTGATATCTAAATTATATATTTTTAAGCCAGCCATTTTTCTTTAGCTTTCTTCTCTTTTATAGTACCCTGGTCCTGAATTTTTGAAAACAATTTTTATAAGATCTAGGTGTATGTGCCTTATTATACTTAGCATTCCCCAGTTTAGCTGTTATGAACTGTAACAAAACTAGTCATGCACACACACACACACACACACACACACACACATACATACATATATGTATCTGTGCACACATATATATATCTCAGTTCTCTAGAACATCTTCAAATTGGCAAATGTAGGTTAGGTCCGAAGTTTTATCCTTAGATAATTTCTTTCTGTTTTTACTAAAGTTTAGTGTTTCAGTTAGTTGATAAGGCAGAGACTGAATTAGTGCTCTTCCTTAGAAAGTACGTGTTTTGCAATGGCAGTTTAGTTGAAAGTGTGTATCTGGAAATATTCTTATCCTTGTGAGATGCAACTGCTTCTATTTTTTATTAATAAGATTTAACAAAATTATGAAAGTAATAAATGATCATGGTATGCATGGTATGCATCAGATCATGGTATGCAAACAGTATGCATAAAAGTGCAACTGCTTTACAATAGGACTGTTCCAATATGTTTGGCTATGTTCACTTGGAGTTGCAGTGATAGTTCTATGAGTTGCATTCCAAATGGAATAATGGGATCTTTTAGTATGAGGTACCTTGGAAAGTCCTATATTGAAAGAGGAAGACCTGAATTTAGTCTCAGTACTGTTACCAATTGTGTAATCCTGGGTAAGGCAGCAACCTTTTTTGGTTCTTGGTTTCTTTGCCTAGAAACAAGGAGGATACTAAGCATTCACACAATAAGACTGAAAAAGCAATAGTTAATGATGAAAGATTCAATTCAATTCAGCAAATATTTGTGGTTTTAGCAATGAACAAAACAAAAATCTCTATTTCAGACAGCTTCATAATTTATATCATGAACTCTGAAGTTTTTCCTTATGACTGTCAATACTATAGGAGAAAAGTTAGGTTTTTCTCTGATATTAAACAAACAAAAAATTAGTGGAAGCTAAAGGAATTTCATGTCCCTGAATAAAAAATTGTAAATGTTCTTTCATAGGGGACTGGAGTTAATATTGATAGGATGTTTAACTTTTTAATCAATTACTTCATAGGACCTGTTCACTGTTCAAGAAATACACTTAATGGAGATTTGGCATCAGCAACCATTCCTGAAGAAAGCAGACTTCTGGCCAAAAAAAAATCTGAATCGGAAGATCCTCTTTCATCCTTCTCTTCCTGAAGAAACTGAAGTGTCCAACTTCCTCTAAGTATTGCTATGCAAAAGCTGCTGTAATAAACTATTGTTATAGGGAGTAGTTTTTCCCTTTATTTAGGATTTCTCTGCACTTTATAGAATGTTGTAAAACAAACAAATGAAAAAGCAACCCACATACTTTTGAAGTGTATTTTATCTTTATATAGTTTGTTTGCAAAAGTATTTTCCTAATAACTTCACAGTATGAATGTGCATCTCTCTCTCTCTTTTTTTCTTTTTTTTTAAAAAACAAATGATGGTGTAACATTTTGACATCCATAAGGACAAATGTAGATATTTTTCTAAAAAACTGTGAGGGACTGACAGCTTGGTCAGTGTATATTGTAGCTTATAAACATGAAATCTTACAAGGTTTCAGTTTGACAGAAGTGTGATACATGTAACTTGTGCCATGGACCAAATGGTCATTTTGCCCCAGCTAAAAATGAGTTATGATAGCAGCTTGATGGTGATTGTATTATATTCCTTTAATCAAAAAGGAAATACTTAATATTCTAAATATTTTTAGCCCAAATACTATGACATACTGAGCATTTTTAAACAACCATGTTGTACTGTCCTTCGTATGTGAAGTCGACACTACTGATTCGTTGGTACCAAATGTTGGGTTAAAGCATTTAATTTTTATTTATTTATTTTCTTGTTTTATCAAAAGATGATTGCATCCTAACTTACCAAATTTAAGAAGTGTATACATTGTTATTTACATTGTTCTAAAAAAGAGGTTGATGTGGTGACCTTGCTCACTTACACCAGAGACGTAAACAACTTTCAATGGAAGAGAATTTTAGTGCTTTTTTCTTAAAATAGACATTAAGCTGCTATTGTAAAATATTGTTTGCAGCTCTTTAGACTATCTAGAGACATTTTTATTTATGAATATTTATACAAAAAAGAAGGAATTCTGTCAAGGTGACTGCTCTACATCACTTGAGAATGGCATTATTTAATTAAAGAACAAATAGCATTTTTTGGTAGTACCTGTCCATACCTATTGTCAGTGTTTGCCTTGTAATCTGTTTTTTTGAATTCACTTTGGGGTGATGGTTTTGTCCACGGTTTTGGTCGAGGAGCACTTTAAACAAACTGGTTTAATGTTTTTAAGTTAATCATGTGTTTAATAAATACGTGGTTTTTGCATTCAAACTCATAATATAATGGATTGTATTTTTTACGTTCATTGATATTCTGTCTAGTTTTTATTAAGTGCTAATAGTATTCTTTATTGATTTGATTTTGTTTGTATATTCAGGCCTGTTGGTGAATACACAAATGAAGCATACTTTTAATTTTTGTTGCCTATGAGCTTAGAATGATGTGGTCTATTTTATTTTAAATTTCTCTTGTAAGTTTATGTGGGAATTTTTTAAAATTAATATTTGGTATTTACTAAAATAAATATGTAATTATAGGCTTTCTATCTTAAGTTTCAAATGGACATAAGCAGTCTATATACAATAGGATGTATTTGGTAAACTGTATGCTACTTAAAGTGTTTGTGATTTTAAATAGCACACAGGTCATCAGACTATATTTAGTGAAATCTTTTCCTACTCATAAGTTGTCTGATTTGAAAAAAGTTTGATAATGTAGTAAGGTTTGATATTGAGTGGGTTTGTTTTGGATTTTTTTGTAGTAATAACTTGCCCAGTGATAAGACCATGAAGGTCAAGGTGCTACTGAAGGGGGGTTTTCTGGTACTTAGGTTTTTCATGAAGTAATAGGATTATAGTGAAAATACTACAACAAACATTTGAACTTACAGAAAATAATCAAATCCATTTTCTATTACTTCACTCAAATAGATGAGTTCCTGAACAGTTTTCTGTAAATACTTTTTCAATAAAATGCAGTCATTTCTGATTTGTATCATTTTTTTCTCCCTTGAAACAGGTGCTTGAACACGTTTGCTATAATCTTAAGTATAGCTTTTATTGTGACTTGGAGCTACTTTTTCTCCCCGTAGGAACTAAATACATTTGTGAATTTTTTTTTTTGAGGAAGTATAAATATATCTTGAATTATATCTAGATTTCGATCAGTGAATTAGTAGCATGAAGTAACCTATAAAGCTGAAGGGAACCTTGCATTTTGAGTCCTGTGTATTTTCAAGCATGCCTGACTTTTCTGAATTTTAGGAAAAAGATGAGCCAAATAACAATTCTGTGAGAATTTTAGCTTGTCAGGTTGTTCTATAATTTATATAAAAGTTATTGGTTATTATTAATTATTGGTTGTCCCTTTTTTCCTTTGTCTAGGCCATGGGATTATTGAGACATTATTGAGAAATTTGGAGGTTCTCTTGGCCTAACAGTGATCTTATAAGCAAAAGCAGAGCTTGCTTTTCATTTCAAGTGCCTGGCCCCTTGTTCTGTGGGAATTGCAGGTCTCTATGATGAAAGGGACTTTGATGAGGATTCTTTTGTAAATGAACTAAATTTGAATTTTGTTACATTATAGTGGATTATTGTGTTATCTTCAGTTAGGACAAGTCCAGAAATGGATGCTGTTGCTTAAACTTAAATTCCAAAGCAAGAGATAAAATTATCTTCATTTCCACAGATGCCCTGGAACTTGTGACCCTGAATTACAGTTTTTCACTGTGCATTGTTACATTTAGAAATTTATCGATCATGACAAGATCTCAGGAAACGTATCCTTATAATATGTTAATACTAGACTGCTGTTTATACTGATTCCATATACATTATAATATCATTAATTTGGACTCTGCCAGTTCTTTTGTTTAATAAGGTACCCTAGTCTTTCATTTGAGCCTTGTTATTGCTGCTTGGTGCAGAGGGAGTGTCCTGGCCTGAAAGAAGGCCAGATTAGGCTGCAGGAGCTGCATTGAGGTCTCTTTTAATAGCCGTGGTGGGTAAGTGAATGGTAGGTAGCTGGTATGTAGGGCTTCCTTTTCATGTCTTTCTAGTTCCCCAGTCCTCTCTTTGAATTCATGCTGAATTTGTAAGTTTAATTCTTTTCTCTTTTTTTTAAATTTAGCTTTCTTTTTATAATGTTAAAGTAATTCATACACATGGTTTAAAAAAATCAAATAGAACTAAAAGATATAATGAAAAAGAGCAGTACCTCTTCCCCCATGTAGCATCCCAGAGGCAAGCACTTTCAATTCTTAGTGGTTTGTTCTAGTGTTTACCTTCCTACTTGAAGGATGTACTACTTTTCTTTGATTTATCAATTTTGGGAATGATTTCTTGAATTCCTTTTATGTTAGGCTGAATTTACTTTTCTTATGCTCCCATGTCCCCCATTTTCCTTCTCCCACATCTTCCAATATATAATTTATATTGACAGAACTTTTTGTTAAATCACAACTTTTTGTTAAATCAGTAGATATAAATGTTGCTCACTCATGGACCTCATGGTTAGCTATCATTATTTTCTTTCTTCTAGAGCCTGGTACTAATATTGTCTACTATTGTCTAATATTTTTCTTGGAACTAATATTGTCTACTTTTAAAATTTGCTTAGTTTTTTATGTACCTGTCACAGTGATTAATTATCAGAAGGCTTAAATGCTCAAAAACATCAGATAATTTATCAATTCCCTTTTCAAAAATTAAAAATTAAAAAGAAACATCCTTTAGGGATGTTTCTTCCATAATCCTTCATGTCTGCCATTTGGACTGTTGCTCTCCAGGCCTGTTCCGTGGCTCAGCAGTCATTCTGAGACTCCCTTTGGTTTTTAGTCTCACGTTGGATCTTCTGTATATTGGATCCTGTGACTTTCTCTTTCTTCATTTACTGCCCAAAGCTTATCCACCAATAACTTCCTAAGAAAAGGTGCATGTGAAGTAAAGATTTTGAGGGTATACAGATCTGAAAATGTCTCTACTCTTGGTACTATAGAGTCAGTTGAAAATAATTTTCTCTCTGAATTTTAAAGGCAATTCTCCATTGTCTTATAGCATTTAGTTTTTCTGTGACAAATTCTGATACTATTTCTTTACCTGGGACCAGTTTTTACACTCTGGAAGCTTTTGGAGGGAGCTGCCCTTTACATTTCATAATGAAATTCATTTTGTTGAGTATTTGACTTGGTGGAGTCCTTCAATTTGTAGACTTGTCTACTTTAATGGTGGGAATTTTTTTGTGTTATCTTTTTGATAGGCTTCTCTCCTCAGTTTTCTCTGTCCCATCTTTCTAGAATTTCTGTTATTTGACTTTTGGACCTCCAAGATTGATCCTTTAATTAAAAAAATCTTTTCTCTCTGGTTGTTCCTTAAGTCACAGTATTATTATTAGTTTTTGTTGTCTTCCAGCTCTTATGTTGGATTTTCTTTATATATTTTAATTTCTAAGAGATTTTTGTTCTTTGTTCATAAAATTATATTTTTTATTTTACAGATTCAGTGTCTCCTCATATCTCCCTGAGGATAAAATTATGTTTTTTTTTCCTCATGTCATTCCTGTTTCTTGCATTGTTTCTATTTTTTTTTTTGTCTTTCTGTTTATTTGTTTTGGGCTCTGCCTTTCTTTCTGAAATCTTTCTTAGGAAGCTGGAGAGATTACCCATTAGTATTAGTCATGTACTCAAAGGCCAATTCCATAGATCTTTATGTGTAGGCAGGATTCATCAGTTGTCTAAAGGGCCATCAGGCAGAGAGCTGTCCTTTTCTTTTGGGGTCCCCTAAATTTCAGTGTAGTTCTTTTCTTTGAGGCCATGCAGTTTCTCTAAAAAAACTGATTTATTGCAGTAGAGTAGGAGAAGAGGGCTGAGGACCCCACAGTTTGTATGATGGCTTTTGCTTAATCTCTCTATTTTCAGCCTTTCTCATGCCTTGCCCTGCCTCATCCCACCCCACCCACGTTCTCCATTGTGGTTGCTGGCTCAGGTTCAGTTTTTCCTGTAGATGGAGGCTGGGGATGGGGGCTTGGCTGGTATGGGGAGTGGAGCAGGGAACTGGGGTCCAGTTGCTCTTTATACTGGCTTCTAGTCCTAATTTCAGCCCTATTTCTCATTCCTGTCTTCTGCAATACCTAGTGCTTCCAAGTCCTGAACTTATTAGGGATTTAGTAGGGTGTATTTGTTGGCTTCTCCCTTTTGCTACTTAGACTTTACCTTTCTCTACTTCGTTAGGTTAGTTATCACACCTCCTGCTGGTTTGTATCTTTATAAATTTTGTTGAAATCTCATGGCTTTATAGTCTGTTTGCTTTGTCTTTGTGGATTAACCACTTTGGTACGAGTGTTGACTATAGTCAACAGCCACAGATGAACACACACAGCTGAGCATCGACTGTAGCCACAGATGAACGTGCACAGCGACTTTAGCTGACAGCCATGATATGACTTTTCTAATTTTTCATTTATCAAAATAAAACTGTGAACATTTAAAAATAACGTAATAAAAACATATATGTATATGTTACCTATTCTGATTTACATTACAAGTTAAGCTGCCTGTAAAGTAAAACAAGCTTTCAGTGCTTTAAAACTTTCCTCATCACACAAGAGCAAAACGGATTCGTTGTCAATACACAGCACAAACTATCGTGCGGACTGTGAGTGCTGGCTGTGGGCAAGGTTTCTAGGCTGGTGAGCCCCGTACTGAAGTAGTTAATACTATTTGTATTCCTTTAACATCTTTTTGGTGAGGTTTTAGAGGTAGAGAAAATAAATACATGTGGTCAGTTCACCATGGTCAGTTTAATGGGAAGTCTAGATTTAAATTCTAATAGCGTAAAGAGAATAAAATTTCTTTATATTCTATAATTCTTTCCACCCTCATGATTTTTAATTCATATGGTTTTATTGTACTACCTACTTCATAGGGTTGTGAGGATTTGAAAAATCAATTCATAAAAAGCACTTAGAACTTTGCCTGGAACATAGTATGTGTTAAATAAGTGTTAGCTATTATTAATATTGTTGTTACCATTATTATTACTACTATCACTCTTAATTCAGTAACCCACTTAGACTTGAATGAAAATGTTTCACCATAAGAATTATTAATATATGGGAAAATCTAGTGTTTGATAATAGTGACTCTACATTTAAATAGATTTCATATGAAATGTTCAGGTTTTAAACATTATTTCCTAAGAAACAATAAAGCCTTAAGAAATTCAATCAGTAACTGTTACTTTAAAATATTTAAAAAGAGGCCAGGTACGGTGGCTTATGTATGTAATCCTAGTACTCTGGGAGGCCGAGGTGGGAGGATCCCTTGATCCCAGGAGTCTGAGGTTGCTGTGAGCTAGGTTGATGCCACAGTACTTGCCTGGGCAATAGAGCGAGATTCTGTCTCAATCAATCAGTGTTTTAAAAAGAGTATAATAATAATTTTGATGTGCTTTTAAGCTTTATTGGTATTGTGTTTTGTTTTTATCCTATAAATTTGAAGTACAGAGAATAAAATTATGGAGATGATGTTTATTATGCATCACCTACAGCAAGTAGGTATAATACTTTTTGTATATATAGAGTACAGAAATAGAGACATAATAGATTACAGTCACCTCTCCATAACCACCTTGTGAATGGTTGTACATCTTTCAGAAAATGTTGTAGACTTACATAAAACAAAATGGTTGCATTTATTCAATAGGTGAAATTTTCATTTATTTTATAATCAAAATGTTTTGGGGAAAGTTTTATTTTAAATACGATATCCAGTTTTTTTTTAATGTTCTACTTCTTACTGGTTTTGTGTGTTAATGTTTTAAAACAATTAAAATTGTGTTCTAGGTAGTAGCTACTCTGAGCCTAGATTTTTAAATCCCTTTCTTTTATATATTTTAAGTGTCTTTTTTGTGTCTGGATTAAGAGGGGTGTGATATCACAATTCTAATTCTTAGAGGTGAAGTGGAAATAGGTGATCGCACTGCTCTTTTTATAGATAGTGAGCTGCATACTTTGGGGAAAGGGATAGATTTTTATTTGTAAGGACATTTGCTTTCTCTTTCACTAAAGTAGAGTCCCCGGGTCATGACAAATGGCTGTAAATGCTAGTGATACTAGAGATGAGGAATTTTTCTACAAAAGATGGACAGTTGCTGATAATTTGCCTCTTTGCAAATTATCAGGATAACTTATGTAAATAATTAGAAGAAACAGGTAGATGTGGCTATGGTTAAAGTGATGCCTGCTATTAGTTTGATGCTGGCAGTTTCCCTCTTTTCTGGATGTGGCTGTTGTCTTTATTAGGTCCTGTTACTGTCTGCTTTGATATTCATCTCCAGAGCTGTGATATACACATCTTTGGAGCCCTTATGCTGCCTTTTCTCTAAATGCAGTAACTAATTTAGTATATTTTCACAGATAGAATTTGCTCTTTCTGACCTGTAGTGTGCTCCCCTTCCCCCCAAAAAGTCTTTTGTTGGTATAATGCAACTTGGAAACATTTTGTTTTGAGATATAGCTTTATGTTTAGTTTTATAATTGATTTTAAAAGTTTAGCTATCAAAGATGAAATGTTTGTTGTAGAAGTTACCACAACTTGTGTTTTTTTGTTCATTTGGCAACAATCGAAAGTACGGCCTAAGACATAGAAAAGGTTAAGCATCCAGATTTTTTTCAGTGAATATATACATGTCATACATATGTCATACATACATATAATCACATAATATTTATGTGATTAAAAGCCATCTTTTGACAAGTTTATAGGCAGATGAGCATACAGTGAATATTGTATGCCTTTTAAGTCTTACCACCAGAATTAGATTCTGTACTTGAATTAGAAATGGGAAATTTCTATACTGTGCTCTTTTCTTGTGCTGGAGGTTGCTAGGTTATGTAAGCATGTGAGCATGTTATCAGCATGCCTTCAGAGTTGGCATAGTCAGGTGATTGTTGTATCCTCTTGCCATGATGCCTCATCTTGGGTGAGGCATTAGAATACAACTCCCATTTGGCTTTATTATTTCTTTTTTGTTGTTTTGCAATGGTTGGATAAAGGAAAGAGTGTGGCAATAAATACCTATGGTTTGGTTTCCTGACCATGGATGGCAAACTGCCTTATTTCTTCTTCTTCTTCTTTTTTTTTTTTTATCTCTGTGCCAACTCTGATCAATTAGTTTTGCTTTCAGGAATCCTGATTTTGAGGCTAGGATTAGCAGAGAGTGACTTACCTACTTGATTAATGATGTCTGCATGGGCTTCATAAAAGGTTAAATAAACAGTGGCACATTTATATTAAGCAGTGGTACTAAAGAAGGAATGTGGTTTAACTGTATATTTTTTTGTGTGAGAGGGTGGCAAGGATATCTGTCATTCAGAATATAGGGCAATGATGTGGCCTGACTTTGCATAACTTTGCTAGATTATATTTTTTTCACCATTAACAACAAACAAAATTGAGCAACTCATAATCAATTCCCTATTTTCAGTTTTCACTATCAACTATGATGAGGTTAAATGTACATAGATTTTTAAAATTTTAACAGACATAGCCTGTGATACCTTTAATCAAGCCAAGTGTTTATGTATGTTTACATAGTGTATATCATTCACTTACTATTAGTGCCTTCATGAATTCAAAGAGCTTTGCAACCTTGACGTGGTGCTTAGGAAAAAAAAAGTGCCAATGCTGTTTTAAAAAATGCACTAGTTTAGTAAATGAAAGTCAGTAGCTTATCAGTGTTTTACATAAGTCACTTTTTGTGTTTAGATCACTCTTTGTCATCACTTGAGAGAAGAGTTTAGTTAATTTGTCGTTTTGCTTAAGTAGTAAACCTCCTTAGACAGATAGGTTTGCCTTTCTTTCTCCTTGTTGTGTTTTATTATTAATATAAGCAATGATTTTAGGGTGGGAGAATGCACAGATTGCAACTTTTCTTTCCTGCTTTTGTGAATCAGGCCACGTTGACCACATAATGTCATTGAATGTGACTTGAATGAAGCCTGGCAAAATGTACTAATGACCTATCATTTTTTGGTCTGATAACAGTCTCTTTTTAAAAAAAAAAATTTTTTTTTTTTTTTGAGACAGAGTCTCACTCTGTTGCCCAGGCTAGAGTGCCCTGGCATCAGCCTAGCTCACGGCAACCTCAAACTCCTGGGCTCAAGCAATCCTCCCGCCTTAGCCTCCTGAGTAGCTGGGACTACAGGCATGGGCCACCTGGCTAATTTTTTCTATATATATGTTTTTAGTTGGCCAATTCATATATTTCTATTTTTAGTAGAGACGGGGGTCTCACTCTTGCTCAGGCTGGTTTCGAACTCCTGACCTTGAGCGATCCTCCTGCCTCGGCCTGCCAGTGTGCTAGGATTACAGGTGTGAGCCACTGCGCCTAGCCTCATAACAGTCTCTTTTTTGGAGAATGTGGCTTTCTCTACTATAAGGTTTGCATCTGTCACTTTTGGGGATTTGACGCCTGCGAATACTTTTCTTTCTTTTGGGGGAGTATGATGGGAGTGGATGTAGTCTTACGTGGTGTTTTTAGTAGTTCAAGTCCATTAATGACTTGCTTTAGAGAAAATGAAAGACTCACTATGTGAGTTTTTTTGGCTGTCTGGTTTTCAAAATTTTTAGTTTTATCTCAACCTTTCCTTTCTACCTGCTGTAAAGAGCCCTTACAGAAATCATGGCTAAATGTTGAGAATAAATTTCTGAGAGCCTCCCTATGTTATCCATAATTAGCCAAAATGAAAGTCATATGAACTTTACCCATTCTTTCTTTCTTTTCTTTTTATTCACTTTATCTTTTTCTCTGGTTTTGATCAATGATTATAGAGTTCCCCCAAATGGCCTCCTCCATATCTCTATATTTTGTGTATTATTTTGGAAATGAAAAGAATCACTTAAGAATGGTGGTGAATTCAAGGGGACTGTAAACCATCTAATTTAGGATAGGTTATGCAACCCCCTCCCTTCCCTCCTTCTTTCTGTTCTTTTGGTAGAGACAGGGTCTCACCATGTTGTCCAGGCTGATCTCAAACTCCTGACCTTAAGTAGTCCTCCCACCTCAGCCTCCCAAAGTGCTAGGATTGCAGGTGTGAGTCGTTGCACCTGGTCAATTCGCCTCTTAAAAAAATTTCTTCAGTCAATATTCATCGCCCATTCACTAAGTGCTATCTTACTAGTTATCTATCTTTGTTTTCTA
Organism: Microcebus murinus; assembly: GCF_040939455.1. Classification (NCBI taxonomy): domain Eukaryota; kingdom Metazoa; phylum Chordata; class Mammalia; order Primates; family Cheirogaleidae; genus Microcebus; species Microcebus murinus. The sequence continues at coordinate 55,904,944 of NC_134111.1, forward strand.
ATTCTTTTTTTTGCATATTGTTTGCTTTCTAATTTTTTGAATGCACTTAAAACTCACTGCTTTATTACTTAGTAGCTTAGATAAATTGACTATCTTAATTATAATCAGCTTTTCTAAATTTTCACTTTCTTTCAGTTAACTAAGTGAGTAGTAACTATTGTTTTAACCTAAACATAAATAAGCAGGCATTAGAAAATATCATGATTGTTTTAAAATAGCTTTTTCTTTGTGTATTTTAATATTAAACATAGGCACATGAATTTTTTTTGCCTTCTAAGTGTCTTTATTTTTGGTTAGTTATAACTAATACATATAATGGTTCTTGCAACAAGAGTCATGGGCATTAAATGAAAGATATGTAACTGCAGAAGTTAAAATATTGGAAATAATGGAATTGTTGGAAAAGCTAGTCTCTAAATAAACTTAGAAACCTAACAACAAATATGAATTTACATTGATATAACTAAGCACTTTAATTTTGAAACTTTTTCAGAATAGGATTTCTATTCCCAGGGAAAAAATAAATTTCATTAAAAAATATATGTATACTTACTTTGTGAGTATTCTTTATTTTTCTTTTCCAAATTCCAAAAGGTATATACTCTATATTTTTGTTATAAAAATTCTGCTTGTTGAAAGTATTGTAGTAATTTTATAAATTCAATAAAACTGAGTGGTGTGAACAGTGTGGGGGAACATGTTTAATAAATTTGCAATATCACAAAGAAAAATTTAAGTACAGTTGTACAGCATGTTTTGTAAGTTTAAGGTTAACCCTTGCCAGGTATAACAGGTATAAACTGGTTTGCTGCACACTTAAATGTAAAGTTTGATTGGCTAGCTTAAAGTTAGTGTTGAGAGAAAAGAGAGTAGGAGAAATAATAGTTAATCTTTAAATAGGCTGGGCGTGGCAGCTCACACCTGTAATCCTAGCCCTCTGGGAGGCCAAGGCGGTGATCCTTGAGGTCAGGAGTTCGAAACCAGCCTGAGCAAGAGCGAGACCCCGTCTCTACTAAAAATAAAAATAAAAAGAAATTAATTGGTCAACTAAAAATATATAGAAAAAATTAGCCGGGCATGGTGGCGCATGCCTGTAATCCCAGCTACTCGGGAGGCTGAGGCAGGAGGATCGCTTGAGCCCAGGAGTTTGAGGTTGCTGTGAGCTAGGCTGACGCCATGGCACTCTAGCCCAGGCAACAGAGTGAGACTCTATCTCAAAAAAACCCAAAAAATCTTTAAATAAAATCATAAAGTGGATTATCTTATTTGTCCAGGAGTTCTCCACCTTGGCTACACATTGGAACCCCCCAGTGCATTTAAACTTCCTAGTTTAATGCCTAGTTTAACCCCAGATTAATTACAACAGAGTCTCTGTGGGACCTAGTCATCAGTATGTTTTTAAAAGATCCCCAGTAATTTCAATGGGTAGCCAAGGTTGAGAACCACTGAGCTAGATGGAAACTCCCACTGCTGATTATTGTATTTAAGAAAAGATAGGGGTGTGTTTGTGTGTGTGTGTATTTATGTATGCATATATAGGTTGATATAGGTCCATCTCATCTATACATATCCATTTTATTAAAGTTTGGGGCCCTCTAACAGCCTGAAAGACCCAACATTTCCCCAGGTCTTTTTATATTAGCATGGTCTGAGGATCAACAGCATCAGCTTCACTTGGGAGGTTGTTAGAAATGCAGAATCTCAGGCCCCTGTCCCAGATCTGCTGAACCAGATTCTGCATTTTCACAAGATCCTTGAGTGATTCTAATGCACTTTAAAGTTTGAGAAACACTACTGGAGGTGACATTAGGATAAATGTAGATCTTGATTACACCCTGTCTTTTTCTTCTTCTGGTTTTCTGACTGAAGCAAGTCGTGACATTTTCATACATCGTAGGAAAATGAAACCAGTTCTATGTGCTAACATTAGCAGGTTAATAGCTAGAGGGGATTTCCTGACTCGGGGCAGATCAGGAAACAACTGTCATCACCACTAAACTCCACTCTTCCCTGAGATAGAAAAGAGAAAACAGCTAAAAAATGGTCACTGGGCTGAAAGTGGTGCTCTTTCAACTGCCCTGGGTATTAAGGAAAATAAGTACAATGTGTGCAAGGATGCTTCATACATACCTTTGAGAATTCTTTGAAAGAGAAAGACATTTCCCTTTAGGTTAGAAATGTACTCATCCTAGTCTCAAACTTAACAGAGTAGAACTGAGTCTTCTAAGTTTTCTGGAATAATATCTACAGAAACTTCCCTTAGAATGGCAACAGTCCTAAACCTTAAATGTTCTCAGAACTCTCAGCCGGCTTTCCTCTGTCTCAGTCCCCACCAAGAATCAGGCAGATTATTTTGTCAGAACACTTCTTCCTGAAATGATGGAAAGATTCTTTTTGTTACTGCTTTAGGGCCTACTGAGTTAGTTTGTGGAAAACTTTGGGCTTTTGCAGCATTGTCCCTTCACATGATACAACTGGGTCAGGTAAGCACTGTATTTCCTGGCTATGTTGTAGATACCAGTAAAGGGTTCAGCATTTCTGGCCTTAGCTTTCTGAGAAGAGGGGTTGACTATACTGAACATGACGGGCCTTTTTACAAGAAGTGGCCTGGTGGCAGTTTGCTGTTGACCCTGCCCTCGAACTACAATGACCCTCAAAGTGGAGCAGAACCCTCTTCTCCCTAAACAAGCACCGTCTCTTGCCCTCTCACCCTCCAGCAGGTTTGGTTCGTGGGTTGTAAAGGGGTGGTGAGATTACAGTGATAGAGACCCGGCTTTTCATTTCAGCGCTGCTGCTAACCATGTGACTGTGGGCATATTATTCAAAGACTCTAGATCTCTGTTCTCTATTCTGAGCCTTGCTTCTGGTAGATATCTCCATAAGAAGCTTCACTCTTTCCCCTTAGGGGTCCTTCTATTTATTAGGCCAGGCAGTTTAGCCTCCCATCTGGTCTTGGCCTGATGGGCCTGTTGGTGTCCCTTCTCCCCAGCTTCTTTGGGCTCGGCTGGTTCAGGTGTCACTGGTTTTGGGGGGGCCTTACTCAAAGTGCATTAACAGCAGCCTTTCCTGGCTGCAGAAGGAAAGGAATTCTGAACATCAGAGCTCTGGTAGAGGTTCATCACTGCCACTTTTTAGAGGGAACTACGTGTAGGTATTTCAGATGGCTTACTGAGGAACAGAGTACCCAGAGGTACCCAAAGGTATAAACCAAGCTTTCACTTTTCATAAACTTTGGATAAAAATCTGTAGGCTAACCTATTTTCAAAATTCCTTCCACCTATCTAGCCTGCTACACATGTAGGGCAGTGAACTTTTTAATCACTGGCATCTTTAAAGATGAAATGAAACCTATGAATCATTTCCCTAAGACATATACATTGGCACAATCTTGGGGACCTTCTGGACTGCTAAAGATGGCAAGATAAGCATGAATTTCAGGTTTGGAGTCCTCATTTTAAGGACATGCTATCTTTTGTGGGAAGCTCCTGCCAGATTGGGAAGTGTTGGCATAGCTGTCCATCCCTCTTACCCACTTCCCACCTCAGGAGCATGGCTGAGTCATCCCCATCTGCCACATTCCTGACACCACATCCTCAGAACTCAATTTGCTGGGTGGGATTCTTCTACCTCTTCAACACCAACTCCACAGCAGTGGTCATGGTCACTGAGAAGGCTTCGGACAATAAGGTGCTCTTCCATCTCCACAAGTCACCTCCCTCCTCTGGGACTGGGAAGCTTAGCAGCATGGCTCCATTAACATGCATCCCTGAGTCCTGGACAACCTTAAGAAAGACCTTTCCATGAATGGCTGTAAACCCCCAAAGCTATAATTACAAGGGGTACCATCAGTTAGAAATTGGGTGGTAGGGGGTTTTCCTGTTAGTGGAGTCCACAGGAGGAAATAAGCTCTTTGATGTAGAAAGGCAAACAAATGTCATAGCTTTTTCAGAATAGCTAAAGACTTGGTAAAACTAAAATTCTATCAAGTCTCTAGTTTGCATACATTTCTTTAGCTATTCCCTTTACTTCTTAGGGAAAAGCCTACACTCCATTACATGGTGCATGAGTCCTCCTGCAAGGTGGCCCTGCCTCTTGCCCCCAGCCTTTCTGAAGTTCTCACACCAGAAACTTTTACTACTAATCTTTTTTTTCCTATTTTTTTTGCATGGATTGTACTCTCCCTTGCCCACAGGTGTCCGCAGGTGCAAAGGTCCTCTGCATGGAAAGCCAGGCTCTGCCCCTTCTTACCTTATCCCACATTTCAGGTTACAGCTTTTACATGTAACTTCCTCTAACCTGACTGTTTCCCCTCTTTTCTGACTGGATCAGATGCCCCAGTGATGTGCTCTCAAACACTCTGGATTTCTTTGGTCATAGCACTTAGCTCCATTTCTTAAGGGATATCAAGTACCTCCTTCAACCAAGGTCCATTTCTCTCCCCACCTTCAATGTTTCCACCTAACATAGCCCTGTCTACACCTGCATCATGTGAAGCATCAATGAAAAGCAAATTGTTACTAAATAAGCTTGGTTAATACTGTAGTGCCTCCTGGAACCACAATACATACTAGCTCATCAAAGACTCTGAGCAGTCTGCATAAGGAAGTACAATTACCCAAGTCCTAAGTTTATTAGGCTGTGGGGCACCTTCTCCACAACATCTATCAACGTCCTGAGGAACACAGTTTGGGAAACAGAGATAGCAAAAGGCATAAAACCCAGAGATACCAAAAGGCATAAAACCAAGCTTTCATATTTATAGCCTTAGAATAAAAATCCATGGGCCAATCTATCTTTAAAGGCCAATGTATTTAGCAGACTCTATTTTCTTCTATTAAAGGAAACTGCACTTTCTATGCCTGAATTTCTCAAAATTACCTTTGGGGCAGAATAAACAAAATTACAAATTACCTTCCTAGAGCACAATCATAAAACATTCATCTTGAATCAGTCACCATGGAGACTGTCAATTTAACCTGTCAGTTTACTGGCTGTTTCTGGTTTAGCTACTTCCCTATCTCTACATAGTTCATCTATATAATCAGCTATTATTGGATAGAGATAATAAATCAATCTTTTGAGAAATTCCATCAGAACACTTCCTATAAAGATGTGTCATCCCGTGCCCATCATGTCTAGTGTTACAGATTGAATTATGTGCCTCCCCAAGAGATATTGGACTCCTAGCCTCCAGTACTCTGGATGTGACCTTATTTGGAGACAGGATTTACAGAAGTAATCAAGTTACAGTTAGCTAACTAGGATGAGCCCTAATCCAATATGGGTGATATCCTTCTAAAATGGGGAAATTTGCACACAGACATAGAGAATGTCATGTGAACGTGAAGACAACCATCTATAGCCAAAGAGAGAGGCCTGGGACAGATCTTTCCTCATAGTCTCCAGAAGGATTGCCAGCACCTTGATTTTGGATTTCTACCTTCCAGAACTGTAAGAAAATAAATTGTGTTGGACAACCAAAACTGTGTGGTACTTTGTTCCAATAGCCTTAGGAAACTAATACAGTAGTCGCCCTTATCTGTGGTTTTGCTTTGCAAGGTTTCAGTTACCCATGCTACAGTAAGATAACATATTTTGAGAGAGAGACCACATTCACATAACTTTTGTTACAGTATATTATAATTGTTCTATTTTATTATTGTTGTTAATCTCTTACTGTACCTAATTTATGAATTAAACTTTATCATGTATATATGTATGTAGGGGGAAAAAACATAATTTATATAGATTTTGGTACCATCCACGGTTTCTGGCATCCACTGCAGGGGCTTGGAATGTATCCTGGATAAGGGGGGACTACTGTACATCTAGTGATCACCAGTGAGACCTATGTTGGGTGCTGCTTTTCTGTCTGGTCCCTAATTTCAGTATGCTGCATGGTGGCCCTACTATAATAATGATTGCTGGTATTTACTGGGTGTCATGCTACGCACTACTCTAAAAGTTTTACATGTAGTAACTTGCCTGATCCTCACAACATTCCTGTAACACTGCTGTTGTTATTCTCATTTTATGGATGAGAACATCAAGGAATGGAGAAGTTCAGTAACCTGCCCAGGTCACATCAGTTAGTAAAGAGCAGGTCCTAGGTTTGAGCTCAGTTATTCTACTTATCACGTGGCCAGGGCGTGGGGTTTATAAAACAGCCAGGCAGGATTTAGGAAAAAGAGGAGCAGGATGATAGTGAAGGTGGCTCATAGGTGTTGCGAATTGGGTAGGTTGGAAACTAGGAGCTGCGTGAGCTTGGTGCTCTCTGTCGCCCCCTGTTGACACGGGGAGAGAGGAGCTGGTCTGACTCGGAAATAACGCCATGGTGCTGAGGACTCACTCCTGGCCTGGAGGTCGCGGGTACGGAGTAGGGATACCCTCCTTTCCTGACTGCAGGGGGCACTGTTTCTGGAGGAATTAGGGGAGGAGGCTAGCTGGTCAAGCCGGGAAGGGTTCTTGCCGTTCTAGCCGGAGCGCCTCTGTCTTACAGGCCCTCCCTGCGCTGTCCTCCCGGGCGTCCGCTGAGGCCTAAAAGAAGTCGAGCCTGGCTTTTCGAACAGACCTTCTCTGGGCAGATTGCTATCCCTCCCCTCTCTCCTGGGCCCCAAATGGACCTCAGAGCCTGGGAGCTGCAATTGCAGGAAAAGTGGAATCCTGTTTTAAACTTTGGAGTTCTCATCGACGTGGACCGTAACTCGGCCATGGAGCGGGCATGTGTGGCTATTGTGGCGTGTCAAGGCTGGGAATCGTCCGCAGGCATCGCCCAGTCAGTCAGTCCTGCCTCTCATTTGAAGGTAAGAACAGGCATTTGACATTGTAAGATGGTGCAGCGGATGCTGTTGGTATCACCCAGCTGCCACATCCCCCACATGCCCCCCCACCGTGGGTGTACCCATCCCCCAGTTTCTGGAGTGTTGGCTGTAGAGCTGCCCTAGTCTGCAGAAAATTGCCCGGGCCAGCAGGCATCCCGCCTCAGTTGAGAGGTTGTTTCTCTCCTCCATCCCTCACCGCTCTCCCCACCCCCAACTCATCCCCTGTAGCCATTGACTGGCGGTGAGGGGGTACAAAAGGTCAGCTTCCTTGATCCCAGAAGGAACCATCTCTGGTCAAATTGAAGCTCCCTTTGAGATCAGGCTGAAGCTTCTGCTGAGACCACGTTCTTGCTTAGCTTTCTTCCTCTACCCCATCTGCCTGCTTCCCTCACTCCCCTTGTCCTGGGAGTAATCCCTCAAAGAATTACTGAGACAAGAATCCCTGCCACAGGCTCTGCTTTGAGGGACTCTGACTCAAGACAGAAAACTTGCTGAATAAATTAATGAGGACCCAAGATCTGTTCTTGGAGAGTAAACATTGACAGTACATTTGCTTCAGCTTTGTGTTGTCAATTGTACGTACATTAGTAGTGTCAATTCACTTGAACTGACGTTAAGGAGGTCGATTTAGGCAAATAATCAGCATCATATAGATATACAATTACAATGAGCTAACGGAAGTGGACAAATACAGATTATTCTGGCACTAGTTATTTTATTACTAAGTATAAATGAGTTGTTTAAAAAGCTTGGTAGAACTACACCATTTAAACTAAGTTCTTTAGTTCTGAGGTCCTTTATTTGTTCTGTCTCAGTCTGAACTGCGATAGCCAATATAGACTCAGTTGCACAACTGATCATACTCCTAGAAGTTGTCATTTTCTGTTCACTACATTTCTTGAGGGACAGGATCCATTTCATCTTACTTATCTTTGCATTGCTCCCTGTGATGTTTAGCACAACATATTGTGAATTGTAGTTCAATATCTTTGAAGGGTTTAGTTGAATTAGCTCCCTTAAAAATATTATTCTTGGCAAGTGTAGAAGATAAACTTTTGAGGATTAATTTATTCATGAGAACTCTATCTCGGCTTTTTAAATAAAATTGCCGAATACATCCAACACAGTCACCTAAATATTTACTTAAAAGAGCTTATTAACATGGGTTATTTTGAATTTGAGTTGCTTTATCCTATCTGTCGATGACCATTTCTGTGGTGTGTGTAAGTGTGTACTTCCCCACCCCGTAATTTCACAGAAAACAACCAACCACACATTTTGGGGTGCAGATAGCTTGCTTTATTTTGTTGTTACTATCTCCAGGAGGTCCAACAATTATAACTAACAATTGAATTTGTACTTGCATGAAAAGAACTACATCAAATTGACATTTTGGGCAGTTAGTAATATTGTTGCTTTTAATTTAACGACAGCTTTATTTTGTTGTTGGTCTTTAGTTTTTTGCTGTGGCTCACTGCTTAGGTGCCCTGGTTCTTTTAAGTGTAATTTAAATTGAGAGCTACCACACGAAGGCGTTGGCTGCACCCTGGGACCTCCAAGAGCTGGCACTGCTCTGGCATAGGAATACTTGAATAGCTTGGTTTTATGAGGGGATGGCCAGGAGATGTTACTTTTCCAAGCTATCCAGGCACTCTCTATGTCAGAGACAGTGTAAAATGAGCGAACAAAGTGTTGGCCGTTACACTTTGCTCTGGTAATATTTAAGTCATGATAATTTTGAGTGTGACATCATCAGAGAAAATGTAAGACGTTAAAGTGTTGCTTACAGGAGGGTAAATGCAAACATCACCAATGCCTTACATTTCTGATTCAACAGGTATTGGTGCACATATCAGGAGATGTGCACAGCGTTATCATCTTTCAGGTGGATAGGACATCTTCAATGGGGAATTTCTCAACCCACTGAGGCATACTTAGACATCAACAGTATGTTGAGGCACAAAGATTGATTAAGTGTTGAGCAGGGTATTCGTTCCATAAGAAACTTTCTCCTACCAATGGTTTCAAAAGTTACATTGTAAAATGTCATAAAACAAATGGTACAAAACTTTATAACCGTTAATCCGGCTATATACAGTATGTACATGTCACTAGCAAATGTATAATATTCTTAGGTCAACAATTATGAAAGGATTGAAGTGCATATTTTTGAACTTTGACTCATTTAGGTTGATACAAAACTACTTTTTAAAAAATATTTACAGATCAGAAAGATTAGTCCATGTGAATCGTTTGTGAAAAGTTAAGAATGAATGTAGAGTGTGAGAGCACAGGCCCTCTTACATGGATCGAATATGTATATTCACAGTGGCAGAGTCAGATCCAAAATCATTCCCTAAACTCAGGGTGTAAAGTCCACCATCTTGTTTCTGTACATCCGTGATGATTAGGGTTGTCAGGTCATCTGTGTTTTCAATGTGGAATCTTCCCTGTTGTTCTTGATGTTGAATTTTTCTTCCACCACAGGACCATATTATATCTGGGGTAGGGTCACCCGTAAAAGCACAGGCTACTGTTAGAACTTTGCCTTCATCAATGCTGATATCAGAAGGAAGAGCTTCAATTTTAGGTGGAATTCCTTTATAGAATAACAACAAAAAGTTTTAGGATCACTGAAAAAAAATAAAGATTTGCTTTCTACTGAATTGTATATACTAAGGACTATGCCATGCTACTTGGCTTGTCTATCTCTACTGTAATTTTATGCTCACCTCTTATGCCTGCTTTAAGCATTCTACTAGTTGAGCTTTCCAGTTGTGTCATACTAGATTTTCCCATAAAACTGCTGGAACTCATTTCTACAAAGGACTCTTGCATGGAGGACATGCTTTGGGCAGACATGCTTGCAAATTTCATTTCAGTCATGCTGCTAGCGCTGCTGCTGCTGAAACTGCTGAAGGAGGCCTCCTGCTTAGAGGCAGACATTTGGACTGACTGAGACGAGAAGCTTCCTTGCAAGCTTGTGTCACCACTTGTCCTCAATACTACCTCTCTGGAAGGTTCTTCAACTAGAGCTGTGGAGCATAGCAGATACACAGTGAACATCAATGACATCTGGTTAACTGGTGACATTGGACATTGACTTACAGAAATGGAAACTTAAACACACACGGAAGCATAAACCAAACAGTTTGCTGTTGAAGCATAAGCAAAGACATATATACATACATTTGTCAAGAGCTAGCTTAATGTCTCCAAGAAATGAATCCTTATATTTCTATCATTGCATTACATGCAGGTACTAGGAATCACTAGGAGAAAAATGATTAGTCATATAGAAAATAATTGACATATTGTGCATTCTGAAAAGAAATGTTACAGGAAAGTTGGTAGCTTTACTTTGACATTTAATTTATCTGGATTTCTGTTCAGCTGTAAAGAAACTTTGACCATTTAAGGATGAATTTGCACAGGATGCCTGTCTCTCTTACACATGAAATTGAGTTTTCTGTGCTCAGAAGAAACAGGCAAAAAAACACCTAAAGTTTTTAAGCAAGTAAGGAAAAATGGCAAAGATATACTTACGAAGGACCGTTAAGGAAGCTGTAGCTGAACATTGGCCACGGAAATTTTTGGCTTTAATTGTGTATTTTCCACTGTCGCTTACTGATGCATTTCGGATTTCAAGAGAATATACATTTCTGGAGCGACTTACATTGACATTTGAGGAAACAGAAATCTAAAATAAATGAAAATGAAATGTTTAAGTTCTTTAGATGTGGTAGATGTGGTATTTAAATTTTTCTTCAATAATATATTCTTAATTAAACTTACTGGCATGTTGTTTTTAAACCATTCGATTTCAGGAGTTGGCTCACCACTGATTTCACAAGTAAAGAGAACATTTTGTCCTTCATTAATATTTTGAGATCTAGGCTGTGTGATGAAGGCTGGAGCATCTGAGAGTTCTTTGCTCAGGGTCAGATCGAACTGACACTTGATGATTCCTTCGCTGGTTTTGCCTATGCAGGTGAGGATTCCTTCCTCTCTGTGACTGGCTTGCTTGATGGTTAGGGTCTGGTCACTGCCCGAGACACCGTATCGGTACTCCTCAGAGTTAGTAAGCTCTCTTCCATTCAGTACCCATTTCACATCAGTGGCACCAGCAATGTTGGCTTTTAAAGTCACTTTTTGACCATCGGTTATGCTCATCTGAGTAGAGAATGCTTTAATCTCAGCATGAGTTTTGATTTCTTCTGATGCCTGGGATGTTTTAGTGATTTCCTCATGGACAATGGATTTTTCCAGGGAGGTTGCTGCTGATTTTTTGACTTCTTCCGAAATCAGGAGCTTTGAAGCTTCCTCCTTGAGGGCTAACTTTTCTTGAGATTTTACCTCTGACATCTTGATTTCGTCAGAAAGTAGGGATTTTTGGGAAATTTCCTCTTGGACAGCTGCCTTCTTCTGAGATGTAATTACAGAGGTCTTTTGTGTAGATACTTCATCTTTTATAGCTAAAAAAGAAAACTTTGTAAGGCAAACTTAATTGGATAGAAGAGACCCCCCCCCACACACCCTTTACTCTTGTAGATTGTATATGTGAATAATATACAGACAAAGAAAACATGTTGGCCAGGTGCAGTGGCTCATGCCTATAATCCCAGCACTTTAGAGGGTCGAGACAGGAGGATCACTTGAGGCCAGGAGTTAAGAGACCTGCCTGGGCAATATAGTGAGACCTTGTCTCTGCAAAATATAGGCAAATTAGCTGGGTATGGTGACACGTGCCTGGAGTCCCAGCTACTCAGAAGGCTGATGTAGGAGGATCACTTGATCCTAGGAGTTTGAGGCTGCAGGGAGCTGTGACTGTGCCACTGCACTCTAGCCTGGGTGACAGAGTGAGACGCGGTCTCAAAAACAAAAACAAAACAAAGGAAGAAAAATAAAGAAAGGAAAAGAAAAAATGTCAACTTTTGTGTGCAGTATAGGTAATAACCTAATTCACTCTTGGAAAATTGTCATGCATGATTTTTTAGATCAGTGCAATGATTCCTTAAACTAAAGAAGTTTAATATGATTCTTATGAATTAAGGGAAAAAAGAGCCTTGAAAAGATTAGTCAAAAGATTTAGGAAATATGTATATTTGGACATTTTGAGTAACCAAAAAATTAAATTATCTTTTAGAAGTTTGAGATGAAGGCAAACTAATTTTGATTGGCAAAACAGATATCCCTCTTTCATTAACTTTGTACTGCTTTGGAAACTTAGCAGGTGTGAAGGTTTAGGGAAACAGTACCATTTTGTGTATTCAACTGGCTTTATCCTTAAATATTCCTGGGAGCAAAGGCTGACTTTATGAAAACTTATATAATACCATATTTTATTAGGTGCTTAATAAATGCTTTTTATGCTAATAGAAAAGCATATACTAACTTCAAATATGTGTGTTTCCACATTTGTGTACAGATGGCATTCTGGAATTAGGAAAATAGTTTTATTTTAATACATTTGTATGTGTGCATGTGTAAGGGGGGAATATTTAAAAATGTTTTCTTAATATTGTTTTCTGAAAAATGTTGGTAAGAACAAAAGTCAACCTACCTTTTATTGTTAATTTGCAGCTAGAGGACACAGATCCAGCTGAATTTGTTACTGTACAAGTATAAAGTCCGCTGTCAGAAGTGTCAGTCTTATAAATTTCTAAGAGGAATATTCCTTTGTCTTCAGAGAGTTTATATTTACCTCCTTGTGTAATAGCCTGTAGAATGCAAGCGATTTGAGTTTTAAAAAGTGATTTAATTTTAAACTTTCTTTGGAAGATGGGGATTAAATGAGAGATGGTTTGTTTTTTAGAAGATAAAATTAAGGGAAATTTAAGAACTAGTTACCTTTCCATCCTTTGTCCAGGTGACAGTTGGCCGAGGTTCTCCAGTAGCTTTAACTGCAAATTTGGCAACATTGTCTGAAGTAACAGTTGTATCTTGCAGCCCAGTAACAATTACTGGTTTTGAGGCAATTTGTTCAGGAGATTTGGGTTCAATTTTCTTAGTTTCTGTTGACTCAGCAGCTTTCTGAGCTGATTTCTTAGTTTCTGATATGCTTGATACCTGTTCATGGATACTCTTAAAGGCTTGTCCTGCAAAGTGGAAATTAGTTTTGGAAGTTCCACCTTCACCGGAAATCTCACAAACATATTCTCCACAGTCAGATTCAGTGAGGTTATGGATTTTGAGCTCATAGGTACCGTCTGACGAATAATGAAACTGGAAATGCCCATTTTCCTTCAGTTTCTTGCCATCTTTATACCAGGTGACCTCCTTTGCACTTAATACACTGCTTTCGACTGCACAGGTCAGCTTGGCGATATCTTTAGAAGCTTCTGCTTTCAGGGACCGAGATATCTTTGGTGGGGCAGAGACTGGTAGCTGCTGCACCTTCTCTGTTGCTGTGGGTTTTGTCTCTGTGGGTGATACAGCTTTTGGGTGAGAAGCCACCGTTTCTGGAGACTTCACTCGTTTGGGAGACTTAACTGCTTCTGGGGATTTCACTCGAGGCTCTGGGGATTTGACCCTCGGTGGTGACGTCACCGCCTTTTCAGTAACTCTGGCCTTTTGAACAGTCAGAGTGAACTGTGCTTCTTGTCTCCCTTCGCTGTTTTCCACCACCACGCTGTAGGTGCCCTCGTCAGAAGCCTGGACTGAAGAAATCTCAAAAGTGGATTTGTACTTTGTGGTGGTCACTTGGTGACGGGCAGAAGTGCTTATCACTTGTCCTCCTCGCAGCCAGGTCACAGTTGGCACCGGCTCCCCATCGGTATCACAAGAAAACCTTGCGGACTCGCCTTCGTAGACGGTCATGGACCGTGGCTTTGTTAGAATTCTTGCTGCCAGAGTCGTCTTGATCTTTCTGGTTGTGGATTTTTCTTCCAGTGACTTTTCTTCTAATGCAGCACTTTTCATTTCTGCAGATGCATAGTGTTCATACGACGAGAGACTTTCCCTTGTCTCTGTCATCTGTGATTTCACTTCCCTGACAGAGGAAGCTGCTTCCATCTCAGATGTTCTCTTAAACGACGACACAGCATATTCCTCTGTTCTTGTCAGCTCAGGGAAAACAGATCTGGGGACGTCTTCATCTCTGCGCTGGGAAGCATAGGTGGTATAATCCCCTCCTGTTACGTCCAGGGTCGCATAGTCAGAAGCTTCGCCTTTGTAGTTGGTGCACACAGCACGGTAGGTGCCACTGTCCTCAGTGTGACAGTCCAGAATTTCCAGGGTCAGGACCCCACTCATGTTGGTGTAATGAATCTTACTGCTCTCTTGGAGTTCCACGCCATTGTGGTACCATTTAACCTCGGCAGTTGGCTTAGACTGAACGTTTAAGATAAAGCGAGTGTTTTGGCCAGTGGGTACCCTGTGCGAGCGCATTCTCAACGTGATTCGAGGGGCATGGTCCAGCGTAAATGGCTGCTGACTCAAAACTTCATACTTCCTTTCTGATGTCTTCTGAGCCTTCAAAGCAGCTTTCATGGACTCATACCTGGAAAAGATATCAAATCTTGCAGACCTCTCAAACCTTGAGAGTGATCTCTCACTCGACACAGGGCTCGGGGAGCGTGGGCGAGTTCTCTCTGGAGTAGGGGACCTTCTTTCCGTGTCATCGTCATATTCCTCAGCTGGTTGTGGACGTGACCGGATCAACTCAGACACCGGCCTCATTAACTCAATGTAGGTCGGAGACAGGGAGCGCCGTCGTCTCAGTAGTCTAGACACGGACGAGGAGGATTCTCTTTGAGTACGCTTTGAGATTTCGTATTCTTCCTCAATTTCTGTTATTTCTGTCACTTCTCTCTGTCGTCTCGATTTCTTTTTAGACTTTTCTTCCTTTGACAAGTGGTCAAGCTCGCTTCGGTATTCTGCGAGACGCTGGGTGGTAGTAACTGGACGAAGCAACTCCTCATCCTCCCTCTCGGCCATTATTCTCTGCCGTTGTTTCGGCTGTCTGTACGAGGCCCGCGCGTGCCGTTCCCGCAGTTCTGCGTAACTTGTGCTAGTCTCTTCCTTGGTGGGGATGTGATAGGTTGAATATCTGAAGTCTTTTCTTGTTTCCTCCACCTTGACATGAGCTTGCGGTGAAGAGTAACGTAGGCTGGAGAGCTCAAAACGTGGGGGGCTTCGGCTGGGGGGTGAAGCTGAGAAGCCTAATTCAAGCTCTTCTTCAAGACGCAGCCTCTCTTCCTCCGTCCTTTTCATGGCTAAGTAGTCATCAATGGGGAGGAGTAACTCTTCATCAGAGATGTCACCAAGAGAACGTCTTCTAGGTCTGTAGTAAAAGTCATAATCAGGAGAAGGTGTACGCCGACGGGCTGGTCTCACCATTTCAAGATCATCTTGGGACAGTTTGGGAATACGCCACTTAGGTCTATATTGATCTGTAATGCGTGGAAGAGGCATCACATAGAACTGTTCCCATCTCGAAAGGCGGATACGCTTGGGTCTCTTCTGCACAACTCTGTCAAGTTTCCCAGGCATTTCAAATTGATCACGTATCTTTTTATACCATTTCATGTCAGACATAGGCACAAACTGCTTAATGTGCTGGTCTTCTTCAATGGTAGTCTGTTTGTACTTGCGTGGCTCTGGGACTTCATACGGCATACGGAGTCTTCTCTCCTCCTTCTTTTCTTCCGTCTCAAGGCGGTATTCTCCTTTTACTGTCTTGGTGCTTACAGCTGGTTTGTAGAGGATGGCAGCTTCTCTCAGAGCCTCTTGGGCTACCTGTGTCAGTGGCACAGTTTCAGTTCCAGAAAGAATTTGAGCCATTCTTAGGGTTTTGTTGATTTGTTTTTGTGCATGTTGTTCCAGCTCCTCCTTACTCTTGAATTCCTGTTTCTTGTACCTTAAGCGTTCCACTTGGAGGTGAGCCTGGCAGCTGGTGGATCCAGCCGTGTTTGTGGCTGTGACTCTGTAATAACCTGTATCTTCAGGCAGAGTATCCCGGATGTGCAAAGCATAATAATCCAAGCCTTCATGGATAATTTCAACGTTAGTCCCGAGGGACAGTGGCTTGCCATCCTTCTCCCATTTTAATGTTGGTGGGGGAATGCCAGATACTCTGATCTCAAAGCAGACACTTTGCCCTTCTTGGCATTCTGCATTTGCCAGTAACCGTTTGAACATGGGTCTTAAGGTAGTGTCTGTTGGAGGTGGGTGCAGGGTTACCGTCAGCTTTGCCTTACAGCTGTCTTCCCCGTATTTGTTCTTTGCCACAACACCGTATTCGGCAGCATCATCTGTAGTTACACTGTTGATTGTTAATTGGTAAAGACCCTTGTCTGACTCAAATGTGTACTTCTTGTCGTCATCACCTGGTTTGATTTTCTGACCTGACTTATACCATGTTACACGAGGCTCTGGGTGGACGGTTATAGTTACTCCAAACCGGACATTTTCACCCACATAAGCTGTCTTATTATAGAGAGGCAGGGTGAATTCTGGTGGCCTTTCCAGGAGTCTCATCGTATCTGTTCTGCGCTTAATTTTCCTCATGGTTCTGCGGCAGTAATAGTCATAAACTTCTCTCACACCTTTAACAAATAGTTCTGCATAAGAACTGTCTTCACCATAGTCATTGACTACTTTGCATCTGTAGGTACCATCATCAAATTTGGTAATGTCTTTGACATAGAGGGTGGCCACTCCATCTTCATAGGTGATTTCGTATTTGTCACTGGCCTCCAGCTGTCTGACACCAAAGTACCAGGTCACTTGGGTAGACTGATCATAATTTTCAATTTTGCATACATATTTAACATGTCCTCCTTCTTCACCAACTGCATGCATTATCTGCCCAGAGATTGGGCCAATTTCAATGGATGCTACTTTAACTTTAGCAACGCTCACTCCCCTCTGAGATCGAATTGCACCACCACAGGAAATCCGGGCAGCTGATATAACCATGTTGAGGTCTTTCTTGATGAGGGTGTGGTAGTAACGCCGATGTTTTAATGTTCTGATAACTTTAGTACTGACTCTTTCTATCTTCTGCTTCAGCCATGGGTGCTGGAGTGCCTCTGAGGCTGTCATGCGAGATTTTCTCTCTTTCACTAACAGACGGTCAACAAAATCCATGGCTTCGAGGCTAATCTCCTTGAAAGCTTCTTCATCAAAAGTATATTCAGCATTCATGATGTTCTCAATGATCTGTTGGTTAGTTTCAGCCAGGAATGGGTTGATACCACCCAATAGCACATATACCAGCGTTCCAAGTGCCCACATGTCTGTGGCTGTGCTGACAACATCATGCTGGTGGACTTCAGGTGCATAGTATTCTGGGGCAGTGAACACAAGCCTGAAGTTGTCCCCTGGCTTCAGCTGACGGGCTTGACCAAATTCTATGATTTTAATGGTGGAGCTCCTTCTGGTTTGGTAAATGATATTTTCTGGTCTAATATCAAAGTGTCCAATATTATGACTGTGTAAGAACTCAAGTGCTTCACAGACCTGGCGGACATAGCTTACAATTTCTCTTTCATTAAGTTCAAAAGCACTTGTGTTAATGCGCTCAAATATGTCAAGTCCAGATATGAACTCAAAGATCATAACTAATTCTTCCATGCTTTCAAATGATTCATGGAGATATAAGATGTTTCTATGCCTAGAAATGTTTAGGATAGAAATTTCCTTCTTTACCAAAACTTGATCAGTCCCTTTGACTTTCACAAATTTGGCCATATACGTCTTCTTGGAGGATGTTTCAACACAACGGTGGACAATTCCAAACTCACCACGCCCAAGATCTTCAGCAATCATATATTTCTCATAGAGTTCCTTGGTTTTAGAGTGAGATGCTTTAGTCATGGAAACTTCCCTGGTTTCATCTACCTCTTCATCATAGTTCATAGCTCTGGTCTTATCTTCTTTGGTTATGGTTGGTTCTGAAGGCTCAGAAGGCTTGCTCAGGCCAAACTTATTTTCAGCTATTACCCGGAACTGGTAACTTGTTTTTCCAAATAAGTTGATCACGGTATAACGTGTTTCTCTGGCCTGTCCTACACGGATCCATCTTTCTGCAGTAGTTGCGCATTTTTCAACAATGTAGTTGGTGATTTTGCTGCCACCATCAGTAGCTGGCTCAGTCCAAGTTAAGTTAGCAGAATCTCGTGAGACATCACTAACTTTGACTCCTCTGGGTGGGTCAGGAACATCAGCCACATCTAGTTCAACCGTCTTCTGGTCAATTCCAAATCTGTTTTTAGCACAGACCACATAGAAACCAGCATCTTTTCTCTCCACCCCGTTGGGGAAAACAAGTGATGTGAAGGATCTTGTGACAATCACTTGGTAGTGGCCATTATTGTCAATAAGATCTTGTCCTTTCTGCCAGGTGATCACAGGATCTGGTTTGCCACTGAAGGGGATCTTGATGCTAACCACTTCGCCTCGGAGAGCATGAACTGCTCCCATGCCTTCAAGATTTTTAGGCAAGTGTATCTTAGCTGGAACTGTATCAGAAAAAAAGAAGAAAGAATATAATTTGGCAACTCTTATCAATATCTATTTAAGAGCAATATCGCCTCCCAAATTAATGATGAGTATTCTAGCCCAAAACTGATGATTATTGATTGCTTTTACCTTCCACTTCCAAGGAGGCGGTGCCAGACACGGATCCCCCTTGGTTGGTAGCTCTGACTTGGTAAACTGTGGCATCATCATCTGTGACGCTTGCAATGATGAGCTGGTGGTAGCCGCCCTTAAATTCTTGAATCCTATACTTTAATCCATCTGCGATGATTTCTTTGCCTTGTCTGTACCATTTCACAACAGGTTTCGGATGCCCAGTCACTTTGCAGACCAAAGTAGCATTGCTCTGATACCTGACATTTAGGTTTCTCAGTTCCTCTTTAAAGTGTGGTGCCTGAATGGGGACGTCAGATTTGGGAATGACAGGTTCTGATATTTCACTCCATTCACTTTCCCCACCTAGGTTTTCACATTTCACACGGAACTCATATTCAAGATCTTCAATAAGGTTTTTCACTGAAAAGACGGTTTCTCGAATTTCTTCTGTTGTCACAGCAATCCATTTATTCTGCTTCTTCTCACGCTTCTCAAGGTAGTAACTTCTAATCTTTGCACCCCCATCACTGGCAGGTGGCTTCCAAGCCACAACACAAGAATCTTTTGTGAGAGCAGTAATAGTTGGTTTGCCAGGAGCACTTGGCTTTTCTATTTAAAAGGAAAAAAAAAAGGAAGATTTGAGTCACGAGGCAAAACAGACAGCTTTATTAAAAGCTTATTTTTTAAAAAATAGAATGTTATGAGTCCAAAGTTCTATGAAAAACAGCTATTCCAGAAATATGAAATGTTACTTTATGGTAAGAAACTTAATCAAAAAATAATTTCCTTTTTAAAGAAGGGGATAGGGTATATATTTCCCCTTTTAGATGTGCAAACAGTCAAAGTGAAAGAAAAGGCACTTTATCTGAATCTTTGCTATTTCTTTTCAACATATATTTCTGTGCATAGATGGAATTTTGCCATAGGAAGGATAGAAATCAGATTGTACTCACCAAATGGAGTCTTAATGATCACAACTGAGGGGACCTCTAGCGGGTCACTGATGCCAAACGTGTTCTGTGCTGACACCCGGAAATAATAGCCAGCATTTTCCGTGAGGTTCACAATTCTACAGGTTGTCACTGAGATGGCTGAAGACACCAATTGCCATTCAGCCCCTTCCTTGGCCTCACATTTCTCCACCACGTAATTGGTGATCCAGGAGCCTCCGTCATCTGCGGGTGGCTTCCAGCTGATCACCACAGAGTTCTTCAATAGGGCTTCAATCACAATGGGTCCTGTAGGTTTGTCTGGTTTATCTGTTGGGGGAAAGTACAATTGTAGTGGTTTTCATACTGTGTTTCTGAGATTTTTTTTTCTTTGAAAATAAAAAGCACTGAAAATGAATATAAAATACCTTGTATTTCCACATCAAGGATGGCATCCACTGTTCCGAAAACATTGCTGAGCTGAACTTTGTACTTCCCAGCATGTGTCTTACGCTGGACGTTCTTCATGACAAGATGGGTATAGTGCTCAGTGTTTTCAATAGTGATGTTTTCTGAGTTTTGCAAAAGTTTCTGGCCATGGAACCAAGTCATGGTAGGTACTGGACGACCAATGTACATAACGTGAAGCCGGAGTGTAGAACCCACAGCTCCATAATATTTCTCTTTCAGTGGATAACCGGGATGGAACTGGGGTGTTGCTTGCAGGAGTAGCTTACTGCTGGTTTCTACTTCTCCAACCTCATTGGTTGCTGTGCAGGTATAAACACCTTCGTCTTCCTGTTCCTCTGTCATGACCGTCAGAGTATGTGTGCGTCCATCTGAAGACATTTTGTATTTCCGGCTTTGTATGAGCTCCTTACCAAATCTGTACCATTTAATGTCAGGAATAGGCCTTCCCACAATCTGGCATGAGAGTTGAGCAGCTTCACCCAATTTGGTGGTAACATCTTTCATTTCTTTGCGTATTCCTGGGGCCTCTCCAGCTGAAAGATATGAAAGAGAATATGAAATTCATTTTTACTACTGAATCTATAATCCTCTGTCCTGTGTATCAGGAATGAATTTACCCTATTGACTAACACTTTACTAGATGCCATGATTTGGATATGTATCTAATTCTTAAAAACTCTTTGAAGTGATTTTCCTAGGGTCATATGGAAAATAGGGATTCTAATGAGCACATCATCACATTATAATATGGAGTGATTTTTCTCTTTATGACCAGAAGGGCATTAACAATGTATAGAGTTTTTGGGAAATAAGAGTTCTCTCTATAAATCTGTAGTATCCTTGCCCTTACTTAGGTTCACTGAAGTGGGGTACATTTGTTGACCCTTCAAATCTTGTGAGGAAGTATTAAAAAACCCATTGTATGAAAGGTAGAAATTGATCAAGGAATGCGCTTATTAGTTCACTGCATGTGTCTCCTGCTGAGGTTATGTGCTTGGAATGGCTTCCTATAGAATTTATCAGCTATTCCCTGTGTGTGCATATATCGAAGTGAGCAATTTCTTTTTTTTTTTGAGACAGAGTCTCGCTTTGTTGCCTAGGCTAGAGTGAGTGCCGTGGCGTCAGCCTAGCTCACAGCAACCTCAAACTCCTGGGCTCAAGCGATCCTGCTGCCTCAGCCTCCCGAGTAGCTGGGACTACAGGCATGCGCCACCATGCCCGGCTAATTTTTTCTATATGTATTAGTTGGCCAATTAATTTCTTTCTATTTATAGTAGAGATGGGGTCTCGCTCTTGCTCAGGCTGGTTTCGAACTCCTGACCTCGAGCAATCCACCCGCTCAGCCTCCCAGAGTGCTAGGATTACAGGCGTGAGCCACCTCGCCCGGCAGCAATTTCTTTCTAAACACTTGCTCTCCAATAAAGCTTTCTAAAGTTCTTCGTAGCATAGAAGAAGGGTTAGCCTTAACTTGTTTAGTTTGTAAATCATAAGCAGAGAACTAAAGGCTACTTACATGTTAGTTTTGTCTTTATAGACACAGCAGTTCTACGAGGTCTGCTAAGCCCAGTCTCATTTTCAGCAAAAACTCTGAATTCATATTCAGTAGCTTCCAGCAAACCCCCTATTGTGAATTGTTTGTCCTTGATACGCTCCTTGTTGCTCTTCTTCCAGGCACTGTCTCCAGACTGTCTATATTCAACCCAGTACCCAAGGATTTCTTTGCCGCCATCACACTCGGGTTTCTCCCACTGTAGAGTGACGCTATCTTTGGATATTGAAAGAATCTCAAGTTCCCCTGGTTGGCTTGGTTTATCTGAAATATTTTAAAACAATTAAAAAGGGAATCAGCTTTACTGGTGAAAAAAAAGAAAAGGACCAAAGATGGCTTGCCTCTTTAATTTTAGCCCCTTTAGAAATTCTAGCCCCTTTAGAAACTCCTTACCGAATGGATCTTTGCAAACAACTGGTTCAGAAGCAGGACTGGTCTCGCTTAGGCCGACATCATTCTGTGCGATGATGCGGAACTGATACTCTGCATCAGGAACCAGCCCGGTAACAGTGTACATTGTGGTGGTGATCTGAGTCTTGTTGTGTCTCACCCACTTGTCAGTGGATGTCTCCTTGCGTTCAATGTAGTAGCCTGTGACTCGAGAACCGCCATCATCTTTGGGCCGGGACCAGGACAAGCTGACAGAACTCTTGGTTACATCGAGTACTTCTGGAGGGTTGCTTGGAGGTTCTGGAGGATCTGTAAATATAAGTGGAAAACACCCATGCGTTAGAGTACAGTCCCAAATTTTGTAAACCGATGGCTTTCATTTAAAAACAGAAGAGGACTGAAATAATGTTTACAGTTCTATGGTGAAAGAGCACTTACTCAGTGGTGTTTTGGGTATGACTGGTTCCTCAGATTTCAAGGGTTTGCTTATGCCAAACTGGTTTTCTGCTGAAACCCGGAAGTGGTATTCCACGTTTTCTTTGAGGCCTTTGACCACCAGAGATGTACCTCGGACTCTGGAATCAATGGTATACCAGGCAGCTTTCGGCACTTCCCGTCTCTCGAGAATGTAGCCCAAGATGTCAGCACCACCGTCATCAGCAGGAGGTCTCCAGCTGACCCTCACAGAGCGGGCCTGTATGTCATCATATTCAAGTGGCCCTTCTGGAGTGTCAGGACTTCCTATCACCTTGACTTTGATGTAAACAGCCTTCTTGCCACATTTGTTTTCCAGAACCAGGTCGTAAGTGCCAGAATCGTTCCTGTCTGCTTCTTTGATCACAAGCTCAGTGTGTGTTTCAGATGTTGCAATCATGGCACGCCTGCTGACATCTTGGCCTTCTTTGGTCCATTTGCATATTGGGAATGGTTTTCCTTTGATTGGTATGGTAAGTCTGATGACTCCACCTTGTCTCACAAAGACACCTTCCTGGTATCTTTCATCAAGTTCATAGTCAGGATATTCTGGGGGAAAAATGTAGGATTTCAATTTAGCATTTTTAGGGGGCAGGGGTGGGGGAGAGGAGTAGGAAATAAGTCTTAAGGCAATTATAACAGAAAGTAAGGGATCATATGTCTTACCCAGCATTTCGGTGACTTTGACTGTTCCTGGGACCTCAGCAGGCTCCCCAGGTCCACCGGCATTACAAGCTAGGACACGGAATCTGTACTCAGCACCCTGAGGTAGGTGTGTTAGAGTGTACTCTCGGATCTTGGTTGGGGTGGTGTTACATTTGGTCCATTCATGTTGATCGACTTTTTGCATTTCGATCAAATAGCCTGTGACTTTAGATCCTCCTTCATTTTCTGGAACACTCCAGGCCAGGGAGACTGATGTCCTTGTTGTATCAGTAACTCTTGGGTTTTGTGGCTTTCCTGGAGGAGCTAGGAGTAAGAATAAGGTAGTACTTGTTAAAGGTGCTACAAAGTTGAAAATCAACTGTGCCACCTAAAAAAATTCAGTGAGTTGTTGAAACAGATGCTATCATTTCATTTTGTCAGTTAAAAATTCCTAAACCTTTTGCTTTTTCCTTCGTCTTAAATGTGCTTTCTTTGTAATCACTAGTAATATCTTACGTTCATCAACAGTTTTTTTAAAGTGCTTTCAGAAATATCAACGTGTTTTATTATAAAATTTTAACTGTGATAGAGGGCATATATTATGAATCCCATTTTAAAGACAAGAAAATAGACTCGAGGGAAAAAAATTTAAAAAAGTTATTTGCCAGGGCCGGGCACGGTGGCTCATGCCTATAATCCTAACACTCTGGGAGGCCAGGGTGGGTGGATCGCTTAAGGTCAGGAGTTCGAAACCAGCCTGAGCAAGAATGAGATCCCCATCTCTACTAAAAGTAGAAAGAAATTAATTGGCCAACTAAAAACATACAGAAAAAAATTATAAAAGAAAAAAAAATTATTTGCCAGAAGTTGCTAGAGGCTGGGGTGGGAAGGTGATTGATTACCAAGGGACACAAGAGAACTTTATGGGGTGATAAAAATATTCTATATTGATTGTGGTGGTGATTGCATGACTTTTGATAATCATTAAACTATAAGCTTCAGAAGGGTGAATTTTACCACACATAAATTGTATCTCAAGAAACTTGACTGATACAAAATGTATTTACCTATTGGATCCATGGCAACAGTAGGTTTGGAAGGACGACTTGGTTTTCCAGTCCCTCTTGCATTAATGGCTGTGACACGGTGTTCATATTCTAAGCCTTCAATAAGGCCAGTGGAGCGGTACCGTGTCATCGTCACAGGTACTTTATTTACGCGGACCCATCGATCTGCTCTCACTTCTTTGCGTTCCACAATATATCCAGTCACTTGGGAGCCACCGTCATCTTCTGGCGGATACCAAGTAAGTGTCATGCCATCACGGGAGACATCAAGTATCTGTAATGTTTCTGGGGGTCCAGGAATACCTGCAGCAAGACAGGCAAACACAACATGGCAATATGAAAAAATTAAAATAATGACTCATATATTTCTATGTGTCTTGGCTTTCAGTTGGTATTTTCAAAGGACACTTGTAATTGTTTTTTCCAATGCTTTCACTTTTGTACTTTTCTTGCTGTTCCTCATTTTCTTCAATTCTACAAACATTTATTAAGCATGTATTCTGTATTTTTTTTTTCTCACTACAACATGGGCAGTCCTATGTCCCTACCTCCGTCCCTCCGTCCCTCCCTCCCTCCCTATCTTCTTCCCATTTTTCCCTTCCTAACTCTTTCTTCTCTTTTAGAAACCTTAGACCATGGGGTTGATTTTGAGACCTATTTTTATTTACATTAGGGCATATTAAAAAGAAATTCCTTTTTATTAACATTTGGAATCAGAGGTGGGGAGAATGGCAGAAGGGTCCAAAGACTTACTGATTCTGCTGCGACATTCTATGACTTCAGACTGCAAGTAAGAGCCAATCCCGAAGCGGTTTGTTGCAGCCACACGGAACACATACTCATTTCCTTCAGTGAGTCTGGTGAACTTAAATGTTGACCTAGTCACTGATTCAGAAACTGGCAGCCATCCTGGACGATGAGCATCACGTTGTTCCACCACATACCCACTCAGTGGAGCACCACCGTCCAATTCCGGTGCTTCCCAGGAAATGGTAATTGACGTAGCATCAATGTCATCTATCTTGATAGGTCCTGTTGGTGGACCGGGCTTGTCTGTGAAAGAAAAAGAAGTCCAGGAAATTAATTTTCACTTCAAATACAACCAATTGCTTGTACCTTTGTCACACATCCTTACCAAGAATGATAACTTTAATGGTTTCTGAGGTAGTTCCAGTAACATTCTTCAATTCAAGAGTATATTCTCCAGTATCTTTTATAGTGGTTTCACGGATAGTTAATTTTGCTACTTTTGCATGAGTCTCAACTGTGACACGCTCTGATTCTCTCAGTTTAGAACCAGCGAAGAACCAAGAGGCAGCAGGAGGTGGACGACCAGCGATGGGTATCACCAGCTCTACTGGTCTGCCAGCGGGGACATGGATGGTCTTTTGAGGCATAGTAGATAGATCAATTGTTGGCAACACTATGAGAAAGAAATCAGGCACTTATTCTTAAGCATTATTTCTAATGATAAAGTGTCATGAATTCTGAATACATCCATTTTACTTTACTGTTATTGTTATTTTTTGGCTATTTGGTACCTACCTCTGAGGTCTTGAACAGTCACAGCGGTGACAATCTCTCTTGGTTCTGACACACCTTTCTCATTTTGTGCTCTCACTCTAAATAAGTACTGTTCACCTTCATTTAAGGAAACAACAGTGTGCTCTAGGACTGTGGGTTTTACGGTGACGACCTTCATCCATCTCTCGGTGCCAGCTTTGCAGGCCTCAAGAACATACCCAGTGAGTCGGCTGCCACCATCGTACAGTGGTTTTTCCCAGGCAAGGGAAACAGTTGATTTGGTGACATCAACCACTTCTAGCTTTGTAGGCACCAAAGGTACTTCTGAGACCAGAACTGCATCAGATGTCTCACAAGGTTCTCCAATGCCATAAATATTTTCTGGCAGCACTCTGAAGTAGTACATGGTTCCTTCTACCAGTCCAGAGATTCGGTAAAGCGTCTTGCTGCATTTGGTAGTTACTGTTTTGAATGCTCTCATAGCAGCTTCACGCTTCTCAATGATGTAATTGTTGACTGGAGCTCCACCATCAATCGTGGGAATTTCCCAAGTTATAGTCACAGAATCTCGTGATACTTCCTTAACTTTCACTGAAGGACAGGGACCAGGAGTATCTGAAAAATAGAATGAAAGAGCCATACTTCCTATTTGCCTGATTGGTTGATAGATTTCCTTTTTCTGGGGGTGGGGGATATAATCAACATAGTTCCTCTCTAGAGAGGTGAGCAATCACAGGTACAGGTGTATCTTAGTGGAGAATCTATTCATAGCATATAGTCAATTTTAAGAAAAATGCTTACCATATACTTTAACCAGGACTGTTGCTGATTTTTTGCCAGATTGATTTTCGGCTTCAATTGTGTATTTTCCAGCATCATACCGATTAACTTTGTCCACAATAAGTAACGAGTAGCTCTCGGTGGTGTCAATAATTGCCCGGTTTGCAAGGTCAATACCCTGCTTGGTCCACGTGATGACAGGAGGTGGTCTTCCAGACACAGACACCATCAGGCGCAAGGAGGCCCCAGCCCTGATGGTCACAGTCCTCTTTAGATCATCTGAAAGCTCAAGATCTGGAATTTCTGAAATGTAAATGTCAAAATTTAATTAATTCATGGACAGGTATGAGGAGAATGTAATTTGCCTAAAAGCTTATAGTATAAATACCTATTCTTTCTACGGGCTCGATTTTGGCAGTCGATTCACTGTATTCACTCATGCCTTTCACATTCACAGCAGCAACTCTGAAGGAATATTTCTGGCCCATTTTCAGATCTGGTACAGTGAATTCAGTATTTCTTATTGTGGCATTGGTATGCACTCGGTACCACTGATCAGTGTTCTCCTCTTGCATTTCCAGAACATATCCTATGATGTCAGTACCACCGTCATATGTGGGCTTGGTCCATGCCAGACTAATGCTGTACTTGGTGGTATCCACAACTCTTGGAGCAGAAGGTGGTCCAGGGGTGTCTGTGGGATTTAAAAAGCGGGACGCATATATTATGCAAATAAGGAAGCTTTGAAATTTGTATTTTTGGTTTTGAAGATTCATAAAAGCATCATTGCTCTTTGTCCCCCACTCACCAAGATAATCTTTGTAACTGGGCTCTTCTGATATTACATACAAGGCAGCACTGCATGCTACACTATCCTTATTATTATCTTAAGGATTAAATTGCTTTAGGAAGGTAGATGTTTCTTTCCTCTCATTTTGGCTAGCTTTGCTGTGTTCTTCTCTGTTAGCTAAGTTCATCACTTAAAGTCCCCTTTCTCAGGACTTTTCTTTAGTTGCTTGTCTTTCACTGTGTTAATATCACTTGCCACCTCTACATTTCTAATGAATATAGAAATCAGTTTCCTCAACTTTTCCTATTCCAGGGGTCCTCAAACTTTTTAAACAGGGGGCCAGTTCACTGTCCCTCAGACCGTTGGAGGGCCATGGGAGAGTGCAGCGCACATTCCACTCATGGGCACTGTGGGCCCGGGATGAGTTGGCTAAGTAGGACAGGCAGTGGGGGCAAAAACACCCAGGGGGCCGGATAAATGTCCTCGGCAGGCCGAATGTGGCCCGCAGACCATAATTTGAGGACCCCTGCCCTATTCAGTCCCAATGACTTATTGCTTTTAGTTCTTGGGCTCTGACTCTGTAAAAGGATTTGCCACTTATATTTGAAGCTCTTGTAAGGATTATTTTGTTAAAAACTTATTAAAATACTAGAAACTTTATGCTCTTGCTAAGCCTCTTCTTCGTCTTCTTTTTTTTTTTTGAGACAGAGTCTCACTTTGTTGCCCAGGCTAGAGTGAGTGCCGTGGCGTCAGCCTAGCTCACAGCAACCTCAAACTTGATCCTCCTGCCTCAGCCTCCCGAGCAGCTGAGACTACAGCCATGCACCACCATGCCTGGCTAATTTCTTCTACATATATTAGTTGGCCAATTAATTTCTTTCTATTTTTATATTAGAGACAGGGTCTCGCTCTTGCTCAGGCTGCTTTCGAACTCCTGACCTCGAGCAATCCACTCGCCTCAGCCTCCCAGAGTGCTAGGATTACAGGCATGAGCCACTGTGCCCGGCCTAAGCCACTTCTTAAAAGGGATTTTGCCTTTTTTCTTTTCAGTAGTTATTATCAGTAAAGCATTTTTCTTTATTCTTACAAAAACTTATAAATATATAACTTGCGTGTTGGCAGTAGATTATTTTTTTCATTAATTGGAAAATACTGCAATAATTTTTAGCAATGCTAATTGCTAACTTATCAACAGATATAGTAGTTAAAATGTTCTCTGACTTAGGCTATATTTAAGATCACAGTACTAAGCATACAAGACCATTCATGAATCCTACAAATTCTTAGAAATGGCATGTTGGAAAATTATTTGTCATATGGTTTTCATGGGCATTAGATTTATGCATAATTCTTAGAACTCACATGAGGGTTCTCTGCATGTGATGAAGTTGGAAGCTTCGCTGGGCTCACTGTTACCAGCAGCATTCACTGCAGTCACCCGGAACTGGTAATCACAACGTTCCATCAGGCTGGTCACCTTCAGCCTGGTATCGTACACCACATAGTCTTTGTTGACACGTGTCCAGCGCAGGCTCTTCTTCTCACGTTTGTCTACGAGGTAGTTGCTGATTTCATTGCCACCATCAGATTCAGGTTTTGTCCACTGAATGATGATATGCTCTTTGCCAGCACTGACTTCTTCAGGTATGCCAGGTTGAGATGGAATAGCTGTTGATATTTTTATGAAAGTAAGGATGATTAGAACTGCATAGAATCACTATTGACACGACACCCCTGATCCCATGACATTTCAGGCACCAAATTGTTTAAAAGTGTTAATACTCACTGAATGAGTTTCTGGCTACAATTGGCTCTGTTTCAACAGGCACACCAGGGCCATATTTGTTTACTGCCCTCACTCGGAATATGTATTCATTGTTCTTGATGAGTCTGGTGACTACGTAGGATAGGGTTGGGCATTCGCCTTCAACAATCACCCAGTTGAGCCTGCTAGTCTCACGTCTTTCCACGATGTAGTGAGTTATTTCTGCTCCTCCGTCTTCCTGAGGCAAGGTCCAGGCTAAAGTGCACTTCTCTTCTGTGACTCTGCTGACAGTGAGCTTTCCACATGGGCCAGGGGAATCTGGAACAGGCGTAATGACAAGCCACGATGAAGACCATTCTTTCTGCCTACACTTGAAAATGCTATAGAAATGCGAGGACATTTGACATGCTTACCAAGCACTTTGACCATGACAGACACCGCCTTGGTCCCGCTGGCATTCTTCACTGTTAAAGTGTATTTTCCACTGTCACTTCTGTCACAGAACTTGATCACAGCAGTTGCTCGTTTGCCAGTGTACTGCAAAGAGACTTTTTCACACATGTCTAGTTCCTTGTCTCCTTTGGTCCAGATAATTTTGGGTTCAGGTTTGCCACCAACTGCAGCATCCAGAACAAGATCAGAACCTGCTCTGATGGTAACCAGATCGCCCTGTAATCGGGCATCCAGTTCGGCTTTGGGTGGAGCTGTCAATAGGGAAAATAGATGCGAATGAATATCTGACCATTTATTTTCACATGAACTGTGATCATTTAAAAAGAGAACATGGACTATTTCCTACCGTATTCATCTCGGCAGGTGACAGGGCCTGTAGATTCAGACCCTTTGCTAATTACACCTGCAGCATTCTTGGCTAGCACACGGAACTCGTAAGTGTCTCCTTCACTGAGAGCAGTCACGGTGAAGAAATTGTCAGATACGATGGTATAATTGCACTTCAGCCAACGACCATCTCCTATCTCACTGACTGGCTTACGCTCTATGATGTAGCCTACAACCTTGCTGCCTCCGTCATACACTGGGGCCGACCAAATCAGTGATACTGTTGATCTCGTGACATCTGTCACCTCTGGTCTGCCAGGTGGATCTAGAAGGGATGCAAAATTAAGGTTAAAAAAATACAACTCTGAGTCCTACTAGTACCAGTGATAATAAGCAAAGGTATCCTTAAATTTTGATACATACCAACTGGATTTTGAGCCATTACAGGTCTTGAAGCTTCACTGGCCTTGCTAACACCTGCAGCATTGAGTGCATAAGTTCTGAACTGGTATTCCAGCCCTTCTACTAAACCGCTCACTTTGTAGTTGCACTCCAAGCACGGCGCTTTGTTTTCTTTCACCCAAAGAATGGTGTTACGTTCTTTCTTCTCAACCCAGTAGCCAGTGATTTTACTGCCACCATCGTGGTAGGGCTCTTCCCAACGAATAGACATGGCATTGGCAGACACGTGGTATACCTCAGGTCTGGTAGGAGCACTTGGTGGGACTAAATATAAAAAAGGTATCAAACGTGAATACAGTTTTATAAAATTCAGGGGAAATATTTAATAATAGAGAGATAATAAATATTATTTTCATTTTTCTTACCAAATGGATGTTCAGCAGTTACTGGTGCTGATTCAAGAGGCTTGCTGACACCAAATCTGTTCTCTGAACTGACACGGAAAGAATATTCCATGTATTTTGTGAGATGAGTGACTTTAATCTGAGTGCGCTTGACACTGGAATTGACAAGCTGCCAAGCTGTCGTACCTGATTCACGCTTTTCAACTATGTAATTAGTAATTTCAGTGCCTCCGTCATCTTTAGGTTCAGCCCATGACAGGACACAGGATTCAGCCGAGACAGATGAGACCTCGATGGGGCCAGTTACCGGACCTGGCCTTCCGATGACCACAACTGTGATGGTGAATGTTTTAACACCAGCTGTATTTTCTAGGGTCAGGAAGTATCTGCCAGAGTCACCTCTCATGCTGTCCTTTACAGACAGAGTGGTTCTGTCTTTTGTTGTTGTGATACTCACTCGATCTGTTTCCTTAAGTCTCATTTCTTCTAGTTTCCATGTTACCCTGGGGGCCGGACGACCACTGATTGGTACATCGATGGTAAATGTGGTTCCTGCTTTGCAAGTTATGAGCTGATTGGTAATTCCAGTGAGGTCAGCAGTGGGCTCAATTTGAGGCTCCTTAATGATGACAGAAGAGAAGGCTTCCCTGGGTTCACTATAGCCAGCGTCATTCTTGGCCTTTACACGGAATTCATATTCAGTGTTCTCAACAAGGCGCTCCACTGTGAAAGTCATCTGTTTGGTGTGACCAGCTTCCACCCAGAAGTTAGATCCCTTTTGTCTCATTTCGAGCAGGTAGCCAGTGATCCGGCTGCCTCCATCATGGTCAGGTTTCAGCCAAGCTAAGACTGCAGAGGATTTGCTAGTGTCAATGATATCAAGTCTCTTAGGTGGAGCAGGTTGTTCTGTGGCTACAACTGGTTCTGGCATTTCGTAGGGTTCACCAACACCATACTCATTTTCTGCAGAAACACGGAAGTAGTATGGGACGCCTTCTGCCAGGTCATTGACCTTGAGGATCTGACGAGTGCATTTTTCACTGACGACCTGCCAACTACGGCGGCTTGCTTCACGTTTCTCCACCACGTAGTGATGGATTCGGGCACCACCGTCAAGGAGAGGTGCATCCCACATCAACGTAAGGGATCCCCGGGTCACATCCTTGAAGGTAATTGGGCCAGGTGGTCCTGGAGAGTCTAGCACCTTTACGGTGAATGTGATTGACTTACTGCCACTGTTGTTTTCCACGGTTAGGGTGTATTTCCCTGCATCATTTCTGTTGCAGTTTTCCACGGTGAGGGTGCTGAAGGAGTCTGTTGTATGGATATCAGCCCGAATACTAAGGTTAGAGTCGGGTTTGCTCCACACAGCCGTTGGCGTAGGTCTACCTTGGTAGGCAATGAAGAGGCGAATACTGGCCCCAGCTCTGACAATGTGAGTCTGCTTGAAGTTCGCGTCGATGTCTAACTCAGGAGCTGTTAATCGGTCAACTGCTTTAATTATGCCGGTCACTTCACAGCTGTCTCCTTTTCCAGCACCGTTGATGGCACTAACTCGGAATTTGTATTCTTCCCCTGCTTGCAGGTCAGTGACTGTATATCTTGTTTTCACACATGCCTCTGTATTCACCTTGTGCCAGTCTCCTAAGTCAGCTTTGCACATTTCAATAATATACCCAATGATCTCCAGGCCGCCATCAAACACTGGCCTAGACCATTCTAAGCTCACAGTTGTCTTTGATGTGTCTGTCACTTTGACCACTGAGGGAGGACCTGGTGGGCTGACGGGCTCTCTGCATTTAATTAGTCTTGAGATGCCGCTCGCGGGGCCTACTCCTGCAGCATTTTCCGCCATGACGTGGAATTCGTACTCATTGCCTTCTGTCAGACCAGTGACTTTGTGTCTCGTCTCGCAGATTGGTCTTTTGCTGATCACCTTGACCCATCGTGTGCTCTTCTTTTCTCTTCTTTCAAGGATATAATGTTGAATTTCATTGCCACCATCTGATTCTGGCCTTGCCCATGTCAGGGTGATGCTATTGCCTGTGACATTGCTAGGTTCTGGAGTGCCAGGGGCATCAGGAACAGCTGTAAAATGAAAACAAAGACAAAACCCAGAACTGATTAGACACATTTGCCTGGAAAGTTAATCTTATGCCGTAGTACCACTTAGTAAAAATGCCAACTTACTGTATTGTATTTGAGCAATGACTGGGTCAGACTCAAGTGGCCTGCCAACACCAAACTTGTTAACTGCAGAAACACGGAACTGGTATTCATTGCCATTTATGAGTTTAATGGCAGTGTAACTGTGGGCTTCACATTTATCCTCAATTAGTGCCCAAGCAAGTCTGCTGGTTTCCCGCTTTTCAATTATGTAGTGGGTGATAGGAGCACAGCCGTCATTGAGTGGAGCATCCCACCACAGAGTCATCTTCTCGCCAGTAATGTTGGTGAATCTTATCGGCCCAACTACTTTTCCTGGTGTATCTGTAAGAAAAAGGTTCCCGAGTTAGTTTCCTTTTCCTTGCCCATTAAAATACAATCAGGCAGGGTCTCTAATCCAAGTCTCATA
The DNA here is from genome assembly GCF_040939455.1 of Microcebus murinus. Classification (NCBI taxonomy): domain Eukaryota; kingdom Metazoa; phylum Chordata; class Mammalia; order Primates; family Cheirogaleidae; genus Microcebus; species Microcebus murinus. The sequence continues at coordinate 55,937,890 of NC_134111.1, forward strand.
AATTATAACATTAAGAAGCTATTTCAAAAGTACCTTGTACTTTCACTTTAATTTCTGCTTTTGTGGAACCAGATACATTTTTGGCTTCCACTGTATATATGCCACTGTGGTCCCGAGTAGCATCTCTAACAAATAGGCTGGTCGATCCAAGGACATCAGTTATTTCCATATTCATTTTCTTTTCAATTTCTACTCCATCTTTGAACCAAGTTACGCGAGGTACTGGTCGTCCTTGTACCAAAGCTTTAACTCTAAGGCTGTCTCCGGCCTTAACAGTGACACCATCGAAGTACTCAGGGCCAAACTCTACTGTTGGTGGAACTATAAAAGAAATAGAATGACTATTTATTAGTCTGGTTTAATAAAGACATACATAAATATATTTTTCTTTAGCACTATATCATAAAGCCTGGAAGGGTAATGACTACTACGCTACCAAAGGCTATTTTGAAAGTAAGATTAGTAATTGAGAATGTAGACTATAGAGTTAAACATTTGTCTATTAATAGATTATTTCCTTTGTTATATCTGACATGTTATTTATTATGTATTGCTCTTTGTAAAAAGATAAAGGAAACATTTACAGATCATTTACTTCCTAATACTGTTTCCTATTCAAACAAGTTCCTATAAGAGGCCATCAGCTGTACCCAAGCAAGGTGATGATTATGTTGTTGAATGTATTTGTATTTTAATAGCTTCAGTGAAGATGGCTAGTTATTCTTGAGGGCATTTTTCTTTATTTATTATAAGTGACTAAAATTACAAAGCTAAAATCTCCTTTGTACTTGCTGCTTTTTATATGGGAATAGAGTGAAATAATAGACATGGTAGAAAGAATTGATGCCAATTACTTTTTTTCTTATATTCATCTGAAAGGTAGAAAGACCAAATTCGTCTACATAGCAACCTTGCATAATCTGTATGAAATGATGTTTCTGCTCCCGTTTTACAGACCAGAACTCAAAAGTATTTTTTAAAAATGTGAATGCTCTTAGTCACATTGGAAACCAACCATAAATGCTTACCATTTTCATCTCTTGTCATAATAATGCCAGAAGACTGTGAGGGTGGGCTTATAGTTCCGACAGCATTTCTTGCAATTATTCTGAACTCATATCTATCGCCAGGACTAAGTCCTGTAACTGTATACTGACATTCACTGACGTCAGTGAAGTTGCATCTAGTCCAGCGATCGCTCCCTTGCCGTTTCTCGATGCTATAGGCCACGATCTTACTGCCTCCATCACGCAGTGGTGGGTTCCATTTAAGTGTGATGGTTTCCCTGGTGACATCGATGTAGTCAGGAGTGCCAGGTGGATCTAAAAAATTATAAAGCAGTTAAATGCATCATTAGGTCTGTAACCAGGTCTTAATCATCAATGGAACAAAAATAGAATGAATAAAATCCCCCAAACTCGTTTTCATCATTAGTCTCAATTTTCTGTTTTATGGTCTTTAAAAAGAAGTTTAAATTATTTTATTAGACTGATTTAAAGTCATTCTCCTTGCTTTACATGACCAGTTCTCGAGTGACAAGAAGATATAGAAGAAAAGCAGTGTTTGATTCATTTGTTACTAACGCCTTCAACTGCCGAATTAAATATATTTGAATTATAATCGCTTACCTACTGGGGAAACAGCCAAGGTAAATTTGCTTGGGTCGCTAGGTGCGCTCAGGCCAGCAGAATTTTCAGCATACACGCGGAATTGGTAATCCAGACCTTCCATTAGTCCGGTAACTCTATATTCTCTTCCAGAGATTGGTGATAGATTAACTTTTTGCCAGAGGATGCTATTTCTTTCTTTCTTTTCAACATGGAATCCGGTAACTTCTGAACCACCGTCATAAGCTGGAGCATCCCAAGTTAGTGACATGCCATCAGAAGTCACATTGTATACAACAGGCTTTCCTGGAGGGCCAGGAATCCTGAACTGGTGTTTTGCCACGATAATGTTTGAGACGAGTGGTTGGCTGACTCCGTATCTGTTTTCTGCCCTAACTCTAAACTGGTACTCAGAGTCTTTGACTAGATTAGGAACTTTGAAAGTCGTCCTGGCAACACTTGAACAGACCATCTTCCAATTCGTTTGTGAAGCTTCCCGCTTCTCAATGCTGTAGCAGGTAATTTCTCCTCCCCCATCATCTTCAGGTGCATCCCATGACATGATGACACTGTCAGCCTTGATTTCCTCAAATCGAATGGGTCCTTTGGGCTTTGATGGTGGGCCGAGGGTGATGACTGTGATGGGGAATGAGTTTCTGCACACCGCGTTGTCAAGAATTACGGTGTATTTCCCTCCATGCTCCTTCTTGACATTCTTAATACTGAAAGTAATTTTGTTTTCGGTTTTGCTGAAACGAACATTTTCGCTTTCTTTCAGTGGCAAGCCGTCTTTCAGCCAACTGATAGATGGTTTGGGTTTTCCTTTGTAAGGTAATTCAAGGTGCACATTGTGCCCAATTCTCACGCTTACTTGTGCTCCAGGGATTTCTGACAGGTCAACTTCAGGTGTAATGACAAGTTCTTTCACCGTAATTGGCCCAATAGTGACAGCATCGCTCAGTCCTTTCTCATTTTTGGCAAACACTCTGAATTCCAGGACTGACTGTTCCTTCAGCTGGCCAACCTCAATCTCACACGTCTTGCTCATGCCAGCATGTGACCACGATTGTTCACCTTTACCTTTCCTTTCCACAACGTAATCTGTGATGACGCTCCCACCGTCAAAGTCAGGTTTGGTCCAGCTGAGGGTAACAGAAGTCTTTGTGGAATCTTTCATTGAGAGGTCACGTACTGGGGCTGGAACTTCAGCAGCCTTCACCGGCTCCGTAGTTTCACAGGGTTCGCCAATTCCAATTTCATTTTCTGCAAGAACTCTGAAGAAGTATGGCGTTTTCTCTGACAAGTCTGTTAGCTTAAAGGATGTGCTGGAACATTTGTGGGACACTGCAGACCATGTTCTTTTTGTGGCATCTCTCTTTTCAATAACATAATTAATTATGGGAGATCCTCCATCGATGAGAGGAGGCTCCCAGAGCAAAGTGACGGTGCCTAGAGAAACATGTTTAACCTGTAGTTTCTGGCAGGCGGCTGGTGTATCAAGCACTTTAACATTCACGGTTGAAGACTTTGGTTGGCCAACTCCATTTTCTATTGTGAGAATATATTTTCCCGTGTCATTGCGAGTAACTTGAGGAATAGTGAGCAATGAAGATGAATCAGTGTTTTGAATGTTGTATCTGACATCACTGCCAAGATTCTTCTCATCTTTTCTCCATGTGACAGTCGGTGGAGGTCTGCCTTTAAAGGGAATCAACACCTGTACATCCTCCCCAGCTTTAGCTATCACAGAGGTTCTGAGGGCCACATCGAGGTCGATCTCTGGTTCCTCTGTAGACATAAAATGGACATATACAATGAATTTTAAAAGCTAGAAAATAAGGGATTTTTTGAAGCACTTTAATAAAAAAATAAAAACATAAACACACTAGTAGGTACATACCAAGTATATCTTTAGCTTGTGCAGGTTCGGTCATTTCTATAGGTTCTCCCTGTCCAGCGCAGTTTACAGCAGATACCCGGAAGTAGTAATTGACTCCAGGTACCAAGTTAGATACCACATATTCTGTAGTTCTGGCCTCCCCCTTGGCGGAGACAGTTGTCCATTCCTCTTCCTCTCCTTGTCTCATCTCGACAACGTAGCCAGTAACGGCACTGCCCCCATCGTAGACAGGTTTACTCCAGCCAAGGGTGATGGATGACTTAGTTGAATCTGCGATTCTTATCTTGGCAGGTGGACCTGGAGGATCTGGAATGGCCATTCACAGCACAGTCATTACACACTCATGTACAATTTAGTCACATAAAAGAAGATATGGGTGAAGATGCTGCATGTATGAGCACTTACCAATAGGATCAGCAGCTCTGTAGAAGTCTGATGGTTCAGAGAATGGACCCTGTCCAGCAGCGTTTACAGCACAAACTCGGTATTGATAGTCACTGTTTTCTGTGAGTCCTGTCACTTTCTGTCTGGTGTCACGGATAGTCTCCTTTAGTACTTTAAACCATCCCAGACTCTTCTTATCTCGTTTTTCAAGGAAGTAGCCACTGACTTCACTACCACCATCTGCAATTGGCCTGCTCCAGACAACAGTCATTGAATTCTTGGTAATCTTTGTCACTTCTGGTGTGCCTGGTGGCCCAGGTGTAACTATTTAGAAAAAGAAAGGAAAATGAGTTATAAGGATCTATGTTACCGATAAATTCTTTCTATATTCAAATCCTATCCAAGAATATGACTTTCATTAATTACATTTTACACATTGTGAAAAGGATGGTCAGGAGACAAGATGTGACGCAAAAGAAAATTCTTTAAAACATATTCACAGGCTAGCAGAATACTTTATATTTATTTTTAAAGTTTATTTAATATTTTAAAACATATTTTTATATTTTTAGTTTTCTAATGAAATCATGTCTCACCAAATGCATTCTTGGCTATAACTGAATCAGATTCCAGTGGCTCCCCAATTCCGTATTTGTTCACGGCTCGGACTCGGAAGATGTATTCATTTCCTTTGATAATTTTGGTAGTTGTGATGATGCACTCTTCCAAATTTTCAGCCACCATAGACCACACGACACGGCTTGTCTCTCGCTTTTCCACAATATAGTGAGTGATTTTTGCGCCACCATCATCAGTGGGAGGCCGCCAGAGAAGGGTGATCTTTTCAGCAGTGACAGTCTTAAATTCAATGGGTCCACCTGGAGGTCCTGGTTTGTCTGCCAGTGAAAGGACAAAACAATACTTAGTACTTTTTAAAAGCCTACTAATTTAAAATTACTTCACTGCAGACAAACGAAATATGACATTGTTCGGTATTTGGCACCTACCAAGGATCTGCACTCTGATGGTTGCCGAGGCTGAGCCCATGGCGTTCCTTAGTTTCAATTCATAGCTTCCACTGTTAAGGCGGTTGGCATCTTTGATGAGTATAGATGCGAGGTCAGTGGTGTTTTCGACACACACCAGTGCGTTGGTTTGTAATTCTTTATCATCCTTATACCATTCAATTGTAGGTTCAGGTTTGCCAGAAATGCCAGCTCTGAGCTTCACAGAGGTACCTGCTCTATATTTGACAACTTCGGTATATTCTAGAGGTAAATCAATTACAGGTCCACCTGCAAGAAAAACAGAAATGTTTAAAATATCATAAGGATGAAAAAAATAGTTGCAACACCTCAAAATTAGGTCATTGGTTCTTATTAAATTTTATATATACACATGGTAGTTCTATTCCTATTCACCTGTTATTATAAAAATTTAAATTTTACAGCCCACTCTTCTACCTCAGATAGGGAAGAAAGATTGTGAACAAGCTGTTTCGCAGTGACACTGCATTAACTGTACAGGGACGTAAGTGCCTTTTAACTGTATTTTAAAGTCTAGGTGTTTTATTTGAGCGATGAAATGGGATATGGTAGTGAGAACATCACTGAAGAAGCTGCGTTGTACATTTTCTTTTACTCTAGCTTCTCTTTCCTCTTCCTCTAACTACCTCCTATTCTTTTTCCTTTCCCTTCCCAGTTCACTGATATCCAGTGTGACCAGTTCACATCAGACCCCTGAAGTCTGAATTCTCTACTCACAGAACTACATACTCACTGGACACATTTTCTGTGAGACTGCTTAGAACTATGGAGAAACAGAACTCGGTCTGACTCGCTTCGCAGTCTCACCAGGACTGAGTTCGTGTCCACAAAGCCTGGTTCATGAAGAGCAGCGTTGGGATTCTTTGCATGAGGATGGGAGAGGACACTTTTGTCCCAGACACTAGAGGGCTCAGTGTTGTCCTTGAAAATGGAGAACTTTTAGAAAAAGTGTCACAGGGTACCTGACTCTCATAACATTTTAATTTTCAAACCATTTTTGAGTTGAGTGTACCACTTATTTTCCAGAATGGTCAAGTGTATGTATTTTGGACTAATGGTGATATAGAGAGGGCTCTGAAGTTTGTTTTAATCCTCACTCCATCCCTCACTCTATTGCTGATGAGCTGGTTGACCTTGGGGAAGTTATATAAGCACTCCCAATCTCATCTGTAATATGGGCTAATCTTAGGGCTGTTAGAACTAAGGGAGAGAATTCATGAAAAGTACTCAAAAAATGGTAGCTGCTGCTAATATTGTCATCATCAAAGTGTCTGTTTAGTTTGCCACTATTTAAGAGCAATATTCTCTGGGAACTCAATCATGGTTTTAATTATTGATTCTGACAGTTTAAAACAGAATGAAAGCACCAACTCATACAATCAGAGATTCATAAAAGGTTGAAGTTGGAAAGGCCCGTAGGTGTTCTGTATTCCAACTCTCTCATTTTACAGTTAAGTCAAGAGGCTTGGAAAGGTTAAGGAATTTTCCCAAGAATCCCAGATAGTTCGTAATTTCTTCCAAAAACATAATAATAGTTATAGTACTACTATAGGCACATATAGTAACTATCTGGCACATAGTAATAGTTATCCTACAGATTAAAACCAGAAAAAGTAAGGAAAAAGATTAAGTTAAATAGCCATTGGGATTCAGAGTGTTAAAAATGCTTACCATAAGACTCAATGCACGTAACGGGGCCTACAATCTCAGATGGGTTGCTAATGGAACCAACAGCATTCCTAGCGAAGACACGGAATTCATACTGGGAATTCTGAGTCAAGCCGGAGACGGTGAATTGAGTCTCGATAACGTTGGTGAAGCTGGCCTTGGTCCATCTGCCGTCTGGCAGGTCACGTCTCTCAACCATATAACCTGTGATCTTGCTTCCTCCATCGAAAGCTGGTTGTTGCCACGAAAGGGTGACAAAGTTCTTTGAAATATCAGTGACACGAACATTTCTTGGGGGTTCTGTGGTAATAAGAGAAAGCAGATTAGCGACACTATGCCGATATTATTTTGCTTTGTAGAAATAAGATTTTTCATTTTGCATTTTTCAAAATCAGAGCTGTCTTTCTCATGACAAATACATACCACAGGCATCAATGGCCAAGACTGGTTCAGAAGGATGGCTGGGCTTTCCAACACCAGCAGCATTTTCTGCGTATACCCTGAATTCGTAAATAAGCCCAGCACTGATTGTTGTGACTTTGAAGTGAGTTGTGCGGATGACCAGTTTGTTGGCTTTTTGCCATAAAATACTGTTTCTGTCCTTCATTTCCAGGTGATAGCCTATGACTGGACTGCCTCCATTGGACACTGGTTCATGCCAGCCCACAGTGATGCTTTCTCGGGTAACATTAGTGACCCATGGTGTAGATGGCGGTCCAGGTGTTGCTACAAAAGAAAGAAATCCCCTAGATTAATACAGACACTTAAAACATTTATGGTACATGAAAACCTGGGATCTTTGCAAAGTTTGACAACTTACTGTATGGTAGTTTGACAGTCACACAAGCTGAATCTGTGTGATCACTGATGCCAAAGCGGTTTTCTGCCTTGATGCGGAATTGGTACTCTTCTCCCGTGGTCAGTTTCATGACTTTAATCATGGTTCTTGCAACTGTTGCAGACACTTCAGTCCATGCTGCTGTACTTGTTTCTCTCTTGAGTACAATGTAATTGGTAACTTGACTTCCTCCATCATATTTAGGTGGCTCCCATTTGAGAATCACACTTTCTTCAGTTACATCACTGATAACAACAGGGCCGGTTGGGGGACCAGGCCTGTCTAGCACGATGATGTTGATGAAAGCTTTGGTGGTTCCACTGGAGTTGGCAGCAGTGATCTCATATCTTCCAGCATCAGCAGCAACACTTTCTTTGAGATTGATGGTCAGGTTCTCAGCAGTAATTTCAGTATTAAATCTCATGGTTGCCTTCAGGGGAACACCATCTCTTGATAAGGTCACTTTGGGCAGTGGTTTTCCAGAAATTGGAATGTCAACTTTGAGGTTTGAACCAGCTCTAACATATACGGTGTGACTTGGGAAATTTTTCATATCAATTTCAGGTGGTTCTGAAAAAGAAGAGTATGGAAAGTGAGCGTGAAAAAGAGTTTCTAAAAATCAACTTTAATCAATACAAATAATTTCAAATTTTTCTTCTACATAAAATTAGAAATACCTAGGTGCTCCTTAACAAGAACGGGAAGCAGAAGCTCTCTTGGATCACTCAGGCCAGCTTGATTTTCAGCAAACACCCGGAAAAAGTATTCAGAATTCTCCCTCAGACTAGAAACAACGTGATGGGTTGACTTCACCACTGCACATTTAACCCAGTTTTTCTGTCCTTTTTCTAGTGCTTCAACCACATAGTGTACAATTCTGCTTCCACCATCGTGCTCGGGCTTCAGCCAGGTCAGGGAAACACTATCTTTGGATGTACTTGTTACTCCAAGTTTTTCAGGTGGGCTTGGTTTTTCTAAGGAAATTAAGCATCAAAAGAGAGGGAAGAATTATTACAACATTTTTTTCCTGTGCGTTCTTTGTGCATTGTCAATAGAAAACTTTTAAATGAAGGCCATATTTTTACTTTGATTTGAGTCTTCCTTCCTTTTTAGATAACCAGTTTGGCTTCTGAGACAACCAGAGCTTTCCCAAGCTATGTCCTTAAATTTTATAGCATCCAAATTCAAATTAAGTACAAAATAACTAGATTAAATGATAAAATTTATCCCAGATTCATCATGGGTATAAAAAGAAGGAACAAGATGAATAATCTTATAAGAAACTTATCATACAGTTTCTACACACACACATGCCTTATATATACAGACGTCTATGCAGTTAGATTCAATTATACTTAACTTCAACATTATCCAATTCTAGCTATTTAAATTTCTATTTTTTTAAGTCAATGAAAAACTTTCTCTGTTAAAGATTTCATTTTGTGCTGTAGTATAAATAGTTTGGGGTATGAACCAACAGCATTTAAGATTAAATAATGACCTATTAGAATAATTTACACTATTCTGGCAAAATTAACCATGTATATGTGGAATTTCCTTGTTCTTAAAACATACCTGTTATTTTCACTCCTTCCTTCATTTCAGCTGGTGCACCAACACCAAACTCATTTTCTCCAGAGACTCTGAAGTAGTAAATAGCCCCTTCTTGTAAGTTGGTAACTTTGTAGGAGAGGCGGTTACAGTTGTTGGTCACGGAGACCCAAGCTTTCTTGCTGGCCTCACGTTTTTCTATGTGGTAATTCTTCACGGGTGCTCCACCATCGTTTTCAGGAACATCCCAGGACAATACCGCAGACTCTTTGGTTACATCGTGTACAGTAATATTGGCTGGTGGACCTGGGGAATCTAAAACTTTGACAACTAAAGTCAGTGTAGCAGCACTCAAAATATTTTGAATTGTTAATGTGTATTTTCCAGAATCATTTCTGTTGGCATTTTCAATAGTAAGTGACGTACGGGAGTCAGTGGAATCAATGTAAGCTCTCGTGCGGAGGTCAGTGTCTGGCTTGCTCCACGAGACACTGGGTACTGGTCTTCCTCGGAAAGGCACAGTCATGGTAAATGAGGAGCCAGCCTTAACAATCAAGGTCTTCTTCATCTCACTGTCAAGATCAAATACAGGCTCTTCTTCTCTTTCCTTTGCTATCTGAAGGTCGGAGTTTTCACTGGGATCACTAGCACCGACCTTATTGACAGATCTTACTCTGAAAACATATTCGGCTCCTGTCGTTAGTCCACTTACTGTATATTCTGTGCCTCTTAAGCTCTGAATGGCAGTTTTCCAGTCAGTTTCATCAGATGTTTTGTATTCTACAGTGTACCCAGTTATGGGGGCCCCACCATCAAACAAAGGCTTAACCCAGCTAATGGTAATAGAAGTCTTGCTGGAGTCTACAATTTTGGGTTTGGATGGAGGAGATGGTAAGAACACTGGATCTTCTGCCCGAATTAAGGGAGAGGTTTCACTTGGAAGACTCAGGCCAGCAGCATTTTCTGCATAAACCCGATACTCATATTCACATCCTTCCCTAAGTCCTGTCGATTTCACTCTCAGATCATAAACTGGTTTCTTGTTTACACGCACCCATAGTAGGCTGTTTTTCTCTCGCCTTTCAATTATATATCCAGAGATTTCACTGCCTCCATCACTCTCAGGTCTTGCCCAGCATAGTGTCATGAACTCTTTGGTCACAGATGTAACTTCCAAAGATGTGGGTGGACTTGGAACTGTAAATGGATCTAGTGCCTTTACAGCCACACTTTCTAGGGGCTCACCAACACCGTATTTATTTACACCAGTTACTCTAAATATATATTCATTGCCTTTGAGTAACTTGGTTACTTTACAGAATGTCGTCCGTAGCTCTCCTTCACATATTGTCCATGCAAGGCGGCTTGTTTCACGTTTCTCTACTATGTAATAGTCGATATCTGCACCACCGTCTTCTTGGGGACGTCCCCAGGAAAGAGAGCATTTCTCAGAGGTGAGGCCATTTATTTCAAGTGGTCCTGCTGGTGGGCCAGGCTTATCAAGTACCTTGCAATTAACTGCCACAGACCGAGTTCCTGCAACATTCCTCAGTGTTAGTGTATACTGCCCAGTGTCTCGTCTTACACAGTCTTTAACTGTTAAGGAAGTATTAGAGTCTGTTGAGACAATTTCTGTTCTGGCTCTTTCTTCAATTTCTACACCATCCTTGGCCCAGGAAATTACTGGCAGAGGTCGCCCTGCAATGTCTGCATTTATCTTAAGGACCTCTCCTGCTTTGACAACAACAACATCTCGGAACTTGACATCCATCATAATTCTTGGAGCCTCAACATCGTCTTTGACTGTGATAGGTCCAGTGGATTCAGATGGTTCACTAACTGAGTCAGCGGCATTCCTTGCAAAAACCCGGAATTCGTAACGCTGATCTTCAGTAAGTTCAGTTACTTCAAAGTATGTTTCTTGGATGTTGGTATAATTGCACTTCAGCCACCGTCCATCTGGTAGTTCTCTACGTTCAATAATGTATCCTGTGATCTTAGCCCCACCATCATAACGTGGTTTAGACCATTTGAGTGACACTGATTTTCTTGTGATATTTGTGACTTCAGGTTGTCCAGGAGGGTCACAAGGATCTCTTGCAGGGACTGGTTCACAAGACTTACTGCATTTACCAATTCCAGCAATATTCTCAGCATATACACGATACTCATACATCAGTCCTTCATCAAGGCCGGAGACTTTCATTTGAGTATCGGCAATGGGGATTTTATTTGCTTTTGACCAAAGAATGCTGCTTCTTTCTTTATACTCAAGGTGATAGCCAATTACTGGGCTTCCTCCATCATTAACTGGCACTTGCCAGCTTACGATCATGGTAGATTTTGTGGCATGCACAACTTTAGGAGTACCAGGAGGACCTGGGGGACTAAAAGGATACTCTGCAACAACAGCGGAAGATTCACTGTAGGCACTCTTTCCATAGCGGTTTTCTGCACAAACACGGAACTGATACTCGCTTCCTGTAGTCAGACGAACTATTTTAATGGATGTTCTTGCAACTGCTTGGGAAACGACATGCCAAGTTGTAGAAGTGGTTTCTCTCTTTTCAACGATGTAATTGCTAATTTGGCAGCCACCATCATATTCTGGAGGATTCCAAGAAATGGTTACATTGTCACAGCTAACCTCATCAATACGTATGGGACCTGGAGGTCCTGGTCTGTCAAGGACAATTATAGTAATAGGAACTGTTATGGATCCAGCACTGTTTGAAACACATAATTCATAAGTTCCAACATCTTCCCTTGAAGCTTCCTTAATAGATAGTGATGTTACAGTCTTTGAAGAAGAAACATTGACTCTAGTTGTCTCTTTAAGAGCCTGACCATCTTTTTTCCAGCTCACGGTAGCTTGAGGTCTTCCTTTGAATGGTACATCAATTTTAAGTTGGTCTCCAGCCTTTACATTGAAAGTATGGAAAGGAAGCTCAACTGAAGGCTTTATTTCAATATCCCTTGCAATTACTGGCACTCCAAGTTGTCTTGGATCACTTCTTCCTTTTTCATTAACTGCAGCTACCCTGAAGACATACTCTTCTCCTGCAGTTAGGCCAGATATAGTTGCTTCTAAAGTCTTAACTTGTGTGCAGGTGCTCCATTTTTCACTCCCTTTAGTCTGCATTTCAACTACATAACCAGTAATTTTGCTGCCACCATCACTTTCTGGTTTCTCCCACTTAATTGTAGCTGTATTTCGGGTCACATCAACAAGAGTTACTCTTCCAGGTGGGAGGGGCGGTTCAGACACTTTAACAGGTTCAGTTGTTTCAGCTGGCAAACCAATCCCATATTCATTGCAAGCCAAGACTCGGAAGTAGTAAGAACATCCTTCTTGTAGATTTTCAATTTTGAAAGTATTTTTTATGCAATTGTTTGTTACAGTAGCATAGGCTTTTCTTGTAGTTTCTCGTTTTTCAACAATGTAGTTTGTAATCTTAGCTCCACCATCAATAAGTGGTGGTTCCCAGGACAGTATCACTGAGTCTTTCCTCACTTCTTTTACAGTCAAATTCACAGGAGCACTTGGTGAGTCAAGAACTCTGACGTTAACAAAAGCTGTTTTGGAGCCACTGTTATTTTCTAATGTCAGATTATACCGACCACTGTCAAATCTGGTAACATTATCAATCACCAACATTGTAAATGAGCTGGTCACCTCAATCTGGGCCCTCTCAGTGAGAATGCCATCAGCCTTTTCCCATTTAACTTCAGGTTCTGGTCGACCTTTGATAGTGACAAATAAGCGTAAAGTAGCACTTGCACGCAGAACGACCACCTTTCTAAGGTCAGCATCAAGTTCTATTTCTGGTGGCTCTGCCCTCTCCTGAGCAAGAACCGAACCAGGTATAGTTGCAGGTTCACCTACACCTTCAGAATTGATGGCACAAATACGGAAGTTATATTCAGTATTTTCTTTAAGCTTGGTCACTGTGAACTGCTTTCCTTGTAATCCTGTTGGTGGAGTGCAAGTTGTCCATTCATCAGCAGAGGCTTCTTTGACCTCAACAACGTAGCCTTTAACAGGTGCACCACCATCATAAATTGGCTTATTCCATGCCAGGGATACAGAAGATCTGGAAGTGTCTGTCACTTTTGGGTTGCTTGGTGGACCTGGTGGATACAAGGCATCACATGCACGGTAGAATACAGATGGCTCACTAGGTTCGCCCACACCAGCTGCATTTTCAGCAGCCACTCTGAATTCATAGGAATGGCCTTCAGTAAGACCAGTTACCCTAAACCGGAGATCTGTCAGTGTTTTCTTGTTGCATTTGGTCCATCTAATGCCTTCCTTATCTCGTTTTTCAAGAATGTAGCCCTCAATTTCAGCACCTCCATCATCTACTGGGCGAGCCCATGTTACTACCATAGAATCTTTGGTGATTGCGGAGACTTCAGGTGTTGAAGGAGGGCCTGGTGGTTTATAAGGATTACAGGCTATTACAGGCTCAGATTCCAGTGGCTCTCCAATTCCATATTTATTCACAGCCATGACACGGAAAATGTACTCATTGCCAGGAAGAAGTTTAGTTACTTTGTGGTTAAGGGCCTGTACCTCAGTTGAAACCTGGGTCCAGGAGAGTCGGCTTGTCTCTCTCTTTTCAATGATGTAATGTGAAATATTGGCACCACCATCTTGCAATGGTGGGTTCCATGCCAGGTAACATTTTTCTTCAGTAACCCCAGTCACTTTTAGTGGCCCTTCAGGAGGCCCTGGCCTGTCAAGGACCTTTACAGTGATTGGTATAGACTTTGTGCCCCCAACATTGCTGAGTTTCAGAATGTATTGTCCTCCATCAGTCCGTATACAGTCTTTGACAACAAGACTTGTTTTCTGAAGAGTAGATTTAATTTCCATTCTAGCAGCTGTTTCTTCAAGCTCTTTTCCGTCTTTTGACCAGACAATATCTGGTATAGGTTTGCCACGGATATCAGCTTCAAGAGCAAAAGTCTCTCCTGCGTGAACGACGATGACATCTTTATATTTTGGATCCAGAGAGGCATTTGGTGCATCAATTTCATCTCTTGCAGTGATGGCACCACTACTTTCAGATGGTTCGCTAAAGTTGCCAGCTGCATTTCTTGCAATTACTCTAAATTCATATCTTTGGTCTTCTACAAGTCCACTCACTGTAAATTCAGTTTCTAACACATTGGTAAAGCTGGCTTTCATCCAACGGCCATCAGGTAGGTCTTTCTTTTCTACAATATAACCTGTTATTTTGCTACCACCATCATAGGCAGGCTTCTTCCATTTCAGTGTGACACTGTTTCTGGTAATAACAATGGCTTCAGGGCGACCAGGTGGGTCACATGGATCACGAGCAACAAAGCATTCTGAGACTTTGCTAGGCTTGCCGATGCCAACAATATTTTCAGCAGAAACTTTGAACTCATACTCAAGGCCTTCATCGAGCCCCGTTGTTTTGAATTTGGTATCTTGAATGGGAGTCTTATTTACCTTGACCCATAAAATGCTGTTCTTTTCTTTCTGCTCAAGGTGGTAACCAATAACTTTGCTGCCTCCATCATTAACTGGCTCATGCCATTGCACAAGCATTTGATCTTTTGAGATTGATGTCACAAAAGGAGTTCCAGGTGGTCCAGGTTCTTTAAATGGATATTGTACAACAACTGGTTTAGAATCCAATGAGGTACTTTTTCCATACCTGTTTTCTGCAAAAATCCTAAACTGGTATTCAGTGCCTGTTTTCAGTTTGGTCACTTTAATTGTTGTTCTTGCAACTGTTGCTGATACCATATGCCATGTGGTGCTGGTTGTATCTCGCTTCTCTACAATGTAGTTGCTTATTTGGCAGCCACCAGTATACGCTGGAGGTTCCCAAGAAATGACCACAAAGTCTGCACTAACTTCATCAAACCGAACTGGTCCAACTGGAGGTCCAGGCTTTTCTAAAACGATAATGCTGAGATTTTCTGTGGCTGTGCCTGCACTATTCGTTGCTGTTATGGTGTATTTCCCAAAGTCATCTTTGTTACATTCCTTAATGTGCAAAATAGTTGACGTAGCTGTTTCCTCAACATTTGCTCTTGTTGTCTGCTTAAGAGGCTCACCATCTTTGACCCAATCAATTTTAGGTCTCGGTCGGCCTATCACTACAATTTCTATTTTAAGATCTTCTCCAGCTTGGACACTGTATGTGTTAAATGGTAACTTTAAGCTAGGCTGTATGGTCAAGTCCTTGGCTATGACAGGAACACCAAGCACTCTTGGATCGCTTTTTCCTTTCTCATTGTAAGCCTTGACACGGAACTGATATTCTTGTCCAGAGCTCAAACCGGTGACAACTGCATTACACACTTTGGACTCAGCCACGATACTCCATTTTTCAGTTCCTTTGGGCTGCATTTCAACAACATACCCCAGAACTCTGCTACCACCATCGTGTTCAGGTTTCTCCCACATAAGGGATGCGCTGGTCTGGGACACATCAGTGAGTGTGACTTTTCCTGGTGGTGAAGGAGGTTCAGCAGCTTTCACGGCATCAACAGTTTCCACCGGAACACCAACTCCAAATTCATTTTCAGCCATTACTCT
This sequence comes from Microcebus murinus, assembly GCF_040939455.1. NCBI lineage: Eukaryota > Metazoa > Chordata > Mammalia > Primates > Cheirogaleidae > Microcebus > Microcebus murinus. Next base: position 55,953,464 of record NC_134111.1, read on the forward strand.
AAAGTAATAAATGGCTCCCTCTGTAAGATTCTCCACTTTAAAACTTGTTTTGCCGCACTTACTAGTCACATTGGCATATGCTTTTCGGGTTGACTCACGTTTGTCAATAACATAGTTCTTGATTTTTGCACCCCCATCAATGATGGGTGGTTCCCATGCCAGAAGGACAGAATCTTTTCTCACTTCTTTGACTGCCAAATTCTGGGGTGGTCCTGGGGTGTCAAGAACTTTCACAGTCACAAAAGCAGATTTAGATCCGCTGCTGTTTTCCAACTTGAGAATGTATTTTCCAGCATCGTTTCTATCACAGTTGTCTATTGATAGTTGGGTATAGTTTACTCCCTTTTCAATCTGGACCTTATCTGTGAATTCACCTTCCTCTCGAGACCAAGTGATCTCGGGTGTTGGACGACCTTTGAATGGAATATGAATTCTGGCAGATCCACCGGCTCTTACAATAATTCCTTTTCTTAATTCAGAGTCAAGGTCAAGTTCAGGAGCTTCAAGTTTATCTTCTGGTTTCACAGTACCAGGAACTGATGCAGCCTCACCTAAACCAACTTTGTTGAGAGCAGAGACTCGTATTTTATACTCCTGGTGTTCAATGAGTTTTGAAATTTCAAATCGAGTGACTCTCAGCCCAGTCTGTGGAGTAACTATTTGCCATTCTTCTTCATCTGCTTTACAGATTTCTACTATGTATCCCAGGATCTCACTGCCACCATCATAAATGGGTTTACCCCAGGCAAGTGTGATGGAATTTTTAGTGGTGTCTGCAACGTGCACATTGGTGGGTGGGCCAGGTTTGAACACAGGATCACAAGCCTTATAATAAACTGTAGCTGGACTTGGTTCTCCAACTCCAGCAGCATTTTCTGCAGAAACTCTGAATTCATACTCATGATCTTCTGTTAATCCTGTTACTCTTAAACGCAAATCTGTAATGCGGCGTTTATTACATTTTACCCATCGAATGCCACTTCTGTCTCTTTTCTCTACAATGTAACCGATAATCTCACTCCCACCATCACTATCTGGACGGTTCCAGCAGACGGTCATGGAGTCTTTGGCAATGTTTGTGACTTCCAAGTTTTTCGGTGGTCCAGGAAGCACAAATGGATTTTTCATTAGGACTGGTGCAGATTCCAAAGGCTCTCCAACACCATATTTGTTGACAGCCATTATACGGAAAATGTATTCATTCCCTTCTAAGAGTTTGGTAACTTTCAGAGAATTGGTCACAACTTCTGAAGCAACAACTGTCCAGGCAAGTCTACTGGTTTCTCGCTTTTCAACAACATAGTGAGAAATGTCACTGCCGCCATCTTGAAGTGGTGGGGACCATGCTAAATTACATTTTTCAGAAGTGACTCCAGTAACCTGGACTGGCCCTTCTGGAGGTCCTGGTCTATCTAGTACTTTTACATTTACTGGGAATGACTTAGATCCTGCAACATTGGAAGCTCTTAAAATATACTGTCCACCGTCAATTCTAATGGCATCCTTTATGATAAGTAAAGCCTTGAAATCTGTGTTCTTTATTTCACATCTAGCAGATTCTTCAATTTCCTTTTCTCCTCTTAACCACTCAATGGTAGGTAGGGGCTTCCCATGGACATCAGCCTCAAGCCTGAATGTTTCTCCAGCATTTACCACAATAGTGTCCCTATATTTTGGATCCATTGAAATTCTTGGGAGTTCGACCTCATCCTTGGCAGTTATTGGTCCAGTACTGTCAGAGGGTTTACTTATTGTACCAGCTGCATTCTTTGCAATGACTCTGAATTCATATCTTTGATCTTCAGTAAGACCTGACACAGTAAATTGAGTTTCAATGACATTTGTGAAGCTAGCTTTCATCCAACGACCATCAGGCAAATCACGTTTCTCCACAATATAGCCCGTAATCATACTTCCACCATCATATGCAGGTTTGGTCCACTGTAAAGTGATTTCATTTCTTTTAACCATTATTGCTTCTGGGGTTCCTGGTGGGTCACAAGGATCTCTGGCTACATAGCATTCAGAATTTTTGCTTGCTTTGCCTATGCCAACAATATTTTCCGCACAAACTCTGAATTCATATTCAATGCCTTCTTCGAGATTCTGTGCTTTAAACTGGGTGTCATGAATAATAGTTTTGTTGACTTTTGTCCACAAAATACTATTTCTTTCCTTTTTCTCAAGGTGGTAACCTATGACTGGGCTTCCGCCATTATTGATTGGTTCATGCCACTGTATAACCATGAAGTCTTTGGAAATGGCTGTGGCGAATGGTGTGCCTGGAGGGCCTGGTTCTTTGTAGGGATATTGAGCTACAATTGGTTCAGATTCCAAGGCAAAGCTTTGTCCATATCTGTTTTCAGCAAATATTCTGAATTGGTATTCTGTACCAGTTTTCAGTTTGGCCACTTTGAGTGTAGTTCTAGCAACAGTAGCAGAAACGATATCCCATACGGTGGTGGTTGTATCTCTTTTCTGAACAATGTAGTTGGTGATTTGGCAGCCTCCTGTATATAATGGAGGGTTCCAAGATATTGTAATACTTTCAGCACTGACTTCATCAAATTTAACAGGTCCTTTTGGAGGATCAGGTTTATCTAGAGTGATAATTTCGATGGATGCTGCTTTCTGACCAACAACATTGGCAACTGTGATTCCATATTGTCCACCATCATCCTTGTGAGTTTCTTTGATACTGAGTGTGGTGAGGTCAAGTGAATCAGTAACATTGACTCTTGTGGTCTGCTTCAGTGGCACACCATCTTTAGTCCAGGTAATAGTTGGCTTTGGACGTCCAGAAATTGGCACTTCTATTTTCAAATCTTGGCCAACCTGTACACTGTAACTATTGAATGCAGGTCTTACATCTGGCTCAATGACCAGATCTTTGGCAACTATTGGAACTGCAAGGGACCTAGGGTCACTTCTCCCCTTTTCATTTACAGCAATAACTCTAAAAAGATATTCTTCTCCCTGAGTTAGGTTGGTAATTACAGCATCGAGAGACTTGACTCGAGCACACTCGGACCATTTCTCACTGTGTTTAGCTTGCATTTCCACAATATACTGGATGATTTTACTGCCACCATCATGCTCAGGCTTTGTCCAACTCAGAGAGACACTGTTTCTGGTGACGTCATCCACAGTTATTTTTCCTGGAGGTTGTGGGACTTCTGCAACCTTAATTGGATCAGTAGTGTGGGCGGGAAGGCCGATACCATACTCGTTCTCAGCTGTGACTCTAAAGTAGTAACTGCAACCTTCTTGGAGTTGCTCGATTTTCCAAGAGGTCTTATGGCAATTAGTTACAACGGCAGCATATGATTTTCTTGTGGCTTCACGTTTCTCAACAATGTAATTTTTGATTTTGGACCCCCCATCCAACAAAGGAGGTTCCCATGTAATTGATACTGAGTCTTTGGTGATATCTGTGACTTTTAGGTTAACAGGTGGACTTGGTGTGTCCAGGACTCTCACAGTAACAAAGGCAGACTTGGTTCCACTGCTGTTTTCTAGTGTGAGAGTATATTTTCCACTGTCATATCGGTTGACATTGTCAAGAACGAGAGAGGTGAAACTGCTAGTGACATCAATTATAGCTGCATCTCGTATTTCACCATCCGCCTTCCCCCATTTAACTTCTGGTGTAGGACGACCCTTTATAGGAACAAATAACCTCAAGGAGCCACCAGCCCTTATGTTTATAATTTTCCTTAGTTCTAGGTCAAGATCAATGTCGGGTGCTTCCAGTTTTTCTTCAACTATAATAGGTCCAGGGACATCAGCGTGTTCTCCAACTCCAGCTTTATTAATAGCACAGATACGGAAGTTGTATTCATGCTTTTCCAACAGCTTCTCTACTTCTATATTTGTTTTATTGATTCCAGTTGGTGGAGTGCACATTGTCCACTCACCGACACTCACATCACATTTTTCAACAATGTATCCTTGGATTTCACAGCCACCATCATATATTGGTTTGCTCCAAGAAAGGAAAACTGAAGACCTGGTAACATCTATGACTTTGGGGTTGTTGGGAGGTCCTGGTTTATAAATAGGATCACAAGCCTTTTGGTAAGTGGAAGGAAGGCTTGGTTCACTAAGTCCGGCAGCATTCTCAGCTGAGACCCTGAACTCATAATCATGATTTTCTATGAGTCCAGTTACTCTCAAGCGCAACTCCCCAATGAGACGCTTGTGGCATCTTGTCCATCTAATGCCCTCTTTATCCCGTTTTTCAAGAACATATCCAAGAATTTCACTGCCACCGTCAGATGCTGGCCTTTCCCATACAACAATCATTGAGTCCTTGGTCACTGTTGTGACTTCTGGAGCTTTTGGTGCATCTGGCACTACAAATGGATTCTTGGCAATTACTGGCTCAGATTCAAGTGGTTCACCAACACCATATTTGTTTACAGCCATTATACGGAAAATATATTCATTGCCTTCAAGAAGCTTAGTAACTTTGCAGCTGAGAGTTTGCACATTGGCATCAACCACAGTCCAAACTAAGCGGCTGGTTTCTCTCCTTTCCACAATATAATTTATGATATCACTCCCACCATCCTGAAGTGGGGGTTTCCAAGCAAGTGTGCATTTTTCTGCTGTAACTCCTGAGATAGCAACAGGTCCTTCAGGTGGTCCTGGTCTGTCAAGAACTTTGACATTCACAGTAACTGATCTCTCTCCTGCAACATTTTTGGCCTTCAGTATGTAATTTCCACTGTCCACGCGAACTGCATCCTTTACGCTGAGACTGGTGGCAAAGTCAGTGCTCTTTATTTCTAATCGAGCTGTGTTTGAAAGCTCCTGGTCACCTTTTATCCACTGAGTGGTTGGTATTGGTTTGCCATAAATATCTGCATCAACCTTGAATGACTCACCAGCATGCACCACAATTGTGTCTTTGAATTTTGGATCCATACTTATCCGTGGTGGCTCTACCTCATCTCTTGCTGTTATTGCTCCTGTGCTTTCTGAAGGCTCACTAAACACTCCTGCAGCATTTCGAGCTATCACTCGGAACTCATATCTGTGATCTTCAACTAGGCCAGTTACTTCAAACTGAGTGTCAATGATATTTGTAAAACTAGCTTTCATCCAGCGGCCATCGGGTAATTCTTTCTTCTCAACCACATAGCCGGTGATCTTGCTTCCACCATCATAGGCTGGTTTCTTCCACTGAAGAGTCACAGAATTCCTTGTGACGATGATTGCCTCTGGCCGTCCTGGTGGATCACAGGGGTCACGAGCTACGTAGCATTCTGACACTTTACTTGGCTTGCCGATGCCCACGATGTTCTCTGCGGAGACTCTAAATTCATATTCAATGCCTTCGTCAAGGCCAGTTGTCTTAAACTTGGTTTGAGGAATAGGTGTTTTATTCAACTTAACCCAGAGGATGCTATTTCTTTCCTTGCGTTCTAGATGATAGCCAATGACTCTGCTTCCTCCATCACTGACTGGCTCGTTCCATTGTACTTCCATGCTGTCCTTGGAGGAAGCAGTGACGATAGGCGTGCCAGGAGGACCAGGAACTTTGAATGGATACTGGGCCACAATAGGCTCTGAATTGAGGTAGGTACTCTTTCCATATCTGTTTTCTGCTGCAATTCTAAACTGATATTCACATCCAGTCTTTAATCTGCAAGCCTTTATTGTTGTCCTTGCAACTGTAGCTGACACAATGTGCCAAGTGGTTGTGGAAGTTTCCCTTTTCTCAACAATGTAGTTATTGATAGAACTTCCACCATCATACTTAGGTGGGCCCCAGGAAAGAGTAATACTATCAGCGGTGACTTCATCCATTTTAACTGGTCCAGTTGGAGGCCCTGGTTTGTCAAGGACAATAATATTAAGGGTTTCAGTAGCTTCACCAGCTGAGTTAGTCAGTTTAACTACATAATGGCCAACATCTTCTCGGCAAGCTTCCTTTATTGTCAGTAGTGAGTTATTTTCTGTGTTCTCGGCATTGACTCTAGTCGTCTGCTTCAGTGGCACATCATCTTTATGCCAGGTTACCGCTGGTGTAGGGCGTCCAATGAATGGAACATCAATTTTCAGGTCTTCACCTGCCAGGACAGTGAAAGTATTGAACAGGAGTTTGAAGGCTGGTGGAATGACAAGATCTTTGGCAATCACTGGCACACTCAGTTGCCTAGGATCACTGATGCCTTTTTCATTCTGAGCCGAAACACGGAAAGAGTATTCTTCGCCCTGAATTAACCCAGTGATAGTGGCTTCGGTGACCTTGACTGTGGCACAGGTGGCCCATTTATCACTGCCTTTGCTCTGCATCTCCACAATGTAGCCTAGAATTCGGCTGCCTCCATCATGCTCTGGTTTTTCCCACGAGAGTGACACGCTATTTCTTGTGACATCCACCAAAGTTATTTTTCCTGGAGGAAGAGGTCGTTCTGATGCTTTTACGGATTCTGCAGTTTCAGCGGGTAGCCCGATGCCATATTCATTTTCAGCAAGAACCCTGAAATAGTAGCTACAGCCTTCTTGAAGCTGGTCTACCTTCCAGGAAGTCTTGTGGCAGTTTGTTGCAACAGTTGAATATGCTTTTCTTGTCGATTCTCGCTTTTCAACAATATAGTTCTTTATTTTTGAACCTCCATCCAGGAGAGGAGGCTCCCATGTCAGGGTGACAGATGTCTTAGTGACCTCCTTTACCTTCAGATTCTGTGGAGGGCCTGGGGTATCCAGTACTCTCACATTGACAAAGGCAGACTTGCTGCCTGAGCTGTTTTCTACAGTTAGTATGTATTTGCCACTGTCGAATCTGTTTACATTTCCAACAATAAGCAGGGTATAAGAGCTTGTGGATTCAATGCTAGCTTTATCTAAAGATTCTCCGTGTTCCCGGGTCCACTTTACCTCAGGTGCAGGCCTGCCTTTGATCGGAACAAATAGTCTCAGGGTGCAGCAGGCTCTTATAGTAACAACTTTGCGCAGGTCAGCATCCAGTTCTATCTCTGGAGGCAGCATTCTCTCTTCAGCCTTTGGAGTTCCAGGAACAAGGGCAGGTTCCCCAAGTCCTTCAGAATTCATGGCATAGATGCGGATTTTATATTCCTGATTCTCTATGAGGTTGGTGATGGTATAAGAAGTTGCCTTGAGCCCAGCTGGTGGAGTGACAATCTGCCATTCATCTTCATCTGGCAGGGCAATCTCAACCATATACCCGGTGATTTCTGAGCCACCATCATAGATAGGTTTATTCCAAGCAATTGAAATGGATGATCTGCTTGTATCTAGAACGCGTGGGTTACCTGGTGGGCCAGGCTTAAATACAGCGTCACAAGCCTTATAGAATGGACTGGTAGCACTTGGTGCACTAATTCCAGCAGCATTTTCAGCCATAATCCTGAACTCATATTCATGGCCTTCTGTCAGTCCAGACACTTTATATCTTAAGTCAGTAAGAGTTTTTTTGTTGCATTTCACCCAGCGTTGCCCAGCTTTATCACGCCGTTCCACAATATAATTGATGATTTCACTTCCTCCATCAGAGTCAGGATGTCCCCAGCAGACAACCATAGAATCTTTAGTAATAGCTGTGACTTCAGGATTTTTGGGTGGATCAGGGGGTCCATAAGGATTCACCGCAAGCACGGGCTCTGATTCTAGTGGCTCTCCAACTCCGTATTTATTTACAGCCATGACACGGAAGATGTATTCATTGCCTTTCAAAAGTTTAGTGACCTTTAGTTTTGTTACTTGGACTTCTGAGGCCACATTTGTCCATGCCAATCTGCTGGTTTCACGCTTCTGTACTATGTAATGATCAATTTTGGCTCCTCCGTCATCTAGTGGAGGCAACCATGACAATACACATTTTTCTGCTGTCACTTCAGATACAGCTAAAGGTCCTTCGGGTGGGCCTGGTCTATCAAGGACTTTGACATTGAAAATGTGTTTGGCAAAGCCACCAGGATTAGTTGCTGTAAGTGTATAGGCACCACTATCCCTTCTTGATGAATCCTTGTTTACCAGATTAGTAGAGAAATCTGCAATTTTTATTTCTAATTTTGCTGTGCCTTCCAGCTCCTTTCCATCTTTGGTCCATTCCATCGTTGGGGGTGGGCGACCTGAAACATCAGCTTCCAGCTTGAATGCTTCACCTGCTTTTAATATAACCGTGTCCTTAAATTTAACATCCACCATTATCCTTGGTGCTTCAACGTCGTCCCTGCATGTGATAGCATCAGATGGCTCAGATGGTGGACTAATGGCACCAGCAGCATTTTTGGCAATCACACGGAATTCATATGCAGCGTCTTCTGTTAGACCACTGACTGTAAATTCATTCTCCAAAATGTTGCTGAAGTTGGCCTTTAGCCACCTGCCGTTAGGAAGGTCTCTCTTTTCAACTATGTAACTAGTAATTTTGAAGCCTCCAGTATATTCAGGCTTAGCCCATTTAAGTGTCACTGTGTGTCTAGTAATGTTTAGAGGTACTGGTTTCCCAGGCGGGTCAATGGGATCCAAAGCTAACACAGGCTCAGACGGCTTGCTTGGTTTGCTTTTGCCTGCCATATTTTCTGCAATCACTCGGAATTCATAAGCAATACCATCTGTAAGTCCAGTTGATTTGAAAATGTTGCCTGGTACTAGTGCTTTGCTCACAGTTTGCCAGACGATACCATTTCGTTCTTTCCTTTCAATGTGATATCCTAAAATGGGGCTTCCCCCATCAGAAAGTGGCTCATGCCAGCTAATTGTCATTGAATCCTTGGTAACTGCAGTTACCTGGGGGGTACCAGGAGGCCCAGGAACTTTAAATGGATAGTTGGCAACTACAGATGCTGATGTGATGCCTGGTCCAACTCCATATCTATTTTGAGCTTTTACACGGAATTGATACTCTACTCCGGTAGTAAGGCGGGTGGCTTTATAGGTAGTGCGTATAACAGTGGTTGCTAACTCTGTCCAGGTAGTACTGTCGGTCTGCCGCATTTCCACTACGTAGTTGCTTATTGGTACACCTCCGTCGTTCTCAGGGGGGTCCCAAGAAAAGATTACAAAATCAGATGAAACTTCATCAAATCTGATTGGTCCAGTAGGTGGCCCTGGGATGTCATGGACTTGAATGGTGATGACATCACCGACCTCTCCTACAATGTTCCTTGCTGTTAATGGATAGGGCCCGCTATCACTTCGGACACACTCGTTGATATTTAAGATGGTTGAAGTCGCTGTACTTTCAAAATTAACTCTCTGTGTCTGTTTAAGAATTTGGTCTCCTTTCTTCCACGTCACTGTGGGCCTTGGTCGACCAAGCACTGGAATTTCTACTTTGATGTTGTCTCCAGCTCTGGCAATGACCAATTTCTGATAGATGCCACGAAGATCCAACTCTGGAAGCATTGTCTGCTCCTTGACGATGACGGGTCTGCTTTCTCTAGGGGCGCTTCTCCCTGCACTGTTCACTGCCATCACTTGGAAGGTGTATTCCTCCCCTTCTGTTAGATTCCTCACAACACATTCTAACCCTTTCACGGTTGAGATGTGGGTCCACTGGTCAGAGCCTTTTCTCTGGGCTTCGATCACATAGCCAGTGATCTTGCTGCCACCATCGTGTTTGGGTTTAGGCCACGCCAGGCTAACGGTACTCTTAGTTATGTCCATGATGTTAAGGCTGTCTGGTGGTGATGGTGCTTCAGAGGCTCTTACAGGCTCTGTAGTTTCTGCTGGCTCACCGATTCCATATTCATTCTCTGCCATCACTCTGAAGAAGTATTCACATCCTTCAGACAAGCCAGTCACTTTATATGTGCATTTATGGCACTTAGTGGTGGCTGTGGAATAAGATTTCCGTGTTGCTTCACGTTTCTCTACAATATAGTTTGTTATACGTGAGCCTCCGTCTATCAGAGGGAGGTCCCAGTGCAGGGTGACACTGTCCTTTGTGATGTCTGTGGGCCTCAGGTTGAGGACAGGGCCTGGTGTGTCCAAGACTCTGACGTTAACAAAGCCACTTTTCTTCCCAGCAGGGTTTTCAATGGTCATCACAAATTTACCGGTGTCATATCTGTTACATTCTGGGATAATCAGGAGAGTAAATGAGTCTGTATTTTCAATGTTGGCTCGGTTTTTCAGGTTGATGTCATCTTTGGTCCATGTCACTTCAGGAGCGGGACGACCTTTAATTGGCACAAATATTCTAATACTGAGTCCTGCTCTAACAACAAGTGTTCTTCGAAGCTCAGCATCTAGTTCAAAATCAGGAGCTATTTCCCGTTCTACAATTTCAACATCTGGAATCACTGCTGGCTCCCCAACACCTGCATCGTTGATGGCACAGATTCTAAAGTTGTATTTTTCTTTAGTCTGAAGATCAGGGACAACAAACTCAGTGATTCTAAGAGCAGTTCCTATTGTATCTTTTATCCAGGCCTCCTCTCCTACTTTTTGATGCTCTACGATGTAGCCTGTGATTTCAAGTCCACCGTCATAATGAGGCTTGCCCCATGCTAAAGAAGCAGATTTCTTGGTGGTATCGGTGACACGTGCATTTGCAGGTGGTCCTGGAGGATCTGAAAAAGAAATAAAGACACAAAAGTGTATATGAGAGTTTGGCTTTTGGACAGTTTGTGTAAATATTGGCAGTTCCGAATGAGCGGTGTTGAAAAGGATAAATACTAACATGCTATATCTTTCATTAGAACAGAATTTGAAGCATCACTGGGTGGACCAATTCCTGCTCTGTTTTCTGCACTGACACGGAATTCATAGGTGCTTCCTTCTTGTAGTCCTGTTACTTTGCATCTGAGATCGGACACGGGCGTCTTTGTTGCCCTCACCCATCGCAAGCTTTTCTTTTCTCTCCTTTCTATGTGATATCCTGTGATTTCACTGCCACCATCATCCACTGGCCTCTTCCAACTGACTGTGGCAGTGTTCTTAGTGACATTCGAGACCTCTGGTTTTTCAGGAGGGCCAGGGGGACCTGAAAAAGAAGCAAATTTATGGGAAATCCATAAGATCCTAATGCTGCTGTAAATGTTTCCATATCAATTCCCTCACATGCTCTACGTACCAAATCTGTCTACCATTTTGACAGGTTCAGACTGCACAGGTTCTCCTTTGCCGTAGTGGTTTACAGCTGAGACCCGGAAGATGTACTCGTTTCCTTGGATAAGTTTGGTTGCCACGTGCCTGCAAGCCTGGATATCTTCAGACACCACTGTCCATAAAAGTCGGCTGGTTTCTCTCTTTTCAAGAACATAGGACTTAATTGGCGAGCCTCCATCTTCCAAGGGAGGTGTCCATGTAAGTGTTGCTTTCTCAGCAGAAACATTACTGATTTCAATAGGACCCGGAGGACCAGGTACATCAAGGACTGTTACCTTCACATGTTCCTCCTTCGTGCCAAAAGCATTGGTAGCAGTAATGGTGTATTCACCAGCATCTTTTCTCGTGGCATACTTGATAGCAAGCATGGATGATGTTGGTGTTGAAGTTATCTGAGTGATATCTGATGGTCTAACATCTTTTCCTGCCTTGGACCAACTTGACTTTGGAAGGGGTTTGCCAAGAATGCTAATGGCACTCAAAACAATGGTATCCCCTGCTTTCACTGTTAGCCCATCTTTTATTGTAGGATCAAGGACAATGGTTGGTGCCTCTGCAAAGGGAAAAAAAAATTCATGTCAGTCAGAAAATTAAGGAGGTTTAATTTTCTATTTTTTAACAAAGTGAATAAAAAAATAAAATAGACCTACCATATTCATCCTTGCAAATAACGGTTCCTGTACTTTCTGATGGAGCACTGATAGCACCAGCTGTATTCTTTGCTCTAACTCTGAATTCATATTTTCCACCCTCAATAAGGTCAGTTACAGTAAAGGCACAGTCTGGGACATTAACATGGTTGGCTTTCGTCCAAGACTTAGAAGGGAGATCCCGCTTCTCCACTATATATCCAGTTAGCTTATGACCACCGTCGTATTTGGGTTCAGTCCAAATGAGAGTCACTGAATTCCTTGTTACATTAATAACCTCAGGTTTTCCAGGAGGATCTAAAACAAAAACAAAAGCAGCAGTCAAATAAATACCAATGTTTTCTTCATGCAGAAAATGCACCTGGGTTTTTTTTAGTATAATGACTTACCAATTGGATCAAGTGCCACAACTGGCTCTGATGGCAGGCTTGGCTTGCCCACACCTGCTAAATTGATTGCCATAACTCGGAATTCATACTCAAGACCTTCTGTTAGTCCTGTCACTTTAAAGTCTTTCATCCTTATAGGAGTCTTATTAGCCCTCTTCCACATAAGGCTGTTTCTTTCCTTGAACTCAATATGATACCCTGCAAAAGACCCAGGGATGTGTCAATTCATGTAGAAAGTATAAACATAGCTTGATTTTACAATATAAATATTTTTGCCCAAATTATTTATATTTGTCTATATTGAACAGGTAACCATTATTGGTAGTATCCACATATTTATTATCCAGGAATAGTGCCATTTTTGTTTGTCTTGGATTGTGCATAGTTACTGTCCCTTCTGTTGAACAATTTTAGTTTACAGAAATAGATGTTATCACTAAGAAAGACTTTCTTTATTAACTATTGCATTAGGAGGTTTTCAATGAAATTAAACACTAGCTGTATGGACTGAAAGAAAAATGCAGACAGTGCTATTAATAGGAAGCACATCTTCAGCTGTTTTCAGGGAAATATTTGGAAGAAACCTTGATGTAAAAGCTGTAGGATAAGAGCAAACTACATACCTGTAATTGGAGAGCCACCAGTTTTCTTGGGGTCAGTCCAAGTTAGAGATACGGAGTCGTGTCTGACATCCACAATCTTGGGAGGTGGGGGAGCATCGGGCACATCTAGGAAAAATAGATAATGCAAGATTTATAATAGGGAACTTCCCCCAAAGCATGTTTTGCTTTATGTTTTCTGACTTTGCGACACTTACCAAATGGATGTTTAGCAACAATTGGCTCTGATTTCAGGCCTTCTCCTACACCATATTTATTTTCAGCACTGACTCTGAAGGTATATTCCATGCCCTCATGGAGTCTGGTTACTCTAAAGGTGGTTTTCTGGACAGCTGAGGCACACGTCACCCACTTGTTGTTCACAGAATCTCTCTTCTCCAGGATATAGTTGGTGATCTCAGAACCTCCGTCGTCCTTTGGAGGACCCCACTTTAAGGTCATGGCTTCTGCTGTGACTTCATCAAATTTGATTGGCCCGGTGGGGATGCCAGGCTTGCCAACAACTTTTATGGAGATAGTTCCTTCCTTGGTGCCAGCAACATTCTTAAGTGTGATTGTGTATTTTCCAGCATCCGATTTTTGGCAATCATACACTATAAGAGTTGTGTTAACTGCAGATGACTCCACACTGACTCTTGTGTCGGTTGGTAGAGGGTCTTCTCCTTTCTTCCAGGATACTGATGGAGCAGGCTTGCCTTTTATGGGGATCTTAAGACGGAAGTTGCTATTTTCTTTAGCCAAGTAGCACAAATCGGGTAGATCCTTTAAGTCGAGATCAGGAGCCACTGTAAAATAGCAGAGATAAGTTGTTTTTATTTTTAAGGCCAGGCAATGAACTTTTTCAGGTTGTTATCATTTTTTTTTTTTTTTTTTTTTTTTGAGACAGAGTCTCGCTTTGTTGCCCAGGCTAGAGTGAGTGCCGTGGCGTCAGCCTAGCTCACAGCAACCTCAAACTCCTGGGCTCGAGTGATCCTTCTGCCTCAGCCTCCCGGGTAGCTGGGACTACAGGCATGCGCCACCATGCCCGGCTAATTTTTTGTATATATATCAGTTGGCCAATTAATTTCTTTCTATTTATAGTAGAGACGGGGTCTCGCTCTTGCTCAGGCTGGTTTTGAACTCCTGACCTTGAGCAATCCGCCCGCCTCGGCCTCCCAAGAGCTAGGATTACAGGCGTGAGCCACAGCGCCCGGCCTGGTTGTTATCATTTTTAAGGGACTTTTAGATAAGCCAGTGAATGGGGCCCAAGAGCACACTTTTGATGACAATAAAAGGAAAACGAAGGTGTACAGGTAGAGGCTTACCAACATCATCCTTTGCCACAACAGTGATTTCACTGGGAGTTCCTTCTCCATTTTCATTCTCAGCACTCACTCTGAAGGTGTATTCCTTTCCTTCATTCAGATCTTTTGTGGAGTACTGTAGGTTTGGGGACTTCATAACTCGTTGCCACTTATTCTCTTCAGTCAGGAAATCGACTACATATCCGATAATTCGACTTCCACCATCGCTGCGAGGCTTTTTCCAGCCAATCTTACAAGATGACTTAGTTACAGATAATGCTTTCAGGTCCACAACTGGCCCAGGGGTTTCTGAAGCAAAGGAAATAGGATAAGTCTAAGCGCCAGAAAACCAAGGCAGGACATCATTCAAAATGATGGAGTGATAGCTCATTTGCTTACCAGAAGCTTTGACGGCATCACGTGTTTCACCGGGATCACCAATGCCATATTCGTTTTCAGCAAAGACCCTGAAGAAGTAGGATTTTCCCTCCTCCAAGTTAGATACTCTGAAGCTTGTTTTTGAGCACTCAGTTGTCACTGTAGACCAGGACTTCCTCTCTGCATCACGTTTTTCTACCACATAGTTTATGATGGGGCTTCCACCATCAATAATGGGAGGCTCCCAGGTGACATAAGCAGAATCTTTGGATACTTCCTTAACAGTCACATTGATGGGTGGTCCAGGAGTATCTGGATAAAGAGTGGGTAAGTAAGAAATGAACATGTAAAACATACATAATTATATTTTTAAACATATGTGATTCTTTTTTTTTCAAATAGACTTACCAAGCACTTTCACTACGATGGTGTATTCCTTTTTACCACAGCTGTTCTCCAGGGTCAAGATGTATTTCCCTGCATCATATTTATTCACATTTTCACAACGTAAGAAAGTATCAAAATCAGTTGACTTTATGTCCAGTCCAATCCTTTCTCTTAGATTGACATTTGGTTTAGACCACGTGATCTTTGGAGGTGGACGTCCTTTTACTGGTACATACAATCTCATAGTAACTCCAGCACGTAATATGAGTGTTTTCCTTAGATCTGCATCAAGTTCTCCCTCAGGTGGAACTGTTTAATTTTAGGGTGAAAAAAGTAAAAGTAATAAAAATTTAATGGTCGAATGTATTTCCAAAGGCTGGTCTTATCACTCCTAAAATAAGTTTCTTTTCTAGAACTTATTTATTTTCTTTAAAACATTCTTAATCCTCCAAAACAATACAATTGTACTGTACAGTTGTACAAAAACTGTGATTTTTTTTATCTTTCCATTTCTAATGTTTTGGGCTTAAACAAGTTCTCCCTGAAGGATCTGTACCCCATCTTTTCATGAATCTGACATACTCTCACAGTCTACATATATTCAAAGAAAGTAGATGATTGGTGCTTGATTATCTCCATTCTTGTATTTTTTTACTTTCTATATTCAGTGAAGGTACTCTGCCATAAACTCTGGCTGTCTTTGTTTCATTGTGGGAAGAAAAGTACATAGAGTATGAAATATAATACCAAGTATTTCAAATAAAGGGGAAAATTGTTATGGAGAATATGTGAATAGAAGAAATAGGGAGGAGGGAAATTAAGGTGGAGAACACACTAATCACATACTTATGGAGAGGGTGGATTGGAAGAGAAAATAAAAACCATAAGAATGATAAATAGCTTACTATTCAATTAAAAAGACCTACTTATTCTCAAAATAAAATTCCTACATTCCACATTCATTTGAAGATGTGAAATCCTCATATTGTATGAAAAGATTTTCAAAGCCACAAATCACCTTGCATTCCGTGTGCCCTGTTCTGCAATACCATGAAGTACCAACCCAGCTCTCCTATAATGTCCTCCTGGAGTTATCAACTCTAAACCTTATAAATAAATAAATTGACATCAGAGAGTTCTTATTCTCCCTCTTATAATATGATTGCTAAGAAAAGCTTTATATATTTCTCCTGGAAATACTTACTTAAGATGTCCTTGGGGTAGTGTTTATCTGGCACATCGCTGGGGTCACTGTATCCAATCTTATTAACGGCATACACACGGAATTGATACTGTGTGTCCTCCATCAGGCCAGTGACCTCAAAGCGGGTTTTCTGTAGCTTCTCTGGTAAATTGCACCGGACCCAGTTATCAGAGTCAGCTCGTTTTACTTCAACGAGATAACCAATGATAGGGCTACCGCCGTCATAGGCTGGCTTGCCCCAAGATAGACTCACGGAACTGCGGGTTGTGTCATATACTTTAGGGAAAGCCGGTGGACCAGGAGGATCTGAGAATAAATAATAATAGAGTATTTTTTATTAAAACCTGGTTGTTTAATAACTGATTACAACCCAGGGTATGGAACTCTTTCATGAACACTTACACTGAGGGTCCCGAGCATAAGCCGCTTTGGATGCATCACTGGGTTTGCCTGGTCCAGCTTTATTTATAGCTGTAACTCGGAACTCATATTCGGTACCTTCTTGGAGACCTGTTGCTTTTATTGTTCTTTCTATAACAGGCTTTCTGTTGACCTTAGTCCAGTTAACTGTCTGTGTTTCACGCTTTTCAAGCAAATAGCCAGTGATGGGTGAGCCACCGTCATCTGCTGGTGGTTTCCAGCTGACCGTCATGTGGTCTTTGGTTATGTTGCTAATAACAGGAGGATCACAGCGTCCAGGTGGGTCTGCAGAGATGGAGTGAAAAGTTAATTTCCCAAACTGAAAGTTAATGTTTATAAAGTAAAAGGAAAAACCACAGGAAAGTATTCCCACCGTATGGGTTTTTAGCAATTGCTGGTTCAGTGAGGATTGGATCGCCCACTCCGTATTTATTTTCAGCACAAACACGGAACTGATACTCATGGCCCTCAATGAGTTTCTCCACGCTGCAGCTGGTGATGGGCACAGTGGCAGAGACTTGAGCCCAGTTGGGCCTGCTTGTTTCACGTTTGTCAATAATGTAATTGGTGATTTCTGAGCCTCCATCTTCAAGAGGAGGTTCCCAAGAAAGCATTGCACGATCTGCATACATTTTGTTGATTTTAATAGATGCCGGAGGACCTGGTTTATCTGAAAGAAGAAGGAAGAAAAGTGAAGTCTTTCACTAAACTATGTGAACTAGGGAATGAGTACAGAGTGGGGATCTGGACACTTGGGTTGCAATCTTCATATAGTCAATTTCATGTATGACCTTGGAAGCTACTTAAATTTTTAGAATCTTAGTTTCTTCATATGTAAAATTAGCTAACTGAATATGTGATCTCTATGGATTAATAAAATGTGGTATATGTATACCATGGAGTACTATTTAGCTTTAAGAAACAATGGTGATATAGCACCTCTTGTATATTCCTGGATAGAGCTGGAACCCGTTTACTAAGTGAAGTATCTCAAGAATGGAAAAACAAGCACCACATGTACTCACCAGGAAATTGGTATTAATGGATCAACACTTAAGTGGACATATTGGAATAACATTTATCGGGTGTTGGGTGGGTGGGACGGGGGGTAGGGGAGGATGGGCAATATACGTAACCTTAACATTTGTACCCCCATAATATGCTGAAATTTAAAAAAATGTGATCTCTAATGTTCTTTTCAGCTCTAAAACAATATTGTTCTGTGGTAAGAATAATTCTGTACTTAGGAAATATATTTGAGGATATGCATCTTTTCTCACATATTACTTTGTAAATACTATATATAGCCCATTAACCAAAGTAAAATATGCATTCTAAGTAAATGCTATAGTTACCTAAAACTTTAAGCTTAATGGTGGCTGATTTGGAACCACTTGAATTTTCAGCGGTAATGGTATAGTCTCCCGAGTCCTTTCGGTTCACGCTGAATAGCTCCAAGGTGCACAAGTTCCTCTTCATGGCCATCTTTATGCCTTCTGCTGGTTTTAGCAGTGTGCCATCTTTCTTCCAAGAAACTGTTGGCATTGGTTTACCAAAAACAGTGGCATCCAGGCAAACATTAGTTCCAGCTTTCACGGTAAGCAATGATTTCATAGCCACACTAAGCTCTATCCTAGGAGGAACTGGAAAGAAATAAGATGAAAGGATTTAATATTTGCAAAGCTATATTGCATAATCCCTATTAAAAATAGTAAAACATTTACATACTGTTTCTTTCAAGAATGGAATTTTTATTTTATTTAAAAATTTTTAATAGACAAATAATAAATATATTTATGGGGCACAAATGTGTTGTTTTGATATATGTATACATTGTGGAATGATTAAATCAAGCTAATTAACATATCCATCACTTCATCTACTCATCATTTTTTTTTTGTGGTGGGAACATTTAAAATCTACTCGTTTAAGCCGGGCGTGGTGGCTCATGCCTGTATTCCTAGCACTCTGGGAGGCTGAGGCGGGCGGATTGCTCAAGGTCAGGAGTTCGAAACCAGCCTGAGCAAGAGTGAGACCCTGTCTCTACTATAAATAGAAAGAAATTAATTGGCTAACTAATATATATAGAAAAAATTAGCCGGGCATGGTGGCACATGCCTGTAGTCCCAGCTACTAGGGAGGCTGAGGCAGCAGGATCGCTTGAGCCCAGGAGTTTGAGGTTGCTGTGAGCTAGGCTGACGCCATGGCACTCACTCTAGCCTAGGCAACAAAAGTGAGACTCTGTGTCAAAAAAAAAAACCAAAAATATACTCGTTTAGCAATTTTGAGATATATAGTACTATGGTCACCATGCTGTACACTAGACCACTAAAACCTATTCCTCCCGGGTAACTGCAACTTTGTATCCTTGGACCAATACCTCCCTTCCCCCAACTCCGCCTGCCCACCCCTGGCCTCTGATAACCACCAAGTAATGTATTTATTATAAAAAAAAATAACTTTAATGTAGAAAATTGATAATGCCAAAAGTATGAAGTAAAAGGTAAAGATCACCTATAATTTCAACAATTTTGGTGCGTTTCTTTGTTGTGCTTTTCTTATGTGTACTGTTGAAATTATGCAGTCTTCACAGTTTTCCAGCCTGCTTTTTAGTTTAGTGTATTCTTGAGATTCTCTATAATCATAAGATTTGGTGTCTATATACAGAGTATCTATCATTTTATTTTTCCTTTTTTCCATAGGTATAGATTTAGTTTTTTATTAGGAGAAATGAACATCATGAATGCTGTACATCTTTGCCTATAACACTCAACAGAATCTTACCATTTTCTGCGAGGATAGTCACTGGATCGGAAGGTTCGGAAGGCTGGCTGATGTTGACTGCGGTCCTGGCAATTGCTCTGAATTGATACTGAGCATTCTCTTCTAAGCCAGTAGCTGTGTACTCTTCCTGGGGAATCTGGTGAGGGGTAGTATTGCAGCGTACCCACTTATCACCGGGAAGTTTGCAAGCTTCCACGAAATAGCCAATGATTTTACTGCCTCCATCATGCTTTGGACGGGCCCAGATGAGGGATGCAGTATTCTTGGTGACATCAATGACTTCAGGTTTTCCAGGAGGATCTAAAACCCAAAGAGATATTCTCAGCATTTGTCTTATTAGCAGAAGTTTAAACTTCCACATTTCAATCATCACCCCTGCTGCTAAGTAAAAAGCTCAACAGAATGACAATCAACCCATTTTAATAATCATCCAACCAGTATGCACTTTTGAGTCTTTACTATGTAATTTTGAGAGAATTATATGAAGTATATTTTCTTAGTAAGACTTAGAGAGAACATATTCCTTTATAGAAGTACTAATCCCTCAGCTACTCCAATATTTAAATGTGCTTCCATAATAGCAAAAAGAAGAATACTTACCAACTGGCATTCTTGCGGTTACATATTCTGTGGGTTTGCTGGGCGGGCTGGATCCAGCTTTGTTTAGGGCGTAGATTCTGAATGAATACTCAAGACCTTCTACGAGGCCAGCACAAGGATATTCAGTTGACCGGACAAGAGTATCATTAGCTTTCACCCAGAGCAAACTGTTTCTTTCCTTGCGTTCAATCAGGTAACCAGTGATGGGGCTGCCTCCATCACTGTCTGGTCTGTCCCATGCGACAAAAATGCAGTCTTTGTTGACTTTGGTGACTCGTGCATTCTTTGGCTCACTAGGAACCCCTGGAGATGAAGACAAAGGAAATGTCAGTTTCTACATATTAAGTAACAGACTGGAAAGGGAACATCATTTTTTTTCTCCCTGAACAAAACATACCAAATGGGAACTTAGCAAGCATCTTTGGAGACACGAGGGGCTCTGAAATGCCGAATCGATTTTCAGCACGGACCCGGAACACGTACTCCTGGCCTGGGATCAGTTTCCCAATCCTGCAGGAAGTTTTTGTGACTGAAGCTAGAGCCGTGACCCAATCGCCACGGCTTACGTCACACTTCTCCACGATGTAATTGGTGATGTTACTGCCTCCGTCCTCCAGAGGGATGTGCCACGACAGGGAGCAGGCGTCGGCGTCTATATCAGAAATGTCGAACGGAGGCTGAGGGGGCCCAGGAGCATCTGTGTGAACCAGAAAGAGGAAGGAAATATAAGAATAGGGATCTTATGGAAAAACATGTTTCTGACCTTTATATGTAAAGGGCCATTTGAACACTTAACCTACCCATGACTATGACTTTGATTTTCTGAGTGTCTGTCCCAGAACTGTTCTCTGCTGTGAGGCTATAGTACCCACTGTCTTTCCTACTAACATCTTTTATGATCAGAATTGAAGAGCTGTCTGCTTTATGCACGGCCAGGTGGCTGGATGTGACAACGTCCTCTTCTCCTTTTTTCCATTTACATGTGGGATGAGGTTTTCCATATACATGGGCTTCGATCCGGAGCTTCTTCCCAGCTTTAATCGTAATTTGCTCTGGCATAAGGATCTTTGGTGGCACTAAAAATAAAATGAAAGCTCATTAATTTTGGTGTTAAATTTCTTCTTGTGGGAACTATACTGGTGCTCTTTAAGTAGTGAGCTATAACCCTTTAATGGGTTCAAATTAATGTTTGTATTAAGCCAATTAAGAAAAGAGAATAGAATAGAAAATATCAGAGGGAAGCACACATAAGGATAGGTATTGTTTCAGCAAACTTTTTTTAGTTATATATATATGTGTGTGCTTGTATTGTGTCTATTTACTATGTGTTATGGATCTACATGTTTGAAAACTGCTGTTCTCGACTGTTTTTCAAGTATTTCTGGAGCTAGATTCCTCAGGGAAGAAATGTCTACATGTAAAAAAAATCAACTTTTATCACGTACTATAAATGAAGCAACAACTACTTACACAGTTGTTCTTTGGCTTCATATACTCCTTCAGCTTCTCTTGGCAAACTGACTCCAACGGCATTTCTGGCCGCTACTCTAAATTTGTATTTCTTTCCTTCCTTTAGGCCAGTGACAACAAGGCTGAGATCTTTTACCACTGAGTACTCTGTCCAGCGATCTGCAGCCTGCTCTTCTTCTCTGTAACTAATGATATAGCCATCGATTTTAGCTCCTCCGTCACGCAGGGGCGGTAACCAGGCTAATGTGGCACTGTTCTTTGTCATTTCAGTCACTTCTAATTTCCTTGGGGGATCCGGCTCACCTAGAAGAAAAACACAATTTAGAAAATTATCTAGGTAACCTAATTAAACCCCCTTGGTTAATGTACATAAGAGTTTTGGTATGCCATGTGCTTCCAAGTGTACAGAAACTGTGGTTCAGGATGTTGAAAGTAAAACGTACAAAATGAGACAGATCAAAAACGTTTCATGAGTGAATTAGATGTTTACTGTACTGTTTGGGTTTCCACAAACGAAATCCCCTTCAATAGTGGATTAAATGGTATTGGTATCTTGACCTTGCTAAAATAGGAAACTGGAGTTAAAAGGAGGAAGAAGGGATATTACTTACTCAGAGGATCTGATGCAAGCACTGGTTTGGGGACGTCTGTTGGGACTCCGGGGCCATACTCGTTGACAGCAGTTACTCTGAAGAAATACTCATTCCCAGGGACAAGATTGGTTACATTGAAGCTTGTTTTCTTAACTTCTGGGGTAACAGTTGACCACGTCTTTCTCTCTGCCTCGCGTTTCTCCACAATATAATGTGTCACTTGGCTCCCACCATCATTCTCAGGAGGGGCCCAGGACACATGGCATGATGTTTTAGTGACATCTGAAACTTTCAAATCAGACACAGGTCCAGGAGTATCTGTCAAGAACCACAAAATCAGATATACATGTTCCCTTAGCATCCTTATTAACTAATTTATTCTTGAAGAGTGAGGGAGAAGCATTTTAGCAACCCACCTAATACTCTGACATTTACAAATACAGCCTTTTCTCCTGCCGGGTTCACGAGCGTTAAGGAATATTTTCCTGAGTCATCACGGGTAGAATTGGGGATGACCAGGAAGGCCATAGTGTCAACCAGATCGACTTGTCCTTTTCTGACCACATTATCAATACCCACTTTTCGCCAAGTGACTTTCGGGGCAGGTCGCCCTCTCACTATGGCAAATAGTCGAATAGGGCATCCTGCTCTCACTATGACCAGTTTTCTCATGCTGGCATCCAAATCAATCTCCGGAGGTTCTGCAGATGACATGAAGGTTATTAGCTGACTTTTCAGAACATGGGAAAATAACAGAAGAAATGAAGTGTGAGTGAATCAAGTGACAAAGGAGGGCCTCACCTAGTATTTCTTTAGGTTTGATAGCTTCCTTTAGTTCTGCAGGGCGCCCAATGCCAACTTGGTTTTGGGCACACACCCTGAATTCATATTCCTGGTTTTCATCCAAGCTGGTAACAGTGAATTCCATGCGAACAAGTTGTGCTGCGGCGTTGCACCTTTTCCAGCCTTCATCGGGTGATGCGTCTGCTATTTTTGGTCTCATTTCCACAACATATCCAATAATTGGTGCGCCACCATCATAGACTGGTTTTCCCCACCCAAGAGTTATGGAATGTTTGGTTGTATCAACCACTTTGAAATTGGTTGGTGGACCAGGAGGCTCTGAAAATAAATATAAGATTAAATGTACACATGATTCACTACTACTAGTAGTGATACTTTAATGTGTAATTTTACATAATCAATCTTGGATAATCAAAGATAGGACATTCAATTTTTCAATTACTGAGTCTTCTTTATTTTCTGTCATAAAAATTAGAATCTACCATTGTACATTAAAGGTGATTTGGTAAAAGGTCTATTTGGAAAAATATTTGCTAAAATAGAGTTTTGATATTATGGATTTAACTTATTTATCTAATATCTTGTGCTTGAGATTAAGAGTTGGGTTAGTATCAGAAAAAACAAGAACATCTTACCTATGGGGTCTTTTGCCACCACTGGTCTTGATGGCAAGCTTGGTTCTCCAATTCCAACTTCATTTTCTGCCTTGACACGGAACTGATATTCATGATCTGGGAGGAGATTCTGCACTTTCATACGTCTCTCAGAGACTGCACTCTTGTTAACAGGGACCCATCGTACTGCATGTTTTTCCTTTTTCTCCAAATAGTATCCTGTGATAGACTTTCCGCCATCATATTCAGGTGGATTCCAAACCACAGTCATCTCTTCTTTGCTTACTTTTGTGACTTCTGGGGGATCAGGGCGACCAGGTCTGTCATATTTGGTTTTTGCTATGACTGGCTTAGTTTCTGTTGGAGGCCCTGTCCCTATTTTATTTTCTGCACGGACTCTGAAAATATATTCATTTCCTTCTATAAGACGTGTTACTGTAGCACTAGGTATCAAGACGTTAGCAGAATAGGTCGACCAAACCATTCGCTTGGTCTCACATTTTTCTAGAATATAATTTTGGATTTCACAGCCGCCATCATCTTCTGGTGGATCCCAGCGAATAGTACACCTATCACTGGACACATCACCAATTTTTAGATTCCTTACAGGCCCAGGCTTATCTAAAACAATGACAGTGGCATAGGCCACAAAACTGCCAGCTGTGTTAGTTGCTGTAATTACATATTTACCACCATCACTTCGCTTTGCTTTCGTAAGAGAAAATTTAGATGAATCACTGCTGGTATCAATCTTGACCCTTGGTGATCTTGTTAAGTCTGTGGCATCTTTGTCCTTGGTCCATAAGACTTCTGGAAATGGTTTGCCTCTAACCCCTGCCTCAAGTCTAATGGTTTCCCCTGCTCTGACAGTTAGCACGCCACTTAATTTCAGATCAAGCACTGGTTTCTGCAAGTCTTCCTTCACAACGACTTCCCCTGTCTTCACCCAGTCACTTTCCCCACCTTCGTTCTTTGTTTGCACTCTGAACTCATAAATCTGGTTTTCAACACATTTGTCAACCATATAGTGGGTTTCTTTAATGCTTCCTTTATGCACTCTTTCCCAGTCCTCAGAGCCCTTCAGCCTCCTCTCAACATGATAGGATAGATTTGGGCTGCCACCATCGTAATCAGGCCGCCGCCACTTTAGATAGACGAACGTCTTTCCTTTGTCTGCAATGTGAAGGTTTTCAGGCTCACCTGGTCTGTCAATGGGGTTAATAGCCAGAATGGGAGTTTTTGTTTCAATGGTTGGCCCAACACCTACTTTATTCTCTGCACAAACTCGGAAATAGTATTCGTTGTTGGCTAAAAGGTTGGCCTTGATTGATCGCTTAGTGACATCTGAAGCAACAATTGACCAGCCTTTTTGGTTCGGTTTGCGATATTCTACTATGAAATTTGTTATTTCTGAGCCTCCATTATCTAGTGGGTTTTCCCAAAAAATTGTACAGTTCTCTTTGGTCACATTGCTAACCCTCAAATTCTGGCAAGGTCCGGGTCTGTCAAGGACATTAACAATGGCTGAACCTTGGGCATGTCCACTGCTGTTCTTAGCTGAGATGATATATTTGCCATGATCCGCTCTAACGGCTTCTTTAATTTGTAACTCAACACGAGGTAGATCATGAATTAGGTCAACCCGCTTCTCTCGGACCAATACTTTGCCTTCCTTAGACCATGTTATGTCTGGTTCAGGTCTGCCTTTGACTCGAGCAAGAATGCGGATAGTTTGGCCCACTCTGACAGTAATGACATCACGGCAGGTAACATCAAGTTCTACTTCTGGAGGGTGAAGGATGTCTTTTGCAATCACAGATTCTGCTAGTTCTCTTGGCTCTCCCTCTCCTACAATATTAGCTGCCTTTATACGGAATCTGTACTCATTTCCTTCAATTAGTCCGGGTACCCTAAAGGCACACTGCCTAATGAGTTCATCTTTATTAATCCTGTCCCATTGTGCTGTGCCAGGTTTCTGACATTCCACTACATAGCCTAGAATGGGGCTGCCACCATCACTGAGAGGCTTTGTCCACACTAGGTCAGCTGTTTCTTTGGTCTTGTCTTTCAGTTTAGGATTAATAGGTGGTCCGGGTGGTTTGATGGGCCGGCAAGCTTTTATTGGGTCAGAGCTTGGGGACGGATTGCTTAGTCCTGCAAGATTTTCAGCAAAAACTCTAAACTCATATGTGTTTCCCTCATAGAGTCCAGTCACTCTAAACTTCAGGTCAGCTACAGGTGTTTTGTTGACCCTCAC
This sequence comes from Microcebus murinus, assembly GCF_040939455.1. Lineage (NCBI taxonomy): Eukaryota > Metazoa > Chordata > Mammalia > Primates > Cheirogaleidae > Microcebus > Microcebus murinus. Next base: position 55,979,005 of record NC_134111.1, read on the forward strand.
CCATTTGCCAGTTATTTCTCGACGTTCCACATAGTAGCCAGTTATTGGACTGCCACCATCAGATTTTGGCAGTGTCCAAGACACTGTTGCTGCATTTTCAGTAATGTCAGTAACCACTGGTTTACCAGGAGGAGATGGAGGACTAAACTTATGTTTAGCAACTGTAGGTACGGAGTCAAGGGGAGGACCGACACCCATCTTATTCTCTGCTCTAACTCGGAAAACGTATTCACAGCCCTTCTGCAAGTGTGGGATTTTCAGTTTTGTCTTACTGCTTCCTGAAGAGACAACACCCCATGTGTCCTTCTTTGTATCTTTTTTCTCGACAATATAATTGATCACAGGGCTTCCTCCATCATCCTTAGGTGGCTGCCATGAGATAGTCATGTGTTCAGGGGTAACATCCAGAATATTAATGGGACCTGTTGGTGGACCAGGAACATCAAGGACAGTAAGGTGTACAGGTGCTGTTTTGCTACCAGCTGCATTGGAAACTGTGATTTGATATTCCCCGGTGTCTTTCCTTAAGCAGTTCTTAATGGTAAGTACTGATGAGAAGTTGTCGGTTTCGACCGTGTAGTGTTCGTCTGTTTTAATCTCAACCCTGTCGGTTGTCCACTTCGCAGTAGGCACGGGTACACCTCTTATAATAGCAGGGAATCTCACTGTAGTTCCAGCCTTTACCACAAGGCCTTCAATTAATTTCAAATCTAGCTCCACAGATGGAGGCACTGGAAAGTAAACATGAAGACATTAGGTTTTGATTTTCACAATATAAATAGTTTAAAGAAGAAATAAAAACAACGCCAATCCCCAAATTACCTAGTTTTTCTTGACATTCTATTGGGATAGTTGTGTCAGGGATACTAAGACCCACGATATTTTCCGCTTTTACACGGAATATATATGTCTTTCCTTGTTGTAGCCCAGTAACAACACACTCTAAGTTTGTCACAGTCTTGAACTTAATCCAGTCCTGGGTGCCTTCCTCTTGATATTCTACCAAATATCCAGTGATTGGAGAGCCACCATCACGATCTGGCTTATTCCAAACGAGGGAGACTTCAGTCCTGTCAACGTCTACATGGTGTAAGTTCTTGGGTGGCCCAGGGGGATCTTTGCAAAAGAAAAAGTTATAATGAATAAGTAATATTCTTAAAGACAGCCAAACAATACTTTTATATCCAGAGAAAGCAACTTACGGAGAGGATCCAGAGCCTTGATGGGTTTAGGTGTCTCAACAAAAGGACCACGTCCATACTGGTTCTCAGCAGCTACTCGGAAGAGATACTGATTGCCTTCATTAAGATGTTTAGCCAAGTGACTCTTTTTCTTTGATGTAGCTGAAATAGGTGACCACTGGGCACTGGCAACATCCCTCCTCTCAACTACATAGTTTGTAATAACAGAACCACCATCATCCAGTGGTTCCTTCCAGGTAAGGTAACAAGAATCTTTCCTAATTTCACTGACTTCCAAGTCTCTAGGTGGCCCAGGTTTATCTGAAAAGTATTAAATAATAGTTAAATAAGTGACTTAATTAGACAAGAGCTCAAAATGTATAAAAATTTATTTTTAATGGCATAAGTATTAAAATTCTTACCTAATACAAATACTTTCACCGAGACAGTTTTTGAACCAGCTGGATTCTCCACTGTTAAGGAATATATTCCACCATCTTCATGGGCAGCATTGCGAATTTCAAGCTTGCTACCAACTGGAGTAACATCAATTCTTGCTTTAGTTGGAGCCTCTCTGTCTCCTTTTTTCCAGGTTACTTTTGGGAAAGGCACTCCTTTGATGATGGCACTAAGTCTTAGAGTATCACCAACCTTGATGTACTGTTCTCTTGTCATGTTGGCATCAAGAATCAACTCAGGGGGTTCTAGGATAAAGGGAACAGTATGTTCAGATTTGATTTAGGAATACTTATCACAGTTAAGCATATACAATCAGACCCATATTTTCCTTGCAAATGCAGGTGAGAACATTTTACTCACCAAGTCTGTCTTTTACTAGGACTGGCTCTGGAACATAAGCTGGATCCGATTCTCCAGCTTCATTGACTGCAAGCACTCTGAACTTATAGGTCTGACCATCCCGGAGACCAGTGACTTTATATTTAGTTTCGGGACATGACTCAGGAGTGTGATTGGCTCTTTTCCAGTCTTCATCTCCAACTTTCTGGTACTCGACAATATAACCCAGAATCTTGCTCCCACCATCATGACGTGGTGGCTGCCAAGTTAGATCAACTGAATTACATGTTGTATCTATTGCTTCAGGATTAATAGGTGGACTTGGTTTAGCTACATAATGAAATAAAAAAAAAAAACCCAGGAATTAGAATATAAGTTGAAAACAAAGTTGGATAATATGAAAACTGACTGAATGCATCAATACTATACCAATTGGATCTTTAGCAAAGATTGGTTTGGATGGTGGGCTTGGATCTCCAATACCAATTTCATTTTCTGCAGAAACCCGGAATTCATACTGACATCCTTCTAGAAGATCAGGAACCCTAAATTTAGTGTATGGATGGATAGGCTCTTTGGTAACTCTAGCCCATCGTTTAGACATAGTTTCCCTCTTTTCTAGGATGTAGTTCGTGATGGGCTTTCCTCCATCATGTGGCTTGTTCCAGGTGACTAATGCAGAGTCTTTGGTAACTTCTGTAACTTTTGGCTGATCAGGTGCATCAGGAACCCCTATAACAAATGTTAGTAAAATGTGTTAGAAACTTAATTCTTCCCATTAACTATATCAAGCATTAAATCACTAAAAAGAAACATAATGCATACTGAAACGATCTTTGGCTTTCATGGAATCAGACACCAGAGGGTCACTTATTCCATACAGGTTTTCAGCACGTATCCGGAAAACATAATCTTTTCCTTCAAGCAGTTTAGGAACTTTGCATGTTGTCTTGGCGCTTGCAGATGTCACAGGCATCCAAATGTCTTTACCCAACTCGTTCTTCTCAATAATATAATTGGTAATTTCACTGCCCCCATCATCTAAAGGAGGCTTCCAAGAGATAACCATGTATTCTTTGGTCACCTCATCAAAAATAACTGGTCCAACTGGTGGTCCAGGACGGTCTGCAGAAAAAAAAAAAAAGCACAGCACAAAAATGTTATTTCCAGTTCTGCTTTCGAACGAACAGAAGGTTTATTTTTCTTGCTAAAGGATACTTACCAACAACATTAACTTGACAGACTCCTTTCCTGGAGCCTGTACTGTTCTCAACAACCACACAGTATTTGCCAGAATCTGAACGTTTGGCCTTGGTCTTCTCGAGAGCAAGCGTCGTTGGAGTAGTCTTTATATGAGTGCGATCATCTTCTAGTATGTCAGTTTCATCTTTGAACCAGGAAACCTTAGGCTTTGGTTTGCCAGAGTAATGGCCAGTGAGAGCAAAAGCTTCACCAACTCGAACCGTGAGCTTATCTCTGAAGTCGAGGTCAAGTGTTGGAGGAGCTATAATGTATAATTATAAAGGCAAATCATTTGTATTGATGTCTTATGACAAATCAACAAATGTACAAGTTTTCAAAGTATAAACTGTAGTAGATGCATACCCAGCTCATCCTTGCAAGTGATTGGCTTGGTGCAAAATGATGGTTTGCCTTGTCCAACAATGTTGACGGCACTGACACGATACTCATAGGTATCGCCTTCTTTTAAGCCTTTAACAGTGTATTTTCTGCTAAGCAAGTTGTCTTTTGTAACTTTGTGGAACTTCTCAGTTCCAATGAGCCGGCTTTCTAGGACATAGTTAAGAATTTCGGATCCACCATCATACTTAGGAGGATTCCAAGTCAAAGTTACAGAATCTTTAGTAACTTCTTTGACTTCCAGGTCTTCAGGACGCTCTGGTACAGCTGCAAGTGTAAATATAGATTTATAGTGAAAAAAGTGTCACCTTAAGAATACTGACTGTAGTAAATGCTTCTTTCTGAGGATTGCATCTAAACATTAAACTCTCTACGTCCATAATAAAGAAAAGAGGTCTCATCATAGAACTATTAGAATTAAAAAGGACCCAATACAATCTAATCTCCTCATTTGACAGATGAGGAAATAAAGTTTCATTGAGGCTAAATAATTTAGGAAAGGTCTCTAGAGTTGGTAGTTTTAGAGTTAGGAAAATAAGTCAATTTCTATTTCAGTAGGATATTAAAAAAACCAGCATAGCATACATGGAAAGAATTTGATGAATCATATATGTTCTTAAAATCTCTTTCACAATCACTGTTCAAATACTACTAAATCAGATATCCAGTAGTTGTCTAATCTGCATGCCAAATGAATGAAATGTATGGTATTTATGCATATATTTTATCACCATAGTCTTTTATTAAATGAATTAAGCAGTGATTAAGCATAAAATTATTTCAAATTATACTTACTTATTGGCTCTCGGATAACAAGGGCTTCTGATGTCTCAACAAATGGGCCCATGCCGATACTATTTTCAGCTGCAATTCGGAAAAAGTAGGCTTTTCCTTGAATGAGGCCTTGGACAGTAGCATTTTGTCGAGTAACATTACATGATACTGGGGTCCATGCTCTGCGGTCAGATTCCCGCTTTTCAATGACATAGTTGGTGATTGGAGAGCCTCCATCATCTTCTGGAGAAAACCATGTCAGTTTGCAGGACTCATTGGTTAGGTTGTGAGCTAGGAATGGTACTCCAACAGGACCTGGTACATCTGGAAATAAAAGGAAAAGATTTCAAGCTGTTTGTCTTCAATGAACTATAATGTTCAACATTTATTACTCTTTGTTTTTTAAAAGGAGACAAAATGTTGTTATGACTAAAATAAGATTTTGTGCCTATTAATTGAGTTTACCCCTACCCCCACTGTCTATATTCAACCGTATTTTTAAATAAAGTAGGTTTGCAGTTATTGGTTGCCATAATGTTGGTAGAAGCTGAAAGGAGAATAAAATGCTTTTAAAAGTAATTTGTGAGTCGGATGGGAAGTTGCTGCTGGGAGGTGAACACACAGAGGGAGACAGGAGGTGGGTGAAGGGTAGCCTAGTCACTTCTTGTGGCCAGTTTCCTCTCCAACGTGGAAGGAGGGAGAGACATTTTTTTTCCTCTGTGTGATCAATGAATCAATGAACAGCACATAAGACCTCGAATTGCGAATGACTTTGAGGGAGTTAGAAATTTAACATGCAAATACACAAGTTGTCAACCTAAAGTAATAGCTGTTAAGCAAAAGAGTGTTTAGATGCTTACAGCTAACCTAAGCTTATAGAACTATTGCTCAATGAAATTATTTTCCGTATGTCATTCTTATATTAATTATCTTCAATAAAGAATTGGCTATTTTCACATATAAACTGTGGCTGAAGTATTGCTGTGCCTAGGGACATGCTTAGAGAGCGCAGCATGGGAGCACAGCATGCTTTATTTTCTGGGCAAATCCCTGATCGAAAGCAGCCAACAAGGGGCATGAAAAAGCCTTGTAGAGTTCAACTCTGTATTCAATGACTAGAAATGCAATGTTGATAACCAAATATGATGCTCCTCTTCAGTTAGAATACTGAAACTCATAAAAGAGGTTTTTGCATTATTATGAAAATTAGCAATAGAGATAGAGTAGTCTTATGATGTGAAAATAATCAACATTGGCAAATTGTTAAACAATCATGTACATTTGCAGGAAAGTTGCTTTTATGAAAACTATATAATAACATAATAGATGTTTATGGGGGTGAGTTCTATAAAAAAGCAGCATACAAAACTTTATTTATAATAAGAGTACAACCATATAGAACATGCATAGGATAAGAAAGCAAGGAGAAAATTTTAAAAAATTCTAATAATGGTCAATGGGATTATGGGTTAGTTTTCTTATTTTCCAAAATGTTTGTAATATAGTTTTATTGTAAAACAAAACAAAAACAAAAACAAAAATCAAGAAAACAATATAGTGTCATTGTAAATGTAATAAAAATACTAAAGAGTCGTGTGGACAAATTGAATGTATTTACCTAATACATCAACGATAATTGTCTTCTTTCTTTCTCCCCCTTCATTTTTGGCAAGAAGAGAGTAGATGCCCTGATGGCTCCTCTGGCAGTTCTTGATGACCATGGATGAGCTGATGGCTGTGGTCTCAATGGTGGCTTCTTGAGGTAAGGCTCTTTCATTCATGTTCCAGGTCACTGTTGGAGGAGGCTTTCCAGACACATAGGCAATGATTCGGATCACCCCTCCAGCATGGACCACAATTCTGTCTCTGACACTGGCATCTAACTGAAGATCAGGTGAAACTGGGAAACAATTGAAAATTATAAGTGCGATTTTCATTTTCAATCTGAAACATAAATATTGATGAAATAATTGAAGTATTAATAATTACCAATTCTATCCTTCATTTCAATGGCATCCGTGACTTCTCCAGGTTCTCCAATGCCGGCAATATTGACTGCTCTGACTCTAAATTTGTAGAATGCTCCTTCTTTTAATCCTGTCACAACAAGTTTTGTTCCTCTTACTTCTTTATCTTTACCCTGGGGGAAAAAACCATAAACATTTTATAATTAGAATAGTTCTTTGTACCTTCTTGCTTTAATGGCCTTTTAAAGCATAACTAGTAACCTATTTAACTATTCTCTTGGGAAATTTGTTGCTGATTTAGGTCTCAGGGATCAGATATTACAACAATGGAATAACTTGCCAGGAAGTGTGCTTTAAAATTAGTGTAAATGATTGAAAAAACTGTATTGTTCATTTATTCCACCTTTTCAGCGTTTATAACTAAAAGATAAGTTAACAATCACATGACTTGACTTTTGATTAGATTTTTGACATTAACAGATATTTGGATTATCAGTTATAATTATTCTGTTTTTCTGATTTCTCGATCCAAAAAAGATAGGCAGAAGTTGATGGAATTGAGAATAACTACGAATAACTACGACATTTTTAGTTTATTCATAGTGCGTGTCCTTAATGCCAAGTTTTAGCTACCTTCTCCCATTCTTCTTTTCCTTCTTCTTTATATTCAACGATGTATCCAGTTACTTTGGATCCACCATCTTTTAGTGGGGGAGACCACTCCAGGTCCGCAGATGATTTAGTCCAATCTGTCACTTTGGGAAATGGAGGACCAGGAGGGGCTAGAAATAACCAGTATACATTAGTATTCTTGACTTTCCCATGGCGTCTTTGGAAAATAAGATTAAAGAAAAAGGAATGGTTTCAAGGCTTACCAATTGGATCCCTAGCAGTCACTGGGTCTGATGGCGGACTCGCGGGACCCACGCCAGCAGCATTGATTGCGTACACCCGGAACTGATAGTCAGAACCTTCAATAAGACCAGTCACTTTATAAGAAACACCCAAAGTCATAGCTTTGATAGGATCTCGGTTAACCCTCTTCCATCTCTTCGAAGTGGTGTCTTTCATTTCCAGCCAGTACCCTGTCACAGGAGAGCCTCCATCGTACTCTGGCTCTTCCCAGTTGACAGTCATGGAGTTACGAGTCACGCTGCTAACGGTTGGTTTATCTGGTGCTCCAGGGACAGCTGAGAACAAAATCACATTGATTTATAAGAAATTAAAAAAAAAACACAAAAAACAGGTAAGAATGGCTTTGCATGCGAAAATGTTGTCCTACTTACAAAAGCGATTTCTTGCTGTTTCAGGTTCACTGTCAAGAGGTTCTCCAATGCCGTATTTATTCTGGGCCATGATTCGGAATACATATTCATGGCCTTCTAGCAATTTAGGAATTGTGTACATGCACTCTTTGGGTTCACTGGAGACGCGTACCCATGTCTTCCTGTTAGCTTCTCTTTTCTCAATTACATAATTTGTAATCTTAGACCCACCGTCATCTTTAGGTGGAAGCCAAGATAATGTCATTTGATCTGCTGAAACAGATTCAAACTTTATGGGTCCCACGGGAGGGCCAGGACGACCTAAAATGGTTTAAAGAAAGAACACTTTATTAGTTACATGATTTTAAAGCCAAATATTATTTATGGACAAACATGTAGTTTCAACCAAACCATGCAATCTTTACCAAGGACATTCAGTCTCATCTCCTTGGAAGCTGTTCCCAGATTGTTTACAGCTGTGATGGTATATAAGGCAGTGTCACTCCTGCGAGACTGTGGGATAACTAAAGTGCAAGTGTCGTCTACCACCAGTTTGTTGACGTGGGTGTCATAGACAATAGGTTCTTTATTATCAGGCTTCTTTGGAGGAGCTTTAAACCAGGTTAATGTTGGGAATGGCACACCTTTAATTTTGGCCACTATGTTAACATCAGTTCCTTCTTCAACCTCCATGAATTCTTTTAGATCAATTGACGGTGGGCCTAGATTTTTTAAAAAAACAAAAGTTGTCATTAGGAGCAAAAGGCACTGAAGGATAGAAAGTAGAATTCACAGTGACTATAAAGCTATTTGGATCTACTGTAGTCTGACTTTGTGGCTCAGCCCAATATAAAGAATGGCTCTGTCTTTAAAACTATCACATTAGTTTGGTGAGTGGGCACATGTGGTCACCATCCTTTACTGGATTTACATGTGGCTATATATCAGTGATTGCCTCTCTCATATCTGGTATCGTCACACATGTGGATATTCTGACCAAAGAGCAGAGAGAAGACTGTAGTAGGTTAGGCTAGGGAGTTCTGTCATGGTATTCCCTTTAATATTTATGCAGAGTCATGAAGGGATCCACAGTGTTCATTCTGGGTGATTTCCTCTTTTGTGAAATATGACTGTTAGTAGAAGTGAAGCAATTTTCCATTTTCCACAAATTTAGTATGAGACTATGTAAACAGGGTGGTGATTATAGCCCTCTTTAGTGAAGAAGAGAACTGAACAAATACATAGCAGTAATGATGTAACAGTAATTAGAGGATGAATTATTACCTATTTGTTTATATGTTTTATCTATTAAAATGGATATATCATTATCTCATATAGAGAAAAATAAACTTGATGGTGAAGATAAATGGGTCTCAGCAGTTGCTAAGCAAATGACTAGTTACTTTCTGCCCCTTTTGAGTTAAAGCAGAAGAATTGCTTTAACTTCTGATAAATAAAATAGCCTGCCATGGAGAAAATTACAGTAACTACTGAAGTTACAAAAACCATCTACTTTAATAGAGAAAAGGTAACATGTAAGGAAATATGATAATTCTGTGGATGTTGAGGGCATGAATAATTGAGTAATGTGCCCATGTCTACACTCAACCCATGGTAGCTTCCCAATATACAGATATCTCTCTTTTAATTTTGGACTATTATTAAATATCTAGGAAGGCAGCCATACAGAAGACATGCTTTGTCAGTACTTACATGTCTGGTCTTTGACAATCACAGGGCCAACAGTGTCTGAAGGTTTGCTGACTCCTGCAGCGTTCACAGCTTTGACTCTGAATTCATACTCCCCACCCTCTATGAGGTCTTCGACGGTAAACTGCAGGTCTTCCACATCACGCTTGTTGCACTGTTTCCATGCTTCTTTCTTTTTCCCAGTAGGATCCCATGCAAGGCACTCAACAATATAGTGGGTGACAGGGGAGCCCCCATCATTCTTTGGGGGTTTCCATGACAGGTGTACCGTGTCCTTTGTTATGAGGCCAATCTTGAGTTTAATAGGGGGATCAGGAGGAACTGTAAAAACAGTTAAAGGAAGTGTTAAGCATTGTTTATAACAACCTATTTCAATTTTGAGAAGATATTTTAAATCCAGATTTTAAAACTTACATATTGGATCTCTGGCAGTGGTCCTCTGAATGGTTTCCACAGGTGGGCCGATACCAAAACGGTTTTCTGCTCTCACGCGGAAGAAATATTGTTGTTCGGAGATGAGATCAGGCACCACAAATGTGGTGCTTCCACAGTTTGGATTGACTTTAGTCCAGGCTTTTCCGTCAATAGTCTTCTTCTCGATAACGTAGCCTTTGATCCTGTCTCCTCCATCGTCATCTGGCATCTTCCATGAAAGTCTGCAACTACCCCTTGTGATGTCACTGACTTTCAGATCTTTGGGTGGGCCTGGTACATCTGATGGATACAAAGCACAATATAAACAACGTTTCTTAAAGGTTTAAAAATAATATTTCCTATTCTGTAGCAACTTTTAAAGCCTTTCTCACCCATCACTTTAACTCTGCAATTTGCAGTCTTTTGTCCAGCTTTATTCTTGGCTGTGATACTGTATTTGCCTGAGTGAGATCGTTTACACTCCGGAATTATAATTACTGATGAGTTTTCAGCAGTCTCCAGCTGTACGGAGAAAACAGTAGTCATATATTGAATGAAATTGAAATATTGAATGAATGCAGTATTGAAGTCAACCACATTCCAAATTATTAAAAAAAAATTGTTTTTTTACCTGTGCATCTTCGGGTACATCATGAACTCCATCCTATTAGAAGAGAAGATATAGTCAGTTGTAGTCTAAATACTCCTTATAGTGATTCAATGGGAGACACAGGAGAATTGTAATTTTCTTACCTTCATTGCCTTCTTTGCCTTTCCATCAAATTCCCAAGATGATTTTGGTGTGGGGCGTCCCTTGATGACAGCAGGAATCCTAATCTGTGACCCAGCTTTGCAAACCAGACTGTCTTGTGCGCCAATGTCAATGAAAACTTCTGGCACCTCTGTAATACCATGAATAATATAACATGATTTAACTCACATTTGTCCAAAAAAGCAAGTGACACATCTTCAGTAAAATTGTCAATTTCATAATAATATCAAAAGATGAATATATAAACTGAATAAAGACTCGTACCTAGAATATCAGTGGCAGGGATCTCCCCAGTCGTGTCACTTGGTTCGGATTCACCAGCTTCGTTGACAGCTTTCACTCTGAATCTGTACTTCCTGAGTTCTTTCAGATTAGGCACCACACATTCACAGGAAGTTATAAGTTTGTCTGGTTCATTTACTCTTTTCCAGTCAGTACTGCCTTCTTCTTGCATTTCTACAATGTATCCTTTGATTGGACTGCCACCATCTTTGGCTGGAGGTTTCCATCCTAATGAGATGCTTGACTTTGTTTTATCTTTAACTTCTGGGCAAGAAGGTGGCCCAGGTGGATCTAATAGGGAAAAAAAGAAACATCAAGTTTTGAAGGTGAAGTGGTGGTACGCTAGATTTACACGCCATAATATTCTTTTACTATATATGATCATATATTATTTTTAATGTATTAAAATATTAAAACAGGAATGCTAAAAGAAATTATCTTCTAGAGAAGAGAAATAAAGGAAACAGTCTATTTTCCTTTAGCATTAGTGAGAAAACAGAGAAAGCAAAAAACTAACGGGGAATAGAAAAACTACTTCTATCTCTAGCTAGATTTTCATTCTATTTACACATGATTAGTGAAAAGCTGTTTTACTTTTGAGATCCCTTTGAAGCAATTTTACTATAGTCTTTATTGAAAACTTAATTTATCATAACATGAAAATTTGAAAGTGATTTCATCATTAGCTGGTAAACCTTCGAACAAACTAATCTTAATGCTCTTTAGGGGCAGGATCAATGTCTATAATAATCACATAACAATCCTTCACATTTCTGAGAATGCTTTACAATTACTGAAATTCTTTTACTCCATTTTTCTTTTTAATCATAACTCTTACCCCTTCAGTTTTAGTATAGAACCTTGCATATAACACATGTTCAATGGTAGTTTGGGAATGAATGAATGACTACCTCATTACATGCATATGTATGTATGTTCCACATAGCACTTAAGAGTATTTAAATTTTTCTTTTAACAAATAGTTGAATTTTTCTTCTATAGAGAATTTAATCAGATATAGATAGAGCAAATAGAAAGCCACAGTATTTTAATTTTTGAATTGATATGCTCATAGATCTTTCAGAGAAATTTCCCTCTTTTATTTGACCTTGTTGACTGAGAATCTTATATTTTTGTTCAATAATATTATTGAAAAGCTAACATTTTGGTTTTTGTTGGATTCCTTACTAGAGGGTCTGTTTAGTGGGAGAGATGATTTCTACCGTATCTAATGAGATAGAAATTTATTTAAAGTATCAGAGCAGAGAGGAGTTTATAATCCAGTTCTTTATAATTGTGATTCCTCATAAAATGCTAGGTTTAATCCAAGAGTTTAAGAGATGTATGATTTTAAATATGTTTATGTATATATATGTGTAGTGTGTATGCATAGATATATAATATATATACATGCACACACACATACATATACTTCTGATACTCTATGTGAATATGAACCTTTTTACTTTAATAAATAAAATAATTCAGCACAGAAACATACAAGAAATGTAAGAGCGGAATTTCCCATTTAGTGACTTTGCCCTTTAGAAATGAGTCCCAGAAAGGGCAGCATACTCACAGATGGGATCTCCTGCAATAGCTGGATCTGATGGTTCACTGGGGGGGCCAATTCCTGCAGCGTTTATTGCCATGGCTCTGAACTGGTATTTAACGCCTTCAATCAGACGGGGAACATTGAATTCCACAGCTTTCAATCCCACTTTGGTGATTGGTGCTCTGCTAACACGTGACCAGTAGGCACCTCCCTCTTCTCTTTTCTCCAGCCAGTAGCCAGTAATTGGAGAGCCGCCATTGTCCAAAGGAGGGGTCCAGCTCACCAGCATGGATCCTTTGGTGCGCTCTAGAACTTTTGGTTTTCCTGGAGGTCCAGGAAGGCGATAAGGATCTTGAATGATCACTTTATCCGATTTGCACTCATCACTGATTCCATATTTATTCACTGCCCTGACTCGGAACTCATACTGACCATTGGGGATAAGTTTCCAGATCTAGAAATTAGACGAATAGAAATTTCTTAAAAAAGAATATACTTATATTGATTTTCACTCATTTAAAAACTCAGCTTATTTAGGGAGGGATAGCTATGAGAAGAAATATATATATAGACTCAAAACATGGGAAGACAGAGAAAAGAGAAAGCCTTTTAAAAATAAGAATATGTAAATGTATTGAACCTAATAGTAGATCTGTCAAGTAAAAGAGTATCTGTGTATCAAATAGTATTTACTAAGTGGTCTTATGTGCCTGGTGCTAAACACCACAATAACAAAATAACAGCTTTTTGTGTGTGGTTTTAAGCTTACTTATTAAATTCTGAAGTTATACTAAAATGGAATCAAATCAGAGTCATGTCCTTTTAACGTGTATAAGAAAATATTTTGAAGAGTTTACCCCATATCTTCTCTCTACAGCAGTGTTGGTGACTTCCTCCCATTCACTCTTTTTCCTACTTGCATCACGTTTGTCAATGATATAATGAGTGATTTCACTGCCACCGTTATCCAGGGGAGTGTCCCATGTCAAGTAGCAAGATTCAGCTTTAATGTCAGTAACAGCAAGATTTCTTGGTGGGGATGGGCGGTCTAGAAAGGAACCAAGAGAGGTGATTGAGAAGGCAATTCTTTTTTTTTTTTTTTTGAGACAGTCTCACTTCTGTTGCCTTGGCTGGAGTGCTGTGGCATCAGCCTAGCTCACAGCAACCTCAAACTCGTGGGCTCAAGCGACCCTCCTGCCTCAGCCTCCCAAGTAGCTGGGACTACAGGCATGTGCCACCATGCCTGGCTAATTTTTTTATATATATATATTTTTAGTTAGCCAATTAATTTCTTTCTATTTATAGTAGAGACGGACTTTTGACCTTGAGCAATCCACCCACCTTAACCTCCCAGAGTGCTAGGATTACAGGTGTGAGCCACCGCGCCCACCCGGCCGAGCGGGGAAATTGCTTTGTTTAAGAAGGCAATTCTTAAACAGACACTGGATGTCTTTTTCATATAAGAAAGCATGTCGCTTACCATATACTTCAACGTGAACGTTTCGGAACACTGAGCCAAGGCGATTGGAAGCAGTCACTGTGTAAGTGCCTTTGTCTGCCCGGACTGCTTTGGGAATGATAAGCTCAGTCTTTGCCTCGCTTCGGGATACTTCTTCCTTTGTTATCTGAAGCGCATCTGTGGGTTTTTCAATCACAGTTTCATTCTTGGACCACTGAATCTTAGGCATTGGGAGGCCTGTCACATCTGCGGGGATGTTGACGGGCTCTCCCGCCTTAACTTTGATAGTGTCGCCCCGAACAGCCAGACGCAACTTGATAGTTGGAGGCACTGCAAAGTGAAAGGAAAGAGAGAAAAAAAAAAAAGTCATAAGGATATTTTCTCCGCTTATGGGATAAAGGCAGCACTGTAAAGTACATTGAAATTATTATTATATTCAGATTCCACACCTTCATCATCTTGTATGACTACGTTAAGAGGCAGGGATGGTTCACTTTCACCAATGTCATTGACAGCTTTGACACGGAACTCATACATTTGGTGTTCGTCAAGATTTTCAACCAGAAAATTTGTGTTGGGGCAGAGGCGCGCGTTAACTCTTTCAAAGTCAGGTTTGTCGTGACGTCGTTTCTCAATGATATATCCTTTGATGGGACTCCCACCATCACTTCGGGGCTCTTTCCAGTCGAGAGTGATAGTGGACTTTGTCCTTTCTGTATATGTGAGCCTCTCGGGAGATGTTGGAGGACCTTTAGACAGAGACAAGGTAAAATCATGAGCATAAGATAAATATTCATATAAGAAGTAATATTTTACTCCAACTTAATTATGTGAAAAAATAGGCTTACGTTTGGCATAACCTTATACCCATCTTTAAAATCTTTCCTAAAACCTATCAGTTACCAGAATCATAGGCATTCTTACAGCAGAATTTTTCTTAACAAACTTTTCATCAAGATTACTAGTGAAAAATAAATCAAGAGACACATATGCTTTTTCACATTTAGCATTTTCGATTGTTTACCTCTGTCACTGGGAAAGCGTCTAATTTTAATGAACTAGGAAAGTAGGTCTGGGAAGTGTTTCTTTGAATGACCAGCCGAGAGCAAAGTATTTCTTCTTTTATTAACAGATAGTGGATACGTCTACTGAACACACTTTGAGTCATGTTTCCTCATGTGGGTTTAAAATATGGTGGAAAGAGAACTTGTGTGATGCTACTGCAGTTTTGTGTCCTGAAGGACACAACTAAGAGAGCAAGCTTTGAGTGGTGGAACTAGACCCGGCCAGGCTGACGGTCATGAAACCAGAAGCAGTGGAAGCCCAGCTCTGTTGTGACACCTCTGGCACAGCTTGAGGTACAGTGGACATTCTGAGACGAGCTGTAACAGTGGTGTAGGAAGTAATTATTTTTATTTTTCAGGGGGTAGTGGTGAAGGAATAACTTCTTCTGTCTCTTGAGGAATGGATCTTCCTAGAAGGCTTGGTTTCTTAGATGGGATGCCAGTGAGTGCAATTTTAGTGTTTTATATTGGTTTGTGAGAGATTTTTCTCTGGGTGGTCTTCTATTCTTTCGTGGCTCTTTCTGATTGTGGACCTCCCTATCCTTCCAGGGAAGGAATTTTTTCAGGGTAGAGGAGGCTAAGGCATTTATCCTAAGGCTGTTATCTGGCCTGCAATCTTTTAGAAAAACAGACAACTCTCTTTAACTACTAAATTGTTAAATCTTTTAAAAACCTACTACATTGTATTCCATTAGAAAGACTGAATACTTCTAAACTACTTCTAGGTTATTATTATGCCCAGTAGATCCCAGTTTTTCAGTGCACAAAACCATGCATGATTAATATACTTAGAGCCAAAAATTACATGGAAATTATACCAAATGTGGTATCTTTAAAGTTGCTAGTAATTATTTGATTTACTTTTCTTGTTACCCTCTGACTGTAGATCTTGACACTTATAGGAGCTTGAAGCCATAAAGTTCAGTAAAGAAATGATATAACTAAAAGCAAAACAGTATTTATTTTATAAACAGAATGTAAACCTTCTCTTTTACCTAGTGGATCAACGGCAAGAATCGGTCCTATTTCAACAGGAGGGCCACAGCCGAACTTGTTCTTGGCAATAACACGGAACTTATATTCTTGTCCCTCAATAAGACCTGTGATGTCACATTTAGATCTCTCAGTCTCTATTGCTTGTCTCCAAGTATGCATCTTGGCATCTTTCCTTTCAATAATAAAGCCTGTGATGTCACTTCCTCCATCATCTATTGGATCAGACCAATTAAGCAGACACATCTTTCTGTTTGTTACAACAGGTTTTAAGTCGACAACTGGACCAGGGACATCTACAAAACAAAAGAAGCCAAAAAAAAAAAATCAATGTAATAAGATAATATCACTTGGGAAAATCCTATGAACATCCATAGAACCTTCCTTACCGAAAACTTCTACCCTGGCTGCTGCGAATTTGGAACCACAGCTATTAGTAGCTGTTATCACATATCTGCCGTGATCTTTTCTCAATGCATTCTTGATAATTAGTTCAGATTTGGTTCCAACGTTCTCTATTACAACGCGGTCTTTATCCAGCTCCCCTTCCTCGATGGTCCATACTTTTGTGGGCACAGGACGACCAGTCACCACAGCTGGAATTCTAAGAGTCTTCCCAGCCATTATTTGTATTCCATTCTTGACGGAAACATCCAGTTCCACATTTGGAGGCTCTGTTATAAGAGAACAGTCACATGTTAGCCCAAGAAAGGTGAAAAAATAGCCCCATACTGAGAAAATGTCCGTAATTGTATTCAAATAACTTTTAAGTACCTTGTGGTTCAGCCACAGTGACAGGTCCTGTTTCTCCAGGTGGTCCTTCGCCGGCAGCATTGACAGCACTCACCCGAAGTTTGTAATCGGCACCCTCTCGGATTTCCCTGACGGTGTACTGACGGACCTTGACCATCTTCTCTGTGCAGCGTGACCATTCGTTTGTGCCAACCAACTGCTTATCCACAAAGTAGCCGATAATTTCCCCACCACCGTTGAAAGCTGGGGGTTCCCATTCTAGTTCAATAGTTGTAGAGCTTGTGTCAGCGACTCTTGGGATAGGTGGCCCAGGCGGAGCTAGAACGAATGCAGGTACACAAATCAAACTCATTGATGGTTTAAAAATGTATGGTAGCTTACTCTATCCCACTGTGTTCTTAAGGAATTACTTACAGATTGGATCACGTGCTGTTTTGGGATCTGAAGGTGGACTGAACTTTCCAGGTCCAGCTGCATTTTCGGCACATACTCTGAAGACGTAGGTGAGTCCTTCTAACAGGCCATCCACATTGGTTTTCAACGCATTCAGGAGGCTTTTGTTGACACGAGACCAATGTGTACTATTAACCTCACGTTTTTCAAGCCAGTAACCCAAGATAGGGCTTCCGTTATCTTTTGGCTCATTCCATTTCACTAGCATACTGTTGCTGGTCACATCTTCCACAAGGGGCTTATCAGGTGCATCTGGTGGTTCTGATAAAAATAATAACATATTGGGATTAATTCTCTAATATGAAATGATAATTCAATTGTACAGATTGTGATAATGTATATAACAAGGTATGTGGTAAAAAAGTAAACTTTAGATTCGAAAGGAACCTTACCAAATGGATCTTTAGCTACAAGTGGCTTGGAAACACACGGTGGTCCAGGCCCAAACCTATTTTCAGCTCTTACACGGAAGAGGTACTCTTTTCCTTCAATCAGTTTTGTTACTGAATATTTGCAATGTCTAAGTGTTGAAGTGACAACAATCCATTCTGAGTCAGGTTTTGTCTTGTCTTTCTTTTCCAAAACGTAGTTTATGATTTCACTGCCACCGTCATCAAGGGGTGGTTCCCATTTACAGAGGACTGAGTTCTTTCTGATATCTTCAAATACAAAGTTGATTGGCGGTCCCGGTGTGTCTAATATTTCAAAAGAGAACAGTGATTAAAAATCTGTTTAGAAATAGTTGCTATGGGAAATGTAACTGTTAGTATACTCCTTTGACATGATTTCTGTTTTTCCCACATCTGTCTATTTTTGTGACACATCAGCTTATAAGAAACACAGTCAGCTGATTTCTTGTTAGTTTATCAGGAGATAAAATGTGACTGAGGACAACTTCCTAACTTGTTTCTTCTTTTAACTCTCCCCAAACTCCTTATTTTTATGTTTTACTAAAACTCTTATGTAGACTTGTTTTCCTCTGGAAAGTATATTTTTAACTGTTTACCTAACACGCTGACGGTACAAGGGGCTTTTGCGATGCCATGGTCATTTTCAGCTTTGATCACATACAGGCCATGGTCAGGTCGGAGGGAATCTCGGACACGTAGCTGAGATTCTCCTTGTTTACTGTTGTTGATACTCAAACGTTGTGTCAAAGGCAGGACAAATGGTTCTTCTTCTTGAACTTCACCCTTCTTCTTTCTAACTATGGGTGCCGCTGCTCTCTTCTTAATTTCCTCTGGTGTAATGACGTTTTCATCCTTTATCCATGTAATAGTCGGGTAAGGTGATCCAGAAATAGTTGCATCAAGGGCTATTTCATCACCTCGTTTCACTTCTAGGCTTGTTCTCAAAATGATTTTGGGGGCATCTGTAGTGATCAAAAGCAATAATTTTTTTCAATCCTAATGGAAATTTCTAACAAAACACTATTTTCATTTGTTTTACAAAGAGAAAGTGGCAACCCCATTGAACAAGACTTACCAATAGGATCTACAGCTTTGGTTGGAGGAGTGGCCCGAGAAGGTTCACTAATACCAGCAGCATTCTCTGCTCGCACACGGAATTGGTACTCCTTTCCCTCTTCAAGTCCTTTTGCTGTATAGGTCAGGATCGGTACCAGGTGCTCATTGCATCTCTTCCATGTGTCTTCACCCTTGGCAATCTTTTCTATGATGTAACCCATTATCTTGCTCCCTCCATCATACAAAGGTGGCTTCCATGTAATAGTCATTGCTTTAGCTGTAGGATTATGAACCTCAACATCTATAGGTGGATCAGGGGGTTCTGAAGAACCAAAGAAAAAACTGTTAACATCAGGAAAACCATCCTCTTAAAACAAAAGCATTGCATATTAATCCCTGGCCATAGTACATCCATGCTCAAACTTACGCTTTGGATCTTGAGCAATGACTGGATTTTTTAGTTCAATATATTCGCCTCCACCAATCTTGTTGACAGCTTTAACACGGAAGAAGTATTCACCATTTGGTATGAGATCCTTCACAGTCCAAGACAGTTTGTTCTCACCAGACATGACTGGTATATATGTCCTCCTCCCAGCTTCTCTGCGTTCCAGGACATAATGAAGAATTGGGGTTCCACCATCAAATTCTGGAGGTTCCCAGGTTAATTTACAAGAACTCTTGGTCACGTCACTTGCTTTAATATCTTTGCATGGTCCAGGTAGGCCTAGTACAAATAAAATTGATCATTATTATTGTAATCCTGAAAACTAAGCATTTTAATAATGCATTGTTTGTAAGTGGGCCTATTTGCAATTTGGGGTAGGATAATCTTTCATGTGCTGGAATGGAATGTCCCTTACACAGCAGAGCATTTAGCATCCTTGCCCCCCAACTACTAAATGTCAGTAGTACCCCTCTGAGTCTTGGTGCCCAGAAAAAATGGCCCCATAAATTTCCAAACATCATTTAGGGGAGGGCAGAAAATGTTACTATCCCTGGTTGAGAACATTATTGAAAAATGTGAACTTATACAATTAAATGACTATTGGTCATTTCAATATTCTTTGGGTATGCTGTGTCGTTTATTTAAATTAGCATTTCACATGCAAATAATTAAAAATGATGTAAATTAGTTTAATCAGGGTTCAGCAATTTCATCTCTTTAGAATTGCTTTACTTCTCACATGGAAAGAAATAATCTGAAGGGACAGTTACTTTACAAATTGCCAATTCATGAAACCATTTACGCTAACACTGTAAAGTTAACTAATTCCCCAACATGTGAAGAATGTCTGGTGTTTCATCCAAGAATGATTACCTATGACTTTGACATTGATTGAGGCGGTTGCTGAGCCAAGCTTATTCTCCAGTGTAATGGTATAAACTCCGGCATCTGCATGGACACTCTTGGGAACTTCAAGGTGTGCAGAGATGTGATCATTCTTCATTGTTAATCTATCACTTGCTTTAATGTCTTTGCCATCTTTATGCCAACTAACAGTTGGAACTGGGACAGCTCTGAAGGGAACAGGAATGCTTAACTTTTCACCTTCAATAACAATAATGTCATGAGTCTCCAGGTCAATTGTTGGTTTGCCTTTAAGATATCATCCAAAAGAGAAAAAAAATGTATGTCAAAATACAGTATATGAGCAAAGCCTATTTTATTAACTATAAAAGACACTGTGTTCTTACAGTCTGGGTCTTTGGCGACCACATTTTCGGAGATTTCTGATGGCTCACTGACACCAACAGCGTTGACAGCTCTCACTCTCAGAACATACTCTTTGTCAGGAACAACACCTTCTTCAACCTTGAATTTCAAGTCTTTTATTGGGCGAGAATTAACTCGCATCCATTTCTCGGTGCCTACTGGACACATTTCAACATGGTATCCTATGATAGGACTTCCACCATCTTTCTCTGGAGGCTTCCAAGCAATGGCGATGTGCTTTCTCCCAGCATCAGTCACGTGTAGGTCAAGAGGAGGTGAGGGAGGACCTGAGGAAAGAGGGAAGCATTCACATCTGCAGTCTCATCATCCATTTCTAGACAATGTCCTTTGTATAATCAGCATGTCTTACCTGTTGGATCTTCAATTGACAGGAGCTCTGTGGGTTCACTTGGGTGACCAACTCCAGCTTCATTTTCTGCACGAACCTGAAACTGGACCTCTGTTCCTTCAATGACGTCAGTTACTCTGAAGTTACAATCGGGTCCTGAGGTCTTTCCAGCTTTCACCCAACGGGTACCTAACCTTTCTTTCTTCTCAATGACATATCTGTTGAAATAACAAAGCATTTCATTAACATTAATGAAAAAAATAAAGTTAAGAATTACAGTAAAATATAAGTTTTTCTTTATGAATGAACTCAAATTCTACCTCTGTATTGGTCTTCCACCATCATTTTTGGGTGGTTCCCACTTTAGGTCAACGTGTCGTTTTGTCACGTCAACCACTGCCAGAGCATAGGGTGGTCCAGGAGTAGCTGAAAGCAAAATAATCAATGATTAGAAAAATCAGAAGGAAAGTGATAACCTTTGACAAATGTTGTCACAAAGATTAAGTTAGAGAGCATACTAAAGGTGTCTTTGGCCAGGACAGAGTCCTCAATTTCAGTGTAGTCACTTTGTCCTATAGCATTTTCTGCAGCAACTCGGAACACATATAAAGAGCCCTCGGTCAGCGGGGTGACCGTGCACTTGGTGTCCTTGACCGTGGTGTCCACAGTTTGCCAGCCTTTTCGCCTCACGTCTCTCTTCTCCACGATGTAGTTGGTGATGGGCGACCCTCCATCTTTCTCAGGAACTGTCCATTTTAGGTCTGCTGTGTTTTTTGTGATATTAATAACTTCAAGCCAGCGAGGTGGTGATGGAGGATCTGAATAAGAAGGAAAGAAAAACAAATCCAACTTTTTTATTGTCCAATAGTCAGTCTTCACTGAATGTTCTGGTAGTCACTAGGAAATACTATAGTGAGGAGGAAATAATCATAATGATGATGAATTTTTCATATTCTCTCATAATATATAGTTCTCAGGTAGACATTAGAAGAATTTCTATACCCCAGACATCACGAGTGACTTACATAGCTTTTCCCGGCAAAGCACAGGGTCGCTGGGTTCACTGGGTTCACTCTCTCCAGCCTTGTTCACGGCTCTAACTCGGAATGAGTATTCCTGCCCTTCCATGAGCCCGGGAAGCAGGTGCTGGGTGGTGGGAACTCCTTCAGCCACTCTGACCCAGTCTTCTGTTCCAGTCTTTAGCATTTCAATGACATAAGACTCAACCTTTGCCCCTCCGTCATGTTCTGGCTTTGTCCAATGCAACGTTAATGATGTTTTGCCCACGTCTTTTACAATTGGTTTTCCTGGAGGCCATGGAGGATCTGCAAGCCAATGAAATCATTATTTAGGTTTGTTTAAAAGGAGTTAATATAAGTTTCAAAACAACCACAGAAAATTACATAAATAATACCTATGGGATCCTTTATTAAGATTGGTTCAGTTGATTTGCTTGGTTTTCCAGGTCCAGCAAGATTTTCAGCCAACACACGGAATCTGTATTTTTTCTTATTGGAGAGACCTTTCACTCTGAATTAAGAACAAAGTGTATGTGTAACATCATGGTAAGAAACAGAAACCTATATTTATTTTCCATAGAAGACTAATTTATTTAATTTGTGAAAAACTGATTTGGAAATTTAACTGGAACTATTTCAACATAAATTTAAAATTGCTTTTTAACTGTCACACACTTTAGATTTGAACAAATGTATCAATCTAATTATAATATCTATCATAATGATCATTATTATAATATACTGGAGGGCTCAACATTTTGAAACTTCCAGAAAGTTAACATTTTATAATCAACTAAGAAATGTGTTCTTGAATAGAATTTATATCATTTTTGAAATCATGTGCTAATAGAAATATAAATAAAAAAATTTTGTGGTAATATTAATCATTCGTAAATTGATACAAATGATTAAGGAGTGATATTTTGAATATATTGCTATTTTTACATCTTGATGAGGATTTTGGACATACCTGTATGTTGTGTCCTTTACTGGCATCTTATTGCATCTAACCCATTTATCAGTATCAGGATCTAATCTTTCAACCCAGTATCCAGTGATTGGGCTGCCACCATCATCATCTGGCTCACACCATGTGAGAGTCACTGCATCTTTAGTGATATCAGAAGGTTCTAGGCGAGTTGGAGGTCCAGGCGGATCTATAGGTAGGGTAATGAAATAAAATGTTATATGTCTTACATATAAATATGACACCTAAATGCAAATTTGACATAGCATCTTTTTTTTTTTTTTTTTTGGTCAACTGATTGAGAAACTTACCAAATGGATATTTGGCTATTATTGGAGAGGCCTGAACTGGCTCACCAACACCATACATGTTTTCTGCAGCAACTCTGAAGATGTATTCTTTATTGGGTATTAATTTGGTTGCTTTGTAGTTTGTATCCTTGACAGTTGATGAGAGCTTGTGCCACACTTCACTGTCAGTTGCTCTTCTCTCCACGACATAGTTTGTGATCTTCGATCCACCGTCATCTCGTGGTGGGTTCCAAGTTAGAAGACATGACTCGCTGGTTACATCTGTGATGTCAAAAGCAGCTGGTGGTCCAGGTTTATCTGTGGAGGGTATTACACAAGCAGAAAAAAACACAATTTTTTTTAACCATGTTTTATTCAGGAAAGTAGCTGAAATGAGTTTCTCCTGTTCTAAAATGAGAGCCTTTCTTACCTAAGACATTCACTTCCACCACAGCAGTGGCCCGACCACAGACGTTCACAGCCTCGATGATGTACCTGCCCGTGTCGCTTCTCTTACTGTCAGTGATAGTCACTGTGGATTTTTTAGGAACATTTTCAATGGTGATTCTTTTGTCCGGTTTCAGAATCATATCAGCCTTCGTCCAAGTTATTTTAGGTTCAGGTCTTCCAGTTACAGTGGCAGGAAGTTCAATCTTAGTTCCGGCTTTTACAGTGAGACCAGCAAGGAGCTTCACATCGAGGAAGATTTCTGGGGCCTCTGAATTGGAAAAGATTATTTACAATGTTAGCAAGTTCAAGCAGAGTTAAGGTCAGAGGACTCACTGATAAGATAAAGATCAAAAGTAAATACCCTGTGTGTCCACAGCCTGGATTTCCTCCGTGGGTCTGCTTGGCTTGCTAGGTCCTAGCCTGTTCAAGGCCTTCACACGGTAGGCGTACCATTGGCCTTCCTCCAGACCGGTCACTTCCATTCTGTCAGAAGACAAAAGAGGATATTTTACTGTCACGGAGATAATCTGTTCTACCGTGTAGTATTCGTAATCTTTCCAAAATTCATGCTAGTTAATACTAGCATAATACTAGTTAGTCTTTCAACTAAATCTCATTGCTTCAGTGCTGTAACTAACGTAAACCTCGAGCAGGAGTACATTCAGGGGCAGTTTTTAAAATCAGACAGGCACACCAGGAGGATTCTTAATGAAAAAAACTAACATTTAAATTTCCCCAAAGAAAGCCCATTTTAGTGAGTAGAAGTACACATTTACTGTCATGCCAAATAATTAGAAAACTTACTTTGTTTCTGCAACAGGTTCTCCACAGGGGACCCATTTATCGGAGCCACGTGGACATTTTTCAACCATATATCCTTTGATGCGTGAACCACCATCATATTTAGGGGGATCCCATGTTAAGAAGATGCTCTTGGCTGTTCGGTCTCTCCATTTAAGATTCTCTGGTGGGTCTGGTACCGCTGTAACATTTGAAAGAGAGAGTCAGTCTCAGGCCTTCTATGAAGTTATCTCCATATTCTCAACCCCTTCCTGGCCCCGTAACTTCAACTCTAGGTCTAAACGCAAAAACGGGTAGCACGAGGTTAGGTAAGAAATCATCAAGGATGTACTTACTTGCAGGAGCTGACATATTTACAGGTTCATCAACATATGCAGGCTCTCCAGGGCCACACTTGTTACGAGCACAGACTTTAAATAAATATTCTTTTCCTTGAACAAGATCAGGAACTGTGAATTCTAGGTCAGTCACAAAGTCCATTACCTGGGATAAAGAAATACAATTAATTAGTTATTTCCCAAAAACCCTTTTTCTAAGTCAAAAGATTTTTACCATGAGCAAAGATACAAATGGAAGTTGTTTTGAATGCTAAGAATTATTCTCACATTAATTTTATGTGAGGGAAAAATTGCAAAATAGGATACATAATATTTGATCCTTAATATAAGAAGAAACTATTTCATAGTTTGATACATTAAAAAAGATGGCAAATGAGGTATTGATTCTTTCTACTAGCTTTGCTACTAGAAATATGATTTTAAATCAGGGTAAAGAATAGTAACTAGTATATCATATCAGAACCTGAGTTAGAAGAGAAAGAAAAAAATAATAGTAACTAGTTTAAACATAAGGAAGAAAAAAAAGTCCGATTAGGCCAACTAAGTTATTCTAGTGGAATGAGAAGTGGTGTGACCACCAGGGAAATAAATACTTACCTTCCTTAGAATGACTTATAGCTTAATGGGGGCATATTTAGTACTTATCAGGTATAAAGTGATCAGGTATGTTTTATTTTTTAACACACCTAGCTGAAAGTTTGGTAAGGCTCACAAAATGAGGCAATTATACCAAACCTAGGTTGAAATACCTTAGGAAGCATTAGCATCAGTGCATTTTAAAAAAGTTTTGGAACATTTTCAGTGAGGTAAAGGTGAAAAGATGTGACACATAGAAGTTTCGCATGGCATCCCAACCTTCTGGGACTCCCCCAGTTCTCATTTCTGGAGCTGTTGCATCACTGCTCAAAACTTACTTTAGTCCATGTTTTCCGGCTGACTTCTCGCTTTTCAACAAGATAACCAGTTAATGGACTCCCTCCATCATCATCAGGTGGTTCCCAAGTCAAATGTACCGAGTCCTTGGTTATATCACTAAATTTCAGTTCTTTTGGTGCACTTGGGCGAGCTGAAAAAAAATGCAATCACAAGTCAGTATCATTGATAGCTTGAACCAATATTTGTTAATACTGCCAGATCACCTTGGATAACAAAAGTTCAGTTCCTTACCAATTACATTGACGTCAATTTCCCCAGAGATTGCTTTCACAGGATTTTCTAATTTCAGTGTGTAAATGCCCTTGTCTGGACGCTCACTTGGAGAAATTACAAGTTCAGCATAGGCAGATATGGTCTTCATTTTCACACGGTCCCCTGCTTCTAGTAACTTATCTCCAAAAGTCCAGGTGGCAGTTGGCCTTGGATAGCCCGTACTTGGAACCAGGATCTTGATCGGATTTGGGACAATAACTTCCAGACCATCTTTAAATGCACTTAAATCCATTGTTGGTTCAACTACAAAGAAGAAAAATTAATGAGTTTTCAGTACTATATTTAAGTCCTTGTTACCCCAAAGTAGCTCTGTGCTATTCCCAGATCTAAAAATAAAATATCCATTTACCAAATGCATCATCAGCAGTGAGAGGACCAAGAATTTCAGATGGATCTGAAACACCAGCTTCATTTTCTGCAGATACTCTATATAAATATTTATTTCCTTTTTGTAATCCAGTAACCTAGAATTATGAATTAATATTTGTAAAAAGTGTATATACATTTAAGTCTATGATCATACATTGAATATTCTTTTTTTAAAAATGCAAATGCCCTACCTTGTAAGTCAGTTCAGGGACAAGTTTCATATTACAACGAATCCAATTATCTTTTCCTTCTTCACATCGCTCAATTATGTAGCCTAATATTGGACTTCCTCCATCTTTCAGAGGAGGTTCCCATGTGAGCTGAACTGATGACTGAGTCTGATCTGAGGACTTTAGATTCACAGGAGGACTTGGTCTCTCTGGAATAAAAGAGTTGGAGCATGCCATTTAATTTAGTAACAATTTATTAGGGCAGTGCCAGAATCAATTCTATCATCCTCATTAAAAATAACAGGTTTACTGAATTCATTGAATAAATGTAGGCACAGTCTGTGTTTCTACAAATTTTTCTGATGTTGTAACTTTTCACTAGCTTTTGTTTAATTTGATTTACTTTAATTGATAGGCCTAATTTCTGGATTTCATGCAGTAATTATTTTCTTTTTTTGATGAGCATACCAATTGGATCAGCAACTTTGACGAAGGGTGTGGCTGCACTTGGTTTTCCAACTCCAATTCTGTTTTGGGCTCTGACCCGGAAGCTGTACTCCTGTCCTTCCACCACATCAGTGACGGTTGCAGAAAGGTCTTCAGCTCTTACAGTCATGGCAGTGTCCCACCTGATAGAAGTCTTGTCTCTTAATTCAATGACATAGTTTGTGATCTCAGCACCTCCATCATACTCTGGTGGTTCCCATGTCAGTGAGACACCAAATTTATTCACATCAGTGATGGCTACATTCAAAGGAGGGCCTGGAACATCTGGATTTCACCACAGAAGAAGGAAACAAGAGCTTTGGGTTATACTGGGGATAAAAGCAAAGATAAACTAGTTTGTCATTTACTTAAAAACTTCTTACCATATTTACTCCTTGCTTCTACAGGATTGTCAGTTTCTACTGGTTCGCCAGTGCCGACTCTATTTCTTGCACTCACACGGAAAAGGTACTCAACTCCTCCTTTTTGTAGTCCAGTGACAGTAAACTCACAACTGTCTGCACGGTCAGTGGCCAGAACCCAGGTCTTCCTCTTGATGTCACGTCTTTCAACAACGTAACCTATGATTTTGCTTCCACCATCAGTTAATGGTTCTTCCCAAGCGAGGCTCACTTCACCATCAAATGTTTCTGTCACTTCTAAGTTACGAACTGGCCCAGGAACATCTGAAATTCACATACAAAAGAATTTTTAGTATTTTATCATGCTTTTAAGTTGTGCTTGGCCAATGAAGTCTGAGTAACTCAAGGGCTTACCAATAACTTTTAAATTGATGAATCCTTCTGCTTTCCCATGTTTGTTCTGAAGCACAACTTTATACCTTCCTTTGTCTTCTTTCTTGGCTTCCAAAATTCTGAAAGAAGTTTGGTCGGCTGTGGTATCAACAGTTTTTGAAGACAAAGGT
Organism: Microcebus murinus; assembly: GCF_040939455.1. Taxonomy (NCBI): domain Eukaryota; kingdom Metazoa; phylum Chordata; class Mammalia; order Primates; family Cheirogaleidae; genus Microcebus; species Microcebus murinus. Next base: position 56,006,642 of record NC_134111.1, read on the forward strand.
TCATTTTCTTTAAACCATTCGGCTTCTGCTTTGGGGTAGGCATCATAAGGCACCACCATTGTCAGAGGCTGGCCGACATCAACCACAAGGTCTTGATCACCTGTCTTGATTTTTGGAGCAGCTAGGGAGAAAGATAACATATGAATACTTTGAGTTTTGATGATTCACTGTAGTTAAACTACATCATATCTTCTTTACTATGCATTTGTTAGCAAATATTGGTTGCATAGAGTTCTCATAGATTCCTCCCTTTTTTTCTTCCAAATTATCAGATTTTGGAGAATAGAGGGTCGAAGATGGCATGAAATCATAAAACATCCATTCTTTGCCAAAAATAATAACTCAGTATAGTGCAAAACATGTTTTGGGTGTTTTTTTTTTTTTTTTTTTTTTTTTTTTTTATGGAGTAGGCACTGCATACTTTGTTCAAGATCAATGAGACAAACTTTTCCATATGTACAGAATGAAGTACACTAATTAATGACTTTTTATAATGACAGCCTATAAGGATGTCTTGGTTCAGTATGAGAACACATCTAAAAATCATAGAGAGGTTTGGAAAGTAGAAAGTGTGGGGCTTTCTTTAGGTTTGGGAAGACTCTCAGGGTGATAGGTTAGTTCAAGAAATTAATAAACAGCCACCATGTGCCAGGAATTGTCAAGATTCTGACATGTGAAGATGAGTTCTATCAATTTCCTCTTACTCAGGACACTTACTGTGTAGTGAGAAATTAGAATAGTTACCATGTGGGAAGGGCTTACTAGAAATGAAAGTCTCTCCTTATTATTATCTCATCAAATAATTGTGAAATCTAAAATCTATATAGTAACTATGATATTGTGAAGATATTTTAGAATAAAAGAAAGGGACTTACCTGCCAGTTCAAGCTTCGCTTTGGCTTCTTTGTCTTTGGCAATAAATCTATATTCACCCTGGTCACGAGGCTTAATGTCACAAATCTGTAGCCTATGTATCTTTCCCTCACTCATCATCTGGTGTTTATCACCCTGGACAATGACCATGTTATTTCTTAGCCATTGGACTTCCACCTTATCTTTATTGAGCTCAGCTAAAAAGACAACATCAGCACCGGGGGCTTCTAGAATGTCTTGAGGAGGCCTGATGATCTCAACAGGAATTTCTGGAAAGAAAATGTGAAATAAATACATATATGTTTGTATTTGGATTAACAATTTTTAAAAATCGATAACTAATATTACAATTGTCCTTTCAATTAATACGTACCTTCCACAAAAAGTCTTGCCCGGGACTTCCTGTCTTCTACTCCACAAGCGTATTCACACTCATCATCCAGCCTGCAGTCTTTTATAATGAGTCTATGTGTACTTCCATCTTTTTCAAATTTGTATCTGAAGAAGAGATTGAATTAATCAGTTAGCTTGCAAAATGGACCACTAAATTGTCGAAAGTGAATACATGGCTACAGAAATAGAGAACGAGAAGCTTTTGCTTACTTTTTGCCTTCTTTGATTTCTCTTCCATTTCTGTACCATTTTACATTTGCTTTTTCTCTGGAGAGCTGGCAGGAGAAGACAGCATCATCGAACTCAGTGACTGTCTGGTCTTCCAAGTGTTCCACAAATTCTGTAGGTGCTTCAATGATAAGAAGCTCGGCCGCAGATTTATCTTGTCCAGCAGTGACAACATATTCACCTTCATCTGGGAAGCCGCAGTCTTTAATGATTAGAGAGTGCTTGTACTTATCAATTCTGTATGATACACGGTTGTCAAGAGGCACTTCTTCTCCGTTTTTGGTCCACTTTAGTGTAACATTGAGACGATTCACCTTGCACCAGAATGTGACAGATTTCTTCTCCATTGTTTCAATATCTTTAAGAGGTTCGATGATCCTAAGGTCTTCCTCTGTTGTAAAGGAGAAGAATAATATTGATTTTAATTATTTTCATAATAGAAATTGATGAAAAAAAAGTCTCTAATGCCATATAAATTATTTACCTTCTACTATTAGATTGGCTGCACTTTTAACATTTTCACCTCTATGATTGGTCAGAGACACATTGTAGTTGGCTTGGTCGTCTAATTGCGCATTTCTAATCCTGAGGGTGTAGACCAGGTCTTTTTGGAGAATGATGTATTTCGAACTGTCAAATATGGCTTCTTCATTTCTGAACCATTTGGCTTTGGCACCTTCGGTATTGACCTCACAGTTGAAGACAACTTCTTGTTGTTCCTTCACACGGGTGTCCTTAAGAGGGACTACGATTCTGAGTTTTTCTGAAAGCAACCAAAAAGATTTCATAGTAAGAAGAAAGACCAAAATAGTAAATACAAACACAAATAAACCCAAAAAGCAAGAACATACTCACCAATTACTGTCAAGTGAGCTGCTGCTCTGGCGGCCCCAACCATGACCACATAAGTGCCCATATCTTGTAAGGTGGCATCTTTCACAACTAGGATCCTCTTTTTACCATCAGCAATAACGTCATATTTATCTCCAGATTCAAGTATTTGATCATCCCTTTTCCACTGGACTGGAAAGCTTTCTTTCGATATAGTGCAGACAAATTCAGCCTTTTCTCCTTCAAGTATTTCAAGGTTTTGAGGCTTTGAGATAAATTCAGCAGCAAGTTCTGGAAAGAAAAAGTTGCAAGATATTGGAAACTTATGCATTTATACTTTAAATATAACAAGTATGAATTATTAAAAATAAAATATCAGTCATTGTAATTTTCATACCATGTACTTTGACTTTGCCATCAGTTCGAGAACTTGGCAGTCGACAGTTATAGTTGCCGGCATCCTCGAGGTGAGCATTCTGAATGATCAGGATTCTCTTCCGTCCATCAGTAAGTATTTCATATCTTCCTGTTTCAATGATCTCTTCATCCCCTTTGTACCAGATCACATCTGCTCCAGGCTTGGAGACTTCACAAACCAGTTTTATAGTGTCTGTTTCGCTAACTTCAATGTTGGCAAGATTTTTGGTAAAGACAGCTTCTTCTTCTGCAAGAAAATTGAAAAAAACATTGAATTAAACTGGAAATTTTTATTTTTTCCATAGACTTCTGCAAAAAATGATTTTGCTTTTACCCAGGACTGTCAGCATGCCAGAAGTTCTCGCTGTCCTCACTTCACAGGAATATTCGGCTTCGTCATTCAGTAGACACTTGTTGATGACAAGAATACGCACTGCTCCCTTGGATATGATGTCATATTTTTTGCCCTTTTTAATTTCAGCACCATCTTTAAACCACTGAACCTATATTTAAGATAAATACATTTCTTTATACATCTTCTTGTTATTCCTTCACACGATTGTCCCTAAGAGGAACTGTGATCCTGAGTTTTTCTGAAAGCAACCAAGACTTCTTAGTATGAAGAAGAATCAAGTTGGTAGATGCAAATATAAGTAAACCCTAAAAGCAAGAATTATCTTGCCAATTACTGTTAAGTGAGCTGCTGTGAAACTATTATCAGTTATTAAAAACAATGTGCTCATATACATATACAGAGACATAGGGGGTCTTAGACATTATATAGACCAACCCCTTTGATGTGTGAGCTGAAATTCAAACTTGAAGGAACTTGCCAATGGTAGTTAATGGCGACAAAAAGTACTTAGTTGAGACAAATATATAATCACTAATATTTGACTGTTTCTGATCTACAAAAATAGCAAGTCCATATGATTCTAACTAATAATATCTAAATCTCCTGATTGTGAGTCCAGTGTTTTTCAAGTAATTGTAAATTAATAACACTAAAAAGAGAACAAGTCAAGTATATATTTTATGCTAAAATAATCTTTAAAAGTAAAGTGGTGATCAGAGAAAGGTTTGACTAATTTCTTTTTTTTTTTTTTTCCCATTTTGGCTAGACCAAAAGTAAACATAAAGTCCTTTGACAATACAAGATAACAGGTATACAATCACGAACCTTAGCATTTTCTCGGGAAAGTTCACACTCAAACCGAGCCATTTCTTTTTCTTTAACTTGAAGATCTGTGAGTGGTCTTAAGAATTCCACATGAGGAGCTGTTAAGAGAATGTCATTAGAATTGAAAATGAGATTTCTGGAAATTTACTCTGACATTACTATGGTATACATTAAGAAAAAGTGAGTCTTTTGCAGGACCTTTCAATCTTAATGTGCTACAATTGACTTTGAAAACCACTTAGAGATACCATTCAGGTATGATGCTTTGCTTTTTATATATGTCTATATTTTACATAAAATTGTGTGGCATACTCTACGTCCAGCTTTTATACACACACACACACACACACACACACACACACACACACACACACACATTGTTTATACACTAGAGAGCTATCTCAGTTCTTTTGAATAATAGCTGGAAGAAACATCTTCACTGATACTGCACCACAGTTGAAAGTTATTGTCAAAGGAAACACCAGTAGCAAAGAAACATTCTCTTATTTAAGGCAGCCAGCATAGTCTTTGAGAAACCAGCAGAACTCAATGATAACACAGCTTGAAGCACTGTGACCAGCCTCGTGTGTGGCTAAGAGGCATGAGTGAGTAATTGAAATCACATACATTCAGCTTTTTTTTTTTAAATCAGCTTCAAAGATGTCGCATGTAAGTCAGGCATAAAATCTATTAGTGCAACGAAGCAATGTGTCTTGCGTGGGACGGTGATTTGGGTTTTTACATTTTATTTTATTTATCTCCAGAATTAATTCTGCCAATATATAGGATTGCAGAGCTGCCCCTCGCCCTTCCTTCTTTCAGAGCACCTTGTGAGTCCTTCCCAAGACGACCTTTCTTGATCAACGAGATTCTGGGACAAATGCTGGCTAATAAGCTTGAAGATATTCTCATTGCAGTTGAGCCTTCTTGGAGTGCAGGTGGATGACAAGGGGAAGAAGGAGACCCAAGAAGCTACTCTGACGTAAGCTAAAGCAGGGCAACCACACAGCGAAAAGAATAATGCAGTGCAAGATGCATGAAGCACAGAACCACTAGGCTGTAGCTATTGGCTAATGGGAAGCAACTAAACCAAACAAACAAATATTGCACAAAAATATGCATTGAAAAATGTCATCACCGGACAGAGGACGGAATGAAACAAATTAGCAAGCAGTGGCATTTTGAAACAAGATATTTTTCACCAGAGGAAGAAGTAATGCTAAAAACCATTAGAGCTCTCTTCATTCAAAGAATCCAGGACTCAAAGAATCCAGGCCTCACTCCATCTTCTTACCCATTCTTATTCTCAGGGGTTGAATTATGTGAATGGGCTTTGTCATATAACCGCTGACCTCTAGTATGCTTCTATTCAGACTGAAATTTCATGCTCATTTCTCATTGTTCCCCATGCCTGAAAATTCATTTTCCTTCCACATGGAAATCACTTTCACTTTCTTTTTAAAATCGGGGTTCCTACTTATCTTTTTTATTCTCTTTGCCCTCATCCATAGGAGAATATTCATACCCATGTAGACAAAGAGAACACTGAGCTTACTACTCAGTGAGAGAGAAGCATGGTGAAAAGTGATCCATCTGTCTTTTATCAGACCAGATATAGCACAAAGACTTCTTTTTCTTTTTTTTAAAACACATAAAGAATCAGGTTAAGTCAGTGTCAATACTAGAGGTTGCCAAGAAATGCAGTTAGGCCAAGAAGGGCATGCAAAAAGTGTTTTGTTTTGTTTTGTTTTGTTTTGTTATCCAAGAGTTGCAAGTACAAAGTCCTGTGTAAGAATACTTACGCACGACATTCAGGTTACAGGACGTCTTAAAATCCTTAGCATCACAAGTGTATTTTTTAATATCCTCTGGGGTACAGTCGTGTATAATAAGTTTTCTGACCCTGCCATCAGCAACAATTTCATACTTCTTGCTTTTGAGGATCTGTGTCCCATTTTTGAACCATTTCACCTTAGCATTTTCTCTAGAGACTTCACACTCCAGTACTGCAGTGGCTCCCTCTTCGACCGTCTGGTCCTCAAGGGGTTTAGTGAATTCAACGGGGGGTTCTGAAAGAATCATATTCATTAGCTAAGGTACTTCTTCTTTCCTTCTCCAAGAGTTTCAGCACCTCAACTTTCCTCTGGCATTTCCAGGGCTTTTTTCTATTCTAACATTCATTTGTAAGTTTTAATTCCACTCAGATGTTTTCCTCTAATAATGATGTTTTATCATTATTTGTACAGAGGAAAATTGTTTTTAAAAACTATGAAACACCAAGGAAATAATAGCTAACTCTTGGTGAATAAAGTGATGAATACCTAGTTTGATAATAATTCTTTCTCAAGCTGTTTTTTGAACAAGAGGATATACAATAAAAATAATAGGGACAGAAGGAGGAAGTAAAACCTATGCCAGTCAATTTTGACTCTATAGTTTTTCAGATAATCTGTGAAGTATTTTGTTAGGCCAAAAAGTAAAATTAGACTTCGGGATATTTGGATATTTAGTTGGTTTTAATGATCATCACATTCATCATGGAAGGATAATTGAGAGTTGGCATTATTTACAAGTCTCTGCATTATACATGTATTTAAAAGTAAGCCTTAGAATTACCTTTCACAAAGAGGTTGGCTTGAGTTTTGAAATCTTTTGCTGTTAGTTGGACTTCCCCAGCATCTTCTAACTTTACATCTCTCAGGGTAAGGGTATGAACTCTTCCTTCTGAACGTGTGACCACCTAGTTTTGTAAAAAAGTACAGTTTAAGAATATATGAAACAGCAATCCAGTGTATAGGCATTTAATTCATTTAAGCTAACAGCTTGAAATAGGGCTTTCCAAGTTGCTTTATAATCATGCATATGACACATATATATTTAAAAAGTTTTAAGCAATAGAGGGTTTTTAAAAGAAAATTTTAGGTTTTCATAGTTACCTTTACATAATCACTAAGTGGCTTTTTATGTTGAAATTGCCTAGCCAAATTTCTGTTTATGCTTGTGGTCTTTTTTGCATATATATATTTTCTACATATATGCCTGCATTCTACTGCTTTATTTATATGTATAAAGAAAGAACTTAGAAAAGCAAAATCATGAAAGGAAAAAAAAATTGGATATGGTAAGCTGAAAGTAAACCTTATGTTTTTAAATACAAGGTGTTTGCCATCTAACAATGAGTTAGAGCTCTTTCTCCCATTTATTTTAGTAATTATATTATTTTGCAAACCAAATAAACCTAGATTAAAATAATTTGTACAACTTCTTAATTTTGTTCAAAACTGCAAATGAAGATGTTGACTCTTTTTCCCTTTTCACATGTTTGAGCATCAGGAATGGGAAAATCAGGTATCAGTAGTACTAACGATAAAGTCACTCTGACAGTAAAGATAAGCCAATTGGGGGTTCTTCTGGTTTTATGATCTAAAATTCTTAAGAAGCTGTGCCCTGTCATCCAGATTGATTTTTTAATTTAAGAGCTCACCTAGAGTTAAGAATAATGTAAAAGCTTTTACTGCTGGAACTATTTATTATGGTGGTGTGAAGGAAAGAATCATAAATAGGGTTTTATCTAAAAGTGTTTTCCTTAATTGAGAGCTGAGCATGGTTATTCATATAATTACCTTAATAATTGAGATCGACCAAGGCAAAAGAACAGATAGGAAGGGTAATTAAGATATGCCCTAGGAACAGAGCTACTAATTCAAGGACATGGTGCTTGAATGGGAAAAATTTTGTTTTTAATGATATTTTGATATAAATTTTACAGTGCAACTTTTGACTATTTAAAAAAGTGTCTCAGTTTCCTATCCACCACAAATGTATCTTATCTATTAACATGTTGCTTTATCATCTTTATTCCTCTGAGGCTGCTACAGAACATTCTCTGTTACGGAGGACATCGCTCAGAACACAGTGGTTCTCAATAAATAGCTTGTATACAATCTACCTCAACTATGTTAAAAGAGAATAAAAGGAAAACCTAACAGTTACCTTATGAAAATAAACCAAGGAAATGAATGCTGAAGATTTGGTGGTGGATTATGCAAGGATGTTAGAGATTATCTTTTTAAAATATTAATTTTTAATGGAAGCATATTGCTATAATACAGTAGGCTTTATGACTATGACCAAACTATTCAAGTTTAAATCCAAATTATCAAGGGCCATTTAGGACTTAGCAGTCCTTTCTTAAACTGATAGCCAAAAAAAAAAAAAAAAAGAGAGAGAGAGAGAGAAAGAAAGAAAGAGAGAGAGAGAGAGAGAAAGAAAGAAAAACAAAAAAGGCAAACAACTAATTTCTAAATTGTTTTCTTCACATCTCCTATTCTTACAACTTGTTTTTGTTTGGTTGGTTGTAATTTTGGAGGCTAAAAATTTGCAAAAAGTGAAGATTAAAGGCCTGAATTAAATTGACAAGAACAAGTTTCTTCTGATAGACTTAATTTAAATAAAGCCTGTAAAATGTAATGACATGATTTTGTTACTTCACAGTTTATATTTAAGTTCTTTTTGAAAAGAGACATTTAAGTAATGTAGGAACAAGTTCATAAAAGGCTGAAGTATTTTGGGTGGCTAGAGTAAAGGATTAAAATTCCCATGCCAAGAGAGACACAAAGGGGTCCTATAGAATTATAGTAACCTGATCCTTTCTAACACCAGAAAAAATTTTTAGCAACAGTAAGATATTTTTTTGAGTAAGAGAAATATGAATAAGATTTTTTAAGGAGTCTACATTTTAAATTAAAATACTACAGTTTTTACATTAGAACTAAGATTGATCTTTTAATAAAAAGCTTTTAATTTGACCAAAAGATACTTAGTAGCTAAAGAATAATATCATTTGTCCCTAAGCAGTATTTCTATATGCAAATAATTAATTTAGAGAACTAGAAAGAATTGTGAAGAGTCACCCAATTCTCTGCCTTTATTTATTTTATTATTCTTTTTAGAGATGGGGTCTCACTCTGTCACCCTGGCTGGAGTACAGTAGCATGATCACAGCTCACAGCAGGCCAGAACTGGGCTCAAGCAGTCCTCCCACCCCAGCCTCCCAAGTAGCTGGGACTACAGGTGTGAGCCACTGTGCCCAGCCGATTCTCTGCTTTTAGACATGAAGTTAATTAAACCACACTTAAAAAGGAAAAAAAAATTAAAATAAAGGTAGAGATGCCCCCATCACCCAGTTTAATACTTAGAAGACCTCATTGTAAGGAAGGTTTTCTGATAGGCAACTTAATTTTCAAGCTATAATTTGAATGTCTTGCTGATTTTTCTAGCTGGTAAAAAAGAAGACCAAAAAATTCTTCTTATGCTTTGTACAACAGGCAGACCTTATCTATCAGATGACTACTATTGAAATACCCTGTAATCACTTTGATAGAATACTAGTTTTTTTGGTTGGTTTTAAGGCAGTTGTTAAAAGGCATAGCTTTCTAATACTTTAATCAACTTTATGGCTGTTTGTTAAACTGAATCCCTTTTTAATTATATTCCTTTATGTATTCAAATTTGATTTGTATTGAGGTCTTGATACCACACTCGATATTATTTCTGAAATATATATTTCAGAAATATTCAGGGGGAAATGACATAGAATGAACATACTGTCCTGTGACTTATTTCCAACCCATGCTGGACATATTTTATATATTTTATTTCAAGAATCCAAATCAAGATAATTTAAACACATAATATTGTTTTTGGGGAACAAAATACATAGGTCAATTTAGGCAAATTGTATTTTGGTCTATCTGAATAATCTTTAGATTTGACTTATGGGTAAAATCTTGGGCATAGAGAATGTTAGTAAAACCTGACACTGAGACCTGGCTATTTACAAAAATTTCTTAAAATATATTCATTCATACATGTGGATAACTACAGGGCCCTTCTTTCTTTTCAGTACCATCAGTTGCACTTTAAATAGTCTACTTGCATTCCAGAATTTACACAGCTCAAAGCACTTGAATGTTAAAAATAGCTTTGGAAAATGCTTGAAGAGCAAATCTGCCCAGAAGTTATCTCAACTACTTGATCAACTGCCTGAAATGGAATTTAATCTTCTCCTCTTAATCCCCTTATATGCAGAACACTAGATAGCAAGAAGAGAATTAGTCTTAAAACTTAATGTGCAGGTCACATTGCACATTGAAACTTGTTGCAGAACATCCAATCAGAAAAACTTTTTGATCCTTCCTATCTTCTGGTTAATTAAACAATCAGTGATAGTTTATTCTAGCTAAAGAATGTTTGCCTTTTCTTTAAAAAGCTAGAACTTGATCATATTTTAGTTATTTCTATTTCAATAAAAATATCAGGTTAAACTCAACAGAAATCTGAAAAATTTGCTTTACAATTTCAGCAAAAATCAGGTTAGAGGAGGGAGGAAAAAGGCAAAGGTGGAGGAAGGGAGGTTAGAAAGAGCAAAGAATAAGGAACATACAAGAGAAAGTGGAAAAACCCGAGAGGAAAAGGACCAGTACAACATAGCAACAATGTGCCTGCTTCTTACCGTGTCGCTGGGCTCTAGTTTCTTCCCTTTGAGGTACCATTCCACCGGGATATCCTCGTAAGAGAGCTCGCAGTCGAAGGTGGCCGTTTCCCCTGCAGTCACGGTCACATCCTTCAGAGGCCTCAGAAGACCGATGACTCGTGCTTTGCGAGAGGAAAGAAACAGCTTCGCGTTACTCATTTTGTAATTCCAAAAGAATAAATGAAGACTTAGTTATGAATCTCCATGGTCGCTTTCTTCAAGAAGGAAAGAGCCACAAGAGTGGCCGCTACTGTAACGCCCATGCGAGTGTGGCTTCGTGGTGCCGAGATGGGGAGAGTGGGTATTTGTCAGGGGCCCTTTGATTTGGATGTACAAGGTCAGCAAGAAGCTGCGCTGCATCTGTCGCTCTGCCAGGCATCAAGTTCCCCTTGCTACATAAGGTATGTGACTTCTAAAATAACTAAGACTCTGATTGGGGAAGGACAAGGGGCCCTCCATCTCAGAGTCTGCCCGTGTCCATCAAACAATTTGCACCTTCCAAAAATGTTAGCCTAATGCTCCCCGCCTCTCTTCTTGAGTTTGAAATGCCCGCACAGCAAAGTTTTTCTTTATGGTGCTACAGTTGTACAGCCACTTTACTGGTTCTCAGTTAGATTCTTATTATACATGTATCATCTACTGTCAATGAAAAAATTACAGACTAGGAAAATCTGACTTGCTAAGTTTTCTTTTGTTCAAATGGCAGGGTCAATGAAATTTCCAGTACTTTAGAATTTGAACCACTTCTGTATTAGCATGTCAAAGAAGTAAATACAAGAAAGCCAGTTTTTGTACTTTAAACATATTTTCTAATTAATTAATTCAAGTTAATTTTGCTCATATTCATTTTTCTGCAAAAGTGTTTAATTTTCAGCAAAGACATGCCATACTTACGCTTAACTCGGAGGTGGGCACTAGATTTAACATTGGCAGCTTGAAACTCTACCCCACCGGTCTGGTCCAAGCGGCAGTTGTGCAAAATAAGGAAGTGCATTTTGCCTTCTTCCTTAATCTCACAATCCTGTACCAAAAAAGAGCAAAAGTTTCATAGGAGATAATCTTTTTTGAAATCTTTTTCCCTAAGGATAGAATCTCATAATTAAAGGAATGTTACAAATAAATGATGAGGGAACTTCATATAATTTTGAGCTCTTTTCTTTTGTGAAATAAAGCTTACAGGTACTATCAGGAAAGCAACATTTATTTTAGCTGTATAATTCTGAACAAACTAGCAGCAACACAGAATATCTACAACCTTGTACCCACTCTGGATCCAAATAATGCAGATGTGCCTGTTTGAACCCATTCGTAGACCCTAATACCTCTCTTTGGCTTACAGTCTGACAGAAAACCTGCTATCATGTTTTAAATGTCCTGCATGCACTCTGACTTTCACCTGCCCTTTTCTATAATATTTCACACAGCTCCTTTAGGTGTTGACAAGTTCAGAAATAGCCTTACAGGTGTTTGGAGGAGGGCCTCTCCCTTGAGTTTCCAGTTGGCATGGATATCATCTTCAGAGATTTCGGTTTCAAAGCGGGCTGTCTCAGTCTCCATCACCTCCACGCTGTACAGGGGTCGCACCAGTTTAATTTCCCGATCTAGAAAAGTGAGGGGTCCACATGTGCCATTAGCCTCTAGCAGAAATAATTCCAGTGGCTTCAAGAGTGAAACTCATGGACATTTCCTTACCCTCAATGTCAAGCTTTCCTGAGGTTTTATCTGTCCCACAGTCACAGGTGTACTGTCCGATATCTGATTTCAAAGCTTTCTTTAGGATTAGCATGCGCTTCTTGCCATCTGCCTTAATAACAGCATTTTTGGATGGCTTTATTTCCTGCCCATCCTTAAACCATTTCACTGGTGCATCTGCTTTGCTAATTTCACACTGTAGAATCACTTCGTCTTTCTCTACAGCAGTGTAATCTTGAAGCTTTCCTGTAAAATATGGATCTCCCTCTGCAAGTAAAGTATAAGTAAAAACATTTTATTAACCACCTAGGGAAATGACCATGTCTTGGAAAGTTTAAGAGGCAAGTCACAGAGTTCTAGGTATACTTTAAAATTGTACCAAATGTTCAATCATTTAACATGTTTATGTTCAAAAGTTCTCTAAATATTAGAAAGGGAATCCATGCATGGGATTTGTCAAGATCAAATCCATCTATATTGTGTTTTAAAATATTGCATTAACAGTAGTTTAAAAGACGCTATGAAATTTAGCTTCAAATATAATTATCTGTTCCTCCATTATTTGACTGAATTTCCAATTTTTTAGCAACTCTATTATGTCTAGTTTACTTTTAAGCTTTCGGATTCAGACTATTAGTTTTTCTAAATCAGTTTGTCTTTAATAGTGTCTATATATGTTAGATTTCTTACTTAATCTTCTTGATATTGTGACCAAGAAAACAATAAGGGTTATTAATGTAACTTCTGTATTATATTCTCTAATTAGAAACTTGAAAAATATTTCTCTGAAACACTTTGATAAAGTGAAGAGAGAGAAAGTATTTATATATTCCTATTTTAAAGAAGACAGGGCTCAATAATTGATCAAGAGTTTTAATTTTGATTTTAACTGGCTATTTCATGGGCCTATGCTAGTATCTTCATTACTTCAATGTCCTCATATTTTTAGGTAAAAGTGTCTTAGAAATAAGCCTGATAACATATGTGATAGTTGCTTAAGGACTGAGGCCGCTTTCATGCAAAATACACTTAGAAGACTATTTTATATAATAGATTCTCCACAAATTTCTGCTGAATTTAATACAATAAAATTAAATTTTCAAAAGCACCTACCAAGCACAGTGAGTTTAGCTTCTGAACTTAGCCCCATAGCTTCTACTTTAATTTGGGAGGTGTCATCAATAGACAGGTCTCTGAAGGTGATTGAATGGATTTTCCCTTCATCATCCATTGAGACCAACTTGCTGGTGTGTAGGCGCTTGTCATTCTTGAACCATTTAACTCGGATGTTATCATGGGACAACTCCACAGTAAACACAGCACTTTCCTTCTCTTTGGCGGTGACATCCTTGAGAGGGGTGAGGAATTTAAGTCGGATGCCTATTAAGAAAAAAAAAGACCTCATTAATTCAGCACTTTAATGCTCTGTAAAAATAAAAGCAAAAAAATAATCATTTTAGGGGTGGCCTATTTGATAAAAATATTTACCTTCAATGATCAGTTTGCCACTTGTGTGCTTATCCTCTGCTTCAAATATGTATTTTGCTTCATCTTCAAAAGCAGCTGACTTGATCACCATTGAATGCTTGGTGCCATCCTTTATAAGCTCAATCTTGTCATCGCCTGTGATTTCCTGGGTTCCTTTTAGCCAACGGAATGTTTTGGGCTCCCTGGATACTTCACACTCAAACTTAGCCTCATCCTTCTCGAAGACTTTCACGTCACTGAGAGGTGTGATGAAGATAAGAGGCAGTTCTGAAAGAAAAGGCCAGTGGAAAATGTCAGAATAGGCTTCTATTCATGACCTCTGATGGATGCAAGGAGTTATCAGGAGGTCTTGCAAAGGAAATACAAAATGGTGGCTGACAAGTGGCGCATACCTTTCACTTTCAGATTGGCTGCAGATTTAGCATTAGCAGCCTGGAAGGAAACCTCTCCTGTCATATCCAGCTGACAGTTATAAAGGATCAGAACATGCTTCTTCCCATCCTCAATGATTTCACAGTCCTGTTTGGAGTGAGGGTGAGGAGGAAAGAAAGAACATCATTTACATAAATAGTTATTCCTACAAGTCATCAAATGATTTCATACCTTTCTTCACCCAGAACAACCAAGCAGCCCCCTTCTGTATGAGCAGCTAATCATGACTTACAGGAGAAGCAGTGAGAGGCTGTCCTTTTAACTTCCACTGGCCGTGGACATCCGGTTCAGAAAGCTCAATTTCAAAGCGGGCTGTTTCTCCAACAAACAGTTCGACTCCATACAGAGGCTTTTCCACTTTTATTAGTCGAGCTGAAATTGTACAGAGTTTTGTGAGTACGACTGAACAAATAAACTGCAGTCTCAGAGAGGGCAAATTTTACGTTTTTGAGTAACTCACCCTCAACATTAAGGTTGGCTTTTGTCTGGTCTGTGCCGCAGTCACACATATACTCCCCTTTATCTTTAAGTTCTGCCTTTTTGATTTTTAAGATGCGGCGCAGGCCATCTGTCTTGATAGAATATTTGGGGGAAGGGACGATCTCTTCACCGTCTTTGAACCATTTCACAGGCACATCTTTGCTCACTTCACACTTCAAGATAATCTCATCCTTCTCTACTCCAGTTTTGTCATGTAATTTCACAGTGAAGTAGGGATCGGCTTCTGCAAAAGACATTCCGCATATATCAGAAGAATGTGAAAACTAAAGTCTATGAAAGAGTAACAGGTGGCAGAATATTTCATTACTACACACTGCCACCATCCAGAAACTGGTTATCTAGCTATCGCGGGTCACATTTACCTAAGACCTTCAGGTGTGCTGTGGAGCTCAGGTTCTTGACTTGGGCTTTTATCTGAGAGATATCGTCCAGTGTCACTTCTCTCATTTCCAATTTGTGCGTCTTGCCCTCGGAAGACATGAGGACTGTTCTGGTTGTGTGGAGTTTGGCATCATTTTTGAACCAGACAACATGCATTTTCTCATGAGAAAGCTCACAAACGAAAGTTGCTGTTTCACCTTCTTTCACTGTTTGATCTTCAAGAGGTGATATGAATTGCAGTCTTACTCCTGCAATGCAAACATGGATAATATGCTCAGAAACAAAATTTACTTGGGAAAGATTCTATGCTAATCTGCCTGAATAAAAGGGACCCATATCACATGGCATTTATTTATCTATTCACCTTTTCAAATAGAGCTCCATTAGAAAAGGGGGGTTGTTTTGGGGGATCTGTGAAAGTAAATTAGGGGTGCTGATTGTTACAGTTTTTAGAACTTGATGTTCTCTCTTTAAAGTCAAATATTTGTATGCCTACCTATGGCATATCACAGATCTCATCACCTCTCTTACCTGTGACAAATAGCCGTGCTGAGGTCTTCTTGCCATCCACCTCAGCTGTATAGACACCTTCATCATCAAATTGAGAATCATTGATAACAAGAATGTGTTTCTTTCCATCGGCGATGATATCAAATTTGTCAGATGACTTGATTATATCAGGTCCTTTAGACCATATAACATTCGCCTCTCGGGTGAGGACACATTCGAATCGAGCCTGTCGCCTTTCTGGAACAGTGACATCCTTCAGGGGCACAGCAAAGTCGAGTTCGATTTCTGAAAATCAAACATTAAGAGTGAGGTTTTGCAGAATGCAGAGGGGTGTGAAATGAGGTTGAGGCCACTTCAGGAGTTCCAAAAGCCCCATACCTTTCACTGTCAAAATGGCAGTTGTAATTGCATTAAGGGCCTGGTAGAGGACTTCACCAGCTTGGTCCAGTTTGACTTTGTGCAAAGTTAAGAAGCGTTTTCCACCTTCTGCTTTGATTTCACAAGTCTGAAAAACAATAGTTTTAGTTAGCATTTGAAAGAGATAAAATCCCCTGGAGAAGAAATGTTTCAGATACAGATTTCTATGGAGTTTAAAAAATTACTACTAATAAAAGTAAGCAGAACATCTGTTATAAAATTGTACAAACATTGCCCAAGTTGTCCACAGATATTACATCAAATATAGGATACAGTTATTTTATATGACTAACAACTTAAAATGGGAAATTACTCACAGGTGAGGGCCTTAGAAGTTCTCCCTTCAGTTTCCATTGTCCAGGAATGTCTGCCTCTGAGATTTCTGCATCAAAGCTTGCACTCTCTTTCTCATAGATGGTAACATCCTCTATTGGTTTAAGCAGTTCAACTTCACGATCTGTATTCATCAGGGATGAAATAATATAATGCTTTAAACAATCTAACAATGCTTTGTTTTTGTGTTTTTTGACGTGTTATTTTGCCTTATGCATACACAAAACTTGTCTTTCAGAATAAAAGGTAAGATTTTTATACCTCCAAGTGTCAGCTTTGCAGGGTATCTTTTCCCTTCAATTTCCACTGCATATTCACCAATATCTTCTGGCATAGCATTCTTAATTTTGAGGAATAGATGGTTTCCATCTCTCAGTATTTCAGTCTTATCAGTTGGTTCCAAGGGGAGTTCATCATATCCTTTGAACCACCTAATGTTTGGAGTATCTTTAGCTATATCACAGGCAAAAATAGCTGTCCCCTTGGGTTTCACATGCTGGTCTCGTATAGGTTTCACCAGCCAATCCCTGATGACTTCTGTATGAAAATGAGATCAGAAAAGGGGTTATGTTCTGAACAAGTAAGTGAAATAACTTCCTTAGTAAATTTCACAAACAGAAAAAATTTTGCAAAACTGAACATAATTAACCTGCTATTATATATTGATATTTTCCCTCTCATATAAGGCACAAGACTTCTGCTATTCTAATACTTTGGAAAACAAAGCCCTTTTATCCATTTTTTTAATGCCATAATAAGCAGAACAAAATGTCCCAGCAAGGTACTAACCTACTACTTTTACGCAAGATGAGCATTCCAGGTTGTTGGCATTCTCCACAGTAACTGTGTACGTTCCAGCGTCCGTGTCGTCTGCATCGTTGATGGTCAGGGCCCGCAACAAGCCGATGACACCGGGCACGATTCGGCCAGGTTTCTCCACCACAATCTTGCCATCCTTCCTCCAGACCACATCGCGCTCTTTGTTCAACTCGCAGCTCAAGTACAATGGCTGTCCTTTGACCACTGTGACTTCCTCTTCCAGTGTTTTTACAAAACGCACAGGAAGCTCTGTGGAGAATTTCAGTGTATATTTCAATACATACAACATTTCCAGTGAAATAAAACTTGGAAAGCAGAGATTTTGCCTAAAACTATGGCAAAAGTTACTACTAAGGTTTACTGTATTAAAGTCTAATAGAGATCATGTTCGGAAGACTGGAAGTTACCTTCTACAACAAGTTTAGCTGTGGAGGTCTTTTCTTTGTTTCCCAGACGTAAAACACAGGTGTATTCACCAGCATCCGAAAGCTGGACATCGATGATATGCAGTTTTCTGTCTTTACCATCTGCGATGAACCTGTGCTTTGGGCTCTCGCGGATATTGCTGCCATCTTTCATCCAGGTTGTAATTGCGGTAGAGGGAGAGACTAAACACTCAAAGATTGCAGAAGAGCCAACGAATTCTGATTCAGTCAGGACGATGTCTTGGATTTCCTTCACAAACTTCAGGGGCACAGCCTTTAGCTGGTAGGTGAACGGCGCCTCATCGGGAGGTTTCTCCCCACCACTTCCTGGCCTTAACTTTTTCCTTTCGGCTTCTATTGGTGAAGGAGTCTTTTTGGCTACACCTAATTCAAAGTAAAATGAAAAGTTGATGTGGCGTCTCCATAGGAGTCAGAAAGTGCAGACTTGGCTGCCTGCTGGATAAAACCAGCCATAAAGCAATTAAAAGACAAGAACAGAAAATTAAAGACCAGGCAATTGAAAGGTCAATTGAATTTATACTGCCTTTTTTCAGACAAGGCAGAAAATGAGATGGTATGAGGAATCCATGAATAATAAATGCTCATCACTTTCTCAAGTTTTAATCCTATGTATAATATATCCAGAGTAATGTCTAATTATTTTATCTGCCATGTTTAAATATCATGCATATGAAAAATGAAGCTAAGAACTTATAGGATTCATACTAAAATATAGTTGGTTATACATATAATACCTACTTGCATAATATTAGAAATATATTATTTGAAATATCAGAAAACATGCTAGTTTTAGCAGATTCAATTAGAAATAATAAAGGTTGTTATAAATTTTGAAATCTTTTTCCCTTTAACATAAAGTTTGAAAATTCACAGAATGAAAGGTTACAATACAGGTACAAAGGAATTGAATCTCACCTTTGATGGGACCTTTTGGCTTGGCAGCCTCATCCTTAGGTTTGGCTTCTGAAATAAAAATAAAACTCAGCATTTATACCATTTTCAGACTTATTTCATGTTTAGTAGTAAATTATACAGGGTGACCCATGCTCTTTTTTTAAAAAAAATATGTATTAATGCATAGAGAAGTTGGTTTCATTTATATGACTTTTATGGAGAATACTTTAATATTTCCAAGAAGGCATAGTCTGAGATTGATGAGACCAAGCTAAATTGACAATATATTTAGGATTAAAAAATTCCTTCAGCAAGTGACTTTATTTTCTTCCCATTTTTGGAACGTTCGCTGTTGCCTTGTGAGGAAGAGTTTTGTTCTTGCCTCGCTGTGTAAAATATTTTACGTGTTTATATATATGTTTGTTATATGAACCAAAGAGATAAGTTTTTGTCAAAAAGGAATCAGTGTAGAAAAAAGGGAAATGTCCCAGGAGTTACCAAAAGCCTTTCTTTTTGTGTTTGAGTTGAGCAGACAAACAAATCCAGGGAAGACTAGGGGAAAAAGGGTCTATGCGCCATACATATAGGGGTTCCTTTGAAGATTTCCCTTAGACAGTGAACTAAGGCAGAAGCAAGGGAGTTTCTACATTTAGAGTTTGATTCAATTATTAATGTAGGGACAGTATAAACTATAGAACTAGTTCTGCAGTTTATACACCTAGGATGTAAGAACAGCTTTATTTTTACACATACTTAATTAGCCCAATGGCAGTTTATCACTGTTTTCTGACTAATGAAGAAAATACCACATTGAAATTATAAAAGTTTAAAAGAATAATGTCCAAATCACAAACATCAGTGACAAAGTATAAATATTAAAAATTAAGCTACCTTAAAAAGAACATAGTATATTTTTCATGTCATTAAACACAGTAAAAACTCAAATATTTTGAGATAATTTTAAATAAAAATTTTCTAAATAATTAAAAAAATATTTTTATAAACAATTATTATATAATATATAGTAGGCAATAAACATGTAAATATAAATATCAACTACATCTCTGATATATAATTAATAATCTAAATCAATAATATAAAGTTTTCTGAAATGATTTTAAATACAAATTTAAAAAGATTAGGCAACTTGCTGGAGGTAAATAGGAGGTGTATTTATCAATGATTTATAATTATATATCTAATCAGTTTTGGTTTTTAAATTATCACTTACATGATGAACTATTAAGTAGTTCATATACAACGAATAAGTACCTTAAGTATGGACTTCAGATATCTGTACCATTGGTAGTATATTTAAGAAAATTATTATTTGATCTAAATCCTTATATACATTTAAAGGCTGTACAGTCTTTTTATTTTCTTTTCTGTTTTATTGTGGTAAAATATACCTAATATAAAATTTACCATTTTACATATTTTTAAGTATACAATTGGCTGCATTAAGTACATTCACAATGTCATGCAACCATCAACACTATCCATTTCCAGAAATTTTTCATTATCATAATATACAGTCTTTTTTAAAAATGCAAAATGATTTCTCTAGCAGGGGTCCTCAAACTACCGCCCACCAAGGACATTTATCTGGCACTCTGAGTGTTTTTGCCCCTGCTGCCTGTCCTGCTTAGCAGCCGACTGGTCCAGAGCCCACAGTGCGCATGTGTGGAATGTGTGCTTGCACTCTCCAACGGTCTGAGGGACAGTGAACTGGCTCCCTGTTTAAAAAGTTTGAGGACCCCTGGGTATGAAGGTATCTGAAGCTCCGGAGGATTCCTGTACATATGCTATTGGAAGGTGTCTGTCTCCTTAGTTTTCATCAGCCCTAAACATATTCATTACTTAACCCCCAAAACACGTGAAAGAAACGGTGCCCTGCGGGAATGTACATTCCAAACAAATCGCAATTATGCAGCCATCGGGCAACAGAGAAGGTGAGGAAAGTATATGAGATGAAGAAAAGATGGGAACTTACCATAAACACCCATCATTGAAATGATGCCTTTGTTACAACATAAATTAGGGCTTGAGCTTTAATCAAGTATAAATACTTCTATTAAGCCACCAAAATAAACTAGCAAATAGAAAACTACAGGATAAATACCTGCTTTCTTTCCAACCACCGGCACTGTCACTGGGGCAGCGATGGGAGTTGGTGCGGGCTCCATGGGAGGTGGTTTGATTGTTTTCACTTCTGCAGAGAGATGTCCATTGTATTAATGTCTCTATTTATCACTTCCTAAAAGCTTATTTGGTGGCCTATTTGCCTTTTCTGATATAACTTTGAAATCTTCAAATAACTAGTTTTCAGAGAATAATACATTAAGCATATAGAGACATTATAAATCATTTGATACATGCTGACTTTCACTTACTATTTCTTATTAACTACAAATTATTTGAATGAATCATGAAATAATATGCTGTTGACATTGAGGATAAGCTTGCTCACCTGGTTCAGGCTTTGGTTTAGCTTCAGGTCCAGGCAGAGGTATGGCTGGCTTAATTTCAGGCACTAAAAAATTTCACAGTAATGAGCAGGTTATCATACTATTTTTGAGGCTGTTCACAAAGTCACAACCAAAATTAAATAGACTTAACATATCTTGTAAGATATTAGAATTTATACTACATGTAGTTATCAAATCAAGTATTTGATCTAAGTTTATTTTTCATTTGAGACAAAATACTTGGAAAATTTAGTTAGGCAATTTTATGGGTTTTAATGTTGTTCTTCATCTTGTTGCCTGTAAATACATTTTTTCCTAGTAATTTATTTAACGACTAGGTGATTATTAGCCAATTGCACAAGAGCGTGAAATGGTAAAGAAAATTAAGCCATATGTGATGACCAGATTAAGGTCATGTGTTTAAATCTTGATGCCAGTGTAATGATATTTTAAATGATATATATTTGCATTTTTAGAAACAACTAAGAAAGTGCCAGTAGGTTTATACCTTTTGTTGGTTCAGGAACTTTCCTTTCTCTTGTCGTAACAGGAGGTACTTCAACCTCTTCAACGGCTTTTGGAGGTGGTTCTGGTACTTTAAGATAATAAGATTATTTTGTAATGTTAAGATTTGAATATTTAGAAATCAACTCATCTGAAATATCAGATTAAACGATTTATTTTTCAAAAGCTTTATTGATGTTTTTAAAAAAGACTTATAGTCTATCAATTAATTTCTATTTTCTCTCCTTCACTCTGCCTCGGTTTATTTTTCTTTCTTTTATTCCATCCCCTTGTCCCCTATCCCATTAGTTTTCCCTTTCTAAATCACTTCTATAATAGTTCCCAGTAATTACACCCTTTGAGCATAGGCTAATGATAAAAACCAACCCACTTTCAAAGCTCCCAGATTTTATGAAACCTTTGCCAACTCCCTCCCATGAAGTTACCCTGCAGCCAACTTGATTATTTCAGTCATTTCCACTGGAAAAACTTAAGTGGCAAAGTAATAATAAGAATGAAGTACAGAGAAGTACATGAATGGATTTGGGAATTACTATACAAATGTTTAAACAGAAAGCAGACAATGGAAAACATAGACTATATCACAGATGAAATACGAAGCTATGTTTATATTTTTAGCTTCATTTATGTTTACAAGATAAACCTTTTGTTAAATGTCCATTTTGTTAAAAAATAATTTCATAAGTTGTCACTGAGATTCCTACCTGCAGGTTTTTTAATTTTTTCTAATTTTTTAGGTTCTACTTTAGGTTCTTCTTCTTCAGGTCTCTTTCTTAGAACTTTAAAGACAAAAAGGTTTATATGTAAACAAAGACAAACTAATGAAGATGTTGAATAAGCTTGACAAATACAAATAATGTACAAAGCAATGAAAATGAAAAGCATGCGACCTAGTGCTCTGGAAAATTAGCATTTACACTAAAAATGCTTTTTTTGTAAAAAAATACTTTAAAAATAATATTCTAATTAAGTTATCTTAATTAAATCTATTCAGAGACAAGTCTGTGGCAGAAATAGCTCCAACACAAAATGAATACTTTGAATGGTAACAAATTCTAATAATAATTTAATGTTATAATTTAGTGAGTATGTAAATAAGTAGAAAGTTTACTTAAGCAGAGGTATCTAAAGAAATGTGGCCTAGAAATCAGTAATTCTATGTGAAGACAATGTTAGAACTTGATTCTTCATTTGAATATCTTGCTTCTAATTATTTAGTATTTTATTAGTAAGAAAGAAATGTTCAGTTTTTAAAAAACGTTATTTATTAGTTGCAGTGATCCTGTGTCACACTTTAAAACTGAATACTGAATTTAAGCTTAAATAGTTTTGTGTAAAGTATTTAATAGGTTTAGTGTATTTTACTACATAATTTGGTTATGAAAATGGCAGTTGTGGTCATTTTTGTTATTAGTTTAGAATGTTATCAATTTAGTTATGCCTATTATCATCGTAAATTTCAAAATACTCCGAATGCTCACAAAATTTCTGTCTTCTTTTTAAAAAGATTTGAAAATGATAGTCTTCTTAATTTGCAATCAAACTACAAACAAATTTTGATAAATAGGGAATCTAATTCAAAGAAAACCAAGAGACAGAAACATTTTGTAAGCTTTCAAGTCAATTTTTTCCTGTACTTAAAGCTGATAGATGGTTGAAAAATACTATACCGCTTTTCAGAACAACTTCTTCCTTCGGTTGAGGTTTAGGTTCAGGAAGTAATTTGCGAACTTTCTTTTCAACTGTAGGCACTTAAAAGAATATGATTTCAAATTTTGAAGTGAATGCATATAAAAACGGGATTTCAACAAGAAAAATGTCTCTCTTAAAACTAGTTAACTCTAGCGCATCAAGTAACAATTATAGTTGCATATAAATATCGCGGAATTTAAAAAAATACACTTTAAGTGATTTCCTCTGCAAACATCTATATAACTTTGTGATGAAATTCAATTACATTAACTGCAGGCAAATATATTCATCTTAAGTAAGTGTAGAAGATACTGTTCTGTACTGACTTTATGAATCTTTCATCAAATTACAGGGTTCTTGACAGCATCTTTGCCCCAACCTGCAATTGTAGATTGCCCAAATCTACATTCGTTTCTCCCTGACCATTAAATACATTAAAATGATATTGGCAAGTGTTAGTGCCATCATCAGTCTTCTCCACTGATGGAAGAAGAAAACCAAGGGATCCGGTTTGTGACCTTGTTAGGGAGGGGCCATATCTCATACTCTGAACAGAAGAGAAGCATCCTTTCTTAAGGTTTTCTTTTTGAAATAATACTAACTTAAAATTATAGAACTATAGAATTTCATAGCTAGTGTTAGAAGCTCATTTTTCATGAACAATAAAATGTTCTTAAATTTAAACTAAGTGACCCAAGGAATTCTAAATTAATTTCCTCTTGTGTCTACAGTGCATACCAAGTATGGTGGATGATTTTATTTTATAGAGCAGACTCTTTTGCTATTATAGCTCTCATGGATTTGAATGGGGGGAAAAAAGGAAACATCTGGTGATTATTGAACCACTTTACCGCTCTACTTATGTCAATTAAAATCTAATTTAAAACATTATTTATTTGTATCATGTAACTATTTGTTCATTTATATGAAATCTGAATTTGTTAGGCATTTCTATAAAATTTCCCATTTGATGCTTTAAACAAGATATTCACATTTCATTAAATAATTTTTTTATGTGATAAAGGTAACCTTACCTAACTCTTACTTCAAAAATTTAAAACAGATAAAAACCAAATATGTATTTTATTTTAAATAATCATTTTTTTCTAATGTCAAGTAATTTAAGTAAAAATTTTATAGTTAGACATTAATTTTTTATCCTTTATCCATGCTAAATTATACTGGTTTTCAATACTATTTTAGAGTCATCAATGTTCTTACTGTATAACTATTTTTATTGACTGAACTCAGAGAGAAGACCATGCATCTAATTGATGTAAGTGGAGATGGCATAATGTATATTTCCTTTACTTATATAATGGACATAGTGAAAATATATCTGCATTTGTTTTTCCATATTATTATTTTATTTTTAAGATCTTATTGATGTTTGAGACTCAGGTGCAGAACACACCATTATAGCTGTTATTTTTAAAGTCATTAAATGTCATTACATGCCATTTTAATGTTTACCAGTTAATCTCCATGATAACCTTATTTTATAATCTCTACTTTATGAATCAGGAAATGTGCACTCATATTGATGATTTTTTCAAAATTTCAGAATGATCAAGAATGATTTAATTTCTGGATGTGTTGATTACTTAAACAGAACATTGCTACCCAGTAAAATTACTAGAAAAATTAATAAATTTATTTTTGATAGATGTTTTCTAGACTTTTATGATTCATCATTTTTCTTTCTGGTCTAATTTTATATTGGGAAAATATTGTTTAAAGAAAAATAAATCTTGAAAAATGACTTGCATTGATAATGAAATTTTTCAAAATTCTGAGTTCTGTATACTTGAGAGAATGTCTTGGAGTCAGCAAGAAGAGAATGAAAGGAAAGTCACACGGAAATCTCTATGCATCATTTTAATAACACAGAAGGAGGATATGAATTCTTTTTAGTGCCTATAACACTAGCTAAATTGCTGATGTTCAGGTGAACATCAAAACTTTCTACTACTAGCTCTCAGCATTTTAACCTAAGATATCTTCTGATATCAATTACAACTAACCAGTAAAATTTGACATTTTTAAGCTTAGGAAAATGCAAAAAAACATATGTGGATGAGACAAAGATAAGTACTATGGATCCATATAATGTATGAAATTGATGGGAGACAAAAGCAACACTCATGAGCCAGGACCATAAAAGCCACAAAAATACAAGAAATGAATGAAACTGCTCTGATCATTGAGAGAGAGAGAGAGAGAGAGAGAGAACATTCTAAGGAGGCAGAAAAAGCAAGGAGGCAATGAAGGGATACCACATAGGAATGTATTTTCCAGCCTGTGAAATACCTTTCAGAGGTGTGGGCTCCACTTTTTCTGGAACCTCAGGTTTTGGTTTTTCAGGGACTTTCTTCTTTGTAACAGCTTTAAAGAATATGATCTTACTTTTATTATTTGTATAATGTGAAGCAAATGATTAATTTTCTACTCTAAGAATCAAAACCAAGCTTTGCTTATAACCAGAGAGTATTAATAATAGCCAAGAACAGCCTCCAAAGAACATACAAGAAGCATTCAAATCAAGAAAACAGATTGGTTTTATTTCAAAGTTGAGTAGTAATTTAAAGACTGGCTGAGAAGATAATTTTTCTTCTTCACATTAGGAAGAAAATGTCCTTTGAGTATAAATTTTACATTAAGGGAAATGGACACACTTAATCAAAAGATGGATGGCTTTTTAAAAGGTGCCCCCCTTTTCTACATCTGACTTAAACTGCTGGAAGGTGCCCCTATTGGCCATGAGGGGCAAGAATCACCAAAAGCAATGTCTTACTCTAGAAGATTCTGGCTTTGTAGATGCGTAGCTAAGGATGGGAAAAATGCTTATGTAAGAATACATCTAGATTATTTTAGATTAAGGAACCTCATAATATCACAAATGAGACAAATTTTTATTAAAACAAAAGGAATAATATATTTCTGTCAGTTTATTTCAGCATTTGAAGACATTGATATTTTTTAAATTAAGTAATATTGTGTCAATTCAAAGAAAAATCAAAACAATAAGAATGTAGGGAAGTTTAATAATGGGAAGAGATGCTGGAAACAAAGTTCATTAATAACCATTCTTTCCAGCTACCCTGAAAATCACCATAGAATGCAACTGGGTTTTTATTAAGTTGCAAAAAATAAAATAAAAAAGAAAGTGGGAGAACAGTGACCGGTCTTGTTCCTTTCACGATATGTGAACACATATCAGCTATTGGACCCCATGAATATATTACTCATATTTAAAAGCACATGCAATTCTTTAAGAACAAAATTTTGACTTTTGTTTAAATTTGTTACTGCAATATTAAAAATATCTTGCAAAGATTTCTTAAACACTCCACGTGCATAAGACCTCAGAGATAAGCATAGCAATCAAGCTTTGAAATCAGAAAACTTCTCCCATTCCACATAAGAAAGTTAGTTGGACAGTCCCTACATCCAGATGTCCAGGATGACATTAGTAGTTCGTTTTCTGACATTTGGGGCAGCAGGCGTGGCTTGCCAAGACAACCCAGGGACCCTGGGGCAGCAGGAAACACACGTCTCTATGCAATCTCACAGCACAATCATATCTGAAAGTGCACACTTCCAAGAGTCATATATTTCTTTCAAGCATCATTGCAGATGGTTGGATAGAGTTTGAAGCAGATTAATAAGACTTTGGAAGTGGCATTTTATACCTTTAAGTTGGAACATTTTCTCCTTTAAGTCTTCCTTGGGTGGAGGAGGAGGAGGAGGTGCAGGCCTTGGTTTGAGTTTTGGTTTCTCAATAACCTTCTTTTCAGGTTCAGGTTCTTGAAAGAGTGTTTCAAAAGTATTAGTATATGTATACATTAGCATGTGGATATATAATATATTTGGTAGAAATTTAAATATATTTATATATACCTATATATGAAGTAAAAAGTTTGCTGGTTTAGACATATAAGTGTCTAACATAAAACATAAAACAGTGTCCAACATAAAACATAAAAACATCAACACTGTACACAGATGATGAGAAATATAGCAAAGGCACCAGTAAGAACAACAAAGGAAGTCCCCAGGCAAGCCACATTTGACATGAGATAGACAGTACAAATTACATGGAAACATAAGAATGTGGTGCACATTTAAAACAAAGAAGACCTTACATACAGATGCAAAGGGACCTACTACACATGTAGAACAACACAAACAACACACATTTCAAGAAGAAGAAAGTGATGATGAAGATTTAAGTCTAATTAATCCAATACCTCGTACTGGTATTTCTTCAGGCTGTGGTTCAGGTTCAGGTTCAGGTTCTTCAGGCTCAATATATTTTTCAATTTCATGTTCTTTAAAGAATGTTGACAAAGGATATAAGATTGTAATGTAAAGTTCTTCATAAAGACACATACAAGTTTCACATAGATGCAAAGATTACAGTTGCCAAAAGAAAAATATACAATTCATGCAAATTCACTCGAATAGGAAAAGAGGTAAGATTCCCATTTTCTTATACTTGAACTTTCTATTAACAAGTGGAAACTTCAATGTGTATTGATGGCAAATGGGATGACTTATAAATTTGATATTGAGTTATCATTTCAGGATCCAATTCAATTATCCCACTTTTGCTTCAGTTAACTGTACCTTTTCAAACTTATAATTATCAATAAGAATGATCAAATTAAAGATTCTAATTCAAAAGAATATAACTATTTGAAAAGTAAAGTGGGCATATGTGTCAGAATGCTTTCATATATAATTTCAAGAAGGAATGTCACCCTAAAAATACTTTTGTATTTCTAATAAGAGTTTTCAAGAGATTAAAAAAAATTATATAAATGTATATGTATACCTTCAACAGGGGGAGTCTCTTTTCTACCAATGGTTATGGATGCTTTTTCTTCATATATTATTTCCTCAGGAGCCTCTTCAACTTTAAAGAACATAGTATTTTATTTTAGACTATAGTCAGAATAGAATACTGCAGCTGCTAAGTTGTTAGGTATCAACTTAGTTACATTCTATAACATATTCTTCGGATGACCCCAAAATACCCATAACTTTAATACATGAGACAGACAGACAAATACATAAGACCTATGTACAATCAAAGAAAGATGGTGGAGACAACTGTCATCTTTCCAAGATTTATAGAGCAGCGTGTACCTTGGGCAGGTGGAGCTGCTGGCTCTTCAGGGATAGGCACGGACACTTTCTTTTCTGGGACGATTTTCTTGGGCACTTCAGGCACTTTAAAGATATGATTTGATTTACTATTAAGAATTTATAAGATGTGCAAGATTCTGCAAAGAGCACGCAAAGAACATAGGGGAAAGATCTTCATCTACTAAGACTTCATGGGGAAAATGGCTTCTGAGCATGACACCCTTTTGAACATCCTAATTTTGAAAATGAATCTTCTCAGCCTTCTTCATATACTTCTCATCCTTTGTGTATCCTTAAATGAAGGTGTTCCCCACTGGTCTAACGTTGAAACTTAAAAAAAATTGCTCTGCATTTTCTGAACAATCATTCCAGGATATTCAACTCTTATTTCCACGTGGATGACTTCAAGATCTACATCTCTAGGCCTGATCTCTTTCCTAAGCTCCTAATGCACATTCCTAATGTCCACATTTGAAAAATGAAAAAATATATTCACTATCTTCTTCTAGTATCAGTTCAGAGACCCAGTGAACCATTCTCTTGGCCATCTAGATTCAGCCCTTACAATTATCTTGGGCTCCTCACTTTCCCTAATGGCTTCTATAATATTCAGAGGCCAACTCAATCTTCATTTGTCTCAAATACAACCCTCTTTCCATTTTTACCACCACTGATCTTGTCCATATCTTAATGACCTTCATAATTGCAATGGCTCTTTACTATTTATACTATCTTCCAATAGTTTGATTTGCTGCCAATTTATCTTTCTAAAGCCCAAATTCTGTAAATATGTACACCTAATTCAACACCTTTGAAGCTTCCTATTGCCTACAGAATAAAGTATAAGCCTTATAGTGGCATCCAAAGTACTCAAAATATGACCCCCATCTTTCTATCCAGCATTATCTTTCAAGATACTCCACAACCAATCTATACTCAAATTATGTAAATTTATTTGAAGTCCTTGTACTTTCTAGACCCTTCTACCTCTGTGCCTTTCAATATGCTCTTCCTTTTGCCTGCAATACCATTTCCTCAATTTCTACATGTGAAAATCCATCAAAATTTAAATTCTATTTTTCCACACAGCTTTCCGCATTGCCTCTGTCTGAAATTAATTTTTTCTGGCTTTGTGTTTCTGTGCTTTGTACTCACTTTGTAGGTGTTATCATTTCCTCTCTGTGTTAGAGTTGTGTTATCTTTCTATCCTCTCATCAGAGTTAAGCTGTTTGAAGACAGGATCGGGTCTTAATTTTTCTAACACAGTGTCTTAATAATAGTAAACGTTCAAAAAGATTTGCTGAATTGGGCTGTCCTACACATTGAGTAGGAAAAGGTCTTCTTCTACCACATGTATCCATGCAATATATGATGGCACAACGCACCCTCATTCATTGTTTTCCCACCTACTGACACATTTTCTCTCTTTGTCTTCATTATTTTTCCCTTCTTTCTGTGAAACGTAGTTTTTCATAAACTCATAGTATTTTTTGCTCTAAGAACTCTTATTAAAATGCTTACATAAGCCGGGCGCGGTGGCTCACGCCTGTAATCCTAGCACTCTGGGAGGCTGAGGCGGGCGGATTGCTCGAGGTCAGGAGTTCGAAACCAGCCTGAGCAAGAGCGAGACCTCGTCTCTACTATAAATAGAAAGAAATTAATTGGCCAACTAATATATATATAAAATTAGCCGGGCATGGTGGCGCATGCCTGTAGTCCCAGCTACTCGGGGAGGCTGAGGCAGAAGGATCGCTTGAGCCCAGGAGTTTGAGGTTGCTGTGAGCTAGGCTGATGCCACGGCACTCACTCTAGCCTGGGCAACAAGCGAGACTCTGTCTCAAAAAAAAAAAAAAAAAAAAAAAAAAAAAAAAAAAAATGCTTACATAGCAGTCAGAGAAATATGTATTTGTTCTTCATGGTAGGTACCTTTTTCTGGCTGGACTTCTGGTTTTTTGGTAACAGGCACAGGTTCCTTCTTTACTGGAACAAGTTTCTTGGGCACCTCAGGCACTTTGAAGATATTAGTTTTATTTTAAAAAGAGTATTTAAAAAGATTTAAAAGTGTTAAAACTCCATAATTAATGAAGTAGCATTAAAATTAGTGGAACAAAATAAGGACATTTTTTGGTTCCTAATTACACAACAACAATGAGGACAAAATAAGATATTAAGAGTATTTTTTTAAGATGTCAGTGATGATGTAAATACATTTACCTGGTGGTGCTTCTGGCTTCTTAATAGTTGGGACCTTCTTCACTGGGACAACTTTCTTTGGCATCTCAGCTACTTTAAAGATATTAGTAACATTTAACAATATAAAATCGTAAGATGTCACGTGTACACATTAATTTTATAAATGTATTCAACACCACAACATATAGATAACAGTTGACAAACACATAATACAGCACAACACACAATAAATAAATAGTATAAAGTTTTGGACAGCACACAAAAATTAAATATGTATTTTAACATAAGTACCTTTAGGTGGTGGAGCTTCTGGTTTTTTGATGACAGGAACTTTCTTCTCAGGGACAATCTTCTTGGGTTCTTCAGGCACTTGAATAATAGGAATTTCTTTTAGAGTGAGATGATTACAATGAAAAATTTAATACTAATGAATGAATGAAAAAATCACATGTGTTTCTTGGTATGCACATTGTAAAATTCTGTAGGAACCAAGTTTTATGTTTGCAAATAACTTTTGTTCTGGTCAATGAAGTCAAATTTCAAGCAAGGAGTTAGGAGACTGACATTTTACCTTAAAGAAGGTATATACTAGACATAAAAATGAAATCCCTGTTTTTTGCCATGCAGTGGATCCTGTTTTTTACCTTCTGGAGGTGGAGATGGGGCTTTTGGTTCCTCCTCTTCTGCAATAGGAATTGGCTCTTCCTCTTCTGCAACAGGAATTGGCTCTTCCTCTTCAGGAGCAATTTCCTCAGGTTCTTCATATACTTTAAAGATATTAGTTAATTTTATTTCAGTGTGTGGAACAATATTACAAAATTCACAAAACACCAAATACAATAAATACTAATCTTGATTTCTTCCTTTGTCGCAATGAATGTAGTCTCCTATTTTTGTGAAGATGCAATTTATCTCATTTGCACTGACTTCTGTGTCTACTGATTTGAGTCCTTTTAGTGTTTAATGTCATTTATACTCAGTAGTGCTCCCGTCTTACTTTCTGTGTACATTAGGGAAGTTTTGTTTAATACAGCTTACAATGACCTATGTAGATACTGCTGACTGATAACCCAAAATAGATTTGAGATTGGAGCTAATTTAGAATGATGAATTAAGACAAATAATCAAAGGATAGAAAGTGACCAAGAGATAATGAGTTGGAAAAGAAGAAGAATACAACTTAAATTAGAAATAGTCACAAGTGGCAAGCTCATTAATGGGCTCACATGTACCTTCTGGGGGAGGAGACTCCACTTTCTTGGGTACAGGAACAGCCGGTTTCTCTTCCAAGACAGGTTTCTTTGGCACCTCTGGCACTTTAAAGGTATTAGTTATTTTCTTACTTATGGGTAGTTGAGAAGTGCAAGAAATTTATACCACATCTACTTCATGTTTTGTTCAAATAACACAGGGACAGATCCAAGAACAAAATTCACAGTAAGGTCACATAGTGGGGAAGAAAATGTGGCCTATTAACAAAACCATATTAGTAAACTCTTCCAATGCTTATAATAAGTAAGTACATCAGTTTTTTTTTTTAAGTCAATGATGTTATCAAATATCACTTAAACTCTAAAAATCCAGAATTACAGTTTGTGGTTATGAATATAAGAGAATTGGCTAACAAAGGGTTTGATAATAGGTGATTTTTGAGACCAAGAGGGAGGGTTTTTCTGCAGAATCTCATTAGTGGCATGTACCTTTAGGTGGTGGGACTTCTGGCTTTTTGGGAACAGCTACTTTCTTTTCTGGAACCACTTCTTTTGGAGCTTCAGGCACTTTAAAGATATTAGTATTTTAACATTGTGAACAATCACCAGTAAACATTCATCACATTTACATAGAGCAAAACACTTTAGGAGTTGGAGCTGGCATCCACCTCCCTCAAACAGCGCATAGCTACGTGTACGTGTACCTTTCGCAGGTGGGACTTCTGGTTTTTTGGGAACCACACGAGGCACCTTCTTTTCAGGAACGACTTCCTTGGGCGCCTCAGGCACTTTAAAAGATATTAGTAGTTTTTAAACTCACAGGTTCAATGACAAATGAAAACCATAAAGTAGAACAGCAGAATATAACATTTTTAAAGACATTTTTCGGTAGGAAGTTAGTAGCAATGGATACCTTTTGCTGGCGGTGGTTCAGGTTTTTTGGCAACAACAGCAGGTGGTTTCTTTTCTGGGACAGGTTTCTTAGGTGGCACAGTCACTAAAGGTATTAGAATTTATGTTTGAGAAGCAGTGAAGAGAGCAAGAAAACAGGACAAAAATTCAGAATGCCCAAAATTGTCAGGGCAAGAAGGGGAGAGAGTGGCTACTGTGGCCTGGCAGCCGCTTGCCATGTACCTTTCGGGGGCTCGACAGGCTCCGGCTCTTCCACAACTTCCTCTGGGGGCTCTTCCGGGACAATTTCCTCAGGCT
The DNA here is from genome assembly GCF_040939455.1 of Microcebus murinus. NCBI lineage: Eukaryota > Metazoa > Chordata > Mammalia > Primates > Cheirogaleidae > Microcebus > Microcebus murinus. Next base: position 56,039,461 of record NC_134111.1, read on the forward strand.
CCTCGTACACTTTAAAGACATGAGCTCATTTTAACGCTACAATTGACTAAAGTACATGAAATATTTTGCAAAAATTTTTTTGCAATACTAAGGAGAGAATTAATTTTTTTAAAAATACTGATTTGAATAGTGTCATATTACCTTCAGGGGGAGGACTTTCCGGTTTGGGGGGAACAACTTCAGGCACCTTCTTTTCTGGGACAGCCACCTTTGGGACCTCGGGTACTTTAAAGATATTAGTGTTTTCATAAGATTAGACAAAGTAAAGACAAAGAGACAGCATCAAATACAGCAAGATGAGGGTGACTACCTTTTACAGGTGGAACTTCAGGCTTTTTAGGAGGAGCTGCTGGTACTTTCTTTTCAGGGACGACTTCTTTGGGAGCCTCTGGCACTTAAAAGACATTAGTGAGATTACATTTAGGAGTTAGGAAGACCACTAGGACAAAATATATTCAAGAACAGAAAAGTCAGATCTTCTGAAACCTAAGGTCAGTGACGAATACCTTTCACAGGTGGTGGGACTTCTGGCTTTTTAGGAGGAGCCACTGCCACTTTCTTTTCAGGGACAACTTCTTTGGGAGCCTCTGGCACTTAAAAGATATTAGTGAAATTACATTTAGGAGTTATGAAGACCATTAGACCAAAATGTATTCAAGAGCAGAAGACTTAGATCTTCTGAAACCTAAGGCCAGTGACCAATACCTCTCACAGGTGGTGGGGCTTCTGGCTTTTTAGGAGGAGCCGCTGGCACCTTCTTTTCAGGGATAACTTCTTTGGGAGCCTCTGGCACTTAAAAGATATTAGTGAAATTATGTTTAGGACTTAGAAAGACCACTAGGACAAAAGATCTTCAAAAGTAGAAGAGTCAGATCTTCTGAAGAGCCTAAAGTCAGTGACAAGTACCTGTAACAGGTGGGACTTCAGGCTTTTTGGGAGGAGCCACAGGCACCTTCTTTTCAGGGATGACTTCTTCAGGAGCCTCTGGCACTTAAAAGATATTAGTGAAATTACATTTAGGAGTTAGAAAGACCCCTAGGCCTTAGATCTGAAGACTGAAGTCAGTGACAAGTACCTGTAACAGGTGGTACTTCAGGCTTTTTAGGAGGAGCCATGGGCATTTTCTTTTCAGGGATAACTTCTCTGGGAGTCTCAGGCACTTAAAAGATATTAGCAAAATTATATTTAGGAGTTAGGAAGACTACTAGACATAATATCTTCAAGAGCTGAAGAGTCAGATCTTCTGAAGCCTAAAGCCAGTGACAAGTACCTGTAACAGGTGGGACTTCAGGCTTTTTAGGAGGAGCCACAGGCACCTTCTTTTCAGGGATGACTTCTTCAGGAGCCTCTGGCACTTCAAAGATATTAGTGAAATTATATTTAGGAGTTAGGAAGACCATTAGGACAAAATATCTTCAAGAGCAGAAGAGGTAGATCTTCTCAAGCCTAAAGTCAGTGACAAGTACCTGTAACAGGTGGGACTTCAGGCTTTTTAGGATGAACCCTGGGCACTTTCTTTTCAGGGACTTCTTCAGGAGCCTCAGGCACTTAAAAGATATTAGTGAAATTACCTTAAGGAGTTAGGAAGACCACTAGGACAAAATACCTTCAAGAGCAGAAGAGTTAGATCTGAAATCTAAGGTCAGTGACAAATACCTGTAACAGGTGGGGCTTCTGGCTTTTTAGGAGCCACTGCTACTTTCTTTTCAGGAATAACTTCTTTGGGAGCCTCTGGCACTTAAAAGATATTAGTGAAATCATATTCAGGAGTTAGGAAGACCACTAGACCAAAACATCTTCAAGAGCAGAAGAGTTAGATCTTCTGAAGCCTAAAATCAAGTGACAAGTACCTGTAACAGGTGGGACTTCAGGTTTTTTAGGAGGAGCCATGATCACTTTCTTTTCAGGGACAACTTCTTTGGGAGCCTCAGGCACTTAAAAGATATTAGTGAAATTATATTTAGGAGTGATTAAGACCATTGAAATAAAATACTCAACAGCAGAAGAGTTAGATCTTCTGAAACCTAAGTTCAATGACAAGTACCTGTAACAGGTGGGACTTTTGGCTTTTTAGGAGCCACTGCTACTTTCTTTTCAGGGATAACTTCTTCAGGAGCCTCTGGCACTTAAAAGATATTAGTGAAATTACCTTTAGGGTTTAGGAAGACTACTAGGACAAAATATCTTCAAGAGCAGAAGAGTTAGATCTGAAATCTAAGGTCAGTGACAAATACCTGTAACAGGTGGGACTTCTGGCTTTGTAGGGGGCACCAGTGTTCTTTTCTTTTCAGGGATAATTTCTTGAGGAACTTCAGGCACTTAAAAGATATTAGTAGTTTTTTCACTTAGGTTAATAAATAGACTAAAAATGTTTGTAAGAGCAGAAGAGATATTTCTTCTGCAGAATAAGGACAGGGGTGAAAAACAGCTGTGACAATTGGTGCTTCTGGCTTTTTGGGCAAGACCTTGGGAACTTTCTTTTCTGGGATAACTTGGGGAACTTCAGGCACTTGAAAGATATTAGTAGTTTTACACTTAAGTTAATGAAGAGAAATGGACTCAAATCGTTTTCTAGTGGCAGAAGAGATGCTTCTTCTGCAGAGTGGAGTGAAGGCTAACATGGGCCTCCTGGTTTTGGGTCAGGGCTGTGAGAATTTTCTTTTCTACAACTTCTTGAGGAACTTCAGGCACTTGAAAGATATTAGTAGTTTTACACTTAGGTTAATGAAGAACAATGCACTAAAACCCGTTTTCAAGAGTGGAAGAGATATTTCTTCTGTGGAATAAGGTTGAGCTGAGCTGACATATACCTGTAACTGGGGGGGCTTCTGCTTTTTTGGGTGGAGTCTTGAGAATTTTCTTTTCTGGGACAACTTCTTGAGCAGCTTCCAGTACTTGAAAGATATTAGTATTTTTAGAATTTATGAATAGTGAAGGCATCTATTACAATAACTGTGGGGAGTACAAGAAAATATTTTTTCTTGACAGAGGAGTGGGAATAAATACCTTTTGCAGGTGGGGCTTCTGGTTTTTTGGGCACTGCCACAGACACTTTCTTTTCAGGTACAACTTCTTTAGGAGCTTCAGGGACTTTGAAGAAATTAGTATCTTTTAGTTAGAACTATAAAGGGGGAATATCGACAACACATTTACCCAAGCAAATACAATTTGTGAGACTCGCAGACACTTCTATACACTCTTTCCCCAGCCCCCCAAGCATGTGACAGGCAACACATAAGGATAAATACCTTTGGGAGGTGGAGCTTCTGGCCTTTTGGGAGGAGCCACTGGTACTTTCTTTTCAGGGACGACTTCCTTTGGCTTTGGCGGTGGCGGCACCTCAGGCACTTCAAAGATATTTGTAATTTGTGTTTAGAAAAGGTGAAAACAATTGATGTGTATAGCATATAACAAGATATTTTGAATAGCTACTGACATTTTATTCTTTAGAATTACATCACCGTTTATGTACTAGGATTTTTAGATATAATATTCTAGTTAACATAACAGTTATTTTTCCCCCTAGTTTGTACAGCTTTCGCATTACCTTCAGGGGGAGGACTTTCCGGTTTGGGGGGAACAACTTCAGGCACCTTCTTTTCTGGGACGGCCACCTTTGGCACCTCGGGTACTTTAAAGATATTAGTGTTTTCATAAGATTAGACAAAGTAAAGACAAACAGACAGCATCAAACACAGCAACAGGAGGGTGACTACCTTTTACAGGTGGGACTTCAGGCTTTTTAGGAGGAGCTGCTGGTACTTTCTTTTCAGGGACGACTTCTTTGGGAGCCTCTGGCACTTAAAAGACATTAGTGAGATTACATTTAGGAGTTAGGAAGACCACTAGGACAAAATATATTCAAGAGCAGAAGAGTTAGATCTTCTGAAGCCTAAAGTCAGTGACAAATACCTTTCACAGGTGGTGGGACTTCTGGCTTTTTAGGAGGAGCCACTGCCACTTTCTTTTCAGGGACAACTTCTTTGGGAGCCTCTGGCACTTAAAAGATATTAGTGAAATTACATTTAGGAGTGAAGAAGACCACTAGACCAAAATATATTCAAGAGCAGAAGAGTCAGATCTTCTGAAGCCTAAAGTCAGTGACAAATACCTCTAACAGGTGGGACTTCGGGCTTTTTAGGAGGAGCCACCAGCACTTTCTTTTCAGGGATAACTTCTTTGGGAGCCTCTGGCACTTAAAAGATATTAGTACTGTTACATTTAGAAAATACAAAGAAGACTAGATACACTGAAACACTTTCAAAGAAGAGCTATTTTTTCTTCCCCCTAAGTCTGAGATCAGTGGTAATAAGTTTGTATCATGCGCAGTGCTCTAGCCTTCTGAAGAGCTTCTGGTACTTTCTTTTTGGTGGCCACTTCTGGAGCTTCTGGCAGTTTGAAGATATTAGTAAATTTACACTTGAGTCACAAGAGTCAACACAGATAAGAGTCACATTTACACATCAAGGCTAGAAAGTGGTCCTTTCTATCTCCCCACCTCCCTGTCCCACCATAAAGGGACAGTTAAGAATTTATCTGTGACAGGCACGTGTTCAAACATTTGGGGAGGACGCACTTTCTTTTCAGGGACAACTTCTTTGAGAGCCTCCAGCACTTTAAAGACATTAATATTTTTTCATTTAGGAGTTACAAGCATCAGCACAAACAGAAGACACATTTATACAGGAAAAGACATTTGCCCACCCCTCTAAGCTTCCAGGAAGATACCTTCATCAGGAGGGACTTCCAGCTTTTTGTGAGGAACCACAAGCGTTTTCTTTTCAGGGGCAATTTCCTGAGGAGCTTCAGGCACTTTAAGAAATTAGTATGTTTATGTTTAGTGTTACGAAGATCACTAGGAAGAGCAAAATATTGTCAAAACTACAGGAGCTAGTTCTTGAGCCTGAGGGCATGGTGACTTGTACCTTTAACTGATGGAGGTTCTCTCTTTTTGGAAGGAACTCTCTTTGCAGGAAGAACTTCTTGAGGAGTTTCAGGCACTTGAAAGATATTAGTATTTCACATTTAGGTGTTAAGATGATTAATGAACACAGTAACCGCAATAAGTTAGCAAATGTAGCAAACTTCTCTTTCGGTCTGTCCTCCCTTTGCTCCACCACTAGACTAAGTCTAAAGAGTTGAATGGGATCCTGGAGAAGACTTGTTTGCCCTCCTGTAGCACTTAGCAGAGCTCACGAGACATTGTATTCCCTCCTTATTTAACAAGTATTTGTTGAATGAATATTTTTACTAGGAGGGTTTTCTGTTTTGGCAGGGCCACAGATATTTTGTTTTTAGAGTAAACTTCTTCTGGAACTTCAGACACTTTAAAGATATTAGTACGTTTATATTTAGAAGTTACTAAGAGCACTAGAAAATCTGTAGTTTTAAGAGCAGAGGACAAATAATTTCTTCTGCATCTGTTCAGAGGTGGTATGTACTTTTCATAGGTGGAGTTTCTGGCTTACTAGGAATATTCTCAAATACCTTCATTTCAGAAGCAACTTCTTTCGTAGCTTCTGCTGTTTTGAAGATACTAACATTATGTTAATAGTTAGAGGTTAAAAGAATCCATGGACACCTTAATCACATGAACTGAGCCAAAGTGATTCTTCTGGCTACGAAGCTGCTTCCTTTAAGAATTTGATGAGATTTGAAATCTTGAGGAGAGAAATTAAATCTAATTTGTCTTTGCTTATTATTCTCTAGCTCCCTAGCACCTTGTTCATAATAAGCACTTATTAAATGTTTGTAAATGAATGAAGGAAGGAAGGATGGGATGAATGATACCTTTACTGGGAGGTGTTTCAATCTCAGGGGGAGCAGCCAGGGGTGTCTCCTTTACAGGGACAATGTCTTGAGGCGATTTGGGCACTTTAACGACATGAATACATTGTACTTCGGAGTTAGGAAGGGCAGTAAAGAGTTTCAGTCACAACTGGGAGACTTCTCCCACTCCCTTCCCCAGAATCTGACTCTTTGGAAGCAGTGTGAATACTTGGTTATCAGTAGCTGTTTTCTTGGTCACCTCAGGCACTGTCAAGATTAGTAATTTTATTTCTTGGCATGGTAGATGTATAGAAAATGAGATCATGGCAAATAGAAAAAATTGATTACAATTAATAGGACACATTCAGCTATTAGTTTGAATGGAACAAATTATAGCCACTTTCTTATCTTCTTTTCGAACCCTCACCTTAGGCATGTCAAAAAAAGTGAGTGTTTTTCAAGGTTAGGAGAAAGAAGAGCAACCGAAACATTCCAGACTGAAAAAAAATATGCCAATGTATTTTGGATATTCTTTAAATTACAGGATATCGTGGGCATTATGATGAAATTATTATTCTGGAAGTTTTAAAATTTTATCATTTATGTAAAAATATTAAAAATTGAAAAATGTATGATGCTTAAAAAATAAGACTATGAAAGGAGCAGATGAGTATTTAGACAGCGTCCAGCTTTAACTGGGATTATTTTTGCCTTGGCATTAGTAGTCTCTCAGGTGGTGTAATGTGGTAGAGATGATAGTACAGATAGATCAACTTCACATTGAATAAAATGTTTTGCTTTCTTTAAGTCACAGTTTTCTAAAAATATTTCTATGATATTTAAGTCTTATGGGAAATCAGTTATTTCATATGCTTGTTTTTTAGCAGTTTATTTTAATAGAAAAATAATTTCAACAGGTTGATATATTATATCCTGGAATCCCAATGCCATGGAAGGGTTGAAATACTGACTGACAGTTCACCTCTGTCATTTGGTGGCACTGATTCCTGCTTTAAAGGGAATGGGTTTAGCCAATTCAATATAGTTCTAGGGTTGTACATTTCATAAGTGGTCTCATGTAGATATTTTTCTAACTAGTCTGATTTTTCTTTTTCTTTGAAAAGGAGACAATAATAGCTGTTTCCTATTGAAGAATCCATCCAGTAACATTTGGTCATAATATGTATACATATTTCCTGTGGAGTCCTCATAGATAAACTATATAGCTTAACCATCTTTATGTATATAAGTTAAAGATTTTTTTTCTTTCTATTTTCATGAATGACTCACTGGGATATGTATATATCTGGCAGAGCTTCTGCTTTGTGGGATCTAGCTCTCTGAAATGATTTCCTTGGTAGCCACTGGGGCTTTAAAGATGTTAGTATTTTTATATGTGTTAACCGCAACTACAAACATGAAATAAAAACTTGTACCTGCTGCTGGTGGTGTTATTCTTTTAGCAACAGGAGTTTGTCCCTCTGAAATCACTTCCTTGAAGGCTTCAAACTCTTTAAAGATATTAGTATATATATTTTTTAATTGAGAAAAATTGGCATAGAGGCATACTAAGAAAGTTAGTATATTAATAGATACTATAGCTTTAAGTTAGAAATTTTATTTTTGTTCTAATAGTTTATCTTTCTACATTATATGAGTGAGACTTGACTTCTTGGGGGCAAGTTGTACATTGTTCATTGTACATGGGCATGTCAGATACTTTAAAGATATTAGTGTTTTAGCATTAGAGGTTGTGAGAATGTACATTAAATACTAAACATGTTGCAAACTGAAGATGATAGATTTTCATAACTAGAGAATTATACCTTTAGTTGGAGGATATTCTGGAATTTCAAGAACAGCCTCAGGTATCTCCACCTCTGGTAAAACTTCTTCGATTAAATCAGGCTCTTTAAAGATATTAGTAGGTTTACACTTAGAAGTTGTAAAAAGAATAAATTATATAACATGCAATTCTTGAGTCTTATAGCCAAAGATATTTATCTGAGTTTGATGTATTTGAAATATACCTTTAGTTGGTGGTGTTTCTCTCTTTTTAGGAATAGTCACATATATTTTGTCCTCTGGAGCAACTTTCTTGGGTGGCACAGGCACTTAAAAGATATGAGTTTTGTGATATTTATAAATGGTGAAGAAAAATACTGAACTTTTAAAATGAACCAAAAAATAAACTCTCTTCACTGGATCATTGGTGTTATATACCTTTTGCTAGTCTGGTTTTTGTCTTTGGAGGATGAGTCACAAGTACTTTTTCTTCCAGGACAGATTCTTCAGATGCTTCATAAACTATAGATATTAGTATTTATACAATTAGGAGTGTTTCACCGTGGGTAAAATATAGCATTAAGAAAAACATAACACATAACACACATTCATCGCCTAAATTAACAGTAGCACATAGAGGCAAATTAGTGACAAGAATGCATTGGTCAGGAATAAGCCTCATTCCCAGTTTTATGATATAGGACTCTCAGCATTTCTTTGTGATCATGATAATAAAATTGAAAAAATCACCAGCCAAGGACTATATAATTCTTCATTTTGCCTGTGGAAAGTTATTGGTAAAACTGTCTTATTGGTGTTATTTTTAATGGATTTGTGCATAAAGAACAGGGTAGACATTGAATTGCCAATCGAGAATTAGCCTCCTATATTTAACTTACTGGTAATTCATGCTAAGCCTTTTCCTTTTCTAGGAGCCTAGTTATCTGTAGTTTCAAATCACATTGAATTTATGGCTTCACAGTTTAATATGAATTTGAAAACCACTTAGGGGTTGGAAGCAGAAAATAAAAATAAAAATGATTAAATATTTGGAAAATAAGGTAAATGAAGACAATAAAGAATTTCTCTAGTATTTAGAAAGGAAGACTGGCTGATAACAACAACCAAACTTAAATATAGAGAGGGTATTCAAAGGAGAGAGTGATCATATACTTTATTCTAACCTAGTATAAGACGGTGAACAAACAAAAAAGAGGAAAATAGTCGAACTTTAACAGAAAGTTTTTAGATTAAAAAAAAAATGGAAGAATGTCCTAACTACTGCCATTTTTACTATGCAGATTATTGAATGGTATTCTACTCAGAATATTTTACCATTCAGATTATTTTACTGTTCAAATAACTTAATCCTCATTTTGTATGAAAACCAAACCAAACAAAAAAGCCTTGATAATTCGTTTGAGATTCTAGTGGCCTTGTAAACCTATGGTCCTTTGAGCAGCATTGCCAAAATGTTTCCAATTATAGTTGTGAAGAGCAAAGAAATAATGGCAAGTATTTTGATTTTTACAAAATTTAATTAAAATATTATCATGGAGTTAGTTACTGCATGGTCTGAGAAAATAAATAGCTTCAAAGCAAAAGATGCTTGTATACAGAACAGGTTAGGAAAATTACACAGGACAAAATGACTTTTCTAAAATCAGACAATGTTATAAGTATGTTATTTCTTTTTTAAATTGGTGAGGAAATATATCTTGTCTAAGCTACTAGCCATTAAAACCATTTAATCTGAGCCAAATATTTTTGGCTTATTAGGCTTTTACAAGAGATTAGTATATTGTATTTACTTTTTATTTAAAGCTGTGAAGACAACACAGTGAATTTAAGGACACAAATGAAACCAAAAAGAACCACCAATTTTTCTACACTCACTGTATATCTCTGTGTCTTCAGAAAGAACAGTAGGTGATTTTTCTTCTTGAATATGTTGCTTAGGCACCTCGGGAACTTTAAAGATATTAGTATATTAATTGTTATAAACAAATATAAGATACAAAATACAGGGATTTAACATCACACACATTCACTTTAAATCATGGAAAACGAAATAAAGAGTTATTTCATGTTGTGATTAGAATCACTGTATACCTTTAGTTGGCGGAACTTCAGGCTTTTTAGGAACGGCTTCCCGAACTTTTTCTTCTGGAACAATTTTCTTGGGTACTTCGGGTGCTTTAAAGACATTTATTTGTCTTATTTTTAAGAACATCATAATTGAGTATAAAATACTAAGACCAAAAAGAGACATCTAACACGGAGAATGTAAAAAATTCCCAAATTATAAGTTAACTATAAGTCAAATGCATAATGAATGCATTTTCTCTGGATTGCTTGTCAACGAGTTCTTGATTTGTGATATTAGAAACACTTTGCTCTTTGGAGACGGTATTATTTTCTATTGTCGTTTTAGAACATTTTTATTTGTTTTCAGAATTACTTCACAAAAGCTTCCAAAATATTTTCGAAAGAGAAGTTAAGAGGCCAATATTGTTTAATTACTGCTTAAGAGGATCAATATAAACAACTTTTAGGCTTATGTCTTGGTTCTGAGACGGTCGTCACAAAAGGGAAGATTATGTTATAGAACATTAATTGAAGCTTATGTCATTCATAGCCATCTTGTGGCACTAAAGAGAGAATGGTCTCTCTCTTCTCCGTACTAAGTGAATAAAGAGGGATTTTATTTTGGTGGTGAATCGGCAAAGGCAGGTACCTTTAGCTGGTGGAACTTCAGGTTCTTCAGGAACATACACTTTTTCTTCTGCCACGATTTTCTTGGGCACCTCAGGAACTTTAAAGATAGTAGCAGTGATTTCTTTTACTTTCAAACATTCTTTTAAGCACAAAGAATTTTAACGAGCAGAGCATAAGAGATGTGTGAACACAGAACAGAACATGGCCACAATATAAAATACAGACATCACTTTATGAAATAAATTACGGTATTTAAAATGAGTTGAATTTTAAAACAAAGATGACAACAAAAACCCAAGGGAATTTCCCTTGTTAGAATAGTAAGAACTTGACAAGAAATATGAACAATACACCTTCAGCTGGTGCTATCTCCAAGCAGAATAGCTGGTACTTTCTCTTCAGTGAGAGCTTTCTTACATGCTTCAGAGACTTTAAAGACGTAAGTTTATAGCATTTATTAGATGCTGTTTTTTTATTTCTATTGTGAAATTCAAGAGATTTACAAAAATGAACAAAGCAGGGACATTAAACACATATTCACTGTATATTTATATTTACTAGATTAACATAATTAATAATAAACAGAAAAAAATAAGTTCATCAACAAGCCTGTTAGTGAATATATAATCAAATAGCACCAAAGAAGGCAACCTAGGCACACTATTTGGTTAATAGGGATATCTGCTTTGGTTGCTTTAGGTGTAACAATAGTGACTTCTTTTTTGGGCAGAATTTTCTTTGGACCTTCAGCCACTTTTAAAGATATTAGTTTGCTTTAGAAATTCCCAAAACACAAAACATAGAATAAAAACATCAAGTGGAATGCAAAACTTGTACTTGCAAAGAAAACAAAGTGCTACTGTATGTAAAGTTAAGAAAGTAATTTTTCACCAATAAGATACCTTTAGCTGGTGGCTCTTTTCGAGGAACAACTTTAGTGGGTGGCTTTTTTGGAGGGATGATTTTCTCAGATATCTCAGGCCCTTCAAAGATATTAGTATTTTGGTTTAGAATAAACTCTTGAAGTATTTGGAGCATTACTACTAAAGTTAGTACAATGAGGGCTCACAAAATGCTTTATCTATTTATTTTGAATTTATAATATACTTACTTTCAAAAGCGATTTAATTTTGCTAAATATCATCTATATTATAGATTTACTACATATACATATATTCCTTTATATTACACACATATTAATTTGGGTATTGAAGAGAATCATTTGTGCTATGGTTTATCCTCAGAATGTACTAACATGCATTACCAACACTTCAACTTCCTTAATGTTATTTCTCTAATGAAAGTATCATAAAATGACAAAAGCTTCTGATAAGTAACTATCAGTTGTGAACAGTTAACTGAAATGTTATCAAAGCAGTGGTTATTTGGCCTGAACATGTAAATTCCTCAGTAAAAACTGAGGAGTTTCTTTTTTCACTTAACCGATGACACTGGTCAGTTATTTTGGTACCTGCAGCAATCCTGTAACATTCTTAATCAGATTTTAAAAAGAATCTCTAAATTCATACAGTGATCTTAGATAAGTAGATATCAAATTTACTATCTTGTCTACTAAAATTATACTCTGTGTGGTTAATTTCTACTCAATATTAGTCCTTGTATCAAACAGTTTAAACTCATGCTTAAAATATTTCATGGGGTTTCTAACATTTCAAACTGAACACAAAATATAGTTTCAAAGGAAAGTTAGAGCAAGACATAAGAATTTGTAATATCTGCAAAATTCCCTATACCTTTAGGTGGAGCTTTGGGTTTTTCATATACTTCCACTTCTTCAGCCTCTAAAACTTCAATTACTCTATGGACTTTTTCAACTTTGTGTTCTTCTTCAAATCTACGTTCTTCTACTTTGATGAATTCTTCTACTTCATGGAACTCTTCTTCTTCGAAATATTCTTCAACTTCATGGAACTCTTCTTCTTCAAGAGCTTCCTCCACTTTTGCTTCTACTACTTCTAATTCTAGTCTTTCTTTTACTATTTCCTCTTTGCGGAAGGCAACTGATACTTTTTCTTCAACGACAGTTCTCCCTGAAAGAGCATCTATTTTAAGAGTTTTATTTTTTTAAACACAGAACAAAGATATAAATTCAAAATATATATTTAAAAAACCTGAAAAGAGGCTTGCATGCAACAACACATGAAAATCCAAGATATTTCCCAAAATACCTTTAGCTGGGGGAACAGCTTCTTTTTTAGGCACAGGGACTTTCTTTTCTGGGATTTTCTTTTCTGGGACTTTCTTTTGTACTTCGGGCACTTTAAAGATACAGTTTTAATATTTAGGACAGTCAAGAGCAAGCTTTCATAGACAGAAAACATCAAAAACAATCAAGACAACAAAACATATAAAAGTTTTAATGAAGAAAGATGTAAGAGGAAGTTCGGGTTTAAAAGAGATGATGTACCTTTGGCTGGGGGTGCCTCTTTTTTCTGAACAGGAACAGGTACTTTCTCCTCAGGAACCTTCTTTGGCACTTTAAAGATATTAGGCATTTTAGTTAGCTGACAATGCTCAATAATAAACACGAAATATAAACATTAGAAACAAACATCAACATTACAATAATCAAAGTGTCTAAGAAATCACTCTGTACTACTGGACAACAATTTTAGAGGCAATAAAGATACTTTCCTAAATCACTCATTTGTGCTAACATACCCTTACAAGAAGACATGTCCACAAAGAACCTGTGCTATTCTATTTTTTTTTTTTTTAAATAACAGGGATTACCAATATTGGATCTACTTCTACTATTTTTAATTTGATGAAGGCTTTTTTTGAAGTGATTACCATTATAGAATACTTAAGCTCTGACACAGCCCTCATGTTCTGTTGGGTGCTATTGTATTTGCTGAAGAGTTTACTGTAATAATTACGGCATAATCTAATTGCTTAAGAACACTATCTGGAGCATTCACTGAATTAGGAAGCAATGAAAAGTAGACATTTTGTAATAATCTTGAATGCTTAGGCTAAAGCTTACAAAAGGGACATGAAGCTCTTTAAAATAGTTATTATCCAAGCATTAAACCAGATTTTTTTGATGAAACAATAAATATATTAAAAATAATTATAATACATAAGAAAACTCGATTTAGGTAATGGAATAAAATCTAGAAATAGAATGGGGGGAAGAAGGATGCATTGTTATGCATATATGTATAGAGACATATACTATCACATTAAAATTTGCATCTATTAAGAAGGTTCTAGAATATTCACATACAAAGACATACACACATAATCATCCATTAACATTCTAGAAAAGATTAAAGAAATGGAATGAGTTATATTTTTATTAGTCCTTAATCAGTTTGCTATTTAATTGACTATAAGAAAAGCAGTGATAGAAGACACATTTGCTTTTTAGAAAGAAAATGAATATGATTAAAGATATTGATCAGGATTTGCTATACCTTTAGCTGGTGGTGCCTCCACTTTTTTAGGAACAGGAGTAGGCACTTCAGGTACTGTTTTCTTAACCACTTCAGGCACTTAAAAGATATTTTATGGACATTTTGAAAATGACAGGCAATGAACAGAACAATAACACCCATATACCAATAAATAAACAACACAAAACATTGATTTATTCTAAAAAGATATTAGCAATCTAAATGATAATGATATATTTGGAGTATGTATTTGACTCTAGAAGTGTCAAGGATGTTACTTAGCAATCTTATAAGCAAATAACCCTATCAATTATGCAAATAAATGTCATAGTTTTCAGGAATAAGTTAACACTTATTCTAAAAAGTGAACACTTTCACAACAGAAATAGATTTCCCCCCACATTAATATTGAAAACAAAATTCATGATTGAAATCTAGGAAGTGGGAGGCCCTACTAGGGCCTGGCCAGAAAAAATTAAATTGCCAATGACAGAAAAGTAATCTCTCATTTTTAGTTGCACTGCAAATTCTGCAAAAAATGGGAAAAAAGGGACACATAAGTTCACATGCCAGGAATAGTTAATAGTCAATTTATCATTGATGCGATGTCAAAAAAATATATTGGCGAATGCTAGATTTAAACGATTTCGAGAAAGATTTGGAACACCAAATGTCTAACTAGTAAAAGCGGCTGTACCTCTAGGTGGCGCCACTTCCTCAACCTCCTCTACGCTAGGTGGTTCCTCCAGAAGCTCTTCTGGAGCCTCTTCTTCTAGAAGCTCTTCTGGAGCCTCTTCTTCTGGAACCTCTTCTTCTGGAATAGGCTCTTCAGGCTCCTCAAGAACTTTAAAAAGATTATCATGTACATTATTTTTATAATTCTTTTGAATATTAGACTAAAATGATATATCTGAAAACTACTCAGCCTTCCAAATGCTTGTGGAAACTACTTCTTAAAAAAAACAAAACCTATTGGGTCTTCAAAACATGTTAGGTCCTTCCTAGTATTTTAGATCTGGAAAGAACTCTAGAGAGTTAATTTAAAATTGTTATTATTTTTTAAAATAGAGGTGGGCTTATTTGAAGTCAGACAGCCACTTAGAGGTAGAAGTTAGATTTTCTGCACCAGTTACTCAGGCTTAACTAGAATGTCTCCTGGAGAAGCTTATTTTATAATTGCCAGCCACGTCATTTGATGGAAAATCTCCCAGAGCAAATATAGTTTCCCTTTAAAAATTCTCATTAAAATAGAACAAATAACAAACAAACAGGGTGAATATGCAACAAGGAGACTCCACTAGTATTAGTTTGCCTGCCCAGTTTCTATTATGTAAATAGTAATTTCTTTTAAAGTCTGAATATGCTTATTTACTGGGGTGAGATGTACAATTACTTCCTTCAAATATTAGACAATGATAAGACTCTAAAATTCTATTTTTCTTAGAAAGTCATCTATCTACCTTCAACTGGTGGAACTTCCTCTTCTTTAGGGGGAATGATTCGTCTTTCTTTCACTTTCTTAGGTGCCTCAGGAACTTAAAAGATATTGATTGTTTTAAGCATTTAAAATGCAAGAACCAAATAAGAATACATAAAGACCAAGTTTCCCATTCTCAACAAAGAAGAGTAAATATCACATTCACAAGATAGAACATTGACATTTCACAAGACCAGTTAATGAGAGAAGACTAAAGAGATTTTTTGGTTTAAGATTAGGGTCCATTAAAGAGACAATCCATCTTTTACTGCTGGAGCTTTTTTTTTTTTTTTTTTTTTAGGACAAGAAATGGATACTTCAGGGACTAGTTTCTTAGTTACTTCTGGCTCTTAAAGATACATAACTTCCATATTTATTTTTTAGAAACAACCATACATAGAGAAACAACATAAAATACATCAATACAAAGTAGAAAAATTCACACACCACAACCATGAGTTTAACAGAGTCACAATGACGAGTGTGACTGACAGACCACACAATGCACACATTTATGTTGAACGTTCTGTGTGGATAGCACCAGAGTTCAACATCAGTGCAGGAGCCACATCCCTGTTACGGGATGATGTACCTTTGGCAGGAGGAGGCACTGGTTTAAGAACAGGAAGAGGCATCTTCTTTTCTGGTTCTGGTTTCTTGGGTATCACAGGTTTCTTTAGTACCACTTTAAAGATATTATTTTATTTTATAATTTCAGTTTCACAAACACAAAGACAATAGACACAACAACAATATAAGTTGCATTAGCACATACTAAAACAGGGTGTTTTTGACTTTTACAGGTGAAGGAAAGAAATGGCAGCGTCTAATTGGCTCGGGAAGAGTAATACCTTTGGTGGGAGGAGCTTCCTCTTTCTTGGGAACGGCCACTTTCTTCTCTGGTACCTTCTTCTTAACTTCGGGCACTTTAAAGACATCATTTTATGACAAGAACTTATTTTGAGGGATTAAAAGAGAGAGAAACCAAGAAGTTCCCACACACAGAAAGACCAACATGCAACAGTTGCTCAGGACAGGTCTGTGATGCAAGTTGGGATCCCAAATATTAGGATTTTTAGAACAAGGGATGAGCCACATATTTGACTATCAGAGGACAGATGCTATCATTTCACACATTTAAATTTCACTAGTAATTTATGAAATCATTGTCTTTAAAGTATTTCTGTTCCTTGAAATCCAATAAAGGATCAGCTTTATGTTGTCATTTATTATATGACTATATAGCCCGATGGAAGGGTTAGGCTTAATTTAAGCAGTGATACCATCACCTTTTGCAGAAAATGTTATTGAGCTTTAAGGCATAAATATATTCATTCTGTCTTATACTATGAGCTGATTGAATATGCTACATTTGGATATATTTGTTCAATGATAGACTACTTTTACACCTTTATGTTATCCTCACAATATCTGAGCCCATTAGGAGTGATATTAGTATACCCACTTCAAACATAGGAGAGGAGCTTGAGGCTCAGATTGGTTAAAGGACTTGCTCAGAGTAACACAACAAAGTCCAAAGTCAAGGCTAAAATCAAAATCGGTTGGGCTGCCATTTATATATATGTATCAGAAGACATAAACTATTACTCAGTGTTTTGATAAATACATTCATCCTTCTTTTTTTCTTTTCAGCCTGACATTACAAAGGCCTTTAATATAAATGGTTGAGGAATGAAATTTAAGAATATTTATTCATATGGTTTTCAGGTAATTTTTTTCTATATATAATTTTGCTTTGCAAAATAGCCACATGAAAACTATGATATTTAATAAAATTATAGGAAATCAGGTAGAACTTTTGTGGCAGTTTTGGGACAATACTTCCTTTCATCTTTGTTCTTGAATACTGCTTTGCATTCAGTGAAAAGAAATAGATATCAAAGTTCTTGAATATTTTTAGAAGTAAAAATGTAACTATGCAATTGCTCATTTTATAAATATAATTTTTCCTAAAATTCAGTTTCACCATAGTTTATCTGGCAAAGCTATAGGTGAAAACTGTGTATTCACTTGGGGAGGTGTACCTTTGGATGGTGGTGGAGGTTCCACTTTTTTAGGAGCGGGAACAGGGACTTTCTTCTCTGGTACAGGTTTCTTTGGTACTTCAGGCACTTAAAAACATTTCATTTTAAGATATTAAAAACCACATATACGGTGTTATATATGTAACAAAAAGACACATGAGAATAAAACCACGAACAACTAAACAACATTTGATAGCATGAAATTTGAAAAGACATTTAGATAATTTACAATAGACAGATACACAAAGCAGACAGACACACAATAATAAGAGACACACGTTTGGAACGTTTTCTAAGATTTAGATGGTAGACAATAAGAGTAAAGCATCACAGATAAAATTAAAAACGAACAAAAAGATGAAAAAGCAGAATTCAACACAAAAGAGGCCTTGATGTCTCCAAGAAGAGCTGCTATACCTGGTGCAGGTACTGGCACCTTAGGTTTAATTTCTGGAAGAACTTCTTCAGGTATGACTTCTTCTTCCTCAGGTACATATTCTTCCTCCTCAGGAGGAACTTCTTCTTCCTCAGGTAGAATTTCCTCTTCTTCAGGAGGAACTTCCTCTTCCTCAGGTAGAATTTCTTCTTCTTCCTCAGGTGGAACTTCCTCTTCAGGAACAATTTCTTCCTCAAATGGAATTTCCTCTTCCCGAAGTAGAGCTACAGGAACTGGGACTGGTTCACGTTTCTTTGGCACTTTAAAGATATTTATTCAATGGTACAAACATCACTTTTATATAAAATATTTAAGACAAGAAAGCAAGAAAAGCAAATATTCTGTGATCATAAAGCATCAATTACTAACATAAATATTAAGCATCAATAATGGTTAGTGAGGCTGTATAACACCAGTTAGTTTCCCTTTATACTCTGCTTCTGCTAGAGATTAATGTACCTTTGGGTGGTGGAGCTTCCACTTTTTTCGGAACAGGTATTAGTTTCTTTTCTTCTGGGATGAGCTTCTTGGGTACCTCTGGCACTTTAAAGATATTATTTGTCTTTAAGAATGTGTTCTTATATAATGTCTTAGAGTAATAGATAAGAAAAAGAATCACAAAATACCTGACATATTTATAGCCAGATAGACGCTTTTAGAAAATATGTACTATTAGGGGGGACTTTGTATGTGAATATACATAAATGTGAGTTTTTTCCCCATGCGTTATAAAATGATGAAATGATGTACCTTTCGCAGGTGGAGCCTCTACTTTCTTCGGAGCAGGAACTGGCACCTTCTTCTCAGGCACAGGTTTCTTGGGTACCTCTGGCACTTTAAAGAAATGATTTAGAGAAAAATGTTATACAACATAAAAATATTGACTCCAAGCATAGTTTCAAAAAAGATTAGGATAAGGTAATAAAAGCACGCCAAAGAAATTCCCAAGAAGAATTTTATTTTTAAAGTAAAATCTTTTGTTTTCCCTGAAGAGTTGCCTCCTTGAAGAGCATAGAATTGAACCAGTTACATTTTTACTCATATGCAAATATAAAATAAAAATTTTTTC
Organism: Microcebus murinus; assembly: GCF_040939455.1. Taxonomy (NCBI): domain Eukaryota; kingdom Metazoa; phylum Chordata; class Mammalia; order Primates; family Cheirogaleidae; genus Microcebus; species Microcebus murinus. The sequence goes on from NC_134111.1 coordinate 56,058,179, forward strand.
AACATTGAAAGTTCATGTACCTTTGGCAGGTGGAGCTTCCACCTTTTTAGGAACTGGGACTGGTACTTTCTCCTCCGGCACAGGTTTCTTGGGCACTTCAGGAACTTTAAAGATATCAAATAGAGTTAGTGTCACATTTTTCACCCATAAATAAGAATTTAAGGCCAACAATTTCAGGCCTTTATTGAAGTATCATAGATATTTTAATGATTTCACTTTAAGATTGAAAATTATAATAGCCACACAACAATGGTCAGAAAATACATAAAAATTAAAACAAAAAACACCAAAAAAAAAAAAAAAAAAAAAGAGAGAGAGAAAGAAAGAAAACACATGGACTGGTGGTAAAGACAATGCTTGTGAAATGATGGTTTTGTCAATTTTGATACGGCCAAAAGAATTTATTTTACATGAAAGAATTTTCCACTAACGAGGAAGAGCCAAGCATTAAACATAAGCATGCTTTGATGGTAACATTCAGAGGTAAATGTGTGGTAAACTGCTTCTGTAGCCGGTTGAGTGGTTTTGTTTTGGCATGAATACTGTTAATACCGTCATGGGGAAAGGACTGCCATTCCTCACCACGTTATGCTACTTGGGTGAATGATTATATTATCCTACTGATGGATTATAACGGTATGTACCTTTGGCAGGTGGAGCCTTCTCTTTTTTAGGAATAGGCACAGGAAGTTTCTCCTCTGGCTTCTTAGGAACCTCAGGCACTTTAAAGATATTGTTTATTGTTACGTTTTAACTACTAGTAAAAACACATCCACATAAAGCACAGTTCACGTTTTTAAAACAGCAGCACACAAGCAGTACAAGGTTCTGTACTCAGAAGATAGTTAATTATTTATAGGCAGACTAAGCCTCCGCTAGACTCATCATTTGAGTGGTGGTATACCTTTTGCTGGTGGGGCTTCCTTCTTTTTGGGAACAGGAACAGGTTTCTTCTCTTCCGGAACAGGTTTCTTGGGTACCTCAGGCACTTTAAAGATATTAAGAATGTTGGGAATGTTGCAGAAAAGATATAAAAATGTGAAAAGCAGCTGCAGAAATGATACTTCAGCATTTAAAAGTGACTGCTTCCAAAACAAGCAGAATTGCCCATCCCTAGTGCCAACGACCCCCAGAGTCTGACCAAGTCAGACGCTCAAACTCCACAGAGGCTGCCGAACATCCCTTTCCAGGAGACATCATCTACCTTTGACTGGTGTCACTGGCACCACTTCCTCCTCAGTTATGGTCTCCTCTTCTTCGTGAATGTACTCCTCCTCTTCTTCAACATATTCCTCCACGTGGGTTACTACTTCCTCTTCAAAGGTTTCCTCTTCAAAGGCAACCTCTTCCGGTTCTTTAGGCACTTCTGGCACTTTAAAGATATTATCTTTAAGTTGGACATTTGCCCATTGTGCAGCAAAATTAAGACTTTTTAGAAACAGAAGCCCATTTATAACAGAAGAAAGAACAGGCTTTACCTTTCCCACAAAAGAATTTTCACACATAGAACTAAACATGACCTTAACACCAAAGAAGACAAACAATACATTAAAATGAGTGGCATTAGGTACCTCTAACAGGTGCTGCTACTTCTTTTTTAGGGACAGGTACTTTTGCTTCGGTGACAACCCTCTTGGGCTTCATGGGCACTTGAAATATTAAGGAAATTTTATTGTCAGAAACAAGCCACCCAGTCAGGGCTTGTTTTCTTTTACTTTAACTAGATAGCATAATGTTGGAGCTGTCTCTAATCTGACAGATATGCAATTATTCATCTACAAGAAACTTTATATTTTCCATGGAAAGGATCCTGAGCTTCATATAAATATAAATATTAATATATAGAAGTACTCCATAAATGTGCAGTAACAGAGTCCCAGTATGAAAGGATGGTTAGTGCTCAAGTATTTCTGCTTGTAGGAAACACCCTTTCTTGAAAATTTAAATTTATGTCTGGGTAGATATAGTTCCTAAAATAGCAGGGAAGTTATTTCATACTTAGTATAAAGCAGGAAAAAATGATTGAACACTAAATTAAACAGTATTCACTGTTGTATCATTACATCAAGTTAGGTAAATAAGGAATACACCAAATAGCCACTGATTTTAAATTCAAACATACTGTTTTATATGTACTGTAGCCATGTGGCAGTACACAGCCATTGTCTAAGAGGCTGTGGATATATTTTGAAATAATTTTTCCTTTTAAAGGTAACATTGTCTTCTTATATTCTTAGATTTTGACATACAACATTTTTGTAACAATTAACTTAAAAGATATGAAACAACAAAAGAAAGCAAAGCATAGCTACGTTAATTTCAAAGAGGCAGCATAAAAGACCACAATCTAGGAAGGAAATTATATACCTTTAGCAGCTGGTTCAGTCACCTGTTCTTTTTCACGTTTGGTAATTGAAATATGTATTTTTTCCTCAACAACTTTCTTTGATTCTTCAGTCACTTTAAAGATATTAATTGTTAAAGACCATTAAAACCAACACCATGAATACAGTGGAATCAATACACATACAAAACTGACAGGTAGGAATCAGGACGATAACAATCTACTCAGTAAAAACAGAGAACATCACGAGAGAGTAAAACACGATCACAGAACATAAGTAACGAGGTTGTTTTTGGCAGTTATAACTCCTTCATGTACCTTTGGGTGGTGGAGGTTTGAGTTTCTTAGGAATGGGCACTGGTACTTTTTCTTCAGGGACAACTTTCTTTGGCACTTGAAAATAACAATATTAAGATATTTTAAAACCTGAACCAGATTTCTCAAGACCAGTAAGAACAAAAAGTTAAGAAATACAGTGTACGACATAACATTCCCAAACACACACGTGATTTGTACGCTGCCACATCAACATATATGTATAGCATGACAGACATGTAGGAAACAAAGGTCTCTGACAACTGGTAATGTTTTGCTCACTCTACCTTTAGCTGGTGGAGCCTTTGGTTTTGCGGGAACTGGTTCTTCTCGCACAGGCTTTACAGGGACAGGCTTCTCAGGTTCTTTAAAAGTACATACAAGGTATTTAATGTTGGACTTTAGAACATAAATAAAAAATATTTCTTAAGTGGAATCACTTCTTTTATCTACAGTCTAACCTATAGTGGCAAGAGGTCCAAATAGAACAAGCTCTAAAAAACCTAAACAAGCTTATCTTGCCCCTTCTTCCTTGCTACTTACTTTAATTAGGTAATTGTAACTCTCCCTTACGTATCTCTTACATATTAAATTTCTCGTTTCAGTTTAGGTAGACAAAGTGATGGCTAAATCTCCTCTCTCTTTAAGATTGGTTCATAATGCTATCTGTAAAACTACATAGAATGTCCCCAAAGTTAGGCTTATGAAACATCAGAAATTGAATAAGTGAAATAACATTGACTCATTTCAAAATTCCAACAGAAATATATTCTTTGAGTAAAATAAATCAGTTCTTTGGAACCAATAAACTATATGCTTACAAAGTTGGGCTTCATTGGGTAGAACACAGCTGTGTGTATCATCTTTCTTGTCTGTGTTTACTTTTGAAACAGTTGTCAAATTTCAATGATAGGAACCCTGAAGGTGGTATATTTTCTTAATATCTTATCATGCTATTAAGATAATAGCACATTTCAGAATAAGGGATGCTCAGAAATTTTTGAGCATGTACTAGAATGATAATGAGTGCTTGAAGGTAAACTCTCAACCTTTTTGAGAAAGAAACTTGGTGGCATTTGCTATTTTGCATAGGAGTAAAAATGAGGGGAGAAATAGATTATTCCTAGAACCCAAGTCTAACAATAACCTTAGGATTTATAGAGATTTTCCTTCTAGAATTTATCCAAGAAAAAAATATGAATTTGTAAAATGAAACAAAATTCTTTCCAAATTTGTTTGGGCATCTAAATTTTTGTATTTTCTAGAAATGGAATTTGTACGTATTTAATGTGGTTTTGCATTTGCAGTTTTGCTCATACCTGTGATATATTCTTCATGCTCTTTATATTCTTCATAGTGTTCAAACTCACGTTCTTCATATTCTTCATACTGGTCATATTCTTCTGTGGGCTCATACTCCTCATATTCTTTATAATCATATTCTTCATATTCCTCATATTCCTCTTCCCGTTGTACTGAAACGGCTTCTTCTTCTCGGGTATAAGACCATTCTTTCTCTTCTTTTATAGTCACTTCTAAAATAACATTGACAACAGACAGTATTTTACTTGAAGCCCAGTTAGACATGACAGTAACAACGTGCTTTGATTTTATTCTTTTGTGATGGCCTCATGTCCTGGTTATGGGAGACCCTGACCGTCCTTTGCTGGTCAAAGCATCATAGGATGTACAGTTAGTAATTGTGATTGCAAATGTTAGATTCCTGCCTTTCATCAACAGTAACCCAATAAACTATAGGAGTCAAATTGGGAACCAGCAGGCAAAGAGTTGTACAGTTTCATGCTTCATATTAATAAATCAAGGCACAATCTCCCTTTAGCGGGATGAGGCTCTCTTTTTGGAACTTCAATGGATATTTTTTCTTCTTTTACAGTTCTTTTTCTCAATTCAGTCACTTTAAAAGAATCATTATTAAAAGTGAATTGCAAGAGTCTGAAAATATATGTGTTAAGAGAAATTTTGTATAAACAATCCAAGGACAAAGACAACTATCACTGTGTCTGTTTAAACTTTCCATTTAAATGACAAGAAAAAATCAATTGACTTGGAAATAAACATAGTCTAATATACATATAAATACTTTTTGAAAGCTACTTAATGCTTCAAAGACACTGAATAATTTTAAGAAGATCAAGTAGTATTTATAAGAGAGTTAAAAAAGACAATTAGACAGCATAGTCAATGACTATCGGCTACGTATGTGAGCATTAGACAGAAACTTGTGTTACAGAAGTAGTTTCTTCACCTTCATTTTAAGACATTTTCATAAGCTCTAATGGCACAGTGCAGAAGATGTAGGATTTAAAAAATTAAAATTTTCATCAAAGATTGCCACATCAACCAAGCATTTAGGCAGATGAGTTTAGTATATGGACAAATAGACATATTAGAGGACAAACACATTTTAAGAAAAACTATCTACATATATTTGGGAAGCTTTATTTTTTTTAGGAAAAAAAGTACTTTTTGGTAATTAGAAATGTTTAGTTTAGAAGGGACATGAAATAACATACTTTTATTACTTTATAATATGCATGTAAGTTATTTTCTCTAATGATCCCAATTACACTAGATTTGTTTCAATATCTAGATGCTTATTTTATTTTTTAAAAAGAGCCAGTATACCTTTAGCTGGTGGTTCCTCTTCTCTTTTAGGTTTGAGTTTGGGAACTTTTTCTTCTGGGACAGCTCTCTTAGGTTCTTTGGACACTTTAAAGACAGATTTCACTTTAAAAAATTGTTTTCCTCATTCAAAGAATGAAAAGGCAGTCATACAGTAGTCACCCAACAGAAAAGAATTGACATTTACATTATTTCAAACATAAAACAACTATAACAATGACCACAAAAGCAACACCCATAACTAGTGTATATGGTAAAGAGAATGAGATAAGTACAATATTGTGTGTAGGGAAAGGGCTGATGTACCTCTTGCTCTTGGGGGCTCTTCTTTTTTAGTTACAGCAACAAGAACTTTTTCTTCCTGGGTAATTTTCATGTGCCTCTCAGTCACTTAAAAGATAATTTTAGGATTAGGGAGTTATATTACTTAACGTGGGGTTTTTAAAAAATACATCAGCCAGAAAGTACTATGATTTTAGAATAGAAGAATTTACAAGGCACATACAAATAAACATCACACCCAAAGACACCATCGCCACCAACATAGACTAATAAACTACATATAAAAGGTGTGACCCAAAAGACAGAAGCAGAGAGAAAGAAAAACAAGACTTAAGTTTCCAGTTTTTGTGCTGGACGATTTTGTTTACCTTTGGCTTGGGGAGGTTCTTCTACCTTAACCACTTTTGGAGGAACTCTTTTTTCCAGAACTGGTTTCTTTGGCTCTTCTGGCACTTAAAAGATATCAGGCAACATAGTCAAACGTACAATATGAAAAACACTATACGTAGACACACTTATTTTCTTGTTCATGTTATAAAAATTTAAAGACTGTATCAATTTAAGGTCAAAAAAAGACAGACATTCTTGAAGAATAAAGTAAAATCCAATATACCTTTAGCTGGTGGCACCTTTTTAGGAACTGCAACAACTTTCTTTTCTGGCACAGTTTTCTTAGGTGCTTCAGGAACTTTAGAAAGAGTAGGTTTAAGAACATTAGTTTGCATTACATAAGGAGTGATACAGTTTTGGGGCCTAGAAGTTACTTTTTGAAAAGATCACACATGTGCACAAACATTAACGACTATACCTAGTAAAAATGTTCATATGTATGTGCTGACAAAAACTTAGACAGTTATGCAAACCAAAGGAAGTTTGCATATAAGTATGCAAACTTATATCTGTTAAGACAAAGTGTCATCTCATTTCTTTGAAAGAAATTGTACCTTTAGCTGGTGGAGGCTCCTCTACTTTAGCAGGAATTTTCGGTTTCAGTATAACTTTCTTCTCATGCTTCTCAAGCACTTGAAAAAATTATAAAATACACTTGTAGAAATGTCCAGATTGTTTTTTACTAAACATATAAGGAATCTTTTTATTAGACACAACATGTGTTGACATTGGCGACATAGACAATAAGTTAGCTACAAGAGAACATAAAGGATGTGGCAAGCCAACAGAGGGATAGTTTAAGAGTCGCTGTACCTTCGGTGGGTTCAGCTTCCACTCTCTTAGAAATAATGTGCAGCTTTTCTTCCACAATATATTCCTCAGGTGCTTCCATCACTTTAAAGACATCAATTTTAAAGAAGATAAATTATGGTGTTTTTCCCTGTTTCATTTTAGCTGCAACTTATTACTTCAAAGAGTAATTAAAATTGCAAATGTTTAACACTCGCCAAATCCCTGATCATTTTCACCGAAGATACTCAATGAACATTTTAATCAAAGCATATACCTTAATAAAGAGTATGGGAACTGTGTTTCATTAATTTAATTTTCAAGTGTATCGTACAGATAATAATGCTTACATTCACGGTAATAATAGGACAAGGACAAGACAAAAACCAATTCTAGTTGCTAAATAAATAAGAACACAAGAATTTGGAGATAAGTTTCACAAATAACAGAACACTCTAGATTTGAAGGCTGCAGGGTAGAAACATATACTTGAGGATTTAAACGTGGATTTCAACACAATAGTTCATACATTTTTTCTCCCAGTTTTGTGGGGCAGGTGTGGTAGAAGAGGCAGGAGACTTTACATGATTTTTGAGCCTATGTGTATAAAGTTGATTATAGAATAGAAAAGTCTAGTTAAAAACACACTGCTCAGGCGCGGTGGCTCACGCCTGTAATCCTAGCACTCTGGGAGGCCGTGGCGGGAGTATTGCTGGAGGTCAGGAGTTCGAAACCAGCCTGAGCAAGAGCAAGACCCCGTCTCTACTATAAATAGAAAGAAATTAATTGGCCAACTAATATATATAGAAAAAATTAGCCAGGCATGGTGGCGCATGCCTGTAGTCCCAGCTACTTGGAAGTCTGAGGCAGCAGGATTGCTTGAGCCCAGGAGTTTGAGGTTGCTGTGAGCTAGGCTGATGCCAGGGCACTCACTCTAGCCTGGGCAACAAAGTGAGACTCTGTCTGAAAATAAAGAAATAAGTAAAAATAAATAAAAAAAATCTGCTCTTTTCACTGAAAGTAAACCTAATAGGCCACCCCTCTTTTTGTTAAATCTTTTGTGCTAAATGAGCACATAAGAATATCACAGAGTGTCTCTCCTTTTAACTAGAGTCTGGGACGCTGGAGGAAATTTATACATACAATGTCAAAAACTGAAATCAGGCCCATGAATGAGAACTTTACTTGTGATATTATGTTTGGTTTTTAAAAGATGTCTAGAAAGATGGGGTCTTCTAAAAATATACCAGATTCCTGACTTATGCTCAATATCATGTTCTTCCAGAAAGCACAATACAACTGGTGGGCTTCCTGCTTCCTCTTGGGAGTCATGTCCCATCTTGCTCTATTCCAAGACATTGCATTAAAATTGTGTTCATTAAAAATGTGTGTTTCACATGGACTTTTCTTCCAAATGAAGAAAGGGTATGTGGGAAATCACCTTTTATTAGCCAGAAATATACTTAAGGGCATCTAAGTGTACTACAATTCTCTTTGTCTTTTCATTGGAAAGAGAGTTAATTTGTTAAGGAACTTGTTGATTTCCCTTTTTAAGCAGAGCTACATTAGACCTTCCTTTAAAAAGTTCCTTTGGATATATAGGTTTAGCTGGAATGCTAGGTTTTAGAAGGAAACCTAGTGGTGCCTTAATTCATTGAAAAGGTATCCCAGTGAAATAAAGTTCGTTGGTTCACCCTTAAGAAACAATAGTAGGACATGCTTGAGGGGTTTTGGTAAGGCGGGGCCGGGGGGGCGTGGGGAGGAATGGCAGGGGCAATATATGTAACCCTAACAATATTTGTACCCCCATAATATGAAAAAATAAAAAATTAAAAAAAAAGAAACAATAGAGAACTAGCATCATAGATATGGGAAGATCTGAATAATAAGTCAATCTGAGCACAGATATTACATAATTGTTTTCACCACATGTAAAATATAGGAAAGCCCTATGTATTAAGTGTTTCAGATTTACAAATATGGCCTTGAGTCCTGGAATTTAATGAAGTAATATATTTTCTTGTTCATTTTTAAACGGAGTCAGAACACATTAGTGATTTATGCAATCAATTTAATGGTTATAGCTTGCATTTTAAAAATGAATAGAACAGAATAGAAAACATCAAAATTTTCTATTCTGCAAATGTGTGTAGGAATATAATATAAAATATATATTTGTCTATGGTAAAAAAAATATGTTTGAGAAACACCAGTTAGACATTAGACTACTAAGGTGAGGTTTATGCCAGCCTACCATGCTGAAGTCAAGTGCTACCTAATGGGAGGATAGATGTATATGGAGATACTTGCCCTCATAAATTAAATATTATAAAGCCTTCTATTCCATATAGGGCAGTAAAAAGGAATGGAGAAGAAAGACATTGGATGTTTAATCTTGTATGATGCTCCTGAAACTTGTATTTTGATTAAAAGATACATCTAATGAGGCCGGTAGATGTTCACTGAATTTGTGCCACTTTTTTGTTTCACTTTCTGTTAGTCTGATAAACAACCTGTGACAGAAAACATCTCATCAAGATTCCAGATCATCTCTAGCTTATTTGCATTGTTTACCTTCATATTCTGTAACCTCCACTTCCTCCTCTTCCTCCTCTCTTTCCTCCTCTCTATAAACTGAAATGGACACTCTTTCCTCTTCTTCTGAATAACTCCATTCCTCCTCTGCGGATATAAGGTTTAATTTAAATTCAGTAAGTTGAGATATTGATAGTAGGCATGTATTCACTACAGATGGGTGAACAGTTCTATCTGCTTAGGGCAGAGCTTCACAGTGCTTCCTCAGCACAAGAAGGAGAAAGCTGACTTAAGATGAAGGCAAGTACAGCCCAAGACTGAGAAGAATATTTGAATTACGTCCAAAATACAGCCACTTTCAAAATTATCATATTTTCAGCACCCCATTCACTTTCTTATTAATATAAGATAATAGAATGATTTAACACCAATGTAGACACAAAGACTCAGTCCCAGAAGGCTACAACAGGCAGACACATTCTAATACCAACATAAGGAGAAATAACAGACCAGGACCAGTTCTAAGGAAAACAATCACATCTGGCAAGAAGAGACTTTAAGGAAACACACACCAACTCATTTCTCCTTTCACTTCTAATTATATACCTTCGTGCCGGGCAACTTCCACTCTTTGAGGGACTGCGACAGATAGTTTTTCTTCGGCAACAAATCTTTTCTCTTCTACAACAGTTTTCTTGGAAACTTCAGCTTTAAAAAAGCATTAAAGTTGAAGTTCAAAGTCAAGAATTTTAACAGTTCTCTTGGTAGTTTGGGGAAGATTTGCACAGTACACTACTTTCACTAGCAATATGGGAAAACAAGTTACAGACCACGAGGCTATATACACACAGAAGTTCCATGGGAAGCAAGACAAAGGTTCAGTACAAGAAGAGACCAGATGGACAAAGCAAGAATTCACATGTCAAAAGATTTTTTGTCGGAGGACTGAGACAAATCCTACCTCGGGGAGGTGGGGCTTTCTTAGCGACAGGAACTGGCACCGGAACTTTCTCCTCTGGGACAGGTTTCTTGGGAAGAGCTGGCACTTTAGAAACATGATGCACTTTTAGAACTTTAATGTAATCTCACTAAAACCCAACACAAAACACAGATGTCCATCCACGATGCACTCATATCACAAAACATACAAAATCAGTGGCCCACAGAGACAGTTCTCGGGAAGGTGGAGAGACAATACCTTTCTGTGGTGGAGCTTCCTCCTCTTTCCGAGGCACGGGTCTTTTTTCTTCAGGAACTCTCTTCTTTGAGATTTCTGGCACTTAAAGGGTAGTGTTTAATTTTAAAATTCTCAGAAAGGCAAAATAAATGAGCAACACAGAACTAGCAGGCCCATTAAAGAAGACATGCAATTAAAGAAGCCTGAAGGAAAGACAAAGTTATTTCGTGGAGATGGGATTAAGTACCTGCTGGTGGTGGAGATTCCTCTCTTTCAGTAATAATGGTTATTTTTTCTTCCGTGACAACTCTCTTCTGAACTTCAGGAACTTGAAAAGACATTTTTAGAATTGACTTTATATTTTCCAAAGTAGCTAATGTACAGTTATTTTGTGAAAAAGTAGACAGGTAGACAGACACTTTTGTTGAATTCTCACTCACGATAAAACATTCATTTTTTTTTTTTTTTTTTGAGACAGAGTCTCACTTTGTTGTCCAGGCTAGAGTGAGTGCCGTGGCGTCAGCCTAGCTCACAGCAACCTCAAACTCCTGGGCTTGAGTGATCCTTCTGCCTCAGCCTCCCGAGTAGCTGGGACTACAGGCATGCGCCACCATGCCCGGCTAATTTTTTATATATATATCAGTTGGCCAATTAATTTCTTTCTATTTATAGTAGAGACGGGGTCTCGCTCTTGCTCAGGCTGGTTTTGAACTCCTGACCTTGAGCAATCCGCCCGCCTCGGCCTCCCAAGAGCTAGGATTACAGGCGTGAGCCACAGCGCCCGGCCCAAAACATTCATTTTTTTAAAATTAAACTAACCGAGTTAACAGATACTTAAACACAAAATGTTTTGCACTCAAGATATAAAAGTGGGGCTTCTTTACTAAGAAAGTCACTGTACCTTTAGCTGGGGGAGCTTCCTTCTTCTTTGGAACAGGAACAGGAATCTTTTCTTCAGGAACAGGTTTCTTTGGCACCTCTGGGACTTGAAGTTTTTGAAATAGAATGTTAGTAAAGACATATGTCACTTTTATGAATGGACATAGGCACATACATAAACCTTTATGTAGTTCCTGAATATTATTATAGATTATGCATCAGCAAAATAATGCAGAAAATTAAGCTAACTTTAATGTGATAAAGGTCACTGTGTGATTAATGTTACAAATAATATTTTAGAGGCATTTTGACAATTAAAAAAGAGTTATGTAACAGAAAGATGTGTGCAGAATTCATCCTTTGATTATATATTGGTATGCTTTTGGTAAAAACAGGTGAGTCCATGGTTATACAATCTAGAATGTGGATATAATATATAAAAAAACTTCTTTATGCTTTGTATTGAGAAATGGGGTTTATAATGACAGTGAATTTAATTTATTTAAGACTAATAAGTCTTAGAATAGTTGTGCCTATATAACTTAATTTCCTTCCCCCATTTCTCTTCTGATTTTTTTGGGAGAGTGCCTGTAGTGTATTCAAAGCTCAGGCAACACTTATTCTAGATTAAGTCTCTCAATCTGACACCCATGTGTCAATGACTTTGGGGAGTTCTGTGTGCAAAATTTTGTAGGTATGTTCATATGTGCTTTTCTTTAAGGGGCTCCATAGTTTTCAATAGTGTCTCTAACTTTGAAAGTGTTTATAGTGGATTTAATTTATTTATGCTAACCATTGATAATGTCGCCTTTTTTTTTTTTTTTTTTTTTTTTTGAGACAGAGTCTTGCTCTGTGGCCTGGGCTAGAGTGTTGTGGCTTCAGCCTAGCTCACAGCAACCTCAGACTCTTGGGCTCAAGTAATCTTCCTGCCTCAGCCTTCTAAGTAGCTGGGACTACAGGTGCGTACCACCACACCTGGCTAATTTTTCTATTTTTAGTAGAGATGGCGTCTCTCTTGCTCAGGCTGGTCTCAGATTCCTGAGCTCAAGCAATCCTCCTGCCTCTGTCTCTCACAGTGCTAAGATTACAGGCATAGGCCACAATGCCCAGCTGATGTTAACTTTTTAACCAGAAGATAAATGTTAACAGCATATATTATTAGTAATAATTTTTTTTCATTTTAAATAAAATATTGGCAGCTTTGTGAACCCCTGAACCTCCACACTTTCATTTATAATATCTTGGTATAATTTTATAGATATACAGTTATATATGTGTATAATATACATACATACTGTGTTTATACATATATACTTGCTACTATGTGTATTTTTATGGATAAATGAGAGATTCCTCTGTCTCCTTAGGGAGTGGTCAAATAGCTTTGGTATTAGTATTGGTTTTACTAATATGACATCTGTATTTAATGATTAGATAATCAAAATTCTGAAAGACCCAAGAATTTGGGAAAGAGAGAAGCAGATTTGATTCAGGAAGAAAATAGAAACACTAGGAAATCAAGAGAAAGGGAGCACTATTCAAATGCAAGATTTCAGTAAGTGTAGTTTCTCCTAAATTGGATGATGTTGAATGCTTTCTGAATCTCCCTATAACTGAACACATGTGTACAGCTGGAGCTTCATTGACTCAATAAAATAGTATCTTTTATCACCAAAAATATCCCAAAAAGCAAAAAGAAAGAAAGAAAGAAAGAAAACAAAGGAATAGAGATATACCACAGCAGTACATTTGAATTCAAACATACGTACATGAAAGTTACCTGATTAGCTAAATTGCAACATTAGTGACAAATATCAAAGTTTAATTAGTGTCTCAAGAAACATGGTAAAAGAAAATATCACCAATCTATATGTTCCCCACAATTGAAGCCATTATTGACTTGTAAGAAGAGCGCAATTTCTGGCAGCATTGTGCACATCTTTATCTAGATGACATTTGCATTCTGCCAAATAATCTCCAGTTGTCACTGCCTACCTCCAGCTCTTCATAACTCATTAAAGTGTTTTTATTAAGAAAAAGTCACATTTATGAGGGGTGAAAGGTTTTTTTTTCCTCTAGAAACATGTCTGTAGAACACAAATTTCACAAATATTTCTTCTTTCTCTGAGAGAGAACATCTTTATAAAAATTTGAGATAGCAGTTTGCCAAAGTTACTTCTTTTCATAACACTTTTTGGTGGTGCTTTAGGAAGACTCAGTATCTTGAGTACGGCCCCAAAGCTGACAGACATTAAAAACACAAGGAACATGTAGAAGAGACCAATCAGAAAGATAGCGCAGTACATACAAAGACCGCATAAAGCAAAGGGCTGGCATCTGGAGCAAAAGGTGTCCCCACCACAGTTCTGAGGTACCTTTTGGGGGAGCGGCAGGTTCCTTCTTAGGCACAGGAACTGGCTTTTTCTCCTCTGGCACAGGTTTCTTGGGAACCTCAGGAACTTTAAAGATACCATTGTTGGAACAATGTGGAATATTCTAGTCTCCTTCTCAGACATTTAAGATTACATCAAAGCACAAATCTTCACTAAGAGTGTCAGAATTGGGGAGGAATTTAACATGTTCTGCTTGAGGTAGGAATTAATGCTAAATGCCTTGATACCATATTAGATATAACATACTTTACATGAAGCAGACAAAGACCCAATTAGCGTGGTCTGGAGTCTAAAAATGTTCTTGATACTTGTATAGCACCTTACCACAAATTAATGAAATTAACAAACATAGAATTAAATATCTTACAGAAGGTTTACAGATGCTATTTTGTTAATACATAGATCCCATAGAAAAAGATACAAGAAAGTAGATATTAAGAGTTGTTTTTTCAAAAATATGATTCTACCTTTGGCTGGTGGGGGCTCCACTTTTTTAGGCATGGGAACAGGAACCACTTCTTCTGGAACTGGTTTCTTAGGTGGCTCAGGGACTTTAAAAGAAATGTATTGTTTTTGAGAAAGTGCATTTTGGCGGCATATATTGTTGTAAGACTTAGAATTAAAATGAAGAGTAGACATCCCTTTTTCATGCCAGTTGAATTGAAGAAAAGCATGCATTAGAAATGAGGGTAAATGGAGATGTGTGAGGGCTAATTGGGACATGTGACTGTTATCCCCTTTAACTGCAGGAGCCTCCACTTTCTCAGGAACAGGTAGGAGCACCCATTCTTCAGAGGTGCCAGTGTCTGCTTCTCAGAAACCAGCCTTTTACAAACATCAGTAACTTTGAAGATAATTTTTTAGCAATTTTGCTTTTATAAAGCAGTTGCATGAAACCAATTGCATTAGATTTTTTTGTGTCTTAAATGTTAACAATTTGGCTGGGAGGGAGGGAGCAGAGATTTGGTCTATAATGGCTCCAGGTGGGTGATGTAAATACTCCTTCCCACCCTGGCTACCAACATGACTTCACTGTTGCACAGTTGGACAGAGGTGTGCAGTAGCACAACATTATACAGTATCCTCTCCGCACAGATACAATAAAGGGAAACAACCGTAGAAACACAGGTAATAGTGGAATGTAGTAAAATGGGAGGTAATGAATTTTGAGTATTTATTAATATTTCAAAAATATAATTTATTTAGTTGTAAGGTTACATAATTTAAGTTTTAAGTTAAACCACTGGTTGGCAAAATTCTTGAAAATTTAACCAGAGGCTCTGGTGAGCTGGTAAGAACTGGCTCCAGATCATTCTATTTCCAAATGACTGGTTACCAGATTGCAAACTCCTGGAAGCAGGGACTAGAGCGCCAGTTCTTTTCATTCCTCTCTCCTGTGCCTTCCTCATGGGCTTCCCATCCCCCATCACGTCCTTTGGGCATAGTGGCGAAGGGTCTATTGACCGTGTGACTAATCTACTATCTAACATTAACATAGATGTTTACTCTAGAATTTGTATGACCTTTTATTAAAAGATTTTAAACTTAGAATGAATTACTAATACCTTTAGGTGGTGGCTCAACCTTTTTGGAAACAGCAACATGAATTTTCTCTTCGGTAACAGTTTTCTTTTGTACTTCGGGGACTTTAAAAAAATGTACATTTTAATTACTGACATGCCATGTTGTGGGTGGCAATTGTAATTTACAAAGAATGACGAAATAAAAATTAAAACAGAGACAAACGTGCAATAAAAAAGATGACAGAGAATTACAAGGAGACACAAATGCCCACATGGTTATAACTTAGATAAGAAGAAGAGGTATAAAAATCAGTCTGAAATCCTTCCATTTGAGCCCCCAAATTCCAGTTTGCCTTATACCTGTGACTGACACTTCTTCCTCTGTGTGAGAAGCAAAGAACATCTTTTCTTCTGAAATAACCATCTTCTTTGTATGCACAGCTGGTACTTTAAAGAGAGTATTTCATATTAGTATTTCATTTTCTAGGACAAGACATCAGATCAAACACATAGATTATATATATATACTATATTTAAGTCTTTAAACACAGAATGACTGGGTCAGTATGATAGCTTGAGAACAAAGTTAGCACTGACAAGAAAACAAATCATGTTTTAATCTATAGGGACAAACAACCCATGCAGGCTTCATCAAGCATTATTTAATGAGAATCAAATAGACACAACTTCTTCACACACAATGTTGTGTTTTGCCAAATCTGTTAGGCTCTATTCATATAAAGGAGAGGATGGGGAATATTATATGCAATGGAATGCATTGCATAGTAAAGTTAGAAAAATACCAATTAAACATGAAATCTTCCTTAAATAAAAAAATATAATTATGTCATTTTAAGCAAAACTAAAAACAAAGATAATGTTATTATTTATTATTTACTTAAATTATACATATGTGCAACTCAATATAAAATTTGTATTATATAAAAATCTGCTTTTTTCAGTGGTTTTAATATTTATGAATTATTTACCAATACATGTACACATGTCCATACATATAAATAAAAATGTTTAAAACTTGCAGCTGAAAGACAAAGATGTATACCTTTCACTTCAATAACTTCTTCCTGTACTGGAGTCCGGGAAGGTTTTTGTGGAACAATCTTCTTTGAAACTTCAGGTACTTTAAAAATATGTACAAATATATTTGTATTGTGAAGAATATTACTTTGCACAAAATTTTAAAATATCTTAGTTCAGATGATTATATAAATAACTAACATGTGAGTATATATCAATAAACAGATTACTTGTGCCTATGGTACTAGGAACATTTTAAATGAGAATACCTTTGGTGACTTGAACTTTTTCTTCCTCCATTCTTCGGGAAGTCTTTTCAATTTTTTCAATTACTGGCTTCTTTGTAACTGCAAGCATTTTAAAGAAATTGCAGTACTTTTAGAATTTCTATTAAAATCCTCTCTCTATCTATGTACATATATATGTTTATACACAATATATATGTATACATATATATCTTTTTTTTAAGAGAGAGACAAGTTTGGTGCTTGGAACTTTAGGAACAAGTTTCTGTACTTAACATATTTTGGTTATATTAATTTTAAATTTACCATAACAGTCTTTTTATCATCTTTGTATTTTTTTCATTAAATGAATTAGATAGAAATTTTAAGAAAAAAAATTCGTTGATACAATAAAGCTTAGAGAAGAAGTTGTGCCTATTGGATTGAACTGGTGACTTATACATCTTTGCCAAACAAGCCATGATAATGATGTTGATGTTCTAGTCTATTTTAATTATTCCAATTACTTACTTTTAGGAGGTGGTGCTTCTTTCTTTACAGGCACTTTGGCTGGAACTTTTCTCTCATGTGATTCTTTAATAAAAACACAGGAATAAGAATGGATCCTTAACTAGGTAAGTTCTCTTAGGTTATGCTAATTGCAAATGAGATAAGGATAATCTATAATTGTGTGAAGTCTTGTATTTGTGATCATTATTTCCAACATGATTCTTAGTGCTAGATTTTGAAGCAGGATCAATCAGAGATGCAATGAGGCTATGAAAGTTAAACTTGAACTTCTGCATAGAAAATAGCACTTGGAATTTAGTCTTAGGCATAGGACTAAATGATTTAGTTTATAAAGTCAGATCATGAAAGTAACTCTGAAAATGATTCTTTTAAAGTTAAAAAATTTTTTTTACCTTAAAATATCTAAGATCCTTTCATGTATTTCATAGGAATTACAAATCAGGTTTCATAACATTGAAAATATAATGAACTGAGCAAAAATGAGAAAAAGAGGGACAAGTCACTCAATTTGTACATACCTTCATAAACCTCCTTTTGAACTTGAATTACTTCTCTTTCTTGGTAAGTCTCCTCCCACTCTTCCTCCCCTTCGTCATAACCTTCTTCCCTTTCATAGTATTCTTGCCCTTCTTCAAAATCTTCTTCCCATTCCTCGTGAACTTCCCTTTTGGCTTCTACCTTGGTCTCTTCATAGTCTTCATCGGGTTCTTCATAATAAGGTTCTTCATATGGCTCCGTGTATGGTTCTACTTCCAGTTCATCATAAGGTTCTTCAAAAGATTCTATGAAGACTCTCCTCTCCTCATAGACTGCTTGCTTTTTCTCATACACAGGTTCTTTTTCTTTGTGAACCTCTTTCTTCCTGGTTATGGTTGTTATTTTTACTTCTTCAGCCTTAGAGGATACATCAATGATTTCAGGAGCTAAAATAAATAAACAAACAAAAAAATACATACATATGAAAAATATTAGAATATTCGTTACATGAACCAACTGCTTCACTAAAAAAAAATCTATGTAGTCAAACAATATCAGTGTTTCAGATCTTGGTATTTTATTAATAATTCGTCATGTGTTTCTTTGTTTTGTTTCCATTTAAATTTTTGTTGACTGTGGAACACAATAAAGAGTACCAAGATGCATTCTACTCTTGGTTTGAGGATTTTTCCAGTGTGAAAAAAATAGATTCAATAAACATTACCAAATGGACACACCTTCCATTGCCCCATGTGAGCTCCAGTTTGCAGGACCCCTAGTTTCTTCCCATGGACCATTTTAATATCTGATAATTTATAGAATTTGTATTTAATGCGTATGCGGTTAACCTTTTTTAAACGTTCCAATTATTCTTTCAAACACATTTCTAATTCTAAATCTATATTTTGGACTATCAAATAGAGCTCTTTGGTCCATTTAATAAAGACAATATTTATAATTATGCAACCAAATCAGTTAGTTGTTTTTCTATAACATATATGAAAAGCTCTTTAGGGTTTCCATTATTTATATAACCCACAACAATTGTGTTAACTACAATTAAAAAAATAAGGGATGGCCCCTCCCTTTCTAATTCTCACTGCTTCTTTCGTGGTGGCCGTTGCACAGCGGCAGCATAAACATCGCCTGGGTTTCCTTTCCTGGGATAGGAGCAGCATGAAGTAGCCACCATTTCTATGCTAGATTTAATACAACAGAAGAGACTCCACAACTTTACAATAAGTTGGACACCTAATATTTAAAAATAAGAATAAACAGCAGAAGTACAAATATCAGGAATAAACAGAATAAAAATATTTAAGAATTGAGTATTATTTACCTTTTGCTGGAATTAAGGCAGTAGGAGGTGGAGGCTTCTTGATAACCTCTGGAATTTTAAAAACATAAAATAAGTGTTTATCTTTAGATTATGCACTGTTTAATGTTCACTAATCCTGTGCCTTGTCATTTGTGTGAACTATGCCACCCCTTCCAGGGATCATCATAATGCTTTCATAATTTTTAAAGCAAGCTCATTAGAAATGCTATGCAATGCTGTATTAACAAAAATGCAGAAAGGCCCGAGTTTGATTTAAGTTCAGATTGATTTAAAATAATTTAAATTAACATGAAACATGAAGAGAATATTGAATATGTCCAATGCTAAAAAATAATGCATATTTGATTTTTTCAGTTATTAACTATAAAGTTTATAAAATATTCATGCTTTTTGAATTTCCTCTTACTCCATAATGTCTCACAGATTTCCACTCAGAAAAGTCTGTGTGATGAATAATGCCTTGTGCTCTTATAATCTCCTTCTTTTAGGAGGTTACTGTATTGTAGTCTTAGTAAAATGGGTTAAAATTATTCATTTAAATTTATTCAATTGTCTTCCTAAAACCCTTGTAGGATATATTAAAAATTAAAGTGATTCGAATTGATCGATCTTCCTTCAAAAAAGTCTTTTTTCTGCAAATATTGACATTTAAATCAGGTAAGCCAGGCAGGATCCTGAGTTGGGTGGGAGCAGCCTTTTGAAATTAGCACCAACCCTCGACCACCTATTGGTGTGACTTGATCAAGACCAGCTCTTGGGCACTGCCATGCTCATTGCAGTAGTATTCATAACACCAAGGTTATGGAAACAACCTCAGTGTCCATCAACAGATGAATGAATAAGGAAAATGTGAGTAAATTATCTCTGTCTATCTATCTATCTTTCTATCTATGGATTACTATTCAGCCTTATCAAAAAAGGAAATTCTGTCATTTGCAACATGGATGGAATGTTAAATAAGCCACACACAGAAAGACAAATACTGCATGTTCTTACTTACATGTGAAATAAAAAAAAGTTGAACTCATAAAGTAGAGAATAGAATGGTTGTTATAGAGGCTAGAGGATGAGGGGGATGGGAAGATGTTGGTTGAAGGGAACAAAATCTCAGACAGGAGGAAAAAGGTCTTTTTGATCTATTGCACATTGTGGTGAATATAGTTAATAATAGTGTATTGAACATTTTAATATCACTAAGAGTAAATTTCAAGTGTTCTCACCACAAAAAAATGAGAAGTATTTGAAGTGATAGACATGTTAATTAGCTAGATTTAATTTTTCCATGTTGCATTTATATATTGTCACATCATTTTGCACCCCATAAATATATACAATTATAAATTGTCAATTTATAATAATAATTTTAAAAAGACCACTGGTTGGATTACAGGGCAAGGCCTTCTTTAAATAACCATCCAGAGATAACAAAAATACTCTGGTGTTGCCAGTGAGCACAGAAGGACAGAAAAGAAAAAAGGGAGAAAAAGGAAGTTGAGAAGGAGAGAATGAAAACTTAGTCCAAGGAGAAGATGACAGTGAGTGATGGGAGAGGTACCATTTTGGGACTGCAAACTCCTACCCTTTCCCCACCCTCCACTATGTAGGATTTCAATTTTTTAGCTAAGAAAAAAGCATTAAGACTGCTTTTTGACTGATTAATTATAATACCTGTAGGTTCCTCTTCTTTGGGCTTGATAATAACTTTTTTGGTATCTTTCTTCACGGCCTTTTTGGTCACTAAAAAAATAGATGTCAGATGTAACTAAAATGTTTTCAGGAAACTAGGAGGTTTATTGAAATATTTTATTTTTTCATATGTTGATAGTAACAATGATCTGCACATCATTAAAAGATATTTGTTTCAGAAAAATCTTGGACTACAATGCAAAAAAATTGTTTTATGGGCAGATAGAATATGTACTGTAGTCTTACATCGTCACTGATTTTATGCCTGGCAAGAGTTAAAATTTTCAAAATGGAGAGTGAAACTCAGTGATATAAATAGAAAAGAAACCTTTTCATCTTTTTTTTACTTGGGTATGAACAGTACATTTGTCAGGAGGAAGAATAACAAGTGGATTAGTAAAATTAAAGTTTTAATTGTGATATATTGTGGAAATTTTCTTTTGTTGTTGTGCTGTTATACCTTGACCACAGTTCTTAATCATACTTGATTATGGCCTCTCATATTCATGAATAAATAATGCTCTCTTTTAATTTTTAACATATGATTTAATTTCTCAAGTTTCACTGTGGGTTCTCAAACTTAGCCATGTTGACCCTGAGATTCAAAGACCAAATCATTCATTAAGATAACAATGGAGTGATAATAGCTCTCTCTCACTCCCTTCAAGAATAAGGGTCACGTCTTCTTCATCACCCCTTATCCCTTCAACAATTAGTCTTGTTTAGGGGCTTATAAATATTTGTTGAATTGAATAATAATGCATTAAATTTATATGTCATAATAATGTATATGTATCGACTACAAATTGTACCCTAATAATTTGGAGGAAGTCATTTATAACTGCCATGTTATGAGTAACAACAATAAATATAATTTGCTTTTTCTTAACTATGAAAAAAAAGATAAATTATTATTCTTGAAAATAGAAATACAAATGGAAGTGTAATTTATGATTTTGATTCTTATTCCTACCTGCTAGCACAGGTAGATGGTAATATATTTAACTATGTTCATATAAATTATAAAAATGCTTCTTTTGTTATTGAGATTGTTAGTCACAAAACTGGAAACTTTTAACTGAATTTTCTCTGTGGCTGGCTGAAAAATAGCTCAAGCATTTGATATCAATTATAGTGGGTATTATGGGAGTAACATGTCAAGCCCTTGAAAATACTACAGTAGTGGTGACTTTGACATGCAAAATATTTTCTGATCATGCTGGGAGAGTTACGGCAGCAATTCTGAACTCCCCATAACTCTAAGACGTCCCAGGCAATCTGTCGTCTGATTTAGTTGAACAGCTTTGGGACACAAACAGTACAATTTCTCTATTGAATATTTGAGAAGGGAGATTCCCTAGAATACTTAAAAGTTATTTATAAGTGAGCTCATGCTTTAGGTACAAAAGCAGTCAACTATATCAAGATATTCTAAATCATATTTTTTTGTAACAAAACAGTGAAATTTAAAGAGTAGTTAACATTGTAATTGAGAAAAAAACACAAACTATAATTTGCAATTTGACAATAAACTAGTATGGTTTATTTCCATAAGATGCAGTAGAAATTGGTTCCTATTTGTAGTTTTTGTTATAAGTGATGGTTTGGAAAACAAGAAACATAAAATTAATTTTCCATTAATGTTTAAGTAATTCCATTCAAATAAAATATTTTAATACTAAGCATAATATTTAGTTTGTCTGATGGTTTTCAGAGCACGTCTTAACATATTTAGTCAATAATTTACATTTTGAAAGGTACTAAAGGACCAATTTGTTGTATTGAGCAACATTTTCCAGGTCAGACATGATGAAATTCTATATTTTGATATCTAGGTAGATGACATATAATACCTTCAATACGTTTTCCTGGTGGTTTCTTTTCCTCAGGTGTTGGTAACAAAAGGGGAAGAAGAGGAACTGCTGTAGGAGGAATTTCTGAAGAAAATAAATGACATCGTCAGTAACGTGTTCTAGCTTCCTATTTTGTATAAAGTACAATGAAGACTTATGCATTTCTTTCAGTACTTCAAAGGTATTATAGTACCAATTCATTAATCAGAATAAATAAAATAGTGTATGTATTTTTAATTAGAACTACTGTTTTTGTTTTTTTAACTTTTTAAATCACACAGTAAAGAACACAATATGGAAGGGCCTGCTCTGGTTCTGCCGGGGGGTTAGGTGTTGGCAATTTCCTGGTGGTAGAATTTGCTGCTCCAAGCCCAGATGTCGAGGTACTGGGTCTTACCTTCTGGTGGGACTGCTCTGATAGGCATGGTTGGGATTGGAACTCTGGAATCAGGAATATCTGGAAAAGGACATGCAATGATTAGCATAGAGGGACAGAGAACACAGATATTTATTAGATAACTAAGATGTGCCTGGTTGTCAGGCATTTCCAACAGCAGAATCTAACATACAGACCAAATCATACTAGTATTCTTTTGTATGCAACTTCATGGACAAGTTTATTCCCTGCCAAAATGTGTTTCATTCTATGGCCATGCTATTTGCCATGATCATAGATATCTATCTACTGAATGAGCCCTTATTAGCTCCAATTTCCCAAACTCACAAAGTTTAAACATTTTGCTAAAGTTTATTATTTTGCTAAAAATAATTTTACTGAATAACATTTTTACTGAAAAGACAAATGATATTTTATACATTTTAGTTTGGCTTCTGTTATTTACAAAATTTTGCTAAATTTATTGTATGGAAGGATAGATTTAAAAAAAAAAAACTTACCAGGAGGCTTCAGCTCGAGTTTGATTTCTGCAAAAGAAAAAAATGATACTTTAGTATTGAGAATTTTTGTATTTTTGTATTGAAATTGTCTGGGCAGACTACTTGTTTCAGAGATTGCAGTGTGGCTTTAGTTTGCTGTTTCCTCACCTTTGGTTGTTAAGTACAGCTCTGCTGTGCTTCTTGCTTCACCTCTTGGCTCCAGCCGAGCAATGACTGAATAGACACCTAAGGAGAAGAATCATGGAGCTTTTGTTTTCTGACATGTTGCAAATAATACTTCTTTCTTTAAACATATGTATGTGTTTATTTATACTAGACTTTTCTAGAAAAAATTCTCTATAGAATTACAGAGTATAAACCTATGCAAGGGCAGACATATGTAAAACAGAAAAGGGTTAAGTTATATATTCACCAGGGAACTGTCAGGGAAATTACCTTCATCATCTGGGGTCACATTGTGAATGGTCATATAATGGCAGCGACCATCATTCCTAAAGTTGTATTTCTGGCTCTCTGTCAGTTCCGTCGGTCCCTTGTACCATGTTACAATGGCATCATCAAAGGACACTTCGCACTCGAAGGTGGCAGATTGATGCTCACTCACCACTATGTTCTGTATGCGCTTTGTAAACTGAATTGGTTCCGCTGTTTAAACACAAAGAGAGTTCAAAGTCAGACTGTATAAAGAGGAATCTCTTTTGCTGTATTTTTTTCCCTCAGATACCTAAAATTTCCATCTTCTTATCCAATTGTAAAATAGGAAAAGTTCAAAAATCAAAACAAGAAGAAAATGCTCTTATTTTTGCTGCAGTAACAAATAGTTATCCCCATTTTTAAGTGTATTCTTGCAAGGATCAATGTAGGAAAGTGTAAAGAAATTCTGAAGAATCCTTAAAATATTTATATGAAGAAAATATTGAAGGGAACTTATAATCCAAAAGTCAAAGTAGGTTTTAAAAATGTTAGTGAAATGGCAACTTCGTAATGGAAGGTACACAAATTTAATTTCACTTTACAATTTATTCCTCTGTGAAATTCTTTCTTGTGTTAGTAAAATAATTTTTTCTATTCAGGATCTAGAATTGTTTGTCTAATGTATGTAACTTTCTCTGTGAAATAATATCAAATTCAATAGGAAATCTGCACTTCTCGATTTCAGAAAAATCTTCTGGAATTCTGAAACCTGCTTTCTATGCACATATGGGCACACACAAAGGATGTGTTGGATGTCAGAAATGTTTTCTAGGAGAATGGGGTGGAGTGGAGGGTCCTTCTCCAGAATTATTTCTGGAAATCTGGAATTACATGTATGACAGTACCATGAACATCTTAGAAATCATAGTAGTCTGGTGAGCTTTCTTACAAAAGAATTATATTAGAAATATCCAATTATTTAAAAAATGATTAATGATTTCAACTGGTCTCTTTAGTTTAAAAATGATTTAAAATACAACCAGGCATTGATATTCATTGTAAAGTAAGTCAGAAAAGTTGAAATCCTTATGTAAATCAGATGTCATATAGTTGTGTTTTAACAACTACAAATGGGTGCCAACAAGTGGAAGTAGATACTATTATCATAGTTAAAATTTTTCTCAGTATAGTACAAAGATGTCTTTGGAAATGCATACAATTAGTTAGGTAATGAATATTTCTGTTCCTAAATTCTGAGATTGCATTTAATTTCAGAGATTGGAAGGTTGGAATATGACCCATGAATGAAATAAGTATTTTTGAAAAATAGCTGTTAATTATATATGTTGTTAATTTTATGTATAAAATGTTGTACAGTTAAAATCAGATTAAGTCCTATAAACAAAATATCAATGCCTAACCGACTCCTCTGTGTTTGCAGCCTTGAGATCTTGTCCTTTCTAAGATTTCTTTTTAGGAATCAGAATCATAGACATAAGAATTATGGAATTGAGGCTTTAAATATTATGTTTAGATTTTAATTGAGACTTTAATATACTGTTAAAAATAATGTTTTAGACTAGAATTAAAATCTAAAAGAACTAGCAAAAGGAGTGGCACTTATTTGAATAGTTCCCATTTGATTTTGCATGAATTTTGAGAGATGAGCGAATGCTATGAGTATGTATGTTGGGAAATGAGAACACATGACCACGTTGGGGTGTGTTTTGTGGCAGGATTGCAGGGGTCCTTTGTCATTGACCTATGCTGTACACAATAACTCCATCCATAGTCTCTCACTCACCTTCAATTCTGAGCTCTGCCGAAGTTTCAAGGTCTTCATGTTTGCAGGTGTACTGACCCTGGTCTTCTGCTCGAACATCTGCAATGGTCAGTTTATGGACTTTGTGTTCCACTTCAGTTTTATATCTGCCTTGGGGTTTAAGGATTCTGCCATTTCTGAACCATTCAGATTTTACATTTGGCACAGAAAATTGGCATGTCATGGTGCAAGTCTGGCCTTCTTTCAGAGTAACATCCTGAAGATGCCGTTCCCAAGCAGGCTCTGTTCATATGGCACAAGACACGTTTTATTCAATACCACATGCAGAGGTTCTCAACAGTAAATTAATCTCACAACCCTTTTATAACTCCTTTCTAACTTACCAATTACAGTTAGTTTTGCACTAGCGATGTGTGGCCCACAAACCAGTCTGTAATTGCCCTGATCTTTAAGTTGACAGTTTTTGACTCGGAGTGTATGTCGGTCACCATCGATGCTTATTTCAAATTTATCACTAGGCTCCAGTTTTTCAGTACCTTTGTACCATGAAAGCTTGATTTCTGGATAATTAATCTTAATGTCAATTTCAAAGATGGCATCATCATCTTTCAAAACTGTCTGATTTTCAATATCCTTGATCAGAGTGACAGGCTAGGAGAATAAAGAATTAAAATGCATTACTCATTCCTTCCTTAATAGTTCCCAATAATGACTTGTTCACTTTATCATCAGCACAATTCATTTTACCTCAGTCTGTGTCAGCCTTTGCTGAATAAATGATACAAGTTCCTCAAATTCCTTTTCGTCCCTCTCTGACTTCTCTATTTCCTCAATTTCCTAAGGAGAGAAAAAAAATGGTAAATATTAGATGTGAAACAAAATTTGAATTAGAGGATGTATTACTATATTCAACCCCCATTCTTGATGCTGTTTGGGTTATATTAAATGGTCTCTTATAACTGTATGAGAATCCTGTAGGAGTCTGGTAATTCGAAGGGGATGTGATAGATGTTTCAAATGTGAATTTTTTTTTTTTTGAGACAGAGTCTCGCTTGTTGCCCAGGCTAGAGTGAGTGCCATGGCGTCAGCCTAGCTCACAGCAACCTCAAACTCCTGGGCTCAAGCAATCCTGCTGCCTCAGCCTCCCGAGTAGCTGGGACTACAGGCATGTGCCACCATGCCCGGCTAATTTTCTATATATATTATTTGGCCAATTAATTTCTTTCTATTTATAGTAGAGACGGGGTCTCGCTCTTGCTCAGGCTGGTTTCGAACTCCTGACCTCGAGCAATCTGCCCGCCTCGGCCTCCCAGAGTGCTAGGATTACAGGCATGAGCCACCACGCCCGGCTTCAAATATGAATTTTTAAGGCTAATACTCTATACGAAGGATCATACCAATCTATGAGTCTCTTCTTCTTGACTTTGCTTTAGCAGTTCGAATGCTTGAAGAAGCCCCCGGAAGTCAGTGATTCCGTACATGCGTGCATATTTTTCATATTCTTTAGGATCAACATTTTTGAGAAGTTCCATGATATCAATTTCCTCTTCTTCCCCAGCTCCTTTCTTTAAGGCTGGAGTCCTAAATGAAATAAGAAGCAACTATGAATCACCAGTCTTACATTTATTTTGAATTCTCTGTCATCATTTGAAGACTATGAATGTCATTAAGGGCTTTTTTTTCTCAAAAAGTGATAGTTTTGTGTTCTTTACTCAAGAAATATTAATTTTATCATGTTAGCCATGAAACAATACAAAATGTGAATTTGGAGATGGAGTAGATTAAGACTAGATGGGTTAGGACCATTTGTTACAAAGTATAGAAATTTGATCAATGATTTTAAGAAAGGAAAGTATATTAGAAGCATTTCTGTAAATGTTAGAACCAAATAGCTTAAAGAATTACAATATCAGGAGAAATAATAGTAGCAATGGAAGACGTTTAAAATGAGTAAATATCACATATCATGGAAAAGAAGTGTGGAAAAAGTTTATTTGCTTGTCTGCTTCAATTAAAATATTTATATGCTTATGCTCTTTAACAATCTGAATCTTGAAATGGATGATCCATGCCTCTTGAGTGATTTTTGTGTGTGTGTGTGCATGGAAAATTACAGTCATCCCTTGATATCTGCAGAGTATTATTTGTTCCAGGATCCCCCTCAGATACCAAAATCGGAGTATGCTGAAGTTCCTTATATAAATAAAATGGTGTAGTATTTACATATAACTTCAGCACATCTTCCTGTGTACTTTAAATCATCTGTAGATGACTTATAACACAGTGTAAATGCTATGCAAATAGTTGTTATACTGTATTGGCTTTTAAATTGGTATTATTTTTCATTGTTTTTTTGTTTCCAAATATTTTCCATTCATAATTGGTTAAACCGTGCATGCAGAACCCGCCAACATAAAGGGCCAACTGCAGTGTGTGTTTTTATTGAACTTACTTTTTCAGCATTGCTCTAAGATCTCCCTCAATTTTCTCTTGTTTCTTCCTTTCATCCACCTGTAGGTT
This sequence comes from Microcebus murinus, assembly GCF_040939455.1. NCBI lineage: Eukaryota > Metazoa > Chordata > Mammalia > Primates > Cheirogaleidae > Microcebus > Microcebus murinus. Next base: position 56,086,211 of record NC_134111.1, read on the forward strand.
GACATTACTCTCAATTTCACCATGTTTGTTAAATGCGACACATCGGTATAATCCGGAGTCAGTTTTTGTGGTGTCTCTAATCTCCAGTTTTGCTTCATCACCTTTTTGGTGGATAAAAATGCGACCTCCTTGGTTCAGTTGTCTCCACTTCCCTTTTGTCCATTTAACGTTTGGGATTGGATCGCCTCCAACTTTTGCAATGAAAGTTGCCGTGGTTTCTGAGGAATAATAAAAACGAATGAATATAAAATTTAATTTTCAAAAATCGGTCTGTCCAAAATTAAATCATTAGTAAAAGGGACAAGATAGATGACGTCCTTTTCACGAAGCACACTTACTTTCTACGACTCTGATACTCTGAGGTTCTGATACGAAAAAGAGTCTCCCATCGACTGCTGCCTTCTTAGCTGCTGGAGCTGCAGCTGGTTTGTCTGAAAAACAAATTTACACGATTTGTTATTACAATTATATCAGAATTATAGTAAATATACCCCCCTTGTAAAATAACTTTAGAAGCTTGGCAGTGTCGTAAGTATGTACTCTAGGACTCACTATATATATGGGGGTGGGTTAAAGAAGACAAAGGGGTTTCATAGATTTACACTAGTGATAGCTATTGAAGGTTGAACTATAATCATAGTAGCATTAAATCTTATATTTCTAGACTTGGCTTGTTTTATAAATTTTCTCCAGGGCTATGACATCAGGATACCTTGTATCACATTATTATGGCATCATTTTTGGGAGTGTACTAATTCCACCTTCCTGGGTGTAGTGAAAACGGGTTCAAGAAATAGAGCCATGAACTTAGAGTAAATTTGGATAATGTATATTGAAATTATTTCCATTAAATTTCTAATATTTCAGTTATAATAAGGGGACCACATATTGCAAATGTACAATAACCGATGTTTCCAAAAATCTAATTCCATTTTTATTTAACTTGTAATAAGCAAATAAACATGAGTGGTTGTTGCCTTGATCTGCATAATACTTTTGAAGTGTCTGTACCTTTTATGGTCACTTTTGACTTGGAAGTGTCACTTCCAGCCGCATTTGAAGCTTTACACACATAATCTCCTGAATCTGCTTTCGCCACATCCTTGAGCTCCAGAGCAGCTGTCCCGTTGGCGAAGCTGAAGCTGCACCTGTCTGAAGGCTTTATTTCCCTGCCCGCCTTCAGCCACTGGATCCTGATGGGCTCAGAGCCCTGGACATGGCAGCTGAGCTGCACGAATTCTCCTTCGGTCACTGTTACTGGAGTAAGGTGCTGATCAAACACAGGTGGCTTCTTAGGTTCTGGAATTGGAAAAGTGTTTTCATGAGGAACATAGGAAACATAAAGGCAAAAAAGGATTACATTCCACAAAACAAGCAAGAGCAACATAGTTTTGCTTCTAACAGGTAACACTGGCTGCTGTAGAACAGAATTATGTGCCTGGTTTATTCCTCTCTAAAGGCAACAGCTGAAATTTGTTGGATTTTTAAAAGAGATACCGGTTTAGAAACAAGCCAAGAACAGATGCCATGTTGCTCACAAATCACCCCAGCATCTGTGTCCTGATTAAGCACCACAAACATTGCACTGGCAGTTACTATAAACTTCCATGCCATATCACACTATTGATTCTCTTGAACCTGTGTACAGCTGCATTTTTGCTGAACTCTAAAAATAAGGGCTTATTTGGGAATTCTGCTTATCTAGAGCAACAGTGAGTGCTATCCTCTGGGAATGAAAGCCAACATTTGAGTAATACATGAGCCTACATCTTAAGATGTGATTTTCTCCGATGTTCGTCGTTAGCTATTAAATGCGGCTACAGTAGCATTTAAAATTGTATCTTAGCCCAAAGGAATTAGCAGTGGAAGCTCAGTGTTTAACACAAAACCACTGATGAAGACATGAGTAACATGATAAGGAGGGCCATGTGTAACTTGGTGTTATGTAAAGATTTTATTCAATGGTCCTGAGACATATATCTAAGAAAAATAAGGAATTTTTTTGTATGTGATTGCAAAGATTAATACTTTAGTCCTTTTTTTGAATTTTATAAACAGCCTCAGAAGTCTATAGAAAGCATTTATCTACTCAATGGCAAAACCATCATGAATGTAAATCATGAATATAAGCTGCTGCTAAATATACATTTTGCATTTTACTAAATGTGTTTTAAAGCTAAATGCATCTAAATTCCATTAAATTTGAATTTTAAGTTAAGTCAACTCAATGATATTAACTTATTAATGATATTAACCTATTGATGATATTAACTTATTATCTATACACTCTGAGATGGCCAACCAGATCATCAGAATTGGTAATTAATTCCAAGCTCTAGGAGGTTAGTTTGTAAAGTGATTTTTGATGTGTCTGTGTCATAATTATCTGGAAGACATTATGGTCAGAGAATCAGATAAAGAAGATGTCCTTAAACAGCATAGTTTATTCCTTTGTATCAAGTTATAATTGATTATTTAAATAAATCTTCCATAATGATAATGAAACACTTTTACATCTATCTTTTTATTTCTTTTTTGGGTACATTTTACCTTTTTGTATGGGATTAAAATTCATTTATAGGCCAAAAGCTTTGAGCAATATACATTAAACAATAATCCTTTAGAAATATACTTAGAAAAGAGAAAGGTTCACAATGTGATCTAACTCATTGTATTATATAACTCAAAATAAGCAAAACTAGTGCAATATTCAGTGATGAACAATTTAAAACATTTTCAAAACAAAGATGCTACAAAAATATGTATGTCACTTATGTGCACACTTCAAAGTAGGCTGAGACTTCTAACTATCTGAGAAATTTTGGGGATGTGGTTCAGAAATATATCAGTGTATTTGTTAAATGACAGCTCTGTTGGGGAGCCACATAATTAAATTACAACTAATATATATATTTGGTAAACAGATATAGAGTGATGGCAAGCCAGTTAAGTAATGTATGTTAATATCTGTTAGAACTTACGTGGTCAAGATATCAGGAGAAATGCTCATGACTACCTAATAGACAGGGGAGGAAAACACCACAGGCTGGGGCTGTGGAGATAACTAACCTTTGATGACAATGGACGACGTGCACAGAGCAGAGCCTGCATCGTTGGACACTTTGCATGTGTACAAGCCGGCGTCGGCCATGCCTGCCTTCCTCACGTGCAGCAGCAATGCGTTGTTCTTGAAGGTTATTTCACAGTTAGAAGTTGGATGTATCTCTACATTATTTTTGTACCAAGCAACAGTTATAGGCTGGGAACCAGCCACACGCCCCTCAAGTTTGAAAGAATTTCCTTCTGTTTCTTCTACTGTCTCTGAGAGTTTTTTGGTGAAACTTGGTGGGATTAGCCGTTCTGTAAGAAATTGCAAGGATATATGAAATGGATTCTGGAAGCAGGTTTATTAATATAAGGCTTTTCAAGAAAAAAAAAGTCATGTTTTCAATTAAAAATCAAGGCTGACCAACTAAATACAGCATATCAGTGTATGTTTCTAAACAGTCAAACCTCCTTCCACAAGCTTATTCTCAACTGTTCTCTGACTTATGGATGATAAGAATAATTTATGGCCATTTACAGAACCAGAAATTTCTAATAAGAAAGGGGTGGTCTTGGCATTATATATGACAGATAAAGTTTTAAAAACCTACAGATTGAAAAGATCACTTGTTCTCTAGAGAAATTTATTTCCTCTTAGACATTTTCATGTCATTTGTTTAAAAATGTCCTACATTTCATTTATCATAATAAAAACGGTACCCTCAGGATACACTGTAAAATGATTATACTTTGTTGGATCACATGCAAAATAAATGATACCTTTTATATTAAGCTGAGCTGTGCAAGAGTCTTTTCCTACTTCATTCACAGCATAGCAGGTATATTGTCCAGAGTCTCCTTTGTCTACTTTGAGGATTGTCAGGTGGGCGCTGTTTTCCAGATAACTAATCTGGTAGTTTCCGCCGCTTCGTATCTCTCTGTTGTCTTTGGCCCAGCTGACCTTTATTGGCTGTGTCCCCATGACGTGGCACTCAAAGTCAGCACTTTCTCCCACCACAGCATCCACTGGGGCAAGGGGGATGTCAAAGAACGGGGGGTTCCTCCCCTCTAAGAGTGGAGCAGAAAGACAAGGTTTCAGGAGCGATCTTGGACCATCCCAGTTTATAGAAATTGTAATGGTTTCTCCCTGATTTCATATTTGTTTAAAAATTTTAATTACAGAAGTAGCAGTTTAAGAATCCACAAACCTGTGAGAATGAGCCTGGCACTAGAAGAAGCAGAGCCTATAGGATTTGTAGCTGTGCAAGAATACTGGCCCGCAAGGCTCCGGTCGGTCTTAAAAATATTGAGAGTGGCTACTTTGTCTAAAAATGATGTTTGTACATTTGTGCTATCTTTCAATGGCTTGCCATCTTTATACCAAGACACTGAGATAGGTTCTGATCCATTTATGGTACATTCAAAAACAACTGGCAATCCAACTGTTTCTTGAATATCTCTCAGTTGTCGAGAAAATGATGGTGGAAGTTTTTGCTCTGTAGGAACAGGATAAAAGTAATTAACACTGGATATTTTTAATTTACTAAATACTAATTTACTAAATACTAAAGAGTATTTAATTTACTAAATATTCTCCTCACAGTTATATATATATGTAACTTTCATATTTATATACTCCCATGAAGATGAGATTTCTATAAAAAATTAGGAAGTGTTAACATTTCTTGAATTAATTTGTAGACAAAGAAAAGTATGTAGACTTTTGGAGCAAAAATTTCACCCTGAGGCCATCCTTACTGCACAACAGGTGCAAAAAATCTATAAGCCGATAGAGACATTGATTGGCTTAAGGCATGTCTCTGAACAAGCTGCAGATTCCCTTACTTTTAAAGACTGCCTTCTTGCCATTTGAATGAGACAGTCATAGAGTGGAATTTAAAAATATATGGTCACTTATTTTTCTTAAAGATTTAATTATAGAGGTAAATGATTGCCTGATCCTTCCAACTGAAGATTGAGTCATCCTATCTCTCTCTGTAAAGGATATGGAAAAAGAGAAGCCACTAACTGTGGATGGAATCACTTAAGCAGAAAATGTAGCATTTGGAAAGATTTTCCTAAAAAGAAAGCCCTCCCCAGATATTTTAAATCTTGTTCCAAAGAAACACAAATTCATTCGCTTTTAAAATATTGCAATTACCTTGGACAGTAAGGAAAGTTGATGAAGAAACTTCTCCCACACTGTTTTCAGCTCTGCAGATATACTCCCCACTATCATTAATATCAACCTGGGTGAAAACCAGTGTAGCAACATTGTTCCTGAAATGCATTTTGTAGGTAGTAGTGGGTCTTAATTTTGTATCTCCTTTATACCAGGATACTCCGATTTCAGGGGTTCCAGCCAGTTGGCATTGTAAAGAGGCAGAATCTCCAACAGTCACCTTAACAGGCTCCAACTGCTTGACAAAATATGGTGGTTCTGCAGCCAAGAGAGAGAATCAATCATGAAGGAGACATGCCAGAATCACCGTTTGTATGCAAAGATATGAATGTGCAATTATGACAAACCTAGTATCAATATTTGTGCTGAACAGGAATCCTTTCCAGAAGCATTTTCAATGTAGCAGTTGTACTGTCCTGCATCCTCTACTGTGCTACTTGGAATTTCCAGGATTGCTGATTTTTCCGTTGTAGTTATGTTACACCTCTGAGAGGGAGATACATTTATGCCATTTTTCTTCCATGTAACCGAAATGGGAGGAGTTCCAGTGAACGTCCCCTCTAGGATCAGGGGTTTTCCTTTCTCTATGCTGTAATCATTGAGCCTCTTCACAAATTTGGCCGGGGCTGGAGTAAATTGAGAATATGAAATCAAACAAGCATACACACAGACATAGACACAACTGATTACTGTATTAATGTTAATCATATAAGCACGAGACAGCAAACAAACCTTTTACGTAGAGATGTGTTGTACAAGAAGCCTTGCCAGCTTCATTACTAACTATGCAAGTATATTCTCCACTTTTTGATGTATCCACATCAAACAACTCCAGTTCAGCAACTGTATCCTCCAAAGATACATTACATCTGTCCCCTGGTACTAGTTCACTGCTACCCTTGAACCAGCTAACACTGAAAGGAGGTGTTCCTTTTATGATGCTTGTAAAAGTGACATTGGTTCCAGTTAAAACATCCATGGAATCGGGTTTCTGAACAAAAGATGGTGGTTCTAAGCACAAAAACAAATACCAGAAGTTGTTTAATATTTGTGAGTTGTGATGATGAAAATGCTTAATAAATTATGAAATGCAATTCTATTTCACTGTTTTTTAAACTGACCTCTCACAATCAAAGGAGCACTACATCTATCAGAACCAGCCACATTGGTAGCTATACATGTGTAGTCACCGGTGTCTGATTCTTCTAGCATGTTCACAGTTAAAGCACATGTGTTATCTGTCAGGGTGGTCTGGTATTTCCTTCCACCGCTGATCTCATTTCCTTCGTGGAACCAGGAGACAGAGATGGGAGGTGATCCATAAACTTTGCACTCCATCACAACCGAGGAACCAGATAGACCATTAGTTTCTTTCAATTTTCTTGTGAATGAAGGAGGAACAATTCGGTCTGAATATGATAAAAAAGCAAACAAGGGAAAGCAGTTATAAAATGATGTGAAGAAAGAATTGTCTCTTTGGTGGGCTATACCTAGATCCACTGGCTCTTTCGTGAGGTTATCAAAGAATCCTCTATGGGTTCACACAATTAAAAGCCTGGAGGATCAGTGGGCAGGATATAATAGTGACTTATTAGGGATTTTGGTCTCTCTTTGCTGTAAATCATTGTATAGTGAATTACTGCAGTGATAGTGATAGTAAAAAACTACTAGATAGATATTAAAGTGATAGTAAAAGACTACTTTACCCTTATTCAGGGACCACATTTTCTCCTACCACCCATTTGGAAATTCCTCCAAAAGAAAGGGATATAGCTTTTGAATATGGTTTTCTTCTAACTCTTGTAGGCATGTTTCCTCTGGATTTGCTAATTCAGAGGCTATCAGACCCATGTTATGCCATAGAAGATGGAGCCTCCCACATACATGTATGAAAATCAGGAACTACAGGATTATAATGATGAAAGGAAAGCCCCCAAAACCAACCCACCTGAAACCTGCACTGACGCTGTGCAGCTGTCTTTGCCAACAGGGTTTTGCACCTCAAAACTGTATACTCCACTGTCATTAGGTGCCACATTGATGATCTTAAGGCCAGATACTTTGTTGAAGAAGCTTATTTTGTATTTGCTGTCAGTTGTCAGCTCTTTTCCATCCTTAAACCACTTAGTGCTGAGTTCGGGGGTGCCAGCCACCGTACACTCCAAGGTACAGGTATCTCCCGTGGTAACTTTTATTGATTCTGGCTTTTCTACAATTTTTGCAGGCTCTGCAATGAGATATAAATGCCATCCACATTTTAAAATCAAAATTGAAAAGCTAAAGAAAACACAGATCCTGGTAAATGTGTGTCTTGCTTTCATGATAACATCATCCGTGTACTCACCGAGAATGGATACTGTGGCGAAGCACTCTTGCATCCCAGCGTCATTTTTGATCTGACAAGTGTATTTTCCGGCATTGGCTGGCTCCGCTCTTGAAAGCTGTAGGGTTGCAATGCTTTCTGAATAAGAAATCCATATGTTGTCACTTTCTCTAACGATTTCCCCCCTGTCTTTGAACCACACCACGGAAATGGGCTCAGCGCCTTGCACGGTGGCCTGCAGCTTAACTTCCTCCCCAACGACAGTCGAAATGTCACTGAGCTTCTTCACAAAGCTTGGTGGTGCTGATGAAAAAAGAAGAAAATCAGGGTTTTAAAATGTATGGGAGTGAGAGTATTTCCCTGACATCTTGAAAGCTAGGAATCAAACCAGTGATAATGTGTTATTTCCGTTTAAGAGGCATTTTTGGTAGATGTGAACAGGGATGCATTAGAGTTTATATTAAGTAGAAAAAGTTGAATATCTTATTTTTTCAAGCTTTCTAAATCCAATCAAAACTATTGGCAAAATTATCTAAAGGGATATTTAGGAGGATTTGGAAAAGGGAATCTGACCAAACGTGAAAGGATTTGGAAAGGCAAAAAAAGGGAGAAGTAAAATAGACAGCTGGTGAGGAGAGACGGGGCTGTCGCTAAGGGATGAACAGAGTGTTAAAATTAGAAAGGAAATAATGGGCAGAGGGAAATGCAGCCAATCTAACCTTTCAGGGTGATGGAACCAACACACGTGTCGCTCCCCACGTCGTTTGTGGCTTTGCACTGATATTCCCCAATGTCCGCGACATCGACATTCAGGATGTGGATACTCGTAAGGAAATTCTCAGACATTATCTTGTACTTCCTGCCACTTCTAAGCTCTCTCTTGTCCTTATGCCAAGAAACTTGAAACGGGGGAGTGCCCTGAAGCTCACATTCAAGGTGAACATCAGCTCCTTTCAGCGTCTCAATAGGATGAGGCTTCCTGCGGAAACTGGGTGGTTCTAGAATTGAAAACAAGGAAAATTAGGATGTCGTCTGTAAATACACAGTTAAAAGTAGGAATCAGATTTCCATTCCAACAGACAGAGAGACTAAAACCACCACGTTCACTTTTTTTTTTTTATCGTATCGTTTCACGGTTTTAAAACATCGATGGACAGTCAAACAGGGAATTAAGAAGGCAACTAGGGAGGAAGCTAACCGGAGAAGCACAAGGGTAGAGCGAGATCTGACCTTTAACTTTCAAGGAAGTGCTGCTGCTTGCGCTGCCCGCCGCATTGCGGGCCTCACACGTGTAGTCCCCACTGTCTTCCACGCTGAGGTTGTGCATTTCCAGCACCGCCACCCCGTCAGCGAAGGACATTCTGAATTTGTTGCTCTCTTGAATTTCAGTCTCGTCTTTGTACCATAAAACTTTGATTTCTGGAGACCCGCCTATTTTGCATTCATATCTTGTGTATTCATCCTGTTTCACAATTCTTGAAGGTTCTAGCTTCCTAATGAACCTGGGCGGTTCTATGAAACCAAGAGGAAAAACACAGGGTAAGGGACGGCAAACACATGTGTAATTCAAGATGAAGCGAGGAAAGGAATGTCTGCCAGAGGGGTCTTTAGCTCCTGAGAACAAATTCATGTGATGCGGTTCAAGGGAGAATAGTTAAGTGACATCTATATAGAAAATTCCTAAAATAAAATATATTTATTCTTGTAAACACCCACATCAAGAATTATTACTAAAGGAGGGTTGGATGGGGGAGACATTGCTCTCTATTGTACAACCTTCTTCCCAGCAAAAGAATCACTTCTCTAGGGCAAGGTCAGAGACAGGGGCATGTATCTGTTGGTGGAAGCCCTCTGAGGTTCTCGGGGAATGAGGGAGTTTGATTACTCTCCTGTGTGTGAACCAGCGGAGCACCATTTCCTACGGCTGTCAAGATATCAGTTACGTAGCATAAAGTGCCAGAATAGTGAAATGGGTCAGATATCTTAATATTTCTAAAGGTGCCATTTTCTCTTATAGGCCTTAAATAGATATTTCTTCAGCCTTCATACTTTTCCTTTAAAGTGGGTGAGAACAATGCTTTCATTCATTAACCGAAGCAAAGAATTCAGGCATAGCAAAGTAAAAATGATTAGCTACACGTCATAGAGCAAATGGGCCGCTAAATCTCATTCCATTTTAATTTCAGGATACTTATAAACTACCACCACAAAAACCCTTAAAAATGCTCTACTTTTAGACCAGCAGTCCATTAAGTTAAGTATTTAATTTCTGACAATAGCAGCCATAAACATGTGGTGTAAACACATGATTGCTTCCCACAATATCAGATGTTAATGTGTTTAGTCCCCAGCCCCATCTTCCACTATTATTTAAGTGGAGTTAGGGGAGGAAAAGGAGTTGACCATATAATTCGCATCTGAATTCTTCTTGAAGGGTTTCATAGTTTGGGGCTCTGCTATATCTTAGAGGGACAAAGATCCACTCATTTACTAAATACTATGGAAAACAAATCATTTGAGAGAACTTCCTTTTTTTTGTCTTATGATAACTTCTTTCTTTCTCTTTTCTTTCTTTCTTTTTCTTTACTTTTCCTTTTTATCTTTTTTCTTTTTTTGAGACCTTGTCTCTTTCTGTCATCCTGGCTAGGGTGCAGTGGCATTATCATAGCTCACAGCAACCTCAAATTCGTGGGCTCAAGCGATCCTCCTGCCTCAGCCTCCCAAGTAGCTGGGACTGCAGATGTGTGCCATCACACCAGGCTAATTTTTTCTAATTTTTTTAGTAGATGGGTCTCACTCTGGCTCAGGCTGGTCTTGGACTCCTGACCTCAAGTGATTCTCCTGCCTCAACCTCCCAGAGTGCTAGGATTACAGGCATGAGCCACGACGCCCGGACTATTAACTTATTTCAAACTAGGATTTTCTTGCAATTCTATGAAAATTTTTGTTCACTCTCTCTCTCCCTGGTATCTATTTTTCATCTTTGAAAATGGACTTTTAGTACATGTTTATCCAATTTCTTTTTAAAATAAAAATGTTTTAAACTCGTCCCATTTGGAAGGCCCTTGACCCACTTGATCATTTCTAATCATTAGATCATGGTCTTAAACATTGCTCTCAAGCACACCCACCCGCCCTATATTTTAAGGTATTTGAAATGTAAAAGAGATCTTGTCACTTGTCTCTAACAAGTACCTTGTACACCCAGCTGAGCAGAACAAGAGTCTTTTCCAGCGGCGTTGCTCGCGTAGCACGTGTACTGCCCAGCATCGCCTTTGGCTACTTTGAGAACTGTCAGAGTGGCAGTATTCTCTACCAAAGTCATCTTGTAGTTGCCTCCAGGGCGGATTTCTCTGTTGTCTTTGGCCCAAGTGATTTTGATTGGTGCGGTCCCAGTTACATGACATTTAAAAGAACCACTTTCTCCAAGAGCAACATCTACTGATACAGGCTTTAGATCAAAGAAAGGAGGCACTTCATGCTCTGAAAAGAACGAAGACCAACATGGTGATTTTGGCTCCCATGCTGCCAGACATGGAGCAGAAACCAAATGGCATCAGCCCTTTGACAGCTGGGAGCAGTGAAGCTCCTTTATAATGGAGAGGGTGGTGTGATGTCCTACTCACCTGAGAGAATGAGCTTGGCACTGGATGAAGCAGTCCCAAGAGGATTAGAAGCTGAACAATTGTACTGACCAACATGGCTCTGGTCAGTTTGCAAAATCTGAAGAGTGGCTACATTATGAACAAAGGATGTTTGTAAATTAGAATCATCTTTCAAAAGTACCCCATCCTTGTACCAAGACACCTGAAGAGGTTCTGAGCCATTGATGCGACATTCAAAGGCAACTGGGAAGCCAAGAGTCTCGTGAACGTCTTTCAGTTTTCTTGCAAAGGAAGGTGGAAGTTTGCGCTCTGCAAAGAAGTTACAGATAATCCTTATTTACAAGAGAGAAAACACCCACAACATATTTTAATCCATTACAGTTTTGCTGTTTTTAAGAAAATGAATCTGTCAACACACAGCAAGACTTGTTAAACCAAACCATCATCACCTTTGATAACAAGCACAGCTGAAGAAGCAACTGCCCCCACGCTGTTTTCCGCTTTGCACGTGTACTCTCCCACATCGCTATGATCCACCTTGTTGATGACTAAGGAGGCAACATTATTTTTGAATTGCATTTTATATGCAGGAGCTGATCGTAGCTTTGTGTGTTCTTTATACCAAGAAACTCTAATTTCTGGGGTTCCATCCACTTTACACTGCAAAGTTGTAGGTTCTCCGATGGCTGCTTCCACATGTGCCAGAGGTTCAATAAAGTAAGGTGGTTCTAAGGTACAAAGGGTGGTGGTCAATTAATCAGTCTTGCTAATTAAAAGATTTGTTTCAAAAGAAAGAAAAGAGAGCAATAAAAAGACAACACACCTAAGACATACACCACAGCGTCACAGATATCTTGACCGGCCTCATTTTCTATGAGGCAACTGTATTGTGCATAATCCTCTACCGTGCTCTGGAGAATTTCCAGTATCGTAGACTTTTCTGTCATTGTAATACTGCAATTCTGAGACTGTGAAAGAGGATACTCATTCTTCATCCAGCTCACCGAGATTGGAGGCGTGCCAGTATACGTGGCCTCAAGAACTATGGGGCTTCCTGTCTCAACATTGAAATCAGCCAATCTTTTCACAAAGGTGGCTGGTTCTATAAGGAGAAAACAGGAGGATACAATTCACATCTTCAGTTGAAGACTTAGAAAAATATTTAAAAGGTGCATGCATTGGAGAAAAGAGCAAACCTTTCACAAAAAGATGTGTGGTACAGGAAGCACTACCAGCCTCATTAGTAACGAGGCAAGAATAGTCTCCACTTTCTGATGGCTGCACCTCAAACAACTCCAGTTCTGTGACAAAGTCTTCCAGAGTGATGTTGCATGACTCTCCGGGAACCAATTCTTTGCTGCCTTTAAACCATTTGACCGTGAAGGGAGGACTGCCACTAATGACACTGGTGAACGTGAGGCTTGTTCCAGGCAAAACTTCCGCAGAACCAGGGATTTGTTCAAAAGATGGTGGTTCTAGATATCCCGACGGGAAGGGGAGATTGAGGGAGAAAAGAAATGCAAGTGAGAAGTGCTTTTGCTACTTCAAAGAAAGAGAACTAAGACTAAAAATAAAGACACACCAGGCAAGGCAGGCGTTAAGTCGGGTGGAAGAGGTTTGGAAGAAGCAGCTGCCCTATCCTTGCACACTGACCTTGGACAGTCAGAACCGCCGAGCATTCCTCGGAACCAGCCATGTTGGCAGCCACACACGTGTATGTGCCCGTGTCAGAGGGCTCCAATAAGCTCAGATTCAAAGTACAGACATTTTCAGAAAAGCTGGACTGACATTTGGGCCCACTAACGATCTCATTTCCATCCAGAAACCAGCCAACCGAAATCGGGGCTGAGCCAGCCACTCGGCACTCCAAAACCACCGAGCCCCCCATGACGGTGTTCACGTCTTTCAGCTTGCGGATGAAGGAAGGAGGCACGATGCGATCTACGTAGAGAAGGGTAGTTTTCCATTTAAAGAGAAGCTTTATTTTTTTCCCCCAAGAAAAACTGTAGATTTGTAAAGATCTCATTCTACTCACCCGAAACATGGACAGATACAGTGCAGTTACTTTTGCCAACACTGTTTTTCACTTCAAAGCTATATAACCCCTTGTCACTCATTTCTGCAGAGGGGATTTTAAGGGAAGCCACTTTATTGATGAATGTAATGTGATGTTTTCTGTCTGCAGACAATTCTTTCCCATCTTTGAACCACTTGGCTGAAAGTTCTGGTGTTCCAGCCACTACACACTCCAATGCAAAAGGATTTCCAGTAGTGACAGTCATGGGTTCAGGCTTCTCTATGATTCTGGCTGGTTCTAAAAGAAGAAGTATTTTGCATTGAAAACAAAGTCACCATCCAAGTTCAGATCGTAATCACTATATTACTGGACAAGTGTAATATTTGAGGAAAATAATCATGGGTCGATTAAGTTTTTTTTTTTTTTTTCTCTACATATACTTTGCTACTAACCTAGTACAGTCAAGACTGCTGAACATTCTCTCATTCCAGCATCGTTTTTGATTTGGCACACATATTTTCCAGAATTAGATGCTTCTGGACTCCTGAGTTGGAGAGTTGCAATGTTATCAACGAATGAAATCTTAGTGTTTTCACTCTCTCTGATAACGTCTTTATCTTTCAGCCAGACAACAGAAATGGGCTGGAAGCCTTCCACCACGGCCCGCAGCTCAACAGCGTCCCCAACGAGCGTTGAGGTGTCACTTAGCTTTTTCACAAATCGCGGAGGTTCTAATGAAAGAAATTTGTGGTTTAGGGGGAAAAAGTGTGAGAGTCACAGACACACAAATTATTAGTCAAGCAAGAAAAGATGGAATGAGGAGGCATATGTTTTTGTGCCCATGTATACAAACCTTTGAACTTGACAGTGCAAACACACGTGTCGCTTCCCACCTCGTTAGTAGCTTTGCAGTGATATTCCCCGACATCAGAGGCCTCGAGATTAAGGATATGAAGACTTGTATCGAAATTTTTCGAAGTGATTTTAAATTTCTTGCTGCTTCGAACTTGCTTTCGATCTTTAACCCACACTACTTCAAATGGGGGTGTTCCCGAAATTTCACATTGGAGAATCACATCAGAACCTTTAAGGGCTCCTAAAGGAGGAGGCTTCTGGATGAAAACAGGAGGGGCTACCAGAAAAAAAAAAAAAGAAGAAGACAAACAATGAGAACATTTGCTGACATAAAAATCTAGAAGCATTAAGGATTGGTATAACCGGATGACAACACAAGAAATGACATTGCATAAAACTAATTTAAGAATTGTAAGCCAATAACCTCAACTGGCTTTTTTATTTTGGAGCTCATAGCACTGCTGAGAAAGAATCCAAATCAGAGAAGGAAGAAAGCAAGAAGTTTCGTGTGTCTAACCTTTAACTGTCAGCGCGGTGCTGCAGCTGGCGTCACCAACACCATTGTGAGCCTCACAGATGTAGTCCCCACTGTCCTCAGCACTGGCTTCGTTGATGGTAAGCAATGCCACGGAATTAATGAATGACATGTTGTATTTCCAGCTTTCATGAAGTTCACTGTCATTTCGGAACCATGAAACTTTGATTTCTGGGGAACCACTTATTTTACATTCCAGTTGAATGGATTCTCCCTGCTTTGCAATTTTTGAAGCTTCTAATTTCTTAACAAACTTTGGAGGTTCTAGTAAACCAAAGGAAAAGGTCAGTAAGGGATATTTACATGTCAAAATAGCTTATATTTCTAGTTGAAGATCCCATAAGTTCATATTTAAACTGGTTTATTATTAAGAATATACTTACTGAGAATTTAGTGGTAAAATAAATTAAACAGTACTCTTTGTACTATTGGATGGGATTATACTTAGAGATACACTGACATAAAGAACAATATAAAGAGAAAACAGAACTTTGACTAATGTTGCCTCCAACACTAAAACACAAATTCTAACAGAATCCAGTTAGTTTATCTCAAACATTTAAAAATTAAAGAAACCTTTGTAAGAGAATTATGCAAAAGTATTAAAGAATAAATATTGGTAAATTCCACGTAACGATACCTTTTACACTGAGTTGAGCTGAGCACATGTCTTTGCCAACATCATTTGTTGCTTGGCAAGTATATTGACCAGAGTCTCCTTTGCCTACTTTAAGAATTCGCAAATGAGGAGTGTTTCCCACACATGTGATTGTATAGTTTCCTCCAGGACGGATCTCCTTGTTATCTTTTGACCAAGTGATTCTCATTGGTTGAGCACCAGTAACATGACACTCAAAACCAGCACTTTCTCCAGCAATAACATCTATAGATACAGGCTTGATGTCAAAGAAGGGAGATTTCTTAGGTTCTGGAAGATGAAAAGAAAATGCAATGTGTATTGTTTTGCTTTTTTTCCATCGGCCATTTCTACTTTGACAATGAAATAAGAAGTCATGGTTTGCAAAGAGAAAGCTTGGCATGTGAACAAACCTCTTGCTGTGAATCTAGCACTAGAAGATGCTGTTCCAAGTGGGTTGGAAGCTGAGCAAGAGTATTGGCCAGAGTGACTCAAGTCAGTTTGCAAAATTTTTAAAGTTGCCACGTTATCTACAAACGATGTCTGTAGATTTTCATCATCTCTTAAAAGTACTCCATCTCTATACCAGCACACTTGGATGGGTGCAGAACCATTTAATCGACAAGTGAGTGTAACTGGTAACCCAACGGTTTGTTCTATGTCCTTTAATTGTCTTGCAAAGGAAGGTGGGAGTTGGCGCTCTGTAGGAAGACAAGTAATACTGCAGGCATTAGGAGATGAAATGAAAATTAGCCCATGAAGATAAAAGAGTTAAGATAAGGAAAAAAGAAATTTCTTAATTTATAAAATATCATCACCTTGAATTCTGAAGACAGTCTTAGAAGAAGCAGTGCCTATACTATTTTCTGCTTTGCATGTGTACTCTCCACTGTCACTGATATTCACTTTATTAAAAACAAGTGTGGCCACATTGTTTGTAAAGTAGGTCCTGTATTCAGGAGTTGATCGTAATTTGGTGTCTCCTTTGTACCAAGACACTGTGATTTCTGGAGTCCCAGCAACTTGGCATTGTAAGGAAACCGAATCTCCAACTGATGCCTCCAGAGGTTCCAGTTCCGTAACAAAATAAGGTGGTTCTAAAGAAGAAAGGCTCACAATCAGCAACTGGAATTAAAGGAAATCAAAGAAAACCAAACAAACTATGCTATGTGTGAGATGAATGCAAATAGTCTAGGAGAGAACAAGACAACACACCTAATGTAGATACCAGAGCTTCGCAAACATCCCTTCCTGCCTCATTTTCAATCTCGCAGGAATACTGCCCTGCATCTTCTTTTGTGCTATTCAGAATTTCAAGGATGCAAGTTTTCTCTGTTGTGACTATGTTGCATTTTTCGGATGGAGTGATGTTAAAACCATCCTTTTTCCAGGTGACTGAAATTGGAAGTGTTCCAGTGTAGGTGCTTTCCAGAATTATGGACTTCCCTGGTTCTATAGCGTGATCACTTAATTTCTTCACAAATGTAGCTGGTTCTGGTAAGTGACAAAGCACAGCAATTAAATACAATAGAAACACAAAGATGTGGGCGTAGAGAAAATCAGAAGAGTGAATGCGCTTGAGCAAACCTTTTATAAAGAGACGAGTAGTGCAGGATGTTTGGCCAGCATCATTAGAAACCACACAGGTATATTCACCACTCTGAGATATGTCAATATTAAATAATTCCAGTTCTGCCACAGTGTCTTCAAAATAGATGTTGCACCGGTCTCCTTTCACCAGTTCTCTGGCTCCTCTGAACCAGCCAACCTTGAATGGAGGGGTTCCTCTAATGACACTTGTGAAAGTTACATTCTTGCCTGGTAGTACTTCCAGAGGTTCAGGTTCTTTCACAAAAGAGGGTGGTTCTACATAGACACAGAGGACAATTAAAATATCCTGTGAGCTTTAAATTTAGTTGTAATTTTGGATCAAAAGTAAAAGTACTTTGAATGCCTGTCAGCCTGGATGTGTATCCAAAGAGGAATGTCTAACACTGACCTTGCACAGTTAAAACTGCACGACATTCATCAGACCCAGCAACGTTAGCAGCCACACATGTGTAGTTTCCCATGTCCGATAAATCCAGAGAATTCAGCTGCAATGTGCAGACATTATCTGAAAACATGGTTTGGTACTTTGCTCCACTGACGATCTTGGTTTTCTCATGAAACCAGGCAACAGAGATAGGTGATGATCCAGCTACTTTGCACTCCAAGATGCAAGAGGCACCCAGCACCCCACTAGTGTTTTTCAGTCTTCGTGTGAAAGAGGGAGGAACCATTCGGTCTGTATAAGGAAAGGCAAGAGACTCATCATGATTTGAAAGAATAGAAGAGACTTGAAAGAAGGAAACTTGTAAAAGGAATGTGCACAAGCAACCAGAGGAAAAGACCAGAACTAACCTGAAACTTCAACCACAGCTGTGCAGCTGCTTTTCCCAACATTATTTTGAACCTGGAAAGTGTATGTGCCTGCATCTTGCCTGTCGACAGAGAGAATCTTTAAGGAAGAGATTTTGTTGTAGAAGCTAAACTTGTGTTTTTGGCTGCTGGTCAACAGCTTTCCATCTTTGTACCACTCAACTGCGAGTTCTGGAGTGCCAGCCACCTTGCACTCCAGAGTGCATGTTTCTCCTACCGTCACTGTCATCGGTCCTGCCTTCTCGACAATGACTGCAGGCTCTGTAATAAAACATGATAATTCATCTGTCAAAGTCTGAGACCTGTACTATGTCTCTACTATCGAATTCACTAAAATTGTGTCTCCCAATGAGGTGCTTATGTTAGGGCTCTCCACTTTAAAATGTGATTCCATGGTTACAAGCAGCCATAAAATTATAGCAGTTATTAAGAAATATAGGCCGGGCGCTGTGGCTCACGCCTGTAATCCTAGCTCTTGGGAGGCCGAGGCGGGCGGATTGCTCAAGGTCAGGAGTTCAAAACCAGCCTGAGCAAGAGCGAGACCCCGTCTCTACTATAAATAGAAAGAAATTAATTGGCCAACTGATATATATATAAAAAAATTAGCCGGGCATGGTGGCGCATGCCTGTAGTCCCAGCTACTCGGGAGGCTGAGGCAGAAGGATCACTCAAGCCCAGGAGTTTGAGGTTGCTGTGAGCTAGGCTGACGCCACGGCACTCACTCTAGCCTGGACAACAAAGTGAGACTCTGTCTCAAAAAAAAAAAAAAAAAAAAAAAAAGAAATATACACTCATATGCTAGTCAACACCAAACCAATTCAGACAACGTATATTAGACAATGTGTGTTGGTTTGCTCTTGATCCTCTTCAGAGCAAAGGCTTCATGTTGTTGTGAATTATTTGGTATCTTTTTTGCTCTCCTTTAAGCTATCAAAGACAACTTTTTGTAAGTTGTTATCCAAAAAAATCTCTAAATTGAAATTTAATATATCCAAAGATAGAAGTGCAAGTCTTTCCTATCAAATGTTGACCTTTGGTGTCTTTGTCAGCTTTAACAACTAAACTTTGGAAACAAAATTTCCTCGTAACACTCACTGGGCCCCCAATTCTTTCATGCTTAAACAAAAGATAGTCATGACTATATCTGCTACTCCATCAAGAAAAGTAGTAAGTAAACAATAAAATAGATGGCACGTTTTTGTTAGAATCATAGAAACAGAAAAGAAAGATCGATTAGGGCTTTCCCCTAAACCTGCCAAATAGGGAGGATAAATAAAGTTCTAGAAGAAATTCAGAAAAAGAGAGTCTGCCAGTAACTCTTAGTAACTCGTTGCAGCATTTGGCACCAGTTTCTGTTAGGGGACTATTGTACCAACCTAAGACGGTCAGTGTGGCCATGTTCTCCCTCATTCCACCATCATTCTTGATTTGGCAGATATACTTCCCAGCATTAGCTGGTTCTGCTTTTGCAAACTGAAGAGTTGCAACATTTTCCACAAATGTGATTCTGATGTTTTCACTTTCTCTAATCACTTCTTCCTTCTCTTTAAGCCACTGGACAAATATAGGCTGGGCGCCTTCTATGGATGCTTGTAACTCAGCAGGCTCCCCAGCTACAACGGTGAGGCTGTTCAGTTTGGAGACAAATCTTGGTGGTTCTGAACAGGAAGAGATAGATGAAGATTTTTGAAAAGATTGTCCAGATAATAGAAGAGACAAAAAAAAAATCAGTTTTTGCACATTCCTGTCATATCTGCCATGTACAGGAAACATGCTTACCTTTTAATTTTACAGCACAAATGCAAGTATCACTTCCCACTTCATTCTGCGCTTTGCAGTGGTATTCACCAATGTCTGAAGTTTCAACATTGAGAACGTGAATACTTGCATGGAAGTTTTTCGATGCAATCTTGTATTTCTTGCTGCTTCGGAGTTGCCGCTTGTCTTTGTACCACACCACCTCAAATGGTGGTGTTCCCGAAAGTTCACATTCAAGACTAACTTCAGTATTTTTAAGGGTTTCTACTACAGGAGGGTAGCTGCTAAAAATAGGTGGTTCTGTCAAAAGATAAGAATTTCTCATGAATTGGGCTACTTCTCATGAATTGGGCTATTTAATTTTATAGAATGAAAAGGCTTTGTTGATTTCTTTGTTTTTAAATTGGGGGAAAGGTTTAAGATACTATAATGGTTAATAGTGTCCAGCACTGTCACTATTAAGGAATAACAGCCTCAGAGAGGTGATGAACGTTTGTAAGATAATCAACTATATGGGTAGGGAACCCAGATGGATCCTAGATGTCATGATTAAGCAGTTCAACATTCTGTTTACTCTGCCCTACTAATTTATCTTTGATTGATACAAAAATATAAATAAATATGTATATTAATAAGTATGATTTGCATGAAGTGTGGAATTCTGACTTCAGGGATGAATTTTTTTTGTATTTGTTCTAAAACGGAGACACTTGGAATTTGTCACAATATCTGTGATCTAAGTCTTTCATTTCAACAAATGGTTATTGCATCAATTATTGCCTTAGAACATGACAAACTTGGGCTTTGTGACAGACAGTACTAGAAAATGGCAGCAGATAATATAAGTACTGTTTGTACCAAGGTACAATCATATAATTTTTAAAAGATAGGAACTGATTCTTGAAAGAGAGAAGAAAATATAATTGTACTGTTTAGAATGTAAGGTTAAAACTTATTTTGTTTATATCTTGCATATATGTAGTAAATATTCCTTTTCATTAACGATATAGATTATAGTGAGGATCATAATGCATTTGTAAATTGTTTGAAGGCAAAAGATTAATTTAAAAATGCATACTTCATTTTTTTTTTTTTGGTGAATTTTTGAAACATCACATTTGATGTTTGGCCAGTGTATTGACGTGATTAAAATTATGGCATTGGAATAACAAGAAAAATATACCAGATGACTAGCTACATGTAAACAAAACTTAAGAAGAAAAACTATCTGAAAAGGGAAATAATATTAGCTTGGGAAAATATTCTGTGATCTCAAATGGAAACTAAAGTGACAATAAAAGACTGAAGGGCTGTGATACCTAGGGGAGAGGAGGGTGGTTTCAGTTAACGAGGAGCGTAAGAACAAGGTTTCTACCTTTTACTATAACCTTGGTACTGCAGCTTGTGCTGCCAGCAGGATTCTGAGCCTCACAAATGAAATCTCCACTGTCCTCAGTACCAAGATTGTTCATCTGTAGGACAGCCACTGAGTCAATGAAAGTCATTCTGTATTTATCACTGGCTGGAAGTTCGTGTTCATTTCTGTACCACACCACTCTGATTTCTGGGGATCCAGTTATCTTGCATTCAAGTCGTGAAGAGTCACCTGCTTTCACAATTTTGGATGCTTCTAATTTCTTTACAAACTTTGGTGGTTCTAGAGAGTGAGGAAAGAGGAGATTATGAGGGAACAGAAATGAATAACAGAAGTTAAATTAGGTAGTATATAGGAAAGAGAAGAACAGGAGCCATGTCTGGCAAATACAGTCTACTGTGTTAGAAAGAATGGTACTTTCTTGGTTAGTTAGCCACATTGTAACAGAGTACAGAAGGAACCAGAGCCACGGGTCAGACAGAAACAGAAAACAATCAAACTTGCACACCTGTCACAAGCAACGTTGTAGTGCAAGAGTCACTACCAACATCATTGGTAACTTGGCAAGTGTATTGTCCAGTCTTGGAAGCATCCACTGAGTAGAGATTTAAGAAGCTAGTTGACCCTTCTAAGCCAATGAAACATTTAGGTCCAGAGGCCAGTTCCACATCATCCTTAAACCATTTTATTTTAAATGGTGGTGTTCCTTTTAGAACTGCCTTAAATTCCACCGTAGAATCAGGTATGGCTTGTTGTCGCTCAGGTTTCACTAGGAAGCTTGGTGGTTCTATAGGTTTTAAGAGAGATATATTTAATTAGATTCCTCGTGTTGACTTATTTTGACAGTTGAATGGACTTATAAGAAAACACTCCTGAAAAGAAGTAATGGCTGAATATTTCTTGAACTCAGTGAACATGTGTCTAAAGAAACAGAATCATTGAGATTTTAGCTCTAAAGGATACCAGGATAAGAGTGATACATTTTTAAAGCATTAAAAAAGAAGAATTAAGAAGAGGTAAGAAATTCTGACCTTTCACAGTTAAGATGCCGCTGCATGCGTCATCTCCTGCTACATTTGACACTTTGCATGTGTAATTTGCAGTATCTTCTAATTCCAGGTTATTAACTTCCAGTGACACCGTGTTCTCGTGACATACAAGTCTGTATTTTGCACTTGTAGAGATTTCTTTTCCATCCTTAAACCACTGAGCACTAATAGGAAGTGAGCCAGAAACCTTGCACTCCATATGAATAGAAGAGCCCAGAACTTTATCCATTTTAGTTAATTTTTTGGTGAATGATGGAGGAATATTTTCATCTGTCCAAAGCAAACAGCGAAACACACCCATGAATCTGTGGTTATGTATTTACAAAGGCCATAATATAAATTAGGGAAGTTGACTGGGGCAAAGATACAAACCTAGCACTCTCAGGTAGGCATCACAGCTACTGCTTCCAAAGTCATTTTCCACCTTGAAAGTATACTGGCCACTGTCTTGCTTCATTACTGACTGAATCCTAAAACTGGCCACATTATTTTCAAAACTCATGGAAAAATATCTGCTGGGTACAATTTGTTTCCCATCTTTAAGCCATTTCACTTTGAGTTCTGGTGTCCCAGCCACAACACACTCCAAGGTCACTGGGTCTTTCTCAGTTACATCAACTGATTTAGCTTTTTCTATGATTTGGGCAGGTTCTGTAGCAGGAATAAGAATGCGGATGAGTTACGTTGATAATTCCACTAGACGTAAGGTGCGCTTACAAAATCGTCTCCATAGACAGACTTTGAAAGAGAACAACAGCTTACAAACCTTGGACTAAGAGGAAAGCGTAACACCTCTCAACACCTGACTCGTTCTTGGCTTGGCACGTATATCTCCCACTGTGTCCATTGTCCACGCTTCTGATCTGAAGTGTGGCCACACTGTTCACAAATGAGATGTGAACGTTATCGTCTTCATCAAGAATCTGATCATCCTTTAGCCAGGTTATAGAAATGGGGGGAGAGCCCGCCACGGTGCTCTGAAAGGTGGCAGAACTTTTCAAAACAGTCGTGGTATTTTCTATCTTCTTAACGAACGACGGTGGTTCTGTGATTAGATGAGATAGTGTGAAAAGAAGAGATATATTTTAACTCCTACTTACAATCACAAAATGAAAGAGCATCACAGAATGTTTATCTGGTAGCCTGCTGACCTTTCAGAGCCACTCTAGTACTGCAAGAGCAGCTGCCGCCTTCATTGGATATGATGCACTGGTATTCCCCAGTGTCCGACGGGTCACACTTGGATATATGGAGGTTAAATACTGACACCCTGTCAGCCAGTGTATATTTTTTGCTGCTTCTAATTTCCTTGTTATTCTTCAGCCAAGTGACTTCAAAAGGAGGTGTCCCTGTAACTTCACACTCCAGCTCCACGTCACTATCTTTCACTACCTCCACAGGCTTCAGCTCCCTGATAAAGGTGGGAGGTTCTAAAGATTCAAAAGGAAGACAGAGAGTAGCTTACTCAGTGGAAGACCCCAGGCCTATCCAACAGCGCAGCCAAAATGGAAAATAGATTCCAGCAACGAACCTTTTACTTTTAGTTCAATGCTGCAGCTTGCCGTGCCTGCGTCATTTCGGGCTTCACAGACGTAAGTCCCACTATTTTCTATTCTGGCACCAGAAATTTGGAAAGTGGCTAAACCATCAACAAATGAAATGCCATGTTTCTTGATGGCTGTTATCTCATTCCCATCCAGATACCAAGACACTCTGATTTCAGGAGTGCCTGTTATTTGGCATTCAAATGTTGTTGACTGTCCGTTCCTCAGCACCAGCACTGGGCTGGGCTTCTTAATGAATTGAGGAGGTTCTAAAGATGAGAAAAAAGGTGTGATGTTCAATATATATATATATTTAAAAACAAAGACCAATGAGCAAAATTGCTTTCTTAAGCCTCTTCCCTCCCCCAAGAAAATCCAGGCAAGCAAGAAATCGAAGAGATGTAGAGACCAGACCTTTTACAAAGAGAGTGGCTTTACTGGTAGCTGTGCCCACGTCATTGCTTAGTTGGCAAATGTAGGTCCCAGAGTCGGTAGCCTTGGCTGAAAAGAGCTCTAGAATGGTGGAGGTGTCGTCTTTCCAAACTGAGCGAGCTGCCCCTGAATGCAACTCTTTGTTATCTTTAAACCACTTTATTGTCATAGGTGCAGTGCCACCCACAAGAGCCTTTAATTGAACCCTCGTATTGGGATTGACATCTTGTGACTGTGGCTTATCCACGAAGTAAGGGGGTTCTGGGGTGAAAGAAAAAAAAAACAGCAAAAGAAGAGAGGACAGTTTATTTTAGAACTGAGCCATAAAGGTAAGAATTAAGAAATGAAAGAGCAATATGTTTTTGATAAGTAGAGATAAAAATCGCCAACCTTTGACTGTCAGATGACCACTGCACTGGTTGTGCCCTGCCTTATTGGTGGCAAAACAAGTGTATGTCCCGCTGTCTGTACCTTCCAGATGACTGATTTCCAAGAAGGCAGTATTGTCATGAAAAGAGAATTTGTGTTTTTCACTAGCTGATATTTCTTGGTCATCTTTGAACCATTGGATACTTATGGGATGTGACCCAGCCACTATACATTCTAAGTCAATGAAAGACCCTTTAATGCTGTCCATTTTCTTCAGCTTTTTGGTGAATGAGGGAGGTATGATAAGATCTATCCAATGAAAAGGCAAAAAAAAAAGTTAGGTTAATTTACCAATTTGTATTTTCTCTTAAACTGTAAGAGAGGAAGGAACATGAGAATGCCCAGTTCCTCTCTATAGAAAAGCAATACCAACCTAATACGTTAATGCTAGCCTTGCAGCTGCTTCTCCCCACATCATTTTGGACCTCAAAAGTATATTCTCCACTGTCTTTCTTTTCTGTAGAAATAATCTTCAGTATGGAGACTGTATCAGTGACACTGATTTTATATTTTGGGCCCAGGGTTAGTTCTTGGCCATCTTTAAACCATTTGGCTGTAATCTCCTTAGTCCCTGAAAATTTAACCTGCAAAGTGGCTGGGTCTCCCTGGGTGACATCTATGGACACAGCCTCCTCGATGATTGTTGCAGGTTCTGCAGAAAACAAAGGGTAGATGTGGGTCGTGAATTGCTCTGCTGAAAGGCTTACATCTGCATTTCTTCCTCAAACCCAAGGCAAACTTTCTGAACCAACCTTTCACTGAGAGTAC
Organism: Microcebus murinus; assembly: GCF_040939455.1. Taxonomy (NCBI): domain Eukaryota; kingdom Metazoa; phylum Chordata; class Mammalia; order Primates; family Cheirogaleidae; genus Microcebus; species Microcebus murinus. Next base: position 56,111,186 of record NC_134111.1, read on the forward strand.
CGCAGAGCATCTTTGTATTCCTGCGTCATTTTTGGCCTGACAGACATATTTCCCATCATGCTTGACTTCAATGCCACTGAGGTACAGACTGGCCACGTTGTTCTCAAAGGTCATTGTTATGTTATTATCTTCAGTGATTTCATCGTTGTCTTTTAGCCAAGTCACCGTGATTGGCAAGGAGCCCTTCAGAGTGGCCTGGAAAGCAGCCGTGCCTCCCCGGAGGGAGCTGGTGCTCTCGATCTTCTTTACAAAGGACGGGGGTTCTAACAGAAGAATGAATTTCAATCAATACCAGCTCCTTAGCAAAACTGGCTTTTTTTAAAAAAAGGGATCGACTCTGCAGAAGAGGCAGTCCATCATGGGAACTGACACTAACCTCTTAAAGTCACCCTGGCAGTGCAGATGCTACTGCCCACCTCATTGGTCACCCGACACTGGTATTCACCAGCATCTGCAGCTACAAACTTGAGGACCTGCAGGCTGACCAGGTGGTCCTGAATGAAGGTCTTATACTTCCTACCACTTCGCAGGGTGGTGTTGTCTTTGAACCAAGTGATCTCGAAGGGAGGCGTGCCTGCCACCTCGGCCAGTAGCATGACATCATACTCCTTCAACACTTCAATAGGCTTAAATTCCTTGGTAAAGTAAGGTGGCTCTATAGTAAAACAGGAATGATCTGTGTTAACAGGGGAAGGGGCTATCCTATGGGCCATAACTTTGGTAATACGAGAAGCAAAGTGAACACAAACCTTTGACTATTATAATGCCACTGCAGTGGTCACTGCCAGCCTCATTTTGAGCCTCACACATATATTCACCACTGTCTTCAATGGCAACGTCTGTAAGTCTTAGAACCGCAGTGGACTCCACAAAAGACATTTTGTGTTTGTTGCTCTCCTTAATTTCTCTATCGTTTGCAAACCAGGTTATTTTAATTGGAGGGGTGCCAGTTACTTTGCAGGCTAGCTGGGTGGCATCTCCCTTCTTTAACAACTGTGATGGCTCTAACTTTTCAACAAATGTGGCAGGTTCTGTGGCAGGAGGGAAGTTATTAAGACACGTGAGAAAGAGGAAAGAATGTATAACAAGCGTAGCACAAAGATGTCAAGAAAACCATGCAAACCTTTTACAAACAAGTTTAAACTGCACTCCACGCCTCCGGCGACGTTGCTGACTTTGCACGTGTACGTGCCCGAATCGGAGGTTTTCACTGTATAGAGTTCCAGAGAACTCTCCAGAGCTTCTTTGGTAATATAGCAGTTTCCTCCAGAAACCAGCTCTTTGTCACCCTTAAACCATCTGACTGTGAGCGGAGTAGACCCTTGGAAAGTGCTCTTCAGGCAGACTGCTGAGCCAGGGAGCACGTCCTTTGATCCGGGTTTAGTTACGAAACTGGGTGGTTCTAAAGAAGGGGTACGAGAAAGAATTTCCAAGAGTTAAGAGCATGTGGTTCTAAGGGAAGAAGGCTTAATCTGAGTATCATCTACAGCAAGAATGAAAATGCAAAGCCTCCCGCCAACCTTGCACAATCAGGGCTCCGCTGCTGTCTTTGCTTCCCACGGAATTTGTGGCTCGACAAGTGAAATTCCCTGCGTCATTCATGTCTACCCTGCTGATCTCCAGAGAGGCTGTGCCTTCCACGAAGGCGATTCTGTATCTGTCAGAAGATGCTATTTCTTTGCCATTCTTAAACCAGGCCACCCTCATGGGGAGGGAGCCAGCGATTTTGCAGTCCAGTCTGCAGGTACCGCTGACAACGCTGTCCACGTTGCGTAAGGGTTTGGTAAAAAATGGAGCAATGTCTCGATCTGTTCGTGGTACAAGAAGGGAAACATGATCAGTACAGAAAAGTGCGCAGTGGCTTATTTTTGGCCATTTGTTGGGTTTCAAATGAATATGTAGTGTCGTTTCCTAAAAATACGAACCTAACACAGTGAACGTTGTCTCGCAGGAGCTGCTGCCCACTTCATTGGAAATCTCAAACGTGTACTGGCCACTGTCGTGCAGTTCAGCCGAATAGAATTTGAGTTGGGCAACATTGTTTTTAAAACTTATTCGGTACTTCTTACTGGCAACCAAGGGTCTCCCATCTTTGTACCACTTGGGCTTCAGCTCTGGGGTGCCTGTGACTGTGTACTCCAGGGTGGCTGGATCTCCTGCTGTCACCTGGATCAATTCTGCTCGATCAATGATTTTGGCAGGTTCTACAATGGTATTCAATGGTAGTAAACAGTTAGGATTCCTAAGTGGGTATTAGGGTTTCACTTTAAAAAGGAAATGGCAATTCAAGGTGAAAGTGTTCCTACACGAACCTTTAACTATTAATTCCCCAACAGACGTTTGGCTTCCAGCTTCATTTTCAGCCAGGCACGTGTATTTGCCACCAAAACTAATCTGAACATCGGGGATTATCAAGACTGCAACACCACTGGAGAAACTCATTTTGATTTTCCCATCTTCTTTAATGACCTCTTGTCCTTTTAGCCATGTGACAGAAATGGGTTCTGACCCTCTCACCGCAGCTTGTAAGGTAACAGTTTGTCCTGCTAGTGCAGTAAAATCATCTACTTTCTTTACAAAGGTTGGTGGTTCTAGTTAAAGCAAGAGAGCATAGAAAACTTATCAGTTCCCAAACACTTTCAGCACCGTCTATATTTAAGAATGTTCTCAAGATTACATTTATCTTGTCTAATATTGCTGTTTCATAGTGTCAGTAGACCAGAAGAAGAAGTAAAATTTAAGAATAATTACAACTCCATCCAAGAGACAGAGGCATAGAAGATATATGTTTATCAGCTGACAAAATGGCTTATGTAATTCCCTTTTGTTATTAGATAATAAATATTTACTCTGCTCTCAAGATAAAGACTAGGTGAACGTTATTGTCTTTGTTCCCCAGGTCAAACCAAGAGAAAACAATTTTAAAGGCTAGGATAAGAGGAGAAAGTACTGGTTTTCCTTCCATGGGTTAAGAAAGCTGTTTTGACAATTTATTAAAGATACATGTTTTTCAAGCACTAACCTTTTAATAACTGAGTCGCGACGCAGCCACACTTGCCGACTTCGTTAGCAACAACACACTCATATTCACCAACATCTGCACTATTAAAAGAAAAGATCTCCAGGGACACAAGAGACTTCTGAGAAAACAACCTGTACTTTTTACTACTTCGAATTTGCTTCTTATCTTTGAACCAGCTAATTTCAAACGGTCCAGTGCCCGCGATTTCACACTGAAGCAGGGCGTTTGTTCCTCTCACTATGTCTGCAGGCTCAAGAGTTTTGACGAAAGAAGGAGGTTCTACAAAAGCACGAGAGCATTGTGTAAGTAATGAGTCACAAACAATTAAAAAGGAAATCTTTTCTCAGAGAAATAATGGACGGTAACTTGGTAAACAAACCTTTGATAACTATTTCAGTACTGCAGCTATCGCTGCCAACGTCGTTCACTGCTTCACACGAGTAAGTCCCGCTGTCTTCAACTTTCACATCCGTTATGTCTAGTATCGCCTCAGAATTGACAAAAGACATGCGGACTGTGTTACTCTCACTAAGTTCTTTGTTATTTTTAAACCAAGTCACCTGGATCACAGGTGAGCCCTTCAGCTTGCAGTGGAGGCGTGCTGATTCCCCTGGGAGCATTAAATAAGAGGGATCCACCTTCTTCACAAAGGATGGTGGCTCTACACGAAGTTCAGAGAAAAAGGAAAAGATATCTGAAACGTAAACTCCACAAAAGAAGACGTAGACAACAAAAAGACTCAACACGCATAAAATGTCTTCACAACATTTCTGAAAAAGCTGTGGGTACATTCAATGGCTTTCCATCATTCTGAGACTTTCCCCCCAAGCTCTTGATTTTTTAAACAACAACAAAAACAACGAACGAACTATACCTACACAAAGATCAATTGTACGAAAGAAGATAGTTAAGAATTGCCTAGACACTTGAAGTTCTTAGACGAAATTTTAACCAAGCTTTGTTAATAGCAGACGTAATACTAAAAGAACAAAAGTAAGTGAATTCTGAAGAAGATTAAAAAAACACTAAAGTCAAACAATGCCAGGACTTTCCCGAGCCAAACCACTTGCTGAATGCAATTATTTTAATAACAAGGTCCGCTGGCTGCATTGTTTGTCAATAACTTTTCTACTGACGCTTCCTTTTAGAGAAGGAAGTGAAAATACATTCCCCTGTTTCTTACCTCTGACGGAGACTGTGGCTGAAGAGGAGCTGCTTCCAGCCTCATTCGAAGCTGTACAGACATAGGTCCCTGAATCTTTTACTTTGGCCAGAGGAATCTCAAGTGTCGCTATTTTATCTTCAAAATAGATCTTATAATCTTTCCCAGGGGGCAGTTTTTGCCCATCTTTGTTCCATGTAACTGTGACTTTTCTGTCTTCATCTACTTGGCACTCAAGGTGGATCTTCTTATTGATAGCTGACTGCACGGGCTCTAATTCTTTAATGAAGTGCGGTTTGTCGATGATGGTCAACTCAGCTTGGCAGATGTCTGCTCCAAACTTGTTAGAAGCCTTACAAGAATAAATTCCTCTATCTTGAATGGTAAGATTCGAGAGTTCTATACTGTGTTTGTTTTCTGCGTGTGAAATCTTGCGGTTAGGCGAAGGTGAGAGGGCAGCACCGTCTTTCTGCCAGATGGTTTCGATCACAGGGGTCCCTGACACTGTGCAGAGGAACTTGGCGGCCTTACCCACAAAAGTCGTGAGGGACTTAGGTCTGGTGAGAAAGATTGGTGGATATGCCTCTGCAAAAGAAATTTTCCAGCATTACGTTTAGTCCCCACCAAAGCTCTTGCTGTAATTATATATTCCAAGACAGAGAAAAGATGAATTATATCTTTAGATAGACATGAGACCATAATTTAAAATAGGGTAATGCATTAAGAAGAACAAAAGATTTACTCAAGGAGAGTGTTCTTTATAGAGGAGTGAGACATCACTTTAATTGTCTCTATCAAAGGAAAGACAAATGTTCTTTTATTAAGTAACGTTGCTAAAGACTTGTCCATTTTAGTGGTTGATTAATTGTTTGAATTATTTGATAAGCAACTCAGCTGATACTTGAATTCTGCAAATTAGAAGTCTATGTAAGGAAGATAACAAAAATGCACTTGACTCTTCTTGAAGAGTAGGGATATTAAGTGATACGAAGACCAAAATAGTTTTATAAAGTCTTTCTAATCATCGTGTCAACTGCCTGGAAATTCTTAAATGGTTTAACTTTGAATGCATACCCTAGGCCATTTGAAATTTGTGAAAACATTTAATAGCAGTAATTTCTCCCTTCCATTCTGCATTTTGAAGCAAGACTTTAGGAAGTTCTTTTTGAGGTTTTTCACGCTCCTTGTCCTTTCCTCTTATTATTTGAAGTTCAGCTATCGGTCCCATTCCTGAATTGGCTTAATTTGAATAAAGGAACTTCCATAAATGTTATAAGAATCATGCCATGAACTTGGTTGCATGGAGACATTTTGACCACAGAGTGAAAGCACTGGTTGAATCATCACTGACCTGTTTCTTAGGATTGTGTGAAATGACTATAGAGAAGAGGAAGCCACAGGGAGCCCCATTTTTTTCATGTCAAAGAGATGTGCTGCTTTCGCCCTTCCCCCAGATGCTCTCATTCAGACAGACACCCAACAGACAGCCTCCCCTAACAGTCAGTGATTGGCTAACTGCACTGCTGCCATATCCGCAAACCATAGTTCCTACTGACACTTTCTCTTGGGAGGAAGAAAGTAAGAAAAGAAAGAGAGAAAGAAAGAAAGAGCTACTATTTTTTTTTTTTTTTTTGCTAATGAGAGAATTCAAGTATTCAATGAGTGTTAACTATTTGAAAGTCACCCTGTGTATCAATTAGGAAATTGAGAACAGAATATTTGTATAGTTGCTCTTATTTTTCAGTTAGTAATAAAGACTAGGGTGAGAATCTTAATTTGCAGTCCTGTACTAACTTCCTGTCTTACATTAGGATTTGTTTAATTTTAGTTTTATATGTAGGCTTTTTTCAGTTTGTAATTCTGTTCTTAATTGGTTATTTGATTCCAAATTATTAACTATTTTGAGACACCATTTATTTTTTAGTAGCCTCACACTGTCCTGAAAATTTTTATATTAAGGGCCAACCTAGGCTCATTTGATTCCTTGACATTATTCTCAAGTAATAAATTATTTTTTTCTTTGGCTGCTATTAGAAATATGACTATAAATAATGATTTCTTATTCCACATAGGCTCTGCAGTATCTAGCTGCTATGTTACCATCTCGGTGATTGATCTCTCCAGTTGGTAGGACAAGCACTTCCTCCACCTGTACGAGAAGCAAAATAGGCAACAATATGAAATGAGGAGACAACATCAGTGGCAATGCACTGCATTTACCTGTCACAGTGAGTGTGGCTGTACAGCTGACACTGCCATACTCATTGGAAGCTTTGCAGGTGTACTCGCCGCAGTCCACAACCTGGGTTCTCAGGATTTCCAGGCTGGAGACATACTTTGAAGATCGAATAGAACACTTGTCACTCTCATAAATTTCTCTGCCAGCTTTAAACCACTGGAACCGGACATTGGGGGCAGTTTGGATCTCACAGGTGAATTTGGCTAGGTGGCCCAGTGCTACTTCTAGAGGCTCAATTCTCCTCTTGATCACTGGGGCAGCTGCAAAGGGAAGAAGAGTCCATTAGCATGCCTCCTTATCAGGCATACCACGTTTTTCCTTTTCTTCTAGCTTTCGTTACTGTTAATAAAGTAAAACAGTTGAAGTTGGTGAGACGGTTCATAGTAGGTTAAGGTAAGTGACTGGAAAATGAGAAAGATCATTGAAGGCAAAAAAGGGAAAATAAACATTTTCAACATATTCAATCATTACTTTCCAGTGAATTGTGAAGAAAAATTATTAAAGTGTGATGCTATTGGATTACATGCATAACATGAAATATTCTTTAAATATACCATGCTGCCTAGGAACACTAAAAATAATGTGAAAAAAACATGATATACTGTGATGAAGTGAAACAACAGCAAAAAAGAAATAGACACAAGAAACACAAATAAACAACTAATCATGGTTATTTTGAATTTCGGGATAAGACTGGGGAATTTCAGAAGGACTAGTTGTTCCCTGATAGCTTTTTATTACATATTATTAAAGTATCTTCATATACAAATAAACTAAGAAACATATTTATTTGGTATTACGAAACATAAAAATATGTTTTATTTTAAAAATAGGTAGTATCATCGATAGGATAATATACTACCCAGCAAGGCAGTAAGGGAAAAACTGAGTTCATAACCATGATTATGTCTGTGATTTCTTTCTTACTCTAAATAAATTGCATTCTGAAAGTGGCAGAGAAGTGAAAATTTAGTGATGAAACCTAAATCATTACACTCCAGTGAATGTTAGAGTTTGATTCATTTAATCCTTAAAATCCAACCTCTTTTTACTACAGTGAGTTTTGCTGAAGTTGCTGCTTTTCCGTTGTCATTCAAGGCCTCACAGACATACTGTCCTTGATGGTCTTCAGTATTTACTTTGTCGATTACTAGAGTATATGTATTTTGATCTTGTAAACACTTGAACTTTTCATCTGAAGCCACCAGTTTACTCTCGAAATACCAATTCACCTCTTTAGCATTGGATATGGATGATGTGAGGTGTACGACGTCACCTTCCTCAGAAGTGGTGTCCGTTAAGGGCGTGTGTATAACGGGGCCATCCTCTTTGAGTAAGCTGCCCTCAGCTTCCCGTATCTTTTCTGTACCAACCTCCTCAGTACCACTCTCAGAGGGCTTCTCTTCGTCCTCAGATGATTTCAGAATCTCATCCTGTTTTTCATCAGAGATGGCGGCTGAAACAACCCCATCAGTGACAGTTGTGGTATCTGCATCTTTAATCTGACTTTCCACAGTAAAATAAGTGACCTCTTCCGTTGAGACGAGATATTTAGATCCGATGTCTGGTTCAGGAATTGCTTCAACCTTCTGCGAGTCTGGAAAAGAATCCATTGCTTCCTGCAAATCTGTTTTGGCTCCTTGCTGAATTTCAGTCCCCTCAGCTGTTAAGATGTTTATTTCCTCGCATATAATAGAGCACAGTGCATCCTTAAGTTCAGTTTTCAAGTTAGCCATTTGAGGATCAATGCCTTCAATAGTGATGGTTAGTTCTTCCGTTAGAGACTTCACTGAGGTGATGAGGTAAGTGCACCTGATTTGCTTGGGCTCTTGGGTGAGGGTTATGGCCTTGACCTCTACCTTTTCAATGTTTTTTAACCACTCAGAGAAGAGAGCTGGTTGCTCACTGGCCACCGCTGCTTGCAGAGCCCTGCGGATCTGAGTCTTCAGGTTTAATCGCTGCTCTTCGGGAATACCAGAAAGCAAACTCTCCTTAGAAAGAACGCCACTTCCCTGTACCTCCTGCACGCTCTGTATTGCTGTGGGCTCTCTTTTAGACTCAGTGGTTTGGTTTGGGGGCATTGCCAAGTTGTCAGAATGTTCTTCTTTGAGCAGTACCTGCTTTTCCTCAAGTGCTAGCGGAAACCTTAAGGACTTGCCTTCCTCAATCCTGACTGCGAAATCCTGCCCTGCACTACCCAGTTGATCTGTACTTTCCATCAAGATTGCACCTTCTTCTGTGCAAGTGTGTTCTGAAGGGACCTGGGGCTCATGGTTTACCTGAGAGATCACAATGTCAGCACCCTTGAAACTTTCCACGTGTCCCTCAGCTAAGCTCTGAGTCAGGATGAGGGCACTTTGTGCCTCTTGCTTTTGAAGAGTCACTTTTTGCTCCTTGTTGGCTTCAGATACCACCTTTTCTTTTGGTAAAAGTACTTCCTCAGACACAGAGGTCGGATAAGAATGTGCTGGAGGTTCTGTTGAAGACTGTGGATAACTCCCTCCAGGTTCAGCTACTAACGTTTTCAGAGGCTCAGTTATTAATGAACTAGCTTGTTCTATGGACATAGCACTTGGGAAGATTTTTTCAGTGTCTGATAGAACCGCCTGTGACACAGGCTCTTGAAGCATTAGAGTATCTTCTTTGGAGAGAGTTTTCTGGGACTGGACGATCTGCAGCTGTAGACTGGGAGATGGCTCCTTGATAGGCTGGACGTGAATAGTGCCATTGATGGAAAGAAGCTCCCTGACGCTTTCAGGAGTGGGCATGTCCTGCTCCAAAATGACTGTGGATTGCAATTGCTGAGCTGTTAGAGTAACCTGACTGCTCAATTCACTGGTTTGAACCATATGTTCATAAGAAAGCTGCTGCTTTTCTTCTGCAATTAAAGCCGCTTTCAGAACCGTGTCTTTTACAAAAGCTGCAATTTCTTGCTCTGAGTCAAATGCCTCAATGGCAGGACCCTTGAATGACGTCTCTGGAAAATCTTCAGCAGCCTGTGGTGTGGACTTTGCTTTGCGAGGGGCATCAGTTACATCCGTGTCTTCCGGAAGCACAAGCAGCTCTGCAGCACAGGTGGCCTCACCCCACACATTCTCTGCTTTACACACATAGAGGCCACTATCTTCCCTCTGAGGGTCATTGACGAGGAATGTTCCAGAACCATCAGTATTATTAATAATAGTATAATAAACATTGGTGCAAAGCTGCTTGTTTTCTCTGAACCACGAAATAGTGGGGGCAGGTTCTCCAACCACTGTGTACTCAAAGATGGCAGGGAGCCCTGGAGCACAGTGAATTGGTTTTAACTCCTTAAGAAAGTAAGGAGGACAAGGCCCTTCACGCTTTTCCAGAGATTTCTCCACTGCTGATTCTGTGTCTGTCTCTTTGTGTCCCTCTCCTTTGGAACTTATTTTTAGATAGGCACTACATACTGCCTTTCCGTATTCATTACTGGCTATACATGTATACTCTCCCTCATCCTCAAGTTTGGTGAAAAGAATGATCAAGCTATGATTGTCACCATCAAAAACAAATTTGTGGTCAACCGAAGGGTTTAACATTACTCCATTAAAGAACCATTGAATTTTGGGCTTGGGGATGCCAATGACGGTGACAGACAGTGTAGCCACATCACCCATGTTTGTTTCAGCATTTGACACTTCCTTGATGAAAATCGGGACGCTGCCTTCCTTTGTGGAATCCAATTTAGTTGAATGAACTGGAGGTTCAGATAAAAGTTCAAGTGTTTCTTTCATATTAGATAACTGAAGGTCAGAGCTATAGCTTTGAAGTCCGTCATCCTCAGCAGACAGAAGAGAACTAGAAAACTCTGCATGGGGAGAAATGATTATTATTTTACTATAAAATTTTATTTAACAAGAAATAGAAATAAAAAACTTAGGTACCAATTGACAGCCTTCTTCTTCTTTATTCCTGGAATCATTAGGTGATCCTGAGATTAATTCATCAAAAAGCACATTTCTAAACTTTTTTAAGCTTAATGTATAAAATTATACAAACTTATATATACTATACAAATGCAGTTTTGATCCATTTTATTTGTGTTATAGTTTATAAATTTTAAAGATGTTCTTATGAATTTTCTTGTGATCTAATCCCAATTCTAAAGTTGGAAAACCTGCTTAACTAAATAGTAACAATGGATGAATCCAGGATTATTTAATTGATTTCTAAAAAGATCCAGAATTTTTATTTATATGTAGGATCTTCTTGAGTTTAAGAACAATCTTATTTAATCATTAAATTAAAGACTGATTATTTCTAAAATAAAAAATCTATGTTCTAGTTACCTCCTCTAAATTGAAGCCATTATTACAAACAAGGGCTTCTATATTTAATTTGGATTTGTAAGAGAACCACTGTTTTCAGTTACTAGAAGTGCAAGACTTCTTTTGCCTGTTTAAACTGCTATATTACTTCAACAAAGCTTTTATAATAAGGCATTAATCAAGAAAATAGAAGAATAAGAAATAAGAGAAAACAATGCCAGCAGTAAAAATTTGATTGTATTTTATTGTGTAAGAAAAACTATACAGCATTATAGAACAGTAAACAAAGCAGTGAATGACAGATATTCTTTAAACAGTAAAGATGTTTATGATAAAAGATGAAAGACACATAATTTCATAATAAGGAAATTGATATTGTTCATTAAATCTGGTAGGTATATATTACAGCCTGTTACTAGTAGTTTTATCCCCTTACCAAAAAGCAGTTTTATTATTTTATTAGTTCACTTGCATGACATGGGATAGTCATATGCCTTAATTCCTTTCTGTTCTAGTGTATAAGCATTAGAAGACAGAACTCAAGTGTCTGTTGGCTATAAACATACTGAAGAGACTTCTCTATCCATGTAGAATACATACTTACTTATTTATTATTTCAAGTAAGCCATAAAACCATTGATTAATTTTACATACATAATGGTGACCACTTAACTTTACATTTTGCCTATAATATAGAACTCATGTCAGCTTTCCCTTCACTTGAACTCCCAAAATATTCATAAAAGAAATGAATGTGAATGTAGCTTAAATGCCTCTACCTGCTATATATTGAAATAGTGTCAAATGTTTTCCCTTAATTAAAAACATGGTAGATTAACCATAAAAAACAGTAAATGAAATTCAAATGTGCTGAAACATGAAAGGTGTAGTTAAAAGCACATGTAGCAGTAGCAGCTATTAATTGTCTCAACTCAACTATGTGTAATATAATAAATTCTTTATCCAGCATCAGGGAAATTAACATTTCAAGGTATTAAGTTATGTGCCACTGAGTCAGAAAATAAAAAAGTCCATTTAATTATTTTTGACAATTGATAAGCAAGTCGAGTGTAGATCAGACTTAGTTTTCCCTATTTAGTCTTTGTTATTCTGCATATCCTCAAGTTCAATGCACTGGAGAGTCACAGAATTCTAATGAGCAAAATCAAATAAAGTCTTCTTTCTTATATGAATAAAAGTATGTTTTTCAGCCCTTCCTGAAATCCAGTAAGGGATTGAAACATTCTTTTCTTTTCTTTCTTTTTTTGGTTAAGAAACAGGGTTTTCACTGTGACTATGCTGTATAATGGTTGAGTAAAGTGTGCTTGTCGTGTTTTTTATGATCTGAATTTCTAATTAATTTTAGGATCCATTATATGGCTAAGAGTAGAATAAATCTTTAAATTGCTAAACTACAGAATTAGTTTTATTTCAGGGATTTATGATGCGATATAGTACATTATAACTATCATGTGCTCACTAGTTCCACATGATTGTTCCACAATAGTGTATCTATCTTGACGGGTTATGGTGACTCAAAGCAAATAAATCAAAATTTTTGGAGAGAAAGGCAGGGGAAGCCTGACTGCTCTGCCTATTTTCTGCACATTCTCTCTATTGCTGCTTTAATTTGGATGGCTGTCAAGTAATTCCCATGGTGGGAATAAAAAATTGATAGATATAAGAAATATAGTAAATATAATTGGGTATATGAATTCTTTTGAAAACTAAATTTAGATTAAATGATTATTTTATGTTTAAAATTAAATTTAAATTAATATATTTAATATGATCATGGTATCATATGTCACCTGCACCATGCTTGATGCAGGTGACAAATATAGACAATAGGTAACAGTAAGCAATTTAAGAGATGGAGGAAGGTAAAAGTCCTAATTTCATTACTATATGCTATTATTTCTCTCATCTGTTGCAAAACTATAATTTATTCTAAATTATATTAAGATTATTTACTATTAGGATAACATAGAGTCGTATTGTTGAATGACCACTTCTGAGGTCTTTTGTTCTAACTCCTCATTTTCAGATAAGAAAACTGAATTTCTTTATATTTGTTAAATCTTATATGATAAGATTTAGGTCAACAATGGCACACTGGTAAAATATTAAAGAGTTTGTGACTTTACTACAATTTTAATTTGGGGAAATAAAATTAAAGAGTCAATTTGGAAATATAAATATCTTAAATAAATTTGAATGCTTATTAATTTCTATTAGTTTTAAAGATGAAATTCAGGGAAATTGACAGGAAAGATTTTATCTTGTTATTTGCATATAATCTGAAATACAAATTTACCATATTGTCTCAATTCTAAAAATATTCCATTTTCTTTTTTTTAATTTTAAATATTCTGAAATCAAAATGTAGGTTAAAATCTATATGTAAATGCGATATGGTAGTTTCTCTTTTGCCTTCCAGACCTATGTTAAATTAATGCTGCATTTTACACCTGATATCATCTCAAAAATTGAGAAAATAAGGTACCTCTGAAAGTGGAAAGATCTTTATTTGATTATTCTGCAAATGTCTAAATGATCTCTGTCCACAAAAAGAGCACAATAGGTCCCTTCAAAACTAGTGAGAATTAAAACACATTAAAAAGTAAAGCACTTGAGAAGAGGGATTTTAATAATGAAAATATTTCTAAAAGAGTGGGAGGGAGGAGGGGATGGGTAAATTCACACCTGACAGGTATAATGCACATCAACTGGGTGAAGGGCACATTCATAACTCTGACTCAAACTGTACAAAACCAAATTATGTAACCAAAACGTGTGTACCCCTGTAATATTCTGAAATTAAGAAAGAAAAGAACAAAGTTACTACAGTGTGGTATAAATAAAGATCCACTTTCATTTTTATAACTTATCAGCAAAATCTTTGATTGTGAAGATTTATGCTGTCTAAAACTCATTATATAAAACTTTAGAAATTACATAGCATTCTGCTACTTATATTCAAATTTGATTAAGAGAGGCTGGCATGATAGATTTTCTCATTTACTAATATTCAAAAGTACTTGTGTAATATAATTTCTAACTCATGAGCCCTCACTGTTCCTAAATTTGCACACTAAATGACATCTGTTTTCTTTATTTACATATACCTTACATATTTCAAATTATTTTTACAGTATCACCAGTAAATTTACAGTATCACCAGTAAATTCAATTGCATTGCAAGTACTTGAATATTTTTTGCCTGGAAACTTATCCTAATGAAGAAAATAAAATGCTGCATAATTAAAAAAAAATATATTAAGATTGAAATGTAAAACAGATTTCACAGTCACCAATTGGAAGAAGCTGGTTTTTGTTGTTTGTTTTGCCTGTTCTAAGTTGGAGTAAATATAGAGTGGGTTTGGATGCAAAAGGATTGCAATTCTTTTTTTTTTTTTTGAGACAGAGCTTCACTCTGTTGCAGGGGCTAGAGTGCCGTGGGATCAGCGTCTCTCACAGCAACCTCAACCTCCTGGGCTCAAGCAATCCTCCTGCCTCAGCCTCCCGAGTAGTAGCTGGGACTACAGGCATGCACCACCATGCCCAGCTAATTTTTTCTGTATATTTTTAGTTGGCCAATAAATTTCTTTCCATTTTTTGTAGAGACAGGGTCTCACTCTTGCTCAGGCTGGTCTCGAACTCCTAACCTTGAGCGATCCTCCCACCTCGGCCTCCCAGAGTGCTAGGTTTACAGGCGTGAGCCACCATGCCCGGCCTGCAATTCTAAAATGACTTATAAACGGTAGCAGAGAGATTTTTCCCTTACCAATCTGTCTGCATGGTCATCTGACATGGTCTTCAATTTTACATTCTATTTTTGCATACATAGTTCATCTGCTAAAAGAGAATGCATTCTGATGAAACACTCTGTGGAAGAGGAATGAGGGTAAAGCAAAGTAGAAACAATTAGGTAGCCAAGGAGATGTTTAATGGTGCTTGGTGATACACAGCATAATTGACACAAGTGCTGATTCCACAGTTGAGATAACAAAATATTTACAAGTATTACAAAGATGAGATTTCTACATAGAGAAAATACTTCCCCAGGGGCCTTCAAGGTAATGCATTCAAATAGAGTGGGCATATTTGGAATTTTATTACATCTATATAATTTGGAATATGTGAAAGCACTCAAATCAATTCTGATAATTACCGAGGCACTAAAACATCGCACTTAAGTTAAGGTGAGTGCTGCACAGGACTCAGCCACTCCTGATTTGTTCGTAGCTACACACCTGTACTCACCTTCATCGCTTTGTACTAAACTTGTTATAAATAGATTGTGGAACCCTATGCCACTTTCCTCAGCACTGAACCTTGTTCCTTGGACCAATCTCCCATCTTTGTACCAGTGAACCGTGGGTCTTGGAGAGCCACGGACTAAACACTGGAAATATGCCGCTGTGCCTAATGGTGCGTGACAGTCAGAGATACCTTTGAGAAACCTGGGAGGCCCTTCCATCACCTGAAACTCAAAAAAGCTGCCTGCATAATTGCTCTTTAAGACTAATTCTTCCTTCAAACTGCTTAAGGTCACTTTGCTCCTGTTTGTTGTCATAGCAAATATTTCGGAATCTCCCATGGTGAGGAATCCCCGACAGATAGCCTCTCCTACCCTGTTCACGGCTCTGCACCTGTATGTTGCACTATCGGAAAGACAGACATTTTTAATTTTAAGGGTGTGACTTCCCTTCTCCTCACTAATCACATATTTAACATTATCTGGCTCAATACACATATATTCTTTATACCATTTAACTTCAGGAGTTGGGATGCCTATGACTGAACATTTGAATACAGCATCGGAATTTTCTGGAATTTTAAAATCACAAATAGGCATTATAAAGCGAGGAGGCAGTTCAAATACTTCTAAATCAATTTTTAAATCTCTGTCTTCTCCTTTCTTTGCATCCATATTTGGATCTACAAAATTCGATGGAAGAACGTCTAGACTCACAATCATGCTTTTATGATCAGGAGTAAATTCAGGAACTGTGACTATTTTCACTTGCTTCTCAAATTCTTTAACATCTTTTTCACTTAATTCAACTTCCAGGACAATTTCTTGAGGAGAAGGAGTTCTTGATGATGTGGTGTTTTCCAGATCAAACTCCATAATGTGCTGATGGGTAACGGGAGGTGCCAGTGCCACCACCCTTTCCTCTTGGGGCATGATGTCTACCTTTGCAAAGCTCTTTGCTTCCCCTATTATATTTACAGCGTGGCACATGTACTCTCCTCCCTCTCCTTTTTGAATGTTAGAAATCTCCAGAGAACACACATTACCCACCCTTTCCATTTTGATTCTTTCATCTGGCTCTAGCAAAGATTTATTTCGATACCATTTCACCCCAGGAACTGGAAGGCCCATAACCTCAACAATGAAGCCTAATGTTGTGTTTTCATATACCTTCCTTTTGGTCAGAGGTTCAATAAAAGATGGAGGCATTTCATTGTCTTTTGGTTCAATGGCTTCATTGGGTGTGCCAAATGAATCAGAACGCCATATTTCATAGGCTGAACTTCTGTCTTCTGTGGGTGTATGGAAACGCTCATTTGGTGTACTGTCTTCCCTTTCCATTTTTGATGGGTGCATTTTAAAACTTCCGGTGGGTTTTGGTCCTCCTTTAGGAATAGAATATCTCTCTAGAGTCTCCCCTGGGGGTGTGGAATATCTCTCTAGAGTCTCCCCTGGGGGTGTGGAATATCTCTCTAGAGTCTCCCCTGGGGGTGTGGAATATCTCTCTAGTGTCTCCCCTGGGGGTGTGGAATATCTCTCTAGAGTCTCCCCTGGGGGTGTGGAATATCTCTCTAGAGTCTCCCCTGGGGGTGTGGAATATCTCTCTAGAGTCTCCCCTGGGGGTGTGGAGTATCTTTCTGCTATCTCACCTTCAGAAGGTGTTGAGTATCTTTCAGCAACTTCCTCTAAAGGTGTGGAGTATCTTTCAACAGTCTCATCTCCTGGATTTGTTGACGATTGTTTCATTGTATCTGAAGGACTAAAATATAATTCAGGAGACTTTGGAGATTCAAAATGTTCAACAGATGATGGTGGGGTATAAAACTGATCTAACTCAGAGATTTCTTCACTGGTTGTACTTCCCACATCAATTGAAATATCAGATTCAGGAGAGAATGGACGACCTAGTGGTTCCTGTTTCTGGTTGTAATATTCATACACAGTGTTGAAAGTTACTTCTTCAACCTCCATTGAAGTGACTGATTCACTCTGGACAAGTTTTGCCTTGTGTGTGGTGTCTTTAGTTTCAGGAACCTCATGCTTTCCAGCAGCAAGTAAATATTGTGTTAGGGAGGCCTCAGATTCCATTACCTCAGTTGTATGTGCCTCATCCAATTTAGGAAGACTTTCAGAAAGACAAGTGTCTATTGTTTCTCCTTCTGTGGTGAAGAAGGAATTTTCCTTTTGAACTTGAACTTCCTCATAACATTTTTCTTCTACAGGCATATCGGGTTTTTTACTCATTTGTTCACTTGGATTCTGTTCTTCAGTTACCAAGAATGGAAGGCACCGGCTCAGAGAGAGCTGTCTGGGGAGCGTGTGTGCTTCCCGAACGTCGCCTGCCTGGTCTTCCGCAGTGCCATCTCTATGTTCCTCTGTCCCACCGTCCTCTAAACTGTATTCTTCTTCCACCTCACAAACTTTTAAGAGCTTTTCCTCACTTGCTGCTTTTTTCAAGTGTGAGATGAAGCTTCCGTGTCCATTTTCTAGAGAACCGTTTTTCTCAGGAGTATCCGTTTCTCCCATATCTGCAGATGCTGTTTGAAGTACGGCGCATGATTCACTATAGATTTCTTCAGAAAAGAACTTACGAGAAAGATCAGTTTTTAAAATTTCTAAATTTTGTTCCCGTACATGTTGGACTTCTTTTTCTAAATAACAGGTATTTTCACCCATGCTACTTTTCTCCACCATAGTTCTATTTGAAAACTCCTGACTGGAAGAAATTTCTTGATTGGTAAACATGATATTTTTCTGCATGTTTTTAGAGATACTCTGTGTATCAGATGGTAACATTTCAGGGCTAGGAATTTCTTCTTTGTACTGTGTTTCCTGCTGTTCACTAGTTTCTGGCCCTTGGAGCACCATAGCTGGATCTCCTATATGAGAATACATTTGCTTTAGATCGAATAGAATGTACTCGGTATCAGTTGTTTCAGAAGCAGGGTGTTGGGTTTTAAAATAAGCTTCTTCTGTTTGATTATTGTCTAATTCTTGGAATTTTACATCTGTACTTTCTATCTGAGAGTGAAACTGCTTTAAGTCAAACATAATAGGTGCTTGATGTTCAGCCCTTTCAGAAATTGCAGATTGTTCTATAAGACCTAATTCTTTCTGCTGTTCTCTCTCTTGTACTTCAAATTCCTTATGTATTTGAGAGGAAAGCAGCTTTAAATTCATTATAACATTGGATGAATCTGGTTCAGCATTTGGAGACATTTTCTCTGCCTGATGCATATTTGCATTTGGATTACTCCATCTCGATTCTCTTTGCTTTAATGAAAAGTCTACGTCACCAGGCTTCCTTTCAGGAGGATGAACAAATGATTTCCTGGTAGGTCTTTTGCCTAGAACTCCTTTGTCTACCTGTTGCAGTTTTTCAAATGCGATGATTTTGTGCTTTACCTTTTTCCCTGGGTAGTATCTCTCTTCACCCAGGGCTTCTTCAGATATAATGATAGATGCATCTTTTGTTTTGTAACTATCAGATATTCTCTCAAAGTGGATATTTGGTAAATAGTCACTTTGGGCATATTCTTGTACATTTTCCTGTTCTGATCCACCACGTTTTCCAAAATAATTTCCTCCTTGTTCCCTAATATTAATTTCAATAAAATCCTTGGCAAATGGATAAACAGTACCCTCTGCTTGGTGAAGCTTTGATTTTTCACTTACATGTTTCTTTTCCCATCCATCCTGACACTGTGTAAGTTCAGCCATGACAGGCTTGTTGATTTTTACAGATCTAGAAGCACACCACATAAATCTGGGTAGTTTTTCTCTAGAAGGTATGCAACACACCTGTTTTTTCTGATCTATCTGCTCAGCCATCTCAAGGCTTTGAAAATATTCCTTTACATAATATTCTTTTACACCTGACTGGGGGGCAAAAGGACCAGCTGGATAATCATAAAAATGTGCTCCTATAGATTCTCCCTGAATTGATACTTGTTGATCTTTGGAATATCTTGCATAAATTCCACCAATATTTTCAAATGGACTATTTTCCCCATAAGTGACAGGTTCCACCGTTAGATCTGAAACACTCTCAACTGTTCCTGAACTATTTTCAGCAACACATTTGTATTTTCCAGAATCTTGAGAATTAACATCATTAATATATAATCTATGGCTACGATTAATTTCTTCAAACTGAAACTTCTGGTTCTGCTTTAAAAGGACTCCATCTCGAAACCATGCTACAACTGGCTGAGGCTCACCAGATATTAAACATTCAAGAAATACAGACTCCCCTTCTCTACACCAGGCATGCTTTGGCATTTCTTGTAACATTTTGGGTGGCTCATTAGTAACATCAGACAAAAATACAAATTTGTGTTTCGGTGACTTAGTAGCTTGATCTCGAGGCGTTGCCTCAGGTTCTAGCTCCTCAGGTTGGAACAATTCTCTTGACTTTGTATCCTGTTCTGGGGTAGGTGTAGCTGCTGTTATCTGAATTTCTACAGGAAAGGAAAGCAATTCTGTGTCCACAGAGGGAGGAACAGGTGGGGTAGTTTTTAACATAGGAAGATTTGTTTGGCCCTCTTGACTCAAAGATGGATGGATGCCTTTTGCTTGGTCAAACACCAGTGCTAGCTCTTCCTCCTCATCAGAGTAGTCATGGAACACTGGGACTTTATGATGTGCCTTTATATCATACCTTTCTTTTGTCTTCACTTTAAGTATACATGTTGTTTTTACTGTTCCATATTGGTTAAACAGCACACAGGTAACAGAACCTTCATTTTCAGGATGAACCGAAGAAAAAGTTAATGTTGAATAGTTTTCTGAAGTATGAGTGATAAAGCCTTGTCTACGTGTGATTGGTATGTCATTGTTATACCACGTCACTATAGGTTGAGGATATCCTTGAAAATGACACACAAAATCACAACTGTCACCTTCATGAACTTCTTGAGATTCAATTTCTTGAAGAAATAAAGGTGGGCAACGTTCTGGACGTCTTGGGGAAGAACTTTCAAAAAATCTCATGTTTTTCTCCTTCTGCTCAGTTTTGAATGCATCAACTTTTGTAGAAGCAGAGTGTTGTAATTCTCTCAGGTCATCCTTTCTTATTCTTTCACTAGCTATTTCTTCACTTTCTTCAATATTTACAAGTGTACCAAAAGATTCACTGGCATATGGTCTACTAACTTGAGATACCTTTTCAGGAGTCTCATATACTTCCTCATTTTGACATACATCAGTGAAATACTTAGATGACTCTTCAATTGCAGTATCGGTCACAATGTCTTCAACCTGCCCTCTTGCCTGCATATTTTCACTTACTAGAATCCCACCATATAAATGGTCTTCTGGTAGATTTTCTTTTAGAAATGCCTCTTGGCTCATTCTTATTTCAGTCTGGAAAATCTCTTCATCAACAGTAGTTTGAAAGCTTGTGGGAAGTTCGCCCGTTTCTATACTTTGTGCTATTTGATTATAAAGGGCATGTGAGTTTTGGATGATGCCCTTAGTTGAATTATCTGCCTTACCTCTATTTTCAGCTAGATCAGACACAGACATGATTTTCATTTCCTCTCTAGAGAACAGAATAGCTTTGTTGGTAGCGTCACTTCTCAAAGTTCTTGAACTTATTTCAGGTGATGTATCTAAAAAAGATGATTTCTTTTTCTCCATTAACATTTTTCTAGCCTCCCTTAAACGTTGCAACTTCATTTTGGTCTCCTCGTCCAGGAAGCTTGCACCTACATTAAGCCATCCTCTTATGTCAGATTTACTTTCTAAATATTCTTCATCATACATAAAATCTGTTTTCTTACCAGGACTTACTGTCTTAAAGCGTATAGTTCGCATTATTCCCTTTTGTTCCACATCTTGTTTTTTGTTAAAGGGAGAGCCAGTAAACCTCAGATCAACCTTTACCCTTTCTTCTCCCCTTTCAACTAAAGCTTCCTCGTTTTCATCTGTCTTTTCTGCCCTTTTCAGAAATTCTAAATATTTCTCGTCTTGTCCTTTTTGGATAACAAGCAATGATGCAGTTGATTCAGCAGACCCTTCACTATTAATCGCTAATAATCTATAACTTCCAGAATCTCTATTTTGGACCCTTTTAATCTCTAAGACAGAAGAGTGATGATGTAAATCACTCTCAGTTTTTATAACCCGACGAAGACCTGTTGGGATAGGTCGATTGTTATGAAACCAAGTCATTTCTGGAGTTGGACAGGCAATTAATCTACACGTAAAAACAACAGGTTCACCCTCTAAAACATATCTAAACGTAAGTTTTTTGGTAAAAGAAGGCTTGAAGTATTCAGGCCAGGAGCTTGTAGATGATATTCTACTTGCATATCTCTTAGCAGCCATGGAGCTGTGGTCTATGTCTTCAGAATCTGAAAAGGCGTCACGCGTATCCCTTTCTGAATGTTCAGATTCCCCTTCAGAGAATAATTCTGGAAAAAAAATAGATTATAAAGCGTTTTACTATTTGCCATAGTATTTGAAAAATTGAATAAATGAAATTGCAAAATAGGAAATGAAATAAAATGCATGCTACAGAGTCTCACAAATCCATAAAAAAATTCACTCACCATATTTGTTCGAATAAACGCAACACCATGCTCTGTTTAAAAGATTCTGACACGAAAATCGTTCGTTGTCTGGTCTTTTCTTCAAACTGTTGAAATTTCTTCTTGAACAAGCAAAAATGCATTTTAAAATAACATGTTCCTGGGCATATTTGTTTTGAGAGCAGGAAAACTTTGTTCTTTTGATGGCTAAGAGGAAAATCTTACCTGACTTGCAGAGAGTGGAATAAACGCCCTTTCTGATCCTTTTGATTGTAGAGTAAATTATTATATTTTTGACAATTAGCTATTTAAAGAATATATACAAGAGCTATAGCCATAAATAACTAGCTAAAATAAAATGAGAAGGCGTTTATTCGAACTAATACAGCCATTAGGTCACAATGTTATGCAAAGAAAAGCAGGCAATAAGGATCACATAGGCAGCTATCTGCAAGCCAGTATAAGAGACATATCAATGTTAAAATGATATATGTGCGTGAAGTGTAAACCAGAATGAGAATGTAACATTTTCACACATCCTAAATAAAGGAGCATTTCAATCATAATTCATTCATGACATTGCATTCTGAGAATGACAACTAGGTTATTGTCTATTGTTCAATCTAATTCATTGTGATTTTGAAAACAAACTTCTACTTCATGAATTCATGCATTAAGATGACAACTTTTCATAATACACGCTTTTGAAAATGACTGCAAACATAAAGTTGAATATGGCTGATACATTTTAAATTCAGATTTTAAATTACCATACAACAAATTACTGTGGAATGCATGTAACAATCAACATACTAAACCAGGCATGCGACATAGTAATATATACTCTAAGAGATATATTTTTACATCTATGTCACTTTTCTCAATAATATTAAGAGAATGAAGGCAAATCAAGGATTCTATTAATCCTTCAGAATTTGTACTTAAATCTCAAATCCATCATAACAATACCTTTCATTTCCACTTCAATCTGCTCTTCAATCCTCTCATGCAAAATTGATTCAGGGGCTAAAATGAAAAAATATATTAAAGAGATTTTAGCAATTAATTACATATAGTTTTTATATTAATTCATGATTTATATGATTAAAATTTTCTCTTTATTTTATTAATAATAACCAAATACTACATTCACCAAATTTACCAAAAAGTCCATGCCAAAAAAATCAATGTGCTGATAAAGGTACATGACAATGTTGACAGAAAGATTTAAAACATTTTTATTTTAGGTTCTCTATGAAATTTTCACTTTCAGTTCCACAATTACCCATGCCTTCACATGCATTCTGAAAAGTCATTGACAAACTAAAGGAATATTCTTTTTTAAAAAAATGTCCCGTTGACTGAACACTTGCTGAGAAGTGAAATCACATTTAGAAAGAACATGCATTTTCAAAGTTGCCACTTTAGTTGAGGGCTATTCTCAGTTTTTTCCTGCAGAATTAAACATTTTTGTTAGCAAACACTCTTTTGGTTTGAACCAACTTTCAAATTTTAAACTACACAAAGTCTAATTACAGATTAAGGAGTAAAACAAAGACTCCTCAACTCAAAATTGCTTTTATTACATAAGGAATAGGCGCAGCTTTTTGGACACAATCCTTTCTGGGGCAGCTTCTTGGGAAAGGCTGGTATGCTCGTATCACTCTCATTCTTCCGTGCGTGTGGCATCGTGTCTGGACACTTGATTCCCTTGTTCTCAGTTCCTTATGGTCTTTGGTGTGAAGTTAATGACACACTTGATGTTTCCTTTGACAATTCTCTTTTTACTTCACGTGTTGTTTTAATTTGCGACTCTGAGTGTTTTAATACTTTTAGTGTCTGAACCAAGAGTAATTTTTGTAATTGCTCTGGTTTGCGATTCTTTTGCTAGGTAAGAATAAAGTTAGGAGAAGGCGTAAATTAGCTGTGTTTCTAAGAATACAACATATACTGAATGTAGAGAAGATGGAATGTCATTAGGATGAGAAGGAAAGGCAGCATGTTAGTTCCAAAACTAATATATGATATGTCTATGTTTATGATATGCATAAGAACTCCATTCAAACAGACTTCTAGGGGTTTGATATTTCTAGTTGATCATGGTGGATAACTCTGATATAAACTTAAGTCAAAATAAAAGAGGAACATATAAAGATTGGCCTTATATCAAATAATCGAACAACTGTGCTTGATCCTTCACTCTTGAAATGCCTAAAACTGTTTTATCTTTTAATTTTTTTAAGTACAAGTAAGGCAGTCTGGACTTTCTAAAAAAAAAATGCTCTTGCTTCATGGACACCTTAATAATAGAACCAATTGGAACTGAGTGAACTGGAGATCCAAGGGCAAAAATACTCAGCTCAAATCCATGCTGGGAACGTGACATTCAAACAGTGTACTGTGGCACTAAGTTCTTTAGGAAGCGAATTGAAAGGCCAACATTTATCCCACCTCTGCAACGCAGCCAGCTCCCAATTACACTGCTGCAGAGACTGTCACAGCTGTTACCTACATGACTTGTAGACAACACCTCCAGATAAATAGTCACTCTGTGTAATTACTGTGCTAGCTAGCAGCTTTAGTGAAACTGAGGGTCAACTCTCTAGATGGTGGAATTTTCCATCTAATTTACATAACTAGACCTTGTTAATTGAGATATTCCCTCTGTAGGCTATGGTAATAAAATTGGAAATAGCTATAGAACAAGATCTCAGGTTAAGAAAGAAAAAGGCCTCTTTTTGGTGAGTGGGTATTAGAGATACATTATATGAATTAATGAGCCAGATTCCTTCTACTGGGCAGAAAGAAAGACCATTGTTTCAACAGCACCATCATTTATTGAGAAATATCTAGAGACTATTAATTTTGGTCCAGACAGCGCCTTATTATTTTCAGTGCCCAATTTTCTATTTTCACAGCCTCTCTATAAACAGCTAAAACCTTCAGTTCTGAAAATAAAGGGATATAATAATTGTTGAGCCTCTTAGTATTAAAACGACTAAATTTAAATTTAGCACAGTGTCAGGCACAATAATAAATACCAGTAAGTATTGCAACATTTTAATTTACTTTGGTATACTTCCTCAGTGGTGTATTGGTAAATATTAGAAAAAGCAGCACATATGAGATAAACCTTCACTGTCTGAATCTGCATTTGAAAGCTAAACTTTCTGAATCTAGATTGGAAAGTTAAATTTTTAAGACCAGCTTGGCCAATGACTTGGCTGACTTTCATAAGTCATTTATAAATAGAAAGCTAATTTAGAGATATTCTAATTAATATGTTCACTGATTCAATTTGCATGGCATAAAAGCAGCATAAAGCGATGAGGATGAAATGAAGCAAGTCATAGCTAAAAATCAAATAACCACCTTCTACACTTAGTATTGCTGATGTTGTCTTCTCTCCAAAGTCATTGTGTGCAATGCAGCTGTATAGTCCTTGATCTACCAGCTGAACATTACATATGGTAAGAAACTGAATATTTCCATCTTGTGACTGCTTCACTCTCTCAGATTCCTCTACCTTTACACCTTCATGAGTCCAGGTCACATCAACGAAAGATTCATCTTCTAAAACACAGAGGAACTGAGCAGTGTCACCACATGTCACAGTGAGATCCTGAAGATGCAGGAGAATCTGTGGCACCTCACTCCTGGACTCTTCAGCACATTTCTCAAATAACTCAGTGCTTTCTGCAATTTGTGAAAGGGACGCAGTACGGTGTAACTCTATATCTTGAACGGATGCAGCTGTATGGGTGGAACTTTGAGATACACTTTCAAAAACCTGCACTTCATATCTATGTGACGATCCTTGAAATGACTTAATTTCCTTTGGGGATATTTTGCTCTCCTGCATTGTGAAAGAGGAATCTGCCACTCCCTGGGACGTGGTGGATTCTCTTACATCTTTCCCAGAACTTTGCCTATCTAGGGCTTGCACTGTATAATCAAGTGACAAGAAAAAGAAGAGAATATTAAGATCTAAGCTTTGTCACTTGCCCAGGTTAGTAACATAAAATGGTATGGAAGATGAAGATGAAAGACATCATGGTCGCTTGGAAGCAGCATGCCAGATGCAGTATGCTGTAGAATGTCAGGATTACACAACAGAAAATTCATTCCCAGTGATCCAGTGATGAGTGGTTGACGAAGGCTCATGCGGATGCCATATAGTATCTGGTCCCTTCTTTCTGCTGTCACTGCAGCTAGCCATGGTGACATAGTCTCCCTGCCCCTAGCTCATCATATTTGGGATACCATTTGCTTTCCCTCCACCATATACTTTATAAAAAATATACAGTAAATAGATCATTTAATGATGCAATGATGTGATGTTGTTTAGAAAAGTAAAAAAGCCAAGCGAAATTGGTGCCTAATAAAATTATTACTGGTTCTCTAATGCATAGAACACATACATTGGTGAAATTTAAAGTATATAGGTTAGCCCATAATTGAGAATTTGGGGGGAGTTACTGGGTGTAACTTTGTTAGTAAATTATGGACTGACCACAGTATGCAATGAAACAAACAGCAGAGACTCATTAGTAACAGTGGGATTGGGAGGTATGCAGCAAATCAAAGTCTTTGAAGCAAGATGGGCTTTACCTTTTGGAGTCACTGTGAGTGTAGCTGCACAAGTGGCTTCCCCAGCGCTATTGGTTGCTTTGCAAGAGTATTGCCCAGCATGCTCTGAGTAAGCATCAACTATAAGCATTAAAGCCATGCCTGTGGACTCCTCAAAATGGAAAACTATATCTTTTGTTGGTAGAATTAGCTGCTGGTTATGAAACCACTGGACTTCTGGCTTGGGAATGCCAGAAACCCTGGCATGAAATCTGACTGTCTCCCCGCTGAGCACCCTGAGGCTTGATAGAGGCTGGATGAAGATGGGCTTTTGGCCAAGGGACTCCTTCTTAAATGAAACTGATGAAGAGATATGCCATTGGGAGTTGGATGTAACTTCTTCAAATTTGCTAAATCCTGAAAAGAAGCATGCCAATTTTTAATGTCTTACCTTGCATTGAAACCAGAATTCATTTGGAGTTGTCTACAGATCTGTCACAAATTTCAATGATGGGCTAGAACTCAGTCTGATTCTAATGCCTTGTCATTATATGTCACTATTAATTCGAAGTCACACAAGTTCATTTCCATTTCTCAGACACAAATGGGCTAAGGAACTTTACCATATTGTTCATGAAGGCAACAGTGGAATAGGTAACAGGGTTTAAGTATTCTTTTTTTTCTTCCTCTGGTTATAAATCAGCTTTTCTATTTTGTAAGCCACTTGAAATTCATTATTAAGAAAATATCTAGTTATAGTTAGTGTATAAAAAATTAAGAAAAAACCAGAAGTTTTCCTATGTCATATGTATTAATATTTATGTATATAATACTACATAGACTATATTTGCTCAGGAAAAATAGTCTGACTGCATGAAAATATTATTATCCTTGTTTTGAATTAAAGTGGCCCTGCTACTATGGAAGTGTTTCTGATGACATTTAAGAGCCCCAACTAACAGAATTGTTAAACCAACTAAGGACTGGACCCCTTAACACTCAGGCATTCTAGGAATTATGGTGAATATGTCTACTGGTGTAGAGACCTGACATTGTCTACTATAGCTTCTGTGAAATTATAATTGTATCAATGCAATGGGAAGATAATAACACCCTTATATTTTTTTTAAAAAAATCTGATTTCTATCCTAGCCAAATGAGAAAACAAATCTGCCCATTTCTTCTTCAGCACATTTCCCCCATTCTGATTCATGCAGATAAGGAAGCATGAACGCTGCTGGTGGTAGCAATACAACACAAAAGGTTACCTAGAAAAATCAGGGCCAAATGGAAAGTGATGGTCTGTGATTCATCATGGAAAGGGGTAAATGAGAAGCAAGAACATCGCATGTAACACGGTAACATGGAAATGATTAGTTGAATTAAAAGAGAATGATAGAAACAATGATTTACACGAAATCTTTAGTAATTGTTACTGACATTGTGAGATTAGATGTAGTTCTTGAAATTGTTTTACTCTACCTTCTAGCCTCAAGTTGGCTGTGCTTGACACTTGGCCTACAGCATTATTGGCAACAAAAGTGTAAGTTCCTTCATCTTCTGGATAAGCCTCAGCGATTTCCAGTTGGTAAGTGTCTTCAAATTGAGTCATTCTAAAGAACCGAGATGGCTTGATTTTCTTGTCTTTGCTGTACCAAGCCACTTTTAGATCTGTACCACAAAAGAAAATAAAAATGACATTGAAATCACAAAAACTAGTGGATTTTCAAAATTCACCTGCAAACACAATGTTAATTATACTAGTGACTACATTTCCTATCTGTCTTAAATAACAGTATATTAAAACTTTTATTTTGAGCATGCCACATCTGCTATGATATAACTTCCTTTCATCTTGAAGAAGGAAACATGATTCTAGAAAAAAATAGCTTGTTCTATTATTGAATTGGTTTCAATGTTTGACATTATAGAATTTTAGTTATATTACTTTTATGCATTTGCATTTCAGGTGGTAGAAGCAGGGACAAGATTTGGACATATTCCATGATTTTGAGAAAAAGATAGTCCTGAAAAACAGTAATCACAAAGGGTCTGATCTGACATCGTAGTTGCCTTCTGGGATAGTAAGTGAGGAAAATCTCCACTCTTGGTTTGCAGAAAGATCAATCAAAAAGAGAGCTGAGAAGATCAACATTCTACAAAATCTAAAATAGGCATCCTTCAAGGCTAAAGAAAAAAAAAACTCTATTTTTTTTATCACCAGTGAACAAAAGGTTTCAGCACAGTAGTATATATGGCACAAATAATTGTAAAGAAAATAATCTTTTAAATTGAGAGAGATTCTTGGTATCTGGGCATCTTAGATATATTTGTTTTTTTGTCAGAGTAGCAGTTATAATAAATTATAATATGACTAGATATTTCCATACAAGGATTTGAGCAATCTTAAACCAATAGAAAACAAAAACCCAACATCAATAGATGAAGGGTAACACGTCATTATGTTGTCTTAGCTTAGGGTGATGTGCACTTTGAATTTAGTTAATTGTTTGAATAGCCAAAATCAAAGCCATCTTGAGACTGGAGGAGTCACTATACCACTTCCTTATCTAAACACCATGCATGAAGATCTTCTAATGTCCAATGTTCTAGTATTGTTTGCATTTCAGTGCCATCATTGGCCTATGAAGGTCACCTTCCTTTTCCTTCCCAAGATGGTAGTTGTTTATAAAGCATAGGCTCTCCTTTTAAAGCAACAAATCTTTTTGGTTCCTTAGATAGCAAGGTAAGGTACAAAAATAAAATCCTGACACTACAATTTGTCAGCTGTGTGACCTTGGACATGTCATTTAATCTTTCTGGACCAGTCTTTTCTTTGTAAAATAAGATGCATAATAATCTATGGGCCATGATTGCATAAAGTTACTGTGAGAATTAAATGACATAAATGAATTAAATGACATGTGAAAGGGCTTTATAAACCACTGGCACAAGTCAGTCATTAAACCAAGAATGTCTAACATCACAAAAGGGATGAACAGTGTCCTCAACAACATGCCAAGAGACAGGGCCATTGTGGTGTCACAGGCAACACCATCCTATGGAATTTAACAGTCATCCTCTAACGATTTAGCTTGTGGGAGTGTATCTGTGTGTGTTTGATCATCAGTGATGATGTGTGTTACAAGATTCTCTGCTGATTCTTACTGACAACATCTTCCTTTAGTGAGCTCAATGAGGCACTGGGACACACATGAACTGCCACTGGACACGAACTGCCAACACTGAATAAGCTGAAAGGTGAACCCTCTCTCGGTAATGCACTTGGTGTTTCTGGCTACCCTGCCATTATCTGCGTCGGTCATTGGCTTCTCAAGGCTTCTGTGAGACTGCCTCACTCCTCCGCTTCTCATCCCCGCCCCTCCGTTGCATTTGGTTCCGGAATCCTGTTCACCTTACTTCCTGATTGCTTCTCTGATCGACCCCTTGGTCTCTCCTGGCTCCCCTGGGGGAGGGCCTGGTCAACACTCTCCCAGGCTGCTCTGCCAGCCTCTCCTCCAGTTCCTTACTTCGATCCCGCCTTCCACATCTGTCCTTTCCTCCTTCCCCCATCGGAGTATCGCCTCATGTTACCCAGGGGTTTAACATCCTTCAGTGGCTCTTCCATGGAAATGAGATAAACTCCAAGATCGTCAGCACAGAATGGCAACCACTTTAGCACCTGGCCTTGCCACCTCGTCTGCCTTCTCGCCCACTCGTGACATCACTTTCCGACCATACTTAAACCACTCATCGTTTCCAGCGCATGCAGTATTCCTGCAAGTTTTTGTGACTCTGCCTATGTTTTTGTCTCTGCCTAGAATGCCACTGTGCTCAATGATCCTACTTTTCTTCAATTCTCTGTTCATACAACTTTCTCCAACTCACTCCCAGACAGAGAACAATGAGTATGTGGGCCTGTTATGGCACTTACAACCTTGGGACCTAGTTGTGCACGTACGTCTCCTCACCTACACACAGAGCTTGGAGGCAAGAGCACAGTGTCTGTGCAACCCCAGCACCTAGGGGGATGTCTCAATAGCAGGCACACAGGAAGCGTTGGTAGAATAAAAATTGAATAGATGCTCAAATGAATAATGGACATGCATTATTGCTAGGCTAATTATTCATCATTTTGTTTAGCTAGCTGTCACTCTGTAACCCTCCAAGTGATGCTGACTCATTGTCTAAAAGCTAGCCTTATCACAAATTTTAAAATTCTACTTTTCCAAATTGCTCTTTTACCAGTAGGTGGCACCGAAGACCTTCAGTGGATAACATTTTCACTGTTAGAAAAGCACCGCCTGATTGCTCAGGCCCACATTTCATGCTTCCGAAAGTACTGAGTCTCCAAAAACATGGGAACGGGGCTTTTGAAGACTTACAATTTCTTTCTAATATGTGGAAGGCAGGGCTGCGTTTACTAACTTAAGGCCATTAATACCTGGTCAGAGGAAGTTGCATAAATACTTTTAGTCCCAAGGGCATGAAACTACGGTGATTTAGTAAGCTTTTGAAAGGGCATTTTATTTAATGAATTTAATTTCTTTCATATATAAAACAAGTTTAAAAGATGGTGCTAAAACCTCTATATGTGCATAAATGTCACCACACATTGGGAGTTAATGATCTTGTGAATTTATAAAGCCCATTCAAACATTAAAGATATCAGTCATGCAGAAAAGATAGAGAATTTTTCTATTTTTCTTTCAACCTCAATTGGAGTCTTATAGAGCACTTCAAATGTATTTTTGCAACACCTAAAGGCAATATTGTAATGTGCTGTAGACTAAAAAGCGCTGTACAAACATAGTTAAGGCAACTATTACTACTTTGGATGATGCATATATACATATGTTTATATAAAAATTTCCTGTAAAAATTCTATGGATGGATAAATTATTTAGTGTAGCTTTAGTGAATTAGATTTTAAAAGACATCTTTTTATTATTGTGTTAGAATATTATTAAATTAGTCCTCATTTATTGATATTTAGTATTTCTCGAACACTATGCTTCAAGTACACAAAGTCTATGGTATGTGTACGTGTCTGTACTTTTATGTTTATAACAGCTATGATAAAATGAATATCTTGACCACCAGTCACTTGGTCGCCAATCTTATAGGTGCTCTACATACATTATTCTCTTTAATTATGCTCATAAAATCAAAGAGGTTCATTTGATTTCCAGATCACCATCTACATCCTAGAGGAGAAAATCATTAGGTCAGAAGACCAATTGAAATACTAACCTGTTAAGAAAAATAGCTCTTGGCAAAGTAAAGATTGGATTATGAACTAATGGGAGAAGCATAATAAACAAAACAATAAAACTTATTAAGCGTGCTGTAATATTTGAGAATTTCCCTTTGGTTGGTGGTATACAAAAGCCAACAAAATAAAGGAAAGATTTTTAGCTGGGATAAATGAATTATTTATTCATTTGATGTATCTTGTCTCTATCTGAGGTCCATCTTCAATCATAATTGGCTTGGAAATGGCTCTACGTATATTGTCTCATTCTACCAATTTCAGATTTCTGAGATGAGGAGAAGGGCTGGTGGTATTTAGGAAGCATGCTCTAATTAAAAATAGTAGCAGTGAACTCCGACTGTGTGATTATTATATGATGGGCACTGTGCTGTGTGCTGATTTGGGTTATCTAACTTAATCCTGATAATAATCTTAAGTGATTGGTATTAGTCATTTAACAATCATTCATTTGTATGATCAACAATTACTTATGCAGTATCTACTACGTACCTATTTTAGGTCAAAGCTCCACCCTTGCTTTCATAGAGCTTACCTTCTAGTAGCTACTGTTTTTCAGGCACCAGGTTCTCGGTACTAAAGCAGAATCCCTGACCCCATAAAACGTACATTCTAAGATTGAATGCAATGGTATACTCACTGTACTCATGACAGAAAGAGAACCAGAGAAATATTGTGTTTGCCTAACAATTTGTATTGGAGCCAAGATTGAAATCCAGTCTCTTTGACAATAAAGCCTCTACTTTTGACCACTGCAATTTATTGCCTTCCAAAGAAAAATACCTTTCACACAAGCCTTGCCTGTAGACTGAATAATACCTTATGTATAAATGGACTCTTTTTTGAGACATATGTAGATGCTATTATAATTAATCTAATAATACTTGCAGTTTTTGTCGTTGTATTTTTTCAATCAAAATATGAAAGTGCAGCTACAATCATAAAGGGAACATGTCATTTTTTGAGATTAGTGGAAAATACCAATCTAGCTTTTTTATTGTGATAAAAATACATAACATAAAATTTACTACCTTAATTATTTGTAGAAAATGGTAGTAGAAAACACTGATCTAAATCTTAATTAAATAACTCAAATAAATCTCCTGCTAGATTCCCATTAAGCTTCAAATTATGCTTGAGATGTCTGTGATGGAGGAAAAGGTAAGAGAACCTTTTCCCACATCATGCTTTGTCAATATTAGCAGTGATATCTTTTGCTCATAAGCCTACCTGTTCCAGAAACTCTGCATTGAAAACGGGCTGGCTGTCCTTCGGAAGTGGCAGTGTCTTGAAGTGGGGTGACGATGGCAGGAGGATAAACTGGCATTTCCTGATCGGGAGACACAACTTCTGGAACTAAAGAGAGCACAAGATTTGTCATGATTAAGTCACCATAGAGACCTCACAGAAGGGAGCATGTAGATTTATCTTAATTTATTTCACAGCACAGTGCTTTCCAAGTTGGGTAACAATCTACTTTTATAAGCTTCAAATTGTATTCTGAAATGCCCTGGGAGAGCACAAAAGCTGGCTTCCTGGGTTTTGTTTGAAGCTGGGAAGTAGCAAGGCATTCCTCCTACCTTCCACTGAAAGTGAAGCTGATGTCGTGGCAACTCCGTAGTCGTTCTTGGCTTGACAGGTGTAGACAGCCGCATCCTCTGGGAAGGCTTCAATTAGCAAAAGCGTGTACTCTTGCCCATCGTGAAGAAATTTGCACTTGAAGCCAGTGGAAAGCAGCTGCTCTTCCTTGTACCACGAAATTTTGGGCTGTGGTCTGCCAGAAATCACGGCACAGAAGCGGGCAGGCTTGCCAGACTGCACAGTGACAGGCTGGAGCTCCTGCAGAACTTGCGGTGGTTCAGGAGCTAAGAGTAAATGACAACAAACAGCCCATGAAAAAGGGTAAAAACACGGAAGAGCAGGCAAAACTCTACACTGATTTGTTGCCAGGTGGGTATGTGTCCAGAAACAAAACTTTGGAATTGTGCTATCTTAACTTGCCTCAGAATATTAACACATTCTTTGTGCTAAGAAGGAAAAAAAAAATATTTGGATTTTGTCCTCAAGAAGAGGGGACAGCTTCAGAAGGATATTTTTGATATTTTGAGGCATGCTGAGAGTGTGGGGTTGCTCCTTATAACACGTTTACCCCACTTACTGGTTGAGGTGGGGGCATAGGAAGGGATACCTAAAAGCATTCTAGAATAACTTCCATGTGCTACCTATTTTTAAAAGTCATTTGGGCAAATCATGCAGTGAGGAGGCTCATCCCATTCAGGTTTGTTTGTTTTGCAAGTATTTGTGTATATGTCACAGTCATTTCGTTATATACTGGTGCCAGTGAAACGCAATCAGTGAGTATTGAATGAATGAATATTATTTCAGATCTAGTTAAATGCAATTAGGTAGATTTAACAAAATGCAGCTTTCCTGTAATGCCAACTGAAGCATATTCTTACTGTTGTGATGAGTGAGGGGATCTGGGTAGTTTGTGGAACCCAGAAATGGGAGGAATGACTTCTAGGAGGCTGGTTTCTGACACTACCATAGACAAGACCTTTTCTTCTCTGTGCCTCACTTTCTCCACTACTAACATGGAGATGATAATGACTGAATGGTATGACCATGCAGTCCCCCTGTAGGGACCCAGGAATGTTGACAATATGGTTCATCTTTGTAACTCTTGAGATTATGCCTAGGGTTTCTGCCTCAGAGATATTTTGTTCAGAGAGAGATGGCCTAAGATGAAGATAGGGAAGGAGGTTGCATTTTTCTCTATGTATCTAGAATAGACTCATATCTAGGCCAACCTTGAATTCAGCTCTAAGGATTCTAATGAGGAAAGCAGAGGTTTAATGGCACTCCCCTGGGGACTGTTATGAGGAGTGCTTGGCAGCATATGGAATTCCCAAAGTAAGAGGCCCTGGTCTTAGAGCTTGGGGCAGAGAGGACCTAGCTCCACATTGCCTGTGGCTCTTTAGGCCCTCCAGGGTCTCAAAGCAGACCTGCAGGTTCTACCAGGCACTCTGTACCAGAGACTGCAAGTGACCCTATCACCTGGTAGTGCTACTGGTACGTAAGCAGTCAGGGGCAGAGGGCAGAGAACTAACACAGCTGGGTGCTGCATCTAGAAACTCATTTGGGGCATATTATAATTGACACACTGTGGATGTTCAGTAGGGTTGATCAACTAAATGAGGTTCTGGTCATTAGGTGCTTTCTGGAAATGACATCTCAATAGTTCTTTTAACAGCTGTTCTCCATTTTCCATAGATATAATGTGTAAATAAATGTTGCTGCAACCATGTGACTATCATAAGTTCTTTAGAAATTGCCCAGGAACTACCAGAGTTTAGTGACTTAAAGGGCAGGATTATTTCAGATGGCTCATATGTGGAAATCTCTCTCTACATACCATTAACATAGAGAGTGACAGAACTCCTGTTCCTTCCTGCCACAAAGGTGTATTCGCCTGCATCACTATGTCTGGTCTCAGAGATAAACATCCGGTGGATTCTTCTCTCCACCACATATTGGTGTCGTTCTTGAACTTGGAAATTGATTTCAATGCCATCTTTATACCAGTGGGCATCAACATCGTCTTCGTTGACCTCAAACTCAACGACAGCACGCTGTTTCTCAATGACCTATTGATGGAACAGTGTAAAAAAAAAATTGAAGCCCTAGTTTCCTTTAAGTTAACCCATTTCTAAAACTGTTCATATGAAGAGCATGCAAAACCAATATTTTAACATATAATAAATCAGCTGACTATTGTGCATTCTAAATTTTCCTGTCTATTCTTGGAAAAATGGTACCCAAACCTCTTTTGTAGAAAATCATGCTTATACCTGCACTGAAGAGGGAGGCTGCCTCCAAAAAACAATTATTTCATTTTGAAATGCTTGCTTTTTAATTCATAATTAATTATGTTACAAATAATGACACTGTACATCTGGGGGCATTTTGTTGTCTACAAAACTATTTTAAGCTACAATTTGATTTAATTTGATTCAATTCAATTTTATTTCATATGATATCAATTTGATTTCATATGATATGAACAATAACTTTGTGGGCCAAATAGGAATTATTATCCTCATTTTGAAAGCGAGAAAACTGAGGCTCAGAATTAGAAAATAAAGGATGGAAGACACATCCAGGTTATCTGTGCCCTCACTGAAGACTTTTTTTTCTACGGCCTAAGATCTGAAAGGCTTGGTTCTCTTTGGATGAGCAAGATAAAGCTGAGCTCAAATGGTGTTTCTCTGAACATGGTCCTTCCATTATATCTTTTGGGAAGACTGGCCCGCATGAGGATAAGCTCTGCAAATGTTGTACAGAGCAAAAATGTTTGCACAACATCCTTGCCAGCCATGCAGCATT
Organism: Microcebus murinus; assembly: GCF_040939455.1. Classification (NCBI taxonomy): domain Eukaryota; kingdom Metazoa; phylum Chordata; class Mammalia; order Primates; family Cheirogaleidae; genus Microcebus; species Microcebus murinus. Next base: position 56,146,922 of record NC_134111.1, read on the forward strand.
GCCCAGACTGGGCTTCCTCTTAGACTTCACAGGAAGGGGTCCAGCCACTAAGTCCCCCCACACCTGCTTCTCCATAGGGGGGCAACCTTCTGAGAAAATGCCACCTTGTTCTAAGTTTCCTTAATTCTAATTGATGTGTGAACATCACAATTTACATTTTAATTCTTTTCTGGTTGGTGCTGTTTGGCAAGTAGCCATTTATTAGACAGTGAAGTTTCTACAGCTGCTTTAATTAAAGTATTTAGACAGCTGCTGAGGACACACTTATTCCTAAGTGAATGGAAACTGTGACAAAATTGATGTCAGCATAAGAGAGTTTAAGCCAAGTAAGGATGAGCTAATTCAATTCTTTAAAAAAAACATGGTCAGAATATTTCAAAGTGAAAAATTAAAATAATAGAACTATAGATTTGGGACTAGTGATGATTTTTTAAAAATTCAGTATATAAACGATACCTGAACTTCCTTTTTAATACTTCGGATGCGAACATCTCTGCCCTCTACGAAGAGGTTGGCTGTCGACATGTTGCCTCCCGCCACCACCGCGTACTGCCCGGCATCCGACATCCGGGTGGATGGGATCAGAAGGCGGTGGACATATTTTTCCTTCTGAACCTTCATTCTACAGATGAAGTGGAAATGGGAATTTAACGTATGATGATTCACAGGTAAGTGGGAATTGCTGGAATGCAGCAAGACAAAGCAACTGACCTGTCTGTGATCTGCAGTTCTTGGCCATCTTTCATCCACTGTACGGTGATGTCAGGTTCAGAAATTTCACATTCAAACATGGCTCGTTTCTTCTCAAGAACCTTAATGTCCTTAATGTGTTTTCTAAATTCTATATGGCGGGCTGGAGAACAGCATGCGAAAAATTAATGTTTAAAATGGCTTCGTTGAATTATAATTCAACATACTGCACAATTCACCCATTTAAAGTGTCTAATTCAATAGCTTGCAGTGTGTTCAGAGTTATGCAACCATCACCATAATTTTAGAACATTCTTATTTTCCCAGGAAGAAGCCATGCATCCTTTAGCCATCACCTCCTAGAAGTTTTCCATTGCCTACTCTCTAGAATTAGACAACCACCAATCCATGTATCTATACATTTGTGTTCTGGATAATTCATATAGGAATCATACACTGTGTGGTCTATGTGACTGGCTTCTCTCACTTAGCATGAAGTTTTCAGGGTTCATCCATGTTATAGCCTATATTAGTACTTCCTTTTTATTGCTGAATAATATCTTATTCTATAGATATCCCACATCATATTTATCCATTCATCAATTGATGCACTAACACTTTATATAGCATGTTTGACATTTTTTCCATGGATATGACATTTATGAAACCCATACCTTCCACATAAAGGGTGGCAGTCGAGGTGGCTTTTCCAGCAACAAAGGTATAGTCAGCAGCGTCCCCAAAGTGAACATTCCTGATGTTCAGCGAGTGTGTGAGCTTTTTGGTTCTCATCTGGCACCTGTCAGTTGATTTGATTTCCACACCATTCTTTAACCATTTGTAAGAGATGCCTTCATAGTTCACTGTCACCTCAAAGGTAATGGTGTCTTTTTCTTCAGCATTGATGTCCTTTAACATGGAGGTAATCATGATTGCTGCAAAGGGGAAAAGGAGAAAACACCCGGGGAAAGGAATGTAAATATGTTGTGGTTCATAACAGGTGCAGAATGAAAACCTGGAAATTTTTCTAGTACATCTGTTGAGGCGGTTACGGTTTAGAGACATGAGCTTTGATACCTTCCATGTACTCCTGGACATGACATTGCCAACTAACAGAGAAATAGAAATATCAAGTGACAGACACTGGAACATCTTTCCAGGCCTTTTTGATGCTAATCTACTTGGGAAACTTTATCCAAGTGGAGATGCTAGTGCTTAACTCAGTGTGAACACACAGTAGATGTTTCAATCAGGAATTTTTGAGTAAAATATTCAGGAAAGTATAGGATATGGAATAACAATGAGTCTACTGAATAGTCTCTCTCTCTCTCTCTCTATTTTTTCTTTCTTTTCTTTTCTTTTTCTTTTTTACTTACGGGTCACTGTCAGCGTGGCGCTGACTTGGTCATTGCCGCAGACAAACGTGTATTCCGCTGAGTCCTCTGTGCTGGTGTTCATGATGATCAGCTGGTGGAGCTTTCCTTGCACAACTATCTTGAACTTTTCACTCATCTCAATCTCCACACCATTCTTCAGCCACATGGAGGGGACGTTGAAGTGAGACACCTCACACTCAAAGGATGCAGTTTTGGTCTCAGGCACCTCGATATTTTTCATGGTTTTTGTAATATGTAATGCTTGGGAAAATCAGAGAGCACTTTGGTTAATATAGTTTATTTAAAAAAATAGGTGAAGCAAAACAAATCAATGAACACCTGGAGATCCTCCAGGCAAGTGTCCTAGGGGCCGCCATACTTACTCTCCACGAACAGCTTGGCTTTGCATTCCAGTTGCCCCACCACGGCGGTGTACTCCCCGGCATCCGAGGGGGTGATGTTCTGCAGCATCAGCTTGTGGACCTTCCTTTCTGAGACCAGTCTGTGTTTCTCACTCGGCTTAATCTCCACATTCTTATGGAACCATTTTACTGGAACCGTGTCATGGGAAACACTAACTTCAAAGGCAACGGTGGCATTTTCCAAGGCGGTCACATCCTTTGGCTTTTTAATGATCTTGACAGCTAAGGGGAAAGTTGGAGCAATTCAGTGAGATGGTTAACCTGATGGTAACCATGGGCTGGCTACTTGTAAAGTGTTTCTAAGTCAACTTACTCTCGACGTGCAGTCTGGCACTGGCTCCCAGCCTTCCAAGTTTGAAGCCATAAACAGACTCATCCACGATGGCACAGTTTTTAATTCTCAGAGAGTAAACTGCCCCTTTGACTGAGATATCATACTTGTCATTGGATTGCAGCACAACCCCATTTTTGATCCACTGGACACCTTTGACATTAGGGTGTGTGAGCTCGACGGTGAAAACAGCATCTTGCGTTTCTGTCACTGTGAGGTTCTTCAGAGTCTTCTTAATTTTGACAGCTGAAGACAAATTTATGATGGGTTTAGAAAATATAGATGGTTCCATCAAGAAAAAGAAGTCCTGAACAAGATCAGTGCCCAGTCATCTTGCAAAAGAATGGTTAGCAGACATCTTGCAGTGGTATAGAACCTCTATTTTAAAAGACACCTGAGATTATTTAGGGAAACCTGAGATCCAGCTGGACATGTGTACTCTACACTTGAATGTTTTTTCTATACTCGAATGACATAAAGTTTGCACAGCCATATACTAATAGTGTAATAGACTGATTGGACATGGCTAAAAGAGGAATGGACCATCGGAGTGTCTGGTTTAGCTGTTTCACAGAGCTTTAACTTAGGAAATGGCTTTTTCATATAAATATATTTGATAAGCAATTTTGTACCTTGTATATGGCTTAGAAAAGAGAGTTTAGACAGTTTATAAAGATTTTATGAAATGAAAATTTATGGTATCTAAAATGGCCAGTTGATTTGACTAAATGTAAAATGATAACGGTCAAGAATGTAACATGATTTAAAAAGGACAAATCTTATATCACTGACCTTCAACTTTGAGTTTGGCAGATGTTTTGGAGGTGGCCACCTTGTAGGTGTATTCTCCAATGTCATCTAATTTGGTGGCAGCAATGATAAGTCTCCTTTTGCGGCCATCCGATTCACTTCTGACCATGTTACTCAGTGGCAGGTGTTTGCCATCCCTCAGCCATTCGCCTTGGGAGTCTGGGTTGGCGACTTCACATTCAAACACAGCTTCCTGGGATTCAGCTACAGTCTGATCTGTGAGCGGCTTGGAGATGGCTCCCCCTTTGGAACGAGAGAAGTACAGCGTGAGTCTTTTAAAAATATTTCCACAATAAAGAAATCTGTGCACAATTAAATATAAAACGTCAAATTTAAAAAACATAATTTTAAACATTATGAAATGTTTAATAAGATTATTACTACTCGTATTGAGAAGGTACCACAGAAATCCCTTATTCTAAGTATGCATGACTGAGAACCAGGGAAAATACTGGAATCAGGAAGGTTTTGCAAAGGAAAAGCAACTGTTGATATGGAATTCTTACAACCATGATGCATAGCATACCATATGGATTAGCCTCTAACTCAATTCCTTATTCAAAAGCATTCTACTTGGTCTTTTAAGGATTACTTCCTGGGAATGTATCTGATATTTGATTGGAAAAAAATTTGATAGGCAAAATGTCCAAGTTATCAGTATTTCTATAAGATAGAGATTCCTGTATACTAAAAATCAGTGTTGATAAATGTCATCTCTCCTATGAAGTTTCTCCTATTGCCTCTAGTGTTGTCATCCACTGGCAGAAATAACTGCTGCTTTAACAATTTTTTAGCTGTTTATGTATCTGTCCCTGTCTAAATTGTGAATTTCTCAAGAAAAACTACCATGCCTTATTTATTTCTGTGTTCTGAGTTCCTAGCATTGTCTGGCCTATGTTGGGTGAAATCACAGAGAAAGCTCATAGTTTGTTCTTGGTTTCACACATTTAAAAACATGTAACTTATCTTAAAGGTATCAAAGCGCAGAATCTAATATTTTGTTTTAGATGTATTTTCATGGTCAAATCTCTGAGGAAATTTTATAAGGTAATAAAGTATAAACCATGAAACTTTCATAGCACATAATACACACCATTATCATGTGACTTGCTTATATACCATATGACATGGACAGTACAGTTTAATCTGAATATAATATCTCAATTCCTCAATATTTAAGTTGTTATGAACCACGCAAATTAAGAATGACTTGTAGCTTTTTGTTGACAATTGATTTACACTTTTGATTCTTCATTGTAAAGCTAAGGATTTCCGTCAAATGAAAATGGTCTTATTTCTACTTCCTATCATAAGAGATACACAGCTACATTGAGTTGCAGTTAAAAAATATTCATTGGGTTTATAAAAAAGTATGAAAGAAGTAAGAGAAACAAAGGTTAAAGAAGCAAGAGTGCTTAAAAAAATAAATAGCTCTTTAGAGGAGGAAAGTTTGAATAAAGCTCAATTCAGCAAACATTGTAAGTGATCTATCAAGTGCAATATATTGCAGCTCACAAAGAAAAAGAAACAATTACAGATTTCAGGAATTTATACTCTGGTGGGGAAACAGGAAGTGAGGAATACGATAAATATTTCAGAGCAATGAAAGAGGCACATATAAAGTGATGCTGGGGTTGGAGGAGGATGAGATCCTATACAAATGAGGAGATTACGGGAAGGCTTCATGGAGGAGGTGGCATTTGAGGTAGGCCTGGAAGAACATTTATAATTTAGTCTGGAGGGGGCAGTGTTGAGGGTACTATTGTCTTAGCGAACAGCAGAGGCAGAGGCATGGAAGTGAGAAACTGATGGGAATTTGAGGGGAAATGGGCAACAATATCTTAAATTAAAATAATCACACCTGATAACTTAGATTAAATGACAAATGTACCGACCTGCCACAGTAAGTTTTCCAGATGTCATATTTTCTCCAGCATAAAATGTGTATTTTCCTTCATCATCTTTCATCATATTTAGCACTGTCAATTTATATATTTTTCCATGAGCTTCAATTTTATATTTAGGACTGAGTTGGATTTCCTTGTCCTTAAAATTCCACAAGACATCAATTCCTGAGTGGGACAGCTCAACCTCGAGGACCACATTCTGGGTTTCTGTACAGGTGAGGTCATGGAGACCTCTGATAATTTTAATTTCTGGGGAAAAAACAAAATAATCACTTGGTTATTATTGCACTGGGAAAGTGGAATGCTTAAAATAAGTATTAGTTGAATGGAATAGTTCTTACTTTCTACAGAGAGATTACAGCTGGTTTCAACTCTGCCAACCATCAGCTTGTAAGGTCCCTCATCGGAGGCATGAGTTCGGTTAATCACTAGTCGCTGCTTGGTGCCTTTGACGATGGCCTGCACACGGTCATCAGGCTTGATTTGTTCATCATTCAAGTACCATTTAACAGAAGTCACATCGGGGACTGAGACCTTGCATTCGAGCACGGCCTTGGTACCCTCAATCACGTTAACATCTTTTAGAGGTGATATCACATCAACACCTGCAAGAACACACACACGAATAAAGGAATTATAAATATGAATTTTATTTAAACTGTCTGCTCATTAAAGTGCTTCATCTCACTTGACGATGTAGATGGAAAGCTATATGAGTAGCACTCACTGTAGACAGAGACGCGCCCGCTGGTGGAGAGCCCCAGGGCTGGGATGGTGAAGGAGTAATGCCCAGCATCTTCCTTAGTCATGTCCTCAATGAGCAGCATGTGAGACTGTTTGTCTATCACAGCGTGCACCCTGTCGCTGGGCTGCACTTCTTGGCCATCTTTCATCCAGACGCCTTCCACGTTTTCTAAGGAGACTTTAACCTCAAGCTGAACAATGTCACCCTCGCAGACTTTCTGATCACTAAGTCCTTGCAGGATGGCAATGGGGCGGGCTGTGAAATATGGGGAGAAAACGAATGTTATAATCCTATTCGTCACTAAACCGTAATGATGCTCACTGCCGGCTGACGGGAATGGGAAGACTTACGTTTCATCTTTAGTCTACAGGTTGTCTTTTTCCCATCGATGACAAAGCTGTATTCTCCCTGGTCCTCTTTGGTCACGTCCTTGACTGTGAGGTTCTGACGGCCACGGCGAGATGTAATCGTGTATTTGCCATTGGATTTAAGCTCCACACCATTATGATACCATTTGCCTTCTATATTTTCCGGGGACACAATACACTCTAACTCTCCTGAAAATGACTCTGGAACTTCTATGTCCTGAAGTTCTTTCACAAACTCAACAACTGCACCTGAAATATAAGATAAGGAGAAATCAATTTCCCTGGAGAGTTACACATTTAGGCTTAGGACAGAGATAATGCTTGTATATCTATTATCTCCCCCATACCACCAGGAATATTCTTAATATATACCTGCTGATGGACTGAGAAGTAAATATTCAATAAAAAGGAATTATTTTGATTTTTTTAAAAAAAATTTAAAATCAAGACATCAAAGTAATACTACCTATAAAAATCCAAATGATCAAATTGTCAATATTCTTAATTAGGGACATAAATTAATGATTCTGGCTATGAAGCTTATAACCAATTCCCAAATAATATCGTTTTGATGAAGGAAAAGTTGTACAGCTAATTTTATCACATACTGAAGGTGACTTTAAAACTTGAGGAAACAATAATCAATTTACTACCTTCAACAATAAGTTTAGCTGTTGTTTTGATATTTTCATCTTCCACAAGTACACAGCTGTAGTCTTCAGCGTCAGATGTGTCAATGGTCAGTATAGAGAGGAAGTGGACCTTCCTGTCAGAGTGCATCCGATATTTATCTCCCTCATGAACCTCCATCCCATCTTTATACCATTTCACTTTGACAAATGGCTCCGAAGTTTCACACTCAAAGGTTGCCATGGTGTCTTTTTCCTTAGCAACAACATCTTGTAATTCCTGTGTGAAAGTGATCAATTGCTTGGCTATAAGAAAAAGGGAGGGAAGCACATTAGACAAATTAAATTCACAATTTGAGCAATGGGAAAAGAAAAAAATATACTAATGGATATTCATGGATACAGAATGAAAGGCATTCGAATTACCTTGGACGAGTAAGAATGCGTGACTCGAAGTTTCCCCAGCTATGTTGACGGCTTTTACCATGATGCTGGCAGAGTCCTCTGCAGTCACATCTCTTATGACCAATTCACAAACGTTGTCCTCGGGCCAGTACCAGTAGATCCGGTCGGACCGTTCGATTTTTACACCATTTTTGTACCATTCACATTCAGGGTCTGGTTTCCCCACAACTCTGACGCGGAAGTGTGCATCAGATCCTTGACCCACTGTTTGGCTTTGGATTCTTTCAAAGATCTTGGGGGCCTCCATACTAGGACTTAGTTCAATTCTATCAGGTTTAAAAGTTGGAATAGTGATTTTTCCTTCTTCCTCAAGGGCTTTCCTCTCCTCTTCAGTTAACTCTTTGGTCCAGTGGAGAAGCTCATCTTTTGTCTTCTTCAGGAGTTCTTCGTAGGAGTCATCCTTCTTGCGAGACTTGAGCTCCACCGCAGTAATGGCTTCATAATATCCCTCCTCTGTTCTGCGCTTGAATTTACTACGCAGCTCTTCCGACTCTTCGGACACCTTTTCGTGGGTAATTCTTTCAGCCCTTTTCAACTTCACTATTTCTTTTTCAGTGGCATCAACAGGTCTGTCCACTTTTTGCACTTCAAACTGAAGCTTTCCTGGTTCGTGTACATGAAATTCAGGTTTTGGTTCAGGAGCTCGCCTAAGAACAGACCGAAAATCTTCCCTCTGTTGGATCTCAAGTTTCACTTTATGTTCGATCACACCTTCAGGATTTTCTGCGGTGACCTTCACTTCACCTGTATCATAGGACTTGCAGTCCACGATGTCGAGATAATGAATGCCATCATAGCGAACTCTGAACCTTTTGCTTTTGCGGATGAGCTGTCCATTGAGGTACCAGTTGACTTTGGGCTGGGGGTAGCCTGTCACCCGGCAGCGGAACCTGGCGGTCTCCCCTTCAAGTACTCGTACTGGCTCTGGGAATAAGACGATGTCTGGCTTTTGCTTTTCTTTCTGATCTACTGTTACACCTGTAAGTGCACCTTCATGAGCCATCCTCTCTAATTCCTCAATTCTCTGTAAGCCTTTTCTCCCCTCAGGCAACTGAGATTCCTCCACAAGACTTTTCTCATCTTTAACAATCAGGGTAGCAGATGTGTGATCTGTTCCATATTTGTTAGTGGCTCTGCAAGTAATGATGCCACTGTCTCTAGAATATGCAGCTCCATAATCAAGGCTGCAGTACCCGAATTCATTGATCATACGGAGCCTGTTGGCTGCTTCTAGAGGCTTTCCGTCGTGGAGCCATTCCACCACCATCGTTGGGTCACCAATTGGTGTAAGTCTGCATTCAAAGTGGGCAGGCCCGAAGCGCTTGAGTCTTAAGGAAGTGAGTTTTTTCTTAAAAAATGGTTTCTGTTGTTTCTCTTTGTCATAGAGGTCACCCTCTTCCCATTGTTCTTGACCGTATCGCAAATGGAGGGGCTCCAGTTCTGGGGCTGCGATCTCCTTTGCTCGGTATGTTCCTCGCGGGATGATTAACTTTCTCTCTGGTTCAGGCTCTGCAAACTCAACTTCTACATTTACTTTACATCTGGTGGTGTCCCGGCCAGCCTTATTAATAGCAGTTGCCGTATACCAGGCAGAATCTTGGCTGACAGTGGAATCGATTTTAAGGGCAGCTTCTCCCTTGGTTCCTTCAATTCTATAAAAAGTGAAAAATAAATCATCAATACAGAAGTAGCATTGCTTTCTTGGTTACTGAATTCATATAATGAGCTTAGTTTTATTATTTCCAAACACACATACCTGATTTTGGGATATTTGTGAGGTACAATGATGTCACTGTTTTTCAGCCACACAATGTCAGGGTTGGGGTTACCCGTAGCTCTGACTTTCATTTCAAGTCGGGAACCTTCCTTTACATTGACGTTTTTCAGTTTTTCCACAAACATTGGTTTTATCTGATGTTCCACAGCTAAAAGAGAAAGGTCATAATTTAGAGTTGAGTAGGGCTGAAATACCCATTTATAACTCATAACATAAGGTAATTTTTAAATTTTCTTTTACCTTCCACAGTTAAAAGCACTGATATCGAAGATCTGCCTGCCCTGTTTTGGGCAATGACAGTCCACTCCCCAGAATCACTGGGTGCTGCTGGGACAATAATTAGTGACTGAGTACCATCTTCTTTAATGACGACTTTATGGGTAAAGTCATTGATAATTTGCTGGCCTGTCCAAAAAAAAAAAAATAAGTAAAGAAACTGATTTTAAAACAGTTTTTAAAAATTGTTAGACACACACATAAACTTGTTTTTGTGTTTAATGATTCATGAACAAAAACTTATATTTACCATCATGAAACCAGAGCGTTTCCGGCATGGGTCTACCCACAACTTTTAAGTCAAATCTGGCAGTTTGCCCTTCTAAACATTTGAATGAAGTGGGTTTTAACACAAAGACTGGCTTATACAGTCTCTCAAGTTGTGACTCATCTGTTTCCTCCAGCCTACGTGCAGGGGACATCCGTGCAGGGGACATCCTTGCAGGGGACATCCTCGCAGGGGACATCCTTGCAGGGGACATGCGGATAGGAGACCGGCTCACTGAACGTGGAGAGATAGATCTGAAAAACAAAGGCAACCCGAGTATTTTCAAGAGGCGAAAAAAAAAGTCAGCAAAACAAATCTTTTTCTGTTTTATTCATTAATGTTATTTTAGAATTTACTTCTTGCATGTATTAAAAGGCATCTCAAACTCATTAGGATACAAAACAGAATATATTATAATTGCCCCCAAAGCTATGTTTTTCCCATATCTTCAATCTTGGTCAGTAGTCATTCAATACATCCTGCTACCAAAGCTCAAAATCTTGGAAAAATCCATCTGGATTTATTTAGTCACCACATCTTTTTGATTCAACTACCAAAACATTTTAATAAATGTTGGTTGGTTAAATAAGCCAATGTATACTTTTATGGAAAAAGAAAAATATACTTTTTTATCTAAGGGGAGGAAAAACTCAGGAATCATATTTGAAAATGAAACAAAACAAAATCCTATCTATACACTGCAGTCAGACTGGCATGGATTGAGAATGCTGTTGCCACCACTTACAGGATGGATGAACTGAGATAATTTTCATAGGCTCCCAGAGCTTCAGTTCTCCCCTTTTCAGAACAGTAATAATCATCTATTTATTTTGGGGTTGCCATGTGAATTTATGTGTGTACAGACCAAGTGTTAAAGAAATTAGAGCTATTGTTATATTAGCTATAGCACTAAAAAAATGAATAGTATGAAACACCAATGAAAATTCTTTGCTCATCTTAGATAAAGGCAAGAAATAAAAACTCTTGGCAATCGTTGGTGTTGCTAATGGTAAGTTTCTGCACTACCTCAGCCTTTGATTTTTTAAAAACAATAGCAATTTGCTACTTGCATATTTAGTGTTTTAAAAAAATTTAAATGCTAAACAATGTGAATTATTACAGGTTTTACCTGATTCTGCTCACTGGCTCTGGTGTGGGTATGTAAGTTGGAGCTCCAAGTGGTGCAGCAGGCTCCACGTACAACTTCCCTGAGCAAATTGCATTTCCTTTCATGTTGCTGGCAAATGCAGTGTAGATTCCTTCATCTTCTGGAAGAACAACAGGTATACGCAGACTAGCTCTGCCATCCTGTAGAAAGTCCATTTGGTATCTTTCTCCATGTCTGATGCGCTTGCCATCTTTGTACCATGCAATCTGCAAAGAATACCATGCACATGTGAATAAATTTTACATAAAATAGTTATATTGTAAGCTGTTTGTATCTTTATTGTGGCACAGAAGTATGATACATGTGTATATTTTACCTTGGGTACTGGATAGCCAGACATCTTGCAATGAAAAGTGACACCCATCCCCTCAAGAATTCTATAATTCTTGAGTCTTAAATCAAATCCTGATTCAATAGCTTCAGATTCAGAAATGTCAACTGCCATCTTTTCTTCTCCATCTTCTTCAAGAAGTTCTTCTAATGTAGTCTTTATTATTCTGTATTCAATCTCTTTAATAAGTCTCTCTTCAAAGGAAGAAATATGGAATTCCTATGAAGTAAAAAGATGATGATTTGTTAAAAAGATATATCCTCACTGGTGAAAATTCTTTAAGTATATGTATGTATTTATTTTAGAGCTAAGGATTATTGAAGTTTTTAACTGGGAGAAGAATCTAGAAGGCTTTTTTGTTTGTTTGTTTGTTTGTTTGTTTGTTTTAATCTGCATTACAGTCATCTTTGCCAGTTGATGCTGTGGCACCTTGGGTAAAATGGTATTCCAACAGTATGGGTTACATTTGGGATATTTATCAGACAGATGAAGGAATCTTTGCATTAATGAACTTGGTTATGCTAATATTTTCCTTATCCTAAATATATATAATCCCCATTTCTAAAGTGTATTTTGTTGCATACAGGTAATCCTTCTTTCTAAAGTCACAAGGGCAATATGCCATGAAGATTAAGGAAACTTGTCAGCAGTGAACTTGGACCTACTAATAGTTGTCTAACGCTGACTTCGTCACTTGAAAATGAAAATATTAAACACAAAAAAGGGGCATTGTGGGAGGAAAGTATAATTTGTGAAATAGTTTGGTTGATCATTATTGTGATACTCACCTGGTCTTCTACAAAAGTTCTGACCATTACAGTATCTTTGGCCATTTTCTTTCTAATTAAGGCCTGTTCCTTTTCATACTCTTTTTCATACTCAGAATATGCAAATCCAGGTGCTATTTCTCCAACTTTGGGCTCTTGAATGAATGCAGTCACTTGTGTCTGGTAAAGCATTTCTTGCTGGGACTTCATCAATGACTCATAATCAGCTAGGAGTTAAGAACATAAGTAAATTTTTAATGCTCTTATTAAGTATTCAACTGGACTTAGAATCTATGCATTTTTAGAGGCATGGTATGCCTAAAACCAAATTCACCAAATAGAAACTATTGCCAGAACCTCAGAAGTTTAGCGCCAGTGTGGCTTTTCAGGCTATGTGGTCTAAAACATTTCCTATATAGCCAAGACCAAGAGAGGGAGGTGTACCAGGATGAATCACTAGGTCTTTCAGAAAACACAGGGCACAGCTGCTTCCCTGCATTTCAGTTCTTATCATGCACACAAGAACTACTTAGAGTTGCCCTTACCTTCTTCAAGCAAGGAAGCAGATGCAGAAGTTTCTCCATGCTTATTACGAATAACAATAGTGTATTCTCCAGCGTCATCGGCAAAACTCATAGAAATCACCAGTTTGCATTCACCGGTTTGTCTATTGTAACTCACTTTATATCTTGATGGAAATGAACAAATAGAAAAATCAGTCATAAACAACCTTATGTGAATAAAAGAAATGGACTTATTTGTGAATGGATCTGTGACGTACAGTTCAATGATCCTGAACATATGACTAAGCTCCACCATAGATTATAACTATAAGATTGCTAAAAATGGAGAAAATTCATAAACATGATAATTATGGCCAAACGAGTTAAAATATTCATTTTAAAGAATATGTGTATTCTTTAAAATGAATAATAGACTATGATATTGCTAGAATCAGACATAAAAATAAGTGGCTTCAGTGTTCATGTTAGCAAATGATGTTATTTAGACAATAGGTATTTTCCCTCTGTTCCTTATTTTGTTCATTATTTCCTTTGAAGATTGAATGAATAATCAAAACAATAAATTCTTATAAATATTTCAATATTAACTTTCTGGTATATTATATTGATTATTATTAAGATACAACACCTACATTTTTAGATTATCAGGATGTCCTTTTTTGTCTTAAATTGCAGGAAATTCAGAGCTAAATTTTGTATTCATTTGCAGAATATTTATTAGCATAGATTTCTGTGCATAACTAGCTTTCTTCTTCATAACATCACCCCATTCTTTTATCTTTTAGTGACTTAGTTATTACATGTTTTTATTGAAAGTTGTCTCAAATCCTTCCTGGAAGGAAGCGTGTGTGTGTTTGTGTGTGTGTGTGTTTGCGTAAAAATCCACAATATTTTGTCTACTAGCATTATCAATGAATTAAAGTAGAATGTAAAGAAATATGTCTTCCACCCACTTTTGTCACATGGTTTTATTTCTTACTAAGACTATGCACAAAGATGTGAAAATATTTCAAAACAGACTAAGATGGCTCCACAATGACAGAGCCTACATTCAGGGTTAGTGGAGCAAGTAAATTCCACTCTGGGCTTCACACATAACTCATACAAGTCACAGAGAACACTATCAGTCAGCCATCAAGATACCTGTATCCAGTGGTTAGAGGAACACCAGATTTTTTCCAGTAGACATGGGGCTTTGGGTTGCCGCCAACCTGGCATACAAACACCACGCTCCCACCTTCCACCAGTTTCTGGACCACTGGTTTTGTGATGAAGAACGGTGCGGCGGGCTCGCCAGGCCCTGCTTGTTCCTCTGCGATGCTAGTGTCAGTCATTACCACATCTCTTGACTCGACAAAGCTGGAAAGAGAATTCCTTTCACATTAGCTTCTGGGCTGCCAGAAGCTAATTTGCCAACACAGAAGAAACTGAAAATCAAAATTGCACTAGATTAGCAGCTAATTAGCAAAAGAATGTTTTACCGTTTCTCTTCTGTGGTAATTCTCTCAGCCACAGTTGTTTCCTTTTCAAATTCTTCTGACACTAAAAAAAAGACAAAAGTTTTTCATTGACGTGAGGCATTTAGTGACTCCTGCTTAGCACTGACAGTTAAATTGGCCCCATAATCTACATCCCAATTCCAAAAGGAGACACTATTATGAGGTTGCAGAAAAGGTATTGTGGGAAAGAGTGTTCTATGAGAGTGAAGACTCGTGCATGGGGACCTTGGGAGGGTGGCCACTAACCCTGCACAGCTAGATAGCAGGAGGTGCTGACAGTTCCAGCCTCGTTCACGGCAGTGCAAGTAAATCGCCCGCTGTCTTCCGCAAAGGCTTCTCGAATCATAAGGCGAGCAATTCCATTCTGGAAGATTATCTGGAAGTCGATGGAACTTTCGATTTGGTAGTCTTCCCTGTACCACGTCACTGTTGGGGATGGGTATCCAGAGATGTGGCACTCTAAGGTGACAGATTCACCTTCTATGACAGTCACATTTTTTAAGCCCTGGAGAGAGAAGGCAAATGAAATAATGATATAGATGCATATTCATTCATTATCCTTAGGTATTATAATAAATGTGGGGCTTGAACTTGTACGTTTTAATTGCCACAAAATGGCCTTTTATCAGGACTCCAGAAATATTAGCAAAGAGACTCCCTTTGCAATTGGAATATTCCCAATTTGAAATTAACGCAAGAGATTTCCAAGTCCCTAAGGTGGAACTATATTAACATCATATGATAGGAAAATCCTGTACCCTCTGTTATCCTCACATATCCAAATCCTAATGAAGCTGGAAGGCTCAACAGCAAATGCTACCTATTCAACAAAGCTTTGCCACGATATCTCCAATTGGAATGACTTTATCCTTCCCACAGGTTCTCCTGTTGTGGTGCTTATCACCTTCTATTTTTTTTAATGTTCTTTTGCGTACATTTTCTGTGGTGCCAAGGAAAAAATTTCAAAAAGGGCTGGACTGGTCTTTATCTCCATAGCTCCTGTAATAATACCTTATATGTATTAAAGCTCATTAGATTGTTTGAATACATGAGTGATGGTCACCACACAGAATTTCCCTTTTCCTTGCCAAAGAATGTGTGGTCTTAAAAGTAGCATTTGTAAACTCACTAATGCCATTGTCCTATTAGGTTGAGAAAGTGATCTTTGCAAACATGTATTGAAATGATTTGACCAGATATAAATAGGGTCCAACACAATGAACTTCTTTACTCACCGAGACCAAAGTTGGTGGAGTAACAGGAATTTCAACAGGTGCAGGCACTCTTGCTGTTTCTGTTACCTACAATTGTTACAGAGGACTGTTACAAAATGTCCATGAAATTAGGGGAAAAAAATCGCATCAACTCTTAACACATCCAGAATAATAAAAGTAATTTGAGAAAAGGACTGCTGACCCAAACCATGCTCAATAAAATTAAGTGTGAGCATGGTAAAGGAGAAGAGAAGATTCCACGCTGGCTACTCTTGCAGTACAAACTGGCTGAGTGCCTGGCCCTGCTCCATGCGAGTGGATCAAGAAACAGCGTGTAACCCAGTGACCAACCTTGGCTTCACGCTTGTGCCGTACTTCGAAGCGCTCTTCACGGACGGTGGCACCAGTGATGCTCACCCCTACTTCCTTTTTCACTTCGATGCCAGCTTGGCTCTTATAAGTTTCTGGTGTGTCGGTGAAGGGGAACTGTGGTGAGGGCGTGGGCTCTGCCCTTACTCTGGCCTCACTGGGCTTCACAGTAGGAGCCTTCACCGATTTGGTGATCTTCTGAGCAGCAGACGTGGCTGATAACTCTTTTTGTAATGTAGCAATAGCACTACCGGCTATTGATGCCTGTGTAGAAAGGGAGTCAGAAAATAAAGTCACTTAACTGTCCTGCAAGCCATCACTCAGGAGTGCTTTGCACTAGTATTCCTGGACGGACTTTGAATCTATATGGTCCATTTTCTCCTTATCACTCTTACAGTTAATGAAAAGTCAGTTAGAGATAAATCAATTATAAAACTCCTTGTCATTCTGTTAATTTGTAAAATATATGTGAAAATGTCTTTTTAAAAGAGTTGTATTAAGAATGTCTTATTTTACAGCTTTTATCATAAAAAGGACAGGCTCTTCTAAAACTCAGTCATGAATTTTCACTTAACCATTCCAACGAACACTACTTTTGAAAATACTACAGTGGGAAATTCAAAATCAAGAAATTATTAAAATAGTTGGTAAATTCCTAAGAAATGCTTTGAAATAGCACATTTGGGTTTTAGCCACAAATCTAAGTGAAAGGTGAAAATGGAGACATTCAGAAAAATATTTTAAAGGTTTTCTTACTGTTTTCATTCTGTTGCTGTCCATGGTTATTCAGTTTCAATAGTAATTTGGGACTATCACAGATATAGGCATTATATGTACCTTATAATTCCTTGAAGGTATAGAAGGTTTGGATTCTATTTCTTGGATGTGTATAATAATAATAATTATGACTAATATTGAGGGTTATTTTGTGCTGTCAGCTTGCTAAGGGTTTTACATGTATTTTACTTGTATTTTTACTTGTATTTTACATGTATTTTCACTTTACCATGATGACAGAGCTAATAAGGGCCAGAGATCGGGCACTAATCCAGGTCTGTTTGATTCCACAAGGCAACCCAAACACCACACAATACCACCTCTCCATCTTGCTATATTGAGTATATGAACATATGATTTCTCAACATCTGTCTTTCTTAATGGAATAACATTCGCAGTTAAATTACTCTAAAAATGTCTCGCAGCATAAGGAAAAGTACACAGTGTAAACACTACCTTTTACAAAATCATTAGAACCATAGTAATCGATCGAGTTTGAGCTCTCCCTGACATGTGAAAGAAAGAGAAGCTGGTATGGATTTGTGTCTCCTCAGAGCTGCAAGATGCCCACCTACTGCTCTAGGCTCACCCTGCTGGGCACGTTCCAGAAACCAGGTGTTAGGGCCGTCTGAGTCTATCATGAATGCCAACACGCACCATCCCAAAGAGGCCCACCTTGGCCTACACCAAACCTACTCTACATCACAGGTTAGACACTTATTTCCTTTGAGCCAAACATTTCTTTATGATGCTCTTTAACTTCTTACCTCATATCCATGTTCTGTCTTAGGAACAGAAATTTTTGAAACGGTAAAGTGAGGGCTTGCTGTGCGGGGGCGTTTATCCACATGGACTAATCTTTCAGTTGTTAGATCTGTAGTTTTCTTGATCTGCATTGAAATGAAACTCAGTGATTCTACCGTTCCACAGACAACTGCAGCAGTTGTACTATGCTGTACTATGAAAAGGGTGGAAGATCAGCAGGTGTAGGCTCACCTGTGATGATATGTGCATTCCCATTTGATCAGTAGTTTTGACATGAGTCTCAGAAGGAGCCTGGATCACTCTAGGCTTGACTGCTTTAGGGACAACGTGGGGTTCGGAGGCTGGACGCTGGGGCTGCTCAGCTACCTTCGCAGCGGAAACGTGTTCCTTGTATCCATATTCCAAAGTGGTCTGCTGAGCGTAGGATTCTTCAATATGCCTGGGTGGTTCCCTGGGCTCCCTAACTCGGGCCTGGTCCACCGCAGCAACGACTGTTGCTACAGCTTCAGCCTTTTTTCCAACGTCCACCTAGAGACAAGGTTTCCGGAATTAGTACACAGTAATGTCAAAGTTAGGCTGGGATACCTCCTAGGGACATCCTCCTGGGACATCTCCTCCTAGTCATTCAGAACAAACAAATGCCTAAAGGTATGATAGATAGGTAGGTGGCACCTATGTGATATAGCAATGTTAATGTGTCCAGAAATGGAACTCAGAAACTTAGGACTTCAGGAACTTAATATGTCATTGATTACTATATTGTACTGACACCTATTTAGATACACTCTATATACCTGCTTAATTATATTAGACATTAAATCACATAGACACAACATAGGACAACCACGATATGAATATGAACTTGTAAGGAGATTTTTTTTTTCTGGTAATTTATCTAGGCAGACAGTCAATTAGCAATTGGGAAATCAGAACTTTGGAGCTGGTTGTCTTCACTGATTCTTTTGATCATCTTGTTGATCACGTAGTCCGGAGTTGACGCAGTGACAGCAATGATAAAAGAGTAGTCAAATACCGTCATCATCCCATCCAGAAAAATCAGTTACTACAGTTATATGGTTTCATGCAAATCTGAGATAACACGAAAGCTCATGAACACAGAGCAAGCACAGAAATCTACTTGTGATTCCCTAGGGATAAGATTTGTTTAATCTATTAGAAAATATCTCTTTTAAAACACACGAATGAAAGAAAAGCACATGAATGAAAATATTGTGATTAAAATGAAAGTGTTATCATGTTTGGCTTCAAGAGAACAACCTTTCACATTGGAGTTTAATTTACTTTCATTATTACTGGGAGTTAGAGCGAAGAAGGAAACAAATTGTATTTCTTCTTTTCTATGAATCAGATTAAGCTAAATGGGAACACAATTTGCAAAGAGTTTCTCTTTCAAAGAAAGCAAACTAGATGATGTAGCTTACATATTAGGATTCTATGCAATACTTGGAAACATCATATCACGAAAATCACATAGCCATGTTCATCCAGTGCACTTTTAAAAGTAAGGCTGAAATATATTATTAACATTCAGTTTTCTTTGCTGCTGAGAATAGGATCTAGAATGCATCTAAAATATTTTTCAAGTAAGCTACCTGTATATCTATAAAAAGTTGTTCTCTGAACAATTTAAAGTATAATGAGGCTTTTTGAGATGGAATTGGGCCTCTAGTGATCAAGGGCTTTAACCAGTGCTTCCTTCAAGGAAGACGCAAGGCATTGAGGGATTGCAGATACCATCTTCACTTTACACTGCATCTTGGAAGAAATTATAAAATATACATGAGGCTTAGGTGAGTTAAGTGTTCATTTATTTGTTTATTTTATTAACTCTATAGACAATTAGCTGGCTTGAATTTTATAGATGTTTTAAAATGTTAACATCTTTGACAGAAAATACTAAATATATAGAAAGATTAGTCCATATATATATTTAATGTTTTAAATAGATACAGAACTTTGCTTGTAGAGTGATTACATTTGCATTATATCTCATTTGAACCTTTCAACCAGTAGGCAGGTTAAATTTTAATTTATTTATTTTAACAATGATAAAACTAGGGCTCAAAGAAATTATCATTTTACTATTGAACAACTGAAATACATAAATCTTGTTTTTCATTTAAAACTTATGAAAAAACATTAATTATGGTTGGATATTTTAAATTGAGGGAGCATCTATTTTTTGTTGAATTATTGTATGTCAAGTCCACACACAAAGGCTGTTTAGTGGACAGCTATAAATGAGCAACTCTATGCTGGTAGCTGCTTTTATTCCTTAGTGGACTCTAATACCCTTCATATTTTTGGAACCTAGATAACCAGGAAGAAGAATTGGACTAGGAGACCCCAATTCACACAGGTTTAATGCTGAGAATAAATTTAGGAGATAACAAATAAATGTGTTATTTAATCTGATTTTTCACTACCAGAAATGCTAACTGTTCAACGGGAGAACTTGGATTGAATCTAATCATTTCTAACGTTTTGTTGATCTGTTAAGCAATTAGATGGAACACTAGAAGCATGACAACTCATGATGGATGGAAAGTTATGAGAGCTGTTGATGAAATGGGATGAAACAATGCTTTTCACCTCCACAGCATCAGTTTTCATCTCTTCTCGAAAAAGATGTATTTGTTCTTGCTTAACAGCAAATCCTTCTCTAGTCCTTGGCAGTGTGGCTAGCTCAGTAGATTTTGCAGTAGTAACTATTACCTTAGGTATAGACATTTTCTCAGCTTCCATCCTTAGCTAATTTTTAACACAAAAATAAGATAGTCAATTTATGACAAAATTAGAATGGAAATAAAATTAAAAATTAATCACTCATGAAGTATGTTGCATCGTGGAATTTCTATCATCTATGAGACTTCTGAAAGGATGATATGCTATTAAATATTAGACTTGGGTAAAGGTTTAAAAAGTTTACCTTAAATCACGTCTTAGAAAAATATAAATCAAAGATATAGAGCTAGAAAATGACATGAGGGGAAATATAAACAGGACTCAGGCTGTGATGCTAATGAAATTGAAAAACTTTAGTTGCTAATTTCCAGATACTATATATTAGCAATAAAGAATAAAATTAGGTAAATAGCTCACTTAGGGTAAATGGCAGTCATGGGAAGTAGTTTAATTCATGGAAATTTCATAGCTACAAATAGATACAGTAACCTTTTCATGGTTTACGTGTGATTGTTCTGGTTGGATACTTCCTTCTCTAGATTTTAATATTGCATCCAGTTTAGCTTTAGTGGGAGCTGCTACAGCAGGCACTCTAATTTTCTCAGCTTATTTTCTCACCTGATATTTACAGGGGCAAAAACATAAAGTTTCACATGAAGAAAATTATGGGTAATTTACTGAAAGAAGTTTATACTTTGTAATGAAATATACTGAATTTATGACCCCTCAAAACACACATCGTCTTGCCAGTAAGATTTATCATTTACTTATACAACTTTTGTGGGTTTTTTGTTCTAATATTCATGGGGTTTCTTAAAATTAACCTGCATGCAATTTTAAATCAACTTCTGGAGGATTTTCATTGGTTAATAAAAAGTTGAAAATAATGGTAAAGAGATAAGTGGGGAAAGGAATATGTAATAATATTAATAATAATAGATAATTTGGTTTTTTAGTTTAAATTGTTTGTCTCAAAAAAATAAATTTGGTTAATAGTGTCTCATACATAAATTCAGAGATTTGGTATTAATGTATTACAAAAGGGGATTTCACATGAGATTTGGTATTAATGTATTATAATAGGGATCTCACACTTGGAATAGCAATAGTCACCTTTCCATGGGTAACTTGGATTTGTTCTTGTCTAGTAGCCATTCCTTCTCTAGTTCTCAGTATTGTTTCTTGTTCTTTGGCTTTAGCAGTAGCAACTGCTATTGTAGACAAGGCAGTTTTCTCAGCTTCCTTTCTCATCTGATTATTACAGTAAAATCAAGATTTTAGTTGTACAGGGCTTCAGGCACACATGATATGACCCATCCCCCCTCCTAGTAGGGATGCAAGAAGAAGTTATTCAGGTTAAACACATAAGAGAAATTACCTTGCATGGTGATGTTTGTATACACTGAGTGAGAATCACAAAACGTAGAAACGAGGGGTGGGGAACCTGCGGCCTCAAGGCCACATGTGGTGGGACTTTTAAAAAATTAAGCTAAAAATGCTAATCTTCATGCAAAGGATAACGGTGAATAAAATGAATTACAAATGTTACGTGTGGATGAAAATCAAATGTGCAGATAAAATTAATGGTAATCAGTCACATATTTACCATTTTGGTTTTAGTTAGGGGTTTAAAAAGGAATATGTAGATTAATAATTCATACCATACAGTAGTTAATATTAATAGTTTACTAGAAAATAGTTTAAAGATGAACTTTGAACATCTCAAATATCTGTATTCACCTTTTCCTGAGTTATTTGAACTTGTTCTCTTTTGGTAGTGATGCCTTCTCTACTTCTTGATACTAAATCTTGTTCTTTGACTTTGGGTGTGGCAACTATGACTTTAGGTACCACTGTTTTTCTAGTTTCCTTCATTATCTGATCATATGGTAGAAAAAAGGTGAGAAAATAGTCATTAAATTTCATAAGCCTCTAATAAAAGAAAAATAAATCAAAACTGAGAAAGGAAGCAAAATGTCTTCTTATTCAAGAACATTTTAATTACACTTCAATATATCATTGGAGTTGCTTTGATCATCCATACTGTTTCACTGGTCAAAATAAGAAGTCTAGTTTAAAGGAAAAAATGTGATTAGCAATAAAAGACTAAGGAGTGTTAGTTATCTTTTTCACATTATTCTTACTATAATCGATGAGAAATTCCAGTAGAGCCATATGTAGCACATTATTTTTTGTATTATCAATTGTCTTATATACTGGAGTCTACTTCAACAGGAAAATGTTAAAGTGAATTATTAATATAATATCATATTAATAACAATTCAAAGAAAATCTGAAAGTTAGGAATGAGATGGCAGTGAAAGCTAGCTGGATAGCAAAAGGAATATTCTGTTTGAGTTATAAGAAGAAAAGGAGGTGAAGCAGTGATGACTAAGATCCCGGATGAAAATGCAGGTGGCTTGCAAATGAAATGGTGCAAGAATGACTTTCACATCAGTGAGAGGTCATCACCTTTTCATGAGTTAGGTGCATTTGCTCTTGTTGTGTGGCAATTTCTTCTTGGGCTCCCAAGACTGTTTCTATTTCTGTGGACTTTGCAGTGGCAACTACCAGCATGGACGCAGCAGTTGTCTCAGTTTCCTGTCTCATCTAATTTTTAGAGTAAAATAAAGATTTGAGTTTCAAAAGATACAAAGGAAATGGCAAGGCTGGGCGCGGTGGTGGCTCACGCCTGTAATCCTAGCACTCTGGGAGGCCGAGGCGGGAGGATTGCTCGAGGTCAGGAGTTCGAAACCAGCCTGAGCAAGAGCGAGATCCCGTCTCTACTATAAATAGAAAGAAATTAATTGGCCAACTAATATATATAGAAAAAATTAGCCGGGCATGGTGGCACATGCCTGTAGTCCCAGCTACTTGGGAGGCTGAGGCAGGAGGATCTCTTGAGCCCAAGAGTTTGAGGTTGTTGTGAGCTAGGCTGACGCCACAGCACTCGCTCTAGCCTGGGCAACAAAGCGAGATTCTGTCTCAAAATCCAAAATACAGAAAGCTGAGTGATGAAAGAGAAAATGTCACATTCCCATTTTAGTGTCCTACACCTGTGCTAAAGACACAGATTTTTGTTTTCCTGAGCAATCGGCTTCTTTTCCACCCACCTGCCCCTTAGCATATTGTCCTAGAACTGAAAAGGTCTCATCTTTGAGACCTTGTTGACAAGTTAAAGAATACAGTGAGTGGCTACTGGCAAATGGCTGGCGAATTATAGGCTGGCTGAACTTGCCAGTCACCTGCTCTGCAATGGTAACGGGGCTTTCCATGCCCTTGATTATGACACGTAGGGTTCTTGCTGCATTCGAAGTCTTTCGCTCACAATAAGGAGAGGGAAATTCAGCCAGCAGCCTCTGGTCAGCCTTTTAGGTATATGGTGTTCTCATTTGGATCTTGTAAGAAAAGTAGCTTTGAGATCAGTCAAGAGCTTGAGCTCAAGGGAGGTGAGCACAGCTGCCCCCCGAACATAGAAGAATCCCAAATAGATGCCTCTCTCCTGACACTTCAAGGCTTCACACATGGGAGAGAAGAGGATTTTGGTAACATTGAGATTGTCCTTACATGTATCTAAGGCACAACAGCAGCAAACACTTCTAGTTCACTGTTGAGCAACCAGGAATTAAGGGCAATTTCTTGAAGAATTACCAGTCTTCTCTGATGCCCAGCATTTCTCCACTTCTCCGATGTCAGCATTTCCTTGCTATTTAGTTAGAGTGTTTATGGCTGATGTATGTGTGTGTGTGTGCATGTGCATTCACATGCATGTCTTACAACTATATAAAGTTTGTGCATTACAATCTAAGTGACTGAGGGCTCAAGCTATTCATGAAAAAACTGACTATACCAGTGGGCAAGTGGGCTGGGATGATATCTATCTAGATATAGTCTAGAAAGTTCATAAATGTGCCCCAAACTGTGCTAGTAGATAGATAATCTTCTGAAAATTGATCAAGTGAGTGGAAAATAATGCAACAGAATTTCCATTCTGAAAGACTTTCAATACTAGACATAGAGGAACAACAAAAAGAGAAAACAAAACAAGACTTCTCCATTTAGGTATTTTGGTTACAGGCAGGTACATGCAGCTGGCTGGAATGTGGTATTTGTCAACAAACTACAAGATTTTTATAAAATTGGACTTACTGTTTTTTGAGTTACTTCTTTTTGTTCTTGTTTTGTAGTAATTTCTCCAGTAATTCTAGTTTCTTGTTCTTTGGCTTTAGTTGTAGAAATTACTACCTTTGGTACAAATGTTTTTTCAGTTTCTTTTCTTATCTGCAATCAGTGATAAAAACAAAACCTTATTATTTCCTGCTCTCCAATGGAAGTGGCATGGTGTTTATTAAGTATAATAAAATAGGAATTTGAAGAAGACAAATTCGTTTTTCTGGAGATATCACTAAACAAAATAAACAATCTCATGTTCATTAATATAACCATGCTCTTTCTCTGCCTGAAACATAAATTAGGCTGATTAGAGAAAATAAGTTGAATTCACCAGTGTTTATTTTGAACAGGAGAGCTGCTGTCTTCTTTAAAAAGACTTTCAACATTTATAAACAGATATATGGCAATATCATTCTATGCTAATTCTGTCATCTAAAGATAATCTTAGCGTATGGGATATTAGAATGGAAGGCCTTAGGAGTAATTTTATCTAACCTTTCCATTGTATATGTGAGAAACCAAGCATGGATAATTTATAATCTGTTTTTATATGATATTTTTGTTTTGTAAATTTTCCTAAATATTGTGATGGCTTGGAGTATCAAGACTTATTTTTCTAAAATTGAGACATTATGGGGAGAAATATTTTGCACGTATCCTTGGCAAAATTTTTTCCAAATCCTTAACCTCCCTAAGGATGCTGCATTTCCATGTGGACGCCCCAGATGTGTGTGTATGTAGGGGGCAGTTTTCCCATTTGCCTCTTTGCCATTCTTAGATATCTCATCACTGAAGCTTTAGGAGTTCAGGGCTGAAAGGGACTTGAAAGTTCATCTTCTCAAACCACTCAACGGACAATTGGCTCCACTGGCCAACTGGCCTTATCCAGTCGGTGCCCAGATGCCTCCAGGCATGAGGCTGTCCTTTTCACCTTTTCTGGTCATTTGGCCTCCTAAGGCCATGCGTGCATTTCACTCCAAACCCACCTGAAAATATCCTTCCATGGAGCCAGGAGGCAGTAGGTAAGCTTATCAAAGCAAAATATGTTCAGTGTTCTCTTCCACTCTTCCTCATTCCTGCCTCAGCATCTATTTCTCCTTCCTGTTACCTCCCCACAGTCACACATTTAGTGGTGTGACCCAGATCAATGTAGGTGAGACCTATTTCTACTCCCAGTGTATGTCCACAGAGTGCCTTTCATCTACACAGGGGAGCATCCAGTGACTCTATGAGACTTGAGATCCAGCCCCCAGAAATACACACATCTGACAAACATTTTTTTTTTTAGTGTGATAACAATCATGTGGCCCAAGAAGCAAGACCATTCATGATAAATGGTAAAGATTCTTATCTATGTTGACACATGTAATGACATCAATGAATTTCAAATCAAAAACCATTTTCACCTGCTCATGAGTTACGTGCATCTGCTCTTGCTTGGTTGTAATTACTTCTCTGGTTCTTGATTTTAATTCTTGTTCCTTGGCTTTATCGGCGGCCACTACTACCTTAGTTACAGCAGTCTTCTCCGCCTCTTTTCGTACCTGATTTTCATAGAGGGAAGGAAGGAAACACTTTAATGCATCTTATATATAAAAAGTTACAATAATATATCTGGATTAAGACATAAATGTCACACAAGAGAGGATAAGGAGGAAAGCTAGAGTGATTTTAAACTATAACAGGAAAGCTATTCAAATACAAGGTGGGAAATTATTCTGGATTTATAACACTGTTCAGCTATGAATCAAGTGTCACATTTGTTTTGAGGAAAGTAAAAGCAAAGGTCCTTTGGGGGAAGCTTAGAGAAATGTAATGTCTGCCCTGAAATAGTGGTTTCCGTGCCTGGTTCGTAAAGTTGCAGAGCTCTGGATTTGAGGGGTCTCTTGTTTAGCTGACTGTCTCCAGCCACCCTTTCCCTTCCTCCACCAGGAGTCCCTTGATACCTTGAATAGCATAGGTAACTTCTGCTGGATATAGCCCAGGTATTTCTGGTCTGGTCTCCTCTTGTGGTATTTATATCTTAAACACCTTTGGTATCTCAGACCATATTTTGCTCATTAAGTTTAGAAGTCTGGGCCATGCCTGGCTCAGTGCTGCCTTCAAAATGATTTGTGCATTGGTTCATGATGAGATTTCTGCACACAAAGCTCAGTGGATGGTTGTGTGAGCGAATGTGCACCAAAGGGCCTGGCTCTGCGGGCGCCCCAGTGGCCCCACCCGTACCTGTTCCTGAGCAGGTTGGACGCGCACAGCAGTCGTGGTTGCAGTTGTCCTCTGAGCAGTCTGCTCTACAGCACTGATAACTGGTTCTCTCACTCTGGCCAGATCAACAGCAGCAACGACAGTCGCAACGGCTGCACTTTTGTCAGTTTCTTGTTTCACCTGGATTGGAAATGAACCAAGTAGATTACTTTTTTAAATGATATGCCTAGTATAAGATAACAAAGCATAATAGAAATAAACTGAACTTCCTAGAGTAAAATACATGCATATATATATATATACACATTTATTATTGCCAAGATTAGGCAATATTAGGGTCTGTGTCATTAAAACCTATATTTTATGTAAACCTGATGATAGATTAGAACTTGAGTCCCAATTTAATAAGGCTTTACAAAGCATGGTGACTAAATTTGGTCTTCAGTTTCTGTTATATTTTTATGTTCATATGCTGTTTTCCTCCAACCTATACAGATTGAGTTTCATGGCACAAGTCTGGCCGAAGAAAACGGAATATGAATTAAGGAAAAACAAAACGGAACAGTTCTGACAGTACCTCCTTAGCACCGGCGCCCACAGCCCCTGCCGCGAAGGCAGCACTGGCCGACACGCTGGCCGCCGCGCCCGCAGCTCCGCTGATGGTCACTTGCTCCTGGACACCGTATCTCCCTTCCCATCTCTCTTCTGTCCTGATCTGAGTCGAGCTTGTCATCATTGTCTCTCTCATCTCAGCCTCAGACGAGGAGGCCACGTAGCCCTCTTGCTTCCACGGAGGAGGCACTTCGGGGCCCGTGGCCACGGCAGATGTCTGGGTCTTGCGGACGAGTAACGGGGACCTGACAGATCTGATGGGGGACGTGGAGATCCTCGCTGCTGGAGACACGGACCTGAAAAGCAAAAGTCAGAGGTCAAGAATGCCAAAGAGAGGCACTCCGGTAGGGGTAATCGGATTTGAATAATGGGATGAACATCTGGAAGTGCTTTAAGACAGAGTTTTAAAATGTGTGCCTTGTTAACGTATTCAGAGGGTAAACAACGCACTTGAGAGTAATTTGTTTTAAATCTCAATAAGCCTTATTCTTATCTGCTGTAACCCTGCAAGGGAATCAGACTTAATTCTAAGTAAGCTAAGGATTTTTGCCCTGCACCTTCTCACATTAGAAAAAAAGAAAATCAAGACAGAAGAACGGGCTTCCTTAATATGCAAAGAAAGGACATGGCTAATCCAGTAATCATACTTTCAGCTTCTCCATATTTCTAATTCTGGGGGCTATATAAAGAAAGGGGTGTGTAATCAAAATGCTGTGCCGCTTTAGGCTAAACATGTTAAGGCATTTCTTTTTTCCTCATGTAGAACTCCCCACGGCCTTCACCAGATCAATATGCTTTGTGAATTTCCAGGCCAGGAGGAAGAGTTCTCATGAAGCTTTTCACAGAACGTTTGGGGTATAGGTTGTGCAATGCACAGTGCAAACTGCTACGCTAGTCAAAGGGTTTGTGGACACTCTTTTAAATTTCCTCTGTATTTGTTTACACCTACTCTTCTTGTATTACTCTCTGCACTTCTTTTATTGTGGAAATTGGCTGATTTGAAAACTAATGATTCTATGATTTTTGGTTAAATTGATAAAGTGGTTTCTTCCAAAATAGTTTTCATTGTTTGCTTTCTAGATGTATGTAAAGTACAAACGGCATCAGTTGAAGATTATGGGCACTAAATCCTGATGTTGATAGCCAAAAAAAGACAGTTTGGGATGTATATCAATAACTCTGGGGATTGGTCCACTGTTTTAGGGTAGAATTTTTCAAAACTAATTTATTCATCAATAAGGTTTATTACATTTTCCTCTCTAGGTGGCAGTGTTGCCTTATCATTGCATTTTACTAATCATAGAAAAATGTTGTTTATAAATGTATTTCAGCACTATATAGGACATTCTTACACTGATCATAAAAGAAATAATTATTCTAATTAAGCTCAAGGTACAGTTGATATTTGCTCTAAATTACAGAGTAACTTAACAGTATATTACAATAACCACTTTCATGGAGAAATGCTTCATTTTCTGGAAGAAGGGCTTTTTTATGAAAATCAGTTTATATTTTATAAATGAAGTTGTAATCCAACTAAAAAGAGATCTGGGGGACATGTCTCTATTCTCAAAATGACTGCCTTAGAAATAAAAGAAAGACCATGTTAGAATAATGTAGGATCTCCACCAATGGAAGAAAAGCAGAGACATGAACATTTATTTTCAATCTGTGCTTTATTCTTGCTGTACCTAGTAAAGTGGGCTTAATTCAAAAAGAGTTAAAAACATGATTAACATGACATGAGTGATTAGCAGCAGGCTGCAGGTAAGCCCATAACTGTGAAAATCAATGTAATTTCAGTCATTATAGGAAAGTGCTTATTTCTGCACATATAATAAAAAATAATCACCGGGTCACAGCTAGATACAATGCACCTTATTCAATGAAATATGTTTGCCTTACTCCACAATAAAAATCAAAATTAAACTATGAGACATTTAAGAAGTAGTCTATCTTGGATGACCATTATTTTCTCCACAAATTGGCATTTTATTTCTTAATTATTTTAAAGCAAATCTGGGGGGGGGGCTAAGTAATTTTGATGGTTATTAATGAGCTCTTAGAACTGGAACTGCTAAGATAGTCAAAATGCTCCATGGGATCCGGGACGCTCCATAATTCTAAATGACCCTTAGGCTTGGATCAAAAAAATATAGTGAGGTTGTTATCTCCCTCTCAGTCGCATTTGGACTGTGTTGTGACTTCATGGTGTGCAAACTTTGAGTTAGCCTGAGACAGAACACATTTTTATTTGATTGCCAGACATGTTTTTAAAATTCAGTTTTTAGTTCAAGTTTTCATGTTAGTATTTGCTAATATCTTTAACTTTTGAAATGGCCAAAATAATAAAGATTAGAAAATACCTAACATTTTTTTCACATAGCTACTGGATATTTACATTGCCTCTTGTCTGAAATATTTGTTTGTAGCTTTTGTCTACTGTTTTCATTTGTATGGTGTACTTTTTCTTTTAAAAATTAATTTGTACACTCTTTTTAATATGTCTGGTACATTAGTTCTTTGTCATAAGTGTTGCAAACATTCCCCTAGTTCCACCGCTTGCATGTTGCTTGTTTATGGAGTTATCTGGTACACACATGTATGGTTATGTAGGTTATGCTCTGTTTCTAGGCTGTTATTATTTATATTGTAGCCATTGCATGTTTATTATGATACTTTTATGGCAGAGGCAATGAAGTATCTTGAGGAAGAGGAATCTTTAAATGTTTTGTTTTTTTTTCCACAAATGCCCTGTTTGGTTTAGTGATGACCTTGCTTTTGCCACATATAAATTTTGATTTTATGCAGTTGAATCTATAAATCTCTTTTTAACCCTTTGCTTTTTTCTCATTATCCACTCAACAGTATCCACACTCGACACCCGAGTGCAAAGGGTTAAAAGATCTCCCCAATGTATGTTTCCCCAAATTTCTTCTCTCTTTTTTTCTTATTTCAGCGTATTATGGGGGTATAAATGTTTAGGTTACATATATTGCCCTTGTCCTCCCCCCATGTCAGAGCTTCAAGTGCGTCCATCCCCCAGACGGTGCGCATCGCACTCATTATGTATGATACACCCATCCCCTCCCCGCCCCCCATCTGCCCGACGCCTGATGAATGTTATTCCTATATGTGCACTTAATTTTTACTTTTAGTTTTGTAGAGACAGGAGTCTCACTCTGTCACCAAGCTGGAGTGCAGCAGCACAATCATAGGGTTTTAATTTTTAAATTTAACTCTTTAATCAAGCTGGGATTTACTTTGTGAATGGTGTGAGGGAGAGATTTATGTTTGTTTTCTTCTGGATGGATACCTAATTGAGCCAGCACTCTTTTATTAAAATAGCCTCCCCTTCTTTTTTTGAATTGAAAGGTCACTTTGATTTAAAATTGAATTTCCTATATATTTGCATCTATTTCCAGACTCTCTGTTCTGCTTCTCTGATGTATTTTTCTATTCATGTACCAATATCATAATGTTTTGATTTCAATGACTTTACAGTAAGTTTGAAATTTTTTTAGGTCAACTATCTTCTTATTATTCTTTAAAATTTTTCTTGGCTCAGAAATTTTCTCTACATGCTTTTTTTTACTTCATTTAAATTGATCAAGAAATACATTTTGTTAAAATTTTGCACATTTTCCAGTTCATATTAAAAACCTCATCATGATAAATTAAATCCCAAAGTTTCAAATCAGCTGTGGATAATTTCCACTTGAGTATATAATTTCTGAGCCCTGATGATCTATCCTTACCTTCTAAAATACCTCCATATTACCTAAGTATAGAAATCTATTTTATTTTCTAGGTAACATAAGCATATGCAAAGTATTTAGAAGGTTTTACTTATCACCTGAGTATAGAAACATTTGTATAATTTTTATCTATCTACAAGGCACCTTCAACTAATTATCTCATTGAATTCTTGCAACACACTTTGAGATCACTCTTATTGTGATTCTCTTTAATTTACAGACGATACAACTAACAACCTGTGCAAATTACTTAACTTCTTTAGCGCCAGTTACTTATCAATAAATTGGGGATAATAATTCTTAGAGGTTGTGAATGTTAATGAGATAATGTATGTAGAGTATCAATCAAATGTCTGACATAGAGGAAGTGGTCAATATATAGTAACTATTATTTTATTATTATAATTATTGCCTTAAATCAAACTGTTAGCAAGTGATTGGTCTGATTTGAACTTAGGGCTTTCAACCCTGACTTCTGTGCTCTTCTCATCTCACTGTGCTACTTTTTGGCTCCTAGAGCAGATATTTATTAAATGGGATATAAATAAGAACTCAGAATTAGAATTTAAGTTACCTGTGGACAGTGAGGATCTGTGAAAATCATATTAAGTAACTTCTTGGTTTACCTCCTTTTACACCTGCTACATTTTTGGTTGCATGAAACCTAATTCAAAAATGCATAATAACCTGCTCTCTTTAAAGATGCTTTACCTGACCGGAGATGGGGTGGGTGCCCGCACATGTCTGACCGGGGAAGGTGAGTGTCTTATCGGTGATGGGGACTGCTGCCGAGCCAGCTGTGCTTTGGCAGCAACGGACGGTGGTGTTGGGGACCTCGACTTTGGCTTAGGAGGAATCCTGGGAGGTGTTTTATGTGGCAGCTGTTGCCCGGCGGCACCATCCATGACCATCTCAACTGTTTCCATTGATCTGGCATCAAAGTGGGCTTCAAACTTCTGTAAACGATTAAAACAAAGTCCACGTCAAGGAGGAATAGCTGGGAAGCAACAACCTGAAAGGTTTGAAAACTGGCAGTGTAGAAAAATACCTTTTCGATTCTGGTTTGTCTTGTTTCCGAAATCTGAGCAGTCGAAACAATTGTCTTTGTCCTTTTAGCGGGTACTACTTCTTCACCTGTAGGAAGGGAAAGATGAATCTTTATGAGGGACACAATGACCCATTTTTAAAGAGATTCTGTTACTTCTGACTGCAAAGTTAAAGAGATTTTCTGGCTATCATGATGGAGGAAAATGCAGAAAGTTTTGGTTTTGTATGAATATAAATTAGGTTTGAAAATAGAAAATGTTCATTAGATAAAAATTTACTGAGAACCATTTTTCAAAAAATCCATTATTTGCCAATAATTTAAAAATGCAGATCGCTTAATTGAGATAGATTCCAGTTCATAATGGAATGGAATATATAACCACAGATTACTTGGATTCTGAGCTCCTGCCTAGAATCTCAGAGGTTTTTCAAGGGTGTTGAAAAGCCAACTTTGATTTCAGCCCACAGGCTTCCTAGGGGGAGGTGGGTGGACCCCTGGCCCCACTTCTTCCCAAACCAGCCCTCTCCTCTCTCTTTCTTTTCTGTTCTTCAACCTCCAGCACATACCTTGAACCAGCAATTCGGCAGTCGAAGTAGCTCTTCCAACGCTATTGGTGGCATTTACTGAATAGGTCCCGGAATCTTCAGGGTATGCTTCTGCAATCAGTAAGCTGTAGAGGTCGCCTTCTTGAGAAATTTGAAAATCAAGGGAGCTCTGGATTTCGGCTCCGTCCCGGTAGAACTTCACTACAGGTGTAGGGATTCCAGTCACTCTCACTTGGAGTCTCACTTGGCTTCCTTGTCTCACGGTCATGCTCTGCAGTCGTTGAGCGAAGTTGGGTGGCGCTGTCTCCGCTGCAGGGGGAAGGGAAGAAAGTCAGGACCATGAGCCAGGGCTGCTCCCAACAGGGTATTTTTAAACAATCGCAGCTCTGATTCCAAAACCAGGCGATGACTTGCCGATGCACATCCTTGACTGTCCTTGAACCCAGCTCATACAGCAAATGACAGCAAGAAGGGGGCCAGGAGATTGCAGAAGGTTATCTCGCCAAATATTTCATTTGCTTTGTTTTGTTTAGCAGTTGTAGGTCGCTACCTTTTTCTTTCTTTGTTTATTTTAAAGGAGAAGTTTGGATGTTGTGATGACATTTCTAGAGAATATTTCTGGTACTTTTCCCCAACCTCACATTTAGCACCACACTAACATGTTAAGGAAACTTGCATAGTTCAGTAAGTTGCATTAAACTGAATGTGAATGGTTGCTACAGTGAGTGCACCTGTGACTCACAGAATCATATGTAATTTAAAAAGTTCCAAATCTTTTCCAACTTGATAAGTATTCAAATAACCGAAACAGTTACTTGTATTTAAAATGTTGATCCCAATAATTACATGATTTCATGTTAATTTTGCTGCAGAAAGGGGATTTTTATTATGTTGAAAGCAATTTTTTATAAGATAAATGGGAAGAGTGAATGGAATTAACTTTGACATGTTTTTGAGTAATAAACAACAGCAGATGCTGTCAACCCTTTGCATTTTCCATCTCTGAATTTTCTGGGTGCATGTTAAAGTTCATACCTGATGTGCTTTCTGTTTAGGTCAATTATAGCCTTATAATTGAACATCACCAAAGGTATAGTTTATTGGATAAGTGTATGTAACATTATGGAGCTCATGTGAGATATTGTTATGTAATGTGTGAAGTCATGCAGTGTTCTGTGTATTAATGTCTCACTAGGTAATAAAGAATGGAGAAAAACAACAGAGGCCACTAAGATTGGTGAAAACTTTTCTTGGGAATCTATGTCATGCATTTGAATAATAAACAAGCATTTGCCTTTTTCTGGATATATTTACATGTTTCTTAAGGGGTGGTCTATGGACTTTCTGTATCAGAATCATCTGGGTGCTTGTTCAAGTGTGAATTCCTAGAGATATATTAATATATAAATCTTATTCCTCACTAGACCTATAGACAAGGCTCCAAGCCTTTCTATGTTCTGAGAAACGTGATTTTTAGTATTTCTTAACATACTTCTGAGTGTTTAATATACGTAGAGACACTGATTCACAGCCACTTTTGTGCTGTATTTTGAGAGGAAAATTAAATTCCAGAAGCCAAACAACTTTGTTACAAATTTAGCCTGATATGGACCCTTCCCTATGCTCGGAGCTGCATCCACTGTGCTCTTTCTGGACTCCCCTCCCCATCTTCCAGAGATGTCTCCGGGGGAGTGGAGGACTGTCAGGGCCCCACCAGCCTACCTGTCACGAGAAGCTCAGCAGTACTAGTTGCTTGTCCAGATCCATTGGTGGCTCTCAGGGAATATCGTCCACTGTTGGCTTTAGTCACGGCGGGGATCACCAATTTAGCGCGGCCATCGCTAAAGGAGATCTGCACGCCGGGCAGCGTGGAAGTGGAAATCACCTGGCCATCCCTAAACCAGCTCACCTCAGGAACTGGGAAACCTGAAGAGCAAGGACAATGCATCTTTATGTTTGAGTGGGCACCACAAAGTCCTCCGCCCTGTCCCGCTGTGTTCACTGCCTTGCCCTGACCCATAAAAGTTTTCCAAAGTAGAATGACATTTAATGATAGCGAAAACTTGACAGTCGCATGATCAAAGTGTAAACTCACGGACCATTAGGAGGTTGGGGGGTTCATGTAGAAGCCAGTGCCTTCATTTTATAGGGGAGGAAACTGAGGCTAAAAGAGGCTTACTGATTTTTCCAAGGTCCCTCAGCTAGCAGAGGCACACAGAGGACTAGCATTTCCATCTCCTGCCCTTCTGCCCCAGGGCTCTATCTGATGCAATATAATAGACATCATTAAAACCAGGAAAGGAATTTATAAAAGTGAAGAACCAAGGAAACTTTGAAATAAAATGTTACTGCTGTTCTCTTTGAAAACAAGTGAAGAGCAACAGGGGCAAAGGGATTGCCAGATTCTGCCTGACAAGCCCAGGAGGCAGGCTCATCTCCCTTTTCTGTGGTCCCTGGGATCCCATCTTCCTGAACTCTCCCACTTCCAGATGTGCTATCAGTAAAAACACCATAACATGGAGAGGTAGTTTCTAATAATAAGAGACTAAGCCAAATCTAGTCTTTCAGAACCACATGGATGGCTGGAATTGCAGATAGAAAAGCCAAATTCTCTTCACCTGCCTTAAATTGTAGCGCTAAGAAGTAAATGTCCATGGTTTGACGTTTTCTGTACATTAAAACTCTGTGCATTTAGAAGGTATGAGGCAATTTCAGAGCACGGTCTATTTTACATTTGGCCTAAATGCTGGTGATTTATCTCCTTAAGCTGGGAAGTAAAGATAAGCCTATTTTGTTGTCCTTACCTTAGCCAATGCCTCACTGTGGATAAATGAATAGTTTATTAGACTATTTCCTGGGGATAGAATGTTTTTAGTGGTGTTTTTCTAAGAATTTATGATCACATAGTGTGAAGGAACAAGAAGCTAAGAAGTAGCCAGATTCCACAACTCTCCAAACAGGCAAATTCCCACTGAGGCCATATGTGTTCTGCTCAATTCAGAAGTTACTGAGCATTACCAAATAAATAAGTGAATTATTTGGAAGCCACTAAGAGTTTATCATGCATGAAGAGAATTGAATTGGTCTATATACATATAATGGAAAATAAATAATGATTATATGATTTTTGTGCAAAGTAAAATAAAGTATTATCCAGTTATGAATAACTTTGGTGCATAAAATAGGGGAAAAAAGGAAAGAGAAAGAAAAAGGAAATCTTATTTTATATCTTTATTAAAGCCATAAAATAAAAAAGAGAGGGGCAATGCACCATGGAAGTATACTACATTAAGGATCAAGCAGGATTTTTAATCAAGCATGATTTTTAATTAATCCATATAATCTTACACGGCTAATTACAATACCGCAGAAAGAGACAATATTGATTAAATAATTTTGAAATTATTTACAATAGAGTTTGAAAACTACCCTCCATTTTTTTCATAAGATGATAGATCTCAGAAGTCATATGCTTTCTTGAATCATCCCTAAACTCAGTTATAATGAAGAGAAAGAAGGAAAAAAGGGAAAGAGATGAACTTTCTTTTACATTAAATTCTAGGGTCAGTTTGTCTCTCTTTCATATAGAGATAGATCCAAGTGGCATATATTATTTCTTGTTGTCATTTCAAAATAATTAGAAAGTCTTTTAAGTCAATAGAATCACTTAATAAAGATTGAAAGTAAAAGCATAACATAATAAAGAGTTAGCTTATCACCAAACTGCTCTGTCTCAGAACAAAGTCAGATGCATTGTTATTTTCCATATAAAACAACTGAAGTTCAGGTGCACAGAGCCGTCAGCCTGGGCTACCTACCCAGTAGCTCTCTGGCTGCTCCCTACTGGGCTTGAGTTCTTGGCTTCCAGTCTGGCGCTGCAGCTGAACCCAAATATAGAATGACTAAATTTGGTCCTACTTAGCTGCTGGATTCTGACAGCAATTTTAATCCAATGCTAATTATTTTTGCTTTGTGAAATTATAAATATGAATAAAACATTTTCAAGCCATTATATTGTCAGATTTTTGTCAGTACTCTGTGTACGGTATATACCCTTAAGATGACCCTTCCGTAGTGTAGGACCAATTTTACAAAGCGAAAGCAGTGCTTAAATTTGCCATCAAGTCCTGCAGCAAAGTTGAGAGGGGAGGCGAAGGAGACAAAGGAGAAGTGTGACTGTGTGAGCTTACCACTAATGTGAGCCTCAAAGGTTGCGGTACTACCCTCCAGTACCACAACGCTTTGTAACGGCTGCTTAAACGTCGGTGCTTGAGTTGTCATCTTCTTAGGCACTCTGGAAAGGAAAATAAATAAATTAGGATGTCACAGCTAAGGGCCACTCTGGAGCCACTTTGCAGATAGCAGAGACACATATTTCTCCAAATGGATTGCTCCAAATGTCGTCTGGGGGTCTAGTGTGATGGGCAGGCGTTCTCCTTTGTGGCTTGATTTCCAATCGTTGGCCTCTAGTGACTTGAAACTTAACACAAAGTAGCCAGTCTAAGGGGAAATGGAAAATAATCTAGCCAAACAGAGCAAGGAATGTACCCTAGCGGTCGAAGAGAGTACGCTCCGTTTTTCCAGTGCTAGGAAATCAGGTTAAGAGATGAAGAAAAGGAAAACCACAGTAACAGCGGGGTTAGTGAAGTGTAATTAAAGAGATTAGATGTGTGACAAATGTAAAACGAATCTCTGCACCAGCTTAATGTGTAAGAGACAATTATTTTTTAAAACTTTCCTCTCCCCCAATGTTTTTCACTCACTGTATCTACACTTACAAGTTGACATTGACTTAAGACACTATCTGATGACTTAAAATCATCACCAGAATTAAAAATTTGAACCTTGCATCTCCCTTCCTGACTTGAAAAGCTTTGACAAGTCTCATCAAATACGCAAACTTTTTGTAGACTGCATACGGTGCTTTCCATTTCTTAACATTTCTTCGTACTGTAACTGTATAATAAATGTTGCTATTGCTAAAGTAAATATTCAGAAAAAAATTTAAATTTAAGTGAGCAGGCCAAAATTATAGATCTGAAAAAAATGCTGGCTTGAATTCCTAATATGGAACAATTTGCAAACTTTGAATAATGGAAGACTGGTTTAAAATGTAGATATAGTGAAAAGGCCTCTGCTTTCATAATGTAAAATATTCAACATCAAAGAAATGAATATAAAATTTGCAGTTAAGTCTTTCGTTAAGTGGAAGAGGTACTTTGTCTTTTAGTTTAAGAGAGATTGTGTGAAGATTTTTTTAACGCATAAATACCTAATTATTCAACATAACTATTCTACTGTTCTGAAATAAAAAGGCGATTTCTGAATTGCTGCATTAGTATTTTTCACAAAATTCTCTGTTTACTAAAACCGTGCAGAGAAATAATCTTCCTAGTTACTTATCATAACTTTTTCTGTAGCTTAAAAAAATATGAAACCAGCATTCTCTCAGACAATAAAATTTATATTTGGAAAATTTAGGTAGCATTCAAAAGTTTTTGTGAAACTTTCATCAAGAACTCCTTTCTGTAGCATATTATCTTTAGGATGAACAACTTTTTGTGTCTAGCTTTTCTTGTTTACAAGCTGGTGCATCTTCTAAGCATAGTGCTCTTCTTAGATATATATATAATACATAATTATATATCTATGTATTTACAGGCATTTATAATTAGTAATCTAACTCTAGGAAGATGGGAAATCAAAGTGTATTTAGAAATAAAAACTCTTTAAACATTGTTTCTTACCCTTCTTAGCATCAACGTATCTCATATCATATAATTGGATTGTGAGTTGAATTAAAATGCATGATGAGATTCTGAGTATTTTAGAAAACAATTACATAGCTTTATTTCAAATCTCTAAATCTGTTGCAATTAACTGGCCCAAATTGGTCTTATATTTCTATTGTCTGGTTAAATTTTGTTGATTTAGCACTTGCTCTTCACAGG
Organism: Microcebus murinus; assembly: GCF_040939455.1. Classification (NCBI taxonomy): domain Eukaryota; kingdom Metazoa; phylum Chordata; class Mammalia; order Primates; family Cheirogaleidae; genus Microcebus; species Microcebus murinus. The sequence goes on from NC_134111.1 coordinate 56,185,398, forward strand.
CCTTTGTCTAATTAGGGCTGAAGGTATGCATGTAAAATGTCATGCTCCTAAAATAAACCCTCCACTGTTGACTGACAGCAGGCAAGTGTTGTGTCACTGTCTTGCAACTGATACCTCAGCAGTTGATTCCCTTAAAAAGTCATCTGGGTGTAGCTGATACCACATGCATTTTATCAGAGCTATTCTTGGTGTGCTTCACTTTATCACTGAGTAATATAACCTTGAACATTCTCAACAGACAAGAGAGAGTCTAAAAAAGAAGCAAACATTTCTATCATCATTTTAGATCTAAACTTTTAAAATAGTAGGTGCCTTTAAACAATTTGAATCAGTTAGCTGATATGCTAAGTATTCAACTTTTAAAAGAAAAATGTTCACACATTTTAAAACAGAATCTAATAAGCAGATTCAAATAATGGAATAGGATCAGCAACAAGTAGCTACACAAACACGTCTACATAGGCATTTAGCACACAAAGATAATCGGGAGCCAGTAAGAAGGCGACTCTACTGTTTAAGTAAGAAAAGATGCTGCTCACCTGATTTCTCAAGAGTGCCTAAAAAGGGTGGGACTAAGCCCAAAGTTGCTTCTGAAACGACGTCCTATGTAGAGTTGGTTTTTCCGACCATCTCCAACATGAATCGGTGAGCCTCTAAACCTCAAAACAAAACTACACAGTCAAGACTGTGTAGTTTTGTTTTTCTATGCAATCCCTACACCCGAGGCGAGGCTGGGAATGCGCGACTGCTCAAGAGCCGGGGGCTGGCTTGCCCTTATATTCTCCAGATCTGCTGACAGCCCCACATCCCCAGGCAGGGCCCTGGGTGATTGGCTGTCTTAGGAAAGCACGATGGGAGAGGACCTATTTGGGAGTGTCACAGACCACCTGTTCTTCTGATTGGCAGTGCTAAATTTACCACATCATAAGAGGCTTTACCAAGGAAAGAGAACTGTATTTAAAGAATAGCTGTGTTGAATAGCTCAGAGAAGAGCATTTGTTGCCAATGTTAAAATCTGGACAATGGGGTCTGAAAAGAAGGTGTGACAACAGACAGCACTTGTGGACAGTCATATAAACCAGCCCCAAGCCTGAGGTTTCTGCCCTGAGTCAGGCCCTACTCTTGTCTGCCCCCTCAACCTCTGTAAAACCAACCAAATGGACCTGTCAATCATGACTGCAGATGATGGAATTTATCTCATGCATAAGGTTCATTCTTCTTTGAAGAATCCTTTGCTATAAACCTTAGTGCTGAAGAGAGCTCATTTGTACTGTCTACATTCTCCAGAATCCACTTGTACTTTGGGAACAATTAAACCAATGTTAATGAGCTAAGTGTTTATACAACCTTGCAAAAAATGATTGAAAGGCAAAATCTGAACTCTGCTTAGATTTAGTCTATACAGTACAATGATTTCACTTTTGTTATATTTCATTTTTGGCTGGCATTAATATTTACAAATATTCATGTATTACACCCTAATAAGTCACCAAGCCTTATGCTTAAATCATCCATAAGGATTTTTTCTTGGGCACATGAATGCTGCTCTGCTAATCTCTGGAGTTTGCTGTTACTAATGGGAAGTGGTTAGGAGATGATATAGTTGCTATTTTAAGACTGAATTTAATTTCAAGCAAGAGATATTTCAAATACAAAAGAGCACACCAAAAGATCTTAATAATGACTCAGCTGAGAGATTTGTACAACTCTACTTAGAGGGAAGAAAATTGTTGATAATAGAAAAAGACTTTTATCAAATAGACTACAATTTTTAAATTTAAGTTAAATTTCTTTATGCCTGTAATAAAAAAATCCCTGTTATGGAAAAACTTGCCAGTGTACTAGACTTTTCAACTTCCTGAGTATTTCATACTTTATAATTATTTATATAGTGATAAATTAGTTAACATTTAACAAAGCTTAAATTTACTGACAACTGATGCAGTATAATTATATTGACAAGAAAATAACACCATGTGCTTATTTAAATATTTGTCTCCTTTACTTAAGTGGTGATATCTGTATTGGTGGCATTACCCCCCAACCTCAGACTGCATCTGTCGTAATTCTATTTTATTGCTTTTTTCAGAAACAACCAGTTTTTTGTTATATACTTTGAAAATTATTCCCAGTGAAGGATTTATGTTACAGGCAACCTGCCAGTCATAAGGCAAAGAAAGACCAGAAATGCTGTGTGATCTTTCTGTTTTGGGGTGTTCACCAATTGGTTATCGATTAAAAATGTATTTGTGCACGTTTGAGTGTGTGTGTGTGTGTGTGTGTGTGTGTAGTGTGTATGTGTATTTTCTGACTCATTGGACCTAATGTGAAGCATGTTAATCTTGAGTTATGCTTGTTGGAACTAAAATCAAACCACTTGAATTCTTATGGGAACTAGAATTCTTAAGTGAATAGAATCTTGAAGTTTGTGTCTTCTTGACCTGATGCAATTCAGGTTACTCAAGAACCAAGAAGATGGACCATATGGTATAAAACATAAAATTTGCCCTCTTAGCTGCTTATCTAGTCCCTGTTCTTAAACTTTTCTAGACCTTGCAGTATTGTCAAGATCCTTGCCTTTAGGCCTTTACATCCTTATTTGCCATTCTTATAAGGAAAGAAGGAAGAAAGAAAGGAAAAAGAAGAGAATAAACAAGAAAGGAAGGGACTGGTTAGTAAATAACTAATATACTGCTCTGGAAAGGGGCCTTATTATTGGGTTAGTGAACAACATGTGATATTATGGTAAGCATTAGTGTTAAAATTAAATATGCCATAGTTAGAATTAGTCAACAAGCCCAGTGGAAGCCAAATGCTACTCAGATTTGGGAAGTGTGATGATAGAATAAGATCTCAATTTACTACCTTAACAGTGTGTGTGGGAAACCCCATAGATAATCCAAAGCAGCAGGTAATTCAAATATAATGCCTACTTAATTTTGGAATGTGTGGTGTGGTTCTTTCTTTGAGCATAATTCAATGTAATTCAGTGTAATTCAATAAATATTTATTAAGCATATGCTCAGTGCTGAGCACAATGCTGAATTATTATGATTCTGGATTCTGTCATTATTTATTGGATCAACAAACATCTACGGAGTGTTGACATTGTACTGGACATTGTGCTAGATGATGGCTAGACTGTGCTGACCAAGAGAAGACCACTGTGGTGGTTGTGATTTTGGAGATCACAGTCTACACAAACTCTATGCTCATTAATCTGTGACTGAGACTGAGATTAGGATATGTGTAAAACTCAGTAACTCAATCTACATAGCTGTTGGTGTCAGACTTTGTTCACACCACATAGAACACTTTGTAGTGTTCACACTACAAAGAAAGAGCTTATTGGGAGTTGTTTGAGAAATGGGTAGTTTTTAAGGCCAATGTAAGAGTCCTATAAAAGAGTAAAATTAATGTTTCTTATAAATCATTAAATGTTTTTGTGTGTGTTCTTACTGTGTTAAACAGAGCTCAGGCACTGGGATTATAGCAATGCACACAACAGACAAAAATCTCTCCTCTCCGGGAGTCTACATTTTAGTAAGCACAGTAGTATCTAGTAATATAATATCTATAAATTTCTTTCCACTCATAAAATACTTCAAAGCTGAAATATAGGCTCATCATGGAGCTAGTTTTACACAAGGAAGTGGAAAAGTAAATTCAGGAAGTGCATGGTGAAGAACTTGCTGACTCAAACAACCTGTTTTTTAATGGATGACTTCTGTGTTCCATGAGTTACAAAGGCAGGAAAAGTTGCACTGGGAATGTGGGAAGCAAGAAATTGTGCTTAAAATTCAAGAGAAGACTTATTGCCCCATTTTTTTCTACCTCTAGTTATAATTGCTTTAGCAGCAAGATCAAATTAATTGATTTCCACAACTATTTACAAACATAATTAATGACACATTAAATCCAAAAATTATTCTAGACATGTACGGTACTTTTGCTAAAATAAGAAAGATCGGAAAGTTAAAGTCTTGAATTTCTCAGTAGCACTGACTTTAGGGGCATGGAGAATTTACTCTTACCCTGTGTGGGCTTAGGCGACTCACTTGAATCTCCGAGAGTCTCAGATTTGTCAGTTGCAAATTGGGGATTATAATATCCACTTCAAAGGGTTATTGGGAAGATTAAATGAAAGGAGGAACATGACAGTTCCCAGGACAGTGAGAAGCTGACACATGGTGGGCATTTGTTTGTTTGCTACTGCCAAGAATGACACAAAGAAAATAATTTCTGTGCTTAGTAATATTGATTTGATTAATTATCTCTAACTGGTTGAATATCCAGGATATTGTTTTCTAAGAAATATTTGTGAAGCCCAAAAGTGAACTTATAGAAAGAAACACGTCATGTCCTTCCCTGAAGGACCTCACAAGGTGATATGATATTTATATGTGGATTAAAGCAAAGCCCAAGAAATACTGGAATCTTAAAGAAGAAATAATCTGGGCTTCTATAAGCCTGAGGCAGGAAACCATAAACCACATCAGATCCAACCACCAGCAGATGCTCACTGGAGGTGATATTACCGTCAAAGCTTCTGTGTAATAAGCTTTACACACGCCAAAGGAAGGCCGTCTGGCTCATTTTATCCAGTAACCTCTGCAAGCACAGCACCTAGGGATTAAGGGCTCTTCCTGGACCAAAAATGTATTTGGAAGCTGAAAAATAAGTTTTTCTTTGAAATACAAAGAGAAATCTACAAAAATGAAAACAATGGATGTTTATCAAATCCTTGCAAAAGAAGAAATGTCAACAAGTCAACTGCATTTGAGATAGGTGTATTTTGATATATTTGATATGTTCAGGATGGATCCTCCAAAAATAAAATAGCCCGTGTGGGACAAAAATCTAAAAATGACCTTGAAGGCAGCTCTGCTGTCTCAAAAAACAAAGATAAGCTTTGAAATATAAAGGGCCCTTTGCATCTTTAAATCATGGTTTATGTTCATATGGAACTAATTCTGGAGTTTTTGTATGTCTGTTGAAGAGATTTAGGACTTTCTGCATCTATTTCAAATTTTTAAATTCCTCTTTCCCCCATGTCCTCACTTAATCATAAATATCAAATCCTTTTTGAGAGAGCCTTTCCTGTGTAAGTGAAGTGTGGGGTGCTGCCCTATTCTTTGGTGGCCTCACCCCATCCCATTTAATACCCACCTCTCTCCATCCTACCCTGTGCTTCTGGGAAGCTGACTGCTGCAGGGGTCCTCCCTGGCCCTCTGGCTTCTGGTAAAGCTCAGCCAATGGGAAGTGCTGGCAGGAGATAGTATGGAGTATTTAATGCTTCTCCTCCCTCCCTACCTGGCTACAGCCTGACCATAGCCTGACCATATCTTCCTCTACTTGTGGCCGAACTCTTATAGGGACCCATCTGCAATAGGTACTCTCTTTGGTTCCAGGAACTGCTCCTTTCCCCAGTGTGTTTAGCTGGGGCTTTGTGCGGTTGCTAGCCCAGGATTCTTCAGCATCCCCTGTTAGTTTCCATGAACCCTGCCCACACTTTGTCCCTTCATAAAACTCTCTTCCATTATACTTTTAAGTTGCATGTGCTTTCTGCCCTGGCTATGACCTGATTTACTTGCGTAGAGACAACAGTAAAAACGTCTCTTGGTAAAGCTAAACCAAGTCAAGCACTTACCGTCATAGTTAGGAAATTGTTTCAATTTCCAATAGACTTCTTCCTTACCCCTTCTTCCCTATAGGCAACATGTATTTATAACATTAAGTTTAGACTTCTATTCCTTTCTTCCTCCTTCCCTCTGTTCTTTCCTTCCTTTCTTTCCTTCTTAAGTGATTTTTTTGCATCTTCCATGTACTAAGAACTATGAGGGATACAGGAAATGTAAGGTCTTTCACTTAGGTTTTAGTTGGGAGGACAAGAGAGCTATCTAACAACGCAAGGAGAGACAATAAAAGACAAGAGCCAAACAGACAACAGGCACTAAGTGCTCCAGGATTCAGAGGTACAGGAGACCAGTGTAGAGTGAAACAAAGGCAGAACTCCTTCTGGAGGGGAAGACTTGAGTTGCATGTTTTCATTTTATTTCACAAAAGAATCAAGGCATTTCAGCAAAAGCACATAAAGTATGATAAAAGACAAACAGATATAAAGAATACGTTTCAGAAAAAAATAGAAACAAAGTAGAAAACTAAAACCATGTCAAAGAACAATGCAAGTTCACAATCCAAGAAAGCCACTCTATTTGGTATAGTTGATCTTCAGGTTTGATGATGAGCTTTCTGAAAGTTAAAGAAAAAAATGAAAGTCATAATTTTCAATATAGAGAGGGAAGCATACTGATTCCCTGGGAAGGGTAATTTTTTTTAATGCTAAATTTAAAAAATGTATCTTGTATAACTTTATAGAGTAAGCACTGAGGGATGTGTAGAGGAGAAAGACCTTAACAATGTACCTGTTATACAGGTACAGATATAATCACCTAATTAATATATTGATATTTTTGGTAGAAGTTTTTAACAAAAGTCAGGGGCATAACACTAAAAGGCAACTCAATAAATGCAACTGAATGAATGGCTAAGCAAATATAGTCCAAGTTAAAAAAATTGAGAATGAGAGAGTGAGACTTCAGACTGATCCTTGGGTGGGATTTATAATATCCAAATGATCTTTGACAACTAGCACCTCTTTCAGGCATTCATTTGCTAGGAATTGCAACTGAAATCTGAGACTGTACTCTGCCTAGGATTTTGGGGTTCTGTGTGGTTGGTTGAGAAGTGATTAACATTTTCTTAACGAAGCTCACATTCCCTGTTATAATAAAAAGGTTTCCACATTTTCTCACTGGCCTTACCGACAATTATCACGACTTTACACTTAGGAAGTAATTTATATATTTAAAAGTAAATCCAGTTCCAGTTTGATAACTGTGCTCTTGGACTGTAGAATATTGGTGTTGGAATATTGGTGTTACAATGGTCCTTAGAGACATTGAATGGATTTGCTCTTTGCTAATGTGTAAAAGAGGCAGGCAAACACCCCGTGTAAGGTCAACGGAAGTGCAAGTGTATCCTCCTGAATATCGGAGCATGTTGCCGCAGGGGAAGGCTGAAGACACAAGCTACACATTATTTTCATGACACAAACAGGCTTTGAAGCCATGTCATGTATTGATGTTAGAAGCAGCCTAGCCAAGTCGACCACCTCATGCCTGTGTTTCTAAGACTTTCACTCAAAGACTTTAGGGAATAATATTTGGCAATGGGTGTGAACAGGAATTACCACTAGAAAAAGAAATTCAAAGGATTAGTCAGTTTAAGTATTTGGTCTTTAAGGTTTCAAGGGTTAGAAGTCTATGCATACCAATAAAATAAATCCAGTAGGGTGCAAATTGTTTACATAGTAGATCCTTGACATTTAAAGATTTAACATTTGTGGGTTTGACACATTGTGAATAATGCTATTGAGTCATGACAGTTAATTCCGAGGAAGTGTAAATCTGAATTATGTGTATAATATAGCTGTATACAGGAGCTAGTCCTCTACCTAATAAATGAGCCTATAGTGATCAGGGACACATTAATGTGTAGCTTTTGTTCTCTACTTGTGCCACATAGAATTACATTAAATGATGAAAAAAATCTGTTTTAGGAATTTGCAACAGGGAATTTAAACTGGGAAAAATCTAATTATCTACCAATAGACAGTTGTGTCTATTGACACAATTGACTATTAGGAAGCCTTAAAAATAAGATTAATAGTGAAAAGAAACTTTGCCTTCCTTGAAATTACAACTTACTATAAAACTACAGCAATGAAACTGCAAGGTATTGATACAGTGAAATAAAAATAAATTACTAAACACAATAGAGAGTCCAGAAATAGATCCAAAAAAATCTGAGGAATTAATCTGTGATGTTTTAGTTTATAATGGTGCTGGCATAATTGGATATTCAGAGGGTGACAGCTCATACCATGTGAAATAAATTTCCAAAGTAAAAAGAACATAATAAAATACTGTAACAATATATAAGGAAATATTTGTAGAACATCACAGGTAGGAGAAACTATCTTAAGCAACACTGGACACTCAGATGTCATAAGGAAATAACTGAACAATTTACCAAAGATACAATTTTTGATAGCACAATCTACCTTAGTAAAATGCAAAAGACTTGAAGAAAATATTTGCAATGCATATGTCAGTTAAGGGTTGAGTACTTCAAAACATAAAGGTGTCAGTATAAAGATGCTTATTTTAGTATTGTTTGAAGTGAAAAAATAATGGACAACCTAAATGTCAATCAATGGGGAAAAGGTCAAATGATTTATGGTATAACTATGATGTTCATATCAGCCAGCAGTTAAGGATAATGAGTTAGACCCATATATTTCCCCAGAAAGATGGTCATGGCAGTAGGAGAAAAAGCAAGTTGCAGAATGATATGCAGAGCACAATATTCTCAATCACAGCAGTCTGTTTCCTTCAGTCATAGTTCTTATTTGCTTGTTGTTGTTTGTTTTGCTGTTTTCTTGATTGTTATCTAATTCTCCCATTGGGTTGTAAACTCCAATAAAAAAGCAACCAGATCTGTCTAGTTCAACTTTAAAATTCCAGCTCCTGGCACAGTGCTATATAAAAATGAAGATGCTTACTGAAAATGTATTTAATGAAAATTTATAGTAAACTTCTGGAAAGATACACAAGAACTGTTAAAAATGACTTCCTTTAGATAGTTAAATGTAGGGCTAGCATGAAAAACTTCAAACAATTTTCACCTTATACCTGTGTTTGACTTTTTACCATGAGTATGTATTACTATGTATTACTATTTTTACCATGAGTATGTATTACTTTCCACTAAAAAAAGGCTAATTATTATGATAATGTATCCAAACCAATTATGAAATTAAAAAATAAAACAAAAACTTATAAAATCTAGTTAATAAAAAATAAATATCAAACAAAAAACTTTCTCCATGAAAGAAAAGAGACCCCCCTTCCCTCAAAAAAACTCTGTTATTCTTTGAATGAAAGTGACCAAAAGTAGAAGAGGTCTAAAAAGGGGAAATCATGTACTCAAGGGGGGAAATTACTGGAAAGAGACCGAGTATACTGAAGCGTTAGTTATGTAATTTGGGTGCAATGAACATGTATTACTTTTATAAAGAGCAAACAAAATTCAGACAAAAACCAGTTACAATTATCACCAACATATTAATAAATTTGACTGTTGGGGGAAGAAATGAGCCTTCTGGAAAAATCTCTCTTTGCTACTGATGCTGTGTCTCCCTCCCTTGAACTTCGCTTTACCTTCCCCAACCCCTCTGGAAGGAGAACCTCCATTCTAGACTTTTCACAGAGTGCTTCTGCTGTCTCCCTGCCTTAGCTGCAATACGGATCTCCCCTCTGCAGGCTCACCTGGTGGAAACCGCCAAGCGCTGGTTTTTCTCTAGCTTCCAATGCCATACTTTTTTTATTCATGGACAAAGTCTTTTCTTTCTTTGAAGCTAAATTTCTTTGAGTACCACTTCTCCTCTTCTTCTCCATTCTTTCAGACCATTCTTCAAAATTCCCTGAAGACCTCAGCATCAGCACCTCTTCTGTCAGCCCTGCCTGCCAATACCCGAGGGACCCGAGGGGCCCCCAACATCCATGTGAACCACAGTACAGGAAAGTGATGGATAGGACAGTTTCTAAATCAGACTTCAGGCAACGTCTCCGACGTATCAATTATCAGTGAAATGACCTTGGATTAATCATTGAAGATTGGTTTCTTCCTTGTAACATGGGAATTCTCACTCTTTACAGTGAGTATTCTCCTTTACTTTTGTTTTTATTAACTAGATTTTGTAAGATTTTTTTATTTTTTAAATTTACATATGGTTTTAGATACTAGACATTTTTTTTTTCATAGCACACCATGTACTAACTGCTCAGTATGGAAGCTGGTGCTGGGTGTTATTATTTGAATGGCCTTTTCTACACCTTAGCCACACAGTTCCTGCCTTCAAGGTCTTCAATGGCACGCATTTCTTCTGTCTGTCTCCAGCACTCTATCCCTATGACTGTACATGTGCAAATTTTTGTGTGGACAGAAGTTTTCAACTCATTTGGGCAAATATTAACACCAAGGAGTGTGATTGCTGGATCATATGGTAAGAGTATCCTTAGTTTTGTAAGAAACTGCCAGGCTGTCTTCCAAAGTGGCTATACCATTTTGCATCCCCGCCAACAATGAGTGAGAGTTCCTGTTGCTCCACATCCTTGCCAGGATTTGGCTTTTTCAGTGCTTTGGATTTTAAGCATTCTAATAGTTGTATATTCTGAGCCATTTTTGATCAGAATAAAATAAGTACCTTGCAGAGCCCTTTTGTACTCCCTCGGCTACTGTCGCTGTATCTTCTGGGCGCACTCTTATTCTGTGCCTGCGCGCTGCTGGAGTACAGCTCATTTCTGCATCAGCCAGGGGGGGCATGTTGAGTTTGGCATACACATCAAGGATAGTAACTACCACAGCTTGCAGCGTTTTGACAAACCTCAGATGCATGGCCTCCTGGCCAGGTGTCTGCGGTTTCATATTGTCAGAGCATTTGTTATATCCCTGGAGATCACAGCTTTCTATAAGTTTGCTGTGGCTGAACCAAAAAAGAAGGCATATGCAGATTTCTAGAGAAATTATGATTCTGTGAAAAATTTTGAGGAATGTGGAAGGCTGGTATCTTTCAGAGTGCAAAGAGATTTTGGAATATATAAAGAATTTCTCTGGGTTGATTTACATAAAAGGTTATCACTGACCTGTGTTCCTATGCTATGAATATGTAGGCTGAGGAATAGTTTCTCATGATAAATAAATGATTAATACACACACACACACACACACACACACAAATAAGTACTTTGGGATTCTTAGGTGTGTGTCTCAATGAAGAAAGAATGAGGGAAAACAACAATAACTTTGGATGTGGCTCCTGGCTGGGATAGCAAGCTCACTCCCTAGCTAAATCATGGGTTTTCATATTCAAGACTCCTCAAATGAGATTAGAACATGGACCTAAGACAAATTAGGAACGAGAACTTTGGACCATTCATTACTATTGTATCTGTGTATTAGACATATCTAACTAATGTAATTATGATTTTGAAGAACTAGTTCTAAAAGTAAAAGGGAAAATAAGGTATACAGTATTCATATGGGCTGTTAGTTGCATATATGAAGATTTATACTGAGAAATATGGTAACCTCCACAAGAGACTTTTAGTCGCTGACCTTTTACCTAAGCAGACAATAGGTTCTTGCTGGAGTACGTATGTTACTTCTGTTGTCTTTTTGTGCAAAAACTTTTGTTTGTGTTTAGCTTTTGTCTGAAATGGGCCACATGTTTCTTTCTTTGAGAGAAAGGATCTGTATTACCTTGTAGATAAGCATTCCATCCACTTGTTTATCGTATATCTGAGAATGTGGCCTGAAATATGAGAATTTAGCTGAAACTGCTGTTGGTGGAACAACAGATCTCTCCTACTTCATTATTTTCAAGACAGTAGTATTTCTTAGAATCAGAAAGGTTCATGCTCTGCTTTTGTAGATAATATAGACAAACATGGAGATAGGAAATACAGTATATTCTTCTGAAAACAAAGGCAAAACCACATGGCATACTTAAATCTCCAGGTACCACTGAGATGTCATCTTTGAACCACGTAACAAGTGGTTCTGGCCTTCTGGGCCCTGTGCAGTGTGGAGGCCAAGCTTTTCTTCCTGGAGGTGAACAGTTTTAATAGTTTCTGGGAATGTTATGATTTTGCCTTGTACTATAAAGAAAAAGATATTTAAAATTGCTAATATAAAGCATATATATTCAATAATCTTTTAAATTAAAAAGTTCTTTTTTAAAAAATAGAGACAAGATCTTGCTCTGTCACCCAGGCTAGAATGCAGTGGCATAATCGTAGCTCACTGTGGCCTTGAACTCCTGAGCTCAAACAATCCTCCCACCTCAGCCTCCTGAGTAGCTGGGATTATGGCATTTTCAGAAGTATTTATAAACAATGTCGATTTTCTTTTTACTGCAACCTCACTATCCCCTAATAGCTAGGAAAGATCAATAGTTAACCTGACTGAAAAAATAAAACTAAAAGCAGAAACAAACAAACAAAAAGATGTAAAGGTGACTTTATATCAAGACTCCTTAATAGAGTCATCTTGTTAAATTCTCCTTTCTCACATATAAGCTTAAAACGATTTCCAGAAGGAGGAACTTGTTCTTAAGGTACCAAATTACCATGTTTTACTGGGCATCTATCTAAATAAGGGTTTACAGAGTAAAAAAAAAGGTACATTCTTAGAGACCATGCTACAGATAGAGATTTAAACAGAATATAGATAACATTTAAAACTGTGTATATAGCCATTGATTGCAAATATGTTTGGGGGCCTCTTTACCAAAAAATGATATCCTCCATACTTTTTTTCCTGTAAAATTCCAGGAGAATATAGATTTCAATAATGAATTTTGTAGGCTTTTGTTTACTATATTAGCATTTAATTAAACATCATTATCATTTTGCTGTGGGATGCTATAACAGAAATTTTAGCTCTCATAAACAATTTGTTCAACTACCTAAAACTAGTTAGTAATCTACCCAGGATCATAATAATCAATTTAGGAAGAAGAAAAAATATGTGATAAAGGAAAAGGTTAAACGTGAAGAGACAGTAAAATTGCTTTGTGAAGGCCACAAATTGCTGGATTTTATATTCCAAATTTTGTTGAACAAAACACTGGTGTTTGATCCTGACCAAGCCTATGATGTCTTGTATCCTGAAAGGGGATTCTCAAACAGGAATAATCTTCTGCTAAGGCAATATCTGGAGACGTTTTTGGTTGTCACAACTGAGGGTGGAAGTGCTAATGGCATCTGGTGGGTGGAGGGCACGGATGCTGCTAACCATCGTATGACTACAGGACAGCCCCCACAACACAGAGTTATCCGGCCCCGAATGTTAATCATGTAGCCAAGGTTGAACGATCCTGTCTTACAGAAATACACCACGAATACCACATTTTCCTCCTAATTAAATAACTATATATATATATATATATATATATATATATATATATATATATAAGATATCCTATGGAACACTCATCTCAAAACCCAAGCAAAATATAGTTTTCACATAGTACATTTTCTGATCAATGTTCTGATCAATTTAACTAAATGCATGCAACAACATGGAGGAATCTAAATGCAATATGCTAAGCAAAAGGAGACAGACTCAAAAAGCTACATGCTGCATGATTCCATTTAGAACATTCTGGAAAAGGCAAAACTATAGGAACAGAACACTGATTAGTGAGTGGTTGCTTTGGGCTGAGAGAAGGGATTGACTATAAAAGGCTGAGAGAAGTTGGTGGGGTGGTGATGGAAGTGTTCTATATCTTAGTTGTGGTGGTGGTTACTAGACTGCCTGTGTCTAGTTGCCTGTGTCTAGTTACTAGATTGCCTGTGTCTAGTGAATACTGTATTTTTGCAACTTTCTAAAGTCATAAAACTTTGTACATTTGCCATATTCTCAGGACTGTGTTACATAGAAGTACAAGGCGGCATGCCTGTCCCTGGGAAAGCCAATCTAGATGAAAAGACAAGACATAAGGCAAAAAATAATACATGAAAATTAGCTGAAAAAACTTTTATTTTTAAAAAGCATTCTGCTTCATTAAAAGGCATAAGTGGAATGTATTTATTGCATATGTTTATTAAGCATGAGTCATCAAATAAAGCACATTAATGTACTTCCCTCTGCTTATCTGATACATAACAGGATGCGAAGCCATCATTTACAGAAGCTTAGGGGCTATAACAGAAAAGATGTAGTTACTTCTGTTGGAAAATATAGCTGTTGCTCTGCCCTCTGGCTCACTTTGAAAATCTGTGGTTCTGAAAGCTCAATATACTATTTTTACTTTTCTTATTTGGCCCTGACCTGTGTAACTATGTTCCTGCTTCTCATTTCCCCTGGTTTGGCCACGCTGGTAGAGAAGGAGGTTGGGGGTGTGTTTTCTAAGGTTGGGGGAGGGGTTGTGGTCACTTGGACAAGATTCTGATTCCTTCACATTCATGGTGCAAGTCAAGACTTTTAGGGTTGTCTTGACTCTGAAATTTCAATCAGAACTAATAATTTTACAAAATCAGATGTTTTTAGATATGTATTTTTAATTAAACATATTATCTCTTCCTTTGAAAGTACAAAAACCATAGCAAATAATATCTGAATATGTTGGACATTTAAAAATATTTTTATTCAGGCTTAAGTTTAATTTAGAAGAAAATTACAAATGTATTCTATTTGTAATTACTCTAGAGGTAATTGGGAGATACTATTTTTAAAAGTGACTTAACCACAGTTCTTTCTTCCTGAGAATGAGATGTAAAGCAGATCAAAGTGAAATCAAGGAATTTTTTTTTAAAAAAAACACTAATTTATATGAATCATTCAGAAGAAAGCATTAGAAATGTGTAAAAACTTATTTCAAAAGGGATAATAATAAAAAATAATGTGACTTCATTTCCACATAATAAAGGCTAAGATTTTTAAAGTGCCTGAAACTAGTACTAAGCTTTTCTATAAGGCAAGTATTGTGTGGGTGGACATGTAGATAACCTTGCTGAGAGTGCCACAGTCTTATGTCACCTATCTATGAAGTCCTTTAAGATTCCACATGCTGAACATGTCCAAATGACTTTTTATGTTCTATGTTATTTTACACCACTTGCATTTTTATAGTTACTCATGAATGTTCACCCAGGGTTGTATTTCTCTAGAGAATAACAAGATCTATGCCAACTAACTTTCTCTTTTCTACCATAGGGATAATTTTTCATCAACTACTATGTGCTATATTCTCAGTTATTTCATCACTCAACAGAGCCACAGGCTCTCAAGAGCATTTTTATGTTAAAGGGCTTTGAGGCTGGGACATTTGGGGTGGATAAGAGCCTGATTGTGTTTGGGTACGCCAGGTTTTTAGCTGACCTAGTTTTTATATTATTAATGTATACATTTTCTGTTGATAAATAGAATATTTTTATAACTGCCAAGCAATATATTGTTCCCAAGAAAGAAAGTTCTTATCTTATTTGCCTTTTGCTTCTCAGAAAATTCTCTTTAATTTTTTTCTAAAACTTAGAAACTTGGTCTTTTGATGATTTGGCCCCAAACACCAAGTCGTTGGCAATATCATCTGCCTGTTCCAATGAGAAACCAAGAATGCACTGTGTATTTAATACCCCTTAGAGATCAGTGAGAGCTAGCAGCACATTTAGAGATGATCTAACTTACACCAGCATTCACAGGCAAGGAACATGGGGGTCAGAGATTTTAGTTGCCTAAATCCGCAGAGCTCTTCTGTAGCAAGCTAGCATTAGAATTTAGATCTTCAAAATAGTAACATTTCAAGATGAGTAAT
The DNA here is from genome assembly GCF_040939455.1 of Microcebus murinus. NCBI lineage: Eukaryota > Metazoa > Chordata > Mammalia > Primates > Cheirogaleidae > Microcebus > Microcebus murinus. Next base: position 56,200,840 of record NC_134111.1, read on the forward strand.
ACAGAATAGTCCATTTCTTTAAAACAACTTTTTCCCCATGAATTGGAGCAGTTGCATTTATTAAGAAAATTTGTGAGTCAATACTTAAAGAATAAACATCCCCTACCTTCAAAAGATTGAATCAGATAATCAGATCAAGTTTATTACCTTTACATTACAGAAACTTAATGTAAATTGTACTTTAAAGAACTCAAAGTAAAGCTAAGAAAGAGGCAAGGAAATTCTATTGTTTCCAGATATTTAGTAGACATAATATATGTTTTATTATCAGCATATAAACCATTAGCAATAAAAAAGAAATGAACACACAAAATATTTGTGCCTAAAGTCATCATATATACTTTAATAACCTTGATATATGAGCTAAAAAAAATCTATCTTTAAGGATCTAGGTTCAGTACTTCTGATGGAAAATTCAAATATTATTACAATAGCCAATGGCTTAAAAAAAAAAAACCAACAGCTGCTTCTCAACTAAGATTTATAATGCTATTATATTAAAATTAAAGTAACCCCTAAGTTCTTTTAGAGGTTAATTTCCATGTAACTTAGTTCTATATAACTCTTTTGGGATTGCTATCAAATTGCTATTTAAGTGGATTTATATTTATATTTAGAGTTGATACATGTATATACATATCTTCTCAATATCTCCCCCCTTCCAATAGCTGTCTGGAAATTTTGTTTGAAATAGACTGGTTTTTAATTATTTATTTTAAAACTAGAGTTGTGCTGAGTGTTATCTGTTGCATGCATATAACTCTTTATGTGATACCACCATTAAATAAGAGAAGCCTGTTTTTTTCATTAACTCTTGGACATCAGTTGTTCATGGCACTGGTGCCCATTAGCATGAGGTATTTTTCTAACCTAATTATGTCACACATCACTTGGCCATTTTTATGTATTACTATAATTCATACAGACAAGAACTGAGAAATTAGTACACACAGACATACACGTTATCCCCAAGATCCAAAACTTTTTAAATGGTTTTAATTCATTCACATTGGTATTAATAGCATGCGACACACTCTGCTACATAATTGTGATTAAGCCAATCAACAAAAATTGCTTATATTTAAAGAAACTGTATAGACTTTTCTAATTCTGAGATTCTCTGTGAGAGGGCTCCAGCACAAGGGAATGAGACTCGCATGCCAAGAAAAAGTCTGCCACAACTGAGGACCAGCCTTCTACCTTAGACCATGGTCCTGACTTGTACATAAACATTCTGTGAAGCTTGGGCCATTCTTCATGGTGTTCACGGCCTGTTTTTAATTGCAATAGTAAATCAATATTTGTGCAATTATAAAATGTACTGCCATAGGTCTGAATAAAACCTACAATAAGCACTTTTTTGCATACCCATTTGTAAGTCCTGCATGGGGTTTTTGCAGTGCTCCACTATTTACACTATTGTATTTATAAAACCTTTGATAAAATACAAGTTTAATATGTGGCTTTTGTGGTACATTGGTTATCTTTTAAGTGATAAAGTAGAATGCCATTTTATTTTAGACAATTGACATATGAGACCAAAAATTGCCTTCAAGAACATGTTTAATGGAAATAAAGAAAACATTTATATTAATATTTAACATTTGCACAATACAAAAAGATTAATTTCCTTGAAAAGTTTCAATGAACCGTAAGTGCCAAGTAGCCAGTTGTATTCTGCCTTTTAATTGATTAACAGACCAACATATGACTTTATGAAATATTACTTTTTAAAGTAAATAAAATGGTTGGCATATTTTAGCTTAGGTTTCTAGCAAGAAATCTTATAAATAACATTAGCAGCATGGGCCCATTCTTACCGACAGGAAAGTACACACACACACACACACACACACACACACACACGAGAGCTACATTCATTCTTGCAGTGTAGCAGACTATCACTTGATTAGTCATCCACTTCAGGATGTGATGTTAGAAACCAGAAAGACTCCATTTCTTCTATTATTATTATTGTGTTATTGTTGGAGAAAGCTCAGTCTACAGTGCTATTAATACAATTTACTACTAATTTTTCTCTCTTGGTCTGTTGATGATGACAATGACCAGCAAATGGTCACATTTGATTTCTGTTCCACATCAAGTATTCCCTTGCTCTGATGAGCATTGTCCCCTTCAAACAATTTACCTCTCTCAAAGCCCTCAACAATTATTACAGAATGCTGTAAGAAAAAAGCAAGTGTGATGTGCGACAGATAGATTTCATTACTCATAATGTCTGTGACCAATTTATCGAAAAGGGGCAATTTCATGTTGCCTGCCTTTGCCATGGTCCCTGAAGGTGCCTGATTCACTGTGATTAATTTATGGGCAGCTCCCTGGCTTTCTCCTACATGCAGTTGTTGCAGGTCTTCTACTTTTGGTGATCTAGGTAGACTCTTATTAGTTCCAAGAATATTTTGTAGAGGTGTTAAGATTTCCTACATAGAAAATCATGATATCTGTGAATAAAGTTAGTTTTACTTCTTCTTTTTATTCTTCATAACTTTTATTTTCTTATCATATTCATTAGCTAGTGTTTTCAGCCTGACACTGAGTAAGAGTGGTGAGCGAGGACATCCCTGCTTTGTTCCCAGTCTTAGGGGGAAGGTGTCCAGACTCTCATATTTAAGGATGGTATTAGCTATAGGGCCTTTGTAGATGTTTTTATCAAGTTGAGGAAGCTTCCTGTTACTAGTTTTTGGAGAGTTTTTTTTTTTTTTTTATCATGAACACATTTTGGCTTTTGTCAAATGTTATTTCTGTATCAATTGATATAATCACATGATTTTTCTTCTTTTGCCTATAGATGTGGTGGATTCATTGATTAATTTTTGAATTTTGAATGAGTCTTGTATACTTTGAACAAATCTCATTTTTGGTATGTATAATTCTTTTTATTTATTGTTAAATTTGATTTCTCTGTATTGTGTTGAGGATTTTTGTGTTTATATTCATGAGTGATATTGTTCTTTAGTTCTCCTTTCTGGTAATACCTTTATCTGGTTTTAGTATTAGGGTAATTCTGACCTCAAAGTATGAGTTAAGAAGAGTTCTCTCTGCTTTTATTTCCTGGAAGAGATTATAGAGCCTTGGTATTATGTTTTTTTCTCCTTAAATGTTTGGTAGATTTGTTGGTGAAATCATCTGAGCCTTATGCTTTCTATTTTGGGAGGTTATTAATTATTCATTTTATTTAATAGATAGAAGGCTGTTCAAGTTGCTTATTTCTGCTTGTGTGAGTTTCGGTAGTTGTGTCTTTCAAGCAATTGATCTATTTCATTTCAATTATCACATTTGTGAGCATAGAGTTGCTTATAGTACCCCTTATTATCCTTTTTTGTTATTTTTTTTTTGAGACAATTTCACTTTGTTGCCCAGATTAGAGTGCCATGGCATCAGCCTAACTCACAGCAACCTCAAACTCCCGGGCTCAAGCAATCCTTCTGCCTCAGCCTCCTGAGTAGCTGGGACTGCAGACATGTGCCACCATGCCCAGCTAATTTTTTCTATATATTTTTAGTCGGCCAATTAATTTTTTTCTATTTTTAGTAGTGACAGAGTCTTGCTCTTGCTCAGGCTGGTTTTGAACTCCTGACCTTGGGCGATCCGCCCGCCTCTGCTTCTCAGAGTGCTAGGATTACAGGCGTGAGCCACTGTATCTGGCCCTTATTATCCTTTTAATGTCCATAGATCAGTAGCAATGACCTTTTCTTTCATTTCTGATCTTGGCAATTTGTGTTTTTCTTTTTTCTTGGTTAGCCTGACTAAAGGTATATCAATTTTATTGATCTTCTCAGAGAACAAGCTTTCAGTTTCATTGATTTTCTCTATTTTTTCCTGTTTTCAATGTCATTGATTTACACTCTAATTTTTAAAATTTCTTTTATTCCACTCACTATAGGCTTAATTAGTTCTTCTTTTTCTAGTTTGCTAAGGTAGAAGCTTAGGTCATTGATTTTAGATTTTTTTTTCTTTCCTATTTTATGTATTTAGTGATATAAATTTCCCTCTAAGCACTGTTTTTGCTGCATCCCATAAATTTTAAATTGTATTTTTATTTCAAAATATTTTAAAATTTCTCTTGAGATTTCTATTTTGATCAGTGTGTTATTTCAAAGTGTGTTGTTTAATCTCTAAATATTTGGAGATTTTTGAGCTGTCTTTCTGGCATAATTCCATTGTGGTCTGAGAACATGCTTTATATAATTATTATTCTTTTAAATTGTTAAGGTGTGATTTATGGCCAAGAATATGGTATGTCTTGGAATGCTTTATGTGAGTATGAGAAGAGTTTGTATTCTGCTCTTGTTGGATAGAACCTTATGAATCAATTAGATAGTGTTTAGTTCATATATATTCTAACATTTGACTGTTAGTAATCCTATTTTCTTGCATTTCTCTCCTTTTTTATACTCTATCACACTGTACACTCCCATTTTGGTTATATTTCTGACCACAACTTTCCTTCCCCCAACCCCTATCCCAGACCCCATTTTTTGTCACTTTGGTTATCTACTATCTTGTTTTGTTATATTTTTGGTCTCACATGTACGTCACAATCAAACAAGTAGTAAACCTATTAGAGGCCTTATCTTGAAGGACTTCTGCTTCTCTAGAACTCCTAACACATGGTATACTTAGGGGTGATGTTCACATAGAAGATGAATAGTTATTGATTGACTTAAATATATGAAGGTGATCCCTCAAATTCAAGAAGAGTACTGAGGTATCCCAGCACACCCCAACAGTGCTGGTTCAAAAGGCTGGTTGGTGTCTAAGAATGAATGTCTCTGCTGATTTTATTACCAGAGAAAGACTTGCATTGCCTCTTCTAAAACATATTCTTTGTATTAGTTTCCTGAGGCTGCCATAATAAAGAACCACAAACCAGTGGGGTAAAACAACAGAAATTCATTCTTTCACAATTCAGAAGGCTAGAAGTCCAAATGTCCAAAGTCTAAGTCATCAGAACAATCTGTCTCCAGTCTCTAGGGAAGAATGAATCCTTCCTCGTTTCTTTTGGCTTCTGGTGGTTGTAATCTCGCGTTCATTGGTGTGTAGAAGCCACTTCCCTCCAATCGCTGCCTCCGGACTCACATTTCCCCCTCCCGGGTGTATCTCCTCTGTGTCTCTGCATCTGTCATGGCTCCTGGTAAAGGCACTGGACTCAGGGTCCACCCTGACACTCCTCAACCCCGTACTGTCTTATAACTGGGTAACAAAACTTGTCAAGTAGAGACATTTATTTTGGCCTCTAACTTCCTCTTGGGCAGCTCCCCCCATGCATTTCCCGAATCCGTAGGAAAGCCACACAGGGAGGGAAGATAAAACCCAAAACAGACACTCAGTGTCTTCACCTTGGCTTCTGGCCATCTTTTTCCTTCCTGTTCTACATTTCCCCAACCACCACTGTAAGTGGAGGAGCATAGCATAAAATCTTTCAGGTTCTTATAGACTCCATTTTTCCACCAGAACATACCATTTTGGTGCTGGAGAAACACTCTAATCTAGTAGCCCAGACCAGAATGTGGTAAGAAGTTCCATTAGTCCTTTAGGAGTAATAGAAATGAATAGATATGCGCGAAAGAGGCACTTTCTAGAGCTGCATTCACTTGAATCCAAGGCCAGCTTCAGGGTTAGCATGGCAGCATCCGCTAGAGAGGGCACTCTGGAGCAAACGGGCATGTTAGCCTCTCTGATCCTTCCAGGTAAGCAGTGTTATACTTTCTCTGCATTTCTGGCTGACCCTGTTTGCCAATAGCTTGTATGAGTGGGTGTGTGCTTACTACTCATTACAAGGAAAGGTGCCTCTCCAGCATCATCAGAATAATATGTGTTGGAGATAATTTGCCATGGATAAAGTATGTCCCTTTATATTTCATCGAATTTTTATCTCCAAAAATTTCATCGTATGATTTTTTTAAATGCTAACATAAGATAAAAATATCATTTTGTAGTTGTTTGGATCAATAAAGTTCTTGGAAAAAGAACAGTTGCTGAATGACAAAGGGAAAAGTTGATTTCATTTTATTGCCCAGCTCGGGAGCTGTTATTCCACAAGTATTGATATTTAAGTGGGCTGTAAATGGAAAAAGAGCTGTAGCAGGGAGCCATCTGAATACAGATTGAAAACCTCAAAGTATGTAACTGTTATTGTTCTGGTTTAAAGAAAAATTGGATTTGATCTATTTTTTCTATATACTCCTATGGTTAAAATATATTTTGATTTTATCTAGTTTTTATTGTGCTAACTGGGAATATACTCACACAAACATTCTTATTTATACAATTCTGTTCTATTTCTTGTCCTTTAAGGAAGACAGAGTGTTAATTTTATGGTAGAAAAAGAAGGATCCAACGAATCAGACTTGCCATGTCCTGGTTTATAAAAATTAAATTCATGTTGCATAGAAAGAAGAGTGAGCAAGCCAAACTCTCAAACTCTAAACACATTGACTTGTTCACCACTTGGGGTATCATGCCTCCAAACTCACCAAACTCACAGTGTTATATAAACTCACCAACACAAAAAACAGTGGTATGGAGATTCAGGGGAAAAGGCCAAATTAGCAGTTTTGTGCTTTCTGTTTTTGAGGTTGAATTCATGCACAGCTGATGACATTCAGATCTCATCTCTCATCTGATGAGAGCAGAAAAAATGAATTGTTTTTGCTTTAAGAAGGACACTGTTTCATTTAGCGAATGCAAATCTTTTCGCTTTCTGATGCAGCTCAAGATTCTGCTTATTATAAATGGAAAATAGTCTGTCATGCTTTGGCATTTGCATTGACACGCACACTATCAGAGCATACTGGGAGGAGACATTTTATTTTGTTTCAACCAACTTACTTCATGGCCACACTTAAAATGCTGTACATACAACAGGGATGTCAAGAGCTTCAGATGGCAATTTTTAGTCAGGAATGGTCATGAATAAAGACAAACATAAAGCAGAACAAGATGCGGTATTCTCTCCTTCCTTCATTTGGAATTCAAATGCTCTAAGTTCTTGGATTTGGCTTCTTTTCTATCTACAAGTATGTGTGAAATGCTGGTTTCATGTAAGGTCTGTTCACAACCGGATCACTGAGCCCCAGCTCCAATTAAATATTGATAATTTGTGTAGTGTTCTGTAGAAGTACATCAATTCTGGTTTTGGCAGTTTGGATTTAGTCACTAAGAGTGGAGGTACCCACTTCCCCCCTTACACCTGACGGTGATTTATGCCCGATTCCATCTGCTATGAAATGATAGAACAAAGATCCTGGACCTTTCCTCTTTCCTCCTCCCTATTACTTTGACCCCAGGAGCCAGCATCTATTTTGAAGTTTAAATTGTCAATCAGGCCCAGAGGGTCTGGAGGGTTCTCATGTAAGTTTTGTAGATGAGGTGAGAGAGTCTTGTGCATGCTGCACAGCTGGAGCCTGATTAGAACTGGCTCATGTCCATAGAAGGAAGGATAATCTTGCTCTTTTACGTTTCCCCCCTCCTCCCTCTAAAAAGTGGGGGAGGGGACAAGCTAGGTTTACCTTTGTTTACCTCTGACAACAATTCAATTCAAAAAATATTTATTGAGTGTGGCTGTGTCTTAGGTGCTGGGAATATGAACATGACAGGGCTGTCACGGATCCTGCTGACTCGCCAGAGGAGACGAGTGCTCAAACACACGATTCTGCTGCTGGGTATTAAGGGACATGGCATGGGCAGGCAGCTCAGGTGCTGACAGTGCAGTTGGCAGGAACGTCTACACTGGACTTGACAGGTCAGAAGGCTTCCCCTTCCCGGGGGAAGTTGTGTCTCAGATGGAACCAGAGGATAAGCAGCAGTTAAGCCACGTGAAGCTAGGGAAGAATATAGTAAGGGAATTCTAGGAAGAAAGGGCTGGAGAGAAGAAGAGCATGGTAGGTTAAAAACCTGAAGTTAAAATGTCACTTTGGTAGGGACAAGGGCAGGGGAGTGGGGAGGGGGCAGGAGATGGGACAAAATAGCAAAATTGTTTCTGTTTTTTGTTCAAATATTTTAGGTTGTATAGAATATTTAGAGATTCGAATGTAAGTATTTCTACAGTGAATTTCTCCTGGAATTTAGTGTGAATAACTACCATGTCAAATGTTTACACATCCTTCTATTGAAAAATCAGAGCTAGAAAACTCCATGATTTTGCCTTACCGGAAGCTGAAGGTGCATTTTGTTTTGCAGTCCTTCAAGGTTTTGAGGACACTTGATTTTTAACCTTTCTTTCATTTTAATTTTATTGTTGAAATGTTTTGATATTACTGACTGTCCAGAATTGTCTCTAGAAGTAAATGGGTGTAAATCATGTATACACCTTAAAATAGAAACACCATTTGCATTTCCTAGTTTTTACATTTTTAACCAGTAACTTCAGTTCATACTTTCATAAGCAGAAGTTTTTGATCAAGACAGAAATCCCAGCATTTAGGAAAATCACACTTAAGTTTTTGAATTTAAAGTATAACCAGAAGAATAACTGAATTATTCTTCACTACTGTGGAAATTACCAGATAGTAAATCAATAATCCAGATGAATAGGTAGATAGATATATAGAAAGCTATCTGAACTATATTTTGAATAACAGCATGATACTTTTCTCTAATATTTGAGCTCTAGGTATATATGTTTACATACACACACACACATACACACAGAAAGGATCTTACATTTTGGTCATACATCATGGATGTATGTATATCTCACTCTATTTCCCAAGGGATTACGTTAATTGGCATGTATCAGGTAAAGCAAACCAGCAATTCCCATGCCCTAAAAACCCCAAGGCACAAATTCAATCAAGTTGACAAAATGAGAAGGGAGATTCTGCCAAATTAATAAAAAAGAGAAAGTGAGAAGAGAGAGAATTTACTACCTAGTCCTGCTTGCTTTCTTTGTACTTGAATAAGTTTTACTCCCAAGGTTTAACACAGGCAATAGCAGTTAGGCAAGATATACAAAATATTTGAAATTGGACAAAAAGGACAGGAAAGTTAACCGACTGTGAGTTTCTTAGGATGCTCTGTACATAAGCTTTAAATAGGTGTCTGTCAAAATTTGGAAGAAAATTAAGAAATTTAATTTTTTAATTAAATTCAATATGCAACACAAGAAAGAATATGCCAACTTTTTACTTGACTACACATTTCACATCTTCAGATAACATTCAGTAACTTTAATATCAACTTGAATATATTACATTTAAATATTTTGATTATTTGCAGACAGTCTTCCAGCAACATAATTAATTCCTTCCCTTCATCAAAAATCTGTAATGAATTATTCTTTCAACTAAAGATTTTTTCCTAGCATGACAAGACTACATTTAAAATCTAGAAAACAAATACCTCTCTTATTCATGTTTATTTTTAAAAGGAAGCAAAAAAAATGCTCTTTTCTGAACAATGCATTTTAGAAAGGCATAAAACATTCTTTAATATTACAGTGATAATTATAAAAAAAATAGAATTCATCTTATACCATCTGATTACACACTTCCCCCACATCCAGAATATACTAAATGTATCCTCCTGAGTTTAATTTCAAGTCTTTAGAAAGGATGTAATCTTAAGAAATTAGAAAGGAATTTAAGCTCCAATTCATAAAACATCATTTTCCCCCATGAGAATAGTTGGAAATTACATATTAACAGCACTCCTTTAATTTAATATTCTAAAGTAACAGCGTCTAAAAAAAGATATCGTGGGCAAGAGGCCAGGGTGATGACAAATTACATTAAACAATATAATTACCCTTAGCCCTCATAGTGAGCTTTTCATTTTCCAGATCTTTACAAGGCACAAAATGAAAACTCTCAATTGCCCAGGAGGTAGATGATGAACTCATTTTCCAGGTGGGAAACTGAGGCAGTGAGATGCTTGCTGCAGACGGAAGCAACGGTCAGCAGCAGAATGAAGGTTAGAAGCAGAAGGGGCTGGGTGCAGTTGTACACGCGGCTGCCCAAAGCGCATCAACAGAATGGCAGGAATCATGTTGGTCCACACCTGCAGCCTGCCTCACATCTTTCCGTACGACACGCAGAGCTGATGGAAGATGGAAACTCCATCTAACGTTGACAGCACATCTGTTCTCCAATGTCAAACTCGTCAGATCAACATGAGGAGTGATTATTTACAGTGATATCCTCAGACTCAGGAATGTAGTCTATGTTGAAATTACATAGAAGGTATTTCAATAAATGAGATCAAGACATGAAAAAGAAAATTAAAGGACAGCTAATGCAACAAGACAATGTCAGTTCAATGTTTTTACTATTACTCTCTACAAAGAGATGTCTCTGAGTATAATTAATAAATGATCAAACAACTGGATTTGAAATTTACCTCACAACTCTATGCTGATGCCAGCCTTAAATTGGGAGGGAATAAACATGGCATATTTTCCTGCATATTATATAGAACACATCTCTTTCTAGAGTACAAAAATATGCACCTTATCTACTGCCAATAATTTACCACGTTCCTCAGATACATTAAGCACTAGAGAAAATTTGATTATTTCACCTGGAGGTGGCATTAGCCAAACAAGCAAGATGGCCAGGCTGAAGATGCATTTGGTGGGGGCTGCTTTGCGGGAGGTGCAGGGAAATAAACAGCTGCATTGTCCTTCAGGTGCCTGAGAATGACATCCATCAGTGCCAACACCACAGTCACTGCGTGAATAGCCAGTACATTAGGGACACGCTGACATAGATGACACACAGGGTTATCCAGTTTATTCTTGTGATTGGTGGCCTGCGGTTACCTGTCACGTGGAGGATGACACTGGAAGAGAGAGTGCCGCTAGGGTTTTGGGCCCGAGCCACATAGAGGCCTGCGTCTGCCTTGCACACCTTCGGAATGAACACCGAATGCATCGTCTCCTTGTGTAAAACCTGCAAGTGCCCATCTGCGAACAATTTCTGGCCCTTCTTGTACCTGAAGCAGAGAGTCAGTTTTCAAAGTCAGGATTGCTCTTTATTCACGTCATTTCCAAGTTCTGATAACTATTGCAAGTAGGCCCATTACCACAGCAATATTCTCTAGAGTCAGCGGGGAGCTCTGTAGCTACAGGAAATTCCAGTGGGGCTGTTTATCTTTCAAGCAGCAGTTGGCAACTGGTGGCCAGAGGATTGCTTTGACTGGCTCAGGCCATGTTTTTGAAAAATTGAATTTTTTGACAATCTTTAACAATTGGAATATTACATATGAAAATTCAGATATGAGCTACTCTTTAAAAGCCAGACCATCTGGTCACACTGGGCCACCATTTGCTCAGGGCAGTGATTACCTAGAGTGTGAAATGGCACCTTCCTATCTGGCCTGCTTTGTTCTTTTAGTCACTATGAAACAGCAGCTATGACTCCTTCTTGGAATTCGTAGGGGAGTGAGACTCATCTGCCCATCACAGTCATACCACAAGACCCACTCGACAGATGTGCTGTTTTAAAGGATAGTACTTACGCATCATCTCCTGATGAAATGGGTTCATTTAGTTTTTGTAACTTAATTCCATTAGAAGCAGAAAGTGATTTCTATTATAAAAGGTATGTATGCAGTGGGATTATGACTGTTAATGACATATTTCTAAAAGTTTCCTATGAACACGAGCACTTAACTGCATCTTTTTATAGAGCAAATAGTTTATTTTGTATATACAAGATTATTGTTTATTTATTTCTACCCACATTCTTCCATGCAAGGAATGATGATGACAAACCTGAATCATTTTCTGTTCCCATTGCCTAAGTGATAATTTTGCATTTCTCTGGGTGTCCTCCTAAAAATATATGATTCCCTGATAGTTTGACAGTTGTTAATTGAGCAAAATTGTTGTAAATCTGATGGCAAAATATTTTTTCATGATATTGCAATAGTTTTTAAATGATATGTTACTGCAGTGGTTCTTCAACCACATATACTAACCAAGTTATTTATTATATGGACAAAAACAAGAGACACGTCAGACAACATTTTTTCTTTGGGGTGAACTGATATTTAATAATGAATTCAATATCTTTTAAATTCATAAATATGAAATTCCTGATTTGTAAAAAGCATGCAATTGTAAAAACAATAGAATAAAACAAAAAGCATAAGTGGCTGCACTATATCAGAAGTGCAATCTCTTTTAATAATTTGAGAAACCAAAGTTTTCTCGTAAGTTCTTTAGACAACCAGTTCACACTTCAAGTACCATCAGTTGGCACACCTAATAATTGAAACTGTTAGTTTAATGTCTACTGAAACATTATGATAAATAAATGTTATTTTACTTTGTTTATAAGTGTAAATTCACTCTCAACATATCTGTAACTTTGTCCTCAAATAAATCTACTTAAGGACAAAAAATTTCTACATGTTTAAAAGTATCCCACATATTGAGAAAGTTAGAACTGCTTCTATTGTTAACAACAGTAGATGATTCAAAACCTGTCTTCTACAGTTTCCTTTTACTAAACAAAATAGGCTAAAAAATAATGATGTCTCCGGAGTGAAATCATGTTGTTCACAGCTCGGTTATGACACTACTACCTTTCAAAACTGGGTTTACTGCCTGTCACCTGGAGCAACTGTGAAAGAAATATTGTTATTCCACCTTCACATCAAAGAAATGTATAAAAAGACATCTTAGTAAAACAAACAAATATTATAAAAGTGGCAAGTGTGACCCTGTTGGAAAGATGGAGAAGATGAAATAGATAAGTGAAAGAAAAGGGAAAACCCCAAATTATTACGTTTTTTTCATTGCATAAGGGAAGTAACCTCAAGAAAATTTCATGCTTGTGTAGAAATAGACAACAGGAAAGAAATGCAACCCGCAATCTTTAGAAATGTGGAATGTTAAACTGAAAGAAAAACAAAAACAAGCACAACCAATTTCCAGTGATTTTGGAGTTTGTTAAATTATTATTTTATATGGTTACTTTCTTTTGTCTTAAGGGTATCAACCATGCTGCTACTAAAGTGAGAGTTGGGGGGGTGATAGGAGATTGAATCATGCAAAGTTGCAGTGTGGTAGAATATTAATCAGCAAGCCCTAAACTTTTAAGTTAGTGCCCACAGAATGATTTTCTCCATGACTCAGTTTGTTTCTGTTTATGGCTTGTCATTATAGGCTACCCACCATGTCAGTGTAGGCTCTGGAAATCCTGTTACTTCAACTTCCAAAGTCACTGGAGAACCTTCCATAACAGTTACATTAGACAGGAGCCTGGAGAAATTAGGTGCCTGGTCAGCTATGCTGACCACGCTGTTCTTTGCTGATGTGCTTTTAATCTCTTCTTGGGGAACCATTTGACTCTGATAGCCCCGGCTGGTGCCTGATTGAAACCTGAGGCCCGAGGACACATGGGGGGAAGCATGCAGCCTGGCCCGGGTTTTAGTGGAGTTATGATCAGCATGCATTTCCTCCTGCGTCTCTAGCAAACGGCCCTGAGCCTGAGGGTGCTGCGGTAAAGCTCTCTCATGCGCTTCACTCGGCATGCTCTCTGGATGCCCTGCACTGATTTTGTGCAAGGCAGTACTCTTTTCCAGAAATCCTCCGGAGGCTAATGAGGGCTCAGCTTTGGCTTGGAGGGAAGGCCTTTCAAAATGACTTGAAAATGTTTCTCTTTTGTCATTGCATGCATCAGCAAAAGCAACAGGTGGTGGAAGAACAGATTCCTGGGCCTCCTCTGGACTGCTGGCCTCCACCTGCATCCCGGGGCTGCTTATGAAAAGGCCGAGGGAGGAGCTGGGAGGCTCCTCCACCTCCATGTCAGATGGTGCAAGGAGGGACTCAGGGCTTGCCGGGAGGGGCGGCAAGGAGACGTCGTCAGGTGAGACACACTCGTATTCTGACAGCATGTCTTCAGGCGGGAGTGGGCCCTGGATGCCGCCCTCTTTGGGAGCAGACAGCTGCTGTTGGTCCCCTGGAAGCCCATCTCCCCCTGTTCCACCGATGGGCACATTTGCCACCTGCACCTGCCCCTACAAAAGAGAAAAGCCAAAGCTTCCTTAGTTCACTTTTCTTTTACCAGGTTCAATTACAGTGAAACTCAACTTCAGAGAGACAACTTGAGAAAATCTACAGTGAGTCCAAGCTTAGGGGCGCAGAGCAAGGACTACAGACGTGGAACCATTTGTCTGTCTGACCTGAGCACAGTCCCGCCCCATGACCAAGGAATAGTTAAATTGAAATGAATCCTCTGAATCAAATGAAATAGACCTTGTGAAATGGAAGAGAGAAAGCCCTAGTTTTTGTTTGTAATGAAGGGGTTGGACTGAATCAACATCTTTCAAACCATGATCTGAGGAGTCTCCTCAACCAGCAAATTCTGCTTTTTTCTGGTTTGTCTACACTCCGTGTGAACACAGAGACCTCCTTGTTAGGTAATCCCTCAGACCTTCCCAGAATAACCCCTCTTCTCTATCAGGAAAGCCTTTTTTTTCAGTTGTAGTAAAATATACATAACATAAAACATACCATTTTTTGAAAGTCATATACTGTACTTGGAAAAACAAATGTACCCTTTTAACCATTTCTAAGTATATAGTTCAGTGGCAGTAAGTGCATTCATGTTGTGCAACCGTCAACACCATCCATCTCCAGAACTTTGTCCTCTTTCCAAACTGAAACTCTGTACCCATCAAACATGGACTCCCCTCCCGCTTCCTTTCCCCTGACTCAGCTCCTGGCAGCCACCATCCTACTTTCTGTCTCTGCGAATTGGACTCTCTGTACCTCATCTAGAGAAAGCCATTCTTAATGACTGGTTTTATTTTCTTAAAGCCCCTCAGTTTTATTCTCATATTGAGAAAAAAAATTATCGAGCACCATAGTACCTATATATATGTATGCTGGGCATTGGAGGAATAATGTAGTGAGTAAAAGGAGACACAGTCTCTGCACCCTGGGGACAGCAGCCTAGTGAGAGAGGAAGATGTTAGTGGAACAATCCCATGTGATGGCCTTTCACAAGGCAGCACACCAAGATACAACAGGGGCGCACCTGTCACTTGTCGCTCTGCCCCCAGTGGAGAGTAGGTCCTGCTAGGAGCCATGAATGCAGTACTTCTCCCCCTGCTGACACTTCCCACTCGTTCTCCCTGCTGATCCATGTCCATCTTTGGTTTAAGAAGAGGCTCAACAGTCCCTTGCGGCAGAGACTCTAAAGAATATCGAAGCTGAAAAGTGATCTCATCTATCCCAACCTGCTTGTTTTATATCTACTTTCTGTGCCTTTCCTTAGCATTTTGGGTGCACTTTTACTTAGTTACCATGTACTGGTTTTTGTCCCATGTAACTAATGCACATAGGAAGGTCATGTCTTGCCTTGACTTTCAGTTCTTCATTTTAGCCCATGGTCTTGCTCTTGACATATACTTTAGAAGTCATTTTTTGGGAAAATTAATGCAATTTCAGGTTGAAGAGTAGAAGTAAAATAATAGATCTTTCTATTGTCCCACAGAGAAGATCTCTCCTCAGAGAAAGCATAAACCCAGCTTAGAGAAACTGGTTTCCTTCAGACATTTAGTAGAAGTTTAAATTCTGGCTTTAAAACCCAGAAGTTCTTAGAAATTCCTTTCATTAAAAAAATTACTAAATAAACTCACATGTGGCAGGGAACACCCCTCTTTTGGCTGCCCTGCCACAGCTGAGCTCAGCTCCCCTCTTCCACCCCTTCCCGAAAGCCGAGTGCTTATTTTACTTCTCTAGGAACTTTTATCCAACCTCCTATTCAGTCTAAGACTCTCCTCTGCGACACTCTGTCAGCCTCTATTTGGACGCTTTTTTGAAAGGGTACTTTCTTTGAGAAACTTATGCCTTACTTGCATTAAGAATGTATTTCTATATTTAGCAAAGATCAGCCTTCCTGAATTTTCCACCAATGGATCTAAATTGGCCTCCTACAGCTACAGAGAAGTCCGACTGCTCTCCAATTTTAACAGCACTTTGACTATTTGGAGCATCAGTCCCACAGCTTTTAAGTCTCTTTCTTTGTACCAAACACCCTCTTCTTCTGCCTTAACTCTCTCTCATCCTTTTGGTCACTGTCTGGGAGGTCCGACTCTTGTCTGGCTACAAGCTCCTTCTTAGGAGGCTCCTCTCTTTTGATTTGCTGTCCACCAAATGGTGTGTTCGGGTTGGCTCTAAGACATGAAAATCCCCTGCAGGAACCTAGTGGTGTCTAGATGTGTACCCAACTGGATGGGTAGGTACATCTATCGAAATCAGGTGTGAAGTTTTGGGAAACCCACTAGAAAAGTCCAAGTCATGTCCTCCAATCCAGCTTTTATTGGCTACTGATTCCTGACTTCTATGTTTCAGTTGGTGCCAAACACACAAAGGGAATCCAAGAATATTATTTTTATTTTACTTTCTTACAATTCCTAAAATAGAAAAGTACTTTCCAGAGAAAATAATACTACCAGATAATTTCTACTAACAATAAAAGGGAGAAAAATTTCTCAAGTTCTTTTCTAGAAACATTTCAATTTAGTAATTAATGCTCCCCATTAAATATGTTTGTTTCTAGACTCTACTTACTTTCCAGATGGTAAGTAATCAGTGAAATCATCATCTCCTTGATCTATATGATACGTTTTTTTATTAAAGTAATTATAGTAGTTCATTTTTTGTTTTCATAAGAACCACATGGGACCATTGATTCATACTGAGTTTTTAGTCAACTAAAATTTCCTACCTCTTCTGTCCATTAACACCATTGATAAAAATGTTGGACACTATAGAGTTTAGAACAAAGCCAAAGCACACTGCCTTCCAGGTTGACACTGCTGAACTTAATAGTTGGGTACAATTAAAACCTGACCAAATTCTCACTCAGTTTACATTTCTCCATTTATCATGAATGTGTTTATCAAATGACTTCTTAAAAATCACAAGAAATTAGTCCTATAGCACTAACCTAGAATTACCCTTTAAATAATCATCTCAGCAAGCAAAATAAGGTGAGTTTAATGTAGATATTTTTCTGAGTAAATCCATTTGACACTTGGCACTTCTGCCTTTATTCTCAACTGCCAGTAAGCCCTCAGTTTTTAAGTCATTATGGAATTTTACAGAAATTTCTTTTGAAACTCACTAAGTTATAATCTCCTGGATCTATCTAGTTTTTGTTTATAAAAATAGTACCCAAACATTTATACATACCAATTATTTTTTTATATTTTCCCCTCATAAAACCATCTTAGCCATTAGAAAAAAGAAATGTGTGTGTGTATGTGTGTTTCCAGAAAGCGGTAAATATTAATAAATCTATGTATTCAGTACAGACAGGGCATATTTGCATCAATCTGATGAGTCCTGGTAAAATAGCTGGAAACTCTGATTTAATTCACCAAAACATAGTTCAGCTTTCAATTTGTTTCCCTTATATCAAACTGGGAGGCTGCTCTTTGTCTTTTTGTTGGTTTCTTTTTCGTTTCCTGCCTTCTAAATACATGAATAACCTGTGGTTTTTTTCCTTTAAGTTCTCTAATCTTCACTGTATACTTTCCCCCTCAAAGATCTCATCCACTTTCATACCCAATTATTAATTAACTTTTAATTAACTTTAAATCTATGCCTTTGGGTGTTATCTCTGTCAGGATTTCTGAACTTTCATTTCCATTGATATACATGATCATTTAAATTGGCAATCATTGCTATGTAGGCAAAGTGTCAGGAAGGGATAACATGATGATATTATTCTCCATCTATCCAGTGAAATGGGCAGCACATATCCTCAAAGTACTTATGCAGGGAACCACCTATGGGTAAATTTAAAGGAACACCACAGGACTTTACCTGCTAAAATACCTCCACAACACATAGTCTTACTTTAGGGTAAATAAGATTTAACGAAGGTAAGTGAGAAATAGACAAAGAAACATACTGAGCATAGGACTTGGTCTATGAAAGAAGACCTTTATAGGCAGTTTAGGCAGCCAAGGAGTGAACTTGGTACCTTTGGGCACTTGTGGGGGACAAGGTAAAAGGGAACAGAAAAGTGGTGAAGAAGAATACTTTGTCCCTTCCTAATTTTTTCCAAAGCAAGTGTCTCAAGAACATCTTCCCCCACCTGCCATGTGATCAGGATTAGCAAACTGACCTCACCTAGTCTGATAAGAGCACTCCACTGAATTATTTGGTATGAAAGTATTATATTTCCAAGCTATTGCTTTATTAATCCTCATGTAAACAGATGGGGCAAGGTTTGGCATGAACACCTACAGTAACATTACAAAACAGCTTATTTATATGCAGCAGTTCCTGGTAGCTCCCCCTTGGTCTTGTGGGAAAAGTTCATGGCTGAAATTCAGGAGAATTGGGCTGTCTGCCCAGTTTTTGACGCTGTTTTCTGTGATTTTTGGAGGGCAACATATTTAATCTTTTGGCCTCAGTTTCCTCAACTGTAAAATGAGATTTGATCAGATGATTGTAAAACCCCTTCCAGCACTAAAATTCTATAAGTCTAAATGCTGGCTTCAAAACCCCTCATCTTCCATCTAATAGTTCCATGACTTTAGGCAAGCTTCTTAATACTGTGTGTCTCTGTTTAACCTTAGGAATTTTAGATATTACTGTGGATTTAGAATTGGTGCTCACCTTGAGTATAAAATATTATTACCAATCTATTAACAGTACTATGTGCATTGCATTTACTGAATTGCCTGATTCTACCCACTGCATTTTGAGGTCAGAAAAAATGAGAAGCACTTTGCTACCTTCAGGAAAAAAATACCTGTGATGAGTATATTTTTGTAATAGTTTGGTAGAACTGTTCCTTCTGATTCAAGTAATTTTCTGAGGAAGACTAACAACATTTAAAGGTATTGGAATTAAATGCAATAATTCCTGAACAAGATTTTACTTGGTGCTTCTTGTTATCTGCTCACAAGATGTTTTGGGGAATTATCACATCTGATCTCTATATAAATAATAGCGACAATAAGAGGGTAAATGTACTTGAGCTACTTAAAAGTGAAGATTACTGCCACCCTTTCATTTTGCTGTCTGCATGAATTGCAGCAGAATGTGAAATAATGTCAACAAGAATTCTTGACAGCTGTAATTGTGGACCTTCACTTATACCCTAAATGACTGATCTATCCTCCTGTCTTTTAGTTTGTATTAGAATAAAAATGATTTTTAAATGAAATTAAATGCTGCTTTTTATTTAAAGGAAGATTTATTTTCTTATAATAAGAAAATAAACACAAACATGAAAAATCATTTTTACTAAGTATAAATTCTTGTGTTTATTTCCCCATTAACTTTGGTTTCTGAGTTCTTAGTAAACGTGCCTATTTCGTAATGTAGAAAATCATGCAGAATGAAATAAGATAAATAATATGATGTTGGATTTGGTCCCTCTTAGAAACTTATTTAAGAAAATGTGGTGCATTTAATGCTATTCCTTATTATAGCAACCAGGCATCCTCAATTGGGATAACCTTAGCATAACAATAGAGGCTAATGGCATTTAGTGGGTAAGGCAGGGGTGCTTCTAAACACCCCACAGTGCACAGGACAGCCCCCCACAAAAGAGAATCCTTTGACAAAAATGCCAATAGTGCTGGATAAACCCCAATTTAGACCAATCAGAGTAACTAAAACCATTTGATGTAATACTAAAGATCCAACAAGATGACCAAAATTTGGCAGCTCTTCTTTGCCTCAAAGAAGAATCAGGGTTTATGTGGGTTAAGGCTACACCACGCCAAAAAAAAGAAAAAGCCAGCTTGCTTAATGGTACTGGCTGCCTGGTTGTTGTATAATTTCACTGGACCTTGGCATAGATTTAACCCATAGAAAAGGACCTATAAAGAAGCTATATTGACTTCAAGGAAAGAGAAATCTTTCTTCATGAAACAACTGCAACAAATAGGAAGGGTTTTGTTTGTTTGACTCTTATACCACAAGAAGCAAATTTTATTAATTTGAGGGCAATTGAGAATAATGTTGATTCTGCTTGCTTCTCAGGTCCTTGGGACAGGAACATTGGGGGCAGGCAACTTGGCAAAGCAAAAGTCATGAGCTAATTATAGTCCAACAGCTATGAATAGAGAGTGACCGACTTATGCTGAAAACCCATAGTGATGTTGTGATTTAAGTAATACTTTCAAAATATACATTTACATTTTGTGAGTATTTGTAGTCTTTGTTACATGTTTTAATTTATCAGTAAAGGCATTGGTTTTAAGGTAATTCAAACATTCCTCTAAATATTTTAGTATTTATATTTCAGCTGGAGTCTATGTTTTAGTACATGTGCCTAGAAATATAAGCTTAGAAGTCGTATCTATGGGAACAAGATACAATCTAGTTTTATTTACAATGTTTTCTAATGGGTAGTATAAAACAATAAAAATCATGGCATGGTGATATGATAAAGAGAAAGAAGTAAAATTTGAAATTGGGTGAAATATAAAAAGACAAAGGAGGCCAGGCACGGTGGCTCACAGCTATAATCCTAGCACTTTGGGAGGCTGAAGTGGAAGGATTGGTTGAGGCCAAGAGTTCAAGACCAGCCTGGGAAACATAGCAAAACCCCTATCTCTACAAAAAAATTTAAAAAATTAGCCAGGTGTGTTGGTGCTTGCCTATAGTCCCAGCTACTCAGGAGGCTGAGGAAGGAGAATTGTTTGAGCCCAGGAGTTCAAGGTTGCAATGAGCAATGATCAAGCCACTGCACTCCAGCCTGGCCAAGAGAGTGAGACCTTGTCTTTATTACAAAGAAAAAAAAAAGACAATGGAAAAGTACTCTAGAGATGAAAAAATAGAAGTGATTTGGGGTGACATTATGGCATTTACGTGGCTGTTCCAATGTCATTGTGAAATGCCATGATTTTAGTACCCAATAGGAGAGGCTCTGAGAAAATAACATAGGAAAGAGAAGAAGGACTAAGTACGGAGTAGACAGGAAATAAGGGACCAGGAAACTCACATTGCATTTACACTGGGAGATTCTATTTGGAATGATAAGAAGGCTTCAATTCTTTTTTATTTTGCAATGCACGATGTCTCTAGCTAACCTCAAAACAAAAGTCATGAGTAGCTGAGGTTAAGGAGTTTTCTTTACCTTATTCCTTTCTTCACTGAATATTGTCTGCTTATTTCTTGTTTGTTCCTTTAATAGGTCAATGCAATCGTCATAGAAGTCTTCCAAGTGCGGACTCATCTTTAAAACGTCTCCCTGCTGAACAAAGCAACGGTTAGTGAAAGCCTGCGCCAGGAATGTTGGAGGAACAGTGCCATCCACACTGTTAACTACTTGGAAGGAAACACAGATCACTTGCAACCTTTCGGCAAATGTATTCCACAAGAGACTGATGTACTCCCATGATGTGATTTATAAAATGATCCCTCCAAGCTCACAGTTTCCCTCCTGCCTCACTCCTTTGATAAAGTTCATTGTCAGTAGAAATTGGTTGTTGAAAGGCCCAGCAGGAAAAAAAAAAGTAATTGTTATAATAGGATGCTCCTGCAGGAGCAGTCTCTGGAGAAAGGAATCATTATGCATGGCAGTTTAAACCATTAGGAGAGTCTGGGGAGCGGCAATGAGGTAGAAATGATTAAAGGTCTCTGATGAAGAGAGCTGGAATTCCAGAGAATCTACACAAGGGAAATGTTTGGGAGACTGTTGAAAAGAGGAAGGAAATATCCTTGAGCATGGTAAAGAAAAACAGCCATTGAGAACACAGGATGCTTCACTTGGGTGATGATATTTTTTGTTTCTGCATTTCATGGAGCTCAGTTTTAGTCCTGGAGGTGGTGGGGGTTTGCAAACTGCTGTGGAGCCGATATGACAGCTGAGAAGACTCTGAGCTAGTGAAAGGAGCCACTGGTACCTCAAGTGACAGAACACACCAGTTTACGATAATGATTACACCACAACAAAAGACCATTCTACCTGGAACACTGTCACTAGATGGGCCTTAAAAAAACAGGCATGCTCATTAAGACGCCTGTGAGATGCTGGCTTGAGGATTCAGGGAGAGTCAGCTTTTAGTCTGAACTCTAAAACCAAACTGGTTTGTGCTACTGGATGAGTCACTCTGCTTTGGTACGCACTTGATATCTGATTCCAAACGTCAGCTGTTGTGGAAAGAACGCTAGATTTTGAATTAGATCTAAGCTCAAAGTTCAGATTCACCACTACTGGCAGTTGGGCCCCACGTGAAGCACTTTTACCCTCCCTGGACTTGTTCCTTCACCTCTACAACAAAGAAAACATTTGCTTTATTTCCATCTCGAGGTTATTCAGAAATCACTGGAGATAATGTATATGAAAGTCCTTTGTGAATCTCAAATTGCTATCCATTAGAAAGGTTTTTATCACTATTTCAGCCTTGGCAGGGATTACTGGGCATACATTTTAATAACCTCTGAAAAGAGAACCATAGCATCAATCTTAAAAACATAAAAACTAGACATTTGTGCTTTTCATACAAACATATGTAAAGTTTTAAGCATTCTTTGGCAAGCTTTTGTTGTGGCTCTAACTCATACAGGGAATGTTGATTCCTATGTCTCTTGCCATAGAAGCCCTTCCTCATTTCTATATTCATTCAAATCGAACATTTTCAAGCTACTGAATAATTCTTCTTCTCTGTACCAAAATCCTTTGGGCATTTATTATAAATGCCAAAACCTTTTCTGGAGAACCTGCTTTAAAAGGCAACACATAGTATTAAATGTGTGGAACACTGAACTGAGCAGAGCCTGGGGGCTTCCTTCAGTATAATCCAGTAGAATCCATATATTCTAGAAATTATATGTGATGATAATGGTAATGCTATCTATTGTCTGAATGTTTAAGTTTCCCACAAATTTATGTGTTAAAATCCACACCCACTAAGTGATGGTATTAGGAGGTTGGGGCCTTTGAGAAGTGATTAGATCATGGGGCTAGAGCCCTCATGAATGAGATTAGTGCCCTCATCAAAAAGGCCTGAGAGAGACCCTGTGTCCTTCCACCATGTAAAGTTAGAGTGAGAAGATGGCTGTCTATGAGGAAGTGGGCCCTCACTAGATGCCAAGTCTGTCAGCACCTTGATCTTGGACTTCTCAGCCTCCAGGACTGTGAAAAATAAATTTCTGTTGTTTATAAGCCAGCCAGACTATCACATTTGATATAGCGGCCTGAATGGATGAGGACAAGTGGGAAAGAACACAAGTGCTATGGGAGATCAGAGAGGGAGTGATACAGCTAAGGAAGGATCTCTGGAGGAGGCAGTATTTGGGTTTGGCTTTAGGAGATGCTAAGATTTCAATAGAGACAGAAGGTCATGAATTTGAAGTAAAGGTTTAGAAGTAGGAAACCCCAGGGAACAATGAATGTAAAAGTGGTTTGGAAAGGTGATCAGATTCAGAACACTGGAAGGCTTTGAGTCTGAACTGAACTTGGTAAGCAGTGAAGAATTTGTAGTGAAGTGTTTAGAATAAGAAAATGACCCTAGCAGAACTGTATTTAGGAAGGGTAATCCAGCTGGGTGTATAATTAGGGGACTCCTGACTAGTGCAAAAAAAGAATCCAAGTGACGGGTTGAGCATGAGAAAGAGAGAGTACAACCCTGGCTGCAGGGCATGTGGAAGGAATGGGGAATGGGGAAGGGGAGAGGCTGTGGAAACAGCTCTTTCTGGAAGAATAGCCACAAAGGTGAAATGCTGGAGAGGGATCTAACTTGGAGAGAGTAGACTTTACCAAGTTGAACCTCGCTTGAAGATGTACAACAACAGAAATGGGAGGGATGTTGTAGACAATGAAGAGCAAAGAGTCAGAGAAAGCAGCGATTTTCAGCCCATGTGTAGGAAGTCAGCCAGGAGAAGCAACAGATCCTCCGAGGTGGAGTGGAAGCAGGGAGAAAATGTAATGTTGAAAGAGATAACATAAGATGTATGGTTGATTCATCCATTACTGGTGGTGTTATGATTATAAGACATTTTGGAAAGCAATTTAACACATATGTTAGAAACATTAGCAATTTCGTATGTTAAAAATTGCATTTTTCTCAAGTCTGCTTTGGAGAATTTATGGGTAGGTAATAATAGAAAAGAAAGAAAAAGCTATGCATGAAGATGTTCATGGTAGTGTTATTTAAAATGGTAAAAACGTTGAAAAATCTAGATTCTTAACCAAAAGAAAAATATAATTTGATTGGGCCCCTGCTGAATTAAAAGCCTCTTAAATTATTTGACTGGAGTAGGCAGACAAATTTATGACATCAAAATTCAAACAGGAAAAATAGTGGTTAGAAAAAATATAATTCTGCTCTGAATTGCAAGATCACAATGGGGCTGCAATAACAATAATAATCACAATGGTAGTCTTGGGCATTTTCACATTCAATCCTCAGTGCTACCCTGTGGTCCATTTTGTAGATCAGGAATGTGAGACTCAGTAAGATTTCATAATTTGCTCAAGGTCACAAATCCAATAATTCCGGGAGTTGATATTCCAAGGCAGCTCTGTTTTGCTGTAGAGCCTGTATGCATAATGACCTTGCTCTTCTACCCATCTTCAATAACCAGTTCCTTCAGCCAGTTGTAGAAACAGCATTAACCAAACGAGTTTTGACATGACATAGACAAAACAACATATGTATTTCTCTTTCAACTGGTTTTTGCCTAGACATAAGACATAAGACATTTCTTTACAATTTTTACCATCAATTTTTATTTTGTGACAAGTGATCATGATTAGTTTACTATTTCCATGAAGCAAAATGTCCAATAAGATAATACCTGAAAATTATTATTATATTATTAATAAATACTATAAATTATTATAATTTTATTTTTTCTGGTATCACAATTTGGAGGAAAAAAACCCTGACATCTATTATTTATGAACAGAACTATAGGCTCCTTAATACACACTTCACTTTGGTTTTAATGGCACCCATTTATTTTTTAGGCTATGATCCATGAAAATGTAAACGAGACACCTTAATTGTGTTTAGCCTTCATTCCCAGCAATATTTTTCTTTGCAGTGATGGAAAAGAAACAGAATTAATTATCAGAAACACCCAGATAATTATGTTAGAAAGCTGTGAAACAAATGTGCACATTATGTCCCTTGAGAATTTCTATTAGAACATCTTTGCAGCAGAAGACATTTGATCAACACATTTTTATTTATATCACTTGAAAATACATGCTCTGGGAAGAAGAAATTACCTTCAGTTTTTCTTCAAGCTCTGTGAGAGACGCACATAATTCAGTAATGGATTCAAGAACTTCTTTGTGTTTTGCCACTATTTTCTCAACATATTTCTGCCCTTCTTCCACACCTGGGGAGGAGAAAGGATAAAACTATTTTTAAAGGTCAAATCCTTAGCAGGAAAAAAATGTCCAAGAGTTAGTTTATCTCCCTGGTGGCTAGTATAGGGCTGGTAGATAGTAAGTACTTAACAAATATTTGCTGAACAGAAAAATACATGAATAAAGGCATTTTTTGAAAATCCAAGCATCTAAAAAAATAATTACATTTGTCACTTTTATGTAACATAAATAATGTTATTATATTATATTTTTAAAGTTCAGTTCTAATCAGTTTCTCCTATTCAGAACATTCAGTAGTTCTTCACTGCTTAGAAAAATATAAATCTCTCAGGATGGCATTCAATGCCTTCCACAACATGGTTTCAACCTGCCTCTCCCAAATGTTTATCACCCTAATTCCTGCATGTATTTAGTCTCTGGCCAAGCTGAACCAGTAACTGTTCCCCCAAATCCTCACAGACATTGAGTAATCATTCCTATACGGGAATGCCTTCCTCCCACTTGCTATTTCTGTTGTCAAAATCTTATCTACTCTTCAAAGTCTACCTCAAATGCCAACATTTCTGTGAAAATGTTCCTTTTTTATTTTTGTAGAGACAGGCCTTGCTATACTGTCCAGACTGGTCTTGAACACCCAGGTTCAAACAATCTTCCTACCTCAGCCTCTTGAGTAGCTAGGATTATGGGCATGTGTCACAATGCCCAGCTAACTTTTTTATTTTCTGTAGAGACAGGGGTCTTACTATATTGTCCAGGCTGGTCTCAAATTCCTGGCCTCAAATAATCCTCTCACCTTGGCATCCCAAAGTGCTGGGGTTACAGGTGTGAGCCACTATACCCAGTCTTGTGAAAATGTTCTTAATCTTCCCCTATTGGATTTTATCTTTCCCTATTGGAATAATAATAAAAACAGCTACCATGTAGTGAGTACTTACTATTTGCCTTTGGTGAAGAACTTTATTTGCATTATCTAATGTGATTCTTGGGTAGGTTCTATTACTGCCCACGTTTTACAAATGAGGAATCTGATGCCCCAAGGAACTTATTCAAGTGATGCAGACAATAATTGAAGGAATGGGGATTTAAACCCAGGTCTATCTGCCCTAGAGCCTAGGCCAAGCTGTATTGCACCTTGTTATGAGCAAAACTGTGTTCCCTTACCCCCACAAATTCATAGTTGAAGTCCCAATTTCCAGTACTTCAGAATATAGCAGTATTTAGAAATAAGGTCTTTAAAGAAGTAATTAAATTAAAATGAGGGCATTAGGATGAGGCCTTAATCTAATATGACTGGTCGCCTTAAAGAAGAGGGAGAGTCACCAGGGGTGTCAGTGGGCAAAGGATGGCCTTGTGTAGAGCAGCAAGAGGGTAGCCATCAGGGAGCCAAGGAGAGAGGCTCAGAGGAAACTAACCCTGCCGGCACCTTGATCTTGGACTTCCAGCCTCCAGAACCATAAGAAAACAAATTTCTGTCGTTTAAGCCACCCAGTCTGTAGTACTTTGCTATGGCAGCCCTAGCAAACTAATGTACACAATTTATACCTTTCTCATTGCATTTACCATATCATGCCATAAAAACCTAGATTGTGGTTTCTTGAATACAGGAACTAGTTTTTATTTGTCTTTATATCCACCACAGCTCTTAGTATATAACAGTTATAAAAAATTTATTTAGATAAATTTATTTGCATTAAAATTCTGGGATTCAGTCATGTCTGAGTTGCTTTCAAAAGCTGATATAATCTTACTAAAGTATCTTACTTGATGCAAATTTTAAAAAGGTATAGCTTCCATACTGTATAGATGAAGACTCATGTCATTCATTTATTCATTCATATTACTCATTCAATGATTTGATTCATCAAATATCTGTTAAGCAGTTAGTATGCTGATGCAACTGATACAGGCACAAATACAGTGATAACATATACTCCCCTTGCCCTCAAGGAGCTTATGGTCAGTAGAAAGGATGGACAAATAAAACAAATGTTTATAGTACAGTGTGAAAAGTACAATAATAAAGGGAAACATATACAATGCTACGGGAGCAGAGTGCCTCCAAATTTTTTTAGTGCATTTCTATAATAACTGCAGCAAGGAGATGTCATATTAGTTTTCATTAATTTTTCAATCTATATTTTATTATTTTTATGCTTTTACCTTTTCTTTTGGAAAATCGTGAATAATTCATTCTCAATAATTTACCATTAGCTAATGCAATCTTTATTCTACAAAATTTTATGGCTTTCCATGGATAGCGCTTCCTGTTATAAGAGAAAATATCTGGCAGCAGCCATAGGCAGCCTTGCATACCACCTGCTGCTGTCTTCGTTCTGTGCTGCATTTGTTTGGTCACTGGGAATTACTCATGGCCCCATAGGAACAATATCAGGGAATTCATGTAGCTTATTCCTCAGAGCCCCCAGGGACTGTCACCACCCAGGGACTTCTTAAATGGGACACTCCCTTAGGAACGACTTCTTAGCCTTACAATGGTATTACCTTTCCTAGTTATGGAGGAGAGGAAAGCAAAACTTATGAAAATGATTATTTGAGTTCTCTCATTTCTTCCACAAATGAGAGGAAGGCGAAGGAGAATATTCCAGTCCTTTCTCAAATCCGTGAACTAAAACCCTCATAGGAATGAGAAAGCTATAGATGTTAGTCTTAGCTTTGTGCCTACTTAAAGTATTACCCGAGTGGTGAATGTTTTTAAGGAATCATTCTAGTGGAAATTAGGTATTTTTTTTTCTTTTTGTCCATATAAGCTAAGTATAGTTCTGGCTTTATTACCCTGGAGATGAACAACAGGGATGGAGGAGAAAGGAGAATAGAAAAAGAAGGCTTACGCAAAGTTGTTAAAAATCATCAGGCTTCATCTCCTGCTGTCAGAAGTTCCTCCCACTATTCCCTACTGTTTTCTTACACTGGATGTGGGCTCTTATCTTGAGCCTTTTCCCTCAGTAGGTTGGTGTAGTGAGGACTCTGAGGGTTTGCCGCACTCTTGCTTTCTGGCGGATTAGGTCAGTATAGATTTGTTGAATGGCAAATCACTAGATATCTTAAAAGTGATCTCACCATATAAGCGCTGAGCAAGGTCACTGGCCTCCTGAATCCTTTCTTCTTGCTGAGGCACTGCGGGCGCAATATATTTATTGAACTGCTGGTGGAGAATTTTCACTGCTTCCTTTGTCTTGCACTCTGTGGAATATTTCCCAACTCTTACAACTGTGGCACTTGCATCGTCATACCAAAAGTGACACTAAATTTAAATGGGATAAAGCACAGATTAAAGAGACACCACCCTTCTAAAGTTCTTCATTTTGACCAGTGAAGTATCAAATTTTAATTCCTTCAGACTTTATGTTCACATTGGTTTGAGCTTTCTAAGTCACAATGAAGAATATATCAAAACTTGATCATATACTTTTGCACTTGGATATTAGAGGCAGGAATAAGACAGTTTAAGCATGAAAATACATATAAATAAAATTATAAGAAAGTAAAAGTATGGAAGTACAATTGATTCTCCTGCCTTCTTAGGTTTGTCTAAAATCTAATTCCTAAGAGGAGTGTTACAGACTTATAAGAACAGGCAGCATAAAAAGCATTTGACACTAAAAATAATCCAAATAGCAGCTAAATAGCAAGGAAAAAGCCAAACACTCAAATCTAACATAATGAACTGATATTAACAGTACATGAGTAAAAGTATCATCTAGTTAATATTCTAATAAATACATTTTTTTTTTTTGAAACAGAGTCTCACTTTGTTGCCCAGGCTAGAGTGAGTGCCGTGGCATCAGCCTAGCTCACAGCAACCTCAAACTCCTGGCTCAAGCAATCCTCCTGCCTCAGCCTCCCAAGTAGCTGGGACTACAGGCATGCGCCACCATGCCTGGCTAATTTTTTCTATATATATTAGTTGGCCAATTAATTTCTTTCTATTTATAGTAGAGACGGTGTCTCGCTCTTGCTCAGGCTGGTTTCGAACTCCTGACCTTGAGCAATCCGCCTGCCTTGGCCTCCCAGAGAGCTAGGATTACAGGCATGAGCCACCCTGCAGGCCAATACATTCTCTTTTAAGAATAAGATTTAGTTTATGAATGGAGGAAGTATCATCCAAAGGATAGTATTTCACCATTTTCAAGTA
Source organism: Microcebus murinus (assembly GCF_040939455.1). Taxonomy (NCBI): domain Eukaryota; kingdom Metazoa; phylum Chordata; class Mammalia; order Primates; family Cheirogaleidae; genus Microcebus; species Microcebus murinus. The sequence goes on from NC_134111.1 coordinate 56,230,282, forward strand.
GAAGATACTCAGTTATATTTTCACAACACAGTGGAGAATTGAAACAGTTTCTTAGTACAAGTAAATAACTGCAATGGAAGGAATGTCTGGGCCAGGGCAGAAGCACTTATGTTGGGTGAGAAATAGAAACGCATGACTCTGTTTGGAGCAGGTTTTAAATAAGTGTCATGAAGCTACAGCAAAACTATACATCAGACGAAGAAGAATGATCATCTTGATCCTCCTTAATCTGGTGTTAAATCTAAAAACTCAACTGTGTTAGTGGTAAACAAAGATGCTTTGTATCTCAGAATAACAGGCAAGGAAGAACACTCAAGAACTTCAAGTGTAGAATTTCTTCAATATGAAGTGTGCAAATAACTTTAACTTGTCAAATTTTACATATTTTATGTATACTGTACCATGTATCCTCTTGACAATAACAAAAATAACACCAATAACAACTTTTTGTAGCTGAAAAATCTCAGTATCATTTTTAAATAAATATTTTCAAATTCTGTGAAATAAAGCCATTCTGAGTACTTTAAGCACTGATATACTGCAGTGAACATAATTTCATGATGATTAGACATATTGAGTTGATGAGGTTATAGAGAATTGGGAACTCTCATACGTTGCCTATAAGAGTAAATTAGTAAAGCCTTTCTTAAGAGCAATTGGACAATACAATCAAAAACCTTATAACATTCATACCCTTTGGTCTAGCAATTCTATTTTAAAAAATTATCCTGTGTAAAAAAATTCATGGAAAAGAGCATGATACATGAATTCAATGACAATAATTGCGAATGTAGCATTGCTTTAAAGTAGCAAAACAATATTTTAAAACAACATTACAACATAGATACCATTATAAGAAGAAGATACCTCTTCCACCACTTCCTGGAGATGCTCAGTCAAGTCCAAATTTTTCTTGTAATCTGTCACAACTTTGTCAAAGTCATCCACGTGTTTTTGCAAATCCTTTATGGCCTCCGAAAGGACATTTACTTTATTAGTTGGATAATTTAAGAAAGAATCAGAAGTTTTATTATTAACTTTTTCCATTCTCCTTTTCAAAGCCTGTGCAAAAAAAAGTTATAAAAATGACATCCTATTTTTATTTTTGATGCTAGTAATTAAATAGTAAGAGAAAAACTTGAGAAAATTTTTGTAGCTTCTATTCTGATATGTCAGAATCATAATTATTACAAATATATTTTGTAAAGAATGTTTTTTCAAATATTTTATTAATTCAGCATTCAGCAAATATATAGAAAATTTACTATATACCAGGGTCTATCCCAGATGTTGAGAATAATAATATGATATATTTTTTTAAAAGCCAATGGTAATAAAAGCAAATACTTGTCCTCAATAAGCTCACTGTGTCCTGCAGAAAGCATTTAAATATTCTCTCTAGTGCATATGTTAATCAAGGTAGGAATAAGAGGATATGGGAGCAGTGGAGGAAAATCCTCATATAGGCAGGTGCAAGGAAAGGAAGAGAGGCATAGAATGGTGTGTGCACGTGTTGGGAGAAAGAATGGAAATAGATAGGCTGTGTAGGTTTGGCAGAAACCATTCTGGAGCTGCCTCAAGAGGTAAGAACCCAATTGTTATAAAAAGGGAAAACCATCCTTTTAGTCCCAATGCTATCAAAAACCCAAGAGGTAAGCATCTGGAATTCAAATGCAAAGTGATTTTGCAATAATTGTGGTAGTACACATGCACACACATACACGCACATATACACCCGCCATGCTTTCTCCTTACCTGCATTTTTTCAGCATACATATCAACTTGTTGAATTTGATACTTAAGAGCCTTCAGATTCCGAGCTTTTTCGTTTTTCTTAGTGTAATTAAACTTCAAATTGTTGAATTTCTTTTTGATATCTTTGAATGACTCTTTGAGCTGCAGTTCAATAAAAAGAAACAGGCAGTTTCCTTAAAACAAGAAAACTAATATTCAGTTGCAATAAATCAAAGCGCATAAACACTTCAAAATATTCATAATTTTTACAATGTATTCAGAGTGATTTTCAATAGAAAATGAATCTGCTAAGTGGACAGAGAATGTGAATTTAAATATATCCCCCTAATACAAGTAATTATAAATTGTTTAAAAATACTTTTTGATTTATAATTTTTAATTATGATTATAGTTATAGACCCTAACAATACAGTTTCTCACATGTCATACATAGACTTTCAACTACTGTAATTTTCTTATTTGTATTTATTTGGTATCATTTTCCCATTCATTCTGTTCTCTGTATGCTAATATTGGTTTCAGAGCCTTCTGTCTCCTGATTTGCTCTTATAGCCATCACGTATAAATTTATTAAGGCTCCAAGGAGCTATTCACATTGAAGAAGTTAATAAAGTGTTGACAGTTAGACCACCCAGGACATTGGGGGGAGGGGCAGAAGAGAAGATCCAATATGAAATTTACTAGGAAAAGAACTTCTTTTGCCCAGCTAAAAATAATTTTTAATGAGCAGTTTCCAAGAGTTTTCCTTCTTAGTTATAGGCCATTAACTTCAGAGATATTTCAAAAACAGAAAATTAGTTGTTGTTTATGATGGCAATACTAACTTGTATATAAACAGGAATATGGCTATATATTGAGAATAGGGTACAGATTATGACAGTCTTAAGAACAGTTCAACTGGGCCGGGCGTGGTGGCTCACGCCTGTAATCCTAGCACTTTGGGAGGCCGAGGCGGGCGGATTGCTCAAGGTCAGGAGTTCGAAACCAGCCTGAGCGAGACCCCGTCTCTACCAAAAATAGAAACAAATTAATTGACCAACTAAAATATATATATATACAAAAAAATTAGCCGGGCATGGTGGCGCATGCCTGTAGTCCCAGGTACTCGGGAGGCTGAGGCGTAGGATCGCTGAGCCCAGGAGATTGAGGTTGCTGTGAGCTAGGCTGATGCCAGGGCACTCACTCTAGCCTGGGCAACAAAGTGAGACTCTGTCTCAAAAAAAAAAAAAAAAAGAACAGTTCAACTATACTAGTGCACCAAAAATTTAAACCACCCAGTTCCCAGTTCCATTAAATGCACCATCTTCTGTCCCTTCTCTGTAAGAGAAGAATAAGCATATTGACAGACAACTCTGTAGTAACAACAAAGAGAAGTATAGCGAAAACATAAACCTTCTGATTATATGGAGGCATTCAACAGCAATACTGAACAATGTCATAGTTGATAAATTTGAGCTATGATAAGAAAAGTCAGAAAAACATTAGCATTCTTTCCAATGAGAGTAAACAAATTATTTGGGAGGGAATAAAGGTGATGCACATGCTAGAAACCATTTAGACTTGTAATGCAGAGAAATATATATGTCCTAGAAAATGCATGCTTTCTTAAAATGGTTATTTCAAATTCTGCATATTGTGAAAACAAAACCTTGATCTTTAACACTTTGAAAACATCATTTTTGAAGCCCTAGCAAACTTGTACACATGAAAATTATTTTACCGATGCAATTTTTGCATCTGATACAACTATAGTTAATAGTGTTGTTTATTTTATATGGTAAATGAAATTGTTGAACATTACTTTTAAGTTACAAACTAAACCAAACAGACACCACATAAACCACTTTAATTCATAAACCAATTATGTTCAGAAAGAGTGAAAAGAGTTATTGCTTCAAAATTTGAAAATTAGTTCTCTATTAGAATTCAAGGAATTATTTTAAAGATCATATTCAGTTCATATACTCATGAAATAAAAATAAAAATTTGCATTCTATGAAATTCAGTGTTTTAATATCGCATGTGTTTGATTTTAATAGGAAAGGATAAATAAGATCAATTTATGAGATTGAGATATAAAGGGACTATATCCTCTGTTATTCACATAAAACTTAGGCAGGTGATTTTTCCCCCCAAAGTCATAATTCACAACTATAAATATAATAAGTACCATATTTGAGGAAACCAGACATTCTTGTTTAAAAAAAATCTCTTCAATAGCAAGTTACTATTTAATGAGTACAGAGGTTTCTGTTTGAGATGATGAAAAAGTTCTGCAGATGGAAAATGGTGACAGTTACACAACAATATGAAAATACTTAATATCATTAACCTATACACTAAAATGGTTAAGCTGTTAAATTTTATGTTACATGCATTTTACCACAAATAAAAACAAAATAAAGGGAAAAAACACATATCATCCCTAACAATTATCCAATGGAAAATTTTAAATTCTTATTTTTCTCTACTGAAATACAACATAGATCATAAAACCTTAGTCTAGAGGAAGGAAAAGGGGCTCTGTCATCAACCTCATCTCCACTGGCTTACACCTGCTTGTCGAAAAGGCACAGTGTACTATCTACTTGAAAACTATATGATGGATGGAGAAAAGCTGTCTTAACACTTTAAAATTCTAAGCTATGAGATTTTAAGTCTACTTTGGATGAAGAAATTTAAGGCTGATAAGCGATGAATGTAATTTTACTTCTGATTGCTTCAGATTGTGTGCACTTCCACGGAAGATGATTTATAAGCCCAAAGAATGTTCACGAGGCTGTGGGTAGGAGTGTGAAACAGGATCAGCATCTTTCTGACACATGAGCTCCCTTGACAAAGTTGCTGGCACTTTCTCTTTTGGTTTCACTGGAAATCCATTTTAAATCTAAACCCCAGTGCCTTTCCCAACTCAGATCCAGGATTATAACAGGTAAAAGTGGAAGGTATAGAGTGCGTGAACTACCTTCAGCAACTGAAAAATCTAGTCATACTTAATTTTCTTACCTGCACTTTCCAATATGAAAACTTAACTTCCCATCTAATCCCCACATAACTTGTGATCATGTTTTTTTTTTTTTTTCAGAATATGGAAGTACAATTGTTTAGGTTACATATATTGCCCTCGTCTCCCCTCCCCCCTCGAGGCAGAGCTTCCAACGTGTCCATACCCCAGACGGTGTGCATCACACTCACTATGTATGTGATCATGTTTTTTAAAGGTACTGAGTGCCATGGTGGCTCGGCCGTGGTGTCATTGTTCACGCAGCTGTTTCTAACTTTAGTTAGCTTGTCAACAATGGAGAACGGTGGAGATGGCTGAGACAACTGCTCAACCTGCGCACACAAGCAGGAAAAAACACCTCGCGCTTGGGGTGAGAAAAATGCTACCCTATTAGAAATCTTTAAATGTTGTTATAATTCATATTAAAGTTTCTGAAAGTCTTTAAAAACTAAGGTAAAAGATACTTTTTCTAATGAATAATTTGACTTCCCTATCGTTCCACCTGCTCAGTTCCTCCATATTTGCCATACAATAGGCAGACTGAGTTATCATAGCTATAATTAGAAAAAACATTATTAAGATTTAAACATTGTAATTATTTTAAAATTAGCAGAATGAGCAACTTCCCCAAATTTTCCAGTAAGCGGTAAACCCTGTCCCTTCTCCCCACCCCCCTTAAGGGTTAGGAATGAACAAAGCTTCTTCGGGATAAAGCAGATGGGAAGAGGGTGATGACAAGTGAGGCTGGCTTGCTATTCTTAGTCTTGACTAAGCTGGTTGAGGCAGCTTTGGCACAAAAATGTGTTTATTTGTAAGTCTGTTGCGGGCAAGGCCAATTTGTGTGAGGTACCGTGGGACATTTGAAAACAGAAGAAATGAATTTGAAAAGAAAGCCTTTCCTTGGAACTATGGCACAGGCTTGGCCAGAAGCAAAAATATGAAATGAGTAGTTAATTTTCATTTTTTCTTAATGTCCACTTCACGAATGTGATTTCCTGCCCGCCATTTTGTCTTCTCCAGAGAAACACTTTCTGCTGCTCATTTCAGTATTGGAAGGCTGTAATGTTACCTCCCCAGGATGCTGCATTTGAAATCAAGACATCAAAGGCTCAAAGTTTAACCCAAACGATTTGCTACAATCATTTATGGTAGAATAGTCAGCCTTAGTGCTGGAGAGATTTCAGAACAAAACTTTCCTGGCCTCCTTCCATTTGGCCACCACATCTCTGTCTTCTTGTGCGTGAGGTCAGTCTCATAGCAGCAGAAAGTGGGGCAGCTTGGAAAGAGAAGACAATTGCTCTGTCTTGAAGTGTAGGTGGCAGCAAGTCTCAGTAATAAACATTTTATCCATTCAGCATGTTTTGTGTCTTCATACTATATTTGTTATTTTATTAGTTTTATTTTCTGGACATTTTAAACTACATCTCTCTATATTCTTCAGGAAGATCCCACAGAGTCACTTTGCAGATGTTAAACACCAACATTCTAAAGGATTTTAACCCCATGAGATAGCCATTTTCAGAACAAATGGTAACCTTTCCTATCTTCTTACACATACCATCCAAATGGACCTAGGATAGGGCCTAACAGACCACTGGCTGCAACTGTGAAGCCCTGTGGGTTTTAATTCCCCCTAAGACACTAAGTTTCCTGAGGACATTTGTATTCTTATGGTCTGGCACATAGTAACCACATTAAAGATATTTGCTGAATGAAGACAATGTAGTCTTTTTTAAAAGAATGATGAATTTGGATTGTAATTCTGGAAGATAGCTATTGTCCATGTTATAGCCTAGTGCTGTTCCATGGAAATCACATGACTGATTTATTCAAATTGATAAGAGAGTTTGTGCCCCTGGAACACAGGACTGACATATGGAATATATATATATATATATATATATATATATATATATATATATATATATATATATATACTAAATACTTCTCTGCTTTCTTCCTGATGGGTGAGATGTTGGTATGGTGGAAAAATGTCAAGGTAAGGTAAAATAATTATCTGAGAGCTTCTGTGTCGAAAATTTCTTTTGAGAAAATGAATACCAACCCAATTCTGTCATTGCTATTCTTTCCAGAAAGTAATTGTTTGTGACCAACAATATGAGTCACTAGTGAAAAATTTCCATTAGCATGATGTAAATATAAAGGTAATTTTTTTGGTCAGGTTGTAAGAAGAAAACATGCTCCATATTAACTTATTACATTTCTAAATGTAGATGTATAAAGAATGATGTTCCCCTGTCATGTAATATGGCAGAGAATATGTCTATAGCAGTTTGTGTATGAACAACTTATTAATATAACCAGGGAAGAAAATATACAGAGATATTCAACCTTCATGCATACAAATGTATCTTTGTGTGAAAGGAGTAGGAAAAAAACTCCACAAAATCTGACAGTCTGAAGGTAGATGTGGAGAAAATGAGGTTTTACAATTTCCTGTGTCTTAGTATGAAATTAGAAAAAAGGATAATCAAGGAACAAAACCATCATTCTTTGTCTTTAAGAAACATTTTCAATTATGTTTAGAGCACCTTACATCATTTTGTCTTGAGGTTTCAAGTTTTTTCCTAAGGGCTTTCAGTGCTATAAAGACTGTGTAAATCAGCTATAGCATAGTCAAGAAAGAAATTTTTGTTGAAATAACCAAGTGAACTGTACCATTATATCAGATCATACAAACATAACAGGTATGCCAGAAAATAGGGATAGAAGAGGAAAGCATAGAAAAAGGATACATTTCACATCAGACCATGCATTGGTTGAAAGGGACTAAAAGATTATATGAATAATGAATTCTGAGTTTAGCAAATGATAAGCATGTTGGTGCCCAGCAAATGACTCTGTAGTCTGAAGTTGACTCCCTGGAACACTGAGCAGAAGGTCCGGAGCCCTCTAACAGCACATTGCTAAAATGAAAATCATGCACGCCTCAGTTTTCCCATCTGAAAAATGAAGATGTTGAACAAGAAATTCTCCAAAAGCTATTGTTAGTCAGAGGCTGTGAACTTTCTAGAAGCACTTTAAGCACATTGGAAGCAAGACATTGTGTTTTATTAGTAAAATCAACTTTAAAAAATCAAATGCTATGCTTGATCTAGTTCTTCAGCAGATAGTATTATTTTATGCAGAAAAAAATTAGTGGAACATATGGCATTTAATTTTACATAGTGTTTTAAGCACCTAAACCCAAAGACTAATAATGATAATAAATAATAATGTCTAGATGTCAAATATTATTACCACTGTGGAAATCAGCCATCTGTTTGTGCTCTGATAGTCACCATATAAACCCCACACACGTATCTTTATTTTACTAAGGGGCACTGAAAATATTCCTTTTGATTATTTTCCCATTAGGCTTGTGGTTGGAAAGTCCAGGGTGGGGATGCTACACTCTGAGATGCCGGCTGTATCTCTACAAAAGAAGGAAAGGCTAAAAGGACCCAAGGTTTTCAAAGGTCCTTTAAATGTGAAACTGTAACTTACATCAAAGATCAATTGGCTTAGAAGTGGAAGCAAATGGGAAGAATATCTCTCTTAATATTTAAGAGCATGCTAAAGTGATATCTGATTCCTAAATCGAACCCACATGTATCTGGTTGCTCATTCCTGACATGATACAGACAATCCTGGTGTGCTCCTGCCGTGACTGGAAGGGACATCTGCCCTCCGAGCCACTGGCTGCAAGCACAGGCTCACCATGAGGCAGACCCTGTAAATAGAAACCCTGCTGAAAGGGCCTGGGCAGGGAGCCCCCGCTCTATAAATGCCACAGCTCTTCAGGGAGAGGGAACCCAGCCAGAGGGGGCTGGGAACAACCTTAGCTGCTCCACTTGTGCTTTAGTGAATACAGAGCTGAGCCATCCTGCAATGACAGAGAATTTTGGAAAGGCTAAGGTGCACAAAAAGCAGAAGGAGGAGAAGGGAGAAAAAGGGGGAAGGAGGGACAGAGTGGGGGAGGGGAGAAAGGCAGAGGGAAGAAGAAGAAAGAAGATAATTTGGGGGAAAGATTTTCAAAAAATTATTTCCGTGGCCACGAATCCAAATTCTGTAGCCTTGAGAAGACCACTTTGCTCTGATTGTTTTTCCTAACAAGGCCCAGGGGAAGTGTAAGCTGCAGGGCAGGAACCGGAAGCAGCCATTCTACCAGGCAGAGGGCAGCTCCACTGTGGGCTCCACCCTGAATGAGTATGTGAATCTCTGGCCAGCAGTGACTCCGTGGAACACAGGCCCTGAGCAGAAACTCCACAGTCCTTTAGTCCAAAATGAAGTGAAAATGCTTATCAGATATCAGTTCCTGCAACCCTCCTGTGAAACGGGATCCAAGCAGCCACTCCTGCTCTCTCCACCTCTCATTTTCCTTCCAGCCGTGACCCCTCCTGCACCTGCCTGTGGTCCGTACAAGCGTGGCCTGCATGGGGGCACTTCAGAGCTGGACCGTCATTAAAGCTTAGTTACTTACACTTTAGTCCATGCTTTAATGTTGTTCGTTAAGATTTGACACTTGCTGGACCTAGCTTACAGAAACTGGGCATAAACAAAGTTCAGGAAGGTATACCACCTCCTCTTCCCCCACCCTCTTCCTAACGGACTTAGGGTTTAATGGACATAGAACATTTTGCTCTAAATGGAGATAAATCTGGAATTATGGGTACCCTTATGTTCCGCTATCAATTCCCAGTTAGAATCAGAACCCTTACTATTCCAACTTGACGGGGTGTGTGCGATTGTGGGTGCCCCCCGAAATGAGTAAGCATGTGGGTGAAAGCTTGGCTGGGTGGGTGGTAGCTGTGGTTCAGTGAGTATCTGGGGGTTAGAGATTGGTTCCAGTTGACGGGGAGGAGGTGAAATTATGTATGTGAGGGTGCAGGGATGTGGAGGTTCACTTTTATCTGCTATTTCCTTTTACTCTAAGAGTTGTTTTGCCAGGAAAACCACTCAGCTGGAGTAAATATGAAAGCAGCCACTTGATGTTAGTGATAACACTTTGTAGCCTCTGAAGCAAAGAGCATGGCCCTCAGCACCCCATTCACCATGAGTCAATGGTACTTAAATAGAATCTCAGCAGGCTGGAGCTGGCTGCAATGGGTCAGTGTCACCCCTTCCTCTGTGGTCTACAAGAGCTGTAGCCACTCTAGCAAATGACTGCTACACAGCTTTGAGTGGGGGAAAACAAAACAAAACAAATCCCAAAAAACAAACAAAAGCAACCCTAAAAACTACTGCATTCTAGGTTTTTCTATGCACTGACAGCATACTGACTTCAAGAAGTTTGGGAGCTTAAAGTTTACTCAGATTTTCAGAGCCCTGAGGCCACTGCCTATTGGATTAAAGGACATGGGTGAGAAGAACATTTCCTGATTCATTGCATGCGTGCACATGCGCACGTGTGCATGTGAGCATGCACGTGTATGGACACTGAGACACATGCTTTAGGTTCAAACAGCTTTTGGCAATGAGTCATTTCTCACGTCCCTCACCTCGTTTATCTCATCCCTTGTGGCACAGTACTCCAAGCTGCGGGACAGGGTCTGTTCATACTCCCCAGCTCTGGCACACCAGTTCAGGCTGTCCTCCTCAAGGGTCTCCAGCTGCTGCTGTAGGTTCTTTGCAGAGACGTTAGAGCAGCTCTAAAAATGACAGGCAAGTGGAAGTAATGAGGGTAATGGATGAAACAGCAATGAGATGAATATGCTATTTACCTGCATTATGAAACTCATAAATGACACTTTTTAAAAAAAGACATAGGCTCCTGATTTATTTTACCTTAAACACATTTGAATATAATTATTTCAGAAAGAAGCCAGACAGCCAACATTATGGGAAAGACATTTCCAGTCTTGAATCGCTAGTTCTGAAGATTTGCTTATCACACCCAACTCCTCAGAGACACCATTCATTATAAGGTATAATTTTTACTTCAAAAGGCATAAAATATGCATTAGAAACATTTGACTTCTGCACTATAATTTTCCTGTCAACTTAAGCTTAACCTTAGGTTCATTATGCAAGCGCTGCCGTCTCCACTCCGCACCCAGGGCTGTGGGGGCCAAGGCCAGGGGAGGATTGGAGAACAATTTACACTATCTGCGCAAAGTGGGACTTCTTTCTTTCTTTTTTCTTTTTAGAGTAAATTTGCTAATAAAATAAAACTCCTTAAAAAAAAAAGCTCTTTCCTGGAAAAAAGTAGATTCTATAAATAGCAACAGATACTTTGAATTTCTATGTCTTTCAGTTTTAAAAAATATCCTTTAGGTTCACTGCATTTCCTATAGTGTAGTAGATATCTTAAATGTACTTTAAATAAAATTGGCCATTACGATTTAATCGATGTTATACATATTGATAGAATAAACATAATCTATTCTCCCTTCAAATTGGACATTTGGAGAAGGATTTTTAAAAAATCAGTGTTATTGATCTGGAAATACTTCCTTCTCTTTAAGGCTCTTCTTTTGAAGTCAGTCCAGTGGCATAACGTGGACCCAATGAGTGGTTCCCAGATCCCTGGCTAAAACCAACCGGAAGGGTTGGACTCCTCCACTGTGGGCTTTTGGACAAGGCAGCCAGCCTCTCTGGGCCTCAAATTCTTTTTCTATAAAATGTGGGTTCTGGCTTGGATGAGCTCTCAGATCTAGACGGTCGTCCATGCCTGCAATGCTAAAGCAGCATCGGCCAACAGAAACATAACGTGAACCACGCAAATAATTTTAAAGTTTCAAGTCATCATATCAAAAAGTAAATAAGAAATAGATGAAATTTATTTTTATAATTTAACCATGTATGTGCAAGTATCACCATTTTAACATGTGACCAGTACAAACAATATGATTTCTGTATTAAGTCTTTGAAATCTGATGTGTATTTCATGCTTTGAGCATATCTCAATCATTCAATTTCTGTCAGAACTATTTGATCTGTATTTAAATTTCATAAGTTTACAGTTTCAAAAGTTGATTACCACCCCCAAGTTGTTCCTAGCATAATTAAAAGTTTTCCGATAACTATATTGAGAATCAGTTTTAAAATTTAAATAAAATTCAAATTAAATAAAATTAAAAGTTTAGTTCTTTAGTTGCATTGGGCACATTTGAAAGGCAAAAATACTGTCTGCCACACTGGATTACACAGATATACAACATAAATACTCTTTTTAAAAAAATTGGCATGAGAATAGAAACAATTAACAGGACATTTATATTCGGATTTTCTATTTAAATTTTTTTTTCTTCTGTCATAGGGTAGAAGCTCATCACCAGTTACTACCTCAATGGTTTAATGTATTTTGTAATTTAATATATATTAAGCAATCTGGCCTTGTTCCTTTCATGTCATAGCCCAAGCCCAGAATTAGGGGTAAGTGATGGTGCTCAGAGATGCTCACAGGCCGCTGCACTGATGAGATGATGTCCACTCCAAAGGAAAGGGCCAGTTTATAGAGATGGTCCACGTGTGCCTGCTTTTCCTGCGAGCGACGGAGGTGACTCTGAATCTCATGAGCATCACCCAGTTCCTTCAGCTGCTCTAGAAGCTCCAGATCTCTTGATTTGATGAGCTGTCCCAGCTGGAAGTTAGTGCATTAACAATTAACCTCAGCTTTACATGAAGACAGATTTTCTTTTAAAGTCCATTTGCTATAACATATTTTACTAGCTACTCAAAATGCTGCCAAGCCCATCGCTAATTGTTGTCATCGTAGCCAAATAAATGTTAGAATGCTGCAAATCCGGCCGGACGCGGTGGCTCACACCTGTAATCCTAGCACTCTGGGAGACCGAAGCGGGTGGATTGTTCAAGGTCAGGAGTTCGAAACCGGCCTGAGCGAGACCCCTTCTCTACTAAAAATAGAAAGAAATTAATTGACCAACTAAAAATATACATACAAAAAATTAGCCGGGCATGGTGGCGCATGCCTGTAGTCCCAGCTACTTGGAGGCTGAGGCAGTAGGATTACTTAAGCCCAGGAGATTGAGGTTGTTGTGAGCTAGGCTGATGCTACGGCACCCACTGTAGCCTGGGCAACAAAGTGGGACTCTGTCTCAACAAAAAGAAAAAAAGAAAAAAAGAATAATAATGCTACAAATCTAATAGGGCAAAAATTGAGTAGCTAATGTTGTCAGTTATTTTAAAGAAGGAAATACTCTTTTTGGTTATAACCTAAAACCTTAGCAAGATCTAAGCCTGTGATCTGAATAAATCCAGAGACTATTTTAAAGGGATATCCATACACTTCCACTTTGTGTTTATAGAGGCTAACAGCTATGACATTTTTGTAAAAAGGGCAACCAACAAATACATATTTACTGAGCACTCCATGATGTCAGGTATTTGAGATACATAAAAATTGAACTTGGTTTCTGCCCTCAAAGAGCTTACACTTGAATTGGGAGGGTATGTGGAACTCTATATATTAAAAAGTAATTGAAAATCAAGATACTAAAAATACAAGATGTGTGAAATAAACAATGAGAGCTCTAGGATTTTAGAAGTGAGAAAAATTACTCAAAGTGATGTAGGATTGTTGGAATGAGATACAGGGTTTAGATATTAGGGCAGAAGGAGAGAGAGACCTGTCAAATAACAGTAGCTTGAGAGTCAAGGCTTGATGGCAGGAATGTGTGCACCTTCTCTGAGGGACAAAGAACTGAGTTTGGCTAGAACATAGGGAGCATGGGGCATAGTGAGAGATAAGTTAGGGGTCAGATTGCATAAGCTTCTAGTATCAGAATAAGCAATTTGGCCTTATTTATTATACAATAATTAATTTTTAATTTCATAGTTCAAAACTCTGAGTCTTCCAGTCATCTATTCAGTGTCTTACCTCTTCCTTGACTTGGTGGAACTGGACCACTTTGTACAGGATATCCTCATAGTCTTGGATTCTCTCCTTCTGTTTTTCATGGAGGTGAATAAGGTCCTTCAGTTGTTGGGACTTCTCTTTCACAGGGGCTCCTTTGACACTTAACTCTTCTGATTCTTTCATAATGTACAGAACCTCGTCTTTCAATTGCTAAACATTAACAGCAATAAAAGAAATCCAGCTTTTAGAGAGCTTTTCACTTTATCACTGCCAATATGAAGGTCTAAATAATGACTCATTCTCACATTTAAAAAAATACTTATGAACCCCCATCTCCAAAATTCGGGCATTGTGCTAGATGCTAGGAATACATTGTTCCATGCTCATCTTCTCAGAAATTATTAATTAAAAAATTATGAGCAATGCAAAGACAGTGTTTCAATGTTAGGTGGTGAAATGGAATCATGTAGTTCTATGGAACACTTAATATTCTTGTCATCTGTTAAGTCAATGTAGTTTATTTATTTATTTTTTTCACAGTGCTCAAGTGAACAAGTTAATTAATGTTGTTTAGATATTTGATGAAGCCCCATGACCAGCTATGATATTTAATATAAACTAGAATCAGGTGGTGTGGTAAGAGCACCAAGAGCAGATGAGTGTAAAAATACATCAGGGGAACTACTCGTGCACTATGGTAAAAGAATGAAGAGAATGAAGCACCAGCTGAACAGCACAGCAGATATGCTGTTTCAAAAGCAGTCATCCCATGAGCTACAAATAACCACCACATGTAGGGTGGGGTAAGCTGCCTTTCCTTTTACCCACAATTGTTCAGATATCCCTTATGGCACCCAGATACTGGAGTAGAATTTTCAAAGAGTGGACAACTTACAGAGAATGCTACTATTAATAATTTCAGGGATGGATCTTGTTTAACAAGTAAAAGTAATGGAAATGATTAAGACTAAGGAGATAATTTTCAGAAAAGTGACCTAAAAAAAGTCTGCAAGTTCAAATTAAACACATGAGTGTCAAATTTAAGCACATCACAGTGACAGAGCTAGGGAAGTGTGGCAATGGTTTCTGAGTTAGAGGAACATAGAGGAACACGTACACGTGTGCACAAATGAAATGCAAATAAGCACATATAGGGTATATCAAAGAACCTAATATAGACCAGTTGCATTTGCTGAGAGTTTTGTTGTAGGTGTGTGTGTGTGTGTGTGTTTGTAGCAGGGATGGTGGTTATATTTTACATCCGTTTTGTCTTAAAGGAAACTATAGTTAAATATTCCCTAAAGGACTTTTCACTCTTCTGATTCTGGCATCCTTTAAAGCCCACACTTATGAAGTCATGACAGATGGAAGCACAGGTATCTTAATTTTGCAGCAAACAACAAAAATCCAGGCAGGAGTACAATATAACCAGCAACCATTTTTGACAGTTGTGTCAAGATTAGCAGAAGCAGGAGGTGGGGAAATAGGGAATGTGTTAGGCAGTCAGGGGACTGGACCATGACTCATGGTTTTAGGTCTCATATCCTGAGGCCTTTCTGAGAGGGTAAATGGACAGCACAGCAAAATTCCTGGCATGGTGTGGGAGCCTTGGGTGTGGTAGGTTGGGACAGTGACATCACAGTGGTCACCTCACAGACCCAGGGCAGCAGAGCCTCTGGGTCAGGGGTTACCCATTCTTGTTCTGAGATATCTCAATTTAAAACACATCTGTACTCACTAGAAAAAGAATAAGAGTGAATACATGATAAATATATTAATAATTTAATTAATAATGTCAATTAAAATAACCTAGGGTAAAGCTATATTTAGGATATTTTGTAGCCCAAATGTTTGTGGATCATCCAATTGAGAAGAGTGCAGGAAAACAGTAAGAAAAGTGTGTCTCTCCAGTGATTTTTAGATAAGCAACGCTTTTGTAGAAAAACAGAAATTCATCAGTTTGTTACAATTAATTAGGTAAACTGCAACTGAGCAGTGTTTAAGTTTTTTTTCCATTCACCCAGATCCATCCATTTCTTCACCTGGAACTGAGGCTTCATTTCATTCCATTTTTTCCGTAGATCTAAAATGGTCTGGAGGCTTCCTCCAAGGTCAAGTGCACACACAGGCATAAGGGCCTCCTGAAGAAGCTTTAAGTTGTGAGTAGTCTGAAATGAACATGAGATAGTTAGCTGTGCATACGCCCGCTCTGACACAGCAAACACGCCGTGATCATTCTAGGAATGACGTGCCGCGTCGCCAAACTTTAACCCTGTGAAAACATTCCCAACCTTAAGTGAGCTTGTTTCAAAAACATCAAACAATAAAGGTACAGATCCTTGGTTTCCCTTACCTTTTTTGGCTTCATTGTGGTGACGTATATATAATAAAACTTGCCATTTTTAAGTGAGGAGTCAGGGGCATTAACACACTCACACCGTTGTGTAAGCACGATCACCACCATCCCTCTCCAGAACGTTTTCATCATCCCAGACAGAAAGTCTGTACCCATTTAACAACAGCTCCCTCTTCCCTCTGTCCCTCCCCCCAGCCCCTGGTAGCCTGTATTCTCCTTTCTGTCTCTACTAATTTGACTCTAGGTACTTCACATAAGTAGAATCACACAAAATTATCCTTTTGTGTCTGGCTTATTTCACTTAGCATAATGTTTTCAAGGTTCATTCACGTTGTAGCATGTCTCAGAATGTCATTCCTTTCTAAGGCTAGGTGACATCCCATTGTCTGTTTCCTCACCTTTTTAAGTTGCTCTTTGAATGCGCCCCACTGCAGTTTCACAGGCTTGCCCTCAGTGGCTTTAAGTTGCCATACCAGCCGAAGGAGGCTGAGTTCTTCCCTTTTTGCCTTCCAGTTTTCCACAATGTTCTCCATGATGTGCGTTTCATTTTTCACATTTAATATCTCATTCTCTTTTGCCTGTTAAATTGATAATTCATATAATGGCTTTTCTTTCCCAAGAGATAGAACTTTTTGGCATACGACGATTTTAGAAGGCAAATACTTTATCACGGCCAAAGCAGAACACGGTTCTGATATCCAGGCAAGTCTGAATTCCTTGTGCCAAGACACAGTTAGGCTCTCAGAACCCATGTTCTAAGCTTGGATATCAGGTCCAAAGTTCTTCCAGACCCAGATGGTGTCTGAATTTCCACCTAGGGTCTGGTTATTTTCTGGGGTTTGAAGGGTGATTTAATGAGCATGGGGATCCAGAATTTTTGAAGTCAAGATTTTTCTACTTGATAAGTGTTGAAATGTACTCCATCTTTTATTTCAACATGATCCTTAGAATATGATAAAACATCAGTAACAAGGAATGAAAGGGGGATGGTTGTTCTGGACCTCTGTTTTTCTCTTGAAACTATCCCATTGTGCATATTATAATTAAATTTCTCTTGTAGTTTCTCAAGTTCCTCCATTTATGAGAACTGAAATGGGTACTATGTCTCTATATTCATAACTCTATCATGTACCAGAAGCACAACATCTAAATTCAAAGACTTCACTTGCCAACTTTCACGTGTTCTAGCTGACTGGTTTGCAATCCTCTGAACAATTGTTTTAAACAAGGGGAAATTCAACCAGAGGCAAAAGGATGAGGGGTAAAGAGTAAGACCATGAGCTTTATTTCTGTAGAAACATAAAAAAATGCAGAGGAACATTTATTTGGCAAAACACTGTTTTTTTACTTTGATGGCAAGGCTTTCTCAATAATTTTTCAAATTTCAAATGGATTTCTATAATCTCAATGACAGCAACTGATGTATCATAAATATTTAATGGGATATTTTAGATAAATTTCATTTTATTTTTAAATTATTTAAATGATATTAACATTGAACATTTATATTTTTATATTGCTTTAGACATTATAAAGTTAATCGCAAAAATATATAATTGCAGGTCCTAAATGAGATTTCCCCCATGAATTTGAGAATTTAGTAATAAAAGATATCTTCTGTAATTAGGATTAACGAAATATAATAGATTATGTAAGATGTGAGACAACTATAGCAGGACCTACCCCAAATTATATTTTTATCTATGTTACAAAGTTAAGGTATCTTTCACATATTATTGAGAAATTATTAACCCAAATGTAATATATCATATAATTTAATATAAACTTGGGAATTGTAGCATGTCATTGACAACTACAATCAGAAGAGTATGGTGGTCTGAGTTAGGTCTAGAAAAGGGAGGATAGTATGATTTGCTGTTGTCTAGCTAGTAGGATCTATGAAAAGTGATTATGTGTTTAGCAGACTTAAGTATTTTGGCCACTCAAGAATATTAAATAATTTGTGTGAAGGTTATTTAGTAAACATAGTACTCATTTTACTTCTAGGGAGAGCATGGAAAATTTTGCCATAACCCAGTCTAAATAGTCCACTAAATTATCTAGTTTTTGTTTAGATTCATATACAATGAATGGTTTTCTAATGTCTCGCTTTCCAGGTACCTTGATAACAGGAAAGCTGTATCCCAGATAGCATGCTTAGTATTAATCACCATAAGTTAATAAATTGGCACTTTCAACAAGATGTCTGCCAGAATTTTTGCCTGAATCAGTTTCTCTGATCTTGATGATTTTTAGATGAACTGAAAACATTTTCAATTTCAAGCTTGAAAATATGAGCCAGAGCAACTCAATCAAGAACAGAACACTCAAGTGAACATGCCAGCTGGCCTCTTCCTTCTTACAACCTAACTGGTCACCACATTTCAGTAATGTTTGTTTAAAGCCTAATGGTCCAAAAGATATGATGAGAATTAAAAACATGTGTTTTACTTGTTTACCAACAATTTCATATCTCAGAATGTTGCTAAACCAATAAAGTTAACTATTATGTGGGCTTTCATTTTTATCAATAAGGAGGAACTCATTTATCGTTTGACAGTGGTAAGACCTTGGGGTATAGTGACCATGTTGATGATATCAAGATAAAAGACTACCAAGGCTTAGTAGTAAAATACACGCTATTTCTGGAAACTCTAAACAGGCATTGTAATATCATGATAACCTAAGTTTATTTTGACATAGATAAAAAATATAATTTGGAATGGGTTCTTGCTGCACATCTTACAAAATGAAAATCTGACTGGCCAATCATAAACATTCTACATAAGCAATGAAGGACTTTTGAGTAGATGGAGCAGCCAGTGACAGAGCAGTGCTTCTGCTTAGCACACCTGGAATAGCTGGACAAAATGCAGAAAGCATCTAATTGAAGGTAGTGGAGAGCCGCTGTGCCAACAAGAACAAGAGAGGCCAAGACTCCAGAAAGAGAAGAACCTGAGAGTGGTGAGCTCACCTATCCCCACTTCTACCTCCGGGCAGTTTCCCAATTCTGTGTGAACAGGAGGCTGATAATCGAGGCTTTCCTGGAACAGGAGAAACCAGTAGAGATTTTGGCAGACACTTTGAGGGCTTCAAGTGCACCAATGATCTACTAAGGACACTGACAAGATACTGGGGCTACACAGGGCAGTGGATTCAATAAACCTAAGCAAAAGGCCTTGGAAAACCAAAGTAGAATTTTTCAGAAATCTCCTCAAACAAAGATTGGAGTTTGGGACCTGCTGGGAAGTAGAAACCTCAGAGAAAGCACCCAGCTCTTGGTTGGGAACTCTAACATCTGTTCCTAAGGGGAACAGAGTAGACTAAGCCTTTGGTGGGATTACACTGCAGACTGAACCCTGCCAGCATCTGAATGGCTTAAGTGATCACCCACCAGGAACTGCCTAGAGAAAAAAGGGTGACTCTTTCCAGAAGAAGAAAACACCATCTGAAGACCCTTTAATTTTTCATAACTAATGCCTGGCATTTGCTAAATATTCTTTTGACAGGACTTACATAACTGGAAACTGAGAGAAAAAGTAGACAACAGAAACAGTTCCAAATACAAATGTTGGAGTTAGCTGATGAGCACTTCAAACACCTAGGGTTAATATGGCTCCATAAAGTACAAGAAAAATGGACAAAGAGAAGAATTTCATCAGTAATTTAACTCTAATAAATAAAAGAACCAACTGTAAATCCCAGAACTGAAAAAAAAATTTCTGAAATGAAGTTAGTAATAAAAAGGATAGATTAAAAAAATGCAGTTTGAAAATATTTGAATTCCCTTATGAGTATAAAGTACAAATATATAAAATTAAGAGATAGAAGAAGATATATTGAATCAAATAAAAACATAAAAGATAGATGATAGATAGATACATAGATAATACTTGTTCTAAATATTCCAAATGAAAAATAACTTGATTATTTTTCATAATAACACACCCACAAAAATAGGAACATGGGCAAATTGCTTAGCAAGTTTTCTCTGATGCCTAAGGATAGTGTCAGATAAATTAGAACTATTTAATGCATATTTTATTTCCACATAGGTTTAATAAGAATGGTCTTCAATCAACAAAAGTTGAAATGAAGAAGATAAAGAACAAATTGTAGTTCAAAGTAGATGAGGATAGTTAGAACCTAAGTCTTCCAAATGAATTCAGATACCAGACTGAGATTAATTGCATCCCAGGTACTGAGAAAATTGTAACTGTCAGTTATCTTTGAAAATCTACAGAAAGTAGAAAGACCATAAAATTAGAGAAAGGAAAATGCCCTGATTTTCAAAATGGGGAAAGGATAGACTACGTAATTTACAGATTGGCAAGCTTTACATTGAAAACCAGTGCAATAAGTTCATCATCTACCAAGCACTTTGTGAATATTTTGGAAAGAATGCCTTGATCACTAAGAGTCCATCTGATTTATGTCAAATTATGTTTATGTCATTGATAGGATAGTTGCTAGGTAGAATTTCTTCTGAGCAGTTTATTTGAGAAAGTCTCCCATGATAGACTTAATAAAAAGATTATGAAGTAGTGGTTGAATTAAAGTACTATTGGGAGCATTCATGATTGTTTAAAAGACTGGTTAATCAGTAGATTGCTTCATAAATTGAGGTTTCAATCTTCACTTTAGGCATTTTTAGTAAAGAGTTAATTGCAGCCAAAGAAGGCTTACTTTGTCAAATCTACAGAATTAAACCTAGGAGAGATGGCTAATACAGTAGATAGGTTCAAATTAGTTTAGCAAGATGGAATCATGGGTAAAGACTAATAAAATAAAATTAAATGATAATAAATATGCCCACATTTGTATGAAAAAGATAAATAGCTGACACAGATAAAATGGGCGACACCTGGCTTGGCAGAAGCTGCAATAAAAACATTACAAGAGTTTACTCTATCATAAACTTAAGATAAACCAGCAAAGTGACATTATTGCTAAAAGTGTTAGCATAATCTTAGGTCTTATTAGTAAAGAATAAAGTCCAGTTTATTGTGCTGCAATTGTACTTCACTTTTGGGTTACATTTTATGAGTGATTTTGACAAACCATAGACAATCCTGGGATGGGGAGATCAGGAAAGACAGAGACATGAAGCTACTTCATAAATGACAGAAAGAATTCATGTATGTTAGGCTGCAGAAAAAACTCAGATTAGATGCAGCAACTATTTTTAATGTTGGAAGAGCTTTCATGTGTAAGAGAAATTAAATATGAATTCTTTTTTGTCCCTGTGTAGCTATAGAAGGTTAGGGCCAAATATGAAGACAAATTTATTTAACATTAAAAAAAAGTTTCTTAGCACTTGGCATTTTCCAAAAGTGAAATGAACAGTTTCATTAGGAAGATACTCAGGGCAGAAATTTATTGGGAACTTCATATGGGTCAGAGGTGGATATAAGGATCCTAGAATATTTTACAGGTATAACTCAGGATGACTAAAGGATCCTAGAATATTGTACAGATGTAACTTAGGATGACTGAAGGTTAGGGCATATTTCTGAATGCTATGGACCTTCAATATAAAAAAAAATCTGCTATAATAAGAAATATTTCAAAAGAAGAGTCATCCTAGAAGTTGTCATTGGCCAGTGGAAATTTTCTAAGGACCTTGTTGTATGCTCTTAACATAACCCAGAACTTTGGGGTAGACTTCTAAGAACTCTATGTGATAATAACAATGTTGTATTTGGATTATAGTCACTCTTTCTTCTTAATGGTTAAAATAGTATTCATGTTATATATGAACAAGGGCTCTAGGACCAAGAAAGCATATAAATGTTAGGCATCAGGATTGGTCAAGTTCGAATGAAGCTAAAAGAACTTACAAGGCCAGCACTGCTGATTAATAAACAGTTAAGCTTTTGAATTTATGATTTTGACTTTGATGAATAATCCTTGTAGAAGGTATGATTCATTTAATGTTATCCTCACCATATTTATTAAATGAAGGAACTCAAGCCCTAGGTCTTGAGTTAAAAAACTCTTCTTTAAAAATAGCTGCCATCGCTGCTCAGCTGAGTCAGAACAATACTTGGCTTTAGTATCATCCTCTATCTTCTGAGGGATTTGAGTTTGATAAAACTCCTTTAGGCTCTGAAACTGAACTTCCACCTAAAATAGGAAAATATAAATGAGAGTTAGGAGCACTTAAAATCATTTTTTTTTAAGAAAAAGAACACTTAGATTCCCATAAAATCCTAAATAGAACTTAAAACCACATTTTCAGAATTCTTTAAATAATTATTGAATATTGCCAACTTACTGAAAAGACATAAGAATCTACTTAGATTATTGATAGACAGGACTACCACTGGGTAGTAGATTGAGTTGACAAGTTTATTACACATAAGACCTACTTATTGTAGCCAAAATCATATTTATAAATTATATATTTGTGCATATGTTTTGTAATTTGGGACAATCTATATCAAAGACCAGTGTGGTTTCATTTAAAGTTAAGTTTTATAATTCAGAAGAAAGATACATGTATAGAATCAGGGACTATAAATCAATGAGAAATGTAAATTAGTGAAAGATTATTAGTAATTAGTAAATCACAATTTGCTTCTAATCAGTGACAAACCAGAATAAAAGGATACAAATAATTACTAATTTTCTGCATATAGATTAATATTAAATTAACTCCATAAGCTAATATTATTAAGATACATTACTTTGCCTCCCTGGAATTGTATTTTCTCATTGGCTAACCAATGTAAGCAGTACTAGATTATTTTAAATGACTCTCCTTGAGCAGAGTTTATATAAAATAAAACAGGTTTGTAGCGATATAGATTAACATGTAATTGGGTGATGTAGAAGTATAGAAATTATTTGGCACAAGTTTTTATGCATTTTCAATAATAATAATTGCTGATAGGACAAGACTTAAAGAGTTCGTAACTACCAAAAGCAATCTAAACACGGTAAGATAATTCAGGCAATGGTTAGTTACCTTTTAAAGATTTAAACATTATTCTTAATTTAAGTGAACTTAATAGGAGAACCCACAAATAGCTGTCAGAAATAGGAGTTCCCTCTTCATCTCCTTATTGCATTTGTTATGCCTCTATGTTTTGCTGATGCTCATTCCCTCAGCCCACAACAATCTTTCCTCAATTTTCTTCTCCTATTTATCCTTCATGTACTAGTTTAAATGCTACTTCCTCTGTGGAGCCTTCTAGGATTCTCTAGTACACATTAATCATCTATTTCTCGGGGTACCCCCCAAAAAGGTCAACTAGAAAGAGAACCATAAGCAGATTATTGCAAAGCCACGTATACACACAATGTTACCGGCACAGCGGAGAGAAACCACCAACTCCATAGAGAGTAAATAGGGAAGAGCTTCCCAAAGGAAGTGACATTTGATTTGTGTCATGATGAATTGTCCAGGGTGAGAGGGAGTAGAAAGGGGATCTCAGATGGATGGAATGACATGTGTAAAAGCACAAGTGTGAATACACTGGCTGGTTCAGAGGACAATACGTGATCTTAGTGTGAACGAAGTTCAGGTTGCACAAGCGGAGTGGTAAGAAAGAGCCAGAGGGATAGTCGTGCTGGGATGCAGCTGGCCAGCAGGTTTCAACTGGTTTTCCACTGTAAAAAATAAGACTGCAACACATTATCATTAGTTTGAAGCAACTGAAAGCAACCACAATGACTCAGAATCAGCATGACGATCATCAGTGCTCCACCAGAGTCACACGCTGCAGGCTGGCTGTCAACATCATGGCCAGTCAGTTATGTGCAATTCTCAAAGCACCAACTATAATTCATCTTCCTTTTCCAGCTGCTCAAAACAGCCTTGCTGAATGCAAATGAGAACAATGTCATTACAGGAATTCCCTTGAATTTGTACTAGTTAATTTTTTAAGTGACTTAATGATAAAATTTAATATATTATCCATTTTTGGTAAAAGTTATTTGCAAACTTGCTTCACTAATTACACTTGTTTCAAATTACTTGAATGTTAAGAGGTGACATGATCAGATTTGCTTTAGGATGACTTTTTTTTCCCCCACAAAAAGGAGGAGAGAGTGAAGGGGATAATTATAAGAGGCAGAAGGATCAAGCAGAAGATGACTTCTTCAAGCTGGGAAAGAGATGATGAGGTCCCCAACTGAGGAAGTGATGGCACAAATGGAGAGGAGGAGGAGCTCTGAAATCTTTTCGGTTAGCTCAACAGACAGACACACATAGCATGGCCTTTGAAATAGAAAACAACAAAGCGTAGGTGATTAGCAATTAAACCTCAGCTTTGATGTTTACCGGCAGCTTGATCTTGCACCCCTCACTTCTCAGAGCCTCAGTTTCCTTCATTTGTAAAATGGGGATAATAGTAACTAAAATACAGAGATGGTTTAAGGATTACATGAAATCAGGAATGAGAAGTATAGTGCCTGGTATAAAATAAATGCTCATTGAGAGAGCAATTGGAAAATACATCAAGGCTTCTACATAGGATTGCTGAAAAGATGGTGGAGTCATTAACCCAGTGCCAAAATACAGAAGGAAAAACATGTTTGAGGAAAAGATACCACCTGTGCTTTGTGGAGCTTGAGGGGCCTATAGGATATATAGGTAATTTGGTTTTTATTTTTATTTTTTTTCCTTTTTTAGAACAACTCAAAAAATGTGAGATATATAGGTAACTTAAAGCATTGATTTGGAGCTCAGGAGAGTTATGATGGAGTAATCGCTGTTGAGTTATTGGTGAATTGAAACCAAAGGCAGGAATGTGATTTTTGTAGGGAAAGTGGGTGTATGGAGGAAAAGAGTTCTTTTGCAAGAATTCTGTGACCCACCATACTTCAAGAACAAAGAAGAGAGATGAGTTAGGAATCAGGAGAAGGAACTGATAGGGCAAAGGACATGAACAGAAACTTTTCAAAAGAAGACAGAATAATGGCCAACAAACATACCAAAAAATGCTCAACATCTCTAATCACCAGGGAAATGCAAATCAAAACCACAATGAGATATCACTTAACTCCAGTAAGAATGGCCTTTATCACAAAGTCCCCAAACAATAAATGCTGGCGTGGATGCGGAGAGAGAGGAACACTCCTACGCTGCTGGTGGGACTGCAAACTAGTTCAACCTCTGTGGAAAGCAATTTCGAGATACCTTAAAGCAATACAAGTAGATCTACCAATTGCAATTCCACTGCTGGGCATCTACCCAAAAGATCAAAAGTCACTTTATGAAAAAGACACCTGCACTCGAATGTTTATAGCAGCACAGTTCACAATTGCAAAGCTGTGGAAACAACCCAAGTGCCCATCAATTCATGAGTGGATTAATAAAATGTGGTATATGTATACCATAGAGTACTACTCAGCTTTAAGAAACAGTGATGATATAGCACCTCTCGTATATTCCTGGATAGAGCTGGAACCCATTCTACTAAGTGAAGTATCTCAAGAATGGAAAAACAAGCACCACATGTACTCACCAGGAAATTGGTATTAACAGATCAACACCTAAGTGAACATATAGGAATAACATTTATTGGGTGTCGAGCAGGTGGGAGGGAGGAGGAGGGGATGGGTATATACAAATACAATGAGTAAGAGGTGCAACGTTTGGGGGATGGATATGCTTGACACTCTGACTCGAGGGGGCAGGGGGAATGGGCAATATATGTAACCTTAACACTTGTACCCCCAGAATACGCTAAAATAAAAAAAAGTAGACAAGGTGATTCCCTTTATGTAAAATATCCAAAAAAGGCAAATCCATAGAGACAGAAAGAAGATCAGCGCTTGCCTGAAGCTGGGGGCATGAGCTAGGATCCAGTGAAAGTGTGTCCCAAGGCTATTTTGGGGGTGAAAGACACATACTAAAACTGGAGTGCTGAGATAGTTGCACAAGTCTACTGTGTTTCTCCGAAAATAAGATCTACCCATAAAATAGGCCCTAGCAGGATTTCTAAGCATTTGCGCAATATAAGCCCTACCCCAAAAATAAGACCTAGTGATGGGCGTGGCTACGCAGTGTATGTGAACAACCCATGCATTTCATTGCAGAGCGGTAGAGAAGATGAGCAGCCCTTCTCATCTGCCCCATAATGACAGCTACTATCACAGAGGTGACTAGAAAGGTGCGGGCAGCCCCACCAACAAGATCAGCTCCCCCTGTCAGGTCCCGGCCATCCTGTCCATGCTGCAAGCTGAGGCTTTGAGGGGAAAATAACACATCCCCTGAAAATAAGCCCTAGGGTGTCTTCTTGAGAAAAAATAAATATAATACATTGTCTTATTTTCAGGGAAACATGGTATAAATATACCAAAAATCATTGCACTATAGAATAGGCGAATTTTATGCTATTAAATTATGCTTCAATAAAACTCTTTTAAAACATAAAATCCAAAGAAGGTGGGAGAAAGTAATTGGATCAAACAAATGCTTCAGAGAGATTCAGCAAGATGAAGACTGGAAAGACACCATTTCATTTGTCATCCAGTTAGTAGCTTATAGGAAGCTTTTCAATGGAGTAAAGAGGTGGACAATGGGGGGTGGGGTGTTGAGAAGGAAATAAACTGAATTGCAGTGGGGTGAGGACTGGGGAGGATGGGTAAGTAGAGGCAAGAGATGTCTTCTTCCCATCCCAAGAGTCTACCTTTGGAGGGAAGGAAACGATGGAGGGGTAGCCATGGTGAAGGCCAGATTGTTTGGACATAGCTGTAGAACAAGGGGAAAGAAGCAATGGAAAAAACCAAATTTATAAATTAGAGGATGATTGCTGGAGCTGGATCTTGAAGGATATAGACGAATCCAGGGAGGAGCTGCTTCTGGGCTCGTGCTGGATAGAAGCAGGCACTCCTCTTAGGGGAGCTCATGGAACCTAGGTGAAGCCCAAGGAGTCAATAGCCTCACTTTTCTTCAGTGGCATATGAGGTGAGGACATCCAGTGGGACTTAGGGATAGAAACTGGGGGTGGGGGGAGGATGCTTGAGAATTGTTATTGAATGGGAGCCAACTAAGGAGCATCCGGGGGACCCAGCTGAGGCAGAGACCCACAAAGTTGTAACAGCGCCAGTAGTGCAGTTGTATGATTTTCTGTGGGAGCGTCTGGAAGCTTGGAAAGAATAGCTGAGTAAACAGAGTGTTGGGCTGATCTAGTACTGGGAGCTGGCAGGGCTGGTGGGGGGAGGGCGGGGAGTTGAGGGGATGGAGTGGCATGGAAATGAGTAGCCCTGGGCTGGCGGGGGAAGCCCGAGGGGGAAGGGAATAATAGATTGGGAGCGTTGCCAGGATTGGAACGATGGAAGGCTCTGCCAGGCAGCAAAATAGATTTAGTGAAAGCGGGCAGCTAAAATGTTCTTCTGATTAAAGTGTTGTTTGCAAAGCTAAGGCTCCAGCTCTCAAGTGGCTCACGGTCCCAAAGGCCATGGAAGTGGATGCCTAACTCAAAGCCAGGAAGGTACATATTTGGCAAGGAAGATGCAGAAAGCAAGCACTTCTTTGTAGCTTCTCTGTCATTTCAAGTCCTGCATACAAATGTTCACTAACAGGATAATCCCATCAGTTGTAATATCTCTGCTGAACCGTGAGAGTTTAGGGCCAAGAACTAAAAAGAGTCAGACATGACAAATAGTCAGGTAAAGATGTGGAAAAGGACACAGTGGTTACCTGAGATTTCCAGGATTGGGTGTGGGCTTCTCTAGAGTGGTAAGCATTGGGGATATTACAAAGGAGATCGGAGAGAGGAGAAGTGGGTAGGCAGGATGGCGGTGGTAGGAGGTAAGGGTGAGGATGTGGGGAGGGTGGAGGTGAGAAGGTGGAAATCAAGCACATGACTTACCTTGGGTGGGCTTTCCCCCGGGTGGACCTGCTGGCTCTGCCTCCCACTAACCAGCACCCATCTCCCGGAACAGCAGAGTGATCTGCTTCGCATGGGGCGCACTGGGACCATGTTATATGAGGTGGGACCCTAGTACTTTTCTTTTACTGACAGCAGCTTCAAGAAACTGGGACCTTTGAGAGATGGAATCCTAGTGTATTAGAGAGGATAATAGAGATTATCTTATAATAACCGGGCAAAATAAGGCCTCAGAAGGAGCTCTGAGAAGCACCTTGTTAAAAGGCATCCCATAAGACAGATCAGAGACTGAACCTAAGCCCGTAATTTCCAATGAACCACACTGATTCCTTACGTAGTCAAAGAGATCCATGATTTAGGAGATGACTGTTTTGAAACAATTTTGTTCTATGTTTAGGATGTTGTAAATATTTGTAGGACATTAAAGAAAAAGTGCTCTAGTACAACCACTATATTTTCGCACACACCTATCTACACATACACGTGTATATGCTTTTTTAGTGAAACGACTTACTATTTGAGCCTTTGTATGGTGCCTTGAAAAATAAAAAGCCTACAAAGTGAGTCCATGCACTGGGTTAGAGGATCTGGAACTACCCACCAGGGTAGAGATTATCCCCCATGGAGAGCAGGAACGTGGGCAGGGCCCCTGCGGAGAAGGGTTAGCACATAGTACCGTACCTCCTCTGATGACTTTAGAAATGCCACGCAAGTGTGCAGGACTCGTGACCTGGAGCTGATGCTTTGGCCAAATATGTTTAATTCTTCCTCTAACCATTTAATTTTAGAAGAAAGTGATGCCACTTCATTAGGTTCGAATTCATTTTTCTCTGTCATGATTTTTGCAGCTGCTTCTAATTCATGTGATGTCTCCTATAAAAGCAAAGCACAAGAGGTCAGAAGCTGACAGGGGAATCATGAACATTCACATTTCATTACACGCTACACATCCATCTATTACGATTATTAATTGAACTTGGACCAAGAATCTCCTCAATAAAAGAAAGGTACAATTTTGAAATTTCTAAAAATAAAAAAAAGGCATTTTAAAATGAAAACCACTTCAAATTATTCTTTGGCTCAATCGGCAACACTTCTAATTTACAGCATTCTATTTTCTGTATCACAAATAGAAGAAAGGTTGTTTGGTACGAAAGACTGTAAGACAAAATGGCAGAAATGTTTTAAATAATTTAAACAAATTAATTATTCATAAGAATCGCTTTATGAAATTTAACAAGAGTTCTAGCAAATTCTTAAACAAAGTTTATTATATATGATGGCAAATTTACAAAAATTGTTCATTGGTTTTTAATTTACAAAAAGATAACATATCAGTTATTTAATCTCTATCTAGAAGGGTTTTTAAACAGGTGTGGGGGAAATGTCACACATCAGGCCTAAACAACCTCAAAGGTGAGCGAATTTGACTTCCTTAGGGGTGCTTACCTACATTTTCTTCTGAGTGCAATTTCTGAACTCTAACCACTGATTAAATGGATGAGTAGGTAATGTAGGCATGACATATATAATTGTCATAGAAAGAGCCATGTAAAATTTCATGTGAGGCCAAGATAGAAATCAAGCAAAATGAAACAAAAAAGCTTCACTCTCATTTGCAGCAAGAAGGGATTGTTTCCCTGCTAGTGTTTAGTATGCTTCCCAAGTACTGTGTTGAATGACGGTAATTTTAATTTACAAGCTCTGCTTCCTGATAACACTCTGGTAAAAAGAGAAGTGGGGGATTTCTTCTTATCCAATATCCTTGCCATTTCTAAAATTTTTAAAATAAAATATAAAATTGAGTTTAAGTTTCAAGCATTTTCAATAATGAACAAAAAGCACCCCATTAAAAAAAAACTGGTACATCTATGAGTTTCTGGTGGGGGCGCAGTCTGGGAAGGAGGCTCTTCTGCTGAGAACTGGTAACGAGGGCTTTTCTTGGCTACCTGGGAGAGCCAGGAGAGGGCACTTGACTCACCTTCCAAGCCCTGTCAGGGCAGGCAGGGACTTAGGTGCAGGTTTGGAGCAGCTAGCAGGAATCTTTGAACCTAAGTCCCAAGTGAAAGGGCCGGGAGGAGGCTAGAGAAGGTGCTGGAGGGTGGGGGTGGGGCACTTTCTGTCTCTGAATTTTGAGTATACAAAAACAGAATGTGTTTTTATTTGCTTTCCTGGAATCTTGCAATCATATATGTTGCTTTTACTAATTTTTTAAAATAACTTGCTCTAGGAGAAAATCACAAATAGTCTTAGAGAAACACAATCCCTTCCTCTGGCACCCCAAAAAGGAGTTGCTGCTAACAGTGCCCAGGCAAGGAAAAGGAATATAAAATTTATATTTGCAAAATCATAGCCATAATAATAATTATTTACCTTAACTTGGATATCTAGGTCCAGATAATCATTCAAAGTCTTCTCTGAATCAGAAAGGCTGGAACCAACATCCATTGCATTAGAAAGTACTGGACTGATTTTCTGAATTGACATTTCCACCTTTAGGAATAAAGAACATATTGCAGTCTTAGTAATATATTTTTACATGTATGTATGCATATGTATAAGGAATAAATGTTACTCTCTATATTTTCAATGTATTTTAAATATATAATGTCAATTTTAATCTAAGACAGTTTTAAATATTTCAGAATTTCATATTTTAATAATGCTGCTCTTCACAGGATGCCATACTAGAGACCTACTGACAGAGGGGATATGCTTAAAGGTATTTCTCTTACTAACAGCAATGAGATATAAGCAGTCATCCACATTCTTTACAAACTTATTATCTATATTACCTACAAAGGATAGTGAACTTGCTAACACATCAGCAGAGAAGAATTGATCTATACATTGAATGAGACCCAATTTACAGGCACATTTCGAAGCAGAAGTCCAGAGCATGGATATTAGACCACTCTGCTGGTTGCTATATTTAGGGCTGAGGGACTCTAGGGAAGCAGCCAACCCTGTATACATAATAGTAAAATACAGGGACATACTTCTTAGGTCATTTAGTTAATGAATTTGGGGGACTATAATTTGATCTTCAGCACATATGAATCAATGAATGACAGTACCCTTGAAGGATCCTATTCCATTCAAGTTATTAATACATCCCTTGTCCCCTTGCTCTACCTAGAGTCCATACTTCCCAGACTCAAATTGGCTCTGAATTGGCGATAAGACAAATAGCAACAGCTGTTTGAGTTCCTATTGTGTTTTCCTCCACCACTAAATTAGCTTGACTCTCCAGTTCTAGGGAATGTGGCACCACAGCTGCCTGCCATATTTGGAAGCTCCCTGGACCCAGGCATCAGAACAAGGCTCAAATTCCCAAGTTTCTGGATCAATAACAGCTGGGTAAGCCATTTAAATAGACATTGATGTTTAATGTCCTCTCCAGTGTAGTCTACTAATTCTGCTCCTGTAAGTTCAGGCACGTAGGTCCATTGTATCAAATGAAAACATAATTGAAAAATCGAGACCCGGCTTCTGCAGCCAGGCTCATCAGCATTAATGTCATGAGGTATTACTAATTTTGGTTATATATCCCATCTATAGATAAGTAATTTTTTATTTAGTTGAATTATGTAGCTCCCTGGTTTTATTCTCCTTTGAAAATAGGAAATAAAATTCTCTGATACCAGGTCATTGTATTCACTCTACACAGAGGATTTTTACAAGTATGTTTTTATGCAGAGTGACCATGTCCTCTTGCACTGGTCTAGTTCAGTAAAGTATCATAATGGCCATTTATTCCTGGAAAAAACCCAAACTCATAATTTTTGGTATCTATCTAACTGTAGTCTTCCTGTTGAATGGTACCATGTCAATCAAAACAAGCGTGTATCAAAACCATGCCCAGAATATGTAAATCTAGTACCTTATTCCACTATGTACACGATTCAGTTGACACAGTATTGTGCAAAGCAAGAACTGCCTTTGTGTATATGTGTTCAGGCCTGAGGTGGCAGATAGGATTTGACATCTAGTTTTGGCAAACTGGGGCAGAGATGGTTGATGAGGAACAGTGAATTACAACTCTGTTTTGCTCAATGATGGCACCTAATGTGGAACATAAGAGAAGCCTAACGAGACATACCCCCCTCCTCCCACCATGCCCACATGCTGCAGTTGCCATACCACCTATTATCACCAAATTAGAAGTTTAGGTTTTATTTTGGGAAACTACCTTCCTTAGGTAGCCCTCCACTGAGGCTGTTAATTGTTGTTTTTTAAGAGCAAACTCCTTGTGCGCTGTACACTGCTGGGTCAGGTCATCCACTCGTCTCTTTATGCACCCCATCATCTCATGGACTCCGGTCACCCGAGAGCTGAAGGGAACAAGTCACTTGTTAGTTCACTCAACCCCAATGTAGAAGCCCCAGGAACAGGGAACATTTGAAAACAGATCTGCTTTCATGTTGAATAGGAGTTGGTAAAAGTTATCGGCTGCAGGGTAATAGAAGTTAAGTGGCTATAGTCCCCGTAAAGCAAAGAGCAAAACCAAATCATGTTTCTTTGTTTTGTCAGTCAGTCCTGAGGGAGAAGATGAGTTATGGGCTTTTGCAACAAGGTCTAATCTTCTTTTCTAAAGGTTTGCTTTTTAATATTTCTCTAAGATATCTTGAGAACCTTACGGCAAAAGGCACAGCATGTTTGCCAAGCGTTTTCCTGAGGGTGTTATTTAAAAGCTTCATTTATCTAAAGATGCTCTTTGAATAGAAATGTGGATCAGCCAATTAACAAAGCATTTACTAATCCAATAGGGTAAAATATTTATGTAACACTAAGGTCCTTGTTCTCCGTGATTATGAATGCTCAAGGCTGTATTCATTAGTTGAAAACCAAGTTATCGCCAACAGTTAGGAATCAAATATACTTGTTCATAAAAAGGAAACCAAGTCTCACATGATCACTTTTACCTGTGCTGGCCTCATGAAAAAATAATAAGTGATATGAGGGGTCATAAAATGAAAATGCCTTTAAAACAATGAATGAACTTTGAGTTGAACCTCTGTTGCTCTAGTTTAAAGATATCTTAACAAATTCCCTAACCAGTCCAAGTTAGCATGCTAGAATTACAGAACATTGAGAGAACATTGTTGATGGAATGAGCACTTTTTAATTTTCAACCTATCCCTAAGACAGACTATCCTACTATTTAAGAAGTGGATGCCTTTTATTTCCTCTCAGTCATTCCTTCGCATACTGTACTAATAAAGATTAACATGATAACTCTTAAATTTAATTACCCAAAGTTAAAAAAGATCTTGGAATGAAGTACAGATTGAAGTACAGATTTTAGTAATTTTACCTCAAATAATTAATTTATGACTCTGTAAAAATGCATTTAATTAGTAACGAAACAAGGGCAAATTCCCAAATGGCTGGGAGGTAATGTCACCTCTCTGGAATGACAATGAGGCTGCTAAAGAGGTGAGAAACAGTCAGCTGTGTCCTGTGGGTACCACAGAAGTCCCAGATAAATTTAACTGGGGGGAAATATGAAACCACTATGAGAAATCTTATTCCTGGCACGTAATGTTCCACTGATGTTACATTTAAAACAATTAATATTGCATTTTAATACTCAGAGATAGTGAAGAGTAAAATCAAGACATCAGGAGATTTTTATCATGTATTATTGAGAAATAATTCTTAATAATACTTAAATCCACAAATTTTATAAAAGCACGGTATTGGTAATACTGATCATAGTATATTTTGACTAGGTTTTAGACTTTGAGATATAATATGCTAAAAAGGCATGTATCCAAGTTTTTGGCAGAATATGCAAATCTGGAATGAGAAAGGTAAATTGAATATGTGACCCTATGGAAAGAAGGTACAGAGAACAAAACTTATGACAGGAAATGGGCAAACATATGGAAAAGAAGTATGGCAGAAAATGGCATTGATCAAAGAAGAGGAATTTGGAAACGATTAATAAAATTTAGAAAATAGAATTTGGCAAAGAACTGTATAGACCGAGATAGAAGATGCTTACTCCCACCTGAGTTGCCATGCGTGGTCCCACCCAGAATGCCTTCTGCATCTATTGCAGTCAGAGCCTATTTTATTAACCAGACTAGGGGGCCTCCTAGTCTGGTGGACTAGGGACCTCCCTGATCCCAAGGAGGTGTAGCTGGGAGGGGAGTACAAATTTTGAGCAAGCTGCTCCCTGGGAGAAACTCGTCCTCAGTAACCAGGTCCAGCCAAACCTCTTGATTCCTATTCACACACACTATATATAAAATATAATGTATATGATATATAATACTATATAATATATATTATATAACATATATTTAATATATGTTAATTAATTTTTATATATTTTAATATTTACATAAAAATATAATTTTATATATTATAAAATTAATATTTATATTATATAACATATATTTAATTATATTTAATATGTTATATTAAACATATTTAATATATGTTATATAATATATATATATTATTTTTTGATCTTTTCCCAAAACTATGGCTGTCAGCCAACTTCTTGGGCTTATCCATAAGTCCCAGCCAGGATGTCTCAGGTACCAGGGCTCAGACCTACTCTCTGACTCTGACCTGAACTTGCTCTAGCATCCCCATGCCTCTCAAATTTCCCACTTGAATCCCTATTTTGTTTTAATTATGATGCTCTAATTCAACACTCACACTGAATGCAGCCTCCTGTTTGGCCATTCAAATCTGAAATTTGATTTCCTTTAAAATGACATCATTCAATCGTATAGTGCCAGGGAAAATATGAATTATGGATTCACACATCTTATAGTTTTGCCTACAACCTTAATAATAGCTGTTACTTAATAAATTCTTGCAACAGACATGTCATTTTGTTCAGTGCATTGCATGTATTAATTTATAGAATCCTTAAAATAACTTTGTGAAGAATCAAAATGTTATCAATAACTCCAATTTTTAGCCAATGAAACTGAGGCTCCAATGGTGAAATAACTTGCCCTAGAGACACACAACTAGTAAATAGCAAAGACCCGATTTAAAGCCATGTCTCTTTGATACACAAATATATATACTTCCTATATTTAATAATTTTTATTGAATTAATGATTAGTTTTAAATCTTACTTTCAGGAAATTTAAGGAAATACAGACAACACTGGTTTAGTTTTTACCACAAAATACTGTAAAAACAACTAATTAAAACAATCATTGAGATCTTACTGTGATAAGACACCACTCTTAATGTTTTAAGCAGTTGCCCTTCTAATTCTCACAACAAGCGTATGAGCTGGGCACCATTGTTGTACTCAGTCTGCTCATCTGCAAAGTGGCAGAGCCAGGATTTGAACCTGTTCATCTGGTCCCAGAGTCTACATTCTTTACCACCTCATAGAACCTTTTCTGGGTGTGTGACACATGACATAGGGTGGGGGGTATTCTTTTCCTCCTAAATTTCACTTTCCCTTGAGTTGATATGTTGTTGACTTTCACTGAAACAGGGTTGGCCTGGCTGACTGCTGTTTCGAAATTGGCAGGCTTCTCTAGGTAATGCAATGTCTGCTGCAGTTTACAAAGTGGCCACTAGAGGGTCATGGCATAATAACTTGTTCAAATTATTAATACATGTCTTGAGGGTCCCTCCAGCACAAAGAATGGAAAACCAAATGAAGCACTGCTTCTGTAAAAGTATTACTTTTTAGCAACCTCCAATTTTAGTTGAGATGAACTGCAACAAACCAAATAGGATCCGTTTTTGTTTTTCAATGACCTAGGTGATTTTGTCTCATTTTGTGGTGATTTGTGCCTTGTCAAGTATATCTACTGTATTGTAAGTTCTTTAAGGGAAATGGCTGGTGTCCTATTCATTCTCATATCCCTTGCAGCCCTGAACACATAGCATCATAAGTAGTAGGAGATCAATGCACATTTTCAAATTAGATAAAGTACTCTCTAATCAATATTAAAGGGAAGAGAACACATAGATTTAAAGACTAAGAAGAACATATACACAGTCACCATATTTAAAATGTCATAGTGATAGTGTCCAATAGTTTTTAAACAATGAAGACTTTGTACTTTTGGTCACTTATAGAAGTTTTAGGCTATCCAAAGACTTCCCATTTTCTTCTTTGGTATGCTTTAGCATTTATAGTTAGGTTAAACGAGGTTTATCCTGGATTGCTTGGTTCAGCGGATACTTCTCTCCTCTAATTACAGCCTTAGAGGGATGGGCTGAGTTTCTTTGCCGCGCCGTGCATCATTGCCTGTCCAGTGTGTGGCTACTCCTACTTGTGGCTTAGACCCCTTCTGGGTAAGAGAAGTTGCTGATCATCTTGGTTATCCTAGCTAGTTCCTATTTCCCTTTTTCTATATCCTGGGCGAGGTCATCTCTGTCTGACTGGGCAGTAAGCACATCCCTTTCCTGACTCCCAGCTGGAACGTATCTGCCACACTCCTAGTCCCAGGGCTGCTCCCGTCCTTTACTATTCCTTCTCAGTGAAATCCTAATCTGCAGGCTACAACTAGCCCTGATGCCATCATTTTCAATGAGAAACTTTATACAACGATTCAAGACTTTTCTTTTGAACATTCTAAAATATTTAAAAACATGTATAGCATGCATATTGCCAATTTCCTCCGTGCCCCAACAGCAAGTGGTATGACCAAAGGAAAGTTCTGACCCCACTCTTTGCCAGCAGTTCTTACACGGACTGAAAATAAATTAATAGCATTTCATCCATCACCCAGGAATGAGTCCTGTTACTCCACAGTCATATGAAATTAACGATGAGACAAGAACTGCCAGTGGGTTAACAGAAATTTGCTTGAACCAAAAGGTAGTGTCCTGTTATTTTGTTCTGATTTTGAAGCAACTCTGCTCATGCACATCCTGGTTGGGTCGGAGAGGGCTAAGGATGGGATAGACTTCTAGCTCTGACAATCCGTGGCTGTGACAATTTGTACGGGAAATACTGATTGACCTTTGGGCTTTCTCGGTAAGAATGGATTAGATGGTGCCTGTCTGTGGTGTGAGCATGTGGTACATCAGATTATTCCTGATGTTGGCTTGACTTTTCCAAGCATCACAGATACTGAGAAAATGACAGACTCTGAAGGGTTCTTCAGGCATTTGTTAGAAACTCCATAATGGGAACATTTTCTCCCTTATTCACTGAGCCAATAGAGGGGAGGGAAGGGGGAAGAAAAATGATTGCTTTTTTTTTACCCCCTCAAGGAACAGAGACAGATTGACTTCTGGTTCAATAATAGAATGTTCTATTTACTGTATGGAAGCAGTTGCTCTGTCTTTGCATTTGCTGCAAATCAGGCTGGGGGAGGGGAGCAAATCCCAATGTCAATGTGTTCTAATGATTCTTTTCTGAGAATGGCAAGTTGCTTTCAAACCTTTCATAAATTACTATTGGCAGCCCATCTGGATTAGGAGCAGAACCAGATGGTAAGTACTTGACAGCTTACTCTGTCTCATCAGAAGGGATCAGCTGACCGTACTTTTCTTTTTGTCTATGGAAAAATAAATCTTCCTTATCTCTAGCTCACTGCTTTTTTTAACAGGAACCCCAACAGTGTCTTTCCATGTTTATGATTGTCTTTATTTTGGAGGAAACAACTGCTGCTCTCTAGTTTTCATCCCTACTTTGAAAAAGTGCCATTTGCACTGTAGAAGTGAAATGCATATTTTTTACAATAAAGTTTTTTTCTGATTTAAGTTATATACTTTGAGAATCTCTCTCCACAAAATGAGTATCTCACACACATACACACACACACACACATATTTCATTTGTACATAACAATGGGGAAACAGAAAGTAGTAAGTGGTGCTGAAGCTACAGGGCTCCTGGGCTCTGGTCCAGATGTGTGTAAAGATGGCCAGAAGTTCAATTCCTCTGAGGCCATGGACACCAACATCCATGTCCTATGGGAACGGTACCAGAGCTAGGATTCTACCTGAAATCAGTACCAGGGATGGGATTCTCTCTGCTTGCAAAAGGAGGTTGGAAAACACTGCAGCCAACTCATCCTGGGGGTCATAGAATCAGAAATAGCAGGGCAGTCAGAAACCACACCAAGCCCTCTTCTAGTTTCCTGATTGCATCTCTGAGAGCCACAGTATCTCCATGGGAGCTGTGTGACCCTGATCAAACAAAAGAAGACTGATTCTGGACTGGAGGCCTTGTGAGTCTAGGTGGAAGTCATGGCAAATCTGTTAAGGAGGAAAGAACAAAGAAGAGAGAGGAAGGCAAGCAAAACAAAGCCAAAGAACAACCCTCCTCCCTCACTTCAAGGGAGAATGCCATCCTAAATTGCAAAACATGCCAGGAAAAGCAGACCTATGACACTCAACAATCAAGAGGTCACTGTACTCTAGTTGAAATGAAGATAAGTAGAGCATTCTGAAAATGACTTTAAAATAAACATGTCTGAGATCAGAGAAATAAAGGAATATTCAACACCAATAATGAAAGAACAAGAAACTTTGAAACAAAAAGTCAGAAATAAAACAATATTGGATATGAAAAAATTAATTAGAAATCCTAGAAACAAAAACAATATATTTATTATAACTAAGAAAAAATCAATGAATGGAAACAAAGGAAAAATTAAGAAAAGAGAAAATAGTCTGAGGGCTTACTATACATGCAACCCAAAGAGCTAAAGGAATAAAAATATGAAAGTTCGGAGAGTTGAAAGACAGACTGAGACTTCTAATAGACAGTAAAGGGGAGAGGAGAAAAGGAATAGCAGGAAAGCATTATTTAAAAAGATAATTGCTGAAATTTTTAATGATTTATGACATTAAATAGTCAGATAAACAGAGCACAGCAAGACCAAAATAGATGAATATACTCATTTGAGATTATTTGGAAAATATAAAAAATATATTTTAATGTATCTTCTTCCAAAAGGTTTTCTTTTTTCAGTCCTTCCCTTGCCCCCAACACACACACAAAGTTAGCATTCTGCCATATTTATAATTTGGGTACCATTTGTATCCACTTGACGTTATATTAAGAGGATATTCTCTGTCTTTAAACATCCTTTAAAAAAACATTTTCGGATGTGCTTAGGATATTCCATCATGTGCTTGTCCTTAAACTATTAAAACACTCCCTATTTTCTGGGAATATTTAGGCAATTTTCAGGTTTGAACTATTATAAATAGCACTGTGATGATCGTCTTGTTCATAAATATGTCCACTCACATCTCTCCCTTTCTTTTTTCCATGCTCCCTTTTCTCTAAACCCTCTAATCTGAGAGAACTCCTCAGTAGTCCAGGGCAGAGATTTCTGCCTCTCTCGTCAGCCTTCCTCTGTAGGCTCTGCGAGTCTAGACATTTTACTCAGGGATCCTTGCTACTTCACATCACAGCATCAGCATCATAAATGAGTACATTCATAGTGTAGTCATATAGATATTCTTCAAGAACATAATGTAATGATTCCTAGATTTCATGGAAAGTGTGGACTTTTGGTACCTTCCAACACTAAGAGTTTCAGAATGATAAAAATCTAAACAGTGTTAACAGGCCCAGATTGTAGTTGTGACATTTACTCAACCTCTAAAAAAGAACAGCTTAATATAGACATGAAAATATTTGCAAAGTGGCTGAGTTAAGACTGTCATAAGAACTCAACTTTGTAATTTCCTAAATTTCAGTATCTGACATTTACCATTTAAATGCATCATCAAACCCTTTTAAAACTGGTTATTTTTAAGTTCTTAAATGCTTGGTGCAGTTCTTATAAAATGCAATCATAGATGAAACTATTAGGCAAGTGAAATTTGTTTGTTTTCTTGGAGAATAGATAATGTTTTTTGTTTGTTTTCCACTTAAGATCTTTTAAAATATTTTCCCTATGTTAAGGAATTTCCTTTAATGTCATGCCAGTCCCTTAACATTTCAAATCAAGTCTACTAGTATGAAATACTAATGTGATATAAGTACCTAAGGAAGGTGAAAGAAGTTCCCTTCTTAGTTTCAACATTCAAGGTGATATCATGGTCCAGATGAGGAGATGATACTGTCACAAATGAAACAACTAAGGAATGATTCAGCCCAGCACAGGATGAAAAGTGAAGCCACAAGATGGATGTCACAAATACCAAGGAATTTAAAGAAAGTGTTACGTGGTGAATATTGATTCTATTCATCTTGGCTTGAAGATGTAGACCCTTCACCCATCTCAACCCACCAAACTCAAGAACCATTCATGGACCTCTCCAATCTCACTCCTTCACTTGGCCTGTACAGATCACAAGATTTAAGATTGTGTTTCCCATCTCTGAAAAAGTGACCCCAACACCCACTGTGCCCACAGCTCCCTCATTCCTGGAGCACACTCCCTAGACGTGCAGCTCCCCAACTGCACACTGGAATGATTCTAGAGATTCGGGGTCATTTTATATACCTTAGGCTGTCCTTGATGCCTGGTGCTTGTAGGCCATGGAAGATGCTCATAAGTACACTCAATAATTTTTGAAATGAATTGAAAGACAGAAAAACTTTACAGAGCAGGTGAGACTTGATTTGAAACTAGAAGATAGATGGAGTATATTTTAAGTGCACTAAAAATACAAAAAGAATCTATGTTCACTAAGTGAACCAGGCTCCTTGTTATTGATTAAAGTTCAATGAAAAGAGTAGAAAGATAGAGAGCTAGCAACTGAACAAAGGGATTCAGACTGGCATTCAAGTACACACTCCACCTATTACTGCTGTGTGACAGGCCATAGGGCAAGTTACTGAACTTCTCTGTGCCCTAGTTTTTTCATTTGCAGAACAGGGACAAGGATAACAGTAGTTCTTACATCACAGGGTAGTTTTAAGGATTAAAATCATTAGTGTATCTTAAGTCCATAAGTGTTTGCCATTATTGCTAATGAGCCTTTGTACATAGTCTAACTCCCACCTAGCTCTTTGGCCTTGCACTCTGCCCTCCTCCCCTTGCCACCTGCTCCTCTAGCCACACTGTCCTTCTTGCTGTTGCTCTGCCTGGTCCACTCATCTCCCAGTATGTGCATAGCAGCATCTTCTCTTTAGAGAATTCTTCTTTGACAACAATATCTGAAACAGTCCCCTCCTCAAAGTCACTCTATCCCATTTCACTTTTAAATTATTTTCATAGCATTCATTGCTGGGTAAGAGCATCTTATTTATTTGTTGGTTGACTGTTTATTACTACCAGAATGTTATAATCAGCATGAGGACAGACACTTCTCCATCACATTAGAAGCTTGGGAACATCTGATTTACCAAAGGCACTTAATAAATATATTGGAATGAACCAAAAAAATGAATGAATGGACCACGCTCTGTCTAAAGTTCATTACCACCCACAAAACCGACCAAAGGAAGTAATGGTAGCTGATATAAATGACAAGAAAGCAAAATCCAATTAACTTCTACATTATTTCTCTGTAAAATATAAAAATATGAAGAATCTACATTAGGAAAGTACTAAGTATTAGGTCGAAACAGATAATACTTAAAGTTATATCAAAGAAAACTATTCAGTTAGGATGAAACTTATAAGCTCAAATCCATTATGCCAATAGAATGAAAATGGGTACAGTCTTTTGTGCAGGGATAGAAACTGAGTTAACTCTGAAGCAAGTTTACTTGTAAATTCTAAGTTAATTTTAGCAAACAGAAAAGGAAAACGAACACTTCACAGGGTAGTCTGGTCTTGCTGGGGTTTTATATGTTTTTGAGCTTTGCACTAGAAGATACAGTGAGGAACAAAAAGAGGTCTCTCATTTTCATCCCATTATGCAAAACTTAACTCTCACATCAGGTCCTGGACCCAACATTTCCAAACACCACAGCTTCCTACAGTTTAATAAATGCAGAATTCTCTTCATAGCAGGCCATCTTTGGTCTTTTTTTAGACTTAGTGCTCAAGGATGATGCCTAGGAAGAGATGAGGAGAGTTGGAGGCCTGGGGTCTTCAACTTCACAGTAAGTCTAAGTTTTACCATTTCCATGGTTTGAATATGGTTCGTTTCCACCATGGCTCATGTTGAGGTTTGGCTCCCAATGGGGTGGTATTGGACAGTGGTGTTTACAAGGCAATGAGGTCATTAGGATGGAATAAGGTCTTTCCCGGAAGACTGGGTTAGTTATATTGGGACTGGATCAGTTCCCACAAGAGCAGGGTGTTATAAAGCAAGGTTACCTTCTGTGTTTTGCTCTTTTTGCACACATACCCTATTGTCCTTCTGTCTTTCTACCATGTTATGACACAGCATGACATCCTTACCAGAAGCAGACCAGATGTGGTCACCCAATCTTGGCCCTTCCAGCCTCCAGAATCATGAACTAAATAAGCTTCTTTCCTTTATAAATCACCCAGTCTCAGGTATTCTGGTAGATAACAACAGAAAACAGACTATAGCAACCATTATCATATCCTATTATAGGTAACTGGCTTTGTAACCAAATGCAAAAGAATGTACTAAAATGCCTTTACAATTAAAGTATATTTAGGTTATATGATAGATATTGTACTCCAAAAAGATAAAAGCCACTTAACAATGACTTAGCATTATCATCAGATTATAGGCAGGAAATAGAAAAGGCAAGGAAACAAATAACCACAAAAATTTGTTTTGTGAAGCTCCTAAAACTTCAAATATATTTAGTTCCAGAACAAAAAAACACTGTGGGTCTAGTAAAGTAGTAATTGCAGAACAATAATGAAAAGGTCTCAGATTTACTGAGGAAGCTTTGTCTCAGATAAATGTGAACTTCTAAGTTCCTATTTTTTTTACTAACAGAAAAAAAATCAGATCAAAAGGCCTTAGAAATTCCTACCTGCCCCAATACTAAGTTAAGCCTTTTATTACCTTAACATAAATGTTTATCTTCTTTATTTCAAACATAACCTTCCCAGTTAGTGAAAACGAATACAACAATTTGGTGCAGGTGAGTCTGTTGTAATCATTTGAAACAATCTTGTAACTCTTAGTATTTTGTTTTTAAAGCTCTTTATATAGAAAGTAAAAAAGAAGTATAGTCATGCACCGCATAACAATGTTTCAGTCAATGACTATAGTCTTGTAAAATTATAATACCATATTTTGCTGTACCTTTTCTATGTTTAGATATACAAATACTACCATTGTGTTACAACTGCCTCTGGTATTTAGTACCATAACATGCTATATAGGTGTGTAGCCTAGGAGCAATAGGCTATATGCCACATAGCCTAGGTGTGTAGCAGGCTGTACCATCTAGGTTTGTGTAAGTACACTCTGTGATGTTTGTATAATAACCAAATCACCTAACAGTGTGTTTCTCAGAACATATCCCTGTTATTAAGCAATACATAACTATAATAGTTTATTGGGCACTCTCTATGTGCCAAGACTGGTGCTGTCTCATTCAATTAAAAAAAAACTCTTGAAAAGACATGAAGATGGCGGACGAATAACACCGCCAGACAGAGGGTCCCTGCAGAAAAGACAGATTCTAGCAGAAACTAGAGGAAAGAAGCAAGAAGACGAGCATACAGCGGACGAGGGCCGGAAGGAGACCCCGGGAGACTCCTCGGGAGGAGGCTGCGGAGGAGAACTGGAGGCTGAGACCACCGGAGCAGCCCGGAGACCAGCGGCAAGGGTAGGTGGATTTGCCGTTTCCCCTCCCCTGCATTCGGGACTGCTGGTGGGCTCCCCAGCGGGTGAGGAGACCTGCGGACACCAGCCCAGAGACTGCCGCCGCCTGCCAACGGTGAGCCTGTAGCAGACGTGGCACCAGGTTCCCAACTTCCTCCGGGCACCTCCGTGTGCACGGACCCGAGCCGCGCAGCAGGCGCCATATTGCCTCCTCCTCCCCTCCGCCGACCCTACCCGCGGCTGCCCAGAGAGACAATACAGCCACCAGCCGGAGGCACCTCCAGGGAACCGGACCTTCCCGTTTGGGACCCCGCCCGCCCTCCTAGGTGCTGCTGGCACCGTGTTCCCAGGAAAACGGTGCCGACTCAGAGGCTGAGAGACATAGACCCAGCTTGGGCTCCCTGTAGGTGAATTAGGACCGGAAATCCTCTCCCTGGTGGGAATACAGTTTGAACTCTGGGACCCAAAGGTCGGACCTGCAGACCAGATCCCCTGCACCGAGGGCTAGCATTGCCCAGAGCACAGAAGGGTTATATGTGAACAGCCTACTGAGGGCTGTGTGCCTCTAGGGGCGGATCGGCGTCCTAGAGGGCAACCCTCCTCCCAGGAGGAGGCCGTGCGCCCAACCCAGGTGGCGTTCCTGTGCAGGGAACCTCCCCGCCGGCATCACAGTCCGGGGAGGCCTGGTGGCTTGTGGTCTGGCCTGCTGGCAGAGGCCCAGGAGTAGCTGCGGAGTTGGGGAGGGTGGAAAGAAGCGAGGCCTGCTGCAGACTGCGGGTCTCAGACAGCCCCACCCCCACACCCAGACTTTCTGGC
Source organism: Microcebus murinus (assembly GCF_040939455.1). Taxonomy (NCBI): domain Eukaryota; kingdom Metazoa; phylum Chordata; class Mammalia; order Primates; family Cheirogaleidae; genus Microcebus; species Microcebus murinus. The sequence continues at coordinate 56,274,495 of NC_134111.1, forward strand.
TGAGCAGGATCATTCCAGCCCCGCCCTGACAGCTTTCCCTGGAAGCAGAGAACAGAACTTTGACCCCTGCTAACGGCCTGAGGGCAGGCTTACCCAACCCAGCTCCGCCCAGAACGAGAGCTGATAATAGGACTCAAAATCAACACCATAGCCTGTTCCTCCAAGCAAACGCCACCTACTGACAGGGACGGCATCTTGCACAGCCTTTTCACGGCACTCACTGACTCAATATACAGGGAGTGGTCCAATTTCACCCACAGGCACCACCTAACGCCTCAGAAACTAAACAGGGTGTGTGAATACCCAAACAATAACCTAAGGAAAGAAACAACAACTGATCGACATGGGAAGAAATCAGCGAAAGAACTCAGGAAATATGAAGAACCAAACGGAAAACACACCCCCAAAGAGGAGCACCAGCCCCCTAGAAACGGACACCGACCAAAATCAGGCAACCAATATGACAGAAGAGGAATTTCGTATGTGGAACATAAGAACACTCACCCAGCTGCAACAACAACTCAATAACCAACACCAAGAAACCACAAAAAATCTCCAGGATATGAGAAAAGAAATAGACACATTGAAGAAAAGTGTAGCCGAACTCCTGGAAATGAAGAATCAATTCAAGGAACTACAAAATACAGTGGAAAGTCTCAAGAACAGGGTAGATGAAACAGAAGAAAGAATCTCAGAGCTTGAAGATAACACCCTCCAATTAAATAAATCAGTCACAGAAATAGAGCAGAGAAACAAGAGAAAAGAGCAAAGCCTACAAGAGCTGTGGGATTATGTGAAGAAACCTAATGTGAGGGTCATAGGGTTGCAGGAAGGGGAAGAAGACAACACTCAAGGGTTGGACAAGCTGTTTGAAGATATAGTAGAGGAAAATTTCCCAGGCCTTGCTAAAAATCTTGATATACAAGTTCAAGAAGCTCAGAGGACCCCTGGGAGATTCAACGCAAACAGGAAGACGTCACGACATGCAGTCATCAGACTGACCAAAGTATCAACTAAAGAGGCCCTTCTAAGAGCTGTAAGACAAAAGAAGCAAGTAACATACAAGGGAAAGCCAATTCGAATAACATCAGACTTCTCTAATGAGACTTTACAAGCAAGGAGGGACTGGGGCCCCATTCTCACTCTTTTGAAACAAAACAATGCCCAGCCTAGAATATTATTCCCTGCAAATCTAAGCTTTGTATATGAAGGAGAAATAAAAACATTCTCAGACAAGCAAAGGCTCAGAGAATTCACCAAGACAAGACCAGCCCTACAAGAAGTACTTAAAACAGCGTTATGCACGGAACATCATAATAATAACCCACGAATATAAAAACAACCAAAACCCAAAGATATTAAAGGCCAGATATTACAATGGCTCAAGACAGAAATCAACCTCCTACTAAATGATTACTTCGTAAATGAAGAAATCAAGACAGAAATAAAAAACTTCTATGAAGAAAATGACAATGGAGAGACAAGTTATCAACTCCTCTGGGACACAGCTAAAGCAGTTCTGAGAGGAAAGTTTATCTCCATAAATGCCTATAACCAAAAGACAAGAAGATCACAAATAGACAATCTAATGAAACGACTCAAAGAGCTGGAAAAAGAAGAACAGACCAACCCCAAACCCAGCAGAAGAAGTGAAATCAACAAGATCAAATCAGAACTAAATGAAATTGAAAACAGGAAAGCTATTCAGGAGATTAATAAAACAAAAAGTTGGTTCTTTGAAAAAATAAACAAAATTGACACACCATTGGCTAAGCTAACGAAAAGCAGAAAAGAGAAATCTCTAATAAGCTCCATCAGGAATAAAAAAGGAGATATCACAACTGATCCCAAAGAGATACAAGATACAATTTATGAATACTACAAAAATCTTTATGCACACAAACTGGAAAATGTGGAGGAAATGGACAAATTTCTAGAAACACACAGCCTCCCTAGGCTCAACCAGGAAGAAATAGATTCCCTGAACAGACCAATCTCAACAGCTGAAATAGAAACAGCAATTAAAAATCTCCCTAAAAAGAAAAGACCCGGTCCAGATGGCTTCACACCTGAATTTTACCATACTTACAAAGAAGAACTAGTACCTATCTTGCAGAAACTATTCCACAACATCGAGAAGAACGGAAACCTCCCCGACACCTTTATGAAGCGAATATTACTCTGATACCAAAACCAGGAAAGGATGCAACAAAAAAAGAAAACTACAGACCAATATCCCTAATGAATATAGATGCAAAAATTTTCAACAAAATCTTAGCTAACCGAATCCAGACACTTATCAAAAAAATAATCCTCCACGACCAAGTGGGCTTCATCCCAGGTATGCAGGGATGGTTCAACATACGTAAATCTATAAATGCAATTCACCACATAAACAGAAGCAAAAACAAAGACCACATGATTCTTTCAATAGATGCAGAAAAAGCTTTTGACAAAATTCAACACCCTTTCATGATACGAACACTTAAGAAAATAGGCATAGAAGGGACATACCTAAAAATGATACAAGCCATATATGACAGACCCATAGCCAACATCATACTGAATGGGGAAAGACTGAAATCATTCCCACTTAGAACTGGAACCAGACAAGGCTGCCCACTATCTCCACTTCTGTTCAACATAGTGCTGGAAGTCTTGGCTACAGCAATCAGACAGGAAAATGGAATCAAAGGTATCCAAATAGGGGCAGAAGAGATCAAACTTTCACTGTTTGCTGATGATATGATATTGTATCTAGAAAACCCCAAGGATTCAACCAAGAAACTCCTGGAACTGATCAATGAATTTAGTAAAGTCTCAGGATACAAAATCAATACACAGAAATCAGAGGCATTCATATACGCCAACAACAATCTAATTGAAAACCAAATCAAAGACTCAATTCCCTTCACAATAGCAACAAAGAAATTAAAGTACCTAGGAATATATTTAACCAAAGAGGTAAAAGACCTCTACAGGGAGAACTATGAAACACTGAGGAAGGAAATAGCAGAGGATGCAAACAGATGGAAATCCATACCATGCTCGTGGATCGGCAGACTCAATATCATCAAAATGTCTATACTACCCAAACTGATCTACAGATTCAATGCAATACCTATTAAAATCCCATCAGCATTCTTCACAGATATAGAAAAAATAATTTTACGCTTCGTATGGAACCAAAGAAGACCCCGAATATCAAGAGCAATTCTAGGCAACAAAAACAAAATGGGAGGCATTAATATGCCAGATATCAAACTATACTACAAAGCTGTAGTAATTAAAACAATATTGTATTGGCACAAAAACAGGAATATTGACCAGTGGAACAGATGTGAGAATCCTGATATAAAACCATCCTCATATAGCCATCTCATCTTTGACAAAGCAGACAAAAACATACGCTGGGGAAAAGAATCTCTCTTCAATAAATGGTGCTGGGAAAACTGGATAGCCACCTGTGGAAGGCTAAAACAGGACCCACACCTTTCACCTCTCACAAAAACCAACTCACGCTGGATAACAGACTTAAACCTAAGATATGAAACTATTAGAACTCTAGAGGAAAAAGTTGGAAACACTCTCCTAGACATCGGCCTGGGCAAAGAGTTTATGAAGAAGTCCCCAAAGGCAATCACAGCAGCAACAAAAATAAATAAATGGGACATGATCAAACTACAAAGCTTCTGCACAGCCAAAGAAATAGTCATGAAAGTAAACAGACAACCTACAGAATGGGAGAAAATTTTTGCATCCTATGCATCCGATAAGGGACTGATAACTAGAATATACTTAGAACTCACGAAAATCAGGAAGAAAAAATCAAATAACCCCATTAAAAAGTGGGCAAAGGACTTGAACAGAAATTTTTCTAAAGAAGACAGAAGAATGGCCAACAAACATATGAAGAAATGCTCAACATCTCTAATCATCAGGGAAATGCAAATCAAAACCACAATGAGATATCACTTAACCCCAGTGAGAATGGCCTTTATCAAAAAATCTCCAAACAATAAATGCTGGCATGGTTGTGGAGAGAGAGGAACACTCCTACACTGCTGGTGGGACTGCAAACTAGTTCAACCTCTGTGGAAAGCAATATGGAGATACCTTAAAGCGATACAAGTGAATCTACCATTTGATCCAGCAATCCCATTGCTGGGCATCTACCCAAACGATCCAGTGACACTCTACAAAAAAGACACCTGCACTCGAATGTTCATAGCAGCACAATTCATAATTGCAAGGCTGTGGAAACAGCCCAAGTGCCCATCAATCCATGAATGGATTAATAAAATGTGGTATATGTATACCATGGAGTACTATTCAGCTCTAAGAAACAATGGTGATATAGCACATCTTATATTTTCCTGGTTAGAGCTGGAACCCATACTACTAAGTGAAGTATCCCAAGAATGGAAAAACAAGCACCAGATATATTCTCCAGCAAACTGGTATTAACTGTCCTAAGTGGACACATAGGTGCTACAGTAATAGGGTATTGGGGAGGTGGGAGGGGGGAGGGGGGCGGGTATATACAAACATAACGAGTGAGATGTGCACCATCTGGGGGATGGTCATGATGGAGACTCAGACTTTTGGGGGGAGGGGGGGAAATGGGCATTTATTGAAACCTTAAAATCTGTACCCCCATAATATCCCAAAATAAAAAAAAAAAAAAAAACTCTATGAAGTGTATATCTACATTTTACAGAGAGGAAACTGAGGTTCACAGAAATTAAGCTTAAAAGCCATGGCACTGTTTTGGCTCTCAGAATGTATAAAATAAAACTCCTTTGGTACCAAGTCTTAAGTTTCTTATCCATGCTGGTTTTTCAATGTCTGGTAATAGGAGTCTTAGTATCTTGTGTCCTAGTAATGTGACTGGCATTCAAAAGCCACTATGATGTTCAACAATATGTACTTTTCCCTGCTGACATTTACACTTATCTCCATTGCCACCATTCTAAACTCCAGCAGTGGCCTAACTCGAAAGCTTAGGTTCTGCTTCTTTCCTGTGAAGGTGACTCAGGTCACGGAGCAGATGAATCATTAGATGAGGAAGGAAGCAAGTCCCAAACAGAATGCATGGAATTGAGGGCAGTAGCCATGCATGGCTCTAGTTTGCAAGGGAGATTCTAATGCATTTCAATTCAATTTTTAACGGATTTTTATTCTACATCTACCTTCTGAATCAAAGATGTCTTTTGCCAAGAAACAATTTTACCTTCAGTTCCTCCTGCAAAACACAAATAGTATTGATTTATAAAATATTATGAAATCTCAGGGAAACCAAGTACCTTAGAAACTTCTGTGAAAGTTTATATCTCTAAGACGTTGACAGAAACCATACTGCTAATTAGTTTTTGAAATCCATTTACCTAACCATTATTTCAGGTTTTTTGAAATGGTCCCTAATTATTTTTTCTTCTACTGAAATCCAGTCTGCCTCCTAAGAATAAGATTATAGATGTTCCTTTTAAAAATAATATATATGTAGACATTAAGACATGAAAGAACAAAAGAGGCAAAAAGAATGAAACCAGCAAAATAAATAAGCATGTCAACCATTACAAAATGGATGGCTAAAAATAGTCAATAAAATCTCAAAGATAGAATGTATATTAAATAAAAACAGTTTACTTCTTATATTTAAATATTGAAAATAAAGCATTACTGAGTAGAGCAAACAGGATAAAGTTTAGCAATAAAACATTGTGACCACCTTTCTTACTGCAGGAGTTAAACATCAGAATTGAAAAGGGAGCTTCAGTTTCTGGCCAAGAAGCAGAGACACTTTACCCTCATGCCTTAAACAACTAGAAACACAGACAAATAAATGAAACAACGGTTTTCAGACATTGAACAACAGGTAGCACAGGACAGTGATTCCTTAGAGAAGGAAAGCAAATGAAATGAACTTTAATTGCACCAGCTTTCTGCCTGGGAGGTAATTTCCAGACCAATTCAAAGAGATGGAACCAAAATAGAGTCAAGAGGAAGTTCTTGCTGATTTGGGAAGACAGAGATCAGACTTTGGGGAAGTCAAGGCACCTAGAATACGTGGGGCAGCGTACCAGATAGAAAGGGTTGACACATAAACAGAACTCCAGACATCTGAGGAGGTGTAATTGGCTGCATTCTCATCTCCTCATGTATGAAAGGAGCCTTCCCAAAGCCAGAAAACACATTGCAAACAAAGACCTGGGCCTGACCAGAGAAATAACATTTGTGCATTGAGACCCGTTTGCTAAACTGAGATCAGACCATTTCCTAATTACTCCTAGAGCTCTCATCACTTAATCCAACCAACAAATGAGTCAGATCAATGTCCAACATGCACCCTGAGTTCGGGCACAATAAGCGCCTATTCCACCCATAGGATATATTTTGCATGGCTCAAGACATTTACACATTTCTGGAAAAGCTGACCTGTAGAAGGGAAGGGGAAGAAGGAGCTCCTGTACCCATTCTTTGGGCCCATATGGGGCACATTGAAACTCCTAAAGCCTAACGAACACCATCGTTACCTGGTGCATGGCTCAGAGTTAAGTAAAGAAACTTAGTAGCTACAGTTGTTATTGTTAGTTTTTCAAAGGGGAGAATTATTTGTCCTCATATCCTCAACTTTTTGGCTCTTGCTGGAAGACCTTGGATTATTTCTAATCTCAGTTGTGCCTGGTCTCATAGCAACCATCACAAGCCCTGCGTCTCTTTCCAGATTCAGGGCTATCTTCTGGAAAGAACATTCCCCAAACCCAAATTTACCAAATCAACATTTTTAAAAACATCTAAGATAGAGCAGAACAAGAGTTTACAAAGCAATAAAATGATTTTGCCACATTCCACCTATTTTATTGTTCTTTAAATTGAATGTCTTAGAGTTGCAAGGAGATTGTAGATATGGAAGATGAAAAACTGGGTTTAACCCATTTGGAAAATCTTTTTTGTCTCTCTCCATCAAAATGTAAGCCCTGCTTTCAATTCTTTCTATACAACATCTGTTCCATGGTCTGCTCTGTCATCTCCCCTTTGTCTTCCAACCCTGTCCTCTCCCACACTTTCTCACTGCATCCTCTCTCTCTGTTTCTCAAGGTCCATCTCTCTCTTCATGCCCACCCAACCTAAGATCACACTGATGCGTGTACCAAAAGTACTCATAAAAATGACTGTTAGCACACTGTTTAAGGGGATGGGGTTTGGGACCCATACAGTTGGATTTAAATGATCACCTTTTACTTGGTATTTTGCTTGGGGAGCCAACAGGGTCATCAATGAAAGGAAATTCTGATACTTTACTTTTTTCTAGAAAGAAATAGAGACAGGATGGAGTCAAGACTCAAGAACTGAAGAGAAGAAGACCCTCCATGAAGATACCACCATAGGATATGAAAAGCCTTGGAAACCAAAGCTGTCTTTTGTATTTTGTGCCTTCCCTCTCCGCTCCTCAGAAATGCATAAGCAGAAAGCTTTAGCATCTTTAAGTCTTCAGGCTCAGAATATAGCCTTACTTGTGGATGAGCAACACTGTGTGCATTCAGAATCGCTGTTGACCAAAATTCAATAGATCCTTTTAAGCCATAACATAATGCGGCAAAACATCAGAAGCAGAAAAAAAAATCATGCAACTTATTTTTTCACAGCTTGTGGAAACTGTGAAAAAGCTTGTTACACTGAGGAAGAAATAGACTTCACTCACCTGCGGGAGTCTAGTTGGCTGATTAAGGTTTGTCCCTTTTGCAAAGCATCAGCTGTGCAGTCTTTAATTTCTCTGTGTAATTCCGCGTGCCTCACTGCCAAGATGGGCAGACTTAAACCCTCTGATTTAAGGAGCTTAAGGTAAGCTTCGACTCTTCCAAGTACATCAAATGCCTGCCAGAGAAAACATACTTTCATTTTCTGCTTTTCTAGTTTAAAATCTACATCAATGTGTACACAAAACACTAGCGATTAAACCAGGCCATTCAATTTATTAGTGTGATCATAACCAAAAAACAACAATCTTAGTCTTGGAAAACAGCTGTATAGTTTTAAGGCTCCATTTAGAGAAAATGATCATAACTTAGTTCAGCATAAATAAATGTCAGCAACATAAAATTACAAAAATAGTTTACATTGAGAATGTATCTACACAACACAAACAGTTATAACTACATCGAATTTGGAGAGTCCGGTTTATTTTTTTGCACATTTTATACCGTATACAAATAATAGATGAGCTATTTTAAAAATGTTATGTAGCCTTTTATGACCTGAATGTCGCTGTAATATTCTTAAAAGGAAATGTTCCAATAAATTCTACTTTGAACCTGAAACACTATATGGAAATAAGCAAGAAATTACTGATGTGCTTTTCTCCCTTGCCTTTTCAAATGGAAGACCTTCAGCCTACTCTATCCAAGGCATCCATCTATCTTCCCATGAGATTAGAATTTGGTTCTGAAGCAGTGCAAAGAGTAAGACCAAGGTAATATTTAGCTTCTGACATGCAAAATAAGATTATGCCAAAAAAATAGCTTTGCAAACCAAGATATTATCTTGAGAGAAGATTTTTAAATTCATTTAGTTTCCTCCTTTATTAGCAGATCAACAACCCAGCATGCCAGATTAAGCTTATAGAATTAACAAAAAGTAGAAAGGAGCTATCCATTTGGCCATTAAGGCTTAGTTGGCATTAAGGAGGAGAAGGATGTCATATAAAGGCAATAAAAGATGACTGTGGTAATATGAGGAAAAAGAAGGAAAGCAAGTGCCATGGTCTTTGTAGGTCTCCTCATACCTCACTTCTGAATTTCTGCCTCTAGAGAGATGGGTGAGGAAAGCTGAAGAAAAGCTGAACTGCAAGGGAGCTTGTCTTATGATGCCTTTTTGGCGCTATTAGGAAAAGTCACCATATGGAATGTTCCATACCAATCTGGAGAATAGTCCTATCACAGGAAGCTTGGCCATGCTGCCTAGTCAGGCAGGGGTCTTGAAGTGTAGGCTTCCTGGGTTGCTGAGTTGGAAGCCAGTGAGCTTAGCAGGAGCTGACCAGAGTGTAGTAGGAAGACCTCACAGAAGATTCTGGGGGAGAATCCCAGACTGTGAGAAATGAGAACAGCCAGGAGTTCAGTACTGCTGAGGCCTGAAGGAGGCCGGGGAGCATGGCTGAGCTGATGATGAGGTGACGCGCTGCAGCCAGGTGTAGAGGCCACTGTTACCGAGGTGTGTAATGCACTCATGTCCCTTATACCTTAGGGAATGAGTTTTAACAGCAGATGTGGAACTGGACAAACTTGGAATTTACAAATGAAATGTCTCAAACACTGTCTTATTACTTACAAGTTGGTCTTCTGTTCTCTCACCAATGCCCTCCTGTCTCCCAAGTTTGTTCTTTCTATTTACTTAGAATGTTTAAAACAAAATCATTGTCACTTAGTTAGTAGCTGAGAGGAAGTATTTAATAACTATCCTAGTAACTACAGTGTAATGAGGCCTGACCATGTGCTTGCTTCTATCCTGTGTGCTGCACAATTCTTATTCAGTCAACAAATACTACTGAATGCCTGGTGACTTCCAGGCATATCATCCCTAATAGTCTTGGGAAGGAGCAAGAAATGATCCCCATTGTATAACTGGGAAAACTGAGTTTCAGAGTGGATAAGTAAATTGCACAAAGTGACACTTTTACTAAGTGGCAGATTTGGGGTTTACACCCAATTTGTCTGGCCCTGAGGCCCATGCTCTTGAACCCTGGGCTACAGAGCCATGTGGCAAAGGACTACCATGGAAATCCTAAGAAAGAAGGGCTATTTCAGAGAAGGCTGTGATCTTGGGTAGAAAATGTGGGATTTTAAAACTTTACTTTTTGGAAATAAGTGTCTGCCTTTCCTTCTCATAGGTGCGAAGAGATACAGAGAAAGGCAGAGAGATTTCTCTTATACTTTAGGACTGTAAAAGAAAGGGAGTCCTATTAAAGTAACTCTGAACTTGAAGAACTCTTCCTTATCTGATCCTTTTTCTGTCCTGTAGTTGGCAACGGAGCCAAATGAGACAAGATGCTGATGTTCGAAAAGATGATTTGATGACTTTCTTGCTCCTTTCATAACTCATTGAAACATCACTTGGCAATAACCACTGTTTCTGGAATTTTGTTTCACATTTTAAAATTTTTATTGCTTATTTTGAATAAAGTAGAGTCTCTTGTTAATTGAGGGTTAGTCAATGCCTAAAGCAAAAATTTGATGTACTCAAAATTACCTTGAATGTCTTTAAGTCACTCTTAAAGTTTAATACATGTGAATCAGTGCTTATAGTAATACATATTCACATTTAGAATTGAAAACCCATGAGCTATACTAAGGGAAGAAATAAAGGGAAAATCTATATGTAAATGTCAAGACATTCTCTCCTTTCTTCCATTTAGACAATTCTTAAATTCCTAGTGTGAATGGGGAAAGGATGGAGAATTGCAAAGTGCTTTTTATTGCCTACAAGTTTAACTCCATTCTGTGTTAGTATTTAGTCATTATAACCTTAATACATGTTTGTTGTTTTGAGAATTAAAGAAGAAGAATATATGAAAGTAATAATGGTGGACATGGAGAAGCACTCAGAAAATATTTGCTGGCTGTTATTCTAAATCTTGATTGATGGAACACATCTTTAAAAAGTCACTGAGAAGAGCATGGCCACCTGCTGCCTGTCATTCATCCCACGTGGGCCTTTCCTCTTAGGGCCCTGCTGAGCAGCTGCCACTCTCATATCCTCAGGCACTGGTTGAATCTTTATTGGAGTTAAATGCTAGCACTGCAAGGTCATTAAATGCATGTGTGATATCACTCCACCTCTTCCTGAATGTTGTAATAGAAGTTTTGTATTCTAAGAGAATGGAAATTGATTGAAGGGCTGAACATTCACTAGCCGGAGGACACAATATATCAAGGACAAAGATAACCCACGACTTTGATTCAAAATATCCAAATTTCTTCCAGAGCTTTTTCTCAAAATGACCAAAGTGTTGGGAAAACATTTACTTATGAATTGCTCTATGTGTCCACTTAATAGAACTACAGCAGCAGAAAGGAGGTAACTGATTTCATCCCTTCCTTCACTCGACAAGCACATTTGTAGAATACCTGTAAGGGAGGTGGGCTAGATGCTGTACGAGAGCTTATTCCCAACCTTAATCCCAAATGAACCCTAATGAGAATAATCTGTAGACATAGAAATAAGAGTTAAACTTCTGGACCTCTTTAAAAGGAAGCCACTCTCACGACTAGATTATCTGTGATTATTTGAATCATATGCAAAAGTCATTTCTCATATTCCCATGTAGAATTTGATGAGAAATCCATGTGCCAATTCCAGAAATGATCTAAGTATCATGCTCTCACTTAATCTACCCCCAAAATAGAACTGAGTGCTTTCCCATTTACCATATCCATAAGGAACCTGATATACTGGATGCAGCCTGGAAAGAATCTCTTTGTTGCACACACAGTACAAAACAGGTTATTTCTGGCAATAAGAACATTGTGACCCCCATATAAACTCCTTAGGAATTAATGTTTTACCTTCAGTTGTTTTTTACTTCACATCTCACTCTTTCTTCAAACTTTGAACGTGCAGGTCAAATAAATCTATTGTGACTGGATTGGGAAAAAGGATATAGGCACAGGATAATCTTTATCCCTCTGGATTCTAGCTTTGCTTGACTATTTTATATGTTATTACTCAGTTTTTAGGCAGATAAGGAGGAGATGAATCAGCTCTTTTTGGCCCTGTTTTGAAAAAGACTAAGGAGTTGCTTGCTTTTTGTGCTTTAAGATGCTAATAAAGACTTTCCCTTTTTCCCTTGTTAAGTACAGGATCCAAGGCAGGCTGCACCAAATCAAGCAGAGATGGTATCAGACATGGCACATTTTATTCTTTTTAAAATATCCATGAGACTAAAAGTTTAAACAAGAACACGAGTCATCCAGCATAATTCTTTTATCATGCTGTTTCACAAGGATCTTTAGTAAGCAATATCCTTTGCTTCTTGACCAATTAATTTAGAGAGAATCGACACTAAACAACAACAACAAAACAAAACAAAACAAAGCTGCAGAACCTTGAAAATTTCCTTTCCTGAGTCTAGAGGCTGGAGGATGAATTTTGTTGGAAACTTTGTAACTACCAAGACACAAAACCCAACTCAGCTTCTAATTAGAACATTGCATTCCACTACCTATGGAGACTCAAATTTCCCCTAGGTTCAGTGTTTGTAAAGACCAAAAGCTTTGGTTTTCTTTCCTGAACACATCACCTGAGATAAAGTCTGGTGGCTCCCAGTCTGGGGAGCTGATTCTTAATTTAGATCTCTCCCAAATCTGCCCAAGCCGTCAAAAGCCATGAAGACCCGGGCATAAGGATGACGTGACTTTCAAGCTCCCAGTACTCGCTGGCCCTACGGCCTACCCCTTGGGCCCCAGAACTCCTTCCTTGTTCCAGCGTGGATCTGTGGTGTTAATGAGAGGTGTTTAAAGTCATTAGCTCCTAAGGCAGGTTTTGGCCTCACAATTTGAAAAGCTAAAAAAACACTGGAAAAGGAGTTTAGGATTGAAAGTGGCACGTATCTGAAGCATTTTATCAACACAGAAAGGAGGAGTTTACATATTGACTGTCTCTTACTTGTTCTTAGGCAAGTCCACCTTAGAAATATAACTAGACCCATTAAGTAGAACTTTAGGCAGCTCGTCACTATTTATAATTTCTGGTTTCTTTTATCCAAATTGATTTAAATGATTTTAGGATGATCTTGGGAATATTAATATGGAAAATATCCACTTACAATGTGTAAGGCATTTATTTTTTTCACTTATTCAAAAAATATTTATTGAAATTTATGGACCATGTATTCAGCTATGTGCAGGGGATACGAAAACGAACAAAAGCATTAAATCATGTTAGAGTAGCTAGCGCAATATTAAATGCATACATAATGACAAAATAATGGCTAGCACTTAGTGAGTGCTTAGCTATTCTATGCACTAGCTGTGAATTAACTTATTTAGATAGCACAATGACCCTGTGAGGGACATATAGTTGGTATTTCTATTTTACAGATAAAATAGTCAGATGCACTGGGAAGTTAAGTGACTGTCAAGGTCACAGAGCTAATAAATGTCTGAGATCAGATTCATACCTAGGCAGCCTGGCTCCAAAACCTACTGTTATTTTAGCAAAGTGTCATGCTAGCAAATGTTTCTAAATTTTCACTTAATATCCTACAGTTCCATTTATTTTACATTCCAACTCTACCCCGAAAAGATTTTGTGCGATTTATCACCAATTATATGAACTTTTATTATTGAATGATACTCTCTGAAGTAGATAAGGATTATTAGGTCTATTTTAGAAAAGGGAAAACTCAAGCTCAAAATGTAAATTGATTTGTCACATGGACAGTCATTTATTCGTTCATCCAACAAAAGTTTTTTGAACATGACTGGCATACAAAGATGAAGACATCATTTCTCTCTACAGGGCACAGACAAGTATTCTGGAAATAATGAGAAATATGTTAGTGCTGCCTAGAAACTCCTCAGAGGAGGTGCTGTGTGTGACGACAAGCCCTTTACACAGCATTACTCGCCTTCACAGATGTGACACAGAGATTGAGATTGCAATGTGTGTTCCTTGCCTATTAAAGTAACTAGGCTCTTTTCTTTCAAAATGGTCTCATCCCAGTTACCTTGGATCAATATAATCTCTTATGGGCAGTGTTATGTGGTTAGCCATGAAAATCCACAGTTTATAATATCTCACTGCTCTCAGTCATTCAAATAATTACCCAGCACCGTTCTAGGTGTTCTGATGAACACAAAGTGAAAAGAACATGTTCCTTACCCTCAAGAAATTTTGATTTAGCCAAAGAAAGTAAATCTGCCCAGAAATAACTATAATACAAGACAGAATATGTTTACTGACAATAGAGAAATGCAAAGGTCTGATATTATGTATGGAAGAGAAGTCAATGAGTATACCCATAAATTAGAAGTCCATCAATAAATAGCTTAGTTGTGAAAGAAATTCAAGATCGAGGAACAGTAAAATTGAGTGCCTTAGGCTGAGCATGGTGATTCACACCTGCAATCCTAGCACTTTGGGCCAGGAGTCTGAGACCAGCTGTAGCAATATCACGTAACCCTCATCTCTACAAAATGTATATTTAAAAAATTAGCCAGGCATGGTGGTGGGTGTCTATAGACCCAGCTACTCAGGAGGCTGAGGCAGTAGGATCGCTTGAGCCCAGGAGTTTGAGGTTGCTGTGAGCTATGATGATGCCACTGCACTCTAGCCTGGGCAACAGAGTGAGACCCTGTCTCAAAAAAAAAAAAATTTGAACGTCTTCATTTTTAGACTATTAAATATGGACTGATCGGTGAGCTGTCATGAGAAATGTAAGATGTAAAAGACATTCCTTTTATTTTATAATTTTTCTATTATGTATCTATTTCATAACTTTATGATAATAATTTAGCCATATTTATCAAATACTTTCTGTGGTTTAAATAGCCTGACCCCTGAGCTCTAAAACCAAAGGTGTCTAAACCCTACAGAAATCACTCAGAACACAGGAGGATGGCAAAGGAAGACATCATCTGTTTCTTGTGGTGAGGTTTGCCTCATCATGAGTTTTTTCAAGTTCTTAAATATTTCTGCACATTTAAGGACATTTTCAGCATAAAATAGAAACTCTTTAGCATGTTTTTCAAAACTCTTCCTGACCCCCTGCCTACTTCTATTGCTTTTGTCTCTCACCACCCTGGGCTTACACACCATACTTCTGGCAATATGAATTATCTTAGGTTCCCCAAACATGGCATGACTTTGTCCCATCCAGCCCTCCCCCAAGGTTTTTTGACCCCAACCTTCCAAACTTCACTCAATGGTTACCTCCTCTGAGCAGACTTTCTTGACACTTTTCCCCTGGGCCAGGTTAAGGGTCTCTGTTCTGTGTCCCTAATACTCTGAGCTTACTCTGGCATGGCTTTCCCACAGCACATGGCCCTTCTGTCACATTGCCTCTCCTTTAGACTTAACTGAGAGGACATGGAAGGCAGCCATTGTATCTTCCATTGCTTTAGCTCAAGTGCCCATCTGTTGTTGCATGGCAACAATAAGAGTACAACATATTAGCTGAATGCAAATACCAAAGAAGGGAAGGAAGAAAAGCAAGTTGCTTCACTTGTTTCTAAGAGAAAGGGAAGTTGCTTTGGGAAAGAGGAACCTGAGATAGGCTGCTGAAGAATTACAAAACTAAAAGTAATTACATTTTCCTTGATATCTAATAGTAATTAGTCTAATTTCCTAAATTCATTTACAACACCTCAAAAAAATCCTTCTGGATAATATTATTTTAGGTACTCTACGTGAACGTGTTTCTTCTTTCAATCTGCACAACACCTGGAACATTTAAATTGTTTCCCACATCTGGACCTAAAATGTATTTATTTTGAAAGTGAAAAAAATGTTATATATAAATGAAAAAAGTACTGATCTCTGTGCCTATTTTGCTTTCATCTGAAACAATAATGTTGCTACAGGCAATACTGTTTTGCATCATTGTAAATATATTGAAAGAGCAATACCATCTTTTAAAAAAATGTTAAATTTTCAACAGCGATGTCAGAAGCAATGGAAACTATGACAATCATTACATTTTGAACTAATTTTTGGACATTTCTTTGGCTACCTCGACCTTTGTTTCACCTTGCTTTCAGGCTGATGCCTCCCAAAATCAGACTATGTTCATACAATAGATTTGGCCTCAGCCTCCTCTGTTTGCTTGCCCAGTGAAATCACATGCCTGTGAATGGAAGGCATGGGATATGAAACTTTATGAACTATCAGCCATGTTTCATAGCTTTGGGTTCAGTCATAGTTGTTGCATAAATACAGGCTCATGCTGTTATGTTTTTGAGACATATTATATATTTATCTCTGTTTGATTTAAACCATGTACCCTAAACAATGATAAATACATTTTGGGGATCAATAAATATGAACCAGAGCTTCTTTTTTGTGAACACTCTAGAAATATAATAAATAATAGAATCTATAATCCTGAAGGATGAAAATTTGGGGGATCAAGATGAGTTACTGTAGTAAGTGCTGGGTTCATATTTCATGCCATGTCCTCATAACTCTTGGCAACAGCTGGTAATTACAGGAACTCTTCTCCAATCAGTTATTATCCAGTGTTGACAGTTGACCCTTACTTGTATTTGTTGCCAAGGGATTTAACAAATAGGTTCACCAAACAGATAGGAAACTCTAAAAAGAAAAGGAAGTATCTTAGGTTCTTGAGTTATATGGCACAATCTCCACTCGAATCCAGTGGCTGGTTTATGGCAGTGGCAAAGTTCCTAATGCTCATGTGTCAACATTGCCATCTACTGCTCACTCCACATTCAAATGTCCGTCTCTATAGCCAAAGGCTGCAGACACTTCCTTTGGGTGAGAAACATGTTCCTGAGCCTTGGGTAATGATCGAACCCTAGCAGAATTAAAAGGTAATCACTTGTACTTTGGGAGCCACAGGGCAAAGGCAATGAGGGATCTGTTGTCAATGTGGACAATTAGGTGATAATTATATTTTATCGAATTTCACAAATTAGAAAATGTATTGGCTTATGGATTTTCTTTTGTATGTTTGGTTTTCTGCTGTATCCCCAGCATTTAGAACAGTGCCTGACGCATAGCAGTTTCTCAATAAATATTAATATTTAGGAATTAAGTGAATACTTAAAGAAGAATCATGATTATTCTCATGAATTCACCACACTATTTAATGACTTCAATAAAAGGAATTATTGTGACATTTTTCTAGTAAATAATAATACCCCTATCTAGAATTGGTAGAGAGAGAAATGAATGTAAATGATAGGAAAATGGGAGGAAAGAGGGATTTCTTGATGATTTTAACCAGAAACATGATAAAAATATAGATGAGAAAAGAAATATGTTGATCTGGAAAACTTACTAACAACAGTCCATTCTGCAAACAAATTTGCATTCGTTCCTTTTTATTTTTCCAAAATCCAAAAAAGTAAAAAGTGTATTTTTAAAGTCATATATGTCACTTTTTACTCAGCAGACATTCAAGCTTTCCCACTCATTTATATATTATCTATGATATGAACATTGGTTGTTTTTTTTTTTGTTTGTTTTTGTTTTTGAGACAGAGTCTCACTTTGTTGCCCAGGCTAGAGTGAGTGCCGTGGCGTCAGCCTGGCTCACAGCAACCTCAATCTCCGGGGCTCAGCGATCCTACTGCCTCAGCCTTCTGAGTAGCTGGGACTACAGGCATGTGCCACCATGCCCGGCTAATTTTTTTTTTGTATATATATTTTTAGTTGGTCAATTAATTTATTTCTATTTTTGGTAGAGACGGGGTCTCGCGCAGGCTGGTTTCGAACTCCTGACCTTGAGCAGGCCTCCCAAAGTGCTAGGATTACAGGCGTGAGCCACCACGCCCGGCCTGAACATTGGTTTTTATACTAGTATTTGACACAGAAATTGAAAAAGAATATTGATCTAGCTTCAACAAATTTGGAACAAGATTTTGTTTGCTGAAATAATAATTCCATTTGTCAAGAGTAGAGCTGGTTTTTGAGGAAAGTACCTTTTTTTTTTAAGGGCCACCTTCATCTTTTAGTCCCACAGTGCTAATATCCAGACCTACATGTGTTGAGAAGATTCTCCATGGGTCTCTGGTGTTCTTGACATCTTTACCGGTATGTCAAGAATGTGAGACCCTGATTCTTCTTCAGCTGGATTGTTTCTCAGTGTTGGGTCTGCAATGAACAACCTTTAGGGTTGAGGTCATGGCTCCCTCTGAGACAAAGTTCAGGCTTGCTTACTGCTTGCTGTCAAACAGCAGATTCCTCTAGCTTAGGGTTTTTCTTCTGAACGCCACCAGCTGCGGGTGCAGACTTCCATCTTGGCCCATCCACATCACCCGTGCGGGAATTGGGGCTGAGGAAGCTGATGTGGCATCTGACTACTGCTTTCCCTATGATAAAGCCTTTCAACTGCGACCCAGACACCATGTGTCTTCTGCCAGCATCTATGACACTGTGATAATTTAACAAGTTAGCCTGAAAGTAGGGTAGAATCTCAGACCCCTCACAGTTCTTGGGAGCCTGGTTTTATTTAAGAATGGAAAGGTTCACAATTGGGAAACCCCAGTGCACTCAAGGCACAACAAAGTGAATTTTCAAAAGGAAAATTCAGTGCTTTGGAAGTAAGTAAGTGACGCAAATTGAAAGTACCCCACTCACTAGTATAAGCAAAAATTTTAGACCAGAAAAAAAAAAACAACTTAAGGAATTTTGAAATTGTATTAATTTTTACAATCAAGCCCTTTATTTAAACTAGGGTTACTTATGAGTGCTATGCCAATGATTGGGTAAAGTGGTGAGATTTTCGGAAAATTTGAAAATTCTACAATATAATTCAAAAAGAAAAATATCATTTATAAGTCATAAGAGGAATTTCTTTTTTTAATGTGAATGGACTTACCCACTACATAATTTCATAATTTATTACTTCTTAATATTATAATATAGTGAAGAATTCATTTCAAGAGTCATGATTAAACTTCTACTTTCCAAACTCCAGTTTCTATTTTTGCTGAGGTAAAAGTACCCATCAGTTTTCATGCTGAATTCTTAGATTTTGACTTTGAAATTCTTTCCTTCATGCTTTGAAAAGAGAGAAAGAATTCAAACAGCTTTCTGAGTGTCACTTAGCTTAGAAAGTGCTACCCTATGGATAAATCCTAACTGAGCTTATTATAATCTGAATAGTTAGCATGCCATGGCATTCAAATGATGAAACAGGGAATCTAGGAATCACAAGTCTTTGGGGTAAAGAAACATGGATTTTCTTCTTAAGATCTGGCCTGAATTACAGTATGAATTTGAGAAAAAAGGAACCACTCTGTTTTTCTTCTCCTTTGATTTTTATTTTTACTTTTGCAAAAGATACTCCTCATGGCCCAGGAATAATGTTGGAAGAAAAATCTCCCTGGCAAAATACCAAATAATGAGAGCAGTGAAAGCGAGAGTAAGAAAATGAGAATGAAAGAAACTGCATTTTGCAAGATTATAAACTACAGGATTTGTACTAGAAGCATTGTGTTATAGCAACACGTTGCATAACTTTTTTTTTAGAAATAATATTAATTGACTTGCATGATGACCAACTCATTTTGTAGAGTGAACTTGTCAAGTAAATTTAAGTCTTTTATTCAAAAAGAAAACAGCTGAAAATTAACTAGCACCTAACATCTAATTAGTTCAATAGCTACAGTAATATGCTATATACGTTTCTTCTCTTAAAACAGAGAAATCCCAAACAACAAATAATTTAACAATAAATATTTCTTTATCTTTTTTACAATAATTCTAGCACCTCTATTTTGAAATTTTACAATTCATCCTTTTCAAAAAGTTTCTTATTAGTAAAGAAGTTCAAAATTAAGTCACTATTTTGATATATACCAGGACATTGTATTCAGAGTGATGTGATTTTAAGTCACAATGTACCTAACTTCCAGGGGTCTCCCCATCCATTTCCTGTCACGTTGTCCATTTTTAGTAATTTAAAGTATTAAACAATTCCAGTAAGGCAGTTTGAAGATATATATTATATTGAGAAAAGTGAAAAAATTTTCAAATAAGATCAACAGCCTCATATACTGAGCACTACTCAAGTGAAGTGAACAGGTGAACATTACCACTCAATGGAAACCACCTGCTCCAATCAATGTTTAATGAATCAACAAGGAGAAGCAGAGCACTTCTTGAACTCAAGAAGACCTGGAGAAGGTCCAAAGCAAGATTCCCCTTATGCTGACTTAAAAAGGAAAGACCCAGGCGGAGCAATCAGGCTCAGGCACTGTTTCTAACCTATGGTTTGCATGCAGAAGGCTTGCAGTATTCATGTATTTTTTGCATGACAAATGAAGGAGCATTTACAAAAAGAACAAAGGCATTTTGATTAAAATTTTAAGATTTTTTAGAACTTTGATATATTTATAATTCTCTTCCGCTGTGAGAAATACTTACAATGTAGGCACAAGGGTCCTCCCAAATAGATCAATGGCAATTAATAAAACTTAATAATACCCTCATTAGATTTTTTTTAAGTAACCCTTTGCACATGAAAGCATAGAGTCTCTTACTTTCGAGAACGGAATCATGGCCACAGTAGGAATATATTTTAAAAGCTTGTCTTTGCTGCTATCAATTTTAAAATTCTACATGGAGTTTTGACCTCTGCGATGCACGCCAGCCTGTTGAAACAAAGAGTCCCCTACTGGTCTGCCTGGTTACCTAAAATTATCAACTTGACCTCACACTGACCTTGTTAGCACTGTTAAAAAAATCATTCGCCTTTTTTAACCAGGTATTCCTTTCCACCGTGAGTTGATCAAATTCTTTCTGAAGTCGGTTCAGTTTCTGATTAGAGAGTTGCAGATGTTCTTTCTCCACATGGTCCTTTGACAGCAAGATTCCCAGTGCCTCACTCTTCAGCTTCTCAATGGCAGAGTTCCATTCCTACAAGAGATCATTCCTTTAGTTAATTTTACACATCTCCCCTGTATGGGCTAATGTTTGTGTCCCCCTCAAATTCCCATGTTGAAATCTAACCTCCAATGTGATGGTATTAGGGGGTAGAGCCTTTGAGAGGTGAGTAGTGCCCTGCTAATCACATGGGATTCACACGCTTATAAAACAGGCCCTCCCGAGAGAGCTGCTTGCACCTTTGATCATGTGAGGACACAGTGAGAAGTCAGCAGTCCGCAACTCAGAAGAGAGCCCTTACTGCAACCAGACCATGCTGACTCCTCACCTACAGAACAGTGAGAAATAAATTTCTATTGTTTATAAACTTCCCAGTCTGTGTCACTTTGTTATAGCAGCTCGAACTAACTAAGACATCCTCCTTTGTAATCTCTGATAACATTCAGGGAACATTTAGAGGGGTTGGATGCATCAGAAATCTGTCAGATTTTCAAATCATAAAAGTATAGTAAATACTGTAGTAGTAAATGCTACACTACAGGTTTGAGTACCAAGATGTTTACATAATAGGAAATGATGCAGAAAACAAGCAAAACAAAAGAAAGAGAAAGAAAGAAAGAAAGAAAGAAAGAAAGAAAGAAAGAAAGAAAGAAAGAAAGAAAGAAAGAAAAGAAGAGAAGATGACAGAAGAAAGAGGTAGGGAGTTGGGATGAGTGACTGACAGATCACCCAGCTGACCTGAACATAGATCACTTCCATTTCTGTTAACTCTATCTGGAAATGCACCTCAAATACAGTCAATGGTGTTTTTAAATCTCTAACTCATTTTGTCCTCTTTTTAATCACATAAGTATAAAAAAGTATCTCTCCCACAATTCAGCCTTATAGTCAGTCTAGGCAAATATGTACAAGAAAAGGAAGAGAAATCGTATATATCATGACTGTTGTTTTTGTGTCTGCCTACATTTAGCATTGAAATTAAGTCCTGTTATTCATTACAAAATTAATAGCTGTTATTGTTTAGTATTTCCTCCTTCCTGACCTCAGTTCTGCCTCTTGAGGAGCTTCACTCTTAATGGTACACAAACATTTCAGAAAATGAAAAGAGGTAGTCTTTTACTTAATGTTCATGAGGATGAAAAAACGTAAGTAGAGAAGAAAGAAAATAAGAGTTGGAGTAAAGCAACATATTAACATTCAATTTATTTGAAGGGAAATTTAAGTTTCTTAAAAAAGGACTGAAGCATGATCCAGTTTCATAAAATAATGGTTATCTCTAACATGTCTGTCTTGTTAGTGAATCTGCTGGTACCCATCTCAACTGAGATTGCATGATAGCACAGGCTATTTGTTCAAGCGTGGGAAATTTAGCACCAGATTTTAAACATCTCAGTCTGACTCCATCCTGCTTTGTTCCCTCAGTGAAAAGTGTCCTCTTATTAAGTTACATTTATTATACTACATTGTATAAAATAAGTACAATTTTAGTGCAATTTACCATTACTGTTTCCATTCATTCATTTCACATGACACACTAAACACGATGTACCTGGCACTATGCTAGGATAGATGTCTTGGGGAATATAAAGAAAGAATAAAATGTAGTTCTTTCCCTTAACAGCACATAAATTGTTATTTTATATAACTTTCATATGTACTTACTTTATGAAATACATGGAATAAATGCTGTTTCTATAAACATGCATACAAAGACAATATAGTAGATTTTAAACAACAATTAGTGAGTGTCAAAGGGAGAAATTGTACATATTATTTTGTGGTGCACATAGAACCCATTCTAGTATTTGGACAAAAGAAAAATATTTTGAACAATGGTTACAGGAGTAAGCAAGGTGGATTCAAGGATTTGGCTTGTTTTGGAGTACCTTTTATAAAATTGTGGGTTGTAACTATAATCCTCAAAAACCCTCAAATTAGACATTATTTTTTTCAATATTTACATAGGATCAGAAGAGTATGTAACATATCTGATAAGTGGCAGTACCAGAACTGGTTCAAAGGTCTGCATATCATACTAACTTCCAGAAAATTGAAACTAAATTCCAAAATCTTCAGATTCTTCAGTGAGTGCAAAAGCAGTACTCTTAGGCTTCTTCAAATCCCTCATTTTTAAAACAGCGTAAGTGTCTCCCTCTAAGGAAAACTAATATGTGCTATGATGTTCTTTCATAAAGCACTGTAACCACCTCTTCCATACACGTATGCTTAAAAACAATTACTTTAACTTATTGGGAATAGCAAATATTTTTAAAACAGTACCATTTCTGGCACTTATAATAAGCACTCACTAAATGTTAGTCCCACCTTTCTTCCCTTCAGTTTTGTTATGGTTCATTAGCACCCCAAAATTTCTTCTTTACTTATGTCATTTCTGTTTCCCAGTTTTAAAATAATGGTAGCAAAATGTTTCCCAAAATGTTATTGATTAGCATTATGTATTGATCAGCATTATGAGATAAACAAGGTAAAACAGGTTTCTTTACCACAGTACTTCTCAGAATCTTTAATTTATTAATGTGCATTGAGACTCTTCTAAAGGGAAATGTGATGTGAAATATTTTGGACAAAACGGTTTGACCAAAAAAACTGTTTGCTAATCATCTCAGGGGACCGATGCTCCAGTTGCAATGATACTGGAAAAAAACATTCCGTGTCTAAGGGCAGCGGAATCACCTACTGAGTTCACCTGCTTTCAATAGCCTTTGTTTCTTTCCTGTTTTATTTTTTCCCTATTCCTCTAGCTACTCAATTAGTCCACTTTCTCTCTTTGTACCATGCTTTCTTCTTTTGTCTGTAAGATCTGCATGTCATTAATTCTCAATGAACTCAGGTGGAGAGATGCTTAACACGTAAAGACACAGAATAAAGCAGGTAATTCTTTTTTTAAAAAAATTGGCATTGGCCAGAACCTTCTCTGCTTATTAGAGAAAGACCACCTAACAAATATAGAGAACTCGGCGGGGGGCAGGAGGTTGGGAGAAGGGCTAGAAAGATAGGGGCAAAGAAGATGTGGGAGAAGTTAGAATATAGAGAAGTGGGTTTCAGCCACTGTGGACTCAGCTTGACAACAACAAGTTCTAGGATGTATTGTTCAAGACAGTAAGGGTAGATTTTCTTTGTGTGTGTTAGCTCTGTGCTAAATGCTTTTCATGTATTTTTTTATTTCATCTTCACCATACCTCTGTGAAGTAGGAACTATTACTATCTTCATTTTACAGCAGTAACTGGGACCCAGAGGGATTACAAACTTGCCTAAGGTCTCAGCATTAGTAAGTGAAGGAGCTAGAATTCAAACTCAGGGATTTTGACTCTAGGTCCTACTCTCTTCACCAGTACCCCAACCCCAGCTATTTGTAGAGTGATATACTGTTTTTCCAATCACAGAAAGATTAACCATTAGTTAATTATTTCAGGGAAAACTTCCATATGCCCCAAATAAGGCCTTGGAGATGACAAAAGTTTTATATGACCCTGGGATTTTCTGATTTTCAATCAGAAGCCTCACAATTTAAAAATAAACACAATACTATTACAGACATAATTGGAAATTTACAGTCCAAACTCAGACTTATTTTTCTTAGCTATTGGACAAAAATAATGAAGCACTTTTCTATGAGAAATACCTGTTCTGTAACAATGTTCATAAATCTGCCTTCAGTATAAATTTTACAAACAACATTAAAGAGACTTTTGGAGCAAAGCCAAGCCTTTGAAAACACGCTTTAACCTTGTGCTTCACGTCATGCTATGAAAAGTGGGCTGTGACCTTCCAAAGAAGCTGTAAAGAACCATTTTGTGCCTCTTATCTTTTTTTTTTTTTATTCTCCATCCCCAGTCTTCTTAATTACATTTCCACATGAACACTGTGGGTAGTAAACGAGGCTGGGCCCATTCAATATTTCTATTCAATCTTCTCAGAAAATTGGTTCTGTTTTCTTTGAGCAATCTATAGGCGGTTTCTGATGCATTTCTATACCATTCTGATGATGTATTTCCCCAGCCTTTTTTCACAGGAGATGCTTTCACTATTTTATTTTTGAGATAAAACTTTCCAGAGTCATCTGAATCCATCACACTATTTAAAAAATATAGTTGTCACCCTTGTCAAGGCCAGAGAAGCCCAATGGAGAAAATCTTAGTCCATTTTCTCAAGCCGGTGCTGCCCGCCTGCTAAGTGTTAAACCTCTAACAGGGGTTCAGTCACTTTGCAATAAAATATTTCCAGTATTTGTCCCTACCAGCAGAAAGCCAAAGCCTGCCATTTCCTTGGCTTTTCAATCTGACAGAGACGTGTGCATATCTCTGACCCAATAAAGACGTGGGGCACTGTGTGTTCCTGGGCTCAGGGGGTCTCCACAGGTCGTTCCATTATTTTCATTTTTCACTCACAGTAGGAACCTTTTTAACTGCACCTTTCAGTATTCCATTTGCTGAGGAAATTGAGCTTCTCTTGGATTCCTTGATTGAAAGGGTACTTTTAAGCGGATTAGTGCTGATAGATAAGAAGGTGGAAAAGATTTCTTCTTTCCTTTTTTTTTTTTTTTCAGTCCCAGGTTAGCTCTTTATATGAAGTTATAGATTGGCATAAAAATTATCCAGCAAGTAGATTCAAAAAGTAAAATGTTAGCTACTCCAATTGAAAAGAAAAAAAATAACAATCACAGTATATTAGCAAGCTTTTATCCATATAACGACTTCCTTGTACATGAGGGGATTTAATGATCCAACACCATGCAGTAAATTTTCATGACGAGCTTGACTTCAGAATGTAATTTTTAAGTGGAAGAAAGATGGACAAGAAACAATAGGGGATGTATTTGTAAACTACTAAAAAATATCAGTGGTGGAGATCACTGACCAAAATCAGATCTGGCATAAGCATGTGTTGGGTTTATGTATAGTCCCTGAAGCATGGCTAATTCCTAGGCCATCTCATTAGACACAGCCCATTTCTTACTTAATCCCTAAATCTACAATCCCATTTGGTTCAGCACAAGGAGAATTAACTCATTGATACAAAATCACAGAATTTTACATGATTGCATTAGCAGATGGTATGAACAAAATAAACCTGGCAATTTTAATCAGTGAATATTCGAAAGTCTGCTTTGAGCAGAAATTCTTTTAAACAAGTGTTTGTATGTTTGAAAAGTGGCATTGAGCCCTTAAAAAGCTAAAATTCTCTGATGACATCAGGTTGGGTTGCATACTGGGCCACAATTTCTTCCCTTCGTGCTCTCTTCCAGGTATTTCTATGCTGACCTGTACAGGTGCAAGGTCATCCTGGAGAGAAATATCTCACCTCACTCTCCGAAAAGTTCAGCGTTCAGTGCCAACTGGCCATTTGAACTTTGCCCTCACTGTGATACATCCCAGCAAAAGCACAGATTACCAACAAGAAGACCTGTGATTTTGTGTCTCACCTAGAGATAAAAGAAGCGTGCTGTTTCACCTCCCAGCCATAAGGTAGAGAATCACAGCTACTGAATGAGGCAGAGCTCATAAGAGCAGAGAACTGGAGCTAGAAGTACACTTTTTATTCCAGTCTCGTTAAGTAGCTTCAGGCAGAGCATTTTGCTTTTTGAACCTTATTTTCCCTGCAGTGCAATGACAGTCACCACCCGTTGGTACATACATCCTTTTGCTTCTCTAGTGACACATCTTTAGTGACTCATTTAATTCAGTGACAGATTGGCTATGCTTCAAATTCCTAGATTTTAGGCCCTCCCAAAATTTGGTTTATTGGCTGTATTACCCATAAATTAACCTTACCTGGATTGAGACTGACAGTCTACAATAGAAATGACAGATATCACCAAATTAATTTCTGAGCATTAGTTGATTTTTTTTTTCAGTCTTAGTTCATTGAAATATTTTTAAAGTTGCAGGAAAAAAAAAAAAAAAACAAACCATGGCTTGGAAGGCTCATATTTCCCTAATTCTCTTCAATGTTTGGCCGCTGAGTGGAGCCCACAGTTCAGTAGCATAAAGCAGGGTGCTTGTTGCTAATAAATCCTGAAGCAAATGGATGTGTGACAAAATAAAGTTTGAAAATCAAAACTGCAACGAACTACGCTCATAAGCAAATCTTTAAAATGGTGATTGGAGCAGAAATGTATTTATTTTCTTTTCCTTAATTCAACATAGTTTCTAGATGAAAATTTAATTACATGAGAAGTCAAGGGGAAATATTCCTAAGTTTGTGTTTTTCAAGAACCATTATTTTTTCTTTAGTGTCTTGTGCTTGTTTTCCTTAGATATCTTGTTCCCCTTAATTACATTGTCTTCTAGTTGATTAAGTAAAGAGCAGAGCCTGATTTGTGTTTCATTTTTAATTACATTTAATAAAAGTCTAGCTTCCCAAAATATTTTCATCTAACACAATTTGCCTACAATCAGATTGTGCCATGGGTTGACTAGGTGGTCCCAGTTTATATTAATGACCTCAAAGGACCTACTTTTTCATTTTCTAGACAATCTGTTGTAGATATTTTCAGGATCTCAACATATACTTCAACTGTGGGGAAATTATTAGGTTGTGATGTTCACCTCTTGTGGGGATTTCCCTATTAATAGACAGGAGGGTCTATTGATAATGCTTTATCCACAGTGAACATCAAATACACACTAAATCAATGGCTCTTCAATATGACTGACTGTTAGTATTTCCTGGGAAATTTTTAGAAACAAATACTTCCAGTTTCACCCCATATCCCCAGAATCATAATTTATCTTGGTAGAGTGAAAAAATATGTATTTTTAAAAATATGAAGTATTTTATTTGAAATCAGGGGCAAGTAAATAATACTTATAACCAGTCAAATTTTGGAATGATTGATCCAGAATATCTTAAGATATTTAATGAACAGTTAACAATTTACCTAGGAAAGTTTATGTATAATCATATTGATAATTGGAGGATGGATTATATAATAATAGTAGTTTTAAATTTCAAACTTTCAACTAACTTGACTCTGTGAAAATTACATTATTGTATTAATGACTTCTAAACCTAAAATTTAACATTAATTTTACAAGTTACTTCATTCATTCAATAAGTATTGAGCTGGGCTGTGGAAGATACAATGACAAATAAACAAAATCCTTGCCATTACACTCCTTGAATGATTAATACACCAATCTATCATGAGTTTAAATAGCCCTGGTGCAATGTGGGATATCACTAGTCTTAATTCACAAAGAAACTGAAGCATTTCTACTTTCTACTTTCTTCACATCATTGTCTCAGACAAAACAGCCCCTGATTTAAAAGGGAAATACAGGCCGGGCGCTGTGGCTCACGCCTGTAATCCTAGCTCTTGGGAGGCCGAGGCGGGCGGATTGCTCAAGGTCAGGAGTTCAAAACCAGCCTGAGCAAGAGCGAGACCCCGTCTCTACTATAAATAGAAAGAAATTAATTGGCCAACTGATATATATATAAAAAATTAGCCGGGCATGGTGGCGCATGCCTGTAGTCCCAGCTACCCGGGAGGCTGAGGCAGAAGGATCACTCGAGCCCAGGAGTTTGAGGTTGCTGTGAGCTAGGACGCCACGGCACTCACTCTAGCCTGGGCAACAAAGCGAGACTCTGTCTCAAAAAAAAAAAAAAAAAAAAGGGAAATACAGAGTAAAAAAACAAAAAGCAAAAAACCCCCTACAAATCTGATCAGGTTTTTCCTTAAACTTTTATGTATACCCATAGGGTTATTTTTAACTTTCATTGTAAAATTTTTACAACTATATAGTTATATACTCAATCTTTGTTATAGGAAAAAATCTTTCCTCTAATGATATGGAAGAAATCACTTGTCTTCTAACAAAATCTAGTCAAGGCTAGAATATTTTCAACACATCTCCCTCTTTTCCAGGCTCTATTTTTTCAGCTTATCACTAAGTACATGCACAGGACTCTCATTCCATACTCAATACTGTGAACCAGTCATAAATGATATTGGGATGGGCGGTTTCTAACTCTCTGACATTGAACGTGGAACAATCTAAAAGAAATTATTCAATACCTCTTAAGAGCACAAGCTGACATGGAAAACAAAACAATTGTTTACAGAAAGTGAAATCAGTTTTGATTAGGGGAATCTGAGAAGTCCTCTTATAGGATCTTAAAAATGGGCAGAAGTTTCAACTGGTGAACAGATGGGTCTGGGGGAGAAGGCAAGGGGTGACCCAAGAAGGAGAGACAGTGGAGCCAGAACACTGATGCAAGGGTAGTGGGGTCAGCCAGGAGACATGGAGACTGATTCTGGATCCTGGGAGAAATTGAACTAACCTAGTCTGGGGAATTAATAAGAGTTTCTCATAGGAATAATGTCTGAGCTGAGACCTCAAACAAATGGATGGGAGTTTCCTAGGCCAAAGAAGAATAGAAGTGAGGTGGGAGAGTTAAGGAAAACTGAAAAATGAGATGTTAAGAGTGAAGACATACAAGTGAGAAGTGGATGGGACCAGTGGGATCTAGAAAAGGATCAATTTCCCCTGTAAATGAGGGGAAACAGAAAAAAGGGGGAGAGGCCAGAAAGAAGAGACAAAAAATTCAGGCAGAGGAGAAAAAAGCAAGAAATTTCACTGTCTATGACTAAGCAACTTTGAGTTTGGGTAAACCCTGGCTCCTCTATGGTTGAGAATTAAAAAATTTTTTTTTTTTTTTAAATTCAGACTATTATGGGGATACAAATGTTTTGGTTACATGGATTGGTTTTGTACTACTTGAGTCAAAGTTATAAGTGTGCCCATCACCCAGATAGTGGACATTATACCCGTTAGGTATGATTTCACCCATCCCCTTCTCCCTTCTCCCCTCTCCCTCATGTTTGATTTCCATTGAATTTACTTTCATCTGAGCACATAAGTATTTATTGCTTAGTTCCAAATTAATAGTGAGTACATGTGATGTTTGTTTTTCCATTCTTGCAATGCTTCACTTAGGAGAATGGTCTCCAGTTCCATCCAGATTGTTACAAAAGGTACTAATTCATTATTTTATGGCTGAGTAGAACTCCATGGTATACATATACCGCATTTTATTAATCCACTCATGAATTCTGGGGCAATTGGATTGATTCCACATCTTTGCAATTGTGAATTGTGCTGCAATAAACATTCTAGCATAAGTATCTTTTTGATAAAATGACTTTTTTTCCTTTGGGTAAAAACCCAGTATTGGGATTGCTGTATCAGTTGGTAGGTCTACTTTTAGTTCTTTGAGGAATTTCCATACTATTTTCCATAGCAGACTTTTATCTATACTACAAGGCTATTGTAACCAAAACAGCATAGTACTGGCAAAAAAATAGAGACATAAACCAATGGAACAGAACAGAGAACCCAGGTTTAAAACCATCCATGTATTGCCACCTGATCTTTGACAAAGTAGACAGCAATATACACTGGGGAAAAGAAACCCTATTCAATAAATGGTGCTGAGAAAATTAGATAACCACATGTAGAAGACTGAAACAGGATCCATATCTCTCACCACTCACAAAAATTAATTCAAGATGGCTTGAATTAATTTAATTCATGGCTTAAATCTAAGACATGAGTTCTAGAAGAAAATTTTGGAAAAACTCTTTTAGATATCAGCCTAAGCAAAGAATTTATGAAGAAGATCCCAAGAGCAATCAGAGCAACAACAAAAATAAATAAATGGAACTCCATTAAATTAAAAAGCTTCTGCACAGCCAAGGAAACAATCAACAGAGCAAATAGATGACCTACAGAATGGAAGAAAATATTTGCATACTATACATCCTATAAAGGGCTAATAACCAGAATCTACAAAGAACTCAAGCAAATCATCAAGAAAAAATCAAGCAACCCCATTAAAATGTGGGCAAAAGACATGAACAGAAGCTTTTCGAAAGAAGATAGACTAATGGCCAACAAACATGAAAAAAATGCTCAACACACTAATCATCAGAGAAATGCAAATCAAAACCACAATGAGATATCACCTAACCCCATGAGAATGGCTTTTATCAAAAAGTCCCAAAACAATAGAGAGAAAGGAACACTTACACACTGTTCATGGTTGAGAATTTAAAAGAGCATGAAGGTTTTGGATTAGCTATGGGAAATGGGGTAGGGAATTAGCAGATGATAAGTAAAGG
The DNA here is from genome assembly GCF_040939455.1 of Microcebus murinus. Classification (NCBI taxonomy): domain Eukaryota; kingdom Metazoa; phylum Chordata; class Mammalia; order Primates; family Cheirogaleidae; genus Microcebus; species Microcebus murinus. The sequence goes on from NC_134111.1 coordinate 56,305,207, forward strand.
AATTTGTAAGGCTATCTGATAATAAATAAATTACATTTTAAATAGAACCAACCAAAACAATTATGCTAATTTTCTTATCTTTCAGAATTAGGAAGAAACAGAGAAACTGGGTGATCAGAGTAATTCACAACAGCTCTTGTGGCCCATGCTGAGTAGTACAAGGATCTAGCCCAGGAAAAATAAAGAAAAGAAGGCTATGATAGCAGTTTTGGGTGATGTCATAAAACAAAGTCTGGCAGCTACAGGAGTGGGAAGCTGGAGGGAGCTGAAAATAAAGTCCTTTGGAGTAAAAAGGTAAGAAAAAGCAAGGCGAGGGCATTGAATAAGTCACCAAATGGATGCTAAAGTAGCACAGGAAGGTCATATGTGATTTAAGGCATGACTCAGTTAAACCATTAGAAAATGCCTTCGCAGGTGTCCATTTAAAGTAAACTTAATTTCACTATTATTATTATGATAGCAATATTATTATCATGTTTTTCTTAATTTTTTTATTTTAGCATATTATGGGGGTACAAGTGTTAAGGTTACATATATTGCCCATGCCCCCCTCCCCCCTCGAGTAAGAGCTTCAAGCGTGTCCATCCTTCAAATGTTGTACATCTTACTCATTGTGGTTGTATATACCCATCCCCTCCTCCCCCCTCCCACCCACCCAATAAATGTTACTGCTATATGTCCACTTAGGTGTTGATCCGTTAACATCAATTTGCTGATGAGTACATATGATGCTGATTTTTCCATTCTTGAGATACTTCACTTAGTACAATGGGTTCCAGCTCTATCCAGGAATATACAAGATGTGCAATATCACCATTGTTTCTTAAAGCTGAGTAGTACTCCATGGTATACATGTACCACATTTTATTAATCCACTCATGAATTGATAGGCACTTTATATTAATAGCATATTATACATATATATATATATATTATAACATTATTGTAATAATAGTAACTATAAAAAGCCATGCTTTGGGGGAATTTTTATTTAAAGGCTGACAAATGTCCCCAAAAAAAAAAAACCAGAGAAGATGTATGTGGAACAGTCAAAACTAAGAAAACTTTTTCTAAGCATTTAAACTTAACAAGCTGGTAAACAATCTGTAAGCAAAGTGACAGCAGGTAGTTTTAAACATAGTGATCACAGAGTACGATATTGGCTTTCTTTACTTAGCCCCCTTCTTAAATGGTCATAAATATTTCTGAGAGACTTTCTAAATTAAAATTTCCCTTGGAAATGAAAGCAAAATACTAAATTTTAAACTTTAAATTGACCTGTAAGTTAAGGCTAGAATAGCATTACTAGTGGTAAAATCCCATCATTTTTGTGGACTTTCTCAATGCTTGCTGGCAAGTTCAATACTATTTGTATATATTTTGCATGTTAGCAATAAAATTGCTTCTAATTTATGTTCTGTGAAAAATGACATCTGCTTTTAATTGGGAAGTTCATTAAAAAATCAGACAAGTAAAACAAATTATTCACTAAAATGAAGACAGAGGAACTGAAAGGCACTAATGCAGGTGTCTTACTGTTTGGGGAGCTCATTTAATTTCTGCCTTGAGACATTTCTGATTCAGGCTCCCCCACTTTATTTTTTAAATTAGATGAAACATTATAAGAGAAGCAGACTCTGTGTCCTTTTATAGATTTTCTTTGTCATCATCAGATATGATGTGAGTTGATTTACTGAAACACTATGTTTTATAGTGATTTTACAATTTTTTCACATATCCTTGGTGAAGGAATTTGGGGATGTAATGAAAGTTCAAATAGCAGAATAGTTAGCTTCTTTACAGAGGTAACACAGCAATGAGAAGGAAATTATTCAACATTGCATTTGGATAACCTGGAAACTATGATATACAAACTCTGGATATTGCTACATACCTCTTGAACCACCTGAGAGACATACAAGTAGTTCTTTCTGTACCAAATATTTCATATAAGGGCTACTTCTGAGGGAATATTCCCATTTTTAGAAATGAACAGTCAGAGAATTTAAATATTTGTCTTTCAATCTTCAATTACCTTAGTAATAGGCCCAGGAATAAATATAAATAGCAAAAGAAATTAAGTTTTAAGCTTAAACAGTCATGTCTACACCTTAAAAGACTCAAAGATTTATCTAGATCTATATCTTCTGAGTTCTAACAGTGACCCAGTAATTTGAATCTATCTATCACTTATACTCTTTCCTTCTGCAGTTCTTTCCTTCAAGCCCTTAGTTAACCAAAGGGTGGTCCAGAGACCAGCAGCACCAACATTACATTGGAGCTTGTTAGAAATGCAGACAAGGCCCCATCCCAAACCTGATGAATCAGAACCTACCATTTAAAATCTCCAGGTAATTCATGAATGTATCATCACTCCATTGCCATACTCTAAGACAGTATGTATTGCTGCCTAGAATAATGGATGGTATATCTACACAGTTTGGTAACATGCAATCCTTAAAAAACATACTTATACCATGTATTAGAATGGGGAAATGCTTATGATATAACACTAATTGGAAAAAATCACATTGCAAAACAATGCATGCACAATTTTTGTATACGAGCACACACATATATAGTGTATACATAGACACATAATCACTCACTTTTGGAATATGCATATGTATGTATATGTTTTATATTTCCTTTCCATTTCCATATATACTCACATAATATGTATGATTTTAATTATTTTCTTTTGTTTAGTTTTATGTATTTTCTATTTTTTCCAAAATGAGAAGATACAATGTAATCAAAAAAATAAAATGATAAACAGATTTTTAAAGAATCATTTTATTCACTGGCTTTATTGATAATTATACATTTAAAATAATCAAATAAGTTTTCAAGAGATTCTACTTTACTTCCTTATCTCATATTTATAAATATTTTGTAACTTTAAACTTAACTTTTTCCTTTGAATAAAATTTCTGTGGGACCTAAGCATTGGTATTTTTTAATGATCTCCAAATAATATTATTTGAAGGAACTTGGTGCCAAGATCACAAATCCAATTTATGAAATCACTCAGCAACAACTGGAAAATATTTTCAATCACTTGGAAAATCGGATTAGATGATGAATCATGGAAGATGGTTTTAATCTTGAAGCTGAGGAATGTAAATGCTGCTATATTAAAACATTGAAGATGATATTTCTATACATCATTTTCTGTTTTCTTCTTTCCCAGAACTTTAAAGATTATTGTTAATCAAGGACTTTACAAACAATATATAGTCATCTATGAAAATTAAGGAGAACATGCACATGAAATACAAGGGAAAAACCTCAGATCAGTGCCTCTTAAATTTTAGTGCGAATATGAATCTTCTTAGGAAATTTGTTAAAACACAGTTTGACTAAATAGGTTTGATAGGTAGAATTTGAGATTCTACATTTCCAACGACTTTCAGATGCTACTGTTGCTGTCTGGGAGTCACACCTTGAATAACAAGGCTGTAAGTTTCCTTTAAGCCTTGAAGATGGAGTTTAATAACCTCTATCTTGAAAGAAATCACGCCCTACCTAAAGTAATTCCCATTCAAACTATAATAGTTTCTGAAGTGATTTTCCTGTTTTCAATCTCACTCTCTCCCATTACTATCACTCACATAATTTCCGAGGTAATTTTCTAACATGCAAATCAGTTTAACCTACCACTTTGCTTGGATGGCATCTCACTGCTCATTAGGTGTCAAATCCAAATGCTTATAAGGGGACAAATTTATAATGTGAATAAATGAAGCAATAATGGGAGGAGGAGAGGTAATAAGGAATGGTTGGGATTGTGGCAAACTGGAATGCCTTTTCAAGAGGATACAAGTATTGCTGGACTCTAGCCAAGAGTCATTATGTCTATGTAGGAAGGTAAGCTTGGTAAGCCAGATCTTCTAGTTTTTCAGAAGTAACAGGAAATCTGTATTTCTTTGATAAAGAAATGTGATTTCTTGGGTAAAAACTCCAACATTCTAAGATTGACAGTACATTTTTCAAATGTATTTTTGTTTATATATATTCATGGGGTACAAGTGCAATTTTGCTACATTGATACACTGCATTGCCTGAAGTCAGAGCCTGCAGTGCATCCACCACTGTGGAAATACACATTGTACCCACCAAGCAACCTCCCATTATCCCCCCCACCCACCCTCTGAGTTTCCATGGTCCATCATTACATACTCTGCTTCCATGTGTTCATGTTATGTAGCTCCCACTTACAAGTGAGAATATGTGGTATTTGTCTTTCTGTGTCTGAGTTGTTTCATTAAAGATAATGGCTTCTAGTTTCATCCATGTTGCTGTAAAAGACATGATTCCATTCTTTTTAATGGCTGAATAGTGTTCCATTATTTATTATTGTATATGCCACATTTTCTTTATCCAGTCCTCCATTGATGGGCACTTAGGTTGATTCCATATCTTTGCTATTGTGAATAGTGCTGTCATAAGCAAACAAGTGCAGGTATCTTCTTTATATACTGATTTTGTTTGCTTTGGGTGGATACACTGTAATGGGATTCTTGGGTTGTTCTATCTTTAGTTCTTCAAGAAATATCCATACTGTTTTCCATAGAAGTTGTACTAACTTACATTCTCACCAACAGTATATGAGTTCCCTTTTTTCTGCACTCTCAACAACAAATTTTTTTGTCTTTAATAATATTCATTCTGATTGGTGTAAGACAGTATCTCCTTGTGGTTTGAATTTACATTTCTCTGACAATTAATGATGTTGAACATTTTTTTTTTCATATGCTTGTTGGCCATTTGTTTGTCTTCTTTTGAAAAATATCTATTCATGGCCTTATCCCACTTTTTAATGTGGTTATTTGGGGATTTCTTTGCATTGTTTGAATTCCTTATAAATTCTGAATATTAGTCCCTCGTCTAATATATGGTTTTCATATATTTTCTGCCATTCCACAGGTTGTCGAATGTATTTATTGATTGTACATAATTTGTACAATGTTGATTATTTATTTATTGTACATAACAAGCTTTGTAGTTTAATGAAGTCCAATTTGTCTATTTTTGTTTCTGTTGCTACTGTTTTGAGGTCTTAGTCATGAATTCTTTGCCTAGACCAATGTGCAGAAGTGTTTTCCCTAGGTTTTCTTCCAGTATTTTTATGATTTCAGGTCTTACATTCAAGTCTTTAATCCATCTTAAGTTGATTTTGATATATGATGAGAGATAGGGGTCCAGTTTCATTTTTCTGCATATGGCAATCCAATTTTCCCAGCATAATTTTTAAAAAGGGTGTCCTTTCCTCAGTGGATGCTTTTTTGACTTTGTCAAAGATCATTTGGCTGTAAGTATGTGGCTTCATTCCTAGGTTCTCTATTCTGTTCAACTGATCTATTTTTATGCCATCATGCTATTTTGGTTACTTAGCCTTGTAGTATAAGCCTCCAGCTTTTTTTTTTTTTTTTTTTTTTCAAGAGTGTTCTGGCTATTCAGGCTCTTCTTTGGTTCCATACAAACTTTAGAGTTGTCTTTTTTCTAATTCTGCAACAAATGATATTGGTATTTTGTTAAGCATGGCATTGAACCTATAGATTGCTTTGGGTATTATGGTCATTTAAACAATATTAATTCTTCAGATCCATGAGCATGAGATGTCTTTTCATTTGTTTGTGTCATCTTCAATTTTTTCCTTATAGAGATCCTTAAACTCCTTGAATAAATATATTCCTATGTATTTTATATTTTTTATAGCTATTTTAAATGGGACTGCCTTCTTGATTTAGTTCTCAGCCAGATCATTTTTGGTGTATAGAAATGCACCATTTCTATACACCACTGCACTATACATATACTGCACTGATTTCTGTGTAGTAGCAGAAACTTTATTTTGTATCCTGAAACTTCACTAAATTCATTTATCTAATCTAAGAGTTTTGGTGGAGTCCTTAGGGTTTTCTAGATATAAGGTGATATCATCAGTGAACAGGAACAATTTGACTTCCTCTTTTCCAATTTAGATCCGTTTTATTTTTTTCTCTTGCCTGATTGCTCTGGCAAGGACTTCCAATACTACATTGAATAAAAGTGGTAAAAGTGGGGATCCTTGTCTTGTTTCAGTTCTTAGGGGGAAATGCTTTCAACTTTTTCCCATTAAGTATGATATTGGCTATAGGTTTGTTGAATGCAGCCTTTATTGTTTTAAAGTATGTTCCTTCTATGTCTTGTTAGTTGAGGATTCTTATCATGAAGAAATGCTGAATTTTGCTGAATGTTTTTTCTGTGTCTATTGACATGATCATATAGTTTTTGTCTTTAATTCTGTTTTGTGATGTATCACATTTATTGATTTGCATATGTTGAACCATTCTTGCATCCCTGGTATAAAACCCACCTGATCATGGTGAATTATCCTTTTGGTGTACTATTGAATATGATTTTCTAGTATTTTGTTGAGGATTTTTATATCTATGTTCATCAGAGATATTGGTCTGTAGTTTTCTTTTTTTATTGTGTCCTTGTCTAGTTTGGACATAAGGGTGATACTGGCCTTGTAGAATGAGTTAAGGATAATTCCTTCCTCCTCAATTTTTTGAACAGTTTTGGGAAAATTGATATTAGTTCTACTTTGTATGTTTGGTGGAATTCAGTTGTGAATCCCATCTGACTTTGGGCTTTTTTGTTGTTGGGATATTTTTTATTACTGATTTAATACTATTACTTGCTATTGGTCTGATGAGAAGTTCTATTTCTTCCTAGTTCAGGATTGACAATTATTTCTTTAAAGAAGCCTGATACCCACCAAGGACTACATAGAACCTCTGGGAATGAGATCTAGACCAGCATTTTTTCAATGTCCCTCTGGTGACTCTAAAGTGAAGCCTAAGTTGAGAAGCACTAATCCAAACACCCCCCATGGCACCAACTACAAAGGATCAAAACTGAACCAAAGGTTGAAACTATAGAAGTATAGGTTGGTTCCTGAAGGCAGTTTTTCTATAAACATTATTTCTGATGTGTAAGAAAATTAATGATTATGCCTCCTCAGAGGAGTTAATAAGCAAGTATTTGTTTACATATTGTTTTAATACATCTTACAACTAATTCTGGGCTTCAAAGGTTAAATTCAAGCCTTGGGGCATCGAGTTTATGTATAATACAATTTAAGCGTATTTAGGGTTCTTACCAAACGATGATTTCTAATCATCTATGTCTGTTATTTCTTTATCTGTTACATGTATAAAATAAAAATAATTTTTCTTATTCAATAATGTATAATTTTAAACAATTACTCATAGTCCAAGGTTGTAATAAAAAAAACTTTTAGTTCAATCATTTCGACACATTCTGAATCAAGCATCACATGTAGTATGAGTTTTTTGAAAGTTGCTGTATTTTTTGTTTTGAACTTTTCCAGTAAGAAATGATAGAGACATTTTCAAAGTTTATTTAGAAAGAACTTACTGAATAGACTAACAAGCCATGCACACCAGCTCCCTGCTGTTCAATTTAACTGTGGGTAGCTGAAACACCTGCTTTTTCTGTGTTACCAGATTATTTATTTGAGTTTCACTAATGAGTCCCCAGCTTGATGCCTTGTTTCTATGTTAAATCTTCTTTGAAAGGAATGTTTCCCATTCCTTTCCCATACCCACACCCAAACAGAAGTCCAAAATATAATATGTTACTTACTATTTAAGGACATATAAAATTGGATTTCTTCTCTAAGAAGAAGAAATGAGATTGTTGGAAAACCACTGGTGAAAACGATTTATAAGTTTACACTATGGATGGGAAAGAAAACATTTTGGGAGGCACTACCAAAATGTGGTGCTTTCACAAATATTTTCTAATTGAATTTTCAAGGCTTCTCCTTACAGGTGAGGAAAGTGAGGCTCAGAGAGATCAAATATACCCACTTTTACATAGAGAGTGACATAGGGATCCAATCTTATTTTCCTCCATATAAGCACAACCCATTATAGCATTACAGTTAATTTCTAGATATTGCATTGCTCTGAGAAAATTAATGCACTAGACAGACTAAAATATAATATATAAATAATGTATACATAAAGAAAGATATTAAACTTGTCTGGAACTAATGATGTTTATCAGGAATTAGAATCCTTTTTACAACATTTGTTTGGATATTCATATTGCTTAAATAATAAAATATGTAATACCGTAATTTGATTTAATTCATATAATAGGATATTTTTCAGCTAAAGGATACTAGGTTACATTAGGAAATACTTATGATAAACTTTTAAATGGGGGAAAAAGCATGACTCTAATGCTGTGTGTTTCTAGGGTTGTATGTGAAAAGACTGAAAGGGAATGTGCAAAATATTAATAATGATTTTCTTTGGGTTGAAGGATTAGCAATTATTTTCCTTATAGTTTTGAAATTTTCTATCATGCACTTTATATAATAAAATATGTTATTAAACATTTATTTTACTCAACAATAAGAAAACAAACAACCTGATTAAAAAATGAGCCAAAGATTAACAGACATGTCACCAAAGAAGATATTTAGGAAAATAAGCATGTAAAAGACGTTCCACATCGTATATAATTAGGGAAATACAAATTAAAACAAGATACCACCACACAACTACTAGAATGGCCAAAATCCAGAACACAGACAAAGCCAAATGCTGGCAATAATGTGGAACAGCAGGAAATCCCATTCATTGCTAGTGGAGATGCAAAATGGTACAGCCACTTTGGAAGACAATTTGTGATTTCTAACAAAACTAAATATACTCTTACCATACAATCCAGCAATCATGCTCCTTGGTATTTGCTCAAATTAACTGAAAACTTATGTCCACACAGAAACTTGCACATGAATATTTATAACAACTTTATTCATAATTGTCAAAATTTGGAAGCAACCAAGATATCTTCAGTAGGTGAATGGATAAATAAACTGTGGTACATCCAGACAATGAAATATTTTTTATCTCTAAACAAAAATGAACTATCAAGCCATGAAACGACACAGAGGAAACTTGAATGCATATTATGAAGTAAAAAATGCCAATCTGAAAAGGTTCCCTAGTATATGATTCTAACTACATAACATTGTGGAAAAGGCCAAACTACGGAGACAGTGAAAAGATCAGTGGTTGCCAGCGGTTGGGGAAGGAGCAATGAATAGGCAGAGCACAGAGGGTTCTTAACGGCAGTGCAAACGGTCTTATGATTCTATAATGATGGATGCATGTCATTACACATTTATCCAAACCCATAGAATGTACAATACCAAGAGTGAATCCTCATGTAAACTGTGGACTTTGGGTGATAATGATGAGTATAACAGATGTACCACTATCTAGGGCATGTTAATAACTTTTAATTTCCTAAACACATAAACCAGATGCGGAAAAATTTTAAAGAACTCAAAAAATGATCAGTCATTGCCAGTCTTCTGTCACTGCACCTTTTATCAAGTGAATATTCAAACCAACTAGTTTGAATACCTACAATACACTGCAGTATTCAAATAGAAGCAAGAAACTAAACTAAAACAAAATAAAGTGTTATGATCCCTATGAGATTTAAGTCTAAATAAATGCCATCTACTTCTTTCACCCATACCCGCGAACTCCCATCCTTTCAGGCATGTATGTCACACTGCCTTCCCTATTTTCAATCATTATCTAGTAGCATTGGCCCATTGTTTACCAGAGCTTTATGACTTAGCTCTACCTACAAATATCAACAACCCAAGATACTAATAACATAAATTTCTCTAAATCTTGATAGTAATTATTCACTGTTCCCACCCAATCTGCTATGATAGACATTTGTTTTCTTGCAGATCAATATGGAGCATCTGAAAAACTTTTGGAAAGTATTTATAGCCGCGCCACCCCCCTTGGTGTAAATGCATAGATTTCCAAATAACAAGACACAACGGGGAGAGGAGCAACTGCCACGTGGCTGCTTTGCTCATTTTGCTTTCAGCACTTCATGGTTCCATTTTTGCACATCCCACACACCTACAAGTGGTTGCCTGGCTGGTAGCTATTACTTATTGCAAAACTGAGATATTTGAAACAAGTTAAGGAACTAGGGAAACGTAAATGGGAACAGCAATCAAAACTATACTTGGAAATCATAAAAGTGATAGTGGAGCAAGACATCAGTGTAGAAATAAAATTTTTTAGAAAGCTAACAGAGTGTAATTTTTAAGAACTTGAGCCCTGGAGTCAGACAAAACCTAGAAATGAATTTCAACTCTGCCACTAACAAGACCTATTACATTGGTCAAGTTACTTTGAATCTCTAAGCCTCTGTGGTTCGATCCATAAAATGGGAAAATAATACCCACCCCTTAAGGGTTTGTGATAATTTAGATAATGCCTGGTACATAGTAACTACTCAAAAAAATATAGCTATTGTTGTAGAAGCCATTGTTTTGTTTATTATTATTCTAGAAGCTCAATCAATGCATAGTGGTATTTGCTAATGTGATAAGGATCTTTATTATGTAAATAGTAGATTATTCAAAAAGAGCTTTTTAGTTCTCCTCTAAATTACCGACAGAAGCATATTCAACAAAAGTTCATGCATTTTTCAATTATATTTTAATGTGTCTAATATGTCTCTTACCTTTGCTTTTATTATCAGTTCCTCATGCTTACGAATTAGCTCCTCATTGTCTGAAAGAGATGAACCTAGACTTTGTTCCTGTAAATCTCTGATGGTTTTCTGAAACCAGCAAGTAACCTAGGTAAGAAGTAATAAAGAAAGATCAAAATTCAAATACTCAGAAGAAGTGAGTAAAAATTCAGAAATAATTTCTCAATCTTTCAATGCTTAAAATGAATTTCTCTTTATATAAACTAAGCTCATGGATTATATTAAAATGATCGAGTTCTTTATTTTTATTCATTTCAACCTTTACGTGCTTAAGAGAAAAAAAACATAATTCCAGAAAACCCTGAAAATGACTTGTCAGTTCAGCAGATTACATGGCATGAAGAATTCAAAATTTCCTAGCAAAGAACCAAAATAGATTCCCATACAGTCCGTAAATCATGCATTCTTTTAAAATATAAATTCTTTCCTGAATATGAATATAAATCTGAGAATAGTTACATAAACCCATATGAAGATATTAGATAGCATATGTAGAATTATATTTTCTGCTATAAGAAAGGCAATACAAAAATATTTAGTTTGCTGCAATTATAGAAAATCTATATCCAGAAAATAGAGGGGTTATTAAAATTCCATTGACATTACAAGTGGCTAAGGGTGTGACTGACATTCAGTAGACTTGGTTCACAATACCAGCCATATACAGTGATAAAACAAGAAATAGCGAAGAACTTGAAAGAAGCTCATACATTTTAAAATGATGCCATAACTTGACATGGGCCCCCTGGAAGTAGATTCCTCATTGCAATTAAAGGAGACTTGGATTTTTACTCTCAGATCCTGTACAGTTTTATCCTTGTGGTCACATCATAGCCACTGATTCTTAAGAGACTGCTACGAACTAGACAGTTTGCTAGTTGATTTGGAGGCCTCACCTCTACTTCTCTCAACAATTTTGTAGTAGGTATGATATCATCATCGCAGAGATGAGGTAACTGAGTTTTTGAGAGGTTAAGCTGCTTATCCAGGGCTGTGTAGTAAGTAGCAGAGACAGGATTTGTCTACAAGTCTACAAGATCTCAAAGTCCATGCTCTTTTCCCTATCCCCTGCTACCCCTCTTGAGTAACCTAAAGTCTCACAGTCATCAGCGGGAATGACTTCAAGCCTGAAAAATGAATACTGGCAGCCCATTCACAACAATGGGCTATAATCCCATGCCTGACACTGTGTTTTTCTCTAGCCAGGTTGTCTTGCCTGCAACAGCCTCAAGATGGCCAAGGAGAAAGCTAGGTTCAGACCAAAGTTTCCCACAATAAATGTGCACACATCATATACATATGTCAGAGTTAGAGGCTCGCCTAGAATCAGACACCCCAGGACCATTACACACCTGCTATCACAAAGCTGACTATGAGATCAAAAGGTCTGCACCAACTTGTAGCCTTTTCTAGCATGGAATAATAGGCAGTAATACAGGGGATGGGACAATTTCCCCAGCTCTCTGCTAATTGGAAATCTTTGTCAACCAGCATTTTAGCCCATTGTGGGTGCAAAAAAAAGAATATTGGTGAACTTACAGCAGTTTTCATGTGAAGTACACCTCATTTTCTTCAGAATATTTGGTAATCTATGCATAATATACACATTCTAGCCAGTCCCTATATTTAAAGTATTATGCTGACTGTAAAAGTATTGTAAAAGTATTTTACTTTTACAAGTAAAATTATTTTACAAGTAAAAGTATTTACAATCACTTGACGGCAGTCTGTTTTTCTAGTATCCCAATTAGAGCTAGAGGATATGTACAATATGCACATTAGAACTCACAGAGAGTATTTTATCAAGAGCTATAAAATGTATTCATTAATTTATTTTATTTTATAAAACAAAATAATTTTTCACAAAAATGCAGTCAGCCCTATAAAAACTCAACTAGAGGAATGATGTGAGGATTTTCCTCAAAATAAAGTAGATCATGAATATAACTAAGTTTCAGAGATACTTATTTTATTAAGTAGTGGGAGTGAGTTTTACTTATTCTTAGCTAAAATGGGAGGGACCTAGAAATTTCAAGAATGCTTTAATGGGGACAGTTATTAAAGAATCTGAGTGGATGAAAAATGAGTAAAAACAGGTGTTCACTAATCTCTAAAAACAGGTGAGAAGCTTGAACCCTCAGATAATCCTATTAAACTTTGTGAGTCAAAGACTTGTCATCTAACACATGCCAACAGTGATGAAAGTCAGGAAAGAGTGAGTTGTTTTGATTTTCAAACAGTATCTACTGACCTCATCCCTAGATTTGGCAAGTACTATCTCAACTCCTAAGAGATACTATTCCTGTTAGGCAGTACTATTCCCTTTAAGAGAATGTAGTTAGAGAACTATGGTAATATTCAATATATCTTGTTTGCATACCTGCTTGTTAAAGCATGCTGTCTTTCTACAGCTACACATTCTTACTACCAGATGCATTCTGAAAAGAAACATAAAAACAAGTTGGCACAAAACTCAGAAGTAAGTAAGATCATCATGAGTATGTTATATCTCATTATGAGATATTCACACACATGAACAGCCTCTTAGATCACATTCGCCATGTGTGCTGTGGGATGTACACAAAATAGGCTCTGAGTCCTTCTGATGCTAAAATAAGACACCCTAAATAACCAAGAGCACGTCAACCATAATGTTCTGCCACCCAGTAAATCAGTCATTGTGTCTTTCGAGTAGCCACCACAGACAGCTGCACAGATATTCCAAGTGCACTTTTTATAAGCTTTTAAATTATATCAGCTGCTGTCCAAAAGCCTGAGTGATAAGTACAGTAAATGATGCATCAAGACATTTCTGTAGAATGTGGTCCCTGCAAAAGTATGAAGACATGAGCCACAGGTTGAGGGGATGAGGAAAGGAAGGAAGGACAAAAAGCATTTAAAGTATGCACCGGGAATTGGTTCTGGGCAACGAGATGGATTAAAGGGGAAAATAAGAAGACTTTTGCTCTCTCTTCCCAGTTTCGACCTTTCAGCCTGACTGAAGCAACGTGTTCATGGTCATACCATGGATTTGGCATGACATGCTAGGTATTCGGTGCCCAGAGGAGGTAGAACTAAGGCACAGAAGGAGTGAGGCAGATCTTTTTGCTGGGGGAGTGGAAGGGCTAAAAGTAGCACCTTTCATAGAGTGACAAATTAGAGAGAAAAGAAAGTCAGCAAAGAAGGAGTAATCAGGAACGTTCAATGAACACCAAGATCTGCCTTGAAAGTTAAAAAGGAATGACAGGAAAACTTACACCAAAAATGGTGCAGACCTGCTCTGTTCAATATGGTAGCCACTAACCACACTTGGTTATCTAGTACTTGCAATGTGACTAGTCCAAACTGTGACATGCTCTATGTGTAAAATACACAGCAGATTTCACTGACTTGGTATAAAAATAATGAAAATATCTCATTAAGAATGTTAGTATTGATTACCTATTAAAATAATATTTTAGATGTGTTGGGTTAAATAAAAAATATTATTGCTTTTCACTTTTATGTGGCTTTTTACTTTTTAAATATTTCTTTTTTACTTTTTTAATGTAGCTACCAGAAAATTCAAACTCACATATGTGAGTTGTGTTATGTTATCACTGGGTGGTTCTGCAATTCAAAGGTATTCAGAGTTTCTTTATATGTTAAATGTAGATTTTGGGGCTGAGTTTTAACTAAGGGCGATTTAAAATAGTGCAGTCAGTAGACCAGTATAATGAGATATGCCAGTTAGTAAGTATTTATGGGCCACTGAGTAGGGAGGTGAGGAAATGGAACCAATGACACTTTGAAGAAGTATATTGGCTTAATTTATTGGCTAAGTAAATGATGGCAGCTTCAGAGAAAGCAGAGGTAACAAAAGGGCATCTCCCACCTTTTTTTCTACTTTGATCAGATGAGATTTACGCATTTCTTGGCAGATGTAGGGAACTGAAGATGCAGGGAGGAAAGCTGATACAGGAATGTACCAGAAAATGGGAAGGTTGGAAGAGAGAACAATTGAAGGTATTTAGTCTTGGACAAGGAAAAACTAGTTTTTGCTTGTTGGACATCCCACCCCCACCTTGAACCCCTACTGATAGAGAAGAAGGAAGATAGTAAAGTGAGCCAGCCTTCACAGAGTGGTATCAGGTAGGACTCTAGGTGGGTTACAACATTGCCTCAACTGATCTTCACACCCTTCCAACGATGGAGATATTTGTTTTTTCAACAGATAAGGAAATTGAGACCCAGACAGGCAAGGTAACTTGCCTAAGTTCACACAACCAATGTGTGGGGATCCAGAAATGCCACCATCAGAATTTATGCTTTTCTATCCAGTATTTTTATTTCTCATCATATCCATCTGCAGAAACAAAGGATTCTGGAGAAGAGAAGTGGTTCTTATTAGGCTATTATTATGAACTTTCTTAAAATGAAGACCGAAACACAGGGCTGTGGTTACAGAACCTAATCCTAACATGAAATAGGTCCTGTGTACAATCACATGGTGGGTGAGACAATGAAAATACTGCATTAGAGAGTAGAACGGATGTGTGGGAGGGGCCCGGGAGGAGGAGGCCAGCTGCAGGCAGAGGTGACAACAAGCACAGACTGAGAATTCCTGTTACCAAACAATATGTGACAAAGACAGGACTGAGAGATGGGGAATACAAGCAGTAGAAAATGTTCTGTGATGGTCAAGGATAAATAAGTCAGACGGCAAGAAGGTGGACTGCTGCCCCAGCCCAAAGCCGTGCATCAGAATGCCATAAACCACTGCAGTTTCTTTTGGTACAATTTGTTCTACAATCTGAGATTGGATCTTGTTTTTTCATCTTTATTTAAAGATATGCGGTAGAAGGCAAGCTAGCAATAAGCAATTCAAACCACCTTAACAAAAATGCTTAAGGGTAGATGAAAATCTCAACAAATTACTTTCATTTTCTTTTCCACGTGCACAATAATAGCTCTTGCTGAACAACCAGTTACTATTAGAGACAAAAAAAAAAAAAACAACTGATAAAGGAGGAAAAAAGACATCACTTATTTATCTTCTTTAACCCAAGACTTTTTGACAGACTCTCTTCCAATTACTGAAACACACACATATACAGAAATGTTTTCAATTATAGTTGATGGCCACAGGTGACAGTTCTATCTACTTTGTTATTGAAGGCATGCTTCCACAAGGTTTTGGTTTTTGTTTTCTTTTATACAGTAGGGAAACCAGTTGTCTTTATTTTGTACCAGGCAATCTAGTCAAATGTGCTTTGTACTTAACTAAGCAATAATCAGACTTCAAATATCCATTGGATCCATTAGGTGATAATGTATATCAGAAAAGACTCTAAAAGCCATGTTGCTGATGTTTGTATTAATACCTGATGACTTGAGTAGGGGAAGAAAGAATAACTACTACTAAACACATGGATTGAGTTTCTATTTTTAGATGTATTCTGGAATTGATCTAGTTATTGGCCTGTTATTATTTGGACTTAGTCTCAGAGATTCTAGGAAGACAATGTTCACAATTTTCTTTTATATTATTTGGGAGCCCTTTGTGAATTACTGGAGTCAGCTGGAAGGTATTAGTGTCTCCTTTACAAGTTTTCAAGTCCCAGGATTCTCTGTTGGGGGGCAGTAGGAAAGCTAGCATACATTGTCATGAGGCAAAATTTGTTACTTTATAAACAGCTTCATGTATAATCTTTCTCCCTGTCTAGTATTATAATTTTATGTTTAATTTTTGTGACTTATGCTAACATACACTTTCTCTTTTGATATCTTTGTCCTCCAATAGAACGTCATTCCACAATGTTCTAGGATTGTCCAGTACAACATCCAGTTATATGATCATCATAAAACCCAAATTACTGAGTCACACTCAGTGTGATGTCCCTTCTTCACCATCGTAGCATCAACAAAACTTTAGAATGAGCATTCAGAAAAACTTAAGAACTCAGGTAAGATAATTTATGTTTATACCTACCTGGATTTTTAAATATTTCCTTGTTCACATAATTATCAACACAGTAAGCATTAATTATTATTTATAATATTAAGAAATTGAGGAGATTCTAATTCCTCATGAAGATACTGTTTAAATTGTGTTATATTCGAATAGCAGAATGCTATATTATATCCATTAATTACTTATTCTCTTTTTGACACAAGAATATGTTTATGATTTGTCCAATTTAATAAATACCAGGTCATAATATAGGAAATATAGGTTAATTCCATTAGTTTTTGTTTGTTTGTTTAGTTTTTTCTTTAGTAAATGTGGGTGTGCCTGTAGATACATCTACATTTCAAGAAAATAGTATAAGGACTTCCATTTCCAAAATAGCTGTCAACTCTCATTTGTGTTTAGGTAGACTCTTCACTTCCAACTATTAATGGTGGAAAGTTGTATAGTCTGATAGATAAAATCAGTACAGTGGAAGTCTCTGGACCTAAATTTTAGTTTCAGCATTACCTCTGACTCATTGTGGGGGAATTTCCCCAGCAGTGGGAAGAACTCTTTTTTTCAAGAAAGGAAACAAAGCTCCACCCAGTGCCTTGGCAATGTGCAGCCCTGATTGTTGGACAAAATAAATCAGAAACCATCATATTGACAGGATAAATCACTGTTAAATTTTAAAGGATGTTTAAATTCTTTTAAAGTATGCCATTCATTTTGCTTGCTCACGAGTCTCCCTATAAAATGCATTAAAATTAATTGGGCTTTTTGGCTAGTCTTTGGGGACCATGAGAATGAAGGAAGAGTAGAGAATGAGTCCTGGCCAGCGTGGGGTGGTAGCAGTGCTGAGGAGAAAAGGAAATCCAACAATCTCCAATACCAGGGGCAGGGAAGAAGAAAAAGAGCTCAGAGAGGCGGAAGGATATATATAGGCAGCCCCAGGACTTAGTAGATACCTCAGGCAGCAACAGCTAATTTGTCACACAATGGGTGTGAGTGTTGGGAGCAAGCGGACCTTTCTCAAGGAGCATGAGCGTGCACACACACACACACATCACTTCTGAGAATGAATTTGATCACAGAATGTGTCCCACATCCCTCTTACCAACTGATTGGGGGCTTAAGTAATCAAAACTGATTTGGGGGCTTAAGTAATCAAAACACCGTTAAACCATCAGTTACATTGACCAGTATACAAAAGTGTCAAACCAAATTCAACGAAAATATGATAAACTATAACAAGTATAAATGAGCTAAAGAAATAGTTAAAGGATAGAGGAGGGAAAAATTGATTTTTAACTTGATCTTGCAGATAAAGCTGACCTTTTGAATAAACGAAGCTGGATATCAAGCCACGAAATGACATTTATTCCCCCTCACAACATTTTAGAAAGCTAAGATTATTTAGTGGTTTAGAGAATTGGTGTGGGATCTGGCCAATATATAAGATTTTGTATGCCAGTGATTATTTAGTAAAGCTTAGAAAGAAACCACCAAAATATGTAGTGATATGGTGAATATTTATTTAAACATTATGGAGCCAAACTGTGCTCTAAGGATTTTAAAATATATAATCTTGTTTATTTTGATAACAAATGTATAGGCAGATATTATTATTATCCTCATTTTACAAAAAGAGAAACTGAGGCACCGAGGCTAAATAACTGGCTCAAAGTCACACAGCTAATAAATTGATACCCATGCCATCTGCACCAGAGTCCCTGTTACTACCATTGGCCTACAATGCTATTGAAAGCAATAGTGATTAACATGCATTCCAATTAGGAGAGGTTTCTATTACTTTCAAAATCACATGCTTTTTCTATAAACACTCTAAAACACTTTGCATTTACTACTGGCATGCCTTAAAAAGTATTCTAGAGATAGCCTAAAGCCTGTGTGCTAAAATGAAATCCTGTGATAAATTTTAATCTATGAATGGGTAGATGTAATTTATATTTGTTACTGGATCAAACTATTGGATACCAGTATCACCATGTTAATTCACCCCTTATTTTGGTCTTATACTAGCCAATGTTTGAAAACTACATTCAAAGAAAGATTTTTTTTTTCTAAACCCTTACCACTTTGTATGTTATCTCATATTAATTTAAGCGGATCAAACATCTAAGCTCTAAATCCTAGTTAGAAGGTGGCATTATATACAAAAAACATACACATGAATGTGTCTGTTTACACACATACAGTTTTAAAGATGACTACCAGGCACTAGACTGGTGCCCAGAGGCTATGGTTATATATATCATCTCTGATACAATTTTAATTGCCCATTGCCAAGGAATATACTGAGTGATTATGATATGCATTGTACCCAAATTATAAAACCACAGAACCTTCCAAATGTGAATTCTATTATCTTCCCTTCCACCCCAAAGATGTGTATCTTATATGTGATCTGGGTAGTAAAAAGAGATTGTCTGCCCTCATGTCTTAATTCTCCTAGACATCCTTGAAACTGTCTTGGATAAAGAAACCATGAATAACTTAGTTTTAATATATTTGTTTGTCTCACTTATGCCTGATTGGAGCAATTGAGAAAAATTACATTCATAAATCTTCTTGCCAAGATAATTAATTATGCACAAAATACTCCAAGCTGCTTCTGATTTTCATTAATGAAGCAGATTATCTGCAAAATAAGATGCTGCTAGAGCCGAAAAGAAAGGTCAGCTGCTCATCTTTAAATGTAAAATGAGTGCACATTTTTCCATCTGAAAAACAATGATAAAGAAAGAACATGCTATGATTATGTTTACGAGACTATCGCATCCCAATTGAGATAGAAAAGTATGTGCTTTTTAATTATGCTTTTTCTGCATTTGATGGGAATCTTAAGTCACCACTGTGGTGGTCACTGGATTTCCTTTCCAAAGGAGAATTAGCTGAACTATTATAGTTCAAAAGCATCAGGCCATAGGCACTTAGAAATAGAGAAGCACTAAATGTATCTTTTAAGTGACCCTTATGAGAGAAAACACATCACATATTCAGACATCCACATTATTATTCATCAGTAATCTTTGTTCTAATTCTCCACTTAATTTCCTTTTTTCTTAAGTGGTTAACATGATTGACAAAGCTGATATTTTATTAAGTAAAGTTTGGCAGCCCCTATGTTCCCTTAAAGTAAGTACCGAACTGACAAAAACTCTTTGTCCTCCAATAGAACGTCATTCCACAATGTTCTAGGATTGTCGGGTACAACATCCAGTTACATGACCATCATAAAACCCAAATTACTGAGTCACACTCAGTGTGATGTCCCTTCTTCACCATCGTAGCATCAACAAAACTTTAGAATAGAAACATTCAGAAAAACTTAAGAACTCAGGTAAGATAATTTATGTTTATACCTACCTGGATTTTTAAGTATTTCCTTGTTCACATAATTATCAACACAGTAAGCATTAATTATTGTTTATAATATTAATAAATTGAGGAGATTCTAATTCCTCATGAAGATACTGTTTAAATTGTGTTATATTCGAATAGCAGAATACTATATTATACCGATTAATTACTTATTCTCCTTTTGACACAAGAATATGTCTATGATTTGTCCAATTTAATAAATACCAGGTCATAATACAGGAAATATAGGTTAATTCCATTAGTTTTTGTTTGTTTAGTTTTTTCTTTAGTAAATGTGGGTGTGCCTGTGTCTCATGCTTGTATAAGTCTAGAAGGTGGCAGAATGCCAGAATGCTAATACCAATCATCTGCATGGACAGTAGTCTTTGCATTTCTAACAAATGAGCATTATAAGGTCACAAGCAGGAAAAAAATACTACTTTTCGTTTTAAACTATTAAGTCAGTGCCCATTGAATAAGGATGGCTGTTAAGATTATAAAAGTGACTTTTATTTGATCACACCCTAAGAACTCAATATAAATAATGAAATTGGCCTTCGATCCAAGTGGTCTTTACTTGAGCATGATGGTGGAGGGGCTGGGAGTGGGACAATGTAATATGTTGAGCTTTCGCGTGCTTATCAGACGAGATGGTAATAATTGCTAATACAAAGTAGCAAGTTACTCTGTTCCAGGGACTGTTCCAAGCACTTGACATATAATAACTCATTTGATCTTCAACACTTTGAGGTCGATACTATTAGTACCCACATTTTTACAGAAAACTGAATCTCAGGAAAGTTAAATAATTTCTCAATTACTCAGCCAATAAGTAGTAGAGCCAGGATTTGAATCTGTCCAACAGTGCGGCCCCAAACTTTGTGCTCTTACAAGCATGAAGAGACAACAGTTACCTGTATTAATTATTCCAGCCACTGGCACTGCCACAAGCAAGAGAAATCATAAGGTGGATGTTTTAAGATTAAGAACCTAAATTTTATATTTAAGGAAATTGATTTCTTACTTATTGACTGATTATATTTAAAATAATATTTATTCTTCTTATTATAACGAAATTAGGTTTGGTTCAAGGAATGTTAGGAATGGAGTCTAAATGAAAGCCTCATTCTCTTAACCACAAATGTGCATCTAAAAGCCTTACTATGCCTATGACGGCCTCTTACAACTAAATAACATTAAGAGACCTCAGCATTTATAAAACAGTAATGCTAAACCCAGGGGAAAGAATCTGGGTTGGATGAGAAAGAATTCATAAATTGTGAAACTTAACCAAAGAGAGGTAAGGTAAAGAAACTAACATTTATTAAGCACCTTTTAAAATGCTAGACATTGTGCCTACATATTTTACACATATTTAATCCTCGGGAGTTAAGTATTTCCAATTTAAAGATGAGGCCTATCAATACAGCAATGAGATACTGCTATATACCTATTAAAGTGGCCAAAATCCAGAACATTGACAATACCAAATGCTGGCAAAGATGAACAGGAAATCTCATTCTTCGCTGGTGGGAATACAAAATGGTACAGCCACTTCCAAAGACAGTTCAGCAGTTTCTTTACAAAACTAAACATATTCTTACCATGCAAGCCAGCAATTATGCTCCTTAGTATTTGCCCAAATGAACTAAAAACTTAGGTCTACACAAAAAGCTGCACATGGATATTTATAACTGTTTTATTCATAGTTGTCAAAATTTGGAAGCAACCAAGATGCCTTTCAGTAGGTGAATGCATGAATAACCTGTGGTACTTCCAGACAATGAAATATTATTCAGCACTCAACAGAAATGAGCCATCAAGCCATGAAACAACATGGAGTAGACTTAAATGCATTTTACTAAATGAGAAATTCCAATCTGAAAAGGCCACTTACTGCACGATTCTAACTATATGACATTGTGGAAAAGGCAAAACTATGGAGACAGTGAAAATTTCAGTAATTGCCAGGGGTTCGGGGAGGGAGCAATGAATAAGCTGAGCACAGATGGCTTTTAGGGCAGTGAAAAAAGTCTGTATGATTCTATAATGATGGACACATGTCATTACACATTTATCCAAACCCATAGAGGTATAACCAGGAAACTGCTCTCTGCATCATCTCTCCCTAAAAATTTCTTCCACTTAATCTGCATAGATTTGAGCATGGGATTGTGGCAATCAAAAATGTTGCAATAACTATCTCATCTATTTGAGGTGGGGGTTTGTAAAGACAGTTCTCTCAGCTCTTACCCACAAATGACCAGAATGGAAGGAATGCATGGCCAGCATACTAACAGCTGATTGGAGCCCTGCCTGCTGTTTGAGTAATGAGCTCTAATTAGCCTGCAAACCCACCAACCCCCAAAGCCCTCTGACCACTCAATGTTCAGCCATAGGCCAAGGTCATATTTCTTCATTGGCACTAGATCCCTCTTCTAAGAACATTATCTCTATTTGGGGCTGACAGACTTTTCTTTTTTACTGATGTTAGCAACAATCTAGTAAAATTCAGCACCATAATGCCTATTCAACTTCCAAGAAAACTGCAATTAGCATTTCAGAATTTTAAAGAAACATGCCTAAAAGTAGTGACCTGGAAGGAAATGAGAATCCAACAATAAAGCACACTCATTTTCAAAACCACCCATGGGTGTTCTGCCATTTATAAAATCAATGTTATAATGAAAGAAAATAAAAATCTTTTTTAATATTATTTACTTGGGAAAGCAACATGGTAGTTTGGATGAAAGACGTTTGGAGCCAAGACCAAAGGATTTGACCACAAAAACTGAGAAACTGTGCCATGGCATGGCTAATCTACACAGTAACCAATGAGCTGAGGCCAGGACATCAGCCAGTGCCCCTTCGGGTTACCTGGTTTTCTTGTTGTTCCCACTGACATATCTGCAGAACCTGACCCAATTCTTGCCACTGTTGCTTCAGGTACTTGTCTAGTTGCCGTCTCCTGTCCTGCAGAAGTTCGAGAAGGCTGTCGATCTTCAGACAGCTGCTGTGAGCTCCCTGAATCAACTCGGGATTGACGTTAGGTCCATCACACTTGAATTTTTCTATGAAGTCCGTGAGTTGTTGACTTTTGTTTAAAAGGGCTAGAGATCGTTCTAAGAGTTCTAGAAGAAAATTACACAAAGAAGGAATGATGAGATGAGCAAGCTTTTATATAGTAATATTTGGACTCTTCATAATTTAACATATATGTAGATTTTACATTAATAAATAAAAAGCTGTACTGCAAGGAATTTAAATGTGTAAACACAAACTGCCTACAATACTTGAAAGAAACAACTGGACGTACACCTTGGCCTAACATTTGCAATAGCATTAACGCCAAACGAGAGGATGCTAAAGTTCAGCAATGGCGTGATTTAGTATAGGGAGCGGAAAAATCGTGGGATTTTGACGCTGCTTCAATCAGTTTTCAGCGATGGTTAAGTGTTCTACATCCTGAGGTGATTGAACTAAATATGAAGTTCAACGGCTAATGCCTATAGTGGCCAAACAAAACCTCAATGAACATGGCGTGCAGGTGCCCAGATGCCAGGGACCAAAGAATAGTAGAAAATGCTCACTTAGTCTAGCTGGGTCAGCTGTCACTCGGTTCTGACCAGCTGTTGACATGAGGGAGTACGGGCCCAGGGTTCATGGAGCGCCCAATTGTTTAAAGAGTTTCAAGTAGAGATGTGAAGCTTTTGATTTTTAAATCTTCTGTAATTCCTATTTCTTTAATTTAAAAAACACCACAGGATAAACAAAGCAAATGGGCCACCAGTTTGCAATCTCTGAAGCAAACAGCATCGTAGGTTTGGGTAACATCTTGTAGAATTGGGATTTTAAGCCTGAAAATTGAAAAAGCACCAATGGAGACAGCACAGACGGGACAGAGCTGAGAAGAGCACAGTGGGCAGCACCACACTTGGGATCAAGTGGAGATGCAACTGGGAACGGGCCACTCCCCATCAGCCAGAAACCCAGCAGCTCCCCATGACACACCCCTCTCCATTCTGCCACCAAAAGGACTTGCCAGTTTCGTCCTGTCTCCTGCATCTGCCTGCTGCTTCTCTCCATCCCCACCATGCAAAGCATCATCTGTCCCCTGGATGTGCCCGGTCTTCTCTTAATAGCATTTGCTCTCCAGTCCATTCCGCCATTCTTCACGCTTTAGCCACAGAGATCTTTTCTAAACATAGCATGTCTCAAATGCACCCACACGCTCACCCCCCCCACCACATGTAATACAATGGCTTCCCATTGACTTAAAATTACAGACAGCCCCCTTCATGTGGATGATCAGGCCTGGCATGGTTTAGTCTCTATTTTCCTTTTAAGATTGTCTCAATCTCTCTGCCTTTCATCCCAACCTTCTTTAAATTCCTCACATATGCTAGACTCCCTTTTGCCCCTGAACTTTCACTATTTCCTCTAACAGGGACACCATTCTCCTTAACCCCCTCCTTCTTTATCTTTAGTCTATGCATACTACAGGTATCCATCAACCATTAATCCCTCAAAGGACAAACCACACTGGACCAAATCTTTCTAGTAACTGTTCTCCCAGCACACTGTTCCTCTCATTCATAGCTCTCACGATGGCTATAACTTCACACTTATATGTAGGGTTATTTGAGCAACTTCTGTCTTTGACGGTAGGATCCAATATAATACAAGGATAGGGACCAGGACTTCAACCCAGTACCTTGCACGGTGGCTGGCACAGGGGAGGTGTTCAATAACTTTTACAGAATGCTGGAGTCAGAGAAAATGTATTGGAATCAGGGGAGGATGAGAAGAGCCATGGAGGCTAGAGATCAACAGTCTTCCAGAGCTGCAAGGAGAGAAGCAGGTGAGAAGACGTGGGATTGTGTGATGGAAACTAGAGCCAAGTTACCAAGCTGAGAAGTGGAAAGGTGGTGATGATGTGAAGTCAGTAAGGCAGGACAACGTTTGAGACATTCGTTGTTAGAAGAAAAGAAAATACGGGATAGTATCTCAAGAGGATAGCAGGGTTGAATATACTGCTTTTTTTATTTTGGGGTTGGGGAGAACTGTGAAGAACACCCAGTGAGCAAGGGCTTTACCAAGCGTTGTGCTACTAAAAATGGACCGGACCAGAGCTAAAACCCAAGTCTCGTGATTAGTATCTCAGAGTTCTTTCCAGGGCAGGCTGGCTCTCTACTTTCGCATTCTCATTCTCAGTAGTTAGTTACACAGCAATGAATTAGGATGAGGTAGTTGGGCCAGTTGTCCCTTTCAACTGACACCTTTTTATGAGAGCTGGAAGAGAGAACGAGATAAGTGAATAGACTATAAAGAGGTGTTTTGAGAGGAAAAGGAAGTAAGTTGAAGTAGTTTATACCACATGATCTAGATCTGTCCAGCAGAATATCAAACAGTAGCATCTTGTTTCTTTGCATCGATGGGAGTCGAAAATGCAAAGAAACAAATAACAAAAACAACCATGGACTTGAACCAGGACAGAAGGATAGGATAATTTAAATAGGATCAGAAAAGTTAAGGAGAACATCATAATTAGAGTAAAGTCCTTGAAAAAAAGAAATGGAAGCAAACATGAACAAGATAGGGGTGGGGAGGAGAGTGCAGAAGAAGACCTATCTATCTAGAACAAGTTCTTATGGGGTTGTGAAAGAAACAACTGGAGAAACGAGGTAATAGCAGCTTAGAGGGGCCCTTGTCCACCAGACAGAAGAGCAGTGATTTATACAGTCTTAAAGTAGTAATAAGTATGATTGATTCTCCTTTTATATATACACATAGAGAGTATGTTTTTCTTCCCTTGCATTGAAGAACTTACAATATTATGAACATTATTTCTGTGATGTAGCTTCTTAGGTCTTAAGTTCATCTGAAGAAGACCATTGGAAAACTGGAGGGTGAAATTGTGATTCTTTAGGGATCAGAGTACATTTTCTTCACCTAATGTTCCTGTAGCACCTTTATGGCTTACTTTTGTACCATTCTACCATGTCTTACGTTGGACTTACACACAAAGAACACTCAATAAACATACTTTGAGTTGGACACTATTCTAAGCTTCAGAGATCCAGGGTCTCACAATGTGGGGATAGAAATAAATAAGAAAATTAATTATTACTAGACAGTGGGTGGGGTGGTAAAACAGAGGTACCCACAGGAAAGACAGAAGGAAATCACCAACAAGGGTGTACATGCCCTACTAAACTGCAGGCTTCCCAAGGAGGAGAGCCATGTACTTGCCTAACATATAGCTTTGGTGCTGTCAATAGGCATGGGTTCAGAAAATGTTTGTGTCTTGCTGGATTGAGGGCAAGTAGGCTGGTAAGTAGCTTGGAAATCATGTTTGCTGGAAAGAACTTTAGGCATGTTTAAGCCAAAGGATAAAAAATAAGAGGATATGTTAGTCTTCAACTCTTCCAAAGATTTTCATGTAGAGGAAGTAAGCATTCCAGAGGGCAAAAACCTCAACCCATTCATCCTGGTCCTGACTTCTGCAGTGCTACAGAATTTAAGCTTCTTATATGCAATGTAGCCTTAGCATTGCTGAATAAGGAAAAAGCTCAGGTGAAGCTAATTGAAATATAGTGGCTATTGGGGGTAAGTTTGGTTATAGTTTTTCCAGCTTTTGTCAGCCTAACACACACCTTTTGTACTACTCAACTGATCATCATCTCAGAAACTTATTAGAACTTCTAGCTGCACTTATATTTTATTTCCTTAAATATAAAGATAATAGATATGAAGTCCTTAACTAAAAATCAGAGTTCAACTTTGAGTATACATTTCAAATCAGCTAATCTTAATCTTTTCGTATTGGATTAGTTGATTAATAAATTTCATCAACTCCCATTATTTTGGTTTCATGAAGACATTTTATGAACACCATTGGGCATTTGAATTGAGAGCCAAGTATCCTGACCAGAGGGTCCTAGGCAATCCCTCTTCTTCAAGTATCACATAGAGGGGCACAAAAATGTCATGATAAACATGCCATCAGGAAAGAAGAATATTTTGCCATCACAAATAAAACTATGTTTCCTGTCTTCAGCTAGCATTTTTATCCATCTCATCCAACTAACAGGAGGCCCAATGGACTCGCGAAAGCTATACCCCTGAAAAGCAAGACATTGGTTTTGCTATCAGCTGGATGCCAGAGATGTGCAGCCTAAGGCCTCCAGACAAAGTGGCATGCACCCCATGTAAACTGGTCCACTGTGTCACAGATACTAGTGACTTTGAAGGAGCCAATATCAGCAGCAACACCCACAAAACAGCATTAAGGCTACTTCCCCTGCCAGCACCATCCCCAAACATTTATGGAAAAGTCCCTACTTCCACAGTCTCCCAATCCCCCAGGAAAATGCTCTTATTGGATTGCCTCAGTCATGAACCTCTTCAACAAAAGCATGAGTCACTGTCAGGTTTCTGGATGTAAAACTGCTGTGTGATGACCGTGGTGGGTGGAAGCAGATTGAATTGAGACCACAGAACCCACCTGTTACCTGGACTCACTCCATTCGCCTTCCAGTCTCCTAGGAGGACTTTCATGTGATTCTGCTCATCCCCTTTGGAGACAGCTAGATCACTTCACTGCTGCAAAAAATGTGCAGCCGCTGCTTCAATGCAGAGTCTTTTGATGCTGTTTCTAATCCTTTTTTAGTGACAGGTCTTACAGACCAATGATCAGTTAAAATTACACGTATGTATTTGGTAGGATCTCCTAAAAATTTGCACAGGAAAGATTGAGTCCTTTAATCTTTGAGTTTTGAAAAAGTTGTGATAAGTAATTAGTTATAATGATCTATTATCTAGGGTCCTTTGAAGAGTGATATAAATAAAAAAATCTACTTGGGATTTTAAGAACACAGTCTGCCCTGTCCAGCATGACAGGCTTGCAGAGCTAGAAGTCAAATTAGAACTGTGATGAATTCAGAAAGTCATTCCACTCAGACCCAGTTCTATTTGGTAGAAAAATTAGAAAACACATTAGGAAGAAAAGAAGTGATTGTTCCTATCTATTTATCAAACTTACTCCTAAACCAAAAGATGACAGGTCACTGCTACTCTTCCACAAATGCCTTTCCTGCTCCAGTTCTGGCCCACCCCAAATTCTAGTGGAAAGGCCAGGCATACAAATTGTTGGTGAAACACTTCGGTAAGGCGCTCACCGGCCGCGAAACCCTGCCCACAGCCGCCACTCACAGTCCGCACGATAGTCTGTGCTGTGCATTGACGACGGATCCATTTTGTTCTTGTGTGATGAGGAAAGCTTTAAAGCACTGAAAGCTTGTTTTACTTTACAGGCAGCTTTACTTGTAAAGTAAATCAGAATAGGTAACATATACATATATGTTTTCATTACGTTATTTTTAAATGTTCACAATTTTATTTTAATAAATGAAAAATTAGAAAAGTCATATCACGGCTGTCGGCTAAAGTCACTGTGGGCATTCATCTGTGGCTATTGACTATAGTTGATGCTGGTACCGAAGTGGTTAACAATTACACAATCTTTATAGTTGTTCAGAGGGAGTTGAAAACCTTTTTTGTATAGTGTTTTATTAGATTTTTATCTTGGAAAATCTCACTATTTCTTTTTTATTTAAAGGATGACTTTCATTCATCGAGTATTAGAAGGAACATTCACTGAATTGAACCATTTATTCAACCAAGAAATATTTCTTGAGGCTCCATGACGTGCCGGGCACCTTGCTAGATGCTGAGGATAAAAGGATGAACAAGGTGGAAATGCGCTTTGTCCTCAGGAACTTAAAACTAGCAGACTAAATAACTGAATCTCCTGGGGGATGCTTCTTCTACCATCCCCGAATCATTTACAAATAGCTCTTTCTTTCAGAGGATGAGCAAAAAGAAAGCTTTATTTTACTCCTCTTGCAACAAGTTCAGGTATGCATGAATGTATTAAAATACACGTTGATATGTAAGCATTCTCATATTAACATCTTTAAAATACTATAAAAGTTTCCATGAGAAATAAACATATTTCTTGCCTTTAGTGTGATGTTCATGAAGCTGAAGAAGTGATTTTAAGGACTCAGCACTCTCAAATTCATGGGTATTCTGGAGAAAATCTTCAGCTTGATCTATTTTAATAGCAAACTACAAAGAAATACAAGGGAAAGATATTTGAAAAAAAATTAATGGGAAACCAACAAAAGGATGGCTAACAAGTAACCTATATAATTACAAATAATTTTAATGTAAGACCTCACTTAGAAAGTTGAAACATAGTTATTTTTCTCTATGATTGAACTTAGAGGTGAAATGTGCAAGTTCCGAATAATAAATAGTCTAATCTCAGTGTTTATACAAAGCAAAAAATATATGTTAATATTTTTGTACATAAAGTGGTCTCAAAAGATATATACCAAATGGTGACCTTAAGAAAAAGAAATGAGATTAAGGATGAGTGAGGGAAGGTAAACTTTTAGTTTTGAGATTATAATTTATAATTTTGTTTGCATTTTATCAATAATTTTATGAATTATTTATATAAATAAAAATGAGATCCAATAGAGCAAGAATGACAAATGGAAAAATTCTCTTTTGTTTCAAGGAAAATGCATAGTAATTTGACACCCGAAGTGGTGAGGAATATGACTGGTCTCTCTTTTTTATTTTCTCCGTGGACAAAATAGGAGGGAGAGAGAGATGCTCAGAATAATGTTAAAATTCTCAGGGAAATAATCTTAGAAACAAATTTTAGAAGAGGGTAAAATATATTTAGTTATGTTATCACAGTATGTCTATAGTGGTAGACAAATAGGTGGTTTGTTTTAGCACAGAGCCAATGGTAACTATTATAGTTTATAAGAGAATTTTTTATTTCAAAATATTATAGTGGTATAACTGTTTTTGGTTACATGGATCGCTTTTATAATGCTTGAGTCAGGACTATAAATGTGCCCATCACCCAAATAGTGTTCATTGTACCCGTTAGGTAGGTTTTTGCCCATCCCCTCTTCTCCCCTCACCCCTGCTTGATTTCTATTAAGTTTTACTTCCCTCTGTGCACATGTGTGCTCATCAGTTAGTTCCAATTTAATAATGAGTACATGTGTTGTTTGTTTTTTAATTATTTAGATACTTTACTTAGGATAATGGTCTACAGTTCCATCCAAATTTTTGCCAAAGGCATTAATTCATTCTTTCTTATGGCTGAGTAGTGCTCCTATAAGAGTATGTTACTCAATACGTTCTGCTTTAGATTAGGTTTAGAATAAACTAATTAAGGGAAAGTATTGATGTGAAAGACACAGCAGCCTACCATAGTGCTTGTCCTCTTTTTCAAGACTTCTCCAAACTATCAGCTTTGAATTTGGTAATTTTTAATGTTTTTATGAAACTATTGGATTAATACGATCTATTGTATTTTTATTATTACAACATCCATATAAAATCCAGTTGTAAATGGAAGGGAGTGGAGAGAGAGAGACTGATGAGCAGGTGGTCACGCTGTAGAAATGCAGATGCCTCTGCCAACCTTTTAGAACAGGCTGATGGACATCTGCCGTTGTCACTTAGGGGCAGTGCTCCTAAACTGCAGCACAGTGTTTGAGAGAATAACCTACCTGGCAGTTAAATCTGTGAGCCTGACATCATTCTGTAATGATAATCAACTATGCAATAAGAAGTCATTTTGCACTTCTAAGCAACTCCTGCATGCATATAGTTCGTTCATTAAGGGGATCATGTCCACTCATATTTACATCGCTAATTCACTCAATTTCTAATAACAGATTTTAAAGATATTCCTTAAAGAGAACCTCAAAAAGAGAAAACAAAAAATGACCACTCCTACGTAGGTGATTTGGCTTTTTCCTATAGAACATTACAAAGAGTTTTCAAGTCACTGTGTAACTTATATTTATATTTCAGCTTCTTATTTAAAATTAAAAATAAATAGACCAATAAGCAAACTATGCTTTATTCAGAAAAAGCTTCCCTAAAGTTCTGTTAACTTTTATCTTACTGATATTTTCTTTTCCCACCTCAAAGCTACACTTTTCTTCTTTCTGCTGCTTGTGTAGGGTAGAAATGGCAACAGGAGAGCACTTTTCGAAGACCCCAGAATTAATTTCATCCTCTTCTTTTTTATCACTAATGAAAATTGCTTTGGCATGTGAAAGGGGCACGAAGATTATGTAGGAACTTGTCTGCAGCTTAGTATGAAATGGTCCACAAAATTGGAAGCAGGATAATACAAAAAACAATTAGTCTTTTCGTTAGATCCAATAAAAGCTCACTGAAGTATAAAAAAGAGAGTGTTGGTCTGAATTATGGTTTTATGGTTTGACTAGTATTTCCTTTTACTTCATGCAGTGTCTGAAAGTAATTTGCTCATCATGGAAAAAATAAGCAAGCATTAACACTAAACCACAGTGAGAAACAAACATTGGGGCTAAAATGTTAGAAAAAAGATAATTTCCTGTGCTCAAAAGAGCCAAGTTTCAAGGGCAGTCGACACCTAACCCACACTTACTAAGACGGAATGAATGAAATGTATCTATAATTTGGCCTCTGTAGGTATATTTCAGCTGTTTTATTTCTGTTCAGGAAAAAAGATCGCATATAGAACCTTTCCCCACAATGGTCTCTAAAATGAACTGTGAGTTGGACTTTAGTGCTCAAATTGTAGAAAACAAACCTTGGAAGTTACAATAAAGTTTTTGCTTTTCCCTTTTGCTTTTAAAAGAGTTCATGATGCAAGAGATTGTCTACCTCAATTTTTATGTTCTATTACTAATCTTCTTTACTTCATTATTTTGGATTGAAGTCCCAAATTTTCAGTTTAAAAATGTCATATTTTTCAAAGCTAGTGCTTTATCATAATGAAGCAGTGCTCTCACATCAAAATGAACGTGCTCCCACTTGACAGAGAAGCTAAAAGTGAAATTTCCGATAACTGTCTTATACCAAATATAGCACCTCCTTTGGTGATGTTCTTTGAATCTTACATTTTGAAATTGGGAACCTCAAAAAAAATCACAGAATTCAAGAAAAATCACAGGGAGAAATTACTGTCTTAAGTCTAGGACTTTTTCCTTCCCTTAAATTTTAATGAGTTCAAACTATGGGAAATCAACTATATACCTTAAAAAAGTATCCCATAAAATGCTGTAAGTACAAGTCAAACATTCTATGGAATATTCTGTAATTGCTTTTTTTAAAAAAATAAGCAGTAGAAGAAATTTTATCCTCTAATTTTTAGCCAACAAGAACACTCTAGACCATTATTTCCTAGTAATCTTGTAATTAGGGTAACTGATTTAGTAACTATATGACTATCTTCTAAAGAGGGAAATAAATCATGACTTTTAAGTTAGAGTTCCCATTTTAACTTAATGTTTTACTTAATGTTCGTTATCTGTACTTTGTTTTTGTTTGAAGATCTACACTTAAAATATTAACAATTTTATTTTTTGACAATCAAAAATTAAATGCATCGCGTATGTCTTGATTATTCTGCCATTTTGTTGAACTGATTGCATTGCCTATTTGTGGAAATAAAACATTTCAGGAGTGCTATTCATTTGCTCTGATGTAGAGAAGGGAGTTTTTGAAAATACAAACCTCTAAGGCATTTTCAAAAAATTCAGAAGTCAACCTAAGGAGCTCCCTTCTTCTTTCAAGCATGGAGACCAGGGCGGCCCATGCTTCACCCAGAGTCTCAGCCATGGCGTCATACACCTGACTCTGATCCTGGTTCTCCTCAGCTGTCTTGTCTGCTTCCTGCAAGAGGTCCCATACACGATCTTCCAAAGCCTAAGTCCAAGAAAAAATAAAAGGCATAAAGCAGATGTTCAATGTAAGAACACAAGATCACATTTTAAATACTTGGATGTCTGAAGCTCTGTGTGCTCTAAGAAGGCCTAGAAGAGAATATGTAAAAGAAACTGTTACGCAGGCAGGCACATCAAGCAGGCAGGAGGGAGCAATAGAGATTGTGGTGAACCAGGGAGCATGGCCAGGCTAAAGGCACTCACTTTCAAACATTGTCCAAGCACCGTAGAGATTTACCAAAGACACATGTTCCCACAGGGTGTACAATATTATGTTGATCTCACATTTCCAAAACTAACAAGGTCACTCACTTCCGGAGAGTGACCATGAAAATAATTGTGAGAAATGAACCCACTAAAACTTACTGCTTGTCCTAAACAATTGTCATTAATTGTTAACATGTCTGTAAAACTTAATGTAAATATTAAGAATGCATTCTTAAAAGAGACTATTCATAAGGTAAAAATTAGAATATATGTAACCAACATTACGGAGTTTGGACAAAATATGGAAAGTAAAGGGGAACGTGTGCTTCCATAACTGTCTCATTCAGGGATAGGAAGAGGATTCAAGAGATTCCATTTAGTTCTTGAAGTTGGCACCAAAATGAAGGCATAATTTTTTTAAAACGTAGTATGCTAAAAATAGTATGCATAAATTCTAAAATATCAACAGAAAAAATAACTTAAAATGTGATAAAAACAAAATACAACAAAGCAAACAAGAAATAAGAGCAGATTTATCAGGAAACACACATGTACACAAAACAAAATGTATAATTAGATATCAATTAACACACAAAAAAAATTGGATAAGTTAACAAAAGAAAGCAGGACTAGCAACATTAATATCAGACAAATTATAATAGAAATCAATACAAAAATCATTAAGGCTAACAAATGGCATATTATATTGATAAATAGTACAATCCACAGTATTGGTAAGGGACTCATGAACCTTTATGTCTGTGACATTGAAATATTTCAAATAGATATAACCAGTCAGACCACAATACAATAAAAGTAGAAATAAATAACAAAAAGCCCAGATCATAAAACAAATCACTAAGGAAATTCAAAAAAACACTTTGAAGAATAATTCTTAGATCAAGTAGAGACTACAAACCACTTAAACATTCAAGTCTAAATTATAGAAAAATGCCAATAAAATAAAACAAACATTAAAGGATAAATTGATTCGTTACAAAAATCAGAAATTAGCAAATTAGAGAAAAATACCAAAACTAATTTTTTAAAAATAATTGGTTCATAGAAAAGCCAATGAAATATAAAAATATCTGACAGATATCAATTAAAATGGGAGAGTAGATAGCTCCCAGGGCCCATCCCTCTATAGAAATATCAGAAAAGCAAGCAAAAACTGTCTTAATCAACTTTTTCAGAATTCTGGGAAGTAGTCAATGGTTTACAGTACCCAAGCAAAGGTGAAGCGAGAAAAAAAACAACTTAAAAATGATAGAAAAGCTTTGAGGTATTTTTACTTGCCCTTGCCCACCCTGCCCTGAGTTCAGCAGAGACTATTAGAGTGTATAAGAGCAGTAAGATTCAATTATATGTTGTCTACAAGAAGTTCACTTTAAATGTAAAGGCGGAGGTAGATTTTAAAAGTAAATAAATTGGGATAACTACAAGAGGTGGTTGCTATGTTAATCAGCTTGATTGATATGACATGCAATAATTACTTCACAGTGTATACATATATCAATATATCACACTGTATACCTTAAATAGATACAATTTTTATTTGTCAGTCATGCCTCAATAAAGATGGAGGGGAAAAATGTAAATGGATGGAGAAAGATAAACTACGCTAACACTAATTAGAAGAAAGTTGGAGCATCTGCATTCATTCTAGACAGGGCATATTTTAGAACAAAGAATGTTATTGGGGATTAAGAGGGGTGTTGCATAATGATAATGGGGTCAATCTCCAAGAACACATACCAATCCTAAATATGTATGAGCCTAATGGCAAAGAATCAAAAATACATGAGTGAAAACTGATAGAACTACAAGGAGAAATAGATAAATTTGCTATAACAGTTGGAAACTTTAACATCTCTCTATCAGTAATCAATATATCCAGCAGGCAGAAAATTATTAAAAATATAGATGAATTGAACAAAACCATTAGTCAACTGGATCTAATTAACATTTATAGAATGATTTCTCTAACAACAGCAGAATACACATTCTTCTCAAGCTCCCATGGAACATTCACCAAAATAGATCATATCTTGAGCCATAGAGTATACCTTAACAAATTTAAAAGAATAGAAAGCATACAAAGTATGCTCTCAGACCACAATGGAATTAAACTAAAAGTCAATAACAGAAAGGCAGCTGCAAAATACAAAACCATTTGGAGATTAAAAAACATACTTTTAAATAACACATGGGTCAAAGAAGTCTCCAGGGAAATGAAAAATATTTTGAAGTAAATGAAAATGAAAATGCAACTTATCAAAATTTATAGGATGCTGCAATACAGTGCTTAAAGGAAAATTGAATACATATATATGAAAAGAAAAAAGATCTAAAATTGATAGTCTGAGTTTTCACCTTGGGAAACTAGAAAAAGAAAGCAAATTAAATCTCAAGCAAGAAGAAGAAAAGAAATAATAAGAATTAGAGGAGAAATCAATGAAATAAAAACAATAGAGAAAATCAATGAAACCAAAAGCTAGTTCTAAGAAAAGATCAATAAAACCAATAAACCTCTAACTATGGTAATCTAGAAAATAAGAGAAAAGAAATAAATTGCTAATATTGGAAATGAGAGAGTGGTCATAACTACTGATCCTATGGACATTAAAATGATAAAAAGAAATTTATAAATGACTCTATGCCCACTAATTTGATAAATTAGATGAAATGGCCAAATTCCTTGAAAGATACAATCTACCAAAACACACAAGGAAAAACAGACAATGTGAACAGGCTTGTATCTATTAAAGAAATTAAATCAACAATTAATAACCTAAACTAGAAAGTACCAGGTTTAAATGGTTTCACTGGTGAATTCTATCAAATATTTAAAGAAGAAATGATACTAAAGCTAATGAGCAAATTCAGCAAAGTTACAGGGAATAAGATCAACATACAAAAATCAGTTGTGTTTCCATTCACCAGAAAATAACAATCTGAAAAGAAAATTAAGAGAACAATTCCTTGGAATACACTTAATCAAGGAGGTGAAAGATCTCTATAAGGAGAACTACAAAACACGGACAAAAGAAATTGTAGATGACACAAGCAAATAGAAAAACATCTCATGCTCATGGATTGGAAGAACCAATATTTTAAAAACCTCAAAGAACTAAAAGTAGAACTACCATTTGGTCCAGCAATCCCATTACTGGGTATTTACACAAAGGAACGAAAAACATTCTATTAAAAAAGACATACGTACTCTAATGTTTATAGCAGCACAATTCACAATTGCAAAGATGTGGAAATAACCCAAGTGCCCATCAATACATGAGTAGATTAACAAAATGTGGTATATGTATAGCTTGGAGTACTACTCAGCCATAAAAAATGATGAACTACCTATTGTATTATCCTAAATGGAGCTGGAGCCCATTCTGCTAAGTGAAAGTATCACAAGAATGGAAAAACAAACACCACATGTATTCACCATTAAATTGGTACTAATTGGTCATCACTAATATGCACATATGAGAAGGAATATTCATAGCGTGCAAGGCAGGTGGGAAGGGGGAGAAGGAGATGGGTAAATTCACACCTAACAGATGCAGTGTGCACTGTCTGGGGTATGGGCACACTTGTTGGGCAGTGCAAAGGCAATTTATGTAACCAAAGCATTTATATCACCCCATAATACTCTGAAATAAATAAAATAAAATAAAACACTTGTCAGTGCCATACATTTTCAAAATAAATAAATAAATGTCCATACTGCCCAAAATAATCTACAGATTCAATACAAATCTTATCAAAATACCAGCATCATTTTTCACAGAATTAGAAAAAACAATTATAAAGAACTAAAAAAGAGAACAACTATCCAATGCAATCCTAAGCAAAAAGAACAAATCTGGAGGCACCTCATTACCGGACTTCAAATTATACTGCAAGGCGACAGTCACCAAAACACCATTGTACTAGTATAAAAGTGGGCACATAGACCAATGGAACACAATAAAGAACCCAGAAATAAAGCCAAATACCTACAACCAACTGATTTTCAGCAAATCAGGCAAAAGCATACACTGGGGAAAGGATACCCTATTCAATAAATGGTACTGGAAAAACTGGATACCTTCATGCAGAAGAATGAAACTGGATCTCTCTCTCACCATACACAAAAATTAACTCAAGATGGATTAAAGACTTAAATGTAATAAACCATAAAAATATTAGAAGAAAACCTAGGAAAATCTATCCTTGACATTGGCCTAGGTAAAGAAGTTATGACTAAGACCCCAAATGCAAATATAACAAAAACAAAAATAAATGGGACTTAACTAAACTAAAAAGCTTCTGCACAGCAAAAGAGATAATTGACAGTAAATAGACAACCTAAGAAATGGGAGAAAATATTTGTAAACTATACATCTGGCAAAGCCCTAATATCCAGAATCTATAAGGAATTCAAACAAATCAGCAAGAACAAAACAACCTCATTAAAAAGTGGACAAAATACATGAACAGACATTTTGAATGGAAGAGAAACAAATAGCCAGCAAATATATGAAAAAATGCTCAACATCACTAATTATTAGAGAAATGCAAATTAAAACCACAATGAGATACTACCTTACCCTGCAGAATGGCCATTATTAAAAAGTCAAAAATCAATAGATGCTGGTGCAAATGTGGTGAAAAAGGAATGCTATACTTGTTGGTGGGAATGTAAACTACTATAGCCTCTATGGAGATTTTGCAAAGAACTAAAAGTAGACCTACCATTCACTCCAGAAATCCTACTACCAGGGATCTATCCAGAGGAAAAGAAGTCTTTTTAATAAAAAAAGACACCTGAATTTGTACATACACTTCACAATTGGAAAGATAAGGAACCAAGCTAAGTGCCCACCAATGAATAAGTGGATAAAGAAAAAGTGGTGTAGATATACCATGGAATACCACTCAGCCATCAAAAAGAATGAAGTAATGTTGTTGGCAGCAATTTGAATAGAACTGGTGGCCATTATACTAAGTGAAATAACCCAGAAATAAAAAACCAAACACTGCATGTTCTCATTTATAAGTGGGAGCTAAGCAATGGGTATGCATGGTCATACAGAGTGACTTAATGGATATTGGAGACTCAGAGGGGAGGTTGTGAGGGGAGGTGCAGGATGAAAAATTACCTATTGGGTACAATGTACAATATTCAGGTGATGAGTATATTAACTGCCTAGATTTCACTATGCCATTCAACTATGTAACAAAAAAAACACTTGTATCCCCTAAATCTATTTAAATAAAGAAATACATAAGGAGAAGAAAAATAGAGTTCTAAATTCTAAGATTACTCGCTCATATGACAAAGAATGTAGTAAGAACTGAAACAAGGAGAATTTGGTAATCGCACAGCAGTGATGCAGGGGAGAATAAGAAATAATGGAATGAATTGATTCTGGAGAAAAGCTGGTACACATTTAACCTCCCAGTGATATTTCTCAGATTTGACACAAAGGTGATAAGGTAAATCTGAAGATTGGCTATTACTGTATCTAATAGGGGTTGTCTTTGGAAGTATTTTTTACACAGAGTCCTGTTGGCCTTGTTAAACACATATAAAAGAATTCCTCTTAATACTGTTCTTTTCCCAGTGAAATGGCACTTTATAAAGCAGTGATGTAGAGGTTTTATAGACAAGCAGCTTGAAGAACTACAATTCTGGCTTACACTATTTCCTGGGGACTCTCCCATGACCTCTAGTGTGAACCGCAAAATGTTCTATTCATTGCAGATCCAAGGCCAGAACATTCTTGCAGAACCCCTCTGGATTTAATTTGGTACAAGTTACACTTGGGATTTTTTCCAAGAAAGCCAATAGACATTCTGCTTTGGGAATCTGCAGAAAATTGTTCGCTCCAAATTCTCTCAGAATTTTAGATCATTCCTGAGGTGCTGGGATCAGAGTCCAATGCTGCCCAGGGCCTATCAAGCACCATGCAAAAACCGGAGAAAACAAGGACACAGAGTGAACTAGGCAGGATTCATACACAGGGGTATTTCTCAGCCAGTCCAAAATCTCAGGGAAATAACCAGTTAAAAGTGTTTCCTGTGAGTTTTTGGAAATAGAGCATGATCTGAACCCAAAGCCAGAATCCACCAGCCAGGTGTTTAATGTTTGGCACTTAGGTTTCTGTGACACCGCTTCCTCGGCCTTGGTAAAGGAGTTGGGAAGGCCATGTGATTCTTCTAGCGGTCCCCAGCTTTTTACATGTGTCCATGTGCCACGTCATCTTATGAACCTGGCCTTCCCTTTTGAATCTGGTGATCAGTCGTAGGCTGCCAGCCACTCAGGAAATACTACTTTATTTTAACATGCATTGCTGAGCTTCCATGGATATGCTCTTTTTCTTTTCTCTTCCCTTCAAGAGGCAGGGAGTGCCAGTTAGGCAGGCTGAAACATACATGCTAATTAGGTACTAACGGACAGGGCTGGAGGGCATAATACCCCCTGCACACCAATGACAACGATTTCAAGTTTGTGAAGGAGACACAGAGACCTAAGTTTGGTCTTATTTCTATTTCTAGCTCCAGCACCTATCACTGGTTCTCAGACACATTGGGCATTTTTAATTGTCACAATATGTGTACGTGTGTGTTGGCATTGATGAAGGATTGTCTCACCAAATAGCATCCCTACTGAGAAACACAGAATGCCCTGCATATATCAGAGGCTCAAAAAATGGTGGTGGTAGAATGTATAGGAACAATCTAAGAGGTTTCTTTCACTTTCTTTTGACAATCATCATTTCTCTTTCTTTCACGAGCTGTTAAAGCTAGAGGAGACATTACAGGCCAGTTGTTTCAATGGGACATCAATTTTAGGACACCTCTAACAAAACTGCCACACAGCACTGATTCTAGAGCAGTGGAATTCCCTTACTTTGGGAACAGCTTCTTCCACGACTATTAGAAGTTTATTACAAATGGACCGAATCTGCCTCCTCATTCCCCAGACTGCCACCATTCCTGACTTTCCATTTATTAAAAACCCCCTGATGACATCCTCCAGGTCTTCTATCTCTCTCACTTCTTACTTAGACTTGAAGAGTTCTTTTAGAAATCTCACAGGATTTGTGTACTATAGAAATTTAAACCAGGCAAACTCGAGGGTGTAATTTTGTACACTTGAAGCGAGCCTGGTGCTCCTGCCTTCACCCCAGCTCCTCATGTTGCCCCTCTCTGTCGCCATTGGCTGGAGATGGAGGTGGAGATGCCGTCTACGGGGAGGGAAGCAGAGGAGCAGCTCTTCATGGTCGAAAAGCATCAAAAACCATAGTGTCTGAAAACACACTTAAAAGGAGGAGAATCTCATTTTGGCACACCTTTACCAATCAATTCTGTAATAACACTGCAATATAAATGAGAATATTTGTATAGTGCTTTACAGTTTAAAAATTTATATGTCATCCCTACGGTACTTATAATATTCTTGATTACTAGGGATCTGTAGAAGGTATTTCACTTGAATGGAGCGTCCTTTACCTTCTTTTAAAGCTAAAACCAAACTGTCACTTGTTCCAACACAATGATACTCTCAATGACTCTTACCGTTCTGGGAAGATAAGACCTAATGGAGCCTGCAGTTAGTTATTCACGAGCATATTCGCTCAGCCATCCTCTCACTTGTTCGGCAAGCACTTTTCAAGCACCTCTTAAGTAGTACAGAGAGTGGTAACAGATACAAAAGATTGAGAGAGGACCTAGTTATTGTTGTATTGTTTTCCTTTCCTCCATGCTCCCGCTTTTTCTTAATACCCATCCACTTCTCAACTCTTTCTTGATTAGTTTCTGTCACCACCTTCCTACTGAAATATTCTTGTGTAGGTCCATATGACCTCACATCGTTCAATGCCAACAATCTTCATTTCATCACCTCTTTGTGATTAATACTGTGTGTGCTCCATTAAAATACTTTTTTTTCCTCCACTGGCTATTGTGTATTCTGATTTCTCCTTTTGTGATTCTGCCCTCTTTTACAAAGTTACTTTTTCTGTCTATTTTTAAACATCTAGGTGTTCCAGGACGCTGGAGTCTTTGCTCTTTTCCTCTCAGACAACGGGTAGGTATCAGAGATGGGGCTGGAAGGCCTCTATCAAAATCATCTGGGCAACTTCCTCAAATTACATTCAACTTCCTCCAGAAACGTTGATGTTGTCCTGATGGCAGAAGGCAAGCGACCCCAAAGTTTGGATGTATTATCACAATAAGCCACTGGTGTTGAGTGGATTGCGTCTCTATACATTTCAAGATGGGGTGGAGGAGAAAGTACGACAAACAGATGCTACTCAACCCCCTCTTTCAAAGTGAATATGTTAGCTCATAACTACAGCCTCTGTGTACCTAGTTCATTTCTCCTGATTTTTGAATTCTACTAAAAATCTCCACCCAAATAGTCAACAACTAGCTCAAACTCAAAACATCAAAAATGGATCATGCTGTCTTCACCCAGTCTGCAACTCACCTGGGGTTGCCAGAAACAGAACACAGAAGACCACCTTCACCCTTCTCCCCAACATCACCTTCAGCTCCAATATCTAACCTCCTACATGCTATTCAAACCCTCTCCTTTTTATATTTCTATCCTTGTACCTCAGTTTGGTCTCTTAACATTTCTCACCAGAATTCCTACAACAGCCTTTCAACTTGTCCTTCTGCCTCTAAGCTCTCCCTCACCCAATCCATTCTCTGGCCTGATGTCACGCAGATCTTTCTAAATCACAAATATGTCATTCAGCAACTCATAAATCTTTCCATGCTTCTAATTGATTTTAAGATAAAATTCAAAGTCCAAGCAAAGTAAATAAGATACTCAATGTTTAATTTTCTTTCTAGTCTTACCTCTTGCCTTACTTTTCTGTAGCCTTTGGAAACTCTTGTGGTTCCCTAACTTTCCTATGGACTATCATCTGTGTCTCAGCCTAGAATACTCTTCCTGCTGGCCTCCCACTCTTCCCTCTCCCTCAAGTGACTCGCCTATGTCTGAACAACTCTTCATCATCTCTCAAAACACCATTCAGGAGTTGTGTCTTTCAGCAAGCCTTCTCTGACCTTCCTCTTCCACTCCTCCACAGGTCAGGAGGATTTGCCCCTTTAAAGTGTCTTCCCCCATTATAGAAATTATTATAGTGCATGCATTTTCTACTTTTCTGATTATAAAATTAATGTCATTTCTTATTTAAAATGGAAAAATGTCAAAGGAATTATAAAACATAAAAATTACCCATAATCCCACTGCATAGAGATACCTGCCATTAACATTCATGTGGTTTCACACACACACACACACACACACACACACGCACACACACGCACACACACATGCACACACACACAGAGACACACGCCCATACACAATTAGAATCATATGGTGTAGATCAGTGATCAGCAAACTCTTGCCTATGGTCCAAATCTGACATGATATCTGTTGTCATATGGCCTGTGAGCTAAGAATAACTTTTACATGTTTAAGTGTCAAAAACAAAATTTTAAAAATACTTCTTTATGACATATGAAAATTATATGAAATTCAAATTTCAGTATCCATAAATAAGGTTTTATTGGCACATAACCATGTCCATCTGTTTATGTATTGTCTACAGCTGTTTTCACACTACAACAGCAGAGTTTCAATAGTTGCAACTCAGAAAGTAATATAATCCTAAAATATTTACCTGAAATATTTTAAAATTTAGGCAAAATAGTCTAAAAATATTTACCATCTGACTCTTTAACAGAAAAAGTTTACTGACTTCTGGTATAGACAGCTGTACCTTGTTATTCTGCTTCTCATCATATTGTAAGTACTTTCCTTTTTAGCATTTTGTAGCAATATTATCTTTAGCGGCTATCAAATATTCC
The DNA here is from genome assembly GCF_040939455.1 of Microcebus murinus. Lineage (NCBI taxonomy): Eukaryota > Metazoa > Chordata > Mammalia > Primates > Cheirogaleidae > Microcebus > Microcebus murinus. The sequence continues at coordinate 56,348,053 of NC_134111.1, forward strand.
ATCACATGGATGCTATAATTTATTTAATTATTCCCCTTTTGTTAAATTTTAAATCCAGTTTGTTTCCATTTTAAACTATTGTAATATTGGGCTGAGTAAATTCTAATATTCATTTCATTTGACTTCTTGATCCTTTCATAAAAATCTTTGTAGAACTCTTTCATTTCCACGAAGTAAATTCCTACAATTAGAATGGTTGGATCAAGTGTTTTCCACATTTTCAAGGCTCTTGATGCAATTGCTAAGTCGCTAATTGCTAAGTTCTTCAGAAAGTTTGTAGCAATTGACTAGCACTATCCCAATATATTGTCTGTTTACTTACTGACTTCCCCACTAACCCTTGAGTATAGAGAGATTTTTTTATTCCCAGTGTGCAGCATAGTGTGGGGCTCATAGAAGTACACAGTACATGTATGAGGAATGAATAGTCAGGCCTAGGTCATTGCTCATTTATCCAGGTCTATTCCCAGCACTGTAGAACAGTTTTTCTCAATCTCAGGAATAGAAAGAACATGCTGTGGAATCCCTGTTCGGGAAATCACCAAAAGAGTCAAACTCTGCCATTCTTTTGGCATCGGTAAAATGAAAACACAGTGTAAGCATTGAAATTGGGCAGCTTATATTCAGATATTTTAAGATAATCATCAAAAATTTAAAATTATTTTAGATACTTGTGAATCTCTGAGACCATATTTGTGGACTCCCAGGGATCTGAGAAGCATAGTTTGAGAAACAATGCGATAGAGAAAACAAGGAAATGAGTGAAGTCTGCTGAGTGAGGTGATGCCTGCGCCAATGTGCAGCTGCAGTGTCAGCAGGCAGCACTGGACATGCTCTGTGCTGAGGAGCTGTGCTATCAATATATTCCGACCAACAGGAAACCACTCTGCCTTTGCAGTCTTGTGCTTGCACCCTTTGTGTACGGTAAGAAGAGGGAACCAGCTTGAGGTGGGAAAAAAGCATATGATTTAACTGAAAAGATGAAAGAAAGAGGTATTAAAAGATGGAGGGATGTTCTAGATGCTGAATCATCTGGAAAACAGAAAATTTCAGGGAACACAGGCAGAAATGGTGGGATTAAAAGAGCCAGGAAGACACAGGTCATTCCAAAGTTTGATGTAAGAAGGTTGAAACCAGAAAGGACAGTATAGGGCTGGGCACGGTGACTCATGCCTGTGATCCCAGCACTTTCAGAGGCCTAGGATGGAAGATAGCTTAAGGCCAAGAGTTTGATACCATCCTGAGTAACATAGCAGAATCTCATCTCTACAAAATATCAGGAAAAGAAAAAGAAAAGAAAAGAAAAGAAAAGAAAAGAAAAGAAAAGAAAAGAAAAGAAACGAAACGAAACGAAACGAAACGAAAAGAAAAGAAAAGAAAAGAAAAGAAAAGAAAAGAAAAGAAAAGAAAAGAAAAGAAAAGAAAAGAAAAGAAAGCAGGGACAGTATATTGAATGAGTTAACATCACAAACACATCAAAATGATATGCCTCACAAATGCACAGAGTAGGACTTGATATTCTTCTTGTGGAATCACAATAGATATGAAGTAGATGCTGCCAGAAAACATAGATAACCAAACAAAGATAATTTGACTCAGATAATTTGACTCAGATAATTACTCAGATAATTTGACTGATGTATTCTGTCATTGTGGAAAATGGGATAAAGATCTATTTTGCTCAGTGCTTGTTTGTGGATGGAATTACTCTGATATTTTCACCTGTCTATTTTAATATTTTTTGATGAAATTAAAATTTTTTCTTCTTACAAAGAGGACACAGAGTTTGCTCATGAAGAAACTTTTGAGGTAATATCTTGTCTTTCATGTGTAAAGATGATATTTTCTAATCAGTGAAAATTCATACACATTGAGTTCTTTCTCCGGTGGTGGTGGAAATGAATTCGCCTTGAGTGGCCACATTATAAAATAAATCTGCTTTTTGATGCATGGTGTGCAGTATAGTATAGTGATTAAGAACAAGACTCTGGGGTCCACATTCTGGCTTCATTACTTAGTAGCTCTGCACATTTTACGAGTTACTTTTTCTCACTAAGCCACAGCTTGTTATAAAATAGGAACAATAATAAATACCTACCTTATAAGATTTTGCGATGATTATATGAAGTAACCCGTGGAAGCTCTTAGGAAAGAACCTGATATATAGTAAGCATTTGATAAAGTAAGCTATTATTTTAATTGTGTTTATCTTTATGTGTACCTTATTACTACTATTATTATTGTGTATATATAAAACCACTGATGGAGAACATGTTGAGGTCCCAGTAGGACACCACACCCATAAAGGGAAACAAAAATCTATATCTGATTTGAAGCATCTAGATGAAATGTCAATTACTACCAGCTGCAATAACAATTTCAGAAATGATGAAAGTTAAAAGCATAAGATATTTTAATCTGAGTCCAAATAACAATGACCTATTTTCAAGAAACATTTATGTTAGAATATATTTTTTTAATTATTTTTTTTCAAAAAAACTCTAACTCACTCATTTCATCCATAAACTTTGCACTAATTCTCTCTGGTGAAGTAATTATTTTTTAAGTCTTAGTGTTTTGGGCTTCATGGTTCACCCAACTGCATTACCAAATTTGGTAATTAGTTTGTGAAATCCATGTTTAAGTAAGACTGAAATGTTGCATTCTGGGATTTGTAGTTCCCCTGGGCTGAAGACTGTACTAATGACTAGGAAGGTATTGACATATTCTTTCTTATGCATCCCTGGGGCATCCCTCACTAAAACTAAGTGAACACATGTGAAAGCAAACATGTGCTGCCATTGTTGCAATTACATTGCCAACACTGATACAAAATGTATTATAAATCAATGTTTATAGTCATCTGCTATTTCTTATAATGATAATAACTGTGCTAATAAATTTGCTTCAAAGCCCATTATACAATGCATAAAAATGATCAACTGTTAAGAATAATAGTCATTTGCTCATAGGTGAATTAAGTGTGGAAATTGTTATAGAGCTGTTATCTGTAGATATAACAGTTTTTGAATCAATAAATAGTTTACTATCAATTTGATTCTAATTCTACTGCCAAACATTTCTGTTACTAATTATTACATTTCAGAGTCAGGATGAAGATGTAATCTGAAATTTCTATTCTACAGATGAGATCTGGGTATAGATTTTCTGAAGTTATACATCTTTTCCTCTTTATCAGACAATCTAAAATACATCCTAAGTAAAGAAGAACATAGACAACTAAATTCTTAAAAGTCACAAAATGGTTTTTTTTGGCTTCTTGAGAGTTTTTAAATTATCAAACTTAAAATTTAGAAAAGATTTTAGGAATGCTCTATTCAAACCTAGTAGGAACGAATTTCTTTAAATATTTTCAACTGCACATAGTTAATTGACAGTCATTTCTCTCAAATTTGACTATCCGTAATACAGAAAAGTATTAATGTTTTAATCAAGTAAATGGATCTAAACTATTCCATAAAAAATTATTCATAGATTTTCTTATATTTATGAACATGATTTGAGGAATTATTTTTTAAAACCTAAGAGGGTTTGAAAATTATTAAACAGTATAACAGACTGACATCATTTAAATGATTCAAGAACACATGATAGAGAATATATATTTTATAGGAGGAAAAAACAGAGTAAGGTAATTCAAAGATGGGAAGCATTTAGAGATTGCCTATATGTGTGATTTATCCATGGAAAAAGTAACATTGCAATGAGCAAACCTTTTGCATTATAAAGAACTTTTGTTATCAGATCAGAGGTGACAAATAATACAAGGCATGTGGAATGTAGGCTTCACCACCCCTCTCCAGGCTTCAATACTGTGTGTATTTCTTAATAAAAGCTACCTCCCTCGGATGCTTTGTACCTTTCTACCTTCCAGATGAGACAGCACCTCATTTCCCTCTTCTCTGTCATCCCAGTGAAGAAACACCTCCATCAGCCACAAAGAAGCCACACTAGCTATTGGCCCAGGGATCAACTACCCAGCATCACCACTCCTGCAGCCTTCCTCTCCCCATCGCTAAGGCCACCTGTAGGGGCTCTTTACCTGAAATGATGGCCCATGACCTCCTTCTCCATCTCCCCTCAATCAATGACCTGGCTGGAATTCTCCCCCAAATCCCCCCGAACAAATGCCGGCTGTTGATTTGAGTTTCATTGGCAGATAATATTGTTTGAAATATTACTCAATAGTAATTCATATTTGCATCTTACAAGCATGGGGGTGGAGAGGAAGAAATGAAATTGAGCAAACGATGGGAATGTTCATTTGTTTAATGTTAACAGCTTCTGATTACTTCATAAGTAGTAATCAGATGGAAGTAGATGTAAAACAACCCTACCCCTCACCCTGTGAGAAAAAAAGTCTGAGTTTTCATATGAAAGTGTTCAAATAGCAGTTCAACAACCAACCACTCTGCAAGCTATCGCAGGGAATGTCTGCCTCCATCCAAGAGATTAACTGGATGCCTTCTAAGGTCCCATCTAACTCCAAGGTTCAGTGATACAATGATTCATTAATCTATTCAACATTGATTGGGTAACTACCATTTACAAGGTACAAGGAGTAGCTGGAATCTAGAAAATTTGTATGCGAAATGTTCAACTTTTTGTCTACCACATTATATGCCAAGGTTTAAACTTAGAGCTGGGATTAGCAAGATGCTTATAATATCTACCCACCATTCTGAAATGACGGAAATACAAGAATAAAACCATTGTTTATACTGTTGAAGAAATGCAACTTTTCTTCACTTGATAGGGCATAATTTGTTTTTGTCATTGAGAAATGTGATTTTTCTTTCTTTCTTAAGCATGTAAACATTAATGGGAAAATTAAGCTGCTACGGTGGGCTTGTTTATTTTTTTTCTTTTCTTTTCACCAACAGTGTAGCCTTTTTCTTGTCTGTCAATAGAACCCTTCTTGCATGTGGGAAAGTCATGACACATGACTTTAGGAAGGGCCAACCTGCCCCCCAACCCACTGACTGGGAAAGGCAGTGACATCAGGCTAGGCCAAAAGAGCTGCCCATTCCTGTTGCAGATGAGTTGACTGGCTCGAGGATGAAAACATGATTATTCAGGGATGAAAACGATCAAAGCCTGGAAAATCAGATTGTATATAATCTTTTCCTCTAAGGATATCTGGAAAGATTGTATTCACCAGAGTTATTACTAAATGTGTACGCAGTGGGCCTGATGTAACTAATTGGCCATCCTATCAGCCACATGTAGAGAGCTTGTTTAAGTGCTGGACACACAGAGCCTTAACCACATTGCTAGTATTCCTGGGTCCAGCTCACTTATATGCCCGATGCTCCTGCTTATGCAAATAAACACATTCAGAGATCTAACCCACATTGTTCATGGTTTCTCCAAACTGAACTTACTTAATAAATACATGAAACAAATCAAAATCTTAAAATCACTGCTGTTTTTAAGGGTTAGCAAAAGAACTGCGTGTGATAAACTTCATTATAGAGCTGCTTTAAGATGCATGCTACCCTGGAATACAGTTTTTGAACAGAATGAACTGTCGATCCTGAAGATCAGCTGTTCTCCAACATCTACTTACTGCCTGCACATTAAGCACCTCGAAATGTCTAAACAAGACTTTTATTGGAAGTAGTTGAGGGTCAGACATAAAAGACTTAAATTTTTTTTTAATATCTAATAAAAATCTTGGTTTTGACATTTATAATGAAATTTCCACTAATGATTTATTCAGTAAATACCACCTCTTCTTTTACCAAGTAAGAAAATAAAATGTTTCAAAACACTTTTGAAATAAACATCATAATATGACTGTCAAATTTAGCTTCAAATGATTTTTTCCTATCTCCATTATTTAATATATGTCTGGATTAACTACCATTATTACCCCTACCTGTCATCACTTAGATTATCTGTCACAATCACACAGTGATGAGAATTGATTCAGAAGGAGTACCAGAGAATATATTTTCCTAGTTTAGCCCATAAAATCTCAGCATGACAGTATTTACAAGGTGACTGATGTCATCTTCTATATTCTGTTATCTTCTTTAGAGCAGATAGTCTGTCAAAATGTCTCAGCCACAATTTAAAAATTAAAATTAACAGAATTGCTGACATGTCTGAATAAATAGCTGGGCTTTAGGCTATCTGTATCATTTATTTTAAGAAATTGGTATTTCTAGAGTGTTTTGGCCAAACAAGAATACACAACCATACCGCTAGCCACACTAGGCTTTGCTAATGTTAGGATTAAGCCGTGCTCATTTGTTTATCAAATATTTGAGACCATACCATGCACCTGACTTTGCAAGACTTTCCAAGGACATGGAGATAGAGAGAGGCATTCGACACGGTGGTTGGGGCTATGCTGATATGATAAATGTGTACCCGCAGCATTTGGTGGTTGTCCCGGGCACTGACCAGTTCTGAGCCCTTTGCAAAGACCTCTGCAGCTGGTCTTTCCTATCCTCCCTCTACAGCTCCATGTGCCCAGACCTTAGGCAGTGAACTGGCTGCACCAGTGCCACCTAGGGGAGATTTTGGAAAATGCAGATTTCCAGGTCCCACTTCAGAGGATACTGACTCAATAATAGGTTTGGAGTAAAAACTGGGAATCTCTGTTTCTTTTAAAACTCCTCACTTGATTCTAATATAATACACAACAATGTCTTGGAAGTATCTATTCACATATTTCTTCTTCTGGGGCTGGAAAACAGGGCACCAACGTTTGGGTGAAATATTAGGGCATTGAAAAGCCCTCAAGTTCCCCAAATATCTCTATCCACGACTTATCGGGGTACCTGAAAATTTTCACCTTTGCAGTTGTTCTTTTAATTTTAGGCATTTTGTCTATATAGTTCTGATAACAGAGCACAAATGAGGTCATTCCCCTGCCTAACACTTGTCAATGATTATTCATCAGCCATGGGATTAAGAGGAAACCCCCTTTCTGTGGCAAACCAGGCCCTCCATGTTCCAGCCACTGCCTACTTGCCTGTCCTATCTTTCTCATGCCCCCCCCATTCTCCTTCTAGGGCATGGTTAACCTACAAAACCACCTAGTGCTCTCCTAGTGCTCCACACTGGGTCAGTCCTGGGGCTTTGATATGTGCTTTTCCTGTCAATTGAGCTATCATCTCACCTTTTATATACCTGGCAAGTAATCTTTTATGAAGACTATCTGGATTCCCTCCTATGCCCTTCTTTTCCCTATAATTGTGTTTTTATATGGGTTTCTGGTGAAGCCCCTACAAACTTATTGGACTTACTTGTTTAAATGACTATTCTCTAATGTTTGAAACCTACTTTTATTTTTTTTAATTTAAATTTTTTTAATTTTTTTATTTCAGCATATTACGGGGGTACAAATGTTTAGATTACATATATTGCCTTTGCCCCACCTGAGTCAGAGTTTCAAGTGTGTCCATCTCCCAGATGGGGTGCACAGCACCCATTAGGTGTGAATACACCCATCCCCTCCTCCCCACTCCCACCTGCCCGACATTAATGAATGTTACTACTATATGTGTACATAAGTGTTGATCAATTAATACCTGTTTGATGGTGAGTACATGTGGTGCTTGTTTTTCCATTCTTGGGATACTTCACTTAGAAAAGTGGGCTCCAGCTCTATCCAGGATAATACAAGAGGTGCTAGACCATTGTTTTCTGTGGCTGAGTAGAACTCCATGGTATACATATGCCACATTTTATTAATCCACTCATGTATTGATGGGCATTTGGGTTGTTTCCACATCTTTGCAATTGTGAATTGTGCAGCTATAAACATTCTAGTGCAGATTTCTTTTTTATAGAATGTCTTTTGTTCCTTTGGGTAGATGCCCAGTAATGGGATTGCTGGATCAAATGATAGTTCTATTTTTAGCTCTTTGAGGTATCTCCATATTACTTTCTACAGAGGTTGTACTAGTTTGCAGTCCCACAAGCAGTGTATGAGTGTTCCTATCTCTCTGCATCCATGCCAACATTTATTGTTTTGGGACTTTTGATAAAAGCTATTCTCACTGAAGTTAAGTGATATCTCATTGTGATTTTGATTTGCATTTCCCTGATGATTAGAGATATTGAGCATTTTTTCATATGTTTGTTGGCCATTAGTCTATCTTCTTTTGAAAAGTTTCTGTTCATGTCCTTTGCCCACATTTTAATGGAGTCATTTGATTCTTTTTTTCTTGCTGATTTTCCTGAGTTCTATATAAATTCTAGTTATTAGCCTTTTATTGGATGTGTAGCATGCAAATATTTTCTCCCATTCTGTAGGCTGTCCATTTGCTCTCATGATAGTTTCCTTGGCTGTGCAGAAGCTTTTAATTTGATCAGGTCCCATTTATTTATTTTTGTTATTGCTATGATTGCCTTTGGGGTCTTCTTCATAAATTCTTTCCCTAGGCCAATGTCTATAAGAGGGTCAGCAGAATCAACATTGTTAAAATGTTTATACCACCCAAAGTGATCTATAGATTCAATGCAATTCCTATTAAAATACCAACATAATTTTTTTGCAGATCTAGAAAACATAATTCTATGCTTCGTATGGAACCAGTGAAACTTACTTTTAAATAATTTTCCTCCCCATTAAAAATGTATACACATATATACATATTTAGGGGGAAGGTGAGAAAGAAAAAGAAAATATGGAACAATGTTAACAATTAGTAAATCTTGGTGAAGGATTTCTATAGGTATGAAATTTTCAAAACAAAAAGTTTCAAAGAATGGCCCATCTACACATATAAGGTTCAGCGTATAGGAATTATGTCATATTGCCCGCAGCTAACCTGTTACCTGACATATACCTCTAGTATGCTTTCATTAACTATCGAATGAATCAATGGGTGGGAGGGATGGCATGTTATCATCTTGATACCTCTTGATGCATGAGCAAGAATGAACTTATTTTTTTTTAAGAATGAATTTATTTCTTATTCCACTTAATAAATTTTACCTAGTGGAAACCAGGTGGAAGTCTGTCTGAAGCTGGAAGGTGAGACTTGGCATGGTGATGGAGAGTTAGGACTGCAGTAAGCTGGGCTTTATGAGCTGCTGAGATGCCAAATTTCTAAAGGCTGGAAGGTGCTAGATATGGTGTGCTTTGTTTTAATTGGTCCTCAGGCAAACTATGGATACAAAATATATTCCCTATATTGGCTGCCATGTTTTGAGAATTCTCTTTTCCTTTTGCTTTTTCTTTTCCTCTTCTTTTCTTTTTCTTTCCTTATTTCTCTTTCTTTCTTTTTGTCTTTCTTTCTTTCTCTCTCTTTCTTTCTTTCTTTCTTTCTTTCTTTCTTTCTTTCTTTCTTTCTTTCTTTCTTTCTTTCTTCTTTCTTTCCTTCTCTCTCTCTCTCTCTCTCTCTCTCTTTCTTTCTAGCAGGGGCAGGAGGAGACTTTGCACATACATAGAAATGTATCAGTCTATTAATTTAGAATTTCCACTTTCGAACAGCAGAAATACTTGGAGATTATAATTACCAAACTCTATATTTTATCCATATATTTTGGACTTTTAAATAATAATTTACAACAAAAGTAAGGGCATACCAGTGACCTATTTGTCCAACTTTCTCCATATCTTACTTTTTTAATCTGCATCTGAAAAATAGTTGACTTTTGCAAAAAAAAAAAAATTAACTCTAGTTCTTTTTTGCTAGAGACATCTGTGTTAAGGAACCACATCAATCTGTTGTAAACTAGAGAAATTCATCTTACAAATGAGCTTCCACTTTCTATTTACATCTTAATTTGGGAGAAAGATGCTTCCTAAGGGTGTGAGGTGAACGGTAACCTCTCCCTTCTGTTCTTGGGAGTTAAGCACACTGTGTCCCCACCTCTCCAGTCTTCTCTGTGCCCTTCCTTAGGCCCTCATTTCCTGTTGCCTGTGTTAGAGTGTTTGTTTTTGTTTTTCATGGTTTTCTTTTGAGACAGAGTCTGACTCTGTTGCTTGGGCTAGAGTGCTATGGCGTCAGCCTAGCTCACAGCAACCTCAAACTCCTGGGCTCAAGCGATCCTTCTGCCTCAGCATCCTGAGTAGCTGGGACTACAGGCATGTACCACCATGCCCGGCTAATTTTTTCTATATATTTTTAGTTGTCCAGCTAATTTCTCTCTGTTTTTAGTAGATGCGGGGTCTCAGTCTTGCTTAGGCTGATCTCAAACTCCTGAGCTCAAATAATCCTCCCGCCTTGGCTTCCCAGAGTGCCCAGCCTAGGGTATTAATAAAGCCTTCTTGTCAGCTTGGTCCCATCTTTAAACTGGAAGAAAGTAGCAGCTGGGTCATACAAAATATAAAGAAACATTACACACCGTCTAAGATGCAAAAAAAAAACAAAGAAAAAAGAAATACTTCAATCTATTTTCAAAAACTAAAAAAATCCATTTTTGTCCTTACTTTAAAAAAAGTCACATTCTTAGGTATTAAAAAACTCTATTTTCAAAAACTAAAAAAATCCATTTTTGTCCTTACTTTAAAAAAAGACATATTCTCAGGTATTAAAAAAATCTATTCTCAGGTTGAAAAAACCTAAGGGCAGTCACTAAATGAGACACTTAGATTAATTGACAGCAGGAGTAATAACATCTTTGTTTTTTTTTAAAGCTAGTCATTTAAAAGAAAAAACGGAATACCCGGTTTACAGTGTAAGCAGACTTTGTGTTGACAATGAGATATGGGGCTTTTAAGAGGAGCGGCCCATGAAAAATGGCTTGCCTCAAGACTCGGTCAAGACCAGCTTAATTTAAGTTTTCCTCTCCCACTTGGTTAGTCATTAAACTCAGGAAAGTATTTTGGAATCGGATCTGAGAAAAAGACATTCTGGCCAACATCATAAAGCTGGTTATTTAAAGAGATGCTAAAAGGCACTACTTTCCCTTTTGGTTCCAACAGGATAGGAAACCACGGCTGTTCCGCGACACTTGAAAAATGCACTCTGTCCTTTTAAGTGTGGATTTGAAATCGCTGCTTTTAAGGGTAGCATATTTTATGGACATTGCACCACCTCAACTGCCATGCAGAGCACAAAAAGGATTATGGACTTTCTCTTCAGTAGAGCATTAAATGGTTCCCCGAATAGCAATTTTCTAAAAGAGCAAATATATGTGGCATACCCTGCATATGTTTTCCTGACACTAGAGTCTATCTGTAAAATAAACTGTGGGATACAGGTAGAGTTTCTAGCTTATAGAAATAACCTTAGTTTTACCACTAACTCGAAGTAATTAATTTAAGACACTTGAAAGCAAAGAAGAAAAATTTTAGTAACAGTAAGTAGTTAAGCTCTATTATTTTTGTCAGTCTCTTGCACAAAGCATCAAGGATTTGTTTTAGCTTTTGCTGTTCTTTTGAACTAGAATAGTCTACACTGTCGGGTCTGCCCACCCAGAAACTGTTAGCCTTCAAGTCCCAATTCCAATACTGCTCCCTCTCTGAAACTCTTTTGTCCACACCTGCCAAAAGCAATTCCTCCTCCCTGTGAACCCCTTTCCTACTGTCTTTCCACTTTTCTAATGTGGTTGTTACATTTCGCTGAATAATAGTACAATTGTGAATGACCAAGTTTTAAGTTCCGTAGATTATAAGCTGAGCGAGAGTAAAGACTGTCTTACTCATTTTTGTATTTCTGATAGGGAAATAGAATATTTCTTTTTTTTTTTTCCAAAATGAACTTATTGCAAAAGGTAAAAAACCAAAAAGGTACAAAATCAGTGCTTTAATATTCATACTCTGAAAAGACAGGTCATCAAAATTTTTTTCAGATAATTTCTTAAAAGCAAAATTTTAAAAACAGGAAATAAAAATCCAATTTCCATTCAATTATAATTTCCTAGGAGCCACACCATGGCCTCTTCCCTGGCCTTCCACATCTCCAAGCTCAGAGCATTGCACTTTGTCAAGTGCTAACCATCATTTGATGATTCGAAAACATAACTGCCCACAGAGCCAATGTTACATTATAAGACAAAAGTCTCTTGAATCTCAATACAAACCCAAATACTTAATATATGTCCCAAATATCTGGGATATCTTTCTATCATCTGATGGATCTCCCTGGAGACTCCAGTAATCGATAAAATCTATTCATGGTCTACACTACCAATAATTGAAGAGCCTTCACATTTTAAAAAATAAATGACTCCCATAACCTTGCCTTCATAGACGCTGAACATTAGTGATGCAAGAGAAGCACTCATTCTAAAGACCGATCAACACCAGGGCCTCACTGTCGTACACCTAGATTGCTCAGTACTGCGCATTTCTTCTTTCATGTGTCAGTAATTCCTGTTCAAACACCTAATATTTATTTCATAGAGAAAAGCTTTTAGCAATGTTCAGATAGGCAAACCTACTCCTAACCATTATATCTTTTCTTTCTCTTTCTATCCTCTTCACTTCACACCTTGTGTCATATCAAAAGGAAAATGATTATTCTACAGTAGGAGACTATGCTTTAATAATTAATGTTGACTTTAAAAGTTGAAACAATGTATCTCAAATACATCAGTATAGTTCTGAGTCTATTTCACAGTAATGGGGAGATTGTTTAAATAGATAAAATAGTTTCGTATTCATTAGCAATAAAGACTTTGTTGTTATAACTATTACTTAGAATCCGAAAAGTTCCATAGAAAATGTTTGCGTGTTTCAAATACACATACGTGCTTTGTTCTCCCATTCAGCCATATAAGGAGGTTTAGAGTTAAAACCCCAAAGCAGCTGGGCGCGGTGGCTCATGCCTATAATCCTAGCACTCTGGGAGGCCGAAGTAGTGGATCGTTTGAGCTCAGGAGTTCAAGACCAGCCTGAGCAAGAGCGAGACCCTCATTCTACTAAAAAAAAAAAAAAAAAAAAAAGAAAAGAAAGAAATTAGCTGGACAACTAAAAATATGTAGGAAAAATTAGCCAAGCATGGTGGCTCACGCCTGTAGTTCTAGCTACTCAGGAGGCTGAGGCAGAAGGATGGCTGGAACCCAGGAATTTGAGGTTGCTGTGAGCTAGACTGAAGCCACGGCATTCTAGTTCAGGCAACAGAGTGAGACTCTGTCTCAAAAAAAAAAACACAAAAAAACCCTAAAAGCACCATTTTACCTAAATTTGTCCTTACTCTTTCTGTCAGTTATGTGGCCCCCACAACCCTCATCCAGGGTGCCATAGTGCTCCTCTGGGCCAATCACAACTCCTCCCCAGGGGACTTAAGGCTCTGCACACCAGACTCTTCCATGCTGGCACTCAGCCAAACTTCCACCTTGGAGACCACTGTTGGCTGTGAAGTGACAGCACTTTTCGTGGGATCAGTTGTACACTTCCAGATGAGGCTGCAGTGCTCAGCTAGTGCCAGGAAAGCCATGGCATACAACATAGTGGAAGGATCATGACAAACTAGATTTGCTTAGCCAGTTACTAGATCTGAGCAAGTCCTTTAACCTCTATGGGCCTCAGCTCCCTGACCTATGAGCAGGTTACTATGCAAGCTAGAATGAGAGAACACATACAAAAGCAGCCTCTAAAGTGAACACGTATGCCACCTATTCATGTAATGTTCCTTATTATGACCTGATTATTGTACTGCTACTTTATGAAGATATTTCAGTGGTACAACCCGGTTACATGCAGTGCTTGTTATCTATTTCCACAGGTGTTGACATTTTCTGATGTCAGCTAGAGTTAGATATAAATGCTGATGGCATATGTAAGCAAATATGTGATGTGATTTCACGGATGTGAGGAAAACCCTGAAGTTCATGATAAATCGTCTATCACATGCTGGCTAATCCCAACAACTCTGTTAGCAGAGAATATTTATTTTAACTTATGGGTTTATTTCTTTAAAAATATTCATATTATTATCCCTATACTTTTAGGAAGCACCCAGCTTTTGTATAAACCAAGGACCAGAAAGCTTTTACAGCCAAGGACGGTAGAGTATGAAGAAAGTAGGTCCTGGAGGCAAAACGTAGTAGGATGGAAAAGTGCCTGTTCCACTATTTGTATTTGAATAACGATAATTTTTTGATAATTTTGAAGAATGATTTTCTATTGGTGGAGTTTGTGGCACCAGAAACTGCCTGAAAGGGAAATGCATGAATATATGAGGGCAAGAGGACCTTCTATGTGCCACCCAAAATCACATCATCAGTAGGCTCTGCCACTTAGTAAGTGTGGGATCCTGCGTAAGCACTAAGTCTGAGTTTTCTCATCTAGAAAACAGACATAATAACAGCACTTTCCTCGTACTATTGTTATGAAGATGAAATAAGATGATGCCTATAAAGTGCTTAGCACATCACTTGGCCACTGTTCAGTCTTCCATAAAAGTAACTATTAGCATAATCATCATTATTAATAGTAACAAAAGTACAAGATAATTGTAAGATAGCAGAGTAAATACGTTAGAAAGTACATACTTCCTTTTGCAAGAATTTTATGCCTTTATTTCACTATCAACATAGGTTATAGCTTTCTCTGTAAACCCTACTTAGTTAATTTAATTTTGAGTGTATACATTCTGTATGCAGCAGGCAGGCACAATGAGTTTCTGGCTTCAAATATTTTTCTGATGAAAGAGAAAGGAAAACACCGCCACTTAATTCTGGCCTAATTGCACATGCCTGTTTGATGGTGTCATTATCCTGCCCTATTTGTACAGGCTGCCCCTAATCCAGACTGGCACACAAATGACAGAACTAGATTTCTGGTCCGTCTCCAGTCTGAAATAGGAGCTGTAGCTAACGGAACTGCTGAAAACCTTGAGGGCCACAGCTGTCCTGCATGGAAATAGCCTCTCACTGAAAGCAGACCACAGCCCGCACTTCACACATTAATTGCCGTGTGAGTTGTATTTAACTCACGCTAGTTTTGAGCCCAGGGCCTCATGAAGTAAAACCTGGGCAAATCCCTGCAGTTGGTTGTGGAAATCTTTTTGATGTTCTTACTGTTACAATTAATATTGACAAATTAATTCTAAAAACGTGGATTAAATGAATAGAAGTCAATAAACTTCATTTTTCATTAAACTTTTCATTAAATTAGAAAGGATCATTTTGTTTTTGAAGCTTTCATTCTATTTTTGTAATAAAACACAGTAGACCCAAGGGGAAAAAAAATTTTACAGTGTGGCAATGTGTTAATTAAGAATTCATACATCAACTCTTTAACTTTCAGGGGTTCCTGTGCTACAACCAAGTTTTTATAGTATCACATGGTTTTGTTGTCACTAGGAAATGTCAGTGACAAAAGCAATAAAAGCAAAAGACAAAATTAGAAAAAACAAAAAAGTTCTAACATTGTATTGAATCTGTGGACTTTGCCAGATTCAGTCAATTTTGACTAAAAATGTAGGTTGTTTTTTTTTTGGTCATTTTTCAAACCAAAATCATTTATTAAAGGACCATGAAATCTGTTCATAATGGAAATGCCAGAACAAACTTTATCTTTCAAAGCTACAGCTTAGTTCCTTTATAATTAAATGTAAGTAGAATCAGATATTTTCTTCTCAATATACTGCGAAATAATTGTTGTTCAAGAAATATCTCTCTTGTATGGACCCAATAAAAGATGGTATTTTAAAACAGATTTCGATTGCCTTCAAAAAGCTCTACAACGTGTTACTTCTCATAAATGTATTTTCTTAATTTTTTCTTCCTGGATATTTGCATATAAATGACTCTTGCATGTCTGTTCTGTGAAACGAAGTGAATGCAATTAGAAACAACCGACAGGGGCATGGATTAGATCATTAATAGTGATTTCTGTGGTTTGAGAGAGTTGTCTGTAGCTTTGGATTTGTTTAGATTTCCCTACCTTTCTTTTAGAGTTCTGTGGCCTTTTATGTCACTAAAACAAAAGAATCCTGGAGGCTTATCGAGAATGCCATTGTGTGTTTTACCAAGGAACCTGAATTCTACAGTGCTTGGAAAAAAACACAAAAATAACAACAAAGAGAATGACACATTCCCTAAGACTTGATGAAAGCGAGAACATTAGGAAGTTTTTGTACCAAACAGAAAGATAAATAAATACAAGTCTTAAACGAGCGTCTGTTCACAGGGTGAAGCCAAAGTAGAGGAAAGAGACAGCTGCTTGTGACTCGAGGAGTCTGCTCTCTTCCCTGTCCGCACAACTTCTCTCTCTACACCCCCCCTTGCCCAAACACACCCATCTATCAAGGTTGACCTTAAATTCCACTTTCTTCATGAAACCGCTCCAGCTACATTAATTTCTCTTTTCCCCTAAACTTGTCTACAGTACTTTCACTATCAATGCCTTTCATCTGGGGACTTAATTAACCAGCTAGTGCCTTGATGTTGTGATTTCACTGTTATTTAATTGCTTCATGAATCTACCGGAGTCATTTAGCTCTCCACACATTACACGTTATACATTTCTGGAGGCCAAGAATGCCTTTTACGTTTCTCTCTTGTGCCTTCCAATGCCAAGCACAGAGCAGGCACACGGTAGACAGGGAATCTAGCCTGGGAGAGCAAAGCCATCCTCGTGCTCTTGAGATGTGCTTCCTGCAAACCCTGTGAGATTTGCTGCGATGTTGATAAGAAATTCTTGAGTGTTCCTTTTTAGTCAGCTGAGGAGTGACGCATACCATCCCACCTCTCCTGACTGAGTGGGACCTCACAGGGGGGCTGATGATTGAAGGGCGCACAGCATGCTGGGCGTGGGGAGAGCACAAAGGCACGCCACTGGCGTTGGAGCCCCAGCTCCACTGCTTTCTAGCTGGATGGCAAGGGCAGATTACTCGTGTGTTTGAGTAATTTAGCTACCTCATTTGTAAAATGGGATTCAAAATAATAAGAGGTAACAATCATTTTGCACTTACTATGTGTGAAGCCTTGTTCTAAATTCTTTAAATGTTTCAACTCATTCAATGCTCCCACCCAGCTTATGAGGTAGGCACTATTACTACCCCCATGTTACAGATGAGGAAACTGAGACAGAGAGGATAAGCAGCTTGCCCAGACTTACACAACTAAGCAGCCACATGGAACTCGTATCCAGGCAGACAGCACACGTTCAAGTGCTAAGGTGCATTGCCTCTTACAAAATTTACCTCATATGGTTATTTTAAGGATTAAATGAATTAATATGCTTAAAACATTTAAATATATCTCATATTTGAAATGAACTAGGCATGGTGGTTCGTGCCCATAGTCACAGCTACTTGGGAGGCTGAGGAGAGAGGACTGCCCGAGCTCAGGAGTTCAAATTCAGCCTGGGCAACATAGTAGGACTTCATCTCTTAAAACAATATTTTTAAGAAAAGAAATTAAATATGAAATTTGAATAAGTGGTTAGCACACAGCAAGCACTTAAAAGCCCATTCTATTATGTTTACACAGATATCATGATTTGGGCTCCAAAACTCTTACAACTAAGACAAAAATTAGACAAAAATTATCCAGATAATAACTAAATATGCACCAACACAATCTCTGCCCAGAGAAAAGCATACGCTCTTGTGAGAAATGTATACATATGTAAAAATGTAAGTAAACTAATACTAAAATGATGCTAAATGATGAGGAAGAGCCTTAGGGCTGCAGGGGCCAAGTGCAGATGGCCTTGCTCTGCCCACAGAGAGCCTCATCTCACCGGGTCTGAAGAGCTACCCTTTAACAGGTACCCACGGTGATGCTGATGTACATACTTCATAAACCACATTATACAGGCCACCCTTGTCTGAGTACTACATTCATCTGACACTATACTATGTCTAATGAGTGCTGGTTGGGAAGCCCAGAGGAAGAACAGGGAGAAAGATGGGCCTGGCTAAGGTGGGACCCAAGCTTAGGAAGCCGATGTAGCATTCTAAAATGAGGTCATCAATAATTTACTTGGAAACTCATCCCGTGGCTCAGTTAAAAGAAGAAGAATGACACAAATCAGAAAAACTAATAGTATTAATAATTTATCAGTTCCACCATGTTCTCTTAGGAGCCCAAATGTTCTATACATTAATAATTGAGTTGTCTTAAAACCCTCAGAACTATTGTGAGCAAGAAGAGTAAGGTATGTGAATCCCATATAAATCATTGCCATTTCATTTCTTCACCCACATTACTTTTTTGGCATGTTTCTTTTGCTACTACACAGAGATTAACTGCTCCTGCAATTCAGTAATGGACACAGGTATTCATTCATTCATTCCACAAACATTTATTGAACATATTATCCAAGCACAGTGCTAGGCCCTAGGAATACAAATACTTTCACAGTCTAGCAAAGAAGATGAAAATGAAACTTAATTGAGTCTTTCACAAAATGCATACTATAGTGGAGGTAGTTAGGCTGTCAGATAGGGAAGGTGCTCAGAGGAAGACATGGTCAGTAGCATAGTGGGGAGCATTCCAGAACGGTTTTAGAGGGCAATAATAATTTCATCACTGTCAAATCTGATGGCAGCTTCCTCAAACACATTGCTCTTTCCAACTATCAGATACGTCTTCTTGAAGTTTCTTTTCCCCAAACTTTTGTGATGGGACTCTGAATATTTTTACCTCTAACATTGCATTTGCCCCTTTTTCAATTCCATTGATACCACTTAAATGTTGTTGTTTAATGGGGGTATTTCTTCAGATTTTGGCCAGAGCTTTTTAACTGTTTATTGTGTGTCAAAATTACTGCAAAAACTTTAAAAAACATACAGGCACCCTGGTCCTCCCTTGACTCTTCAGGTTGACAAATCCTGTGTCTTCTTTTATAACCCCCAGGTGATTCTGATGCCAGCCAGGTTGACAGCCACTTAAGTAGGCTTTCCTCCTCCTACCTGCTTCTTGGGAGATTATTCATTTTCACACTCCCTCTCACTGGTTTCCTGAACTGCCTGGAAACAGGCATCAGACTGAAAACGCTGGAGCAGGAAATCACCATCCCAGACTTTCCTGCCCAGGAAACCATGAGATCAATTCTACCATGACCATTTGGAATCTCAAGGCTGAAAAGCTCCACCTTACCTGACATTCCTCCAGTCCTTGGTCACCTGAGTAAGATCCTTCTGCTTTGTAATTTTCCTCTCACTGCTTTCCTTCCTTTCAAACTTCACAACTGTATCTCATGGAAATATTCATAGCAAACTCTTCCCTCATACTCACACTACACCTCTTAAGCAAATGCTGCTCGTTTCCTGAACTTTTGCTCTCCCATACTAACAAAACTTCCCCATCAGCATCATCCTCTTGCTTCAGAGCTCTTGGAGGAATGGTGTACTCAGTCTATTGCTGATTGTTCCCTTCACATTTATTATTAAACAGCTGCAACTTGGTGTCCAGTATCACTGATCCCCTAAAGCTACTCTAGAAATGATATCAGTGACCTCCAATCTGCAAAATATAAAGGGCATCCCGATCCAGAATGGCGCCCCTTTGAAAATTACATATTACTAGGGGGATATCTGTTTTTCTTATCCTACAGGCTTTAAGGTTTGGTATTATCTTTGACTTTTTCCTTGCTTTCTAGGTAAAATAAACTGAATCTAAAATATCTGCTTCATAATTCATTAATTCATCAAAAGTATTTTTCTATTATGTACATATACTGTGCAAACTGCTATAATAAAGACTTTTAAATTTGATCTTTTTTTACTGTCTCATTCAGAATCCTAGTCTAAATTCCAATGTCTGTTAAATAGCTTCCATATACATCTTTTAACTCCCCAAATTTCCCTTCCAAGCTCACCCTGCTTATAGTTATAAAGGTAACCTACATAGAACAATATTTCCTCAAATCTAGCCCCTGCTTTCAGAACCCACTCTTGGCCACCATCAAATCTAACTGTGTAGCCCAGTGTGTCCTGCCTTCCCGCCCCAGCCGTTATTCCCCACACCAGTCTAGCCTCACTGCTTGATACTCCCTGACAGGGCTCTTCATGGGCCCCATGCATATCTTGCTTATACTTGTCCCAACAACTTTGCTAACCCTGTCCTCTAATGTGGAAGGTCATTCTCATTCCCAATCTTTACCCATTACTTATTTTGAGATACAGCACTTTGTATATAGTCTTTCATACGTTCTCTTGCAATGGCTATATTTTAAATATTTATAATACTTCCTTAAATAAATTGGTGAGGCAGTGACTTATTGTGGGATAAGCCATTGTGGGATTTGGGCATAGCCACTTCGGAACTTGTCTAATCATCTGTTAAATGTAAACGTTTCCTACCTCACAAGGTTGATTTGGGCATTAAATATCTACTACATCTAGTAAGATGGCTGTCACACAGCAAATGATCAATAGACAGTAACCATTATTTCTTCTACAAGCTTTTCAAGGAGTAAAAACTTTATTTTATAATGTTTCATGTCCATATGCCTTTATGTACCAATTCTGAGCTGTGTACACAGAGAGTGTCCCACAGGTATATGCTGGGTTTACAAGTTAATCATGAAAATTCTGGTAACTATAGCAGAATCTTGTTTGCAGGTTTAGCTGGGTTTTTTTGTAGAAGTATAAACCTGGTCTACCAAAAGGAATCTCTCATGATGACTGATGAATTGGTCAAGATAGGACAGGATTAAAAATGCTGTTTGGTATTCTTGAGTTTAAGCTTTTATGCAGGCCAGCTGTAAGTCTTAGATAATATAGAAAGTTTTTTTATTCTTGGGAGAAAAAGAAAATACAGAATTTATAATTCTTTGTCTTCCTAATATTAATTAATTATCTAACACTTTTTCCTGGTAGCAAGCTTAGTCCTGGAAAGCAGGTTTTACCAACCATTTAAATCTTAACCCCATTTATACATGTACTATCCAGCCCTGATTCTCTCTTCTCCAAGCATAAAACTTAAAATGGCAATGAAAATTGATGGAACATTCAAGTGATTAGATACCATATTTTTTCAATAACATTTCCATGTCCCCTTTTGTTTATTATTCAGAACTTAGGCCATCATGTATTAATACAACCATAAATAAAAACTAGTCATATGTGAAATATTTATAAGTAAATTAAGCAATAACCCCCAAAATTCTTAAATTAGTTCATTTTTCCAATTATGCTAATGGAAAGCAGACTCTTGGTTTGTATTATATATTCATCTCTCAAGTAACAAAATATACAATCCTTAATGATCTGTTAACCAACATTAAGTAAAATTAACCAAGGAACATTAACAGAATCCTTTCAGCTATTTTTAGAATCCGAATTGCATTTGGCTTCCCACACTATTATCATTATTAAGCAACATAACCATAAAAATTCCACTGAGTAATATTTGAGCAATGGATGAACAATGAACAACAAATGAATTACATACAAAATTATTAATGAAATGTGCAATAATGCTTCCAGAATTTGTATCCAGACAATTCACCATTTAATTACTGCCTTCTACTGTCAGCCTTTCAAGTTGGATTAATACAAAGTTTGCTTTTCATCATTTCAAAATGCTTATGTAATTCACTTGTTTTCAAGAAATTACTTTTTCAAGTAAAATCAATGTAATAGTTAATAAACACATGCACAAATACATTTATATACATACACTGTAAAAATTATATTACACTAGGAAATATAATCCTATTCCTCCTGTGACAATGTCTAATAATGACGCTTTATTTATTCCCTTCAAAAATTTGCCATTAAAAGTAATTTGGCCTAGTTTTCTTTCATTTCTTATCCCTGAAAGAAATCTTATCTCACAGTTTTCCTTGTCAGGCTCTGTGTACAGTGGTTTTGTGATAAGCAGGCTTCGCCTGAGCTTCAAAAATAAACAAACTATTTTCTTTCCCAGAAAATTTAGTCTTCTTTATTCTCTAAATCTGCCCTGTCCAATATGGAGAGCCACTAGCCACTTCAAATGGGACTCATTCCAATTGTGACATGCTACAAGTATAAAGAGTATACTGGACTTTGAAGTCTTAGTACTAAAAAAAAATAAAATATTTCATTAATAATTTTTATAAAAATTACATAGTAAGTAATAATATTTTTATGTATTAGGGTAAATTAAGCATATTATTAAATTACTTCCCCTTGTTTCTTTTTACTTTTCTTCCTGAGTAGTTGTCATAATTTATGGCTTTCAAGGAATTGATTCATTTCATCTAAGTTGTTGAATTTACATGCGTCAAGTTATTCATAGCATTCCCTTATTGTACTTCTACGGTGCGGTTTATAGTAATGTGCATCTTTCATGCCTAATATTGGTCATTTTTATCAGCACTCTTTTTATTTTTCCATTTCCCAGTCTGGCTAGTGTTGCATCAATTATATTAACCCTTTCAAAGAACAAGATTTTGGTTTTATTGATTTTCTCTATTATTTTTCTATTTTCAATTTCATTTATTCTTTCTCTTATCTTTATTTTTTCCCTCATTCTGCTTTTTTGGGTTTTAATTTGCTCTTCTTTTTCTAGTTTCTCAAGGCTTCTCAAAGCTTAGATCATGCATTTGAGATATTTATGCTTTTCTATTATAAACATTTAATGCTCTAAAATTTATATGTAGGCTACCAAAAAATTTTAAATTACATATATGTCTTACATTTGTGGTTTACAATTACATATTTCTATTTATTGCTGCTCTAAGAAGTGCAACACACTAGCAAAGTGCTTTCTTTTCAACACATTAATAAAAGTTTAATAGCCTATGGGATCACTGAACCAAAGAATCTCAGGCACTCAGAGCAGTCAGCAATAGCCTTGAGTGGTTTGGGTTTCTCTAGTTCCAATTATGGAAAAACTTGGGATGGGCTTTGAATTGGATCTTAAAGTGAAAGATATGTCTTATGAAATTGAATTTGAGAGCTTGTGGTTCTTCTGAGTTCCCTGTCAACTGACAGAGTAACTTTAAGAAAATCAGAGAGTCATCTGTATGAGTTATGGAGCTGAAAAGTAAGATTGCTCTCACCTTTCCTGTCATCTCACTTCCCTGGTTTAACCCAGGGCCTGAAATTGGCCTCATAGGAGCCCCCCTTACTGGTCCTCCAGCCTGAGAGCCGGGGATTTAGGTCCCTCACTCTGCTGTGCACTTCCCACCACTTAGTCTACAGGGCCAAGCAGCAGGGAGGACAGAGGAGGAAAAAGTGACAGGAATTTCTCCCAAGCTCTGGGTCCTTCGTTCCTCTGGTCAGAGTGGTTTCCCTTCTCTTGGAAGTTTAGGCGTCTGCCTGCTGCCTCCAATTTCAAGGCTGGTACAGGACAAAGATAACAGAAACACAAAAAACAAAAAACAAGGGCTGGGGATCATCCTCTTCCTCTCTGACCTTAGAATTCCTCCTTCCTACTGCTCAGACCTGAAAGAAAGGGCTTTTCTAGAGCTTTCTCTGTGCACACCTGGTATATTCATTAGGGTGTTTGATCAGCCTTTGAATATAACTTGGGAAATATTGGATGGGGGACAAATGAAAACGCTGCTGGTTTGGTGGTATTTGGAATTCTGATCTCTTGCCCTAATCTACCCACTAACCCTTACTTCAAGATCCTCATCGCACACACATTCCACCTAGAGTTCACAGCTGCAGTTAGTGGAGGCAGAGTGGAGGGCGCCATCTTGCCTGGAGCTGGAACTAGTAAAAAAACAAAAATTCTGATCCCACTCAAGGGTCAGAGCTTCAAATATGTGGCAGGAAAGAAATGGAGAATGCGGGATATGGGTAAATTGGAGGACAGGGCTAATCACACTCATAAGTTTTGCTTTATTGTCCCAAAGACTAATAGCTAGATGAACTTATCATGAGAATGATCTAGCCATGTCATTTGAAAACCTCTAGTGTTTTGCACATTTATACATTGTTATATATCTAAGTCAAGGTCTATAGTTTAGAAAAAATGCATTCTGGCTAATGCTAATCAGGCAGGAGCAATAGTGGACTTAAAGCACACAGACAAAAAAGAAAATAAATCCCCTACTTTAGGCTAAGTACAATACATATGGACACAAATGATTATGTCAATCCAAAGTCTTAACAACAGCCTTTCCTCACATTCTCACCATATTTAGATATTATCAATATTTTGAATTCTTAATGGTGTATTAGGCAAATGATGGTATATTTTTTATATTATTACAATTTCACTTTTCCAGCCATTACTGATGTTGATCGCCTCTCTACACGCTTATTGGAGATTCATTTCTTTTGTGAATTATCTATTTTTTATTGATTTGATTGGTTTATTTGTATTTCTTATCAATATGAAGGATTTTAACCCATGGATTATCATGTAAGTTGCAAACCTTTTTCTCCCCATCCATTATTTTTTTTTTTTTTTTTTTTTTTTTTTGAGACAGAGTCTCACTTTGTTGCCCAGGCTAGAGTGAGTGCCGTGGCGTCAGCCTAGCTCACAGCAACCTCAAACTCCTGGGCTCGAGTGATCCTTCTGCCTCAGCCTCCCGGGTAGCTGGGACTACAGGCATGCGCCACTATGCCCGGCTAATTTTTTTTTATATATATATCAGTTGGCCAATTAATTTCTTTCTGTTTATAGTAGAGACGGGGTCTCGCTCTTGCTCAGGCTGGTTTTGAACTCCTGACCTCGAGCAATCCGCCCGCCTCGGCCTCCCAAGAGCTAGGATTACAGGCGTGAGCCACAGCACCCGGCCCCCATCCATTATTTGTCCTTTAAATTAGTCTGTGGTGTCTGGAAACTTGATATCCATCTCCAGAAAAGCTCAAATACCACTTTTTCTATCAAGCTTCCCCTGGTTTTCCCTGAAGCATGAGTCATTCTTTCCACAACACACCATTAATATTTTGTGCATATCCCTGTGTGCTGAATTATAGTTACAAACATTTTCCTCCTGGCCCAGAAGCTATATCAAAAGGCAAGTCAAACAAACGGACTAAAATTATAATAGACTTTTGAATCTGCTGTCATTCACTCTTCAAAAATTAAATCACTTGCAAACTGCAGAATTTTCTTCTCACCTGTCATCAGTACTATCATACCGTCTTTCATTTTAGAGAAACTCAGCTGCACGTCTCCCCCGTCTCCCCATGACAATGCTAGTCTTCTGCTGCCTGTGCCTTTTCCTTCCTGAGTGCCTAGGGGCTGCCCCCATTGCTGCTGCCTTCTGTCCCAGTTAGCTGTTGCTGTGTAACAAACCACCCTGAATTCTCGTGGCCTAAAACAGTAATCATTTTATTTTGCTCATGATTCTTGATTTGGGCAGGGCTCCATGGAGAAGGCTTGTCTGAGCTTCACACAGGTCAGTGGGGAAGCTCAACTGGTGCTGGGGAACCTACCTTCATGGCAGCTCCCTCACATGGCTGGCAAAGTGGGTGGCTGTCAGCGGACCTCAGCCAGAACTGTTTCCTGGGAGCCTCGGTTCTCCACATGGGCTTCTCTACAGTGCTGCTCGACTTTCTCACAAATGTATTGAGTAGGTTCCAAGATTGCAGTTACAAATTGCAGGAAGTAAAAGCAGCCAGTGCCCTGAGGTCAGGGCATGGAAACTGGCATGGCATCCTCTATGCCATATTCTACTGGTCAAAGCAATCACAGAGTCTCCAATTTTAAGGGAGCTACACAAATGCCACTGCTCAGTGAGAGGAGTGCCAAAGAATTAACAGCCATCTTTAATCTACCACAAGCTTCCTGTGTACTGGGTCTTTTTAAAGTTGTCGGAAAAATTGTCAGTCTTTGCTACAACCAAGCCATGCTGTGTTCCTTGCAGAAATATGGAGGATGCCTCTATTCCTCTTTTGAACAAATAGAAAATAACAAGTAGAGAAATTGGAACAAGTATATATTGCTGATGAAAAACATTCTGTGTTATTGGTGTCCTGGCCACAAAGCAATATACTGTGTGCCTCATTTTTTCCAAAAGCCCTTCAGATTCTGCTGAGGAATAGTCAACCTTGATTGCTGAGCCAGGTCAGGGCTGAGATAAAAAGTGTCGTTTCTAATTTTTTTTTTTTTTACTTTTCAGTCTCTGTGCCTACAGATTTTCTCCTTCTAGAATTCCTGTCCCTCCAATAAATCAACTTGCATCAAACTTCATTGGTTATGGTCATACTCTAAAGTCCTGCTTAGCCTGAACTGGTTGGTAACATTACTTGCAATATTATGCGCCTTAACTCTATGACTGAGAAGCCTATTGTCATGGACTTCATAGACTCTCTCAATCAACATCTCTCACTTCCCTTATAAATATAATATTTTACAGGATTGTCCCTGGTGTTTTCCAAATCTGATGAATGCTATTTGAATTTGAGTCCCTTGGATCACCCAACAATGCCCTACTAGTCCCTGGAATTGAACATTTGGGAAAGGAAACACCCTGTCAACTAGGGAAGTGCCAAATGAAGCAGGGAAAACTACCAGGAAGTTTCTCTATTTCATAGTTGTGAGAACACTATTTTCAATTTTTAGTGGAAAAAATTCTTCCATTTTCAAACGCCTAAAAGAGAAATTAAGCTGTCTACTAATCCCCACTCCTTCTGAACTTCTTCATTCTTCTTACCTCATTGCAGTTGCCGCCTTCAAAATGATCAATGAAAAATAAGGCACATGCTTTACATGTATAGGGCACTAAAACACAGATCCACTGGAACCACAAATCAACTACCTGTTAGAACTTGGAAGGTGCCCATTGATCTCACCCATCTCCCTTCAGGACTCTGAACTGATTGAGAAATAGACATCAGGTGAGAGAGGGATCAAAATACCTGCCTTTATTGCTGATAAAGCTGGATTGGAGGACAGGGCTGATTTGCATTTCTACTTTTCCTTCCTAAAATCTAGCCCATGGGACCTGCCTGCCGAGAGAGGCAGATCTGCAGCACAGAAGCATATCCAGCTGCTGCAGGTGGGACTGGCCTGCATCTGCCAGGCAGGGACGTCCACTTAGGTCAGCAGAAGTAGAGAAAGAGGAGACCCGGCAGCCCATGGACAGGTGGGTCTGTGGAAAGGGCCCTTGAGGTGGCTTCCACATGGTGGCCACTCCTTCCCCAGCCTCACCAATCAGCTAACATAGTCCTCACTTCTGTGCGGAAGAGAAAGTGAGGAGAGGAGTTGGGTAGAAGCTTCTTTCCCAGTACTTGTGAGGGTAGAATTCCCTAATTGTGGGAATATATGAGGACAGGGAAAGAAAGAAAATCTCCTATATGAAGCAAACATTTAAAGCAAAACATGCTATGACACCGATAATGCAAAATAGGTTAGTCATCTTCTAACACTGTCTGAAAGGGTTCTATCACATTCACAACACACATGCTATAAAATTTTCTCTAACACATAAATATGTGCAATTCAAGTCACACAGCTTTAAAATATATTCTTAAAGGACATTATCAAGAAAGTGAAAAGCAACCTACAGAATGGCAGAAAATATTTGCAAATCGTATATCTGATAAGGGATTGATACTGAGAATATATAAAGAACTCATACAACTCAACAACAAAAAAAGAAATAACTTGCTTTAAAAGTGGACAAACAACTTGAATAGACATTTTACCAAAGAAGATATACAATTGGCCAATAAGCTCATGAAAAGATGCACAACATAATCCATTTTTAGAAAAATACAAATGAAAAACACAACCAGACATCACTTCACACCTAGTAGGATGACTACAATTTTAAAAACAAAAAAATAGAAAATAACAAGTAGAGAAATTGGAACAATTATATATTGCTGATGAAAAAGTAAAATGATACAACTACTATAGAAAACATTTTGGTGCTTCCTCAAAAAGTTCAATGTAGAAATACCATATGACCCAGCAATTTTACTCTTAGATATATATCCAAGAGAACTGTAATCAGATGTTCAAACAGATACCTGTACACCAATGTTTATTGTAGCATTATTCACAAGAGTCAAAAGTGGAAACAACCTAAGTGTCCATTGACAGATGAATGGGCAAACAAAATGGAGCATATCATTACAGTGGATTATTATTCCTTATTCAAAAAGTAATCGAGTTCTGATACATGCTACAATATGGGTGAACCTTGAAAACATCACATGCTAAGTGAATAAGACAGACACAAAAGGTCAATTATTATGTGATTCCATTTATAGGAGGTACCTGGAAGAGTCAATTTATAGAGATAGAAAGTAGATTAGAGGTTATCAGTGGAGGTAATAATTGGAGGTATTGCTAAATGGGTACACAGTTTCTTTTTGGAGTAATGAGAAAGTTTTGGAGATAGTGGTAATGGTTGCACAAAATTATGAATGCAGTTAATGCTACTGAATTGTACACTTGAAAATAATTAAAATGGCAAATTTTATGTTATATATATGTTTTACCATAATAAAAAGTATTTTAAAAATACATTTTCAGTAAATACTTTAGATTAACAGCAGAAAACCTCACTATCTCACTTAAGGTAAATTTTAATAAGACTGAGTTTTGCTACTAATATATTCTATTTATAGTGCATTCATTTCTACGCAGAAAACAGAAATAGGACAAAAATAAGAATTTATTGGGTCAGAGATTTAATCAGAATCAGGAAACCAATAATTTATGAGAGTCAAATTTGAGGTGAAATTTTTCAGTGTTTTGTCCTCTGACGGGTCTTGGTTCACTGAATGCCAACACCACATATCTGCAAATACAGGAGCCAGGGCCCAGGAGGTGCTCTTGGTTTCTATAGTCATAATTCCTTCGGACAATAGTGATGCAGTAGAAAAACAGATGTTGAGGAGAAGAATTTCTTAGCAATATCCCTAAGGTATTTCCAACTCCTCTCTTCCTCCTTTAACCACTTTGCGTCTCACTGGAGGGGGTAACGTCAATAGTGGCCACAGGTGTATCTTCTTTACCTGGTTTAAATCTACTTTTTCTTCTCTTTCCCAAATGCCTTTTTTCTCATTAGAAATAATTTGAATATGGTTTGGGAATCTAGGCGCCTTTGGGGAGTTACAGTTTTTTCCGCATGATTATGTTTTCATCACTGAAAATAGGGAAACATTTTTTTCTTGGGACACTCCACTGAGATTTAGTGAATTGCTGAAGGGAAAATAAGAACTCCTGGGTATAAATTTTACCAACATTAGAAACACTCATAAAAATTCTGTTTTCAGAATTTTTCCCTTTAGTCTAAATTACTAGAGTTTGAGATAATTTTCAATGGAAGGCAGAAAATGGCTTTTCTATTAAATAAACATTTAATGTTTCAAATTACTCTGATATGTTCATCATTAACATAATAATTATGCCACTTTTTCTTTGAAAAACAGCATGCACTTCCATACATCATTTCATTTCTCCCCCGAGTTTTCTTTTTAGGTGTGTGAAAGTAACTTTTATTACTGTCATTTTTCCTAAAAGACTCTGAGACCAGAAAGGCTAAATGCCATGCCCAAATCAAAGTGGACCTGGCACTGAATCCTACACCCCCCACCCCAATACCACTTCCGCAGCATTCTTCTTTATAATGAGAACAAATTGTGGAACACTGTACATAGGAAAAGGACTGGAAGGAACATTAAATATTAAATATTATTGGCTTATTGAACTACTAATGTCCTCATCCTTCGAAAGCTCACATTAGCACCAACTTGCATCCAACAGTTTTCCGCCTCAGGTTAATGTTGTGCTTACTCTGACAGCATAACAACTAGTAAATTGGTTGAATTAATGATCTATCCATTTGCAAGATGGAATTAACATTTTTATTAATTTTAAAAGTCTTTCGTCGGCAAATCTGAAATAGACTTCGAACTCCCTGATAATTTTTTTTCCTTTTTTTTATACTAATAGCATTAGAATCAATTATATCTGGAAGACAATCCTACTACTTAAAATTTCTTGGGGCTGGCTGGCTGGGTTGATAGTGGTGAGGGGGTAGGCGAAGGTATGAGACATGGACATTAAGAGGTTATGGCTAGAGGCCCAAGTGAAGCCGAAAGACCTTTTTATTTGAGACCTCATGTTTTTAGACCCATATGCAGGGAGGGAGAATGGTCTCATGATCCCATGGCACATTATGGTAAGATCCACAGTAGACATGAAGCTTTGATCTGTACCATGCCCTCATTTTACAGATAAAAAGCCTGAAGTCCAGAAGACTTACATGGCTAGTCCACAGCCCAAAAGGCTGGCATCAAAGGACAACAAGATAGTTAGGATCTAGGACACACACTCCTTCTAACGAAGATGAATCCTATTAAATGGAAAACCCTTTTCTAGCTGAGCTCCTAGATGGATTTAGGTATGCAAATTTGAGCTCGGGTTCAGGGGTGCTGAATTGCCACACCTAAGAAGGCAGTCTCCCTGGAGCTGTGATCTTGCCTAGAACAGGGATGAAGGGAGAAGAGAGGTAGCTCAGGAGATCTAAACTGTTGTGACCCCCATCCGCCCATACTTCATCAATGGACTGGCAAATGCTGGCTGGCCATGAATTATCAGTGGGAACAGGGGAAGGGATGTGATTTCAAATCCAGGTTAGCTTCAGCAGAAACAGTTGGCAGGTGCAAAGGAGTTGGTGACACGGGAGACCACAAAAAAGCAAACCTCTGTTGGGTTTCCACAGTGCATGGAATTGGGGATGCAAGGCAAGTTTACACGGCTTTTTGTACAGCAGGGAGATCTTGAGTTGTTAGCCAAATTGCATTAGTTTGTGGCATAATTAAAGCTAAAACAATAGGTCTTTTGATTACTGGTTCAATGCTCTTTCACATCACAATGTTCTTTTTCTATATTCAAAAAACATCCTGAATAAAAACAACAACAACAGTGATTTCTGCCTTGAAAGACAACCCAGAGCCCATAGCAAGGAGCTGTCAAACAGGGGATAAATTCTGGATTACAACAGCCCCATTATTCTGTACTAGCTCTTTCTTCAACTTCTCAGTCTGATTTACCCAATTACTTTTATCGCTGTCCAATCAGAAAACCACTGCCTATATATATATCAGTGGCAGATCAGAGCTGCCTCTAAAACTAGAATGCAAGTGTAAATTCCAGCCTAGATGTTCAAAGAAGCCAGTAGTATTGACGTATTAAAAATGCAGAACGTCCTAGTCATTGCAGGCCTCTGAATCCCCATCCAACCGCTTTGATCTTAGTGAAGACATTCATTTAACAGGGCTGGCTGCATCGCAGGGCTCCATTTTCAGAAGAGAATGCCACTTGGGGTCTAATGCTCTACCTGTTCCTGTCTTGAAATTCTTAATAATTTTATCTTTGAATTTGTGTTTTGTAATTTTGTGTCCAACTACGACAATGAAGTGCTGGGGGATTGGAGCCTCATTGCACATGTGTTCCCGCCTCCAGGGTGTAGATTCCGCTGTCCTGTCTGCTCCCCGACCCCACTCAGTGGCTCAGTGACTGTTGCCACCTGCAATGGGTGGGGTGGGTCAGGCCAATGCCTGGTGCACTGAGTCCTGGTCAAGGCTGGCACCTGTGAGAGTCTGTGTTCACCCTACACACGTCCCTGTGCCTGAAGGAGCCAGACATTAAATAGCGAATTTAAAACACCATGATGAGTCAAGAAAAAGCTTTTTCTTGTTTTTTGAACAAGGGGACCCACATTTTCATTTTGTTCTGGGCCCCACAAATTATGTAGTTGGCCTTGACCTTCCCTGTCCCTTATTTGGCATTTTAAACCAATGCTATTCTTCTTAACTAAATAACCACAGCATATATGGAATAATAAGTCTGGCTTTTTACTAAGAGTATTGTTTAGTTTTAAGAACTCTTAATACAAAACACAAAATCAGATATTTTCAATAGTTCAACAGGGAAAAAAATCCTCTAACTTATTTTTACAGGCAGGTATCGTTAGAGATAGAAAGTTTGGATCTGTTGTTGTGACTTCACAGTCTCTTTCATGAAATGGAAAAATGACAGATTTTTTTTTTTTTCACTGAGGCAGCCTGGAAAAGACTTACTTATTCCTCCACAGTGAAAATATTATCACTCCATATTTTCTATCACATTAGGGAAAGTTGAAAAAAATCTCGTTACTTCTCTCTGATGCTAATGTTTGCTCATAAATAACTGTAGTGTTTTCCATTATCTGTCTGGAACCATGTTAAGATGGCCATTGGCCAGGGACACCAGAGGAATCAAGAAGTCTGAGAAATAGCTTTTTATCTCTTTTTAATTTCGTTTCTGCTTCACATCTTAATATCTTACCTTGAGCTTCGCCAAAAGAAGTTCATGATCATGAAGAAGTTTTTTGGTTTCATCTTGACTGCTACCAATTTCTAGAAGATTGGGCTGTGATTCAGCCAATTGAAGTTGTACCCATTTGCCACACTAAAAATAAAAATGAAATAAAATGCACTTTTAGTTCCTCTTGTTCCTTCCTCTTCACCCTTCTCCTTTTTAATATATATATTAAATTTCCAGTTATACTGTAAACATTTTATTCTTTCCATAGAGATGACCTTACTTAAATTGAAACATAACAGATCTAATATAAATCCATGCCCTGCCTTGTTTATTATTCTTAGGATAAATTATTCCCTTAGCATATTGGATTTGAATTAAAAATTCCCAAGTGAGGAACATGTACAACAAATCAGGTATTATTGAATATTACAAAATTACAGAATAATTCACATAATTGTGCCCATCCTCATCCGCAAAACTGAACTCCATAAAATAATGAAATTCCACTTGGGCAAGTAGGACACAAAGTTCATATGGAAAAGTTTTTGTAATAATAAATGCAATTTATGCTGATTAGTGTCTTTACATTGGCCTTGCTGGTTCAACCAGAAAGAATAAGCATCAGATGAAGCAATTGATTTTTATCTTATTTCAAAGATAAAACATAACATTTTCCAACTGTTGTTGAGTATTCAATAAAGCATGTAGGAAAATATTAATAAAATTAGATGCCTGTGACAACTGCCATTTGAATGCTATCAACATGTTTTCCACACTCAGGATTTTCACTGCTCTAAGACATAATTCATCATTGCATTTCCCGAGGACTTGCTTTTCTAAGAAGCAACAACTGATTAAGCAAAAGAAACCACTAACAGGCCCGTGCATGTGGATATGTGAATTACTAAAGAGAAATGAGAAAAATGTGTTTCTATTATAGAATATAATTAGTGCCCTGAGATAGTTTGGAAGAAGTCACTACAGATCAGACACAGGCACTTCTATTCCATCAAGATGGACTTTCACATTGAACACCTTGAGGTGTATTTCATTTGGAAATGGCAGCAAGGGAAGGGGAGTTTGGGAGGGGCCATAGGTAACATTCTTAGAAACACAATTCAGTTAAAATAAGAATTTCCAGTGTAATTTTAGAGGGGTTTTTTTTCTTTTTTGCATTCAACCTATTTCTGCTTCTCTTATATTTTATTCCCTATATTGTTCCTTATCCTGCTCTAAGAAAGTTCATATATTTGAGGACAAGAAAAGTTAACTTTTTAAAAAATAGTGAGTTAGCCTCTTTCCCCCTCACTGCTGAAATTTGCAGTTACTCAAAGCATCATAAAATCACGCGCAAATGATCAGTTCTTGCTACTTCTGCTTCAGTTTCCTTCCATCTCTTCTCACTGACTTTGACAAGAGGAGGGGATGAGGGCGTCAGCAGAGGTTCTGCTTCTGTGTGACAAGCCTCAACAACACTGGGAAATCATCCTCGGTAGGAACCCTTCGCACTCTGTCCTACAGTGAATCGTTGTGCTCAATGTAAAATGCTGTTTTCCTGTTACGAATTTTCACATAACCGTAAAATTCACAGCAATTAAGTTAAATTAAACAGGCCTTATTGCCCATGCTCTAGCAAAAGGCCAGAAAAGCCATTCCATTAAGTCTGGTGGGGTTCTGAAAGTACCTGGCTGCTTGTTTGCCAGATTTCCCTTCATTAAACACTGAATTCTTTAGCTGGTAAATTGTCTAAACCACAAATCTAATGCTTCGGAGATTTTTGCAGGGCATTTCTATAGAGAATAAAATCATGGATGTCTTCTTCAACCTAAAGATGCCTGGTCATCTTCGCAAATGGGCAAATTGCTTGACATAAAATGTGCAGTAATCTTAAGCCCCAAGTGGCTTCTACTTCCTGCTGTTAAAAGCAAATTTGACACAAGCCCTTTGCACCTTCCCTGGCAGGGTCTTCACTTCCCCAACAGCATGATAAGTATTCAGTGGTATCTTTAGCATGTCAAAGCCAGAGTTGCAGAAGGCACTGGTGGGAGCCTCTTTCTAGGTGCTTCCTGTACCCCACTGAGCTCAAAATAGGGCCACCCCCATTTGCAGGACCTGCCTCCTCCCACCTCCATCACATCCACTCCCCAAAATCACAAGTATTGCACAGGTCTGCCAGGTTCCTCAGCCTGGCAATCACGAACCTCTAATCACTCATGCCTTGCTTCTAAAGAGCAAATTGAAAGTATGTGGTAGAGTTTTCAAGTTTAAATCAAGCTTCTGTAGAGGCTTTCTGGCTGACTAAAAGGAAAGGGAAACTCAGATAACTGGCTGAAACTTCATAGAGATTTCTCTTAGTTGCAGATTTAAGAAAGCAATAAAAGGGCTTGCTGTGTTATCTTCTATATGCTGTGTCCTGCCGATTGCATGGAATGTTCTTTAGGGTTATCAACAAGCAGCAAGAAGCCCATAGCCACACAGAAAAAAGAAAGTTGTTAGCTTACCTTTACGACAGCTATAATGATTTTGGAGTCCCCAGCCTGCACAGCTACTGAACTGACTGTTGTCGTAGAAAACTCTGCACCAGGATTTCCTTGGCTGGACATGGTACCTTAGAAACAGAGTTTATACTTTGGGCAGTCTCTGTACAGTGGCGTGTCTGCTGGTCATTTCAGAAGGCAACCACTGGGGTTACTTGGATTCATTCAGGGAAGGAGCTCGGCTCGCAATGATTACTCTGCCAAAAGGAAAGAACAGGAGGTTAAAAATAGACAACCCCATTGAGTTTATCAGGAGAGAGAGAGGAGTGGAACGAGAGAGAATCACCACACCCCTAGTATGGTAACGCTCAGCGCCTGTTATTTTTGCCATTATCTTAAATGTGGAGGACAGCTTTGAGCTGTTTCCCTATCAGCTGATGTTTGATAGCAAATGGAAAAAAAAAATTACATCCTGACAACCCAAATGAGTTTTGCAATTAAAACTGCGTACTTGTAACCATGGACTTCGAAACCAGCAAATCATTGACCTGGATATCAATCTTTTCAAGATTTTCGAAGTTTCTCTCATGTAAAGAAAACCACCAAAAAATGTACTTTTGAAAAAAAAAATTCTGGTATTTGTTTTTTGGGGTTAAGTCACAAAATTGCTTGAAATACATTTTTATATTAATCTGCTTTTCTAAAAACGTATTGCCCTTTGCCAAATAAAGTTTATATGGAAAAGCCACATTTTCTCAGAGCCTCAGATTTCTTAGAAACATTTTTAAAACATTTCAACCAGCATTTATCAATATAAATACCTATCATTTCAGGATTTCTTTGTGACTATTCTACCTCACTATTAAACAGCGTTTACAAATTCAGTTACCATAACCATTAGAAAGCAGAACCCTTTGCTGTTAACTTTTAATTGCAGCAAGAAAATGTCTTTGTTTAATTAATGGATAACATTATGCATATTTTGTTACAATTTAAAAAAGAGGATCACACTTCAGGCTTGGTTTTTATTCCCCACTCCCAGCGCCTGTGCAGGAAGATTATAGCCAGCTTCAGATCAGAGCCCCCAAACAGCAGATTAATCCTACTGCTGGAAACTCAGCCCGTGTTGCAAGTTGTCTGTGGTATTAAACAGCAGCTGTTAGATTCCCTGTCAAAAACAGCTGAAAATAACACTGACGTTTAGGTCAGAGGTCAGATGCAAACACATCAGAGATACCAACTCCAAAGCTCCTGGAACCATCGGAAATCTCTGGGACAAAGCCAGAACGGAGAGTATAGCAATAAACAGAGTTTTAAAGAGCCTACTTGCTCTGTAACTGCTTAGCCCAATTTAAAAGCATGTCAGGTTCAGGGCCGATGTTCAGAAGACTTAGCACCATTGATTTGTTTTGCTAAGGTTCACAATAATATTCTTGATTCAAAGGGAGAAAAGTGCTTTTCTGTATTCCTCAGTGTTTAACAATTATTTTTGTTTCCAAGAGATGTCATGGCTGCTCTGCAATCGTCCAGCCGTGACCCAGGTCCTCTGCCCTCAGCGTGTGCTCCAGCTGCTCCAGTGAGAAGGAAACCACGCCTAGGTGCCATGTCCTACGTGACATGGACTGCACCTGACGCCATGACGGGAGCAGATGCCAAGGCATGCCACGACATAGAAAATAGTGTACATGGTTTTATTTTATGGCAGGGCTGGAGAGCTTGCAGAGAGCCAACCTGATTTAGAATGTAGAAGGCAGGCTCTTTCCCCTTGAGCGAAGAGTTGGTCCAAACAAACTAAAACACACTGATCACAACCAGATTTTAGTTAACTGTCCTTAAGAAAAAGCAAGTGTTGACACCTGTGCCACAGAATGTCTACACTCTAAATTAAAATGCCCAAGGAGCATTGCTCAAGTCACTGTGTACTTTGCCGACTAGCACAGCAAACAGTGACCTGCACTCAAAATACTCAATGCACTTTTACCCTGAGTTAATCCTATTGCTCGAAACTCAGAGTGTGTCACAAGTTGCATAAAGGCTCTTGCCGGGAAGGGACATTTTGGCAGTAGATTGTAAAGACCACAGCTAAGTAAAGAGTGGGTCTGTCCACAAAGCCCCACTTAAGATGGATGATTGTGTAAGGGATGAGGAGGGCAGCAAGGAATGTCTGGAATTGCAGGCCCAGAGGGAAAAGGAGAGGGAGATGAAGAGGAGAGAGCACATGGCTGAAAGTCCAGTTAATTACAAGGTTTAAGGGTAAAGGGAATTAGCAATATTTAAGACTTTCTTAAAAGATTAATCCAGCTATTCAGCAACAAAGGTAGTGCCTTTTTGTGTGTGTAGATGACCTTTCTTTCTGTTAATTAGCTGGAGCAGGTCCAGGGTGTTGCATAAAGAAAATGTTTTCTGCAATGGCCCTGAGCAAATGCAAATGGCATACATGAATTTAAGTGGGGTCTAACAAATTTTTCTTTAATTCAAACTTTCACTTTTAAAATCTTCAAAAGACTTTAATATTTTTTTTCTCCTATTCTCTTGTTTTCTATTCCCATTTTTTTCCTCCTACACTTTTTAGTCCTCCCTTCTATGGAAGCCCCGTGGCTCAGACCTCTCCACCAACATCCAGCTTATTTAGAACCCTGGCCTACTTTTCTTCATCTATAATAATATTTAATTATAAATTGCATCATTAACTCTCATAAATGGTTTGAAGAATAGTTAGTATAAAGGAAATCGGCAATCTATACTTAGATGTATTTTTTTTAAATGTTAAAGTACTAAAAGCTCTTAGAGTTACAGTTTATTCTCTGCCTCCCTTATCATCACCAAGAACACCTAAAACAAAACAAAACAAAACAAAAACCTTACGGGCATTCTCATACCTTTGAAGTTTATAGAGGATCTTGCAGAGGTTATTATGCCTCCTCTGTTTATCCCTCTGGGAAATGCCTATTTTTATAACAACTGAGTTTTAGTGGAATATACTTCATGGGAATCGTAAACCTATAACTGAAGTCTGTAGAGTTGCAAATAGCACATTTTTAATGAAATATAGATAGCAGTCTGAAAACTCTTTCATGTGGTTATTTTTTAGCTCTGTCCATGGTGATGCCATTAAAACAACACATGTTCTTTGCTGAATATAGGTGGGGTCTGCTCATTTTTCTATGGGTTCCTGATGTTTGTCTTAATCAATAGTATTATTGGTTAAACTTTTTAAAGACTTTATAAAGACAAATTAGATACACCTGCTATAAATAACTCAGAATGAGTCTATTTATCCAGATTAAAAATTCAAGGCAAACTTTCTCTCCTATTATCATTAGCAGTAGCAATAATAGGCTACCATTTAGTGGTTGCTTAAATATGTGCCAGGAACTGGGATAAGTGCTTTACTCTCTTTATCCCATTTGATCTACATACTAAGGCTGGAAAGACTTATTTTCCTGATTTTACAAATGATGCACACACACACAAACATGCACACATATTTACACACAGTGATTCACTGACTCCAGCCACCTCTGCTCTAGATTTTTCTGCCTGGGTTTCAAACTTATCTATGGCTGGGCTCTCCCTGCCTGCCCAATCATATATAGCATTATTTCCAGACCCCAAAGGTTATTCTTGTTTTACAACTTAATTCAGTTGTTCTATCCAGGAATATTACCCCCTTTGTCCCTTCATCTACCCAAATTCCTCCTGTCACTTAAGGCCAACATGAAATATCAACTCCTTATAAAATTTGAATTATCTACCTGTGTTCTTCTCTCAAAATTTAATTATAACTCAAAATTTAATAGTTATGCTTGTATTATAAACTTACATTATTTTCTAATTATTTCACTTCCATTAGTATTATTTTTCAACCATATTTGAAGCTCCTTATAGAAAGGCACCATTCACATTTTTTGGTTCTTGGCAGATCATCATCTCATAGAGTTGTTGTTGAGATTAAGAGTTGCTTTACATAAAGTGCTTAGAAGAGGACCTGACATTTAGTAAGTATTAATACTATATATGAACCATGGCACAGAACTATGCACAGAATTGGTGCTTATAAATAATAGTTAACTGATTGAATCACAAGTCATATAGAAAAAAGATACAACTCCTTAGTATAACTCATTCATTATTTCTTCATGCAGCCAATAGTTATTGAGCATTTGCTCCATACCAGGCACTTATGCATCAGTAATATAGCAGTGAGCAAAACAAAGAGGTTCCCACCCTCTAGAAGCTGATATTTCAGTGAGAAACGACAGACCATAAACAATGAAATGAATAACTGAGATAAAGACACACTGTGAGAAAAGCTAAGAGGAAAACAACTGGTAGTAGTTTAAGTAGATTGAATCACAAAAAGTTACATTTAGAATTTGCCAGAAAAATCAGGGAATTCTATCAAAGTATTGCTATTGGAATATAGAAGTTAATAAGAATAATAAACTGATAGTGATTATAACAACAAAAATAATAAAAACAAACTAACCACACAGTATGGCAAAGGTGGTGGGCTAGGAACACGGATTCTGAAATCAGACCACCTTAACCATTGCGCTCTGGTTTCCTCATTGTTAATTGGGAATAAGGGAATGCCTACACCATACAGGTTTGTTGGGAGGATTAAAGGAGATAAAACTCAAAAACATGAGAATCCCTGGAACATAGATGATGCTCTGCCAGTTATATATTCTTATGTCTAAGATGACAGCAATACCTATTAAGGGATTTTCTAAATCTAGTGGCTGATAGAAA
Organism: Microcebus murinus; assembly: GCF_040939455.1. Lineage (NCBI taxonomy): Eukaryota > Metazoa > Chordata > Mammalia > Primates > Cheirogaleidae > Microcebus > Microcebus murinus. The sequence continues at coordinate 56,387,331 of NC_134111.1, forward strand.
ATTTGAAATGAATTTTTAAAATTAAGTTGAATTAAAACACATGATAGGCAACCTGAATGAAATAAACATATTAGAAAGACATAAAATATGCATTACTAAGGGGTAAGCTGTTTCACTGTAATCAGGTGTAAAAATATTTCAGTGAGTCATCATTCTAAAATATTGTACCTTTCTTTTCTATTCACATTAGCCAAAATTTTCTCCAACTCTGTCTTTATACCATGTAACACTCTTCTTGGTACATCTCGCTTATTTCTTAGACTACAAGCATTCTCATTTAATTGCCACCCAAAACTAAATGCAAGTTGCTCTTTTCCCCTAAAACTTCCCATAACTCTAGGCAGCAATTTATTCTTCCATGCATGTTCCCATTTGTTCATTCACCAAGTATGGTTAAATACATACTGAATGCCAGGCACTGTTCTAGATACTGGGCAAATAACAATACACAAAACAAGGCTCATCCACTGATGAAGCTTGCCTTCTGGAGCGGGAGACATGACCTAACTAGAAAATGAACAAAAAGCACATATATAATATGTCAGGACGTAATAAGCACTATGAGGAAAAATCAGCCAAGGTAAGATGGAGAGAGTGAACAGGTGAAGCGGGATACACTTTAGGAGGGAGTCAGAAAATGTCTCTCTAATAGATGAGATTTGAGTAGAGACCATTAAGTGAAAAGAGCAAGACCTGCAGATATCTTGGGAAAGAACATTCCAGGCCACTGAGGCATGCTTGTTAGATTTGAAAAGCATCCAGTAGGTAGGTGTGGCTGGAGCTAAGTGAGGACAGAGAGAAGGCGACAGTGACAGAACATGAGATCCTCAAAGGAGGGGTGGCCAGTTCACATAGTGCCTTCCAGGTAGGTGCCTCAAGCGCTGGTTTGCTCAGGGCTAACCCTATTTTGCACCTGTTGCTCTGGTGTAATTGCTCCTAAGGTCCTTTTCATTTCCAAGAGTTCTGTTTGGATGATAAATTATGTCATAACCCAACCTGTAAACCTAGGTAAGAACTTTAGATTTCATATGGAGAGAGATGGGAAACTACTGCAGGGTTTTCACCCAAGGAATGGCATCATTTGACTTAACATCCTTAAAGAAACTTTTTGTGAAGAAGAGACTGAGAGTCAGGAGTGAAAGCAGGAGGCAGGACAAATTCCACAGCACCTGATCCACAAATCCCAACACAGTTGCTGCTTTGAGATGTTTCTTCGTGGACACTTAAGTTTTACTTAAGGAGAAGGACATGTCCGAAATATCATACCTCCTAGTGACAGCTTTATTGACTTGCATTGATTTCCCTTACAACTAAACATGTTTAATTACATAAATCCTTAGCTTCTCCATAACATCTGGTAGAATCATTATAAACAAGCAAATTCTATATCCAGCAAATTTCCCTTGTATACGTGTAAGGGAAACAAAACAAAACTTGGGCAAATTCAAAGAATACTTAACTTGGTCAAAAGAGCCACGATGGCTGTATTTATTAGAGTTTTAAGCAGAGATTTATCAAAAATGACGTGTGAGGTGCTATCAATACTTGTTAAATTATTGTGTGCATTTTTCTTGAAAAATCTCTAGAGCAATGCATGATCTAGAAAACTGTCCAATATATGTGTAAAGTTAAAATGAACAGTAAACATGTGGTGATTGTTGATTTGGGCAAACTCCCTTCTGAATGAGAAAGATGTTCACAATACTTCAAACAAGAAAAAAAAATTAAAATCACTGAAAAGCTTTCATGTGCAAAGTTTATTTTTAAAACTTCAAGTCACATGATTTCCTACCTGCACTGAGCTGTGTACCTGGGTTCCAACCGTAGCAGGGTTCTCTGTCTGATACAGTTGCTCTTTACGTAGTGAAGCGTCCTGAGAGAAGGCAGAAGGCAGTGCGAGTATATGGAAAGATAGGAGGAGTCTTAGTCTACTTGATTTTGGAAAATGGCATTTCCTTTGTTTCTCCTTACTGTTGCTAAACTCCAGTAGAGGCTGAGAATTTTCCACTGCAGAGAGATCCCCAGGGAGGCCTTGAGAGCAGCAGTCATTCCAGCTGCTTGGGAAGCCAGCAGTGTGACACTGAGGGGGAACTGCCACTTCTCTGAACAGTCATAATTTTTGGCAAGGAAGAAATAATAATCTATTATGAAACCCAAGAACATAAAATCAGATACCCTAAATGGTATGGTTATTATCCATGGATTCTCAGCAGGAAGTAAAGAGTTAAAATCAGAAATGTTTTTAAAATATGAGATTTTATTAAGAAACACCAAAACATAATTAAAGAAATTAATATATATGTGGGCGTGTAGATATATATAGGGCTGTTTGAAGTAATGTTACAATGGGCTTTCTCAGTTGTACAGGGGTAATGTTTCATGATCCACTGACAGTTTATTGGCATCAGTTTAATGACAAAGACATGTTTTAATAAATTCTACTGTAGATTGTTTTTAAAAATTTAATTGAGTTTTAGAAATTTTACTGTATGGTTTTTGCAATCATATTCTCATTTCAAGTAAGAATGACCCACACCAGGGTTCACAGAGATGTCCCCTGCATGGGAATCTTTGTTTTTACTAATACATCACTCGCCCGGGTCATAGGACCCACATGAAAGGCAAATGATTGCTGAGACTGTCCGGAAGGATAAAGAAGTTAGTAACACCTGCAGGAAAAAAGATATTCATATATTGAGGCTTTTAGGAAAAACAGGAAACAAGATGAGAGAAACTCACAGAAACCTGGGAATCAAAAATGGAAACAAACATAGCAGGTCATCGGCACCCCACCCCACCCAACCCACACCGCCCCAAGCAAGCCAGTTTCCTATCACAAATTCCACTCTCACAAAGGAAGGACTTCAAAAGCACAGTCACTCTCTGTTACCGGGGAGTTTGTATTCTGCTTCTGGCATCTCGCTGCTTTGAGCTCCTGCTAGCAGAGGGAGCCAATGGCCTCGCCAATAATGTTTGCTGAGCGCCCACTGTGGACAAGGCCTGGTTCTTTTTGTCAATTCAGACCTCAACAAATCCTGTGAGACTTGTAAAACATGTAGCCACTTACTCTAGTTGGGCTTCTCAATGACTTTGTACTCCAGGCTTGTATCCTAGACTGTTAACCTCTGTCATCTGAGTTGGGAAGCTGAGGCGAGACGTAAAGGAGCTTGTCCAAGCTCACGAATCGATGAGTTGAGACATCAGCCTCTTCCTTCTTAACCTCTTGCTCTAGTCTCATAAGGAGAAGTTCTACTCTCTTAAAGCTAGATCAAAAATTGTACAGATGTCCATAAATACCTGTCACTTAGCTAATTCACACAAGAAGGGTTTCTGGGCAAAGCCCTCTGAGTCTGAAAACTATACTAAAACCCTTAACAGACAACAAGAAGGAACACAAAACTCCTTCTCTGTTCTCAGTGGCTCCTCATTGGAGAAGACAAAATGCACATATGAAGCAATGTGACAAGAAGGCACTATAACAACACTGAGGAAATGTTCCACGCTAAAATGTCAAACAAGAACCCTCTTAAAGAATTTCCCACATCGATGTGAGCATCATAAGAACAGTTTTATACATGAATGTAAACGAGCAATTATAATAAAACAGCTTTCGGTTGGTGTCATAGTCCTTCTTCCTACCTTTACAATCACTTTTGCTACCTTAGTTGGTCGGTACCTGGACAGGATGTGAGGGTGCGTTGACTGTTACTAGTCATTTGAAGGTTGCAGGTGGATTTGGAATGTCCCCTCCAGGATCATGAATATTGTGTATTTTGTTTAGAACCTCTCCACAGAATTCCATCTCATAACTGCATTCAGATTTACAAATTTTGCAGAGTGAAACGGCACCAGTTCATGGAGAACTGCATGGTGGCGGAGGTCTGTTCTTGTGCCTTCTCCTGTCCCTTCTGCCAGGGCACGCTCCACCTGCTGTGGCTCCTGCCCGGACCTGGTCCTTAACCAGACCCCACTGAGGGGCTGTCATGTGACCCAATGTGTTGATGGATGCTGACTTAAAGGCTGCCCCCTCCAGATGAAGTTGCATTTAAAGGGGCTTCTCGACAAGAAAAAAGAGTTTTTACATTAGGGGACCTGTGCCCTCAAAAAGCAAACTTGCAAGTCTGGTCCACTTTGTCCTTTTTTATCATCACACTTGTATCCCTTATGGAAGAGCCACTTGAAAGTGTCAAATGGGCTAAAATCAAAACACAGCAAAAATCTGATGGCATTTTAAATGCCATGCAAATATTCCTTTTCTTTGTCAACAAATACTTACTGAGCTACTTCTGATGTCAGGAATTGATTTAAGCCCCAGGAAAACCAGGGAAGAAGATACCCTGGGTCCCTGCCCTCAGGGAACTTGCTGTTTAGTAAACTCACAGAACCTGTTAAAGATTTTACAAACTATGTCACTTAATTACCAGAGAAACACAGGTGTTTTCTATATTAATCTCACTTTATTGAGGAAATTAACCTAGATACATTAAATAACTTATCCAAAATCATATGGTTAATATGGCTTAACACATGTCAACCTGACGCCAAAAACAAGACTTTTTTATTTCTATTTTTTGGAGACATAGTCCCACTCTGTCATCCAGGTAGAGCACAGTGGTGTCATCATAGCTTTCTACAACTTCAAACTCCTGGGCTCAAGGGATCCTCCTGCCTCAGCCACCAGAGTAGCTGGGACTACAGGGATGCACCACCACACCTGGCTAATTTTTCCTTTTTTTTTTTTTTTTTTTTTGTAGAGACAGGGGTCTCACTCTTACTCAGGCTGGCCTCAAGCAATCCTCCTACCTCAGCCTCCCAGAATGTTTGGATTACAGCTGTGAGCCACTGTCCCCAGCCTAAAAACAAGATTCTTAACCACTGCCTCTAAATCATGTAACCCCAAAGCCTGTATTCCACTTTGAGTCACACTGTTTAAAGCAAATCTGATTTTGCATAGGTATATACCAATCATAAACAAATTGACCAAACTAAAAAAATTAAACACATCTTACTAATTTTAGGAATATCCAGGTAAACCCTACACCTGTGAATTCTTCTAACCATCAACCTGACCACAACAGAGAACCTGCTGTGATATGTTAGTGTGAGCACCTGGGTTTCTGTGTCAGTCTATTCTGTCATTAATGTCGATACATCGTTCTGGTTTTGTATATCTTTGTTGATCTCGTGGGCCAGGTCTTATTGATGTGTTGTGCATTTTATATGCAAATATACTACTGTAAATATACTTTATAAGTTTGTAAGTATACTCAGTGAGTGTAATACTACAATCTTTATTTCCTTCCCACAAATCTTTGTTTCTCCATTTCATCTTTCCCTTCCATTTTTGCATTGTTTTCCCCGCTATTTGTTCTCTTGTACTTTTTCCCCTCTGCATTCTGCACAGGCTTGCTCCCTCTTTCTGCTCTTCATCCCTCCCCTTCTTCTTTTGTCTTCAACACCTCTAACCTTTTTTCTTTACTCACATAAATCTACTGGCATCTACACTCATCCATGGAGTTTTTCTTTACTTATGCCACCAAAAAAATTCTTTCAGTAGGAAAGAGCTGTTTGTATGCAATGCTAGTAAAAAGCACTTTTGATTTTTTGTTTTATTTTTAAAGCAGTACTAAAAGCAGTGACACTGGCAAAAGAATAGACACACTGACCAACAGAACAGAATGGCTAGCCCAGAAGGCAACCCAAGTGATTTAACTCAATATATCTTCGAGGCAGTATTGGAAATCAATGGGAGGGAGGGATTATTCAGTAAGTGATGTGGAGAATGTTTGATATTTGGAAAAATCTATCATATTATATCATCTCCTCACACAAGGCAGCAAAATTCCTTCTGATGTAAGAGTTAAAAGTAAAAAAATTTAAACTGTACAAGAGGAACAAAAAAATGTAGGCTGAAGAAGGATTTTCTAAGCATTAAGACATGTAAAAAACCACAAAGAAGGTTGGTTAATAGATTTCATCATAAAAATGAGCATGCTAACATCACTGAACTTCATAAAGATAGAAAAAATAACTGGGAAAAATACTTGCTAAAAATATGATGCATTATTATCCCCATTATATAAAGAAACTTCTTCTAGCAAAAAAGAAAAAAATGTTAAGACTCCAAAGGAGAAGTGTATAAAAATAGTAACAGATAAATCACCAAAAAGGAAACACAATGGATAATAATAAATCATTAAAATTTTTTCAGCCTCACTGGCAGTTAAGAAATGTAAAATGTAAAATAAATTGGTTTTGTCTAAGAGTTGCAAAGACTTTTTAAAAGATACCACTTTATGCTGGGAAGAGTGCTGGGCACTCCAGCTGTTGACGGACATGTAAATTTACCTAAGCTTCTGGAAAGCAATTTGGCCATATCTATTAAAAGCTTAAAATATGGATATATTCCAATACAACACTTCCACTTTCAGGAATCAATCCCAAGGAATGATGAAGTTAAAAAGTTAAGAACAAGTGTGTTCACTGCAACATAACTTATAATACTCTTAAGAAAAAGAAAGAATGAAACTAAATATTTTGCTTGATAGTGCAATAGTTAAATTAAGGTATCTACTTATCATCGAACATCACACAGCCATTGACTTGTACTGGAAAAAATTAATAAAGGAAAAATTTTATAATATATTGACTGTAAAAAGCAGGAAATAAATTTGAATGATATTATAATCTAATTAGGTAAAATATAACACAAAGGAAATGTATCAAATATTAATTGCATGTTCTCTGCATTGATGAGTTATGGGCAGTTTTTACTTTTTGTATTTTTCTTTTTACTAGAGTACTTTTTTAAAAACAGTAACTACACATTGCTCTTAAATTTAAACAGGATTTTAAAGAGTAAAGTATAAAGGAATTAGTTCCCTCTAGTTGACCACAACCATCATTCAGTCATGAGATAGAAAATGACAGTTCAGGCTTAACTCTGTTGAATTTGCTAAAATTTACCATAGATAGGATGTGCTTATCTTTCAGAAACGGTAATATCATAAATATATTTGATTTCTGAGGTCCCTAGAAGTATATAATTCCCAAAATGCCATCTCTACATTCTTCTATTCTAATTAGAGAAATTAGATAATTTGCAAGATGATCAATATCTCTGAAAAGTTCATATACTAAAGTTTTTTATAGAAGATATTTTAGAACTTTGCAATCAAAAGTGTGGTCTGCAGACTGTCAGCATAAGCAACACCTGGAAACTTGTTGAAAATGCAAAACCTCAGGTCCTACCCCAGACTTACTGAATCAGAATCTGCATTTTAATAAGATCTCAAATTGATTTACAGGGATATTCTAGTTTGATAATCACTGGTCTACAGCACATGTTCTAGTTCCAACTACATGTCTACGATGTAACTATGGTCCTCCTTTGAACATTCATCTATGTTCATGTCCCAAGTACCAGAGATGTCTTTAGGGTATATGAGCTCTAAACATTTTCTTAGAACAAAAGCAGCTCCCCAATAATGAATGGGATATGTTCTAAAAATCTATTGGTAGATTAGTTGTTAAAAACTTGCAACATACAGTAATATTATTAACACTAGCAAGCTTTCTAGGTTATTCTATAGTAGCTTGCTTAATCTATAATGTAGTTGAAGAAGAGGACTAATTGCATTTTAATCATTGTTTTTGATGGGAAAATGTGTTTCCAGTTCTAACAGATTAGGAAAGCATGGTTCTGCCATCAATATAGGACTTCCTCATGGGTGCAAATGTTTGTGTATGCAGACAATTAGCAGAGCTGATGAGTCCTATTCTGAGAATGTTCTAAATATAAGAATAAAATAGATTAGAAAGACAGGAGTGTCAAGGGTTGCTACTGATTCATTTACATTTTCTCCTGGTCTTCATTTTGATCAAGCATAGACATTGGTAAGATCACTTATCTTCAGGGGTTTGGAAGAGGTTTGTGGATACATGAAGTTTCTAATGGAAAATCTACAGATGGGGTGAATACTCTAACTTGTAAAATAAAAAATATCTATTAATAACAAATGTGCATCTTTTTCATACAAATATTTTGCTTGCATGTTGATCTGTCACTCAGATGTACTTAACTTCACTGGACAAGGTACAAGGCTTGCCAATTTCCAAACTCTGGCAAACCAAGATTCCTGGTAGCCATTCCGGAATTGTTTTTATAGCATAATATGATAACTTTAAATAAGGCTAATTTTGTTCTAATATGCTTTCTTCATCCTCAAATATATAGCACTTTTTACATCCTAGAAATGGACTTTTTCGTAGGAACAAGAGAAATTTAACACTACCTATTATGGTAGGAACTTAACCATTTATGACAAAGCACTGAAATTCTATGCCAAGACTGTGGGAAGGTATTAATAGGTTTGGGGACATTGGAGAGGGAAGGAGAAGACTCTGTCTTCCATGATTCCAGATGATTTCAGAATAAGGAAGTTACATTTTTGTTTTAATCAAAGATTTTAGATAATATTATTAGAAAAAATTTGAAGTTTTACAAAAATAATTTGAACAGATCCAAAGATGCAGAATTCTGGCCGGGCGCTGTGGCTCCTGTAATACTAGCTCTTGGGAGGCCGAGGCGGGCGGATTGCTCAAGGTCAGGAGTTCAAAACCAGCCTGAGCAAGAGCGAGACCCCGTCTCTACTATAAATAGGAAGAAATTAATTGGCCAACTGATATATATATAAAAAATTAGCCGGGCATGGTGGCACATGCCTGTAGTCCCAGCTACCCGGGAGGCTGAGGCAGAAGGATCACTCGAGCCCAGGAGTTTGAGGTTGCTGTGAGCTAGGCTGACGCCACGGCACTCACTCTAGCCTGGGCAACAAAGTGAGACTCTGTCTCAAAAAAAAAAAAAAAAAAAAGATGCAGAATTCATCAGATTATGTTATAGAGACCAGTATGATTTAATGCTTCCTAGATTTTATGAGCAATCTTTATTAACAGAAATCACACTTATTGTCCAAAGTGACAACGTATCGAAGAAATACATATCAAAATCTGCTGCCATTATGGTTTTTAACATTTTTATTGCATATTTACAATGTATGGAACATTATAAGGATTTACAGTAGAAGCCAAATTTCCCAGCCCTTAAAAATCTAATGGGAGATTGGATAAATCATACATAAATATCTTTGAACATGAGCATTAGACACAATCACGTGATTATAATTTTACAGACTAATACAGGTGAATGCTCTACATAATACAACAGGAGGGAAAGGCAAAAAGAGTAGGTAAGAAAGCCACCAGAGTGTAAAACAACTATAGCTGTGTGGTACCGAATAAAAAGATAACATTGAAAATAGGATTTTTATAATCTGTCACGGGATTCATTTAAGAACAAAAATTAAAAAGAAAAAGAATGTGATTTTTAAAGGCTTAAATGTCCTGCAAAAGCATAGCTAGCCCCTATGCAAAACTGTGAGGTAGAATTCTTCCCACCCCTCTTGCTGCTTTCTTGACCACCATTTGGAGAACTTCCCTGTCCAGGTGGCTCTCTCTCACATTGCTGTGCCTGGGACTGACCAGTAGTATATGGTTGCTACCCCCTGCACCACCATCACAAAATAGTCTTTTCTATTCAATCATCAGTCTTATTTTACCTACTGTCAATGCATGGCAAAAGTCAGTAACAAACAAACCAGTGCTGTTTCTTCTAGCTAATATAGAAGCCACGCTTGGTCTTTAACCTTTCAAGGAGTGGAACTACTGATAGAATTTTAGGCATAGTAACCCCTCCAAGAGCTGTTTTGGGCAGACAGATCTTCGCTTCCCTCAAATAACACCAACTGCCATCCACACCCATAAACAATGCCATTTTTACCCTAAGCCCACTTCTTCAATATGGTATTCCCTAATACTTCAATATGGATCATAAAAATAGTTTACATCTTTCTACACATACAAAATATAAAATCCAGGGCACAGTACAACCGCATTGCAAAAAGGTATGGCAGTTTCTTTTAAAACTACCCTATGACACTACAATTCTAATGCTAGGTATTTACCCAAGAGAAATGAAAACCTATGTTCTCAAAGACTTATGCAGGAATGATGACAGCAGCTTTATTTGTAAGTGGCAATCCCAGAAATAGCCCAAGTATTCATTAATAGGAAAGTGGATAAACAAACTGTAATACTGTCATAAAATGAAATAGTACTCAGCAATAAAAAAATGAACTTCGAATACACCCAACTACATGGATAAATCTCCAAAATGTTACGGTGGTAAAGACGACTGGTAGAAAAAGAGTACATGATGCGTGAGTCTAGTTACCCAAAGTTCTAGAAAAGTGTTTGGTTGAAAGAAGAAAAGTGTTTGCCTCTGAGGTTTAGACAGGGACAGGGATTGACTGAAAAAGGCTATGTGGGAACTTCCTAGGGTGGTGGTAATGTTTTATATCATGATAGAACTATTTGCAATTTGCCAAAACTAAATGAATGTATACTTGAGTTTTATACATTTCACTGTATGCAAATTTATATCAAAAGAAAAATATAAGGCAACACTGAATTCTAGCTAATGATATATATGAAGTATTTAGTAGGAAGTGCACAGATGTCTGCAATTGAAAATACATTAAAAATAATCTGGATTGATGAATTGCTGGATAGATATATGGCAAAGCAAGCATAGTTAATGCTAACTGGTATCTAAGTGATGAATATGCTATTTCAACTTTTTTATATGCTTGAAAATTTTTATAATAAATTGTTGGGAATATTATTGGGTGCAACATTTCCAAAATAATGCTGCTGAGAATTTCATTATTGATCTCATGACAGTATGAGCATCCGATTCTTCTGATAAATGTCAATTTAGAAACTTAAATTTCTCTTAAGGGCTTATGAAAGAATATTCCTAAGTGTGAGGAGAGCAATCAGTTCTTAAATCTACTCTGGTTCATAATTGCCAAAGTGATATTTCAACCCTCTCACACCTTTAAAAAGTACAAAACATAAATTTTGCTGATATATTCTGAGCAAATTTATTGGCTGTGAAGACACATAAGAGCTAAGATGAAGAAACATTCCAAAGAGAAATATAAAGCATAGAAGTTGTATTTACTCCAACTTTTAAATGAAAAGAAGATTCAGGGTAACTATAATAGAAAAGATGTGAGGCTTGACTACATACAAGGAATGGGCCACTGTTCTGAATGGAAGAACATCTCCTGCCTCCCTCTGAGGAGAGATGCATTTGGATACCCCGAAGACCTGGCATTCAACTTGCACACACTTCTAAGACGCTTCCTTGGGATTCACTAGGAACCGGCTTCAGTGTCGTTAGGGATTTCAGCCCCTGTCACAACGGTTTTCCACATGCCTGACTGGAATCCCTAACAACACTGCTCCTGGCATCTAGCAGTTAATGATTTTTTTAGTTTTTTGTTAAGAATTTCTATATCGTTACATATACGATTTATATATATCTTGCCTCATAGAGTTCTCTAACAAAAATAATCTTGATGAAAAATTTACTCACTGCTTTCAAAATATTTAGTCATAGTTCTGGCTTTCTTTTGACCTCTAAGTTCTTCATGTTCTAGTCGTTCTGTTTTTTCTTGAAGTACAAAGACTAGCTTTATTCTCCAGCTTTCAAGTTTGCTTTAAACTTGAAAGCAGTATTGCTGAGTCATATTCAGCATCATATCCACAAACCTTTTTCAGTCTTATAGGCTCCCCTACTCATGCTTGTAGAGTACTCATGCTATCTCACAGAGCATCCTTAGTTCTCTACCTCTATTACAGGACCAGTCACTTCTATCATCACTGCCTGGGGTTTACCCAGAAGAGATTGCTCTTCTCTAATCATAACGAGCACTAACGGTGGTATCAAGTCATGGTGGTTTTTTGGTGTTTTATGTTTTTTACCTCATTAAAAGGATACTTTATAAATATCTTAACAGATTTATGCTCTTATTGTTCTATAGGTTGGTGCTGACTCATTAATAGCCACTCCAAGTATGACTTTCTTTTACTTGTGTCTATTATGGAGTTGTATCATACCCTGTCAACTTAAAACAAGTGATACTCATCACTTGTCTTCCATCTTGCTGGTTTATCATCTTCCCATAAAAACAGCTAATTTCTCAGATTTCAAAGCCTTGTTATTTACCGATGAGCTCACCAACTCCACTCTTAGCATTTTCTGTATGTAATTCTGAATATACATTTTCCTCATATCCCAGTGAACTGGGGATGGGGGGAAGGGCAGGATGGGACTGTGGGCATGAATATAAGCAATGTACCATTTCCCCCACCATCCCATGCTTGTCATCTGAGACAAGAGCAAGATTAAAGAATAGTCTATTTTCTATTCTGAAAAGATAATTAAGCAATGATTTCTTCCATTTTATATGACATTTTGGTTTTCAATACTTTTTACATGATTATTTTTCATTCTTGAAATTATTTGATTTCTCCATTTCATAGTCCCAGAAAAATTCATTGTTTTTTTTCTAAAACCAGGGTCACAGTAAATGGCAAAGCTAGATTTTGAAGCCAAGTATCCAAACTACAAACTCTTTCCATTATATTCACTACAGTTCTTATTTTAGTTTTTATGATCTTTCCTCTATAATTCTTGCCATTATTTAAGCTTCTTAGCTAAACCTAGATTTTTCTCTAGCATATACTGAAGTCAAATAATGTCAAATGGTAAGCATCTACTTCATTTTGCCTCATTAGGGTATGCATTGCCCTACATACCTGCAAAGTATGTTCTACTCTCAACTGAAGGTTCTTATTTTTAGGACTGAAAGTTAACACTGGTAACTTTACTAATTAGGTTAACTGTTCAGTGATTTTTCAGCCAATCTTTTTAACCCTAGAGAATTTTTCCTTTGGGAACTTAAGCAAAGATATCCTAATCATACAAGTCTTGTTACTAATGAAAGAATATTTACTGGTGTTTGTTTCTGCCTGTCTCTATAGGCCCAAGATGTGGAGGATGTTAGCAGCCATTGTATGTTAGTTTTTAGTAGCCATAGTATTTTACTCTGGCCCTATATACTTTTAGTAGGATGTGAGAGGTACACATTAATATGCAATCTCTACTGGCAAGTAATGTACAATATAGTATTCTGAATTCTTTATCCAACTGTAGACTACACAGTGAGATAAATTCAGCTAAACTCACAATCACACCATTGGTTCCAATGAGTTAAGATGAGAGTATGATTTACTCAGCATTATCAGTAAAGTAACTTAATTTTTAGGTTCACAGTAAGGAGTATGACACTAATAAGGTAATGAGAATAAACCATTATACCCTATATCAACTTACGAGGTAATAAAACAACAAACACATTAAAGACTTGGGAACAATAACCAATTTAAATCCCTATAAAGTGTGTGAAGCATCCAATCTTTTATCTTGCAATGAATCCTAGACCTGCCATCAATATCCCAGCTGCCAAGCTGAGCAGTTTCATCAATATCACCAATGAGTCACCCTAGCTGACTAAGGTCACCAAAATGAGGACTGGGAACAAAGCCAATTTGATCTAAAATGAAGTTATCATCTTTGCACTATAACTTTGCTGGGTTAGAAATGTGTGAAGAACAGATGCCAAAACTGCCATTATATACTGAGCTTATACAGGAGCAAAAACATGATGAGAAGGGGAAAGGAAAAAATAAATCTTTCAAACTGAAAAAACAAAACCAAAACAAAACTAGCCCAACTAACACTTCAATAATTCCCTGAGATGGGCTAAAGTAATGTGGAAGATTGTGGCATATACCAATTAGAAATGAGTGGGTCTTTCTCAGTTACATTTGCAGGCCAATGTTAATTTGTGACATACAAATGGCTTCTGATTTCAAACAGATTGTAGTCACTTTTTCACATAGGGAATTATGACCCTATGAAAAAAATGTCATTAGGGCATTGTTGATTTTCATTCATAACTATGTGTATGTACAGATACACATATAGCAGCAAACATTCAAATTATTATACAAATAACATTTATGGATCCTGCCTTATTTTATTTTTTTGTAGGCAGGATAGGTTAAGGTATATGCAAATTAACTCATTTGGCAATTATAAGTCCATGAGTTGATGGCAGAATTACTAACAAACCAGTTCCTTTCTAACACAGTCTTAGTAAAAACATTCTAACTACTCTGAAATTCAGAAGAAGAAATGGATATTGAGCATAAGTACTAAATATCTAAAGTAGCCAGCATCTAAATATCTAAAATACCAAATGACTTCCTTCTGAGTACATTCACTCATAAGTCAGTCTTAACTGTAGAAAATAAATATGTTTAAAACATACTTCAGACTGCAATATAAGAGAGATTATTACTAATGTGTACAATAGACCATTCACACTTAGGAGAACGAACAAAGCATCTATTAGGCATGAGCAAAAGATTGGGAACAGAAGCAGGACAAGATTCCTTCCCTCAAAAAGGCTTATCACATAGTAGCTACAGACACAAACAAGTGTAGAATGTGGCTAGCACCATCATGAAGGCTGAAATGAAGAGTCACAAAAGTTCACACTCATAGGAGTAAAGCCCTAAAGGACCGAGAGGCTTATCAAGTATAGAGAACACTTCCTGGATGGTCTAGGAAGCAGTGGCAGCATAAGACAAGAGGGAGCAGTTGATCTTTGCCCCAGATTTTCTGGCATGTTTAACTAGAAAAAAAGGCTGCACCATTAACCAAAATTGCTCCAGGAGGATAAAGGTGAAAAATACAGTAAGTCCTTTATCTAGGTTGAAATGTCAAGTAGAAGTTAAAAAAAGTACAGATCTAGAATTCTGGATCAGATATGTAATGCGGGACACAGGAACGATAAGGATGAGATGCCTAGAGAAGAATCAGAAGCATTCTGAGGACAGAATCTGAGAGAGCAGATGTTTAGTAGAAACATTTCAAATAAGAGTTATACGACCATACTCACAGTTATGGCAGAGAGTGGCATCTTCAAGGGAGGAGGCACTGTCTAGGAAAGGCTGCTCAAGGGTGGAGAGGTTGTAGAGAAAAGGGAAAGGGATGCAGACGGATGAAAAACCATTCAGTTGAGTAGCGGGGAGCCCACTGCTGACTTTCAAGAGAACAGTGTCATTACAGTGCTGCATAAAACCAGATTGCAGGGTGCTGACCAGTGAGTGAGGCAGATGTAGGGGCACAGAAGTGGGTTTCTCCAAGAAGTCTGGCAGTAAAGAAGGCTGGAGAAACCAGCAGGTTCAGAGGGAGGTTTTTTCTTTTTTTTTTTTTTTTTGCATTGGAGGATACATGAGCACGTTTGTAGACCATGAAAAGGAATAATACAGCATATAATTCTTTGCATAATTTTGTATTGATTAGAAGCCTAAAAAATTAGTTTTAATCTTTTAAAAAATTTTTCTGAAATAAAAATACACAAAAATTAAATTATATGCATTTTATCATTTAAACTTAATACAAACTTAAAAGCACTAACATTTTATGATAAATTTTATTTCTAAAGGAGTCATACAGTTTTTGTTGTTGGACTACTTCAGAATTTTTTTTACTTCTAGTCTATCATGAGAAATTAAATTTTATTAACAATTACTATTTTAGCTCCAGAAAGATTACTCTGATATAAAGGATTACACTGAAGTAATTATGTATGCCTTCTTCCTCAGCCCTCCTCCCCCAGTGAGAAAGTATCTTCAGGGTAGTAAATAATTTTGATAATATTCGTTATTCATAAGTTCTTAAAGATCTAAATTGTTCTTCACAATTATTTTTCTTAATAAAACATGCTTATTTATTATATACACATGCTTACATATACATTTCCTGGCTAAAATACATGCAACCACCATGAAAAAACAAATATTAAACCACCCTTCCAATCCTAAGAATGCCCTTTTAAATAAGGCACTCATGTTTGGAAATAGGATATAACTACCAAATTAAATAAGATGTTTAAAGAAGCCTTTTATTAAGCACAGACAACTTTTAATACATTATCAATACAAATAGGAAAATGTCTTTTAATGAATATGATATATCAAAGATCTGAAGGGTTTTCTCCATATTGACACAATAAAAACAATCAATTTTGAAGAAAAATTACAAAGTAAAATGTGGAGGACACCACTGTCTACTAATAACAGTTTAACTACAGTCTAAATTTATCGCATCACCTGGGGAGGAAGGGCAACCATTTTTTTATATAGAGAATTCCTAAACTCTTATTAGCACCATTCAAAGCTTATTATCAGTTGTTCATCTACAAACTGACAGGTCAGGTAAAGCTTTAATGCAAGTTTTCAGTGCAATGTTTATAGTTCCTTTTTTTAAGATATCTGGGAGTCTATGGTCTCAAAGCATGTTAAATAATTATGCCTTGGTAGTTGCAAGGTGTTAACGAGTAGAGAGCAATGTGTCATGAAAAGAAGTGAGTCTTATCCTGGCTGTGAAATGCATCTTAATGTATGGTGGCTAATGCTGTAGTATGCCGACGACATGCGGGATTACGAACTGCAGAGCTGGGGGAAGCTGGTAGCTATTAGCTCTCTGTGGTCACCATTTCAGGATGTCTCAGCTGCTGCCTTTTGAGACTAACTAGTTTCATCCTGTCTCTGATGTGTTCTGCAGTAGAAGCCATGTCACTTGGACTCCCAAAATATTGCTCGGTTCTAAAATCAAAACACACAGAAAAACCCCAGATTAATACAAATCTATTAACTGCACTGAATGCAAATGGAAATAAAAATTATCATGAAAAAGCACCTACATGAGATGGCCTATGTGTAAAAATTAGTTCATTTGCATACCATACTATTTATCTTTGAGTAGTAATTCAGAGGAAAAATATTTTTTTTAATGACATAAAATATGTTAAGACATGAGGAGAAATATTAATATATTAGTGGTATAAATATCACATCATATATACTTATGGTAATCTCAGCAAGTCAAATAATGCAACATTGGAAATATTCTGCTCTTCAGTTTAGGGTCTATAAGCATACACAAACATAAAATATGTACATGTACTAAGGTGCTATGCACTGCCTAGTAGAGCTGGCAAGTATTAAATAAAATACATATCCTTTTTAATGTTAAAATATCGTTTGGTATATTAATAGATAAAACCATTTAGTTTTATTCCACTTGCAAAGGTACTATATTCAGACTCATAGAATCTTTTAGAGCTGGAAGAGTTCCTGGAGATATCTAGTTAATGTCTTCATTTTTTAGATCAGAAAACTAAGGCCTACAAAGTTAAATAACTTTGGCATGGTTACATAGTAGAAAACCCAAGATTTGAACCTGCATCTTTAAGCAGTGAATCCAGAGAGACCATTAATTTATTTTATTTTACCATGAGAAAGATAAATCTATACAACTTGTCAAACAAACTTTATATGGTATACACACATTACCATTATATTAATAACTATGGAAAACATTATACACACCTTTGAGAAATATTTAATTTAGCAAAACACTTAAAATAGACATACATAAATTTTAATCAGTATAAAATGGAATAAAAATAACAATTCCAAATATCAAAGGAGGGTGCTTGTGAAATTGGAATATACAATATGCATTCTTTTACCTTAAAAGGATGAGGAAATAAGACATGGACTACCTGTGGAACACTGAAAGAGAAGCCCCAGCAGAAATATCAGGGATAGATGCTCCTAGACGGACCCGAGCAGTCTAGTTTAGCTCAGGTAATTCCCCCACACCTGTAATCTGAGGAAGTATGACTATGATTATACATCTCTGTTTTCAGCTGAGGGAAGTCACACAGAGAGGTTAAGTGGCTCATCCAAGGTGTCACAGCTAGTAAGTGGTAGAGCTGAGAAACCTCCCTTTGCTCCAGAGGCTATACCCTCATCCATCACAGCACACCACAGTGTAAGGAGACTTGTATTTCTCTTTAATGCTGTGGTTTCAAATTCTGTATCTTCTGGATTACCTCTAAGTTATTTTCACTGAGGTCTAGATCACCAGGGATAAAGCTCCTTCTGATTCTTTTACTGATCTACTTATTTTACATTAGATTGTTTCATATTTTTATCATTGACTATTTGAAATGGAAAGTAACAAGAAAATCAAGACCTCATTCTTTCACACATGAAGAAATTAGAATGCCACATAGCACAGTGAAAAGAGAATGGGTGTGGAGCCAAACAAACCTGAGATTGTATTCTAATTCTAATACTTAGAAATTGTAAAATCCTAAGTGACTTACTTAATCTTTCTGAGCCTCAGTTTCTTCATTTGTAAATGGGGAATAATCATACTGGCCTGCTCCTTCCTGGTCGAAAGTAATTGAAGGTGCTTGGCATATATCATGAACTCACTAAACCTTAACACCCTCCTTTCCCCTTCCCTTTGCTGAATGAAGCCCCAAGTTGCACTACTCCTTATTGTCGTAGCCAAGGCTAGAACCAAGTGTTTCAAACTATAATCATTCTTCTACACCAAGCTGTCAAGAAGCAACACATCTGATGTCAGCAAGTACCAACTGTTACTAAGAGCTGTTTGTATTTCTTTACATTTTAAACCAATTTGTTAGTAGAAATTAAAGATATGGACCAAAGCTAATTTATTTGCCTTTTTAAAGAATACATTTCCTTTCTTAATGATTTCACTTTAAGACCACACTAATAAAAAAATAAAATCATAAGAACATGCACCATACCCATCAGGATAAACTACAGGAACAGTTAATCTATCCAAAAGTGATTTCCCAACTGCTTCAATTTCATCAAATTGCTCCTCATCATTAATAGCTTCAGGCTCTTCCGGACAGTCTTGCAAAACCTGCAACAAATAAAAGGACAACAGCATGAAGAGACACATAAAGGGAATCAAGCACATGCAAATTTAGTAGAATGAAGGGGTTTTTTTTTGTTTGTTTTATTGTTAGTATCTTCATGTATATCATTGTGGATGATTGATACACTACTGGCAAAGTTGGCTCAAGAAATTCAAACAATAAAATGAAATACAATATCCCTACTAACAATATATAATTATAGTACAAAAAGGTCTATTCTGATTTCTAAGGAAAAAAATAATACTAGACTTCTATTTGGAAAATAAGTTCAATTAAAGTATTCTTTCATTCATAACCATTTACTTAACACTTTACTATATATTTAGTTAAGCAGCTTGAAGTGTGAATGAAGTATAGACTCTGTCTCAAGGAGCTTATTGACATCAAAAATGAAAGAAAATATAAATACAAAACAATATATACTTAAGAGTACAGACATGTACCTAATGTGAAGACTTTAGCTACACACTGTATTAACAACCGATCTGTTGACTTCAGTTAACTGATGTAAAATGATCACATTTAATACAAATATAGGAAGCTCTACAGTTCTTGATGAGATACTATTCTTTTTCTCCCCCTTAACTATTACCATTTAAATTTAAAGAAAGAACTGCAAAATTTGGGAGAGGGGAAAAAAAAAAAGAAGTATTTATTTTTGCAATTTGTTTTTTGCATTACACTTTACTTAATCCAATCATGCTTATTTCCACATTGCTGATAAATGGACATTTTTAACATTTTAAAATTGAAGATTACAACCTATTAAAGAGTTCTAGATTTTAAAGCGTCCTTGCAGATACATTTTATAAGTAGTATCCTAAAAAGTTACCAGTGGTACTAGAAATAGGGCCAACGGTCACCCTTTGGTGGTGGGGGGAGCAGTACTGTGACCACAGGAGGGTGGGGGAAGTTTCTGGGTTGATAGTCATGTTTTGTTGCATGAACAGCACACTGATTCCACAGATGTTCACTTTCACCTGTGTAACTCTACCAAGCAAAACACTAATGGTCGGTACACTTTTCTACATTAACAGTATACTTTATAATAACAAAATGCATTGAAACAATCAAGAGATAAGTTGTGCCATTTTGCACACTTTCATTCATCATCATGAGGCCCATTTTAATCAAACACTAATCTGTAGAGTTCAGTGACCAGCTAAGAAAGAGTTAACTGTGGACACTTCCCAAAAGATGTACTTCATGACACAGATGTACTTCATGACACAGAAATTTGCTTAATTATTGAGGCTCCTTGGAATATCCGTTCTGTTCTACAGACCAGGCTATCCCATTAACAACTTATGTTTGCCATATCTTGAAGCATATTGAACATTATCTACATATAAACTTTCATTATAAGAGATCAAAACAAAGTTAACTACATAATAAAGCTCCTCTCCCGAATGGAAATGTAAGGCTTGGGTGTAACACATTTTTACTGTGGAGAGTATGAAAAAGGTAGTATTAAAAATTTGCCTAAATAACACTGCATATTTTACTTTTGGTTTCTGGAATTAATGACTTTAATATGTTAAAAAATAAGTTTTAGAATGAATCTTTAATGAGAATACACAAAAAGGGTGTTACCCTTATTCTCATTTTTTATGTCTCTAAATTATAAAATCACAAAATATCTTTATAAAAATGTGTGAAAATTAGTAGTAGTTGCCAAAGCAAAGCTTCCTTTCCTGGCATAATGAAAAGATTAAAGTCATGATACTCTAATGAATGGAGGGCACATTCTGGACATGAGGTTTGGGCAGGAGAGAAGTAGTGAAAAGAGAGGAATACCAGGTGGTGCTGGACTTCTCCAATGACAGTACTCCAGCACTGATAATGATTAAAGCAAATTTAGTTTGAACTCTCCAAGATAATATATTATATCTAAATAAACTTTAACAATGGAACTAATATAAATATTGAAATATAAATACAAATATTGAAATATAAATTTCAATATAAATTTCAATATTCAAAAATATTGAAATATAAAAATTTCAATATAAATATTGAAAAAAGTTATATAATTACATTATTAAAATTAATATATTTCAAACATATGTAATAAATACGATTGAGAATACATTTCAAAAAACAACAAAAAAAGCAAACCTTTTCAGCATTAGAGTGAAATGCAATAGCCATTTCCAACCTATGCACTCTCTCTTCAGATGCTATTGTAAATTGTTTCCATACTCTGTTTAGTCGAGGAAGTGTATCCCCAGATGATCGAGAAGTGCAGCGCAAAGATTGGCACAACACAACTGTGGCCTGTAGCAACTGCCTACCATAGTCATAAGTGCTCTACAAAAGAAAAAGTAAACATGAAATTATAATAAGAGAATTCTAAAGAAAGGATGGGGAAGGTGTGCAGGAGCACTGTGGTTGCAATTAAGTGACACTAGTAGAAATCAACATTAAAGAAATCCAGTGGCACTTATTACTACAGATTATCTGCATGCATAAATAATAAAGGGGAAGCAATACTTTTAGTTCCTTTCTTGTTAGGCTTAGTTCCTTTCTTGTTAGGCTTCCCCCTCCTATTCTGTTTTCCCCATCTCGGTATGCTAAATTTTACTGGCCAAAAAGAATATCTACTCTCTAATTTAAGCAAAACAAGTGAGTGAAATTAGGCACTTTATATTCCATATAGGAAACTACAACTGTTACAGTATGAAGTCAATTATTAGGTAAAATATATGAAGATACCTTTCACCACAAATAAATTCTGTTTTATGCTAACACTAGTAAGATGCAGAAAATGGGGTTTCTAATTTACTGATATTAACATATAATCCACATTAACTTCTGTGAATGAACAGTTGGATTGCCTAAAAAAAATGCCATAATATATAACATAAAGCAGATGGAGCATACAGAACCTGTATTTGGGCAAACATAAACCCTCTCAAGTTTATGTAGGCTAGTTTTGATGCACCAGCTGACATTTTCTTAATTCTGTGATATTTCTGGAATAACAAAACTAACCTTCTTGGACTTGGAGGGTAAAGTTACATTATAATCATGCAGAAAGCTAGTCAAACACTGAGCTTGTAGAAAAGGAAGATAACCAGTTCTGCACCTGTGCAACATCAACAAATTTTCTATGCTTTTCCAGCAAAACTTTCGTTTCTTGAGCATCATCGCCCAATCTGATGTGGGTCTTAAGCAGAGCATCCAGAAGTTCACTTAGCCATTCCACAGCCTAAATGAAAATATGTAACAGTAAAGCTGGATTTATGACTCTTCACTTATTATATCAAAACATTATATTTATACAAAGATTGCTATCATGTGAATAATCAATCCATTAATTAATACTTAAGTTCTTAAGGGCTTATTTCATTCAATGTCAAGCTAAATGAACTATGACCTCGATTATTCCTTAAAATTTAAATTTAAAGGCAAGACCTACTAAAGAAAAACACTTTTTAAAAAATAATATCACATAGTAGATCATGTATTTCTGTAATTTAGATCTATTGGGATCTCATTAGGTTTGTTTTACTATATAAAATCACAAATTTCCTCTTTATCAAAGCTGAACTGATATTCTCTGATGCTAACTACACAAAGATACCAAATTATTTATCTGGCATTAAAAATTCCCTTGTGGGTTAAAAAGCAATGTGCTATACCAGCCTTTATCCTGGGATTTAACTGACAGCCTAGTTAACAATAATAAATAATCTCAATTTCTAGCTCAACAGAGAATTTCACTGAGAGGATTAAGTCAAATGAGATCAGTAAACTAGCTGGGGATACAGATTTATTCTTCAACGGGATAAATAAGAATCTGACTTAATTAATTTGCTTTCTTAGGACCATGAAAAGTAGATACTTTTGTTTACAGTTAAATGAAATCAATCTTCTAAGAAAAGAAAACTACCTAATGTGGCTGACTGGTCCTTACCTGGGCAGCATCTTCTTCACATTTAAATAACTGCACCATCTGAAGCATCTTTAACCTTCGCACATCTACCATATCTTCACATCTAATAAACCCAAACATAAATTTAATTCGTCAGTTCAGTTTTATTGATTATTATTATAACATCATCATCTGGCACACATTTTATAGTATGCTAAGATACTTAGTCCTATACTACAGAGATAGCAACTATTTTGTATTGATTTGTAAGAATTTTAAGGATATCTATATCTATGTTACATCAAAACCTCAAAATACCTGAATGATACTGAATGACAAACCCTCTTGAGGATAGCATGGATTCTGCAAAATATTGAAGCAAAGCATAAACGCAATAGTACACTAAAACCCAAAGAAATCTCCATTGCCAATTAGCATTAAACAAGTTTCAAAGAGACAAACGTAAAGTTTCTCAAATACTAATTTAGAGGACGATATTCCAGGGAAATTTTTAAAAACTAATACTCTTCATTATATTATATCGCATACAATAATATTTAATTCTGAATTTAAAAAAAAACCTCCACCTACATTCTTAAGGGGAAAAAACCTTCAATGATCTCTTAGTACAGAGAAACACAAATTTTTAATCTCACTGTGTTCTGTTTGGATAATATACAGATTAAATTTTTAAGGTGACTCGACCTAACTCAGCTTTAGTCCATTTCCTTCACTCGTACGCAATGCCACATACTGCAGGGAGGAGGAGGGACTCCCACTGCAGTCCCAAATACGAATAACAAGTTACCCAACAGGCATTGGGCTCTACTACAGTTAATGTCCTTAAACAAAGCTTAATAACAATACAGAAGTAATTATCACAAGGCATTTTTTAAATAAAGATGCTCTCAATAAAACTCATAACTTAATGTAAAAATTAATTTATGGTTAAAGTAATTCTATGGTTGATTGAAGGAAGTGATGATGATAATTATTTTTAATATCTGAAACTAAAAAACAATGTAAGACTTTAATGATGAAGGTGGTATCATACACATCATGTTTTCAGGTATTGGATAATGTGGGGAAAAAATAAGATATGCTGCTCCCTATTATCAAGATGCTCTCATTTGGGAGATGGACTTTTAAATAAACAAGGTAATAAGTGCTATTATAGAACTATGTACAAGGTTTTATAGGAGTAGGGAAGAGCAAGTGACTAACTTGCCTTAAGGCTTCCTAAGATAAGTATCCCTGAATCTTGAAGAACAAGTAGGAATCCACTAAGCAGAAAATGAGGGAAGAATTATTCTTAGTTGTAGATGCATGAAAGAGTATGATACATTCAGGAAAATAAAAATAATTGTGTGATTTTGTGGGAAAATTGCAAAAGATAAGATTACACAGGTTTGGATTACAAAGGGTTTCCTACACCATTCCAAGGAGATTAAACTTCATCTGAGAAAACAGGAAGTTTTCCCAGGGAGATTTAATGCAATCTTTGCACTGTTTGAAGATTATTCTTATATACAACAGCTGGATAAAAGCAAGGCCAGAGGCAGATAAGAGGTAAGAGCTTGAGCAAAGAAATGTTTGAGATTCAGAGACAGCAGAATTTAAACATTTGATTAGGCTGTAAGGCATAAGGAAGATGAAGGATTTTAGGGTAAGTTCCAAGTTTGGTAGCTGACGGTAACATGAACCTATGTAGGAAATTACAAGAGAAGAGCAAGTTTTGGGGGAAAATGATTCCAACCTGGATGTACTAGGTGTGAGGGGAATATGGCGGGGCCCCCAGCAGGAAACCCTCAGTAGGCAACTGGAATCATGGGTCTAGAGTGCAGGAGAGGGCCTTGGTAAGAGCCATAACTACTAAACCATGATCATACTAAAGAAAGTCATTAAAGTGGTGAGACTGTCTAGGGAGAACATACAAAGAAGAGAATTTGGTCTTAGAACAAACCCTAGAAGCAGTGACCTTAGCTAGAGGTCAAGAAATCAGAAGAACAAGAAGAAACAAAGTGTCAGGAGAAGGATCATGAGAGTGTTTTCAAGGAAGACACAGTTGTTGGGGAGCTTCAAGGAGAAAAGAAAAGTCAGTCGCGTCTACCAATAATCAAAGTAAAGCAAGTCAGGACTAAAGTACTCCCTGGATTCCGAGTAAGATCCAGTATTTCTTACACACAGCGATTACAAAGTTATTGGCAACACCAGTAAGAGCAAAGGGAGTGAAATGGTGAGGGCAGAAGTCAGACTGAAAAGTGACTTTGAGATAGGGGGGGAAGCAGTATGAATGGAGGGTAGACCTTCTAGCTTCTTAGCAGTGAGGAAGGAGAGCTCTAACACTAGAAGACAAAGGGTTGAAGAGGAAGGTACATGCATGTGTGTGAATTAAAAAAATTAGGAGAGATTTAAGCATTTAAATGAGGGGCAGGAATCAGAGTAGAGAATGCGAGTTGAGGGAGTGAGGAGACAAGAGCACGATCGGAATCAGAGAACGATAAAATGGACAAGTTAGGACAGCAGGATATAGAAGGAATTTCTGCCTCATGACCATTTTCTTTATGATGTGGAGTTTCTCTGAAGTTTTGCTGATGATTTTAAAATTTCTAAGTGTGCAAAATTTCATATAAACCATGCTAGACTGTGTATACTTGTATAGGTAATTTTAATCCTCTACCTTCTAATAATACCTCACAGTTGCTATGGCAAACTGAGTTTTCAAAGAATATTTTAAATTCCTAGTTCTACATCAAATGCAACTAAATATCATCATTAGTCCACTGTCTAATCCTTCTACAGTTAGTATGAGAGCAATGGATGTATGACATTATATAAAAGTTAAGATGAAGAAATAGATCAAAGTAGATGACAGAAAGAAGAGCAATTCTCAAATTAATGAAGATGGAAAAGCAAAATTCTCCAAAAAGGTTTTCTTAAAGTAGAGCAGAGTCATATGCTACACTGTGGATATGGAATGTGAAGTATTTGAGTATAACTGAAATTTTTACTACCAAGTAAAAAGAGAAAACGTACCCATTAATTGAACAAATTGTCATTATGTGTTAGTGTAATCACATACAATAATTACCACATTCACCAAAAACCTACTATACGCCTCCTATTTAACAGGTAAGAAATTTTAGTTTGCACATAAAATATAAATTATGTAACTTTTTATCTTAATTAATATTTTGTTATCTTGGTAAAAATTAACAGTCAAACTTTGCCTTTGTTTCCTAAGTTGCATATCTTCCATCACTCCTTGTATGTGGTCCACATTTTCTTTGTTTTCAATGGTTACGTCCTTTCCGTAAGCCCAGGATGCCTGATTGGAGATCTGATCCAGGAGACCTTGACCTTTTTCACGCAAACCTTGCAATCCCACATCTACAACAAAAGTTACTGGATTTAATCTCTTAAACAACTGAGGTGCTTTCCCTGCCTCAAATAAATCCTCTCAGTGGATACTGTTTTTGGATTTCAAGTATAACAGTTTGTACATTATACTATCTTGAGATGGAGTCCTATAAACATTTCAAGCAATAAAACCTCTTTAAATGTGACTTGCACTAGAGCTCTCTTTCATGCCAAATTCTCCCTACGCGAAATTTTCAAAACATGAATTTCTGTAGCAGGAAAAAAGTATATGAGAATTTCTATTTTGAATAATAAAATTTTCCTAATTTTTCTCTTAGGCTCTCATGTAGTCCAACTCTTAGGAGAATAAGGCAAATATTAATATTTTGTTTAAAAAATGTATAAGATTGACAAGATTTCAAAATACTCAAATAATGTATTATTGATACAAAAGGATGCTGAACACTGTGAGTAAAGGTATAGTCCAGCTTATACACCAGGGGAAGCAACATTTAGGATATATTTACAATACTCCAAATTAAATATGTTTATAGGAATTCTTTTTTCTTTTTCAAGGAAAAGTGTGGCTCAAATAAACTTCTGATATTTTAAAATAAATTTCATTTGGTGTATTAAATACTAAATATGCATTATGCATATCATCTGTTAAAATAACAAAGGATGTAAGAAAGTCAAGTATCAATACAAACACAATTTTTCAAACCAATTCCCTCAAGTTGTTTTCAATAGTTAATTAATTTGGTTTAATCATGTGTCACTACTTTCTACAAATCCTCTGCCTTAAGTTGGTGCTTCCTCCCCTCCATTTTTCCTTTTTCCCTCCTGTCCCTCTTAATATAACCTCCCTTCATTCCGTTTTCATATCCTGACCCAGGGAACTTCACTGCATTTCCTACTGTAGAAAAATTTTAAAGGCCTTGATGCTGAATGACAGAGCTAGCTTAATATAATTGGACCCTTCTCTCCTTAGAGAGTACATTGACCTGGTAATAGTCCTAGTTTGGAGAAACAAATGCACAGGACCAAACCAACTATTTTTCCACAAGGTTAGGATATAGCAACAACAAAAATCATTGCATAAAACACAATTTTGGGCATACAGGGTTCACCACAGAACACTTCACAGCTAATTACAGTTTATGCATGCACTACGAGTAACTGTTCATAGTATATGCAAGACATAGCACCTGTAGATATAGCTGGGTAAACAAGCCCAGTGAAGGGAGGAGTGACTAGCCAACAACGAGAAATAAAATTTTCAGCATAAAAATTATACCCCTTCAAGGGAATAAATCTTTTTATACTATTTTTTTCCTGTGTTTCCTGTAAATAATTATAATTAGTTCAGTGTAAGTTGACTTAATTGTCTAACATGGTAATGATATTTAAAAAAAAAAAAAAAACCCTTATGTTTCAGCATTTTTAAAATCTGCTTACCAACACTTTTCAGCTTCTCTTCAAGCAGTTTTAAAGTTTGCTGAATCGATGCTCCATCAGCTGGTGCTACATCTACGCACAACATCCCTAATAAGCCATCCAACTGCTGAGACAACTAAAGCAGAGGGACACCAAAGAGATAACCCTGATGTAATCAGCATCTAGAGTGTTTAATGATTAATGAGGTTTATATCTAATGAGGTTATCACAATTACACTTGAAAAGACTATGCTATTAAAAGACAAGGACAAATAATTAGGATACATGTTATCTGGAAGACAGAACACACAGATGCATGCATAGAAAGACAAAGAAGTACATTCAGGTCAGCAGAAGACAAAAAATTATTGATGCTTCCATTTCCATCTATGTTATAAAGCGTAAACACTGAGAAACAGTGAAAAAGAAATATATCTACAAGTTTGGAACACTCTAGTTAGACGATAAAAGGTTTAATTGCATGCAGAATGACTTAAAATTTTGCTTTTAAAAAAAAAATCAAAGATTTTATCTCATTACCCCCCACCAGCAAATTATTTTATTGTTCCAGAAAAATAATTAGGAGGCATGCAAACCTGCAAAAATTATGTGTAGATAAGTATTCAGATAATTTGAAGAAAAGAAAAGCAATCAGAATAGACACTTACATCCTGGGCAACACCATGAAATTCAAGAGCTGCCTGTAAGAGATTTTGCCTAAATTCCAGCTGGCTGGCCTGCCGATAGCAAACATCACTAAGCTGTTGCTGTAGCGACTTGAGTTCCACAAGATCTTCCTCATCCCCAGCATTCAAGAGCGCTGCAATTTGCTGATTAAGCTCCACATATACAGCAAACCATTCCTGTAATCAAGATGTTGCGAAGTAAATTAAGGATCAAATTCTTTCCTGGAGGATATTATATTTTATATATTCTCCAGATAAATTAAGTAACACACACAAAAATTTTTTCTAGGGAGGAGTTATTTAAATTGAAGATGAAAAGTCTCCAACCCCCAAATCCTTCCACTGCAATCCCTGGACCTCTCAGACTGCCAATAGTAAAATCTGCCATATCCTTATCCTGGCCTCCAAATGTTCCCTTTTCTTTCTTACTCTAAGTGAAACTTGTCCACCCTCAGAGAAAACAGACCTTCCTCTCTCTCAACTGCTTACTGTTTTTGTTTCACACCTGACATACTGCAAGCTGAAGGTGGGTTTGATGGTCACCTTGCTACTCATCACTGCTTCCAGATCATTTCCTCTCCCTCTTCTCTTAAATACAACATCTCATTGAAGTCCATGCTGTTCTTTCAGCTTTCTCTGCTGCATCCCCTCATCCACAGAGGGTTTTAGCAAAGGGTTTTAGCAGAGGGTGTTAGCAAAACTGTCTTCCTCTCAGTGTAGGCCCTGTTATTATCTCCTCCATGTAGGCAACCACCAACACCCTGACCTTTCAGTTCCTTGACTATTTCCTTCACTTCCAATCATATTGTCCTCACTCTACTTCAGCTACCTACACCACAGGATATAAAAACTTCTCATCATTTAACTACTATCCCCAAATCTCAATTTCGTGAATTCCATTCTCTGACCACCAGGTGACTCTTCGACTCACCTCTGTATGCTCACACCTACCACCCCATGGAGTCCACCAATCCACTGATCTCAGCTTGCTCTACTGTCCAGCACGCGGGAGCCTCATGTCTTCACTTCCACCCTTGGTCACATGCTGTAAGCACCTCATAGCATACAACCCGTGCCCAAGCCCTGCTTGTCTTCCTTCCAACAGACTCACCTGTCAAAACTTCAAACCTGGTTTCTCTGCCTAATTGTGCCTATACCAGAGAGCTGAACATGGCTAGCTAAAAACAACTGTGTGGATGGCTCTCTTTTTAAAGTTTTGACTAAATAAACTCAAATAGGTTCTCTGGCAATCCTTCTATATTTCTCTAGTCAATTCACCTTCCCATCCTTGTGATTATTTATGTCGTTTTCATTCCTTAAGTCTCCAACTCCCTTTTCACTCTTAGCCAAAGATCTTACTTCTTAATTCAATGGGAAGCAACAGAAGAGAACTCTCTCATCATCTTCCCACCAACAAATGTACAACCTTCCCTTCTTCTCTACCTCGTGCTCTGTCATCATATGTAATAATGGCTGGCCTGTCCCTACTTTTAAGGCTAACCTCTCCACTTGTGCATTATAGCCTATCGTATGTTGCCCACACAAAGCTTTGCTCTTGCAATTATCTTCTCTTTCTTCCATCAATTCTTTCTCAATTGGATTATTTCTACCAGCACATAAAAAGATATAAAATATTATACAAAAAATATACAATTAAGATTTGTGTACTTCACTATATTGAAATTAAATCTCAGAAGAAAAAACAGCACCTCTCTTAAAGGATTTCTCTGTTCTCATTCTTTTCCTATTCCCATTCTCTTTTTAATCCACTTTAATCAGGATTTTGTCCTTCCTACACTGTGAAATCAACTGTTTCAAGTTCACCAAAAAATTCCGCCTTGCCAAATCCAATGGTCAATTCTCAGTCTGCATCTCGAACTGGACCTCTCAGCTGCATTTGGTAGAAGTGAGCACCTGTTACTACTCCTTGAAATGCCCTTTTCTCTTGTTTTCTGGTACACAATAGCTCCCTTAGCCTTCCTCCTCTTGCCCTTTACATGTAGGTTGACCCAGGGTTCATTTTCAGATGGTGTCTTTTCTTCTAAATCAATACTTGGGGGGGCTAGATGACTTAATCTAGTTCTATGCCTTTAAATAACAGCCATAGGATAATAATTCCTAAGTTAGTATCTTCAACCTTGACTCCTCTCCTGAAACCCAGACACTAACACCCAGCTGCCTACTGGCCATCTTCACTTGGTTAACTATTAGATATCTGTTAATAAAATTTAATCTGCTCCCAACCTGCTTCTCCCCCAGTCTTCTCCATCTTCATAGTTGCTAAGCCCAGAAGCCTGACTCTTCTATGAGCAAGTCTCGCTGGCTGGCTGAGCCTTGTGAGTGTCTATCAGTTTTCATTACATCCACTGCCTCCATTCCATCAGCCTCCTGCCTCCCATTGTCACTGCTTGTCCCTTCCCCCATTATCCACACAATGGCCAGTGATCTTCTTAAAACACAAATCAAGGCCGGGCGCTGTGGCTCACGCCTGTAATCCTAGCTCTTGGGAGGCCGAGGCGGGCGGATTGCTCGAGGTCAGGAGTTCAAAACCAGCCTGAGCAAGAGCGAGACCCCGTCTCTACTATAAATAGAAAGAAATTAATTGGCCAACTGATATATATATTAAAAAAAAAAAATTAGCTGGGCATGGTGGCCCATGCCTGTAGTCCCAGCTACTCGGGAGGCTGAGGCAGAAGGATCACTCAAGCCCAGGAGATTGAGGTTGCTGTGAGCTAGGCTGACGCCACGGCACTCACTCTAGCCTGGACAACAAAGTGAGACTCTGTCTCAAAAAAAAAAAAAAAAAAAAAACACAAATCAATTCTCTGTTCAAACACGCCTCCACTGACTTCACATAATATATAAAATAAATTTTAAGCTCCTATTCATGGGCTAAAATGACATCACCCGCCCTGACTCCCTTTCCTCTTTATCTTCTGTGGCTCTGCCTCGCTCCCTGTACTCTATCCACACCGACATGCTCATTCCTCAATCCCGTTCCTGCCGTGGGGTGTTTCCACTGCTGTGTCCTCTATCTGAATTGACCTCTGCGTGGAATATTCCTTCGTATCATTTCAAGGTTTCTGACTAAATGTCGTGTCCTCGGAGAGGCCTTTCCTAAAAGCCATACCTATAGTACTTCCCACTCCCTGTCTCCCCGACTTGAGTGCCAATTCCATGTGATAAGACAGTACTATATTGTAAGAGCCTGGAGGAACATGTGACATAAAGTGTGTGCTCAATTCACATGTGTTGAATGAATGCATAAAACACACTAGGCATTGTGGATTTATTGACATTATATTATGTAGGCAACAGGGTGATTTTGCCCTCTGGGAAACACTTGGCAATGTCTGGAGATATTTTTGATCATCGTATCTGGGAAGAAATGCCACTGCATCTGGTAAGCAGAGGCCAGTGATGCTGCTAAATGTGCAGAACAGCCCCTACAACAAAGACGACCTGGCTCAAAGTGGCAACAGTGCTGAGGCTGAGAAATCCTGCTCTGCCCCAGGGTGGTGACAATATCTGTCTTACCTACTTTTATTGGTTTTTACATAGATTTAATTAGATAAGTTAGATAAATATAAAAAATACTTTTAAAACTATATAATTATTATAATGGTTAATGGAGACTTTTAAAGTATAAAATAATACCTGAAAAAAATTATCATTGTCATGTTCTGAAATAGAAAGGGATTTCACTGCCTTATTTATAGTATTTACAAATTGTTAGTGCTCTAAATAAGTAGGCCCAATTTTTTGAAGAAGTAGTAGCAATGATTCTAAGAAAAGTAGTAAACTAAAGGATTAGAGTCTTAGGATAGCATTTCTCAGTGAGAATTACCCACATCAGACCACCTGGGGTACTTATTAAAAATGCCTAAACTCCACCTCTGACCTACTAAATCAGAGTCTCTGAGGGTGGACCCTGGGATATGCATGTAGTTTAACAAGCACTTCTGATGACTCTTATGCCACTGAGGTTTAAGAACCACTAATGTGGAGCTGATTTTTTTTCCTGGTTTGAATTTGTAAAATAAAGGCTCTAGCAATCTGACCAGAGATGTAAATACAACGTTAAGGACTAGTATGTCTCAAGAAATTAACACCTGAAATTGAAGGCACTGATATTATTGATTGAAGTTGTCATAAAGAAATAATTAGTCTCTCTGGGATGAGGAGGGAAAAAAATCTGGCTTATATATATGTACACATTTAAAATTTATTGAAAAGTTTCTTCTGAGAAAATAAAGTAACATAGAATGTATTATAGAACCTTAGGTGAACAGGCTGCATTCAATTCACCTATGGCCATTCTCTGGTCTATCTCTTACACATATTTAACTATGTAGAAAATGATTATTTTATAGCAAAATAAAAAATCAACACCAAGATTTGGGATTTGGATTAAGACGTAAGTGAGAAATGAGCTTGAAGGCTGACATTTAGGACAGAAGTAGTCAGGACTGACACTGCAATCATATGTAATTTGGTGGTGAAGCATACTTGGTGAAACCATGAGTATTTTTTTTTTAATTGTTGAAGTCTACTTTTATTGAAGGTATGGAATCTTTGGCTTGGCTTTTGAAAAATTTACATATAAAATGTTATATAAGAAAATGTTATAAGTTTTTTAACTGGTTCCATAAAAAGAAAATGTTGTAAGTTTCTTAACTGGTTCCATAAAACACAAACAACTGCAACTTACATATTTTGTTATTCCAATGAACTGAACAAACTTTGTTCTCAATGAACAAACATAAATGACAGTTTTACTTTCTCTAAATCTCTAACTCAATATGGAACACAATGACAAAGGTAGGCTAGCTCCAGGGTATGTGTAAATAAAGACTAAAAAGTTTCAGATTTTCTAATTCTGCATCCTTCTAATTTTAATTATGAAATACAACTATCATTTGGAACTCAGGACAAATAGGGATAGCTTAAAACTTTCTCAATTAAAATTATGCAATGTTATACCATGAAATAGGAATCCCTACTTAGGAGGAAACACTGCCAACTCACTTAGGCAATCAACTCACTTGATTATATTTAGAATCTATGTTAGGGAGAAAAAGGTCCTCATTTATCATGTAGATGTCATTCACTATTAGGCACAATACACCAGCATGTGGTCTCTTAGGAGATCAGAAGTCAGCACTGGGGGACAGTGGGACTCTCACAAGGCTCTGAAATGGCCTCGGATATTTATGCTCCTGCACTTTCCTATCGCATGCTTCTCCAACAACACACTTCCCTCCACCAACAAGATAAAATTAGATTTATTATTAAACTAAAATATTTTTAAATTACTTGTTAGCTACTATAATCATTTCCATGTACCTTAATATTTTTTTCATGTTGTATTCAAAACCAAATGAACTTCTAATCCTTAATATATAAAACTATATATTAGTAGAATTTTCATTTTTCTATATATTAGTACTTAATATCCTAACAAAGTTGTGGTTTTTAGCTTTACATCTGCATTATGCTTTTATGCAGAACCTAAAATTTAATACTTGACATTATGCTTTAATGCAAAATGGTATGTTAAAAGTCTTCCCAAATTCAACCCTAATTAGCTGTCAATACTAGAAATTTGTCATTATAATTTTACAAGACCTCAACAATTTCAATAAATGCTTTAAACTGTTGACTTTTACTTACAAAGAGAAAGAGAGCTTTAAATGAAATATCAGAATATCTTAAACATCGTAAGTTATTACATTCACTCGGCATCAACTAACCTATCCTCAAGGTGACAAGGTAGTGCCATCTATTGGCTAAAATAGTACAATCCTCTTTTTTAAACCTTTTAGGGTACAAAAT
Source organism: Microcebus murinus (assembly GCF_040939455.1). Classification (NCBI taxonomy): domain Eukaryota; kingdom Metazoa; phylum Chordata; class Mammalia; order Primates; family Cheirogaleidae; genus Microcebus; species Microcebus murinus. The sequence goes on from NC_134111.1 coordinate 56,421,335, forward strand.
CTCTAACCTATTCAAGATTGGAAAGAATAGTATAATGAACCCCCATGTATCATCCAGCTTCAATAAATATCAACTCGTGGCCAATCCTATTTCATCTATTCTGTCCCGACCTCCCAATTTTGAAACAAATCCCAACTATCACATAGGATTTAAAGAAGTCTGTGATAAGCCATCAATGTTTCTTTTCTTTGGAAAGCATGTCTATGAATGCACATGTCAACAGATGTGTATATGTCCTCAAGTATTAAAAGCATAAGTATGAAAAAAAATGCTATATCTTAAGCATATCCATGAAATTCAGTAGGGTTCTCTAAGATAGCCAGAGAGAAAGGATCCCTCCAGGAAACAGGAGATCTGTGTTTTAACCCTATTTCCAGGTACTCATTGATCAAAAAATGTAGTGTCCCAGTTTCCTCATCTATAAAATAAGGTGGTGTGTTAGAATAATCTATAAGGTTCTTTGCAATTCAAAAAATTCTGTGTACTCATTTCATCTTATAAGTATGCTTATAAGCACATGGAAAAGGCCACCTGTAAGAAATTTGTTTCTTTAAGCTGATTTTAAACCTTATAAATATATTAAAATCACAAAACAAACATCAAACACAGGCATCTCTATGTATATACCATCTGTAATTTCATCCATACTATATGCAACATAAAACGTACTTTTCAATTTCTTTTGTGAATGTATAGATAGTATAGTATGTATATAAGCCAATTTCTAACTATAATTATTTCTCTTAGCATCTTTTAAAAGTAATAAATACAAATATTATCTTTAGGATCTTCATGTATCATACATCCTTACTAAAAGAACTTTTGGGATATTTTCACAATGAAATCCTCTTGTGGGTGAAGTCTAGCATGTTCTCATGTAAATACTGTTTTTAGGAATTAAATAGAGGAACAAATAATAGACTCTATACTATAGTAACATGCTCCAAAACAATCCATTAGGTTCAAATTAATCACAATCTATGTTAAAAAAAAAAAGCATTGCGTTTTTTAAAAAGTACCAAGAGAATTAAAAGATTATATCCTCAGGAACAGGGTTTGTAAGTTAAATATAAATTATTGAATATGATTTTTTTAGCATAAAAGAACTATTATGTTAGAACCTGTGAAATGCATAAAACATATAAATTTTTAATTTTGAGACTTCATTTTTAAGTCTCTTACAAGTACTAATTAGGAAAATTACAAGAATTATATATGTACTACCTTTAGATGACTCCAAATCTTGTGATAACTCTTTTTTTCTGTCACCGTAGCTTTTAAAATTTCATACAAACTGTGCTTCAATAAAAATGTAGTTAAGCTCTATTGGAGATAAAACTGAAACCAACCTTTTAATGAATATTTACTAAGTGTTCAAATGTATTTTATGACCTTTAAGCATTTAACAATACTGTATTTTATGCCTCTCTGCCAAAATTTATAGCAACTTATCACTTAGTACCACATACGCTACTAAGCATGCACGTTCATAACAGCATTGTAACTTGCAGAGGAAAAAGCCTCTCACACTGTGCTGGCTCTCGATCTCCTCGTGCTTCTGCTGCAGGGCCTGGGAAGCCCTGATGGAGTCACCAATCCCCCACTGGGCTCTTAGCTGTTCTGATCCAGGCCCTTCAAGCCAGTTCACGACCTATAAATGAAAGTTGAGACAAAATTTTTAAATGAGCAAATGCTTTCCAAACTTTCATTTTAATTGTTTTTTTCCCCTCCCAAAGTTCCTCAAGTATTTTTAATTTAAATTCTTTCAATTGTATTTTCATAGGCAGTAACTGTTTCTTTTAGAATTACACAGCTATAATGGGACAACATTTCTAAAACCTTAATTTGGAAAAATGTACACTGTAGCACCTTAGCCTTTCAGGTATCTGATCATCTACCAGGCTAAAACAAATCTGGAATGCTTCTGTAAAAGATTAAAAATTAACTTATGATTATAAGAGAATCAGAGAACTATAGGATTTAGAGATGGAAGAAATATCAGAAATGGTATCGGTCAAAGTTCTTATCTAATACTTAAACTGATTTTCAGAGAGAGTAGGTGACTTGTCCAAGGTAACATAGTCCACTATGGAAAAACTAAGACTAAAAGCCACGTGTCCTGACTCATAATCTAACATCCTTCCCAAAGCATAATAAAACTGAATGTATGAATTAGCCAATATAAATTTAGTTAATTCACTAATATAAAGTTAATATGCTACTTTCTCACTTAGAAAACTAAAAACTAACTGTAGAATTACACAACTGTCACACCCTCTAGGGATCTTCTTAGGATCAACTATACATTCAGACCCACAAGGGGCTCCTACCAATCTGCTCAGAAGGATATAGGGAGGGGACTATAGTCTACCAGGATGACAGCATTAGGAGTTCCTCTTCTGTCAAGTCCCTGAAGCAAGTGTAAGGAGAGGAGATCTGAATGGGGCAGGTATGGGAGACACTTTGGCATTGAAATTTCATAGCCCACAGGGCCAGGCCCATTATAAGAGTCACTAAACTCAAGGACACCCAAAGTTATACCTTCTATGGTCAGGTGCTCTTTATAATGCCGTGGTTTATTCCTCAAAATCTCTACCTTTTCTGCTTTAATCTTATGTTTGAGCTATCTCTGGAAGGGCAGGGCACTAGGAATTGATCTGTCCCTATTAGCCTGTAGGAAGTATCCCTGTTTCACAAAAGAGACAGGTGAGCAGTGCTACATGGAGAAGGCACTATGCATGAGTCTGAATTCTGGCTCTGTTCCTATTAGTTGAAAGACTTTGGTCCCTCATCTTTAAAATGGTGTTATTGATACCTACCATACCTACCAATACTGTTGTCAGTATTATACCAGTCATTACATGTAAGACACTTAGCACAATCAGTGATATGAATGAACGCTAGCCTCTTTGTTTTTCCCACTTTTCCTGTAGCCTAGTTCCTTCTGTCTACTCACTCTTTATAAAGTTTCTCACATCTGCATTTTACAATAAGAATTGAGTTTCTTAGGAAAGTCCATGAACTAACTGTTGAACTCAACACTTTAAAAAATGGAAATTAAAAAAAAAAATGGAAATAAAAAGAACAAATTTTAAGGAAACTTAAGTAAACATTTTAAAACAATTTTCCATTTCCTTCTTGGGACTAAATTGCTTCTCATTTATTACTATGTGTTACCAATATGGATATAGAAACACTGAGATTATTTAAAATACTTAAAAGTCATTATATCTCAGTGTTTTAAGTATTTTAAATAACATAATTAATAATTTCACTAGAAATATCTAAATTCTAAAAATAACGAGACAAAAGCATCTTAAAAATTTTAAACTAATTTAATAATATATTATTATATTGTCCATGTTATTTTTAGAAATTTAAGACAACACCATTCAAACAGTTAGACTTTGATTTTAGGATACTCTAGAAACAAAAGAAGCAGGTTAATAAAATCATTAGGGGCTGGGAAAAAAAAAAACCAATTCATTAGCATGGAATTTTCAAAGAGCCATAAATTTAAAAATAAATTTTAAATAAAGCAAACACATCTCCTTACCGCAAAAAAGTTACATAGTCAAGTGCATGTATATATAGCTTTAATGTATGCTGAAAGCAGTTTCCCCCTTAGTATGCAACATCAGTAAGGCAGTCATAGTAAATGTATGACTATTTCTAATAAAAATGATGCAAATTGAGGTTGATGCCCCAGTAAACAAGTCTATTTAAATGCATTAATAATGGCTGTTTGCCAAACTAGGTTATAAAATGTAATTTCAATCAGGACATCTTGCTCAATCAATCTGAATATTAACTTACTGCAAAAATAGTTCTATGCCCAATCCATACCAATGTGACTCCTCCAATGGTTACATTTATATGCAAAGTATAACCTTGGAGATGTGCTCTTAAAATCCACCATGACAAATGCTTGCACAGGCCAAAAATGCTTGTGACTACCCAACTTTCTTTCATAGCCAGGCTGATTTCTAAAGGCTGTATGAGAGAATATCTGGAAGTATGCAAGGTCAAACCAGGCATAAGGACATGTAAAGCATGTGACCTGGAGAAAGAGTATGAGGAACTGAAAACATAGCCTCCAGCCGTTTACTTATGCAACTCTGAGTGTATTCTATTTGGCATCTATGATTTCTCTCTACAAAGAAGAAATGCACATGTATGACTCGAGAAATAACATTTGCAGTGTTGGCAGCAATTACCACCATAATAAATAATGAGAATAATGATAGCACATTTCAGTGAAGTGGCACTGTCTCCTACCCAGAAACATGTGAAATCTAATTTTTAACTGGAATGGCAGCAGCATTATGGAGAACCTTTGCATACCACATGAAGTCTGGTGCTGCTGATTTGAACCATGGGAGTAATTGACTGATAACTATCATAGTTTTACTTATCATATTGTTTATATATCAGAGCTGTCAATTTCTCTTGCATTATGGTTTAGTGATCAACTCAGTAAAAAAATAAATTTGGAATAATTCAATTTTCACTGATTTAACATAAATAGAGATATTCAATTTATAATTATTTCTATAGAAGCAAAAAAAAATATTTTTACATTTTCCTCAAATTTGCAAGACCAAAGACAGTATAGTTCATGCTCTGTATGATTGACATATGATCAATATATATTATTATGTAGTTAAATATATATTACTGTGTAGTTCAATATATGTTACAATATAGCAGTCATTTTGGCAAGGGAAATAAATATTTCCTTAAAATGTGAGCTGTGAAAAACAGTGCAGGAAACGTTACATGCTGAATATTAATTTTCTAACCAATTTACTATAACTCTCAAGAAGAAAACTGAATTGTAATGAAATTTACTTGTTTTTGATAATAATCTCACTTCCATCAACACCATCATTATAAATATAATCATAATCTCCTTTCTCTAGTTTCTTCCTTATCCAATTGAGCTGGCCCATTATTTCAAAAATGCATTTGCCAATACATTAATTCCTTTGCCCCTCTGTCTTTCTGTCATACTCATTTATCCCATTTAGCAAAGCACACCTGCTGGATGAATTCTCTCTGTGCCTGTACCACAACAGCCAGCCACAAATTATCAGATAGGGTCACCTAAAAAGCCAGAAAGATTCTACCATAAATTCAAGATCAATACTACCCCAAAATACAATTACATTTCTGTGATATGAAAGTTGTAAGATCAAAATGGAGTTTTTAAAAACCAACCAACAAACAAACAAAATCTGTGACAAACAGAGCGGAGGAAGGCCATGAAAAGAGAGTTCTCGTGCTTTTATGCCTGATAACCAAAACTATCACAGAAGACTACAAAAACCACAACCTTACACAGAGGCCATCACAACTTTACACAAAAAAACACTGCTATAAGAACATCTACCCAGCAACTGCCTGTCCAACCTCAGACTGGCATCACCCTTGTTATTGATCTTTGTAGCCACCGATAATTATTTCAGAACAATTATATAATCTTCCTCATTTTTTTCCTTTAAAAACCTTTGTATTCGTTTATCTCCCTGAATACACACATGGTTTACTATGGCACATGTATTCCCACTGCAAGGCTCTATTCCCAAATAGACATCATTTTCTTTTAGAGAGCTTCTTTCTGTTATTTAGATTGACAGTGATAGTTTCACCCTTCCATTCCCCTACAGAGAAAATTTTGAATCACCTCCTCTCCATTCAAACCTTGATCCTCTTCAATTACCCCCCAATGCATATCACCACGCAGGTGATGTAAAAACAGAGAACACATCATACATTAACTCTTTCAACTTCCTGATGCTTGATTTGCACACGGAGACACCTCTGGATTCACCCTAGCCATCCTTCCTCCTGTTACAACACAGGAGTTCTCCCTTTTCCATTCTACTGCTAATCCTTTTGACTGTATTTTGGATTCCTTTTACTTATCCTAACCCTACTGCCATCACTCTTGGCACTTGCACAGTTGTAATTTCACAACTCTGTCATCATGTTATTATGTACCATAAAGGTGAGAACCTTGTCTATTTTTACTTACCGTTACAACACTCCTGAGCCTAACACAATGTCATTTGTTTTGAATGAATAAACTAATATACTTATTAATAGAGGACCCATTATCTTCCAGGCATTAAACATTTTATAAAAATTATCTTTTTAAATCCTTGTAACAGTCCAATTAAGTAGGTATTACTATTATTGTTTATGTTATTAATATCCTCTGTTTACTGGGGAGGAAACTAGGACTCTGGTCCAAAGTTCAAGCAGCTTGTAAGGGGAAAAAGAGGATGGACCCAGATTCCCTAGGTTCAGTCTGAATTTTGTACCACTATGCTATTCTATTCCATCTTTGTGGTTTTCTGAGATAATCTCAAGCTAACTGGTTAAAGCTTACCTGGGTTTAATATAAACTGTCTTTAACTTATACAAGAGAAAAGTCACACATAATGTATGACTAAAGTTTATATGTGGTTATCACAGAATAAAGCCTAAGTCCTTTTGCCTGGAAATTTAACATCTTCCATGATCCAACTCCTTCCTTCAAGTTTTTTTTTCCTATGACATCCTGATGCTCTAGTTTAGAGGTCATAAACTACACCAATTCTGCAGGCCAATTCTGACTCACCACCTGTTTTTATACATAAAGTTGTATTGAAGAACAGCCATGCACAGTCATTTATATAATGTCTATGTCTGCTCTTGGCTACAACAGGACAATTAAGTAGCCATAGCTACAAGAAAGACTACATTGGTACACAAAGCCTAAATATTTGTCCTTTTACAGAAAATATTTGTTAACAACTGAACTAGACCTTTAAAGTAGAGTCTAGTTTAGCAGAACTAAATATAATAGCTACCATTAATTGATAGCTGGGTTCTTCCCAAGCACTAACTTTTCAAAAGAGGTATGTATAACAAGTCATGCTCTTTACAAATACAAAACTCATAATTGTTTTCCCTGTTTCAATTAAAGAAAGAAGGAGGATAGGGAAAGAAAGAGAGGAAGAAAAGAAATAAAGAAGACAGATTATCATGGAATAAAGCCTAAATTCTTTTGCCTGGAAATTTAACATTTTCCATGATCCAACTGCTTCCTTTCTTTCAAGTTTTTTTCAAAAAAAAAAAAGGCAATGTGACTATGATCACACAGCTAATAAGTGTAGGAACTGGGATTGAGTTCACACTCTCAGATCGTGCTTTGTGACTCAAAAAGGCCATAAACTTCCCACTGTGCCTACTGCTTCCTTTTTCTTCAACACAGTTTGGGATTTCATGCTTCTACTGTTTACGCACGCTATTCTTTATCCTCCACAAAATTCTTTAAAAACCTATCACTGCAGGGTGAAATCACACACATTCTTGGAGGACAAGCTCAAGTGCTACTTCCTCCACTAAGTCTTCCCAGATAGTTTGCAGTCACAGAAATAATCTCCTCTAAACTCCCATAGCACTTCAGTCATATCTTTGTGACGCTGAACACTTTCTCTCCTTAAATTTACTGATAGTAAAAGCCAAGTCTATCTTTATACCTTGTATAAAGCCTAGCACAATGCCTTTCACATAAAAAAACACTTAATAAATACTTATCTAGTGAATGAATGAATCTGGATAAAAACATTGGGATCTTTCTAATTTGTATTTTTTAAATAAAACATTTTAAAGATTTATTTTCTTAATTATTCAACAGATAAAAATCCAGAGTATAATCTAAATAACACAAATGTCTTTCTCTAGTATTAATTGTTAGCATTTTGGCCTACTTGTCTTATAAAAGTCAATTTCAAAAGAAACTAAAAATTCGTAAGAAATACATTTAATATTTCCTATCAGTGCCATAAAAAATAAATGTAATATTAAAATTACTTGCATTACATGTATTATTTTGCTAGGAAAGAAAAACTCTTCATAATGCCTAAATAAACAAAAAAACTAACAAGTTATTGAAAATTAAGGATAAACCAAATCTCAATAATCAAATGTTAATTTATTGAAAGAATACACTGAAACCACGAATGATGTTTCCAACAACTAGTTATTTCAGAAGTTCATTCTGGAGTGAGCTGAATGCTCAGTCATCACTGTAGAAATAATTTTAATGCAAATACTATTTGTAAAAAGACACATAATTAAAAATAGTTTCAGAATCCAGTTTGATATGTCTAAGGTTCTCTGTATACTATAAAATAAAACTTGGTAAAACATCAGTCACATAGTAGAAATTCTCAGGAAAAAAAATTTAGAATTAAAAACAGTTAAATATATTCAAATCAGACACCTACCTGCATCACCTTCTGTTGAATCTCTTCTAACTGTGTGCGCTTACTACGTTGCCTGCAAACCTCCTGGTAGCGGGTATATTGCTCTCGGAGTGAATCTAATAATTTCATAACCTGCGGCTGTGCAAGCAGTTCATCATCCATAGGAGACCAGGAGACCCCTCCATCTGAGCCATTAAATCGACGCTGCTGTAATTCGGATAACAATTCATGCCCTTTACAAAAAAAAGATACTTACAATTAATATCTATAAAGAAATAAAACTCTTGATTTCTCAATCTTCTCAATTCTAATCCCTTGTTTTTCAAAACCTATCTGTCTACCTACCTACCCATAAGGTCATGAGTACTGAAATGCAACTTAAAAATTTAGGTATCACAATAAACAGAAAAACTGCATATATGTGCACATATATACTATACAAGTTAGATAGTATATTAAAATGCTATATCATAAATATATATACTATATATATGCTATATTATACATTAAATATAGTATATATGTGAAATATATATATATTTTCTACTTATCTATCTATCATATTCTTGTTATGGGTAGATTCATTACTCAGCATACTGTGCCAACCAATCCTATTTCCCTGTAGAGCAAAATTTATACTCTAGGATTTCTGTCTTATGGCACTAATCAAAGCAATATGCTGTAAGATTTCAGTATTAATCCATATTCTTAATCACAGCACTTAAAAAAAAATTGTAACAAATGTATGATTAAAGGGAGAATTTTTATTACTGGTACAAAAATAATATTTAAATAATCTCTATAAGATAAATAGATATAAATAATCTCTATTTATATCCATTATTCTGATAAATATTTAGATACAAAAACAATAGACAGATATTTAAATTTTCTTTATCTTTACTTAGAAAAATATCCTAAATTTAAATGGCTTTCGATATATAGAAGCAGAACTTTTATTACAGTTTGGAAATATTACCAATTTCTAAAAAACATCCAAGATTATTCTAAATCTCTCTATTTTATACTCTCTTTCAATCCCTACTTTAAGAGTTAATACCATATAAAACAGAACCTAGTAGTATATTAAGTTAATTTTTAAATACAAACTTTAAAAGCTTCTTAATTCAATGGCTTACAATAAGCAGCTTTCAAAATGTTAAATACATACATGGAATTAAGTTTTAAATTTAGAACAGTATTATTACTAACAGTCTACTGTACCTTTTAAACATATAATAATTCAGAGATTATAAGTATTTCTTTGTCATCTAAAGAAATAAGATTTATATCATACTGGAAAAACATAAGACAACTGAGTCAACAGAACAAAGATATTCAGAATTTATTTCTTTATTCTTCATTACATTTTATAATTGGAAAGATACTTGTTTTAAAGATTTGTGCAAAGTCTTTTTATATATATTCATAAAAGCCATTAATATCTGAATACATTTCTTTTTTTCTACTTCGACAGCTATTATCCTTGTGGATACTGTTTCCATTAGAGAAGCAGCACAACATAATGATTCTGCCTCGAACCAAACTGCCTCGATTCAAGACCCAACTCAAGTATTTACTAGCTGTATAACCTTCATAAGTTACTTAACCTTTTTATGCTTTAGATTCCCCATCCTAAAGTTGGGACAATAATAGTACCTACTTCACAGGATTGTGGAGGAAGAAATGAGTTAACATACGTAAAGTGCTTAGAACAGTGCCTGGTACACAGTAGCATTAGAATTATGAGCTATTAGAAAAAAATTGATTAGAAATAAAATTAAGGTATTTCCATTGTAAATAATTACAATTTGTTCTCCTAGAATATGTGAAACTACTACAAGAGATATTTGGGCTAGAATATACTACCAGGCAGCACTGAGCACTCACTGTGTACAAGGGAGTTACAAGGTGCTAAGTGTTTTTATATAGATGACTGTAGAACAGTTTAGCTAATGGCTTTGAATTTAGACTTATTTTGAGCTGTGGTGTTAGAGCTCAACAGTTTGACAGCTTGATCTTGAGAAAATTATTTTATATCTCTATTCCTCAAGTACAAAATAGAGAAAATAATACTAATTATCTCAAAGGGTTGCTAGAAGAATGAAATACGAAAATACATAAAAATGCAATGCCTGGCACATAATAAGTATTCAATTATTCCTACAGCAACCCACTGAAATAGAAATTTTTATACTAATTTTACAGATAAAGAAATAATCCAAATAATTTATCATTATTAAATTTTTTAAATATTATAGAGTATATTAACACACTGTCAGATTAAACCAAAAAGCAGTTTGAAAAATTTCCTCCTGAGTTACCACCACATGTACCACATACATGCTGAATTAATGTTTATTTAATGAACCAACCAATCCAATTGGCTTACTGGATTATGATCATTAATAAATATGTTTTTTTCATCTTACCTGTCTGAAGAACTGTTTCAGGATCAACTGATGGAAGAAAGTTTAAATCCACAGACCTGGCAAGCACCAAAAGAGTAATTTTTAAAGTTATATTTCTATCCATACAATTTAAGGAATTCCTTTATACATACATATCAAAACAAAGGCACACAAATATGATAACCTGAAGCATATTATGCCACCATGCTAATTTCTCTTAAGCATAAGAAAGTCTATTAGAGAAAATTAAATAATAGTAGCCAGAGAAATACCAATGTGATAAATCATAAAATATAATACTTGGAAAAATATAGTTTATTGTTATTAATTATAGCATTATTTCAAATGTATCAAAGTGATCCATTTATTATTTATCCACTGAATATTTGTTTCAAAATGAAATTTGTAGTACAGGGGCCAGTGGCGCAATGAATAAAGTGTCTGACTATAGATCAGAAGATTCAAAATGAAACCTGTAAGTATATACTAACCCAGAAACACAATGTTAAAAATGTATGGAGCTATCCTCCAATCAAAACTTTACTTACGTACAGAAACTTTTGCTGCAAATATTCTCTCTAATATTTCAGGTGTGTGTGTGTGTGTGTGTGTGTGTGTGTGTGTGTGTGTGTGTATGTGTGTGTGTGTGTATGTGTGTGTGTGTGTGTGTGTGTGTGTCCCAGCAGTTGCACTCTCTTTCTTATTCTATTCATGTTTCTTGTGCAGTTGGCCTTCTGTCTTTATTTTCTTAACCACATAGGGGAAAGAGAAGATGAAGGAAAGTCAAAGCCAAGGACCGTGCAGCTGTAACTAACTGGTCTTGAGCTAAATTTTTCACTTTCTGTCAGTTGATTAGGCCCTCACATCTTGTATAGCTAGATGCTTCCTGAGGATTGACATAAAGAAAGAAGGTTGATGAAAATTTATAAGAGGAGGAACTTTATTATCCTGGATTTAAAATAAACTAAGCAATAACACTTAAATTCCTTGAGGAAGGATTGGCAACTACAAGATTTCACTTGATATTTCATGCAGTCTTGCAAACCAACATTTTCCAAAGTGTTTCCCAAAATACAAAACGATATTATTAGGTAAAAAAAAGGGGGTCCCATTGCCATGTAAGTATGAGAAGTTTTAAGAAAGCAATTAAACAGGTTTCTTTTCTGCAGTGCTTCCTCGGAACCTGTAATCTGCAGTGTTCACAGTCATTCTCAGGGAGGGAAATAAGGGTCAACAGCATTAAACTCTTGACTATGAATTCATTTTCTACAAATACCCTCTGGGGATGTCTTTCCTGGGGAATATAACTAAGAAATATTAAATTTAATGTGATGGACTAATCAGAAAGCAAAGAAGTTTACCTAATTATTATTAAGTCACCTGTGTGACATTTTAAATTCCTAAACCATAGTGTATATGTGTGTGTGATACCCCTGTACACATTCTATATTTATATTAATATATATGCAAAATTTTATAATTTTATGTTTTTATATGGCATCTATAGGATAGTAATGTTCCTAACTGCTATGGTTAACTTTAACTAGATTTACATTCAAACCATTTTTTTTTCACATTTTGACTTTGTTTTAATCAAGATTTGGTATTAAAACTATCTTATTACATCTCTCTTACCTTATTATCTCAGTTAATAAATATGTGACTACATTTAGATTTATGGAATAATACGAAGCATTTTACCAAGGTTCCACTGTATTTTCAAGGTCAGATTCAAAGGAGATAGATAGACAAGGATGATTGTTGATGCTTTCAAATTTCTTAATGAAAAATTACTGTTCTAGTGACCAGTAATAATCAAGAGACCAGGAAGAGCTAATTTGCTTCCTAAAGTGCTTTTTACCAGTATAGAGGAGCTTGGCGTACTAACAGAAAAATGAAACCTGACAAGGTTGTAAAGTTCAATGGAAATCTGTTAAAATGATAAATCTACATAGTTACATTTAGATAATACAATTCAACTACTACTTCATCCCATGTCATAAAACACTAAATTTACCAAGTTGAACTCATGAATATCACATATTTTACAAAGGACAGAGAAAGTTCTACAGGCTAGACATTTAAGTGCTAATGTATTTAAATAAGGTTATAATAATTTTATATCAAGCTGCAACCTTTTTCATATTCTTCAACAGCAAAGACTAGAACTCTAAAAAGGTAGAAAATTGTTTTATTATGAAAATATATTCTTATAACTGAACATTTTACAGTGTCAGTAAAAGGTAAATATATTACTATTCATCAAAAAATGGCTTTTGTAAAGAAACTGATTCAAATCAATACATTTTACATGTCAATTCTCATGAATTTGATTTTGATTGAATACAGACTTGTTTACTGTAGTTCCTCTAGCTCACATTAACATAGAGGTATCTTTTATCAGATTAATCACAGCTTTGCAAGGATATAATTGCAGGCCACTAGCCACCAACCTTTCTTTTTCTTGCTGATTTCCTTTATCACTTCCATTGTTAATCAAAGCAAGTTCATCCAATAATGATGTAGATTCCTTTGTAAACTTCTCAAAAACCTACAATATGAGATTTTATTAACATCCTAAGAATAATCTTAAAAATTAATGTGAAACAAAGATCGTCAGTTAAGAGCCAACAGAATCAGCCAGCCAGGATTCCTTACTTTTCCTGGACATCACTTAGCGCAATTTGACCACAACAGCATTACACTGTATGCAAGAGAAGACAAAACTGCTTCCTAAGACAATGACTAGTTTAAAAAATAAGGAATTTTTAAAATTTAAAATCATAAAGAAATTATTTTTATTCTCCATTGTGACAGTTTTATTTTTATTCCTGTGTTTCTTTGAGAAACAATTGCACCAATGACAGCTGTAACTATATAAATGTTATTTAGACAAGTTCTAAGCCTCTAATACCAGTCATAGAGCATTTCTTTGTTAGTCCATCACTAAGCCATGTTGCTTACTTGTAAAACTTAAGAGTTTTATATACAAGTATGTAGCGTACAAATAAATTTTATAATTTTAATATGATTTCTTCAAATATTTCTAAAAAGGTATTTGGGCAGGTATGTTGATATGTAATAAAGTAGACAACGACTTGTCTGGTAATACTTTTCAAATACAGTGGAAATAGAAATGGTTATCCATTCAGAGAAAACCAAAAGTTTACTATTCTCCTGTAAAATCAGCATACAATCCAAACTGAGTTAATTTGAAGTTTGTTCTTTTAGCAGTTCATTAAAACAACATTGAATTATATAGAGTAGCTTATTTTAAAAGTCTAGACTGACAAAGAAGATAAATTTTCAGAAATGAAAAAATTTAATCTGTCAAACTGCTTTTCAAGTTGATAATTCCAGTTGTTTAAATGGTATGTCAACTAGACCTCTGAAAATGATATGTCAACTAGACTGCCTCTCAAGAAATTATGCTACTCTGCTATTCTACTGAAAAAATTTACAACCTTTACTAATGCTGCTAATGACAACAGTAATAGCTAACACTTATATAGTACTACTATATCAGGTGCTGCTCTAAGTGCTTTATATGTATATTCATTTCATTTTCCCCACAGTCCCACAAGGTAAGTACTATTATCATAATCATATTAGAGATGTGGAAACCAAAGCAAGGAGAGATTCAATACATTGCTGAAGGTCATATACTTAGCAACTGGCATCAGGATTGTAATCAACTATTAATAAGTCTGACTCCACTGTACTTGTCCATAAGCTATAATGTGGTAGGTACTATATATCTCCATTTTAGTTGACTAAAATGATAGTTATCAAAATATCTTATTGATATGCAATAAAATTTTATCTTATTGTAATATACCAACCAGCCTCTTATTTAACCAGTCCATGTGATCATAGGTGAGACTCCCACCAAAATCTTCTGTTAACTGGCATGGTTCTATATAACGAGTCAACTTATTGGCAGACACTAAAATAACCTAAAAAAGAGAAAGAAAATATTATATTTAGTAAACTGCTGTTAAACTCCATGTATGTAATGACTAGGTAAAATTGGGTGAAAATATGCAATATTATTTCAAAATGATGACACATTATTTAGTAAAGACATCATTTAAAATCAATTCAATAAGTTGTAGATACCTGCTAAAAAATAATCTATCAAACACTAAAATACTACATTTTAAAAAACAAGAGATACTAGCAGTTCACTTAAAATATTTTCAAAAAATATTTTATCAATATTAACAATTTCTTGGTAATAAAAATCAATTCCTTAACACAATGATGTAATGAACAAAGAATTTTTATATCACCTCAAAATTAGCTAGGTACACTAAAATGATAAGTATAATAAAGAATATATTTGGTAATCAAAAAATTATACACTTTGAAGTTTTTCTAACATTCCTTTGATTATATATGAACAAAACAAGTCCTCTGGTTACAAAGTATAACTCAGGATAACATATGCTAGAAAAGGTCAGAGAATTCATAAACTGGAAACTTACATATTAAAGTAATAATTTTTTAACACTAATCTTTAAAAGATTTGAAATAGAAATTAGGTAAGTACCTAAGAGACCATTGTAGAACTAAATAAAATTTCAAAGAAGATATATTTGAATATAAAAGAAAATACATCTGTGGGAGATATTCAAATGTTGGGGTTAATGTAAAATGATATGTGGAAATTTGAATTTATTAAAAATGGCTTGATAAGAAAAATAATTTACCCAGCTGGAAAGAGCATCATTCCCTCCCTAATGACAACAAAAGCCAAATAATCTGTAAAATTATAACTTTTTTGGAACTCCAAAGAAAGCTGAAGTCACAGAGAAACCAACTAGTTTGAAGCTGAAGAAAAAACAGACATGAATAGTGGAAGGGTTAACTACAGAATGTGGGAGCACATTTTTTGGATACTCTTCTGTATCTTAATTGTGGCAAAGGTTATATGACTGTGTATTTGTAAGATCTCATAAAACTGTATGCTAAGGTATGAATTTTACTTTATATAAATTAGTCTTAAGAAAACTGCCATTTTAAAAAAAGAAAAAATAACTTAAGGAAGACTTATAGAGAAATTAAGAGAAAAAGAAAGGAGGAAAAGAAAAATTGAGAAACAGACCCAATTTGCAAAACTAGGTACATCCCTACTATAAATGAAATTATAATATAATAATATTTCACCTTTCTGAATTTTGTCACTTGGCCATACCTAGCTTCAAGGAAGGTTGGGAAAGGAAGTCCTTATTGTGGGTAGTCATGTGCCCTGCTATTTATAGCCCAGCTATAAAAAACAGGGGTCCTATCACTAAGGAAGAAAGGAAAAATGGATACTGGGGGAGACAACTGGTAGTCTATGCCACAGATATTTATTTTTGGATTCTGCTGAATGGGTATTACATGGTATCATAGAAGGAGTAAAGGCTTTGGAGTTTATATTGGCCTGAATTTAAATAATAAATGAGGGAAAATTACCAAAACTGCTTTGCCAACAGGGAGAAAAAATTATCCTCAGGAATATACCAAAAACAATATGAAAAATTCATAAAACTATCAGAGACAATGGACTCTATCGAATTAGAGCTTACAACAAATTGCTATTGATAATAATACATGAAATGAAATTAATAGCCTTAAATATTTACATTAGGAAAGAAAGCCTAGAGAATAGTGAGATAAGTGACCTACCTACGAAGGTAGGGGAGGAAAAAGACAGAATAAATCCAAAGAAATAGAAAGAAGGAGGTGAGAAATAAGAAATTAGTGGAATATAAAATAGAAATGTTACAGAGGCTCAAAAAAGCCAAAATTTGTTTCTTGAAAAGACTAATGAAATCAACAAAGTTCTCATAAGGAAAAGCAAGAAGAAAAAAAGGCACAAATAACCGTAAGAATGAAAAGGAGAATACAACTTTATTGACAGCAACGGTTTAAAATATAGTAAGTGAAGTACAATCTTGGGTAGATATTAAAAAAAAAGATAACAATACAGAACAAATTTGTGCCAATCACTATGAGCTTTTAGAACAAATGCATTTATTCCTATAAAAAAGTGTAATTTATCAAAATTGACATGAGAAGAAACAATATAAACAATGAAGTGAAGTAAAACATTAGATTCTTTATGTTTTCAGTGACCATGCTGTAACAGTTTTAGTACTGCTACTCTGAGATGACTTGATGAGGAACGAAGCATATGAGTGATAAGAGATATTATACTTCTGCCATCCCTGACATCTTTAAGAAAATGGGATTTGTGGGGAAGGAAAAAGGAAGATTTCGGAGGAAAAAAGTTACCCTTATGGTGCTCAATTTGGACAAGAAGTATCAATTTAAACTCTATAATGCATTTCATCTTAAATAAAAACACACACATTCACAAATGTGTATATTTTCTAATTTTGTCCAATGAAAGGTTTAGAAATAATGACCAATCCTGTAGAAACGTACACCCCAGCCATCTACAATCTGATTTCGAAATAACATTTCTCATTAAAAGGAATCAGGGCACTTTGGAGAAATGAAGAAATAAACGATGAGCTTGGAACATCATCTTATCCACATACCAAAAAAGTTATCAAAGATTACTGTGGTTGTTAAAAAAAAAAAAAAACTGCAAAGGCTTCCACTGGCCAAGGAGGCAATGATTTGCACATCAATAAGAATAATGAATGCTATGGACTGAAACATTAAATATGTTTAAATCATTGAGCTCACACAGACACCATTTATCAGAGATACTGATATCTTTTTTAAAAGAGATAATCACCATTAGATTAAGCTAGAGAACAAACTGACCATATTGAAAACCAGCAAATACAGGGAAATACGCATCTATCATACCTTTCATATAAAAAACTGTATCACTGGGTAGATAAATAATAAATCAGGGTAAGTTCTTGTTATAAAAGGATTCCAGCCAGTAAATAAAGAAGGAATAATACAATTGGACCATCATTTTACAATGTTTAATGAACTAAGGGATCCAGACACTGAACATCAATGGCTGCTAACATCACAAAAAAGAAGACAACTATTACGAGTCCCATGATTGAGGAACGTATCACCACCTATGCATACATAGCCTTGGAAAAAGAAAACCAACTCTGAATCTGTCACTGTCTAAATCCAGATACCAATTTATGGAAACACAGAGGTTTAAGAAGGAAGAAGAAGAAGAATGTATTCAACTACATCACAGGGACAATGCTCATTGAAATATGCAGACTATTAAAAACTTTATAAGACAAACAACTGGGTCTCTTCAAAAAAAAAAAAAAGATGTAAGAAAAGAGAAAGAGAAACCTAGGATTAAAAAGCTGCATTTAATGGGCAAATGCAGAATTCCACAACCAATAATAAGAGAATTATATGTTCCTCTCAAACAAACATGAAATATTTAAAAATCTGACTGTGTATTAGTCCATAAAGAAAGCCTTGGTAAATTTCAAACGGCTAACACATTGTAACATCACAATAAAATTCAGCTAGAAATCAATAGTCAATCAAATCAGCAATCCTTAAAAAGATTTTAAAACCATATCCACTTAGAAAGGCATCGCAACCAAACATAATGTGTGGACATTATTTGGATCTTGACACAAATCAATCAATCTCTGTGTGTATAATTTATATATAAATTTTTGAATAAAATTTTATATTTATATAATGACTAAATTTAACTAAAATCATAACTATGATAGATAGTGAAATGATAGATATTAATCTGCTTCACCATAGTAACCATTTTACTATTTATATTTACCTCATAATATCATATTGTAAATCTCAAATATACACAATAAAATTTATTTAAAAAAAAATAGCAAGTAAAATTGGCCTCAGAAACCATTTAATCTGCCACTAATTCTTTTTTGGATCCATACAGAGGCTCTGACCCTAGAAAGATCAAATACAATCAGATTGCAGGGAAGAGCTTTTCCTTTCTCCAAAAATGTCTAGCAATTCATGAACTAGACATATACCAACCATGAAACCAAGAAATATATATTTATGCTATGACAAAATAAATTACTTGCTAACTTGAGTATCAATTCACATCTGAAAAGATAACATCCCCCAGAGCACTATCTCCTGAAAAGACAACTGAATAGGAAATCCAAAATATAATGGATGGTCTTTCTGCTCTTCTATTATGCCTTATTTGGCACAATACTCTATTTAAATAATGAAAAAAAAATCTCTCTTTTGAAAATAGTATCATGTCCTATATTTTATAACTTTTAATGCTGTGTTATTCATTCATTCAACAAATATTATTTAGTGGAAGCTAAATTTATTTACTAGAAGCTTTATTTATTAGAAGCTGTGTATTTAGCACTGGGAATATAAAGGATGAATAAAATATGCCACTACCAAGGAAATGATATTTCATTCATTTCTCTGCAATATTCCAGAGACAGTTGTATAATACTTTTACAAAAAGAAAGAGATTAAAATTTCCTGGTTTGTTTCTAAAGCCTTTATTGAAAATATCCGAAGTGTTTTGCCCCTTTGGTCATAGCACAGAGGGCCAAAGGCTTTAAGAGATTATCCCAAACAATTTGCAAGCCTCATTTCTAGGCTTAACATGATTATTTTACAATTGGAAAGATACTGAACTAGAAGCCAATCATTCCAGGTTTGCGCTCTAGCTTTGCCACGAATTCACTAACCTTGTAGAAAACAACCTAAAGGACTTCACCACTCCCTGCTTATTTCTCCAATCTTTCAAAGCAGGCAGCTGCATTAAATTATCTCTTTTTTTTAAGCTCTAAAAGGACATAAT
The DNA here is from genome assembly GCF_040939455.1 of Microcebus murinus. Lineage (NCBI taxonomy): Eukaryota > Metazoa > Chordata > Mammalia > Primates > Cheirogaleidae > Microcebus > Microcebus murinus. The sequence continues at coordinate 56,440,777 of NC_134111.1, forward strand.
TCTAATGCATCATTATCGTATAGAGTTAACTTAGGCTATTTTCTCTAATATATAACCGGTCTTGCCCAATGAAGAGCACCTGTCACTTTTCCACCCACTCTAGTTAATCTCATCATATACATTCCTTTCTACATTTTGTAGTTCCTAAATACATTAAAATCATTGACGAATGGGTTTCAAGTTTAATGAGACAAAAGGAAAATTTGTAATTAAAAGTTACATGTGACAAAAGTTTATTTCCCTTTGAATATTGCTCTTAAAAGTTTTTGCTAAAATCAACTTTAAATGCAAATAGCACAGATTCACTTTCTTTTATGACATAACATATATTTAAGAGTATACTCTCCCTTAATAAAAATAATTTTTAAGGAAAAAAGTTCAGTAAGGTTACTGCTATTAGGTTGGTGCAAAAGTAATTGAGGTTTCAGATTGTGAATTTTAAATCATTATAACTAGGCTCAAACACATCTTGATTAATCAAAATAGAAACCATTACAATAAACATATTTTTGCCAACAAGAAATAAGTTTGTTTATTCCTATAGCATAAAAATCCATGCTTCAGGATTCAATGAACTCTTGGAAAGCATTTTCTGCATCTTGCTGGTTGTGGAAAAATTTTCCCCGCAAAAAGTTGTCGAGATGCTTGAAGAAGTGGTAGTTGGCTGAGGAGAGGTCAGGTGAATATGGCAGATGAGGCAAAACTTCATAGCCCAATTTGCTTAACTTTTGAAGAGTTGGTTGTGTGATGTGCAGTTGGGCATTGTTGTCAGTGAGAAGAACTGGGCCCTTTCAATTGACCAATGCTGGCTGCAGGCATTGCAGTTTTCAGTGCATCTCATCCATTTGCTGAGCATACTTCTCAGATGTGACAGTTTTGCCAGGATTCAGAAAGCTGTGGTGGATCGAAACGACAGCAGACCACCAAACAGTGACCATGACCTTTTTTTGGTGCAAGTTTGGCTTTGGGAAGTGCGCTGGAGTTTCTTCTTAGTCCAACCACTGAGCTGGTAGTCGCGGATTGGCATAAAAAATCCACTTTTCATGGCACATCATAATCCCATTGAGAAATGGTTCGTTGTTGTGTACAATAAGAGAAGATGAGACTTCAAAACGATGATTCTTGGTGAGCTCATGATGCACTCACTTTTCAAGCTTTTTCGCCATTCTAATTTGCTTCAAATGCCAAAGGACCAACCGTAGAATGGTCGACCTTGAGTTTCTTCAGCAACTTCTCGTGTAGTTGTAAGAGGATCAGCTTCGATGATTGCTTTCAAATGGTCCTTGTCAACTTCCGATGCCCTGTGCCACTGCACTCCTCATCTTCAAAGCTCTTGTCTCCTTTGCAAAACTACTTGAACCACCACTGCACTGTACATTCATTAGTAGTTCCTAGGCCAAATGTGTTGTTGATGTTGCAAGTTTACAACACATTTTGAACTTAAATAAGAAAATTGATCAAATTTGCTTTTTGTCTAACATCATTTCCATAGTCTAAAATATAAAATAAATAGCAATAAGTCATTAGCAAAAAAACATAAAGCGAGAAATGTGCATTAAAATGATGTACAACATAGCCACATTTATTTAAGAATGCATTCCAATATCAAATCGCAAATTTCAACAATGCTAAAACCACAATTACTTTGGCACCAACCTAATATTATATTTTCACCTATGCAAAACAGATGTAAATAAGGGAAGATCATAAAGAGCTATATAAAACTCATTTTCTATATCATTATAGAGCATTTTATAAAATCCATATTTTTATAAAATTCATTGGTGGCTACTCAAAGTAAAAATAGTAGACCTGCCATGTAAATATACAGAACTGTATCAACACAAAAGGTATCTCAAAGTTAAATAATGTACATGCAAAGAAGCAATAGAATAATAGGCACACTCAAAATCATAATCATTTCAAATTAATAATTTAGAGAAATATCTACTGTGATGAAATATGTCAGTTTCCACTGCAATAATCTCATCTTTGAGATAGTGAGAATGAGGAGAAAGGGCAGAGGAGGCTGACGAAAAAGCCATAACCATTTCTATATCATTAGAAACATTCATTTATAAAAGGAATGAAGGGAAAAAATGTTTAAAGGTTTGCAATAGTAGGAAAGAATCTTATTCTATGTAAATTCTCTACACCTAAGAATCATCTTTGAAGTGAGTTAGGAGTGGTACCACTAAGAGGAAAGAAAGTCCCTCCGTCCAGAGTACTGCAGAAATGCACTCTGTTTACAAAGGTGATAACTGTCCACTTGCCTTTGGAAAATGATACCACTTGCCACACTGCAACATATAAATTATACAGACAACTGCTTCCCAGAAGACAAACCAAGTTTGAATGAACAGACAATTCAACTCTACTCCAGTGACAGCAAACAACACAGAGGGGTGTGATTTCACCTCTGTGAATTTGCTTATGAAAAGCACATTCAAATGCACAAGCAAAAATAAGAAACCATTAGGGAGCAGGAAGGGGGATTTAGGGCTGAAATAAAATTGGATAGCTAAAAAAGCAAATTAGAGACGGAAGTTAAAAGGGAAACTAAAAGGAAGAAAACAGAGAAAACCAACACATTTCAGAATCAATGTGCCAAAACAAGATTATGAATCCCAGACTATATGGTTTTCTCTAAATTGTTTCATTACAGCTGCTTAAATTACAAAATACTAGTAAGACTTCTTATATTCATTTCTGTTACAGTCTTAAAGAGTCCACTAATATAGCAAAACTGTATGAAAGTTTAAATATAAAGCAATGCAAATCAGAAAGTTGTTTTTCTCTTATGGGGAATGTTTCATTTCCCTCAAAGAGATGGAAAAAACAAAGAAAGAAACATAATCAGATGATTTTAAAGTCCAGCCTCAGAGAGCAATCATCAATAAAATTAAATCCAAAATCAGAACATAAGGACCCATCCCAAATAATATTTATGTGTATTATTCATAATTTATTTTCATCTATGATTCTAAATATGAAGACACAAAAATAATTACCCAATTGCTGAAAATTCTAAATAAATATTTTCCAAAGCTGCAAAAAAGCTTTGAAAATCTTCCACTGAAGTGACTAATATTATAAATTAGAGCAAAATTTATTAAAGTACAAAAAGCTACAAATGTACATAATTATATTAATTAAGCATATAATCAGTTCTTTATTCTGCAGAACTTTCTTTCAAATATTTATTGATATTTTCTCCTATTCTAACTAGGTGACTCATTTATATAAACACCACATTCTAGCTTAAAGGTGAAACTTAAAAATCAAATAATTCCTCACCTGTGGAGAAAATGGAACCACAAACTCAACATTTTCATTTCTTGGAAAATATTTAAAAGAGCAAATTTTCCAAAAGTATCCAGTATTTCCTTCGATTAGCCCATTGTGACTCTCTAAAGCACTATTTCCCAAACAGTTATGAAAATCTCAGGAACACTCTCCATGTCGTTCTACAGTATTTTTCACAGAACACAATAAAGTAGTATATAATGACCTTGGTTTAAGATTTTAAACAAAAGGATTTACTGAATCACTAATATTATAAAATATTGAATGGAAGCAAACTTCATAATACCATCTTAAATAACATTCTACCAAGATAAAAAGTAAAACCAATTTTGATTTTGCCTACTTAAAAATGATATTAATCATCTTTAGCTAATGTAAAAATAGTTATTGTATGATAACTATTTAATCTAGGTCTCCTATTTATAATTTATAAAATTACCTACTTTTGTGTTGGATTTTAAGAATACATAAAAATTAAATGAAAAATGGTGTTATGCCATCAAAAATAGAGGGGAAACTATTTTCATAATCTGATATTTGAAATTTTAACTTTTATATTTAAGAGAAGTCCAGCTAACTTATTTTTGTAATTTCTGTATTTCTTTTTAAATGACTGTCTATGAGAAAAGGTTGGCAACCTCAACCTAGTAGACAACTCTTTGAATACATAAAAAGTCTTTTATTTTGCATAAATGAAAAACCAAATTTGATTTAATCACACTATATACTATCTTTTTTACCATTTAGAGTACTAAAGATATCATGATATACTATATAACAATTTGGATCAAATGAGTACAATTTACACATCTTGGAATAATTGTTTTACAGCACATTTACAGTATTATCATCTTTATGCTTCTATTCTTTCAATAATGATAATACTTATATTTTAATTGCTTTAGTAAAAAAGGTGTGTTTTTTTTTTTCTTTTTTACTAGTAGCCAAACTCAAAACACTTAGAGCTTCATATAGTGGCATATCACTCCTTTGGGTCTTATTAAGTTGTCACATAGCAAATATCAGTGAATCTTCATTACTGACCAATAATTCATTGGTCACTATTGAAATTATTTAATAGATAAAAGTACCATATGAATTATGACTTTAGCTGAGTAATAAATCTGAGCAACTGACAGATTTCCTGCTAATTAGTTAACCGATATTTAAAGTTTTCGAACTAACATATTTTAAGTGAAAAAATTGCTTATTTTTTTTAAAAAGGTAACTTTAAAAAAAATCCTCTTTTAAGGATATAAATTCTCTGGAACATCATTTGGAAAATGATGTATGAAAACATTAAATAATACTAGTCTCAGTTTGGAATATAAAGTTTAAAGAGAGACTGATAAGAAAACTAAAATATCAAACATTGGAAAGTACCTTCTAGTTTTCTGCAGTAATAGAATGTTCAGTATGTTATTAATGTCTACAATCAAATTTTACAAAATATTCTCATATTAAAAGTATAATTCATCTGTCAGAAAAACTATCTAAATCTTAGAAACAGACAAAAGAATATTACTGGTGTTCTTTCATGCAGTGTTGGGCTTATATCTTTGATTGACTTTCTACAGACTGACCAGCAGGTTTCAACCTCTGTAGGGGTGAAAATTAACTTGTAGATTTTGTCCAGAAGAAATGCAAATCCTATCTCTCTAGTGAAATTGGTAAATTTATGTCCAGTGGAATAAGAAATAACCTCAAAGTTCAAAACTTATCTGTAGAACAATAACTAATTTTGTATCTAACTGGGCAATCTTGTCTGCCTATAAAAACCCTAAATTCCTCAAATGGTCTTTGAACCACACCTTACAAATCACCTCATTTATCAATGAGTTGAATAATACACTTGACTTATGTTCATTTTATATTTGCATGAGAGTCATGATTTTACATTTAGGAAAATTATATTTTAACATATGCTTTATCAATTTAGGAATGTGATGGGGATCATATTCTGATTCAACTGTTAAATAATTATTAATTATTTTCAAATTCATCTGCATGAATATTCTATATGGATGGATAACATTAAATTTATGAAGAAAAAAGCTACTCAAAGCAGCTATCATTTTACTAAGCAGTATCAGATATATTCCTCACTCCCAAAGAAATCTGAAACCTAATAACTAGCACAAAGGGGACCAGAGTAAAACATACTACAGAAAGGAAAATAGAAAAAAAATCACTATCCTAAACAAGAATTTAAAACTTTTGTCAATCGGCCTAGGCAAAGAGTTTATAAAGAAGTCCCCAAAGGTAATCACAGCAGCAACAAAAATAAATAAATAAATGGGACATGATCAAACTACAAAGCTTCTGCACAGCCAAAGAAATAGTCATGAGAGTAAACAGACAACCTACAGAATGGGAGAAAATTTTTGCATCCTATGCATCTGATAAGGGACTGATAACTAGAATATACTTAGAACTCACAAAAATCAGCAAGAAAAAATCAAATAACCCTATTAAAAAGTGGGCAAAGGACTTGAACAGAAACTTTTCTAAAGAAGACAGAAGAATGGCCAACAAACATATGAAAAAATGCTCAACATCTCTAATCATCAGGGAAATGCAAATCAAAACCACAATGAGATATCACTTAACTCCAGTGAGAATGGCCTTTATCAAAAAATCTCCAAACAATAAATGCTGGCCTGGTTGTGGAGAGAGAACACTCCTACACTGCTGGTGGGACTGCAAACTAGTTCAACCTCTGTGGAAAGCAATATGGAGATACCTTAAAGCGATACAAGTGAATCTACCATTTGATCCAGCAATCCCATTGCTGGGCATCTACCCAAAAGATCCAATGACACTCTACAAAAAAGACACCTGCACTCGAATGTTTATAGCAGCACAATTCATAATTGCAAGGCTGTGGAAACAGCCCAAGTGCCCATCAATCCAAGAATGGATTAATAAAATGTGGTATATGTATACCATGGAGTACTATTCAGCTCTAAGAAACAATGGTGACATAGCACATCTTATATTTTCCTGGTTAGAGCTGGAACCCATACTATTAAGTGAAGTTTCCCAAGAATGGAAAAACAAGCACCACATATACTCACCAGCAAATTGGTATTAACTGAACAGCACCTAAGTGGTCACATAGGTACTATAGTAATAGGGTATTGGGCAGGTGGGAGGGGGGAGGGGAGTGGGTATATACATATATAATGAGTGAGATGTGCACCATCTGGGGGATGGTCATGCTGGAGACTCAGACTTGTGGGGGGAGGGGGGAAATGGGCATTTATTGAAACCTTAAAATCTGTACCCCCATAATATGCCGAAATAAAAAAAAATCAAGTGAAAAAAAAAACAACAAAAAAACAACCTTTTGTCAAGTTCTTTCATAGGAAATAAAAACCATAAAAATATTTTAATAGTAAAGTTCTACATAAATATTACTTTTTCCTTTATTTTATATATGTTAGGTCAAGATATAAATCAAGTAACTAAACCACAATATTATATTAACTAGCAAATACCATGATTCAACAAGTTTAAAGAGAAAGATAATTGCCATATAGTCTTTAGTCAAAACATTCATTAATGTTTTCTTTGTTCTGGAATCTAACTTGTAAAAAGACTCAAAACTTGTTTCTCCTTTACTCTCATTCTTTCATCTGTTAGTAGAACATTTTTCTTTTTTTAGTAAAACATTCCCAAAGAACTTAACACTAACTTTCATTCTGTAAGCACTAATATGTTTTATTTTTCTTTTGCTTACACTAAGAACGTATGTAGGATTCAGAATAAAGATGTCTTTATATGTATTTGTGCATTTAGCAAACATTCACACATGTAAACATGGCCATACATATACTATTTCTATGTGTAGGTCTGCTTGTAACTGCTGGAGAATATTTTTCTCACTAAGGGAAAATAAGTTTCTACAAAAACTGGAAAGAATCAGAATAGATAGAGCCAGAGGTGTTTCTGAGAGAGGAACATGATGAAAGTCTTTGGTCCTGCATCCTACCAATTAGTATGATCTCAAAAAAGAACAGGATCAGATACAGTATTAAGAAGAGATAAGAGAAGAAAGCAATTTATTATAGAATGGTGACTGGTTACCATTACTAATAAATAACACTTTTACTGTCATGAGTGACAATAAAGAATAGAAGGGTAGAGATCCTTTTGATTATTAGTCTCTAAATTTGAGGATAAGATTAATGCCAGTACTGCTTCAATTTTATCTTATCATTAGATAAACTATAAATACTATCATCTAACCAACAAAATCTATCAAAGTCAGCAGGTACAATGCTGCTGAAGAACATAAAATACTTGAATATATAACATGTGAGTTGCTAAAAAGGAAACTGAACATGTAGGTACCTATTTCAGAGATAGAGAGGATACATGGAGAAATATTAAGATTAGCAATGAGAGATAAATATTCAATGGTTAATGAAAAACAGAGGAGAAGTGAGTGCTAACTATATAGAATTATTACTTCAACACTGATTAAGCATTGCTTAGTAACTAATGCTGAACAAAATAACACCAGCAAATCCTATTTTTAAAGATATAACCCACTTCTGTTCTTTTTTTATAGTTTATATTTACCTCAAAGCCAAGTCTATCCTTTTCTTTCCAAAAACAGAAATGTGTTACTTTCTTATCCCAGAATTCATCTGGTTTCACTACACAAACAAGGGACACCTCAGCTGGAACAACATTCTATAAAATACAGAAAAAAAAATTACAAATTACACATGTAAAATGAACAATTTACTAAATTTATAAATTATTAAATATTCATAATTAGGCTAAGTAAGAGACCTTTGGAAAATAACTAAAATAAAGTAGAACAAATTCTCCAAACTTTGAAACATACACAGCAATAAAGAAATACTTGAAAGAAAAGCTGATTCAGAAAAGATTTCAAATAATATAACACAGCTAGTGCATGTGAATCATTTTACATTGATGTACAAAGTACAGGCTGGGTGCAGTGGCTCATTCCTGTAATCCTAGCACTTTGGGAGGCCGAGGCGGGTGGATCACTTGAGGCCAGGAGTTTGAGACCAGGCTGAGCAAAATAGCAAGACCTCGTTTCTATAATTTTTTTTTTTTTTTAATTTTAAAAAGTAGCCAGGTATAGGATGCATACCTATAGTCCTAGCTACTTGGAAGGTTGAGGTAAGAGGATCACTTGAGCCCAAGAGTTTGAGGTTGCAGTGAGTTATGATGACACCACTGCACTCTAGACCCATCAACAGAGTGAGACTTTGTCTCAAAAAAATAAAAAATAAACAAAGTACATATTTTTATTGAACCTTATACTAGGAATATGTTTAAACTGTAAGACTTAATTTTTAGTTGAGAAATTATTAAATTTGATTTTTCTATGACATGAGAAAAAAAATTCTGGTACAATCATCTTGGAGAATTTCTTCAAAAGAGGTAAAATCAATTTTCTCACAAAATTTTCTCATGATTAGTAACTTGAAGAAGACAAAGAGCTAATCTTTGACAAATACAACTTCACATTTACAAGATAAAGTTATTCATATAACCTAAAGAGAAATGGAAATTAACATTTATTGAATTAATAAGTATTCCACATATATTTTTATCAACAAGTCTCATAGAGTCTAACTTTAAAATATATCTTAAATCTAACCATTTCTACCACCTGCATTGTTAATAACCCCTAACTAGCTAGCTTTCTAAAATATCCTTCTAACAGGCCTCCCTGTTTGACATGTCTCAAGCTTAGAATGAAATTCAAAGTCCTTAACAAGACCTATAAGGTCCCTGTTGACCTCTCAGACCTCACCTCACACCTCTCCCCTACTAGCTCACTCCTCTACTATAGCCATACTGACCTTCTCACTGCTCCTGGAATACGATAAGTCTGTCCCCACCCCCAGGTCTTTACCCATTCCCTCCATCTGGAACGTCCTTTGCCTTATACCTAGCAGTGCTCCCTCAGTTTATTTCAGAGTCTATTCAAATATTCCCTCTTCAGAGAGGCCTTCCCAGTCCACCCTATCTAAAGTGGCACCATCTGACTCAGTTTCCTTTTACTGTTGCATTTTTTTTTCATAGTATTTATGACCATCTGACAGTACATTATTTATTAACTTGCTTAATTGCTTACTGTTGGATCCCTCAAGTAGAATATAAGCTGCCCAATGGCAGGTACCTTATATGTCATGTCACCCCTACATTTCCAGTGCCTATGATAGTTTCTAACATATAAAACACACTTGGTAAAAAACTGTTGAATAAATAAAATCCTCATTAACAAGCAGCTCCCACTCTCCGGATTTGACAGAATAGTAATTTGAGCTTCAGAGAACTATAGTAACTTGTCTAAGGTAACAGAGTTAAAAAGTCATGAAGCTAGAATAGAAATCAGGTCTGGGCCGGGCGTGGTGGCTCACGCCTGTAATCCTAGCTCTCTGGGAGGCCGAGGCGGGCGGATTGCTCGAGGTCGGGAGTTCGAAACCAGCCTGAGCAAGAGCGAGACCCCGTCTCTACTATAAATAGAAAGAAACTAATTGGCCAACTAATATATATAGAGAAAAAAAAAAACAAAGAAATCAGGTCTGTTTGATTCTGAAGTTCTATCACATTAATTCATATGTTCTAGACCAGGAGTCGCTAAATTCTTTCTGAAAAGTTCTAACAATAAATACTTTGGACTTTGCAGGCCATAAAGTCTCTGTCTCACCTATTAAATTCTGTTGAGGTAGTGTGAAAGCAGCAATAGACAATATATAAATGAATGGGCCTGGTTGAATTCTAATAAAACTTTATTTATAAACTCAAGGGCCCAACCTCTGTACTAGACTATAAACAACACCACCGAATAATCATTTTTTAAAGGAGAAAACAGAAAACCTTTCAATGTAAACATGTGGCACGTTATAAATCTAGTTCCCCTACAATGATTGGGCTATGACTAAGGCAAGTAAAATTAATTCAATGTTATCAAAGCTTTTATCAGAGGGGCTGGAAAATTTAAGGTTTGATTTGAAGTTTACTCACATATTGCCTTGTGTAAGATTATTATTAGAAAACCATTGAATATGAAAGCTGTGAGAAACCAGACAAACCAAGCCCCTCATTTTAGAGACCACTAGTTATAGGCAGAGCCAGTAGTGACATCTGGGCTCCCAAACAGATGGTACCTGTCCCTTTTGAAATAAAAGCAATGAATGACTTCATATGTAGGAATTTGTCTGATTAGAAATAAACGGGCCACTGCAACTTCTGAAAATGTTAACTATTAATATATCCAAAAGTTGTTAAAATACCTATCAGAAAGAAATCACAAGAAGGGATTAAATCATCCATTGACTATTCCTCAAAACTGCCACTGATCAAAGTCCAGCAAGTCCCAAATAGCTCATCTGTGACACAGTTGAGTGACAGGATGAAAGGAAGAACACAGGGTCATAACTAATGGATTTTTCACCTAACAGTTATTTTAACAACTTTCACAGAGTAGAGTTAATCTTCGGGATTGGAATATAAAAGTGCCAAATACATTTTTTGACAGAAAGTTATTATGGGATGCCAATTTGTGCTCCCTTAAAATCTGATCCTCCTGGGCTATGTCCTTTCTAACATATTAGAGTGATTCCAACATGGAAAGTTTAGGTCAAACATTTAAGAAGAGGCCGGGCACGGTGGCTCACGCCTGTAATCCTAGCTCTCTGGGAGGCCGAGGCGGGCAGATTGCTCGAGGTCAGGAGTTCGAAACCAGCCTGAGCAAGAGCGAGACCCCGTCTCTACTATAAATAGAAAGAAATTAATTGGCCAACTAATATATATAGAAAAAATTAGCCGGGCATGGTGGCGCATGCCTGTAGTCCCAGCCACTTGGGAGGCTGAGAAAGAAGGATTGCTTGAGCCCAGGAGTTTGAGGTTGCTGTGAGCTAGGCTGATGCCACGGCACTCATTCTAGCCTAGGCAACAAAGCGAAACTCTGTCTCAAAAAAAAAAAAAAAAAAAAAAAAAAAACATTTAAGAAGAACAAGGCAAGAGCTAGATAATTTGGGGACTATCTCAAATACAAGTCACTGGTAAATATAAACCTTGTAATGGATAAAGCCAAGTCCTGGGGTTTAAGGTGTGCCAAGTTCCAATTTTAAATTATCTAAAATTCTGGCACCTCAGTTGAACTTTGGGGATAACAGTCCTGATGTGCAAGGTTGTGAGACTAAAATTAAATGAGCTAATTTATATAGCAAGCTTACTTCACATGGTATCTGAACCGTATTAAGTGCTAAAACTAAAAACTAAAATTAGCACTTAGTTGCTACCCTTCTAAGTCCTTTTTCTCAATTATCATATATAAATGATAAAACATTAAGAATCTTCCTAGTTATAATTTAAATTTTTAAATTACATTCCTTTTTGTTGAACCCTAAAGCAGCTGCCAATTATATTTCTCAAATTCATTTAAAATTCTTGATCTTTCTTTTAATATCACTGACATTCACCTAACTGAATATTCACTATCCCATGTTTCTCTCAACCTATATTTCCCCCAAAACTGGCCTGCCATCAACTCCTTTCATTGTAGTTGCTCCATTTTTGAGCTATAACTAAGAGTTCCCACTAGGAATGCCCTTTTCACTTCCTTTCTTTAAATTAAATAACCTCTTTTTATTTAACTCAAATTTACCTCCCCTAGAAGCCCTTTTAAGGAAAGCCAGGTGCATGAGAATAATCTGCCCCTCCAATCACTTAAATATTTTATTTTTCCATTTCAAATCATAGTATCTTCAATACCCTAAAAATAAATCAACAAATGTTTACTGAGCATATACTACATGCCAGGGAACACAGAAACATTCTTAGAGGAATACAAGGAAATATAAAACAAAAGACTGGCATCAGAGTCAGGGACTTTGTAATCATAGGTGTTCAATAAAGGTTAATTGTTAGCTGCCAAAATCCCAGAGGACATAGCTGTTAAGTAAATTTCTTCTGGGTTATAAATAAATAATAAGAACATCATAAATACTGATGCTTTGTAGAGGAAATAGAGAACTAGAAGGAAAAGACATACCAGAATCACTTCCTCAAACTAAACTTACTCGATCTTGCTACCTACCTATAGTAACAAAATGGGCTGCAGGGGGGAGAATGGTACAGACATCATACAGTGCAAAACCTCCCAGGTGAGTCTGATAAAGTCTGTCTCCACACTTTTAAAATCACTGACCTTTGCCTAAATTACTTAAACATGACATATAATTTTCAATTAATGACAAACCTTCAGAATAGGGCTGAGATTTATTTCACGACTTAAATTCAAACTTATAAAAACTGAAGTTGAACAATCAAATAGTGATATGTGCATTTTCAGAACTCAGTCACTGCTGAGAGGCCTGACATAGTTCAATAAATGAACTATGCATTTCATAGTTCAAATGCATTTGCCATTTTCACCATGATGTTGTTGTAAAATAAAAGCCATTTCCTGACAGGCAAAAATAAAATTACCTGTAGCATTAAGACCACTGTTTTTACCACATTCCATTGTGATTTCCTGCCATCCACGATCACGGTGAATCCTCTAGCCTTACACTTTTCACTAAAACAAAACAAAATCACAAAGTATTAAAACAAGCTCCAGATTTTATTCTTCATAATTTTAAAGAAAGAAGGTTTAAAATGTAATCATATACAGAATAGAATTAATCTCACATGGTTTGGTTTACATTGTTAGTAAATTTAAAAAATTCTTCAGCATATTCTTTCATTTTCTCAAGCAATTTATTTTTCTCACTTCAGGAAATGTTAACAATTTACAAGCTAATCTGGCAAGAAAATTACTCTAGAAGCATAGAAAGTATAAGTCTTAAAAAGTGAAGAAATCAAAGCAACATTCAAGCAGGGCTACTAGCTTCTCAGTTACTTCATCTGTAAAATGGGATCACGGGAAAGTAGGTAATTAATGATGCCAAGTGTGAAATATACTAGTCTCTCCTTACTGCCAGAAGCATTAGATTTGTGAATTGATAGTTCAAAATAGGTAGAAAATAAATGATTATTAAACCACTGAAAGTGGGCTTTTTGGTACTCTTTTTAAGGAGCTGAGGTAACACCTGCTGTACATAATGATTCAAAGCTGAACAGATCATGTCTCATTTACCTCCACTCTCATTTTTGTATTCTCAGTCACTGGACCAGCAAAATATTATTCTGTTATGTGTTATTCCTATGTTATATTTAATTATTCAAGTATTTACCAAACATGTCCCAGAAATTTAGCACAGTAATATGCAACAACTTCTGTAGAGAAAAACTTCAACTAAAGATCAAACTTTACATAGCTATCCTTATTACTATTGCTATTTTACTGATCAACTTAATGTAAGGATCTTGGGTGTACTCTTTCCACTCCAGTGGAAGGAAATGCACCTTTGCTTAGGAGAGCAAGCATTTAGCAGTGAAAGCTGTCCCCATCCAAAGATTTCATAATTACATACAATATAGGAGAGGTAAATAGCAGACTTTTCCAGGGATTTAAACCCAACGATAGTCCAGGGGGTTTTACTAGTCCTCCCTACTCTCTCTAAGTAGTCACATTACCTCAAAGAGGGCTCTTGGAAAAGTCATGTCCAGTTCTACTGAGAAACAGTGAGATCATGAAAATGATGATGATAGGCAAAGATAGAAGCTGAGCTTCCAAAGTAAACAAAAAAGAATTCAAATAGTGAGCAAATTGAACCATACAGCCACACAAAAACTTGCACATAAATGTTCACAGCAACATAATTCATAATAGCCAAAGAGGAGAAACAATCCAATGTCCATCAGCTGATGAACAGAAAAACAAAATGTGATTCAGCCACACAATGGAACATTCAGCCATAAAAAAGAATGAAGTACTGGCACATGCTACAACATGGCTAAACCTTGAAAACATTATGCTAAATAAAAGAAGCTAGACACAAAAAGACATATATTGTATGATTCCACTTATATAACATGTCCAGAAGAGGAAAATCCACAAGCACAGACAGCTGATTAGTAGTTGACAGTGGTTGTGGGGAGGGGACAATGGGAAGTGACAGCAGTACAGGGTTTCTTTTGGGCTGATGAAAATGTTTTAGAATTAGTGTGACTGTGTTCAACTCTGTGAATATACTAAAAACCACTGAATTGCATACATTTAAAGGGTGATTTTTATGATATGTGAATTATATCTCAGTAAAAAGTAAGTTAAGTACTCTATTTTTGGATTTGCATTACAAAATAAGGGATCTACTAGGTACAATACAATGGTCACTTCTAAGTTAGCAAAAGCAAATAAAGACTTGGACAGGGAATCAAACATGACAGCGAATTACAATCTGTGGGCTCAGGTCATGAGGGAATTCTTGGAGTTCCCCCACCAGCAAGGCATCTAGGAAGACTATCATGACTTAGGATACAAGCCCGAGGGAGATCAGCCTAGGCAGAGTAGCTGGCTGTTGAGGGGTCTTTGGAGAAGCAGCAGCAACTCAAGGGACTACCAATGCATGGTAGAACTCTGCAGGAAGGAGAACTAAGACACAGAGCTGGCCAGGGGAGGGTCCTCCCACCAAGAGGAGTGTACCATTTCCGTAACATGGTACTCTCTAGTCATTGGCATCCACGTCTCTGAGATAAAGGTTATGCAATCGTTTTGTTAAATAAGTTTTACACAAAAACACAGTTATATTTCAAAGTGCAGTATAAATTAATCTGTACATTAAGACTAATAAAGTAATGAAGTTTGCAAATACCATCTGCAATGATCTTAAAAAGCCATAAAATACTCTAAATTTATCTTGTATTTAAAAACACCCTTAGTCATAATTTTCTCACATTTTACTAAGCTAGACAATGAAAATATACACGACACAAAGGTAACTATTTCAAAACTGTAATACCAAATAGTTTCTCACGTACTTGAAAAAAAATTAGTTTGGGTTTTTTTTTTTTTTTAACTTCATTCCTACAAGCAGAAGGATGGTTTAAATTGCTTTTAACAACATAACTTAGAAGCATGTTATGCTCTTTATAAAGGGCATATTGAAGAACTAAAGTGCTATTAATAAATTCCTATACTACTGTTAACATGTTTATAATTATACTTTAAGAACAGAAACAAAAAGAAAATCTAAGACCCTACCTCCTTGTTCCTACTCCGTTAGAGCCTTTCAAGGGTGATGAGGCTGAGTTAGAACAGCTATGTAAAAGAAGTGAGGCTGCTTAACAAGCTCACTCACTTTTCACATAGAAAGGGATTGTCAGTGATTTCCTGGGGTCAGTATCCTGCAGCTCTTCACTCATTTCTCTCATTACAGCTGCGGACTCCTCTTCCACTCATAGAGCTCTGCTTATACTTACATAATAGCACCAATTTCACTTATGCTTTTATTATAATTACTTGTTTACAATTTATCTTCATTGGATGTCGTGCTTCCAGAAAGCAAGAATATTATCTTACTAAAATCTTGGCAGTTTCTAGAACAGTGCCTTAAATACTGAGGGCCTTTAAAAATATTAGATGACACATCACATCACTCCTCAGAACACAACAATGGCTTTCTTTCTTATTCAGAATTAAAGCCCTTTCCATGGCCAGCATGGTCCTCTGTGATCTCACTCCAGTCGCCCTTCCTGTCCACCCTCCCAGCACTCTGCTCATCTCTCAAACTGCTCCAGCTACATTAGGCTCCTTGCTGTTCCCACAACATGCTAACCCTGCTCCTGCCTCAGGGCCTTTGCACTTACTGCTCCCTCTGTCTTGAATGTCCTTTCATCACTTATCTGTGGGGCCTGCCCCCCATTTCAATTATCTCTGGTAAATGTTATCTTACCATTTTGTAAAATATCACCACATACCCTCTTCTCACTCCATCATACTCCTGACTCTTTTCAAGCTTTGTCTGTACAGCACTCATGAATATCCAACATATTGTGTGCTTACTTGTAGTATTTGTTTGTGTGACCATTAGGCTGTAGGGTCCATAAGGAGAGGGACTAGATCTGCTTTGTTTGCCTATGAGCTCAGGCCTAGAAAATTGAGGAGTTCATTGTAGACTCTCACATATTTACTATGTGACTGAAGACTTCATGTCTGTGTGACATTTGAGATGTCATTAAACCTCTTCATTTGGATGTTTCTTCTATCCCATAAACAAGTTTTCTATAATTAGAAAAACTTAAATAAAAAAAAAAATCAAAACTTGAGAAAAATGCAAAGGTATCTTCAACATTGTCTAGTCAAGAATAATCTGCAAGTACTTGGCAGCATTTCTCTAAAAAGGCTTTAAATACAGCTAGGGTGGTTTTCCATGATTCTATAATTGGATGATCAATAACTTCCCTTTGAGCTAGAAAACACTGTAATTTTAAAGGTATACTAAATATACTGTTCAAAGAAAATGTGAGAATAAAAAAGATTTTCAAGATTTCTTTTAAAAGAAATTATTTCATAAGATGTCTTTTATAATATTTATTTTATATTCACAGAGTTATTTTCATCTGTCAATTATCAGTTGTGATAAATCCAGGTTTTATGTAAATTTACTAGAGGCTACCAATAGCTATGGCAACAGATAGCTATAGCAGTAATCAGAAATACAGAATTGGAGTCAGAAGGCCAGGTTCAAATTCCTTCACTAACTCCGGTTTGCCACATGCTCTTAGTCAAGATACCTAAACTGTCCACCCTTCCTATGCCCCAGTTCCTTAACCTGTAAGATGGGGATGAAGATGATAGTACTCATCTCATGCAGATGCTATGAGAATTAAATAACTTAATGTTATCTATTATTTCCTTAAATATGAGCTATTCTTTTCATATCTCTGTCCCAATCATCATCGTAAGTAAATTCTGAGGTCCATTTTGAATTTAAAGTTCTAAAAGGAAGGCAAGACCAACCCAGATAAATGTTTTATCCACCAAAATAATATCTACTGAGCAGACAACTTCTGCTCATGTTTATTTGATTTTCTAACAAAATGTGAGATGCTCTGAGAATTGTGAGTTACCAGGTCCTATAAGCCCATATTTCAGTATGCATAGCTCTAAAGAAACAAGTAATAAAATAAAATAAGGGCAGATTCCATACCTACTGACTACTGATCATTGATGAAGTATGAGGTACTGCACCGGGCTATGAAAATACAAATAATAGGACACAGTTTCTCTCCTCAAAGAGCTTAGAATCTTTTTGAAAGTTGTAAAGGTGGGCAGAAAAGTATTTTAATTAGTATCTACTTTATATTCACAGACATTATCTCATTTAATGTCTTTAGGGAAACAACATAAACCTTTAGAATCTTAAAAACATGTAAGACTTAAATAATAAATATAAAAATTCAAGAATTACCATTAAGCACATCCGGATTAAATGCTTAACAAGTCAGAAACAGCAAGTGCTGTAAGTGTAGAGAACAGATGGAGGAATCTTGCAAGTACCTATATTAAGGAGCTAATGAAACTTAAAGTAAAAGGACAGACAGAGAGCAGGAAAATTATGAACAAGGATATCATTTATTAGTCTGGGAAAGTTTTTTAACTTCTCTGCCTTGCCTTTTTCATCTGTGAAATGGAGATAATAACAGTTATCTATCATATCAATTTATTTTGAAGATTTAGTTAATAGAGGTACTTAAAACTAAGTGCCTTGTATAGTAGGTGTTCAAACTACATTAACTGAAAAAGGTGAGTCAAATCAAAGAAGGTCTTGGCACAGCAGTTAAGAAGACTGAAAGAACATCCTCGAAAGCAAAGACCTGGCCTCTCTTGTCTATACAGTGCATGATACACAGTGTCTGTGCCTGCTAAGCAAAAGAAACAGCTGTTGAACGGAGGAGGAGAAGGTCAGAGGAAACTGAGAAGGATGATGGAACTGCTGTTTTGGTGAAATCAGTATTGTACTTGGGTGCAAATCAGGAAAAGAACAGGGATATAGAAACTAACTTGGCTATTGCTTGACAACATTGGCCGTCCCTATATGTGAACTTAAGCATAAGAAAAGAGAACAGAGATGACAGAAAAAAAAATACGTGGCAAAAACAAGAAACACTGATTCAGCTGTCACATTTTAAATGGCACCATATAAATTTTCAATACATATTTATGGAATAAATAAAATGAATATTAAAAAGTTACTCATCAACAGCATAAAGCAAGTTCAGAGCACTTAACTATAGTGCTTTGAAGTAACTCTAAGATCAATGCAATTATGTCTCCATTTGCCATAAGTGCATTTATTAAGGAAGAAAAAGGAAGGCAATGATTCTAACTTTTTGTTAAGTTTGTCCCTTAAAAAAAAAAAAAAAGTATAGTACAGCCATCCAAGTTACACTCTCACTCTCTACACTGACCCTTCTAAAGTCTACAAAGACAAATAAATGATCAATTAAAGATGTTATATTCATATTCAAATTATATTCTCCTTGTTCTGCAAATGAATAGAATGGTTTAAAATAAAATAAACTATTGTGTCAATAAAATGCAAATATATGAAAAAATACAAAGAATTGTTTACTCTAATTAAAATGTTTAAATTCACTAGCTATACCTTAAGAGCATTATATGAGACAGTTTTATTCGTTTTTATATCTCTACATTTTACAAACACATACACACATACCCAAACACACACACACACACACACACCTGCCCTCATTCTCATGCTTTACTGTAAATGGTTTGCAAATCTGGATGCACATTAGAATTATATGGGAAGCTTAAAAGATTAAAAAAATATGATGAGCAGGCTTCCCAAGAACAACTAGATCAGAATCTCTAACAGCAAAACCACAGGCATTAGCATTTTGAAAAAATTCTCCAGATGATTCTAACATGCAGCCACACTTCAGCTCCCAGATATCAGTTATGGAACAGGAAGTTGAGAAGGAAGCTTTTTTGTTTTTGTTGTTGAAGTGATGGGTAGACTTGAGCAACTTTTTGTATTATTATGTTTTTAAATAAAAATATTTTTAAACTCCTAATAGACTTTCTTAACTCATTAAAACCTGCAGATGTATTTATATCAATATAATACAATCATTACCTAAATAAAAGATGGTTCTACTGAATTAACTTCTCTAATTTTTCTAAAAAGCCCCATGATATATAAATGCTTAATCATTATGTTCCTAAAAGTTGACATATACTTTGGAAATCTGTATATCATTAAGTGTGCAAGAGCATAAGTATTTAATCTGTGATGGTGTCATAAGTCATTGATTCTACTAATAGTGTTTTTAATTATAATTTCATTGCTAATAAAAGAAGATAAGACAGCAAAAGTATACTTCAACAATAGCAGAAATCAATAGTAAGTGAATGAAACATTAAGATTTAAAAAATACACCTTTAGAGTCACCTTGGAATGCTGAGGAGGTAGTCTAAGGTGACACTCAGCTCATCCATATTTGTCTGTTCAAGGCATAATGGAATTGTCAGAATGAGGCCACTTCGTCTGTCCTTTCCTCCTATTAAAGAAAAAAGATATGAATTTAACATGTAGTAGATACTAAGGCATTATCTAAATAATATATACTGAATCCAATGTTACTAAAACAATTACAAGTTTCAGACATAATTTAAAAAATATCTACTGGATAGTTATATATTATAAATGTTTATAGTATATAGCAAAATTATGGAAAATTTAGAAAACATAAAGGAAAAAACTTTACTCATGAAATCTTCACACAAATGTAGCAATTATCATTTTATTTAATTTTCTCCCATTTAGTATGCTTCTTATTTTTATCAACTCATCAAACATCTATTATGTGCGTAGCACAATAAGCATTTGCAAGTAAAATAAGTTTCCAATCAACCTAGGAAGAAAAGATTTCAGTCATAAGAAATAACAGTAGAAAATGTAATAGTTTATTTGCTAAGTTGCATTGTATCAAATATATTGTAAAATATTATAAAAAGGGATTTAGAAAATGGTAAGAGCTTCAATAAATATGAAAAGTTTCATTAAAAGGTTAAGTCTTAAAAAAACAGGGTAGAATTTGTAAACCAAGTCAAAAGAGCATTCTGTCATGAGGAATGATCTGAGTTAATTCACAAAGGTCAGACAGGGTCTGAGATACTGAAGCCTGAAAGCCAGGTAGTAGAACACACATTTCATGTATGTTCAGTCCCCTTCAGTTTGTCATAAGTGTTAAAATATAACTTTTAGGAACTTTTATACACACATAGCATCTTTGAAAAATCTCCTTATATGCCTGACTTTCATACTGAAGAGCCCATCTTCTGACCCAACTGACATTTTATGGCAATTCTAGATGAAGGAAACAATTCTATATGATTTCTAGAAATCTGTCATAAAATTGGAAAGGTATGAAATGAAAAGACTCCTGTTAGTGACATGAATGCAATTCATGACATGCCAATCATAAATGAATTTCTGTCACTCATTAGGTCAACCATACAAATTACTACTACCACTTTAACATAGTAAATGGCAATTTCAGATGGTTCAACTTAATAATCAATAATGACTTTAGGTGCATGTTTTCTTGTTTAGAATAAAAGTTTACTTTTTTTAAAAAAAATGGATTAACACAAGTAGTTTTTAGATTGTATCTCCTGAGCAATTCTGTTGGTTTGAAAAGATTTTATCATAAAAAAGTTTGAAAAGTACTGGCTTAAATATTCAAAGATCAAGAGAGAAAGTTTAAAAAGGTAGGCTACAGGGTCTTTTATCTACTCCTCAAAATTGCTAAGCTCTATCTATGCATTAAACCAAACCTACAAAAAGGTTAACATCTAGACTGGGGCACTCTGATCCACTGTTACATAGGACTGCTTTAACATTCAGGACTAGATTTAACTCCATGCCCCCACCTTTCACTAAGGGACAATAAAATAATCACCAGTGTAAAAAGGGGTGTACAAGAGGGCTGTTGCAGAAGCCAAGAGGAAAAAGACTTTCAAAACAGGTATGGTCAACAGGGTCAAATGCTGCCCAGAGACAAGTGTCACAGGATGCAAAAATGTCTGTGATAAGATTATTTCACTAATGTCAACAGTATGGAAAACAGGCATTTTCACATACTGTTGGGGAAACAGAAATCTAAATGATCTTCTTGGAGGGAAATCTGACAAAATCTAACACAAATTTACATGCATATCTCTTTAACACTTTCATTTATAAGAATTTATACTACTGAACTTATATAAAATGCACAAAGCTACAAATAAGAACGCTTATAATACCATCCATATTGGAAAAGAATGGAGAAAATGCAAGTGTCGACCAGTGAAGGGAGAAGTTAAATTAAAAAGAAAAGAAAATACATATTAAATAAGGAAACAATACTATTAGTGGGATTCAATCTCTTATTTTGCCTTTTATAATCTACATTAGGAAAACATGCCAATTTACAGAGATGTACAAATATACTTTGAATAAAAGATATTAGTATTATCAAGACAATTATGACAAGACCTAAAGAGGAAAGAAAGAGAAAGCAAGGTAATACAGTTGAAATAACCCTAAATTGGCAGGGCCACAGTATTTCTAAAGCATGTGCTTTGGAATGATCCAAACTCCAGATCACACTACACAATGATCCAGGAGACGAGCACACCCAACGTACCACACCACCGCTCCCACACTAGCAAAGCATCTCACGGCTTCTCCATGACCCAGCTGATATAAACTTTGGGTTAATATTAATATCTGAAGGTAAATTCAAGGCTATATGAACAATTTTGAACAGTAAAAACTGAAAACAGCGTTATTGATATTTTATAACTCCTCTAGTGTACTGAAACTTTGTCACTGGAAAATGGAAGACAAAAGCTAGGAGATAGGATATCATAAAGACGGATTACTCTATAGTTCAAAAACAATTATTTAGATGCCAGCAAGTTAATTATTAAGTTTTACATATTTGTACAAGAAGTAAGATATGACATCTGCTTTGAAGAGGCCATTTTAATCAAATTATAGAACAGAATAAAAGCTGGCTTGCCAAGACCTGGCAGAGATAGAGTTAGCTCATACAATTACCCGTTCTGATTAAAAGATAGCTCAGAAACACCTTTTAAACTTTCAGAGAAAAATAAAATGTATTCCTGTCAAACTTACCAAAGAAAAGTTTAAATAAGTTTATATATCAAATACATCTAATTTTAAGAAGAAAACATACCTGAAAGGAAGGCTAGTTTCTTCTTCAGAATGGGTAATATTACTGAGGCCTCCATTTTACTCCAGTGAAGTTCCTTTTTTTCTGAAAACACAGATATTTAAAATGTCAACTACACAATAATTATTCTGAAACACATAATTATGATGGCTTATTCCAGGGTTTCTCAACCTTGGATCTCTTGACATTTTGAGCCAGATAGTTCTTTTTGTAGAGTTATCCTGTGCATTGTAGATAGTTAGCAGTATCCCTTGCCTCTAAATACCAATAAATACCACTAAATACCAACAGCACCTCTACTATTCAGTTGTGACAACCAAAGTTTCATTGTCAAATGTTCTCTGGTAGGCAAAATCGCAACTGGTGGAGAATCACTGGTTTAATTATTTTTCAGAGCAAATACTCTTGGGCTAGAACACCTCCTGGTACATAGCAGTAACTCAATACATAATATGTTAAATACAGGAATTAATCAATTGATCAATCAAAAAGGCATCAATCTTCAATTGTTTTCCTTATTAACTACTTAATACACAGCTTACTTCCAAATATCTTATTCTTTCTGCTCTACTATTAAATGGCTTTCTCTGATATTTCATATTTTTGCTTCCCCATTACACATAGTATCTTCATGTTTACCTCAAGATATTTCCTAATACACTGTTTCAATTTTTGCCCTGCTGTCTCCAACTATCCACATTTTACAGTTTTAAATTCTCCAGGGAAAAAAATCGATTAGCCCAGTTCATCTTTTTGTACCAAGCCACAATTCCCTCTTCTTGGTTCAGTTTTCCAAGGTCTACTTGGCCAGCCCGAGCTCACAGCAAGGGCTAACAGCAGGACAGTTTCTCTTAAAGGGGGGGATTGTCAGGCAGGCACTCTGAGGCTTGGCCGGCCCAGTACACTCCCAAAAAAGGATGTTGAGAAGAGTGGGACCTTTAAAATAAAATAAGCAATTCAAAGGTTCAATTATATCATCCTCTTATATTCAGTTTCATGTGTGAGAGAGTGTCCTCCATCACATTTTATCCCTTCTTCCCCATCCCATCTCATGGGGAAGATGGTGACCCACCATCACAACATAGGGCAGTTTCTTGGCATGCATTATGAAATTTTATTGCATTTAGTGAAAGAAAACTCTCTTGGAAACAATCTTCCAGCAGAGCAGAAAATATGACTCTTTATATGAAAGTATATTACTTATTCAACAAACACCTGCTATGAACCTATGCCATTTCAGGCAATAAACTATCAGCTGGAGCTAAAAACTCAAGTGATAGCCCTGCCCAGCAAAAAAAATCTAGTCTTTTTTCAAAAAATCCCAGATACTGGCTGGGCATGGTGGCCCATGTCTCTAATCCTAGGCACTTTAGGAGGCCAAGGTGGGAGGATTGCATGAGGCCAGAAGTTCAAGACCAGCCTGGGCAATATAGTGACACCCCACCTCTTCTACTACTACTACTACTACTACTACTACTACTACTACTACTACTACTACCACTGCTACTAACAATAATAACAATAACAGTAATAAAACTTAGCTGGATGTAGTGGCATGTGCCTATAGTCCTAGCCACTGGGGAGGCTGAGGCAGGAGGATAACTTGAACCCAGGAATTTGAGGTTATAATGAGCTCACTCTCACTTTCTGTATATTACTTTCCCTTTTCTGTACGTAAATTTTACCTGACCATATGGCAGCCTTAAAGTCTCTCTGAACCTATTCTGATACTGGAGGCTGCTCGATTTACAGATAGTGCTTTGCTTAATTAAACTCTGTTAAATGCATCTTAAGTATTGCTTTTAAATTAAGTTTACCAATAAATGGCTCTGAAAATATCCAGTGACATCTGGCCAAATAAATAAGATGAAGCTATAGACTATATACAAAATAAAAATATCTAGAAACATATATGTGGCATAACAAGAACATATATTTGGTTTTTGTTCTGGGTTCCTGGTACAGAGACCCTAAAATCCTTAGAATTTCCTGAGTGATAAGAAATTTGTTAGTTGTAATGAATCCCCTCCCATCACACCTGAGTTTATGCTAATGCTGTGACTTACAGTGGGGCTTCTAGGAAACCACAGGATGGGGCTTGTTGCCAAAAAGACCAAACTTTGATTAGAAGGTTGGAACTTTCAGCCTCCTACCCCTAACTCTGGGGAGGAAAGAGTACCAATGACCAGTGATTTTATCAATCATACCTATATATTAGGTCCTTAAATATGAAATGTCTGATTTCGAATCAAAAGTTTACTTTACTATATATCAAATAAGAAGCAGTACAATTAATCAAACTATGTGCCTAAACTACTTGGCTGCTTAATCACAAGCACTCTCATCATTTCATCCATTCTACTGCAGTAGACATCTGTTGTAATCGATTGACCATGTTTCATGAAGCTCTTGTGGATAATACCAGCGTTGGACCACCAAACAGACACCATTATCTTTGTTTGATGAATATTTGGTTTTGGACTATGTTTTAGCACTTCTTTTTTATCCAACCATTGTGCTGACTGCTTGCAATTGCCAAGAAGAATCCATTTTTCATCATATGTAATAATATAGTGTAGAAATGGTTCACCTTTACATCATGACAGCAAAGAAAGGCAAACTTCGAGATGATTCTCTTCTGATGCTCATTTAATTTATGTGCCACCAGCTTCTTTACCTTGCCCATTTGTTTCAAATGGTCCAATAATGTTGGAATAGTAATGTCAAGCCTTGCTGCTAATTCATGCGTAGGTTGAGATGGATTCGCTTCCACTATAGTTTCAGCTCATGCTTATCCACCTTGGTCTCAAGTCACCCACATGGCTCATTTTCAAGATTAAAATCACAAAAATGGAATTTCTCAAACCACTGATACACTATGCATTCATCAGCCACATCCTTCCCAAACACTTCATTGATATTTCAAACTGTCTGCACTGCATTGGTTCCATGACAGAACTTATATTCAAAAATAACACAAATTTTTGGCTCATCCATGGTTGTACAAAAATAGCTGTAAAAAAATTTTTGCAAGATAATCATCACAAGCCAAATGTGCATTTGAAAGACTGAGGATGTACCTTCACAATCAAAAAATAAAACAAGTGTCAAAGTGAAATGCCAGAGGTATCAACTGCCAAACTTAGTACTAAGGAAATCAGACATTCCATACTTAATAACCTAATATTAATAATAAGACCTCTGTAAAAAACCCTAAAAAGGGAGATTCAGAGAGCTTCTGGATGGGCGAGCACATTGAAGTGCTAGAAAGGTGTACACTCAGACAGGGCATGGAAGATTCAGGCACCTGCTCCCCCAGTACCTTGCCCTATGATCTCTTCTATTGGTTGTCCCTGAGTCGCGTACTTTATAATCAGCTATAATACTAATCATGAGTAAACTGTTTTTCTGAGGTCTCTGAGCCACCTTAGTGAATTATCAAACCAGAGGGGGTGGGGACATGAGAACCCCTGGTTTGTAGCCAAGTCAGACAGAAGTGTGGGTAACCTGGGAACTCAATACTTGTGAGTAGCAATCAAAATGAAAGCAGTCTCATGGGACTGAGCCATTAAACTCTGAGTTTGACACTGACTCTGGGTACTTACTGCCAGAATTGAATTGAATTGTAGGACACCCAGGTGGTGTCTGGAGATTTAGAAAATTGGTTGGTGTTAAGAAAAAAAAGCACTCATTTGGTGCCAGAAGTGTTGTCAGCAAAAATGGTGTGTGTGTGTGTGTGTGTGTGTGTGTGTATATATATATATATATATATATATTTCTATATAGTTATAAACATGCCACTGGATTCGCACCAGCACTTTTGCCAACCAATGCTTTTATACCATCAGTGCAAATGTCAATACAGGAAAAAAGGCAAATAATACCTAAGAATTATTATAAAAAATAGACCTCATGGACCCCTGGAAAGCTACCAACAAGAAAATGGCTGATCTAGGCTGTCAATGGGATGCTCCCACAAAGGATTTCAACCTTGAGGGAGTAACCCAGTTGCAGAGACAACTCAGTCTTAGATACAGAACTGGCTTCCTAATGAGATTTCTCTTATGGTATGGAAAATTCTCAGCTGTTTTTTAATTCCTTTCTGTTTTTCGAGCCCATTTCTCCATCCTTCTCATCAATTCTGTAAATTATACAACATCTTTCCAATAAATCCCTTTTCTGCGTAAGTTAGCCAGAGTAGACTTTTTTAGTCAGTGGAGAAATCTGATTGGTATAAAAAGCAAAACGAGTTTAGTAGACTGCATCTGATCACTTAAGCTATTTTTAAAAAATCTTTTGCCATTTGTTTGGAATAAGAATGCTCATCAATACATTGAGGTTTTAACCCTTGTCATAGTAAAACCCAATTAAACAGCCAGCACCCAAGAGATAAGAACATCTGGAATCCCTAAGATCCCACAAGGCATAAAAGAACAATAGCTCTAGATGACCCTTGGAGTAAAATCTGTATTGAAGCATTACAAGTTAAAGTATTGATTTTATGCCAACAAGTGCTAAAGTTTAATTTTTCACCACTGTGTTTTCACCTTCTATATACTTGAAGGGAAAAGGCAAATGATTTCAGTCTCTTGGCCTAGATTTACTTTGGCAAACTATGATATCCAGAAGCAATCTTCCATTTTACCAGTCTCCTCATGGACAGGTGCTTTACCCAAACTTTCCTTTACTTTAGACAACCACCTCAGCATGGTAAAATAGTCTTCATTTTTCTAATCCAACAGCTTTCTGTTGTTGTTTTGTGTTAAAAATATCCTGAAAAAGTAGTTTAAAGTAATGAGAAATTCAGGTTTGAGGGTGTGTGAATCAAGATCAAATGAACTGACAGATAAAATGTAAAGCAGTCAAGGGACAAAAATAATTATGTTTACCCTATATCTTTCTCCCTTCTAGAGTCCCCTTACCATCAATCTCTTTCACTGTTGTCACAAAAGAGATGGGTAATGAAAAATAATTATTACTATACCACTGCTTCGAATTAAATTTAGTGTTTCAAAAGTCATTTGTTTTAAGTTTTCAAGTTTTTAGCACAGCCATAAGAAAAAAAAAGAATTTGCTTCTCTCTGGCTATTTTAATATCTCATAGGATAGTTAAAATAGATAATGTAAAAAATACACAAAATAAAGGGAAAATCTTGCAAAATATAACCAATCATCACCATCTCTACAATAAAATGTTAAATAACACAAAGACACCAGCTCATGTTCTTCTCTAATGGGATAGATAGAGATCTTTGTATTCCACAAGAAAAGGCTTATTAAACCTTAATATATATGAGTGGATTATACTTTCAAACAAGGAATGAGGCCAATGATGAACATTTACCTGTCCTGAAATAATAAAAAGTAGCAAGGAAAACATACATTTTTTTAAAAACTTGCCAAATAAAGCTGACTAAGAAATGGAAGAATCAAGGAATTCACAGCATACGTAAGAAAGAAAAAATAAGTACACATCGACTATACTTGTCATATTTCATAAATGGTCATTTAAAATAGGACCTATTTTAAGTAACAATTTATTAAATATAAAGGAGTCAAAAAGCCAGAGTTTATAGCAGATGAAGTGCCTTGGAGACTGGTAAATATAAACAAAAATGCAACCATGACTGTGTGTTACCTTCAACCAAAAGCAAGAAGCACCAGAATAAATTAGTGTCATTGCTAGGTGCAAAATAAATCCTACCTGCAACAGAGCCCCTTTAGGAATGATGAATTCTGAGAACTAGAAATAAAGAGAAACTAGGTTTACATTGTTATCTGTATCCATCTTCTAGTTTGATCATATTTCTCAAGATTTAAGAGAGTTAAAAAAAGGGAAAAAAGGGCAACCAAGCAGTAATTAAGTCTCTATCTTGTTTCCCCAAGAGCAGAGACCAAGTCTTATTTATCTTTATATTGATTCATTCATTCCTTCCCTCATTCAACAAATTTATACAAGGAACCTACTGCATCAAAACAAGACTAGATGCTGAACATATGTGGCATTCCAAAATATCTGATGAATTAGTGGAGAGATAAAAGAACAATAAAATAAACAAACTTTGAAACAAACAGTAAAGCAAAACACTTTCGCTACAAATCTTAGCATTATCACAACTACCTGAATGGCAAAACCTCAGGGGCAATCATAGGATTCACATGTGCATGCTTTTCCTTCAAGAAGCTCCTCCCAGCTGACTTTTTACTGGGACAGCCTCCCATGGATGCAGTAGCTACATTTAAGTTGCCGGATGCTAGAGGATGGCAGGTTCTTGATTGTGGTTAAGATGGACATCAGTGGCTACCATTGATGGGCGGCCATTAGAGGGCAGCAGAGGATGTACTGAGCTGCAGGAAAGAGGACTGCAGGCCTTTTAATCAAGACTGGGCGAATTGCATTTCATAAGAGATTGTAATTGATGATATGAGTGGGTACACTGGAACTTCTCTCTCAATAAGTATAAATCAACCAGTTTATTTGGAAAATTCAGTTAGATTCTTCGACAAGCATTTTTTAACAACCAGTGAAAACTCATTAGGATAGCCTAAGGGTAACTAAATCATCTCTAAATAAATCTACATCTTGTAGACACATAATGGCAATGAGCAAAATCAGAATGCAGGCTCCTTAGCCTTGAATTTCCTTGTATATACTACCTTGTATATACTATAGCTATAGCTATCCTCAAATTGAGATTAGAAATATCTTCAACTGTTATTACAAAGTAAAAGCAATCTTAGAGATTAAAACAAACAAACAAATGAACACATATAAGTACTCAGTGCTGCCTGGCTGGGTTCATCTTTCCACATAGCCATATATAAAACTATGCAGAAATAAACCAACATTACTCAGCTTTAGGGTAATACATCAATGAAACAAATCAACAGTGGAAAATGTATGTAATTTTTGTTATTGCAGGTGCCAGTGTATGATTATTAATCTGGTTTTATAACAATATTGACAACTCTAAATGAAAGAACAACAATCCTTCAGATAGACTTAAAACAAAATTGATAAAACAATGGCTAATTTTAACCATAAAACAGATCTATCCAAAAGTGTAACTCCTCTAAAAGTTAAAGCTAAAGTTATTACCATATAATACCATTTTTACCACGTGTCAGACCTAGTTTACTCAGTGAGGGAAGGAGAAAGGAAGGAAGGAGGAAAAAAAGGAAAGTCATGATTTTGAATTTTCTATGGAAATATTGATAGTCTACCTTGAGAGACAAGAATTTTATATTAAGGAATCCAGTGAGACATTAAAAGTCCTATACTATATTTAAACTTCAAAAATTCAAACGTCTACTGCAAATGGCGATGACAGCCCACCACTTTAAAATCCTTTTCAAAAACTACAATATAAGCAATCGGCCTTTTACCACCCTCCTCGCCCTGCCCTTCTCCTCAGAAGCTACACAAACACTGGCATCTACAAAATCAGAAGCAGAGGGAAGTCCATCCTTGGGGGCTTTACTCTCTAGCAATTCTACCAAACGCTTAGTAGCTGCAAATGTCCAGATTTTGAAGGTACAGATTTGAAAATTTCTTAACTATATAATTTTTTTTAAAAAAATCTTTGGCTCTTCTTATCTGTGTTAATTTACTGATAAATCTTCAGTTTGACTGCTTCTTCACCAAAATTAAGGCAGCAAAAAGAAAAAGGAACATTGCTTTAAAGAAGTAAATCACACTTGTGGAATTTCCGGAGGTTAAAGATATTCCTGGCATCCCCAGCTATAAAGTACACTCCCTGCCCTTGGCTAGAACCTCCTTACCTGCTGCCAGAGCTCCCGGAGATAAACTCTTGAACTGTACGGGTTCTACAACTGAGCCTTGTGTTGAGCTCCAGAAGCCTGAACCACTTCCTTGTCTAAGGCATGCACGTGTCTACTGACTTCATCTGACCAGGTGAGGTCTCCCTCCACCACCAGAGGAGGAAGCAGGTACAGTCCCAGTAACTTTACAAATTCCATTACATAATTTCTAGATTCCAACCCATCTACATATGTTGTGTTTCCCATCCTCTTCAACTCAGAATTTCTCTGCCATCACTAAATCTTTTCTCTCCTAGTCTTCCTCCTAAAAAAGAGGTGTTCTTCCTCTATTCTCAGCAAAGACATACATGTCTTCCATTCAGCTGAGCTCAGATCAAATCCAATATTCCAGATATATAAGATTCTAATACATTTGAACAGAGGTTAATATATATCATAGAGTCCCTAACTCCAAGTAATTGACATGCAAATTAATTTTTAGTGTCCAATTGTTTATATGTTGGATACCACAAATATACAAAACAGTACTTTTGTTTGAACAAAATAATATACCTGTAACATGAATTGAGGTTCTGACACATTTTTTGTATAATGTAGATATTTAGTACGTACCAAACACCACACTGGGGAAAAAAAGTAAAACAGTTTTAAATAAAAGGTTAAAAATTTTTTAAATTAACTTTAAAATGGAAAATTATCCTAAAATATGGAAACCATTATAGTGTTGCCAGGGCAGAAAGAAGCCAGTGAAATGCATTAAAAGAGTTACTTTTAAGACTAAAAGTCCCATTTAAAAAAAAATAAATGTATGGCATAATGTATTTTCTTATATTAAAACTACTAAACTACTGAATATACTGCAAATGCTTTAATGCTCAATAATTGAATAATGCTTTAATTGCTTTAATTGCTCAATAATTGAAATGTCATTTCACTGTTATATAGACTAAGTAACATAAGACATGTATAAAAAATTAAGTATTTATAGAGTGACTACCTTTTTTATCCATCATAAGGATTGTGAGGTGAGCAATATTAGCTATCTTTCCCAAGCAAAGACCTCCCTTGCTAAAGATCTCTTTGCCATGGAATTCTGTTCCAAAGAGTTGTTTTCCCTGAAATGCAGTTTAGTGCAGTGGTAAAAAATCATGGGCTTGGAGCCAGGGTGTGACTCCTGGCTAGCCACTTTACTAGCTAGGTGGCTTTGGCAATTCCTTTCATTTCTTTTATGAGCTTTATTACTGAAGCTAACTCATAGGACTGAGGATTAAGTGAGCTAATTTGTAAATACAGTGTTTAGTATACTTCGAGATGGTAAGCACTCAATAAATGGCATCTATTACTAGCAGCTAAATCTTCCTTCCTCCACTAATTACTAGTTAATTGGTTTACACCCACCGACCTCCACTGAGGCCACAGTCAAAACATTCCTACTTAGGCCTTCTTGATCCAAAAGAATCAAACAGTCTCAATCTTATCCTGATACCTTTTTATATTCCAAGAATATTATTTCATCCTCACATACAATTCTATGAATATCTATGTATTCTGTTACTATTCCATTTTTTTCTGATGAAAAACTGAGGCACAGAGAAGTCATTTTTGTTTAAGGTCACAAAAAATTAACAGATTTATAAATCATAGAGTTGGAAACACAGAGATCATCTACTCCAACATTTTCATTTTATAGACAAGGAAAATGAGATCTAGAAACATAGATCTACCCTCCTAAAGCTACACAGCAAGTGAGTGACAATGTGAAATCCAGGCTTTTAGAACCCTATCCAGTGTTTCTCTGTACTACATTATACTGTCATATAACAAAATCAAAATTAAAAACATATGAACAAAGGCAGAAAGCTATGTACATGTTAATTTTTTAAATAAATTATAAATATATATAGACAAAAACTTGTACATGAATGTTCATAGCAACATTATTCATAATAGCCAAGACATGGAAACAACCCAATCATCCATCAATTCTATATAGATAAACAATAGTGGTATATCCATATAATGGAATACTATTAGGCAATAAAAAATGAGTGAAATATTGATACATAATATAACGAAGACAAACTTTGAAAATATTATGCTAAATGCAAGAAGCCAGACACAAACAGTCACATATTGTATTATTACATTTACATGAAATATTTAGATTAGGCAAATCCAAAGAGAAAGAAAATGGCAGATCAGTGGCTGTCTAGGACTAGGGTAGATATGGGGAGTGATTAGTAATGGACACAAAGTTTCTTTTTGGGGTGATGGAAATATTATAAAATGAAATTGTGCAACTCTAAAATCTACTAAAAATCAATTAACTGTATAATTAAAATGTTATGGTATGCAAATTTTACCTCAATAAAGCTGTCAAAACATAATTTTAAAAATAAACAAGAGAATTGCCCACTTTGTAAATCAGGACAATCTGGATAAAAATGATATGTGCACTTTAAAAAATAAAAACTAGAACTATGTAAGCAATATGTTCCAGAAAGTCTGTAAAATGAACTGCGTATGCTTAGCAATTCATCCTCCTGACTACCACTATAATTAGAACATACTGCTGTGAAAAACTTCAGCTGCAAAGACAAATTTCTTTCAACATTGTACATTCTGGATGGGGTGAAACAACGAGAAAAAAAGATTAAATGAGGGGAAGAAAGGAGAATATGAGCAATAGTGTTAAGACACTTTTCTATTCACAGGTTGCCCAAACTCTCTATTACTCTAAATCGGTTCTACAAAGGGAACTTAGATTTGCTTTTTATTTTTAACCTCAAGAGAAAATTAAAATAAAGTTCTTATTTCTTAGGGTATCTCAAAATTTTCACATCAACACACACATAGACATCCAAGATTTGATTAAAGGTTAAATATCTATTCCCTTCAATGATACTACATGTTTTAAAACAAATCAAGTTTGCTTTTAAAAAAGGTATAATATGTATCTTTGAATTAAAACAGTATGAATATTGTTCTGTATTCTCTAAAAAAAAGATTAAGAGCATCATTGAACATAAATCACTTTGAGACGTGGCCTACCCTAAAAGATGGGATCTCTAATTATGTATATTTCCTCACACATTCAAATAATAATAACAATGCTAACATTATGATCATGTTTTATTAATAAAGCACTAATATAATAATCACTTCCTGTGCATTCATATACAACTCATAACAATCCTGTGAAGATAGAATTATTATTGTCAGTCACCTTTCAACAGCAGAGGAAACAATGGCTTAGTGAGATGAAGAAAGGTTAACCTGTTCAAGGTCATGCAGCTTATAAATAGCAAAAGTAGTAGTTAAGCCGAAGGCTGTCTGAGTCCAAGGGTGTGATATTGCGATATAAAAAATATACTGTATATTTGGTCTCTGCCCCTGGTTCCTGGCACAGAACTCCCAGAAACCTTAGACTCTCTTAAGTGAAAAGTTTCTTTTTGTATGTTAACAAGATGACTGCTGACTCTCTGATAGCCTCTGGATGGGGGCTAGTTGCCTCAGAAACCAACCACATAATTAGAGGATTGGAACTTTCAGTTCCATATCCCCAACTACCCCCCACCCCTCAGTCCACCCCCTAACCCCTACCACCATCGCAGGAGGGGAGAGGGGCGGAAGGCTGAGTTATCACCAACTGGTAATCAATCATCCTCACAACAGTAAAGCATCCTCCCTAAAAACCAAAAGGCCTGGGTTCAGGGAGCTTCCAAATTGCTGAACACACGGATGTTCCTAAAGGGTAGAATGTCCATAGCGGTCATGAAAGCTCCATGCCCCCTCCCGCATACCTTGCCCTGTGTATCTCTTCCATATGGTTGTTCATCTGTATCCTTTGTAACATCTTTTATAATAAATGGGTAAATGTAAGTGTTTCCCTGAGTTCTGTGAGTCACCCTACCAAATTAATCAAATCCGAGGAGGGGGTCACAGGAATCCCAATTCACAGCAGTCAGCAGAAGCACAGGTCACAGCTGAGGCTTGGGAATGGCATCTGAAGGGTAGGGAGGGCAGTCTTGTGGGATTCACTCTCCACCTGTGGGATCTGATGCCATCTCCTGGTAGGTAGTGTCAGAATTAAGGATAAATTATAGGATACTCAGTTGGTGTCCACTGGAGAATTGGCTGGTTGCTGGTAAGGAAAAATAGCCACACACTATGGTGACCAGAAGTGAAGTGTTCTGTGTTGACTAAGTAAGAGAATCAAAGACATTTGATTTTTTTCCTGTATCTGCTACAAAGGCCCTACTCTAGATCCTAAGTTATATTATTTTTCATCCTCTTGGTAATTAATATAGTAACCTTTATTATAATATCAATAAAAATATTTAACATCCCTCAAATAGAACTGTTCATTTTTTAAGATATGATGATATTAAGGTCATGTTTTTTTAAAGAGTTCTTTATCTTGTAGTGACATATACTTTCATGAAATATGTCTGGGTATCTTAACCCATTCATGCTATTATAAAAAACCTAAGACTGGTTAATCTATAATTAGTAGAAATTTATTTCTCACAATTCTGGAGGCTGAGAAGTCCAAGATCAAGATATCAGTAGCTTCACTGCCTGAAGAAGGTCTATCCTAAAGTGAGGTTGTCATCTAAAGTGCCCTCATGTGGCAGAAGAGATAGGAGGGCAAAAAGAGTTCAAACGCTGTGTCTTCACACAACAGAAAGCAGGCACTAGAGCACTCCCTTCAACCTCAAGCCCTTTTATACGGATGCTAATCCCATTCATGAGAGCAGAGCCCTCAAGACTTAATTACTTCCCAAAGGCTACACCTCTTAATACCACCACAGTGAAGATTGAAGATTAACTTTCAACCCATGAATCTTGGGAGACATTCAGATAATAGCACTGGGATTTGCTTCAATAATGGGAAAGGGAGAATATACATGGAATAGGACTAGCCACTTGTTGATAATTGTTGAAAGTGGATGATGGGTAAACAGTGGTGCCCTTTACTATTCCCTGTTTTTGTATATTTGAAAAGGTCCATGATAAAATTTAAGAAGACTAAGTAAACATACCAACAATATATAAGAGGGAACTATAATCTTTAAAATGTTTGCAGTTAGCAATATTTTATTTCAGAATCTAAAGAGGAGGCAGAAAAGAAACTATATAAACTCTTCAAATATTCTCCTGTTCACCATCATATTCTAAGGCCCTATATGGAGAAAGATCTGAGTATTTGGACACCAGTGAAGACTGCTGAGGGAGAAGGAAGCCAATTTTGATAAATGCAATAGCCAGAAGATAAAAAGAAGCAGGCAGGTAAGCAGAATCCCAGCATGTGCCACTTTGCTGGCACTGGAGACTTTTATTCCCTGTCTCTTTAGGCCTTTTCACTTTGTGACTGCAGTCATTTTCTCAGCAGTCTCCATCTCACTCTGTCACTACTGCCATATTATACTTTTTATCAAGTGATTGTATTACTAAGAAAAGCAAAAATTTATGTCCACAGTATGCATTCACTGTGATATGTGAACAGTAGTGGTTGGTCAGAAGAATAGGCAGATCTTCTAGGTAAAGAATCAATAAATGTCATCTTGACTGATCCAGAAAAGAAACAGATTCCAAAGATTTTGAGCATGACACATATTAACACTTAAGAACATGTTCCAAATTTAATAAAAATATATTAATATTTTACTTACATATAGTCAATAAAGTCAAAAAAGCTATTTCTGAAATCTAAAATAGGTGTTGGCTTAGTCATTTGAATGTGTCTGTTCGCCTAGGACAATGCCTGGCACACGGCCAACACAAAATAAATATTTGCTGAATAAACTCCCTTCTTAGGATCCTGCTAGCTTTTTCATTTAAGAAGACACTTAGCAGAATAATTAGGAAGCAAAAGAAGAAGTAAGGGAAATACAAGCTTAGATAATTTTAAATTTGTCAAAGCACTATGAATAGAACATGTATTTACTTTGAACAGAATATTAAATTACATAGTTCAGAGACATTTACTGAAACATTTTGGGACATGGCCCATTAAGATCACAAATGAAGAGAACACTTAATAAAGCCTTCTTTATGCCGAGCCAGCTCTAACTTTTGGATTCTGGAAATGGCTTGTCTGACTTTACTACTTTTACAGCCTAAGTGAATGTTCATTATCTATATTTCAACATATTGAAAAAGTCACCATTTAACATGTACATTTTTCTACTTTATGAAATTACAGCTTAACTTTTAATACAATATTTATCATCACCCCCTCCCTACTTTACTTTCTCACTTTAATTGCCCATAAAACCTTTCAGCTCCTGGTACTTTCTTACAGTATTTGGATTGCTCCTGACTCTGCCACACCTCTCATTCAGCAGATTATCTGATCTAAAGAACGCACAAATAATCCTACTATGATATTCCTCCGGATAGTCAAAAATAAAAGTTTTTGCTAACAAATATTTGTAATAATTGAGGCAAAATAATACCATCATTTTTACCATCAACTACCTATATTCTCTGAAACAGCTATTAGAATAGTATTTTTCATAGGAAAATATGACAAATAAAATCTAATTTTTTAAAATGAGAAACTATGATAATTCCTTACTTTACAAAAAGGGATTTAAGGTTCAAATGGCTTTCTTAAAGTGGTCACTGCTTCCAGTACAAAAGCTTAGGTAGTAGGCACCAGCACTTCCTGTTTTTAATGACTTCTGTACTGCCTGTGGAGCCCTAACATTACTTTTCTGTTCCCCTGAAAATGAGCAGAGGCAGCAGGGTGTCATGATGAAGACTAGAGCCAGAATGACCTTGGATCAAATCTGAACTTTGTCCCTTATTAGCTGTGTGACCTTTAACAAGCTGCTTTGGTCGCCCTCTCACCCTAGTTTCAGTACCTTAAGAGAACAGGGCTGCCATTCAGTGCATGCAATATACCAGATTTCTTCCACCAACTTTCCCTTTTAGCCTAAGTTCACTCACCTTGGCTTCAATGCTTAAACTTAAAATTAAAAGAACTAGAAGACAATTATCTTTCCTAAACTGCCTCCTTAAGAGCCCTCCTTCCCAGAAATCGACCATCTATCAGCTGCTACAGCTGTAATCTATTTATAGTCCCCAGACTCTTACACTGTAAAACTATAGTGCCATTTTATATGCTACCAGGTAGCCTCTGTGACATGAAAAACATGTGCCATGCATGTGCATAGTGTGTGTGTATGCTGCACACACATGTGTATATGTGTGTGTGTGTGTGCCCTTGCTCTGTCCACTAAGAGAGCTCTCATGGTATATTTTATGTGTCAACTTGACTGGGCATGGAGTACCCAGACATTTTGTTAAACATTATTCTGTTTTCTGTGAGGGTATTTTTGCGTAAGATTTACATTTGAATTGGTAGATCAGATTGCCCTCCATAATGTGGGTGGCCCACATTCAATCAGCTGAAAGCATGAATAGAACAAAAAGACCAACCCCTAGTAAGAGACATTCCTCCAG
This sequence comes from Microcebus murinus, assembly GCF_040939455.1. Taxonomy (NCBI): domain Eukaryota; kingdom Metazoa; phylum Chordata; class Mammalia; order Primates; family Cheirogaleidae; genus Microcebus; species Microcebus murinus. The sequence continues at coordinate 56,478,493 of NC_134111.1, forward strand.
CAGACTGCCTTCATACTTCATCTATAACATCAGCTCTTCCTGCCTGATGGCCTTCAAACCAGAACATCAGGTCTCCCTGGGTCTCCAGCCTGCTGGTCCAGTCTGCAGATTGTGCTTGCCAACCTCCATAATCATGTAAGCCATTTCCAATCAGTCAATCAATAATTCCTAATAGTTTTGTTTCTCTAAAGAACCCTGACTAACACAAGAGCTAAAAGCAATGCTTTTTCAGTAGCAATGAGCACAGATGCCCATATCCTGATTTCTAAATACCATTCTCACTAATCATTAGGGCTCCTTGATAAAAGGGCAGATTCTAAGGCTGGGTAAGGAAAGCACAAGATGACTCTAGAACACATGTTACCAATTCTCAAAGATTTATGAGCCCATGTCAAAAGGACACAGCCTGATTCAGATAAGAATCATTATTATAAGTTAAAACTAGTGGGTAAAAATTTTATGAGAATAGGATATTTATACATAGTCTCACAGCATCTCCCCACAAGAAACATAATGGTTACAAAGGGAGAGATAGTAATTTTACAGTAGAGAAATCTGGCAGACATCAACATAACCAAGTTGATAAGAGCTTATACATCACCAGTAATGGAACAAAAAAATAGCATGGGCCTCCTAGTATGACGTAGCGAGGGTATATCACTTCTGTAGTATTCCAGCCAAAAACGTATAATCTCAATCTAATCATGAGGACATATCAGACAAACTCAAATGGTAGAATATTTCTAAAATATTCAAAAATGTCTTATTCTGAAACACAAAGAAAGACCAAGGAAATGTTCTAGATTAAAGGAACCTAAAGAGGCAAGACAACTGAAAGTAACACATACAATCCTGGACTGACCCTAAACCAAGAAAAAAGTCTCTCTTTTACTCAAAAGGACATCAGGAAATATAGTAAAATTTAAATAAAGCCTATATAGTATTACATCAATATTAATTTCCTGATTTTGATGATTGATTGTACTGTGGTTCTATAAAAAAAAAAGTCCTTGTTTTTTGGGAAATGCACATGGAAGTACTTAGGGCTAAAAGGACATAATGTCTACAAATTACTCTCAAATGGCTCAAAAAAGAAATAGTATGTATTTATTGCTTCATGAAAAGCAAACGTGGTAAACAAAAAAATTAAGTTAACATTAGAAAAATGTGGCATGAAGGCTATATGGGAATTCTTTGAATTACTTTTGCAACTTTTCTGTAAGTCTGAAATTATTTCAAAATAAAACATATTTAAGTAGTGTTACAGTAGTATTTGATAATAAGCTTTTCTATATTATCCCCCAACACATGTGCACACCCAGACACATGTATTATAAAAACCAAAGGCAAAAATCTAAGAGAAACCCTCATGTTATTCTTTTCCTGTATTCTCTACATACAAATGGCACAAAACCCACTGACTCTATCCTATTCTCTTCAATAACACTATTGCCTCAATTATTGCACAACCTCTGAAAGATTTCCTGACTCCAGACTCGCCCCCTTTCAATTCATCCTTCATACACTTGCAAAATTAACCACCTCACTAATCTACTGGAAAAGCGTGAATGGTCCTCTTTCACAAGACTCAAGTCTTTTCTGTTAAGAGGTCATTCCACTGCCTCTCTCTCCACTTCCCACCTTTCTCATCAGCAATAAACCAAGTGCAGCTCTCTGAACTTGCGATGTTTCATGGTTTGTGCACTGGCCTATGCCGTCATCTTTGCTAAAATAGCATTATTGACAATCCTTTGTCTAGGAAATTTCTACTCATGTTTTAAACCCTATCTTAGCTTCACAGTCTCTGTGAACCCTTCCCTGACACAACACTCATTGAGGATGTGTAACCATTCTCTCCCTCCTCAGCGCTATTGTTTACCTTCCACTCTATTATACTCATCACTGATTATCTGTCTCCCCTTCTAACATGCCTGTAGTGACAGAAGGGACAGTGTCATTTTTATTTGCTGAATGACTTGGAATACAATAGGTCCTCATATAGTGTTTATTACAATGAATATGTTCACACACACACCATATAGGCATATAGTAAAGGGTAGAAAATGTTAAGAAAACCTCAAGCTGTAGGTTGACAAGCAAAACCTAAGAAAATTAAAAAAAAAATAATTTTAAGTCTGACATTTTCACTGGGGAGATGATACATGCTGTCGCTTGTTATTTAACGTAAGTTAGAACAAGTCCTAGATTTAATTTTTTTGCACTCATCTTTGAAAGACAGATAATCTGATATAGTATTTCAATTTTTCTTTTCTTTTTCTTAAATTTAAAGAGGTGTACTGTCAGCTAAGTGTGTGTCACCAACAGCCTGGAGCACATGTTTTTAAGACCTTCTGAGAAAATGTACCCCAATTTTTATTTTCTAGAGTTTGATGATTATGAGCACTTTGTTGTTCATAGGCTTTAAAATCATGAGTTAGAACCAAAATAAATGTATCCAAATAAAATAATACAAAACTGAAGTAGTTTTACTTTATAATATTTAAGTGCAAGAATCATCTTTTTGGCTAAAATGCTTTAAAAGCAATAATTCCTGATTTAAACCCAATTCCATGAAAAATCTAATCAGTGCTAAATCTTATTTTCTTGATCTAAAACTAAGCCAATTATATAATCAATGAGGAAGAAGTTTAAAAGAAAAGATTGCAAATGCCCTCCTTTGTGATATATTATAGGGATAAATGAAATTATTTTCTAATCCTAAAACAGAGATCCTTAAATTATTGACAAAATAATCCATGTGAAAGCTTTTATTAAAAAAAAACCGTGATATACAAATATGCAAGATCATAACTACAGAAATTAGCACTGTTATTGTTGTCTTCGATACCTCACCCTCCTGGTTTTTCTGATGACTCTCTGATGATGGATAACTTTGTCTTAGACTTTTTTGGGGGATTTGGCATGATCTGACCCTTGCTTACCTGGCCCTTTCCACGTTTCTATCATAGCCTACACTTACAAGCATAAAATTTAGCATCTGTGAAAAGTATATGCTGTAGGAGGTTGGGCACTGAGTCAGTTTTATTTACCATTGTATTTGTGCCCCTTCCCTGTAAGTCCCAAGTACACTGTCAGTGAATATAAGACTAATGGCTGAGTTCGTTTGGAGATATTTTTTAAGGGCTAACTTTTATAAGGATTTAGTTAACTTTCTTTTGAAATAAGGAAAGTTATTATTTTTCAGAGTACACACTGGTAATTAGACATGTGTGCCAAATATTGCAATAGGCCTACTTTCAGTAGCATAAAGGGGTAAGTTCAAAACCTGCTCTCAAAGTTTGAGAGCCTAGAGACTTTCCCTGCCTCTACTTATCAGAGACAAGAGTCCATGGGAGTTGGTACCTTTATCTCCTGCCAGAAGGATAGAGATCTAACCATGGCATACAAGTTCTGAAATGATACTGTAAGTATTAAGTACAAGATAGCCTTTGAACAGCATGGGGCTTAGAGGCACTGATCCTCCCCACACACCATGTTGTCTAAAATCTGCATATAACTTCTGACTGACCTAAAACTTAACTACTGTAGCCTACTGTTAACTGGAATGCTTACAGACACTATAAAAAGTCAACTAACACATGTTTTGTATGTTATATGTATTATGTACTATAATCTTAGAATAGAGTAAGTTGGAGAAAAGAAAGTGTTATTAAGAGAATCATAAGGAAGAAAAAATATACTTATTATACGCTAAGTGGAAGTGGATCATCTTAAACGTCTTTATCCTCCCTGTCTTCACATTGTGTAAGCTGAGAAGGAAGAGGAGGGGGAGGGGTTGTTCTTGCTGGCTCGGGGGTGGCAGAGGTGGAAGAATATCCGTGTAAGTGGACCTACACAGTTCAAACCCATGTTGTTCAAGGGCCAACAGTATAATCATACTAATAAGCCTATATAAAAGTGTTGGCATAATGAAAACTAATGCCTTCTCATGATTGTCCCTTAGAAATCCTACTACAGATGGATTAAATTTCTTCAAAATTTAGATTCCATAAAAATATATATTAAATAACACATTAATACTTGTAGCATACACTACATTTAGAAAAACAGAAAAGTTGACAAGTAATTGAACAATATTCCGATGACCTTCTACCACTCCCTAAGATTGACTTAATATAAAGTATCAGCCATTTGAAGTAGTCTCCTCAATCATGCCAGTTTCTATAAGAAACTAGAAACTTATTAATAAATTGCTAAATATAGGGAAAAGAGTCAGTGTCATTTTATAATTCTTTCTGTATTTTGCTTATGGAGGTCATTTATAATAAGCCAAACTGAATACATGTCCCTAAAATAAATAGCAAACTAGAGCACCTAATTTCTTCCTCCTCAGAGGAAAGGCTTTGTTGTCACAAGAGTTAATTGAATTCTTATCTTTGATTCCATTTTTTCCTCCATTTCCTCTATTAACTGACCTCTTTTCTACTTTTTTCTTCCCCTGACTTGCCCTTCTTTTCTTATTCCTACTTGCTTTTATTATTAGAAATCAAAAGTCTTGACAGCGTCTTAAGTTTTTAAATACACTGCGAACTTAGATGCCAAATGTCTACACCAATTTAATCCTAAGACATTGAAGAGTACCACACTTACTAATTACTACTACTGTCTGATTTTTCTGCTCTTGCAACAAATTCCTTGTTTACAACTAGTTGAGATACCTATATTCTTACTAGTATCTTGGGGTCTGACAAAAAACAAATATTCAGTTTAAAATTATTAATTCGACAAAAAATTCTACAGTTTAAATGGGCTGTATAAGATGCTATATATATTCTCTGCACTGTTCCTAAAACCACCTTTAAAAAAAAATCAATAAAGAATTTAAAAAATATCTTTGAGAAAATAATCATGGATTTTGTAATTTTAAGTTGCCTAAAGAAATCTGATTATTTTCACAAAATATTACCTTCCTTTTGCAAACCATATCATATTTCACATAATGCTTTTTACACTCTAATCACACAGTGAGTCATTTGAAGGATGTATTAATACAAGAGAGTTTAAAACTCTGTTAAGGTAAAAACTTTGAAGTACCAAGTTTAAAGCTACACAGATGGAAGCATTCCAGGACCAAACTTTAAAAGTGAGTGAAACCACTGGTGTTCTCTTAGATTTTAATCCAGCTACATATTAGAATCACTTGGGAGTTTTTAAAAAATATCATCCAGCCTGGGAGACAGAGCAAGATCTTATCTCTTAGGAAAAAGAAATATCAATGCCAGGTCACCATGACCCACACCAAACCAAACGAATCAGAATCTCTGAGTTTGGACCTGGGCACAGGAATTATTTCAGAGCTTCATAATGTACAGCTAGTATTCAAAACCACTGGCCATGTATAATTACTGACATAGCCTAAAATGTGTTATTTAGCAACAATACACTTTATTCTTAATAAAATGTCATTCAACTAAACATAAATCTTTAAGTTATCTAGTATTCCAATGTTTAAGTAAAATACCAACAACAGTAGGTCCTCCACAATCATATGTTGGTGATACAGATATTTTAACAATGAAAATTACAATGATTACCTTACTTTAGAAGGAATATGAAACTATTATAGTATAGAACATATTATCATATTTTGACATTTTTCAGTACTTCCAGTTTCAAATCCTTCAAAATATTTGATGATTCAAATGCCTAACAGCCTGCAGGTTACAAGGTGATGGGATATTTAGGCTTGTGATGAAGGATTGGGGCATTTCAAACAAAAGAACAAACTGATCAAGGCCATGTTACATAGACAGTAGAAGTGGAGAATCTTATAGAGCAAAGGGGAAAGTCCAGTGTTCCATCCTACACAATGGTGACCGCACTTCTAAATAACCCCTGGGAAGATGGCAGACTGAAAGTAGAAGACTAATGGTAAAACCCATTAGAAAGATCTACTCAGTAGTCTGCCTAAATCCAACTTTGACAAGTATATGAAACAGGAATTGGTCTCCCATTATCAAATTCTATTGGGGCATATATTCTTTTATAACCTAACTAGGTGTTATTTATAACTATAATAGTAGCCAGGGCTACGCACATATTTTTTAAAACTTTAATTCCAAATTTGTATAAATTACATTAGGCCATTTTCTCTAATAAAAACCTAACTTCTTATAACATTTACAAAAGTCTAGAAAACTCAGCTTTAGAAGATGAAAGCTGCCTAAAGATGCTACTTAGGATGGTGAATAATATTTACCATTGAATGTTATTTAGGATGGTAAATAATTGGGAATAACTTAAATGTATATGAATAAATAAATTGGAAAATTTACATAATCCATGGACCAAGTAGGAAGTCTAAAGGGAAATAAAAAAAATACATTAAACTGAGTGAAAATGAAACTACAAAATATCCAAAAAATATGGAACACAGATAAAGCAATGCTGAAGGGGAATTTATAACACTAAATATACACATCAGAAAGAGGAAAAATCTCAAACCAATAATCTAAGCTCTCACCCCAAGAGAAGAGTGAAATAAACTAAGAGTAAGCAGAAAGAGAAAACAAAGGAAAAAAAAAAAAAACCAGAAGACACAAATTACCAATATCTGGAATGAAACAAAGATAACACAGAAGACTATGAAGACAGCAAAAGGAGGAGGAAGTATTATGAACATCTCTATACACTTTTAGACTAAATGGGCCACTTCCTCAAAAACACAAACTACTACAACCCACCTAACATAATAGAGATAATTTGAATGGTTCTTTAGTTATCAACTAAAGTAAATACATAATGAGAAAGAAAGGAAAAATGAAAGAAAAGAAAAGAAAAAAAAAGAAAAGAAAGTGGTGGGTGAGAAGGAAGTAGGTATGGCTACAAAAAGAAACTTTTTATATCTTACTATAGGTGGGTAGGAAACTTTACTGGAACCTTTTTTGTACTTTCTCTTATTATAATGATGCATTCTAAAATAAAGTGTTATTAGAAGATAGCTGGGCACTGTCGTGCATATACAGTCCTTGCTACTTGAGTGGCTGGGACAAGAGGATAGCTTGAGCACAAGAGTTCAAGACCAGCCTGGGCAACATAGTGAGACCTCATCTCAAAAGAATAAATAAATAAAATAAAAATAAAGTATTAGAATGATAATGATCACATGGGGGCGGATGAAGAGATTTTAGTTACCGCAGTGGAATGATCATGGAGGGCCAGGTTCTATGTTAAACCAGACCTATCTTGTTTGGCTCCAAGACCAGCGCTTCCCTTCACCAAGCTATGAGCATTGCCTAAATGTCACCCAAAGCAACAACAACTGCAGTGTCCAGCATAATCCTGCACAAGAGCTGTACTACAGAATGAATGTTTATGTGCTCCCAAAATCCATGTTAAAATCCTAACCCCTAATGCAAGGGTATTGGTAGGTGATTAGGTCATGAGGGCAGAAACCTCACAAAGGAGATTAGTACCCTTATAGAAGATTTCAAAGAGCTCCCTCACCCCTACTGCCATGTGAGAACCCAGAAAGACAATGGCCACTATAAACCAAAAAGCTGGCCCTCACCAGACACCAAATCTACAAGCTTAGACTTTGAGCTTAGACTTCCCAGCCTCCAAAACAGTGAGAAGTAAGTTTTTATTGTTATAAGCAACCTAGAATATGCTATAGAGCCTGAATGGACTAAGACTAGATGTAAATTATAAAATTCTCTCTCCTATCAACATTCTTATTTCTATAGTATCTGATGTCAGCAAAGTATTAAGAAAAAAAACAACAATTATCTGTTTAAATCATTCATATTAAGGTATGAGTAACTGACAGGCTTATTAAATATTCTCAGAAGGTACAAAACCAGTTTAACCCACATGGTCTTTTAACAGAAATTCTATGTTTAGGACAGAATTAAACTGTAGTCCAAGTGCTGCCAATTGCTTAACTTATAGACCCTCTATTTCCAACCTTGGAGTCCTCAGTTATTATACTTTATAAGTAATGAGATACAAATCCTAAATTACAAAATAGTAGTAGCTTCCATCTCACCACAACTCAAGATATATGCCTGGTTCACTGCCTGTCCTATGGGGGAATATCTGGAATAGAGCTTTTATTTGTCTATGAGTAAAGATAATCCAAGACCTGGCAAAAATTGTAAAAAAAAGACCCAGTTAGTCTTCTGTGTGCCTGTAAGCTCCCCTTTCTCTTGTCTTCTAATTTCTCTATGGCATCCTTCATATTTCCTATCCCAGAAGTCCACTGTCTTCCACCTTCCCCTATCAAACAAGGACTCAACTGTCTTTTAATGAACTTATTTTTTATTTTAAGGTAGCTAGGAGAAATTTTTTAACTTTTGGGTTGAATCGGTTTAATTTAGGAAGTAGGGGCTTTACTTGTTTTTTTATTTTGCTGAGTCCACCAGAAAAATTGCTTTAGTACTGATAGCATTCCTGGGAGAACTCAGTAGTACAAAAAGTTAATAGGTTACTTGAGCTCTCCTTTGCCCTACCTCATCATTCTTTTAAGCTAAATTATTGGAACCCAACATTCTCAAATTCTAAGGATCCAGATTGCACTTCCTTTCTCTTAGTATGATATCCCTTTCCTTCTTTCAGCATGGTGACCATTTTTGTATTTCCAGTTTCCCTCTAACCCCCAGTAATCTGCGCTCATGTCCCAGAGTTCTTCTAGCCTCTGTCCCATGAGGGTTAAATAACTATGAATGTCTGGGGAGAAAGGAGGCATAAAATACATGGGTGACTAAGTTGACCTCACAGACTCCAAAACATAAAACTCAAACACAAGGAAAAGAGAAAAGGACTACCACCACTACCACTCCCACCCCACTGACAAAAAGATTCAGCACTTTTGGTGTTTTTTTTTGGGGGGGGGGTGTAGAAAGTGGTTTGGGGAGGAAGGCAATTTAATGATAATGACCATTAAACAGTACATGACATCAGAAAAAAAAACTACTAATGGCAATGATTAGATACACTGGAAAACAAAATGTGAAGAAAAACTTCTAAAATTGAATATTTAAGTTAATTATAATTATATATGCAAGCTACTTTTACTTCATGCCTAATTATTTTGCAAAATAATAGACATGAATATCATGAAAGATATGTCAGACTAATTTTTAGTTTTACTCTGATGTAACTATAACCTTTCCTTCCAACTCCCACCTCTGAAGCTTCATTCACTGTTGGTTGCAAATGTATAACAGCATGGTAATTTCTCTTAAAACTTTTTTAAAAACCTTTCCAAGACACTATGCTGTCGTACTAGAAGAGATGTCAGCAATCTGGCATCCCATTTCTCACATTGTCCATCCTGCAATGACAGTATCTCTTCTAGTTTTTTCTAGGTCCAAATTATTCCTTACCAAGTTACTATAATAATTTCCCCCAAGCAACATTTTTTATCATTTCCCACCAGATGAAGCACAATTTTTTTTTTCATAACAAGCAGTATCAAAATATAAACTCTCAAATGGATCAATGAAAATATGCTCAAATTAATTCATAATAAAAGAAATACACCAATATATTGGTAAAGATCAAAAAAGTTTACAACACATTGAAGAAAGGAACAAGATTTTTCTCATTTATTCCTGGTGGATATGCAAAATGGTACAACCTCTATGGAGGAAATTTGGCAACAGCTATCAAATTTACAAATTTAAATATCTTTGATCTAAAAATCCCATTTCTAGGAATTCATCTTTTCACCACCCACTGCCACTGTGTATGAAACAGCATATGCAAAGTTATTGATTGCAGTATTACTGTAATGACAAAAATATCTTGCACCTAATACAGTACCAGACACTGTTCTAAGCACTTACACATTTTCTGATTTAATGCTGCCAACAATCCTATGAGGTAGGTGCTATTAACCTCTCCATTGTATTGATGGAGAAATGAAGAGCCAAGTAAAAGTAGTCCAAGATCACAGTGCTAGTGTGGGGCCAGGACGTGAACACAGGTAGTCTAGGTCCAAAGCCTCTTCTTTTAACTACTACAATATGCTAAACCATATATATAGTCCTCAATAGCAGAATAGTTACATAAGATATATAACATATATGGTACATCTATCTTAAGGAATATTAACATTTTTTAAAATAAAGTTCCTTTATATTTTCCTTCCCACTTTGGGGGAGGGTTGAACTTAATGACTCACTTCCAGAAATAGAATATAGAAAGGGAAAAACAGTAACTATATGGTGAAGAACCTAGCAAACACTACCTTAATTAAGAGACCTAAATTAACATCACCAGTGATGTCATGTAAATTATCAGGTACTCCCTCACGTGAGTTGATAATAAGGACATGTCAATTTTGTGGTATTACTTTCAAACATCCATAACCCTGTAATTATGAGAAAAACATCAGACAAAATCAAATCGAGAGACAGTCTATAAAATATATGACCAATATTCCTTAAAACAGGCAAGATTATAAAAAACAACACTGAGAAGCTGTCAGGAGGCCAGAGATGCCAACAATCCAGCATTCTGGATGGGATCCTGGAACAGAAAAAGGACATTAATGGAAAAACCGGTGATATCCAAATAAAGTCAGAACTTGGGTTAACATCTCATACCAATTTTGGTTTCTTAGTTTTGACAAATGCACCACAGTAAGATGTTAGGGTAAAACCTAAATTGGGTGAGGTGTATATAGTAACTCTGCATTATTTTTGCAACTTTTCTGAAAATCTAAAATTATTCTGAAATAAAAAATATATCTAAAGAAAAGAAAAAAAGAAAACTCTTTATGCATTGATATGAAAAAAGAATCTCCAAAAAGTAAAAAGGTAAGGTGCAGAACAGTGTGTGTGGTGTTGAAGAAGCAATATGTGCATAGGTAGAGAAGTATCATTTGTGTAAAAAGGATGGGAAAGCACTTAAGTATACATAAAACGTTTCTGGAAAAATACATTAAGGATCTGATGACACTGATTGACTTTGTGGAAAAGAAAACTAACTGGCTAAGGAACAGGAATAAACGGAAAACTTTTTATGTGTGCTCTACCTTTTAAATTTTGAAATACATGAATGTATTACTTATTCAGAAAATAAGTAACTTTAAAAATAAAAAAAGCATGACCAGGACCTAAACTAAGAAACCAACTGTGGAAATAACACAGGAAATAACACATTAATTAGAAAAAAAAATTTTAGGAGATAAAAAAGAATAATCTAATCTCCTCCTTTTATCCATTAAGGCACCCCATACCCCCACTTCCTCAATTTTTCTACCAACCTCATTTCTCCCTAACGCACTACAGACATTTGACTCTAGCTGAACCAATCTGATTGCCAATCCCAACAATTCACCAGCTTTTTCCTCAAATCCACATCTCTCCCTGAAAAACCTAGCTCTAAACGTAAAGCCACCCACCTACTGTGCTATTTAGCATCCTATATATTTTATGTATACTAGGGACAGCAAATACAGGCACTCATGCCATCATTACTCCTACCCACGCTCCATAATCACAGTATCCATTCCCACTAAATCCAGATGCTGCCTCCAACTACTTCTCAAAGCAGTGTTCTAGGCCTTCACCCTTATCAATCAAAATTGGCCTGTAAAATAAAACTTATTTGCCATATCTGGTCATTACCATATTAATCTGTTTACATTGATATATTTCTCTGTGGATTTCATGCATAGTTACAGGCATACTTCATTTTATTGCACTTTGCTTTATTGAACCCTGCAGATAATGCATTTTTTACAAATTGAAGGTTTGTGGCAACCCTGCATCGAGCAAGTCTATTGGCTCATTTTCCCGATAGCATGCGTTCACTTCATGTCTGTCAATTTTTAGTAATTCTCACAATATTTCAAAATTTTTCATAATTATTATACCTGTTATGGTGAACTGTGATCAGTGATCTTTGATGTTACCATTGTACCACTGTAATGTTTGGGGGTGCCACAAGCCACACCCATAGAAGACAGCAACTTAACTGATAATTGTACGTGTTCTGACTGCTCTACTGACCGGACCTTCCCCTGTCTCTCTCTCTTTTCTCAGGTCTCCCTATTTTTCGAGACACAACACAATAATACTGAAATTAGGCCAATTAATAACCTTACAATGGCCTCTAAGTGTTCAAGTAAAAGGAAGAGTCACATGTTCTTTTGTAAATCAAAAGCTAGAAATGAGTAAGCTTAGTGAGGAAGGCAAGTCAAAAGCCAAGACAGGCCGAAGCTAGGCCTCTTGCACCAGACAACTTGTGAATGCAAAGGAAATGTTCTTGAAGGAAATGAAAAGTGCTACTCCAATAAACACACAAATGATAATAAGGCAAAACAGCTGATAAAGTGAAAGTTTTAGTGCTCTGGATAGAAGATGAAATCAGTCACAACCTTCCCTTAAGCGAAAACCTAATCCACAGCAAGAACCAACTCTCTTCAATTTCTATGAAGACTGAGAGAGGTGAGGACGCTGTAAAAGAAAGTTTGAAGCTAGAAGAGTTGCTTCATGAGGTTTAAGGAAAGAAGCCGTCTCCAGAACATAAAAGTGCAAGATGAAGCAGGAAGTGCTAATGTAGAAGCTGCAGCAAGTCATCCAGAAGATCTAGCTAAGATCACTGCAGAAGACAGTTACACTAAACAACAGATTTTCAATGTAGATGAAACAGCCTTTTATTGAAAGAAGATGCCATCTAGGACTTTCATAGCTAGAGAGAAGGTTAGTGGCTTCAAAGTTTCAAAGGACAGGCTGACTCTCTTGTTAGGAGCTAATGCAGCTGGTGACTTTAAGTTGAAGCCAATGCTCATTGGCCATTCTGAAAATCCTAGGGCCCTTAAGAAGTATGCTGAAAATTGGCTGGGTGCAGTGGCTTATGCCTGTAATCCCAGCACTTTGGGAGGCTGAGGCAAGAGGAATGCTGAGGCCAGGAGTTTGAGACCAGCTTGGGCAACACTGTGAGACCCCATCGCTAGAAATTTTTTTTTAAAAAAATTAGCCAGGTATGGCATTACACACCTGTAGTACTAGCTACCTTGGGAGGCTGATGCAGGAGGATCCCTTGAGCCTAAGAGTTGGAGGTTGCTATGAGCTATGATTGCTGATAGTGCCACTACACTCCGGTCTGGGTGACAGAATGAAACCCTGACTCAAAAAAAAAAAAAAATTATACAAAATCTACTCCACCTGTACTCTCTAAATGGCACAACAAAGCCTGGATGACAGCACATCTCTTTACAACATGGTTTATGGAATATTTTAAGCCTACTATTGAGACTTACTGCTCAGAAATAAGATTCTTTTCAAAATATTACTGCTCACTGGCAATGTGCCTGGTCACCCAAGAGCTCTGATGGTAATGTACAAGCAAATTAATGTTGCCTTCACCCCTGCTAACATAATACCCATTCTGTAGCCCCTGGATCAAGGAGTAATTCAAATCTTATTTTTTAAGAAATTCATTTCATAAGGCTACAGCTGCCATAGACAGTGATTATTCTGATAGATCTGGGCAAAGTAAATTGAAAACCTTCTAGAAAGGTTTTACCATTCTAGTTGCCATTAAGAACATTCTTGATTCATGGGAGGTCAAAATATCAAAATGAACAGGAGTTTGGGAGAAGTTGATCTAACTTTTATGAATAACTTTAAGGGGTTCAAACTTTAGTGGAGGAAGTAACTGCAGATGTGGTAGAAATAAGAAGACTAGAATTAGAAGGGGAGCCTGAAGATGTGACTGAATTGCTGCAATCTCATGATCAAACTTGAACAGATGAGGAGTTGCTTTTTATGGATGAGCAAAGAAAGTGGTTTCTTGAAATGGAATCTAATCCTGGTGAACATCCTGTGAACACTGTTGAAATGACAACAAAGGATTTAGAATATTACACAGACTTGGTTGATAAAGGAGCAGCAGGGTTTGAGAGAATTGATTCCAATTTTGAAAGACGTTCTACTGTGGCTCAAATACTATTAATATCAAACAGGAACTTATGCTACAGAGAAATCTTTCATGAAAGGAAGTCATCAATGCCATAAACTTCATTGTTGTCTTATTTTAAGAAATTGTCACCCAGCCCAAATTTTAGCAAACCGAGGAAAGACCCTCCACGAACAAAAAGATTACATCATTGCTTATTCTCAGTTGATTGACAGTATTTTTTAGCAATAAAGGTATTTTTTAATTAAGGTAAATTATATATTATATATTTAGACATAATGCTATTGCACACCTACTAGACTAATAGGGTAAGCATAACTTTGATAAGCACTGGAAAACCAAAAATTTTTGTGACTTGCTTTATTTTAATATTTGCTTTATGGCCAGACACAGTGGCTCACACCTATAAGCCAGCACTCTGGAAGGCTGAAATGGGAGAATCACTTGAAGCCAGGAATTCAAGACCAGCCTGGGCAACATAGTAACACCCCATTTCTAAAAAAAAAACCAGACATCAGCCAGGCATTAGTGGTGTACACCTATAATCACAGCTACTCAAGGAGGGTGAGGTGGGAAGATCACTGGAGCCCAGGAGTCTGAAGTTACAGTGAGCTATGATTGTGCCACTGTACTCCAACCTGGGTGACAGAGTGAGACTCTGTCTCTAAAAAAAAAAATAAAAAAACACAAAATTTTGCTTTATTGTGATACTCTGGAACAGAACTGGCAATATCTTTAAGATACATCTGTGTATGTATATATGTGTGTGTGTGTATATATATATAATCCCATTTTGTTTTGAAGAGGATTAAAGACACAAGAATAAACTACAAAAAGTTAATAAATTAAAGATAAAAGCAAAGAATAAAGAACCAAAAATAGTGTCAAGAAAAAGGTGAAAATTGTATATAACACAAAATCTATTTGCCTATTCTGGGGTGGGCCACAAATCTAGCTCTGGCTTCCTAGTAGCCAACACAAAAAGGAAAATCCAGGCAGTCCTGGATAAACATAAAAGTACTGAGAAAGGGAACTATTCTTGGTACTTAGACCAAACAGCAATTTTTATAAAGCAAAGAGAACCCCTACAGAATGACTGAAATATACAAGTTACACAACTCAAAGGGTAAGGTTGTTTCTGATACTATTCCCCAGGAGAAACCTATGGCACTTTACCAAAGCCCAATGTAGCAAAATTGATTTGACAAAGAGCAGGCACAAGCTTCAAGAGCTTTCTGTCCTTTTACTTGGCTTCCTCATTGTCTCCCTAACTAGATCATAAACTCTTTGAAGACAAGAACTATGCCTTCTAATTCTTACATATAGCTCCAAGGTGTTTTGTAGTCTGCAAAAAAGAAGTATTCATTGTCAGTGAGAATTTACAAAGTGCAACTCAAGCCTCTTGGGATAAAAAAAATTCTCTAACCTAAACATAGGAATTCCCACTCTTACTAAACAAATATGCTAACTGAAGCCCCAATAGATAGAATTCCTGAACTTTCTATACTATTACTGTATCACAATTTAATTTTGTGATCTCCCAACAGCATTTTTTGTTTTGCATATCCCTAGCACAAAGCTTGCAAAAATACTAAATCAATATCACTGAATCTGATCAAATAAAATGGAACACATAAGCAAAACCTTTCCCCTATTAAAGGAAAGACGATATTACTATCTTTCAAGAATATAATCAATAGCTTTTTACAAACCAGCTGACAAAGGCAGGTCCATTTTCTAAATGACTCACTGCAAGTCCACTAGAAGACAATGAATTATAATGCAGATTTTTCTCTGCTTTCCAAGAATCTGCAGTTTCTGCAAATGTCAAACTGCCAGAGAATCATACTTCCCAACTCTTAAACACAAACACACCACTATCAAACAAGCTTATATTCCCCTTTATGACCATTACTAATCCCCTCCCCTTTATCTGATCAAACTGGGAATGCAATACTGGGAGGACTAAGTAATAAATTATTTAGGTAAAGCAATTATGAGAACACAAAGTATTAACTTAAATTACTACTCTTAAACATAGGCATTAGAACACATTAACAATCCTCTATTTGTATGTTATTGATGGAAATCATTAATAAGTAAGTAGTCTCATCCTACACTGCTTTAGTTGATTTATACACTTAGTATTTTAATTTACAGTAGGCTCCTCATTTGATGTTGGTCCTATGTAGGGGCATGCTCTATCATTCTCCGAAGGGGATAGTTGTAATGAGTGAAATAACATAGCCAGGACTGAGGGGGTCCACTCAAGCCTACATCTTTGTTTCTTCATCTATTAAAGAGGGAAATGACAATCATCTCTATCTGACAGGATATCTGGGAGGATTAAATGAGATAAGGTTTGTAAACTGCCTATTAAATGCATATAAAATAGATCTTCCATAAGTGTTAGTTCTCTTGCTCTTTTGCTATATAGGTGAGGAAACAAGGATGTGAATATTAGGTGACTTGTCCAAGGCCAGAGGCCAACAAATATATATAGTACAGACTAAAACTCTAACTTAGGGCTTAATGTTCTTTCCACTACAAAGCAGCCTTAAAATAGCAGAGCCCAACATCTTAGGTTTGTCACTATTGGACACTCATTCCATGCCAGGCACCATATTAATCTCTTTCCTCATAACTACTCTATAAAGAAAGTGTTGTTATCCCATTTTACTGAGAGAGATTAACTTGTCCAAAGTCACTGGCTAAAAAGTGATCAGGCAAGATTAATCCAAGTCTGTTTACTCCACTACTTCCCCCTACTATCCTGCCTCAAAAAGAGTATGGGCATTTAGAAATCATTGTCTATCAGAATTAAATTCTAAATGGCCTAGGAATTTTTATAGAGCCTTCCAATTTATTAGTGGAAACCGTCCCTAGCTCCACCATCCTAGCTCCTTAAATTTGTTCCTATTAGGCTAAAACATAATTATATTAACTACAGTAAAAAAATTTACATTTGTATAGCATGTCACAGTTTATTATTATAATTTTTTTCATTTTTATTAGATGCAACTACTGAGCCTTTTCCTACATAAGCTCACATCTCACTCAATAGCTTCAAGATTCCTATGAAGTGGACATTATTGCCATTTTACAGGTGAGAAAACAGAACTTTGAAGGAGGTAAGTGAACTTGACAAAGGTTATACAACTAGTGAACAGAAGTAGAGGAATTCACCATGAGTCTAAGAAAAGCCCACACATTCCTGCAGACACTGATTCATTTAATCATTTACCTTCATCAGCTTACTCATAAAAGGTAATAGAAAACAAGTGCTGAAACTTGACAGAACAATAAAAACAGGAAAAATGAGAAAGGTCAGATCTCCTCCCTCCTCCACAGTTGTCAGGTGATTTCTAGTAAACGTTTACAGGGCAGACTATTTTAAACTGTTCCAGAGCACAGAAAATAGTGGAAAGTTTCCCATTCATCCTTGGAGGCTGGCTTAATCTTGACACCAAAACCAGGCTGGGATTGCAAACTTAAAAGGAAACATAAATATTATGTTTATCCCTTGTGAATGACAGATGCAAAAGTCTTAATGTATTTAAGTGAAAAACAAAGGGATATGTTTAGTATGATCCCATTTGTAAAAGAAAAACCATTGTGAATACAAAGATATATATGTATGGTAGGATATGTAAATGTCTATTTGTTACCTACATACACATATAAGTGCAACCTGTATAAGATACAGGTTTGGAAATATAAACCTCAAACTGTTAACAGTGGTTAACTGAAACAACAGTGGCCTTAGAGATGGATAAGGGGAAGGTAACAAGAAGTGAAGGGAGATTTTAAGCCTTTATTCTATATACTCACATATTATCTGAATTTTAAAATTTTATTTGAATCATAAAAATTAATGCATATCATGTTTGACAATTAAAATATGTAAATATTCCTTTTCTGTGTCTCCTCTGCTTGTCATAGCAAAAACTAATTCTTTTATTCACTCACTGGTCATTCATTCACCCAACAAACAATTGTGGTACAACTATGATGTATGGGTACTGAGCTAAGTACTTAAAAACAAACATGTGCCAGTCCAGGTACTTAGAGCCTATCACAACAGTCACTTCCTTCTATATGCTACAGTGTTTAGTTTTAAGTCAAATTCTAATTTTTATCATTTATTATTTTTTAGGTCATGCCAGAGATAAGAGATATTTTTCTTTTTCTGGAATTTGTATTGCTTTATTATAAAAAAGAATAGCAGATAACTTTTTTAATTAAAAAAATGCATTTGTATTCTTTCATTCAACAAAAGAGTCCCTGCTATGTGTTAGGCACATGTTGGACAATGGACATGCAAAGATGAATAAATAACATATAGCTCCTACGTAACCTCTAAGGAGGTGAGAATTTTGCAGACATGATATGTCTGATATAAAGTAATATAAAAAAAATGAAATAAGTACCTTAGTAATCCTATACTTCAAAGTGAAACTGGCCAGTTGCCCTCTTCAAAAATAAAAGTTAATTTCAGTTTATAGCCCAGAAAAATCTTAACATTTATGTAAAATGTGAAACAATTCAATTATTTTACCATTAGAGGGAATAAATTAGTGGGAAAATAGAGAACATGGAAGTTTTAGGGGAATAGAAAGTGCAATGTGTGTCTGAGTGAACAGGGGTTCTAGGATCAGCTATGCTGCTGAGACACTGTTACAAGATTTAATCACGCTGACTCTGTTTCTCCACTGGAAATATGGAAATCAGACCTACCTTATTAGGGTAGGAGAAAACAGAGTTTATTTGAAAAAAACCATAATAAAATCTGGTGAATATAAGGCAGTGTGGCCACACACCTGCTTTTTTGATATTGTTTCATTTGATTTTTTATTTATTTTTCCCACTTTGTCACTGATTAGCCAAGCAAATTCACAAACACAATTTAACTTGCATATGCTTCATCAAATAAAAGAATGCAGGAAGTAGTCAGAAGACCTGCATTTACATTCAGACCCTGCCTCTTACTAACTGCAGGGTTAAAAAACAGCAAATTATTTAACTCATTTACATCTTAGTTCCCTAGAAATAAAACAGGGATAAACCTACCTTACAGGATTATTTAAAAGATTAAATGAAAAAAAAAATGCATATGTAAAAAACACAAACTTAAAAAAAAGTATTATAAATCAAAGAGGTTTCCCCAAAGAAGATATACAAACGGCCAATTAGGAACATGAAAAGATAAAATACAAATGAAAACCACAATCATTAATAAATACCACTTCACAGCCACAAGGATGGCCCATCATCAAAAAGACAAACGTTAACAAGTGTTGGCAAGGATCTGGAGAAAATGGAACCTGCATACATTGCTAGTGGGGATGTAAAGATGGTGCAGCAGGTATGGAAAACAGTTTAGCAGTTCCTGAAGAAGTTAAAGTGAGTTACCATATGACCCAGCAATTCCACACCTAGCGCATATATATATATATATATATATATATATATATATATATATATATCCAAGAGAACTAAAAGCATATGTCCATACAGAAACTTGTAAATGAGTGCCCACAGCAGCATTATTTATAATAGCCGAACAGTGGAAACCACTCAGATGCCCAGCAGATAAACAAAATGTGGCAGTCGTATAATGAAATATCATTCTGCCATAAAAAAGAATGAAGTACTGGTGCATGGTGTAGTATCAACAAACCCAGAAAACATTACGCTACGTGAAAGACACAAAGGGCCCTATATTGTATAATTCCGTTTATATGAAACGTCCAGCATAGGCAAATCCAGAGAAAGAAAGCAGATTAGTGGTTATCAAGTACAGGGGAGGGGGGAACAGCAGTGACAACTACAGGGTATGAATTTCTTTTTAGGGTGATGAAAATGTTCTTGAATTAGTGAATGTTCTTGAATCAGTGAATGTTCTTGAATTGTGGAAATTAGTTTGCACAATCTTGTGATTATACTAAAACCAGCAAATTGTACACTTTAAAAGAGTGATTCTATGGCATATAAATTATCTCTCAAAGAAAACTATTATAGAAACTTACATTTCTGCTATTTTTTATTAGTAAATATCCTACTTTTCTCCAGAGATTGCTCCTGTTTGCTTTTAATAGCATTAAAAGATCTTTGAAGTTAGATGTTACACCGATGAACGGTATTTTCAGTGAAGTAAAACTATTATGCCAGAGAAACTTTCTACAAATCAGATTAATCTGGATTAATTTCATTTCTTCAAAAGAACTGTCATTAAAACCAAGTTTGTTTTTAGGAAGTAGAAACAGTTTACAGAGTCCTGATAAAGTACATTTTAAAAAAAATCAAAATGTGGTATGCTTTTATAAATTAGTGGATATTTTATTTTCAGATATGTCATTAGTAAGATTACCTGTTTAAAATCTCATTAAATGCTCACCAATCAACTAAAACCCAATTAAATGAAACGTGGTGACCTCTCTTTACCACTTTCTATGAGCTGCATTCTGCTGTCAGATATCTAGTCCATCATTAGCATCTAGTCTTTTTCATCAATTATTTCTTTCAGGGACTGAAACATTTGGTAAACTCTTTACATGCAATCAATTCATTTTTCTAATGTTGGGGAAGTTATTAGAGTAGGCCCAATTATTAAGGTTAAATTTAGTCTAGAATGTTTGCATAAATATTCAACAAAAAGATTTCCTGGAATTTGAAATATAAAAACAATCTATAGAGTTGTGCAATGCTTCCTAGGCCCTTTGGGGATTTTCTCATGTATTTTGTCATGGGGTAAAGACAGTCACCAACTTTTGCCCACAAAAACTATTATGTATAAAGGCTTCCTGGTTGTAGAACAAAGAAGTATTTTATTGCTCAATGCAAAAGGAAGATATCTTCCTTCTATTTAGTATTGTTACACCAAAATAACATACCAATGAAACCAGCTAGGTACTGGCATGACCCAAGGTATGTAAACAAAGATAAACTGTACTTTATTATGTATTCTTCCTCGGGGAAAAAATTTCCCACACTAACAAAATAAGATTTAGCAAGTCAAAAAAAGAAAAGAAATATACATGAATTAAGGATATGCAAACATGGGGGTATTTTGAGTGGCAATTTTAATTTGAGGGCTTGTCAAGCTATGCTGAGATGCATGGTGGGTATGTCTGACATAGACAAAAATGTGAAGAAAGCGATGACCTGTCAAACAGCTGCTATCTAGTGACTCCCTTAACAGCACTCGCAACTTCTCCAGTGATGCCTGTGTATGAGAGAAAGATGTCAAAGCACCAAGAGAACCACAGGGGCTGTTAACAGCACCGGCAGGTCCAAACCATGCATCCCAGGGCGAAATCCCACCCATCCCCTCAAGAGCTGGTGAGACTGAGCCCGTTTTCTAATGTATGTCTACTTAAGATATACAAATAAATAAATAAATAAATGTATATATGATTCTTTTTCAAAATAAATAAATACCCTGGCCAACCCGCTCTCCCCCTCCTCTTTGTGGCTCCTCCAAAGGCTGGAGGGATGTTAACCTCCTGCAGGCCTGGGGAAGCCAAGACCCACGCCATAAGAGAGGTGTCCAGGAGCTTCTGCAGCACAGCCCGGGGGCCCAAGCCCCTGTCCCCCACCCACCGGGCAGGGCTGGTCACCGGTCACACAAAGGAGCCAGCCGCAGGCGCTGGACACCGGGACTCGCCCCAGTGCCGAGCGCCACATCTGGTCCCTGCACGCCAGGAGAACGAAACCCGCCAGAAAAAAAGGATTAACCCCCAAACCTGTTGCACGATGCGGGTCCCTTTCACCCAGAAACGAACAAGGGCGCTCAGGAGGGGAGAGGCGCGGGGCCGGCTCCGCGGGCCGCGGCCGCACCCGGCAGGCGGCGCGGAGGCAGGGGCGGCCCGCGGGGCTCTCACCTCGGGCGCTTTGTCTGCGGTGGCGGGGGTGCGAGGCGGGGGCGACCGGGACGGCGAGGCGGGGCGCCCCTCCCTCACCGCGCAGCCCGGCCGCCCCGCGGCCCGCGCGGGGGAAGAAAGCCCGGCCCGCCGCCGACGCCGCCACCGCCTCCGCCGGCCCGCGCTGGCCACCCGGCCGCGGCCTGCGCGCTGCTCCCGCCCGGACGCCCGGGCCGCGCGGCGGCCACGCTCACCTGGCTGTCCCTGGCGCTGGCGCTCGCGGCCGGCGGCTCCGGGGCGTTGGGGAGGACACGGGGACGCTAGCGAGGTGCGGGCGGAGGCGGAGGGCGAGGCGGGAGGAAGGCGGGCTGGGGGCGGAGCGGGCCCCGGCAACGGCGGCTTCCAGTCACTCGCGGCAAATCGCGTCCCAGCCCCTCCGTGCGTCAGGCGGGGGGCGGCGGCGCGGGTGGCCCGGCGACCTCTCGGCACCCGCTGCCCGACCCGCGTCCGCGCGACCCCGCGCGCGCCCGGGTGACGGCTGCACGGGGACCCGGCCTGGCGCGGGAAGGGGGCGGGCGGGCGGGCGGAGAGTCCCACCCGGGCTGGGGGCTGGGCGAGTGGGCACTCTGACTCACCCGGGTGGGCCCTGCTGTCCCCACCCCTCTCCAAACTCCGATGGGGAGACGGTGAGGGGTAGTGGAAGGAGCCCTGGACCTGAAGTCAGGAAGTCTGGGCTTGAGGGGGAGGGCCCGCTACTTGACACCTTGGCAAGTTAATTGTTTCCTGTGGCCTCATCCTGAAGTACGTAGGTTCGAGTACAAGGTCTCCAAGATCTTCAGCATTCTAACATTCTCATCCTTGGTTTGTCAGGATTCCTTTGCTCCCAAGTACCCACTGCCAGGAGATGCCAGGAGGGAGTTCTGTGGTGTGGTTGAAGGATGAAGGGGAAAGGGTTGCCGTGGGAGAGGACTGGATCCAGAACATTTGTTTTGCTTTGAGGATCTTTCCATTGGACAGTGCAAAATTAATCCGCAAATGGCGCTCTCTTGATACTGGCTACTTCCCTATCTGTATCTGTTTTTCTTCAAATGTACTGACTTCAGACTCCTGATTCTTCTCATTTTATTGCGCAAATCATTTTTATGTCATTTCCTGAATTCAGTTCCAAAGAGTCATCAGCGAATCCACACAAGATCACGGTGGCCATGTGGTTCCAATCCCAGGACTTCCATGTTACTCACTCAGCGCTCACTTCAGTATCACTTAATTCCATTGATAAAATCTTGCTATTCCAACCAGTAGGGAACCAAATTTGTCTCTACTAATGCACTCTGACTTAAAATCTCATGTATGAATTCTTCCTCTGAAATCTGTGCCTAACGGTCCATCTGCACCACTTCAGCTTCTTTGCCACTCTTTAGGTCAAGCCTTTCTAATTTCACTTCTGCTTCAGTTCCATAGAACTACCAGAGAATGCCCCCAAAACACAGAGCCAAGCATGACACATCTCTCTTTAAAATCCATCAGAGGCTCTCCAGCTGGTTGAATTGAGTTCAAACTCATACACGGCGGTTTATAATCTGATCCCTCGACCTCTTCTGCACCAGCTACAACTCCTAACATAGCCCCATATCACACACAGATTTAACAGGCTCTATCTCTGCTTTTGTAGTTCTCCCCATCTGAAATCTCATTTAACCAGGTGAACTCCTACTATCCTTCAAGATAATAACAATAGTAAATCACATCCCCTTGGAATCTTTCCTGACATCCCTCCTTTCTTTCACCAAACCAACATCCTCACCCCTACACACTTACACTCAACTAAATATTCTTTCCTCTCTGCTTTCATAGAATCTTTCATCTCCAGTATTCTCTATGATAATTCTTAGTACATTATTTTTTGCCACTGCTTTACATGGTGATCTTTTCTTCCTAGATTGCATTTTCCTTGAAAGGATAGGGATTTCATCTAGTTCATTTTTGGCTCCCCAGAACATAGCACAGTGCTCAGCACAAAGAAGATTCTCTTTAACTGTTTGCTGAAGGGTTGAAATCATTACCCATTCCAACAAATAGGAAACTCAACAATATCCACAGTCCTTGCTTTCCTTAACCTTCCACAATGTTCTATTCTTTTCTCTACCATGTGGCATTCACTGCTTATCGTTTTAAACCCTCTCCAACTACCACTCACATTCTTTGCTTATCCTAATAAAGAAAGAGCATGCCATACAATCCATTATATAATAGTAATTCACAAAACATCCCTGCCCTTCCTCTTTCCATACCCTATTGTATGACCTCATTATTAGCTGAGGGGTAATTGCTATAATAGAAAAAACACTAGACTGCAAATTTACAGAATAAAGTCTGGGTGCCATATTTTCCAATACTACTGAATTAACTCAGCTCAATCACTTAAATTCACTAGGCTTCACTTCTGGGGTTCCTTCAGCTCTGTGGTATGTCTATCTATATCTATATATAAAATGAAGGAACTACGGGGTCGTTGCAAAGTTGCTGTCCAGTATATGTTTGAACTCCAAGTGATAAGAAACCACTCACTACCTCACAGGGTTATTCATCTTTGAACAATCCTGCTAGTCCCTTCGTTGAACTGAACTGTTTCTCCCTATAAATTTGGTAGATGGGAGGGGGGAGAAGGGATGGGTTTGTACATACCTAATGGATGCAGTGCACCGTCTGGGGGATGGACATGCTTGAAGCTCTGACTTGGGTGGGGCAAAGGCAATATATGTGACCTAAACGTGTACTCCATAATATGCTGAAATAAACAAAAAAAAATGTTAAATGTCCTCCAAAGATACCCATGTCCTTGTCTCTGGAACCTCTGAGTGTTACCTTATATGGCAAAAAGGACTTTGCAGCTATGATTAAGGATCTTGAATTGGGGAGATTATCCTGGTAAGCCCCAAATATAATAATATATCCTTATTAAGAAGGACAGAGAAGAAGATTTCACATAGAAGAAGGAGGCAAGGTGGTAATTTGAAACAAGGTGCTATACTTCTGGTTTGGATGACAAAGGAATGGGAGCTCTAGAAGCTCCAGGGAAGAATCCATTTGCCTTGCCAAGGAATAAAGAATACAGCTCAAGAAGCTAGAAAAGGCAAGACAATGGATTCTCTCCAGAGCTTCCAGAGGGACCATGGCCCTGCTGACACCTCGATTTTGACCCACTAAAACTGATTTTGGACTTCTGACTTCTAGGACTATAAAAAAATAAATGCATGTTGTTTTAAGACACAAAATTTGTGGTAATTTGTAAAAAAAAAAAATCTTGTAGGTAGCAATGGTATTGGTGGAAACACCATTGATCTTAAACTTCAAAGTGGTGTGGTCAAATTCTAGTTCTATAACTTCCTAGCTGTGTGACCTTGGAAAAGTACCAAACCTCTCCAAGTATAAGTTTGTTCAACTCTAAAAGGGAAAAATAATAGCATCTTAAATAATTATTATAAATATGATTACAATGAGCATTAAAGTGCCTGGTGAATCTGAATCTAGTGGTAACATTTGTGGAGTATAGGACAGCCCTGTTCCCCTTTCACAAGCTTGTAAAGATTTGAAGTCAACAATCACAGTATGTGCTTTTTCACACCTGTCTTTATTCATGCCCCATTCATCTCCTCCATACTCTCTCATCTTAACATACTCTAGTGCCTCTTAAAATGTGGTGCCTAGAACTGAATCCAATATTCCAAGTATAAAGAGAGGAGTGGAGGAGCATGATTTTCTGCATTCTAATGATGATATTTCAAAATGATATTCATGTTTGATATCACATTATTTTCTACCATCCCATACTGCTCATAAATATCATGTTATTGCCAACTGAAAACAAATAAAAATACCCCCAAATCTTTTTAAAATCTTTAACGTATATACAGCTATCAGACCATATTTCCTTAAACCTGTATTTTGCAATTTGTTTTTGGAAACTTAGTGCAGATCTTTGCATTTATTCCCTTTAAATATCACTTTGGAAGTTACATAGCAGAACCCCCTGCCAACTAGAAATCAATGTGAAATGAGAGTAACATTTAGAAAACATTCATGGGTGGGGGAAAAAGAATCCAAAAGGCACTTCAAGCAACAAGTTTCTAAATTCCTAATTTCTCCCCTGCAACTTCCCTTAGGCTTTATATTTAGGCCCATTTAGTTGTCATCTAAAATTATATAACTCCTCATATTCATTTTATTTTTATAATAAATTAATATTGAAAACACATTTTATGAGCATATTTCATGCAATTGTTCACTTGAAACTCTGAAGATGCTCAGTCTCAGGCAGGCTGGTGTTACTGCCACTGTACTGGAGCTCAGCACTGTTAGGCAATTTGCTGAACATTCACCCAGCACCAAAGTCACCTTCCTGGAGAAACTGCCCCTCCCACAGTACTTGCTGAAGGGATGGCTCCAGGCAGTCCTCTTTCACGCTTTGTGTGTAATCCCTAAATCACAGTTGATGGCCTGTGGTTGGGCACTGACTTATAAACAGCCAAGTCATAACCATTCAAAAAAATGACCTGGGAAAAAAAGTTCAGTCCCCAAAAGCTGATCCAATCAGACAATCAATTGGGGAAGCTGACTACAAAAGGAGGCACAGAGGCTGGCCGTGGCTGGGAAGAAAGAGCCCTGTAGATCACCAGTGAGCAGAAGTTAATGTCAACCAATGACTAAGCAGAGAGCATCCATCCACACATTCATTCACTCATTCATTCAATAAGTATATATTACATGTCTCCTCTGTTTTAGGTACTGGACATATAATATGGACAAAATACACAAAAATTCTGCCTCATAGACCTTGCATTATGGTGGATGGGATGAACAATAAACACAAAAACGTAAATCAAATAGTATATTAGAAGGCAATAAGTGTTGGATAAAAATAATGCAAAGAAGGGGACTCAAAAGTGCCAAGAAGGTGGGGTGTAATTTTTAGTAACAGGAACAGGGAAGGCCTCACTGATAAGGTGGCATTCGAGCTACGGCTTGAAGGATCTGAGGCAGTGTGCCTGTGGAAAAGAAAAGACATAAAGAATAGAAGCTAAGGGAGCCAGCTAGTGGTGGGGCGATACTGAAGCCCACACCAAGGAGAGGAGCAGTAAAATCAGGTAACACATAGAGCAGGGCATCCAAAAACTGGCTGGGAGCTCTTTAAAAACAAAATGAGGCCGGGCGTGGTGGCTCACGCCTGTAATCCTAGCACTCTGGGAGGCCGAGGCGGGCGGATTGCTCAAGGTCAGGAGTTCGAAACCAGCCTGAGCAAGAGCGAGACCTCGTCTCTACTATAAATAGAAAGAAATTAATTGGCCAACTAATATATATAGAAAAAAAAAATTAGCCGGGCATGGTGGCGCATGCCTGTAGTCCCAGCTACTCGGGAGGCTGAGGCAGGAGGATTGCTTGAGCCCAGGAGTTTGAGGTTGCTGTGAGCTAGGCTGACGCCACGGCACTCACTCTAGCCTGGGCAACAAGTAAGACTCTGTCTCAAAAAAAAAAAAAAAAAAAAAAAAAAAAAAAAAAAAATGAGCCAGGCACTTCCCCAGATGATCTAGACCAGAACCTTTGTGGATGGGTGCCTCAATAATCTCAGATGATAGGAATGTTCCACTAACTATTAATAGGATAAGACCGCTAACTCCCACTGATATCTTGGATTCTGAGCACCCTCAAATTCTGTGTTCCAGAAAGCCCAGTGCAGCTTGCATTCCTCTACTGCTAGGCTCCTTGGTTGTTCAAATTTTCTGTTGTTCATAGGAAGCATGATATCATGGCTGAGATTTCAGTTTTTCTAATTTCCATTAGTATTCTTTACCAACCAAATGAACAAAAACCAAACTCTGACACCCTATTCCCTGAGATAACATGGTTGAGTTTCTATATCTTACAACCAAAATTGCCTAACATACCAAAGTCACAAAGCTATGAGATAGTGGTGCCAAAACTGCACCACCGGACTGGTATTCTTAATCCTGTAACTCATGGTGGTACCCTTATGGGCAAAACAAAAATGGAAATTTGGGACTATTTCTTTAACATTTCAAAAACATTTTTTGGAAATTATCAAAGTATATTTTAAAATAGTAAGTTATATAGCATTCATTTTAATAATGTACATTTAATATATTATTGAATCTTAAGAAAAATATTTAATAATTTTATGAAGAAATTACTCTGAGTACCCAATTTATCAGTTCTGACTGATTTGACATTTTATTCCCTGATCAAAATTTCTCTCTTTCACTGAGGCAGTTAAAAAAAATCTAGTATTTTTTTAAAAATATGTTAATACTTTCATGATTCTGAAATTATATAAATGACAATTTAAAGGTTTTTTGTAGGGTTTTTTTCCATTTCTGTTGTTGTTTGTTTGGCCTCCTGTTAGTTCATTATCTAGGCCAGAGTACTTGGCATCTTTAGACAATAGAATTTTTCCAAGGCCAGCATAGTTTGTCTTCACTTGTATCAGGTGTTCCCCACCATCCCCAATCACACTTTCACAAAATATTTTTGGCAAACTGTCCAAAGGAAAGAGTAAAAAACAGTGTCTGATTTTTTGGTAAAATCAGCAAAACCTTTTCCTAACAAGAACTGACTTCTTTTTCTGGTTATATAATCAGGGTTTTAAAGCTGGAAGACACCTTGTCTATTCCAACATCCTCTTTTCCCTGAGATCCAGAGAAGTTAAGCAACATACCCAACTCTAGAGTTAGTTGACAAAATGTCAAACACTAGAATCCAGGCCTCCTAACTATTAGTTCACATGAGCCTTGGAAAGTATTTGAATATGTGTGGTATTATCTGTATGTGCATAAATAGGTGTGATACATAATTTAGACATAATACAAGTTTATGTCTTAAGCATCAAAAGTACTTTAAAAGTATTGTGAATTATAGAAAATAAACTAAAATTTCTGGCTAGGAAAAAGCCCCTAATTTCAGTGATCAATTTGCTGTCACTCTTGGTTAATATAAACTATGTAATAGAGATTAACAAGGGAGGCCAAGTGAAAAGCAAATTGTTCAGGCAAATGGTTTTAAATGCTTCTGGCAATATATTACATAATATAATGCAATATATTATGTAATAGAATACAGTAAACTGGCTGTGCCAATTTTTATAGTTCTCTTCAATAAATTTTTCTCTTCAATAAGTACCATTAAATGTTAATACAATGGATGCCCAAAAGCATGTTCCTGAGTCAGAGCTCCTTGGTTGCAAGTGCCAAAGATAATTTGAACTGGATTAGGGTGGAGGGACGCTGGATTTTCTGGAACAATCCTGAGGTAGCTCAGAGCATTGAAGGAAGAACTGCATTTCTGGGGACCTCAGAGATCCAAGCAAAACCGTCATCTTTCTTTTTGCCCCTTCTCTCAAATTTGTTCCTCTTGGATTTTTCTTCAATTTGTTCAACAGAAAATCAGTTTGTTTTGGACTATAAGGAACAAAGCCCCAGCCAGGTAGCACTGGCTGTAGGTACATTCTCCAGCTTTGTACATAGTTCATGTAGAAAAATATCAGGAGTAGCTATTATTTTGGGTCACATGAACATTGGAACACTGTAGCCAGTAGAACAAGATTAGCCTGGGGTGTAGGAGGTTAAGTATTTAAACTGTCAGTTTCCATCCCAGGAGAAAGTTTACCCCAAGGGAGATAGGGGCACTACCACCAGAGGGAGAGAGAGGGTAACAGGCAGATAAAAGCAAAAGCTGTTCACTCCAAGATGTGTGCTTCCCGAAGTCTCACACTAGAAAGGTGATTTTTGTGAAATATTTTATCACCCACTCAAGTATTAAAATTATGTTGTAAATTACTCCTAGTCTCATCGTTCTATATTAAAAACCTATACTTAAGTACTTTTATCTGGTTTGTTAATGTCTCTTTAAAATCATAGCCCAGAAAGGCCCTTCAATTTATACTTGATTATGGTAGAAAAATACAATTTTGTTTGATCAGAGCATTTTTACCTATTACTTGTATTATAAAAATTTAAATCTAAAAATATTTTATGCAAAGCTGAAGAGATAAAAAGACTTAATTGTCAAATTCAATCCGCACAGTGAAATATTCAGGTCTCATTAAAAAGGTATTAGCTAAGTTACAGAGAAAGTTCTTAAGTTTCTGTTACATGGTATTTCAATATGGGGCTAGGTCCTAGATATTAGTAAGACAGAAAAGAATGTTAAAAACAAGCTTGGTCCAAGTCATAAGTTTCCCCTTTGTTTTTCTAATGTGTTCTAGTCATCAGCCTGAATACAAAGGTCAAGAATATTTACCTCAGTGATCAAGCAATATGTTCTGCTCTGGACTCTTAAAATCTGACGCCAGGGACTAAACTGTTTCCCTCTTAGCTTCAGGTCTCTGGTGGTCAGAAATGACTCTCTTGTTTATCTACATTTTTTTTTTTAAATCCTGTGTTCTTGACCAAAATAGGGACGGAACACATTTAAAAATAATCTCCACCCATCGCCAGGCTTCTTCCACTCTGTCGTTCTTGCCAGCTGCCCTGGAGAGGTGTGTGAAACTCTTGTGTGACCAGCAGCTGAATGGCAGCCGGGGAGAAGCCCGATGCAGGAAGTCTGAGGAGGCACTAGCAACACAGAAGTGAAGAATTGATTTGGTTGTGGGATAAAGTGGAAAATGGAAAGAATTGCCTTTTGTGTCAGTCCAACTTTTCCTCTCCTTCTGAATAAAACATTATTATGTAACAAAGGGCCTTTAAACAATTTCTTTCTTTCTTAAATTGGCGATTTGACAAATACAGATTGTGTCATCCTGGGTTAAAGCCACTTCTTAGGGTGTGGAGTTACTTGATTCCAGCATTAGGGATCAGTGTGCTCAAAACATGTGACACCAAGTAGCTCCAGGCCTGGTTAATATTGTCTTAGGTTTAAGGGGAAAAATGGAATGAAAAAAGTATGTTCTGTTTGGGGACTTGAAGAAACGGAGGCCACCAAGTGGACCCTAGTTGACCCTTTTTCTGAAACCTTAACTTTTAATGTAAAAAATTATGCAATTCAATAAATATATTTTATTGCCTTTCTTATGGATTAAAAAAAATCATCTAGACTTCTCCACTTAAAGGACAGCAGCAAATTTTGGGCAAGAGCTGTTGCTGCTGCTCAGCTTACCCTCCCAACAAACAATCCCGGTGTCTTGTCTGCAAAGAAATTGTGCCTAGATGCTTCCAAGCGAGAGTATGCGACTCTGGAAGTGTTCAGAGATTCTGTGTTCAGACATCCACTTGGTTGTATCCAGGAAGCTGTGTCATTCTAATATCACATGACCAACTTTTAAACACTTTACTTGGAAAAAAGATGAGAGTGACAAGAAACATAGGAAAAGACATTCAATGAGTTCTTTGTTCATGCAACCAAAACTGGAGTGCCAGCATGTGTGAGGGACCCAGAGACAAAGACGAGGATGTCATAAGTTTGCTTTCAGTCTAATGGGGAGGCAGGAACTCAAACAAGCACTCGGTGCAACATGATACATACTACGGTTGTAATTAAATTCTACACAAAGTGTTACCAGGACCCAGAGCAGAGTCACTGCCAGGGTGTCTGGTGACAAGTTCACTGAGGCATTGACATTTGAACTGAGTCTAGAAGAAAAGTCATCATTATCTAGGCTGAGAAAAGGCGGAAAAAGCAGAAGAAAGAGTGTATACACTGGCTGAGAGGCACTAAAGAACATGCTGTTTGGAGGAGAATTGTGAGTATTCTTGCTGTGGATGCATGAACAGAGGATCATTTGAGGGAAGGATCAAAATGAGAAGCACCTGTGGGCCTGGGGTGGCAAACTCAACAGCCCGCAGAGGACAGGCAGGGACTGTAAATCACCATAGAGGACAAGCAGGTTGAGGTGCAAAATGCACTGTTTGTGAGTGTCAGAGCTGATCACTGAAGGACACAAAATCTCTAAAAATATTGCACAAATTATACTGTCCCCCACAAGAGAGATTGTCTCTTATGCTCTCTCCAAGAATGAGTATTTACAGTCATTTTTTATTCATTCAACAAATATTTATTGAGTACCTATAATTTTGAAGTATTGCATTAGGAATTGAGACTATAGCAGTGAATACAACAAAAAATTCCTACCTTCATGGATCTTACATTGCAGTGCAGGGGAGACAGAAAAATGGATAAAGAAGTAAAATGTACAGGTGTCAGATAAATGCTATGGAGAAAAGTAAAGGACAGAGAACCACTAGAGAACAGGGGGTAGGCTGGGTTTCAGGTAGGGTGATTTAGAAGGCCTCTCCAAGAAGGTAACCATTGAGCAAAGACTGAAGAAGGTGAAGGAGGGAGTTATGGGGACATTCACCTGTGGGAAGAACATTTCAAGTGGAGGAAACAACAAATGAAAGGCTCAAAATGAAAACAACAAATGAAAGGTGAGATCAAGCCTGCCAGGGCAGGAGATAAAGGGGACCGAGGGTGGGGGGAAAGAGATTATGTAGGGTCTTTTAGGGAAATCTAAAGATTGAAGCTTCAGTTCTGAGCAAGTTGAAAAACTTTAACTTTTGAGCAGAGGAGTGATAAGTGGGGGTTGTTATGTTTAAAGACTCACTTTGGGCTGGGCATGGTGACTCACACCTGTAATCCTAGCACTCTGGGAGGCCAAGTTGGGGATTGCTTGAGGCCAAAAGTTCAAGACCAGCCTGAGCAAGAGCGAGACAGTATCTCTACAAAAAATTTAAAACTTAGCTAGTCATGGTGGTATGCACCTATAGTCCCAGCTACTAGGGAGGCTGAGGCAGGAGGATTGCTTGAGCCCAGGAGTTTGAGGCTGCAGTGAACTATGATGCCACTGCACTCTTGCCCAGGCAACAGAGTGAAACCCTGTCTCAAAAAATAAATAGGAAGGGGGGCGGGTATATACATACATAATGAGTGAGATGTGCACCATCTGGGGGATGGTCATGATGGAGACTCAGACTTTTGGGGGGAGGGGGGGAAATGGGCATTTATTGAAACCTTAAAATCTGTACCCCCATAATATGCCAAAATAAAAAAAAAAATTAAAAAATTAAAAAAAAAAAAGAAGGTCTCTCAATTTCAATTTGTCTGGTATTTTCTCATAATGAGATCTCAATATCTATATTTTTGGCAATAAAATTACCAACATAAAAATAAATAAATAAATAAATAAATAAATAAATAAGTAAAGCATGAAGACTCACTTTGGTTGCTGTGTGCAGCCAGAATGAATGCCTTGAGGGATGGGAAGAAGCACAGAGACCAGCTGAGAAGTGAGAGTACCACCCAGGACAGACATGATGATGGCTTGGCCCAGCCTGGTGGCAGCATGGGTGGTAAGAGAAAACACTTAGATTCTGATTACATGTCAAAGATAGAGCACCAGGATTTCCTGAAAGATTGGATTTGGGCTATACAATAAACAGACAAATCCAGGGATAACTCTAAAGTGTATGGCCCGAGTAATTAAAATGATAATATTCCATTATGGAGAAGATTGTGAGGAGGAGCAGTTTGAGGGAGAGGGGGACAATTTGGTTGTCCCCCTAAAACCAAACTCAACAATTTGGTTTTAGAATTGTTAACTTTGAGATGCCTATCAGACAATAAGCATAAACTTAGAATAAGCAGCTGGACATATGAACCTGGAGTTAAAGGAGGAGGTCTGAACTAGAAATACACATTTGGAATTTGTTGTTGTGTATATGTAACGTTAAAACAACGAGACTCAATAAAACCAACAAGTGTAGAGAGAGGTCTGAAGACTCAGCTATGGAGCATTCTACTGTTTAGACACTGGGAAGGTGAGACTGAGAAGGAATAGCCAGTGAAGTTGAAGAAAAACCAGGACAGTATGTTATCCTGGAAGCCAAGGGAAGAAAGTATTTCAAAGAAGAGAGAATGATCAACTCTGTCAAATGTTACTAGTAGGACAGGTGGTTTAGTCAGGCTTTTCCTGAAACAGAACCATTAGGATGTGTGCAGAGAGATTTATTTTAAGGAATTGGCTCATGCAATTATGGAGGCTGGAAAAGTCCCAAATCTGCATGGTGGGTGGGCAGGCTGGAGACTCAGGAAGAGGTGATGGTGCAGTCCAAGTCAGGAGGCCTTCTGCTACAGAATGCCTTCTTGTTCAGGGAAGGTGAGTCTTTTGTTCTATTCATGCCTTTGACTGATTGGATGAAGCCCCAACACGGTGTGGAGGGCAATCTTTTTTATTTGAAGTCCACAGCTTTAAAAGTAATTCTCATCTAAAAACACCCCCACAGAAACATCCAGAATAATGTTTGACCAAATATCTGGGCAACATGGCCCAGCCAATTTGACACACGAAATTAACCGTCACAGCAAGTGCTATGGTTTGAATGTTTATGTTCCTCTCAAAACTCACATCGAAACTTAATCCCCAATGCAAGAGTATTAAGGGGTGGGACTTTTAGGACGTGATTAAGCTATAAGGGGTCTGCCCTTATGAGTGGATTAGTGTCCTTATAAAAGTCTCTTTTGTACTTCCCTTCCATCAAGTAAGGACACTTATTTGGGACCATCTTTGAGGAACGGGGTTTCACCAGACATTGAACCTATTAATGCTTTGATCTTGGACTTCCTGGGCTCTGGAACTGTGAGAAATACTTTTCTGTTATTTATAAATACCCAGTCTCAGGTATTCTGCTATGGCAGTACAAAAAAACTGACACAACAAATAAGATGAGGCTGAGAAGTGGCAGTTAGTAGCACAGAGGTTATTGGTGACCTTGGGAAACGATGGAATGGTGAGAGAGGAAGAGAGGAACATTTGATTGGAAGTTCACCAGAAAATGGGAGAAGGGCATCTTCTGCTATGAAACAATAATGCCACACACTTCTAGGTTCACAGAGCTTGGAGGAAAGAAAGTGAAGCAGTGGGCTAGAAACCACCAGGGCAGAGTGACCCAGAGAAAGTACCTAGGGCAAGGAGGGGAGCGAATGGAAGCAGCTCTTTCATGAAGCCAGGCACCTGGAAGGGGACTACAATAGTCCCAGGTCACTAGAAGGGCATGTGGCTCCACACAGAAGGTGAGTTTTAGAGAAACACATCCTCAGGTTAGGTCTTCCGGATTCTCACAGATGAAATTAACTAAATAGGAGTTCATAATCAATGGTTATAAAAAATGTAAGCAAACAACTTCATAAAAGTATCATGAACCAAGATCACAATTAGTTCCCCAAGAATATCAAATATTGGAGTCATCAGACAAAGAATATGAAATAGCTATTATGAAATATTTAAAGAAATAAAAGATGAAAAACCCCCAAAATAAACAAGCAATAAGAGGCTCTCCTGTAAGACCAGGTAAATTTGAAAACAAAGCAAACAAAGCTTTTAGAAATTCAAAAAATATGTGGAATTGTTAAAGTAAAATAAAATCTCGATTGGTTAAGAGACGTATTAAGCACAACTGAATAAAAATATTGGCAAATTACAGGATCAACCTGAAGAAATGGCACAGAATGTAGCACAGAAAGTAAGCAAATAGAATATATGAAAAGTTAAGAGATGTGGAAATAGTCATACCAGATGACTAGGAAGAGAGAAAGAGAGCCTGTAACACATGTCTAGCAGCTCAGCAAGCAGGTGAGCAGAAGATAAAATCTGTAGGCTCATGCGCACTGACCCTGGCCCACCAAATCTGCTTAGATTGATCTGCTCAGTGTTTCCTCCTTTGGGGAAGGTGGAGGGGGGTGTTGGGAAAATAGCAGAGCCAGTGGAAGTTCCTAATCCTAGTTATCAATAATAAATGTAATGCTTAAACTGTAGAATCACTTACAATGTGCATGTTTTAAGATGGGACTAAAATCTTTCTGTAAAATGAATCTTGCCATGTGACATCAGAATTGTCCTGTGGGTGGTTTCTTTTTCTATATCTACAAACATATTTAAGTTTCTATTATTTATAAAAATGAAAAGTCAAAGAATTCTTTTGAACTGTTATCTTCTTTTTCCCCTTTGATTCGGTGACAAATTTCTTGGGAGTTGAAAATTATCTACACTTGAAATGATCACCATTCATTCACTACTTGCTGCCTTCCTACTAAATCAAGAGAAATAGTTCTTTCAAAGTTAACAACTATTACTTATCATATTCAATGAATTTGCTTCCTCTCTTCTCTCTTTATGGTGCTTGATATTATTAAGCACTCATCCCTTTTTCTTTTATTCAATAAACATTTATTAGGTTTTTACTATAAAAGATAAGATATATTGTCTGATGTCAAGTAGTGTGCAGTCTACTTATTGTGTTTCTCCGAAAATAAGACAGGGTCTTATATTCATTTTTCCTCAAGAAGACACTCTAGGGCTTATTTTCAGGGGATGTGTTATTTTCCCCTCAAAGCCTCAGTTTGCAGCACGCACAGGATGGCCGGGGCCTGACAGTCGACCTTGTTGGTGGGGCTGCCCACTCCTTTCCAGTCACCTCTGGGATAGTAGCTGTCACCATGGGGCATGGCTTGTGCAGATACGCTGCGTAGCCACGCCCATCACTAGGTCTTATTTTTGGGGTAGGGCTTATATTGCGCAAATGCTTAGAAATCCTGCTAGGGCTTATTTTATGGGTAGGTCTTATTTTCGGGGAAACACGGTATCAGTCAACTTATCAAAGAAGATGTGCACAACTTAGTGAAATAAAGCACTAAAGGAAAAAGTAGTACCAACAAGTGACAGAAGTATTACCTCTACCTGGGGAAGTCAGGAAAGGCTTTACACTTGCATTTTCCTGAAAGAGCGTGTGTGTTGACCAGGTGGATGGGAGCAGGCTATAGCATCATTCTCAGCAGAGGAAGCACATGAACAAAGATACAGAGGAGTAAAGCATCCAGGTTTGCTGAGGGCACTGCAAACAGTTTGGCATGCCTGGAACGTGGGAACCAAGATGGGCATAATGGCCAGAATGGAAGGCAATGCAAAATCATAGAAGACTTTGAACCCATTCAAAGGAGTTTGGACTTTATTTTATAGGCACAAAACAAGGTGCTAACAAGGTTCTCCTTCTCCTTTTTCTCCTTCTTAATATATTTGTAATTTAGGAATAACACTTTTGTAGGAAGATGGAGGCTGGATTGGGAGGCTATAAAATGGGAGATAAGAGACCACTTAAGGAAGCTTGATAAGGATTTGAACTAAGAAGGAGGCAGGCAGGTGTGGAAGATGGTAAAGTGAGTGAATGACAGTTCCATTAGAAAAAAGAGAGTATACAAGGAAGAGGAGCAGGGTTTGGGAAGATATTCTCAGAGATGAGGAGTGTGGGCTGGGTGGGCATCCCAAAAGCTGTCTACTTCAATTGATGACCATGTATTTCTTTCAGTCCTCTTGTTTTTTATGATATTCATCACTTTCCTCATTATATAACACATAACTTTCATTGCATATGATTTCAAACATTTTGAAAGTATAAGGAAAAGAAAAACCCTCAGTGATCTCATAATACAGATGTTTCAGAATATTTTAAAAGTGTGTTCCATGCATAGATGCACATTTTTAGAAAATTGTTTCCTACCCTGTCTAGAATGTTATATTCTGCTTTTAACATGTAATTGGGTACCATGAGTACTGTTCTGCATATTAAAATAATCTTCAAATATATAATTTTAATGACCATATAGTGTTTAATCCTATGAATGAACTATACTTTATTTACGTATTGATGAACATTGCAGTTGACTTCTGTTTTCCAACCAGATATAATGCTATAATAAACATCTTTGCATATAATATTATGCACTTCTGAGTATTTCATTAGTAGAGATTCCTAGAAATGAAATTATAGTGTCTAATTTAAGAAAGAACAATTACAAAGTCTCTTGATCCATACTAACAAACTGCTTTATAAATACACTATACCAATTGGTATTCACATTGGTGTTGAGAATTGCATTAAAATTTTTTTTTCTACATGTACAGGCAAAGATTTCTTTTTTAATTTGCATTTCCTGAATTATAAGTTAATATGATTATTGGCAATTTGTATTTTCTTGGTAAATTGTCCCTTCATATTCTTTAATAATTTTTCAATTATAATGTTGTTTTTTTCTTGATTTGTGGCAATTGTTTTTATAAGTACATCGATTTTTTGTCTTCCATTTTTTTTGCAAATATTGATATACAAAGTTTTACAGCTAAATAACTAAATATATTTCTTTTCTTTTGGAACCCTTGATTTTCTTCTCAAAACTCTTCTCTTTCAATGTCCATGACATTGTTTTATCCAGTTTCCCATTTCTCAGTCCATTTCTC
Organism: Microcebus murinus; assembly: GCF_040939455.1. NCBI lineage: Eukaryota > Metazoa > Chordata > Mammalia > Primates > Cheirogaleidae > Microcebus > Microcebus murinus. Next base: position 56,516,539 of record NC_134111.1, read on the forward strand.
TGTGGTATCTAGCTGACACTTCTTCCTCTTTCAAATAGAGATATTTGTCATGTCCTTTGGTTCAGAAAAGTTTCTGCCAATATCCTTAAACTCAGAGATCTAATCTATCTCAAATGCCTCAGTGTTTTAAAATACTGACTCTCTTAATCTAAAAATATTTTTTTTCTGAATAAGCACTATATATAGTATAGTGCTCATAGAATCTATGAGCATTAAAAACATTAAAAAGTACAAAATAATATACAGCAAAAACTAAATCTCTTTTTCTCCCTGATCCTAGGCCATAACAATCTCTTGTGGAGCCATCTAAACATATTCTATGCATTTACAAATATCTGAGTGCATACATAAGTATGTATGTGTATGTGTATATAATTTCCCTGCACAAATATACAAATATGTACATTGTTCTTCTTTTTCTTTTCTTTTCTTTCCTTCTTCTTTTTTTTGGGGGGGGGCAGAGTCTTACTCTGCTGCCCAGGCTGGAGAGCAGTGGCCCAATCATAGCTCATTGTAACCTCAAATTCCTGGGCTTAAGTGATTCTCCTGCCTCAGCCTGCTCAATAGCTAGAACTACAGGTGCACAGTGCTATGCCTGGCTAATTTTTTTTTTTTTTTGAGACAGAGTCTTGCTCTGTTGCCCAGGCTCTAGTGCAACCTCCAATTCCTGAGCTCAAGTGATTCTCCTGCCTCCGCCTCCCAAAGTGCTAGGATTACAGCTATGAGCCACTCTGCCCAGAGGCTTTTTTAGTACAGCATTTTTTAATATACTTTAGCCACTCACTCCTATTTTGTATTGAATAGTTGGTCCTTTTTCTTATTAATGTATAGCAACTTGCTTTTGATATATATTGTATATGTTATTCCTTAGTTTTTAGTTTATATAGGAGGTTTCAGTTTGTTAGTTTGCCTACAGATTTTTTGTGATCATTATAAAAGTCAGACTTACCAATCTTTTCTTTAATGGCTTCTGAGTTTTGTGTCATACTTTCCTTCCCATGCCGATATTATTTAAAATAAAATTATTCCATATTTTATTTTGGTACTTTTATAGGTTCATTTTCATGTCTAAATCTTTGGTACATCTGGAGTTTATTTACATGTTAAGTGTCAGGTAGAAATCCAATTTTTTTTTCCAGTTTGCTATCCACTTGTCCCCATATCATTCACTTTTTTTTTTGAGACAGAGTCTCGTTTTGTTGCCCAGGCTAGAATGAGTGCTGTGGTGTCAGCCTAGCTCACAGCAACCTCAAACTCCTGGTCTCAAGCGATCCTCCTGCCTCAGCCTCCCGAGTAGCTGGGACTACGGGCATGCGCCACCATGCCCAGCTAATTTTTTCTATATATATTAGTTGGCCAACTAATTTCTTTCTGTTTATAGTAGAGACGGGGTCTTGCTCTTGCTCAGGCTGGTTTCGAAGTCCTGACCTCAAGCAATCCGCCCACCTTTGCCTCCTAGAGTGCTAGGATTAAAGGTATGAGCCACCGTGCCCAGCCTATTTTAATGGCTATAGCTTTATATTGCATAGTAGAATGTCCCTCCTATTTCTCTTCAGAATTTTTCCTGGCTATTTTTGTTTATATATTTTTACATATAAACTTTTAGAATCAGCTTGTCTCAGTCAGTTTTGGGGGCTCACACCTGTAATCCTAGCACTCTGGGAGGCTGAGGCAGGAGGACTGCTTGGGCTCAGGTGTTCGAGCCTGAGCAAGAGCAAGACCCTACAAAAAATAGAGAATTTAGCTAGGTATAGTGGCATGCAGCTACCCCGGAGGCTGAGGCAGGAGGATCACTTGAGCTCAGGAGTGTGAGGTTGCAGTGAGCTATGATGAGTTAGATTCAAAACAAACAAACAAAAAAATCAGCTTGTCTACTTCCAAATTTTAAAAATTCTTATTGCTATGTTTATTGGGATCAGGTTAAATTTGCAGATTAATTTAGGAAGAATTGACATTTTATGATGCTGAGCCCTCCAATCCAAGAACACAGTATGCTTTCAATTTGTTCAAGTCTTCTTTTGTGTCCTTCAGAAGTGTTTTTCATTTTCTTCAAATAAATGAGGCACATTTATCTTAAAGTTTATTCTCATGTTTTTCATATTTTTGTTGCTATTAAAACATCTACTACTTCTATGGAATTCATTTTAAAATTTATATCTCTACCATAATGTCATTTAGAAGCACCACACATGCATGCCTAGCTATTTTAAAAGATATTTCCACCTGAAAATTATGCTGTTATTTTAAACTCAACAAGTCCTAAGTTTGACTCATTATTCTCTACTCACCAAAGTACAATCTGTCTTTTTCGGATTGTATTCTTCTTCTTTGTATCTGGCGCGTGGTAGGTTTATATATGTCATGGGAGTTGAGACACTTGCACACGTGCCTTCCCTCTCTACTCCTCTCTCTTTCTCGTGTCACATAGAAACACACACACAAACACATACACAGAGAGAGGACCAGATAAATAATTTGTGGGGGCCCAGTGCAAAACAAAAATGGGGGGTCCCTTGTGACAAAGTGCCATTAAATGTACTGAAATATAAAGCTTTTTCCTTTCTTCTGTGGTCTCTCTTTCGATTTGTCATGGTGCTTTTATTTGATGGTTAATGTCATCCCAGGTAAAGAAAAATTAAAATTTTTAATGATTGACATGAATTTTAGTATTTATCTTAATGTTGTGCAATGCTAGTTTCAAACCAAAATAGAACATTTAATGTATGCAGAATCACAGAAATTACACAATTTGTGTACATGCATATGCATTTGTTCTTAACAGAACAGTGGAGACGTTATGCAAAACTAACTCGACTGTTTTTATTTCACTTCTTGATCCACAGACATCCTACCAACATTATGTACCTTTGACTTACTGATGAGTTAAGAAACTGCAAGGAAAAGGAACTTATGTGTTACCTTATTTTCCCGTTTCCTGCCATATCTCCTTCTTCAGCTTAAGTGAGTGGCTAGTAAGGGAAATCACACGAATAAGAAAGGATATGATAGTATTCTTTGGTCATCATGTTTCTTAGAATGCTATTGTAGTCGTTCTGTGTTTGAAGTAAGTTCTGATTCAAAAGGAGGGTATGTCCTCTTGGACATGTCAGCTCTCTCCTCCCAACTTACTCAAGCATAGACATGATATGCCTGCCTTTTACTTGCTTCAAGTCTCATTGAACTTCACTCATTGTTGGTGCACTAGAATTCTATGCTCATGGGCCCTATGAAGACTACAGGTAAATGGGTGGCAAAGAGCAGCAGGTGTTTGTATGTATCCAATCTGCTCATTCACATGCTTCATTGTGCTAATGAACTTCACTTACAAAACATAAGTTCAAGGACAAAATTATTAAGAATTTCAAGACAGTGACAGCAGAGTATTAAACAACACACAGCTCCCTTCCAAGAGCAGGGTCCAGTTGTGCTGCAATAGTCCTGCACACACCTGGCTTCTCTTTCTTCTTACTACTTCATTCTCAGTTTCTAGTAGTTGCAACCAGTCATGTTAACTTAGAATTTTGAAGTTGGTTTTGGCGTTTTCTTCTCTTCCTTTCTGTTCCACCCTCTTTTCTCACTTCTATTTCTAAATCTTATCACTTCAATCTATTTCTAGTATCTGCCTTCTCCTTCTATTCCTGTTGTTATCATCCAAATTTAGATAATTTTATTTTTCTATAGTATTTAGCAAAAGTAACCACCTGCTGTGAACTGAATTGTGTCCCCCCACAAGTGCATATGTTGAATCCCTAATCCCCTATGTGACTGTATTGGAAGTAGGGTCTTGACAGAGGTGATTAAGGTTAAATGAGGTCATAAAAGTAGAGCCCTAATCCAATGGGGCTGGTGTCCTTATAGCAAAGGGACTGGAGCTCTCTATTTCCACCATGTGAGGACTCAGCAAGAAGGTGGCCCTATGCAAGCCAGAAAGATAGCACTTACCAGAACCCAACCATGCTGGCACCCTGATCTCAGACTTCTAACCTCTAAAATGTTGACAAAATAAATTTCTGTTGTTTAGAACACTCCATCTGTGATTATTTTGTTATGGTAACAAGAAAAAGATCAGTATATCACCTAACTCTTTCTCCTTATTTTCAGTTTTCAATCTGTTTCTATTAGTATACTTTTACTACATTAATTATCCTAAAATTATAACTCAAGTCAAAGTACTGCTTCATTTAAAAACATTGATGATTGCATTAAATGCCTGTTTCTCAGCCTGGCACTCAAAGACCTCCACATGAGTGGCTTTTACCTCAAGAAAACTGGATCACTTATCTCTCTCAGGAATGGCCCCCTTCTTGCCTCTGTGCTTTTGGAACACTTCCCCTCCTATGGTTGCCTGCTGAAATTCTACCTTTTATTCAAGATCTATTTCTAAATGTCTTTTTTCCTTGAAGGTTTACCTTACCTAACTGTGTTACCTCTCTTCATTTTTGGTGGGGGGTGGGGGTGGGGGAGGAATCCCCTTGGTGTTTTATTTTAAACTCCATAGAGAATTTAAATAAAATTCAAGGCAGAGTATGGCTTAGGTATTTTTCTTATTTTCTCTATTAGACTGTATTTCATATGGATAATAGTTGTGCCTAAACTTGACTTTATAATAACTATGTGCCTTATTGTGGAATCTCTGTTTTTCATATATTAATTTAGAGAATGATTATCTAGGGATAGAGAAACTCAAAGATGTTCTACTGTAACTATTTGCTTATTAGTCTGTCTTCACCCAATAGATGGTGGGTTCTTTGAGGTTGGAAATACTGAATTGCCTTTAGCATTCTCCAAAAGAAATTTAATATTGACTCAAAAATATCATCTAATATACATTGCAAGTTCCAAAAATGTGTTACGGTATTTTTAGAGCCAGGGTCCAATAAAGGTTCATCCATTGCATTTTAGTCATGTGTTTTTTCATATAAACCAAAACAGTGTCCAACTTTTTTCTTTTTTTTATACAAAATCCAGGTCCAATTCTTTTATAGGATGTCCCACGATTTAGATTTGTCAGATTATTTCCTCATGATTAGATTTAAGTTATACATTTCAGGTAAAAATATTATATAGGTAACATTATGTCCTTCCTATCACATTACAAATGGAGGTATGTAATTCCAGTTTATTCCATTACTAATGACTTTGAGTTTCATCTTTTGATTAAAAGAAACTCAAAGTTTCCATTGACAGGTACATTTTCTCTTTATAATTAATAAACAGATTCATTTGTGGGTCGTATTTCAAGACCAATGAATATCCTCTTTCCAAACAACTTTTTATCTGTTGGTTTTAATGTCCAATTAATGATCATTTCCTGAATCATTATTACATTGAAGGTAGTAAAACTGTATTCTTTCACATTTGGAGAACAAAAATGTATGACAAAAATCTAAATGTTTTATTTAGAAGCTCCAATAACAAAAATGTACTGATCTTTCTAAAAGGAACGGGAAATTAGCGCCCAAGGTTTAATCCCAGGGCTGAGAGCTGGGTAGAAAGGCAAAGAAAAAGCTGTAGACTAAGTAACGTATGAAGGAAGAGTCTTTTTCTAAGAGCTGTCAGTGCATTCAGGCAAGAATAAGAGCCATTTCCTGCTAAACTAAAGCTGTGCTCATGAACAGTTACAAGTCACTTGGGTGAATACAAAAGAATAAGACTAGAACAGGAATTGGCAAACTACGGTCCATGGGCCAAGTCTGGCCCAGGGCCTGCTTTTGTAAATAAAGTTTTATTGGAATAAAGCCACGTTCATTCATTCATATTGTCTATGGCTGCTTTTGTGCTAAAGTACCATAGTCAACAGTTGCAACAGAGACTGAGTGACCTGCAAAGCCTAAAAGATTTACTCTCTGGTCCTTTACAGAAAAAGTTTGCCAGCCTTTGATATAGAGTGTGTGTTTGGTAAGATGTGATTTTTATTCCAGCCTTATAGTGAGTGGCTCCAACTAAGTGAAGAATAACACACTCAAACAAGTATGATGAAGCCCTTTACATAAGAAACAATAAAGCCTGTTGCTCAGCACTAGCTCAGAACCAGCCTGCCTGGGTTCAAATCCTGAATCTATCACTTTTTAGCTTTGTGACCTTAGGCAAGATTTTATACTTTTCTGTATCTCATATCCTTGTCTGTATAATGAGGATAATAGTCATACCTATTGCGTAGGAGTATCGTGAAGATTAAATTAATGCATATCAAGCTCCTGGACTACCACTGGTACAGAGTAAGATTCATTAACAGCCATGATTAGGTTAAACAACTTTGAGAAATTTTTTATTTCCTAAATCACTTAAGACAATAAAATGAAGAAATATTGATTGAATTAGTGTCCTTAAAATCAAGATAAAGTAGAACCCACTGATGATAACCCGGACATGAAAGGAAACTGACACATTTTGAAGGCCACAGGCAGAAACCTGTCTTGTTTGGATAGGTAAAAGGACAACCGTGAAATGTTACCTAATCTCTGATGCGAAAGAAAAATGATGAATTCTGTAATTGTGCATTTATTCATATTGGTTAAAGTAATGTGCAACTCCAGTAGTTAGCAATCTTTTTATTCTTTTACAAGGAATTATCATTTGGTAACTTAAATAGTATCTAATACCTTTGGTTGAAATCAATGAATAACTCTAGATTTCTGTTTGTAAAACCACAGATCTATGAAAATTAAATATAACTGTAGAAATTAAAATCTTCATCATCTGTAGACATTACTAGCTTTAATGTGTTAAAAAACTTACATGATTTATTATAATGGGCATTAATCCTCTGTTGCTTTTAGCTTCACTCACTCATTCAATGAAAACTGAGCACCCAAAATATGCTACTCTCTGAACATTATAGGATTCTGTTAGCTGATATATTTATGTGTATGTGGATATTTTCATTTGAATTTATATGAATATAAAACGTTTCTTAAAGAGCTAAAAAGCACTTTATTTGCATATTGCATCAGTTAATTTCAAAACTGCGCTCTAATGTAGGGAGAAAATATGTGGTTTTTACTTCCATTTAAATCTAAAAGAAATGAAAAAATAGCACCTTGTTTTTCTTTCTAGTTCTCAAATCATGCTCACACCTATTAATGTATGTAATCTGTTGTCTAGCAGATAAAGAAGCCAAGGGTCTAAAGATTAAGGGATTTACTGGTAGTCCTGAAATTATTTAGAGAGCCCTGGAACCCAGAGTGGGTTAGGTCCTCACCATTGTCTATTTTTTAAAATTAAGTCCATGTTGAAGAAACTTTCATAACTTGCTTCTCTTTTAGAACCTCATGTTGTAGGACCTATTGATAGACCGAAGTGATAGACCTAGTGATAGACCGAAGTCTATCACTCTAGTCCACATGCGATCAGTTCCAGATTTGGGAATGAATTCAGATCTGTTTACCCTCAAACCATTTACTTTCCACAGCCTTATAAACATGTTATAAAACAATAGGATCCCTTTTTCCATTTCTGAGTCTAAACAGCTGACACTGTATACTCAGACTATGGGCACAATTAAATTAACTTTATTAGTTTCTAGAAATTTTTAATCATACAAAAAATTCATATATATTTGGAAAACACTCATATGTCAGAGAAACTTTTATACTGAAAGAGTTTGTTAAAAACAACATTTTGAACCCAGGGACAAAGGGCCTCTTTGTGCATATACTAAAGAGGGGAGCTGCTGCCTACTTAATATTTTCCTGTACATCATTTTTCTGAGTAATATGAATTTGAAGTTCACTATCTATCTGGAAACTCTTCAGTGAATCCTGAAATATAAAATACTAGCCATATTGAATGCAGTTAATATAGTTCTGGGCAGCTGAACATTTAAGTTGGCACATTTGACTAGAAAGGAGATAGTTGTTTTCCCATCTGATGTTTCCTCAACCCCCTTACTGCCTACAAATGCTGGTCTACAGGAAATTGAGGTTCTGAGGGATGCTGGAGTGAGCCATTTGTTATGAACATTTTCAATAAAGTGGCTCATAGACGAGTAGAATAAAACCCTCGAGGACAAGAATTTCCCTTTTTCTTGTTGCTCTTTGATGTCCCTACTTTATGTAAAACAATTGGCATCCCAATAGCACAATGGAATTCTACGTATGTTACGATCCATCCAGGAACATAGAAATTTCTTGCATCAGCTGAAGAGTTGGTTTACTTACTTTCCATATTTGGAGACACAGGGGGAAATGCCAACTCCTTAGCGGACCTAAAATTTCCATTTGGGTTATAGCCCAGTTCTGCCATCCCGTACAATAATTGTAATGAAGCTCAGAAGACTAATCTGAAATAGGCAATTAAGAAACTTCTCTATTTTTCTGTATATGTATACCTATGACAAAGAAAAAGGGAGGATTACAGTTGATCCTTGAACAATGCAGGGTTAGGGCCAATAACCCCTGCACTGTCAAAAACCGAGTATAACTTTTGATTTCTCAAAAACTTAACTACTAATAGCCTACTGTTGACTGGAAGTGTTACTGATAACAGAAACAGTTGACGAGCCTGTATATTCATATTGTATGTTATATATATTACATACTGTATATTCTTACACAAGTAAGCTAGAGAAATAAAAATGTTATTAAGAAAGTCATAAGGAAGAGAAAATACATTTATAGTACCATACTGTATTTTTCGATATCTTAAGTTTACATTGTCCATTTATAAGATGAATTGTCTGTCTGAAATGGCAGGCAACTGCAACTGAGGGCCTCAATCTACGGCACGTATCAAGCAATTCAACTTTTTCTCATAATGCCATGACTTTCCCCTGCTTCTTGGGAGCACTTCCAAGCATCACTAGTGGCGCTTCATATGGGTCTCATGGTGTTATTCAATGTTTACGGTATTACACTAAACATAATGAAGAATACTGGAGAACCGTGAGAGATCACTTTTTACCGTGATAACAAAATACACCAGAGAGGTGAACTGCTCATGCAAAGTGATTAGCATCATGTGGTGTTTTAAGCAGATACTCACAATACTTGAGTTCACTGCAACAGGAGGTGGCTATGAAATTATTATAGTCATACAGTATGTACTATGGTTAATTTTATACAGTTAGGATTTAATACTGAATCTCTACATTTGTTTATATTTCTCTCAACTGCAAATAGTGCCATGTATGGTCTGTAAGTGTTTGTATGTGTAAGTTTTAAAACATTTTAACTTTTTATAATAGATTTGGGTATACTGTATAGAGTAGTAAATGATAAAATGGATTAGTATCTACATTTATTTTATGCATTCATGACATATCCTTTCCTTAATTTTTTTGATATTTCTAGGCTACTTTGAGGGAGGCAGTTCACTGCAGAGTCAAGGCCAGGTACCACTGAAAGGCACACGGTGAGCCTAGTGGCAGCAGTTAGGGGTTGGGTACATCAGCCCCGAGCGGAGGATGTGGGTGGGATTCCATGGCATTAACTACAAGGCCCTACATGATGTAACCTCCTCATATCTCTGACCTCATCCCCTCTCTAGCTGCATTGACCTCCCTACTAGTTCCCGAAACTGCCAGGCTGCCCCCATCTCAGGGCCTCTGTTCTTCCTTTTTCCTCTGTCTGGAACATTCAGAAAATGACTAGTTGTCCTTGTTTGCTGGGCTGGGACTGCCCTGGTTTTAGCACTGGAAGTCTTGCACCCAGGGAAACCTCTTAGCTCCAGACAAGCCAGGATGGTTGGTCACCTAAACCTTTTCCAGATAGCCACGTTTCACTTCCTCATTTCCTTCACGTCTTCGCATAGATGTTACCTTCCCTGACCATTTTTTTAAATTGTACTTTTTGCCCTCAAATGCGTACTCCCAACTTCCTTTCCCTGCTTTTATTTTTCTCAGTAGCACTTAATACCTTCTAATATGGTAAATCACATATTTGTTTTATTTAGTTTAGGAATATAAACTCCATGATGACACTTCCTGGCACATAGTAAGCACTTGATAAGTATGTGTTGAACGAGTGAAATGAATAAGTCTATCTGATATTATGATAGAAAATATATAGTTCCTGGTTGTAAGACATGTATGCTGTCCTTTAATGATTAGTTTAACATGTTTCAGATAATAATCATTTATCATAGTTAATTATTTACCAATTATGCTGGTAAAAGGTCAAATCGATCACACACCCATTTCTTCAGTAAGTGAATAGAGAAAGGATTTAAAATTAAATCATCCTACTTGGGGGCTGATGGCAATGGCATGCTATTTTTAAATTATGTGAAATAATTTAACACATTACTTATTTAGAATTTGCAACCTGAAAAAAATAGGCTAGAAAAATTGGGCCAATCTAGTTGACTGACAGCATTGCCCACTGTGAAATTAATCCACGGTAGCAGCCATACCCTAAACACATTTTTATAAGCAAACGTTTAAACAGGAACACAGGACAGCTATGAGACCGAAATTCCAGCAGCTATAAAGTCAAAGCATTAGATTGTGCTTTATCTTCAGTGATCCACATTTTCTTCAATAAGAAGTGCAGGGGAAGAGAAATAGGTATCATTTGGAGAGATAAATATTTATTTACACTTGAAAGAAAAGTTTTTAGAAAATATAATAGATACTCAAACACACAGTTTCATTTCCATAAAATGTAATAGCTTTGACTCCTATTCTTAAGAACTTAGCCCAAACTATAGTTCCCTCTGCTCCACAAAGAGTGAAATATGATAAGAAATAGGAAGTGGTCTCTCACAGTATCTTAAGTGAATTCTTTAGCAGAGAATTAATATGCCTCCAAACCCCTTTATCAGCCAACCTTTAATATGGACAAATAATTATTCTCAAGCTGTGGAGAATTTTTAAAACCAAAAATGTCTAAAATTTTCCTTCAATTTTATTTCTGAAATATTTTATCCAAAGAAAATGTAATAAATGAAACCCAAGTGAACATACTGCATGGTGAAAGAAATTATGCGTTAGCCTCCCATGATTTATATATAGATTCACATACAAAACAGTTCTGTTAAAAATAGATCCTGTATCTTTGTTCTGTTTACAGAACTGTAAAGAAAGCTGATTAATCTAAGTATGTTTGTTACCTGAAGAAGCCTAGGGTTATACCACATGGCCTGAAGGCTCACTTTCCCAATCAGTCTTTTGTTTCCTAATTTCTAAAAGGCAATGGTTCAAATGGGTTTCTTTCTTTCTTTCTTTCTTTCTTTCTTTCTTTCTTTCTTTCTTTCTTTCTTTCTTTCTTTCTTTCTTTCTTTCTTTCTTTCTTTCTTTCTTTCTTTCTTTCTTCTTTCTCTCTTTCTCTCTTTCTCTCTTTCTCTTTATTTCTTTGGCAGGGTCTCACTTTGTTGCCTAGGCTAGAATGTAGTGGTGCAATCATAGCTCACTGCAACCTGGGCTCAAGTGATCTTTCTGCCTCAGTCACCCGAGTACCTGGGACTATAGGCACATGCCTCTATGCCCAGCTAATTTTTGTATTTTTTATAGAGACAGGATCTCACGATGTTGCTCAGTCTGGTCTCGAACTCCTGGCCTGAATCGATACTCCTGCCTCTCCTTCCCAAAGTGCTAGAATTGCAAGGGTGAGCCACTGTGCCAATTCAGATGTTTATTGTATCTTTGTTGGAATTCTACTAAAGGCTAAAGTATTTTTCGTTATGCTCCGTTAATTAGTTTTTATTCTCTTTAAAGTTATAAATTAAACTTCCACATGGAGTCAAGGGATATATGAGGATTTTTTTTTTTTAATTAGATGAAATTGGTTAAGACTGTTGTTAGGGGCTGAACCTGTCCTTCCTGCCTCCCTCCTCAAATTACTATTTTGAAGGCTGACCTCAGGTACCTCAGAATGTGGCTGTATGTGGAGACAAGGCCTTTAAAGAGGTGGTTAAGTTAAAATGAGGTCATTAGAAAGGGCTCTAATCTAATCAGACTGGTATACTTACAAGAACAGGAAATTTGGATACACAGAGAGCCACCAGGGATTCGTGAGTACAGAAGGGAGACTATGTGAGGACACAGTGAGAAGGCAGCCCTCCACGAGCAAGGAGAGAAGCCTCAGGAGAAATCCTCCCCACCAACGCCTGCATCGCAGACTTCCAGCCTCCACCACTATGAGGAAATTTTTTGTTGTTTAAGTCACCGGTCTGTGATAGTCATGCGTCACATAATGGTGGGAATATGTTTTAAGAAACATGTAGTTAGGCGATTTTGTTGTGCAAACATCATCATAGAGTGCACTTACACAAACCTAGATAGTAGACTCTCCTGTACACCTAGTGGCCGGGTCATCCTTTTGTGGTGCGTGATTGTGTTTTGTTAGGCAGCCTTAGCTAGCTAATACAATGAACTCTAAAAATATGGTAGTCGTTAATGCTAATTCTAAGAGCTAAGCCATTCTCCTTTTAGTCCCTGATCAAAATGCAATTTCAGTGTTCTGTTTGTTTGTTCTATGGACTGGGGGCTGGTGACTTTTGCCTGCTTAGCCACCTCAGCCCTCAGCAAGGATCCCCTATTCCCTTCCTCCTTACTCGCTCTTCCCCTCCGTATCTTTCCCTTTGCTTCACTTCAGCTCTTTCCCTTCCAGGGATTTTGAAATGATCCACATGCTGCAACCAGATGCCTTTAAATGTATGAAAGTGGAAAAAAAGTCAAGTTTTATTTTAAATGTGAAAAATAGCGAGAAACCCAAAGGTGAAGGAGGAGGAGGTACCAGACCTCCTGAAAAAAATTAGGATATCATCCTTCCTTGCCTTATAAACAAAAGTCTTAATAGTAGAACAGATTTCTAACTAAATAACTTTTAAAAATAATTTAATGATTTTACATTTCACTGTCATTATAAGTCTCTCTCTGTCTTCTTTTCTTTGAAGAAAAAAAATTTCTCTCAGTTCCCTTTTTTTTCTATATCCCTTATTTTTTTTATATATCTCTTATTTTGGCTATGAAATCTATCTCCATTCCTATTTTCCCCCATCAGATGTCCAAGATTGGCAAATAGTAGGCACTCAATAAATGCTTGATTGATGAATATATAAATACCAAAGTACACACTGACATTTTCTACCTATCATTGTCCCCAGCTCGGCTCTGGTCTGAGTGAGCCTCATCCTCTCTCCTGGATCATGGGGGGACACTCCTAACCTGGTCCCCTGCTCCTCATGTTCCTGACAGTCTATTCTCAACACAGCAGTCAGTGGCTCTTGTAAAATATAGGACAGATGTGTTGCTACCCTACTGAAAGTTCCACCATGATTCTCCGTGTCACTCGAGAACACACCAAGACCTTACAACAGCCCACAAGGCTCTCTGAGGGGAGACTGCCCTCTCCTCAGTCTCAGTCTCTCCACACTACTGGGGCCCTGGCTCTTCTCCAGCACCTCTAATTATAATTTTAGAGCGTTTATACTGGTTTTCCTTTTGCATGGAATATCCTTGCTATGGGCTGAATTGTGTTCCCCACAAATTCATATGTCGAAGTCCTAACCCCAGTACCTCAGAATATGACTATTTAGAGACAAGGCCTTTAAAGAGTAACTAAGTTAAAATGAGGTTGCTGGAATTGGCCTCCAAGATGATTGTGGCCTTATAAAAACAGGAAATTTGGACACAGACACTCACAAAAGAAAGACCATGTGACGACATAGGGGGAAGAGGGTTGCCTACAAGCCAAGGAGAGAGGCCTCAGAAAATATCAACTCTGCTGACACCTTGATCTCAGACTTCTAGCCTCCAGAACTGCGAGAAAATAAATTTACGTTGTTTATGACCCACAATCTGTGGTACCTTATTGAGGCAGTCCTAGAAAACTAATATGACCCCCAAAACTCACTCCCTCATCTCCTGCAAGCATTTTTGAAAAGGTGATTTTCTCAATAAGACTACCTGGATTACCCTACTTAAAATTACAACCTTCCTTAACCCTCTTCCGTTCTCAGCATCCCAAACTCTAGTCCCAATTCCCCTTACTCTGTTCCACTTTTTCCTTTTTTTCCCCAATAGCATTTATCACCTTCTAGCACACTCCAAAATTACTTATTTATTGTGTGTATTTTTTATTATTTATCTCTCCCTGCTGGAATTTAAGCTCCACAAGGGTAGAGATCTTTGTCTTTTATTGTTCCCTGATGTATTCTCTGTGCCAAACACCTGGAGTACTGTTTGACTCATAGTAGCTGTTCAATAAATATTCATTGACTCTTGAATGAGTGAATGAAACAGGATACTTACTTTTATATATAACCAAAAGTAATTTTCTTTGAGAAACACAATATATTTTCTCAAATTAACTTAGTCTGTTTTATTTCAAAATACATCTCTTCTCATATAAGAATTTCTGTATTGTTTAACTGAGAAATTGGGGAAAAAATTCAAAAGCCTTTTTGCATTTATTGAGCACTTGTAAAATATCAATTTATATGGATTGTCTTACTTAATTTTCACAAAAATCCTATAAGATGTATCCTATAAAAAGGACTCCCGTTTTACAGATTAGAAAATAGAATGATAAAGAGGTTAAATAACTTGTTCACAGTTCTTGTGAACAATCATGGAAGAGAATTGAATCTGGGCAATGTGACCCCAAAGCCTGTGCTCATAACCACTCTATTATACAGCCAGGTAGAGGGATATCATTGATTTCCAAGTCCATGTGGTATAACCTTTTGTGCTGTTGACCTCCAATTCCAACACTTCAGATTCCCAAAGTTGTAGTAGAAATTATAAGTGTATATGAATATATATTCATAGTTTATGTAAATATATAATAAACTATAGATTATGATTTTGATGGAAATACAGTTAGTGTCTTATTTTCATTTGTTTTTTGCTATGTCTTAGCATTTGTATTTAATAAATGTCTTATTTTAAAAATTTCTTTTATTTGGTATCAAATTTCCCCCTTCAGTTGCTTTCTAACTCTAAATTACTTTTTTTCCCTCCAGAAACTCAGTTAGCCATGGCTAATAGCAATATCATGTTCTTTGTTGTCTCTGTTTTATATTTTGGGCTACAATTTTTGGTAAAAAACAAACAGTAACTTTCTTAACTATCAGAAAAGAATATTCAGGCCATGCACAGTGGCACATGCCTATGACTCCAGGGCTTTGGGAGGCTGAAACAGGAGGATTGCTCGAGGCCAGGAGTTTGGGATAATCCTGGGCAAGATCTTCACATCTACAAAAAAGTTTTTTAAAGAAAATTAGCCAGATCTGCAGTTGGAGTTCCAGCTACTCAGGGAGGCTGAGACAGGAGAATCACAGAGCCCAGGAATTCGAGGTTGCAGTGAGCTGGAATTATGCTACTGCACTTCAGCCTGGGCAACAGAAGTCAGACGTGAGATCCTATCTCTAAAAAAAAAAAAAAAGAAAGAAAAATAAAGAAAGAAATAAAAGAAAAGAAAAAAACATTCAGGTTTTAGGTTTACATTATTCAATAAGGAAGGTTAAAAAACTCAATAATTTAATCCATTAAAGTCACAGGCGATGAAATATATTATCTTGAAAGTATGACCCTTAGGTAACTTTGATCTTTAGATTTGTAGGATTAAGATGATTTATTTCCTCCTCTCCACCACATTGTAATCCACATGTTAGCAGAACCAGGTGAATAGTGGAGTTTTGAATTATGATTGCTTGACTCCACTCAATAGGTGTACTTGAGGTGTGGATAATCGACCAAAAGGAAGATGTTAAGGACTGTTTGTAGCCTCCAAAATTCATATGTTGAAATCTAACCCCTAAGGTGATGGTATTTTGAGGTGGGGCCTTTTGGGAGAGAGTTAGATCACGAGGCATACCCTCATGAATGGCATTAGTGCCCTTATAAAAGAAGAGACCAGAGAACTAGCTCCTCTTCCCCGCCCCCACTACATGAGGATACAAGAAGTCGGCATTCTGCAACCTGGAAGAGGGTCCTCCCAGAACCTACCCATACTGGCACCCTGATCTCGGACTTCCAAGCCTTCAGACTTCAGCGGAAATGTGTATCTCAAACTGTGAGAAATGCATTTCTGCTGTTTATAAACCACCCAGTTTGTGGTACTTGTTATAACAGCCCAAACTGACTGAGACAGAAGACTAGCCAAGAACCTTAGCAGATCTCTATAAAAATTAGCACTTTATTTAAATACCAAAGTTTGCATGGAGTTATGGACCATGCAGTTACGGACCAGTACCTCTCAGCATCTTGGAGTCCATCCTAGCAGGGCCGTCAGTGGTGTCCAGCAACGAATCCATGAATCTGTTGCCAATGGCTCCCTCGCTCATTCCCCACATTTGTTTGCAAATCTTCACTAGTATTATTAAAGCCCCTGAAGTTACCACCTCCCTCTTTATCTCAGAATACAAATTTGCTTCTATTGTATAGAGAAAACAGGGGCTTTTCAGGAAGAAATAAATCCCTCAATTTCCTACCCCTCTATGTCAAGTTTATCTGTGACCTTATCTATCTCTAATCTTTCCTTATTTTTCTGCCAACTCCAGGAAACTTCCAGCGTTGCCCCTCATCCATTTCTACCATATATCCTACATTTACATTTTCTTTATGTCCTATTTGTTCCTCAATCCCTGATCTACTACTTGATAAAGCAGATAAACTTTTCAGCTCTCATCTTACATACCTCCTACTTCATGGACCATTCTTAGGCCTCCTTAGTTGTCTCCTTCTTCTTTTCCTGCCTTCGATATCCTGTGTCTTGAGCCTTCTCATCATTCTCATGTTCCCAGAGAGAATCTTGTGCATTCTATGACTTTAAACACAGAATATGTTATATGCTGCAGATTTCCAGATTAATATCTCTGAGAGCCCAAACCTCCCCTCTGCACTCAGCACTTGTATATACCATTGTCAATTTGCCATTCTCTTGGATGCCTCACTGAGCTTGTCCAAAATACAGTTTCTTTTAATCCTGCTTGTTTCCTAGCTCTGCAGCTCAGGACAGGGCACCTGTTCAGCTGTTTAAGCCAGAGATCTGGAAATTGTACTAAATTCCTTCCTCTCCCTAACTGTCTATACCCACAAACATCTAGTCTAATAGCAAGTCTTGTGATAATACCTCCAAAATGTATCTCAAACCAATCCACTCCCCAACCTCACTTTCATCTCCTAGTTCGGATGAGAGGCTCCCTGCTTCTATTCCTTCTCCTCATGAGCTCTTGACTCTATAACCCCCTTTCCATCTCCCATATCATATTTCAGGTCCTCATCACTTTCCCTTTGGACCACTGCCATAGCCTCTTGTCATATTTCAGTCTAATCCCTTTGCCCCATTGCTGCCAGTTGGATCTTTTTAGTGTGTGAGATCCAGAATCTTTAGCATTGCATACAAGGTTCTCCATGATCTGGTGTCTCTTGGACTCCACACTCATTTCCCTGCCTTGCTCCCTATTGAGAGTCACACAACACTATACACCTTCCCTGCTTCTGTGCTTTTGCTGCCTACTTTCACAATCTCAACTCATTATTCATCTGCCTTACTCCTATTTGCCCTTGGAGAGATTCAGTTAAAGTTCTATCCCTTCTGGAAAACCTCCCCTGATTTCTCACAATTCAAGGATTTGGCCCTTGAGTTTCCCATCTAACTTTTGTCATGGCATTTATCGCGGAATATGCTATCTCTTCCACTAGACTGAATGATTTGAGAACAGAGACTCAGATTGTATATGGTTAGCACATGGTCAGTGCTCACTAAATGTTTATTAAATAAATTAATAGATGAATAATATAGTTTTCAATAAAATTGGAGAAGTACAGATATTGGGCACAAAATAAAAAGGCAACATAAAACATAAGTCTGGAGAAGACTGAGATGAAAGAGTGAACAAAGGAAGAACGTTCACTTTTCTCTTTATGTGCTTATTTAAAAAATATAACTGGCTGTTGTGTGGGAATTATGAGAGCATGATATGAGAGTTAATGGAACTAGGCTCATTATACGCCTAACTAATTGAATAATCTCAGAAAAATCACTTAAGTCACCTGGCCTCAATTTCCCCACATGGAAAATCAGGGGATTGGCTAAGCTAAATGTTCTTTTAAGACCTTTTCCACATTTAAAATTCTACTATTTTATAAATGGAACAAATTAGCAACTTTATAATAGAACTATGAGTTCCCTTTTTCTGTTTTAAGACTTAATCTTTATATACTCTTCAGATATTAAAAAGCCATTCAATAATTTCCTAGAACTAGTTTAATATCTCGGGGTAGTAGCACAGCAGAACCCCTAAACTTCTTGCCTGCAGGATATCAGAGAACAAAGCATCATTTGATCTCTTGGCACAGATGACTTTTTACCCAAAAAAGTCTAAATAACAACATCATTCTTTTGAGCTGTGTTCTGTAAACCAGTGTTTCAGGAGATAGAAATAGAGGTCATTAGAGGTCAAGTTAGTTCGGAAGATGGCTGCATCCCCAAGCCCTTATTGGAGATGCACAATCTATTTTGGCCTCCTGAAAGCTCAGGGAAGTCCTGCTGTATAGAAACGTGCTTAGTTCAGCATTTTCCTAACCAAGGTGAGCATGGAACACTTTTTTCATGGCACACATATTCACATCCTGTGGCAATTGTTTTTTTGGCACCAATGTGGGAAACTCTGATTTAGAACAGCCTTTCTGCTACTGTGTTCCCTTTTGTTTTTTGTTTCATAAAGTTCCTTGTACTATAAGCAGCTTGACTCAAGCTAAGACTGTTTTATAGTTTGGAAATGCCCTTGACGATTCCTTTCCAACCTGATCATTATCTCCACCCAATCCATTTTTCTGTCTTAGACTGCCTTAATGTCAAAGTTAATTTGCATGGAATTTCTTAAAGGTACCTACACATCACCTTAGAGGACTTCCATTTCACTTTCTTGTTACCGATTAAGGTGGCTATAACCTTTTCTTTATAACACTTTAAAACACATTTGTATAGTTATATAGTTATAGAAAATTTCCAGCTGATCTAGTGGGTACTTATGCTTTTGTAAAAAATACATTATCTTAGAAATTGCTTGAATTTTTGTCCTATCACACTGGAACCATACCTTATTGGTAGTTAAAGCACTTAAAGTACAGAAGAATATATTCATTCCATACTTCTTTGCACATAATAGATGCTATTCTGAGAAGCCAGTTGAAGTCTGAGAATGGTATGTCATCCTGTTGTCAGCAGGACAAACTGAAAATCTGTAAAATGTTCCTCTCATGTTTTATTATTCAAACAACAGCTTCTCGCCTCTTTTCTACACAGATCTACTAATGCTTCATCAACTCCAGATCAGAGTTGAGGCCTCAAGCTGAAAAATTACAAAGCTTCAATTACTTGTCCTACTTTATAGAGATTTATTTTTAAAGCAGGCAAAGAACAGTTTTTGATGGTCTGTGCTGCCGGACCTCTCATGCTCGGCATGACTGCAGACAGCTGCAACCAAAGTTAGCAAGAGGCTAACTGGCTTTGACCTGACCGTGGTACTCCATCAATAATCTGAAGCACACACTGGGGCTATAGCCAAAAAAGTTGACAGCTGTCTTCTTAGGAGCATTTCACAACAATTTCAGGGAGCCTGATTATAACTTATTTTAAAGATCCTCTGGTTTTGAATTTTGGAAGACCCAGTAGTTGAATGGGGCTAATCTGAATAATATCATAATAGCTCCATTTAGGACTCAAATGAAACAATATGTTTGATGGAGCTGTAAAACAAATATTGGTTAGAGAAAAAGGAAGGTATCATTATTCTTGGCATTGTTTTTAAATGACAGACTCAGCTCTAAAAAGGAAATTATGGTTATAGGATATATGAGTGAAATGGACTGACCCAAGTTTTAAAAAAACTAGAGCCATAAGTATTTTTACAAATACTTTTTTTTAACAAATACATTTTTTTACAAATGCATTTTTACAAATGACCAGTAGCTAGGTCATTTTATAGGTAGGATAATTAAAATAAATAGAATATTGGCCTAAGAATAGATAGATTAGTGAAATATAATAAACAACCTAGAGATTACTGTAAGAATTTAAAATCAGATAAAGGCAATAGCACAAATCAAAAGGGATGAGAAAGTTATTGAATAAATAGCATTGTGGTAACTGGATAAACACAGAAATAATTATCCTCATCTAGTTTTTCCAGTAGGGGTGGGTATATTAAAACTAGGGGGCTTTTAGAGCTAAATAAATAAATAAATACTATAACATTCAATAGTAGGGAATTGCTTATGTAAATTGTGACACATTTATGAGATGAAGTTGTAAAGTGTCATTAAAAATTATAGTTACAAAGATTATTTGGCAATAAAAAATATATGATATAGTATTACGTTAAAAGGGTAGACTATAGCAAAATTCATGCACCTCTATTGCTTAAGATTAAATTTAAATACATGTGAAGAAAGCCCTAAATAACAGCGGCTTAAAGTAGATAGACGCTGTTAAGTGAAAGTCCGCTGGGCAGTCCAGGGCTGGGATGGTGACAGTGCATAGACATCAATCTTGTTGTTCCACTATGCCTCAAAGTGCGGACTCACCTTCAAAGCTGAAGATAGAAGCAGAGAGATGAAGGAAAAAAGACAAAGGGTCCAGGTGTTGTCTCTGAAGGATGAGTCCCAGAAGCGGCCACATGACCCTTCTGCTTAGATCTCTCTGGCCTGAACTCAGTCAAATGGCCACTCCTAACTGCAAGGAAAGCTGGGAAAGGCAGTCTCTAATCTGGATGGCCATGTGTGCAGCCAAAAATTATGCTCTTTCTTATCAAAGAAGAGGGGAGAGGGGACCTGGGGGGACAGCCAAACGTCTCTGTTACAACATCATTTTACAACTATGCAAGAAAGCAAAGAGAAAAATGAAAAGCAGATAATAAGCCAATCAAAGAGTATATATCGCTGGACAGCAAGACACTCAGGTCCCACTTTTGTTCATTATTTATTGTTTTAAAAATGCCTTCCTCGGTTGTGCCACCAAAACAGATTCCTTTTCCTTCACCCCTTCTCTGTACTTTGTCCTCATCTCCTTCCCTAGATCCTGGCCTTTGAGGTTATACTCCCCAAATACCTAAATCCTATATGTTTTCCTTCTTTACAGCTCTGCCTGTTTCAGGGTTCAATATATATACAGGTGCTCAACCACAAAAAGAGACCTACAGGGTAATCACTCGTCACATGGCACAGATAATTTGTCATACTTTAGCTCACAGGCAGTGTTTTCCCCAAAAGGAAGGTTTAAGAAGTCATAGGGATAGTGTTAATCACTGTGCTTCCGGTTTGCCCACAAACTCCATTTGAGGAAAGCAGCCCTATCCCTAACCTGGAGCTGAGGGAGCCCCCTTGAGGCCCTCGGCCTCCCCTTCCGTCCAGGACACAGCAGGTTGGACCAGAGATAAGCACATGGTCCGAGAATAGCCTGGAGAGAAGAGTATAACCTAAAGAGGTGCCCATGGAGGTGAGATGGGCCAATTAGAAACGTACTCTGACAGTAAGCAGAAAGCTGTGAGTGAGAAGACTTGTGAGATCCAATAAAGATACCTCAGTAGAGAGGATTGGTTGGTATTTCTATATGGAATTTCCTTTCCCCAATTTCTCAAGAAATTTATGTTTTTTTTCTGAATGCCAAATCCCTAGAAAAATCAGTTGGGAAATCAGGGAAAAATATTATAATTCTCTTATGAAAATTAAAGCATAACAATCAACATTAATAAAGACATTACTAGATCCATGGAAGCCACTGATGTCAAGTCTAAAGCAAGAACAGGAAACGCTGACATGTGGAGTCAAAGGTGGTTAACGTTGATGTTTCTGAGAATGAGGCAGGAGCAAACAGAAGAGAAGTGGTCACAGGCCTGTTAGTCAGTCTTGCTTGTAGCTGCGGCCACGTTACAAGCGTGTTTTCGTGATCTCATCTCTTGTTAATGGTGAGATATTCTTGCAAATAAAAAAATTGAATGTTTATATGCATAGTACACTTTATAAAAATCTCATTGTTCTTGAAACAAATAAGTTTTGGAAGTAAAATAAATCCTTATATTAGCAAAGATGTGAAGTATTATACACCTTGCTAGGAGATCTGAATGCTAAATTATTCTTTAATTTTATGCAACATATTGTATAGCAATGAATACTATCCAGGAATGTCTGCTGGTGTTTTCAGTGTTTGAATATTCATTATAGGCCATAGATCTTTGTAAATGCTATAACAGTAAAAATCAGAGAGAAAAATGTGTGAATACTCCTATATAAAATCAGAAAAAGGTCCAAAATCTGAATTATCAAAAACAGTATTGATTTCAACAGCAAAATCAAAATGAGAGCAAATGGACAAAATATTTTCATCATTAAACAAAGAAATGAGTTTATATAAAGCCACATGTATCCAATGCCCAACTTGATGCTTTAGTACACTGTTAATAATCTGACCAACGTAAATGCAAAAATGAAAGAAAGTTTTTTATGTTGAACAGGGCAATTAAAATTAGGTATGTTTTAAAGTGTTACTTTAAAAAGGATAATTTTAAATATTAAATATTTATGGCATTCTTTCCTAATTTTTAAAATTATTTTTATTTGACATTGTTTTATGTTTTTCTTGCTTTCTTTTAGTATTATTTAAAAATTATCAGATAGCACAACAAAGTGATAACCAACAATAAGTTAGGGTATACCTTAAAATAACTAAAAGACTGGGATTAGAATGTTCTTAATACAAAGAATTGATAAATGCCTGAAGTGATGGATATCCCAATTATCCTGATTTTATTAATTCACATTGTATGACCATATCAAATATACATCCCTTGTACCCTATAAAGATATACACTTGTTATGTACCCATAATAATTTTTTGAAAATTATCAGAGATTTTACATGTTATAGAAATAACATATAACAATATAGTATAATCATAATAATAAACCACAATTTATTGGTATATCATTTTTATAGAAAAATCTCTGAAAATTTTACTATAATCCTATCCACAAAAAGAGCCACTGCTTATTATTAGAACTTAATTGCTTAATAACATATGAAGTGTTATGAAATACATAGATTACTTATGATTTTAGAAATTCCTGAGATTTTTCAGAAATTGTGATTTCTTGTTTCTGAATCTCGAAGATTAATATCTGTTGAGAATTTAACAGGTTATGGCAAGAATCACAGAAACAATGACAGAGCAAAATGAACTTCCCCCAAGGTGGGAGGGAGAGCGACTCCTGCTAAGTGGTGCAGTGAATCTTGCCTTACACTGGGAGCTGCCAGCAGTGTTCTAGTTCTCATGACTCTTTCTCATGTCCTTGAGGCCCGTCTGCAATGCAGTTTTTACTCCTTCCATGAGAATCTTACTCTCTTTATCGCCACGTTTCCATACTGTTAATTATTGCAGGTGATCTGAGTGTGTCAAAACACCCTAACATGCACAGAAATTTAGAATGAAAGGATCAGGGTGTGATTGAAGAGCATTAGCATTTATTTTCAAGTAGGTATAAACAATGAATGAGAAGTGATCTTTATATTCCCTCCTGCTTAAATAGCTTTATTTACTTTAAAATACAGCATAATCCTAGGCCGTGCTATGTCAGAAGCCTGTACTACCTCAGAAGCCTGTGTCTGGCCCCAGACTAATGTCAGAATTGTAAAACAGGCTAATGAATCATGCTGATTGTCCAAGTAGCACTTTAAAATATGGACTATGCTATGTATTAGTACAATACAAAATTATTTCTTTAGTCTGTAGTCGTTATCAGAAAGACTGCCAACATTTCCAAAATAGAGCTAACTGTTGAAAATCGTGCAGATGTGTGTGGAATTCAGGCAGTGTTAACAACTCACCAAACATGTTTCCTCTATTATAAGTCAATTGTGTTACTAATTGTATTATCACTTATCTTTCTATAATGTGAATCTAGTTATTTCTTTACTCATTTTTTTGTGTCCCTTGCTTTTTTGAGTTAAAGCCAGAAGAAATTTTGCATCATAAACCAAAGTGCTTCCAAATGAAAATGATGTATAGATCCATTTTCACATCTATTTATAACTAATTTGTGTGGGCAGCTGATTAGCTCAGTTGGTTATTTATAACTAATTTTTCTCCTTTTATTGAAAGGATAATGTAACTTTATTTTAAAATTACCTGTATATTTTCTATTTCAACATGACTAGTTTCCATTTGGAATGTTAGACTTTATATGTCCACATAATTTATACCTTATTTTAATCTCAGACAACTTTATAATATTTTGGTATTTCATTTTAACCACATACAAATACTATTCTTTATTGCTAG
Source organism: Microcebus murinus (assembly GCF_040939455.1). Classification (NCBI taxonomy): domain Eukaryota; kingdom Metazoa; phylum Chordata; class Mammalia; order Primates; family Cheirogaleidae; genus Microcebus; species Microcebus murinus. The sequence goes on from NC_134111.1 coordinate 56,540,760, forward strand.
GCTATTTATTACTGGGATGCAAACTATTTCCTACATTATATACTAGGTATTAGCAAACTTTTTCTGTAAAGGGTAAAATAGCAAATATTTTATGTTTTGTGCATCATATACTTTCTGTCAAACTGTTCAACTCTACCTTTGTCACATGAAGACAGTCATAGACAATATGTAAATGAATGTGTGGCTGGTTTCCAGCAAAACTTTATGTATGGATGCTGAACTTTAAATTTCATATAATTTTTATGTCATAAAATTATTCCTTTCTTGAATTTTTTCAACTATTTAAAAATGTAAAAACTATATTCATGGGCCATAAAAAACAGATGTTAGGTTGGATTTGATCTGTGGACCATAGTTTGCCAACCTATATACTATGCTAGATTCCTACATATTATAAATATTTTCAACATGATGCTTTTATCCACTTTTACTGGTAAAGAATGGACATTACAGTGTTAGTAGTAACCAGAAATCTAGTTTCATAGATAAACCTCTGACAGTTTTGAATTCACATATTTACATATTCCAATACTATATATCAGAATGATAAGGAGATAATAACTAGCTTTCATTTCAGTCAAAGTGGTTTAATCATATATAGAAATAAAATTGGATTAATAATGTATGTCTGTGTGTGTCTCATTCTCAAAGGAGAATTGGAAGAAGTAATTAGTGATTTTTATATCATATAAAAAGGAAAATTGCTATAGAAATATGGAATTTAATAAGGCGAGTGGGGAGCTTCTGGGCAAGATGGCCGACTGGAGACAGCAGCAGCCAGAGCTTCTCAGTAAGAAGGAGAAGTTATAGATAAAAGTGAAAAAATGAACAGACAGACATAGACAGGATGTGGATCTGAAGGGAGGGTGCCAGAGCCTTCAGGAGGCTCCATGGGACAGAAACACTAATTCGTACCAACCTGGCTGGAGCATGCCCGAGTTGAGTTTGTAGGACACACATCTTAACAAAATAAAACTCTTCTGACTACATATCCCCTTCCTGCCTCAGCCTCATTTCTTTACTTCAGATTCAAAGCAAATGTACTGAAAAGATGTGTCTTTACTTGCTAGCTCTATGATCTCATTGCCATTGGGTTTTTGACCTTTTACTCCACTAAAGTGGCTCTTTTGAAGTCACCAGTGCTCCCCATGTTGCCAAATCTACAGATTATTTGTCCTCCTTTTCTCTCAGCAGGACTGACACACTCCATAACTCTCTCCTTTCTCATCTTGTCCTCTTGAGCCCAACTCCCGTGATGTCTACCTACCTCACTGATAACTCTTTGCAGTTCCTATTTCTAGTTCTTCCTCCTTTGCCCGTTCTCTAAATATTGCAGTGTGATGGGATTCAGTCTTTTCTTCCCTACCTATGTTACCATCTGTCTCTAGATGATCTCACACGCCCTATGGCTTTAAAAAGCATTTGTGTGCTGACATCTTCCAAATATACATCCCCAGACCTCACTTCCCTCAGGTTCCAGACTTGTAGCATTTACTGTACATCTGCTATCTCCCTTTGGCTGTCAATATGCATATCAAGCTCAACATATCTAAAGAGAATGCTGGAAACAATCCTCCACTACACTCAGTAGGAAAGCTGTTCCTCTCTTGGGCTTTCCTATCCTAGGGATATCTTAGATGGGCTGAGTGCCAGAAAAGGGAAGGACAGGTAAATTGGTTACTTAATCTAGTTCATAGCTAGTTAGGGGCAGAGCCAGCGATATGACTCAGGTCATTTGATTCTCAGCTCAAGCTTTAAAATATACACCATGCTTTATTGATTTCATGGAGTCAGATATAAGGTATGATTTTGGGTGTCATTGGTTTCTGACGCATCATTGGAAGTCACTGTGTTACAAATAAGAGTGAATTCCTTCTATTCTTTCCCTGCCACCATTTGCTCCTGGGCTGCTGGACAAACTTGCATAGTGATATAAATTAGTGCCATTACAATTTGTGTCTTTCAAGCTCACCTGTGTTCTCAAAGCCCTCCCATGTATTTTTGCTTATTCTTAAGCATCTCTCTTTTCCATTCTGCACAATAGCTGTTGCAAACTTTCATAATTCTACCCATTTATATTTATTGAATAAATTTAGCCTCAATTTATCATAGGAATAGAAGTGATCTGATAAATAGTTCCTCGACTTCCTATAATACTATCTCTAAATTTCCCTTCACTTGCTTTGATACTTCCCTCTTCTGTACTCTCAATTTGAGCTGACTACACATTGAACTTTCTATTAAAAAAAGTTTGATGAGTAGAGCCTTCCCTCTTTCTTGAACTCTAGTTTTCTCTTGAGTTCTCTACTACCATTGACTCCTGGTTTTCTTCCTACCTCTTTCAGACTCCTTCACTGAGCTTATCTACTCCTTAAAGTGTTTCATTCTGTGATTCCATCTTGGCTTTTTCTAATGTTGAATCCTCTCTCTCTGAGAAACCTCATTCATTCCACATCTCCTCATAACCCCCTTAGGTATGATCCATATTTCCAGTAGGGATGTGAATGTGGTCTAGCTATATCTTTAGCTTTCATATTTTATCTGAACTTAGTATTTAAGTTTCCAACTAGACATAGTTATATAAAAGAGATCTGCTTACCACACGGTGATGTGTGTCCAAAGCACTATTTTTGTACCACACATTACCAAGACTTGCCTGGATATATTAGTTTTCAATTACTGATATCAAACTAATCAACAAATACATATTAAGAATCTACCATTATTGGCCACATGTAGGGGCTCATTCCTATAATCCCAGCACTTTGGGGGGCTGAGGGAGGAAGGTTGCTTGAGGCCAGGAGTTCAAGATAGCCAAGGAAACATAGTGAGACTCATGTTTCTACAAAAAGTATTTTTTAAAAATTAGCTAGGCACAGTGGTGCATGCCTTTAGTCCTAGCTACTCAGGAGACTGAGGCAGGAAGATCACTTGAGCCCAGAAGTTTGAGGCTGCAGTGAGCTATGATTGGACCACTGCATTCCATCCTGAGTGACAGAGTAAGACACTGAATCTTTAAAAAAAACCCAAAAAACAAAAAATGAACCTACCACTGTCAAGACGTTGTGCTAGGTCCTTTCTCTTCTGTTTCCAACAACCCTAGCAAGATGTGCTTGACTTTGCTTAAAATAATATAATTTGATCTAAAAGAAAGTAGCATATAGGAACATCATTTCTAATTAAATGTTATAAATATTTCTCTTTTCCCCACTGGAATTTATTATGCATGCAAATTGATATGTTCTACATTGTTGCTGAATGAACTCTGAAGAAGTTTCCACAGTCCATCCTGAAGCAAATGAGCACATTAGAAAAAGCATTAGAGGGACAATGCCACTCTATTGTAAGAATCCAAAATTCATATTTTGTTCTAGAAGCTGATCACTTCTAACTGGCTGAGTTTATTTTAAGCAATAAGGGAGAGAAAGCATATATTCTGGATATCAAATATAATAAATACTGTACCACTGATTTGACTGATATAAAAAATGTTCTAAGAATGCATGAAACAGGTGCACACAAACGGTGGACATATAGGAATAACATTTATCGGGTGTTGGGCTGGTGGAAGGGGGGAGGGGGGCATGGGCAATATACATAACCTTAACATTTGTACCCCCATAATATGCTGAAAAAAAAGACATAAAGAGCTAAGGTTTCACATTTATCTTGTGATTTTGGTTCCATCTCTTCACTTAGAAGGCTCCTACATTAAATTTTTGCCCATTTCTGTCAGATAAAGTGTAAAATAAACCTCAAGACTAGAAGTCCTGTTGAGAGGGCTTTTTTCTCCATAAAGGATCTCTATTTGTCATAGTGAATGAACATCACTTTCTAATTTAAGAGAAAAATATAATAAGATAGAAAAACATTTAAACAGGCAACAAAAGGAAGCCTAAAATAATTTAGTTAATGTATAGTATTTGCAATAATTCAAGAAAATGAAGGTGATAGATTAATCTCTGGTAAAGATTGGCAAAAAAGTTTTATGCTGGCTGGGCATGGTGGCTCACGCCTATAATTCTAGCATTCTGGGAGGCCAAGGCGGGTGGATCATTTGAGCTCAGAAGTTCGAGACCAGCCTGAGCAAGAACAAGACCCCATCTCTACTAAAAAAAAAATAGAAAGAAATTAGCTGGATGACAAAAAATATGTATATTCAAAATTAGCCAGGCATGGCGATGCATGCTTATAGTCGAAGCTACTTGGGAGGCTGAGACAGGAGGATTGCTTGAGCCCAGGAGTTTGAGGTTGCTGTGAGCTAGGCTGATGCCACGGCACTCTAGCCTGGGCAATAGAGTGAGACTTTGTCTAAAAAAAAAAAGTTTTATGTTGAGATTGCATTAGTAGTAGATGTCTGGTATGTGGCATTGAGGAGGATTTCAAGTCCATCTGCAACTAAACAGGAAGGACCAATGAATGATATTTACCTTGGCTGTAGAATTGGGGAATGGTAGCACCCACACAGTGTATTTGCTGACCTGACTCTAACAGTATCACGTAATGCCAAAAAAGTCTGGAGATGTAAATGTGATTTCTGAAAATGAAACAAAAATCATTCTTATAGCCCTCACAAAATATATAAAGAATTGGTTAGATAAAAGATAAGATCTGTTCTAGAAAGAGATAATAGCTCTCCAAACAGATTCTACACCCTAGCATTATTTGGAATTTGTGAATTTCAATATAGTTGAAGTAGAATGATACAAGAGGCTAATTATCAAATAAGTAATGGGAAATACCTAAATCAAAATAGGAAAAGTTCACATTTTTATTGTTTAGAGATGTGCAACGCAAACAATACTGACTAGTTCCATTAAATCCAAGATTCAAACTCTTGAAGGAAAAAGCAATATAAGGGCAAAGTCTTAAACAACTATTCAGTGTTCATACTCTTTTTCCATTTTATCTTTTGTTTTTATGCTGATTTTAAGTACAGCTTTTCCCACAACTCACCAATCAGGATCTTTTTCTCCCTCTCTTTTTCTAATTTAGATTCTTTTATGAAACAATTCTGATATGAGGTATAATAGGAAAGAAAGAAAAGACAAAGAAAATTAAATGACTAATCACCTAATTAAATTAAAGGCTTATCTTAGATTTCTTCTCTTTTTCCAGTTGGTTAACATTCATGCATTAATGAAGAGTTCAGTGTGCTTTGTAAAACCATAGCACCACAATTAAGCTTAATCTATCTATTTCACAGCTAGCCAAGTAAAAGTGTTTAGGAAATAGATGTCCATTACTATATTTTTCTGGCTTAATTTATGCACCTTAACTGGCTATTTTCTCAAGAGGAGGAGATTGTAAAAGTGCATGTACTTTTATGTGAAAAGAAGTGTGAAAAATTTCACTTTTATGTGAAAAACTTTATATGAAATAAAGTTTCAAATCATCTCTAGGACAAATTTGTTCTATTCATTCTATCTTCAAGCCTAGTAAAATTAACTCTGTGTTCAACCTTGTCTCTATTGTTCATTTATGTCTTTTCCCTTCTTCCAGGAAGAGGGTACAAGTCCCACCTTTGAGAAGTTATGGTCTTGTGGAATGGGCAGAAGTTTAGCCTTCATAAACAAAGCATCAAGAAGCAGGTGAAAGCACAGCTCTGAGATGATATTTCTTGGGGAAGAAAATGGATATGCGGTCTCCCCAAATTATTATATCAATTCTCATAATACCAGCAAACTGTAGCTAACCATTTGAGGAAAAATGTATTAACAACTTTGATTAAATAAATACTTATTGAACATCTACCTCAGTGTGTACAAGGTATTATGGTAAGTACTGTAGAGAAATAACAGGATAAAGAAAAGACTGACTTTGTTATCAAAAAAGTCATAGGCTAGTGGAGTACTTAGGCATTTTGGGACTCTGTGTTTCCATAAAAAATGTAGCAAGGGTAAACAAAATATGATCAGGGAAATAAAGTATGAGAATTATCTTTCTCAAGACAATTTGACTGGCAAATGGCAGAGGTGGGCTTTGACTTCCGGTTTTCTGATTTCAAAGGCACCTCTTCAGAAAATACTCCTTAGCCATCAATGCACCAGAAAGAGTCCCATTAAATGGTAGTGGGGAGATGGGGATTGGGGTGTGTAGGAAGGAAACAATAGCATTAGAAGAAATTGATCTAGCTCCATTGTTTGCTAGGAACAATAGAGAACAATTCTAAATTGTAGACAAGAGAATAGTAGGTTATATACATACAGTATATTTTTTGGCTCTAAGGTACATCTTTTTTCCTTATTTTAATATTTCTGAATTAAAGCTTCATCTTACAACTAGCATTTACATTTAATGTGAAGCTGTTATCGATGACAAATGAAGAAATCTTGGTTTTGCTACTTTCTTACCATAGTCTGGGCTCTCTGAGTCTCATCTCAGCTTTCTCATCTACAAAATGGGAGTGATAATACCTCAGAGAATATATGAAGATTAAATGAGTTAATGTATGTAAATCACTTAACAGTGCTTCCTGGCACACAATAAATAGGTCCACGGCTAAATACAGTTATTGTCATTTTTATTGTTGTTGGTGTGTACTATGATAGTTCACAGGCTGAGCATTGTTCATAACTTTACTTCCTGTCAGAATTTTATCGCACAACACATGACTATATTCCCAACACAAGCCACCTCCTTGAAGGAAAGACATCATGATGGTGTTGGGAGGATGAGGCACATTCAAGAGGGAGGGTTGCTAAATGTTGAAAACCTTCCTTGGGAATGTAATTTCTAAACGAGGAACTATTTCTCTGAAAGCACACAGATGCATCATAAGAACATGTCAATTTTCTATTCTGTTGAACGATGAGAAAATTGTGGCTTCTCATCACTGAATTCAATGGTGACAATAACACACTGACAGTTACCTGATGACAATGGCAGCCATGAATGAGGAGAGAGACTTCAGAAGAAAAAAAAATTATAATTAAACCACAAGAAGAAAGCCAGAAGAATGCAGAAAGTAGAGGACCACATACAATATCGCTGAGGTTACCTAGCAACAGGGAAACTTTTTTTTTGTTAGAAAATGGCAAAATGGAATAGTAAAAATAGGATACAACACTGAGCTCAGGAGGGATAAATGCATAACTATTATCAATGAGGTTATAATTACATTCATAGCAACATCAATGTATAATGGCATTTTGTGGCACTTCAGGGGATTGGTTACATAAAATAGGTGTGTGTGTGTGTGTGTGTGTGTGTGTTATGTATGTATGCATAAATTTATAATGAAGTCTATAGGAATAAGGAATAATCCAAATATAAAGAATTCAGATAGTATGGAGAAAAATCTCAGGTATCACCCCAACTAGAATGTGCAAGACAAAGAGTTAAAGTCAAGGAGACATTCTATATAAACCAGATGTGAGTTGGCTAAATATATGACTTTTCCTAGTAATATTTACATTTTAGGAGGCGGCTCCTGGAAATGAATTCTTCTCAGCTGTAAGGTAGAGGGGTAGGGATTTCAGCACCTGCAAGGCAGATATTTTTGAAGTAGAGAACCTTTATAGCAGCTGAAACGAGTTTACAGCACACAGACGATCTGTTTTTCTGTTCAAGGTCAGTGTGCCCAGATGAAAAACTGCCCTACTTTAGAAAAGGCTAATACAGTCTGCAGCAGCAGCTACAGAACAGCATACGTTATCTGTCAATCCAAACCAGCATGACGAAAATTATTCAAATCAATTAATTAAAAACACTCACATAAATAATGCATTTGCCACCAAACTTTGTTCTGTTTTTCCTGGCTGGGTTCATAATCAAGGGAGTTAACATTCTTCAAAATGCAAATATGCAGGTTTTTAATCTTTAAAGACCTTGATAAATAGACAATAAATAAAGTTTTACCAGGTGTAGTTCATAAAAGCTTTTAGAAGGGAAGCATTTGCCAGACAAATTTCAGTGTGAGTCAAAAGATCAAAAAAGAAAATGATTCCCATATCTTCATAGAGTACTCCAGTATCTTGGAAAGTGCCATACAAATGTTCATTGGTGTGTGCCCAACACCCCCTGCATATTGGCAAAGTAGAAATAAGCAAATGGACAAATCATTCAGGAAGGAAGGTAGGTACTCCAAACTTCAGCCTGTGGCTAAGCCCCAGGGTCTCCTGATTCCTAAAACCTTCACTCTCATTATTCTTTAGTTCTTTCTTCTCAGTGTTAGAACAAATACAACTGAATTCTTAAATTCCTGTCTAGAAGGGCACCAGCCACACACCCTATTCAGTGAGCGGGGATAAACATTTATGCTGTTCTCCCCAGGCAGGTCTCCCGGCAGACTGAGTCTGTACATCTGGAAAATATTGCCTGCTGCCTGAAGCATCGCTCCAACTGTGCGCTGCTGGCAGGAAGTCCTGCTACTCAGACTTTCGGTATTTACTGGGAGAGCCCCTCGTGCTGGTGCAAGGATGCCCAGAAGGGAGTCCTAAAAATCCTTTTGAGCTGCACAGCTGGGCTCCTCTTTCAGGCTGCACAGCTGGCATTCTATCTGGGCAGTATGCCTTCGTGTCTGACTGTGGGGATGCCGAGGCCAACACCCCTCTGCTGTCTTAAGACTTCCAAGTCCTTCCAGTATCAACCTTCTGCCTTCAGGAGAAGGAGAATTGAGTTGGTTGATGCTTCAATGCTTTCAAATTGCTAGCAACTTATTAATGTCCAGTCCTAAGTATGGTAGGTTTCACTAAAACTACAAGAGATTCAACGGGTATTTTCTGACTCTGGGAAAATGGCATTGTTAAATTGAAAGTAATTTTATTATGTAGCAGTTATTGGAAAGAGAATTAAAACTGGATTTTCTTGAGCCATTAATTGAAATTTTAGCGGGCTTTAAACGCATTCCTGAAACTCTTCCTGATGTAAAAGAATTCACTGGGGTAGTTAGCTTTTAGAAAGGATAGCAAAGTTGTCTTCCAAGCATCCTCCCTACTTCCTTCATAATGTTCCCCTCCATTTCCATGTGCAGCCTTAGCCCTGACACATTTAAGCCAATCAAGGTAGCCCAGTTCCCCTGACGCCTTTATAAGTTCAGGTAACTTAGGCCTGATAATCATCAAATGAAATTTTCCATGTTCAGTGGCCGGAAGAAGCCTGCCTTTTCTCTTGTTTTAAATGTGACTGAGCAGCAGGTGGTCTCAGGTGATGCTACAGCCATCTTGTAAAGCCAACCTGAGGGCAAGGCTGATGTATGATGGGAGATTGACTCAAAGAACTGTTTCTCAAAGGGTCTGTGCCCTGACCAAATCTCAACTCAACCCTCACAAAATGTGTGAACTTCTTAGCCTTTTGAACCAAAATTTTTCATTTACTGTTTAATCAGTTTGGGTTGCTTTTTTTGCTACTTGCATTCAAAAGAATTTCAACTGATATAAATTAAGGTGCAACCCGGGTATCCACAAACTCACCCAGCCTTCTGGGGTAACTCTTTCTTTTACTACCATAAATCAGGCCCTCATCTTTGGAGACTGCTGGAAGTACCATGTGCTTTCCAAGTGCTCTGAGGATTGCCAAGGAGCGATTCCTTCTTTCCTTCTTTTTGTGCTCTCTTGTCACCTTTTCTTTTGTAGTTAGGACCAGTCTCATACAGATCTAAGTTCTCTTTCTCTTCCCCTCTTTCAGTCCAGATGACAACTCAGCTCTTTCTGGGACAACTACAACCCCAGCCAGGAAGTTCCAAATAAGTTATTATAACACTTGTGGAGAGTAGTTTAACATCTCATTGCCCCAATACTCATCTCCCAGTGCCTCTCCACCTCAGTACCAAGTTTTGGGCCTTATCTTGCCTAACCAGAAATTAATTAAAATATTTTTCCTAAGAAATGGACAATTTTCCCTGAAGAAGTTGCAGTCATCCTCATTAATGCAAAAGACACTTCAGTTTTCTATGCTATTACATATGTAAATACTAGGCAAGAAAACTGTGATTGAGGCTAAACTTTTTCTAATACCTAAATTGCTTTGTGCATTTTAAATAATAATGAATAAAATTTAGGAAAACTAGTGGATGGTATGAACTTGTCTTGCTGACTAACAATTATAGCACAATGCAATGATTACTCGGAAGTTTAATAAATATTATTAATACTTAATGCTTAGGTATAAAGTCAGTAAAACAAATTTCTTATTTTATTGGGGATCCTCTTTTGGATATAATTTAGCAGATACAATTCTTTCTATACTTTCTATTTTTATTACATTATTTTTTCATTAAGAAAGGCTTTGGTTAAATCTCCCTACTCATCAAAAATGCCTTCATCTGATTTATTTTTGCACTTCATCAGTGAAGGTCTAGGTAGGTAATCATCATTGGGGAAGTATTTGAGTCTAGAAGATAGTATTATGATTAATATTATGCTTTAATTAAGTTACATTGACATTCATAATAGATCTCTATCTGGCTAATAAGAACTAATATTTTCCTGGATAAAAAGCAATACAAATTACAGACAGACAGTGATCAACTGCTAGTGCTAAGTTTTAGCCCTTCAGATGAAATGGATCATATTCTATGGGGAAATTACAGAACTAATTATGAAGAGTAATGATGCTCTAAAAAAAATAGATTCTCAACAGAAGGTAATTATAAAAGTTACAGATAGGTTTAAATTTTTCAATATCTAATACTTTTCATGAGTAGGTGCAATTTTCTATCTTGTAATTTTCTCTTCAAGAGCCACAGTGATTGAGCATTCCAAAGTAACTCAATGTGCAACATACAACATAAAGTGATTGGATCAGATACTATCAAGGTGAAGATCACCCAAATAGGTCCACTTCTGAGCATCAGCAGAACTTTTAAGTCAATCTGGCCTTAATGTGCTAAGCATCTTCCTTTCCCTGTAACCACCAATTAACCGCAGGCAGTACAAACAAATGGTATCACAGCAGAGCTTGGGGCCTCTGGGCTCATTACACTGTGCTCTCACATCTTCTTGATGTGCACCACACAGAAATACATCCATTCACTGAATTTTTGCCAAGATAGTTTTATACGTTCCACTCTCTACCTTGATCAATTTGATACAGGTGCACTGATTTCCTTTGTTCCTTAAACATGCCAAACTCGATCTTGCCTTGGGGTCTTTCTGCTAGCTGTCCTGTCATTGGACGTCCCTTTCTGCAAGGCTCGGAGCAAATGTCACATTCTCAGAGAGCCCTTACCTGTTGGCTCACTCTAACGTTGTTCATTTTCTACACTCACAGTCATATTACCCTGTTTTTCTTTCCCTATAATGACCTGAAATAATCTTTGTTTGTTTGGCTGTTATTTGTCTCCTCTCTCATGTTCTAGAAATCACTTCCCCCAGAGCAAAGACCTCATTTGTCTTGTTTTTTTCTATATCCCTAGCATCTAGAAGGCGCTCAAAAATATTTGTTGAATAAATGAAGAAAAAATGATTGAATTAATAAGGTTAAAAAATAGAAATAAGGTGAGAAAAATCACAGAATGTCCCACCACCTGGACTTAAATGGCAAAGAAGGCCTTTTGAAAACTGGTTTAATGGCTGGGGTTATGAGAACCTCAATGTCCTTTAAAAATTTTCCTATTTCAAACGAAAATACATTAGTCATCTCATAACACTTTGATATTTTTGCTGTATCCACATATTGCTACATATTAGCACATAATTTTTAACATCCATGTATAAACTCTTTTCTAAATTAATTATTTTAATTAGCTTTTCCCACCTTAAATAAATTTATTTTCAAAGAAATAGGGTTTTTTCTCCAAAGCTGCTTTCTTCAGTTACTGGCCAGTTACCCTGTAATGTTTCAGGGGTGGAGTCTGGGAGATTCATCTCAGCCCAGAAGTAATCCCATCAATTAGACTTCTCTTTTTTCTCAATATATTCTGTCACCAGAACTAATGGAGAAACCATTCAACTGTAAATTGAGTTGAAGTGGGCAAAAGATTGGAAAATGCACAAAGCTTACAAAGGTAGGAGGCCTCATATTTTAGACTTTTTGGAATGTTCCACTACCTTTTCAATTTCCTGCCCTTGTACCTGTTAAAAGAGAAAATACTGGAGTATTCTTTTGGGTGTTAAATACATTCCTCCAAGTATACAAGTCATTTTTTAATATTTGGCTAGAATAACCTATTGATTTTTAGGCCAGGAAACATAAGTACTTTTTATTTCTTACCTTGATTTCCTTGATTTCCTCGAGTCCTAGGTGTTCTGAAACCAATGAAGTGATTAAGAAGTAATCATTGCTCAGCCTTATTGTTTCGACCTTGTATACACTTTGCACACCCAGGCTCACCCATATATTACCAGGCACAGACACTAATATGAAGGAAGGTTCTGGAAAAGCTCACTTGAATGTGGCAAAAATATTTGAATCTGTATTTGTATATATGGAACTATTTATTTCCTGTCTTATTTCAAAAATACTTAAAGAAGTTGATCCTGAAAGGCACAAATAAACCCTTATTCTTCATCAAGCCACCAAAGTAAAGGATGGCAGAAACATAAAAGCACTAAGTTAGGAAATTTGGTTTCTCTGTGTCCGAATAATTGATTTATTTATCCATCCCTTTAGGGGGCATTTGTTTATCGAAGCAATGTTCTAAGTGTTGGAAATTCAGTCTTTTGCTGTTAGAGGAATAACTAGGATTCAAACCCAAGCAGTGTGACTGTAGAATACATGGGAAAATTCACTTTTCAAAATTATAAATATGTCAGCCCTATTCCCAAAGAAGGAAAAGTAGGCAAAGAGGACTCCAAAGCTTTGAGCCTAAATTAATGCTTCTCAAACTTTAATGTGCATGAGAATTACTCAGGGAATCTTGTTAAAATGCAGATTCTGATTCAGTAGGTCTGGAGCAGGGGCAGTGACTGCCACCCTAACAAGTTCCCAGGATTACACCTTGAGGAACAGGGGCATAAACAAGAAAGACCTGGGTGGCCCCAATTGTTTTTATAATTACTGATACACTGCCCTCTTGTGGTTCCTGAAATAATTGCCCTCTGTGCTCCCATTTTCTTTATGCTTAAAGTAAACATCTTCAGTAATCCTCTAATTATCCCAGGTAAATGCTTTGCAAACTTTAGTCTTCTCATAATACATCCTTTCATAATTTTTTCATATCCACATATCACTACATATTACCATCACAATTTTTAACATATGCTTGTATGATCTCTTCTCTAATTATTTTAATTGGCTTTCTTTTTCTTTGAAATAGGTTTATTTTCAAGGGAAACTTTGTATTACTACCTCAAATGGAAAGACCAACGTTGCTTATCAGAAATACAAGATAACTGTAAAGGTAATTATATGGAAAACAAAACAACGTTTACAAGGCCAGGTAGATGCTCTTCAAAGCTCCAGAGGGAGATGAACAAGTGTTAGAGAGTGTTGAAGCCTTAGAGCGCTAAACTGGCTTTTGCTTTGATAGTTTCAGGAGGATTGAAAAGGTGCTGAATAGAGATCAACTCCTATGTAATTCAGTGTTATTTAACACACTGAATATGCACTACCTAAATCATCTCTTGAGGAGCCTGCTGTGGATAATGTGTTAAGGGTCTTGTTTTTCTTCTGCACATTCATGCCATCTGTACTTCACAAGTGTATTTATAGATCTAAGTTAATTAGCATCACGACAGGATTAGTTTCAGGTAACTTGTATGTGAGTGTGGGGAATTCTTACCACCCTTTCTGCATAACGTGTGGACATGGAGCGGGGCAGGCTCTGAAATCAGGCAGACTTGGTTTATTTCTGTGCCAATTCACTGTCATTTTTCAAGGTGTTACTAGAATTTACAACTGTAGTCATAAATAAGCTTATTTTCATTCATTCATCCATTTAAGAAGCAATAATTGAGTCCTGATGTATAAAGCTTTGAGGAGGGTAGTGGACAAATTCTGCTTTCAATCATTAAGATGATTAATAAATTAATCCTGCAAAATCTATCTCCTTTTATCAGTGAATGGTTCCATGTGGGCAAGCTCAAGCCGGCGTGGGCCAATGAGATGACAGGAGAGACCTAGTAGCTATGTGGGAAATAAGCTTTCTTGTCCTTAATACAACCACAAGGAAGCAGCCTTCCTCTCCTCTCAGACAGGAACGAAATATGATCACTACTGGTTACTGTGGGCTACCCTAGCCCCCCTCACCAGCGAGGGTAACAAGCTGTGGGGTTAAGCAGATCCTGTAGGTGGTGGAGCAGAGAGAAAGAATCGAGGTCCTTAAAGACATTGTTGATTGCTGAACCAACCACCCCCAAGCCTGCCCTGGCCATCCTCCTATGTGAGCCGATTGATTTCCTTTCTGTTTAACCCAGTGTGAGTCCGGTTTCCAGAACTTGTAATCGATAGCATTCTCACTGATACAAGGGGATACAAAAGAGGATTTTTAATCCAGGTGGAGGAACCATAACACACAGGAAAGTTAAGTATCAGTGCAGTTCAGTACAGCTGAAGAACGGTATGATCATCCTGTACTACTCAGTAAGCACCTAGTATGAGCTGGGCATTGTTTTACAGGCATAATCTCGTGGAATGTTCTAACAGAGTAGGTAGACATTGTTATCCCAGTTTTAGAGCTGAGGAAATTCAGGCTCAAACAGCTGTGTACCTGTCCAGTTACACAGTGAACAAGTGATGAATGTGATTCTAAATTTACTGTTTTTTCCATAGAGTAGTCGGGAACAGGAAGTTGGATAGAAGTCAGTGTAGCAGATTGATGGGCTGAACAGAGTAGATTGAGTGGCTTGGGTTCAGGTAGACCAGGCATCTGCTTCCTGCAGTAGTATAATCTTAGATAAATTACTTAATTTCTCTGAGCATCAGTTTTCTTATCTGAAATATGGGATAATTATACCTACCTCATATGGTTCTTGCCAGGATGTGTACAATCATATAATATATTTATAATGAGACCATTATTATTCAAATGGTAGCTGGTATGGTTATTGGGATGAGGAAGGATTTGAGGAGGGGACTATTGTAATATCACACTCACATGGTATTTTATGGTAAAACTCTCTGTATTTGGGTAAGACCAATACCCATTTTTAAACCTTTTTTATTTTGAAATATTGTTGATTCACAACAAGTTGTCACCAATATCCATTTTTGAAAGCTTACAGTGTCAAACTTTTCCTGTATATCCTGCTACACTTTATTCTTTTACTTAAAAAGTTTACTTTTAATTCACTGACCTTTGGGAAATATAAAATGGAAAGTTCGAATGGAGCCAGACTTTGGTTTTGAAGTAGTAGATATTTGAAGATCAGTAGCTAAATCAAGACATCCAGACTCTTAGAACTTCACACAGCTATCCTCTCAGTACCCTTCTATTACAGGAAGAGCAAAAGTCACCCTCCCATTTAACTGGTGCAAAACCCAAAGGTGGAGGCCAGTGGGAAAGGCTGAGAACTCCACAGACTGTCTGTAGTCCCAGCCCAGGCCCGAAGAGCTGCCTCCCTGCTGCACGATGGGGAATTTTCCATTCGTATTATACCATTTTCGTTTATGAAATACGATCCTCCCCAAACTCTGTGAAGTGGACTTTGTGCCTTTTACCCTGCACGAACTTCTCGCCTACTTCCCCCATCCTCCTGAGTTCACTCACTCTTGAAAATAACCTTTTAAGTCCTGGGAAATGATTCTGTTTTTTCAATTGCCGACTGCCGCCCACAGAGTGTCTGAGGCTCCTTTCCGTGACTCAGTACCTCAGAGACAAAAAGTGTTCTGGGGGGAATGTTAGGACAGGCCACACTGCTGTTTACAGGAAACAAAGAGATCAAATGCAGCCTACAGGGAAAGCTGAAACACCAAACGTAAATACTGAATAGAAAAAACAACCGATGGTGGAAATCCTGTGAGCAAGGTAAGAAAGGGAACAGTGGAAGCTCTCTTAGGTATGAACAGGGCAGCTTCTGAAACGCTGTGGGTTAAATCTCTTAGTACCCAGGAGCAAAGTGGCCTTAATCAAGTGTTCACACGGCTGCTGGTGGCAGGCAGAGCACACACGTCCTTGCTCTGATGCCTGCTTTGTCCCCACTCGCCCGAAGTTGACAGTCTGTAAGTAGGGCAGCGTGTGTAAAGATGCAGGGGAGAATTTGAACTTGGAAAACTACAAAGGAACAAAGAAAAAAGTCACTCTTTTCTGCCTCTCTGACTTGTCCACTTGGACCCAGTGCAGCTGGCTTAGTCCCTAAGAAAATAGTCTATTTTAGGTAGTTTCTATGGTCACAGTGGATCCTGTAAGTATACCTGGGACTTGGACTGTGTCATTCTTCTTGCAACCACGTAGTGAGAAAAATGTTCCATTTATCATGTTTTCCTCGAGCTAGCTCCTCTTGAGTCACGGTAGGTTGTTCTAGAAAAACAGATGAAGCAATAAAACTCTCCATATTGTGTTGACTTGAAATCATAGCCACAAGTTCTCATCACAATTTTTTTTCTTTCTTTCCTTCTCTCTCTCTTTCTTTCTTTATTCATTCATTCATTTCCTTCTCCCTCCTTCTTGTTCTAGAAAGGCTTTGAAGGAGCATATAAAAATTAATAAAAGGAGGAAATGAGTGCTTGGAGAAAATCAGGAACTATCACACTACACACGGACATTTGCTAGAAGAGTACTGCATGTTTGGCCTGGAGGTTTATAGCAGCTAAGATAGAGGGGTGTATGTGTGTGATCTATAATTAGCAAGTCGATAATACAATTACTGTGTCCCTAAGGTGAAGGCAAACCTGTTGCTTGGAAAAATCATGGCCATTTTTGACCTGGGAGAAATTTCCTCCTCAAGTGTAATGATGCGGTGAACAACTGTTCGACAGCATTGCACATATAATACAATGATGGTTTTCATAGGGCTGTTACTTATAATGTCCCTCAATGCAAGGTGATGGTTTCATGGCCAAATCCAGCTCAGTAAAGGTAATTCTGTAAGGAGTTCAGTGATGTGATTGTACGATGCAGCTGTAAGATTTGGTGGTAAAATGTCCCATAGAAATAGATTTACTGTATGGCCAACTGGGAGTTTTATCTGATTTTTTTTGTTTTTTTTTTTTGTTTGTTTTTTGTAGTGTCGAAGCTTTTTAACTATTTTGAACATCAGAGTTCAAGGTCGTGCTCTCTGGAGAGATGCACGTGTATAGATAATCTATGATGCCAATGAAGGACACATCTATCAGAGTCAGTTGAGCTAGTGGTTGAATTGATATTTTCTTATGAAAACTAAGGAATCGAATCCAAACAAGGCCAGTATGGGAGGCCACCTTACCTCTAGATAGAGGTGGCTGAAGTTGTCACAGAAAAAATAAAAGACTCCTTTTTGTTCAATGCTAGAAATTAGGGGAGATCCACTTTACGAGTTTTTATGTCTTTATTGTGCCTTAAATTTTGGATTTTAAAGATAGTATATAGCCATAAAAAATTGGAGACAGAAGCATAAAGAAAAAAATTAAAATCACCTTTTTATCTAATCACTAGACATATTCAACATTGACATTCTATTTTCTAATGTTTAAGTACAAAATTGGGATCTTACTGTGCAGACAGCTTTCATATACTACCATTTCATTTAATATTATGTGGTACACATTTTTCTATGCCATTAAATACATATAAAATACAGAACTATTTATAAAGTCATTGTTTTGTTATGTATTATTTGTTATATCTATTATATGTCAAATGTTTATTCATTTATACTGTTTCTATTGTTTCTATGCTACATTTTATATTTCATTGCATGGGTAAACCAATAGTTATTGAATCACTCCACTGTTTTGGGCATTTCATTTTTTTTCTGTAAACATTCTGGTCAGAGAACCATTTCAGGTGCCTTCTGCAAAGATACACAGTCTCTGCAGTCAGACTGTTTGTGTTCAGATCTCAGTTCAACCACTGAGTGACCTTGGAAAAGTTACTTAACCTTTCTGATTCTCAATTTCTTCATCTGTCGAGCAGGGATAATATCAGCGTGTGTCTTCTAGAGTTTCTGTGACAGATGATGCCCGTGAAAGAGCTACCACACAGAAAAGACTCTCCAAATGACAGCCATCCTCATGACTATCTTCCTCAGGAGTCCATCCAGAGTCTGTAATATCAAAGATTCAAGTTTAGATCTTGGGTGCCAGGCCCCAGGCACTGCAGCCTATTTCTAAGAGAGTTATTATCTCTCAATTCAAACTTTGAGAAGAAGGGAAGGAGGTGGCCATGACCATGAACCCTTCAGTATGTAAAATAAAGGTACTGGGTGAAAAGAAAGCAAGCATTTAGTTACAACTGGGCTCTGTACTAGTTTGCCAGGGCTGCCGTAACAAGGTGTCACAAACTACTGGGCTTACACAACAGAACGTCTCATCGTTCTGGAGACTAGACGTCCAAAATCAAGGTGTTGACAGGGTTGGTTCCTTCCACGGGCCTTAAGGAAAGAATCTGTTCCAGGCCTCTTTCTTACGCTTGTGGATGGCTGTCTTCTCTCTGTGTTTCTTTAAATCATCTCCCCTTTATGTGTGTCTGAGTCCAAATTTCCCTTTTTATAAGGACACTGGTCATATTGGATGAAGGTCCACTCTAATGACCTCAATTTAAATTGATTATCCCTGTAAAGATAGATCTCTGCATAAGGTCACATTCATAGGACTTTAACATATGAATTTTGGGGCAGGGGAGGGACCACACAATTCAATTCATAACACGTTCCAAAGTGAGTTTCATTTTATTTTATGCTTTGCAGAAAAATTGCCTTATCAAGAAAGACAAAAACCACTTCTATTCGAACTTTTTTTAACCACTTCTATTCTAACTTTTTTTATAGCCCACAATAACATAAAAAATACATGCACTTAATGTAAGCTCTCTGTGAAAGCTATGGTGGCTGGTGAAGGGAGTGGATGTGGAGAAAAAACCTAGATTAGATAACAAAGAAGACTGCAGGGCCCCTCTCTCAAACTGTGCCACTTGAGCCGTCTGTCTCTTCAAGAAATTCTTTCATGAGTCCTGGGGTGTTCATTATACTCTCGAGCTGGCTATGTGAACATTTCACAAGACATACAAAATATGGTGGTGTGAAACCTACGGCCATTTCAGAGGGTAAATCTGAAGGAATCTCTCTTCTTTGATAAAAATCAGAGAATAAGACTAAACTTCCAGTGTGACCCAGCAATGGCTTGAAAAGATAGGAGAAGAGGGGAACATCATGGAGAAAATATCTTCTGCTCTTCAAAACTAAAATAATAAACTATTATATAGCTGTAGATTTAATTGCCTGGAGGAAATAGGCATTCTAGAAATAAATCAAATACCTAAGGAAAATATAGGACTGGGGTAGGGGAATGGAAGTCCAACTGATCAGTGGCGACTGAGAACACGAATCCTTGGGAGAGGGGAGGGATCAGTCTATATCCATGGTCATTCTTTGACTCCCAAGCATAGGATCATGATTCAAGTTACCGAAATCAACCATGGATTTACAGAACTGCAGAACCTGAAGAGGCATTAAATGTGAAAGTGGCTAGCAAAGAACTATTGACAAGATTATTATTCATAGCTGAGGTCTTGGTGCCCTTGAAGATTGGTCTAAATTTTGCAATGGACACAAGGCAGGGATTCAGGTTTTAGTCTTCTTGCTTTAGTCCCCAGCCTAAAGTTTCAAAACTGATTCTGTGGAGTCAAGGAGCATGGCGGATCCAAAGGCTCCTTTGAGATTTCGGACTTCCCTGGGAGGGACTGTCCATCACAGGATGGTGTCGAGGATCTCCATGGCCTCGTGCAAGGAGCATTAATCAGGGGACCATTTATCCTGGAACTCTGGCCAGCATCCCTCCAGGAGCGGGGCTGAGAACTGAAGAGCCTTTAGAAGGGACAGGAAACTGGAAGCAGGACAGCGCTGGAGAGCACATTTATCCCCGAGGCTTTTGCTGTGTTGTCAGATGTGGAAATTTCCATTCTGAGGAGTTTTAATATTTCCTAGCCCTTCTTGTTTGAAATATGGCTTCCTCCTTTTTGAAACATCAAAAGCCAATGTCACCACCCTTCCAGGTCATTTAGGAGCAAGGGAGAGAAGTAGATTTTTGGTAATGTTTTCACTCAGAGTTAGATGGCATTGGGTAGCAGCAAATCATAGTTCTTCCTGAGAAATATTTGTTTTTGTATTTTATGTCCAAATTGTCATTTATTCTGATGTGTGGAAACATGGAGGCTGCTTGGTAATCTTGTTGCCTGTGAGACAACCTTCTAGTTTTGTTATTAGCCAGGCATAAACATTATTTCCTAGCCTTTAAAATGATGGTATTTATCAATACCTCATGATTTATTTCAGGTGCACTTAATTTAGTGGCTGGTAAATTTAAATTTCCTTGCCAGAAGACTCAAATGCAGAGAAATCTACCAGAATTTTAGTTTTACAGTTGTGATGGAAATATGCACAGAAGTGTCTATAAATAAAGGGGTATGAGTAACTCCATATAATACATATTTTATTTTCAAGTTCATATTTTTCTCTCCATCAAATAGACCCGGCTGAAATATGCAGCTGTGACAAACATTCCTAGCAAAATACATGATATGAGTAGTGAAAATGTCTTAGCGACTTAGGTTAGCATTTTTTTTTTTTTTTTTTTTTTTTGGTAAGGTGGCAAGGACATGCTCTTCCTTCCTGAAAAATTGGTCAGCTGCATTCTTAATATATTTAAGAATAAGAATGAGTTAACTGTTACCTCCTGCTTGAAAGTCAAAATTAGGATGTCTTTTCCCAGTAATTTGTACCACGCTATAAATAGTATTTACTAATAATATTAACAAGGAACTGACCTACTTTCTCTTTTTAACCAAGGGATAAAAGGTAACTGATTTTCCAATTACTGAGTATTGCTCTTGCTAAAAATTTGTCTCATTTCATAAATATTAAAATAATTTAAATTGCAAACCTAGGGGAAAAAACTGGTAGAATTAGAATTCCCTGGTTTTCTTATCAGGACAAGCAGAAAAGTATGCCTAATGCCATATCTGACTCCTTGGAATTATAGCTACAGAAGAAATATTCAGATGTTTTTAATTAAAACCTGACAAAAGATAAATTGCAGTGGGAATGACAGGAAAAAATATGCCAATTTTATTAGGAAAGGAGACACATTAAAACTAGGAACTGATGACAATTTGTGGTTCTTGGAGACAGAAAGTAGAGCTATTGCCACTTAGAAAATGTTTTTGCAATAATATGAATTTCACAAAGAACAGAAAATGCAATTAGACATGTCAGTTCTTCAGATGGCCAGGGCCACGCCATACTGACCAGCTGCATCACACCAAGCTTGAGCTGTGTGCCCCAAGGGCAGGGACTCTGTCTGTCTCACCTTTGATATCCCAGTGGAAAATGATATCAACTTATTGTAAAAATTCAAGAAGCATTGGAAATACCCAATGAAGAACATGAAAATAATCTGATCCACTCCCTTAGAGATAATTTATTACTCACAGTTTAGTAAACCATCTCCTTGCCCTTTGGGGGCCTATTTATCCCATGTATCTATCTATATTAGATTATAAAGTGGAAATATTTTTGTTATCTTAACTGCTGATTTGAAAATTCATCATAGATTGAGGCCAGTGTTCGTTTTGGAAAATACTTTAATAAATGATTGAGCTAAAAGGTGAAACTTTAAAGACATTGGGCAAGGTGTTGGTTGATGCTCAAGCTTCAAAGAACAGAGCACAAAAAATTGCTGTGCAGGAGACAAGGAAAGGGGTTCTTCCTTTTTATTTTTCTTCCAATAAAAAGGCAGAAGGCAGGGAAGAAATAATCAGGGAGAAATAAATGAGTGGGGACGGGGGTGGGAGGGGAGGAGCCAGAGGAGGCTGTGGGACTGAGCCCTGCGTGGGGAAAGAGTGAAGAGAATTCATGGTGCTGGGCTGCCCAAAAAGTGTTTGGGGTCCAGCAATTTCTCATGAGGACGCCACAGAGCTGGCAGTAACACCTCCCCCAGCTCCAAGAAGTTAGTAAAGACTGTATGTCCACAAAATGCTTGGCGTGAGTAAGCTTCTCTTGTGGGCACAGGTGAAGGGAGGAAGGGGCTGAGCGTCCAGACCGCACTGAAGCTGTGTGAAGAGTGAGCGTGTGCATGGAAGCAGGTGCCCACAGGAACAGAAGCAGAGGAGGCTGGGAGACACAAGAGCCTTCTTCCTTTGCTGCCTGAGCCCCCTGAGTTCACAGAACACTTGGGAAGGTTTTAGACACTGTAGGAGCTGGACTTGGGGTGGATGTCGAACCACTTTCATCTTTAAATGTCAGAAAGACTTTGCCTGGATAATATCTGGGTTATAATTACTCTAACTCAAACCAGGATAGTGAGACCCCTGGCCCAATCTTCTTTATTGATTAAGATGGAATCCCCTCCAAAGAATGTCTCTTAGATGTTTCTAATGGTTTTTGCTACACTAACGTGTGCCAAGGAACATGTCCCTGTGGTGCCTCCCCTCTTCTTGTTTAAGTGTCCCTCCTTGTTCCCGTAATGAAACTGATTGTCTCTGCTCCGTAGGGCATGGCTGCTCTTTGGCAGTGACCATTGCCCACCAGTATGGGCACAGGCTCTACCATAATTTCCCCTTACAAAAGAACAAGTACTCATGGCAGGAGAGTCAACACAAAGAATAAATTGCTTCTGCGGTTCAAGTCCAGTCTGCTCTGGGTCACGCTGATGGGCCCAGCCTCTTTCCTCACTTATCATCAGCTTGTCTCTGTGTAGACAGGCACACGTCAGGGTTCCTGGCCCCTCATAATCACTTAGTATTGATCACAGAAAAAAAGAGGAAAATTCTCTCCTCATCTCAGTCTAATTCCTGCTCATTAAGTACTCATTTTCTGTCTCAGGATGAATGTCTTCCTAGTATGATTGACAGTGAAGAACATCTGCCAGTTACAGGAAAATCCACCTCCTATATAAAAGAGTGAGACCTGGCTCTGTGTCCTCAAGAAAAAAAATCACAAAGATGATGATTTTTCCATCATCTGGGTTAGATGGACATACTCTTGGTTAACTTGATGTAATTTTATTTTTACAAAAGAAATATATAAATAACTCTAATACAATTTTACATTTCCTCTTTCACTGGACATCATTCCATATAAGTATATGTCCACTTCATTCTTTTTAATAGTTGCATGCTATTCCATTTAACAGTTATGCTATAACTTATTGATGAACATTTTGGTCATTTAAAAAAGTACTGCAACAAGTATATAGTTCAGAAGTACTTTATAGATAACATGAGTATAGTGAGTAGCCCAACATTTACCATCCAACACTTTTTTTTTGACATAGCCAAAGTCATAGAAGCCTATAACACTTTTTTAAAAATTGTGGTTAAATATATATAACTTTAAGTTTATAATTTTAACCACTTTAAAGTGTACACTTTTGTAATATTAAACGTATATATATCGCCATATGGCAATCACCACCATTCATCTTAACCAAGATGAAACTCTATACCCATTAAATACTAACTCCTCTTTACTCTGGGTTCTGGCAACCTTTTGTAACTGGCTTATTTCACTTAGCATATGGTATCTTCAAGGTTCATCAGTGTTGTGGCATGTATTAGAATTTCCTTCCTTTTTAAGCCTGAATAATATTTCATTATATGTATGTATGTACCACCTTTTGTTTATCTATTCATTTGTCAATGGACACTTGGATTGCTTCTGCTAAGGCTGTTGTGAATACTGCTGTTATGAACATAGGTGTACAAATATCTATTTGAGTTCCTGCTTTCAATTCTTTTGCATATATACCTGGAAGTGAAATTATTGGATCATATGGTAATTCTATGTTTTTTTTTTCTTTTTAGGAACTGCCATATTGTTTTCCATAGTGGCATTTGAGTCATTTTTAATAATTTCAAAATAGCTTTATCCATATATCGCTATATATTCATATAAAGTATTTCTGTAGGATAAAGTCCTCAAAGCATAGAAGTAAGTTAAAAACATTTTGATGATTATTGTCACATTCACCTCAAAAAGGATTGCATTCATTTTCATTGCTACTTATAGTATTGAAATTCCCTGCTTTGTCACATGTTCATAAATTTTATGTTATCAACTCTTTTGATGTTCACCAGGCTGGTCAGCAACATTTTTCAGCTTGTTTAGAATTGTGTTTCTGTTTTTGTTGTTTAGATTTGTGTTTCATCATCAGTGGGGTTGAGCATCTTTTCATTGTTTTCTGCCCAATTGTATCTGTTCCCCTGAGGTTTGCCTATTTATGTCCTTTGCCTGTTTTTCTGTTGTGCTGTCTTTCTCCTCATGACTAAAGAGAGGTCTTTGTGAATTAGAAAACTGGCACTTTGCCTTCAGAAATATTATGACTGTTTTTCTAGTTGTTGCCTTCTGACCATAATTATGGAAGATTTTTTATAAATAATTTCAAAATTTAAATCTGTTTAATGTTATATGTATAGATATTTTCTTTATGATCTCTGGGTTAAATATTATGCTCATAAATACTTTCTTCACTCCAAGATTTATTAAAATACTCATTCTTATTTATTTTCAGTATTTTATTATGTTATAAAATTTTACACATGGATCTATTTGAAACATATTTCGATGTGAGAAAAGAGGTAGGCCATTGTATTTTTTTCTTGAAATGGTCAATTAGTTGTTTCATTTCCTTTTTCCTCACTAATTCAAAATGCCAATATTAACTTTTACTAAAATATCATATATTACTGTTTGTTTGTTTTTCTGTTCCTTTGTGATACCTCGCTTTTGCTAAGCTGATAACATACTCTTTTATTTACTGTGACCTTTAAACACATCAGATCTAATCCTTCCCTCTATGACCCTTATTAAAATTTTTGTTGCTGTTGTTCTTGGACATTCTCACTTGCATATTCTTTCAGAAAAATTTTAGACACATTTGCTCAAGTGTATTAATATTCTGTTGGGATGCCATTGAATTTACAGATTAATTTAGGGAAATTGACAACTTAAAATACTGAGTCTTTTTATACACAAACGAGGCGTTTTTATTTATTTATTAAAGTCATTTTAATTTATGATTACCTTATAATTACTCTCAGTTGAAGACGAATCTTAATTTCAAGTTTTTGTTGAGAACCACCTGTTCTGCTTGATTATCTCCTTTGTTTTTCACAACTGCCTTTATTCTCACCCTCCGTATACAAGCTATAACTCATTAGAGTTTGGAAGCAAGAACTTTAGAATTAAAAATATCTAATTAAATTTCTACCTGAGAAGAAAGTAGACAGAGTGATAGCAGTACACTTGGCAGCAGCTCTTCCAAAGCATGTGCTTTCTTTTATTTTAAAAACTTGCTCATCTTGGGTTGGAGAGAAAATGGAGAGTACGGAAGCCAGAGAAAGAAAGAATGAAATAGCAGAATATTAAATAAAGAATCATGTGGATAAATTCCTAATTTTCATAGAATCAGAAATTCCATGTGTGGCTTCTTTATTTTACTTCAAATATTGCAAATTCTTGGAAAATGGAATGTACTAGGACTAAACATGAATGTAAATGTCCTCTAAATTCAAATATAGATGATATTTTGAGAGGTGCAGGTCCTCCAGTAGTGTGAATAACTGAGTATTGACAATATTCCAAAATGAATGAAGAATTAGAATATATTTTTAAAAATGAAATGAAATTTGGGGTAATAAAATGTGAGGAAAATAAGGCACTCTTCTGTGAAACAATTTTTGATGCAATTATAAACACTATGACAGTGAAATACAAATGATGCTATCATTTGTATCTCCTTAAAGGTTGATAAAATTCTTCTACACTGTGCATTAAATTTGCAATGGAAGGCCAAAACAGGAAATAAATATATTTTTAAAGGAATGTCACAATCACCACTAGAGGGTACAATAAGCAACGTTTCTTCCAGATATTTGAGCAGAAGAATATTACTGAGAAATAAGAGGCAATTTAGAATCACAGTTCTTGAAACAACCTCAATAGATCATCTGGAAGAGAAATAGCTTTTAGAAATGTTCAACATATTTGACATCTAACCAAGGCAAAGGGTATCAAGTGATTTTCAAGGGCAGTGTGTGTCTTGCACAAAAGTAAAGTGAATTTAGCAATGAATACAGAGATGTTTCCAAAGTAATTAAATAGGGAAAATAAAGCTTTTTATGCATACCTGGAACTCTGCAACTATCTTGCTCATTAAACCTGTTGATTAAAACTGCTTCTAGAGTGATTGCACTCTGCAAAGTAAAACTCCACGAGGTCTTAGAAAACACAATGACGACATAGTCTTTCAAAGCCTCAGTAAGATCCAAGTTGGCAGTAAAAGAAAGAAAGGCAAAATTCTCAAACCAGCACTGACATTAGCGTAAGCCAGATGCAGAGGGCATGAATTCATAACTTCAGATATTTCACCAGACTTGTGGAGCCTATGTTGTGAAAAATAAACACATTCCTCATTATTTCTTCCAATTCTAAGAAGAGCAATTTTTTGTTTATTTAAGTTGGACCATCTCACTCAATGCACCACCAAATCTGCTGTCATGTTTTCTGGAAAAAAAAAAAAATCTATAATACAGGATCTTTCCCATATCCCACCATAAACATGCTTCCGACCTTCAAATTTTGAATACTATTCTGTGTTGCAGAATAATCGCACTTTATGAAAGAGACACACCAAACTTTGCAGTACAGGAGAAAAAAAGGCAAGTACATTGTATGATAAAAAGAAAAAATTAATTCTTCTTTCCTTAACTATTTTTCCAAGCATATTATTGCTTAACAAGTACATGGTACTGTACAATTTATGATATACCTTTACACTAATCTTCCAACCCTGTCAAGTAGGTATTTTAATTTACATTTTCTGGGTGAGGAAACAAAGACTTGGAGCAGTGAAGAACTTTATCCAAAATCCTCCAGTCAGTAGAGGACAGAGCTGGGAGACGGAAATGTGGACTCTTTCCTAATCCAGTCCTGTTGCTGCTATACACTGGCTCCCATGCCATGGCAATGACTAAGTGTCAAATCCCCCAAATGGCACATTTACATCTCTCTGAAAGGACTTCAGGGTTACTATGAGAAGGATTTTCTATTTGGCTGTGAGTGTTCCTGTGTTTATGTCCAGAGTGTCCAGTCACGCCCCAAATGTGGTCATTTTTGTTTCCCGGGTCCATTTCATCATGTGGGTATAACCCCCCAGGTAGTACCTTACTAAGGGATCGCTATATTTCTTTGGTGGTTTTAAGATCCTTGGCCTTCATTATAATATTACCCTGTCTCATTTTATTGATTACCTAAAAAACTTTCTCAAAATGTACAAAGTTGCTGAGTGTATGCTTAAGTCTTTTTAGCATTTGTTAAATCATTAGACTAGTGTTTACCTATATTGTTACTCAGCAATTGTAATGCACATGTATTTGCTGTTGAAAAATATTTATCACATTTATATATTTTAATATCTTAAATATCAATGATGGAGGAATTATATAAAAAAGTAATAAGATCTTCTGCATACTAATAATTTCAATATAATATGGAGATAGAATACCATTTTCTTAAAAATATCTTACATCCAAATCTTGAACTTAATATGGCCACTGGATCACTTTTGAAAAGATTTTCAAGATGTTATTAATAATTTCATGTGAACTTTATTTTTATCATATCTATATTTTATCTGTACTATCATTTACTATGTCCATATATTCATAAAATAAAATTTAATTCAAATTTTTTTCAATATATTAAATAAATGTGCAACTTTAAACATTTAACATTTTTTTCCATAATCTACTTAAAGTACTCTTGAGTACCACATTTGATATATGTACTACATTTTGAGAGACACTGACCTAATAGAAAGAGTTTTGCACTAGGAGGCAGAGGCCTGGATTATGGTATCAACATTATCATTTTCTACTTTGATCATCGAGGAATTCAGTTGACCTCTGTGAGCCTGAACCTTATAAAGTTGTGAAGATTAAAGCGCTAATGACTGTAAAGATTTGTCTATGCAGTACATTCAATAAATGTGAGTTTTATCCCTTGAAGGGAATTCCATTGATTAAAGACCATGTTTACTCAAGTTGAGATAGTATGAGTTGAATGTAGATACCTTCTCTCTGTAATTTTTACCCCCACAATATGCAACCAAATGCTGATAAAAGACACAGAAGCTGTTTCAGAAAGGCCAGGACATTACTGAAACCAAATGAGAGGGCAGATCCCCACCGTAAATGCTTTCTATGGAAGTTCACACAATTATTTATCACATTCTCTTATGAACTGTATTGTTCTTTTCAAGGCTGCAAGAACAGAAGCTCACTAAAGTAATCTCAAATCAAAGGTGGAGGGGAGGCCTACTGCAGGTACTTTGAAATCTCGAGGACTATGAGGACACCTAATGACATTCAGCTAGGTCTCATGTCAACTTCGACTGGAAAACCCACCTCAGTCTTTCAGAGGCTTCATGATCTCTTTTCTGTCTCTGTCTGGTTTCTGCTCTCCTGTGGCTCTTTCTTATTGCAATTTTGTCTGCCCACTCATCTTGCTCATGATCCCAAAATGGCAGTAAGAAGAATCTGGCCCAGTTTATATATTTCCATGCAGTCTGAGGTCTCTGGCTAACTGACGGATTGGCTTCTCTGGGAATCCACTTCAGAGACAATGAGCTGTGGCCACCCAGAGACAGTGAATGGAAGGGAGATGTAATTCATTCCTTCCACCTCAAATATACAAATCCTCCCACGCCCAACCCTTTCTCCCAAAGTGTTAGTAACACCTGCTAGCGGTTGTCAGCATACTACAGACCTATAGGAATGTATGATTTTAAGATTGGTGTTTTTATAAGGTATATAATACAATGAAAAATATCCTGTCAGTAAATACACTTTAGTCTTTTTAACATTAATTGTTCCCTCAAGTTGTTTTGGCTCTCAAATTAAATCAACTCTCCTTCCCTGGACTAGGCTACATTCATGCCTTGAAATTTTTTTTTGAAAAAACTTTTTCAGAGAAATAGAACCTGTGAAGTCAGACTCCTTCATCTAGAGAAACAACCTCATCAAACCTTTCTAAAGTGGGAACTGAGGAAACAGTAACAACACTTACCATGATGGCCCACTGACCTTTATAAATGTTGTGATAAAATGTTTTATTTCCTGAGCAAGGAGTCAGTAGTTTATTCCCCATCCCCAAATGTTAGTATCCTGTCACGTGAACACACACTAAAATACTTAATACCATTAATTAGAGAAATTAAAATTTATATTTTCAGTACTATTTTATATACTGAGTGAATTCAATACAAAATAAGTAAATTTTTATGCAAATGGTGCCATACTCAGCATAAAGGCATAATTTGTAAATTATAGCATGCCTAAGAATCAAATTAAAGATTCTTATCTACTAGGTCTGAAGGGAACACGAGGAAATTGCCTTTTTGGTAAGCACCCCAGATTATGTTGATGCAAGTGGCCTAACAATTACACTTGGAGAAACATTTTGAGAAAACTGCTATGTATGGATGAAAACAATCTAAACAAGCTCCCCTGGGGATGATCTGATTTTTGCCTTTTTCATAGAGATCATTGCATCATGCACTTTATATTTGGGGCACTCACGTGCTAGTTATGCTAGCATAAGTCCCACTTACCTACTTTGAAATAATTGCATAACAACTGATTTTTAGAAAACAGGGTTACTTGCTGCCCAGAGAGAGAGCCTGACCTCTACCTATTTAAGCACAACCCAGCCAGCCCTGTGAGTGGGAGTCTGGGGTTGGTTTCCCATCAGTCCATAGCACTTTGTTAACACACACTGCTTTAGTGATGTTCTGTACTTTCAGAGTGTTCTGTGAAGTAAGAAGCTTTGCTCTACTTTGAAGCAGGTGTTTTGCCAAGGGAAACGTGTCTTTTAAAATCAGGTACATTTTCTTGGGTGTTGGAATACATGACTGTGGCAAATGATTATAGAAATGCTATGATAGTCTTTGGGGCTATTTTAAAATGTCATACCATATGATTTTTGAATCACAAAAGCTTACAAGTGATACCAGTTCAAATTGAATATTATATGACTAAGGTACTTAAGGTATTCTGAAGCCCCCAGGGATTTTCTTTTGTGTCTCTACAGGGAAAATGTAGGAAAATTGAAGGCAGGTAATAGCATGAGAGACTTTCAGTTGTTTATCATAAGGATCTCCTGGGTTTTAAATGGAATTTCAAGAAATGATTGTTTCACCCTGAAAAAAAGATTTCCGAAAACAACAAAGGCAAAATTTATTTTCCAGAGTTAAACTTGTGTTTTCACATCTAATGCTTTCTACATGCTGGTGATAAAACCCCTTTATTCTTTACCCCTATATTTAATGCTAGCCTTGAATCCTTAAAAATATTTTTATTGGCTTTAAATCTTTTTTTCTTAGCCAGGGCCAAACTTGTTTTTGTGGCTTTTTATTTTTATTTTTTATATTTTTAATCTTTGAACCATGAATAAGTTAGATTCTGAGAACTTGTTTATTTTTCCTGATTTTTCCCTTGGAGATTTAAATGATCAGCCATTGTACTTTTTCCAATCAAATTTTCAGAAGCCTTTAATGATTCTAGATCTGATTTAACTCCTAATTGCTCCATATACTATTAAAGGAAAGAGCAATTTATTTTCTAAAACTAA
The DNA here is from genome assembly GCF_040939455.1 of Microcebus murinus. NCBI lineage: Eukaryota > Metazoa > Chordata > Mammalia > Primates > Cheirogaleidae > Microcebus > Microcebus murinus. The sequence continues at coordinate 56,571,401 of NC_134111.1, forward strand.
TTAGACTTACATAACAGTTATGCTTTTTCATGGTGTCCCTTTTACCAAGACTATTTTTCTTCAGCCTCCAGTCTAAAGTATTTCTATTTACCCATATAGTGTCAACTTGGTGCTCCTCCTTTTTGGAGCCTATTCTGGAAATCCCTTGCCTATTTCGCTATTCTTTGTCCTATTTCTATCCTCTAATATTACCATTACCTCATAGTAATGTGACTGTTGACATGTCTTTTTCGCCATTCGATAGCAGCTCATAGAAGTCAGGGAACTTATTTTTAAATCCACAGAGCCAGTGCATTGCCTACTGCAAATAAAATGCCAAATACATACCTGAAGAAATGTATCTTTATATATTAAACTCAAACCCACATGTTCCAATCCACATAAACATTTAACATGTATTACAGACAAGAACATTTGAATAAGAAAAGCTTCTCTCCAAATGAAAGAAGTTAAGCCTTTGCCAAATTCCTTACTCTAATATAATTATCTCTGATACCCTAGGTCAGGCTTTCTCAACCTTGGCACTACTGACAGTGTGGGCTGGATAATGCTTTGTTGTGGGAGGCTGCTCTGTGCATCCTAAGACATTCGACAGCATCCCTGGCCTCTATCTGCTAGATACTAGTAGCCCCCCTACCCCATTTGTGACAACCAAACATGTCTCTGGACAGTGCCAAATGTACCCTGGAGGATGAAATTACTCTTATTTGAGATATACTGTCCTTGAATAACTCTTTTAACCTTGGGTCAAGCAGCTAGTATCTGAAAGAGATTTAGAACATCATTAGCACCTGGGGAGGTTGAGGCAAGAGGATTGTTTGAGATCAGGAGTTCAATACCAGCCTGAGTAAGAGTGAGACCCTGTCTCTACTAAAAAAAATAAATAAATAAATAGAAAGAAATTAGCTAGACAACTAAAAATATATAGAAAAAATTAGCTGGGCATGGTAGCGCATGCCTGTAGTCCCAACTACTTGGGAGGCTGAGGCAGGAGGATTGCTTGAGCCCAGGAGTTTGAGGTTGCTGTGAACTAGGCTGACGCCACAGCACTCTAGCCTGGGCAATAGAGTGAGACTCTATCTCAAATATATATATATATTTGAGATTATATATATATATATTCCTGTTAACTTTGTGAAATGTTTGCTTTTAAGTTTTAAACTTTAAACTTGCCCCTTTAAACTTCCAATTAGCTCACAATGTAAACTTAAAATTTCTCTTTGATAGTTTCCTCAGTCTTATTTTTTTAACCACTCTTCCAATATATATTTAAATTATACCTATTTTGGTATTTATCTATTGCTTCTTAACAAACCACCTCAAAATTTAGTAGTATAGAACAACCACCTTGTACAATAAGCACACAACACTTATATGCATGATTTTGTGGGTGAGGAATTTGGACAGGGCAAAGTAGAGGTGGCTGAAGATGCTAGGATGGTTCAACTGAACCATATGTATGGGGCCATCATTCTGCCTGTTGGCTGAGTTCCTCAGTTTTTTCCTCTGTGGCATCTGCTGGTATGCGAATGCCCAATATGGCTCCTTAGCTTAGGTGACTGGTGCTTAGGCTGAGATGGCTGGAAGTGTGGGGCTGGTTGCGCTTCCTCACAGCATGGCAGTCTTAGGGTAGTCAGATGTTTCACACTATCCCCATATCAGGCATTTCAAAAGACTTGGACAAGAGCTATAAGGCTTCTTAAGACCTAGTCTTAAAGTCTGCATGTCCCAGAATGCCACTTCTTTTGCACTGTATTATTTAAGGAATTCACCAAGTCCAGCTCAGATTCAAGGCACAGGGAGATGGGTGGGGTGGAAGGAGAGGAATAGACCTTGCCTCTCTTTAGGGGAGTGAAATCTACATACAAGGAAGGAGGAAATTGATGATGGCCATCCTGGGAACAAGCTACTAAATCTGCCCAGGTTTAAACAACATGCTCCATCTTCTTTTCCACCCTCCTGGGATAGATCTTAGCACTCCTCCCAGGTTTTTGGCAGCCTGATTCCTGGAAACGAAAAGCAGAGAACAAATACTTCATTTGGGTTCTTAGGATATTCTCTCACTTTGTACAACAGTTCTTTCTATCCCCTCCCCTTATTGTTGACGATTAGAATTTGGTGGCCTACTGTAAACAAATCTCATTTTGGAGGAGGCATGCTAAGCTCATTTATAAAGCCTTGTTTTAGTTCTTCTGGAATATCTTTCAGAAAATAAAATTTGTTATCCTGTGGGGCATGATAAACTGATAGAAATGTTCCTCCTAGAAGGATCTGCCGTGATTTGGGGCTTATCATAAACATAAACCATAAACACGCATGGGTCTCAAGAGTGGTTTAATGGGAAGAGACCATGGAAAAAGCAGATCTTGGTATAAATTCTAACTGCACCACTATGGGACCTAGGGTGCTCCTTAACTTCTCTGGGCCTCATTTTCCTTCTCTGAAAAGTGAGTGAAATGTGCCTACCTTGAAGGTTTTTATTAGGTATTGATTATAAAGACGCATCCTCTGTGGGTCTCATGTTTTTGCCTGTCTTGTAAACACAGTCACTGATTGCCTTAGTTCCACACTATCTTTTCAAAGTTGATTTTATAATGAAAAGCTTGGAAGACAGTGACTCCCCCTGGGACAAAAAGTAGAATTGTTTCATGACCAGGATAATAAGACAATGACTACCTCTAGGGCAAAGATCAGGCAAGCTCACTGTCCATCATTAAAGATTCAAGTTTCCTGAACTAAAACTTTCTTTTTATAATGTAATCAACTGTGTATGAAGGAGTTAGGTAGCCTGCTTTGTGTTACCCTGTGGGAATTCAAGCTTGAGGAACTTAGGCAAATGCCGAGACTCTGGCTACTGCTATTGCTATAATTAATAAAGTCCTTTGCTTTTGACCCAGAAGTTTGGTGTATTCTGCCAGCATCTAGGGAACTGTGGCAGGCTTATTTGTTAGTTTGTAAGTAGGGTAAAATCCCAACTCAACACAGTTTTTGATACTGATATGGCTCCAAACCAGGGCACAAATGTGGGAATATTGCAGGTTTTGATCCCAGACTGCTGACTCCCTCCAACATGTCCTCTAGAAGAGAGGTTCCCAACCTTTTTGGCACCAGGGACTGGTTTTATGGAAGACAATTTTCCCACAGATGGGGGCAGGGGTCTGGGGGAGCTCTGAGGCCCATCCCTAACAGGCCATGGTCGGGTGCCACGTTCTGTGGCCCAGGGAGTGGGGACCACAGCTCTAGGAGAGGGAGGATAAGTATAGACTTGGTCTTATTACTCAATTTAATTTCTACCTCTCTTCAAAGTTACCTGTGGTATCTATGTCTTCTCAGCCTGTAGATTGATAGTAATTACTGACTTAGCCTCCACTCAGCTCCTATGTGTCAGCTTTCTCAAAGACCTTTTGCTTATTTGTGTGGATCTTTAGACTCTCATGTTAAAGCTCTAATATTTCAAGCCTGAACATAGTTTTCAGGTCCAGATGTTGGGTTTCGAGAACCAGAACATTGGGAATGGTCAGAATTCTGGTAATTGGATTTCACAGCTGGCTCCCCTATTTCTAGAGAAAGGGAAATGTTTTCCTGGAGGGTACTATCTGTTATTTCACATATGGTTCTTTAGGGCTAAGTCTTTTAGCAAACTGTAGTTCATGCCTTAGCAATTATTGCATAGCAAAGAGATTTATGAAAAGTGATTAAGGGATACTAATTACCAATTGCCATAGTTTACTTGAACCTGGGATGTGTCTACCTCCTTAGCTATTCCAGATAGCTCTCCCTCTTACTTCCCAAGTGCTTGTATTAGTTGCAGGTCTTGAATTCCAAGCAACAGGAATCAACTTTGGCTGATAAACAGAAGAGGAATGCACAGAAGGATGATGGTAAGAAGGTAGAGAACCAGACTTGGAAAATAACAGAATCTGAGCTACCTCCAGGAATATGGAGAGAATTAAGTATACAGCAGTCTTCTGAGGGTTCTGTTCCAACCGTTCTTCCCCTTCCTTCCACTTACATTTCCAAGCCTTGGGAGAGAGAGTCCAAGTGGCTGTTTTTGGTCCCTGGTTTACCCCTGGGTTAGGGAAGAACAGAGAATCTTGTTTTGTGGTTCCAGGGTTACACACAATGGGGACAGTGATTTTGCAAAGGACGCCAGGAAAATAGAGGTTGTAGTAGCAAAAAGTAAGATAAGTTCCCTGTAATAGCCACTGAAAGTATGTTTTCTTCTCTGAACAGCTCTTGCTCTTTGGTATCACAGAGAACTCATCCAAGCTGAGAGCAGACTCAGGTCTGGGAGGTGGTTTGGGAATTTGTTATTTAAAAGGCTCTCTAGCCAGGGGTAATACCTAATCACTCCTAGGATAACATGGAGAACAAAATATTTTTTCTGTGCGTAAGGGAGAACTTCTGAGGCAGAGTTCTTAAACTCTAAAATTATATTCATTTGGACTATTTGAACTAGGCAAAAGTTAAGAATTATAAAATTTTAACTCTAATTTCTGATTATTTACTATTATGGGCTGAATTTTGTACCCCACCCCTCCACTGAATCATATATTGAACTCCTAACATATGAGTGTGGCTGTATTTGAGATGAGGCCTTTAAAGAGGTAATTAAGGTCAAATGAGGTCATTGGGGTGGGCCCTCATCCAATATGACTGGTGTCCTTATAAGAAGAAGAGAGTAGGACACAGACATACACAGAAGACATGAAGACACTGGGAGAAGACAGCCACCTATAAGCCAAGGAGAGAGGCCTGAGAAGAAATCAACGCTGCCAATATGGTGAAACTCCCAGCCTCCAGAACTGTGAGAAGATAGATTTCTGTTATTTAGGCCACCCAGTCTGTGATACTTTGTTATGGTAGCCCCAGCAAACTAGTATAGTTACAAACTAGTATAGCAGGTTTACTAATTTATTGACATCACAATTCTCATGCAGAAATAAACAGTAACCCCTATATTTTTCTATGATTGGCCTGTTTTTCCTCACAAACTGTACCTTACTAGATAATAAAAAGAAATAAAAAAGTGCAATGAAATTTTAATCCTTCTCTGGTCTTATTTAATAATTTATATTGCCTCCTAAGATTATTCATTCTCTGTTTAACTACTGACCATGTAAATGCAGAGTTATGCACCTTCTTCTGTCCCTCTTTAAGATGGGGTGTGAGGATGGGGACAGAATTGTACCTTATATAGCTTTTAAGTTTGGGTGAGTTTGGGTGGAACAGTGCTTGAAATCACACAGCAACTACTGGATGGTTTGAATGACTGGGCTTCTCTTCTGCTACATCTGGTAATTGTTGGGACTCCATGGATCTCACTGGCCTTTTGAGGATTATTTGTGCTACCTCTCTCCCACTGGCATCTATGGTCTTGGCCATTTATTCTGGACCTGAAGTCTCAACCAGGAAGCTGTTGATTCAATGGTGCTCTCATTGCCTCCTCATACCTTCAGCAGGACATGGAAGATTTTCTGGATTTCCGACACAGGGATCCAGGCTCTCACATCTATCTGCTTTCTTCCTCCACCTCCATTATATTGTTCCTTTCTACGTTGAAAGTGGTTGGGTGCAGACCTTCTCCTAGGCTTCCAGCAAGGGATGCATACCAATAGCTTTGAGGTCCTGGGGCTCCAACACACCTATCAGCTGCAGTCCCCAACCCCAGGCTGAAGACCAATACTGATCTGTGGCCTCTTAGGAACCTGCTGCACCACAAGCCAAGGAAGCTTCATCTGCATTTACAGCCACTCCCCATCACTTGCGTCACTGCTTGAGCTCCACCTTCTGTCAATCAGCCCTGGCATAACATTCTCAGAGGAGCGTGAACCCTGCCGTAAACTGCGCATGCAAGGGATGTAGGTTGCAGTGCTCCTTATGAGATTCTAATGCCTGATGATCTGAGGTGGAGCCAAAGTGGTGATGCAAGCGCTGGGGAGTGGCTGCAAATACAGATTATCGTTAGCAGAGAGATTTGACTGCACAATAAATGTAATGCGCTTGAATCGTCCTGAAACCATCCCCCCCCCCCCCCCAGGATGTTTCTGAAGCCCGTGTGCTTTAAGGTTGGGCTTGAGAGGCAGCCTTGATGTTCCCCTCCCCACTGCTTCCGCTCCCTTCCACTCTGCCTCTTCACTTCCTAATCAAACAGGCTGAGAGTGGATTTGTTTTCTGTGTTGACGGGATCGCCCTTATACCAAACCATTATGAATAAGATTACTGATTTTAGCTTTTTAAAGGAGGAGATAGCAGAGTCTAGAAAATGTTTCTGCTCTTTTTGTCCAAAAAAGTTGCTGCATTTTGGCTATGGAAAGCTGAATATTAACACTATTTTTTTCCTCTTTGCATTCCTATTTTAACAATTCTAAATCTCCCCTAGGCAAATTTATCAGGAGAAGGGAGGCAAGATTAGTGTAAGAAAATGCAAAACAGAAAATCTCATTAATATTTTAGAAAAGTCCATGTTATTACTAGCTCTCAAGAACTGCTATGGAGTGATTCCTCTCCTGCGAATAGATGTAATTATGTTTAACATAAATTCAGCACATTGTGGGTGAGTTTGGTAGCACCCCCTTTGCGCAGAACATTTCTTTGAGGTATTTCTACCCCTTTAAAAAGCTGGGTGTCCTCCATGCCAGATCAAGGGACTGCACCAGTCGAAACTCCCTGAAAAAGGCATTCCTATGTCATCTCCACCTGCTCTCTCCAACCAGATCTCAGAATGGAAAGAGGCATCTTACTCAAATTCTCAATGTTATAGTTAATTCCTCTAAGTACAGCTTAAACTGGTTGAAAAGCAGCTGAAAGAGAGAGGACATAGTATGGAAATGTGATCAAGTACATTTTGTTTCTCTTTTGAGAAGCACATACTTCAGATTTTTAACAGGACGGAGTTGGATTAATTCTCCTCATTTATGTATGGTGTTCACATTAGAATTCACATCACCTGAGGGTAAAACTTTCTTTATGAACTCCAAACTGCATTGCAGTCCTGAGCCTAAAGCAAATCAATTCGTTCTTCACAGCATAGTGACAGGGTAAGTCAATCAGTGTGTCCACCAGCAAAACTGAATCACCTTTTCCCTCTCTTAGGTTCCTACTGAAAGTCATTTGACTACTTATTGTCCTTAATTTATCTCAATTCAAAATATTGATCATATACAAGTCAATTATGTGGGGTTTAGCATTGTGTGGAATGTTAAGTAAGTACCTGGAGCTTATAACCTTGTTGGGTCAACTTGACATTTGAATGGGAAACAATATAAGGCAAAATAAAAATTGGGTCAAAATATATAATAAACCAAAAGAAATGAAAGCACATATCCATACAAAGACTAGTATACAGATGTTCATATCATTTCTATTTGTAATAACCCAAAACTTGAAATAACCTATATTATTATAGTTTTCTATTGCTGTGTAACATGTTAACTCAAAATTTATCTCACAATTTCTATGGATCTGGAGTTTGGGAGAAGCATATCTGGGTGATTCTGGCTCTTGGTCTCCCCTGAGGCTGCAGCCAAGTTGTCAAGGAGCTGTGGTCATCTGATATCTGGACTGAAGTTGGAGGATCTGCTTTCAAACTGGCTCACTCGCATGATGGCTGACAAGAGACCTCAGTTTCTCATTACATGGGCTTCTCTATTGAGCTGCTTGAGTTTCCTTGTACCATGGCAGCCAGCTTCCCCCAGAGTGCGTGATCCAAAAAAGAGCTAGGAGGAAATCCAAAATCTTTGTATGTCCTACTTTCAGGAGTTGCTATTTCAGGAGTTGTTTATTCTATTCATCAGAAAAGAGTTGCTAAGCACAGTCCATACTGGAAAGAAGAGGAAAATAGGCTTCACCTCTTGAAGGGAGCAGTATCAAAGAATTTGTGGGCGTATTTTAAAACCACCATACAGCCTAAATGTCCATCAACAGGAGAACATATAAAGAAATTATTTGCATGTTCATACAATGGATTATTACTCAGAAATAAAAAGGAATGAAGTTTTGATACATGAAATAACATGGATGAATCCCAAAATAATTCCTAAGTGAAAGAAGCCAGACAAAAAAGGGGACATTTGGCAGGATTTTGTTTATATAAAATTGTATAACTGCACATTAAGCTATATATAGAAAATGCAGACCAGCGGTTGCTTGGGACCAGGCACAGTGACAAAGGGAGGGAGGAGAGAGAGTTTTCAAAAGGGCATAAGGAAACATTTGGAGATGATAGATATATTCATTATCCTGATTGTGGTGACAATTTCAGAGGTGTGTAAATGTGTCAAAAACTCATTAAATTATGTTTTAAATATATACAGTTTATTGTATGTCGGTTATACCTCAATAAAACTTTAAAAAAAGATGTGGTAATGATAAGAAAAAAAATTCAGCTCATATGCCAATTATATTTTCCAGAATTTCAGTTTTTAGCTCTGTCTCCTTAGTCACCAAATATAATTAATAAATCTAGGCCTTTTATCCATTGCAGGACAGTTTTCAGCATGGAAGGAACTTACTAACCTTTTTAAATATAAGGTGATACTTTGGGGATTGAGTTCTTATTTGGTTAATCAACACACTTCAGGTTATTATCATTTTAAATATGATCCTTGAAACATTTTAAATGTATAAAGCCAATAATGTCTATTTTGTTCTATGGGTTTGTCTAAAATTAAACTATATTCTTCCTCCACACATGTGCTCCTTTATCTCAGTTTATTAAATCACCATTCACCCAGCACCATGACCTGGAAACTTCTACTACTTCTCCTTCACTGGCATTTTTTTCACTATCCATACGCCACAATTTGCTTATGAATTTAGTAAATATCCATTGAGCAACTGCCGTATGCTAGACACTGTATTAGTTGTTAGGTGTACCGTGGTGAGCAAATGTACCTAATTTTTACCCTCACTCTGCTTACATTTTAGCAGAGGAAGTAATGCCCAGTCTGGTCAATTGTATCCTAGAGCTGCCTCTGAGTCCCCTCTGTCCCCCAACCCCACTGCTACTGATGCAGTTTAAACACCAATCGTCTCTCATCTAAAGTATTAATAATTTTTTAACTGGTCTCTATGTTTTTGTGTTTTTTTTTACTTCCTCATATTGCTGTTTTTTCTCCATATTGCTGCCAAAGTCAACTTTCTAAAACATAGATTTGATTATGTTATTTTCTGATACAAATAATTTTTGGTGGATCCATATGACCAGCTTAATGAAATCCAAACTCCTTCATGATTTGACCGAGGCCTACTGACTCAGCCCAATTTCTCCAACTCCATTCCCTCAGTCATTCCAGCAGTACTGCTCTACTCAAAGTTCCCCATCGTGCTGTGTGCGCTTGCACACTTTGCTTTGGTTTGGAAACGATCTTTGACATCTTCACCCGATAAATTCTGTGTATTCTGCATTCTTTAATATACCATTCACATGGACCCTCTTCCTAAAGAACACCTATTCAGGAACAGAATTCATCAGTCCTTCAAGCATGTGTGTACTCTTGTGCTAAGCACTTATCAAGGTTCGGCGTAGCACACTACTGAGGAAGAAAAAGCAGTTCGAGCTCCTAGCGAAGCCATGGTGTCAACCTGCTGAACATAATATTTTCACAGAATAACCAAACCATAGGATGTTGCTATGTGTGCAAACCACTAAAAGGATCAAAACAAGAACAAGAACAAGAACAAGAACCCACCATAATCACGTTCAAGCACAAAAACAAGAACGCTGTGCTAAATGCAAGAATGGCCACACACGCCCCTTTCCCAGTTACTGTGAGTAGCTCCTGCTGCTTTACAAATGACAGATTTAAACACATCCCATTCTTCCCTCCACCTAGATAAAAGTTATTAAGATATCCAATCATAGAATTTCTCCCACTTTCTGACAGCAACTGATCTAGAGAAAACCCCTTTTCCACAAAACCTTCCTCCAAATTACCTAATACAATCCCCAATTCAAACACTATAACAAGTCCCTGGTCTTACCCTCTGAGACTCCTTCTTTTTCCCTAAAGCGTGGGGTCTCCCTTCTTGCAGTAAATAATAAATCTAACTTTGAATGCAGTTATATTCCTGGTGGTGTTTGGCTGGTGGGCATCAAAGTTTTACATATGTGATTTTTCTACCAGACTTCGAGATCTGGGACTTTGTTTTGGTACTCCCTATATCAAGCCTAGTGCCTGACCAGATAATGAGTACATGTTTACAGGATAAATGAATGCATGTGTATTTTATGATTAAAGACACAGAATTCAACAAATAGAAGAAATGAATTTGATGTTATTTTTCATCAAACTGTTCCACCGGTCAGCTCCTCACTGAGTTTGCACGAGAGGGTGCTCCTGTGGTTTCCACGCCATTGCCTTCGGCCAGTTCCCCCCATCAGCAGAGCTCATGTCTTCATTTGGAAGTGACAGTGGCTTGTCTTGTAGTTCCACAGTTGCTCACGGTCCTTACCATTCCCAGCATGTGTAGCTACACAGCCCACCAGGTGTGAGGATGCTGTTACCAGACTATATATTACCGGAAATATGTCACAGTAGGAAAGCAGATTAGGATGGTTTGAAGAGTAGGCAAGGAAAAACTATGAAAAACTAGAAAGAAAACTGGCTCCTAAGTACAGTTAGACCGCATACTTTTTCTGACTTCATGGAGGTAGAGTTTAGTACTGTTGTCCTCTCCCTTCAGGATTGACTTCTGTCTATAGACTTTAGAGCCCTCTCAACCTTAATGCTATGGATCTTCCTGTTTTGTACTTTAGTAACATACTGTTCGTAATAGAATAAAAAGTGCTAGATCTGCTTAAGGCATTGATCTCATTTTTGTCCGGTAGAGCAGAGTGATTAAGAACTTAGGTTTTTAACTCAGGAGGACATTTATCAGAATCTGGGATCACCAACTTCCTGAATATGTGATTACAATGTCACTTAACCTCTCTGAAGCTCATTTTTCTCATCTGTAAAATAGGGATATCCATAATATATACCCCAAATAAAGTTATGGTGAGAATGAAATGAGATAGCATGTAAAAACTTTCCTTGAAACATAAATTACTAAAAGAAAACCCCTATAGCAATTAGCTCATTACTTTTCATTAGCAGAAATTGCATTTATAAATATAGGAAAACTATACAATATTACATTATATAATACACTATTATTTCATGTATTATTATGGTATGCAGTATACTGTGTATATTATAGAATATAAACTAAAATAGAATAGAATAGTTTACATTATAGGATTTAGCCAAACTCATTATTTCAGTAATAAAAACTTTACAAAATTGGTTTGTGTGTGTTATCTGAAACTGCTGGAAATAAACTTCTAACCTAGAAAAATAAAATAAACTCTTTAGAATACCTATCACAGTTGGAATTTTAGTGATTGAACTGGATGACTTTCAAGGTTCCCTGTGGTCAGAGAGTGAATAGTGAATTTGATAAACAGCAGGACAGACTAAACCAAGTGGGGAAAGAAGCAGAAACTAGGCTGGCCCTTGGGAGGAATAAGCATTATCATAGGCAGCTGAAGATGGCGAAAGGAAGTTCAGCCAAACTGGAAGTATTGCTGAGAATGGTGACAGGTAATTGGTTGTTATAAGCAGGCAGTTGGCAGCTGGGAAGTCAAGAGAGAGTTGGAGCACAGCAGAGCAACTGGGTGAAATGTATAAACAAGATATATTATTATTATTATTATTAGCTAATATTAATGAGGTCTTTATATGTGCCACGGACTGTTTTGACCTGCACCTGTTAGCTCATTTAATCCTCATAACACCCTCTTATGATGGGTACTATTTTTATTCCCATTTTACAAGTGAAGAAATAGAGTCTGATAGGTCACCTAGCCAGTAACAGCAAAATGTGATTCAAACCAAAGGCACTATTTGTCAGGTCTCTTTGGGTTGCAGTTTCTTTTAGTGTATTTTTAATCTCTGACGTTGTATTGTTCATATCTGGATGACCAATTTGGATCATTTTTATATTTTCATGTCTCTACTTATCATGCCCCTGTTTTCCTCTACATTTGTGAACATATGGAATAAGTTATAATAATTATTTGAATGTTTGTGTTTACTAGTCTACCATCTGTTTCTATTTTGATTGCTTTTTCCACTTTACTAAGGGTCTTATTTTCCTGCTTCATTGAATACCTGATAATTTTTGATTATATGCCAGATATTGAAAATTTACTTTTTTCTTGGCCACTGGATATTCATGTATTTAAGAAAAATATTCTTGAGTTTTATTGTTGGACATAGTTAAGTTACTTTGTAACAGTTTAATATTTTTGAGACTTGTATTTCAGATTTTGTTAGGTGGCAGCAGATTAGCCTTTAGTCCAGGGCTAATTTTGTCCATTTGCATGTCAATACCCTCCTGACTGCTCCACCTGACGCCCCATATAGGAAACTGCAACTATCCCTGGCCTGTGTGAGCTCCAGTGATTGCTCTACCTGCCCCTTTCAGGTGGTTCTTTCTGTGGCCTGGGGTTGTTTTCTCATACATATGCAATCATCAGGACTCCAATAATTCAGTGAGGATGTGGAGGATCTCTGACGATCTCCAGAACTTTCTATATGTAGAGCTCTCTCCTCTTTGATTCTTTGCCCAAGCTCTATTTTCCTTGGCCTCTGCAAACCTTCAATTCTGCCTTTCCAACTCAGGGGACTGCTGGGTTCTGCCTGGGCTATTCCTCTCAGCTCTGCATCCTGGAGATTTTCTCCAGGCAGTAAGCTAGAGCTCACCTCATGGGTTTTCTTTTTCAGGAATCACTGCCCTGTGATGTCTGCCATCCAATATCTGAAAAATATTGTTTCTTTCTTTCTTTTTTTTTTTCCTATTTTTTTAGTTGTTTGTGGCAGGAGGGTAACTCTAGTCTCTGTTATTCTATCTTGGTTGGAAGTAGAAGTCCCTGAATAAATTTTTACTAAGTTACAAAAGCTACAGCCTGGGTAAGCCTGTGATTTGTGTCCCTACACACAACACACACAGTTTAATCAACTGTTCCATGACCATCTAACATTCCACCTAGAGTCAGCCTACTCCTCATTTTAAGGTCTATTGCCTGCCATATCCCATTCTCATGTGTGAGTTTATGTGTTAGCCATGGCTCTTCCAATTGAAAGCATAGAAATTCTACTCAAACTAGTTAAGGGAAATATTCTTCCAGCATATTCACCTAAAAGTCCAGGGAACAGAAGTGGTTTCAGGTGTAGATGTTTTGGAGTGGGAAGAGGTCCAATTTTTTTTTTTTTTTGAGACAGGACCTCGCTCTGTTACCCAGGCTAGAGTGCAGTGGCGTCATAATAGCTCACAGCAACCTCAAACTCCTGGGCTCCCGTGATCCTCCTGCCTCAGCCTCCTGTGTAGCTGGGACTATAGGCATGTGCCACTGTACCTGGCTATGTTTTGTATTTTTAGTAGAGATGGGTGTTCACTCTTGCTCAGGCTGGTCCAGAACTCTTGGCCTCAAGAGATCCTCCTGCCTCAGCCTCCCAAAGTGCTGGGATTACAGGTGCGAGCCACCACACCTGGCCCAATAATATTATGAGGTTTCTGTATTGCTATTTCTTGGACATGTTCTCTCAAATGGTAGGCAAGGATTTACATCCATGCAGTTAACTACTTTAAGACATGTATCTTATGAGTTTAGACATCCCCAAAGAAAGATTTCTTTTCTGATAGTACTTGTAAAAAGGTCCTTATGTGAGATAAGATCAGTCAGGCTTGGGTCACATGGCCATTTTAGAACTAATCACTCTGGCCTGGGGCAAGGGTTTCTTTCATTGGTCAGGACTAGTTATGTGCTCTACCTGAGGCATATGGGTTATTTACAGGAAAGTGGGGTACTATTATCAGAAGAATTAGGTAAGTCACTGTGCATGATAGGGCTGCACACATTATACTTGGGGTATAAAGTGGGAGCTTAATTTCAGGAATAATGCATAAACTCAGTACCATATTTGATAGACAAAATAGAGGACTTCAAGATGAATGTGTCAGCTGAGCAATTGCATGAAGTCCTAAATCTCTGAATAACGTCAGATTGGTCAAAAATTATTGGGTGTGGTGAAGACTACTCTAACTGGACTACTCACTGGAGTCAGGTAACCACATCTATGAAAAGAAGGTACTGTCAGAGCAGAGATAATACATTTGTATCTTTAATGCTGAAATTCTTTATAAAAACAGTGCTTTCATTAACAAAAGTGCTCCTGGTGCATAAATTCTTGGTACAAAAACATAGGTGAAATGTTGCTATTGATTTTCAAATTGAAAAAATAAATCACTCTGGGGTGTCTCTCAATACAAGTTTGCCAACATCAAATTGTGTGGATTATTAAAAAGCATATTCAACATTAAAATGAGAGGGAAGTCTTTTCATTCTTGGGATAAAGCACTGGGATTAACAATTGTATTCCATGTTATTCAATCAGCAGGGTTTTTGATTAATTCCAGTTTGCATCTTTAAAAGCTCCAAGCAATTGATAGTAAGTGTGTGATGTGTTGTTATTATAAAGGGTTTTGAGGTTGTGTTTGGACTAAGCAGAAAGGAGTGCCTTTTCCACACTGACTTTATGTTTCAGTATTTGCTCTTGTGAGTATTAGCATGACTTTGGAACTGAACCAAGAAAGAATAACTACATCTGGCTCTGGTTTCAGTTGGTTTCTTGGCCTTGGGTAAATCATATAGAGTCACCTAAGTTTCTATTTCTTTGCAAAAAAAAGGCTTGTAACACTCACATATGCCACAAAGATTGACTAACAATGAAACAATATAGTGTTTAGGGATATATACATACATACATACATTATAAAACTTTTTTATTTTGCTTTCAGATATATTTATTTATTTATTTATTTTTATTCCAGCATATTATGGGGGTACAAATGTTTAGGTTATGTGTGTTGCCTTTTCCCCCTTCCCCCCTGCCCCCGGGAGTCAGAGCTTCAAGAGTGTCCATCCCCCAGATGGTGCGAATCACACTCATTATGTATGTATATACTCATCCCGTCTTCCCCCCTCCCATCTGATCGACACCCGATAAATGCTATTCTATATGTGCACTTAGGTGTTGATCAGTGAAATCAATTTTCTGGTGAGTACATGTGGTGCTTATTTTTCCATTCTTGGGATACTTCACTTAGTAGGGTTCTAGCTCTATCCAGGAGAATACAAGAGTTGCTATATCACCATTGTATCTTATAGCTGTATAGTAAGTACTCCATGGTATATATATATACCACATTTTATTAATCCACTCATGTACTGATGGGCACTTGGGTTGTTTCCACATCTTTGCAACTGTGAATTATGCTACTATAAACATTCGAGTGCAGGTGTCTTTTTTATAAAGTGTCTTTTGTTCTTTTGGGTAGATACCCCATAATGGGATTGTTGAATCAAATGGTAGATCTACTTGTATCGCTTTAAGGTATCTCCATATTGCTTTCCACAGAGGTTGAACTAGTTTGCAGTCTCACCAGCAATATAGGAGTGGTCCTATCTCTCCTCATCCATGCCAACATATATTGTTTGGGGACTTTTGAATAAAGGCCATTCTCACTGGAGGTAAGTGATATCTCATTGCAGTTTTGATTTGCATTTCCCTGATGATTAGAGATGTTGAGCATTTTTTCATATATTTGTTGGCCATTATTCTGTCTTCTTTTGAAGAGTTTCTGTTCATATCCTTTGCCCACTTTTTGATAGGGTTGTTTGATTTTTCCTTGCTGATTTTCCTGAGTTCTAAATAGAATCTAGTTATCAGCCCTTTATCGGATGCGTAGCTTGCAAAAATTTTCTCCCGTTCTGTAGTTGTCTGTTTGCTCTCTTGACAGTTTCTTTGGCTATGCAGAAGTGTTTTAATTTGATTTATTTATTTTTGTTGATGCTGTGATTGCTTTTGGGTCTTCTTCATAAATTCTTTGTCTAGGCCAATGTCTAGAAGAGTATTTCCAACATTTTCCTTTAGAGTTCTAATAGTTTCACAATTTAGGTTTAAGTCTGTTACCCAGTGTGAGTTGATTTTTGTGAGAGGTGAAAGGTGTGGATCCTGTTTCCGTCTTATACATGTGGCTATCCAGTTTTCCCAGCATCATTTATTGAATAAGGATTCTTTTCCCCAGTGTATGTTTTTGTCTGCTTTGTCAAAGATTAGATGGCTATATGAGGATGGTTTCATATCTGGGTTCTCTGTTCTGTTCCGCTGGTCAATGTCCCTGTTCTTATGCCAATAACAAGTTGTTTTAATTAGTATAGCCTTGTAGTATAGTTTGAAGTCTGGTAAATTGATACCTCCCATTTTGCTTTTATTGCCTAGGATTGCATTTGGTATACAGGGTCATCTCTGGTTCTATATGAAGTGTAAAATTATTTTTTCTGTATCTGTGAAAAATGATGATGGTATTTTAATAGGGATTGCATTAACTCTGTAGATGACTTTGGGTAGTGTAGACATTTTAGCAATGTTGATTCTGCCGACCCACAAGCATGGTATAGTTTTCTACCTGTTTACATCCTCTGCTATTTCCTTCCTCATAAAACTTTTTATTTTTTTTAATATACAGGAAGATAAAATTTAGGATAATGGTTAGCTTTGGGAAGAGGTTGAGTTAAGGGGATGACAGAGGGAAAGATCCCACAGTTAGATACAATAATATTAACAATTATATATTTTTTAGCTTAGGTAGATGGTTCATAAATGTTTGTTTCCTTAATAACTTATTATTCTTCATAACATGTAAATATATATACTTTTTGAATGTATTCATTATTATATAATAAAATATAAAATAACAAAATAAATTCCTTTGGAAAAAATACTCTAGCACCTTGAATGATGGGCACTCAAAAGAACAAAATGATTCAATTCAATTCCTCAACCCTGTATATCTATATTCTAAATGAGACTCTTCTCTAGCATAATACATAATTAAGAGGTTACATGGAGTATCATGAGAGACATCCTGGTTGACAGAAGCCTACTTGGACATTCTTGATGACATTTAATTTGTTGACAACACAAAATGTACATATGTCTGCTTCCTCGTGTATAGGAAGATAGAAACTATAAACATAGGATTCCTGAACTTACTGTTTCTGCTTTTCCACCATTCCATTCTATCTCCTTGGATTGATTTCCCACCTCTCCAATATGTAGCTCATATCAAGATCACAAATGACTTTCATCTTGCCAAGTCCAGTGGTTCTTTAAAAGCTCCAACCAATCAGTAGTAACTGTCTGATGTGTTGTTGTTATAAAGGCTTTTTAGGCTGTGTTTAGACTAAGCTGGAAAGACTGCCTTTTCCATAGTGACTTTATGTTTACTAATGGTTAGTTCTCTGATCTTATTGTATTTGACTTCTCAGCAGCTTTTACCACAGATCAAACGCTCCTTTTTTCTGGAAACACTTTGTTCTCATGTTTTTTTTCTATTTCAACTGCTGCTATTTCTGAATATCCTTTGCTAGCCTGGCCTCTTCTCTACTTGATTTCTAAAGTTGAATGACTTAGGTCTTGTCCTAAGTTCTCTTCTCTTTCTTTAGTCTCCCACTAGGTGAGATTGTACTGTGCTAGTTAATCCCAAAACTCTCTCTCCAGCCCAGGCCTCTCTCCTCAGCTTCATATTTGTGTATCTGTCTGCCAGACTGGCATATGCACTCAGGCATCACACAGCTCCAAACGCCTGCTCATTCCCCAGATATCCCCCTTTCAGAAAATGCTACATCTACCATGCCGGTATCAAGCACTGTCAGCTCTATCTCCAAAATATATTCTAGCATGACCACTTCCTATCAATAAAATACTGCCTAAACTTCCATCATATCTCACCTAGACCCCAACCCCTCCACACAACAGCCAGAGTTATCTTTTTAAAGTGCAAATCTGATCATACCATTTCATTGTACCAAACTCTGCTGGCTTCTCATTGAAATTCCTGCTAAAATTCTAAGTGCCTTGACACGGCCAACAAGGCCTACATGATCAAGTCCCTCCTAGGGGACTCATCTTATACCACTCTTCCTCTCTCTCCAGTCTCCAGCCACACTTACAGTTTCTATGTCTCACAATTACACAAAGCTCTATCCCTTTTTGAGACATTTGCATTTGCTATTTCCTTTGCTTGGAATGTCTCCCCATTTCCTGATGCCATCCCATACCATACTATCACACCGTTTCTTCTTTGCTTTATTCAATTTCAAGCTCAAGTGCCAGCTCTTCAGAGAGAACTTCCCTCAGGAGCCAAGTAAAGCAGAACATCCTCTCTTCTCTAGCACTAGTCATTTTCTGTCCTTACACTGTTTTGTTTTCTCCCTCATACTTAAAGCTATTTGAAGTGATCTTATTTGTTTCTTAACTTGCTTATTTTCTGTGTGTCTCCTTTTTAAATGTTGACTAACATGAGGACAAAGACTCTATCTTAATTTTTGCCTTATCCCCAGTACCTTTAGTAGTGCCTACCTTATAACTGGTGATCAATGAATATTTATAGAATGAATTTTCATTGTTGAATGAATAAATGATTAAATAGTTTAAAGTCATGTGGGTCTTGTCTGTAACTCAGACCTAGATCATATTACCCATTATCGTAATATAACTTGATAAAATAGTCCCAGAGGGTGATGATTTAATAAACACAAGGATGCACATATCATTTTCTTTTATGTAGAACAGGCGGATTGCCTCAGAATTCTCCCAGTCTTAGTCCTTCCTGCTTGAATGCTCCTTACTTCACTCTGATGAGAACTCCTAAAGACATTTAAACCACAGAAAGGCAAGAAAGAATTGCCAAGTTTCTCTGCCTGAAACAAACAAAAAGAAAGAAAGGGCAAAAGAAAGGAAACCAGACAGAATATACAAACACACACACACACACACACACACACACACACACACACACACACACACATACAACGTTTAGTTTTCAAGATGCAGGACATCAGGCATTGAAAGCAAGTAATTGCTGAGACAGGAAACAAAAGAGGTCAGCTCTATGTACCAGTTTTACTGCCCAGACAGAGTTTCTATGCTGTGGCACAGGGAAAAGGAAACTAGGCAAAATCTGTCAAACTCCCTAAGTTGATAAAATGAATCTGAGAGTCTGGGAAGACTAAGATATTGAGAGTTCCTAAGTCAGAGTGCTGGAGAGGAGAGTGCTGCACAGAAAGGAAATCCCAGAGACCTAATATTCCCCTTTGATATTCAGCAGAGTACTGATTGGTACACACACCTAACAAAGGAGCTTCAAAGCATATGAAGTGAAAAATGAGAGAACTATGAGAAGAAATAGACAAATCTACAATTTCACTCAGAGATTTGAATATGTTTCTCCCAATAATTGACAGAACACATAGACATAAAATCAATAAGGATGCAGAATATTTGAACAACACTTTCAATTATGGAATACTTTACCCAGCAATAGCAAAATGTACATTCTTTTCAAATTCACATGTACTTTTACCAAGATAGACCATGTTTGGGGCCAAAACCCAAGTCTCCATAAATTTTAAATTATTAAAATCATACAAAATATGTTCTCTGACAACAATTGAATTAAATTAGAAATCAATAATAGAAAGAGATATAGAAATCCTCAAACATTTGGAAATGAACACACTTTTAAATAACACATGAAAAATGAAAAACCAAAAGGGAAAATAGAAGTTATATGAACTGAATAAAAATGTAAATATAACATCAGAATTTGCTAAAGTAGTACTTTAAATACTGCTACTTTTTTTGTTTTGAGACAGAGTCTTGCTTTGTTGCCCAGGCTAGAGTGAGTGCTGTGGCATCAGCCTAGCTCACAGCAACCTCAAACTCCTGGGCTCAAGCAATCCTCCTGCCTCAGCTTCCCGAGTAGCTGGGACTACAGGCATGTGCTACCATGCCCGGCTAATTTTTTCTATATATATTAGTTGGCCAATTAATTTCTTTCTATTTATAGTAGAGACGGGGTCTCGCTCTTGTCAGGCTGGTTTCGAACTCCTGACCTCAAGCAATCCGCCCGCCTCGGCCTCCCAGAGTGCTAGGATTACAGGTGTCAGCCACCTCACCCGGCCTAAATACTGCTACTTTAAAAAATATATTTAAGTGCTTATTTTATAAAAAAATAAAAGAAAGGTCTCAAATCAACCTCTTCTATCTTAAGAAACTAGAGAAAGAAGAGTGAATGAAACTTACAGTAAAAGAAGGAAGGAAATCAGTGGTATTGAAAGAGCAAAGTGGAAATAATGAAACAAGAAACAGTAAAACAATAGAAAGAATCAATGAAACCAAAGCTGGTTCTTCAGTAAGATCAATAAAGTTGACAAAACTTTTGCCATACTGATGGGAGGAGGGAAGAGATAAGATATGAATGACCAATAGTCAGAAATGAGAAAGGTGACATCACTACAGATTTTACAGATAGCAAAAAAAATGAGAGAATGTTATGGACAACATTATACCTATAAATTTTACAACTTAGATGAAAGATAAATTTCTCAATAGTCACAAACTACCAGAGCTCACTCAAGAAAAAATAGATAACCTGAATAGCCCTATGCTTATTAAAGAAAGAGAATGTTTTGTTAAAAACATATCTAAAAAGAAAAATTCCAGGCCAGGATAGCTTTGTTGGTAAATTCTTCCAAATATTTAAGGAAAATAACACCAATATTACCTGAACTCTTCCAGAAAATTGAAGAAGACTGAACACTTTCCAACTCAGTCTGTGATAACATTACCCTGAGAACAAAAGTAGACAAAGGCATTACAACAACAAAAAAAATTACAGATTAATAGCCTCATGAACATAGAGGCAAAAATTCTAAAGAAAATTTAATAAATTTAGTGTACCAATATACAAAAAAGGATAATACATCAGAACAAAGTAAGGTTTATTCCAGGACTACAAGGTTGGTTTAACATTAAAAAATTGATCAATATAAGCTACCATATTAATAAATTAAAAAAGAAAACTCATAGAGATCATGTGACTGTATGTAGATATAGAAAAAAATTGACATATTAGTTATAGCTATTATTCAGTGAAAATGATAGAAATGTGAGATGCTGTCAAGATAATGTACTCTTGACAGAACTCTGTGTGTGTGTGTGTGTGTGTGTGTGTGTGTGTGTGCACATACTTTATTTTTCTGGAACCATTTGTAAAATGCTTACATCATGGTCCTTTGCCTTCAAACGCTTCAGAATGTATTTCCTGAGAATAAAAGTATTCCCTTATATAACTATAATATTGTTATCAACATCAGGAAATTTTTTTTCAAAAATTTTTTTTATTTTTTATTTTAGTGTATTATGTTTAACATTGATATGATACTTTTACCTAATATATTATCCATATTCCAATTTTGTCAACTGACTCGACAATGTCCTTTATAGCATTTTTTCCTCTCCAGAACAAGATTCCATCTATAGTCTAGAACTACATTTAGTTATGTCTCTTTAACCTCTTTTAATCTGGAACATTCCATACTCTTTCTTTGTCTTTCATCACACTGATATTAAAAAATAAATATAGTAATTTCCCTCCCTTTTCTAAATGAAATATCTTCATTTGGCATTGGCTAGTATTTCCCCATGACTTACTCCTCTGATGTTTCCTCATGATTGAATTCAGGTGATTTTGCTTCCTTATATGATGTGTACTTCTCTGTGTATCACAAATGCAGGTGCATGATGTCCATCTGTCCCTAATAGCTGAGGTTATTTTTTATCACTCTCTCAAGGTGTTGTCCTATTTCCTTCTCCAATATATAATTATAAATTTTTACTCTTTACAACCAATAAGCAGTTTTTACTCTTTACAACCAATAAGCAGTTTGTGTGGACACACTTTTAGAACAATCATATAAATATCTTACTCCTTATCAAGATTCCCTTCCCCAGTTTAGTACCCTAATGATGATTCTTGTCTAATGTAATCTTTATTATAAATTCAAAAACATGATGATTTTCCAGTTCCAGGACTCTTGCATTTTCCACTTGCCATTCTGCATTTTACTATAAGCAAGAGCTTCTCTTTTTCCTGTTTATTTATATCAGTAAGAACAAATAAATTACTATTTTTTCAATGGTTTATAATTCATTATTTAATTATTTTGATGGGCAATTTTCCCTCTGTGGGACCAAACGCCATGGCTCACACTTGTAATCCCAGCACTTTGGGAGGCCGATGTGGGAAATCACTTGAGGCCAGGAGTTCGAAACCAACCTGAGCAACACAGTAAGACCAAGTATCTACAAAAAATAAAAATAAAAAATCAGCCAGATGTGGTGGTGCACACCTGTATCCCCAGCTATTCGGGAAGCTGAGGCAGAATAGCTTGAGACCAGAAGTTTAAGGCTGCGGTGAGCTGTGATCATGCCCTTCACTCCAGCCTGGCCGACAGAGCAAGATCCTGTCTCTTAAAAAAAATAAATTCCCCCAAAATTGGGTCTTCAATTTGGCATCTATGTCCTTGTGATGTGCCTCATCATTTTTTACTTTCTGGCATAACAGTAAGTCCCAGGTTAATCTTTAACCTCCCTGTTCCAGTTCTGGAATCAGCCATTTCTCCAGAGAGTCCTGATTCTTTTTAGTGGAACCAAATGGAATCAAGTTCTAGGATCATGATGATAGTCAGTATATTTTAATACCTTTCCTATTAATTATAAACATTATTTTAGGAGCTCCAGTGGCGCAATCGGTTAGCACGCGGTACTTATATAACATTATTTTAGCACTTAGTGAGCTAGATTACCTGAGTCTAATTTTACCATTTTCTACCTCCCCTTTATTCTTTGATTTATTATTTTTAAAAAGCTTTAATTTCTGTTTATAAAATATGTGTCCATTGCAAAAATATTAAAACAATGAGACAGTAATGAATAAGCAAAACAACGAAACCAAAAACCAAAAAACACCTGAATTCTCACCAGCCAGCCATTACCTTCTGTAAACATTATTGCTTATCAATTTCATCAGTTTCATAACTGAATATTGTGCTGAAAACTTAGTGGGAGTAATCTACTGACTAGATAAAGTGTGTATCATCTACTTTAACAAGATTCCTTTGTCTAAACTTGGGGCAGAGGGGATGGGTGTGGGGGTGGGGTGGGAATGACTTATCAATGGGGAATGTAAGGTATATTTCCATCCCTAACCCTGGTTAATTAAGGGTTTATACTTCTAAGCTATGGACCCCTCCCACACAAAATTGTTGGGGAAAGAGTGTTCCAAGTTCTAAAAAGTAGGTGACAGAACTTCAGGGAACATGAGGGGTGAAAGAAAGCTAGCATGCTTTAAGTCTATGAGACAAGTGGTTAATAGACTGCCAAGTTCCCCCAGAGACTGGCAGTCTTGGTCTGATGTTGAAGAGCCATAGATGATCAAAGAATGCACTGTGGTGCAACATGGTAGAGCCTGGGAAATAGCAGAGGCCACTGTGCTGTGCTGACCATTGTTCCCAATGTACTGGTTTACTGGTCACTGTTTGCTAAGGACTCTTCTTGTTTCTGAGCTTCTAAGACATCACTAGCAAGTCCTCCAGGCACTCTCGTGAGGAGGCCTCTAGTCATTTTTACACAACTTATAGAAATTTGTTTCTATGGTATTTAATAATTTCTTTCATTAAAAGAGACTAAACCATAATTTAATTCATATAACCACAATTTTTCAGTGCTGACAACACATCATTGTGCAGTATATAATAAGGATTCAAATATAGAAAAGTCTCTCTGCTTTATGCTGTTTTACTAGTATCATTAGCCTCACATTGGTACAAAGTGGAAGGGAGCATCCAAGTCAGGGGTGACAGGGGACACAAATTGGGGTGACTTCACAGCTCCTGGCTCCCATAGTGGCTGAGCTCGAGCTATCTGCCATCTTCTTTAGCCACACTATCTCTGCCCGGAATTTGAAATGTGAGCATGGATGGGAAGCTACTGGTCACAAGTTATGTTGGGGTGAGACTCTATATAGAAGGTCAATAAGCTATTTCTGCAGAGGTCTCTGGAGTTGTCCTGGTTATACCTCCCTTAACATTGAGTTGTTCTGCTCTTCCTGAGATTTCTGGGAGACATCTTTTGTTTCCATTCCTTGGCTAGAATCCATTTCTGTCCCTTCCCTTCCACAAAATTTATCAGATACTGAAGGTTTCAGAATAGAGTTAGACTTTGAGCTAAGACTAGAATGGCAAACATGGATTTTCAAGACAGACATCTAGGTAGAGAATGTAGCATGTAGATTTTCAATCTGCACATTGATTATTTGCCCGAACCTAGATTAGTTTCCTCCAGAATAGTCATTTGGAATCTGACTGGTCAGGGTGAATAACAGGGACAAACATTTCAGGGATCTGAGAGAGACTGTATTAAAAACAAGTCTCTTTCCTTCTGCAATCCACACAGTTCAAGTTTTTGAGCAGATGCAAAGTAGAGATGTGTGTTCTTGGTATTGTCAGTTTAATAGTAGCTATTTCATGCTAAGAGAAGTTTATATACAGAAATTATATAATTTTAAAAAACCATATTCTACATCTCTAAAAATGGGGGAAATTTAAATTCTTTAGCTGGAACACTTCAAACTGATCATTTATTTGCAAACATGACCTGAAAACTCAACATAATCCAGTGGTTTATTAAATGTAGCATTATAGAAAGCTTAGGCAAAAATTTAGGCTCTGGGAAAGCTTATAAAATGGACGACTAAATTAAGGTTCCTTGTGTTCGTTTATCACAGAGATCAGGTAAGCAGGCAACCAAACCAATCAGCTAATTTACTTGCTTTAATCAAATAAGGAGTCAATGAAGTGGAATGGAAAAAACTCAGTCAATCATATATATTTTTAAAAAATCAAATAAAATCAGTGTTGGATTAAAGAAAAGTTCCTTTTTGAGAGCAACTGGGTTAGCATAGCTAGAAAAAGCTAAAGAGTTGGAAGTAAAAAGATGAAAAGTTTTGATTTTAAAACTTTTAGCCCAAATTGTTTTGGTCTGGCCATTCCATCCAGAGGACAACTGTGTATTTTGACAGAGGCTTCTGGAGCTTGGGAGGCGAAGGGGCCAGGGTAACAGAATCATGAATTTTTGTGTTTTTCCTGGGACATAATGTAGCATGTGTGGACTTGCTCCCCCTAGGAAGGTAGCATCATGGCAAGAATTTGCTAAGCTAATCTACTTTTGCCATGTAATTCATAGACTTAAACACTCATCTCTCTTTGGACCCTCCAAAGAAAGCTAAAAGATTTACAGCTTTTTCTGTATGAGGGATTTATAGCTTTTCTGGCCTGAATTCCTGGTCTATTGGGGATTACTTTGACAATTTCTTAAACTTAGGATTTATGTGTCTAAAAATCCATAAAATTTCAAGAGAGCTAACAAATTTTCAGAATCCTCTTAACTATGGGGAGAAGGGGCTCAAGTGGTTTTTGCTAACAGATCCAGCAGTTGTACAAATCTTAAATTAGAATCTTGTTGGAGAAACACAGTAAAGGACCTGGTGAAATTAAAGGAGACATTAGCTATGTACTCAAATTACACTGCTGGCATCCACAAGGGCACTTTGTTCCTAAATATTTAGAATGTTGTCTGTGTAGACATAAACTAAAGGAGTCCAGCAACACGGGTTGTCTTCAGAGCTCTAACATAAAGCCCCGGTTAGTGAAATAGGTACGAAAATATTTATATATCACTTTGTTTTTCAATTTTGTTGTATTCGAAATATTTACTTACGAAATAAAAGTCAATAATATCTGTGTATAGTTGAAAAATCAAAAAGTACCAGTAAACTTAAAATGAAATATAAGTCCCTGACGTTCATGTCTTTCTATTCAATCTTTTGAATTTTTTAGTGGTTTCCTCTATTCACAAGTCTATATTTCTAAGTGGTAAATTCATAATCCTATTTTCTCAAATTACTAATTTTAGGCATCCAGTTCTCTTGTACCACCTTACCCCTCCTCCTACCCAGGTCCTATTATATGTCACTATATTTAATCAAATCAATACTCAGTGTAAAATCATTATAACCGTGTAAATACTATTTACTCTAGAGGTTAAGCATATATTTCTGTAATGCATTCTCCCTTTCTATAAGCAGTTTTTTACACTGTCAAAATTTTTTACATGAAGTACTTGCTATTTGTGTACTCTCCCCACACTGCCCCCAACCAAAATGTTCCATAAGAGTCATCATTCTACTGAACAGCTTTTCTCTGAAGGAATCCAGTTGAGGTTTCTCTGTCTTCTCACTCTAATATGGGCTGCCCAGCCGTCTGAGGGTGGGGAAACTTCGGCCTTCTGATTTCAAGATTGTTCTTTTTTTAAGCTTCAAAGGAGGCAAGAAAAGCTTCATTCTTCTCTGCTGTACTCCTTTTAATTAAAGTATTTATCCTGTAAAATTTGGATTCAGTCAAAAGGCCACACCTAAGGACCTAGAGGGCCATAAGTGGCCTTTAAGGATGCAGGTTCCCCACCCCTCAGTGGTTTTCATTGTCTGTTAACTTACACAGCTATCTCTTGATAAGTCAATGCCATTTGCAGTCTACTATCTTCTTTATGTGACCTAATGTTTTCATCTAGAAACTTTGGTTCCTTCTCTATTCCTGCTGATGTGCATGGATGTAAGTTGTTCCACAGTCAATGTGCTAAGCACTTGGTGCCTCCTTTTTTACTCTGTAAAACAATTTAAACAGCTTTATTGAGATATAATTAACATAGCCTACAATTTGCCCTTTTAAGGAATACAATTCAATGATTTTTAAGTATGTTCACAGCTATAATCAACCATCATCATAGTTAAATTTTAACATTTTTATCACCATAAAGAACCCCATACCCTTTAGCTCTCAAGCCCTTAAGCTTTATCCTCCTCATCCCTAAGGAATCACTATTTTACTTTATATCCCTGTATTTTTGCCAATTTTGGACATTTTTGTGACTGGCTACTTTCACTTATCATAATGTTTTCAAGTTCTTTATTCCTTTTTAGGGCAAAATAATAGCCCTAGATATTGAATAAATATTATTGAATAAATAAAATATTGAATAAATATTTTAATACAATATTTTGTTTATCCACTTGCCTGGTAATGGTCATTTGGGTTGTTTTCACCTTTTGGCTGTTGTGAATAGTGCCCCTAATTACATCTGCTTTCAAATACTGTGCGTGTAAATTTAGAAGTTTAATTGCTGGGTCTTACAGCAATTCCATGTTTAATTTATTGAGGAACTGTCAAACTATATTTCAGAGCAGCTGTACCATTGACCAGCAAAGTACAAGGATTCCAACTTCACCATCTCCTCACCAACATTTGTTATTTTCTGTTGTTTTAAAATGTAGGGCTTCCTAGCTTGAACCTTTGTGCTTTATCTTTTTTTTTTTTAAATAGCTTCTACTTTTTTATTTCTTTGTTTTACTTTCTGAGAGTTTTCCATGACTCTGTCTTCCAACTCTTTTATTGAATGTCTCATTTTGACAATAACATTATGAATTTCTAGTAACCTTTATCTTTGTTGTTTTTATATATTTTTTTATTGTTATATGCATGCATTGTTTTCTTATCTCTTTGATGATTCTAAGTACAGGTTTTATTTTCTTTTTTAAAGTTCTTTTTTGTTCTCTGAACACTGTTTTCCTTATATAATTATATCTATATATATAATTTGTATATATACACTGTGTATATATTATTTGTATATATACACTGTATATATAATTTATGTGTATATACTGTACATATATGTATATATGCATACACAAATTTTTTTATAGAAACCTCCCATCTCCTTCTCAGGACCAGATATTCAATTTGCCAGCATTCTGCACAAAGATCTAATGGGGAAGAGGTTTGGGGGAGCTACAGATAGCCTGTAACTGAATTCTATATTACCAACCTATACCCTACCCCTGCCTCTGCTCATCTGGCTGTAAGACTTTCATGTTTCTCATTCATATTCTGCAGAGAAGGAAACTTCAGTCTTCTGACTGAGCATTATTGGAGGTGCCTGCTATATGGAAAAAAAGGTTTCTGGAATTCTGTTTGTGAGCAGTAAGGAGGAATTGACCACTCCATACAATGACTTCAACCCTTATCTTCTTTTATTGCTCCTCACCTTATACTTATCCTTAGTCATGTCAGGCGATTTCAAGTCCTTCCAAATATTGTCACTGTCTGCCCACTCTTTAGGCTTTGACATCTTCCAGTCAGATAATTGGTTCTGTTCCTCTGTTTTTTGCCTTCCAAAATTGTGTGGTGCTCTCCCATCCACTAATATTACTTCTTCTAATCTCATAATTTTTTTTTATAAGTTTATTCCCTCATTTTAGTGGGGTCTTGGGAGAGACAAGAGATAAACATAGGTGGTCAACTTAGTGTCTTTCCCTTTTGGGAGATTGCTTCCCCACCTCTTCCTCCTGCCCCAATTTTCTGGGCCACTACTGAGATCTCCAATCGCAAGAGGCTTCCTCCTGACCACAGAGGTAGAACATGTAACCCAGGGCTAGTCAGTCACAGACTTTATATATTTGCCTTGTGATTTTTTTCTGGTATAGAAATGAAGGGATAATCAGAGTACTTAGAGCTGGAGGAAGCATAACCTTTGTTCTAAAGATCATAGAAACTTGATCTGTATGCAATTCTACAGCTGCCAGTGGCCACACTGTCTCCACATGGAGAAAATCTGTCAAGCTGACAGAATGGATGTGAAGCTAAAATGAGGGATTAATGAAGAACTCGAGTGTGGTAAAATTAGTGTAAATTCTGGGACTCAGCCATGCCTGAGCCTTGTTTACCTCTGAAATTTTACAGAGATGAGCAAATAAAACCCATTTTAATTTAGTTGGACATCACTAAAATTGGTTTCTATTTCTAGTATTCTAATGTATCTCAACTAATGCAATGTCGTTCTATGGGTGCATATTTAGGATTTTGATAGGAGCATCTTGGCTTTTATTGGATGTAAATAAAATATTTTAAAACAAAATAAGGTATTAGAACTCATTTTAATATAAGACAAACATGATTCAAACTGGTCTAAGCAAATTCATTGCTTTCATATAAATGAAAAGTCAAGGGATTGATCAGGCATAACTGGACCTACAGGTTCAAAATATATATTTAGAATCTGCCTCTCTTGTTCTCTTTGCTCTGTTCTCTTCCGTAATGGGATCATCTTTGGATAGTCTCTTCCTGCATGGCAAGATGGCTTCCATCAGTTCCAATCTTAAATTCTACCAGACTACAACACCCTGGAAAAATAAGAACCCTCTTTTTCCAGATTAATTTTGCCATGGTCTTGTGCCTGTCCTGGACCAATTGTTGTGGCTGAAGAGTGAAGGTGGTGGAGTCAGCCCTGCCCCAGCCACGTGGACAGAGTCGGGTGTGGTTTCAAATTAAGTTAGAAAAAGCAATCAAACCTGGCATAGGAGAATTAGAGATGGGGCAAAACCTAACAAGAATGAACTGACAAATGCCTTAAAGAAAGGAAATCAAAAAAGTGATGATGATAAACTAGTAGAAAGAACAAAGTGATAGCAAAAAATAAAAAATAGGAGAAAGCAGAAATGCTGATCTGAAATAACTCCTAAATTAAAATTACAAAAAAAAGCAACAAAAATTTGTATAAAGAATAAAGATAGGTCAGAACTATATCCTTGCTCGAGCATGTGTTTAAACCATATATTGAACGTAGAAAGTGCTTGAATTGAGGTTCATTTCTCCTATAAGATGCATATATAAGCTTCTCTCATGTACCCAGAAATGGATAGTGAAGTAAATTTATACTTATATTTGCCGATCTACCCAAGAATGATGGCAAACTGGAGAAATTATGAACTAAATTATAATTTATTTGTAATAGAGATAGGAAATATATTCATTGAAAGAAAGGGGTGGATATTTTCAGTGCTTTGAAAATAGAGTTCTAATTAATTTATAGATTTAAAAGGCCACTCTGACTTAGCCTCATAATTTGAGTAATAAAACTCTTCTAATGGCTTTACACAGAATTTATAAAATAAATGAGCAAACTTAATCAAACCACAGTGCTTGGTCAATACGAACATTTCTGTTGTCAGCAATTTACTCTATCAATTCAGAAATTTAGCCATGAATTTGGGTGGCTACATGCCTCATATTCTATGAATATATTGGCTGTACCTTCATAAATGCATTCTCTGTACTAAATTGAGAAAGGTATATTCTTAGCAATTGTCTGAAGTAAAAAAAAAAAACAACCTTCATCTTTTTTTAAAATATAGACTATTTTCTAGAGCATTTTTAAGTTTATAGAAAAATTAAACAGAAAGTACAGAAATTTCCCATATACTCCTTTCTCAGACACATGCATAGACTCCTCCATTGTCAATGTCCCACATCACTGGAGTCCCCAACCCCGGGGCCACAGACTGGGACTGGTCCGTGGCCTGTTAGGAACTGGGCGCACTGCAGGAGGTGAGTGGCGGGCAAGCCAGCGAAGCTTCGTCTGTATTTACAGCTGCTTCCCATCGTTCGAATCACCACCTGAGCTCTGCCTCCTTTCGGATCAGCTGTGGCGTTAGATTCTCATAGGAGCATGGCCCCTACTATAAACTGCCCATGTGAGGGATCTAGGTTGCCTGCTTCTTATGAGAATCTAATGCCTAATGAGCTGAGGTGGAGCTGAGGTGGTGATGTTAGCACTGGGGAGCCGCTGCAAACACAGATTATCATTAGCAGAGAGGTTTGACTGCACAATAAATAAAGCACATTACAATAAATGTAATGTGCTTGAATCACCCAGAAACCGTCCCTCCTGCTCTAGTCCATGGAAAAATTGTCTTCCATCAAACTGGTTCCAGGTGCCAAAAAGGTTGGGGACTGCTGCCCAACCAGAATGGCACATCTGTTATAATTGATGAACTTACACTGATACATTGTAATCCATGCCAGGGTGGGGCATCTGCAGCCTCAAGGTCACATGTGGCCCTTCGGATCCCCAAGCGTGGCCCCTCAACCGAATCCAAACTTCACGGAACAAATCTCTTTATTAAAAGGATTTGTTCTGTAAAATTCAGATTCAGTCAAAAGGCCATTCAAGGATCCAGAAGGCTACATATGGCCCCAAGGCTGCAGGATTTGGGAAAATGTCTAGTGACATGTATCCACCATTACAGTGTCATACAGAGGAGTTTCACTGCCCTGACAATCCTCTGTGTTCTGCCTATTCTTTCTTCTTTTTCATAAAAATGAACAATTCCCTTGAAGCTCCATAGAGATATACAACAAGTGTATTTTTTAAAAAAAACCCTTAGGATATTAATTATATATATTAATATGAAGGAATTAGTGTTTTGCCATTTAATATTTCAGTTGATTAGAACAAATATATAGACGTCTTTACTTGTAGGTTTTATGGATCTGTGGAATTAACTTGGAAATATTCACAAAGGCAGACAGGTTATTAATTTATAATTTATGTTGTAAAATTACAGATGAGAAAGATAGTTTAACTATAGTCTATGGTTGCTTCCCTGAAGAAATAGACCCAGACTATGCAAAGGAGCTTCCTATAGTGAGGGAGAAGTACCCAGGGACCCCTCTTGCCCATTAGGCTCTAGTGGGGCTGACTTCATCTAAATGCACCTGAAATTTATTTCATGAGCAGAAAGTTGATTACATAGTATTATGGGGTCATGGCTTCTTCGATAATATGATAGAAGTTATGGACCTTCCCCCAGTAAAACATACATATACACATACGCACCAGTATATATAACTTCAAGAGTTTTGTGTACTCCCTCTGAAGGTCAGTTATGGGGTCAGGAATTTTTGCATCAGAGTAAGTCCTTTTATATACAAAGGAATGCATATTTCCTTTAGAATATAAATAATGAAATAAACATGTAAATCTGTACCGAAGGGAACACATAGATTAATGTATTAATCTAGCTTGGGAAGTCACTTGTATAAAAATTTAAAGAATTTTATTCACAAGAGAATTTCCTGTATTAAAATCAGCTAGAAAAGGAGAAAGGAAAAATCTTTATTTATTAGGTGGCTGGAATATTTACCTTCACTGGGTCAAGGGAAAATGGGAGGTGGTGAAGCCAAGAGAGCACTCCTGCTGTCCTCGAGCATTTCAGCCTGCAGGAGTAGAAGGCTATGCCCTGCCTGGGACTCTCTTCTTGTTGATATACCAGTGCCTCACTCACCTTTTCAGAGAGGCCTTCCTCAATCTTGGTATCTAAAATTCCACTCTCTCCAATGTTTCATAACACAGTATTTAACAATAATTTATTGCATATTTCAAAAGAACTAGAAGGGAAGGTTTGAAATGTTCCCAACACAAGGAAATGATAAATGCTTGAGGTGATGGATATGCTGGACATCCTGGTTTGATCATTACATGTCATGTACATGTATAAAAATGTCACATGTACCCCATAAATATGTACCCTATACATATGAGAAGTACTGCAGCTAAATGGGGGTCTAAATTTCTTGGTCTATGGTAAAATGCTTCCCTGCTCTAGAGGGAGCATAAATTAAGGTGGTCAGTTACTGGGATTCACACGTCAGATTAGTAACAGAGCTTGGAAAAATACCTAGTGTTCAGCCTGGAAAAGCTGTTACACAGCATCATCCACCAGGGGGCAATGGTGTGGTGCTGGGAGCCCTGACGCTCCCGAATGCCGGGGCCGAACAGCGGAGTTGGGATCGAAGCCACAGCGCCACCTCAGAGCACTGCGAGAAAGGCAGGTGTTCTTCCTCTGCCCTTGCAGTAGGGCTCCCTGGTAAAACCCCAAACAAATCCTGACCAGGCTGACAGCGGGCAGGATGTGTCACAGCGGGATCCTGAGTTTCTTCACCAACTCATTAGGCATTATTCAAATGGATGAAACAGATTCAGTAATCGCTCTTGGGCTGCACAGAGCATTGGAGGTGGGAAACAGCCCCAAGTTTGTCTCAGTTGTGGTGAAGAGTGGCGAGACCTACAACTGTAAGGAGAAAACTGAATCACTTTCCAGACAGGACTTGTAGGGGGACGGGATTGGACCTTTATTTGCTGCCTGGGAAGTTCCCTTTCTGTCAGCCCCAAAGTGTGTGATAGGGTGGTCATACCTGAGAAGAATCCGCCTCACCTATAGAAGGTGAACAAAGGAGAGGACCAAGAACAGATAGAGTGCATGTCCCGCTCTGAAAAGAACCGGAAAGATTTAACACCCAGAGTGTTTAATTTACCAGATGCTGGCGTTTTAGGCAGGGAGCAAGGATTGGTTCTCTGTTAACCTCCCACCAGGTATGTGGCAGGGCAGGAAGAGGGAGATGGGGTAAGATCTCAACATACAAAAACAGTAGTGCCATATTTCGCTTCCTTCTCTGGTGTGTAGTGGGTATGAGATCAAAGAATGTGTCCACATCGTTGTTACAATAATCCTAAAATGTAAATGAATGTATTTAACCTACTCCTTTAAAACAAGTCAATTGCTTTAACCTTTCAGCATTAATTCTTGTGTTCTGATGCTTACCCATCTCCCTTGGTTGCTTTCCTTCTACCTTGTTTAATTCCTCGTAACAAGTAGAGACTTGTTAGAGTAACAAGTAGAGACAGTAGA
The DNA here is from genome assembly GCF_040939455.1 of Microcebus murinus. Taxonomy (NCBI): domain Eukaryota; kingdom Metazoa; phylum Chordata; class Mammalia; order Primates; family Cheirogaleidae; genus Microcebus; species Microcebus murinus. Next base: position 56,604,995 of record NC_134111.1, read on the forward strand.
GACTGTGGAAGGATAAAAAGCTCTAGGTTGGTTGGATAAATAAAGAAAAAAAAATTTGCCACAGTTGGAATAAATAGGAAGTTACCCAGGCTCGCTACTTTTTATGTGTGGGGCTCAAAGCAAAATGAAAATGTGGTCCCCTTGTTCACAAGCAGGAAAAAAGTGTCATTAAGAGTGCTAATGCATAAAGCCTTTTCTTATAAAATTATTTTATTAATTATAACACATAATAGGGGGTAATCATCATTCTATGTGAAGAAAACATTTAAAATTTAAATTATTAGCATGAATTTTACTATTTATCTTTATATCACACAGTGCCAATTTTAATCAGCGTATTTAATGCATATGCAGAATCACTGGTATTTTGTGGTCCATACGTGCATATATATTTCATTCTTGCCTGAACAATTAAACTGCAAAAAAATTGTTCTAGTCACTTCTTGTTGCATCCGCATCCACCAACACTCTTTGACCTACTGATGAGTAAGGAAGATCTCAAAGGAAAAGGAGCTTTGGGCTGTCCTATCTTTCCCTTTTTAAATGTCATCTTTTTAAGTGTCAATTTTAGCTAATACAGGGAAGTAATGCCAATAGGATAACATAAGGATAACATAGGATAACAAAGGGTAACATAAGGTTCTTTGGGTACTTGCATATCTTAGGACACCATCCCTTTCTTTGTTTGAGGCAAGTTCTGTTTCAAATGAAAAGCATGGACTCTCAGGGCTGTCAGGGTCCCCACTTACTCACTGTTAGATGTGTCCAGATGGAATCAGCACAGAATTCTGGTGGACTCATGATGCATGCAGTTCAGTGAGACTCAAAGCTAGTACAAGTTAAGCGTGTTATGAAAGCTACGTAGTAATTACCAGTACTGTGTGTAAATGAGTGTAAGACATTAGAGACATGTTCTTGTGTATTTCTTTTTTCATGTGCATGCTCCATTGTCTCATTGAACTTCATTTACAAAACACAAGTTGAAAGATAAAAATTATTAAGAATTTCAGATGCAACAGCAGAGCTTTTATCCAAGTGCAGGCATTTCTGAGAGTGGAGCTGTGTGTTCACTTCTTGCATGTCCACGAAGCTGGCCCTGTAAGCTACAAATCCAGATCAGCTGGCCCTGATGTTGTCCTGTCCTTATCTGGTGCTTCCAGATTCCAGCCTGGCTATTACCATCTGGGACCCTAAAAGTCAAGTTACTTTCAGAGCTGCCCCCTAAAATTTGTCTACTTAGGGTAGAGAGAGCCAGGGAAAGAGATTCTTTCTGGGATCTTAAGGATGCTCTTAGAGATATCCTTCTTGTCTTTCCCCAGACCAGTAAGAGGTCTGAGATACAGAAGAGGTCGAGTAGATGACCCAAAATATCACATTTTGATATACACTTACACTTAATGTTCCTCGTATATCAGGAACTGCCTGTCATTGAGCAAACACTGAACGTTGCCAAATGTCATACAAATCTAACCAAAGGTCTGGAACTTCCACGGCCTCAACCGTCACTTTTATTATGACTCCTAATTCTGCACCTCTAGCCCAGAGACTTTTTCTTTGAACTTCAATCCCATAATTCCACTCACCCACAGGACTCACCATTGCTGTGCTTCACTGGCACCTCAAGCTCAAAGTAGCCAAGACTGAATTTGTTGCATTGTTCTCCAAATATTCTCCTGCTCAGAAATTCTCATTTTGCTGAGCAGCCACACCATCCTGGTCTCCTCTCTGTCTTTACACCACTCAGCTTCACTTGGTCACCAAGTATATGGAGACCAGCTTTTAACTATGTGTTGAGTCCAGACCCCTCCTTTCATTCTAACTGCCCCAGCAATAATTCAGCTCTTCATTAGTTGTCTCCTGTGCAGTTGTCCCCCTGATTTGTCTCCCTGTCCCCAGACTGCCACCACACTGACATTTTTAATCTTGAAAAATATAAAACTTATAAAATATGTCAAGCATCAAAGAAGCTTAAAGTAGATTATAATAAAACCTACATACTCACTACCAAGCTTTGCTAAATTTTAATTTATCAAATTTGCTTCATATTTTTTGAAAAGATATGAAACATTACAAATATAGTGAGAGCCACTTATGTACTTCCTTCTGTTCCATTTTCCTTCCTTTCCCCTGTAGAACATCAAACTACATTTGATGTTTATTCTTCCTATTTTGGTTTTTATATGTTTGCTATGCTTGGACATTATTTGTAACACATATATGTTATGAATTTTTTAAATTTTACATAAGTGGCATCACACTTTGTATATTCTTCTGAGTATTGCGTTTTTTGAAATTTAATCATGTCAAAGCATGCCTTTTTAGTAATTTATACTAATTTTCATTTAGCATGTAATTATTTGAACATACCAAAATTTGGTAATCCAGACTATATGGTCATACCAAGATTGTTTTCATTTTATGCTATTGCAAATTCTGTGCCAGTTAATATTCTAACCCATATTTCTTTGTACAAATTAAAGAGATTTTCTAGAGTATAGTCCTAAAAATGGAATTGTTGGACACATTTCACTTAATTAAATGTTGCCAAATTGCTCTCCAAAGTGGTTGCACTGATATACATTTCCTCTTGCAGTTTTCACTCCTTTATGCTATTTCTTTGTTTATACTTAAAACTGCCAGTATTTACATTTCTTGTTGCCAAAGAAATGGATGTGTAATAGTATATTATTGTCATTTTATATTCCCTGATTATGAAGACATATATACCATGTTTTCTTATACTTATTGGCCATTCAAGTATTATTTTCTATGAACTGCCTGTTCATAACATTTTTTGGTTGCATTGTTTATTTTTATTTATTGGTTTGTAGAAATTCTTTGTGAATTCTGATACTAATCTTTTGTTGGGTAAAAGCATCTCAAATATCTTCTCTGTTTATGATTTATGTTTTCACTTTGCTTATGGTGTCTTTTAAAATGTGGATGTAATATAGAAAAGTTTATCAATTTTCTTTATGATTCTTGATCTTTTTTTTTTTTTTTTTTTGAGACAGAGTCTGCTTGCTGACCAGGCTAGAGTGAGTGCCGTGGCGTCAGCCTAGCTCACAGCAACCTCAAACTCCTGGGCTCAAGCAATCCTACTGCCTCAGCCTCCCGAGTAGCTGGGACTACAGGCATGCACCACCATGCCCGGCTAATTTTCTATATATATTAGTTGGCCAATTAATTTCTTTCTATTTATAGTAGAGACGGGGTCTTGCTCTTGCTCAGGCTGGTTTCGAACTCCTGACCTTGAGCAATCCGCCCGCCTCGGCCTCCCAGAGTGCTAGGATTACAGGCGTGAGCCACCGCGCCCGGCTTGATTCTTGATCTTTTTGTGTCTATGTCTTGTTTAAGAGATTTTTTTCTTATCCCATGGTGATAGAAAATTCTCCTATATTGTCTACTAAAAAAAGTAAAACTTTTGCTTTTTATATTTAGGTAAAGATTTAATCTATCTAGAACTTTTTTATGTATGGCAAGGTGTAGGAACATAATTTTGTTTTTTCCATACAGATATCATTATCACTCTTAGAAAAGAATAATTTCTTAATATGATCAAGTATCCAATAAATATTAAAATTTCCACTTGTCTCCTGTCATTAATGGTGTTTTTCTATTTGTCCATGCATCCATCCATCCATCAGTCCATCCATCCATCAGTCCATCCATCTCATTATCAGAGTTTCTTTGAAGCAGAATGGCAGGAGTTTCTGCTCAACATAGCACTCAAGACCAGGGCTGGTAGAGGATTTACATTAAGCTCCACAAATTGTGACTAGTTGCTATGCTTTGTATTTCTTTTAATTTATAGATTTCACATCTATTATAGACCGAATATTTATGTCCCTCACAAATTCATATGTTAAACCCTGCTTCCTAATGAGATGGTATTAGGAGGTGGGGTCCTTAGGTAATTAGGAGGTGGGGTCTTTAGGTAATTAGGTCTTTAGGTAATTAGGATTAAATGAGGTCATAAGGGTGGAGCCCTCATGAATGGGATTAGTGCCCTTATAAAAGTCACATTGCTGCTTCTGCCCCGGTCCCCACCGTGTGAAGATACAATGAGAAGTTGGCAGTTTGCAACCCAGAAGAGGGCTTTCACCAGAACTTGAGCACGCTGGCACCCTGATCAGTATACCAAAGAGGTATACTCTCCCATGTTCACTGCAGTATTATTTGCAATGGCCAAAATATGGAATCAAACTAAGTGTCCATCAGTGAATGAATGGATAAAAAATATGTCTTATATACACACAATAGAATACTATTAAGACTTCCAAAAGAAGGAAATCCTGTTATTTGTGACAACATGGATGAACCTGGAGGATACTATGTTAAGTGAAATAAGACAGTTGCAAAAGGCTAATACTGCATAATCTCACTGTGTGAGGAGTGTAAAAACACCTAACTCATAGAAAGAGAGAGTAAAATAGTGATTACCAGAGGCTGGAGGAGAGAAGATTGGCGAGCTGTTGATCAAATAACACAAAATTTCAGCTAGGCAGGAGGAATAAATTCAAGAGATCTATTTTACATCATGGTGACTAGTTAATAACAATATATTATTGTATGTTTGAAAATTGCTAATAGATTTTAAACTTTTTCACCTCAAAAATGGTATATCTGTGAGGTAACACATATATTAAACAGCTTGATTCATCCATTCCACAATGTATACATATATAAAAAATCATGTTATACACAATAAATACACACAATTTTTACCTGTCAATTAAAAAATAGATAATGAGATAGTGCCACTTGTCAGAAAACATAGAGAATCTTTCTAACATGCAAATCTAGCACATTATGTCTTAGATGCATCTCCTGCCCATGGCATAGTGGAAAAGAGAAACATGAATACAACATAATTTAAATATGACTCTAATAAAAGCATGTACAACAATGCTATGAGGGTTACCCAACCCAGTATTGGGTGAAGGGTAAAAGGAGACGTGATATAGAGAGTTCTTCATAATCTTTTGCTTAAATGACTTTACTGTTCCTTTTGGACACAGGACAGTGAATTATCAATTTGGAATGTTTGGAATGTCTAGGGCCTGTTACGGTTTTAGGTGCATAGTTACCAGGTAATTGGTGAATGAACTGAATATGGTCTAATTTGGAAAAAATGTGTAGATCACATTATTCCTCTTCTTATTTTACTAAAGGTATAAAATTAATACAGCATTAAAATAAATTTTCCATGACACAAAGCCTGATCACCCAACACTGAAATAGTGATATAGTGTGATTTAAGTGCCTTGTGAAATAAAACCCCAAGTACTCGTTCTCACCCTCTGGCTTGAGTCTCAGATTTCAATGTAAATATGATTTTCCTTTAGCTAAAGGTTTCCAGACTGGCTAAATTCCACCTCTCCATTCCCAAGGAGGTGTCGTTTGAAGCTGTGATGAGGTATTTCACCCAAGGGATGGGTTTCATATCTTTCCAGTGAGCTTGTCTGAATAGAAAGAAGAGACAGAGGACGCTTAGGGTGGGAAAGGATTCTGAAGGCAATCATTGCCTAACAGTAGTTTAGTTGAGGGGCTGGTCCTGGCCCTATTTTAACAAATTAAACAGAGAAAGTCGGTGTATGCTGTTTGCATTTCATATAGGCCCACTGTCTCGCCCAAACAAAGAAAAGAATATTCATTTCCCCTAAAGTTTGAAACCCATCATTTTGTTAAAAAGTACTCCCTATACTTTTTCAAAAAGGACATTATATATAGCTCTTCTTGATATGTTGTGTTTTTGTTGTTGTTTTTTTTGAGACAGAGTCTCACTCTCTTGCCTGTGCTAGAGTGCCATGGTGTCAGCCTAGCTAGCTCACAGCAACCTCAAACTCATGGGTTCAAATGATCCTCTTGCCTCAGCCTCCCAGGTAGCTAGGACTACAGGCGCACGCCACCATGCCTGGCTAATTTTTTTTTCTATTTTTAGTTGTTTGACTAATTTCTTTCTATTTATAGTAGAGACAGTGTCTCGCTCTTGCTCAGGCTGGTCTCGAACTCCTAAGCTCAAGCAATCCTCCCACCTCGGCTCTCAGAGTGCTAGGATTACAGGCGTGAGCCACCGTGCCTGGCTGATATGTTGTGTTTTTTAAAGTCTTTTAAATTAATTTATTTTAAAAAATTTTGGCAAAACACATGACATAAAATTTTCCATTCTCACCATTTTTAAGTTCAGTGCTATTAAGCACATTCACATGTCATGCAATCATCACAACCATCCATCTCCAGAACTTTTTCATCTTATAAAACTTAAATTCTGCACCCATTATACAAAAACTCTCCATTCACCTGTGCCCTCAGCCCCTGGCAAGCACCATTCTACTTTCCCTATGAATGTGATTATTCTTAAGTTCTGTACAAGTGGCATCATACAGTATTTGTCTTCTTGTGACTGGCTTATGTCACTGAGCATAATGTCTTCAAGGTTCATACATATTACTCCATGTGTCAAAATTCCCTTCATTTTTAAGGCTAAATGATGTTCCCTTGTGCATATGTCACATTTTTTTATTCATTTATCCATCAATGGACACATTTCTTCCCCCTTTGGGCTGTTGTGAATAAAGCTGACATGCATATAGGTGTACAAGTATCTATTTGTGTCCCTGCTTTCAGTTCTTTTGCATAAATACCCAGAAGTGGAATTGCTGGATCATGTGGTAATTCTATTTTTAATTTTTTGAGAAACTAACAAACTGTTTTCTATAACAGGAGCACCATTTTACATTCCTACCAAGTAGTGCGCAAGGGTTCCAATTTCTCATCTTCACCAACACTTATTATTTTCTGTGTTTTTGGTAATAGCCATCCTAATGAGTTTCAAGTGGTATTTCATAGTAATTTTGATCTGCAGTTCCCTAGAGTGTTGATTTTTATGACCTTGGCTACAATGTTTGTTGTCATTTCTCCCAAAGAAGTCAGACATCTAAAGACATAGAAAGTTAATGAACACGGAAAGAAAGATGACTCTTCTATATGAAGAAATCGAAGTGGATGCTGGTATCTGATGATGAAAATTTGAGATTTTTTTTTTTTTTAACTTTAACATGTATAAGAGTCTCTGAATTTCCCTTTCTCGCCCTTTAATGGCTGGCGTTCCTTGCAGAATGAGCTACGGTGCCAGCGGCCTCCAGGGGGCACCCGAAGGCTGTGGGTTCGCCTGCTCCGGGCCCGGCCTGCAGCAGTTGGTAGCAGGTTTAGGGACAGTTTACCCGAGGAGTCCTGTTTTTGGTCTCATTATTTCTCATTACTGCATAGAACTTCTAGGTGGGGGATTTGAGGAAGAAAACAGTTTCAGAGGGTTCCTGTTAATTCTGCTGGTAGGCCTGAGGAGCAGTTAGCAAAATTACAACTCTCTTATGTCCTATAAACTTCATTTAACCCTCCAGAGAATGACCTGAAAACCTGAGGTCATTAGGTCTTAGGTTATAGAAAGAGAGGAAATATTTGTCAGGTGCCAGGTATTGAGTGAGATACTCTTCACATAGTAGCTTATAAATCATGTAGTATTTTGCTTAACTAAAAATCAAATGTAAGTAATTTGTCAAAGTCACACAATTAATGAGTCCCAGAGATAACTAAAATCCAGGTCCAATGTCTATCATGCATTGGACTCTGGCAATGTCTATGATGCATTGGGCATAATTATGGTTATTTTTCTTATATTCACTTTCATGACTGAAAGGCAGATGATCTTTGTAATTCATAGATTAGATGCTTTCAGTATATTTGGAAATATCATGAAATTGTGAGACACTCTAAACACAACCCTGTTTAGAAAGGATGCTGATTCTGGCTTGATGTTTACTAAAACACGAATAGCTGAATGTTCTGTGATTTACTTACAAGTTCTTGAGTTCATCCAAATCACAGAAGTAGACTTGGCATGGCCTTGTTTATCAGAACTAGATCCCAGGCAATGTAAGCCTCAGAAAAATTAGGATTTTTATTTTTCAAACTCTTTGTGCAGTGAGTTGAATATAACAAGGCAGCACAGGCCAAGGAGTAATTATACCACTGTTTATGAGCTTCTGTTCAAACACCACTCCATTTTCCTCATCCCACATATTGACCCAAAAAGGCATTTAAAATATATTAAAAATATAAAGCCTGACCTAAAATAACACTTGATGGCTTGTCATGTGATAACAGTGCTCAGGGGCACCTTTTATCTAAGGATTTCACAGAGCTTTATATACTCATTAACTCACAGCCCATCTGTTTTACACTATTTTATGGCAGAAAAATGGATACACCACAGAAATCACACAATATGTTGGAATAGTGGCTTGAAAGGGAATCCTTCAAATTGTAAGCATTCAGCCTGTTCATCCTGATTTGATATGAAGTCACCGGATAATGGAGAGCTAGGAACATAATGGCTAATGTTATTGAGAGTGCATTGTTCTAGACTCTGTACTCACTGTACTAAACACATATAAAGATATGTATTAGCTCATTTAGACTTTTCAGACTTCTATGGATGGAAGCTATTATCAGATGGAAAACCTGTGGACCAGAGAGGCTAAGTTACATGCCCTGAATGTACAGTAAGCGACAGAGCTAGGATTCAAACCAGGAAGAGCCCGTGTTTTTACTCAGCGTATGACTTGGATCTTTAAACATATTGAAGCGTAATGGTTAGAGAGAAAGCACTCATTTTGCTCTGATGTGTCTGAAGCTCTGTATCGGCTATGAAATCCTTGGATGCCAGCAACAGAAATTGACCTGGTTAACACAAAGGGAAGTGGGAATTTGTGGGCAGGAAAGGACAGAAGTACTCACAGAATCAAAAGATGAGCGGCTGGGTCTTGGGAAAGACAAGGGCAAAAGCAGTTTCAAGAATCTAGGAAGCAAAAACTAGTGGGCAATGCCTCCGGGACACTACTGCCCGGTGAATGATCTCTGCTTCCCTCCATTTCTCAAGATCCAGTGCCTGGGAGAGTCCAGCAGCCTAAGCTTGGGTCACACGCCCACTGCAGCCAGGGGTGGTCTAGGCTCACCCACACTGCACCTGATTGGGGGGTGGAGAGTTCCCAGGAAACATCCAGGTGCTAATTCCTAGAATTAGCAATTAGCAATTAGGGGGCTGACTGCTAGGCAGGACATTCCCTAAACAAGATATTCCTGAGAAACAATGTGTGATGTGAGGCAGGTTTTCCAGACACAGCAAGATGAGGTAGGTATCAGTTACTAATTTTTGGAAGGCAGTGGAGCTAAAAAGTCTCCATGGCTTTTCCAGCTCTGAAACTCACTGTAAAAAAAAAAAAAAAAAAAAATTAAAACTCACACAACTTCACTACTCAGACAATATCAGGGAGCAGTTTCCCTGATGATTAATAAGCCCTCACCTGATCCTGCAGTCACAATGAGGAAGTTCCAGTTGCTATGTGTAATTGAACACCTACAGAGCCTTGCCTTTATAAATTTATGGGCTGTGTGAGATACAGGGCTGGTCCCAGGACTAACTGTCTGATGTTGGTTTTACTTATTTTCAGTGCACTATTGGGGATCTAATCCTGCAGCCTGTGCCTACCTTTCCTCAGCTATTTTGTTATCATAGTTCTGGGTCATTAAGACCTTTACTGTTTTGACTGTTTCAATCATTTGAACCATGTATCCTCTTCCATTTTACCTACTTTCTGAAACTCAACTGTTTTTGGTTTCTTCTCTATGGTAGATTCCTTCTACTTTCCAAGGTGACAGCTAATCTAGAAATCTAGAAATTTCTAAACACAATTCCTAACCTCCAAGGGAATAAAGGAAGCAAAGCTACACTGTGAACTCCTCTAAATGTAGGTCTTCCATTTTAAGCTCTCAGTGGAGATGAAGCTGGGCATTTATTGGTTGCTCAGCAAATTGATGAGCATGTTTGTAACTTGGGTCAACTCTTTCAGCCTCTCTGTTTAGTCATCTGTAAATTGTAATGATATTACCTGGTCTTTCAGCCACACTGCAAGGTTCACGTGAGAATGTGTACATTAGAATGCCTTGAAAAGTAAACTTATTGTGCATGTGTGTGTAGCACCTGTACTTTCTAGCAGCAATGCCTTCCCTATCGTCCCAGAGCAGTGAGTTATACTTGGTCATCGAGGCAGTCACGGTGGATATTTCAGACCACATAGGAGGAGAAACACTGATGCTGGCAGGAGGGTGAAGTGGTCAGTGGGAGCTATTTGAAACAGGCAGGCTCTTAGCACCCCTTAAATGTCACTTTATAGGTGCTTAGGCACCTTACCTTCACGGAAGAGTGGCTCTGTTCCGTGTATAAGTTGATCTATTGGCTGGATTATATTTACAAGCAATATGAACTACTTAAGAAATTATAGATATATTACTGGTACAAATGGGACAAAAGAACAGTTTCAAATGACGTCTCAATGAGTATCAGCTCCAAACAGTATTTCTCTGCACACAACTAAAGGATGTACTTGAGTTGCCCATCACAAATTCAAATTTGTTAACCATATTAAATCGTTCCACAAGAGATGAAATACAGCCAAAAAGATGTAAAAGAAATTAGCAAAGGAGAGAAATCAAACGAAAAGTTAAAAGGAGGCACTAACCCAGGTTTGGGTTAAAATTTAAAATAAGTACAATTAACATATTTATTTTGAGCAGTTATGATGTACTAAACATTGTTCTAAGCTCATTATGTGATAATTCATTTATTCCTCATAGCAATCCTGTGAGGAAGGAATTATAATTGCCATGTTACAGATAAGGAAACTGAGGCACAGAGGTTACTACTTTGTTATAGTTCATAGAGTTAGTAAGTAGTAGAGCCAGAAGTTGAGCCCAGGCAGGTAGTCTGCCTTCAGAGCATGTGTTTTTAATCCCTAAACTGGATTAAATGAGAGAAAGTGCCTTGTGAATATCAAAGATCCATACAAAATCAAGGTATTATGATCATGATTATGATTTGATCCACAATATTTTTTAGTAGAAGGTACATTAGAGATAATCTAGCAGGAGCCTTCATTTTGTACCAGAGGGAACAGGATGGGTTCACAGACTTGCTCAAGTTCACAGGTGAGCTAAAGCAGAATCTAAATTTGCTCAATATTATCAGTACCCCTGCCACCCCCTACCCACATTACATGGAGAGCATAGATTCTAATAACAATTTTGTTTCGATTCTGTTTCTTGCTAGTACCTTCATAAGGTAGTTCAATGCATTGAAAGAAAAAAATGCTGGTAAACTGGTGGAGGGAGTTATATAACTGAATGTAGAAGCAAAAAGAAAATAACAATCTCAATTACTGAGCCTGCTTTTGGGAGCAGATTTATTCCTAGGACTCAGCAAGTCAGTGTGGCTTCCTGACTCTGGACTTGGGGAGACATCTGCATGTACGATTGCTGCCTCCCACCTGGCCTACACGCTCCCCTACACACCCGGCCCCGCGTGACCCCCTTGGAAACACATCCACTCACTCTGCCACACGTCTCCCTTCTGAGAGTTGTGTTCGGAGATGTCTGCTTCAAGGGCTGGTTTCAGTGTTGCTTTCAACCATCGTAACAATATTAAATGGAAAGATGCTAAAAAGAATTGTTTCAATGAACTGAGGTTTTGAACAATCTCACTCTTAAGTGAGATAATCTGAACATCCCTGCGCCTCACCAACCTGTGGGTACAAATGAGATGGCTGTAGCATTTATATCCACATTTGACTGGTTCAGGGTGAGTGCCCTCACCATGTTGGGGCCCCCAGGTCCCAAGGCTTTGGTGGCCTCTCCCACGAGTGTTCTGCATGTGTGGCACCTCCATGGCATCTGTGCTGCCCCACTGCTCTGCTGGGCACAGATGTCCAGTGCTGGTGGCTGTCCTGTAAGTGCCAGGGGTGGAGTGGGGGAGACCAAATCTTCCTCTTGGAACAGAATCCAAACACAGGAGGCCAAGGCAGTGTCTTTTGGAGGCCAGCGTGTTACTGAATTGAGAACAGTAGCCTCCTCTCTGCCCGGGACAGACCTGCCTTGGGCACTGGGCTGGAGACAGGGAGGGGCTGGTGACAGGGTTTCGTCAATTCTCAAGAACCAGGAACTCTAAGGAAAGTGTCTCCCTGAGTCCATGGAATGGCTTCCCAGAGTTGGAGAACACGCCTAGAATTGTGTAAGAAATTGAATGTTGTAAATGTATATGCAAATATTTTCTGTAGTGAGGGTCCAATACTTTCAGCAAGCTTTCAAAGGGGTCCATGGGCAAAAACGATTAAGAGTTTTCTGCTCCTCCAAAGCTTTGCTATCAGGTGAAGCTCCTCACCCCAAAGCTCTTTGCTCACTTGCTAGGGGATCCGTAGGCCCCTCCACTTTGGGGCCGGTGACTGTCAGAAAAGGCCATTTGCTCTGCTCTGCAAATAGATTCCTCCCTTCAGGCTCTCCAAATATGCTCAAATATGCCTGAACCCAGTAGAAGACTATGGCTCCACAAGATATCCTTGCTACATGAGTTTAATTAAATTTAGAAAAGGTAAGTTTGCACATTTTATTGCCAGCCCTCCTGCGTTTGTAGCAGAGGTTGTATTACCATTTAAAAGAGCCTTGAGGGAAAAAAATCCTTTTTCTTAGAGAGACTGACAACTTATTCTGGGAAATAGTAGGGGTGGTAATGGAGAGTGTTGATTTAATTAATTTTACTGCCTATCTGCATTGCCTGAAAACAGGTAAAATAACCAAATAAAATGGTAGCATTTCATCTTCATGATCCTCACAATCAGGTCAGTAAGAATTTACTAAATTGTGGAAGCCACTGTGCACAATTCAAGGAATACTAACAAGATTTTGTGGTCTTGGAATTCAGAGGCACGCTTACCATGGGCCCTCTGAAACAACTCTGGTGGGACTGTGGGCGCTGGTTTAAAGCAAGGAACTGGCTCTGGACTGGGAGAAGGCACCTCCGTATTGGGGTGGTGATGGGAAGGGGGACCAGTATGAAATTCGAGAGAAGCATTATCTTCATAAGAACCTCCTACTTCTATAATTTGTATTGATTTATACTTAATTCCATCCTTTCCCTAATTTTTGCTCCAAAGTGGTTCAGTTAATTAAATGGCTCGTTTACCTTTCCAGACTGATGTCCTAGAACATCCCATTTCCTTCCAAGCGCCTTTGGGGAAAGCAGGAACGGCTCCCCCGCTTACTGGTAGGGGCAGCAAAAGCGCAGGCTTTCTTCTTCTTTGGCTCTTTTTGTTGTAATGGTTCCCATCTGCTCCCTGAAGAGGAAAAAGAGAACTGCACTGCATTCGGCACACGCTGGAGCAAGCTTTCACACTGATTATGGAGATGAAAGCCAAGCACATTTGCAACTGCTCCAGACTGGTCCCTTTATTGACTGAACTGTCCTTAGGAGGGAGCTGGGCCGGGAAGTCAGCCTTCCCAGCGGCAGAGCCCTTGTGGCTGAAGCAGGGCACCCCCTGCCCAGTTGAAAATGACTTCTGATCTTCCTAAACGCCAACCTGGTCTTGCCCCAGAGGATTTTGACTTATCCTAAATTGTCCAGTTCTGGCATCGCCTAATAGCTTACCTCCACTACTCATGCTTGCTTTTAATGAGCACTATTTTACCCGCTTCTCGAAACAGTGAGAGCAGGCGAGCAGGTTGTGTGGATCAACACTGAAGGGGGACATCTGCCTCCTGCCTCCGTCGCCAACGGGCAGCCTCAGCTGCTGGCTCTGCGAGGCCACAGAAGCTCCACCCGCTTGGGGACGCCCTGCAGCTTAGGGCCACCGGCTTTATTAGCTGGCTGAAAACCTGCTCCCCTCCTGCACATCCCGGTGCTCAGGGAAGATGGGTCTTTGCTCCAGGTGTGAGAGAGTGAAAATACGTGCAGGGAGCCCTGCAGTTACCTGTTGGTTTCTCTCTCCAGTGGCTAATCTGGCAGGGGGCTCTGTAACAGCAGACCCCAGGCGTGGAGTTTTTGGTGAACAGGATGGCATTTCCCTCTGTAATGCACGTTTCCAGCTTTGTTTTGGAAAGTGCCCTGCAGAAAAGGGAGTCATGCTACATTTCTCTGCGGTAGTCAGGGCCAGAGCACAAGATATGAGAGTTGTCACTGGTGTCCCTAATGAGAAAGCCCTTTGCCAGAGATTTATCAATATATTTGGCTAGCAAAATTCAAAAGAAGGAAAGAGAAAGCAGGGAGAGACTCTCTGTCTGTTTGATAAAATATGATTCCGGTTCTACAGTTGTCCTGCTCTGTGTGAAGTTCCCCCTGTGGCTCACTTTATAGAATCCGGTGATTCTATCTTCAAGGTCTCAGAAAGGACATCAGATGACACCGCCACAGGGGGGTTGGCAAAATTCACACTCAAAGCAGATAGAAATCATTTATAATCTGTTTGAGACTGCTCAACATATGTCATGATTCAGAAGCACCCATGACGTTTTAGCGTTAGTGTCTCCAGTCGTCATTTATTATTATTTACTAAATGTGTGGGATTGTCTTTCCCCACCCTTATCACTATAGAGATGTAGCTAATGTGTCTAATGCATCCAGATACTGCTGTGTGTCTGAAAACCATCCTGACCTGAATTTAATACATGTCAGTTTCCTAGTAGAATGGTGGTTACAGAGGCTGGGGCTGGATGGAATGGGGGAGCTGATGCTTCAAACGGACAAAATCTCAGGAGGAATCTGTATATGTGTGTGTGTGTGTGTGTGTGTGTGTGTGTGTGTGTATGTGTGTGTGTGTGTGTGTAGTTTAGTTCTACTGCACAACATGGTGAATATAGTTAATAATAGAGAACTGCACATTTCAAAATTGCTAAGAGAGTAAATTGCAAATGTTCTCACCACAAAAAATGTTAAGTATTTAAGTTGTTGCATATGCTAGCTAGCTTGATTTAATTATTCCACATTGTATTTATAAATCATGAAATCACTTTGTACCCTACAAATGTATACAATTATAAATTGTCAATTTACAATAAGAGAATTTAAAAATTTTTCTATGATAATTTGGGGGGCCAAAACTACACAGGAATATGTAGATTGTGGGGAGTTAAATAATTAAAGTGTTTTTTTTATTTTTCTGATATCAATGTTCTAACAAATTACTCTGGGCCACTTTAGAATTTTATGTTTAGATAAATAATTTTAGAAGACTAACTTCTAGAGTTTATTCTTTTTTATCAGAAGTTGAGTAATGAATGATAATATTCTTCTCCCCAAGTCCTTGTGAACACAGTACCAGGTGACAGTTCAAATGGTCTGGAGGTCCACACATGGGTGAAATGAGAAGTTAATCTGATTAAGAAAAGCAAGATATCACTTAATGAAAATATCTTTACCTCTCTCTCTACTCGCACACCAAGGAAGCTGGTTCATTTATTTTTTACTCAGCTTGGGAGACATATTTTACCCTCAAATAGAAGTGACCTGAGGCACCAAACTTCTCTAAGTTTCATATTTGTGGTCCCTCTTCAGCTTTAAATAACAGAAGGTTTCAGACCTTTTGATGATTATTATCTCTGCTCATTAAGGTCACTGGGGAGTCTCTTTGTTTGCATATCAATGCCAGGGGCTCCCCATCCTAGATTCAGATTCAGCTGATCTGATGTCAAGGCCTAGCTTTGATAATTTTTTTTGAAAGCTCCACAGGTGCTTCTCAGCAGGTTGAGAGTGTCTGGATTAAACTCATCTCAGCATTATCAGAAACAGAATAAGTCAGTTCAAGTGAAAACACACAGATACATGAAATAGTTAACTTACTACCTCAGTCATTGACTTTGCTTTCTTTGGGGGTCTTAATAATCTCCTTCAGGGCCAGGTGGGAATCTCCCTTTTTTTTTAGTATCCTCAGTACAGTGCCTGGCACATTTTATTATAGTTTATATAATGAATTAGAAAGAATTGTGATTTATTCTCATGTTAGAATAGTGATTCATAATATGTTTCCAGAAATCCTTTCTATGACAGCCTCACCTTACAAACACTGTGGAACACCTGAAAGTGAGAAAGGACAAAAAAATTCTGTTGAGCAGCTAACATAGATGTCAAAAAGACCAAGAATGATTCTAGCACACTGTATTCCTGGGAGCATCCCTCGGGCAGCTCTGGGAGCTCTCTCTGTTCCTATTTTACACACAGTTCTAACAGTCTTGCTTCTCTGGTTTCTCCATTCATAGAAACTTAGATGATGAGGAGTGACTGTTTTAAAATTGGACACTAAGAAAAATGATACATTAAAAAAAATTAAACAGTGGAACTCAGAATATTGCAGCGTGGGACCATTTATTGCATGCAGTACCCAGCATCCCTGATTTTGTGCCCATCATCCAGTCACTTAGTACGAAGTACCACGCCAGATGCATAGAGATTACAAAGGTAAACTCAGGAGTTTCGAGTGAAACTCTGCCTTGTACCAAGTCCCATTATTCTCGCTCTTGAGACGCTTGAAGTGTAGTGACGTTACGTTGCTGCTGCTACTGCTCTACTGTTTGGCTTTCATGCAGCAGTTTTTGTTGTCCAAACATTTTGTAGTTTTTATAACTGCTGCTCTAGTTCAGGCCATTCTTACAGGCTTATAACTCTCTCTCTCTGGTCCACAGAACCTCTTCCAATCCCTCCTTTTATAGTACTACCAGGAAGATCTCCCTAAACGCAAATCCGATCATACTACCCCCAATTAAAACCCTCCAATGATCACCCAAAGCTACAAGATTTAGCTCAGACTGTTGTACAAAGTTCTTCATGCCTGGTCCATGGCTGCCTCCCAGCCTCCTCGTACCCCACCTGCGTCTCAGTTTAGGCTCTGTGAACTGCTCCGCTTCCCTCCACACACCGCACAATTACACACTTCATGCCACTTCTCTTTGGAATGTTTTTTCTTTTTCTGGTATAGCTACCCACTTCTCCGGGAAGTTTTCCTCAGCATCTACTCTCCCCACACATGGGTCGCCCCTACCACCTGGGCTAGTTGTCTTCCCTTTGATCTTTTTTTTTTTTCCCCTTTGATCTTACTACATATTGAAATAACATGTGTTTGTCCCCACGGCCACTCCCTCCCCCCCATTGCCCTGCCTCTCCTACTTCCCAGCATTTGAAGCAACTCAGAGTGGGGAAGCATTCTTACCCATTTATCATCTTTCCAGTGCCTGACATAAACAAGTGGCTGTTGAATGGGACTAAACTGGAAGCTCTTTTCCAATCATTTTCGCATTTTTATAACTCAGATGTTATGTCTCGGCAGGAACCTGTGTAAATTGTTCACAAGCTCTGTGTTTCTACAAATAGTTCCTAGGATTTGGCTCTGGAATCTGATGCTCTGATGGTGAAAGAGCAAAGTCATGGAGAGCATGGAGACAGCCTGAGGCTGCCTGTGATACATCTGTGGAAGTTTGTCTGTATGAGCCCTGGTTCCTCATCTGTTTCTCATGTATGTGTGGTGCCTGACATGTCAGTAGTATGTTAGCTAAGAATTTATTGAGCACTCACTATAGTTATTTTTACTTGATCCCCACAATACATTTTGGCATATGTAGGACAAGCAGTATCATCTGCATTTTATAGAGGACAATGTTGAGTCTCAAGCTTGCTTAAGATAACATGCCCTGGAAGTGTAGGCTCTGAGGACTAAAATTTAGTAATTCTGAATTTTAGTTCATTGCTCTCTCATATAACTATATGACATTTACATATGTACCACAAATGATGGTTTTAGTGTGGAACTTCAATCATCAAAAAAAGATTATAGCCAGTATATCATGCTGAGTATACTGCAGAAGGCAGAACCATATGTAACAACTTTTAGATCTCAAATGCAATCACAGCAACAACAAAAATAAATAAATGGGACCTGATAAAATTAAAAAGCTTCTGCACAGCCAAGGAAACTATCACGACAGCAAACAGACAACCTACAGAATGGGAGAAAATACTCGTTTGCATGCTACACATCTGATAAAGGCTGATAACTAGAAAAAATAACTTTTAGGAAAACCTTTAAATAAAACCAAGAGAAATATAATTCTGAAGGGACTAAGATTCATATATGCGAAAAATAAGCTTATGTTGGACACCTGATCCCTTGATTCTAAATAAAAGTAATAATAATAGCCAAATTTCGGTATCATAGTAGGTTTATTAAGAAATTGGAATCATGGGATAGAAAAGTTCCTTGAGCTGTATTCTGGATTATTGTTCTATCTTTATATAAAGCCATGCTTTTCCTAGTCCACAATAATGATGGGTACACTTTAGAGACCTTGCTTTGAAAGCCATCTTCAGTAATCCTCCTTTTACTTTCTAGAATTGCTAACTAAGAACTAGCCTAAATCTTTCATAAACACCTAAAACCACTTTCCACTTATTTCTATTCTTAAATTATAGGTATTTGGGTTCCTCTAGTTGTTTTGACTCACTGGGCTCTCTTCCATATTACAAACTATTTCTGCTTTTTATTTGTATATAGAATCTTGTTTGCAAGGGGCAAAAAGTAAGCGCATCGATTTCCAGGGCTTTTAAAATCTTTATTGAAAAAATATTTGGCTGTTTGTTGATGGACCTCCTTGGACCCCAGTCTGAAGATGGGTCTACTCAATATAATCTGTGGAAATGTCTGTTGCTTTGAGATGGACTTCTTATGCAGCCCTGCATACACTCAGGAGTCTAGTAGGTATACTATTATATAAAGCCAATAAAGCTTTCTTCCTCTTGTGAGCCAGACTGTTCTGCCTTCCCTTGTCACACTAGGGGGCATCTGTTATGATGCAGATTTCTGGGAGCCACTCCTGCCTCTCCTAGGTAGGAGGACCCAGGTGTCTGCATTTGAACAAGCTTTCTAGGTGTTTCGTCTGTACACTGCCTTGTGGTCCATGTTGCACTTTGCACCTCAGTGAAGACTCAGGCAGTTCAAGTTTTTTACCTATCGACAATGCAAACAACCATCCTATTAGAAAGGCCCTGCTTTCTGGTGTGAACCAGTGGTGCTTTTCTACAGTTGATTGGTGTTCTGCTTCCAAACCAATTTCGGTGCTTAACTGAGCAGTATATTGATTTAAAATGGGCTCAGCCTTGTTGGGAATTTGAGGAGTGAGAGTTAAAGCTAGCCTTGTCTTTTTAACAAAGGTGTGAACTTGACTACCAGCCATCCGTAATGATAGGCCTCTCAGGGGAAACTCCTATTCCCAAGAGCCTCAGGAGGAGTCTACTGATCTTTATCCTGAAGAGCCAGGAATCAAAATGCAAAGTGTTTCTTCACTAGAGGGTTTTCCTATTCATTATGCAACCTTTGATTTTAACGTTCAGTCTCTTATGTGCTATGCGTTTATACTTAGTGGAACGTGAAACAATTACTGGCATCCAAATAGTGAATTCTCATAGGGAGAGTAACTGGATGGGATTCTGACTTCTTGAAGGAAAGAGAGCTTGTGCTTTACCACATCCTTTTATCATTTGAACCTTCTGGGTCTTGTAGGTTAAATGTTGTCAGTTGCTCTTCAAGGAAATTTTACCAGATAATTGTACTTACTTAGTTCGTGCTCTTTTCCTGTTGGACAAATATGCCTAAGGTGGTAGTCATCTCAAAGAGGGAGAGAGAAAGACTGGCTTTTCTTTCAGTTAGTGGCTTATTTACTAAGCTATGTATTTTATAGTACAAATGCACTGACAATCAATAGTGAAAGACAAATGTATTTTAATCTAATAATTATGTCCTTATTTGCATAAATAGGCACAATTTCTCAGTTTTTTTAAAGTAGAGCCATACGGATCTATGCACTGGTTATGCAATTCCCCCCAAATTGGTATTTAGTTATAAAAGACAAAGCACTGGTTGGGCAATAGAAGAGCCCAGAACCTAGGAGAAAGGTGGGAAAAATCCATGTGAGTGTCATTGAGAGTCATAAACAGCAAAAGTTCATTTACATTATTTAAGCAAATTAGGTGTTTCCTTTTTCAAATTAACCTTATCATAGTTCCTCAACATGTAAGGAAAATAGTACCACTCAAGACAGAGAAAATAAACCTGAAGTATAATAACACTAAAACTCTTCACTTGTTTTTTATTTTTACAATTAACCATTCTTATTTGATATTTATTATATATTTATTTCCTAATTATAATTGTCTTTCTGTCATTACATAGTGGAGATCGGGACAATTGATTATATTTGCATGATTCTGAAACAGTGACATATTCATTGTAAAAAATTCAAACCATACCAAAAATTATAACTAAAATGTAAAGCCATAGAAAAATCTCCAACTCAAGGGTAACTTCTTTTATCAGTCTGTATAACCACTTTTATCAGACATCTCTTCCATGTATAAATACAAACATACAGGTTTAATTTTAAAATTTAACACTAATGTGATCATACTCAACATATGTTCTATACCTGTTTCCCCTGTTTGGACACATATCATTGACATTTTTCATGTTAATAATTAGAGAACTATGACATCATTTTTAATGGCCATGCTGTTTCCCACTGCATATTTGTTCCATAGCTTTTTTTTTTTTCCATCTCCTGTTCATGAACACTTTTTCATAATTTTGAAACATACTTGTGCATAAATCTTTTTACATTTACATGGTTTCTATCTAAGGTTAGAGCCTGGGACATGAAATTCCTGGGCTGAAGATTATAGATAATTGATATGGTGATTGATACATATGACCAACTATCCTTCTAGAAAAATTGAAGCAATTTTCATTACTCTGAAAAGGGTATGAATGTGTCCATTTTCCCACCCTTACTGAAACAAGGGTTAGAAAATTTACAAAATGTATTTGTTACTATGCTAGATCAAAAAGTGTTGATTTTATTCATATTACTTCAGTGAGGCCAAACATCATTTCATATTCATTAGACATTTGTATGTATTTTTCCTTTTGTGGATTGCCTTTTTCACTGTTTTTCTATTGCATAGTTTATTTTTTGAAAGTCCTCCCTCCCCATTTTGTAAGAGTAAGGATACAAAATAATAAGGATATGACCCTGTATATGTCTTATGGATTGTGAATATTCTCCCTAGTTGGTTTTGTATTTAAAAATTGTTTACATCAGGGAGAAGTTTTTATTTTTCATAATAAGAATTATGATTTTTTAACAACATAAAGAAGTTATTAATTTTTTACAACTTGAGAATCTTTTTTTTAAAATATGGAATATAAGACAAAATTCAAACATACATTTTGCATTACTTTGGCTCTCTTAGTATTACTTCTATTTGAATTATACCTTTAAATATAGGAACATAAATGTACGATGAATGATTTTGCTATGTCTTTTCCATTACAGATGGATTTTTCTCTGAGTTTAGGTCACCACCAAAAATTGGCTAATTTAAAATAATCTTACTTAAAATTTAGAAATTTAAAATGAGAAAAATTGTTGATCTTACTTATCAATTCACTATGAAAATTTGTATAGCATGGAATAATGTACAAAAACATTTTCACATGTTTAATTTTATCTGCTTCTCAGAATCACCCTGTGAGTTGAATACCATTATGCATATTTTAACATTTTATATATGTGAAAAATTGAAGCATTGGAAAAATGACATAAAATCTTTTTCTGGGAGGAGGAGCAGAGGGGTATATACAACCACGAGTAAGATGTGCAACGTTTGGGGGATGGACATGCTTGAAGCTCTTACCAGAGCAGGAAGGAGGGCATGGGCAATATAATATGCTAAAATAAAAAAAAAATCTTTTTCTGACATAAAATCACAGAACTAATGTGTATGTGACATGAGCAGGATTTGAATTCAGGTCTTTGAGTGAAAATTATGTATTATTCTTATTTAATTCTCCTGCATCCTAATTTTAGTTTTTCACTGTAATAAAAATAAAAAGCAGATGCTTAATGACAAGCTTGTCCAATTGTCTATGTGAGTGACTTCTTAAAATGCAGAATATGACATGAAGATATTTTCACTATACCTACGGAAGAAATTCTATTTGACAATAAGAAGTTTGATGCATTTTGAGCACTTAGCTAGGAGAAGAATACATTAGTCACTCTGGCTTTAAAATTTTAGCCAAAGATCTCAGGAAAATTTCCTAGTCACATCTCATAGCTACAGAGAACCTGCACCATCGTGTCCCTGATGAGTTCTCCCATGGAGCTAATTACTTGGAGGAAGGAAGGAGCCAAAGATGAGCATACCCTATGGAATTTGCTCTTGCACTACACAACTTCTCCTCAAACCATCACAGTACCAGAAACTAATATTTCCCCAAAGAGGCCATATCACCTCTGATCTGATGGAAGAGACACTGTAACAGCCAACCTACAGAGGTGAAATGTAATTCATCGGCCTGTTACCAGAAGATGCATGTCCTTATCTAGGTTGTATGTCTTGATGCTGACTTAATCTTTATCTGTCAGATAGCTCCTGGCCATCTCTCCTCTCCCCCAGGACTCCTCTCTCTGATGGTGCCCAGGCAGTGGGTACCGATTTCCCAAAAGCTCCCCAAATTTAGCCTCTTTATATTCTCTTTGGATTCTTTGGGAATCTTTTCACAACAGGATTTCCACCTCATGTTCTAGCAGCTCTTTCTCCTTTGTTTTTTCCAATGGAAATTTATTTTGCTTCTTTTTCAATAACATTAACTCTAGTATAGCTTTCCTTAAGGTACTTTATGAAAGAAAAATTCTACATGACCATATCTGTTTCTGCTCTGAAAATCTTAGGGCAGAGAAGGAGACAATCAAGGGTGATGTAATTGGTGCACGACACAGATGAAATTTTGTTGTTTCCTTTTACAATCATTTAATTTTGTTAAACAGATATCAGTGTAACTTTAAGTAAGAAGCATCTGTAGTTACATTTTCCCTTGTGCTGGTCCTATCTGATGTCAGTATGACATTAACTTTTATTTAATGCAAATTCCTTCCATCTTCCTATTTACAAGTGTTATATCATAATGTGCCTTTTAAAAACATTATGTAGTGTTTAATACCCAAGAGGTCATTTCTCTCCTGAGGCATCACGGTACCTGAGATGAAGAGGAATGCTCTTGAGAAAAGGGTTGCCAGATTTGGCAAATAAATATGCAGGATGTCCACTTAAACTTGAATTTCAGACAAACAACAAATAATCTGTGAGTATAAGTCAGTCCCAAATATTGCATACTTATTTATGGTATATACTTATGCTATGTATAAATCATACTGAAAATTATTTAAAATAAATAGTATCCTAAACAGTTATTGTTTACCTGAAATTCAAATTTCATTGGGTAGTTTATATTTTATCTGGCAACCCTACCTAAGACCAGTATTCGGATTCTACAGAGACCAAAGCTGGACTATGTCAGGGGAAGCAGCGTGTTTTTTAATTTTTTACATTACGTGGAGTAGAGAGGCATTCTTCACCCATTAGAAATAGCATAGGAAGGGGTGTTAGTTAAAAAATGTATATCCCTTCAGGGCTGACTCACTGTGGCACCTCAAATTCAGGGTGGATGATAAGATATATCTATTTAATAGTGTTTTATCAATCATTGCTTGGAGCTACTCATGGCTTCTTTTAGAGGCATGGATTTTAATTAATTGGTATTCTTTTGTACTTCTTCCCTGAGATAATTTTAAAAGTCTTAACTCCATACACCTAATTAGTAAATTCCTGGGTCTATTTAAACATTGACATTAAAAAAAATTTCAAGATTGCAGTAAGCTTTAATGAGATACAAGGTAATGTAAGATAAATCAAATATAATTGCCATTGAAGTCCATAAAAATAAAAATACTCCAAAGTATTAAACTGAAACATAATTCCTTCATAGCAGGATGTCTATAGATCACGTCGGAGGGTCCAACCAAGGTTAAATGTAACTAGTATTGGTTAGAGTTCGAATGAGCCATATTTTTAAAAAATCAAAATTCTACATGTCAAACTGGACATCCTACTAGATGCTAAAAGTAACTTGATTAGGAACTTAAAATATTAAGGCCAATTGGAAAAACTTTTGTTAGAGGAAGTCTATTGTCATGCATCACAGCTACACTGCCATCTACTGGCCTTAATTTTTTAGAAATAAAAATTTAAGTCCTACCCCCACCCAATTCTTCTCATTTTGCATGGTTTGGGCTTAAGGTCAGGAGAAACAGGATCTGTAATAGTTTTGCTACCATTTCCTTTAAAATTCTGTAACAGTGTGACAGATTAAAGATGTTGGCAAATTCTTTGCTTTTCTTCACATTGAGAAGTGGAGTCTCATTTTCTTCCCCTTGAGTCTGAATTGGCCTTAGTGACTTTCTTGATCAATAGAACACTGCATAAGTCACATGCTGGGAGTTTCAAGACTATTCCTTATGAAGCCTTTTGACTTTTATCCAGGCCTTTAAAAATATTTTCCCTGCTATTACATAACTACGTGAGAAGACAACAACAATGGTGGGGAGGCCACAGGTAGGCCCTCTGGTAGACTGTTCCAGTACAACCCAACCCTCTAGCCATCTTTGTCCCCACAGACATATAAGTGAAGCTATCTTGGGCCCTCTGGCCCAGCCCACCTGGTGGCTGATTACTACCAAGGGAAGGCTATTGATGCCACGGACAATGGAAGAGCAGCCTGACAAAGCCTTTTGGGATTCCTGACTCATGAAATCCTGATATAACCCATAATAAAATGGCTGTTTTTTTTTTTAACCTACTATGTTTTGAAGTAGTTTGTTAAGCAGCAATAAATCACCAGAACAAGCAGTGATGTATTAATCTTTACACTTAAAAATAATAGAATGAGGTGAAAGAAAAGAAGGATGGGCTGATTAGAGAAGGTGAAGGGGGAGAAGTGGGAAAAAATTCTCTAAAAAAAATGTCCATAAATGCTGTGGACACCAATAAATATGAGCAAGGGATTTAGAGGAACTGCAGTGAGTTTTAAAAGTCACAGACTTACAAATTTTTCACAGGTAAACTGCTGCTATAATTTCAGGTAAACTCACAACTTTGGCTCAACTTTTTAGGCATTCAGAGAGAAAATGGCAGTAGAATTTCACTTCAAGAAGATACTGTGAACAGGGATGAATAAACATGACAAATAAATATGCTTCGATAAGAGCTAAAAGTGCTATGTAAGAGGCAATCTTTGTACCTACTAAAAATCTTACATCAGATGATTTCAAATTGGACATGTCTCAGAAGAAAGTAACATTGAAAATACAGATTTTTATTTTTTGTACTTTTATTGAAAAGGTACATTTAAAAAAATACACAGACATTTTACCATTTACAGATTGCAGATATAGATGCTCTAAAAGAGTTCTATGTTGTTGTTTTATGCTAACTCTTGCCCCTGATATCACAAACATTCCAGTCTTGTTGATATCAGCTTAGAAAGGGGGGCACGGGAGCATGACCTGCAACATATTCAGTGAACAGAAAGACAAATTGTTCAATTACAAATGTTTTATCTTCTGTACATTATTGCATTAGGGAGCCACAAAATTATGTAGCATCATTACAAATGAAAACAGGTTAAAAATGAAGAAGATAATTATGTAGAAATACATGGATTCATTGTCTTCTTGCAGAATGCACAAGAGGTGCAAAAATGTGCAATTTAGGAAGCTCTTTTTCTGTTTGTATACGTTTGCTTAGCAACTCAAACCGGTGAGGAAGCTACAAAATAAGTTAAACAAAAATAGCAAACAGGTAGTAATTATAGCTATGTTATATGGCTTTCTATTTCTTTTAAATATCTCCAAATAAAATGTGAAATAAAGAAAATACATTACTTTATCTTTTATTCTCTTAAAGAGAAAATTCAAAGCTAATTTGCTTCCTAACATTTACACAGCAACTAAAAATGTCTAATTCAGACAAGAGATACAGATCTAGTACTACACAGGATACAACAGTACTGGGTCTAAAACAGTACACAATCCCTGTCAACAATAGTACATCAAAAAGAAAACGCTGTGATCCGTTGGTAAGATGGTATCCACAAGCAAGCACTTGTGTTCATCCATTTTTGTCCCACACTAGAATATGCCCAGCTGGACTCCAGAGTTATTTACAGACATCTGAGGAAGATCCTAGTTTTCAAGTCTGTCAGGAAAATATTCCGTATTGTTGCTAAGCCAGATCACACACATGGAAAAATAGAGAATAATTTCCTTTCTTTTGCTTTCACGACCAATACATTTTCAAGAAACCCAATATCTCAGATACGCAGATTGGATGGGGCGGGGGAGGGGAGGGAATAGGAGAGAAAGCCTATGCTGCTCAGATTCCTAAACTCTAGGAGCGGTCCATAAAAGCACTCTCGAATCTAGTGATTTTTCTTTGGAATTGGGGCTTGGCGGCGGGGTAGGCTGCGTTTTGGGTGGGGCGCTGCGACACACAATGCTTCAACTGCCGAATCCTGTTGGCGTTCCTTCTCCACTTTCCTACCGGCCTCAGCCGTCGGGGGCGCTCGGCCGTCAGTACGGAGCGAAGAGGATGGAGGCGGGCGTGGCGCGGATGGGCCCGTGGCCCGGCCTCAGCAGGGCGGGCGGAATGGCTGGGGCCTGGAACAGCGAGGCCGACGGCCGCGGCGGCAGGGACAGCGCGGAGGACACGGCCGCCGCCGCCGCCAGGGGCGAGGACAGGAAGGCCGGGGCCAAAGGCTTCATCATGTCTTTCTGGAATGCAAGTTTTGCCTAAGGGAGGGAGAAAACCAGGAATGGGGTGGAGACACTGTTTCTGAGAAACGGCCACACAGACATCGCTTCCCAAGTAACACACCAACACTACCATGTCTTGCATTTTAAAAAATCTGAATTGATACTAAAGCTGTTTTATGCTGCTGCTCAGCAGGGAAAAAAAACCAAACAAATCAAGAAAGTTCCTGCTTAGGCAATGGAGCTCAATTCAAAATTCAGACTTGTCTTAAACCACGATGAGATCTAGAGTTGTTTTTTGTTGTTGTTGTTTTTTTGTTTGTTTTTTAAGACTATGCATGATCCTTCACTTCTCTTAGCTAAGGGGCACTGAGGTTAGCTACCTGGGGTTCATGTCATCAGGGACTCATCAAGAGTCAAGAAAACAAAGTCACTTTACACCTCTCTGTCTCTCTCTCTCTGGCCACTTAATGAGTATTCCTTGAAAAATCATAATTAATTCAAATTTCTGTTGTTAGGAATGATTGTAAATGGGCTGGAAAATCTCCATTTAAAGGAATTCCAGAGTGGAATCCTCCAGTGAAGAAAGAAATCAAGCCTTAATTTCTCTTTTTTGCCATCAGAAGGAGCATTGCGAGCTGGATTTGCTTACTGCAGGTAACACCTGCTTGCAGCTTCAGGCAGAGGCTTTGGAGAAGTTGGAAGGTAATCTCAGGATCACCTCCAGCTGGACAGTCCCAGCTTCATCCACAGACTGAACACTGCACTGGGCCCAGTCCCAGCGAGATGGTGAAAGCCATCCATCTGGGTATTTATATGACACCTATTGCTGGAGCCCCTAGTATTTTTTGTAAAGAAACTGAAAACAGCACATATTGGGAGCAGGTAAGACAGATTGATTACCAACTTGCCTGCTAGAATGGAGAGAGAGCACAATACAAATTTCCTGTCTCACTTTCCCACTTTCCTGTCTCACTTTCCCACTTTCCTGTCTCATACCAAAAAAAAAAAAAAAATGCTGAAAGCAAGAGGATATTAAATTAAATGGATGGATTTTTGTTTTACAAAAGCAATCCCCCTTTCCAGACTGAACACATCCCAGGATTCCTCAGGGATCACCTATCTCATCTTTATATGCTAAAGAAGGTAGTCTTTTGAAAAAGCCTTGGTAAAGAGTAAGGTATTAGTTCTCAAAGAGGTTCAGTTTCTCTTTTCTAAGGAAGTTTGCTTCAAGGTGTCCTATAGCAGCAACTAAGCAGTACATTCTAAAACTTCTGTGAGGGCTACTTTAATTCAGAATCTTTCATGACCATTAGTCCCTAGGCCATCTTTACCCATGGTGGCTGCCCAACCCAGCAAGGCCACGCCACCAAACAGGTAAGCAGGTGAGGTAAACTTACTGCTAAAATACTCGGGCTCCGCTGGAGTTTGTTGTAAGGGCTGTATTTCGGCTTCAGTGGTTTCCCAGCAACTCGATCTTTATGCCTTCGGCTAGAAATGTGCTGGAAAAAGTTTGATGCATTAGCTGAATCTAAATGTGAGTTTTATTGCATGTAAAATGTAAATCTAGGTAGACGGTTTCTCCATTTCCAACACTAGGCCCATAGTTACTAGAACGCTATGATTTCTAAATTAAGACTTGCTCTCCTCTCAATTGTAATGCCTCTCAGTCTCTAGTCTGTTTTCTATAGTCCTTATCAGATTTTGCCTGGTATTACCCTTCTTCTACTGAGTCTCTCTCCCTCACCAGATTTTAAGTCCTTGGAAGATAGGCTTAACATCTCACTTACCTTACCGGAAGCTCCTGCTCAACTGCAAGCTCCAGTGACTGTTGTGCTCATTTCTCTAACACCTGGCCTGCAACCTGACTTACTGTAAGAGTAGTTGCTCAAATATTTGCTACTGACGTTTTCTTCCACATAGCACCTGCCTATTATATATTGCATGCATCCTATAAAGCTTAGTAAATTTAACTGTGCACACAGTGAGAGCCATTTTACAGATGAGGAGATACACAGTCAAGTGGTGACCCCAAACAACAGTGTATACTAACTCAGGATACATTACCTGCTTGAGTTGAATTTCTGAATTAACATGAACATCACAAATTTCACAATGAAATGTCTTGTTCTGTAATCCTGATCCCTTACTGCCGTTCTGCATCTTTAATCTTGATCCAGGTCTAGGGTAGGATTTAATTGGACCAGCCCCATTACGAGCCTCAACCATGGTCTTGTGTTTAGATCCTATGACAGAAAGAGACATAAGTTAAAAAAACTATGGAAGAACTACACAAAGCTCTTTGTTTTCTTATCCTTGAGAAGTTTATCTTCAGGCTAGCTAAAGTTCCCAGAGCTTTTATATGACCATTTTAATGCTGATTTTAAATTTCATATATTTTCATCATAAAAAATGGAAAAAACCTAAGAGCATATAATAAAGAAAATATGGAAAATACATAGAAACGTAAGAAAATAAAGATTACCCGTATTTTTACCACTCACAGGTAACCACTGTTATCGTATTTCTTTTCAGGTTCTTTATTTACTAAAAAAATATGTTTTCAAAAATGGGATCATATTAATTAAATATCCAGAAAATTTCACACAGCAAACCAAGTACATATTTTCTTATCATTATGGTTTAATGGCTAATATATTCTATCATATTGGGTTACTCTTATTTGTTCAATATTTCCCTACTGGTGGACTTTTAGGTTATTTCTACTTTTTCTCTTATAAATGTGTTGCAGAGAATATTGTGCATAAATATTTATCTACATCTCTGTCATTTCATCAAAATGAGTTTTGGAAAAGTATTAGATGCTTTTAAGGAAATAAAGAATAGAACAAGTTTTATCTCCAATCTGCTTTTGCCTTGCTATTTCCAAAGTCATATGATCGTACTTTTCCAAAATCACTCCTTTAATCAAAAAAGTAGAGAAGACATTGAACAAACCTAATGTTTGAATAACAAAAGATATAGCATTCTGATGGGAAAAGTTGGGTTTTGTTATAAACATTATTTAAATTCAAAAGAAAGCTGCTAACCTGTGTTGTGTGCCTCTAGCTGTGACAGGGAGTTCACAGCCACTTTGCATAGTGAACAGTAAAGTAATTTTTTGGCTTTTTCTTCTTCTGATTCAGCAGCAGTACTGGGAGCTCCATTTGTGCTCTTGGAGGGAGAAGTGGCTGCTCCAGGTGGCAGGGGTGTTGTGCCAGATTTGAGGAGAAACGAGCCACCTTCAGAGCTTGATGGCTGACTGGAACTGTTGGCTTTTAACTTCCCTTTATCTTCTAAGAGAGACACAGAGATCTTATTGAAGTCTTATGTATCATGTAATCACAGATAAATCACCATAAAGGAATTAAAAATAGAAATTTGATTCCTATATGGAGTTTTGACTGCAGCACAGATTTTAGTTCATAGAGCTTAAGGAACAGAACTCCATGGCATCATCTTCCATATTAGGTCACCCAAGACCACGATGACTTATGAAAAATGACTTTGTTCTCCCACTTGGAGCAGTGGGACTGCTGATATCCACGAGTTGTAAATTATGCTACAAGGAAGTCTTTATTACATAACAAAAGGAGCTACCCTCCAAAACAGTTACATGATATGATGGTAACATGAAAGAAGTCATTAGGCCATGCTACTTTCATTTGACTACTCATGTTTTAATTATGACAGAGATATAAAGTTAAAATTCAATTGTTACATTAAGTTAAAATTTTAACTTTGAATTATAGGATAGAAAGGAGGGAAGAAACACGGTTAATTTTGGTTATGAATAGTTAAGTTTTTCCTGCTCTTTGAAAGGCAATGCGATTTATCAAAAATATGAGACAAGGATTTCATTCATTATGCTTATTAATAACTGCCAATCTAAATCTGAAGTTTTAAATAATGACATTAACCATAAGTACAATATAAAGATTAGCCAAATCATTTAAAGACACCTTGGTAGTTTGATCATGTAGCTACTAAATGCTTATAATCCTTAAGGCACATGTGCAGGCTATGAGGGGTCTGAGTGACTTGAACAGAATCTAACTCCTCGAAGTTCATTTGCTATTCAAGACAGGCTCTGTTCAGTGACTCCTTTGGGAAAGAAACTAGAGCTTTGTAGGCAACAGCAAAATCCATCATGCCTTTAATCCTAGTAGAGCTGGTACTCTTAGAAAATGTCTATAGATATGCTGATTAACTCTCATTAAGAGGGAAAGGGAATTAAAACTGAGAATATATTTGCTAATTGCCTTAGCTAATTTGGAATTGTATACCATTGGCCTGAAAGACCAAGAGAGAAGGCATGACTCAGCAACAGCACTGTGGTGTTTCTGTGTGTATGTTACAGGTTTTGTATATGGCTAAACCAAAGCTTTTAGGACTCATCAAAAATTATGGGAGATCATATTTCTACTAAAACATAAAGAAAAGCCTAATTGATTTAGGGATCAGCAGTCAATTCCCATCCCTTTCCCTGAGTTGGATCCATCCAGGATAAGACTAGACATAATAAGGGTGTTAGAGAGGGATTCTAGATCTAGGTATTGTTTAGAATAAATGAATGCTGAAATCCTTTCTTATCCTTAGGTTCCACATTCTATATTCACTCTTAGCAAGTGTATTAAAACTTTAGGATGACATGAAGTATGATGGAAAAGGTCTTAGACTTTTATTAAACTGACCTCTATAGTAAGAGAGAAGGAAATAAAATCATTCTTCTCAATTGGTAATAGTAACTTTGATTGAAGAATATTCTAGGCCTGAAACTCTCTCATCTATAGGAATTTCTCAGATTGAATTTGTAATCTTACAGAACTCATAAAACACCGAATAATTCAGTAATCTTAATATTTGCCCCTTTGGAATTACTCAGTTTCTTGTTATGAAAACTTAAGTTATTGCACATCAAAATCTTTACGTGCTTCAAGCATTTCATAAGATGTTTCATATAAATTTGACCTAAAAGAATCTGACCTGAATCAGTCATTTCTTCACTCATTCTCTCTCATATTACTAATGTCCCTCATATTAATGTCCCTCAGATGCCCATACATTTATATAGAACTTTACAGTTTACAAAGTGCTATCACTTACATTACCTTATTATCTCTCACAGAAAACTTAAGAAATAGGTAAGGCTAAAAATGATCATTCCTATCTTAAAGATGAGGAAACTGAATATTATCAAAATTAAATAATGTCCCACAGATTAGAAGGGGGCATAAATGAGCATAATTTATGCTCATTTTTTTCTCTAACTGATCACTGTGTGATGCACTAATAATCTTTCAGCACAAAAGGGGGATTTAATATGTCATTAATAATATAAAAGCATAAAATGTCACTCTAGATGTGAAATAGCTATTGCATTGTTTTACAAAGTTTAATTTTTTATTTTTTTTTATTTTTGTTTTTGTTTTTAGAGATAGGGTCTCACTCTGTTGCCCAGGCTGGAGTGTAGTGGTGTGATCATAGCTTACTGCAGCCTCAAACTCCTGAGCTCAAGGAGTCCTCCTGCTTTAGCCTCCCAGCTAGTTAGGACTATAGGCATATGCCACCATGCCCAGCTAATTTTTAAAAAATTTTTGTAGAGGCAGGTTCTTGCTAAGTTGTCCAGGCTGCTATTGAACTCATGGTGCAGTTTAGTTTTAAAGCATATTTGCCTTAAATAAAATATATATCTTGTTACACAATCATCTAATTCAGGTTATATTGAGAAGATATGTAAAATTATATGTTTTTCTCTATATCCCTCTTTAAGAAAAACAGGTTTCCTTTTTATATCTTCTTTTCAAAAGAGGTGATTTGCATTAACAAGTACTTATTAACAATATATTAGTTGCTAATCATGTGCTAGATACTGAAGAGAACAGTAAATAAAGTAGGATTAGAATATAAGAAAGTTATAGTTTAGGAGGAGGAATTGAGATAGTCATTCAGAGACCTCTAATTTATGAGAGAAACTGGTAGAGGCATGAAAGCATAGAGCAGAAAATGATTACTTCTACTTGGGAAGAAAGAGACATTTTTCATTAAGTAAGTAGCATTTTGAAGGTTTTGAAGGTCAAATTTAGATCAGCATAGAACAGAGGTGAAAAGGATTAGCAAGGGCATGGTTAGACATAGAAACATGAGGAGATACTTAGTTGTTAGAAATCTTGCAGTTTTCTTGGTGAATACCTGGTAGTTGAGCATACAGCTGGCAACAAATGTAATGGGAGATATTATCATAAAGTTCATTTGAGCCAGAAGGCAGAGACTATCTTAAAACTATTAAAAAAATACCAATAGCAGACATTTCCCTTTTAAAATATATTGAGAGGCATGGTGTGTTTAACATTTACATGATCTAAAATTTAGATGTTTTGATTTTTCCCCCCAGATAGGTCAGAGTCTTAATATTTGAAAATATTAAGGAAAAATTTCGACTTTGGAAATATGTAAATGGATTTACCATATTCAGGGAATTCTGTTTTGGTGTTATTACCATCTAGTCAATAAAGCAGATCCTAAAATCAGAAAAGTCACTGACATGTTTATATGTTTAAATTGTGGCATTCTTTCTGGACATATAAAATTAAAATCTTCAAAGCCTTTTATTATTTCTCATCTTAACTGCTTGACATTTTTATAAAATCCATTACATTATTTCTCTTTCCTTACTGCCATTGTTTTAAGCCTTCTTATTTTGTGTGTTTGAAAGTTTAATTAATGTACTGTTTACTTCTGTTTCTTTTAATAAAGATGCATGTCATCTGGAACTTCTGGTTAATACGAATTCCATTTTCAAGTATTCCCTCACCTAATGTTAATTAGCAGGTCTTCTGACTGTCTTAATTATTTCCTGATTACTCAAACACCTTTTTTAAGGTTTTATCCTCCAGGATTTTGAAGCAAAATTTGCTTAGCTACATCAGAATTGCCCTTTGTAACAAATATCCATAATTTATGCATCCAAGTGAGTTTATTTCTTCAAAATAGCCTCCTTCAGAAGTTCTACATTGATTCACTTATTTTCCAAAGCTCCAAACATTTGGAAACTTTTCTTGTTGGGACTGCTCTCATACCCAGTTGATAAACCATATAAAGAAAATCAGTCTTCAGAATTTGTCAGCTTTATTTTTTACTCCAAAAATTTCACTCAAATTAATCTACCTTATTCATCAAATTTAACATTATATTGCTCAAAAACAGCCTCAGAGGACTACTATGCTAGCACAGAAGATAAAAGAATATGCCAGAAGTTCTAAAAACCAGTTTTAAGAAACTAATACTGTTGGTATATGGAAGAATCATGTCTACATATGGGTCTTCATTTGAAAAACAATCAAAATAATATTCTACCTACAATGTAGGTCTTATATTATGAATTAGGACTTTGGAAGCTATAATCAAATTTTTGTTATTCTATTTGTAAGATTTACTTTTGAGTTTAATTTTGAAGTAATGAGATTTTTTTCTAATCAGGTTTCAGTGGTTTAATAACAGATACATATTTTATATAATTTAGGCTCACTGTAGAAAATTTTCAAAATGAAGTCAGACAAATATTTTAAAAAATTAAAATCACCCATAATTCCATCATCTAGAATAACAGTTGGTAAACTTTCTCTATACAGCACCAGATGACACATATATTAGGCTTTGCAGGCTATACCATCTCTGTTGCAACTACTCAATTCTGCTTTGTAGCAGTAAAGCAGCCACTGACATGGCCGTGCTCCAATAGGACTCTATTTATAAAAATAGGTGGCAGGCAAGATTTAGCTCATAGGCAGTAGTTTACTGATCCTTGATCTAGCATGATTATGTTTTCGTATACATTGCTCCATACTATTTTTTACACAATAGTAAACAGGAATATATAAAAACATATTATTCTATAACTAACATTTTTCACTTAGGAATAAATCAAGAATATCTTTCCATGTCAATAAATGTAGAATTGGATTGTGATTTATGACACCAAATGATATTTACTTATATGGATGTACTATATTCAAATAATCTTTTGATATATGGGTTATTTCTGGTTTGCACTTTTATTAATAGTAAAAGGATATTCAATGGAGCTTCTGTTGTCTCAATGAATGATACAACTGAGAACTGATAGCAATTGGTATTAAGTATTACAGAATGCTAGAGAAAGTCCTCCAGGAGCCCCCAGACACATTCTTGTTAAATTTATATGAGGTAGTAGAACTGTAACTAATACCCTATTACCCACCTGTCCAGTCTATATAACAATAGTCTGAGGATTGGACAGCTCACTGGAGCCATGAGTTTCTGGCCTGGTTGGGAACTTCTAAATCCAGCCAAATAAGTAAAGCTAGAAGTGCATGTGAGAAGGGAATACAGGCATTTCATTTCCCAGTCAGACCACAGCAGGTCTTGGTGACCCACTCCTCATACCAAGTGAAATAGGACAAAGGAAGATTGGAGAGAGATGGCGCTGGACCAAGAAAGGTTGGAAGTAGAAGAATCTGTAATCTTAATTTGGCATATCAAGGTCAAATAAGTTTTCTTTGGGCCAACAGGACAGTGTGAAAGATGACCAAACTTGAACCATGTTGTTATACCCAGCACAAGAAGGCTGATCACCAGGACCCTGGCAGCAGAGGCTGAGAAGTAGACCTCCATTGGCAGGAGCTGAGGAAGGGTTGGAAGAGGTCGGGGAACCAACCTCATGAAGATTTCACTCATGGTCCCTGAGAGAGACAGATAGCATCTGGACACCTGCCATGCAGAGGACAACCATGATTGTCATTAAGTACTAAAACATTGGCCCTTTTTTCTCCTCTAATTCCTCCTCCTATCCCTAAGAACAGAAAGGGCAAGAATCAGAAAGCATGGGACAGGGAAGAAAGAAAGAGCAGACTATGCCCTGAGCCAGAAGGAAGAGAGTGTTGAATTGGATCAGAGCCTAAAGTTTCAAATAAGGCCACACATTCTGATATCTGACAATGTCTTTGAGGAATGAGAAAGGGAGATTCAATAGAGTATACAATTATGTGCTGCATAATGACGTTTCAGTCAACAGTCGAGCACATATATGATGGTGGTCCCATGTGATTATAATGGAGCTAAACAATTCTTATCGCTTAGTGATATTGTGGTCATCATGATGTAGTGCAACACATTACTCACTATTTGTGTTGATGCTGGTGTAAACAAACCTACTGCGCTCCCAGTCATATAAAAGTCTAGCAATACAATTACGTACAGTATATAAGACTTGGTAATGATAATAAATGACTATGACTGGTTTATGTATTTACTATACTTTTAATCATTATTTTGGAATGTACTTCTTCCACTCATAAAAAAGAAATAAACTACAAAACAGCCTTTGGCAGGTCCATCAGGAGATATTTAAGAAGGCATTATTATCATAGGAGATGACAGCTCCATCTAGGAATCATGTGCCTAAAGACCTTCCAGTGAGTTAAGATGTGGAGGAGGAAGACAGAGATACTGATGATCTTGATCCTGTGTAGGCCTAGGCTAAAGTGTGTGTTTGTGTCATTGTTTTAAAAAATATTAGAAATTTAAAAAATTTAAAAATTTAAAAATAGAAAAAAGGATTATAGAATAAGGAAAAAGTATTTTGTACAGTTGTATAATATGCTTATTTTTAAAGCTAAATGTTATAAAAAAAGTCAAAAGTTTAAAAAAATTTAAAAGTTTATAAAGTAAAAATGTTATGGTAAGCTAAGGTTAATTTATTATTGAAGAAAGAAAAAAAGTTTTTATAAATTTAGTATCACCTAGCATACAGTGTTTATAAAGTCTACGGCAGTGTACAGTAATGTCCTAGGCCTTCACATTCACTCACCACTCACTGACTTACCCAGAGCAACTTCCAGTCCTGCAAGCTCCATTCATGGAGCAATACAGTGCCCTATGTGGGTGTACCATTTAAAAAATCTTTTATATTGTATTTTTATTAACTGTTCTATGTTTAGATATGTTTAGATACAGAAATAATTAGCATTGTGTTACAATTGCCTATAGTATTCAGTACATTAACATGCTGTACAGGTTTGTAGTCTAGGAGCAATAGGCTATACCAGATAGCCTAGGTGCGTAGTAGACTCTACCATCTAGGTTTGTGTAAGTACTGTGCACACTACAATATTTGCACAATGGTAAAATCACCCAACAACATGTTTCTCAGTACCTATCCCAGTTGTTGAGCAATGCATGACTGTATAGGCAATCGTGGTTTAATAAACCAGTTATATAAATAATATTGTATTATTACATCTCTGTAAACTTATCTGATAATTTCCTGAGGGCATAAACTTTGAAGAGGAATTGCTGGGACAAAGAACATGTGAATTTTTGAGCTTTTATGCATGTTCCCAGTTGCCCTTCCAGAATAATCATACAAATTAACACTCTCAGGAGCTTCATAAGAGATTGCTGGCTTCCCTGTACCTTAACCAACCTAATTACCCATTGTCTCTACCAATCCAACAGATGAAATATGGTACCTCATTGTTAATTTGATTTGCATTTATTTTATTACTAAAGCAGATGAATGTCTTTTCATAAGATTAATGATGATTTGTATTTCAAAGTAATTAAAAATTCTTATCTATTCTGAAGGGAAACAAAAATCTTGAATTAAATGCAGTTTGAGAATTAAAAAATTCTACACTAAATAAGAAAACTTTACAATAATAATAAACTTCTTTTTATAGAAAACTAGCGATGTTAAGTTGGTTGGGGCATGGTTCTTGAAAGCTGAAATCAGAGGCTCAGTCATTGTTAGGGAAATTTGCTTAGCCTAACAGCTGCTCTAGACAATTATATCTTACAGTAATGGCAAAAACAACAATAATAATCACAAATCAATAGCTAACACTGAGTGCTCACTATAGATCAAGCACTATTTTAGGAACTTATCTCATTTTTTTTCATGCACTCTAATAAGATAACATGTTACTATGTGTACCTATTAATTTCTTTTTTATTTATTTTTATTGAGGTACAATATACTGTACATAAATTTTAATAAATTTTTACATATTTATACACTTATGAAAACATAACACATATGAAGATATAGAATGTTTCTACCACTCCAGAAGGCTCCCTTGAACTCCCACTCGTTGACACTGCTTCCCAAAGGTAGCCACCTCTATCAACTTAGATCAGTTTTACCTGTTTTTGAGCTTCATATATGAGTAATCACACAATTTATGTTCCTTTGTGTTTGGCTTCTTTTTCTCAATATTATGCCTATAAGATTCATCCATGCCATTACATATGGAAGTTTTGTGGTTTTTTTCCCCATTTCTGGGTAGTATTCCATTGGATGAGTAAACCTCAATTTATTTGTCTATTTTGCTTTTGAACATTTGAAATGTTTTCAGTTCTTGGCCATTTTGAATAGTGCTACTATAGACATTCTTATAAGTGTTTTTTGGTAGACATAAATATTCATTTATGTTAAGTATATATACACAGCAGAATTGGCTGGGCCACAAGATATTCATGTACCTAGCTTTAGTAGATTCTGAAAACAGTTTTCCAAAATGGTTGTACCAATATATATTCCTATCAGCAGTGTATGAAAATTTCAACTGTTCCACATCCTGTCTAACACATGGTATCAGTGTTGTTGAATAAAGATGAGTAGTATATCTAAGTTACATAGTGCCATAGGAAGCAGAGCACATTATGGGAAAAATTTGCTGAGAACCAATAAATTAGTTTTTACCACTGTTTCCTTAATGGTTGTATAGACGATTTAGGGAATGGTATTAAGGAGACCAGAATATGCCACTCCTAAATATGTCTCTTTAGTACAAGGCTTATTTTGAGAAACAGCAGCCACAGGAGAAGCTCTGAAAATAGTTAATATTTGTGAGGAGTAAGCTCAGACAATGAGGCCTAGGTTATGAATTCTATTTTATACTCAGGAGCATGGGTTTCTAAATCCATGCCATTTAGCACTGTGGACTGAAAAAAGGTGGGCCAGTCTTTACAAGCAAATCACTATAATTAGACAATCAGAGCTCAACACCCCTGGCCTCAAAGCAATGATTTTAATTTGTAATTTGCTGGGGGAGGATATTATTTATCTATTTGCATATTTTTATCATTATTATTTTAAAAGACTAAAATTTAAGATAGAGCTTTAATGTGTGTATTTTGCTTTCAATGAAAATATAATGCTTACTGTATAGTCATTTACCATTTGTCAAAAAGAGTCTTTGAAAAACCATGAAACTTGCTCAAAGTACCTACTGACGTCTTTCCTAGACAAGACTTCCAGAATAGAAAAGGAGCTGCAAAACTTGAAAAAATTGATCAGGATACCAAGGCCACAATTTTAATATTATAGAATTGTAATTTTTACTTTCTGAGGTTACTGAAGAATACTGCTTGCCAATTAATGCAATTAATTTTCCCTTTTTATACTTAATATTGTACTAAAAAGAACTAAACAGAAGCATGCAGTGAAAAGAAAAGTCATATTCTTTCCTGTATTCATAAGCACCTTGTCCAACATCTCATTATTGTTCCAAAAAACAAAGCAATGCCCATATTACTGCTTAACACTCCTTAAACAAAGTTAGCTCACTTTGATAAGGAATTCTGAAATCATTCTCTTCTGCTTTATCTTCTCACTTTCTGAATAATAAGAAATTAATGGGTGTCAGTCAGAGGACCTACTTTCTTCCACTTGTGCAGTCTTGTGAAAAATGAAGCTGAAAAGCCCATGGGGCTCTGCACCAGACAAAAAGAAAAAAACAAAACAAAACAAAACTACAAACCTGTATCTACGTAAATTGGTGCGCTGCAGAAGACTTCTTAAGCCTTTACCTCCTTTATCTCTTCCTTATCTACACATTTGATACAGTACAAGTGATAGAAATCACCAACCAATGACAGATGTTTTAAAGTTTAAAGTAGAATTCCATTAAGATACTTAACAGATTTGCAACATAAACAATTAATAAAAAAAGCAGCAGCACACAAGCTGCAAGATGAACAAGTCAATTCAGCACTTTGTAGTTCTTTGTGTAACAAAATGTTATGTACAGATACCAGAGCATCATCACTGCATTGTTGGAAAGAAAGGGGTATTCATTTGTAGGATGACAGGACTGTACCTATCTAAAGAAGCAGAAAGAAAAGGCCAATATTGCAGATAATGATCAGATACAGTAGTCGATTTGCTTCACTTTATTTTTTAGATGTTTTCCTAAAAGGTTATGCACAGAAAGATCTTGGGAAATATGGTAATAATTTGAATGCACTATTCAAAAGGTTTTTTTTTTTTTTTTTTTTTTTGGAAAGCAGAGCTTTCTTGGCAATGCAATAATCACATACATTTTAAAATTCTGTAATCATATAGATTAGATTTGCTTCAATTAGGAACATATAAAATGAAAAGTTACATACCTGGAGAAGAGGTCAATAAATGAAAGAAATAGGGGTAAAGTGATTATATAAACGGAATATACATATCAGTCGGCTTCCCCATGGGAGCTTTAGCCTTCTTAAGTTCCCTACCAATACTCCAAATCTCTCATTAGCAAATGTCCCATCTCCTATTTCTTAGAGAAATGAGGAAGCTGGATGAGATTACCCTTGATGTTACAGTTCCTTCCATCTGTACCTATTTTCTTCATATCTCTGAGGAAAAGGTATATGCTTCCTTCCACTTGGCCTCCCTATCTTTCATATCTCTCTTTCCTATGGTAGCTTCAATTGTTTGCTTTCTATTAGATTCTTTCTGTCTACAAAATGCTGAAACCTCCACGTTCCACAAGTCATTTCCTGACTTGGTTCACTCCTGGAGCTTCCCCCCAACCCCTTTCTGTCTTCTCTCTGGTGCTGAGCAGGAAGTGAGCGTGTGAAGTGGGCCTTTCTCCTTCCTCTTCCTGGTCATCTTTATCCTCCTGCCAAAGCCAAGGGTCTCTCCTCAGTCTTCTCTTGCATTGGGCACAAATTTCTTCTTGAATCTTTTCCCCATAATATCCACAACACTTTTCCCCATTGATGTCTGTAACACTTCCCTTTCCAGATTCTCCTTCAGCCTCTACGTTAGCTCATTCTAGGCCCCCTTTCTCAGCTTCTATTCTTCTGTCTGCCTCTAAGTGTTGGCATTCCTTAAGGTCACACACTTGACCTCCTCTTGGGCATTATATGATCTAATTCATTTCAGTGACCTCCTCTACCACATGGACATAGATTCCTAAATCCAAGGTGAATTCTCTACCTTCCTCCCCAGTTAAAAACCCCTTTTCCTGCAATAGCCTATAGGATATTTATTTCTAGACATTTCACGGATATTTCCAAGTAGTCCTCACATCAATTAACGGCATTACCAGTTAGTTATATATTAACTGTCAGCAATGAGTCTTGAATTCTTCCCTGTTTATCTTCTTCATTTAAGTAACTACTAACATTTATTGATAGTATCTTCTATCTCTTCTGCCAGCCTTATTCACTCTTTCATTGAGCAGACATTTATTCAGCATCTACTTTGTGCCACTGCCTCATTTCAGGCCCTCATCTATTCTCTCTGGATTACCATAAAACTTCTTTACTCATCTTGCTACTTCTAGACTCTGAGCCTGCCTCCTCCCTCCTTCCCTGCTCTATGCTTTCGTACTCCTCTTCACATAATTATATTATGATCTTACATTAATTATAATTATTTATTTGCACTTCAAAATGATTACCAGGATAGAGACAGTCTTGAGTTCTGGAATCATGTCTTAATTTATCTTTATTCCCAGTATACAGAAAACCATAGGTGTGCAATAATTTTGTTGAAGTAAGGAATGTCCAATTGAAGGCAGTGCTTTCTAGCCTCACAAGTAAAAATACAAGAAAAATTCACTGCTAATAGCTGAATCATAACTAGTGAAACAAATATATATAGAATAGACATTTAAATGCATTTTAGCTGTTGATTCTGTAAATTACTCTAATCATTGTTGCCGAGGCTATATATTTGCAATAAATATTTAATGTGAGTTGAGGCTGAAACAATTCTCTTCAGAATGGATCTCCTTGAAATGTACTAGGACAGAGTCATAAAAACAAACACATTCCTTTGTGCCAGGTCCAATATCTTGATGTTTGATAAAATGAACAAATCTGCGGATTTCATTATCTCCTTTATTAAGATTCCTACACAAACCTACATATAGACAAACAATGCATGTCTGATAAAGATACAGCTAAGGCATGTACCATTAACAGAAAATCTAAAGCACATGTGAAAACAAAAATATCACCAAAATATAGCCATTCCTCTTTGCAATTAAACTGGTGTTCTGTTTTTTGGCAAGGTTTCTCATAGAACTATAGGTATTCTGTTTGGAGATTGATCAGAGGTTTCTAATCCAACAATCCATCTCTACAATACTCTAATACAGTCAGTTTTAAATTATGTCATGCTATATTCCTTTGAGTTATCAACAATTACATGGTTGATATATTTATGTATAATGTGCTTTAAAAAATTCCAACTACTATGACCTGTGGCATTATTTAATTTTCCCTACCCTTGGCAGGTACCAAGCCTTCACTCTTTTGGACCTAACTAGGGGCCCACTCTAAGGAGACTATGCAGACAGGCAGGGGCTAGACTGCCTATGCATAAGAAAAGTTTAGGTAATAGATGACCTTCACTGAAAGTGTCATTATGAAGGCTTTATGTCTCAGTAATGGCACCACTCCTGACTAAATCCCCAAGGCACATAACTTTTCACCAGGTGGCCTGAGACTGACTCAGTGTACTAGAAGTTCTTTAGTCACCCATTTAGGTTTCCAGCTAGATATCTTATTTAGACTTGGTCTAATTCCAAGTGTCCTCAAGGGTTACCCAGAATAGTATAGTCTAGGCTGGTTTATCGCATAACACCTACTAGTTAGCTGGCTTGCTTTATTAGTCATAGGATTTCCTGTTGGAAAATTATTTCAATGCCCCACTCAAGGGTGAACTGCTAGGCTACCTTTGGAGACAGAAAAATTTTTCCATATGGCTTATGCCATTTTGCAGATGTGGAAAACAAATCAGAGCACTTAAGTCATGAGCCCAGAAACACCAAGTAGCCAAGGACAGACATGGAAATTAAAGCTAGTTTTTGAAATTCTCCAAGCACTAAAATATTACACATTGGGCCAATCCAATGCTGTCGGGCCCTTAGCATCCAGCGCCACATTACCATGCCTCCAGCTAAATTCCAGAAACCCTGTCTCTTCAAGCATGGCTGATGACTGTGAAGCTTGCTAATTCCTAATTAACTATGTTTATGTCTAATTTTCATATCTTGGCTTTTAGACTAATCCTGAAAGCAGGGAAAATTGTCTATAAATTAAAGTGACTCTTCTCTGAATCAGAATCTGCATACCCTTATCTTATTTAAAAAACCAAAAAGCTTATTCATTTTAAGTAACTTAGGACCCATGACAGTGAAGTAACTAATTCTGAAGTCCAAAACTGGCCCTGTGCTGTACTCACATCTGCCAGGCTATAGTCCTAACTTAGGATGTTGTTGCTCTTTCCATTTGAAAGCCTTTGTCAATCAGGTTCTGGCCATCGGTTCTGGCCTGCAGCGATTTTGTTCTTCAATAAAATGTCAGCAATTGCCCTCCTTGTCTGAGCACCACATGACAAATCCCCATTGTCCCTTGTGCCACTTTGTTGGGGAGCAGAAGCTGCCAGTCTCACATACTCAGATAAAACAGTGGCATCTCCAAATATCTGGAGATAAAACAGTGGCATCTCCAAATA
Organism: Microcebus murinus; assembly: GCF_040939455.1. Classification (NCBI taxonomy): domain Eukaryota; kingdom Metazoa; phylum Chordata; class Mammalia; order Primates; family Cheirogaleidae; genus Microcebus; species Microcebus murinus. Next base: position 56,648,346 of record NC_134111.1, read on the forward strand.
TCCCCATCTGTTGGGGAGCAGAAGCTGCCAGTCTCACATACTCAGATAAAACAGTGGCATCTCCAAATATCCCCACTTTGAAAGTGGCATCTCCAAATATCCCCACTTTGAAAGCTACCCTCACTGTATCAGTGAACTGGCACTGATATTGGTGAACCTGTCAGCTTTTCTGAGTGAGCATAAAAGAGGGCTTGTTTGCTAGAGTTTGAATCTAATGAACAGCTTTCTCCTATTCTGCGTAGTTTTCCAGACATTTGACTTGTACAATAGAGAAATCATATTTCAACTTCTTTGGGTTGAAAAATTGCCCCTTTTGCTATGTGTCACCAAGAGATGTGAAACAGTTATTTCTGAGGCAGCTTTATTATGGAAAATAGAATAAGTAACTCATGTCATTCAAATCAAGTCCCGCAGGGAGTAGGTCCAGTAGAGATTCAAAAGCCAGGAATAAGATTAAAAACTAATTTTCTAAGTGAAATGAGGAACAGGTTCTTTTTCTTCTAAATGAATGGCTCGTTATAGAGGAAAGACAGATTCACAAGGTACAAGGAAAACATTTGATTCAGCTCCTTCCAACCTCCTTCCTCTCCAGATGCAGAGGTCAGAAAAGGGTTTTAGCTTTGATACTTCAGGCCGGGGGAGGTGCGCACTAACAATGGAAAGGTCAGCCTGAGAGCTAGTGAGGAAACTGAGTCTTTCTTCATCTAGTCAGGGCAAAAAAACTACCGTTAGGAAAGAAGCCTTTTGCCTTGGGTTGCTTCAGGGAGGCAGGTACCAAGCTTTCACTCTTATGGACCTAACTAGGGGCCCACTCTAAGGAGACTATGCAGACACGCAGGGGCTAGCCTGTCTATGCATAAGAAAGCTAGTAATCCTTTAAAAACATATTGCTAAAGGCCAATCATATATATATATATATATATATATATATATTTACATTTCTAATCTAGCATTTATTCCTAAATTCAATCTGCAGCAGCTTTATTATGAAATCAGCTTTATATTTAAGATCTATAGGTTGCAGGAGAAAGACTGTTGACCATAGAAAGTCTCCTTTAAAAAGTGACATTATTTTAAGAGGCCTGGGTACTCGAAGGAGTTTATCTGGGGTTTTGTATCATGCTAGCCAGGCTTCTTAGGAATATTGCTATCTGGAGACTTATAACTGTGTGACTGTGATCATGACAGCACTGAGCAAGAAATAGACATGAAATTGCATTGCAAACTGTGAACATCACAACTGTAATACAAAATAAATGGCTAAGAGTTTCTTAGCCATCCTATCTGTGCCCCATGATATACAAACCTCATCAAGGCATAAGAAATTGTTATAAAAGTAACATAGGATATGGAGAATAGAGAAAATAACCCATAATACTGTCATACTAAACAGGAGTTTTAACCTGGGCTCTGGGGATTTCCAAAGGGCAGATTAATTCAAGGGATCCAAGAACTTGGATAACAAAAAACATCTTTTTAAAAATTGATCTCAATTGCAATTTAGAATTTTCTTCAATTATAAATGAAAGCGACAAACTATAGCAGTCCTAGCAGTACCTGTAACTTTGTCATGAATACAAATCAGATATACTTATCAGACATTGCAGTTGTCATAGAATGCTTGAAATATTGTTTATACTCATCACCACTTCAAAATTATGACAGATATTATTAGACCCACTGCTAGACCTTATTTAATGCATTATTGCCATAACATATATCATTACAAAAAACTGACAATTGTATTTCAATATAATTGGTTTTCTTTGTATTTTATATTTTATAGATTTAAAAACACCTGGTCTGAGACCAAGCTTCACTAGTCAGTCATAGGAATTGATGGCATGAAAAGAGATTAAGAACCTCTGCATTTATGACCATCATTGCATTCTGCTTTCATTTCTGTCCTTACCCATCATTTCAACCACTCTCTTACCAACATCCTAAATTCCCTTTCTTGTACCCAAGTGTCCTTCATTGCATGAGTTATTTAAATAGGTATGCTTTCACATCTCAGGTCCTATGAAGTACTGGTCTCTCTGATGAGAATCCTCTTCGCCCCCACCCCTAAACCAGGGCCCCTGTTTGCTTGGCTAATGTCTCATCTGCAGCCACAGAGAACTGAAATCTCCTGCCCACGCCTACTGTCCTTCCCAGACGAGGTCAGTGTCATCAAGCTTGTCATCACTTGCTCAGTGACTATCCTTCCAGACATGAAGACAAGACTATCATGAAGACAAGACTATCATGAAGATAAGACTCAATGTGTCTGATTCACCATCATATGCCCAGTGCCTGGCATGATGGTGGGTATTCAGTAGGGGCTCAATAAATACATTGAAACATATGAATAAATAAACCATTTTATAATTTTTGATTTAATATACTTTGGAACTTTTTAATTTAATATATTACTAGCTTTTTCCATGTTGCTACTTTTATTGACTTTAAAGCTGCATAATACAAGTATTTTATTTAAGTAATTCCTCTAGTACTAATGATCTTGTTTCCATTTTTCATTAATACAAATGCTACAATGGACATCTTAATACACAGTATTTTATTTTTCTTGCTTTGTATTTAGAATTATTTCCTTGATACAGATTACAGGAAGAGGAATTAACTGGCCCAATGGAATAAACATTATTATAGTTCTTAATTTATTCTATGAAGTTGCCTTTCAAAAGGGTTCTCTCAATTTAAAATACCCTAAGTAATATAAGCAAAATAGCTGCTAAGGATTTTTCAAAGTACTTAAGAAACCTTTTATTGGATATTAATCATTATGTCTCATGGGCTACTAACAGGATTGGGTAAAATTTTGGTTGAAAGAAATAAACAAGTAACTCTTCTGAAACTCAAAATGCAGTATATGAATTTCCACATTGAGTAAAATGTATTTACTTGTTAACAGAGAACTAAGAACAAATGTACTGTGCTAGGGAAGACAAGTTATTTTAACTTAGATATGGCCATTTTACTAGTTAAATGGGCAAAAATCATCATAAGATACTAACAGACATTCAAATATTTGAAGGAAAGAAATAAAATAATCTCTATTGTGATAAAAACTTTGAGCATTTATGTCATTTCATATCTGAAAGAAAACAAAGCATGTCTTTTCTAGAGGCTAAGTAATTAGTAGCCAAAATAAATACCAAAAATCATACACCAAGAAAATTTTTTTGCAAGAAATTGGAAATAAAATATATGGGGTGATAAGTTTTTCCTTTTTTACTGATAGAAATGCCAGCAAGAACTTGTTAGGCTGGGGCGTGTTTCTCATTTGGATCACACTCTCCTCCCTAATCCTTTCATTCCTGGCTCCAGGCAGGCCAGCTTCTCCACTTGTAGCACCCAATTTTCTCTCTCCACAGATGGGGAGATGGGATGTGTTGGGTCATCCCAATGTACAGCTATGTAGGTAGCTATACATAGAGCAACCTGTCAACCTGTAGAATAGGCATCCGGCTCACAGTGTCGTCTTGCTCTGTTCACATTCTAGGGAGGGCACCAGAGCCTCCCCTATTAAATTCCACTTACTGATATTCATTTAATATGTGCTGTGTGACTACTGTGTGCAAGATGGAGTGCCAGAAGCTTCCGGGGACATAATGGATAAGACACATTAACCAGTGGAAGGATGAGTATAAAGACATTTCCTCCACTACATAAAAAGGTAAGGAAGACCAAAAGGGTTCTTCCACATCTTAAGTGTCTCACTGGGACAGTCAGACTCATGAAGCCATAATGTCCTGAAATGAAAACACAAGTTCAAATAATTACTGTGTGGTAATAAAACAAACACATAAAAAGGAATGTAAGTGCAGGTCACTGTTGCATGCCGGCATGGCATTAAATGATTGTACAATCAAAATAAGGAAAGGGCCTAGATATTTTTTTGAACAAATGGTTGCTTTTTATGGCTACCATTTATTGAGTGTCTGTTATGTGGTATGCACTGAGCTGGGCACCTTACATTTATTAGCTTATTAATCCCAACAACAGCCCTACTAGGTATGTATTGGCACTCTCATTTTATAGATGAGGAAATAGAAGCTCAGTGAGCATCACTTAATGAAGGTAATGTGAGATTAGAGGCAAAGCTAATCTGTCTGACTTCAAACTCAAGCCCTTTCTGTTTAATACTATGCTATAGATAGAAAGTACATAAATGGTACTCAAGAATTATACCAGTTAGTAGATCCTTATACAGAGCCTCTCACAACCTATTTTTTTAAAAAACAAAACCAGTTGTAAAATAGGGTGGGGCGGGGAGGAAACAGCACACCTTTCTGAGATGTCAGACTTCTAAAAATGTCATCTAGTGAAAAAAAGTCTCAAACAGCTGTCAAAAAGCAAAAGCAGTAATGTCCATGAACCTTCATCCAAAGGTAGCATATCATGGTAGTACATTTGAGGGACTGTCCAGATGAGACTCTGGCCTTGAAACTACCTTCTAACTGAATGACTCTGGGCCATTGTTTCCCCTCTCAAGGTCTCACTTTCCAGTTTCCATCAGAACACTGTTATAATCATTAAATAAATTAGTATATATAAAATATTTAGCATGGTATCAAGCACATGATGATCACTCCACTACATGTTAATTATTAGTAGTATCAATGTTAAAACTGCTTTTTGTATACGTATAACAGGCTTGGCTCTGTTCTTCTAGAACATAGGATATTAGGTGCAGTATAATGGATGATGATGACAGCTGACCAGTGTAAGAGGCAGCTGTCATCTCTCAGTGATAGAAGAAAGAAGGGTAGCTAAATCAGATACCATAGGAGGACCAAGAAAAAAAAATCTGTAAGGACATCAATAACAGGCATTTCTATTATAATTTACATTTTGTGAAGCTCTTTTACAATCACTTTATTTGACCCATACAACCCTACTGTGATGTAGGGAGGGCATTATTTCCACTTACAGATGAGAAAAGAGTGGCTAAGAGAATTTACTGCCTTCCCTGGAGTAGCAGCTGCTCTACAAGAGCAAAGAGTACCATGGTTTTGAGATGTCCTATCCAATACAGTAGCCACTAGCCTTGTGTAGCTACTTAAAATTAAATAAAATGAAATATTCTATTTCTCAGTAGCACAAGGGATGTTTCAAATGCTGGAAAGCCACATGTGGCTAATCACACATGCACTGGACACACAGATTTTAGACCATTTTCTTGATCACAGGATATTTTATTGGACAGTGCTGGTCTACAGAAATGAGAGCACCAATCCACTACTGTGTAATATTATGCCTGAGGTGAATTTAAGTCTCAGAGAAAGGAGTCAGGGAAGAGGTATATACTTTCGAATTATTTCTGTGAAAATCACTTTAAGCTTTATACTATAAGGCTAACTTTGTGACTATAAACATCATCAGAATCAGACCCAGAATCCCCCAAAATGCCTAGCACATGAGCCCTACCCACAGAATCTACAAAGTAAGTAGCTCTATTTGATCATCCATCCATGTCAGAATAATATGTCACTGTTAGAGAATTCTTGAAGCAAATAAGTGGAATGTCATAAAAATATAAGTAATAACCTCTGTTGAAATCTCAAGGGCATGTATGGTAACACATTTACAAAATTATTCAGTGTACATACAAAGTCCTTTTATATTCCAAAATCTTTTTAATGCAGAAAGGTTGTAAATAAATGTAATCAAAATATATGAATCAAAAGACATAAAATAAATATGACTGAAAATGAGAAAAGTTTTTAATAGTGATATAAGCTTTAACAAGGAGAAATCCAAGGTTTTGCTTTTGGGAGTGGTTTATAATATATGCCCAGTAAATCATAAGTTAACAGATCTTTAATAAATCATAAATCAGTCTCAACTTTTGGTTCATTTTTTCTTAGAGTAACACTAAGAAACAGCTTTCAAAAGTGGAGAAATTAATAATAAAATGTTCAGCATTATTTCAAAGCAATATAAAATGCTCAAAAGTTTCAGAAGTTAGTTTCCTGAGAATGACAAACTCTTAACTACCTAAGAATCCTCAGCCTTGCCTGGACAGATGCTATTGTCAAATTCAAGGTGCATGGGCAAAGATGGAGGCAGTTCCATTTTTTAAATTGACTTCGAAAGTCTTAATGATATATGTACATTTCATGAAAATATGAGCCTTAGTATAATGGTCTGTTCTCTTTAGACAGATGGGACTCATTTATGTTCTACATGATTGTACCCCAGAACTTCAGACTTAAGATGTTTGTCATAAATATAGTTAATCTATTATTTTATGAGGGATATTAAATTTCAGCCTCTTGGATTTGGATAGATGTATGCCAAATTTATGATGGTGCTTGTCTATAAATGACAGATGCTGCCAAAGCAGAAAACTATCATTTTCTTCTATTCAATATCACAAGGTCCTGTTGCTAGAGACAGAAAGGGATGGAGAGGCAGTTAAGAAGACCTTGCTGGTTAATTGATGGAGTCCTGTGGGAGTCAGTGGAAATGAGAAGTTGTCAGTTGGAAAACTTGGCCCTATTTGTAACAACACATAAAAACTATGAAACACATAGAGTAACCTATAAAAATGACGAGGCGAGGGTCTCCATTTATATCTTTGGCAGGAAAACTCTTTGACAAAATTGAAAATACACTTTAATATGGCAATAGGGTGTCCATAAAAAGTGGAACTGTAGCCTTTCCAGGCAAATCATACTGATCTACTAGTTGATAACCACTCTGGGTTCACACCTGAGGAATTGCCACCATGCAAAAGCACAACATGCTGAAAACGAAAATGAGCAGTTTTGAGGTGTTCTCTTCTCTTTCCCCCCTTCTTAGGTCTTTTCTAACACTGTTATCTCACAGTCTCCATAGGCCATGAGTATGGGATTAAAAAAGCAATCTTCCTGCCCTCAGTGGAAATCTTTTTGATGAAATGATTCGAAGTTCTCCTGAAGATGTGCACAATGTTTAAGATAACCCACTGTACCCTTTTGGAGGCAGGGCAAGGCTTCTGCTATCTTGGCAGTGGCCTTTCCCAGTGTTAACCTCTGTCTTAGTGAGTATATTTGGCTGTAGACATGCTAAGCCTATGATTGTCAAGCTGGAGCTTTGAGAAACTTTGTTATTTGGCATTTACCTGAAATGAGTGTTTTTATTCAAATTTGCCCTTGCAAAGACTTATAACTTCTAAAGCTTCATTCTATAACAGTTAAACATTACAGACAATATACTACGTGGGAACTAAGGACTATCAACAAAACAAAGCCTTCTAATGCACCTTCACTGCCACAGCTCCTACCAAAAAGTATCAACAGTCAGCAAGCGATTTAAAAACAATAGATGGTCTACTCACTAATTCTTTAAAAAGTGTTTGAAATTGCCTACTGGAATACTTGCATTTGCTCCTCCAAGTCAGAGTTTGGAGGTAGTTGGAATTATGGAATAAGCATGGAACAAGAAACTCTTGAGTTCCCACTCTGACTCTGTTGGGATTTGAGTTGTGCGACTTCACATAAGCCGCTCAGCGGTTCCAAAACCCAGGTTCTTCATTGTTACTATATTTGAGGGAGTAGCTTGAAGGTGGTGACTATATATTATTTCTCTTTATATTCCCAATATGACAACATGGTAAAACGAAATCAAAAACACCACTAGGTTGGAAGTTCTTTGAGGGCAAGAAAATGTCCTTCTGTTCATTGTTGCACCCTAGAGTCTGGCAAAACATACAGATATACTATTTAGTATACATAATAAATATTTGAGTGAATAAATGGATATCAAGTTTATTGCATGAATGAATAAAATAATAAAAAATGAATAAAAAATAATGAAAGATATTAATTTCAGCCCTACCCATCACAGGGTTGAGAGGGTCATATGAAAACATATCTGTGACTAGCTCTTATAAACTGAACAAATTTAAGGTGTTCCTATTGTCATATTTTAAGCAGAATATGCTGGGTCCATCATCTTTGTTCTTAACTGCATTTATATCTATGGCATTTTGAATCATTCCATATGCTTTTGTCTGTTTAGACAGCAACTGATTAAAGGCTGTTTAAATAGCTTTATGTACTTTAAACTAGAAATGTATTTTTCTGCATCTTGATATGCAACCAATTTTTTAAAAAATCCAGTGCTAAAACCCAGACATATGGACTATTAGGTTTACTATCACAATATTTTATCATTAGGTTGACTATAATAATATTTTATTATTTTAAAAAAATAGTTTTTTAAACATTCTATATTTTTGAACCTGTTATGAGTTGTTAACGGCTGTCACAAAAGAACCTTCAGTTTGATGTATGGGATGTATTATCACAGGGAAGTGTGTTGTCTTACGGCATTATGACACTTGAACTCTACGGGGAAATTTGGGTAGAGTGTCTGGCCAATATGTTCTAGACATCTTCCTGAAGCTACCTAATGCTTGCTGTGTTTTGACCCCAATTCTCCCAAAGCACATTTTCCCTACCTCTCACTCTGTTTCAGACTTCCACTGATGTATCATTAAAAGTTGGGACATATCCTAGGAGACCATAAAGCCATTTCTTTGGATTTTACATTTAATTCTACCTCAACATCTAAAAAGTAATGCGACAGCTATTGTTACTTGACTGCCTTTAATAAATATATTTAATTTTTTAAAATGATACAGTTAGAATTTCTTATAACAAATAAAATTTCTGCTATTGTAGTTTAAATTTATTTTGTTTACTTACCTGAGAGAAAAGAAGAAAGCTTTCCATAATACCCTGAAAGGTTTATATATGATAGCTCCATTGTAACAAATCTCTTTGTATTATACAGATCCAGATGCAACATAGGCCAAATTATGTCTCCAAATATAATATAAAAGTGAGAAATGGTTATCCCAAGTGCCAAAATAGCAGGCAAGAAAGCTTCCCTAGCTTTTGGAAGATTGTTAGATCCCTTCTTAGAACAAATAATATGTGCTCCTGAGGAGCACAAAGAGGTCATCTGTGGGTTCCCTGTTCCTTGCCAGATACTCTGAATTCACACCTTGCCTTGACTGGCGTTCAGGGAATCCCAGGGTGCTGCTCTCCCAGAAGTTCCCTCCCTTCACACTCAGTTATTTCTTCTTCCTCAAAATTTGCTCTCATTGAACAACACTCTGTTGCCAAGCTATTGATGCTAAAACATGAGAATGGAAATTGAATTAGTCAATCCTATGGATGCTGTGAATGCCTGGATATTTGCAGTCTGGCAGCTGAGACATCAAGTGAGTAACATTTTCACTTTTCATTCAAATATCTAAGAATCACACAGATACTATGTAAGCCCAATTGACAGGAGCTCTTCATTCAGAAGAAAAAGACAAATGCTAGGGAATTTCAGTCTCATGAGATTTTCCAAGCAACTATGAATTTTACTGTGACTGTTATTCTAATCTTTGGCTGACTCTTCAGAGGCAATGTTGTCTGAAATAAAACATTTCAGTTGATCGAGTGTCACAATCACCATTTCTCCTTCCCACTCCTTTTCCTCTCTATAGTCCACCTAGACCTTTTATGAAGCACTGGTCTTTGTGTCTTCTGTTTTTCTAAAACAGGATTTTACATGAAATGAAAGCCAGATATCAACAAAAATCTAGGACTCTGACAAAGCTGTAGGAGCTTTTCAAGGATTTAGAAATAGGTGGTAGCATTTTTTAGACCAGATTTCCCACCTGGGCAAAACTTCTAATTTTCTAACTTGAAAATTCTATAAAACACATATGGGATAATTCTTGCTTACAATCTGGCATTCAGCTGAGGGTGATAAAAGAACATATATCTATTTAGCAAATACATCCCACTTTATTTTTAAATCGTGCCATCTTCCAACAACTTTGGCATTAGCTTTTGCAAATATAATAGAAGAAATAAAATATTTCATTAGTATTAATACTTATACAAAACATAGTAATTTGAATGACCCAACCAATGAATTATCAGTTAATTTATACAGATTTTGAATAAGGAAACATGGACAATGAGATAATCCCCAAATATAGGTGGTTTCTATCACTTCTAGTCCAAATCTGTATAGTCACATGGTGAGTGAGGTTAATACTGCTAGAGTAGGTACTGTGGGGATGAGTAAGGAAATGGCAGAGGAGGCAGACTGCAGGATTAAAGACTACCACATATCTACTGAAGAAGAGATGCTGTGGCTGCAATTTGTTTTCCTCTCCCTAATAGTTCTTCTAGATCTTAGTTCTTGTTCCTTGTTTGTATCACTACTATATTTGACCCTGGCATGTTCCAAATGCTCAGTGGGCAAACATACTGCTTAGGAAGTGTCTTTGTTTTACTGAGCATCTGCTAACATTTGAGTGTTTGAATAAGTGCCTTGAACTGTTACATTTTATTTCAACATATACTCATTGAAATTGGGCACCCTATAGTTATAAGCCATGCTATGACTATAACCCAGGATCCTTTATTTGGATTTTCTATTTCCATATTGTTCTTTCCTTGATTCTATCTTCTAATCTTTGACTTTTCCCCCTTACTTTCTTTTCTCTTTTTCTACACCTTTCCTTCTCCCTTTAATTATCTTATTTTTTTTTATTGGGTCTTCCCTTATTGATCCTTCTGTATTTTTGTTTTTGATACTTTTTTCCTGCTCACTATTTTTACTACTATCCCTAGAGCAAACTCAATTGCCAAATAATAATATAACTACAGTGGAGCATTGAGCTCACTCAGTAGCAATGTTGGAGCACTTACAGTACCTGTCAATTGTTCTACTGGCTCGAGTCACAAAATAAGCCGATAGAGTGACACTGACTTCCATTATTTCAACATTTTACCTATACATTCTGCTGGAGGTAAAGAGCATAATTCAGGTTATAAATGCTTTGGCAGAGTATCATTTTATAGAGAAAATGATGTTCTGTAGAAAACGAAACCAGGCAGGAAGTTAGGAGATGATAGTTCCTGCTCTTCCAAACACTGTATAAACTCCAGCAAGTAACCGCCACAATGCGTACCCTACTACAGCTTGCAATTTTGTAAAATGGAGGTAATACTTGATACTGTAGCTGATAAATATTGGTTAAAGAGTAATTAGATAATAGAAGTAAAAAGTCTTTGTTCTTTAGAAGGGGAGAAGTGCTACATAATAATCCAGTATTTATTACTGTATCTGTTTATCAGATAACATGATTTAGTGATTCTATCACATAAAGAACAAAAAATCCTTATTACCAAATTTGGGTTAGCTCACTCTTTCTAGGCTGCAGAGCTTTTGGAATCAGCATCTAGGGGACCTAATCAATAATGGTCCCTTTTTACATAGTCTCTTTCAGTGAACAGGTTTTCTGAACATTCCTCTTACTGCAATGGATTTGCTCTTTTCCAAAAGCCCTGGGCAGCCATGGGAAAGCATTCTTAAGCCTTCTCCTCAAATTCTACAATGATTTGAAGAGCAAAAGATAATTAGAAATGTGTGTGTTTCCTGCAATCGAGAGGTCCCTATAGAGAAAGTCAAACATTAAGAGAAAGGGACATATTCTTTTAGTCTCTTTTAACAGACACTGTTCCTTAATCAGACACTATTCCTTAATTAGCCACTGAAACAAGATGACATATCCATCATGGGCCCTGAGGGGCAGATGTGAGAGTGTGAAAGTCTATTAACCATCCAATTTCATGGTATCCATGCTGCAAAATGAATTTTTTCTCTTTCCACTGAATGAACTTACTCAGAAATACTGCTGATTCACTGGGACTATGAAATATAGGTTCTTCTTAAGAGGCACTTCCAGTAGTAACCCATTTCCATTTATACATAAAATTCTTCTGTTAATCAATGCATAACTTTGTAAATAGTTCCCTTAAAATCTTTAAGTTCCTTTGTAACTCTGAGGGGAAATCCACAAAGATCTTCAAAAATCAAAATCTTCTATTACTAAGCACACTTCCAGACTTATTTACTAATGCCACTCTCTCAGAAAACTTCACCCTTTTGCCCTTCACTGGGGTAAGAGAATATAAAAACACCTATTAGTAAACAAGTTTAAGAATTCTTGTACTTAAATATAGTAAAAAACCAAACATAAAAGGAATAGAAAGAAATAATAATTAACTCAGTATTTCAGATCCATTTCCTGATTTTTGTCTAAACACATTGTGACCAAGTAGCTTCCACTTATTTCCATGCATACATACTTTCAAGTATAGATATATATTTACACACATATATACTTAGATGTATATATTTAACAACATGGAATGGCAACATATCAAATGCTTAGATTCCGTGCAAACACATAATCCTTTTAGTGAAGGAAACATATTCATATTACAAAAATAAATCATGGAAAGTAACATGCAACAACTGAGGGGAGGAAAATGGGGGTTCAACGGGGGGAGTAGGAGAAACACAAAGAATGTAAAGAACAAAAAGTGTCATTGACCTGATTTGTCAGAGTTGTTGCCTGTGATTGGAGTGGCGGAGCAGCTGGGATTAGCCTTTGCGCTGTCCTTGGAAGAAACCATTTTGGGTTTATTTTTCGTTGCCTCTAGTGCTTTGACCTTCTTGGCATGTTTACTTCCTTTGTAGTGGGCCTCGGCCTGGCTCTACAAAGGAGAACAAATCAGGCTCATTTTTTGCTACTTACAAACACCACAATGGATGATCATGCAGGAAAAAAATACATTCAATCATAGATAGGCGCCACAGACATTTACGAGTCAGCACTTGACTAGGTTTTTGGCATTTAATGAAGTGGTAGACCAGTATTTGAGAGGTTATAGCACGTCAAAATCTTCTATACAACACAGAGGACCTGCATCTTTAAAAAATCCAGACATTAAGTAAGTGGACAAGAGGGTCAGGGAAAACTGTGATGAAGGTGAGCTTTGTCATTAGTGCCCTCCCACCAGTGCCCACTGGAGTTACGTTTCAAACATTTGGCTCGCATCAGTGGCTTTGAGTGTCCTACCAAAGCACGTGGGCATGACCTTCCACAACAATTTCCCTTTAGCTAAAACCCTGTCTCTCTTCTAGGCCCTACTCTGAGACCAACTGGTGTGACAAAACTATGTGTTAATAGATACTATTGAGTGGAAATGACCTGGCATTTTGGAAACATCTACATGTACTTCATGTGTCATTTTGATGACTCCAGTTCCAAGAACGAGAATGTAAGCCACAGGAAAGGTTAGGGATAATCCTTGTTTCTGATCTCAGATGTGATTTTGAAGTCAAAGCAGTTAGTGTTAAATTCATTTATACACAAAGCATATGTAGAACTATATCTATAATACTAGATCAAAAGGAAGAAAAAAGAGCAAGACAAAACACAAAACAAATACAACAAACCTAGAAAACATTTAGTCAATTTACTGACATTTGGAAAATTCCCCTATGCCTAAACAATAAGGCTTTTTATCCTTTTGGCATCTAGTACTAATGTACACATTAACAAAAGAATCTAAGTATAATCATTTAGGTTTTACCCTGAATAGACTCTGAGATTATATAAATATGCATTTGATAAAAAGAAATAAAATAAAACATATGGTATATTAGCTTAGGTATAAAAGTGAAATGGATGATAAACCTCAGATAAAAATGAGGAGATTTTGTTAGAGGATTTCTAATAAAATAATAACTTGTTTTACATCAATTTTCTTTAATATACTTGTATGTGTTTGAAAATGATTATATGAACTTTTCCATCCATTTCTCTGATAGGTGTGTGTGTGTGTGTGTGTGTGTGTGTATGTGTGTGTAGGTAGGTACAAGTGACAGTGGACAGAACAGGTTCTCTGTCTTTAGGGGCCATCGAGGCTTCACACATACATGAGATAACAAGAGTGATTCAGAACTCTCCATGTGCAAGGGTGAGCTAAAATAGCAAAGCATGCATGTTATGGGAGATATAGAACAACCAAAAAAAAAAAGGACCAGAGAGGAGTAATGTTAATGAAGATTTCCTAAAATTGGTAACTTTTGATTTGAGATTTGATGAAAGAGATCCATGTAAATTGGTAGAGAAAGTACATTTCTGGTGCAAGGATGCAGGCATAAGAAAGGACTGAGGCTGGAGTGCCAGAACAGTGAGGGATATGGCTGGACAGGCGCTTACTTAGGCCTCTTGGTAGAAGATCTTCAATGGGAGGCCCAGGAAACCAAATGTGTGGCTATGTGGAGTAGACCACCATTGAGATGAGATTCTCAAGCAGAGGCATGATGATAAAAATTCCAAATGGGGAGGATTTCTACAACAGCTATTTCTTACATATTTGTTTGCATAGTAGAGAAAAGAGATGAGACAGACAGCAAGGCAGCAGGGAGAATATGGGATTCTTTTGGTAAAATCATGAGTAGAAATTATGAATATAATAAAAAAGTCCTAATTATAATAATACTGATTTCTTGAAACCTTGGTTATTATCATTCCTGCTTCTGCCCTTTGCTTAAATAAAACCATTTCTCTGCCAACTACTAGAGATGAAGCACATTTCCAATATGCCACAATCAGACTAAGCCATGTAGGGCTGATTTTTGTGTCTTGTTGGAGTGTTTCTTCTGACTTCCAAGCTTGTTCCACTCCACCTCACCAAGCGCATATTGCTTTGCTGGCCTCAGACATCCAGCCATACCTGGTTTAGCAGAACTACTGATGGTACCACTTCAAGGCCAGTATCACTTCCAGATCTTGGTGGGGGATGATTCCACTTTATCCCAAGCTCATAAATTATGCTGATGAAGTTGTTCATGTCAAACATTATGGCTGATGCAATCACAGTGTCAAGGGTCATGCAGTGAGTTAAATATCACACTCATGTATTTGCTGTCCCATCCAAGCTGGAGCTTTGTGATAGATTTCTGTCACAGTCGGTTTTTCAGTGTTCCTTGATTCTACTGTGTTATTTCTTGTGGGGTGGGAGGCAGGAAAACAATATATTGCTGTGGTAGTAGTGCAATCTAGGGATAGGTTTTGGTTCTATATTACAACTAAAGCTATATTGGTGATTTCTCTAGTACATAACTCAGAATACCCAAGGTCTATAACCTTGTACTGACTATACATAGTACCTAACTTCCTGAATATCTTTTCAGAAATATCTTTTTAGATCTTCATTGACTTATCATTGCTCTTACTTGGTTTGCTCAAGGAGTTCTTGTGTTGTTTTCAGACTGTCAAGTTGAAAAAAATCCCAAGGGAGGAGAAAAGTGTAACATATTTTAAGTCCTTTATTTTTTAACAACTGAGAATAGGTAAATCCAACTAATATAGTTGGGTAATTATAAATTAAGAAACTATGCAAATAAAAATTCAAAATTTGATAATATGAAGTAAAAATAATTATTATTATTGAGCACTGTTTCAGGCATGATTCTATGTGTTTATGTATTTTAGTTCATTTAATCCTCATAATATCCTAGGAGATAAGTATTAATAACCAGCACTTTACAAATGGGAAACTAGGCATAGAGAAGTTAAATAACTTATCAAAAGTCCACACACATAGGTGTAAAACCCATAGTACATATGAAATGTTTATGAGTATTCCTATTTAATTATATAACCACACATTATAATACACACATACTTACACTAAGTTAACATTATAATTTTATTAGAAGTGAAAAATTATACACAAAGAAATCATACTGCTTTTAATAACTCAGAGAAGGATTATAACAATACTACATAAATTTCTATGAATAGGAAATATCTACTTAGTTCATGAGAAATATAGTAGCATAATATATTAGGTCTGATCCTTCTGAGAAGTAGCTAAGAAAGCTCTGCTTTTTAGGTATACAATAATTTCTACAAGATATCAGGAGACCTTCTAAAAACTCACTCACTTTTCCAAGGACACTAAATAGTGCAGTGTTACTTTAGTGCTCTTTGGCTAAAGAAACATGGTTCTCTAAATAAAACCTGCGAATACAAGATAAGCAGAGTTTCTTTCCCCCATTACTATTTCCTGGCATCACTACAGAAAGTTAACAGCATCAATTAACACTTGGGATCCAGCTAAGTGACACCTCACTGGATGCCAAGATGGAAAGAACTCTTCTAGCTATTACCCACTTTCCCTTTGAGTTCTGGGGCAGGGGAAGAAGTGCAGCAAGGGTTCTTAGCTTCTACTGACTGTCGTTTGGGGAAAAAGGAATAGAAGATTGTGAAATAAAGACAGAGTGGCAACAAGCACCACTCACTCATATTTGGCATCTTTCCAATTCCCCTGTGGTATTCCTGGTAGTGGCACTTTGCTATCCTCAGTACTGTATCTGAGGCAGTGTCAACAGCTTCTAAGTCCTGGGCAAATCTTCAAGTGAAACTGAGACACTGCTAAATAGCAACAAGATCAACCTGACTTTATTTTCTAGGAATCTCTTTAATTGAGTAGTCAAAGAAACAAGGACCAGAGCCAGAAAGCCCATGAATTGGGCAATACACATCAAGCTCAGTCAATAATGGTTCTTGTACTACTTCTAAGAGACTTGATTGGCCAAGCTGACTTACTTTATACCCCCATGACAAATCAGCAGACATGTTTGCCTAGCATAGATGGCTTGCTTTCTGCTTCCCTCCTACAGTGCTGCCGTGCCCCAAACTGGTGGTGATCAAAGAAACTTCTTAACAAGAATTGCCAGAATTAGAAAGAGTTGCCCAAATTACCATGCTGACCTTCACATAAGAATTCATCAGTATTTAGGTTCTTCTCTCAAGGCCACTCTGATAGTTTCCATTGGCAAGAAATGACATCATGGAGTTTTTTCTTCCATTAGTTAGTAAAGCCCTTCACTTTCCCAAATCCTCAACTCTCAGGACCTTACCGGTCCAAACAAAAAGATAAAGAGTGAAATAACTTATTTCTTTAAGAGCAAAAATGTAACAATCCTGAGAAATTTTAAAATTCACTGTGCTCTCATTTCTGGTTTTTACTTTATGTCTAATTTGGACTTTAGAAAGGTGGCTAGGATATTGAATTTTGACATTAAAATGTGTTAACTTTGTATGGAAAGAACTTTCCAAACACACCAACTCACAAAGTAGCAATGTCCCTTGAGAAAGTACTTAACTATCTATTTATCAACATAATCAATCTTTTTGCATTTTCAAAAGTAATTAGAATTAGTAATTTCTCTTCATTAAAGAAAGTGCATCAGTAAAACTACTAGCATCTGTTTTTTTTTTTCCTTGAGACCCTACATTCAATGTGTTAGGCAGTGTTATAGGGGAAATAGCAGAGGTCAGTTAATTTTCAGGAAAACACTATACACTAAAATGCCAAATAAAACAGATGTCAAATGAACTACCATAAAACAAGCCTAACTAACAAGGGAGAACATGATTATTTATTCTACAAAGAATTATTTAGTACCTGCCATGTGCTAGACATTGTAAAAGATTAAAAAAACAAAGACCTTCACTTGCAAGAATGGAGGTTGGAAGAAAAGACAGGAATACAAATAGCTGTAATCCAAAGCAGAGGGTGGAACTGTAAAATGGGAGGTTCAAAGAAACAAAGAAATGTGGGAGCCAGAGGACAAATAAATCTCTTCAGATTGGAAGAAATCAAGGAAGCTTCATGAAAAAGGGGTATCAGAGCTGGGCACTGCTACAGGGCAGGGTTCTGAAGTGGCAGAATCGAGAGGAAGTTATTTGGAGCAAAAGGAACAGCATGTGCTAGGGCACTGAGTCCTTGTACCATACAGGATTCTCCTGGGCACATCCACTTTTCAGCTTCACTAGAACACAGAGATATAAAGGGAACAACAGGAAAGGTTGCCACATCAAGCTACTTTGAAAATGATGATCACCTATAAAATGAAAAACATATAGTGTTTTACAATTAAAAATCAAATGTTCTATTTGTAGGCATCTTGTATAGAAAATAATCACAGCATAAGACGTTGCTATTACATCACAAATAGTTTATCTACTCCAAACTATAATCCTATAATAAAACAACTAAATTATTTATATTGAGGCTTTAAAAATTATTTGAGATAAAAGCAAAGCACTTAAAATGCCAGTTAAACAAATATATTAAGGAAAAAACAAAATACTACTGAGTAATAGCTAAATAATTACTTGAATTATTGCTTTAAGATAAAACTTTTTTTTACTATTAAAATGTTTTTTGCATATATTTGTATCGATAAGATCACAGACTCTCAGAGACAAAGCTACAATATAAGAAACATAAGATATACCCAAGAGAAAGGCTTACTTAATCCAAAGATTGCTAGTAAGTCTTTCTGCTGATATTTGCAATTGTAAGGCCTGCAATATCAGTAATGACATACTACTGGCTTTGATATTCACTTCATTCAATCCTTATCTATTAGGATCTGTTAAAAACAAAGTCCAGACAAAATTATAACTATTATGAGCTTTTTAGCTAAAAAAGACATAACGTCATTGCTGATTTCTAATTTATAGCTAGTAAAACACTATTGCTGCTATGGCCTATCCAGGGCCATCACATTTTATAATTCTGTGGGCCACCATTCACATATAGAACAAAATAAGTGGTGTTCTCTGGATTGTGCCATTCCAGACTTGTGCCTGTGACATTCTATGTTAACTGGCTTTATAATATACATCTAAAAAGCTCCATTTACTCTAAATATTTCTGTATTACTAAAGAGAAAGTAGTGGCTAAGAAGAAGATGATGTGTACTCTAGACTGCTAATTTCTCTTTGGACCAATTTAGATTCTATCAAAAGACAAAAGTAGAATTGTTGGGTTATAGCTGTTTTAAAATGCCACTATTTAATACATGAGCATTACATTCCTTCACGATATCAAAAAATTTCAATGTAGGCAAATTAATCACTTTTTAAAATGTTAATATCTTTAGTGAGAGTCAAACTAATTTTTCAAATGCAGCCTATTAGTCAGCTAGGAGTCTTTATGCTCATGTTTCTGGTGGATGATTCATTGGTAGAATCACTTTACACATAAAAACATAGAGAAGCTATGAATGGACCGAAAAACTGTAACAGAATCTACATGATGAATTGGAAAGACACCGCAGTTTGAATTAAAAATCAGCTAGAATATAGGAAAAAAGTACCTTTTTAAGAAAAGTGCTTTTAAAAATATAAATTAAAAATGATTTCCTAGAGTTCCAAGTGAACAAAATTTTGTCTCATTTTCCCAGTGAGCTTTATATTTCACTTTTAATTATTAGAAGGTAGATTATTAATTTTATATGATTTCCAGGAATCTAAGCTTCTTTGCCTAGATATTCAACTACATTTTATGTTACCAGTTTAGGGTTGAGTAGGGCAAGGTATAAAAGAGATAATTATTTGAGAATGGCTATATCAACTGTGATCTGAGCACAAATTCTTTAATTTGTTCAAATCTGCTCTCTCTCTCCTCCAGTTTTCTCCTTTATTTCAAGTTAAGTCATAAATAAAAATTATATTCTTTTAAAATTAAGTATATCATATCTATGTGCCAAGGTAAAGTTCATCTCAGATGATTAATTTCTTAATTCTTCATATTTATGGACACTGCAAATTATATAGATTGTATTTTGAAAAAGATTCCTTCCCCCACAAACCTAATGAAAGGAGATTTACATGAATTTTTCAACATAGATAATGGGTAATAAAATAATTTTTACTTAATGTCACAATTTAACATCATTACAATTTACTTAAGAATTCAGCAAGAAGTACCGGAGATGCTTAAGTTAGAAAATAAGACTAACTCTCTCCATGTTACATTACAATTTTAGAAGTTCTGAAGATATATTTACTATGTCTTCTGGATTAGGGGCCAATATCTGAGTCAGTTTAAGGATGAATGTGTATGTAATCTCTCCGTATGTGCACTAGAGTGTAAGTGAGGCAAGATGAAGTAAATGAATCCTGGTAAAACATGCCCTTAACCACTCTCTCAAATCATAAGAGATGGAGGGGCAAATCATGAACTCCACAGATAATGCCCTTGATAGGCCATGATCTCTGTTATTCCATCAGGGAAAATGAGTGCTCTGTGCACTAACATAATTTGAATGTGAAATAAATTAATTTTATAAAAATATTTAATTTCTCAAAGAATTATGCATATAGGGTTCTAACATTTTATAACTTCTAACTTTTGGAATTTTTATGAAGCACATGGATATTATCTTTTATTTTTATAAGATGACAAAATATCAAGAATACGAATTTGTTAATAATTACTTAATATTATTGAGTCATTTATTTTATGATTTCCCCAAAAGTATTTAAAAGTGGAAATTATTCACATCCCTCAAATTAATTTCACATTTTATATTAAACTGGGAAATTTCAGTTAATAATTATCAGTTACCTTGAAATATAAAGAAGGATATCTCAGAGTTTATAGTGATTTCACAGTTACATCCCACGTTGCTAATGTGTTCAAGAATGCTGCTGTCTTTTAGTGGAAAAATGGATTGCCATTGTGTGCTTCCTAAGAGCAATTTTTGTTACTCTATGATAAGTAATGCAACATAATTCAAGTTTACGCATTAAAACTGTGACTCTATAGCTAACTAATTCAAGCCTTCTGACAGTCTTTTAAATTAGGCTCCCAGGCTTCCACACGTTAATTTGTAATCAGTCCCAGAAGGTATTACACTTACTTTGGTTTCCATATTAAAGAAATACACATAAATGATGCAAAATAAATCTAAAATTAGAATTTGAATTGTGTCTCCTTATATATGATGAATAATATCCTTATTGTAGACAAAAGTGGCAAAGTTACTTTGAAAGTGCAATGCTCAGAAAATTGGTTGAAAAATAGCTTTGGTAATATTTTATATATGTTTATTATTTATCATTATGCATTTAAAAACCTGTTTCACAAAATAGGCTTTTGTAAAACTCATATTCCAAGCCATATACAAATTATTAAAACCCAGATGACATTTTATAATTCAAAATTGAATGAAATATGTAAATGTGAAAATTAATATCATGTATTTCAAAACATTCAAATATAAGTAAGGGAAAATAATGAAACTATATTGGTAGTAGTTGCTTAATCAACCTGAGTCATGCTAAGGCTGTCTTTATAGTAAAGTACCAGATCAAACTAGAAGCTTTCATTCAAAATTAATCTGATCAACCTTCCCCACATATAAGAGATTGGTCCACTGGAAGCAGAAGAAAAATGAAAATGCCTATAACTTTCATTCACTCATAAAATCTGACATATTTTAATATAATCAGCAAATGCTAGTGGGCTTCCACTTTATGATTCTGTGTGATATTGTCTAAAAGTTCTGCTCACCAGTAATAGTCATAAGAAATTATGTTTATATAATATACAATGATCAGTGTGAATTATTTTAATTCAACAACTTATTGTTTATTTTTAATTTTTTTTTATTTCACAATATTATGTGGGTACAAATGTTTTGGTTACATGAATTGCTTTTGTACAGTTTCAAAGTTACGTGTGTCTATCACCCAGATAGTGTGCATTGTACCTGTTAGGTATGAAGTTACCTATTGCCTCCTTCCTACTTCCACCTGCTTGATTCCCAGTGAATTTTACTACCATACACACACATGAGTGTTGATCTATCAGTTCCAATTTAGTAGTGAGTACATATGGCTTTTGTTCTTCCATACTTGTGATACTTCACTTAAAAGAATGGTCTCCACTTCAACCCAGGTTGTTACAGAAGGTATTAGTTCACCATTTTTTTAATGACCAAGTAATACTCTATGGTTTACATATACCATATTTTATTAATCCATTCATGTATTGATGGGGACTTGAGTTGTTTCCATGTCTTTACAATTGTGAATTGTGCTGCTATAAATACCCGAGTGCAAATGTCTTTTTTATAAAATGTTTCTTTTTCCATGGGGACCCAGTAGCAGAATTACTGGATCAAATGGTAGGTCTACTTTTAGTTCCTTGAGGTATCTCCATAATACTTTCCATAGAGGTTGTACTAGTTTGCAGTCCCACTGACAGTGTATACGTGTTCCTTTCTCTATGCATTCACTCTAGCATCTGTTGTTTTAGGACTTTTTGATAAAAGCCATTTTCACTGGAGTTAGATGATATCTCATTGTGGTTGTGATTTGCATTTTCCTGATGATTAGAGACATTGAGCATTCTTTATATGTTTATTGGCTATTAGTCTGTCTTCTTTTGAAAAGCTTCTGTTCATGTCTCTGCCTGCTTTTTAATGGGGTTGTTTGATGTTTTCTTACTGATTTGTTTCAGCTCTTTGTAGATTCTGGTTATTAGGCTTTTATCAGATGTATAGCGTACAAATATTTTCTCCCACTCTGTAGGTTATCTATTAGCTCTCTGGATTGTTTCCTTGGCTGTGCAGAAGCTTTTTAATTCAATCAGAACCTATTTTTTATTTTTGTTGTTGCTGTAATTGCCTTCGCAGTTTTCTTCATAAATTCTTTGCCTAGGCTGATATTTATAGGAGTTTTTCCAACCTCTTCTTCTACAATGCTTATAATTTCATGTCTTAGGTTTCAGTGTGTCATCCATTGTGAATTAATTTTTGTGAGTAGTGAGAGGTGCAGATCCTGTTTCAGTCTTCTAGATGTGGCTATCCAATTTTCCTAGCACCATTTATTGAACAGGGATTCTTTCCTCCAGTATATGTTTTTGTCTGCTTTGTCAAAGATCAGATGGCTATATGAGGATTGTTTTATATCTGGGTTCTCTTTTCTGATCCATTGGTCTAGGTCTCTGTTCTGTGCCAACACCATGCTGTTTTGGTTTCTATGCTCTTGTGGTATAGCTTGAAGTCTGGTAAAGTGATGGCTCCCAATTTGTTCTTTTTGCTTAAGGTTGCTTTGGCTATTGGGTCTTTTCTGGTTCCATACAAGGCACAGAATTATTTTTTCTAGATCTCCAAAAAATGACATTGGTATTTTAATAGGGATTGCATTGAATCTGTAAATCATGTTGGGAAGTATAGACATTTAAAGAATGTTGATTCTGCTGATACATTAGCATGACATGGTTTTCCATTTGTTTACATCCTCTGGGATTTCCTTCCTCAGTGTTTCATAGTTCTCCATGTACAGGTCTTTCCTCTTCTTGGTTAAATATATTCCTAGGTGTTTTATTTTCTTTGTTGCTATTATGAAAGGTATGGAGTCTTTGCTTTGAGTGTCAGCTTGACTGTTGTTTGTGTATAGGAATGCTACTGATTTGTGTACATTGATTTTGTAACCTGAGGCTCTGCTGAATTTATTTATCAATTCCAGGAGTCTCTTGGCAGAATCTTTGGGGTTTTCTAGATATAAGATCATATCTTCAACAAAGAGCAATAGTTTGACTTCTTCTTACCCCATTTGGATACCCTTGATTTTCTTCTCTTGTTTGACTGCTCTGGCAAGGACTTCCAGCACTATGTTGAACAGAAGTGGTGACAGTGGGCAGTCTTGTCTGTTTTTAGTTCTAAGCAGTAATGCCTTCAATTTTTCCCCATTCAGTATGATGTTGGCTGTGGGTTTGTCATATATGGTTTTTATAATATTGAGGTATGTGCCATCTGTGCCTATTTTGTTAAGAGTTCTTATCATAAAAGGGTGCTAAATTTTTTCAAATGCTTTGTCTGCATCTATCAAGAGGATTATATGATCTTTGTTGTTGCTTCATTACAATCCATATTCAGAATTCTTAATCTGTCATTTCAATCTTGTCAGCTTGGTTGGTATCCATTGGTAAGGAGTTATTGTTTTCTTTTGGGGATGTCCTTTTGCTCTGATTTTCCATGTTTCTGGAGTTCTTCCACTGATTCCTTCTCATCTGGCCTTGTGGTCGAGACCTGGGGGTGCTAGGCCTGGTTAATGGGCCTATCTCCAGGTTCCTGAAGATCAATCCCTGACCATGCCAGAGAGAAGCATTCTGGTCCTGAGTCACCCACAGGATGCCCAAGCTGGATTGATGTCCCTCCACCTCAGAGTGTTCCCTGTTCTGATGAGCCACTGTGCAAGCAGCACTAGGGAGGACCGGCAAGCAGGGAGCTCACAGACCAGCACCCCTTGCTTTACTCCAGGACCTTAGGAGAAAATTTCTGAGCCCCATTCTCTGTGGAAGCCTCAGTGTAGTGGCTCAGTTGTCTCTCTCAGTAGCCAAGGGTTGGGGAGGGAAGAGAGAGGAAATGCATCTGTATGGAAGAATGCTGGCACTCTGGTCATCTCTGACCCTCTCTCCAGGAGGCAGTGTGTTCAGAATGTCCAGTCACTGGAGTCAGGCGGATCACCTGGGACCCACTGGACCCCTGTGGCTCCTGCAATCTGGAGTAGAGTTGGAAAATGTCTGTGTGGAAATGAGCAAGATGAAACCTAAAGATTTGAAGCCCCCCGGGGAAGGCAAAAATGCACTGTGAGTAGAGAAGCAACATAGTGCCTGCTCTCTGGACTCGGGTCTGTGGGATACGAAGTGCCCCAGGGGGGCTGGGAGCCTGGTGCCTTGTCCATGAGAAGCTCCCAGCTCACTGTCAGCAGCAGCCTCTGGGCTCCTATTGGGAACACACCAAATATCAGAGATGCAAGGGAGGGACAAACGGACTGCTCCATCTACCCTTCTTGCTGAACTCCAAGCCTCTTGGGGTTGATGTTTGCCAATACTTTGCTCCTTCTTGTTCTGCTCTACAACTTCTTCATATAGACTCTTGAAGGTTCTGGCACCCTTCCTTCAGATCTACGAGATGCTCTGGCAGCTGATGTTTCTATTCTGCCATTTTGTGCCTTCAACCCACATTTCCCTGAAAAACTTTTTATTGAGTGAATATCATGTAACAGGTGCTTGAGGAGACTAAGATGAGTAAGACATGGTTTATTATTTCAAGGACTTTATAATCTTGTGTAGGGAATAACAAAAGTAAACATTAGATATATGTATATGGCATGGATATGTGTGTATATGTATGCGTGTAACATATATATCATGTTATATATACACACACATGCACACACACATACATATATATGGCAGAGTAAGAAAAACATTGTAAAGGCAGGAATTTAACACTAAGGGTCCATGCATTCTTTCATGCAACAAATATTTATTGCATACCTATTATATTCCAGACATCATTCTACATATTGTGGGATATAGGTTTAATGAAACTTATATTCTAATATTGGGACATAGACAAGAAATTATAAATTTATAGATATTTTATCTAGTAAGTGATAAGTGATACATGTATGAATATGTTAAGTAATGCTATAAAAAACAAAGAAGAGTAAGAGGTACACTATGATGATTTGGTATGCTATTTTAGGTATCAAGGAAACTCTTTCTGCTGAGGAGGCATTTGCATAGTGACCTGAATTAAGTGAGGCAGTTATCTAGGTAGCTATCTGGGAGAAGAGTATTTCAGGTTCAGGGAGTGGCAAATGGCCATCGTAAGGATTTTGATTTTTATTCCGAATAGATCTTAGCAATGTTTTAAATCAGAAAAACAACTTCATTTCACTTCTGCTTATTAAAGGACCACTCTGGTTGTAGTACCCAAACTATGTACTGCAGGGAGGTTGGGGGTGAGGCAAAGCAGAAGAGGAAGCTGTTACAATCATCCAGGCAAGAGTGAAAAGTATTCAAAATCAAATCCCTCTGACACATCAGAAAGCTTCAAAAATAGGATTTTCTTAGCCAATATTTATAATATTTCACAGATCTGCAATCTTGGGATTTAAATTATCCATAATTTCTGTGGAATTTCATTTGTGTTCAGTTAGCAACTCATTACTATTGTTTCTTTTAAATTTAAATTGTATTTTTTTAGGTAATACAATCACACAGTTAAAAGTATAAGAAGGTATGCAGTGAAAAGTCTACTTAGACTCAGCAATCAGTTGTTATCACTTTCTTGTGTATCCTGTCAGAGATTATTTACAAATCTATCAACCAAATATATATGTAAATGTGTATTTTTCCTTTCTTCTATTTTTAGACAAATGCCTACGTATCACATATGCTGTTCTGTACTTTGCCTGTTCTACTTAGATTCTAGAGATTTTCCATGAGTAATTAAAGTTTTCATATTTTTAAGTGGTTGTGTATATTTATTCTATTGCACGAATGACTCACAATTTATTTCAACAGTCTCTTATTGATGGATATATAGGTTGTTTCCAAAGTTGTGCTGGTGGCCATGATGAAAGATAGGCATTAGTTGCTTAAAATGATTATTTTTTTTCACTAACTAGAAATAATTTTCCTTTTTAAAAAGTATTTTAATTGAATTAAAGCAGACATTTAAAATTTCCTAATTAGTATCCATACCCTAATTTGTGGTTATGGATCTACTATCGTTGTATCATCTCTTAAGTGTATTTCTGGGAATCAGACAACAAAATGTGCCTCCTTCCCAGACTTGATAAAATAATATGAAATTTTGGTAAGGAAAGAAAGATTGGCCTTTGATAATGGAAAGGATTTCAAAGGCAGAGATTCTCCCACTAAGAAGATTATACTAAGAAAAAGATATCTGGAAAAACCGATGTATGTTTAGGGAAATAGGAATAATCCAGTTTGAACAAAATGTAGCTGTGTGCAAAGTAAGAGTAGAAGAAAAGATTATAAAGGTAAGTGCCACATTATTTAGGCCTTAAATGCTGGGTAGTGGAAAGGCAGTTAACAAATAGCATAGTTAATTAGACAGATAATGAGAAGCCACTAAGGGCTTTTGTTCTAGCACAATCTGATAGCTAGACAAAGACTTACTGGAAGGAAAGAGTAGAATAGATGGGAGAGTAACTAGGAG
Organism: Microcebus murinus; assembly: GCF_040939455.1. Taxonomy (NCBI): domain Eukaryota; kingdom Metazoa; phylum Chordata; class Mammalia; order Primates; family Cheirogaleidae; genus Microcebus; species Microcebus murinus. The sequence goes on from NC_134111.1 coordinate 56,675,061, forward strand.
GATCTTACCATAGCAAGACAGTGAGTAATTGGGTTCTTAAAGACACAGATTTCAGACTTCAGGGGCACTAGCAAACCAAGAGCAGGGCTGTATAGAAAAGAAACTACTCCTCTTACGAGCACCAAGTCTCTTTAATCAGAGATGCCATTCTTTTTGCCTCTCCCGTGCCCATTATCCCTTCTTTTTTTCACATTTATAGTCAATTCCCCACCCCCCCAAACAAATCCTTGGCATCCGTTTTATAGAAAGCTCGGATCTCCCCAACCCAATACAAGCCACCCTTCAACTTACATTCACCCCTAACTTTTCACCCTATCACTCTGTTCCTTTTCACAGAATAATTTGTTAATATAATCATACACATATCCTCATTTTCTCATCTAATCTGGTCTACCTCAATCCAGTGAAATGGACTTCACCAAGACACTAACACCCTAAATCCTAAAACCAAGCACATCTTTTATTCATCAGCTTGCTTGGCCATTCAGGAGCACCTGATCTGCTAACCTCTCACTTCTATTTTCAGGCACTCTTTCCCAGGTTGGTTCCCCACATCTTCATTTCAGAACCATTTGCAGACTTATCCTCCCTTACCCAGTCATTAAATGTTGATATATTCTAAGGCTCAGTCTTGGGCCTTCTTGTCTTTGCACTCCAAACTTTCCCCTCTACTCTCTATTCAATGCCACCCCACACTAGCTAGAGCTGCCATTAGCGCCTCTACACCAACCTCTCTTCCAAGCTCCAGACTCAGAATATCCACTTGGATATCTCTAATCATCTTAAACATAAGTTTAAAACTGAACTCATGGTATCACTTGTCTCTGCTTTCCTGCCCAGACTACCTAGTCCTTTCCCAGCATTCCTTTTCTGTCAATAACATTGCTGCATATCTGTTGAAAAAATAAATCCAGGAACATCCTCATTGCCACACTTTACATCCACCTTGACATTCAATCACCAAGTTCTACAGATTTTACCTCCTAAATATTTCTCTAGTCAAGCTGATTCTTTACATCTCTACCACAAGCACCTCAGTCCAAACTGCCATGATCTTTTGCCTAGATGATTACAACAGCCACTTTAGTGACCACACAAAGGCCCCCTTTGCTCTCTTATAATCTGTCCTCCATGTAGAGACTAGAGTGATACTTTTAAAGCACAAATTTGATCATGCCATTCCTCTGCTTAAAATCTGCAATGCTTTTTCACTGTTCATAAAATGTTTATGAACACTGTTTAAAATCTAAAATTATTTTAAGACTTGTATAGCCTACTCCCTGCCCACCTCTAGTTTTGTCTGGTTTCTCTCTGTTGTTCTCTGAGGAACTAAAGACAGTATTGTTGTAATATAAGGATAGTGCTATCGTTTTTGCACATATCTAGGATACTAACCCTGCTGTCGTTTCCTAGTTCATTCCTATTTATCTTTGAGAACCCAGCTCAAATTTTCCTTCCTTAGGAAGTCTTCTATGATCCTCCGGACTAGGTCTTACTCTAACTCTTAGATTCTTCCTTTCATAGCACTTCTTACAATTGAATGTTAATTATTACTTTATATAATTATTTGATTAATGTCTATCTTCTTCCACCAGACAATACCCTTCATTAAGATTTATACCTGTATGATTTTTGTTCTTCATTTTATTTCTTGCCCTTAGTACACTGCCTGAAACATTCTAGACATTGTTTGATAAACACTGATTATATGGGTGGATGAATGAATGAATAAGTGAATGGAGAAAGAATCTTTATTACTTGGCAATAGAATTAAAGTAAGAGTAGGTGAAGAAAAAATAATGAATTGTCTTTAAAAGTTTCAGACCCAAATGGCAGGGAAAATGGTAAATGAATAACAAAAGGTGCAATTATGGTGAATGGGGAAATTTTGCAGAGAGAAATGAAGATTCAGTTTTGGCATCTTCTATTCAGGCTGCTAACGAGATATACACTGGAGAGGTTCAACAAACAACTGGAAAAACAAGTGGTAGTTGAGGAAAGCAGCTGAGCCTGTAGACAGCTATTTGGAAACCACATGGTAAAATAAATGATGGATGAAACTTTGGGGATGGGTGAGGTTCCTAAGGAATTAAGTACAGAGAGAAAAAAATCTATTTGAGGAAAGAATCTTGAGAAACAGCTACACTTAATGGTAGGATGAGGATGAGAAGGCAGCACAGGATACACAAAAAGTGCTACCAGAAGAGCCAGGTAATTAAGAGTGTTCTAAGACACAGTGGCCAAGGGAAGTGAAAATTTCAAAGGAAAAATAATTTTAAAATATATATACAAAACTTTCAAGGAGAAACTACAGTCTTACTGAAGTTCGGTAACATCTTAAATACTTTTCCATAATTTCAAAGCAACCTCATAAAATAACTGGCATATAATATGAGGTTCTCATGTGCTGGAAAAATATTTGTGATATTACACAGAAAGTGTAGTGGCAGCCATGTTTGTGTGAAATAAAGGGCCTATATGTAGCTGCTGCTGTAAGGAAAATTAATTGCACCTCGCCCATCACTTCAAAGAGTTGAAGGATCCAGAGCCATAGGAAGAATATAGCAGCCACAAAGGCTGCAAACACAATGTCAAATTACAAAAATTACTTGGAATTCAATAATAAAAATAGTGACAAATAGCTACCATTTATTGTTTGTTGTGTACCACACAGTGCAAAGCATTTCACAGTTAGTATCTCAATACTCATAAAATCATATAAGGCAAGTGTTATTAGCTCAAGTTTACAGAGACTCTGAAAAGTTAAGTAGTTGCCCAATATCACAATATCAGAAATTAAAGATCCTGGATTAAAACCCAGGATTAAATGATTGGGCTACACCAATGATTGGGCTACACCACTACACCACGAGGCTCCAAAGCAAGCCCCAAGCCCCAAGCCCAGGTCCAAACAGCCTTCACAATGGATGATCCAAAACAGAATAAACCATTTTACCTTAGCCACTCTGGTAAAACAAAAAGATCATTTCCTTAGAGAGGATGATCTGGAGGTGAAAATAGGTTTGGAGACGTGACCTTTAAGGTCATATAAGGTATAGTTTTGACTATAGAGAATATATACAGTAATTCTCAACCAATCAGTGGATGTTGTGTCATAAGTTAAAGATCCCCTTTAGGATCAATCATTCATTCAAGAAATACTTATGCACTATGCTAGGCACTAGGAAACCAGCACTGGACAATATAGACTCAATATGTGTCCTGATGGAACCAAAAATGTGTGTGTGAGTGTATATAGACAACAGATATTTTTAAAATAGATAAATAAAGATACCTTTACTAACTGTGATGCATTTCATAGAGATTATTGGGGGCTATAAAATTATTGCTGGAGGGAGTGGAGCTAATTCAGACTATGGAGTCTAAAAAATCTCCTCTGAGGAAGAGATATTTGAGACCTGAAAGAGGAGTTATGAACGTAGACCATAAGTGGGAGGGGCAAAGTGGCTTGGCCGATATATGGAAATACAAGAAAGCCATTGTGCCTGAAGCACAGAAAGCAATGGGGTGAGGGGCAAGAGCTGCACTGGAGATGGGCACAATTGGTTAGGAACCTGAATTTTGAGGATGCCAGGTGAGTAACAGAGGGAAAACTCTGGTATTGAGAGTGGCCATAATCAAATGAGCACCTAGTCTTCCTCTAGATTCCTGACTTATTTATTTCTGCCTGGTTGATACTTATTTCTGCCATCCCCACCCCCCAATGAAAGAAATAGCCACATGCACCAATTGATCAAAGGCTATAGAACTGTGACTGAGAGTAGTGAACTGAAGCAAGGGTCATTGGTTGGAGTGAGTTTTGGGGTCTGGTGGCTTGACCAGTTTCAGTGTGGAATGATCAGATTCACAACAGACCAATGACTCAATTATTGGAAAAGCAATTCTTACATATGATGGTTCAATTATTTGTTCATCAAGATAGACTCTCAGAACACATAATCAGTGATTTATTGATCATTCAGCTAATTTATTAGTGTAGCTAACTAAACTGGATAATTCAGATCTGAAAACAATGTTTGCTTGACTTGAAATTCAGATCTAGATATTATCTGGGTTAAATACTTGACCAGAAAGATTTTCAGGGAAATGATAACCAAGTAACACAGATATTCATTTTATTTAAAAAAGGCAATAGTATTAAACATTACTAAATGATTATAATTTCAGAAAAACCTCATTAATGTGGACTAATTTGGGTGGAACCATAATGATATGATTTAAAAAGTCCAAAAAGTAGAACATTTTTGCAGAAATGATGTTAGTTGATAACTGTTACCAGAAATGAGATTCTTAAATGATTTGTTAAAATAAATAAGAATTATTTTATATTATATTATTGCTTGCATTTTAATGAGCACCCTTAAGTCCTTTAAGTATGCTTATAAAAAGTGGTTCTGCTGGTGTGCTAAAGCTCTATGCTTCAACCTCCTTTGCAATAATCATCTGCATTATCTTTGAAGAAAGAATTTGAATCAAACAAAAGTATAATTTGCCTATACCTGAATGATCACAAATCCCTAATTAATGTAGTCCAAATTAATAAGAATTTACTGAACTTATAAAAATGGAAATTTATGCAAAAGACAGTTATTCAATGTCTGCATCTCTAGAAAGCTAGCTTAAAAAGAATGTTTTTCAGACATTCAAATTTTGTATTTTTAAATTTACATCTGCAAACTCAGTCATTCTATTCTGGCATTTTACAAATATAGACATCCATCATTTTCCCCACATTTACAGATGTTAATGAATACCTCCTTCCATGACCATCTGTGCAAATGTATAAATTAAATCTCAAAAAGAGATTGTTAGTATTTTTAGTTTAAAAGTGTATATAGGGCATTTTGTTGGCTTAAACAATTTAAATTACAAAACTAGAACAAATAACCCTGCTTTAGTGAATCTAAGAGCCTTTTCATTCCTCTCAAATGATATAAGAAAAAGCCATTAAAAATTCATGACATATAAAAATAAATCATTATATAAAAGGATTTCATAGGTGTCTCTCATCATACAGAATGTTATTTCTTTCCAGCGCAAAACCAGGTAATCACCTTAAGCTCAAAGATCAAAGATAAAAAAAAATCAGAGATAATGAAAGCTACTTTTCAGAGAACCTTCAGTGGGCATTATTAAAGATGAAAAGGCATCTATTTGGTGATCATACGTCAGCATTCCATATCTCCCGTGTTAAATGTAACATATATTTAAAGCAGAACTAGAATTACTATTAATTGAACAATAAATGTTAGTGGTATACTGAAGACGGGGCTGTGGGATTGTTCAATTGAGGTGCAGGAAGTAAGGGGTTGCACTGTCTGTAGATAATTTAAAAATGATAACAAAACTGACTAAAAATCAGTCTGCTTTTTACTATCATTACATGCTGGGAATTCTAACTATAGTAATAAAATACTCTTGCCTGAAAAAAAAATTTGTTGCTCTAAGTTCTAAACAACTGGTGTGGTTATAGTTGAGTTTATATATATATAAACTTAAAATTAGCACACTTTTCTTACTTATCTTTTAATTAACTACATGGAAGTTGTAGTACAGAGAACTTGTAGTTATACAACTGAATTCCCAGTTCAAGTGACTCCACTAGCTACATCTATTTATTTTAAGAGTAAGTTCCTAATGGTTAGGAATAGTTAAAATTTATTTCAGATGCAGTTCAAGTTTGCCAACCCTGTGCCATGCACATTCTTGCATTTCAACAGTTGATTTGAAGTAATGATAGCATGATTATTTTAAAGACAAAGAAACAAAACTTGAAATATTTCAATTATTTCACTTTATATGACTACTTGGAATTTTTATTTGTTTTTTAAATTTAATGTGAGACAGTGTAGTATTGGACTTAGACTATTAAGTATCAAATGTCCGATTTCCTTAAGTACTCAGTTTGACAGTTGATATCTCTGACATTTCACTTTGACACTTCTTGTTTTATGTTTATTGTGAAGGTACATCCTCAGTCTTTCAAACACACATTTTGGCTTGTGATTATCTTTCAAAAATTTTTTTATAGCAATTTTTGTGAAACCATGGGTAAGTCAAAACTTCGAGGTATTTTCTAATATGAGTTCCTTCGTAGAACCTATGCAGTGCAGATAGCACAAACTATCAACAAAGTGTTTGGGAAGGATGTGACTAATGAACGCACAGTATGTTGATAGTTTGAGAAGTTCTGTTCTGGTGATTTTAATCTTGAAAATCAGCCACGTGGGTGACCTGAGACCAAGTAATATTCATCAATAAAAGCTAATGGTGTCTGTATGGTGCTCTAGTGCTAATATTATCCACTATAGCTTCATGAAACCTGGTCAGTTGATTACAATGGATGTCTACTACAATCAACTGGATGAAATGATGAGGATGGTTGTGATTAAGCAGCTGAGACAGGTCTATACAGACAGGCCAATCCTCTTGCAAGACAACACTGAACCACATGTCGCATAAACAATTCTGCTCAAACTACAGAAGCTGGACTTGGAAACTCTCTGTCATCCACAGTATTCACCAGACCATGTACTAACTGACTACCACTTCTTCCAGGCTTTGGACCCCTTCTTGCAAGGAAAAATATTAAATTCTCAACAAACTGTGGAAAATGCCTTTTGGAATTTCAGCACCACTTGTTCTCCAGGCTTCTTCACTGCAGGCATAAACAAGCTACCATTAAGATGACAAAACTGTGCCTATAGTTTAGGCGCATATTTTGATTAATTGTGCTGCTTCTTGTTTGACATATAATAAACTACACTTTTGATTCAAAATAAGACATTTCATATTTAGTGACCTAATGTAAGATACTGGGCTATAAGGACAATAGACACCTTCCAGCTTCTGTTTACTGCTAGTTTGCTAACCACAAGGCATTATGAGTATATTATGGGATGCAGAGGAAAAAGACAAAGAGAGCGGAAACCTGAGTCTCTCAGCTAGGGACCCGGAACAGGTTAGGGCCTATCAGGGGCAGGCTGAAGTAAAAATCACTGTGGGGGCAGATGCATGACCAGTGTGTAAACAACTAAGTTATAAAAAGGGGACTAACACACAAAGGAGGGTCCCTGCCCGAAGAAGAGGCCACTGCGCTGGCACTCTGGGGGCTCGGATCCTAGCTCGAGCTAGACAATAAAACTCCTTTTGATAATTACAGCCTCAGTGACTCTGTCTCTCTGTCCTGCGGCATTGTGAATCTCGAACATAACACTAACATTTCACAACTATTTCTGAAAATGCCTTCATCCTATAGAGGAGGGAATGTTAAAAATAATCTGCACTGAGTGTCAAATATGTAGGTATACAACTGATAAAGTAATAAAATTATTATTTATTAGAACTAATGCATACTTTTTAATCTCAAGGAAATACGACTTAATGAGATGAATGATATTCTCAGTCCTAAAAGTCAGAACCTTAACAGAGTGATGTATTCTCTGACGTCCTTGTTTATCAGATCTGTTTTCTAATAGTGAATACACTTACTATCTATGTGCCCTAAAATGTAAGACTGAAGTGAAGAGGAAAAAGATCAAAATTTATTTTCTTTTCATATTTTTGTTTGTTAGTTTTTTGTTTTTATGATTTGGGTAAGATAACATACTATTAAAAGTGATTAAATCCTAGAATATATTGCCAAAGGAAACTGAAACATTCACTCTGAGAGAAGGGAACGTTCAATCACCTATCTTAAGTGAACATAACTTCAGGTATGCAGACACACAAAATTTTGCATAGTTTTAGGGGTTTCATGGGCCACCTGCAGCCTATCCATGGGCCATATTCTTAAAAAACCCTATTCATTTTAGTTCTAATATTTTATAATTCTTCAGTTCTCTCTCCTTCAAATCCTGACCATCTCTCAAGTCTTTCTCAGCTTCACTTCATCCAAAAACCTTTGTGGAAATAACAGATATAATATATGTGAAGGCCCTAGTATAGGGCCGGGCAGGAAAGTAGACATCTATCAAATGCTAACTTTCCTTTCGTGATTATTCCAGTCCACATGCTATCTCCATTCCTAAATTTATAATTAAATTTATACTATTGGATTAACATCACACAGTTCACCAGTGTTTCTATTAATAAGTGTATTAGTTTTGTTTCCTCAGCTAGATAACCAGTTCTATGAGGGTATTTCTCAGATCTTCCTTTCAAGACTGGAACTATTTTGATTCTCTTCTCCTGTCTCTGGCCAAGTTCACTGCTTCTTTACTCTCCTTGGTGAACTCATGTTCACTAGCTACAGCATTTTGCCACCAAAGTCTTCCTAGCTTAAAATTTTAGAAATTTGCTATGGCAATACTTCCTCATATGCTCCCCTCGACCTGATCCCCAAGCCACACATCATGAAGTTCCTTACAGCCTGTTAGATTTTCCAGAAAAACTGCTCTTAATGCTGACCCATCATATCTAAAGTTCTCTGGCCGCCAGGGCAAAATGCTGTCACTTTATTCAAAGAGCTGCTTGAGAGATGAAAGTAGCTAAAAGGTAACTCTTTTGCAGAATGTGAACTATATTACATTAGGCTCTTGGAAACAATGGAGTAAACAAGCCTATTTTTTTTATTCCATCTAGCTTCTTTTTGTTTTCGTCTTACATAAATAATACTTTTTTTCTTCTTGTAAAGGTTGTGAAAATTATTGCCAATTTCCCCCACTCACGCATACAGAATAAAAGACAAGCTATGGGAAATCATGTATGTTCTAAATAAAGCCTGAATATAAACTTTAAACCACCAACTAATCAACCTACAGGTGTTCCGCATACAAATTCTACCTATCTTAATTTTATGTTGAATAAACTTTTTAGCTAAAGAACTCCAAACCACAAAAATCAAATGAAACATTATCTTATTATTAAATATTCTACAACCTGTCTTAATTAAAGAAATCCATACCAAATGAAGAAGGAAAATACACATGCCCTCTACAGTCTATTCCCCAAGTGGCAAGTTTTTAGATGAAAAAAATTATTAACACAATGACTTAAAAATCCTTTTGTGAATCTTTTACTTTTGACTAAGAGTTGCTAGCACAGACATTTTACATAGCAGAAAAGATCCTATGTAAAAAATTACATTTTCAATGGAGTTATGAATATTTGATCAGCAAACCTATATTTAATGGAAATCTACCAAAGCTTGCAGTTTTGGTGATGAATCATAGATACTTAGCGGTTTTCTGTTGTGAATGTATTCTGATGAGTGAGGGTGGGTATTGGTACTTTCCTTGTAACATTCATATTTTTTATTATTCACAACATCGTATCAGCCTGATGGTCTACTTTTAAGTATTATTGAACACATATAAATAGGTAAAGTAACAAGTCATGTGAGGTATCTATGTATTTAAAGAAAAGCCAGAAAAATATTAAATGATGTGTGTTATATAATTTCCCCATTAGTTACAGGATTTGATGAATCTTCATAAATCATAATGCTCACTTTTTTAAACTTAACTTTTAACCTAGTCTTCCTTTTACAGTGATAATTTAAAATCAATCCTAAATTATTCAAATATTATTTAAAATAATGTAATGCTAAGAAAGACTGTGACTTTTTGTAGTGTTATAGTGCTACTCTGAAAGCCAGTTTTTTAAATTTAATAAGTAACTACTATATGCTTCAAAAATGCTGACTGAACTTTGTTAAGAGCTTTGTTAAGCAGCAGCTATCAAACAAAACTTTTAGCACGATATGTCCCTGCTCCCTGTAATCACGCTATATTTCTGTCATGTTGAAGCAAAAAATGTTCATCATTTTGTCAGCTCTGTCTGCAAAGCAGAGAATTACCTTCCCAAGCTCCTGAGATTTATGCTTTTAATTACCTCCTATCTGCTTCACTACCCTCCAAACCTAAGAATCAATATAAAGTCTTATTTATGGGAAAAATGTAAAATGTTTGACAAAAGCAGGCTATCATTGTCTTGATTTCCATTTGATGCTATTGATTCCTTCTATTTTCAGTACCTTTTTTCTTGACAGAATCACTTGGTTTTCCGAACTTACAATATGATTCATTTATCTAATAACTTGTACTGCTGAACATCAAATGGAAACTTTGCAACTAGCTTCTCAGTTTCCAGCCCAGCAATGAGATTATTATCACAGTGGCATCTCTCTATTTAATCATATGCTGCAGAGTTCAGTGTAAGTGTGACTTTCTCCAAACCCCCTTATCATAAACTCACGTTCCTGTGAGGATCAACTTTCATGGCTTATTTTGTTTCTGAATGTGAGACCACTATTAGCATAGGTGAAACCTAACACCAGCCTAGGCACCAGTATTCTTGAAAACACACACACACTCACACACACACACACACACCCTTATACATAATTGTATACATACAATGTACAATTATGTAGATATAAACATGGTATAAATTTATACACTAAAGGAGCTGGTATCTATCTCAAGGGCTTTCAAGACAAATATTACAGATATGTATGAGTGGCAGGCAGTAATTATGCATATATATTTACACGTGTGTGTGTGCGCGTATGAAGGAGGAAACAGTTAATCTGTAGAGTTAACACGTGTGTGGATACTTTTTGGATAGATGGTCAGGTGGGGAGGATCAAATATTGGAAGATGAATGTTCAAAGTTTTTTCTGACATACCTGTTAGGGTAAAGTACCATCAAACACAGTGTCTGAAAATTCAGGAAATGTAAGATAAATTTAATTTTTTAACAGTATGCTGTTGGTTTGAGTTTCAAATAACATGCTTAATATGGCTTTTTTAACACCTTCTAGAGGTCTTTTCAAGTGAAGTACCCATGAATTTAAAGCAATAAATCCAGTTGTTAAGCTAAAGAAAGCTTAATGAAGAAACTACAAATATCAAAGAAAGAGAAAACTGTATTTGTTGTACTTTTGGGCTAGAGAAAGAAGAAGAAGGAAAAAAAAAAGAGAAGAGTTAGAAGAAAAGAAGATTGAGTAAAGATGAAAGGAAGGTGAAATGTGATAATTTAAAGGAGGGCACAAGAGAAGAGAAACATTGATGACATGCAGACAGAATTTCTAGAGTTAAAAGCAAGGACTAAGCAGTCAATAGCAAAATATGGAATGCACTACAAGAATGTTATATAATGACAAATAAAAAGTTTGATTCTTCAGAAAACTGAAGCAGTTGCTCTTGCTGTTGAGTGTTTCTTCTGTTTTTGCTATAAGGGACATCTTCAAACATGGTGTCCAATGGAGTTCCTGTTTCCCTGGCTGCTCTGATTTCTCAGGAAGAGCCACAGCTGCTGCAGGGACTTGCTGCCTCATGACAGCTGGTGGAGAAGTGGAGTCAGACCTGGTGGCTGAGGGGAACCCAAAGTTATGGCTTTCTCCCTAATCTCTTGATGGCTGAGGTCTATGCTGGATGACAGAGAATGGCAGGGCCTCTAGCAGAGACAGCACTAAGGCCATGTAATGGTACATGGTGGATTGGTCAGTTGGTTTATGCAAGACAGACAGGAGTTTTTATTGTATTATATTAACTGCTAAACAAATCTAGAAGTGGGAATGAAATTAAAACCAATAAAAGAGATATGGGCAGAAAGACCCAGGAGGGCATGACTTAAATGACCTTATCCAAATGAAAACTGCTAAGATGACAAAGATGCAAAATGCATAGTGAGGTTGCACTGAGGCTGTATCATTTGCATGGCAACTGCAGTCATATGGGAATTGAGGGTGATTGTCCAACGACACTTTCTGAAATTTCAGAGAGAGATTTATAGTAAAGAATAGGAGAGTCAGGTCACTCACGGAAATGTTCACACAAATGTTTGTCACTCTACCATTTTAACTTCTGAGCAAACCTTTAATTTCCTGTCCATTTGTACTTAATCACTCTAATAGAAATCAACAAAATGGCATGAGGTCATCACCTTATGTCTTCAGACATGAGGAAATAGAGCATAGCAAAAAGAATAGATGGCTAAAATGAGAGATAGAGATATTTGATAACCTAAAACTAGAAAACAAAACAAAGACAAAGAAAAACAACAAGAAAATCACAAAACCAGAGGCAAGATAAAATAAAGAAAATGTGAACTATAAGTGATTCCAAGTTTATAATGTTATTCAAAAGGTAGTACTGTAAGTTCAAAAAATCAAATGGGTTAGTTCCAAATGAATAATGAAAGCCTATGGAGTCAGCATTTAGGGTCATGGTATCTCATGCTTAATCAATTGTGGTATTAATTCTGAGTACCAAAATTTCAGGGCCAATTCCTGAATTAGAGGATATAAAACTTGATTAAAAAGATCATTATTTTAATTTATTTATTATTAATTTATTCTCTTATTTTAATTTGCCTATAAAGCATAAAGGATTCCATCATATATTAAGAGTATTTATAATGAATTCTGAGAAAATAGTATAATCTGTTTTTTTAACAGTTAAGAGAATCAAATTGCTCTACTTTCATGTAAGAATTTAAGAATTTGATTTTGATATGATTTTGTATTAAGATTTGATTTGGTGTAGGAATCAGTTACTTTCGTTAATAACAGTTTCTTCTGTTACTATTCTCCAAGGAATTGATACTAATATGTAAATTAGAATTATTTGGGATCTACCAACTTTCAACCTAGCCAACAACAGAAAAGTTAGCCTCAAACATTTTTTTAAAGTGCATTTTAGCTTATTTCCCTGGCAAGGCTTAACTCCAGAAATGGCACTTCCCAGCTAAAAGGTAAAAATTCACATTTAGGCTTACCAAATTTATGACCATACTGCAGTCTCAGTGCACGTCTTCATTGAGAATAAAGAAACATTCAGGTTTAGGGCAACTTCATTCACCTTATATACACCATGTCAGAAAAAAAAAGGTGGTCAAGAAGAAACTAGGGATTGGAGTGCTGCACACATTTGTTCAAATGTCTGGGACTGAGTTGGAAAGCATATTATTCCTGGATTGCAGTGCCTGCTTCCTGGCAAAGTTAATGGTGTTAATTTGTAAAGGTTCATTTGGGAAATGTTTGTGATTAATGCTTGCTCATTTACATAACACTGTATTGTGTAAATAAAGCTGTATCCTTCTGCTTTTCAACAGTGGAGTTCTACTGAGATGATAAAAGCTGGACAAAGGGGGCTACAGAACACTTAAACTAGGTCACATTGAATTTTAATGCATGAGGCCTACCCTGGTACATTTTATATGGGTAATGAAGAACTGCAAAATGCAGTCTGTTTACTGTGCAAATCTGCCTTCCAGATTTTTCAATAAACATATTTTCTATACTGAAAGAGTGAAGCCAATTCAGTCTCAGGCTGATTTAGAAATGTTATTAAAAAAATAAGGATGAGCATCTTCTTAATTCTTACATTAAAATGTAAATAGGGTAATTATAAAATAATAAACTCTCCCCCAAATAAAAAATGCTCAGTTTCTGAGCTCAGTTATGCAGATTATAGCACCATTACTAAACACTGCGAACATGTATATGTCACATTTGTGAATTTGCCATCCAGACTTTGTGGCTTTACTGCCCAGAGTCTAAGAATGACTCAGAAATTTAATTTCTTTCTTTATTATCAACGGAGTTTTTGAGCAGTGAGGAGGAAGCTGGTGGCCAGATGCTTATGTGTGCACATTTGTCCATGTCCCTGTTAGTCAATACAAAGAAAATGGCTAGCATTGAATGGTGCTCAAGTCAAAGGTGAAACCTACTCCCACAGCAATTCTTGGGTGTAGAAAGAAAATTCTCATGCTCCTTCCCAACCAACCCATGACACAAATACAAAACAATTCGTAGTCATTCTTTGTGTCTTAGCTGTTCCACTTATAAGATGGAGGTGTTTATATTCTGTCACCCTAAGAGAGATTTTTAATTATAGAGCTTGAATGATCCTCCCAATGATCATGTAGTCCATTTTAGGTTGTATTACAGAAGAGGTAACTGAGGCCCACAGTAATGAAGTGATTTATCAAGTTCAGAATTAGGACTTAAATCCAGGTTGAAGGACTCTTAATCCAGTGTTCTACCTCATACTACCTCTCAAAGTATGGAATAATGAAAATATAGAGTAGAAGATCTGGAAATTGTTCTGAGAGGCTCTAAATGAGGACAAACCTTAAACATTTTTAAACATTTTCATTCATACCATTTGCTAGTAAAAGTTGCTGCTGGACTCTGGAGACTAGTAAAGTGCTTGTCAGATAGTAGAAGCTCAATAAATGCTCAGAAAATAAGTAAAGTTATGCGAGGCAATATAACAGGAAGAACTGTGGATTTAAAGGCAAGAGACCCATATTTATGTGCTGTTGTTTATAGACTATGAAAATATGTGAGAGACCAAAAGATTAGAAACAACCCAACTGTCAACCTAAAAGGAACTAATTATATTAATATGGAATGTCTATACATAGACTATGGTATTAGTTTTCTGTTGCTTTCATAGCAAATTATCAACACAAATGTATTATCTTATAATTCTGGAGATCAGAAGTCTGGCATGAGTCTCACTGGGTAAAATTGATGTGTCGGCAGAATTGAGTTTCCTTCTGGAGGCCATAGGGGAAAATACAATTTCCTTGCCTTTTCTAGCTTCTAGAGGTTGCCTACATTCCTTGGTTTGTGGTCCCTTCCTCTACCCTCAAAGCCAGCAATGGGCAGTAAAGTCTTTCATACATCACTCTGTCTCCTCTGCCTCCCTCTTCTACTTTTAAGGAGTCTTATGATTACATTGGGCCCACAGGATAATCCAGGATAATATTTTTATCTTGAGATCATCTGATGAGCATCCTTAATTCCATCTGCTACCTTAACTCTCCTTTGCCGTGTATATTAACGGGTTCCAGAGATCAGGTCATGGACATCTTTGCCTATCACATCTGTGAAAGGAGTAAGGGAGGCTGGGCACAGGTTCATGCCTGTAATCCCAGCACTTTTGGAGGCCAAGGCTGGAGGATTGCTGGAGATCAGGAGTTCAAGGCCAGCCTGATCAACATAGGGAGATACTGTCTCTACAAAAAATAGAAAAATTAGCCAGGTATGGTGATGCACTAGTGCACCTCTAGTCTGAGATACTTGGAAGGCTGAGGCAGAAGGATCACTTGGGCCGAGGAATTTGAGGTTGCAGTGAGCTATGATGGCATCACAGCATTCTAGCCCAGGCAACAAAGCAAGACCCAGTCTCAAAAAAATAAAAAAACAAAAAAACAAAAAGAACAAGGGAGCTCTTTATGTTCTGACAGAGAAAATTCTCCAGGATACATTGTTATATAAAAAATTCAAGGCAGGCCGGGCGCTGTGGCTCACGCCTGTAATCCTAGCTCTTGGGAGGCCGAGGCGGGCGGATTGCTCAAGGTCAGGAGTTCAAAACCAGCCTGAGCAAGAGCGAGACCCCGTCTCTACTATAAATAGAAAGAAATTAATTGGCCAACTGATATATATATATAAAATTAGCCGGGCATGGTGGCGCATGCCTGTAGTCCCAGCTACCCGGGAGGCTGAGGCAGAAGGATCACTCGAGCCCAGGAGTTTGAGGTTGCTGTGAGCTAGGACGCCACGGCACTCACTCTAGCCTGGGCAACAAAGCGAGACTCTGTCTCAAAAAAAAAAAAAAAAAAAATTCAAGGCAAAGAAAAGTATAAATAGTATGCTACATTTTATGTAGAAAAGGGAGGAAATATCAATATATATTCATGGTTATATTTGTATAAACAAACCCTGGAAATATATGCAAAAAATATAAAAGTGGTCATAAGTAAAGAACAACATGGAGGGTGGGAAGAAGGGGAATGGTATAGATTTTTTAATGTATTTTTTAAAATTACTATGATCTTGAACCATGTAAATATATGTGTTTTTTAAATTCAGGACTGATAATTGTCCCAAAGCCCCCATTATTCACTGCATATTCAAAACCTTTTGTTTTGAATCATCAACTTTGTTAATTTTCTCTTTTTAAATTAACTCTTCTAACAGGCAAATAGTCATTTGTCAGCAACTTTATATTAAGCAGTCTCTAACATTACCTTCATGGACTTCATGAAATGCTGCATCTTTTGCAACATTTTTGAAATTCCACTTTGAAATCTATATTGTATTGTGAAATGTTTTTATCATCTGTCATTGCTGCAGTGACAGTATTAGTGATAAAGATGGAGCATGTCTTCAGGTGGGAATTCATTTTGTAAGTGGGCAGGTAAGTAGTGAACATTTTCATTTTATATTCATAAAATTATAGACTTTAATTTCCCAAATAAGTGTAGAAAGTTGAATAATAACCATGCAAAACTGTTAAATTTACTTGGATCTGTTTCAGGATTTGTTATTCTGTCCATTCTTACAAAAGTCCTTTATTTTACATTTAATCTAGTAGTCATATTGTGGTTTAATAGATTTAGTGGTTACATCTCTATCATAAATGTGTCTTCTAATTATAAAATATTTTGTGGCTCAAAACTAAATAAGTGATTTTTTTCTAGTCAGGTTTACTAAAGTATACTTTACATATAGTAGAATTCCTTTTTTAGGTATTCAGTTTTATGAGTTTTGAAAAACAAAGACAGTTGTATAACTACCGCAACAATGAAAATACAGAATATTTTCAAAAGAGTATATTAGCAAAACATCATCTAAATGGTATATGCAAACATGAATACTTGTTATTTTAGTATTTTGAGAAAACATTAATCCTTAACATATTCTTGAGAAATGGCTTCTGGGGTAAAGCAACTCAGGAAATATCAGATATCCTTCAGATTCTGATTTACATTGGTCATTGGCTTTACTTGGTAACTGAGCATTGCAAATATTCTAATATCATTTATTTTGCTCTCCTGTTATTTTATTTATACATTTTAAAATCTGCTTTCATAAAAGAGATTGATTTGTTCCCTTTATTTGTTATCTTTTATTAGCAGGATGCTTATGCTGACCAGATAAAATAATTTATGAAGCTTTCCCTGTATGTTCATGTTCTGGGAAAACATAAATCACATAGTAAATTAATTATTCTCTCAGGTATTTAACAAAATTTGGCGCCCACATAAAATGTAACACTTGATATCAAGAGTAATAACAATGGTTTTCTTCAGCATTCATTGCATTTTAATTTTTTAAAATACTTTCATATCATTTTCAAACCTTTTTTTATATTTTCTACTATTCAAATATTTTTGAAAAGTAAATATAATTGGTACAATTAAGTATAAAATGGTACAGGTGAGGTTGATTACTTTCATAGAGAAATTCTTTTTTTTTTTTTTATTTTGAGATACCGTTTCATTCTGTCTTCCAGGATAGAGTGTAGTGGCATCATCATAGCTCACTGCAGCCTCAAACTCCTGGGCTCAAGCAATCCTCCCATCTTAGCCTTCCAAGCAGCTAGGACTATAGGTATGTGCCACCACACCTGGCTAATTTTTAAAAAGTTTTTATAGTCATGGGGTCTCATTTTGTTGCCCCATCTGACCTCAATCAATCCTCCTGCCTTGGCCTCTCCAAGTGCTGGGATTGAAGGCATGAACCACTGTGTGAGGGATTAATTTTTTATATTAACCACTTTCTGTTACCCTCTACTGGTTTTAAAATATGTATTACTTTTTAATGTTGTATCATTACTTTACATTTTTTTCCAAATATTTCAATCCAAGGGTGATTGAATCTGTGGATATGAAACTCATGGATATGGAGGGCTGACTGTACTCTATTGCTTAAATTTTAAACATTGAGCCCAAATCCCTTGGAAAATTAATACACTGAAATAAGTGGGGCTACCAATAGCTGTGGCTGCTACAGAGTATGTAAATATGAAGAGATGTACATATTCAGACCAATCACACTTTCAGCTTGACAAACTACAGAGAGCAATGAAAAGGTGATACTCACATCTGAGTTAAAGCGAAGCTGACAGACATTACAAGAAATAACTTGTTTCTTCTTTGGGGGAATGGACACTCCAAATGTGTGGTTAATGACTGCTTTTTGCACAGGATCCATCTGAAGAGCAAATGATAAAATAGTCAATTTACAACTTCAAAGGATAGACAATAGTGTGAGCAAATAAAAGTAGCTATATTATTACTTAAGGTTTTAACTTTCAGTTAAACAAGGATAATAAAGAATTTCACTCAACAGTAATATGTCTCCAGAAGTTAAAAAAAAAAACAAATGACAAAAACAGAAACAAAATACTGGTTTGAATTCATATCACAAAAAACACCACAGGAGAATCACCACATTCCAAGAAATCTCATATCCATAAAAGGAGCTTTGAAAAACCTTAAAAGAATCATAAAACAAGAAAACTGAAGATCCAAAGGTCAAGGTTAAAATTAACTTAATGTTGTCTCTGTATGAGGCAGTAATACTTGAGATGATCTCAAATGACCTTCATGACAATTATTACAGATATATTTGTTTCTTAATTTTTAATTTATGGCAAAGTCATAAATGACAGGCTCTTATCACAGCATATAAAACACTGATCTTTATCTTAAAATAATTTATTAACTTTCATGCACTATAGATTGAAATTCATTCTCTGAAAATGCATGTCACAGTTGTACACTTAAATGCCTAAAACACATTGGTTAATATGCAACCCTTGTTTAAATATTGATAAAGTTAAGTTTTGATTTACAGTCTGTGAATTTCCCCTTTTTGGCTTGCATATATCATACATATTCAGAGAAATACACAGAGATAAAAGTACTCAAACAGAAAAAGTACAGTACAAAGCCATTAGAACACCCAGGAAAAGAAACACCTCTATCTGTAGAGCCTATGAAAAGAAATACAGCAGTGATTCTCTTGTGCACTTCAGATAATCATCTCCAGCATTAACATCAGACCAGAGGCAGTTCAAAAAACAATGCAGATGATGAAAAAAGCATTACTTATAAACAGATGTAACATGAATGAGGAGAGATCCACTGACACCATCATCTACGAAATCTCCTGAGGTTAGAGATTAAGATTGGATTAGTTGATATTTGATAGAGAGGAGAAATGAATACTATCTCTAATCATGACTATAAATCAACAAAATGCAAAATTAGCAATTAGAAGAACTTAAATACATTAGCAAAGAGGGTGGATTGAAGAGTCATTGGATAATAAACGAGCCAATTTTTTTGCTGCAAGCTAAGATAGCAGAACAATGTATTCCTACTATTAAGAACAGTTATAATGGTTTGGGACACTTAAAAATGTGA
The DNA here is from genome assembly GCF_040939455.1 of Microcebus murinus. NCBI lineage: Eukaryota > Metazoa > Chordata > Mammalia > Primates > Cheirogaleidae > Microcebus > Microcebus murinus. The sequence goes on from NC_134111.1 coordinate 56,694,255, forward strand.
AGAGGGAGATTTTTGCAGTGATAAAACTATCCTTCATCCTAACTGTAGTGCTGGTCATGCAAATCTATACAGATGTTAAAAATCATAGAACTATACACACCCTCCCAAAGTAAATTTATGTATGATAATTTAATAAGTAAAAAAGAAAAAATGTTAAGAGTACTGTTTACCAAACATAAAGTATTATTACTGAAAAATCTGGGGATTCATTTTTTCAAGGTCATAATTGATTGTATTATATTTTATTTAATGAGAATAAAAATAACAAAAAATCTTTCATGAGACAAAGACAATCTCAAAAACTCAGAAAATAAAATCCTAGTTAATTTTCTTATTTTATCCACAAATGCACATAGTTAAATCTATCCAACCATTTGAAAAATATGAAACTATACTTCCTAATAGTTTCCAAAGATGGCAAATCAATTCAGACAGGTTAAAAAATAAAATAGCCTCACTATGTTGGCAGGATGCAAAAACTATTCTGTTGTGTAAAGTTAAAAAACAAGAGCATTTTATTGAGATAATTTCTGTTCACACGCTCTGAAAAATATTACCCATCTGGTGATGTGTGAACTACATGGGATAAAACTATATGAATATTTCCCAAACACCAATTTTCAGCATACCACTTTCGTTATTTTTGCCATGCCCACACACTGACATTTTTTCTTTAAATATGATTTAAATTAAAATAGACTTCTATATCACATAAACAATAATAGTCATGAAATCATAGTTTTAATGTACACTTTCCTATTACTGCTTTCAAGAAATATATTGAAAATTAACATTAAAAATTAAAATTTTCATCACTTAAAATAAATGCACATATCCTACTTGTTCCCATACAATATAGAAACACAGACAAAAGATAGGACTACAAGAATTGAGTCCAAAATTTTTAGTAAACCATGATATCTATTGACAACTTCAACAAGATCTTTGGATGTATGTTCCCTTTAAATTATTGAAATTGTTAGTTGTCTAACAGCTTTATTTTATTCAAATCTCACATTTGTATCACATCAGCTCGAAAATACGCCATCATGTTCCAGAGGTTGAGAGCTCTCTGTCCTGAAAGGTGAGTTGTAGCTGAGCACTCCAAATACAAACGCATGCAAGTTCCCAACCATCTGCTCTCCAAAAAACAAGCTAAGGAAGTTCCTTCAGAAACTCTCTCTAGAATTGGGTTCTCTAGTTTATATACATAATTCTAATTTCTCTCATAAAATCAAATACACACAGACCTTTTACCCCTTCTTTGCTACATTAACTCTTGCTGCTTTTCATCCTTTGAATGACTTATCACTAATCATATCAAAATTTTATCCTCATGTTTCTCACTTGGAACAGATTTTCTTTATTTTCCTCTTGATTCTCTATTTCCTTATAGGTTTGGGGAAAATATACACTTTTTATTCTGGTCTAAATCTCTTTTCTCTTCTTCTGTTGTTTATCAAAAAATTCTATTAATATTTTTACATTCAAATGTCATTTGGGGGGGACATGATTTAGATGAAAGAAGACTTTAAATGATATAAAAGAGAATATTCCATTCGCCAATTTATCTGATATTTTAAACACTTGTCAAGTTGATGTTTTGTTTTAGTGTTTGCCATCTGATGCAATAACTATAAATACCTGAGTCATTTTAGGGGGATCCAGATGTGACAGCAACAGAGAAGGTTTTCAGATACTTTTTTTTTTTTTTAAATTACAAACTGATAAAACTCTAAATTTTTTCTTGATGGTCTCTGTGGTGCAATGGATAGCACATTAGACTTCTTCTAAATTTTTCTTAGCATTCGTACAGTACTCCAAAAGTTAGATAAAATAACTATGATATTAATTGATATTAACTTAAATTTTTCCCTCCACTGTTTCAATGTCAGTTCTCTGTAATCATAATGAAGTGTGTATAACTAAATCATTAGTAACTATTTTATTCAATCACCAATTTTCAGGATGAATAAAACATTCAGGATGAATACAAACATTCCCACAAATCCTAAAATGTGATAAATGCAAGTGATTCAATTTATTATAGTCAAAGCTATGTATCTATATCATAATGATCTCATGTGTAGAATACTCAGGTAAATTATTGGAGGTATTGCAATTGCACAGTGAATTCTCATTTTTAAAGATTTAACTGGCATTTCATAGATTGTTAAATTGTTTGATTGATTGTTAAAATGAATAAGTGCTTTCAAAAATATTTATTAAAATGCTTATAATATATAACATTTAAATGAACAAATTTCTCATTAAATAATCATATTAAATTAGTTTATGTTAGTTCACACTGCAAAGAACTGCTGATTGAGAAAATTATGATTTATCAGGAAATACTATTAAGGAAGCTTTTTTTTTAAGGCAAAAAAAAAAAAAAAAACCCTACTACATAGCTCTAGCTACCAATACTCCTTACCTCGCTGAATTTATTGGTCCCAAATATGCCTCTTCTTTTCTAAAAAAGTAAAAGTTAGAAGTAATCATCTGGAATTTTGAGGCTAGCAAGCACAATTACATAAATATTTTTTAAAAATCTATTTTCCTTGTTCTTCTTTGAGTACAAAGCCTGAAGAAGAGTTAACACTTGCCACCTTTTCTAATGAAAACCATGCAGAAATGAAAATCAAAACCTATTAGTGCAATTAACTGGTAGCTAATAAAAATGAAAGATGAGGTTGTGGCTGTTACCAGGAATTGAGGAGGTAATTGGAGGCCATGTATGGACAAATTAACTATTATAATATAGTATTTAGAAAATGAATTAATGAAGCTGGCCTTATCACACCATCTATCATATTTTCAATATCAAAATAAGAACAAACAGATTTCTTTGTGTATTCACCAAGATTATGGGGACTACAAACTGGTGTGAATTTTTTAAAAGATCATTACTTTCACTGGGTATACCAAAAAGTAATTTACTTCTGCACGGTATAAGCAATAATATAAAAATACGCAGCTGCAAATAAAATCTAGACACAGAGAAAAAACAAACTGCAGTGCTGCACTAAAGGTAGGATGAATCTAAGATGGGGCTATGTGATCAAGGGACTTGACATATTACTAGATTATATTTAGACTCTAGATAATTTTGCTAGGTGGGACTTTAGGCAGAAAAAAACGGAATTACAAACTTGCTAAATATCCCAACACCTTTCAAGAGGGCTGAAATTTGAGTTTTATCTTTGTAAGAGTCTTAAAATGATTTAACTAGCCACCCAGTAAGCTTGAAAATGGGAGTGAACTGGGCACTGCCCCATTATAAAGCAAAAAAAGATAGGAAAATCTCACTTTAAACTTGAGGATCTATTTTAACCAATGTTCTAAAAAGCATTCAGTAAGCACTCATCCCTTATGCAATACGGGAGGCCCTGCTAGCTTTTCTACTAAACAGAAGTAGAAATCAGATTTTTGACTTTTAAAATTTCAAGCAAACATTTCTGGAGGCCTAATATGTTTCAAAGACGCTGTCTCAAACTGGATAGGGACATGAATCAAACACGAGAAAGGGGATAATTTTAAAAGTTAAAAAGTGAAAAAAAGTAGCACAAACTATTTAATTGAGGGCTGGGGAAATAAGTTGTCATTAAGCAAAATAATGAGGTATGAGAGCCACGAAAAGATCTGTCTCCTCTGCCCCACCACTACTTTGCGTTTTTTTTCCCTTTTCGGATTTTCTGATACTTTAAGCATCTAGGATCCTCCCTTTAACAGTGACACCAATGTGTTATCTTCCCAGGATATCTTTTTAATTCTTTTTTTCTAGCTGTGTAATAACAATAATAACATCACAGTAAGAGCAGCTTTTATTTACGGAGCTCTTACTTGTGCAGTGGGATGTATACAAAGGGATTATCTCATGTAGTCTTCACGAGCACCACATGAGGCAGGTACTGTTATTATTCTTTTACAGATGAGGAATCCAAGGCTTTGAGAGGTTCAATAATTTATCACCCTCAAGTTTGTAGATGTTGGAGCCAGGATTCAAACTCAGGTAGGAATCTCTCTGCATGCTGTTCCCTGCTGCAGAACACTGCAGGAATGATGAGTGTCGTGCATGGCCCTGCTATAGGATATGGGCTTTGGGAAGAATGTGTGGGTGTTCCTAGAACTTCTATAGCCTGGAAGGTAGCTGCCTACATAAACTATAGATAAGGCCCCTTTGGTGCTTAAGTAAAAGTTTCCTGGAGAAGTGGGTCTGGTTTTTCTCTTTCTGACCCATTTCTGATATTCTTAGGATAAGCTCATTTCATCTTGTGCCATAAATAAAATTTGGGCTGTCCTTTCCTTTTTCCCCATTATAACTGTTGGGTTTGCACACAGAAAAAAATGTTCTGGGGCTAGAGATTACATGTTAGCAGGCGGCAGTCATCATTTGCACCTGTCCTTGATTTGCTGCAAAGAGGACCTTAGCTACTAAACCTTTGAGACTTAGGGCTTTCTGAAAGTTTGGCTAGGCATCAACTTTTTAACTGTGATGTTATTGAATTACAATAGTATAACAAGAATAACTTTTTTATCCCTTCTTTTTTCAATATCAGACTTATAGAAAAGAATGTGGCAACAGGGTCTCATTAGGACTTCAAATATTCATGAAACAACACATTTAAAAGTGATAGCTGCATCACTGAAGAGCAATATTTCTCTAAAGTTACTTCAAACAAGGTTTTGCCTTTCGTATTTAAATACTCTGACCACATGCTTGTATGTTAATGTTTTACTTTTTTTTTTTAATTATTTTTTTTATTTTGGCATATTATGGGGGTACAGATTTTAAGGTTTCAACAAATGCCCATTCCCCCCCCCCAAAAGTCTGAGTCTCCATCATGACCATCCCCCAGATGGTGCACATCTCACTTAATGTTTTACTTTTTAAAAATCCTTGAAAACCTGAATAGAAACAAAACAGATATAAATATAACAAAGGCAATTTTTTTTCTCTCGAAGATCAAGAAATACAAACAATTGCATATTGTTGGCAATATTAGTTCAACCACAAAACTTTACTATTTTGGATTTCAAATCATAAATTTCAATAAAAATAAACCACATAGAACACTCTACTAGGAGTGCATGCTACCATGAGACCTGCATTTTTGTATCTGGAATATGTAAAAGCTGAGATGTGTCATGCTGACACTTTCTGTCCTGTCCAGGGCACCCAGACAGGGGTCCACCTGAATGCCATCAGTGCTGCTGAAAGGAAGACAAATGGCATGCCACTCTGTCCACGGACTGTTGATTAAACCAAGGGTCAAATGTTTGGAAAAGTGCTTCACTCTAAAATCCCCTGCTCTTTGCTGAAACCTCACACTGGCCATGGCTTGTAAAGGACATCAAGTGTACCCTTTTTCACTGGGATACAGTTATCCCAGCAGAAAGTTCACCAGCCATTCAGAATTGGCATAAAGGCTAAAATAACACAACCCATACCTCATAAACTGATAGACAGGTACCATTATATCTAAGACCCAGACTCAATAAAGCTATCATTATTATTATTGCTATTATTACTATTTTATCAAAATATTGTACATTTCTACATATTTTGAGGCAGGTTGACAATTGGCCTCTAATTGCTGCAGAAATTAAATGGGACTCCAGGATCTTACCTTTTCCCATTTTTTTCAGAGTCTCCCTAGTGGCAGTAAATATTCTCCATAGAAAATACAAGTGAAATCAGCCCAGAGATGAGGCAGGCTATCAGAGTAGACTATAGATTAGCATTTCATTTTTTTCCTCTGCTTTTAAGAAAGTGAATTTAGAGAGCTTGATATATTTTGCTTAAATTCCATATTGTCAGGCCTCCTTTGAAAAGCTCTGGGATTCATCAAACTAGAGTTGTATATTCCATTGACAAAAAAGGATGACTAGAGTCAGGAAAAAAACATCCTGTGATCCATTTTGAAGATCCATTTTGAAAAGAAGACTAATGTCTGCATTTTTCAGTAGCTTTTCTGGAGAAATTCCATCTTGGTTTTATTTTGGGGAAGAATAAAAAGAAACATACAGAATTCAAACAGATTTGTGTTTCTTCCATAAAATAATGTCCTTCTTCTAGATAACTCTAACAGTGAAAGATGCCACCTTTTTAGAGGTTAAGGGTTTCATATTGACTTTAAATATACAGTTCTGTTCCTGGGAATTTTCGCTGTTTTCCAACACATCACATTTTTATAAGTGTATTATTTTCAATTTGTTTATATTTACCGTACTTTTCTGAAAAATTTATTCATTTAACAAAAGTTTATTAATTACCTATCATATGTCATTTTAGGAGCTGGACAGACAGTGACGAATAAGTCTTAAGATATCCAACATTCTAGTTGGGAAGACCTAAATATCTAAAGTAATAAATAAGATGATTTCAGAGTATTGTAAGTACCATGAAAAAAATCAAATAGGAGAATGGGAAAGAAACAATATTTGACCTACCACAGATAATTCCTAAAAACATTTACATTGCCTTGATACCCACTGTGATTCAGATACTTTTACATGTAAAGCCATAGCTAATATGCAAAAAATCCTTTGCATGATTTAGACAAGTCGATCCAGAATCCAGAATCGTGCAATTGGTAAAAACTGTAGACAAAGAGCATGCTCCTCAGTTTTCAACATGGTCAGTGAGATGTCTGCAGAGGATTTTCTTCAACTACCAAGTACCAAGACAACAACTGATCTCAGAGTCACCACTAACAATATATGGCCAACAAGAAAGGGAAACTGAAATAATTTCCATTTTAGAAGTTTTCTAAGGATGAGTTTGCTAAATACTAGGCACAACCCATCTGTAGACCTTCCTAGTGGGTTTCTGTATAGCGTAATTGGCCTGAAACATGGTGAGCAAAGAGCAAAATGACCATGAATTATTTCTTTTGACTTTAAGATAAATACATATTTTGTCTAAGATCTAACAGTTGCTTGTGAAGATATTACAACAAAATGTTTTTCATCTTTTACACTTTTAAAACTTTAGAGTTGCCAAATGGTAAAAGCAAAAAAGCTAAAAGCAGATGGATGGGTGATTTCACCATCTCATTTCTCTTTAGTGGAAACACAGTAATGCTTTTGACAGATAATTTTTAAACTGTTCTGAGTAGAAAGAATAATTTTTAAGTTCTTTTTCAGACAGTATTTTGTTAATGGGAGACGCCGTAAGATTAAACCTGTGTACCTTACTAAAGCTGAATGTCTAATTCTCACAGTAGAACCTTGTATGTAACAAATATGGTCAGTACAAATGTAAAATGTTCCATTTTCTTGGCTGGCTCCACATGCCTGGTGATTTTCCATGCCACCAGGGATCAAGAGTGATGCAGCAAATCTGCAGTTATGCTACTGGGTAATTTAAGAAGCCACATCAAAGAGCATTTCAAAAAGTTCAGTTTAACAAATAAGACTTTCAACTTATTTCTGCAATGGGTATGGGACTTAACTGAATGTTCATTCTTCCTTTGTTGTCATTAATGAACACATACCCAGCAGTGTTTTAGGTGTTGATGTTCCTATTCAAATTTTAGATGAGTAAACTAAAGAATTGAAATTATATCACATATGTATCCATATTCAGGTTAAAAAATGCATATTGAAAGGTCTAATTGGTTAATGTGATGTATTGAGGAAACCCAAACCACCCTCAACTCCAATTGCGACTGCTGTTTTCAATGTAGGGAAAAAGCATTAAGGTAATGAGCTGAATTACGTCTCCTAAGGAAACCTTGTGCTTTTCTTTCTTTCCCTTCTTGAACAAACAAATGCTTAGACGTGACTGGAAATAACTAGGAAAGAGAAGTGTTTTTCCATCAGTATGTAAAGAAAGTTTTTGAAAGGGTCTTCATTTTGTCCTCAAGATTTGATCAAATAATTTTTGATCAAAATATACATACGGATTTTAAAGATCTGTAACATCTTTCAAAGATAACATAATGAAAAATTCATATGATATTATTAGATGTCCTTTTGAAGGAATGTGAGAAAAATGACAAATTTTTTAAGTAAAATAAAAAAACTACTTGGAATCTTTTAGGGAATTAATAAGAATTTGCTTCTACTCTGAATTTTAATAGCTCAGAAGAAATAAAATGATGATAAATAATATTAATATTTTTTGTATGTGGAAAAGTTACTGTCCTAAAAATACTTATGTTTTATTTATCAGTAAGATATATTCATATTTAGAAAAATAAAAACAACAAATATCTCAAGACATATATGGTTGACAATGAACTATATCCCACAAAGATAGATACCAACAAAACTGGTTAGAGTACACTATTCTAGAAAAAGGAACTGGATTTACCAAGAAAATCTAAATAAAATGGGCTGGGTTCTTCCTATTTTATTTATGTAATAGTATTGTGTCTCCTCAGGGTAAAATAAAACGAGACATTATTTCAAGAATATGGACTACAAAATGGTTTTTCAATAGATGTCTAAAATACTGAACAAAATAGAGACTCATTAGAGTATAGGTCATCAGAGGTGATTAGGTCACAGCTTATTTGAAGAAAAAGATCTATTCTGAAGTTTGCTAAGACAAGCCAAACATATGAGATAGAAGATAATACAGTTTTAGGGCTTTCCTTTTTTCTTTTTTAAACGCTGACTTGAAAATAACCCCCAAATTGTCCCCAAGAGTAAACTTCCATAATATAAAATCAGTGCCAAAAATGTCTGAGAAATATTTTTTAAAAAATAGAATTTTTTATTCTTTAGAAAAAAAACATGGCATATGAGTAACCAAAGACTACTTGCTGATACTTACAGATGTAGTTTTTAAAACTATTGGTGCTAAATCTCCAAATCCAAATAAGTAAGGATGTGTTTGCTTGTTTTCTGGTAAATGGGCTAAAAAATGTCATAAGGGCTTTCTAAGAGACTAGGGAAGTAATGAGCTTTCTTGATTTAAAAATCAATAAATCTCCTGAACAGCCAAATGCATTAACTGACATCCTTTCAAAACCATTCTGTCAAAACTAAGTTTGTTTGGTAACTAATCAGATATATCCTGATGCTGAGGTCCATGACACAAATTAAAAAGGTGTAAGATAAAAACCCCTCCAGCAAGAAAAAGTACAAAAGCAGAAACCTGGACCTGTTTTAATATATTCTTCATTCTGCAAAGCTAAGCGAATATGAGGAATTTTCCCCCCAAATGGAGGACAACACATTTCTTACCCTTGCACTAAGAAGAAGCATGACAGTTGAGGACTGGTAAAGCTCTAGAAAAGCAACAAATCTATAATGTTCTAATCCTAAGCATTGTGGGCTCTTAATTCCCCCATGCCACTCACCCATTAGACAGTGGTCAAATGTCAGGGATCATCTACATTTTCAAACTTTTTACAAAATTTGTTTCAGTTTGAGTCCCAGAACCTCCCCCTTCCTTCACCTGCAAATAGAATCCTAACTGGAAATTCAATACAATAAAACATTGAAAACTGAGTTATGGTTAAAGCAGGTAGGTTGGGCCCCAGATTTTAGTCTTTCTCACTTAAAAATGAAAAAAGATTTACAGAATTTTAGCGACTTTGCTTGAGCATCCCCAGGGAAGACCAGAATCCAAATCTCCTTCTATGGGTGCCAGATTCAGCAAACAAAAATATAAGATGCACATTTAAAGTTGAATTTTTGATAAATAACAAATAATTATTAATGTCAGTATGTGTCATGCAATGTTTGGCACATTAATAGTAAAAACATTATTCGTTTGGGCATCTTGTGTTTTATCCTTAATTTGCCTTCAAGGATGCCACAGCTATATCAATATTGATTCTACTAGTCCTTCTTCTCATAGGTTCACCTTTTCACACTAACATTTTAGGGCTTTAATTAAGAAAGTGGTCCCTGAGTGGTTCTGTGGACAGGTGATATGAAAAATATTTTATGTCATATGTTCATCTTGCTATTGCCCTGTTTTACAAATGTGTATGTGTACACATACTAGCTCTTAGTGCTAAACATTTTTGGTTTAAATTTGTCTCTGCATTTATATTATACAAAATATACTACAGTTGTAAAGTAAAATAAAGAGCTTTAATAAAGTGCCTCACTCTGCTTTCTGCAGTGATAATTACTCTATTGAATAAGGCTCTGTTAATGGTACAGCTTGACATTCAACATTTGTCCATTTGATTTATTGTAATTATTCTAAACGTGATTGCAAGGAGGCTCTAGTTCAAACCAAAAGTAGTTTAAACTAAACTGCCTTTTCTTTTCTTCTGAATATGTAAGGAAAAGCAGTCACTTCCAGGCAAAACTATTTTACTCACCAAATTTATGTCAAATATACACAAAGCCCTCTCTGTCTCTATATGTTCTGAATAGAGCAACACATATGTAAGAGAAAAAATGAATATGGCAAATGAAATCACCAAATTAAAAATGCATACAGTTTGCTTATATTTTGGCCATGGATATAGTACTAAGAATTCCTAATCAAAGAATGGAGAAAAGCCCATTTGAACCATATAGCAAGTTGTCATGAAACACATCAAGTCTCTCAGTAATATTCACGAAAAGATTTAATGTCAAGAGGCAAAAATCATTTGTATTTAGAATCTATGCACCCCTCATAAAGATTTTCAGAAATGTTTCTGAATTATTCTGCTTTGCTTTCTGAAATTCAATCTATCGGGATGCTTGGCCCTTCAAAGCCTTCACAACACTCATTTGAAATTTTTATTCACCCTTCTGCCTCCCTGCAACGTGAATGCCTATTCCTAACAACACGAGAAGTTGATACATCACTTTATTGAAAAGATTTTGTATAATTAGTTGGGAACAATATCACAACAGAATAATATCGCAACATCAATTGTTGGCAGTTATCAAACCACTGCAGTTCGATTGGCCCTCCCAAAGCCGGGGTTAAAAGCTGGCCTCTGGAAATCAATCATGCTCTCAGCAGAGAAGAATATTTCAGTGATATGAAAGCTGAAATGGAGACTATAATCTTTTGTGATTACCCTCGAGGCCGAAGCAAACGCAAAAAGGGAAGTCTATGAATTGCTGATAATTTCCTGTGATGACCGACTCTCAGAAAATTCTGATATTGCCCTTGCACTGTAACAAAATGATGGTTCCCCAGACGCATAGCTTCAAAGAACTCCACATCTGGGTGTCACAATGCTTCTTCAGAAGCTACTCATCCATTAAAAGGGCCAGGTCTGTGAGGCAGCAGTGCTCTCTCTGAAGACAAAGGAGAGTCTGATTGCACAAGGAGTGATGAGCTGTGTTACAGCCTGTCTTTCTAGAAAGTTCTTTTCTGAAGGAATTGATTTTAAATGTTTCACTTTAACCCATCCTCACCCCAGAAGTCTAAGGACTGAGACATTTCTCTGTTGTTCCTAATGGCTGTGGAACTATAAATATCTTAGCTTGTATAACTTCTAAATTCTTATTTAGGCTGATATTTGCATTTTGTGAAAAAATAGCTTTCATACATATGCACATACCCTTAAGGTCTATATAGTAGTTTGGGATAGAATATAAACCTATTAATCTTTTTTGAGTAAGCAGCAAACTTAGAGTTAGATGCTATTGCTCAGAGCACAAGTTAAGGGGGTTTTTACATGATTGGCAATTTAAATTCAAGAAAACAGGTGTGTTGGGGGAAGGGTACAGGGAAATATGTAACAGTCAAAAGTACAAAGAATTTTGAGGATAAATTTCCATCATCAATATATGAAGGATAATTTGGTATGTTGATTATTATGACTGAGTTTAAAATATCTTTTGAATGTCAATTTTAACCTACTTGTAGCTTAGTTAATGAATAATAATGTGGGAATAAAGATTCTATGTTTGGAAGTCAATAGTACTATAAAAATATAACAGAAACCATCATTATGTCTTAGGACTCAATAACAATGTGTCATAGGTATACAGCTCTCAGATTCAAAATATCTTTGTATGTAGCTTTTAAAACTTAAATATCATTGAAGGTAAACAGGAAAGACTGAATCCAATCAAACTGGTTGTGCTTATTTCCAGCCTCCATTCAATATGCCCTATCCCTAGCCCTGCTCGAAATTCACTTGCAGCACCTCTTTACCGCTTCCAGGCAGTCAGGTGATTCTGATCATTAACTATGCCCTACCATTATCTCATTCAGCTAACATAAAGTGAGCACCTGCTAAGCACCAGGTATGACTATTTTAAACTGTAGTGCAAATTTCTTAAACTCAAGGTCTTAGCCATATGTATATCCTTAGCATCTGCCTTAGTTAGGTTTGCTTTAATGCACAAAGCCAGCCCCAGTGATAAACATAACTTGGTTTATTTAAGGTAGTTTATTAGGTGGAAGAGATAGAGATAGAAGTATTTATAAAAGTATTAATATTAATCATAAAAATCATTTTTCTATTTAAGTGTTCTTTTGTAAACATCATCTTATTTGATATTCATGGTATTTTAAATTATTTTAAAAAGTATGGTGATGTTATATACTTAAGATTTTTCTCGCAGCCTCTCATTAAATACATTCCAGAAATTTTCTAAATATTCAGTCATACCCTCAGTTCTATATAAATATAATAAAGTCAATTTTCATTATGTAATAATAGAAAGGTATTATCATCCCCAGTTCTAAAATTGGGAAAAGTGGTGCTAAGTGACTGTCTCAAGATCAAAGAATATGGGTTCAGACATGGGTCTTCTGACTCCTAATCCAATGCTCTTTCTCTATATAATGAAGTGGAGCATTCTCCCTTCTTCTCCCCTTTATTCCAGCTCCTCCTTCCCTGGGAAGAATGCAGCAGAGTCAAAGCCAGGTACAACTATCAGAGGTTTACTTTGGAACAAGTTAAGTGGGTTTACTTCTTTGAGAACAGCAAGAACTCTCCATGTGGCTTTTGAGAAGAGGTGGGATCTAGCTGATGAATGAGTGACAAAATAAATGAATGCCACTGCTTTCTTTGGAAGGTAAGTACTTCACTAGTATACCATGTGATAGCAGCCATTAGTAATCATTTTGGTATCTAATAGCTTCAGCTCATTTTGGAAAATGGATATTTTGTGGATTTGATTATATTGTTGTGACAATGAACCATTTTACATATGATGGAAGTTTGGAGTCCACCTAAGAAAAACAATGAAATTAGCCCTAGACATGTATTTTTAATTGCTGGAGAATTTCTTTCTGTGCATTTTTAATTATTTATAAGTCATAAACCTGTGAAAAAAATCAGATATATTTTCTACAACACCACTCAGATCTGTAGTTAGCTCTAGAAACTATAATCACAGTAAGAGAAAACAAGTATTAGACTGACAAGACAAATCTGTCTCCTAAGTAGAATAAAGGAGAATTTTCAACCTTACTTTAGAGGTCACAAGGATTTATTGGGTACTTAAAAAAATTTCCCATATAAATAACCTGAGAGAAGTATACACATTTAAATTCAAGATATGGTATGGAGGAAACCAGCTCTTTCTTGTCTGATATTTAGTATTTTTTTTTAAATTTTTCCTTTTCAGTGGTAAAGCTCTCTATTGAAAGAAATAAGACTAGATTATATTCTTCAATCTTCTGATCTGCAAAAAGGGTACAATAATGGCACATGCAGCCTATTTCATATGTGAGTGCATTAAAAGAATTAATTGTAGGATGTCTTTAAAATATGCTAAAGCCCTCTGATACTAGAATTCCAGGAAAAAAGGTACCATTTATATATTTTATGTTTTTTTTTAAATTTCAAGCATCAGAACATGAAAAGGAAGGCAATAAAACCTAAATTGAAAGCTAAATCTGTGGGGGGAAAAAGTGTTTTTCCAGGATTCCTACTGAGCTCTGCAAAGATGTTTGAAACTTCACAGATTGCTAAACAGCACTCCAATTCATCTTTAGCACCCTCAAAAGCAACCATAAAAGCAAAGGGCCTGAAATATTCCAAAGTATTCTCCCCACCACTGAAGGAGATCTGTGATTTAATTCTGAACGTAAGGATCTAGAGATAGAAAAAAAAAAAAAAGATCTGTGCTATTAGATGGGTTTTTAAGCTTTTGATAAAAGTTTTTCAGAGACCACCACCATTAATTAAAGTTCATTGAGCAACAAATTTAGAAATATCTTTTCTGGGATGGAGGGGATGTTTTGTACAATAACATTTTGCTTCTTTTTTGTAATTATTAAGCGCTCTTGCTCCACCATAGACACATTAAGGCTTGTTTACTGAGAGAAGCTAAGAACAAGGCTGTTGGTTTCCCCTTTTTATTTAATTAACTGGGGATTTGTTAAGAATATTAGTGAGGTAATATTGGCAAGTGAAAAATAAGATAAAATTTTTAAAGAAGAGGGCCTGACATAAACACTCTTTCCAAGTTGACGCTACTCTTGAAAAATGCTGACCTGGGACAGCGCCAAGACTAAAGACCTGTCTTGCCAGAAAATCTGATGTACCCTCCAAGTACACATAATCCTTGAAACTCTAGCACTGAAGACAAGGCCCCAGAGCCATGTGAGGTTGAGACTAGGATAATGAAAGGGACATGCAAGAGGACACAGCATGGTGGGACTACAGATGCCTCTTTTCACAGGCTCCTGAAACCTTGTGTTCTCTTACTTCACGAGGGCCCATCAAAGTCTTAACCTGATGTTTATGGGTGCCTTTTTATCAACTGAATTGACTGTTCACTATGAGCAGAATCCTCTCTTATGTTATGGTGAACTACACAAGAGGAGGAAGTAATTCCTATCAGACAGTGAGACACTTGTCGTATTTATCGCTGTACACCCCTCCTTAGCATAATGCCTGGAACATGTAGGCAGGCAGTAAATGGTTGTGAATGAATGACTTTTTCTAGATGCCCTAAACAAGTAATTTATTAGGGAGAGAGAACAAATATGACTACCCATTACACAGACATACATTCATACAAACATGCATATCATATAAATAATATCTACATGTTCAATTGAGGTTTCAAGAGTGAGTAGAGAAAAGGGAAATTTGAACACAAAGTCTTTAGTAAAACAAATCTTGAGGCTTTGGAGTAAGGCAAGGGATATAAGTTAAATTTTAAAAGGACATGTTTGTGGTCTGAAGAGGTGAGGGAGCCCATAGTGCAGATGGTCACTATGTAGTTTTTCCCCTCCTAATGGTCATGTTTACATAGTTTTTCTCTCTGTCAAATTTAATAGGGATACAAAATTTTCTAGGCATAGAAATATAATATATGCCAAAATATTTATACCAATCTTTGTTAGTTTTGTACCACATTTCAAAGATTTCCTTTACTCAATTTTTTTCTAATGATCTGGGAAGCGTGGCTTCTGACTTAAGCCTGGCAATAGACCCTCAACCTCTCCCCTCTTCAAGTGAACATGAGCAACTGTGGAAAATTTCATATCGTGTTTTAGTTCTATGCATTGCTTTAGAACATATAAAAGAAGATAATTCTTCAATATATTTTAAGCCATATCATGAAAAATAAAAATTCAACCATACAGTCTTTTCTATTTGACTATAATAAATAGTTCAAGTAGAGTCAGCTGGACATACTGGTATCCTAAAAAATATTGAACACATAACTTTTAATACAGCAAGCACCATTAGAGTGAAAAAGAACTCAGGATTACATTAGAGGAAGTAAAGTACTCTCTTAAAAATATTCAAATAAAAGAAAATATGTTTTCAAACACTTCAATTGCACTTATAAAGATATTAAAGGCAGGTAAAAAAGTTAAATGTCCTAACTTCTCCAGGTTTCCTCACAATAACACTTCATGAGAAACATGGCATGAAATAATAGCAAAGTAAATGGGGTTTTGATTCCCAATTTCTTTCTTTCAGATCTCCTTCATAAATATATTATTAGTTCTACTTTAAGAAAGAAACATTTTAAATATTCCTTGATATTGCCAAAGAATGAATGACCCAGAATCTCAGAGGATCTAGAATGTCAAAATAAATGGTATTCATATAGATTATTTCACAGCTTGTCATGGATAATTCAAAAAATCAATGATTTGGAACTTTATACTTAGAAATAACCTTTATTCTGTTGCACATATTTGTTCATGTTTCAGGAAAAAATAATTTCAAGGTAGGTAGTGAAAAGCAGATTTTTTTTTTCACAAAAATAAGATTGTTGAGCCCCTTGTAATACAGTAGCAGTGACATCCATTATGCTTATGCTTTCCTAGAGCAGTTACAAAAACATGGCAGAAATGAAAAAGACATTTCAAATAATTGGTACATAAAACACCTGCTAATTGGCAAAGAAGCTGACAGGTGACTGTGGTCCCAAGGCAGCTCGTGATTATAAATTTAGCTCTGGAGAATTAGACAGATACATCTGTGTGCGTACACAATAGGACTGTTAAAAGGAAACTTTACCTACTTATCGTCACATACATCATATAGGTTGGGTATGTGTCTCAGTCTGCTCAGGATGTCATAACAAAATACCATAGACTGGGTCACTTAAACAACAGAAATCTATTTTCTCATAGTTCCAAAGACTGGTAGTCTAAGATCAGGGTACCAGCATGGTTGGGTTCTGATGAGGGCTGTCTTCCTGGTTTTCGGATGGCCACTTTCTCCCTGTGTCCTCCCATAGTGAAGACAGAGGGAGAGCTCTCTCCTGTCTCTCCTTATAAGGGCACTAATCCCATCATGTCAGCCTCACCCTTATGACCTCAGCTAACTCTAATTACTTCCCAAAGGCCCTATGTCAAATACTATCACATTGGGAGCTAAGACTTCCACATATAAATTGTGGGAGGATACAAACATTTAATGGGTCTTCTAAATCAATTTATTTTACCATATTAAGTTAATATCGTCCATCTTGCTATTATCCTAGTAGTTTGTGAACAAAGATGAAAGTTGGATCCGGAGTAAAGGAAATAGGAGATTCTAATTCTAATGCAAGAAACAATTGTGTATATTTTAGCAGCGCCCCAAACATCATGTGCAACCACTAAAGGATGACCATGGAGTATTTGGCAAGTCTAAAGAAAAATTAATATCAAAATAATGAAAATAGCTCTACTGGAATACAAAACAATGTATTCTTTCTGGTGTTTCTTGAATACTATAAAGTTTAGTAACTATTCACTTTGCCATTGTTTCTTGGTTTTTATTATCTTGTCTTTTTCAAGTCTATTTATTCTATTTCTTATAAGTTTCTTGGCACAACGGTATTTTTATATTATTTATTTTGTTTATCCTCTCCCCAAACTACTTTTTAGTGCATATATTATATTTTCAATAAAATTCAGTAACTAACAACTTTATTCTTTGACTAAATGCTCTTAAAGGTAGGGCGTAGAACAAGGAATGTAGGAAATAATGGCTGAAGTTTCCACACCATCCAAACAGAGAAAGCAGGGAATGACAGCTAGAGAAAAGTTTGTAACTAACTATCACCTTTAGATTAAAAAGTGATCACAGTCCTCAGGAAAATAAAAATAAAAGTAAACACCCAGCTTATCACCTAATACTTAGAAGGGGCTCAAAAATATTAGTATTCCCTTTGCTGGATGAGGGCCCCAGTTCTTTGGTTTTCAATGTTCATACTCCCCCATCCTCTTCTGACCTTTTCTCTCTTCCCCTCTTCCTTCCTTCCAAAAAGTTTTATTGAGCACCTATGTGAGACTCCCAACATATTAAGATGAATACGATATAGCCCCTGTCCTCAAAGATCTGACATTCTAGTGAAGAAGTCAGATAATGAGGTAATTAGACTATGGTGTGACAATTGTTATAATTGAGGTAGTCTGGGGCTACTTTCAAAACACAGAGATAAGACTTAATGCAAACTTGAAGAGTGATGGAAGATTTCCTGTGAAGGAAGTGATATCCACGTTGAGCCCTAACGACAAATAGTTGAAGGTGGGTAGCAGTGGTAGAAGTGAGCATTAGTAGGTAGTCAAGCACAGAAGCCTATTAGGCTTTAGATAGAAAGGTCGAGATCTTTAAAAATTTATGTTTGGGTTTGTACAGTCTTGTAGCTATAAATGACTCAAAACAGTCTTTCTGTAGAGTACAACTGCTGAAGCACAGTGTTAACATCATCATTCTCTAGTCATGCATCCTTGACATATAGCCCATGATAAATTATCAGTGATCCAAACTCCATTTTCCTTATCATGTCTCTGTATAACTCTGCTTGGACAGTGTCTCAAATTATTTGCTTATTCTTCATAGCTAAGTAAGCACTGAGGGAGAATTTGACAGTTGTGGTATAGAAGGCAAGAAAACCACTAAAAAACACTGTGAAGCCTATTTCTTCATCAAGTACAACTTAGCATAGAACAGGTCCCTATTCTATTTTGTAATACCACAGAATCTCATTTCATTGTTGTTAGTTTCTCATATAACGTTATCATATTCCACTATTAAAAAACGAGGATATCATCACTTGATATATTTTTACAAATCTAATTAAAGAAAGTAGTAAAACATTAAGCTTCCAAAACCTTCAGTTAGACAATAGAATTTTTGCTCTTCTGACAATAATTATGAGATTGAAATTGACTTCATATCATATATTTACTAATATTAGCTTTGGTTAAAAATAAACTAGTATAATTCATCTGGTTTTCAAAGAATAAGTGGACTCTTGAGTGCAACATACTTTTAAAATTTGCCCACAAGAAATTGTAGCTGTTTTTCAAATATATTCTGCTTTATAGTTGTTTGTAGAGGTCTATTTTATACATTCAGAAAAATCTCTTTTCCTCTTTCTACTTAATGATTCTACTGCAAATTGTCTATTATGTTTCCAGAAAAGAGCACAAAAGAATTCTGATTGAGCTTTGTTCACAATGAATGCAGTGGGAGGTGATATGGGCCAAAGGAGCCAAGGATGCAAAAAGCCAGAACATGAGTTTTGAAGTCAGATTCTAATTCAAGTCTCACCTCTTCCTTTAATAACTCTCATTCCTCTCTGCACAATAGGAGTAATAATAAAGGCCTACCAAAATGTTTTGAAGTCTGAGTCCTTTGAAGGATATAAAACATCACAAATATATAATAATCCAGTGTAATTATTAGTAGTGAGATAATAGTGTTTTCCTAAGAAAAACCGTGTGGACAATGTGGACAATGACATTTATGAAATTTCCATAGGTAATCTATTGGTTGAGTTGAATACTGGAATGAAAAAACCTATAGGAAAAGGGTTAGCATACTTAAAATTGCAAGTCACAGTGAAAAATCATAAGTCACCCAATAATCCTATAAATTCATTTCTTTTAATTAAGATGATAGAGAAAGGTTTCCACTTGGAATGACTTGATTTTTAATATACTATCAAAAGGGCTCTCTGTCTCATAAATGCCCCTACATATAATATATAGAGAGTGAAAATAACTATTACATGTAGTTTTTTACAGTATTTTTATTTGAAAATTATAAGTTTTTCTTCCAAAGGAAGAAAAAAATGAACTTCTAATAATAGAATTATTCTTTGGATATTCTCAAATATATCATAAGACTAATTGCCATGTGCAATTAATCAAACAAACAAAAAGGCATGCTAGTGTATCTGTAACCCCTATGCAATATTAATAAGCCATTATGAAACTGTATTTTTAATCTTAAAAAAACCTTTATGAAACATTCACTCCATTTGTGTTTTACAGCTCTTGAAAACAGAGAGACATATGTAAGACATTTTGATAACTATTAATAAAAAAAAAGTGACTTAGAGAATAGTGTTAATCATATGATTGAAGTTGTAAAACGACAACAGTTCCTATTAGGTACCTATTAGGTTAGGTCTGTGACTAACATACTTCCAGAAGGTGCTGGAAGGATAGATACCAGCTAAAGATTGCCAGCACTTTCCTCCAGTGAAGGGAGTAAGAGTGTGCTTAGGGGTAGGGAACAGTGACTTTCTCATTTTGCCTTGAATGCTAATGTTTTATTTGAATCTTTGAAATAAGTGTTCATGTGTTATTTGTGTCAAAAATAAATAAATACAGAGAGGTGAGCCACAGGAAGAGCCATTTATGCCTACCCATATCATCCTGACAGCAACTAGACTTCTGCAGTGGCTATAGATGCTATCTCCCAAAGACATTAATCAGCACATTCATCAAAATACAAATACCTAGTAAATGTTCTAAAAAGTATCACTTAATTCAATTTTGTTTGGAATGACACGTTTTAATAGAGGACACAATGAGTATGCTTGAGTTCAAGCTCTCTGAGATGGCATAACGTGGGGCTTTGGGAGGGTGACTCCCGAAGGATTAATGGAACCAAGGCAGGAGTGATTTATCCCACTGAGCTGTTCCACTGCTCTAGAAACAATGCTCACTTTTTTATGCCTGTTTTTTTTTTGTTGTTGTTGTTGTTGCTTATTTTTTTAGTGTTTGACTTGTTTCTGAAAAATGTAGAGAAGACAAAAACATTCAACTGTTTCCTCAGTAAGACAAGGCCAGTGCTCTATAAAAAGTTGGCTGATCCCCTACCCCCTAATTACCTTACAACACTAAGCCCTGACAGAAGGCCTGTCAGCAGATTTTATTTACAACCCTTAAGGAAAAATCCTCTTGCTGTTTTCACTTCATACAGAAGATAAGTTTGCAAAGGAAACATTTGGCAGTACTTCAGATGCTCGCTGTCTGGTGGTGTTGATAATACGATTTTTTTTTATTACAGCAGCATTTATAATGCTTTATCATTCATGTAGACCAGCACGCCCCAACTGACTATATTTATCAACCAAGCAGACATCATAATTCATGCAATTATGTGAACTGTTTAATCTTTTCTCTTACTATAAGTTTAGAACCTAGTTACAGACTGATTTTACGCTGAATTTTATTGTTGAAAGAGGTCATGCTCCACTTGACACACCTACAAAATGTCTTTCATTAAGAGGTCAGGTGACCTGAAATATAATTATAGAGAATTTACTAATATTTATCATGTTTTAAAAGGAATGTCAAAGTATCATGCAGATAACTAATATGTAGACTAAAAACATGTTTTTCTTTTTTGTTAATAGAGTCAGATTCACATAATGCACAATAGCCCTTAAATAAAAATTCTGTTGTGTAAGAGTCACATTTTATTTAAAATGTCTCACAAATAAAAATGCACCCAGAAAGATAAAGCAAGACTACAGTCATTTTTTTTTTTCCCTGTCTAGTAGAAGGAAGAAATAAAGGTGGCTTGGTATCTCTAAATTGTGTTATTGAGCATGTAAACAGCATCCCAGAATGATATAGGTTCTAAAGTCATTGCAAAGTCTATCAAAATTGTGCAACGCAACAGGTGAAAAGTCATCTGTGGAAATATGTATAAAATAAACATGCTGTCCATTGTTTGGACTAACTCCCGTGGGTGAAGCAGCATCTTCCATAGCACAGATGAGCAGGACAATCAATATATGGTTTAAAATTACACACTTTGGAAACAAGGCTACATCTATTGCCTATTCACAAATGTAATGAAAGAGACCGAGGAGGGCGCAAATAAAACAAAAATACATTTACTCACTGTGTTAAAATTTGGAAAGAGCCCAACAGCAGAACTATTGTCCACTGGAAAAGACATAAATGGTTTGATATCCAGTGAAGGCTGCATCATCAGGGTAGGTGTGCGCACAAGAGCAGGAAGGGTAGTAGTGTGGCATGTACTGCCTGCCAAGAACAAAACAAAAAGGAATTCAATCTCTTGCTCACATCCATCTCCCTCCCAAACCTACAGTGCAAAAGCAAGACCGCTGAGCTGCAACCTGCGAGCAAGAGAGTTATGCTGGAAGTAAGCAAATGGCACAAGAGTAGTAAATACAATTGAAAAGGATCTTCCTCCTCATTGTCCAAGACAGTGATGCAGAACACTTCCCTATGGCAAGGGACAAGGGCTGCTCAGACCCAGCCGAGACACCCAGTGCACAGATCCTGCTGGCAGGTAGGGCAGGCAGAATGACAATGTCCTGTTGTCCAACCCGTTGTCTCTGACTAGCCAAAAATGCAGGAGAGAAGAGGGGAGGGGCCTCTTGAAGCCAGATGCTCTTTACTATTCAGAGTTACTGAATGGCTAGTAGGCATGTTTTATGCAAATCAGAGATAATTATAGGGTTTTTACAAAAGGAAAAATACTTAAACTCATAGTTACTGTCTGCTCTCAAGAAAGTTATGACTCAACTTATTCTCTTAAAAAAAAAACAAACTGAAAGTTGCTCTAATTTTGAGGGAAATAGGTAGTCTAGACATTAGAGAGTTAGAGAATGTAAAAGGGTTTATTATGGTCTGGCTTGCGGATAGGGTAGTAGTTGGGACAGGGAGTAGTTGGGACAGGAATTCAAATTTTTGTCTCCAACTTTTATTTCTAAGGAGTTTTGTATTATTTTAGCAACTATCCCTTTTAACAGTTATATTAGCTGTTACCTTTTCAAATATCTTGCTAAATGCATGAGTAGGGGATTGATAACACTCCTCTCCAGTAACAAGCATTCTTTAGCCTGTAGCTTCCATGTAGTGCAGATAAGTAATTGCTGGTGCAGGTGGCTCTCTGGGAGATAGGCTCTGGCATGCCTTTTTTTTTTTTTTTAATATAACTGCTTTATTGAGATATAATTCACATACCAGACAAGTTACCTACTTCAAGTGTACAATTCAATGGTTTTTAGCATATGCACAGAGTTGTACAGCCATCCCTACAATCAATTCTAGAACATTTTCATGACCTCTAAGAGAAACCCCATATCTTTTTGGCATCACTCTCCATTTTCACCCAACATCCCTAGCTCTCGGCAACCACTAATCAGTTTTCCATCTCTATAGATTTGTCTATTCTAAACATTTCACTTAAATGAAATCATACAATCTGTAGTCTTTTGTGACTGGCTTCTTTTATTTGACAATATTTTCAAGGTTTATTCATGTTGTAGCATGTATCAAAATTTCATTCTTTTTAAGGCTGAATAATACTCTACGGTAGAAATGTCCCACATTTTACTTATATATTCATCAGCTGATGGGCATATGAATTGTTTGCACTTTTTTGTCTATTATGAGTGATGCTACTATGAATATTTGTTTACAAGTTTTCATGTAGACATATATGTTTTCAGTTCTCTTGGGTATATATGTAGGAGTGGAATTTTGGGAATTACTGGGTCATTTGGTAACTGCCAGACTGTTTTCCAAAGGGTCTGAAATGTTTTACATTACCACCATCAGTGTATGAGGATTCCAGTTTCGCTGGTTTGTCTACATAGGATCTCATAATAATTATATACCCCAAATCTCCTACTGACTTCAAGGAGAAATGAAAAGTATGAGAAAATGCTCCAACTATTAAAATCTCCACCAGTCTCTTACACAGTGTCCCAGAATCATTAAAATTTCTATTTCAATGATACTTTTTTTGGTAATGAATTTCCTTAATAAACCCTGCATCATATTTCAAATCATTCCAGAACATTATTGGCAACAGTGTTTAATGGACTGTCATACTTCATTTACATTGATCCTATAAACAGAAAAAAAAAAAAAAAAAGGAAAGGGTGCCTGAAGCATTTCTCTGTAATGGCAAATTGTCAGGTCAGCCCCATCCATTAGGGAATATAGAGTAGGATTCAACAGGGAATCAGCCAAAAGTATAGATTAAGCAGTAATGCTTTTCTCTGATGTCCAAGGAAATACTCTGATCTCAGCCTATCATTCACACAACCACCCTGTATTTAATTACAACTTAGTCTTCTAATTAGTAATATTACATTGCTAACTTCAGTGCTTGTAGATCCAAGATGACGTATTATAGCAACATGTCAAATGTTGTAGAGGCACTTATTAAAATACTTATTTTAAAAGCTTTGCTTTAAATTCTTAGCTAAATTAAAAAAAGAGATATTTCTTATAATAGAGCAATGACCTTTTATAATTTATTATCATTTTAAAAAATACTAAGTATAAAAAGTAAGTATACAGAATCATTCTACTTAAAGCTGCACCATGAACAAATTTGTAATTATTTTGCCATTGTGGATCTCCCAAAGGGAAGCAAAGTTCTTTCTCTAAGCCCACAATGGTGGCTCTGATAACACTGTGTAATACATGGCCCCCCAAGGGCCTGGTGAGAGTCACTTTGTACTAACAAACTCAAATCAAATAGAATGCTACAGGGAACTTCACAAACAGATTGCTCCATCAACAAAGGTCGGAATGCACAATGATCTCCCTGACCCAATCAAATCTCTATGCTAATAAACACAAGGCTTGAGAACTACTTAGCTGCCACCATTCATTAGCATAAAAAACTGAGCAGCTGTTTACCATTTCATTAGCATTTTAATGACAGACAATTTGCCACGTTAAACACAGATTGTTTTAAAGTACTGGTAGATCTTCTGAATAAATATAAACTATGCTTTTATCAATCCTTCACCTCAACCTTGCTGTTTTCACTTTTAAAACCTGCTTTTTAATACTTCTTTACCAAGACTGATTGCTTCAAAGGAAGTTTTTTTTTTCAAATGGGAAATAAATAGGAATAAAGTGCATTTTTCTTTTTTTTTTTTTTGGTGCAGGTTATTTCATGCTTTGATCCTCTGTCATCTTATTCTAGATTTTGTTGCTGCTGCTGCTGCTGCTAAGAAGCCTTTCTCCTCACCTCCGGGTACACAAAAGTCAGTGTGAGTTACAAGCAGAAATTTGGCCAAAATGTATTGCACCTGTAAGAACATGCTTGATTTCTCTAAAAGTCAAGGACTTGATGAGAAAAAAAAAGTTGAAAATATAATGAGCAGACATTTCAATTCAAAGGGTGAATATAGACCTTACATGGCTGTTCTCATGGGACAGGACCAGCCTTTGACTCTTTTGTATGAACTATTTGGCAATATTATATAAGATACCTCCTATTTGTAGCTCTGTTTCAGAGCATAGGATATAATCTGGTGTATATCAGAATGAATAAAGTCATAATAGGGTTCCATATTATTTGATAATAAGGCTTTTCATATCACTGAATGTGTGTGTGTATGTAGATATATATATATATATATATATATATTTTTTTTTGGCCAAACTTCCTGTACTAAAATGAAATACACACATATAATAAGCATACCATAAAGCTCTAACCGTCACCACTCTCACCATGGAAATCCTATATCAATATACTTTCCTGTAAGAATGCAGCTAACTCTCTTCCATAAATTTCATTTTGATGGTCAAATACAAGTTGTATTCATCTATAAATATGAAACCAACAATATATGAAAGACAACTCCCCACTGTCATCATAAGAAAACTATTATTTCAGCCAACTGCCTCTGTAACATAATAAGTGCCTTACTATGTTAGTGGATTATGCTATAACACATCACAATAAAACCTCACTGAGGACAGGTGAAATTCTTGCCTCTGTCTTTGACCTTCAGAAATATGACCTTGAAGGCCCATTTAGGTTACAGCTTTGAGGCTTCCCAGTGACTCTTCTTTGCATACTGTACTATACATACCATAACAGAAACAAAACACCTCATTCTTCAAAAGGAAAATACACTAGAGTCACGAAATATGCATGAAAAAGCATTTGCAGAATGAGATCAAATCTATGTCTATTCTATAACCTGCAAAAGTAGTTTATTCTTATGCTGCTATTATGTATGCCCACCTCAGTGAGTACTGAAATAAAAAACATATCATAAAAACCTATTAGGGGAGGCAATGTTAATTATAGAACTCCCAAAGATTTCTATAAAGAAATTAAAATGAGTGGCATTTCAGATTTTCTGCCAAACTCAGTTTTCTCTTCTTACTGCTTTCCAAGCTTTGTGGGCCCTTGTACTGTGTATCTTTTTCTCTTACCAGGATAATTACCAAGCATCTCCTCCATTTCTCTTCTCAGCATTGCCATTCTTCCAGCACTATGCTATATGAGAAAAATAATTTACCAAGAGACCATTAAGTGTGGGCACTAGGAAGTGGTTATGTGAATAGAGGATGTGACTGATAAAGAGTTTTGCTTCTGAAAAGGTTACACAATAATAATAACAACAAAGATAACATTTTTATAGCCTACTGTGTACCAGGAACCACCCTAAGCATATTACATATGTGTGTACACATGTATACTACTCATGTATAACTATCCCCATATTTGTATATATGCTCATTTAATCCCCACAATAATCCAATAAATAAGGTACTATTAATAGACCCATTTTACAGATGAGAAACAGAGGCACAGAGATATTAAGCCCAACTTCATACAGTTTACATTATGGAGAAGCCAGTATTAAAACCCAGGCAATTTGACTTTTGAATTGTGCTTTTTCCTCCTATGCTATGGTCACCAAATTATATAGCTGAAAATATTCCAGTTATATAGACACATTCTTTAGCTGTATGTAGAAGCATTTCACCTTCAAACTAAAAGATTTAAAATGTTGGGCCTCCAAACAGGTAAGTTTATAGTTGAGAGTTAGTTAAAACTTTTATTTGACCTTAGTGTGGTGTATGATACTAAATAACTAAAATATATAATAAAAACTTTTAATGTTCTATAAGACCTGCTTCTAGAATATATATGTCTAATAATAATCTTCCCCAAATAGCAGTATTATTTAATTCAATAAATACTTATGAGGGACCAACAAGGCACAGTGCTGGCAGCTATAGGGATTATAAACTGAGTCAGATAGAATTTATTTTACTTTTAAGAGAAGATAAAATAATAACAACTACCATATAATGGAATTTTACTACATGCCAGGTGTTGCACTAAATGGTTTGTGTCCCTTATTTCATTAAATTGTAATACAACTCTATGAGGTTTGCGTTATTAGTATCCCCATTTTACAGATGAGAAAGGTGAGGTTTAGAGAGATTAAGATCACTCTGTATGTGGTAGGGCCTGAGTCCAAACTTATGTGTGTCTGACTTTAAAACCCATGCCATCATTCCCTAAAGCAGGTTATATGTAAACTTGTTACATGAAAAAGATTCTGTCATCAAATACATTTAGAAAATGTTGTCTTCCACAAAGCTTAAAGTAGTTCTTTTTAACAACGTCTCAGAAATTTTAATATGCTATCGGGACTGTGAACATCTGAGTAGATAAATTTATTCCCTTAATTTTTTGAGAATAGAATCAAGGCTATTTTTTTTTCCACAGAGCTTCTGGGATGATCATGGCATTGTAGCTTGTTCTTCAGGCTACACTGTTCTATTATAGATACAGTTAAAGCACTAAATCAAGAATCAAATAGCTGAAAACTCCTAGGTCCACCACTTTCTTCTGCAACTTTGGACAAATCATAGGACTGGTAGGAGAAATAATTGAGATTTTTCTGTGCAAAGTGCCTAACCCTATGCTTGACACATAGCCGGTGTTGTATAAGCTTCAGTTACTCTGGTAACTAACCACTACTACTCATCTGACACTATGACATATCCCAGGAGAGCACAGTTAAATTCATTAATACTCATCAAAAAGGGTAGGGGTCATATATTATCAACAAAATGCTAAGGAGGTTCAAGAGAGAAAGAAATCACATCTGATTAGGAAGTGGGTTCATAAATGTTTCCATAGATGGGATATCTCTTAAGATAAATCTTGAGGAAAGGCTTGTGTTTTGGGAAGTGGATATAGGAGAATGGTAGAGGGAACTGCATAAACAAAAAATCATAGATAAAATGAAATGTACAATTAAAAAAATTTTTAGGTTATAAATGTATTCTTAGGGTTTCTGGATTAGAATATAAAACAGTAAAGAGAAAAAATAGGACTTTTGTGATCTTGAAGTAAAGATTTCTTAAATGGGAAACAAAAGGTGCTAATCATAAAATTTAAAAATTGTTGAATACACTCTATTAAGACTATGAACATAGGAATAAGACACCATCAAAGGAGTGAAAAGGCAATTCAAATACTGAGAAAAGATATTCACAATATATGTAGTTTGACAAAGGAACTGAATCTACAATAAAGAGCTATAGATCAATAAAAAAAAGACAATACTAGATAAATAGGCAAAAGAATTGAATGGACACTTCATCAAAGTGTATATTAAAATGGCCAATAAACATACAAAAAGGTGCTCAAACTCATTAGTCATTAAGCGTATGGCAATTATAACCACAATGAGATATTATGACATACCCACAAGAATGGTTCTATACAGTGAAGAAAGACAAAGATTATTAAATGTTGACAAGGATATGGAGCAACTAGAACTCTATACTGGAGTGTAAATTTTATAGCAGCTTTGAAGACGATTGGTAATATCTCTTTAAGCTGAATATATACATACCCTATGACCCAGCAATTTCACTTCTAGGTATATACCTAACAGAAATGGTATGTACTGCTGATAGCTGATAGAATGCTGATAGCAATACTATTTATTATAGCCCCAAACTGTAAATAAGCCGATTAACCCACCAATAGGAGAAAGAATAACTAATTTTGTTATGTTCACACAATAAAACATTCACACAATGGAATATGGCAAGGAGAGCAAATGATATATAATTACACACAACAAATAGACCTTGAAAACATAATGTTGAGTAAAAGAACTAAAATAAAGGAGCATTTGCTGTATAATACCCTTTATATAAAGTACAATACTAGGCAAAGTTATTTATGCTGTTTGTTAAGATAGTGGCTGTCCTTGTAGAAAGGGTGGGATAGGATGGCGGGGTGGAATGACTGAACCAGAGCATGCAAGGATCTTCTAGGGTGCTGGAAATGTCATTTCCTTGATCTGGGGGACAGTTACACAGACATGTTAAATTGTGTACATTTATCCAACTGTATACTCATGTGCACTTTTCTGTATGTTATACATTAACAGAAAAATTTAAAAATGTGGTCAATATTAATTTTAATAAAATGTTTTGACAAATATAGCCAAAATTCCTCAGTAAGAAAAATATTTTCAAATACTGTCAAGTTTGTACAGTCTTAGGATAAATATAATTCTTTTTTAATTCTTCTTTCTACTCGCAGCTTGATTTTGCTCAAAACAATTTATGAGCAAATAAAAGTTCCCCTTAATGCTGATGCTTCCTTGCTGAATTTAGGAAGCAGTTAGAGGGGACTGACAGAGAATCCAGTGATGCTAAAAAGAAAAATGTGTATCTAGAACTCCGAGTCCATAAAATCTTAACAATTGGCAGTTCTGTGCACAAATCTCCCACGGGGCAGCTCAGGGTTTCCTCCAAAGAGTTCGACAGCAGTTGCCACAGCAGCAGCCTGGCAGAATGTTGCATTTAAAAATCAATCCTTCTGAGCACCACACTGAAGTTGATAAGCAATAATGAAGTACGGCATCAAAAAACAGCAGTAAAGTCACATCATGAGAGATTTTAAGCCACAGTGTCCTTTGGGTTTAGTAATAACAGGCCAGCTTTTGCACAAAACCATGGCTTTCCAGATGCTGTGGCAATAGAATATGCACAGCTAAGTGGTAATTTATTTTTACCTGAATGCCTTGCCCATGTACTGAGTTTCTTATATTTAAGTGTTGAAAAAAATGGATAAGATTTATTTACTATATAGTACAAACTAGTTTGGTTACACATGTGATATACATACCTCATTAGTTGTGATTCTTTTTCAAAGCAGCATTGAAAAATCTGAGAATTGCAGAATTTAAGTAAAAAATGGTTAAAACTGAATTTAAAATCTTTTTGCTTTGTTGTAGTTTCTCAGCTTGTTATACAATACTATTAAGCATGATAATGCAAGAAAGAAAACTTGAAGAAGGAAAAATAGGATTCTAACAAATGCTTTCTCTAGTTTTTTGAAATAGTTTTTAAACACCTGACTTATCAGAGGGGAATGTCATGTGCTTAGTTCCTAAATTACTAAGTCTTTAGAGAAGCCAAAATTATCTCCAGACAGGGCTTTACTAAAATTGTCTGAGGTCGAGAACAGATTGGGAGGTCACAGGCGCCTGACGAAATTTTCTGGCAAAAAGGCCCAGGGAGATGGTCCTGAGCTACATTTGCCCAGTGACTCTCCTCAATGGCATCAAGACCCTTCCATAAAGGCTGAAGCCTCTTTCTGTTGCGGGCAGAAGAGCTATTTGTTCTCCTTTGACAGCGTGCTGGGGATCTAATGGCAGCACAGAATTATCACTTATTTTAGTTAACCTTCCTAAAAATACAGACTTTCCTGGGAAAGGCAACGACTATGTTTCTAAAGTCACTGAATATTTCTAGAGGAATTATATTTCACAAAATTTTAGAGGCAAACATAATTTAGACATCTACCCATCATTTTATTGAGAAAAATGGGATTAGGAGAGTTTAATTCACTGTTGTACGTGATTGATGGTAGAACAAAACCTAGAGCTCAGTGTCCAGGGACATTGTTTTGAATATTTAGGTCTATACTATAAAAGATATATAGGAAACATATATTGTTGTCAGTATCACCCTTAAAAATGTAATTAGATTAGTATTTAGTCTATTTTCTTTCTTATTTTGACTGAAATTTAAAAGAAAGTATTCATTTGTCAGATGAGATTTTAATTTTAATGTTTTATCAACATGAATAATGGAAGAAAGAAATTCAATGAAAGAAAAGCCAGTGTGGCCAAGAGCCAACATTTCTTTCCAGTTTAAAGAACAGCAGAAGAATGAACACAACATCTCATTTTAAATAATTCTTTTAATATTACCAATGGGAAAAAAAGAAAAAAACAAAGCCCATTAAACTTTGGATCAATAGAACAAATTCAAATAGCCTCATCGTAGGCAGCACACTGACATTTGTGTTGGTGGCTTTTATACTGAAGTGCTATCAGAATTGCAACCAAAACACTATCTGAAAAGACACATTTTTCTAAGCAATGGCAACTGACCTTCTATTCAAGCAGATCAAAGCAGCAGGGCTGTTTAGGCCTCTGACTCTGTCTTTAGGCCTCTCCTCTGCAGTTCGCACAAAGGGCCAAGCTAAAGGGCCTAGATACAGCAATTCTGGAGGTCAGTGCATTCAGCTGCTGCTATAAATTCTAGCTCCAGGGCACAAAATGTTTTTTCCCTTAGTTTCAGAGAATTTCAGTTCTTGCATTCAATGTCTAGTCTGTTGGCATTTAAGAACCAAAATGGGGGAAAAAAAAGTGGTTTATATATTATTTGTTTAAAAAGATATTCCCTCCCTGAAGTTTGCTTAATTAAAAAAAAAAAAAAAGTTAATATTTGCTCTCCTGGTGCTCTCTATTCCTACCTATCTTGGCAGACAAAAAAGGTTTCCTTAGCTTAAATATTAACCAAACACTTCATAGCTATTCAAGGGCTGTTGCCCATGCTAACAACAACAACAAAAAGTCATAGAATCCCAGAAAGCACAACTTGGGAATAAACAGAAACAGCAAAAACTGCTGTAACCTTTTTTGCATACATATCCCATGGCTACCATAATTATAATGCACTATAGAACTTTCAGAAAAAATTCCACTGGAGTATTACAATGATGGTGAGGGAGGATCTGGAGAAGGAAGGAAGAATGGTGAGTCTGGCTTAGTTTTACAGAGTGAACTAGAATTAGCACCAATTCCTTATTTTAAATTTCCTAATATCTCACTCCTAAAATGATTTTCTTCCCTTTTGCCTCTTCATCATATGGCAGAAATATGCACAAAATGAAGTAGAGCAGAGCAAAAACTGTGCGAACAGGAACAACCTAGTTAAGCAGAGCATCTAACTCCTTCAAACACAGGAGCTGGGCAACGGCAGATCACTGTTACCTAAGAAACATGGAATGTCCTGTGACCCAGAGGATGCTTATTTCACAGGGTCTTTAATGGGTATTTAACAGACTGGGCCAATCTCTGGACTGTCTTGTTGGAACTCTGTCACTGTCCTGACATCCTAGAAATTGATGCTACTTGCTTCAGTCATGCAGGCAGCTTCTGGGGTATCAGTGATATGCAAAACAGATTCGGATAAGGCCCTCCAGTGACTACCCAAAATTTGCTGCATGGGAAGGGATTTATCAAAAATGATTGCCCCTGTCCCTGTGCATTATGTTTACCCTGTACTACTATACTAACTTTGTACCAGACTGTTTTACATGGAGTTTCTTCTTCTTTTTAAAAAACATTCATCAAAGTCAACAAAGTTTTTAGTTTACAAATTGACTGTTTCTTTTAAAATAATATCATATAAAACTTAAGGTATGTTATGATATATGTATACATAATGAATGGTTACTATAGTAAAGCAATTTAACATAGTCATCATCTCAATAGTTACTTTTGTGTGTGTATATTCTCACAAAATTTCTAGTATATAGTATAGTATTATTAACTATAGCCCTCATGCTGTACTTTAGATATCTAGATAAATTCATCCTACACAATTGCAATTTTATTTTTGGCATACATCTGCCTGTACCCTTTTCTCACCTAACCCATTCTGGTAACCACCTTTCTACCTTTCTATTCTCTGTTTCTATAAATTTGACTTTTTCTCCCTTAGATTCTACATATAAGAGAGACTATGCAGTATTTTCTTTTTGGTTTATTTTATTTAACATAAGGTCTTCCAGTTTCATCTGTGTTGTTGCAAATGGAAGGATCTTTTTTAAAGCTGAATAATATTCCTTACATGGAATTTCTTTTTGGCTTCCCAAATGATTCACTCTTACCCCCTCAATGCACATCAAAAGTAAAAGTCATAATGATTTTTTAATAAGGAGTCCCATTGAAGTAGAGAATTTAATCACAGTACTCATTATTTTCCTTTTCAATAATTTGCTTCATAAGGCAACAAAGGAATGGAAATATTTTCTTTTAGAACATTTGTTTTGACTCTTGGTCTCTTCTGAACTTCAAACAGACTTTAAGCTCCCTTTACTTTAAAAGACACCAAAGGAAAGTAAACAATTCAAAAAATGGACCTGGTGCTCAATGTATTTAACTTTACAAAGCATGCTTCCAGTTAAAGAAATGGTGAAAAGAATCCGAAATTCCAAAATTGCACAATTCCTACATATTTCCAAACTCTGATAGACTTTTATATCTCCTTTTCTCTAACACCTCTTTTCTCTCTCTTTCTCCAATACTGTCTCCCAACTCTCCTTCCTTCTCACTGATCTGTCCTTTCTGCCTCTCATCTCTCCTGTCTCTCTCATGTCTCTGTCTCTCTTTGTCTCTGTGTCTCTCACCAAAATACTGCCAGGGAACTAGGAAGCACTCATAAAATTTGTCATTTGCCTTGTTTTGTAGCTACATTGTGTTAATTTTGCTTTTAATATTTGCTTCCATAAATCTAAAGATTAATAGCAAGATTATGCTAGTATCAGGACAAGTTTGTACCTGTGACAAAATGTCAATTAAATTAAGTTAGACCATATCCCTGGCTATGTCTCAAGTAATCATGTCAGTTACAGCAAGCAAAGATTGTTTTTCGAAAATGCTCCCATGATGGGATCTGCCACACAGGTGATAGAGTGAGACAAGTTAGGAACTTAAATGCACTATAGAATTTTATGGTGTATTTTAATAGAAATGTATCAGTGTGTCCTGGGTACAAATACTATACCTTTTCATATAAGGTACTTTTACACATATTGAGTAGCTTCTTACATTTATTTTACATATACCACCATAAGTAGTGTTCTAAACTCTTAGATAGCTTACAATCATTCCATATTTTTCTGATAAAGAATATGATGCTCAGTGATAAATAATTCCATGACCAAGAAAACATGAAAAGTGGAACCAATGCGGGATGCAGGACTAGAAAAAAATTTCTTAAAAATCAAGTACTAGCCTATTTAATAACTACATTGAGGAATATTATCTACTAAAAAGTTACACATCACAAAGTCTCAAGGATCTCAAAAAAAATTCACACACTTTGCTTTAACTTACTCATTTTTCTCAGGAGTCCACTGAATCCTCAGTGTTTACATCTCTAATCCACCAATAAAGATAGAATAAAAGAAGTCGATGCTCTTTCAATATTTTCCAAACCATCTGAAATCCCACTGGGAGCTACGAGATCAAAATATCTTCCTGGTGCCAAGAGTTTCTTAGTTCTTTCCTAACAGTAATATATATTCATGTTTTACAAATGGCAAAATTGAAAGAGAAAGGATTTCTTAGGTGGGGGAAAACAAAGTGATAGCATTAAAATAGAAATGAGAATCTCAAGTTTCTACTGTATACAAACAAAATACACCTACTCTTAGGCAATATTCCCTCATGAGGAGCTAAACTTACCTGGTTTCCAGAGAGATTTCTATGCCCAAGGGTCTAAATAAACATGAAGCCATTGAGTTTTGACTTGAACGAGATGTAACGTTAAAACTTGAAATGGTGCCTATCATAGAATCATGTGACAGGAGTGCAAATCACCCACGTCACTCAATTTGGTGACAGGCTACCAGCACTATTCTGTCAGTCTGAATGTGGATTCTTAGACACGTACAATCATCAGCTTAAATATACTTTCTGAAGAGAAGAGAAAAAGAAGAGAGTGTTCTAACATACCTGGATTAAAAATAAATCTCATTTTTACCTAGTACTTATTTTGAGATAACTATTTTGAATGAAAAAGTAACAGTAGGTCATAAAGATAAAGGAAATGTAGGAAATTAGTCACATCATTATTACATTTAGCAAAGTGACTCAATAGTACAATTTAAATACAGATTAGGAAAACCAAGATAATACTGGACAAGAAAGTTGCAAAATTAGCAAATTCTATTTTTCTTCATTCTTATATTTTTCTCTTTTTTCCCAAATAGATTTAAACTTTTATAATTTTTGTCACATACTTCATGAAAAAGTTCCCTGAGGGGTGAATGCTGATCAGACAGCAGTGCTTACCTTCGTTTTTAAGATTACAGTCCACGTTCACTCCTGCATTTGAGCACTGTATGAGGTATTGCATTTAGAGATAAATAATTCCATCATTTCAACCTGGCGCTCCTGTGAAATGTGGTGCTAGGAAACAGCCGGCAGGCAGTGCGTCTGAACAAATCATATGTCCTGTAATTGCCGCTTAGCTCTAATTACTATTGAGGATAGTGTTTGCAACTTGATTCTAGGGAAAGGGCAGACTACTTTCTGACGACACCAAACCAAATATATCCTAAAAGACTGACAAGTGACTTTCTTTCATGCAATTTTTCTGAATATCTCCCAGCTACTCAGAAAAGAAAAGAAACTACCACTCTGTCTTGGTAAAAATGAAATCAAGAAATCTGACACTCACATCTCCCTCCTAACAAAGCAATTCAATTATCCGAAAATATCTATTTTTTATAACAATTTAGAATTTTCAGTATCACTTAGATTTCAAGGTTTTTCTTAATTAAAAAAAATTTTTTTGCCTATGTGGGCAACTAGGCAAATTTTTAAATTCCCCTTTTTTCCCAAAATGAATCTGTTCTCAAAATGAAATTTATTTATAATCTATTAGTCCAGAATAGTTTATTTGCATACCTAACAGTCTAAATAATTTGTTTCCTTTCCTATGGATTTTTAGGTTTTAAATAAACATTCAAAGCATAAAATTCAAAAAGACTAAAGCAAATGACAATCTGATAACATTAATAGGGATGTTTATGCATCTCAACTAAAAAACCTAATTTCAATTACCATAGTGAAATTAGCAGTTGTGTAGGCTTGGAACTAGAATGCTACATAATTTACTCTCATATCTAACTAATTTAACTCTCCATCTAGTGGCATCTATGTGATCAGAATAAGCCTTCTACATATCGATGTTACACAGTATGGCTATGACTGAATGCTTGTTTTGCTTTTGCTAAGCTGATTGCCATTGATGCTAATGAGTTAGCTTAGTGGGCATTTGACTGAATAAAAGAAACTTGAAATGACTGATGTTTGCAAATGTCAGGAAGGACTTTGCACCTTTGGTCATGCAACTTAGCACATTCACCAACCACAGCCAACACTTTAGTGACGTACAGAACAAATGACACCTGCCCAAATTCAGAGATTTAGTGTATCTGCTTATGTCACATTTTCACAGTAACTATCAGGGACAGGTAAACCTAAGTGAATACTTAAATGCAGCAAACAAATGGTAATTATAAAACCAACTCTTAGAAATGGTGTATTTCTCTAGGCCCAATGATCTCAGTTACGAATAATAACAAAATACTATTCTAAATGGAACATGGTATGCTAACTCTATATTTATTTATCCCCAAATAACAATTGCATACTTCTTGCTCACATAATTTTTAGTTCTTCATGATTAAAATAAAGTTAGAGTCATGGCTGCGGTTTCCTTTTTTTTTAATCTTCATCTTTGGTAGACCTCTCCTAAGAAACCTCTGGTCAGGAGAGATTAGATTGATGCCTTCTTCAAAGAATTTTTCTTTCATGGAGGTAGGCAAAGTATTCCCTTCTTTTTTGTCTGCCATTAAATGACTGATTCTTGGAGTATTTTTCTAGAACATTTCCAAATATGGCACACTAGTGCATCTTCAAACTCCCAAGCTCTTTATTTATGCCTCTCATATATTTTTAGTTTAGTTCAGTAGTACACAAGATGTGGTCCCCGGGCCAGCAGCATCAGAGTTCCCTGAGAACAGCAAATTTTGAGGCCTTACTCTAGACCGGCAGAAACACAAACTCTTGGGGTGGGGCCTAGCAAATTATAATTTAGTAAACCCCCCACGTGATGACAAGCATGATGATGTTTGAGAAGCACTGGTCCACGTATGTACACTAAGAGCAGTGGGAGAATAAGAAACATTGAAGCCTCCGTGGGGGAAAACTATGGGAGAGAAAAAGACTCAGGGGAGAGGTGGTATTTAAGTGGTTATCTAAAACCTGGGAAGAGTTTGGATAGATCTGAAGAAGGCACCAGGCATCCCTTACCCAGTTAACTCATCACCTTGAGCTAATGCAGCCCTACCCACTCTATAAGACCTTACTCTATCAATCACCAGCTTTCTTTTCTCATTCCGTCATTCCATTCATAAGGAAAACAAACACAACTTGCTTCATTCCTGCTAGCTTCTTAGTCTACCAATTACTTGCCTTTAACTTTTAGCTTCTTTTAAAGTAGCCTACACGTTTTTTTTCACTTTTACTAAACCCCTCACTTCATAAACCCTGTAATCTCACTTATGATTTCTCCAGCCTAATAAAAACTGATTTTGAAGGCCTTTTTCAGTCTCCCTGGATCTATCTACCATTTGTAGAATATGATTCCATTTCCAAATGGCCTCTTTCCCAAGCTCCACTTTTGCATTTCTAACCACGTGCTAAATCCCTTTCACCTGTGGCCCATTGGCACCTCAAATTCAACTTGTACAAAATTAAACTAGTCATCCCAGCTTCCAGACCTCTACCCCCTTACCTCATTCCCCAAAGGACATTCCTCTTCTGGTGGCCTTTATCTCACTGCCTAGCACCACAAGACTTTCAACTACACCATCTCTAAAACTTAAAGCTGTATTTGACTTCTCCCTCTACCTTGGCCCTGTTACCTTTATGACCTCCTTCCCCTTTTCATACCCATTACCATTACCTTCAGTTAGCTACTCATTAGCTGCTCATTAGCACAATTCTTTAATCACTGTATTCCCCCTGTAGTCAAGTGAATTCTTAAGAACAGCTCAAATCAATCATTTTCCTACTCAGACATCTTTGAACGCTGCCCTTAGTGAGTTACTGGCTCTGAAATCCAATACACCTGTTCAAATCTCTACTCTGCTATTTAACAGCTGGGCAACATTACGTAAATTAATTGACTTGTTAAGCTCCAATTTTTTCAGCTAACAGTAGAAATAAAACAGTAATCATATCTCATGAGGAGACCTGAAGGAAATAATGCATATATAATAAATTCTCACCACAGTGGCTAGAACATGGAAGGATTTAGCAAATGGCAAGCATTGTCACCGTCACAAAAGCCATCACCACAGAATACTATTCCAATGCCTCAGTTCAGCATCCACTACCATCTTCAAGCTCACTTATACTTTATAAGATTTATGAAACCAAATTTTCCCTCAAGGGTAAGGCCTACCTCTTTCATTTTTGTCTCTGGCCCCTTGGGCAGTGTCTTATACCTGGTAGTAACTTTAGACATGTTCACCACATGAAGCACTGGCTGGTTCTTGTATGTACACACTTTCTGAGTTCTATCACTTTGTTTATGCTGTTGTGCCTCCTAGGATGCTTTTCCCTTTCTGTCCCTTTTCAAATTCTCTCCGTTTTCAAGTGGCATTTTAAATGCCATCTCTTCCAGGAAGACTTCCCTCTTCCCTCTGAAGAATGTATCTTGCTTTTTTCTGAAACTGCAATGCATTTCATTTACAATCTCTATTACAATACTTAAAGCATTTGATTGTGTATTGTATTATTTGTGTAAATGTGTTATTTGTGCGTATGTCTTCTTCCCCAATGAGATCGAAGGTCTTCTGGGTTAGAGATCAGTTCTGATTTACTGCTGTTTGCCTAGGGCCCTGCCCAGAAAAGGCACTCAATGAATATGTTGAATGAATAAATGAGATACAGGGAACATCATGTACGTTTTTAACTATAAGAATTGTCCTGCTTCATACTACCTGATTAAAGGTTTTATTACCCATTAACAATTAGGATCATCTTCTAAAAGAGTACGTGGATTATGAGAATTACAGAAATGAGTTTAAGATGACCTCTTATAAATGAGGTGTGTTCCTAACCTAGGTTTTAAAGTCAATATTCTGGAACTCAGAACCATTTTCCATAGAAATAAAGTCATAAATGGTCACTGGATTCCTGGGATAGTCCTCCAAAGCTTAATTAATCCACACGATGAATGTATTGGGTAGAGCCATCACACTAGCAATAGCACCTCAGTGCCAACATTATTATAAGGGGTATTGAAAAGAAGTCAATGTCCTAAGATTGTTTACAAAGATGCTCAATTTTCCTTGCAAAACATAAAACCATGGTGTGTGTTTTCTTTTTTATATTTGAAGTCATAACTCAGAAAGAGATAACCAGAAGCCAATTTTCTTGTGTATTCAAATGGTTCCTTTTTATTGCCAGGATGAGTATGATCTGGTTCAAGAATCAATTTATAATTATTGATTATAAATTGTAAATGTAGAAAATGGAAGTCCTTGATAAAGTCTATATATTTGAATTTTTAGAAATCAGAAATCATTTTCTTTTTTACTTACAATTCTAAATTTTAGCCTGTCTTCATTTTAGATTAATTTGGCCTCTGACACTTTAACTTCAGTTCTTTTGCCCAACCCCCCTGACAAAGACATAATGACCTGTTAAAATTTTAATCACATTATTAGGAAGGGTCTGTTATTTTAAAGTATCTGTTGAGTGAATAAATCATCCTTTTTCAATAGAAAAATGATGGCCTTTCCAATGATCTGAATTGCAATTTTAGATTTTCACAAATTTTCTTAAAGCAAGCGAGCCTATAAACAAGTTATCTGCGAAAAAAAAAAAAAAAAAAAACCACACACATTTTTGCTGTTACTTATTCTTCCCCATCACTGAGCTAGATGTTATATTAAATTGACA
This sequence comes from Microcebus murinus, assembly GCF_040939455.1. Taxonomy (NCBI): domain Eukaryota; kingdom Metazoa; phylum Chordata; class Mammalia; order Primates; family Cheirogaleidae; genus Microcebus; species Microcebus murinus. Next base: position 56,733,732 of record NC_134111.1, read on the forward strand.
AGTGCAGTCCTTGTCCTGTCTATTTAAAGAACAAGAAGAATATATCTGACACAATTAGAGACCAATATGAAGACAGAAATTTTAGTGTAAATTACAGGTGCAGATATGGAAGTAGTACAGGACAGACTATAACCTCAGCAAGGGCAAGGATCTTTGTTTTGTTCATTAATGTACCCTAAACACCTGGGACTGTGCCTTGCATGTATTATGAGCTAAACAAAAAACTCATGGCACTAAAAGGAGAGACTCAAGTGGGTTGAAATGGCTGCAGAAAGTTTCACTGTGAAAGCAGGGTTTGAGCAAGACCTTAAAATACGTGAATACGTGATTCTTTGATTCCTCCTCTAGCGTCCATCTACATCCAGACCATTAGCAAGCCCAGTTGTTACTATTTCTAACATAGATTGCAAATCTTCTGGCTTCCTTCCACCTCAATGCCACATTCTAGGCCAAGACATCAACATATGTCTGGACTACGGCTAATAGCTTTTAAGGGAACTAAGGGATCTTCCTGGGACCACTTATGGTCTCCTACACTTGGTTGTCCACCCAGAAGCCAAACAAATCATTTAAAAATACAAATCAGATCATGTCAATCCAGTGTAACGGCTTCCCGTAGCACCTTGACTATAATCTAACACCTTACCAGGGCCTACAGTTACCACATGTTTAAGCTCCTGCCTACTTCCCAAACCTCACTTAGTGCCACCTCCCCTCCCCGCCACCCAGGATCTAAGCTTCCTCTCTCTTTCCAAACACAGAAATTCATTCCTATCTCAAGCATTGGCTTTTGCTGTTCCCTCAGCATGGAACTCTCTTCTCCCAATTCAGTTTTGCCTCAGCTCAATTATCACCTCCTCAGTGAGGCCCTCCCTCTATTACATTGCTTTGTTTTATCTACTCCATGGCACTTATGTGTCTCTAAAATTATTTTATGTCTTTACTATGAGATATGGTATTTATTCAATCTATCAAATTGAAATTTATCAAACACTTCCATTTACAGATACATAAGGATACTCAGCCCACAGATGTCAGGGCAGATGCAGATTTGATATAAGAGGACAGAAGAAGTGGTTCTAATTAGAACTTTCTCAAGACAAAGATAAAGATAAACTCTATATAAAGCCTTATCCTAAATTAAAGATAAACTAACTTATTTTTTTAAACTATTTAACACCTAAAGTAGAGTTTACTGGTCCTCTTAACACATTTGTATAACCATGGCTAACATATAACATTTAATATACACCAACACTGTTCTAAGCACTTTATGTATATTAATTCACACAATATTCAAATTCATGCAGTAAGAGAAGAACTTGCTATTACCTGCATTCTCTAGATGAGGAAACACAGCACACAGAGATTAAATATCTTGCCCCAAACCCCAAAGCAGGCAACTGGCAGAGCTGGGGTTCAAACACACATAATTTAGCTCTAGAGTCCATACTTTAACACTATGTTATGCTGCCTTGCCTTGCTGATATAAGGTGGTGCCATCTTTACACTAGGAAACTATCTCTTACACCCTTCCTAGCATATAAGAAAAATTGCATATCAGATGTCAGTTACTCCTAAATATGCATATTTCACTCCCAAACATTCTCAAGTACAATTTTCCTCATTACTGCCAAATAAAGGACTGAAATACTTTGTAGTAAGTGACTTTATAAAGCAGTTCTATATCATGTGGGAAATCATGAGGAAAATCTAAACCAAATACCAAATCTCACAGTGCCTTTAATATCACTGTGAAAACAGCATAATTTTCTAGGACACACTGTGAAGTCTGAGGTGATAAGATAGCATATCTTAAAATGACTTCAAACCAAAAATGAATTTGTGAGTGTATTCCCAAATCACCAAGAATGTTCTATTTTGACATTCTTGACACAGACCTTACCTTAATATGTAAAGTCTTATAAACTGCATTGGGGACACAGACCTCACCTTAATATATAAGGTCTTTAAGTGTGCAAAGTACAGTGATTTCTGCACAGTGTTGGGTTGAGCTGTTTTTGAAGATAGGTCAATAAGAGTTTATAGCACCAAGACAGAATTCCAATAAAACTCAGCTTGTTCTGTCACTCATATAGGCCCTTCATTTATTCCCTTCTTTTTAGTGAAATTAACTAGCTATCTTACAAATGTGAAGGAGTCAAGGAGGAGTCAAGTCTACTGACCACAGCCCATGTCATGCAACATGACCCCTATGTAATAAATCTTTGGGAAAGCAGGTCTTCTTTTCCAAATGGGACCTGTCTTCACTTTTCTCATGTGAGACTTGGCAAATGGGACATTCTGAATCTGACAGGCCACTTCTCTTCTCCTCAGCTGACAACTCTTTAACACAGATGTCAGCTGGAAAACTTTACTAGGGCACGTAGAGGATCAGAACTTTTGAATCCCATCCAGCCAAGAGAGTCCATCATTCTTCAGCTCTCTGCCTGCCCCACCCCATCCCAACAGCCATATATCACTCCTGCAAGTCTTCCCAGCTCCAATGAGATGGCACAAAACATGGGAGAGGGGAAGGACTGGCTGTCAACATGAAGCTGGTTTAAGGAGTTCTTTCGTGAGAAGTTCACTAAGGAAGAGAAAAATATGAATTTCTATGACCTATTCTTTTACAAAGATTTAGGAGTTTGGGAAGAAATGTGAACAAATTTAGGGCTTTTTATCATAGTGTAATAGCTATAGAGTCAGATCCAGCTCAAATTTTGCTTTGACCATTTACTAGTGATGAGACTTTAGAGAATTACTTACTCTCTGAGACTCAGTTTTCTCATCAGAAATATAATACCTGTCTTTAGGATTTGGAAAGAGAAGAACAATATAACACTTCTAAAATGTTTAACACAGTGTCTGGCACAGAGTATGCATCTAAGAAATGTTCTCTCTTTGTTTCTCTGATCCTGAAAAAGAGCCGGGTGTTTAGAGGTCCAAATTTAGAAATGCCTTCAATATCCTCGGCATATTCCACTTTTATTGGCTTTGTCTTTGTTTTGGCTTTATGCCAGGGACTCTTAAATTAGGATCCTTAGAGCACCCCCTCTCCAGGAATTGTAGGTAAATATTTGCAACTATGCTCATTTCTCAGAGAGGAAATCAGATTTAATCAATTCTCAAAAGATTCTGTGATTCAAAAAGATTAAAAATCTCTGCATATGTTGTATGAAAAGTTGTAGGCAAACTAAATATCTTTTTGTAAATTAAATTTGATTTTTAATATACTACAAGAGCCTGTGAGTAAAAGGTACTCTACACTGAGTCTTTGTATAAAGCAAATATTTGTTTCATAAACTATATATTTAATCTAGGGTTTTTCAGTTTTTGCACACTGTGTTTGCTTAAAATAGAACACACAATGATGTTATATGCACAGTAACTAACTTCCATTAATAATTTACAACATAGCTCAGGAGGTCAAGTTCAAGTCCAATGTACATGGAAACAGAAAGAACTCCAGAAAGACCCTGCTCTTAACTGGACAGAATCTTAGTTATCCTCTGCTCCAAACATCTCACTTTATGGATGAAGAAATTGAGGTTCTAAGAGGTTATGTGATTTGCCCAAGGTCATCACAATAGTTATGGACAATGAGAAATAACAGCTGTAAAACTAATGACAGTGATTATGATGATGATGACAGCACTATGATCTATTGAGCATTTACTTGAGTTAAGCCTTTTAAAGACTTAACCTCACGTACTTTCACTACAACCCTGCAGGAAAGTTTTATTACCTCTATTCAGCAGATAAAGCACTCTGCCCAGGGCTCCATAGCCAGTAAAGGGATAACTCAGAACTCAAACCTACTCACAACTCAGAACCCTGTTTTAGCTTGAAAGACTGGTCTTAAGCACTACTTGAAACTGCTTCCCAGAACACAACAGCACAGACAGTCATGTGCCTTGAAATCTGAACAATTAAAAGGTTAGTTAGGAAAGATATATCTACAACCTTTAAGACCCACTCATATATTCAGATGGGGTTTTACATATACAATATTAGACAGGTCTTGCTAATGCTGCACTTTCACAGAGATATATTAGGAATATAATCTCTAGAACAAATCCAGGTCACCTCCTGCTTGCAGTATCACCCTTAGACACAGCCCTCCGTGACCATTCCCCTACCCAGTCTGTAGGTCAAGGAGATTGGCCCACATTAAGTCTATGCCTTCTCCACCCCCACTCCTTCTAGACCACATCCTGAGAACCTGGGATTCCATAAGTCTTCACCCTAATGGCCCTGGAACCACTTCCAAGGCTTGCACAGGTCTTTTTTTCCAGATCCCTCTCCCTGAAGTAGACAACACCTGTAAGGGCCTGGGAGTGTCCTAAGGAGAGCCAGTATTAGGAAATGTAGATGGAGCTTAGCAGTGAGGACTCTGAGGTGCTCACATTTTTGCAGTACAGGATGGGAGTAGGACAGGAACCACATTGTGCTTCCATGTTCTGATACAGAACTTTGAGGTGTCTAGGAATTCTAAAATAATACCTAGCCGCCTCAGATTTTTGTGAGTATATATTTGTAAAAGTAACAGGATAAAATATATTTTATTTAACATCTTGTTAGCTTGATTTTCAACTTTAAAATATTAATAGTTAGACATATGTGGGCTTTAATTTGCATTCTTGTCCCAGGCCTCACAAATGGTAGCATAAAGCAGGGAAAAGCAGGACCTCCCTCTTTTGGGTTTCCTGGTCCTTTGATGCCTCTATTGTGGCTCCAAATCTGCTTTGGTTCCTGTTTTTATCACTCTACCTTTATTGGTGATATAGTAAAAAATCCATCTATTCAAATATCCAGCTGACATTTAATGATGGCTGACTGTAAGCCACACACTGTACTAGGTGTTAAGGCTATGACAATGGACCAGAAACCCCCAGTCCTTGCACTCAGAAAGCTAACTGCCTTGTGAAGGGTCCACTTGAATATACGGGCATTTAAAATACAGAGTAGTAATATGACGATGGGAATAATACAGGATATGCTGGTGGTGCCCTGAACTGAAAGAATTTCATATTGACTAAAGTTGTCTCTGAGCTGAGAAATGTTCCTGGAGAGATAAGCTGGAATCAGACCAATGCAGGTCTTATAAGTCATGTTAATGTGTTTGGACTTATCCTAAAGGTAGTGCAAAGTCAAAGACAGATTTTATTTTATCATTATGCTTTTTAATTTTGCCTAGGAATCCAGAGTGTCATGATATGACAAAGACAGATTTTAAACAAGGGCATGACATGATGAGACTTTCATGTTAGGAGCATCAGTGGTTAGAGAATGGAATATGTTATATGCATGAGGAGCTCATGGGGAAGTGGTGGGTGGAACAGAGGCTGATGGACCTAAGGAGTTCAAATAGGAGGCATTATAGTAATAGTAATCTATGCAAGAGGAGAGACATGAACCCAGGGTTAGGGTGTGGTGAGAAAAGAATCCAGAGGAAAGAGGTGGATTCATTAGGTCATGATAAGTGATGATTGGATATGGGGCTACTATCCAATGGACTATAAAGCAAAGCTCTTGGCTTGGGTAGATGATGGGGCCAATCACAGAGAAAGAACACAAAGGGAGAGGTCAGCTTAGAGGGAAATTTCATTACTGAGCTTTGGCCTCAGAATCCCTTGAAGCCAGAGCTTCTGGTTTTCACCTTCTGATACTACACACTAAGACTGAGGGTGCCGGACTGATGTGCTAGACTGTGTGGGCACTCCCTGCCCACTCTGCCCTGTTTCTTCCATACCACTGGGAGAAAAGACAGACAAATAGCAGCCATGAATAAAGGGAATTCTTGAATGAGGATCTCATTTATAATCCTTGTAAAGATAAGTATTTGTTTAAAATATTTGGCCATGGTTCTGGGAAAATTGGATAGCCACATGTAGAAGACTAAAACAGGATCTGGTCCTCTCACTGCTCACAAAAATCAACTCAAGCTGGATAACAGACTTAAACCTAAGGCATGAAATCATAAGGATTCTAGAAGAAAATGTTGGAAAAATCTTATAGACATTGGCCTAGAAAAAGAATTTATGAAGAAGACCCCAAAGGCAATTACAGCAACAACAAAAATAAATAAATGGGACCTGATTAAATTAAAAAGCTTCTACATAGTCAAGGAAACAATCATTAGAGTGAATAGACAACCTGCAGAATGGGAGAAAATATTTGCATGCTATACATCTGATAAAGGTCTAATAAAGAGAATATATAAAGAACTCAAGAAAATCAGCAAGAAAAAATCAAACCACCTCATTAAAAAGTGGGCAAAGGACATGAACAGAAACTTTTCAAAAGATAGACTAATGTACAACAAGCATATGAAAAAATGATCAACATCTCTAATCCACATCAGGGAAATGTAAATCAACACCACAATGAGATATCACTTAACTCCAGTGAGAATGGCTTTTATCAAAAAGTCCCAAAACAACAAATGTCAGCATAGCTACAGAGAGATAGGAATACTCATATACTGCTGGTGGGAATGCAAACTGGTACAACCTCTGTGGAAAGTAATATGGAGATACTTCAAAGAACTAAAAGTAGAACTACCATTTGATTCAGCAATCCTGCTACTGGGTATTTACTCAAAAGAAAAAAAGACATTGTATAAAAAAGACATCTGTGCTCAAATGTTTATAGCAGCATAATTCACAATTACAAAGATGTGGACACAATCCAAGTGCCCATCAATACATGAATGGATTAATATAATTTGGTATATGTATACCATGGAGTATACTCAGCCATTAAAAAAAAAATGGTGAGCTAATACCTCTTCTATTATCCTGGATGGAGCTGGAGCCCATTCTTCTAAGTAAAGTATCTCAAGAATGGAAAAACAAACACCACATGGACTCACCATTAAATTAGTACTAATCGATCAACACTTACATGCACATATTATAGTAACATTAGGCAGGTGGGAGGTGGGATAGGGTATGGGTATATTCACACCTAATGGGTGTTGTGCACACTGTCTGGGGGATAGGTATGCTTGTAGCTTTGACTTGGGTGGTGCAAAGGCAATTTACATGACCAAAGCATTTATACCCCCATAATATTCTGAAATTTAAAAAAATTTAAAAATCAAATCAAATATTAATTAATAAGTCACCAGGACTATTCAATAAATGACAGTGCATCTGAATTTCCACAATTATATTTGATTTTCAGGTGTCCCAAATATTATCACAAGAATTGAGATCTAGTCAATATTTCAAGATTCTACTCTCAAGTATTTGATATTAACCTAATAAATGTTGACCCTTCACAAGCTAAGAAAGTGATTTAGAAATGGCTAATTCATATCTTCTCTAATATATCTTCTCAAACTTTACATATGTATTTCACAGTACATCTGTATCCACAATTAACCCTTAAAGATCTGAATTATAGACTTTTCTCAATCTCTAAGAATTTTACATGGGAAATTCCAGAAAGAAAATTTTAAGCAATAGTACTTAGACATAAAAGAAATAGTATAATTTTTAATTTTTATTTTGCTAAACATCGACTGATATGCCAATAATTCATTGTGAAGCTAGCAGCTACCAGGAAAAACAAAACAAAACAAAACAAAAAAATGGGTTCAGTTCTAAAGGATGGGTTCAGTTCTTCTTGAAAACAAACTTTTTGAAAGTAAAGTTTATCATTTTATGCAATATTGATGAATTTTGTGTATTTTTAACTATATTATATGGAGTACAATTATGGCTTTTTAAAAATAAAGAATTTAGATTAAATGCTAAATTTTAAAGAGTTATATTTGAACTTTTTAACAATTGTGCTATATGAATTTTTGAAGTTAAAAAATAGAAATCAATACCATGTAAGGAAAAAAATTAAAATCAGATGAGAAAGCTTTCAAGGACTTCATTAATATTTTAAGCAAGCGCCGGGGAAAAAGGCAAGTTGTATTTCAGCAATGCCAAGGTTACTCACATCTAATGCCTATGTGGCTTTGGGTAAAAATCTTAATTTTTTTATACTTCAGTTCCTTTGTGAATATGAGAAATAGAATAAAAACAAACTCACCAAAATGCCATATAAAATAAGGTTTCTAATGAGCTCTGACATTCACTTGATAAAAAATAAAGCATTATTATTAGATTCATCTTATTTTCTCTTTACATAGAACCATATCCCTGTGAACCAAAAAGAATGATTTTTTAAATTACTCCTTTATTGTAATGCTGTTTAAAAAATCCATTAACAAAATCTTTACCCAAGAGGAATGGTTCAGAAAAGTTAGGTAAGGATGGAGAGTGAGGGAGGCGAGGTTTTACCGGAGGAGAGGAGCTCTTTGTTTCACTTGTTCTCTTACTTCCTTCTTTCCTTTTTTTTTTGGGGGGGGGGAATTATTCTTTCTTAAAAATGTTAATTATTATGGGTACATAAAAGTTCTATATCTTTACAGGGTAAATGTGATGTTTTGATATAAGTATATAATGTAAATTAATTAAATCAGGGTAATTGGGGTATATATTATCTCAGGTATTTATCATTTCTTCTGTTAGAAACATTCCAATTCTACCCTTCTAGTTATTTTAAAGTATACCCTAACTCATTATTGATCATAGTCACTTTGTTGTTCTATCAAATATTGTTTACTCTATCTAAATATATTTTTGTACCCATTAACCATCCCCACTTTAGCCTTCCTCCCTGCTACCCTTTCCAGCCTCTGGTAGCCATCATTCTACTCCTCTGTCTCTAGAAGATCAATTGTTTTTAATATTTAGCTCCCACATATGAGTGAGAACATTTAAGATTTTTCTTTCTGTTCTTGGGTTATTTCACTTAACATAGTGTTCTCCAGTTCTATCCATGTTGTTGCAAATGGTAGGATTTCATTCTTTTTATGGCTGTATAATATTCCATTGTGTATATGTACCACAGTTTCTTTATCCATTCATCCACTGATGGACACTTAGATTGATTCCAAGTCTTGGCTATTGTGAATAGTGCTGCAATAAACATGGGAATGCAGGTATCTTTTCAATATACTAAATTCCCCTTCCCTGGATATATATCCAGCAGTAAGATTGCTGGGTCACATGGTAGTTCTGTTTTCGGTTTTTTGAGGAACCTCCATACTGTTCTCCACAGTGGTTGTGGTAATTTACATTCTCACCAACAGCATATGTGGGTTCTCCTTTCTCCATATCCCCACCAGCATTCATTATTGCCGGTCATTTTGATAAAAGCCATTTTAACTGGGGTAAGATGATATTTAATTATAGTTTTGATTTGCGTTTCTCTGATGACTAATGATGTTGAGCATTTTTTCATGTATCTGTTGACCATTTGTGTGTCTTCTTTTGAGAAATGTCTATTCAGATACTTTATCCATTTTTTAAATCAGATTATTTGATTTTTTCCCTACTGAGTTGTTGGAGCTCCTTATCAAATGGATAGTTTATAAATATTTTCTCCCATTCTGTGGGTTATCTCTTGATTGATTGTTTCCTTTGCTGTGTAGAAGCTTTTTAACATGACGTGGTCCTATTTGTCCAATTTTTCTTTGGATGCCTGTGCTTTGGGAGTATTACTCAAGAAGACCTTGCCCAGACCAATGCCCTGAAGTGTTTCTCAAATTTCAATTGAAAAATAATTGATTTCAATTTTTTTTTTTTTTTGAGAAAGAGTCTCATTCTGTTGCCTGGGCTAGAGTGCTGTGGCGTCAGCCTAGCTCACAGCAACCTCAACCTCCTGGGCTCAAGTGATCTTTCTGCCTCAGCCTCCTGAGTAACTGGGACTACAGGCATGTGCCACCATGCCCAGTTAATTTTTTCTATATATTTTTAGTTGTCCAGCTAATTTCTTTCTATTTTTAGTAGAGACAGGTTCTTGCTCTTGCTCAGGCTGGTCTTTAACTCCTGATCTTGAGCAATCCTCCCACCTTGGTCTCCCAGAGTGCTAGGGTTACAGGCGTGAGCCATCGAGGCTGGCCTTTGAATTTCTTAATACTTGTTTTGGCGCCTATCCTACCATATGGTCTATCCTTGAGAATGATCCATGAGCTGAGGAGAGGAAGGTGTATTCTGTAGCTGTTAGATGAAACATTCTGTAATTATCAATTATGTCCATTTGATCTATAGTGCAGGTTCTTCTGAAGGTGCTTGTTTACATGGATAGTTGTTGAAAATGATGTTCATACAGAAGGATGATCACTGGAGGTTTCTATTTGGCTATCTTGCTCTGCCCCCTCTTTATTCCTTTCTTAAACTTCTCTTTACTCCTGCCTTCTAGGATAGTTCTTTTTCCAGGCCCTCCTCTGGACTCTCAGATGAAGTAGTCCTCTTTTTTTGAGAACTCCCCTTCCTCTTCTGGTTCTGTATATGTTGATGTTGCTCAGGTGTCAACATTGGTTGTCTGCTTGTGGTCCTCTACCTCTGGATGATCTCCCTGCCTCCCAGGGGACCATCTCTCTGCTACTCAGAGCTCAGGCCTCTGCCTGCTGGGTATTGCCAACTGGATGGCCCATAACTGTGTCTAAAGCCAAACTCATTTTGGCTGACAGATTTTACTCTGAAATGTGACAGAATGAAATTGCTCATTCTAAAGAAATATCTTATCACAATAAAAACATATATTTAGAAGAGGAAGCAAGCCAGTATCAAAGAGTAAGAAAAAATTAACAAGATTTCTTATAAATCTTAAGTATATCAAAATTAGATATTTTAATAATACTTATAGTGACCTGATTACAAACTAAATTTAACATTATTTGAACTTTAGCTTCAAATGAACATGGCCCTTTGTTTTGTTTTGTTTTGCCCCTTACCAAATGTTAAAATCAGATTGAGAAACAGAGGAAGAAATACTGTTTATTTGGAATTCTCCTTGGCCTTCAAGCATTGCTTTTTTTTTAAAAAAAAAATTATTTCAAAATATTAAAGGGGTACAAATATTTCTGATACGTGGCTTTAGTCTGGATTATAAATGTGTCTGTCCCCTGAATAATGTTCATTGTACCGGTTAGGTGGGTTTTTACCCCTCTCCCTCTCTCCTCCCCACTGCTTGATTTCCAATGACTTTTTCTTCCCTCTGTGCATTTGTGTGCCCACCGGTTAGTTCTAATTTATTAGACAGTACATGTGGTGTTTGTTTTTCCATTCTTGAAATACTTCGCTTAGGATAATGGTCTCCAGTTCCTTTCATATAGCTGCAAAAAGAATTAATTCATTCTTTTTATGGCTGAGTAGTACTCCGTGGTATACATATAGCACATTTTGTTAATCCACTCACAAGCATTGCTCTTTTCCCAAGCAAAGTGAAGAAACTTTCAAAGGCTACTTTCCTGGGAGCAAGGCTTTATGAGGTAGCTGATTCTGCTCCCTTCACTGCAGAAAACCAGACTGAAGAGAAGAAATCAATTTAAAGAGTAAAGCAAAAGAGAGGAAAGGATTAACATGTCTCTCCCTACCAAAATTTCTGTGTGAAGAATAGTGATTATGCCCAAATGTTTTGGTGTCGTTAAAATTAAAAAGATTTTTTTAAGGGAAAGTGCTCATGTTTTTAGTTTATGTTCTTGACCTGGTGCTGGTGTAATACCCACCGGATATTTTAAAATTTTGAAGTGCTACAAGATTTTCATTAAAACTCAACTAGAATTTCTTTATGGGTTCATTTAAAAGTAACCATTGAAACATTTAAATTACTATGTTTGCAGAAAAACTTTCCTTCCCTTAGACAACTCCTCTCCTTGTATTCTTTAAGTTAAATGGTGACAACTCTATCATAACACTTTTCTCCTACCTTTCTTCTCACAGGCACACAGCCACCCAGTCTTAGGTGTTTAACCCTCCAATATGTCTCAATTCCATGCCTGTGACTGGCCTCTGCCCTAGTTCAAACCCTCATCTCATCCCACCGTTTACTAGTCTCCTTCACTCCAGTTTTATTCTCCTAAGATCTCCCATGCTGCTGCCAGAACTACATGTCTAAAATCAAAATTGAACCACATCACTCTTTTACTTAAGATCCTTTTCGTCATTCATCCATTCAATACATATTTTCTGAAGGCTAGGGCCTGTCAGCCAAGTCTATGCACCACACTGGGAATGTGGCTTAAACAAGGCCATCAGGGTCTCCATGCCCATGGAGCTTCATTTCCCTCAGGTCATTTACACTAAAATGGCCTACATCGTCCTCCATGTTGAGATTCCTGACTACCATTTGAGCTTCATTTCTCACCATCCCTGACTCAAACATGGCATCAGCAATACGCATCTGTTTATATTTCTATGTATGCATTATGCTATTTCACATCTCTGTGATTTTCTCTTACTGACCCTTTGCTCTCTTCCTCCACTTTCATCTGCCTTATTTGTATTCATCTTTAAGAGATGAAGTCTCTTTTTGACCCACTAAAGCTGAATGAAGTATTCCGTCACCATTTCCACAACACCTATAGTCCACACCCCCATACCTACTATATTATATTGCAAGTACCTTTATATATCAACATGATCATTTTATGTATACTCAGCTCTAGACAAACATTTATTTAATGACTACCAAACTTAAACATGATTCCTAAATTCAATATATTCTATAATGATACAGAGAAAATTGGTGGCAAAGAGATACTAATAGTACAGAGTCATCATTCAGGGAAGAGAGCAGGGATCAATAGGTGTTTGGATCCCAGCTCTAATTCCATATCCACCATGAGCTTAAACGTTTCAGGCAATTCAACCAACATTGGATAAGTCCAGCTGATTGTCTTGTTCCATTAATCTCTGCTGCACTGTCATGTATGCCTGCCTGATCAAGGTGTTAATTGTGTGTGTGTGATAAAGGCTGATTCTTTTGCTAGAGAAGAAGGTTTGAGGGAAGCCTCTTATAAAATGGCTTTTAAGTATTCCTCATATGGAATATAAGAAATTGAGGAGAAAACTGGGCATGGAAATATATTGAGGCAGTAGAAAGTAATTGCTGTCTGCAAATGAATATTTATGACAGGGAGAAGAGCCCCATATTACTGAGCTAATACAGTAAAACTAAGACTTCCCATGAGGCTTTCAGAACACTCTGTGAGACAATAAGCAGGCTACCCAGGCCCAGCTGGACTGAAGGGCTCTTGTTTTTTAAGGCCAAGATTAACAAGAAATAAGCCAAAGCTACTTCCTAAAATGAGATCTTGGAATAATATTTTTTTTTCCATTCTAACCCACTTCAAATTTTAATTAGAGTAGATAATATAAAGTTGATTATATATCAGATATATAAATTTCACAGTGAAACATAATGTTTCTCTAATAGCATATGCCAAAAAGCATACAGGACTATAGTTCCTTTCCATCTGTAAAACCTATCATTGTAATTCTCTAATTACATAGCTCCAGCATCTACTTTAAATAGAAATGTTGCCCATTCATGCCAGTATATTTCTAGTAGAAAATGTAGCAACTAGACCTGTGTTCCTTTATAATTACTGATCTTGGGGAAAAATAGCAGGTTAATTTAAGGGTTTATTGAAACTTTGTAAATTGTATAACTTCTTATTCTTATCAGAAAAAACTATAATTGCTTTTTATAAAAGTTTGGATAATTATGTGTCAGTATTTCTAATAAATTACTAAGATGAATACTAATTATATCCACAGTGAGGAAACTACTGAATAAAATAATTATTTAGTGGCATGTAGCTGTCTTTATTTAAAAAAAAAACAACTTGTGGCTATGAATAAATATAAATGTGTTTGAATTTCTGTAAGTTCTTTTAGGTTGATATATTTAACTGGTAATGTTTTTAAGCTGACATATATCCATTTTTCACATTAAGCAATCAATAAGTTTTTAAATAGTTTTTCCCTGCTTCAGCAATTATTCAGTATTTAATTACATAATTATATATTATTACTTAGACATTAATCACTTTCCTTAACTAGTGACGGTACTCTGAATGTAGGATGTATGTGTGTTCATTCATATACACACTGATAGATTCTTCATGTAATATTTATATTGATGTATGTTGCACATTTAAGTACTGTAGACTTACATTCATAAGCTTGAATCCATTAATCCACTCATTCAAATATTTATTTAGCATCTACTATGAGCCTGGCCCTGTGTTCATCCTAAAACATGGTCCTTGCTCTTAAGAAGCTAGTTGGGAAAATAAAATAAACACATTACAAAGGCAATGAGTGAGTTATGTACAAGGTGATGAGTAACTCTCCTTTATGAAGTACATACCACAAGTTAAGTCATATCTTAAAACTGTAATGATCATACACAAAAACAAACTGATGTAATAGATATATTCATCTTGCTCTCCCAAATTAAAACCATTAGAGGATGTGTGTGGTTTCTGTGCATGTATGTATAGGCCTTCTGAGACTATCTATGAAGCATAGAAAGAATATAGTTTTATGTCACAATCTACTTTACTCATGCATGCATTCATAGTTGTCCTGTCCAGATACTATGAGCAGGATAACTTTGAATCAAGTCAAGTCATTAGTATTATTAATTCCTAATCATGATGGTCAGAATTGAATAACTTCCATACCTAGTTGGAAGCAGTTCTTTTGCCTTGAAGAAATTAGACTCGTTACTGTAGCTGAAAATCACACTGGTCCTTCACTGTTTGTTCAGTTGATCACAAATTAGAAGTAATGACATTTACATTGCTAATAAACTTTGCTCCAAGTGTGATAACTCTTGGTTTGGTGTAGTTTCCTCTATCCAAAGAAAGCTTATTTGACCTCCTATATGAAAGTTTAAGTGGAACTAATTATTTGAATAAGAACAAATTCCCTTACTTGTATATCTACACACGCATGCACGCACACACACGCATACACACTAAATCTAGAAATGTATAAAATTTCCTAATTACCTACTCCATATGAGACTCAGGACTGATGTGTAAAACAAATTAAAATATGTGTTCTTAATTTACCCTGACATTCACATTAAATTACTTGACAAATCCAAGCATATTAGGAGAATACTTCCCAGTCATCATAGTTGACATAAGCCTACATGACAATGACCTCTTCTGCTGGGTTTGTAGACTCAGACTAATTGAAAAATATGTATTTTGATGGAGATTAAATCCTGACTAATGGGAAAGTTGAAAATTTATTAATTTGGCTTTTCAGTATACCAAATTTCATCAGCTCGGATCCTTGCTTCTTTAATGTTTGTTTGATCCTAATTATTACCATATACTGAATGTGATTGGCTTACTGGTATGAGATGAAAAATGAGAATTTCAAATTCAGTTTCCTTTATTAATGAGGATTAAAGGACCTCAAACAAAAGCCAAATAATTAAAAAAAACCCACTGGCTTGCTTATAGAATAACTGGTAGCAGTTTAAAACATCTGCTAATTATTAGCTTCTTAATCTGTTGCTTGACCAGCATGAATGAATAAATAAATATCACACAAAGACAGATGTTGAGGTGACAATTAAGATGGTAATATCTCTCCTAGCTAGAGCTAGAACCCATTCTCTTAAGTGAAATATCCCAAGAATGGAAAAATAAGCACCATATGTACTCACCAGCAAATTGGTATTAACTGATCAACACCTAAGTGGACATATAGGAATAACATTTATCAGGTGTCGGGTAGGTGGGGGAAGAGGAGAGGATGGGTATATACATACATAATGAATGTGATGCGCACCAACTGGGGGATGGACACGCTTGAGGCTGACTCAAGGGGTGGGGAGGGCAAGGGCAATATATGTAACCTTAACATTTGTACCCCTATAATATGCTGGGAAAAAAAAGATGGTAATATCTCAATAACATTTACATTATAAATTCCATAACACTTATAAACTTGTAAAGTTTTTGAGATCAGTCAATAGCTTACATAATTTTAATAATATTTTATCCTAAAGTCCAATACACTATATAAATTCAGTTTCAAAGTTCCATAAAACAGAATTTGATATGTGCTTAAAAATAATAGCCAACTACTTAAAATACTTTTTTATGTAGCAGGTACTTTGCTAAGTGATTTTCAATGCATTATATAATTTAATTTTCATTAGAATCCTATGAAGTGGCCCTATTATTTACATGTCACAGAGGAGATTGAGGGATTTTAGTGAATTAAGTAACTTGCCCACTTACTATTAATAAGTGATAGAACTTGGATTGAAACCAAGTAACTCCAGAGCCAAATTCAGCTCTTATTTTGTCTAATGTGGTTTAGAAACTTGAAGGCCTAGAATGGAATCTCAGGGGCGATCAATTATTAGCCCCGAGACTCTAGGGAAATCACAGAACTTCTCTAAACTCCAATTTTCTAATATATAAAATAGAACCAATGCAATATCCCAATCATTCTCAGGAAGTCGCCATGAGGGTTCAAGAGATAACATAAGCAAGAAACCTATAGAAAGCACTACAAATATCATTTTATTACATTTTAATATCTTAACATTTTATGACTCCCGGGGCATTGTGTGGGGCCAAACACTGACATTAAACCAGAGATCTCATTAGAGAAAGAGTTTAGGAAGCCATTGGAACAATCTCTTCTTCTAGTATATGAAATTTGAGGCAGGTTGCCCAGGATGGCATAAGGCAAACTTCATAAAAAACATTCACCCTTTGTGGGTATCATGGTAAATGAAAAGAGGACCAATGTGATGGACTGAGTGTTTATATCACCCCAGAATTCATATTTTAAAGTTTTAACCCCCCAAGGTGACTATATTTGGAGATAGGGCATGTGAGGAGATAATAATGGTTAAATGAGGTCATAAGGGTGGGGCCCTATTCCAATAGGGCTGGTACACTTATAAGAAGAGGAAGAGACACCAGACTTCTCTCTTTCTGACATGTGAGGACACAGCGAGAAGGAGGCCATATGTAAGCAGGAATGGAGGAAGAGAGCCCTCACCAGAAACTGAATTGGCTGGAGCCTTAATCTTGGGTATCTCAGTCTTCAGAAATGTGAGAAATAAATTTCTATTAAGCACGTCTATGGTATTTTGTCATGGCAGCCCAAGCAAACTAATATAACCAGTATCATGTTCACCCCTCATGTTGCCAATGTTACTAAAAGAGCAGGGCCAGCTGAGCACTGTCTAGCTGCCAGCTGGGTAGCAGTGTGATCTGATAAATCACATGAGGGGCTGACAACCTTGGGTTGTAGCCCATGGAATATAAGAATGTCCTAGGCAAGGTTAGCATGAATGGGGCTCAGTATAAACTACTTTCCCTGGAATAAAACTGTTGAAAAGTTCACCAGGTTACTATAAATATCCTCAGGAAAACAATCAAACCAAACCAAACCAAGAAAAATGAAAATAGGTCTATAAAAATACAGCCCCACATATGTAAATATCAATTATTGCTAAAAGCTTGAAACTGAATCCATGCAAAGAGTAGGTGGCAGGAAAATTCTGATTTAAAAAATTATAACTGAGCAAACAAAATAATTTATACATTAAAAATAGGTAACATAGTTCACTTTGTATCTTTTTTTTACCAAAGTAATATTCTTTCTATATTAATCTACCAGAGTTTCCTGAACTAGAAAAGAAACTACCTTAAGTTGTTACAAATAAAAACAAATGCACTTTAAAAAATTACTTCTGCAGCTTATTTTCCTTAGGATGAATATAAATCTTATTTCTTGGGAGTTGTATTTTAATTTATAAAAATATAAGCAAGTTTTCAAATACAAACATAGCCTCCTAGGAAGGACCATCCTTAATTCTGAATAATTTTAACCAACAAGTATAATGTTGGTTAAAATGTTGCTACCTACCTTTTCCTGTCACACCAATTATCTTCCAGATGATTTAATGAAAATATCATTTGGTGAGCATTTATTCCATGTGAGGCACTATTCCAGGTGCCCACAGCAGGAACTGTCTTGCCAATCTCCATGAAACCAGAAGTATTACCTCAGCAAATTGCTTCCTTACTAAACGTATCCCAGCTTCCCTTGCAACTAGTGGGGATCACATGACTAAGTAAGTTCTGGCCAATGAGATACAAGTGGCAGTAATAACTTCCAGGTCATGCTCTTAGAAGGAAAGGTGTGTTTCCTCTAGATTTCTTCCTTCCTGTAGCTTGGAATGTGGAAGTAGTGGTGAGTTGAGCCTACAGAAAAGGATTGCAGACCCCAGGTGCCTAAGCAATAAGATGGAGTAGTCAGGCCTCCCAACAAGCTCTCATGTCATTTTCTGGATTGTTATGTGAGAAAGACACAAGCCTCTGTCTTGTGAGAGCCATTGTATTCTTGAGCTCTTATTACAGTAATATACCCTGTATTTTTATTAATAGAGGATTGTACCTATGCCTAGTGAGGTATTACTACCCCAGTTTTACTAGCAAATTTAGGCTTATAGAGATTAAAGAACGTCCTTATAATCACATAGGTAGTTAAGTGGTGAAGCTGGGATTTTAGTCAAGTACCTTTTCCATTAGATCTTTTTTATACTGATAGAAAAATGACTAATTTATAGAAAATTAGAACTGTGCAGCTTTCTATTCCCTGATATATTAATCTCATAGGATTATTAAAAGGCTCCAATTTTCTTGGATTAGAATCAGTGCTATAAAGCCTTATTTTTCTAATAAAGAGCCTGGCAGTCAAATACCAACTCTTCCAGGACCTATCCCCTCATAAAATGTGACATTTAGGAAAATTATGGAGAAAAGTATACTGATTCTTCTGGGTTGTGAAAGGGAGGGATACTCAAGATGCTCTAACAATTTATAGAATAATACACTGAAAAAAATCACAATAATTCAGAAACAGAGAAGAGATTTTTGTGTATGTTCATTTCTCTCCCCCCCACCCCCCACCCCGGTGTTATCCGTAGGTACTCCTTTGGACCCTGAGGATAAAGCAGAGAGCAAACTAGGCAATGTCCCTACACACATGAAGATTATACCCAAATGCATCTACTGTAGATAATGCCCTATGCAATTTAACATAACAAGTTCTCAATGTGTATCAGTAATTTGTATTCTTAAAATAAACTATAATTTAGAATAATTTTAAAATAGAAAAATTACAAAAGCAATACATAGAGGTCTCATGTACTTCTTACCTTGTTTCCTCTGATGTTAATATATTACCATGGTAAATTTGTCAATATTAAGAAACCAATGTTGTTTTTGAATTGACAAATAAAAATTTTATATATTTTTGGTATACAACATAATATGTTGATATACATATACATTGTGGAATGGCTACATTAAAAAAAAAGATAGACTAATAATTATAAATTTTTATTAACTAAACTCCAGACTTTATTTCTTTATATTTCACTAGCTTTTTTCAGTAATCCCCTTTCTCTGCCCATCATGTTTCCTTAGTCTCCTCTGGTCTATGACAATTTCTCAGCTGTTCCTTTTTTATCATAACCTTGAAAAGTTTTAGGACTATTGGTCAGGTTATTTTGTAAATATCCCTCAGTTTGGGCTTGTCTAATGTTTTTCTCATAGCTGAATTATAATGAGTTTTTTTGAAAGAATACCACAGACATAAAGATAAAGTGCTCTTTTCATCACATGATACTAAACGGATATATGATAGCAATATGACTTATCACTGGTGATGTTAACCCTAATCTTGTCTCTTTTATTAAAAATGGTATTTAGAAACCTAAGTCTGGGTGTTAGGTGTGCTCATTGCTATTGGAATATCACTGTTTCCAGTCCCTATCAGTGAATAATGTGATTTTAAAAATAAAATAATTTTTGAGTATCAGAACTAATGAGCTCCAATTCTGTAATTCTATATTAAAATATAATAAATATATCTGAGAATACATACACAACCTTAGAGGCCATAAAATAATGTTATTAATAGATGTAGAATGGTAAAATGAATTCTTTAAATGCTACATTTCTGTCCTTTGTAGTTTAAGATGCTATGTCTTAAGGAATTTACAGAGGAGCATATTCACCACAGCGGAAATACTTTTTGGAAGACTCTTTCAAAGACAGAGGACATAATCTTCTTCACCCAATCTCAGCATTAATGACATTTTGAAGTAAATAATTCTGTGTTGTGCCGGGCTATGTATCATAGGATATTACAGGGATGTAGGAGCATCCCCGACCTCTGCCCACTAGATGTCAGTAGCGCCCAACCCCTTGTAATACAACCAAAAATCTCTCCAGACATTGTCAAATGTCCCCTGGGGGTAAAATCATCTTCCTATGACCTATCCCCTCATCACCCTCACACCCTATTGAGAACTGCTGCGATAGAATGTAAGGTAAAAAATATAGCCATTGAACAACATGAGTCTAGGGGCAAGAAAGTTTCCTGGAGGAGGTAACTCTTTCACAGAGGCCTGAAATTGCAGTAAAATTCAGCCACATAAAGTAAATAATTGTGTGTATACATCTGTGTTATATGTATATCAAGAAAGCCTCTGAGCATGTGCAAAGATTCAGAGTTTATAATGAGTACAACACATCTGGAGGATTAAAGGTGATTTAACATGTTTAGAGTGGGGAGGTGTATGTGAGAGGGAAGTTGGAAAGGCTACATGTGTCTACAGAGGAAAGCAGGGGTCTAGTCATGACAAGATATGAGACTGTGATTACAAAAGGCCAAGGTTAGGGAAGAAGGAATTCAGTTTTGGATGTGTTGAATTTGAGTTTGCCTGAGGGACAACCAGGTGTAGATATCTAATAGAAAGTTAGATTTTTGTTTCTGAAACATAAAGACATGATGCAGGCCAGAAGAACGGATACCACCTACATATAAAAGCCATGTATGTAGATGAATTGACCCAGGGAGAGCACAGAGTTTAAAAGAGGAGCCCATGGACCTGACAGTGACAAAGTGGACAGAGGTAAGGGAAAATCAGGGCAATCCTGACGTCACCTAGGACAAATGAGGAGAGTTTCATAAACATAGCATGAAGGTCAAGCAAGGTAAGGAGTGAGTCACACCCTCTAGAATTAGAAATTAGGAAGACATTGGTGGTCAGAGCCACCTTATTGGTATGTTCTGGGTGGGCTGGATGAATGGGATGGGATCAAAGAGAAATATTTCCAAGAAATTTGCCAGAAAGTACTGAAATGATGTAAAGAGGGTGCACATGGTAGTGTAAGCAACAAATGTACTCAGATTAAAAAAAAATTAGCATGAGTTCTGACTTCAGGTTAGTTGTAGACACTGCTGATAAGCTGCCCTTGTTTCTCAGAGTCTCCTGGGTATTTATGTTAACTTACCTCATGGAATTTCTGAATGTAAGCACAAATGAATTGTTTTTGCCTTTTCATAGTATGCCACATGATTCAGGGTGACTTCACAGCATCTATTTACTTGTCTATGGTATGTCTTTTGAATAAAAGTTTAACTTTAATACCTGACTCATTCTACACTAACATCACAGAGCTCCTTTAAAAAACAGAATGATTCCAATAGTTTAAAAGCAAGAACTCAAAACAATAATACATTTTATGAAGCTCTAAAAATATATTTCCATTAAGTGTGTTTATGAAGATTCTCTTTTGAATTGAGAGGTTTCAGTACATAATCTAGCAGACTTGGAATAATTGACTCATGGCAGATGAAAGTTAAAAGGGATGTTAGAGACTTTCTCCTCTTTCCTCCCCCTTCATTTATTCAGTGATTTTAAAGGAATCACTTTCCTCACATCTTAAAGTTCTTTTTCTTCCATTCCATGGCTACTACTATCACGTTCATCATCTCTCTCCTGTGCTTCTGAAACAGCCTTCTAACAGATTCCCTGCCTTTAATCTTTGCCCTTGCCAAGGCTTTGCCATACTTTGCCATAATGATAGTTCTAGAATACACATATGAACAGTTCACAAGCTCTGCTTATAACTGTGTGATGGCTTCTCACAAAATCTAGAATCCCCCTGTTGTATAAAGCCTTTTCAACTTTTTCCAGGCATCTCTTGCATAATTCATCTTATATTTATTTACATTCCAGCCATGAAGTACCACTATTAGATCCTGAGGCTTTATGCTGACTCACTCCTACAGGTCTGTGCTCTTACACTTTCCATTCCCTGTTCATCTGGACAATGGCATTCAAACTCAGTTCAAGCATCTTCTCTGCAAAGTCTTTGTCAATCTCCTCTCCCTTTCACCTAAACCCTTTTCTTTTGGGTAGGGCTAACCCCTTTTCTATTGGTGCCCCCAGTGTACACAAATTTCCATAATAGTCTCAAAACCATTTTTTTGTATGCATTGGTTTTTTTATAGATGTCTTTTCTGTTAAACTCCTAGCTTCTTGAAGATAGGGGCTGCTTTTGATATTTTTATGTCTCATCAAAACATGACACATATCAGGAGCCCAATAAAATCTGTTTAATGAATCTAGTCCAAATAACTGTTATTACCAATGAGGAAACAGGGCCCAGAGAAGTTAAATGATTTGCCCAAGGTCACTCATCCGATGAGTGGCAGAGTGAAGAACAGAAGCTGTAGCTGTTGCATCTGACTTTTAAACTAGGACTTTTGTGCTATATTGGGCTGCCACCCCATCTTCTTGAAAGGAGGACACCCAGGGTCCAGGTCTATAGGTTACTAACTTGGTTCAATGAAGTTTTAATATTAAATATTTAAGTAAATATTTGATGAGGAACTATTAACCCTTTTTGGTTAAGAGAAAAAGTGGGCTAGATAATTTTAAAAAGATGTATTACTTGAGTTTATTCTTACCTTCTGAGACAAGCAAAACCTGCCTTGGATTAAGAATTTACTCTAAGTATTTTATATTAAATAATCAATAATAGATTAAAATCATTTTAGTTTGTTTGGATTTTTAAAGGTGAGAATCAAAAAGAGAGAGTAATAAACTCCAGGACTTTCCTGGAATTCTGTGACAAAGTTGCCTTATATGTATCTTTGTATTAGATTACAACTTTTTTAATGACCATGAAGATAACTAGCTTGTCCTTTTCATTCAAGTAAAACAGAACACTTAACTGGTGAATCTGTTTTATTTGGGACAGTTTAATAGTTCTTTGGATATAGATTAATATGTAAAGGCCCTGAAGAGCCCATTAAGGTTCTGCACAACAAGCAGCATTTTAATAATGCAGAGACTACGTGAGAGGGAAGCCAATTTCTGTTATTTAGGTAACATAAATTAAAAAAAAAAGCAACTTCCCCAAAGAGCTGAAGCTTATAAGTAAAAGAAGTTTAAAATGCACATGCCCTACAGATGGTAGAACTTAACATCATTCCCAAGAGCACAAGAAAAAGAAAAGATTAAAAAAAATTCTCTCCAAGTCCAGATTTCTTCCAAGTCTCCTGCTCATAAGAGGATCAAAAGTTCTACGAATATTCAACTTCTATTTTCTTCTAATAATAAATCCCATTCTTAAATCTATGAAGTAAAACAAAAACAAACTTACCCTAAGTTTAGAGAGTCTCTCAAAAGATAAAGTGGTTCTTGCTTTAGGAGTTGAGGGTGCTTGAATATGAAAAGACTTACACTGAGGTAAGGGGAGAAGTGGGTGCTGTTTTGTCAATGCCAGTTTCTAACCTCCAGTGGAAAGGTGAGCATTTTGCAAACCCTTCTCTCTGGATCCTGTTCCACATGGGCAAATTTTTACTTCAAGGAGGGTAAATAGGTAGGAAAGATTATTTTTCTCATCTTCATATTGAACATTGTACAAGTTAAGACCCAGTGCTGCCATTCCTCATGCAAGCAGGAATATGGGTGTGGTATTTGAGTTCTGTCACACTTACCTACCACAATTGCTAAAATCATTTTCTGACTTAGAAATCATTTTCTTTCTCTCCTGGGAAGGAGTCCGAGGCCATGAAAACCACTCATTCATCACATGCCACACCACAATGATCCTCTGAGCAGACATCCTGGGCTGGCATAATTTACTTGACAGCCCAGAGGTCAGCCTGCCTAGTGACTCAGGATTTTTTTCTTTTCCCTCTCCAATGCTACAATGCACTGTCCTTTGTGTACATGCATGATGTTCCTGACCCACCATCAATGGTGGTGGATCTGAAAAGGAAAAGGTGATGATACGGCTGAGCTTTAGGACTAGACACAGAAGGAAAATGTCACAGAATGACAGGAACTCTTGCAAAACTCTACCCAGCTTTGTAGAGAGAAAGCTCTGCATTACTGTGCACCTGAGGATTTCAGAAACCTGCTTCCACTTGACCCCAAGCCTTCAGTCTCTCTGTTATTTTTCACATTTTGGATTCAGTTTTCAGGGAAGTTTCTACTATCTGGAACAATTTCATATGTTGATTGGTACCCCATATATTTACAGTGACAAAGAAGCATTAAATAATAATCATACCCAAGCACTTCGGGAAGAATTAAGGAAGGCATGTCAGCTTTAATTTTGAATTTTCTTGTTACTTGTCAGTTTGCCTCTCAGACATGATGCCAAAAGGGAATACAAATCATCATTACTCTCTAGCTGCTCAATGGCATACATGAAATGAATAGGGGGCTTAACTCTGTTCTAACTGGCTCAGATTCTGCCTCTGTCAGCAGAGAGCCAGGGACCAAATGATCCAGCTTACTGTCCATTCTCCCATCAAATAGCCAAACTAGGTACAGCTGCACAGGCACACATATTCCTTAGGGAAAGAAGAACACCAAAGAAGGGAACAAAAGAAAGGGAGAGCATGAGTTTGTTTCTGAAGTGGACTAGTTGGGAAGTAGTATTAACATTTCTTTAATGCACAGCTCTTCCTTGTCCCCTAAGGGGAAGAGAAATAGCTGTTCTCGCTCACCCCAGTAAAGACTAAATTGCATGTCTATTTCCTATTTTTGTATACTTACTGATACTGAACCTGATATGTGAATATTTTATTAGAGGGTCCCAGGACTTAGAAATAATTACCCTGCTATACTAGCTCCATGATTGAAAGGAAGAATGTCAATGAGACACTATCAGTTTAGTCACTGGACTACAAGCAGATTTGTGAAACTGTCTTCTGGAAAGCTATGCAATGGGCCAATTTGAAAAGAGGATGGTATTGTGATGTGAATGCATATTGCAGTCTGAAACCTAGTGTTGATCTGCTGATTTTTCTTTTGTGAGGCAGATCTAATTTTAGTCAGAAATCCAACTCAGTATTCATGAAACAGTCAACACAAGAACAAAACTTTATAATGGGGAAAATTTTAGCATGGTATAGTGGAAAGTACATGTCTAAAAAAGCCTGGGTTAATATCCCTGCCTGCTATTGCATAGAGTCTGTCTGTATGTAACCCTGGAGAAGTCACCTAACCTCTCTGATTCTCTGCTGCCACTCCCTGCAATGGGGAAACCATTATCTACATCAGTGGATGATGCCCACCTTCCGGGATTATCAGGATTGAGTGAGAGGGGTTCAGACCCTACAGCCAGACCACTGGGCTTAGAACTCATGTTCCACAACTTCAGAGATGTCAGACAAGTGAGTGAACCTCTTTGTGTCTCAGATATCTCATTTGTAAGAGGGGGAGTATGTTATTATAGAATTTGTTTCATAGGATTACATGAGACAATGCTTACATGAGGTTTAAGCCTAGTGCCTGGCACCTGGTGTTACCATTGTTTTTCCATACAGAATGTGGTAGTGTTCAATAAATTGTGGTTATTTCTCCATTTTAAATTCCCTTTCTGCTCCCCTTCTGAGAATTTTACATGTTTAGTGCTACATATTATTTGATTATTCCAGCTTTCCCTTTAAATGAATGTTTTACCTGACTAACATTTACTTATGACAACTGATGGTAGCAACAGTCATAGAAAGTTAAGGTTTAATGAGCTTTTAGACACATACACACACATATTCAAACTTTTAAAAATTTCTTTGTAATCATAGGACATTCTTTTATGGTTTTTAAAAATTATTTTCATTGTATTAATATATTTTGTATTTGTTCCACACAATTTAAAATATTCCCTCAGTCCTTTGTACATTACATGTATAGTGTGGTTTCAAAAAGAAATTGTTTCAGCTTCCCAGTGGTTCTTGGATTAAGGAAAATGGGAATATTTTTATTAGAACATGTTTTACTTTGAGTAGAATATATACTTTATTGGCTAGAAAACTAAAGACAGCAATTAAAGAGCTTTGTGGATATGACTCCCAAGCAGACAGAACCCAGTGGGAGGCAGAGGTTGGCCTGACTAATTCTGCTTTTCTTAAAAGACTTTGCATAACATTCATCCCTAGACAGTTTCTCTCTACTAATGAAACTCTAACTTAATCTCTTCTAAGCGGGGCTAATTTAAAAGCACCTCAAGACTGTTCTACCCAGATGGTGACCTCAGAACCTGGTGAGGCTTTGGAGTGGAGAATAAAGCCACTGGCCCTTATCTTTCTGCTTGGCTTTTATACTTTGCTCTGCTTACTTAACACTAAGACCTGGTCCTCTTTGAGTGTTCACATAGATTCTCTCTTTTCTCTTTATAAACTGGATATGATGAAATACATGGGTCGGTCTTATTAACAGATAAACTGAGGTTTAGGAAGAGTCTTTCAGTGATTTATCTAGTGTCAGCTGTAGGCTGAATCTCAAATCTCCCTCCAGGATTCATTCCATAAGGTCACTTGGACCCTAGGGTTCCTTCTGCTCCAGTGACTTCAAGTATCAGCTAATTTTCTTTTTCCTTAGTGGAAAACAGGTCCAGAGCATGCCCTGTAGTCCATAATGAAAAAATGTAGTGGTGTTAGCAGCAATATGATTAGGTATCTTGTGATGGCAATTTGGTCAAGAACAATATCTTTTCAAAAGTTAAACCACTGAAACCTGGACATACTCCATTTATGAAGAATAAACAGTTATGAATCCCCTTAAAAGTGACACAAATCTCAAGACTGGCTCTTTCCCTGCTCTTCCTTCCTTTTACGTTGACTTCTAGAAAACATGTCCATCTCTCTCAGCTGTGATACAGTTAAAAGCTCTCTACATTCTTTTCCTCTGCTTGTTCAGATAGGCAAACATAATGTCTATTTGGAAAAAAAAACACCCTGCTTCTTTAAATAACTTAACTGTCATTTTTATAACTCATAAGTATATCACTGACCACTGCAATTTAATAGACTTAGTTGTATGGCTAAAACACAGAATTTAATCCTAACAATCCTAACATAGGCTCTCCCTTTTTCATAGAACACTTTTTTGGCAATAAGCACACCTCATTAATAAACTGAGAATAGAAGCATGTCATTGTGATTAACCCCATGACACCTTACCACAGCAAAACCCCACAGCAAATTCCACTCTAGAAAAGTGTCAATATTTAGTAATTGGGAAGAACACTAAAGAAAAATATACTGTAAGATCTTGGAGAATATTTTTCACAGAAAAGAGCATACTATAAACATTTCTTTGGAATTATGTTCTATTGTTTCATGGTCCAGATGGGGTTGTTGCATTATGTTAATTATTAACAGGTTAAAAAAATAAACTGAAAGTATGTTAGCTCCACTTGAAAGCTATATGTCTAAACTGCTGTTGGAAGGTTTTTGGCAACTTTAATCACCAAATACTTTATTCCTCTGTGTCTTTTTTTTATTGATACCAGGCCCTGATGGCTTCTCAAAAGTTCCTACAACCTTATATTAAGTACATGATAAGTGAACATTATGAATTTTCTTGTGGGAATATCATCTGTTATGATGATACTTGGGAACTCTAAAAACAGTGAGCTTTATTTATTCAACCCACCATAAAAAGTTACTCTTAGAAAGGAAGACAAAGAAACTTCTCTAGGATTCAATTAAATTCTCCCAAAATATTAATATTACTTTCATTATGATAAAAATGAATTACTTGCTATCAATGGGAATGAAAATCTGGTTTGAGGCAAGAAAAATTTTCTTTAAATGATAATAAACACTGAAACATAACAAAAAATTCAGAAATTATAAATGGAAAAGAATATTAAACCATCTGGAAATCACTACTCTATTAATTTTTATTCTGTTTGCTGAGCATTTCAAATATTCCATTTCCCATTTAATATGTTTTCTTTACCAAAAATTATTAGCAACAATAGTAACCTTGAAAAAAATTATTTTTAAAAAAGACATGGTGAATATATTTGATTAAATCTCCATTTATATTTCTGAAATACAATTACAAGTAAGAATTCTCATTAGGATTATTTTTCTTAAATTATTGAATTGAAAATATCTTCTCACTTATTAAAAATTTACAAGAATATTGGGTAGTTCAATTTTCATGCACATAGACAAGAACAATTACTTAAATACTCAAAAACACTTCCAAAAGATAACATCATTCTGAAGAGTGCACAGAAATCCAAATGTCAGGAAAGGCAATTCTGTCCTTGTAGTTATTAATAAGAGACTAGCTTAACCCAGTTCTACCAAAATGTTAACTACTGTCAACATTTTTAGAGAACATTCGTACACTTTTCTATACCATCCTTTAACTCATCTTAGTTATAACTAGGGTGACCATGTAACTTATTATCCAAACCAGGACAGTTTGGAGAATGAAAGGGAATGCTATTCAGCAACAACCAGGAAGGTCCTAAGAGAACTGAGCTAAATTGTAACCTTAGTTATAGCCATCTTCCTTCATAGTCTTTCTGCTGTCAAGTTAAAAGTGCACACATGTAGTAGTCACCTACTCCAAATCACAATTTCCACTTCCAGGGCACATAAATAATGATGGGAAAGGGGAGGAGGGAGGAAAAACAACCAGGCAGATGTCTTTCAACTCTGAAAAAGAAAAGCCAGCAAAAAGGAAGACCAAAGAAAACAAGATCATTTCCTAGGGGAGGGCAAGGGTTAAAAAATTCACTCGACTGGCCCCTTACTTGCTTTGAGCTTGCTTTGTTTTTCCTTTTAGCCCTTAGCCTACTAGTACATATAGATTGGTAGTTTGTTTAGATTAGTAATTTGTTATTGTTATTAAGTAGCTCTAACTTCAACTGAATTTGGCAGTCACACAAATAAATCTAAATAAACAGTAGAATAAGAAGTGGTTAATTTCATCAGGTTTCATTAATGAACAATACTCAAAGCTATTGCAAAGGGTCCAGTGCTCACTCCCAAATGGCAGCGATGCTAATTTAGTCATTGTCAACTCATCACCATACACTTTATAAAATATACCTACTTTTTTGCGTATGTTACAGCACGGAAGAGACTGTTCGCCACTACTGATTTCTACTCTTCTTCGTGACTACCTATATCTAAGCCCCGATGCTTTAGATGCTAAATCACAGAAAATAATACCCTAACATATGACTTGAGCCAGCAAATGGCACTTGGCCTAAGGCTGACTCAGTTACTAAAACTACCATCACTGCTGTAAGCCCATTGTAAGCTGATGTTATTTTTGACATTAGCATTTTTGAAGCTAGTTCAAATAAAAAGGAGGCTTGATGCCAAAAAATACTTGTAAGTAGGATTCTCATCTCAGGACAATAATATTTTATATAAACCATTGTCTCATGATATAGGTGAACTCTTACTGTAAGTTACCAATGACTAGAAAACTTTATAGACCTATGCTAATAAGATAAAGCAAATTTTACATAAGCATAAAATAAATGCCAATTAAAAATAATGTGATATTTATCTTCATTTAATTTAATATTAATCACGCAATAGAGAACTTATACTGAAAAAAATGAAACTATAGTTTTTAAAAATCTTAATAAAATCTGAAATTAGGAAGATTCAGAGAAAAAAATCACTTTGTAGGTATCTGATCTTTTTTTTACTACCTCCAAAATGAAGAATTTGGTTTTCATAAATGAAATGGCTTTCCAAAGTCTTCTTAATTTAAATCATTAGGTCCTTGTGAGAGATACCGTGGGTTGTTCAACAGCTATGCCCAACAACTATGCCAACTTTCTTCTAATGTTCTCTCCTGGAAAGCTTAAAAACTACATTGCCTATATGCTTTTGCTGCTAGTGTTCCAGATATGATTTATGTCCCACTATTTAGAAATGCTAAATTAGGTAACCTGGCAGAGACTTGGAGCCTAAGGCATGTGGTTGTGATGCTATCAGTTGTAGCAGAGGTGCAGGGTGGTGATGCTTCCTTATGGCAGCAACCACAGCTCCTTTAGCCACCCAATTCTGTAACAGGGCTTTAGACATCATATCCAGGATCTCAAGCTAAAGGTTGTTTTTCAACCATTTCAAATATTCTAATAACTCATTTATTATATACTTATTATATAAGTCATTAATACATTCTAATAAATCCCTTTCTTATTGAATTAGCTAATATGGATTTGTTCTCTGCAGGTGAATCCTGACCAATGCAGTATCCTTTAAAGTGGGAACACAAAACTATTAGTTTCCTTACTCAAAATTTTAAAAAAACATTGTGAGTGTAAATTTCTTCTAAGAGAGCTTTAGGCTTCCCACCTTGGCCTGTCACTTCTCTTTCTCCATATTTTAGCAAATTCTTAGAACACTATACAACTCCCTTTCCTATTTCCTTATACCTTCTTTTGCAGCTCTTAAAACAAAGTGATTTGAGTTAGCATGTTCTAGAATGTTACCATGGCCATTCTCACATAACCCATATCCCAGATATATGTTTAAAAACTTAAATATAGGCCACATTATTTTCCTCCATTTGGAGACTTAATTGTGTTCTGATGTGATGAAAGCTAGAGAAAATGGATATTTTCTTAGAAGTGGTACTACAGGTTCAGTTTGATATGTGGAATTTCTCCATAGAATAAACAATTCAGTGAATGATATTAAGAGTTACTCAAGAAAAGTAAGAGATGGGAAATTGCACAATGCCCTGCGTACAGGTATGTCTCTGAAGAGAGGACTTGAAATCCATTTCTCTAAGTGTACGGCAAGATGGTTTTAAAACAGAAAATAACTGGCAAGTTCCTGGATCCAGGAATGTATGCATTTATGACTTAACAGAAACCATCTAGAGAATATAGCATTTAAAAAACTGTTTTCAGAGCAAGCGTTTTGTAAACAGTTTAGGAGTGGGTGTACATAAAAATCTCAAGGAACTACTTTGGTGTTTCTTTAAATAGTATGAACTAAATTCTTTAGAATCTTTTAGTGGACCTAACTTTAATATCTATACTAGATTCCTATTGCTGCATAACAAATTTCTAAAAAAATCAGTGGCTTAGAACAACACCTTCTGGATCCTTGAGTGTGGCCTTTGGACTGAATCCAAATTTTACAGAACAAATTCTTGTAATAAAGAGATTTCTTCTGTGAAGTTTGGATTCAGTCAAGGGGCTGCACTTGGGGATCTGGAGGGCCACATGTGCACATGTGGCCTTGAGGCTGTAGGTCCCCCCCCCCCCCCCCCCCCCCCCCCCCCCCCCCCCCCCCGTCTAGCTTATCAATGCCTGGTGAGACCCTAAGCAGAGAATCCAGTCAAGTGCACTCTTATCCAGAGACTCTCAGTTCTGCCCTCTGGGCTATTAGTTCTGCCTTCTGAGTCATCCTCCTTTTTTTCATGAACAGTAGCATATGTTAGAAGCTGAGCAGTTTTATCAACTTGCTTCCTGCAAGTAAAATTCTAGGTCCCTAATAGCATCCTTTTACTTTGTAGTCTCTGTGTTCCTTTCAGTCTAAGCTGAAAGACTTAGAAATAGCCAGTGTTTCTACTGATATAATTTTCTCAAAAACTTGAGGGTCTCTTGTGGATAACACAGAGATGCTCTTCATTAGATAGAAGGCATGTCTACAAATCTTTTACAACCATACCCTTGGCTTTTTTTTTTTTTTCCTATGCTATACTTTCAGAAACAACCTGTTAATTTTAGGATCTTTTGTCATCTGGATAGGCTAAGAATTTCCCAAATCATCAAGCCTGAATACCTTTTTGTTTTCCTAAATAGTATTTCCTAAATAGTCCTTTTTGCTTAATAGTTTACTTTAATCTATCTCTTTCCTCTGATATTTTACTCTAGGCAGCAAGAAGAAATAGGCCATATTTTCAACACTTCACTTGGAAATCTTCTTAGCTAGATATGCTAGTTCATCTTTTACAGGTTATTTTTCCCATATAACTGAAGATGACAATTCCACTAAGCTTTCTGCCACTATGTAACAAGGATTTCCATTCTTTTAGTTCCGAATAATATGCTCCTCACATCCTACTGAGTCTCCACCAGCAGAGTCTTTAATGTCCATATTTCTACTAAGAGGCTGTTCAAAGCAATCTAGAATTTTTCTATCATGTTCCTCAAAATTCTTCCAGCCTCTACCCACTTCCTAATTCCACAGCCACTCCTACATTTTTAGTTACTTGTTATGGCAGCACCCCACTTCCGGGTACCTAATACTTGACTTCAGAAATGTCGTATGTTCCTTGGTTTTAATTGTTTAACAGCCACAAATCTGATTTTTATATTTTTATGGTAGGTTTAGTGCACAGTCTTATCTTAAAAGATACAGCAACATTTTAACACAGTTCAATAATAGCCAAGTTCTATGACATATGTATTACTTTGTTTTTATAGATAAAATGTACTACATTGGCACTTAAGTTTGGATATGGGCATAGCTTGATATGTTGTCAATGACTGCATATATACAAAGTTAATCTGTACCTTTCATTATCAGTAGCTTTATTCTTGAAATTATGATTTTACTAGTCTTTCATGTTCCTTCCATCCTTCCATGGCAACTCCATCTGAGCTTATCACAATACTTATGCAGAAATATCTTTGTCCCAATTATTCTTAGGCCCTATTGATACAAGCTACATCTTAATGCCATCTTATTTTTCATTTTAATGTAGCTTGGGAACATTAGAATGTTTTATGAGGTAGATATGAAATATATATTATATTCATGTCTTACAATCAGAAAAAAGATTGAGAATATTATTGTTCTACGTGCCTTTTTTTCTTGATGGTTTGAATTTCAAATTCTAATTCTAATTCAATACTAAGTTGAAGTATCCCAATACAAAAAATTAACTACACCCAAAACTCTCTGAAAAGATTGATTCAACTTTTCACAATGTGGAGAGGTAGAAATCATCTTCACTAGAGCTCAAGATTTGGAAATGTCAGTTTAAAGAATCTTTAAAAAATTCCAAGTTAGCAAAAAATATATATTATATAGTTGCCATGGTAATTGCAGTATATCCTGTTATAAACTAATATGTGATTAGCAAAGTGCCTCTGTATTAGATTATTTTTTTTTTTTTTTTTTGAGACAGAGTCTCACTTTGTTTGTTGCCCAGGCTAGAGTGAGTGTCATGGCGTCAGCCTCGCTCACAGCAATCTCAAACTCCTGAGCTCAAGCCACCCTATTGCGTCAGCCTCCGAGTAGCTGGGACTATAGGCATGTGCCACCATGCCCGGCTAATATTTTTAGCTGGCCAATTAATTTCTTTCTATTTTAGTAGAGACAGGGTCTTGCTCTTGCTCAGGCTGGTTTCGAACTCCTGACCTTGAGCGATCCGCCCGCCTCAGCCTCCCAGAATGCTAGGATTACAGGTGTGAGCCCCAACATTTTTGGCACCAGGGGCCAGTCTCAAGGAAGACAAATTTTTCACAGACTGGGGGGCAGGGCAGGGATGGTTTGGGGATGATTCAAGCATACTACATTTACTGTGCAGTCAAACCTCTCTGCCTATGGTAATCTGTATTTGCAGCCACTACAAAACACTAGCATCACTACTTCATCTCCACCTCAGGTCATCAGGCATTGGATTCTCATAAGGAGCCTGCAACCTCGATCCCTCACATGTGCAGTTTACAGTAGGGTGCATGATCAATAGGGTTTGTGCTCCTATGGGAATCTAATGCCCTGGCTGATCTGACAGGAGGCGGAGCTTATGCAGTGATGTGAGCAATGGGAAGTGGCTGTAAATACACATGAAGCTTCACTGGCTTGCCTGCCACTCACCTCTTGCTGTGTGGCCTATTTCCTAACCAGTCACAGATTGGTACTGATCAGTGGCCTAGGAATTGGGGACCACAGCATTAAGGTGAGGACACATTCAATAAACACAAAGTTTGAAAACTAAAAAATGATGTTAATAAATTGTGAAATGCTTTCAGGAAGATAACTTAAAAATATAACCAATCTAAGCTCAAACTTAAAAATGAGCTTGTTTTCTTAATATGCCCGAGATAGCTCAACTGCCTCCTCTGCCATGTTTGTCTGTGGAGCTCTAGTTCACATTCTCTGTAGTCTGCTTTCTACTCCACTGTGATGAGAGATATTACCTTGGGTGGGGTATGGACTGAATTTTTTCATGATTGATGCTAATAATTGTTATATTATGGAGCTCACTACAGAATATAGGACAATTTTCCTTGTCCTATATTCTCCCCATCACAACATGCTTCTAATATGCTTTGATCTTCAGTGTCCAAAACATGTTACAGATTTTTTTTAGATGAGTAAACCATCTGATATATTTGAATATGTCAAATATGAAGTCTATTTATAATGTACATAATCTGTAATATTCTGGTATGTGTTTATTAAAAAACAAAACCTCTGTGTATGGGGGAGTGGGAATATGCACATGATACATCAAAAGCATGAATCATATACTCTACATCATCACAGTTTTGAATTTAGATTCTGAAAATACCATAAAGTTGCAATAAATGCCATAAAAAATTCTATGAAATTGAGGCTTTGTCTGCATAACAGCTTTCAAAATTCTGACATCTTGTAAGATATAGATGTTTGTCACTTTGGAAAAAATTAGCCTTAGACTTAGTGTTAACCCTTCTAACAAGAGTTTACTAATTCTTATGGTTCAGAAACTTTATTTTGAAAATAAAAAGCATTTGTTGTACTTATTCTTTTAATAAATTAGTGGGACACTTTGCTATAGCAACAGATTTTTATATTAAATAATTTAGGTGTTTATACTGAATAGATGAGGAATCATGATTTAATCCGCATACAGTCATGTTGCACAACAGTGTTTTGGTCAACAATGGCCCCAATATTGATAGTGATCCAATAAGATTATAATACTATATTTTTACTGCACTTTTTCTATGTCTAGATATGTTTAGATATACAAATACCAGTATGTTGCAATTGCCTACAGTATTCAGTACAGTAACATGCTGTACAGGTTTATAGTCAAGGAGCAATAGGCTGTACCATATAGTCTAGGTGTGTAGTAGACTATTCCATCTAGGCTTATGTAAGTATGCTTTATAATGTTTGCACAATGATGAAATCACCCAAGGATGCATTTCTCAGAATGCATCCGTATTTTTAAGCAATGCATGCTGTATAGGGGAAGTACATTATTTGACATAACGTAGAAAGTAAATAAGTAAAAGAATATTTAAATAATGTATTATTAAACGGAGTGTGCATGTGTGTGTATGTATTCTAACAGATTACCGAACACCTCTGAAGGAATGGATAAGTATTTAGACTTTTCTAAGTAACAGATGGCATATGAATTTTTCAACAGACTGTCTTGCTGTTTATTATGCTTGTATCTTCTACAGAGTATCTTAAGTGACCTAATAACTAGTACACATATTTGTGGCTCAAAAACTACCCACTTTCTGGATTTAAAAACTGAGTTCCAGGAAGGCTAAGGGACTTGCTCAAAATTACGCTGGGTTTCAGAATTAGAAATCCGATTCAGAACTTCTGATTCCAAAAACCATGGGTTTATACAACTAACTACTTTTATAACTTAGTGTCAAGTTAATGTAGGTAGAAAGTATTTAAAATAATGAAAATTAATGGAAACAGAATGAGAATTTTTGATAAACTTACACTACATACTGTCATATCAAAGAAAGAACTAAACAAACATTTTGTTTCAACTAATTGTCAAAAATTTTGGTCACAGCTGAATTAGTGGGAGAAAACTTAGAGAAAGTTTTAAATCTTCCTTACTTAATATTTACCCCCAAAAATTTAAAAGTGGGAATATCTCTTATAGTTTTGCGTGGATCTATTTTCTCCCTAAAGATTTTGTCTGTTAAAATATCTCCATTAAGTTATTTAAATGTTATGGCGTTACATGTCAGTACACTGTTTTTCCTAAAGTGGGTATCCAATAAATACTTTGAATGACAAAAGCAGATCCCGGGCATGTCTTTAACCACAAACTAGTATACTAGTAGTGACTAAATCAAACAAGGGATTGTGTACAAGAGAAATGAGAGAGCGAAACAGTCTCTTGGAAATTCAAATACCATTCTGAAGACTGATGGTAGCCAGGTTTCATGACTCAGTAAAAAATACAGTAGAAGATGGGAGCATAGAATAGTAATTCAGGAAGAAATTTTGTCCGGAGATGGGTAAACACCGTTCCTCAGCCTATGGGGCTATGCAGCAAAGCTTCTGGTTCTGAGTTGCTCTGTCCAGGTGGAATCCTTATGGTATAAGGAACATGCCACTATGAAGATAAGGAACAAGGGAGTCATCAGGAACTGTGTCCACTAACCTGTACCTTGATCTCCCATTTGGTATGCTACCTGTTTGTTGGTTCATTAGTAAACCTAAGTGAAAACAATTCTAAATGAGGTCTTCATTTCTGCCAATTTTACAGCAAGGACCAGATTTAGTAGTCTTGCTTAATGAAGGCCAGCCATCATTGCTTAAAAAATGTCTACAGGCATAAGGGCTGTATAATAACAGATATAATCTGAATTGTAACAATGGGCTCAATAAAGAAACTAACTTCAGCATACTGGGAACTAAAAATACCACTCAAAAACAATGAGACATTTTTTAAAATATCATTTCAACATGCAGTTTGAGAACAAGGTTTAGTATCTTGACTAAAAAATACAAATATAGATTGGATGTGGACAAGTTTGACAATACAGCAAATAATTTCTGTAGGCCAATCAACCAGAGGAGATCTACTAATACTCTAATCAAAGAAGTTTCCTAAGATGGCTGCTCCAAATGAGAAAATACTTGGCTAATATGTAAGTCTGGGTAAGTTATCATGTATCCATCCCTATATCTCTTGGGTCAAATAATTTATCCTTCAACTCTCTGCACAGGTAGACTCCTTTATACTGAAAAAAATAATTAATGTAATCCCTTATTATTGGTTCTACATAGGAGCATGGACATTTAAGTTGCTTAACAGAACTAAAGTAATTGCAATTCTTATTTTGTCTGATTCTGTTTGCTTGCACATCAGTTTTAACTACTACATTGTGAGCTCCTTGAAGTAAAGAACCAATCCCTTATTTATTTTTCTTCCTCTATTAAAGAGGGCCTAAAAAAGTTCTCAGAATTCTATCACTCTAGTAGAAAGACCCACATTACATTTAGAAGAAACACTTCCAACTCCCACTTTCCTACATAATAGCAGCATTTAGACTCCCACTTCCCAATGGTGAAGTGCAGCTGAGTTTCTCAAAAAGTTTTATGAATATATGTGGATAGAAAAAAATACAAGGTGAAAGTGACATTGTAAACACAGGTTATTTCGTTCTTGGACGAACAAAGGCATATAACCCACTTGGGCATCAGAGTCAGCATCATTTTCTTAAAAATAAAAGACAAAAACACATATTCTTAAAAACCTTTGAAATGCATTCTAGATCCTAGATATATTTCTTCAGCAACATCTAGAAGCTGCATTTGGGTTTTGGGATGCTGCCAGCTCATTTGACAGCTTTATGTTGGGGGAGGAGGAGTAAAAGTTTGGGGCTGGGCAAAGTAAGAATAAGAGATTCTACAGTTCACTAAACAAATTCTGAAAATATCTCAAAGCAATGATAAAATATCCATTTTATATATAAGCTTCTTGCTTATAATCTAGGATTGGCATATTTATGCCTTATGAAATTGGATAATAGGTATAGAATAAACATTTTTTCTGACTTTTAACATTCTAGTAAATAGGATGTAAAGTTTCTAAATCTTAGTATGGTAATGCTTTTGTAGTTTTGTGTTGCCAATTATATTTTTTAATAGCTCTGGCATTATGTGTAAAATAGAACCTGATATAAAAGCTAATCTTGCCTATGCTCAAATGATTTGAAGAATCCTCCACTTGCAACTTATATTCACCACTTGAATTTGGGACACAGTTATGACGATGTGTATATATCTGAGTTATTTGAAATTTTACACATTAATTGCAATACATTCATTACAAATATTCCCTGAGTTCAATAGCTACAAAGTCCCTTAAAAGAATAAACAGAGCCAATAATACTATTAAACCAAAGTGTCATGATCAAAAGAAAAAGTTTTGGTTTTAAACATCTTTTCCTTCATATGTACCATTAGGACAATTTAAGTTTTTCCTATTGAAGCTATGATCTGCTGTGCATTTTACTATGATAAGATCTAAAGAGTCAACAAGGAAGATATTTCAGGGGCAGGACCAAAATGATTCCATTTTTGCTACTTAGTGACTAATCTACAATTCTCTTCACATTGATGGGAGATATAAAGTCTATAGCATCAAATAAAAGGAAAAGCCTCTTTTTAGTAGATTCTACAACAAAGAAATAATATAAGAATAGAATGATATATCAGGATTTTCAAAGATATTTATGCAATGCACAGAACTGTCCACTAGTAAAAGCACAATTATGATCAGATTATTTTTAACACACCGTACAATTACAGGTTCAGAGTCTCATTAAACAAAATACAACATGCGTGCTTTCTTTTCTTTTTAAAGAAAGGTTACAATAATTATGAACATTCTACCCAGCAAATCACCTAAAACTGCCAAATTAAAATTATATTTTTGAATATGTCAGCATTTGTTTTTTCTCTTAGCCCATCTAGTTATAAATGACTCAAATGTTTTTGCCTTCTACCATGATAACTATAATTTTTCAAGAGAAAACATCATATATATTGCCAACTAATGAGAATCTGGGAAACTAGAATGATTTTCCAATGGAGTAATGCTATTTTTTAATGGAAGTTATGATAATTTAAATGTTACATTAGAGAAAAATATCTTGACATTAGAACATAAATTACATATTTGGAAAGTTCATGTATTGCAACAGGCATGTCTTAATGAAGCAATAACTCATTAAAAATGTGTATCTTGGTATTTATTTTTCATCATTGATTATTATTTCAAAAACTCTTTATGTGCAAAGATGCTAAAATTTTCTCTAAATACCTCTAAAGATCAATGTAATCTTATAGATATTTTCAAACTAATTTGAAATAAAACAAGGTGATGCTTACTATTTAATTTTCTTCCTCATGGATTTGGATTGCTCTAAAATTGATTGGGCCTTAGCTAACACTATTGCCAGGACAGAAAAGAGAAGCATATTGGTGCTGAAGTAAGACAAATGTGGATCCAACTCTGTACCTTTTGATCTGGTCAGCCTTAGACTCATCAGTCTATCCTAGCCACCATTTCTTCACCTATAAAGTAAGGATGATATTATTGTCCATCTTTATAGGGCTGTATTGAGGATTAAATGAGACAGCGTGCCTAAAGCCCTCCACGCAGGGCTTAGCAGAGTGCACACACTCATATATGTTAGGCGGTGGCAGTGTGAACTTCTAAGGAAGCTCAGAAGATTAGTTTGTTTGCATTGGAGTCTTTTTCAGAGTATAAGCATTGGTAAGGCTTTGGTGTTTTGAAATAGAGTTTCCAGGATCTCATTTTTCAAAAGAACTTATTTTCCACTCCAATACCAAGGCAATGGCCTAGGATTTAGAACAACAATTGTATTTTGTAACTTTCAATGTATCATAGCATAATTATAATGTACATTTTTATGGTACTAGATAGTGCTGAGGGTGCTAGCTCACACATTACTTCTTGTGATTGTAGCAATGATTCTATGAGGCAGGCAAAGTGGATAGTGAGTACCTCCAGTTGACCTGTGACAGACAGGTTGACAGTGGTTGGTTACTTAAATCTCACAGGGATGGTCACTGATGAAGACAAGACTAAATTCAGCTCTTCTTAGTCTGGCACTTCCTCTATATGATCCCTCCCTAAATGAAATACAATAATTCCCTATTTATGGGGAATTATATTATTATTATATAATATATTATATATTATTATATATTATATATTATTATATATTATATATTATTCACCAATATTTATGCCATCATAGTTAATTTATTAGAAGGTAAATGCAAGTCTCCATCTAGAAAGCACCTCTGTGGTCATTTGTGAGCAGTCTTAAGGCCAAATCCGTTCAGAGCAATTTCATCGAAAGCCTTCTCTAAGGACTGCCCTTGCACCTGATTCTGTGAGAATTATCAAAGTGAGCTTGTAGAGACTCTGCTATCAGTAAGTTTAAAAGTCAACTGGAAAAACTCCCCCAAAGCAAAAACAAACAAACAAAAATAGAAACAAAAAACCCTTAAAATATAGGGCAAACAATAAAAAAAGTAAATGCTTTTAAAAAGGGGATTCTTGAGAGAGGGCTAATGATGACTAGGAAAAAGGAGCAATTTCAAGGAGATGGGAATGGAAAAAATTAATAAAAATAATTTTGTCCCAATTAAAGAATTGTTCTATTATCTAGAACTTTGAAATTAACTGACAAGAAACAACTGTAGTTGGAACCCAGCTCTTGCACCAATCCTTTCTGTAATAGAAAAATATTTATGTTGATAATCTCTTTTGAATCTTGTTCATCATATACGCTTAAATGCAAATAATATACCAGTAGGTCTTACTATCCAAAGAGATTTTCCAAAGTAAATATTTTTATATACTGCAAATGTTCATAAACTATATTATAGGACTTATATAAATATCAATTTATTGCAAAGTAAAGCAGCAAGACTTTTTGAGGAAATTTTCTTGTCTGCTTATAAATATGATCTTTGTCAAAGTGGTTTCTGGAGGAATGTCTCAAACTATATTTCCAAAGAGTACTATAGCAGTGAAAATTGTAAAATGTCACGGTGCCTACACGTACTTTTTAACTGAATTTAAAAACATTTTATATTCAGTAGCACAAGGGAATAGCAAGTATTTTCTTTTCAAGCAAGGCACATAATTGTGGAGTAATTTATTTCCCACATTATATATTTTCAGAAGTACTCATATGACTTTATTTTGTTTCTGGCTACATATCTACCTACATCTTTAATATAATAAAGTCCCTCTCCCCATTTCAAGGATTTTAGATGCCTAATAGAGGCATGTTTAAAACACACAGTATGATTTTTTTAAATGCACAGCAATGTATTTTGACATGTTAAATGTTAATAACAGATCTTTTATAGAAATATTATAATTCTACCACGTGCCATTTTATTTACCACCCTTAGACTGTCAAGAAAGATTTTGTGATTTTTATTTCAGTGAGATTTACTTTCTGATTAAAATAGGATATCAAGACACACTGCTTCTTGTGCTATTTCATCTATGTCATACACTCTGGCTTATAAAACAACCCAAATTATCTACTAACTTAAAGAGTCACTTTCTAAATAGGAAAAAGATAAAAATTTTATTAGCATCATCAATTGTTAATAAGTAGGATTTTTTGTTTTTTGTAAATGAAAGAGACCAAGACATGGGATTTGAAGAGTATTTATGCAGAGTCAGTTATGAGGTTGGGACCTAAAAGCAGTCACTGACATTGGATCATCAAAGTGAATACCATATCTCACTGCTGAACAAACAAAAAGAGTAGCAAGTCCCA
This sequence comes from Microcebus murinus, assembly GCF_040939455.1. Taxonomy (NCBI): domain Eukaryota; kingdom Metazoa; phylum Chordata; class Mammalia; order Primates; family Cheirogaleidae; genus Microcebus; species Microcebus murinus. Next base: position 56,775,280 of record NC_134111.1, read on the forward strand.
GCGCTTGTCATATGTGTGCAGAGGCAAGCATGTGTATGAATAGCTATACTTAGTAGTTTGGTGAAATGTGAAAAGTAAATGGTCAGAAATCATTATCTCTCTTAAGATAATGCATTTATTTTCATAATTTATCAAATGAGCTAAATAATTACAGGGAAATCAAATGGCCATTACTAATTCATGTTCTTAAGTATGGTATTCTCAAGTGAATTAACCAGTTCTAGCTATCAAACATTAATGTTATTAGAGGATGGAAACCTCTAGTGTCCCAAATCAAGGCAGCAGACACAATGAGAAGGCCAAATTTCCCTCTTTGTCACAGAGATTTTAACCTGAGACTTATGAAATCTAAAGAGAACATTTAATATCTAGGTGAGGAGGGCTTTTTAGTACCAACGAATTCTGAACTGATATAAAAATCACCTTTAGAAGATCTACTGGCTTGTACATTTGAACAGAGGGTATTATTATTTGGGTAATAGAATATGAAGTATAAGTAGTAGCTGGCAGTCACCAAATTTGTAGAAGTAAACTAACCATATCTGTTAACATTTATACAAAATTACCTCTGACATGCTCATCGGAGTTGATCAAATGATCAACTAGTGGACAACATGTTTCTGCTAGGTGTGCGGTATACACGTTGAGACTGGAATTTGAAGTAAAATTTGAAAAAGGACCCTCCTTGTTCAGAGAAAAAAAAATAGAAAAGATTAAAAGTGCCGCATGGCACTGAGCGCTTCCTTAAAGGTGTCTAGAGGTTAGGGCTGACCAACATCACACACTGATATTTCTAAAGGCCCTTCTCATTACTACAGGGCTGACAGTAGAGTCGCTGTGTTTCGCCAACACAAGGAAGTCACAGACATTCTTGAAATGCCTCATTAGACATATGGAAGTACAGTATTGCCTTCAGAAAGCATAATTTCTACTTTGACTCTTCACATATTTTTCCTCTTTTGCTCTGAGAAAAAGATTTTCTCCTTAATGTTTCGGTAGCTGTGGAAATCCAGAGTTTTCTACACTCTAGAGTTTAGGGAGATTTACTGAATATCTATAAGGTATGCAAATCATTTAAAATTTAATAGCCACATGCCATTATGGTTTTTCCTTACTCTGTGTTTAACAGAATTTCCTTGCCAAAGTATAGTATTTCAGGAAAATAATTGGAGAGTTTCCAATTATAAAAGCATAACAGCTTTATCACGGAAATTCTGAAAAGCACAGAAAATGACAAAAATGAAAAGGAAAATCTATATTCTCATTGCTAGGGATGGTAATTCATGACATTTGGGTATTGGTCACATTTTCGTAATTTCCACAGATTTCAGATCAAGTGAATCTGGATTATCTGAATGAAGATTTTTCACAGTAGGAGCACTCTGGGCAGTCACACTCCTGAGAGAATGTGCGTCATGGTATCTCCTGAGTCTGTGGCTTATTCTTTGATACCTCCTTCCACTTACTTATCTAGATTTACTGACCCAGATTATTTGATTATATCTGGACCTAATTTCTTATCCAAGGATGCAGGTGTGAGCATGATGGTATCAAAGTAGACACATGCACGGTATGGTTTGGGCCAGTATACTGGATGAATAGGAATGCGCCTCCATATTTGAGACTCAGAAGGTAATAAATGCACTACAGGTGTTAATAAATGTGGGAAATTGGGGCTAGAACCTGGGGATAGGGATGAGCTAACAAAATCACAGATACATGCAAATCCTGAGTGATCTCAAAAGAACAGGAGGTCATAATCAGGGAGTCAGGGAGTACTAGCGAATATTAAGAAAGACTTCAGTAACTCCTAGTCTTAATGACAATTTCTAATATGACATTCAAAATCCTATGCAAATTACCTTGTCTGGCAGAGGGTTTTCTGTGTTTCTGCTGACTGACAAGTAAATACTATTTATATTCACGTCTACTAACTTATCTAGATGGAAGTTTTCATATATGCTATCTTGAGACACAAACTTTGTATATCTTCTCAGAAATCCTTAAATGCTCTCTTAGTTTTCTTTTTCTTTTTAAAAAATTTTTGTAGAAATACAGTCTCACTGTGTTTCCCAGGCTGGTCTTAAACTCTTAGGCTCAAGCTATCCTCCTGCCTCAGCCTCCCAAAGTGCTGGGCTTATGGATGGGAGCCACCACACGTGGCCTTATTTTTCTCGTTCTTGGTATATGCTCACTGCTGCATTTTTAGACTTGGATACTGTAACTCAGAAGGGCAGAGGTGTAGAAACCTCCCTGTGGTGTTAACCCCAATCAGTAGAAAGCAGGAAGAAAAGCTAAGTGGGACTCTTCCTCGCCAACTGTCTGCAGAGGTTCCACGTGCAGAGCAAACCCACTTGCTGAATGACCTGCTGTGCTCCTTCCAGACTCATATTGAAGTCGTGTTATCTCTTTGCTTTGCAGCTTCCTTTTCCTTCTCTTTTCTCCTTGTTCTAACTCTCTTGGGCTTGCACTCCCAAATAAAATCAGAACTTTTATTTTTTACCTCAGGCTCTGGTTTCTAGAGCAGTGATTTTCAGATTTTGATGTGGATACAACTCACTTAGAGATCTTGTAAAATAAAATACAGATTCTGTTTCAGGACATCTGGCATGGGTCCTGAGATTCTGCATTTCTAACAATCCCCTAAATGATACGTCACTGTTGCTTCCTTACATACCGAGGTTCTCAAAGACCCGGAATAAGACAGACCTCATCACCACTACAGTGTAAGCTCCTTAAGGGTCAAGACTATGTGTGTGTATTTTGTTTCACTGTTCTATCCCTTGAATCTATAATGATGCTTGGAACATGGAAAGTGTTCAATAGATATTTGTTGACTGAATAATGAATGTATTTTCTTAGATGTCTTCAGCAATTTCTAGTCATGATGAAATTTTCCAATTTTAACGTTTAAAATTCTAAGATGAATTACATTGTCTGGCATTGGATTTTCTGTTTCTGGTGATTGAAAGGTAAATGTTGAATGCAAAATAGAGCTATAAATTTATATTACCTCAGCATCAAAGAGTTAAAGCCAAAAGCCAATAAAATAGTAGAGTTACAGTTGAGCAATTGGTTGTCAGTTTGGAAGCACAGAGCAACCGTACTAAGGTAACTATTTCAGGAAAACTTCTGCTAGGTTTCCCAAGGCCAACCCTACTTTTAAAAACTTGGTTTTATATCAGGTACTAGAGAGCAAAAAGAAATGTGGGTAGCACCTCCTATTTACTCTACTAGCACTTCATTTTTCATATAACACCTTTTATTGTATAGGGTAAATGGCAGTTTTCTGCTGAATTTTAAAATAATGTATCATGTATAATTCATAAAAACTGCCAGTAGCATCAACATCCTCCTCTGGTATTTGTCCTACTTAAGAAATGTCACATATTAGACTTCTATGATAGGTGTTATGCCTGTTACTGGATGCAACTGACCTTGTCCTACTGTCCCTTCCATCACTACCAACAATCATATGGACATTTAAGATTTTTTTGCTTACAAAGTCAGCAGCTATCCTTTTCTTGTTACACTTTTATGTTGTCATAGAAACATGGAAACAGATGAATAGAGTTTTCACATATGGAGTTCCTGAGGAAGGGATGATATGAACCATGCTATCCTATGTCTCTAAATTTGTTTCTAAACAATGGCATGAAGGTCAGGCTCTTGTACTTGAATTTTAAGGGACGTTCAAAGATCATAAGAAGAGTTTCTACCAGGAACTCTAGTTCTGAAGTGCTCTCTATTACAGTGGTTCTTACAGTATGGTCCCTGTACTAGCAACAGTCAGCAGCAGCACCCTAAGAACCTGCTAGAAATGCACATTCCTGGGCTCCATCCCAGGCTGAATGAATAAAAAACTCTGTAGTCTGTGTTTTAACAAGTCCTCTAAGTGATTCTGATGCATGTTAAAGTTTGGGAACAACTTCTCTATTAGATATCTTCCTGACTCTGAAAGATAGCTTTGATGAGAAAAATTAAGGTGCTCTAGAATCCAGAGAGAAACTGAATACAGGATTTTCTACATAGGAATATTTGAAAATCTAAGGTATAAAACAGTGTTTTTAGAACTGAGCTTGAACTATAGTACTATAGAAGATGTACTTATTAAAATATACAAGACTTGATCCCACTCAGACCTAGTGAATCAGAGTGCCTTGACCAGAGTTGATTGCCTGTTAAAAGACACACTAGACAGTTATGTGGCAACAGGTGTAAGAATAAAATATATTTTATGCTAACATCAGTAATGTCTGGATGATGGGACCAAGAATAATCTTTATTTTCTGCAGACTTTTTGAATTTTATGAGTTAGACGCAAGGATCATATATTGCTTTATAATAAGAAAATAGTAATTGTTTAAAAAGGATGAGAGCATATAGAATAGTATCATCATCTTGGAGACCTGAGAACTTGAGATATTTATGTATTTTCCTTATATTACTTATAGCAGAGTAGAGTGGCACTGAGATTCTGGAGTAGGAATGCCTGGGTTCAAATCCTTTAGGATTAGCTGTTTAACTTTCCTTCTAAGAGCTTCAGTTTCCTAACCTCTTAAGTGGAGATAGTAATGAATGTCTATTTCATAGGGTTGTTCAAGAATCAATGAGAACACTTAGTAGTATGCTTGGCACATAATGAGAACTCAAAACATTAGTTACTAGTGATGTAAGGATATCTATGTTTTATAGTTATTTATGACAGTATGCTTTATGGCTAGTCTTAGCTCTGCTTTCTGTAAAAGTCATAGTTTAATCAATCAATCAATTTTTATTATAATGCTTAAAAAAAAGAGACTGGCCAGGACTCTAAGTGGATGGTGTCCCTCTTCTTCGTAGATAGTGACACTCAACCTCACCTTTTCACCTGAGACTCCTGCCCATGTTATCTGCCTTTCGTCGGTCGTATGATTCTCACTCTCCTTCCTCATGTCAAAAAGCTGTATCTCTGCTCTTCTTACATTTAGTGCCCAATGCCTTCATATTTCCACTTGTCTCCCTTTTAGTGTGGTGTCTGTTACCTTTGCCATTTTATTTGACCTCCCAAAGTTGTAGCTACCAATTATCTCTGTGCATTTAATAAAGGGTTGCTAAATTCTCTTAAAGTTCAGTATCCTCAGCTATATTTTTGTCTTGGACACAATGATTGGGTTTCTGAAGCTCTGCCAAATAAAACACTTCTGAGTCTCAGGTTAAGAATTGGTTTAAAAAATATTATTCCTGGGCTTATCTGTACATGGCAGGGATGGATGCTGTGCCTGCCGCACCCCAGCTGGGTGCTCCTGCAGCTGCTGTTTGTAGGTGTGCAGCCCAGCTACGCTTCCCTTTGTTAAAGGGAGATTAGTATGTGCCAGAGGCCTAGCACCAGCTCACTGTTGTGTGTGTGTGTGTGTCCCTCCCAGATTTAATCAGAAAATCGTAAAGCATACAGAGAAGGAGTTTAAGAGAGAAATTCATCAACTTTCTGCTTTCTGGAGTACTTTTATATTGAAAAAAGAAAAAAAATTTAAAGCAGTGGTTTTCAGATTTTAATGTGCATGAGAATCACCTGGAAAGTTTATTAAGAACACAGATAGCTGGGTCGTACCTCATAGTTTCTGATTTAGTAGGCCTAGGATGAGGGCTGAACATTGTTATTTCTTACAATTGCCCACGTGGTACTGATGCTGGTAGTTCAGAGCCCTCACCTTGAGAACTACTCTTTTAAAGAATCTATCCATAAGCATCTTGAGAACTTGGTCCCCCTAACTAGGGAAGAAAGTTAGTATTAACTACGTCAGGAGTGCTGTAATCACACATTTCTCTGGTGCTCTCTCTTTCCTTCCTCCTGCTTATTATTACTCAGATCTGCCAATTCCGGCCTGAGAAAGAGAAAGCAAAAGAAATATGTGATTAGAGGGCTCCTGGGATAGCTAATACTTTCTTCCCCATTCAGGGGACGAAGAAAGTGACTCCTCCTATACTTAGTTAATTTCCAGATCTTATCAAAGAAGAATAAAAATATTTCTAATCCTTATCTAAGAGAGATTGATTACCAGTATACCAATCATTATAATTTTAGCTGCAAAATGAAAACTTTAGCTATACTGATGCCAACCTCTGTATTCCTACTTATTTTTTACCCCTATGTATCTTTTCATGGTCAATGTCCATGGTTCATGCCCACTATAAGTTCTCGCACTTGCAGTCTTCCCTGCCTCGAATGTCACTCATTTCCTGTTTAGTCATGCACATATCTTCTTTTAAAACATAGCTTTCTAAGATTCAATTCCTCCAAAATGTCTAGAAACTTTGACTCACACAAGTAATTCCCTTGTTTTGCTTTCCAATGGGTAAACACAGTTCATAGTTCCTTTATTTCATTTTCTTCTATTTTCTAGTATCTTCTGTCTGATTTGTCTTCTTATTTCTCATTTTGCTATCTTCCTTTGACCATAGCACTCCTGGGCCAAACCAGGAGATGATGGAGAAAATTGAAGCTAATAATAGCTTCTCCTGTCATTGCCTGAGCGTCTCAAAAAATGATGGCTAAAGTAGGGAGCAGCCAAGTTATCCCTGAATGGGAGAACAAGAGAAAGAAGGAAAGTACCAGACTTTGTTTGCTTGCCTCTATGTTAAAAAGTCCACACTCCCATTGCCAACAGCAACAAGATGCCCCTAAATTTCTTGGCTCCACTAGCCCCTAGATCCTAAGCTTAAACTGCTCATTCATTCTTTTCTTTCACTTAGAATAGACACAATAACTATGCTTAGGAAGATAGCACAGCCAGAAGTATAGTGGCTTTTATTTTGCCTCAATTTTTGTTTCAGTGTTCAGAGAACGTAATGCAGGTACTATGAAGCAACACCTGGTTTGTTTACTAACATGATATTATAAAACATGATTTTAAAAAAACAATCAGATGACTGGGCCCCAGGACAAAACTCAACCACATTTTATCACTTCACATTCATAATTACCACAATAATTTGAGCATGGAGTAGATGTCAAATGATTCAGGCCAGCCAGGTTAGATTACCTGCTGTGCCAATGAATGTTTCAGGTGCATCTTAACATTGCATTTCTGTGAATATCAAAAGCACAGCAAGAGTCCCCATGGAGATGGCAATAGCCAATAAACTTAGGAATTCAAGGCTTCTAGGAGAAATACATGCTCAGCATGTGTTTTACTAAAATAATTTATTCTATCAGATCAGTGGTTTTCACATTTTTACTATCTTCTTTAGTGATCCTTTTTAAAGTTTCATGTCCATCATATATACCTAACAGCTCAGGCAGAAGCTAGGTAACCAAGCCCTGCCTCATTCCTGTTCTCTCCTCTCATCCAGCCAAAAACCTCTGTGCGGATCTTGAAGCACCTCCCACAAACCTCTAGGGCTTCATAGACCAGAGTTGAAAAAGAAACGATGATACTTTCTATTAGAATATCCCTCATTGATTTCTAGCAAGAGTAATCACTGTGAATATTCACTCTAAATATAAAGACACTAGGATACAATCCCATATTTCTCCCTATTCATTCACTTGAAAGTTAGATTTATTTGAGTGTTTATAAAGCAGCTTGTGAACAGATGTCTGTCAAGTCTAAACGTTTAGACCTGGTTTTTCAGAGGACATTCTGTCCAAACTAGGTAGTGTGTAAAAATATATGCAGAAAATAACTTATCCTTAAAAATTATGGCTAAAGCATTCATTCAACACAATGTAAATAATGTGTCATAATAAAAAGAGAGAGCCAAAAAGACATGGGTTGCAATTCTAATTCTGTGGTTTATTAGCTATGTGACCTCCACAAGACTTTCAACCTCCCTGAATGTCATTTTCTGATTTTTGGTGATGATAATAGACTTCAGAGTAACTGTGAGGTTTAGACATTGACAGAGTCAAACACACACCTTTCCCATTTTACCTGAACCTGCTGACAAGGCTAGACACAAAACCTTTTCATTTTGCCCTTAGTCAAAAGGGCATGAATGCCTTCTTTGTCTCATGAGTGATTAGCTAAGATTAGAACTGCTTTTCCTCTGAAACTAACTAGACACAGAGATAAATAATCAGGTCCTGTTCAGCTAACTGAGACCTACCCTGACTGAAAAATTCCAACTACAAATCCCCCCACATGTAAATTGTCAACTCCTGCCTATAAAAGTCTAGTGTAACACCACTCTACAGAGACTCTCTGATCTTTGGATCTTGGGTGCTCTCCTTTTTTCCATGGCCTGAATAAAATCAATCTCCTCACTTTCCTGATTATAGTTTTTGACAATATCATACATGTAAACGTGCTTGACATTATAACTAGTCATCAGTAATTGCAAATTTTTATTACAGTCCTTCTAGAAACAGTGCTCTGAGTATAACCTATAGAGAGACAGAGATAAGCAAAATGCATTTTTTGCATCAGCATCTTCTGAATCTAGTACAGTTCCATATATTTAAGACCTGAAAATATTATTTCTTGTTAAGCTTTCCTGACTCCCATGATGATAAACTAATTCTGGCAGATCAGTAAAACAACATGAATTAATACACAAACTATTTCAATTTGAATCTTATAGGCATATATTCATAAAAACTAAAAGGTTCAGCTTCAATATGCACACCAATTCTTTAAGACTTAATTGAGATGGGTCTGTTTTCATGAAGCCTCCTCTAATTTTTGCAGTCAAAAATAATCTCTATTCTCTGGACTACAGCTTGCAATTTCTTTGTCCTTTTTCTAATAATCTTTTATATTATGCTCTGCATTAGTCTTAGATATATACATGTCTGATATTTTCCCTAGATTTCATGTTTCTTTCTTTCTTTCCTTTTTTTTTTGTTTTTTGTTTTTTTGAGACAGGGTCTTGCTTTGTTGCCAGGGCTAGAGTGCAGTGATGCAATCATAAAGTCAAACTCCTTGCCTCAAGCAATTCTCCCACCTTGGCCTCACAAAGTGCTAGGATTACAGGCATGAGCCACTGTGTCTGGCCGATTTCATTTTTCTTAAGCCCAAATACTATGTCTTATTTTCTCTGGCACAGTGTCTTAGGCAAAGGAGATATTCAATTAGTGTTTGCTGAATTGAAAGAGTCTATAATACTGATACTTTAGATTATACTAACCAGGCAATGTGCATATAAATATTTCATAAAATGTCAGGGTCTACACTGAGAAGACCAATTACTCAAGAGAGAACAGAGAATGGGGTTAAAAAAAAAAAGAGAGAATGGGAGGAAAAGATCACTATGCATTGAGAGATCTAGCAAGTTAAAATTGCACAGGAAACATGTATACTGGATAACTTTTAAATAGAGAACTTATTATTTCAATCCCAAATATCTTTAGTACACAAAGGTTTATGTAGACTATAGTCTAGGTCAGGGTTGGCGAACCTCTTCATGTTGGAAGTCTGCATTAATTTAGCTAATCACATAAGGCTGCATTCAAAAAACTTTACTTAGATATAGTTAAAAATGTACATTATTTTCTAAAAATCTAACTACTGTGTACTTAATATTTCAAAAAATGAAAATTATTTGTTAATTAAATTTTTAAATTTTTTTGTTGTGTTTTTGGTTTTTTTGTTTTTTTTTTTCATTTGAGACAGAGTCTTGTTCTGTTGACCTGGCTAGAGTTCAGTGGCATCATCATAGCTTACTGCAACCTCAAACTCCTGTGCTCAAGCAATCCTCCTGCCTCAGCCTCCCAAGTAGCTGGGACTACCATGCCTGGCTAATTTTTCTTTTTCTTTCTTTCTTTTTGTTTTTGTAGAGACAGGGTCTCTCTCTTGCTCAGTCTGGTCTCAAACTCCTGAGCTCAAGTGATCTTTCTGCCTCAGCCTCCCAGAGTGCTAGGATTATAGGTATAAGCTACTATACCTGGCCTGCTAATTTTATAAAGTTATCTAACCTTTTAATGACTTTGTTATGTCTGTCTTTTGTTGGAAACCATTTGAATATTTGGTTGCAGCATGGAGGGTCACAGTTTCAGCTGATCCTCTAGATGGGTATCAGTCATTTCTGGCCTTAAGGGTCAGATTTGGGTTAGGTAGGAAAAGGTAGATTTGCAGCAATAAGTGCTTGAAAAGCAAGAAAATATTTTGGGGGCATGTTGCCGAAGGTGTGGGCATTCTGCATTTTTCCATATTTCAATTGCATCTTTCTTAGCATCAAACAATAACTTTAAAATGTCATCTATTGATAGATCAATCAATCTCATCTGTATATAGTTCCTTACATGCCATGGTGATATCAACTAGATGAGCCTGAAATGCTAATTTGAGTGTGATGTCATGATTCTCAAAGTCAGTGAACATTTCCCTGTATTCTCCAATTAATAGGTTTATAACAGCTGGTTATTCTTCAAAGTATTCACATGTGTCATCTTGTTCATCAGTAACCTTTGTTAACTGGGGAAAATGTTCATCTGAAACTTACTTTTAAAGAAGTGTTTTAAAAAAAAAATAGCTTTGTTCAAAATGCTTGGATTTTTTGCTACATATCATATATAGACTTAGCTTTACCTTGCAAATAAATATTCAATTTGTTTTAATTTGACATAATATCACACTGAAATGCTGCATTCCTATAGAAATCTTATTTCAATAACTCACATTGCTTGTTCTGTTCTTCATAAAGGTTAACTATCTGTTCTCAAAGAGAGAAAATTTTGGCTGATACTGTCCCTGTGAAAGGCAATGCACTTCAGAATGATATGACAAACCCACACTGAATATCTCATCATTCAACTGTAGCATTTTACTAAACTGACAATGCTGTGTATTGCATTTGCACAAATATACTTAACTATACTTATAACTTGTTGCAAAGTGGGCATTTAAAATAGTAGCTTTAGCACAGAGATTTTGCTGATGCAAGATATGATGAAAAGAAATGAGAGCATCTGGATCTGTTAACAGGTTTCTTTTTAATCTTTGAAATAAACTCTTCATATTTTCCTACCATGGAAGGTATGCTCTCTGTACATACACTCACTAAATTTACCAAATTCAGCCCAACTTCATGACATTTATCTTGAAAGTTGTTGAATATATCTATTCCCTGTGGTCTCTCTGAAAGAGTGCCCAAAGTGAGTAACTCTTCATAGCAAAGAAAATCTCCTGTGATGGCCTGAATAAAGTATAAAACCTGTGCTGAGTTAGCACCAGTTGATCCATTCAGAGTGATTGAATAATATATAATTTCCTTTTGAAGTACTGCATGAAGCTGTTCTGTTAAGTTGAAGGCTATTTCATGCTGCTGACCAGTTATAGTTCTCCTTCAAAGAGGCAGTTGTTTGTATTTTAAAACATTATCAGGGTCTAAACATCCTACAACTTCAACAGTGCATTCTTTCACAATTTCTGCATCACTGAATGGCTTCCCTTTTTCCCCAAGTACATAAGCTATTTATAAGTTGCTTCAGTAGCATTATTTCCAGGTCTTATTGTTGCTTCAAAGAATTGTCTTTGCTTTTGCTTTTCATCTTTTAATTTCTGCAATACAACTTTTCATGACTCTCTCTCTCTAATTTAAAATATTTGTGGTCCTCATGGGTGTTACAATGCTGATGAGCATTGAATTCCTTTAATGTTGCCTCTGCAGTATCACAAAGCAAGCAAATCATCTTATCTTTAGCAGAAACAAGATAATATTGTAATTGCCAGTCCTCATTAAAAGATCTGTTTTCTTCCTTCAGTATTCTCTTGGTCTTCTTTGATGTGATGGGTTGTTAAGCAGATAATTTTAAAAGACTGTTGAGCTGTGCAACTATTCACAAATTCCACTTCAAACAGAAACACAGGGCACCGCTGTCAAAAGTTGATAACAGACTGGCATATCCAACCCCATAAACTCTCGCCAACCAGCCTCATGCTGGTAGTGGTGCCAGTCAGGTGAGGGAAGTTAAAACTAAGTCATGACCATAGCAGCCATCAATTTAGCCCTTATGGCTTACTAATGTCCTAATTGTGCCAGTCAATCTGGGAGGATTATTTCATTGAAACTTATTTTATTCTTTGGTATTTTAAATACATTCATTTAAAAAATGAAATAAAAATATAAAAGATAAACAAAAATGTATTGATAAAAATAAAAGAATTTGGTCTATAAAATTTGAATTCAGGCCAAAGGCCACACTTAAGGACCTAGAAGGCCACAGGTTCCCCAACCCTGGCCTAGGTCTTTAGAACTTACGTATACTCTGACAAGTCAAAATCAGGAAGTGGTAATAATGGTAAGGTTGTGATACATGAGGTTCCTTACGACAGCAGGTCACCAGTGGAATGCTAATAAATGTTAATAATGTCTATGGTGTAAATATTCCCACTGTGGCTGATTTTAAACTCTCAATGTGTTACTTAAGTAAATTTGTAAAGAAATGCACCCAGCTGGCTCTCCCAAGCAAGTGAGACCTGATTCCATCATATTCCTGCCAGTTTCCTGTTTCCTTACCTTCCTATCTTTACTCCCTTCCTATTATAGCAGGTCTAGGGGAAGGGGAAGACAAGGAACAGGGTTTCACATGGAATTTTGCTCCTCAGTGTCCCCTTTGGGATTGTGTTTTGGGGATAGTGAATCATCTCCACATCACACCTTCAATCTCACTTTTCAGTGCAACCTGAAAATTCAAGAACCGCTTTGGAAATAAGATGAAAACCTACTATCCTTTTTTAGGCCATTGATGTAAATGTTAGGAAGATTTGCTTCATGAGAAATGTTAGCATCAATTTGACAACATGATGAGAGTTTAGCATGTCTGAATCTTGCAGAAACTATAGAAGTATACACTGGAAAATCTGAAGCCACCAATTTACCAGGATCTTTATCTCCCCCACAGTATGCTAATCTGTAACTTTTTAGCTATGAGTTATCTCTCTTCAACTGAACCGGCATTTGCTTTTCAAAAATCTATTTGCTTGTTTTCTCTTAACACAAAATATACTGAAATAAAAAGAAAACATTAGCATGGTTTGAGCACTTATGCAAATTAGTTAAGGGTTCAATGGCCTATGGCTAGGAATGAATCAGATCTCAGGAAGTGTAACTATTAACAAAAATGTAATATAACAGCCCAGACTCAGAATTCGTTCAGGGTCAGGGTTGTCACTATCAGATGCATTATCACCCTGACATCTTTCAGCCTAGCTTAGGCTAGTGTAAACAATAAACCCATGGAGTTTCTCGGATTTATCTCCAAGGATTATGCAGACAAAATCTAGCTTTGTGCAGCACACAGTCTGTCTGTAGCATTTAATGACACTGGAAAATGCCTAAGAAAACCTTCCCAGAATAACTCAGAGAGGTACCAAAAGTTAAAAATAAACCTTATTTTCTAAGTTTAAGCTAGAATGACTTGGGAGGGCATCCTCCCAGGAAGGGTTATAGAAGTTATTTTGGTTCCAACTACATATTTTAGAAACTTATGGGAGTTATTTAGGTTCTTACTCTGTATTTTCAGAATCTAGCATCTTTTTAAGCTACATATACAAGAATAAGAATTTTTAATCACAACTAGTTGAATAATTTTTCCATGTCCCTACTTGTACAGCTGCCACACTGAAGTGTGTGGTCTGGCATGATTCTCCATAACTGGCATTGTCAACTAACAGGAGACAGAAATGAGACTGGCCTGCAGCAGCTGTAGAGAGGGCTAGGGTAGCTGGCAGGGTGCCTAGTGAAGAGAGAGACATGCCTATACTGCTAGCGCCTGCAAGAGCCAGTTCGTGCACTACCATCATTATTGAGGCTTTCCTGGGAGCCCTCAGAGGGCACACACATGATAAAATCCCAAACGTTCAGATTTATTTTCAATTATTCTACCTAAAACATAAGCAGCGACAACAGAACAAATTTTATGTCAAAGCTTAAAATGTTGGCACTCAGCACTAAGAAGTTGTGATGCACTTGAGGCTTAACTAGATTTTCAAACAATGGCTCTAGGCAGGTTTGAATTACATCATTTCAACTGGAAGAGAAAATTGATTCATTGGATTGACTTTTCTAGGATGTCCTGAGAATTTAGCTCCAAAAATCATTCAACAACTCAAGAAGATATGAAGGCCTAAAAGAAAATTTTAGTGGACATTTATCTTTTTTTTCTCTTTCTGGATGCCTAGAATATCTAAACCTTATGTCTTTCTGAGGAATTCTGCACCTTATGAGTTTTGATGGAAGGCAAAGTTCACTTCTCCCTGTAAGAGCCCAAATGGCTAGACTCCCATCTTCTCAGCGTTCCTTGAGGCAAAGACAGAAGAAGTACATAACTTAGACTCAGCCAATCAGACATATCTTGCCTCCCTTCCCTGGCATCCCGCCCCCATAAATCTTGAACTAGTGATATCAAAGAGTCAGGAACAGGGGAGAAGCCATTTTAGCGACAGCAGCTGTATCCAATCTCCCGGGGTGGGTGGGAGTCCAGCAGTGCCGGCCAGTGGTAAGATACAGCTGTCATGGGCAGTGCTTAGTGGCAGCAGCAAGCAGCCCTGCCCTTATCAGATGGATTTCATGGCATAAATCTCGGCTCTGGTTCTAGCTTCCTTGTTCCCCTTTATTTCCCCCAATGTCCTGAACCTGGTTCTGCAGACTTTCTGGTGATTCTGTGAGTTCCCCAATGCCTTCTTAATAAATTCCTTTTCTAGGGCAAGCAGCTAGTAAGTTTCTTGGCTAGCAAAGAAACCTTCTGATTATTACACAAATAAATTACAGCCCAACAGTTTATTTCTCAAAAGAATTGTTAGATCCAAAAAAAAAAAAAAAACAATTCAACAAATAACATGTTTCTTTCTAAAGTGGCTTTCATCTGCAACCATATTCTTGAAATGGCAACCTAGCAGTTGTTTCTATGCTTTCCCAAAGATAATCTCTCCTTAGGTTTACCCTAGAGCCAGCCCAGGAATATTTCATTTCATCATCTCATCTTTGCTCTCATTTTTAAGAGCCTTTTTTTTTTCGAGTAAATTTGAAGTAAAATTTTCCTGGTCATTTCTATAGATCTTCTTTATCCCTTTTCTGTAGGTATTTGTCATTCTTCCACTGCCCCAAGTCTAACACCCTGTACACTATCACCTGTGTTTGATCTCTGGCTTCTTACAGGAATCCCTCTCAAGGGGTCTAGGCCCCCCATTTTCGTGGCTCGTCTTTATTCAGATGTTTTTTTACTACGAACTTTTAAGCTGTAGAAGTGATTCTTCCACGTCTGCACAAAATAGACATTTCATAAAATACATGACCATTCTAATGATTCTGTGTGAGGTTCCAAACCCTAGGCCTTCTGTCTTTCTACTTCACTCCCAGATCAATTGTGGATATTTGTATGAAAACTAATAGGACCTCCTGACAAATGCGAAGCTTGAAAAAACAAGAATAGTACTACTAGATTGAGCAAAAGCTGGTGATTCCCAGTAATACAAAGAAGAAACAGCAAAGCATAAGCAAAAAGTATTCCTGTTTGCTTTGAAACTGTTCTGAAATGAACAGTTTCTGTGGCTTCAAGAATTCCAAACATTTGTTGCAGAACAGCCCATCTTTGTGTGGAAGTAGAATGGCTCATCCTGTCACTAAGATAGGAACATTGAGAAATTTGCTAATTTCCACAAAAGGATATTGACCAATGTCCTCCTCGTAACTTTTTCTAAAGCAGAATTTGCTTTCAACCAACAACCCTAAATGCCCATTTTCTAGACCTTTGCCAGGGAAGGTAATCTTATACCCTCTATCATTCAGTTTAGCTAAAAATCTGGCTAAGGTAGGTGGCATTTGGGGGCAATTGTTTGAACAATTTCCTCTAAGTGTTCTAAGTGATATGTTAAGAACAGGCAAAAAATTACCTTATTGGACCCTAATTTCCTGTCTTCTTACAGATTTACTTTGCTGGGTTTTACCATAAAGCCTTTAGCATTTATGGAGGAGCAGAAGTAACACAGAAATAAAATCTATTATCCCAGCTTCTTCTGGAGTGGCAGTATGAATATTTACTAGTCCAGATACTCATTACCTCCCACACAAAACTTCGTGTGAGACATGTCCTTAGTCATGCATATAAGGAAAATCTTTGTTTCCCCTGAGGGTGCCTCTTTTTTTTTAATAATAAGAATCATGTAACTGATACATGTTCCTATTCTCTTTCCCTACTGGGAAGTTTCCTCTAGCCCTACTTATTTTATAATCAATAAATAAACAGATAAATATTTACAAATGTATATATTTTTGTATATTATGGCTCTTTATTTTTATTTATAATTCAGCCATTATTTTCTTCTTTATTCATGCTATAAGCTGCTGCAAATCCTTTGTGGAAGGTAGAATCCTTTGTGATAGTGTACGGGGTGTTGGACTTGGGACAGTGGAAGAATGGCAAACACCTAGAGAAAAGGGATAAAAAAGATCTATAGTTATGACCAGGAACATTTTACTTCAAATTTACTTGAAAAAAGGCTCTTAAAAATGAGAGCAAAGAAGAGATGATGAAATGAAATATTCCTGGGCTAACTCTAGGGTAAATCTAAGGAGAGATTATCTTTGGAAAAGCATAGAAACAATTGTTATATATATATATATATAAACAGACGAATAAAGGTGGCTAACAGTATGTTGGGTGAACTTAAGCCATTTTCACTATTAACAATAATTATTTAGTAAGTACATACCACTGTGAGTAAGGCACATGATGGGTGAGAAGATTCCAGAACCCAAAGGCAAAGTCCCTCACATCAAGTTTTGAAATCTAATTGAGATAATAGGTCTAGTACAAAGAATACAATATAATAAATAGACTATACTATATTATGCTAAATTTTATTATTATATATATGTAAAATGGATGGATGGACAGGTCACATAGTGCATCCTTCCTGCTTGAAAGAGGATACAATTAAAACAGGCAGAAGGTGTATCTCCACAACCATGGTCCCCAAGAGTGCAACTCTCCTCTCTGTACTGATCTCTACTTTCCCCGGCAGGCTAGGCATCTCTGCCGGCCTCTAAATCTAGGATGATTATATTTAAAAATTTTTTCAAGAAGATATGAACCACAAAACGGACAGTTGTTATTTTATTTTCAGTAACTATTTTTATTGTGCATTGTAAAGCATCATTTTTTTTACCATGACTCAGAAATAAATCTTACTTTACAACTCAGAATGTATACACACACACACACCTGAAGCAAAAATTAGTGTTTCATAAAACACTATTTATCCTTTCTATGTGTGAACACTAATATCTTCCACTTTGTTCCATTTCCTTTCTTAAAACATACTTATTATGGCTCACTAAATTCAATTTAGTATAAATAGCACTGTTTTAAGAAAACAGGAAATTCACATTTCTAAGGGGCAAATGTTTTAATTTTATGAAGAAAAATTATTCTTTAAAGATCAGAGAAGATTGGCATAGATGATATAGCATATTGCTTCAGATGGATGATACAGCATACTGCTTCTTATCTCCTAAGTATTTGCTCAAAAATCCAAAATATGTAGATTTATGATTCATGCAACTCTCCCTTAGAGGGGAAAATACATCCCCAAGTTGTATTCTCAGTAGGAACACATTAACCCACATATGTAAATCAAATTTCAAACGCCTTTAGTATTAGTGTCTCCAGATTCTAAAAATGAGCTTGACTTATAATTCAGCTTCTTGCTAGTCTTAGTTATAATGAACAAAAAAAACATTTATATATGTATATAATTGAGTAATTTTGAAAACTACATTATTACTGACAAATGAATGATTATCTTAATCTTAGATTTCTTCACAGAAAAAATAATTTATTCAGCAAACAATGCAAAATAAAAAAACCATTTTTCATTAACTGAGACCATGGTTAATTGCCCAACTTAAATAAAGAATTTGGCAGTAAAATGCTACTATTATTAATAAATCTGCTCAAACATAATTAAACTTGTGAATGGAAACATTTCCAATTTTCCAACGTAACCTTTGGGCTTATTCATTCCAGAAATATCTCAGCTGGGTCTCAACATCCCCTAGGAGAAGATTAAGAAAGTTATAAGCTTTTACCATGTCAACTCTAAGATAATACTTAATTCTTACTGTGTATTTGCAATTCTAGATCATATTGGACAGAAACTGCTAGCTTTAATAAATAGTTCTATTCTAGCCACAATCATATCACAGCCACTTCCTAGCCTACCAATTAATATCCAACCAAATTACAGCTTGGGGAGTTTCTGGCAGATTGTGACACCGTGTCTGAAACCTGCAATTTTAACTAATTATAAAAATTCTGGGCAGGAAACCTTCCGAAAACAGATCAGCTTCATTCCCTTCATTTGAAATATTGAAACCACCAGAGACCAAGAGTTCTCTCTTCTATTTTAACTTGAAGAGAAGAAAGGATATTAGATTGAAGGATCGCTCCCTGTGCAACAGGAACCATGCTAGGTCTGTTACATTTGTGAGCTGACTTAATCCTTACATCTAATGTGGTAGGATTATCATCCCCATTTTACAAAGGGGAAACTAAGGTTCAGAAAAAATGAAGTTGCTCAAGGGAAAACAGAGGGTGCATGTTAGAGTTGGCATAGGACCCATGATCCCGAGTCTCAATCTGGAAACTCACGCTTCTCTGTTATCTCTGCCAGTGCTGGGCTGGAGCTGGTTTTGCAGACTCACAAGAGCTGATTGTGCACATCTCTTCTGAACTCCACATTCAGCGAAGTCCCTCGGATAGCTTGACATCAGCTATGGGGGTGTATTCACACCATGCAATCTGGCAAACACTACAAATCATGGCTTTCTTCTTCAAAGAGCTATTTACCAGCACACCACCACTGTCTTTTACATTTGTATTTAATATTCCGTAAGTGTCATGATTGGATGTTTCTATTGATTGAATTTTTTTTCATTTTCAAAAACAAGTAATAACAAGAAAATATAACTATAGTATCTCTCAGCATGTGCTTTGCACATTTATTTGCTGTGTACATTTGCCTACCATGAAACGTAGAGTTTTCAGGGTTATCTCAAAGTAATTAGAATAATATAAATCCCTATGCCTCCATTATCCAAATTTAATACTTACCAACATATAGCCAATCTGATTTCAATATACTCCTCACTTTTTTCTCCCCAGCTAGATTATTGTCAAGCAAATCTCAAATGTTACTATCATTTTATTTAAGTATATCAATTTGAAATTCTAAGAGATAAGCTCATTTTTAAATATTGTAACAATAACAATACTATTATCAAATGTTAAATTATCAGTAATTCCTTAATATCATCTAATAAGTTGTCCACAATTAACCTTCTTTGCTAACCTCAAAGCTTTTTTAAAATTTCTTTGTTCAAAACAGATCTACAGCATCTGGATGAAATATCTCTTAAATATTAATTTATTTTAATCTGTTAATTAATTTTTTATTATCTCTCCTCTTTATTCTCTTGCCACTTATTTGCAGAAGAAATTGAGTCATTCGTTCCATAGAATGTCTTACTTTTTGTATTTTGCTGATTGGTTTCATGGCATGTGACATGTTCCTCTTTCTTCTGTGTTTCTTGAAAATTGGTAGTTAAACCTAGAGGTTTCATCAGATACTTATCAAAATACTTTTGACAAGTATATTTCATAGGTGAGATTGCACTTGCTACTACATCACATCAGAATATGCATAAAATCTGCTGTCTCTCTTTTTGTAATTAGTGGGTTTTGGTGTTCCCAGCCTAACCCATCTCATAAAAATTCCCCATCAACCTTTCACCAATTTGTTTTGGCAACAATTGATGATCATTTTCTGGATATATTATTTCAAAAAGGGTTACAAAACAGTGATGGTTTGATTATTTTATTCCTTCTGCATGTATTGGCTGTAATTCTTCTATAGAGCATACATTTTTCTTATCAACTATTTGGTTAGCTTGAATTACAGTTTGTAAAGGAAAGACAGGAGAAATGTTTTCTTTCCCTTTATCAACCAGTTTACAGAATGAGTTTATGCCCTCAAATCTTTCAAAGATGATCAAAAAGCACTTTTTTCTTTTTGCTATCATTATGCACTCATGGATTTTAATATATTTGATGCATTTCAATAAATTCCAGTCAGTATTCTTTATGATTCTTTCAAATTATTTCCAGTGCCTTTTTGACATGGCCTCAGTTGTTTTTGATAGCTTCCTTTCTTTCTGGTATATTCCAGGCTTTTATAATATATATTTCCTGACCCAGTCCTAGAAACAGACATTTTTCTGAGGAGTCTGATTTCTTGTAATGGAAAATGGTTCTGCCCACCATTTAAGCTGATTGTGTCTTACTCAGGAGAGATTCTCAACCAGAACACTCAGAGTTCTCATGGAATACTGATGAGGTACACAGTACTGGCAGCCAGCATCTAAAGTTTTATTTCTTAGAGCAAAAGTTGCCAAACTTATTACAGGATCTGTCATGTTAAGTGTATACAGTATAATCTTTACTCATAACCTAACTCATTGTTGATTACCTTACACATATGAATGAGTGACTGCCCATAAGACTACACTGTATGCACACTTTAAATATGAGTAGAAGTTTGGGCAAATTCATATTTTTGAGACCTGAGGTCTAAATTTGTGGGGCGCCCTTTTTTATAAAATTAATATGAAATTACAAACATAAAATTAAGCAAAAAAATGAATATTTATTTAGGTTGAAGAAAATATCATTTGTAGCAAATTATAAATGTAAAAAAGCTTAAAAAGAAAACCATAAAAATCACAAAATATGAAAAATCTTATATTTTGTACATTTACTCCCTGACACACTTCTGTGTTACCCATACATTTTTTGGTTGTCTACTTTTTGACCCCCTTCTCATATGATAATGATTATATGATACTACTCTATAGAGAAACCAGAAAGATAATTCAATCTTTTCTCTAGTGTAGTTGATCAGACTTAAATTTTTGATAGTTGGAATACATTAAAACTTGTAACTTATACAAACATATTCTTATCTGTAGGACTACTATGGTTTGTGCTTTTCTTGGGAAGTTTATCATATAAAATTTTTTAAATTCTATAAAATAGTATAAAATTTATAAATTCTGTCTTAAGCAACCTTCTCTGAAAAGAAAAATGTATGATGCATTTATACTTGTATACACCAGTATATTATCTAGTATATTTTTGGTAGGTGGGAACTTAACATTTTGATTAAGAATCAATTAGAAGGAAATCATCCAGTTATAAGTTCACGTGTCTGGTGATTAGAAAGAATTTTCCACAGAATAGCTTCTGGTTATACACATTTCAATCATTATTTCTCTTCTACCGACTAAATACCTCCAGGACTGGGCACAGCACAGCCTCTGACCCTGCTAGGAGTGTTAGCCTAGTGGTAGAATCTAGAAGCCATTCCTTCCCTGTGATGGCTGGCAATAGCTTAATCAGAAGTTATTGCAGACCTTATATTTTAATATATTGCACTAAACTCAGAGTAAATATATCTCCAACAATTGCTCTCCTATGCCCAAAGCTATCTCCAGTACCAGCCAACGTGAGAAAAAGTGAAATGAAGGAGAAGTTGAAGTGGAAGAAAACAGTGGTCTTTACCAATTGTTGTTAAAATGACTTCCTTTAGCAATATTACAAAAACATATGACCATGTGAACATACTTCTCAGGCCCTCCCAGGGCCTTGGAAGGGATAGTACAAGTGAGGGGCCCTGATGTTTAAGCTTTATTGGCTTCACAGTAATTTTCTGTCTTAAGAGAATCACCACCTCACTGCTCTGCCTTTTCCAACTGTTAATCAAAACATTTTAATCTTTCTCTCTAGAAGCTTTTTGCATTTCCTCCAGCATTTATAGTGTAATTCTGTGACTCTCTGGTCCCATCCCTAGGGGTCTCCAGTACACACATACAGAAGCCAGCTTTCCATGCCTATTAAATATTCTTTACCAAACACTCCACATGAATGCAAACGTACCATAATTTTGCACTATCTTGAAAATATTCTCCATGTGAAATAAAAGAGTCATAGTGTCAATATAATTTTTCTTTTATTGCATTGGTGGGATGGACAGTTTATGTGAATCTATGGTTTACAAAAAGCTGGTTTTGGATTAAAAACACAGCATCTGTGTAAATATATCTAGCTACTCTTGGCTGTAAACTGACAGCACTACAAGTAAGAGCATAAAGAAGTCATAGTAAATGGTTTCTCGCTATTATTTTGGTTAGTGCCATAGCACACTCACTAGCAATGAGTAGAGATGATGTACTTGCTTTAGTTATAGTAAGCTGTGCTTGTCAAGCCTGGGAGTTGCCGGCAAGCATTTCGGGAAAATTTTCAGAGCTATTATTAGATATAATGCAGACTTTCCTACCTAGTTTTCAGCCATGAGATCTCTGGCAGATGTCTCTGTGATTATAGACGCAGTAATGCTCGGCATCCTGACACAGACAGCCTGCCCCGAGACCAGGAGCAACTGGCTGGGATTTTGCAGGAGGAATTATTATTGTTATTTTTCAGATACTTCAAAACAAGGACAAGGTCATTCCCAGTGCCAGAACTTCTAGCTAAGCTATAACTTTTCCTTGTCCACCAAAAGTACTGAGAGAGAGACAGAGAGAGAGAGAGAGAGAGAGAGAACAAAAACCAATATCCAACCCACAAAAAGCCCAGTCATCAAGAAGAACAAAAGCCTTTATATTTAGTATTAGGAACCCTGGATATCCAGAATACAATTTCAAAATTTAACATCATCACTACCAAAATCACAGGTAATATTTGCAACTTTCTATTCATTAGATATTGAGCTGAATGATTTGTATTACCTCAAGTCTGCAGTGTCCCAATTGTACAGATGCAGAAGACCAGGCAGTGAAAGGATGACAGACTTGACCTGGTTGTAGCTAGCAAACATGGGGCGGGTTGGGACCAAGATTTGCCCTTAGATCATCTAATTTCAGAGACAGTTTGTTAACCACTGCTCTATACTATCTTGCAGTATTAGTATGCTTGAAAAAGCTTCTTTTGATCCTGAATCAAGAGAAATAGTAAAAGTTTCAATCCTTGTTAGTACAAGAAGGAAAAATATTTATGCTTTCCTTTTCTTAAATAGTTTCCAAATAGATCTTACATAGGATGATGACACTGGATATGGACAAGATTTTTCATATAGCTAGCAATGTGACACTTAGATTCCTTATAATTTAAAAGCAGCACTTGTTTGCATATTTAAAAACAGATTAAATCAAAGACATTGGAAAATAGTTTCTTCAATATATTGTATTAAACAATATGATAAAATTTCAATTATGCAAGTTGAATAACTTCAAGAGATCTGCTGTAAAACATTGCACCTATAGTTAACAATATTATATTGTACACTGAAAAATTTGTTGAGGGTAGACCTCATATTAAGTGTTCTTATCACAACAAAATCAAATTAAAACAACAAAAAATCCCTAAAACTATAGCAAACTGACTATAGCAAACTGATTTGAGAAGAAAAAGAAAGAATTAATCTCTATATATTTATTATAAATAAATATTCTGACTATATAGAGAGATATATATTCTAAGACAAAAAAACATAAGAATTTTTGAACCTGATTCAGTAAGTTTGTTGTTGATAGCGGTATTGGCATGCAGCTGAAACCATTTTGTGTGTGTTGTAGGGCCAAGGAAATAAATAAATATGTTGATATTATGGTGCTGTACCAGGATTCTTATTTGGGAGAATGAAAATGCAAATATGGGATGGGGGCAGGAGGGGAATGATCCAGTGATACTGAAATGAAATGATGGTAGCATAGCAGCATTATACCATATAGCTATAATACTGCAGTGTGTGTGTGTGTATTGTAATGTCCACTGAAGGGCCTAGAAGCAATGATACACCAGTATCAATGAACAAACCTAGTGTCCAGATCTGGGTTTCTGAGTACCATTGCCTACTAAAAGGAACCTGGGACAGAAAAGTACAAGTCAGGCCAGAAGAATCTGGATATCTGTCTGGATGTGCCATAGCAGATATGCTCAAACTCATAAGAACAAGTCAAAAAGCAACGTGCCAACTCAGAAGGGCTCCTGCTGATGATCAAATTTGGTACAACTTGAGCATCAAAATAAATAATGACAGGAATAGATCATAATAAGATTGAATTAAAAAATGACCAAAGCATATCAAGTTTTAGTTAGGGTAGAGTTCTCTGGATCTATTGTACAGCATAGTTACTATATTTAATAATAATATATGGTATATTTGAAAATTGCTAAGGGAGTAGATTATAAATGTTCTTACCACAAAAAAAGTATGTGAGTTGATGGATATATTAATTAGCTTGATCTAATAATTTCACAATGTATACAGAGAACAAAACATCATATTGTGCACAGTAAATATATACAATCTTTATTTGTCAATTATGCCTCAATAAGGCCCAGGGGAAGTAAAATAAAATTATCATGTTAAAATGGGGAAAAAGTGTATGCATAAGTACATAAAAATTCTAAATAAAATCTTTTTTAAGGGTAGAAGGAGAAGGGAAAGCAAGGAAAACCAACTAATAAATGAAAGTAATGACAGAAATAGGAAACTAGAATTTTACTAGTACATAGTAATGACCCATTCAGGCAATGATCATCAATGGAATCTGAAACCAATACATAAAAAATTGGGGAAACAGTATTTACATAATCTGTACAGTATTACTATATAGTTTGAATTAAAAAGGAAAAAAGTTTCTTTACAATGAAGAGATCATGCAGACACTACTTTTACCTTAGCATCACCAGTAAGAAACACATTGTCCCTGAGGACACTGGGAAGGACACAGCATTACCTAGGCAGATACCCTGACAAAAATGCT
Organism: Microcebus murinus; assembly: GCF_040939455.1. NCBI lineage: Eukaryota > Metazoa > Chordata > Mammalia > Primates > Cheirogaleidae > Microcebus > Microcebus murinus. The sequence continues at coordinate 56,800,084 of NC_134111.1, forward strand.
TAATCTAAATCTACTCATGAGGAAACAATCAAAGGAATCCAAAATGAAGGTCATTATACAAAATAACTAGCCTGAAATTTTTTTTAAAATGTAAATATTATATAGAACAGTAACAACAAAAGTTGAAGAACCGTTTAGTTTAAAGAAAACTACAGAGCTATGACCATAAATACAATGTATAATCCTGGATTGTATCCTAGATTTTAAAAAAAGAAAATTACTTAAATAATGCTATTGGGACAATCGGAAAAATATGAGAAGACTGTGTGCTATATAATAGTACTCTGTCAATATTACTTTATCAGTACTCCCAGGTATTTTGCAGAGGATGTTGTAGTTCTTAGGATATCCATGCTGACGAATTTAGGGGTGAAGTGTCTTGTTATCAGTAATAATTATCAAATGGTTCAGCATGAATATATTTAAGCATATTAATGATAAATAAACATATCAACACAAATAAATGAAATGTAATTCAACATTCTATAGATTTTAGAGAATAAGAACTAATGCAAGTATGGAAAATTAATATTTAGTAAACTTAGGTGAGAGGGTTTATGGGTGTTTCTTGAACTCGTCCTATAGTTCAATATGGGTTGAAATTGATCAAAATAAAAAGGAGAGGATTACAAAGTGAGATATATAGGTTCAGGTTGAAAAGAATGATCAGCAAATTGCTAAGTAGGGAGAATACATTGCTGAGGAAATGAAGGAAGTATTATATAACAACCTCTCTAAAATAGCTTAGGGGAGCAGTGGAACGGACAATGAACTCAGGGGCTCCTGTTTGGTGTTATACTTGGTTAACTGAGAGAAAAATAAAGCTAAGGAAAAAAATTTAAATAACATTTTAATGTTAGCCTGGTTAGGATTTAAATTTTTAGTTTTCTCTTTGTGAACACAAAGGTATGATAACCATCACCTTATGTCAAACTCATGAATTATTTGGTCCAAAATTCTCTTCTCTGATTTCCAGTTCAAAAGTCATGAATGCATTTTTTTCTCTCAAAGGAGATGTTTTCCCTTAATTTTTATTACAGCTCTACTACACATGAATTTTCCTAAATCTGCTTTGAGACTTTTTTCTTAGAGGCCCGAACCACCTACATTATTTCTATAATGTGATTCCTGCATAAAAATGATTCTTTTTATTTAATGTATTTTATTTTCCTCTTTATAACTCCACAGGTTTTCCTCTGTGTTACTTTTTAGGGACTTGATGAGCAGGTGTGTCCGGTCCTATCCATATGGTACAAAATTTTATGGTCTTCAATCATTCCTTTGTTTTTCCAGCTGAAAGAATGACATCCTAATCTTTTTAGTCAGTCCAGTTATTGTCACTTCAATGTCATCCACTCACTTTTAATTATCCTTCTTAAACCTTCCCCATGCAGTTATATTTTTCTAGAGGCAAAACAACTGAAGTAGAACTCATTTCTCCAAGTCTCTTTATACAGACTAGGGTGCATTTATAGTTTCATTTCCAAGACCTTGATGATTCTGAAAACTTCTTTTCTAATGAGATATAACTTTTATTTCCAGCTGTATCTCAGCTTATAACTTCAAGGGAAAAAACACAGGACTTTTCCTGAAGCAGAAATGGACTCTTGGAAATGACCATTTTATAAATATAAAATAAAATTTAGATTTTCTCCCCTAAAGGCATTATGTTACACATACACACAACGAAATTGAACTCCTGGGGTCCCTAAACATTCAGAATCTATTTGTGATACTTTTAATTCTATGATATAGTCCTCAAATTCAACAGTAGAGAGGAATCAAAAAATAAATTTACAGGCTACTTGTCCCTTTTGGGAAATCCTATCAACCAGGGCAAATCTTGTTCAAGGCTCGAAGCCGGTGAGCCAAATAAAGGCTGCACCCTTTCTTCCCAGGAGCCACAGTGCAGAATGGACAATGACCATAGGCTCTCGTGGTCTGAGATGCTTTCTGTGAAGGTGGGAAGAACACATCATAACTGTTCATGATTATGTGTCCCCTTAATGCTAACCATGTGTGTGAACAACATGTGGCTCCCTTAGCATCACTGTCTATATCAAAGTTTAATTCAATTCTAACCTGCAAGTTATAAGAACAGCATCTTGCAAAGGGCTCTGAGAAACCATATGAAATTGAAGACTGATTTAGAATGGAATTGAGTTTTTGGAAATATTGAAAATTTTGGTTTGAAAAAAAAAGTCTGCAACAAAAACAACTATACTTAGAGGTATTATGAGCCACACATCATTTGGACTGCAAAATCATAAGATTTGAACTTGGGAGGAACCTGAAGAAATCATTTAATCTTGTCTTCTACCTTCGGAAATTGAAATGATAAATGTTTGAGGAGAGTAAATAGGATTCTGGTTTGAAGATCTCTAGAGCATAAGGCAAATTATCCTCCCTTATGGTCAATAATGTTCTTTTCCTAGTTTCATTTATATCTCCAAACATGGAGAACAAGTGATCTTTAACTAACCCATACACTTGAAGACATGAATCGAGCCACTCCATTATCTATATCTTCTCCTGTCTACACAACTCTATTTCTTTTTTTCTCATAGGATCTATTTTCCATATTGGTCATAGTTATTCTTCTTTGAACCAACATGAAGCCCAAGCTAATAATTTTCCAAGTGCAGTCTATAGACCCTTAGGGGTCCTGAGACACCTTGAGAAGGTCTGCAAAGTCAAAACTATTTTCACAATAACCTCAAGTCTTTATTTGTCTTCTTCACTGTGTTGATATTTGCACTGATGGTACAAAAGCAATAGTGTGTAAGATGGCTGGTGTGTTAAGATGAGAGGTACTAAAAGCATAGGTACCAAACTGCTACAATTCTTGTTTTTACCACCATACGCTCAAAATTAAAAAAAGAAGAAAAAGAGAAAGAGAAATTTCTCTTAAGAATGTCCTTGATAAAGTAGTAAAAATGATTCATTTCATTAAATCTCGACCATTCAGTAAACATCTTTTGCATATTCTGCATGCCAAAATGAGAAGTATGTGCAAAGTACCCTCTGCTGTATACTGAAGTATCATGACTGTCTCCAGAAAAAAGCCTGATTAAAGGTTTGAGTTGTGAGCTGACCCAGCTACCTTTTTCATGAAATACCATAAACTATAGCTATTAAGATTTGGCTATTTGGCAGACATTTTTTAAAAAAGGAAGTGAACAGATCACTTTGAGGGAAACAGTATTTTTCTGTTAGTTATAAAATTCAAGCTTTCGACCAGGCACGGTGGCTCATGCCTGTAATCCTAGCACTCTGGGAGGCCGGGGCAGGTGGATTGCTCCAGGTCAGGAGTTCGAAACCAGCCTGAGCAAGAGCAAGAACCCTGTCTCTACTATAAATAGAAAGAAATTAATTGGCTAACTAATATATATAGAAAAAATCAGCGGGGCATGGTGGCACATGCCTGTAGTCCCAGCTACTCGGGAGGCTGAGGCAGGAGGATTGCTTGAGCCCAGGAGTTTGAGGTTGCTGTGAGCTAGGCTGATGCCACAGCACTCACTCTAGCCTGGGCAACAAAGTGAGACTCCTTATCTCGAAAAAAAAATTCAAACTTTCAAGTAAAAATTAAGATTTGAGGTAACTAGTATTCTGTGAGCTTGACAGCCTCCCAATACTTAAAGATTTTTTTGATAAGATTGATGAGATCAATAAATGTGATTTTTTGATATTATATAAGGAAGTATATCAACATTTAGAGAATCTGCATATTCTAGGAAACCAATATTCTTCACATGACCAATGCAGGAAATAACAGAATCATGCATAGTTAAAAGATCCATTCAAAAGGCAGACAGAGCAACGCATTTAATGTAACACAGCATGAAAATTCGCTAATATAATTTCAGACTTCACATGCTACTGAGGTTTAAAAAGCTACCACTCATCAAATTCTGGTGTGGCATCAAATGGAATGAAATACTGCTTTGCAACAAAAAAGAACGAACTATTGATACATGCAAAAACAAGGATGAATCTCAAAGATGTTATGCAGAGTGAAAGAGGCCATTTTCAAAAGGTAGCATGCTGTATGACTCCATCTATGTACCATCCTGGAAAAGCAAAGCTATAGTGATGGAGAACAGCTCAGAGGTTGCCAAGTGTTAGGGATGGGGAGGGAGTACGAATACAAGGGTATATCACAAAAGGAGATTTTAGGGTGATGAAACTATTTGAATTGTGATTATGGAGGTAGTTCCATGGTCTACATGTGTGTTAAAACTCTTAATAGAACAAAAACAAAAAAGTCCATTTTACTGTTTTACTACAAGTATGTTCTGATTAGCACTTTATTAGATTTACAATGCAAATGGGAGAAACATCTGACACCAGTGTGGCTCAGTATGGCAGCTGGAACAACTTCTGTCACTTCCAGGAGTCATGTACTGTGACATGCAAGCTTACAAAGGAGAAACTTTGTAATTGCTGACAGTGTGGTCCAGAAATGCTAAACTTTTCAGGCCTGCTCTTGACCAGTTTGTCTTCCTAACTCTTGGGACTGCTGATGGAATTAAGCCATCACTATCAAATAACCCTCAATTACTCTGGAGAAACATCACCTTTTCCTGTATTTTGATGTGCTCAACAAGGACTAATATTGACTGAAGTCTACCTATCAGGCAATATGCTAGTGGTTTCACATGCATGATCACATAATATAACAAGGAAGAGTCTTGAGGTAGACTCGGAGAAGTGATTACTCTTGAGATTCAAGCTTTATGATTCCCCAAATGCAGTGCATGAAGACACACACAATGCCAAAAGCCTGCCATCTCAAATGCCTTCCCCATCCTGATCTATGGTCCCAGTTCGTGTACCACTTCCCCTGTGGAGCCTTCCCTCATCAGCCTAACATGTGCTCTCCCTTCTTGAAGTCCTATGAGGTGGGGCTCAAGGACAGGTGTCTCTGGAGGCTTCCAGAGCCCAGGCCTGTACCCCACTCTCCTGAGGAGAACAATGAAGGATGAGCCTTGTGAAACTCTATTTGTCCACATACCCATGTGCATTTTTCTCTCTGTGGAGAAGATCAAAGATTTTCAACTGATGATTAAAGGGAAGTTTAAGAACCACATTGGGTCTACTCCTTTTCACCCCACTTCTCCCATCTCATGTCAGCATTTTCCCCCAAATCCTGTAACACCTGCTGGCCATCTCTCCAGCCTTTTTCTACTTCTCCTGTATTCCATCTCCTGAAATGCTGCCTGAGCAATTTTTTAAAAACCTAAACCTGATGTCATATTTAACTCTGTATCCTGTTACATATCTAACAGTTTGTTGAGTTCAGGAGGTACTCAACAAACATCCACTGAATAAATGAGCTCCTGCCGACAGCCTGAATCCTCAGCCCAGGACCCCAAAATAAACCTCTCTGACTTGTTCCCTTTGACAACCTAAGACTCTCTGAGCTTATGGACTTGGCACCATATTAGGTGTAATGAAAGATACTTTAATGTGCCAAATTAAAACCACAGTCTCCAATTTGTAAAGTGAGTACATTGCAAAAAATGTGCTTCTAGTTTAAATGTCATGGATAAACAGATTACAATCAGGTTAGTAGGTATGTGGTTTTGAGTTTGTTTAAAATGGCAAGGAGTGTCCCCCTTTGGGGCAAAGATTTCAAAGGGCCATTGCATAAATAAATTTATAAGCTATTTAATATGTAATCATAGATATAAGTAAAGTTATAACCCATGAGCTGCAAACTTTTAGGGATTAAAATGTCATACAAACATTATTTTTGTTATCAGTGTCAGATGTCACAGCTTTGACTTTTAGACAGAAACAGACTGCCTGCCCTCCAGGTCAGGCTGACACAAACTTGCCCTAGAGTCCAGCAGTACAAACCTCCCATACTGCATCTTATCTATATGTGAATAGAACACTCAACAGCTGCAAACGTCTAACAACAGTCTGGAACATTCCCCAGAGAAAATGTCCTAGGTTCCTCAGTTAGCATGAAAGAGCCTAATGAACCCTAATGTGGCTAATGTTGTCCCTATACTAGCCTAGAACTCTCAAGTGTCCTGAGCTGTGAAGTTCCTTTAATGTATTTTTTCAGATACATAATATTTGCACATTTTTATATGTACCTGTGATATTTTGTTACATGCATAGAATGAAACTAAGCCAGCCTGCTCAGAGCTGTCCAGAGCCCCAAACCTGCAAGCTGGCCGAAGACATAATAGCTGTGTCCTGAGCCTGAGTCAGGAGATTGTTGAGCCCTAAATCAGCAAGAGGTGATAAAAGGGGGCCACAGTGTCCCGTTTAGTAGCTTTGGTACTGCAGAGAGATTTCTCTCAATAGCGCTATACCAGAGACAATGGGAAGAGTAGGTTTGTGACTAGAAGGTCCACGGAATAAGGGGAATGAGAAGAGGATGTTCAGGTATACAGAATGTTCATATAAGGCTCATAAGTTAAGGTCTACCTACATTAAAAAGCCAAAATATGCATTAACAATATCAGTGGGGGTGTGGGCACAAAATAAAAAATAAGTTTTAAAAAAATCAGTAATCACAGCTTGGGGGAGAGAAAGAGACTCAGAAACAAGAGGTATTGTGGCCTAAGCTACTTTAGTAACCCAAACATCTAGTGGTGCTATGTTTTATTCTTCCTCTATAGTTATTCACGTTAAAATACTGGCAAATAATGAGGGTTTTTTTAAGAATTCACTTTTTCCTTCACCTTCTTGAGTAATTCCTTTATAAAGTTATTAGATGGGACAGAGCAAGTTATTGTCAGTGTCAGCACGGGGGTGGGAGAACCATGTGCCATAACAGAACAAAAGGAGAAAGGTGTCTTTGGCAGAGGGGTGCCCTGAATGGGGAGTCAGAGCTTCAGGAGGGTAAATCAGGAGTCCCACCTGGAGGCAACCCGGCATGAAGTGCTGGAGCCTGAGTTGGGTGAAGAGATTGTCCATGCCGGACATGGGACTCAGCTTGTGACGGGGTACTGGTGCATGGGCGGGATAAGGAGGGCTCCCGCATGGGGGAGGGGAGAAGTGCCAGCATCCCCATGTGGTGTGTCAGAGCCAGGTGGGGAGAGGAGGCATCCACATGAGGGAAAGGTGGCAGTGGCAATGGGAGATGGTTCACACAGGGGAGTTGATCAGTTACATAAATATATTAGGATAATGAGAATCAGTTTCTCACTGTTGGAAAAGTGAGCTGTACACAGGGAAAGGAAGAAAATATGAGTAGACTCTGTGGTGTTAGATTGGAGGTATCAATGTAAACTCGTGGTTTTCCACACATTGACACATATAGAAGTAAATATAGACACGCATGTGCATGTTTGTGTGTGCATGTGCATACGTACATATAATACCTATGCTCCCAGCACTGGCCACTGAGAGGGTAGGCTTGAGAGCAGCAACATCCCCAAAGTCAATGAGCACCACCCCCCCCCAGTTCCCAGAGCTTGGTTTTGAAATACCAGTCTCCATTAAAAACATCTAGGACTCCTTGGAGAAAAGGCTGACATTAGGGTTGGAGTAAGGAAAGTACAAAATGAACTTGAAATGTCTTACTCTGCTAGATAGCAAGGAAGTACTCAAAAGATGACAAGGCTTCTGAGTCAAAAGACACAGGAGTCAGCTTGAAGGAGCTCCCTCTGGCCCAATCTGGGTCAATTTGCACATTGCAATAATTCATGATAGCAGGGGATTATAACTCATGGAATAAAATAGGAAGCCATCATCCATACAGATAGAAATAAAAGAGTAAATGGAAAGTTTGATGAGGAATGAGATATTTACACGATTTCAAGTACCTCCCCATAAAGCAGTTATTAATTACAAAGGGATGAGAAAGTAACTTTATCGTAGAAAAGTCTGGTGTCCATCAAATTTATCAAGGCTAATAGTGAACATTATCAGTAATTGGAAAAATTAAATTACCTGAGATTTGATAGGGTATAATGAGAGGAGTACAGTATCATCTCCATGATATTCCTACCAAAGGTACACAGCCTGACATCCATCAAGAGGAAACATCGGGAAATACAAATTGGCCTGTAATCTTCAAAAGAGTCAAGATGATGAAAACTTTAAAAATAACACAAAAGAAAATAACAGGAAACTATTCCAGACTAACTGGGTCTAAATAAACATGGTAAAAAAAATGTGGTAAATAATTTTAAAATAGATTCTGTACCATAAAGCATACTATTAGGACAACTGCCCAAACCTAAATGGGGTCTGAGAATTAGATGTAGGACTGTATCTATGTTGATTTCTCAATTTTTATGATTTATTCTAATTATGTAGAAGATTGTGTTGTTCATAAAGAATCTATACCGCAGTGTTCTGGGGTTATTGGATAACACTCTAAAAAGAAAAATGTCTTGGTATTTTGTTGCAAATTTTGTATAAATTTGATATTGTTTTAATATTTAAAGATTATCTTTAAAAAATGAGAAAATAGAAGTCTTAATATGGAAAAGGCTATAGGCTACATCAGCTATAGCACTAGGTAAAATTATTAAGGTGCAGAATGTATCATATACTATTTGTGTGTAGCAAATATATATATATGGATATATATAGTTTGTGTATGTAGGGTTTTTTTTTTAGTTTTTTGTTTTGATTTTTCTTTTTTACTCTGAAACAAAGCAAAAAATCATTAGCAAAATTTATTTGGGGGAATGAGGATTGGAGGTTTAGAGGAGAGAAAAGTTTTGCTTTTTGTATTTATACCTTTCTATATTTTTAAGTTTTACCATGTTATATTTTGCTTTAATTTGAAAAATGTAATGTTCAGTGTAAAGTACAATTTAAGAACATAATCCTAATTATACTATTTATTTACATCTCCCAATATTAGTATCCTTCTTTTTCCTGCTGTCCACATTGCTAGGCTAAAAGAAAAGAAATGGTGGACAATAGTGGTGGACAATAGTCACATATGGTTGAATAAATGCATGATTTAGTAGCTCATGTATATAGCCATTTCACAAATATATGACTTCAACATTTTTTTTTGTCAAGGCATTTAAGACTTGGGTTTATTATCACGTTTGTAATATGCAGACTACACTCAAGGTAAAATAGTTCCTCTCTAAGAAGATTCTAGAAGACTAAAGAAGTAGAGTGAGAGATTTCACCTGGCAAGATTGGGTGCATGCATAGGTTTTGGGATGGGAAGAATGTGTTTGAAATATGAGAAAAGGATATAAATTCTGATTCACATTTAGCTCCATTATATCAAAGCTCCATGCTTAGAACACTGGTCTATGGAGAATGCTTCATTGATAAATAAGGTTTAGATACTCAGAGGAAATCACAAAAGTAGGTATACATGACAGAAAGCAACATACATTATTCAAGATAAGGGATACTTGAAAACAAATGAAAGCTCGAGTAAAAGATACGCCTAGATTTGCTGAAAGGATAACATGATATCCTTCATGCGTGAGCTTGGTGCAAAAGCTATGGGGTTTTATTGTTGAAAGATGAATCCTGTAACAAGCTGTCATTTTGAGAGTGACGCTGTGCCTGTTTCAACCATTTGCTTACATCAGTAACTCACATTTATTCCACACAGGGTATATATTTCATTGCCTTTATCAGAAGTAGAGGGAAAGCAAATCAATAAGGTAGGGAAGTGAGAAACCAAGACACAAAAGTCTTCTGTGGTTATCTATATAATGTTATGAATTTTCTTTGAATCAATGTGTCACAGCACAAGACTTGGCTGACTGATAGCTAAACCTTTCCTTGTCTTACTAGACAGCTCAGAGGCATTAAATCCACTAGACAATTGATGCAGCCATATCCTGATACAATGCAAGAATTGATTAAGGCAAAACAGCATAATAGTTACTACCTTCAGCATCAGAATGGCAAACATTTGGAAACAATGCCTTTCGATTCCCCTTTGCCATTGGTATTACTCAAAGATAAAAAGACATACATTATTTTTACTGCATAATACAGGAGAAAGACAGAATTGTTTAAGTAATTCTGAATTTAATGTCTTTAGAGTGCCAGTTTTCTTCCAAGATTTTTTACCATTTGAGGTAAATCTGGCAAAAGGGTCAAGTTGTCTTCAAAGTTAGGTAACCAACATAGGATAAACTTATTATTTAATACTGTGTAAGTTACATTTTGAAACAGTATATTCAATAATACATTATCAGGTAAATGAAGGATCTGTAAATGTAAAGCAATGCACTAAATGGTTAATCTGAAAAAAAGAAGTTGATCAACAAATATACTAAGAGTGTTCAAAACATCTGAAAATACAAGAAAAATAAGATATTTGTTGAACATTTAATGATAGGACACAATACTTTACATTTAGAGGTCCTTCACTTAAAAAGATATCTGGAGACTAAAGAAAACACAAGCATAATATTTTAAAATATAGGTAACACAATATTTAAAAAAAAAGATTATAGTGTTTGCCAGCTACTTGGACACACTGTATATGGTGTATAAACACTCAACCTCTTTCACTACATGGAAAAACAAACACCACATACACTCACTATCAATTGGAACTAATCTATCAACACTATGTGCACATATGGAAGTGAAACTCAATGGAAATTAAGCAGGTGGGAGGGGGAAGAGGAGAGGGGTAAACTCACAACTAATGGGTACACTGCACACTATCTAGGTGATGGGCATACTTATAACTTTGACTCAAGCTGTACAAAAGTAATTCATGTAACCATGTTTATACTCTGATAATATTCTGAAAATTAAAAAAAAATAAAACCCTCTTTCACTACAAATAAAAACAAAAGAAAAATTCTAATAAGATAGTCCCTGAGACTGTTTTTTTATAAAAACCTCCATATATGGATCTAGAGAAAAATAAAGGAGAATCTGAATGTTGCTTTGTAAAGGCCTCCTTGGTCTTCGAGTGGTAAACCACTGGCCTGGCACCACATGTACGATGAGCTGGAGTTAACAAAGTCAGAGCTAAGGTGTGAACAAGGTTACCATGGAGATTATGGTGAACCTGAAGAAGACTGTCCTCCTTAATGGAAAATGGCTAATATTCATTTCCCTTATCTTTATCAGGGATATCTTTTCTCCAAAAAAAAAATAAAGAAAAAAAGTTAGGAAGAGATGAAAAATACATTCCATAGGAGTGTTTCTTTCTATCGTATAGAAAAAGTGAAAGAGCCAAACTATATTGCCAAAGCTGTCCTGCCAGAGAAAATTTTTAGTCTCAGTTAGATTAAAAAAGCAGAACTGTTGACCTCCCTTTTCAATAAGTCAGAGGATCAGAAAACTCTGGCCTAGACAAAGCATTTTAAGATATAGATTTGGAAACATAACAAGGGCTATGACCTCCCAAGTAGCTATAAAGACTCCATAGTTACAAATATTATGATATATTCATAATGTTGACTATATTAGGACAACTTTTTCATGAGTATGTTGTTTCATTTTTCACAGTTTTCAATGGACATCTTCCTGGAGTACGGGACTATAGTATTAGTATAAAGTATACATGCATGATGTTTCTACTGAGCTCCCTAATTCAAAATCATGTAGTTTATCCCAAACAATGTTAACACTGTGATTGGAATTTGTTTTATGTACATTTTAAAGAGTTGAACACTTTGTGCCAATGGATTCTGGGAAACCCTGATTTTACAAGTGAGTACTTACGGGACTCCTATTAAATGAAAGCATATGTTACTAGCAGTGAGTCTTTAAATTGTTCACCTGAGCAGCCAGGAAATTGGGTGTTATGGTTATTACTGCAACTCTCATAGTCACCCTCATCTAAAACAATGGAATCATTTGCTAGTGCCATAGCACTTGACATCTTGCCATTGTAGTTATTTGCATATCTCTCCTTTCAATTAGATGAGTGGATGAGAAGTACCCAGAACACTAAGATATCTTATTAATTTCTCAATCTCTAAATATACTAATCCATAGTAGATGCTCAGAAAAATATTTTTTAATGAATGATCAACAATGTCACAAAATAGAGTACTATAAAAAGATACCTCATCTGTTTGGTAATCTCTACTGTTCAGATTTGAGAGAAACACCAGAATATATGTCATCCTCCCCCACCCAGCCCCACAGAAAAAAGACATTAGAAAAATAAGGATTGTTAAGAGGGTCCCTAAGGTCTCAAAGCCTTAGCGTAGGAAAACAAAAAAAAGGAGACATAAACTGCTTAAGGACAGGAAACTTTTCTACTTTGCTTACTTTGATATCCTCAGGGCCTTCTTAACACAGTGTCTAGCCCATAATAAATGATCAATGAAAATTTGTTAAGCAAATGGCTAAAATAATAGTTAACTCCTTTCTAAATAAATAGAAGAATGAAAATATATGAATTCAGAACTAGGAGTAGAGCTACTATAGACAGGCTCATGGATGGCTGTGACGCCTGCCAGCTAATGCCATAGAACACCAGTAGACCATGAAAAAGCATGTCAAAATGCAAAAGCACAACAAATTGGGACCATTTCTCCTAGGAGCCAACAGATCTTTCTCACTAGACCCTGTGCGCTACTACTGCATATCACAACAATTATCATTTGCATTAAGAATCCTAAGTTAAAATAAACTGTGTTGAAAAGCCAAACTATATCTTATTAATAGAACATTAAAAAAAGCAGAGAAGCATTTAATGCAGTAAAGGAGCATGCCCATTGGTTGTTTGTTTGTTTGTTTGTTTGTTTTTTGAGAAAGAGTCTTGCTCTGTCATCCTGGATAGAGTGCAGTGGCATCATCTTAGCTCACTGCAACCTCAAACTCCTGGGCTTAAGTGATCCGCTTGCCTCAGACCGCCGAGAAGCTGAGACTATAGGTGAGTGCCATGACTCCCAGCTAATTTTTTCTATTTTTAGTAGAGATGAGGTCTTGCTCTTGCTCAGGCTGGTCTCAAACCCCTGAGCTCAAGCAATCCTCCTGCCTGGGCCTCCCAGAGTGCCAGAATCACAAGTATGAGCCACCGTACCCGGCCCTGTCCATCAATTCTTATTGAAATGAAGTACTGGGTGGAGATGATGTTTGGGATAAGTTTATGAGATCATGTGTGCTAGTTGTTCTCTGCTCCCAGATCCTCTCTCTACTCTTTGCTCATTCTGGGTATGAGGTGTGAGTTTGGGTATGAGGTATAAGAGAGTGGATCTGCCTCTCCTCTGCTCTGCAATACTTGTGGCTTCAAGTTGGGCTCAACCAATGAGGCACCATCAGCAAAAAGGACAGAAGAGAGAAGTTGGGGTATTTCTTTCAGTTTCCCTTCTTAACTGCATTCTGCCAGTGGCCTCTCTTTGGAGAACAGCTCTTGTTGAGTAGCTTCCTTCCAGCCTCAGTTTCAGCTCTGAACAGACTTAGACACTTCTCTATTACCTCCCATTCCCTTTTAGGAATGGGAGAGTTCATGGTGGGTCAATATGTACCTTAATATCTATTGTCAACTCCCCTAAACCTGCCCATATCTCTGCAAATAGGTCCTTTCTTAAATTCTCATTGAAAATCTGAGCTGATTACACCTTCAGTGATCAGTCAAAACTCTCACTCATACAACATAAAAGAGAATTATGCTCTGCTACTTTGCATGAGACTTAGAACCAATACAGCAGAAACAAATCAATTAACAAACCAAACCACCTCTATTTCCTTCTACAACGTTGAAGTACCCTAAAAGACCTAAGACAGGTATAAAGAAAGAAAAAACAAAGACAACAGGTGACCAACAGTGGCAAGTATTCTCTCATTTCAACAATACCCCAGCCAGTGAACAAATTCAGACTGGCCAGTGCCTTCCTCCCATTACCCAAGACCACTCTAATCTTTCTAAAGGAATAAAATATAATTGGAAATGCTGACCCAAATTATTTTGAAATATTTCCATAGAAAGAAACAGAAATGCACAAGCATGAGAAGAAGCAAAAGCACTTTCGACAGAGGAAAGGTCATGGATGTGGCTCAATTTCTGAGAAAATTATAGAAAAACAAAGACCTTGAATTTGGTGAAAGAGATGCAAATAGAATCAAAAGATGGAGTAGTGGGCATTATATGATCTTCCACCACAATGGTATAGGAGCCTGTTACCTGGGCCAGGGCTCTTGCTCACCCTACCTGGAACAGAGGGGAGCAAAGTAAATGGATGGAAAGAAGGTTGTGTTCTAATTCTAACTTTCCTAGATAAGATGTCATGATTAAGTAACTTTGTCTATCTTAACTTAAATAAATAGGGATGAAGAATACCATATTAATTCTTCATGATACTGGGGTTTCAACTCCTAGTATGTTAAAATTATTCTAACCTCTTGGGGATGACAAGATTTCCACGTTTGGGTAAATTATTTCACTAGTCAGTTCTCAAAGGAACTCTATTTCAAATCTCACTATTTCTGCTAAAACATTTGCCTCCTACTACCTTGAAAATTCTCAGATACTTTTACTGGAATGGCAGTAAGTAGACTTGAGACAATTCTACATGGATTAGAGAATACTTATTGTGCACCAGAATATCCAGGGTATCATTTAGTGTGCACATATTCTTAATGCAACTTTTTAGCCTAATGGTTTCTTGAAATCAAAACAATTTCCAAAGTCATCTTGGAGTATGATTTTTAAAGCATATGGAAACAGAATTTGAGCCAACATATTTTATCCCAAATGAGGCTCTTTGATTTCTTATATGCTTTTGAAATGTGATATTTGTCTACCCTGGGAAACTTCGTTCACTCCGTTGCCTGGAAAGCTAGAAAGAGTCTTGAATAATTGTATCATGGATACTTTTTGAATTCTACTACTTGTGGGCTATTTCTGCTGGATAAATGTGTTGTCTACATATAGAATTCTCTTAACTCTGCTTCTCAAATCCGTATGTTTTCTGCTGTCGAAGCAAGAATTACAAACTCACACTCTGGCATGGGTAACACTACTTGATGGTTATTCATTATTAAATGACTTCTATCACAGAAAAATAGAAAGATTATTGAGGAGATAAATTACCAAAAGTTGAAGTTGAAAAGGCAGAGGAGAATGTCATGCTTATCAGAGTCACTCATTTATTCTGTTTTGCCACATCACAATGCTTATAATTAAAGCACTTCTCTGTCAGATTTTCATCTTTAGAGGTGAATATTAATTTTACAAAATAAAGGAAAGCAAAATAAACTGGAAATAATCTTGTCAGGTTAGAGTTTTAAGAGAAGATCACAAAAGCAGAACATGTACTTGGGGATAAAAGGAAGAAAGAGAAAGAGAGAGAAGAGAGATGGGATAAATTGTGGATACTCCTTTTAAGGAAACAAAATCTTCCACAGAGAGTTGCATTAGTACTGAAATTCACCCAACTCTGTGTGAATTCTGATATTTGAAATGCTCACTACTTCTTTTCAATTAACTTCTTTATCTATCCTACAATTCTATGCATGTTAGCGACAACCTAAAGGCAAATATCTCTACAGAGTAAGGGAATGATAATATTCTGGGCAAAAGTGATGTCACAAACAGAGGTGAATTCCCAATGCCATTGAGTTCTCATGATACTAGGGGAAATAAAACAATGACTTTATAGCTAATTGCAATGTAGTAACTAAAGAAAACATATTGCAACAGAACTGTCAGGACTATTAATCATTCTACATTTAACAGATTACATTAGATCTAGAGATGTTAATTTAGATTTTACCCTGTTACTAAATTATTGTAATAGGTTTGGTTACTGGTTTCAAGGAGTACTAGAAGTTAATCTTACTTTTTATGGACAGTATTAGCATTTGTCTTAGAAGAACTTCTGTCCTTCATGGACAATAATACTTTAATCTCCCAAATCTAAATTTCTTTTTCTATAAAAATTTTTAAAGCCAGTAATTGATATAAAAAGGCACAACAAATAAAATTATAGCTACTAACTGGCATTCATTTATCATATACCAGGCAACTTGCAGAGTTGTGTGCTTTATGTATGCTATTTTGATTAATTCTTATGACATTGGAATTCCACCAGGTGGACACAATGATCCCTAAGTAACCTAAAGACAAGAAGCCTGAGGCTTACAGAGGGTAAGCCATTTGGCAAGGGTCACAGAGCAAAAAAGAGGTGGAGCTGGGATTCAAATCCAAGTATATCTTGTTCTCAAGTCTTTCCTATGTATTTCTTCTCATAACTAAGAAGAGTAATGGCACAACAGATGATCATATTTGATTTATCAGAACATAAATACTGATTTCAAATATAAGTACTAACTCAGGCATAAGTTACCTCATACTAAAAGCATTTAGAAACGACCCAGTAAAAATTCATACTCTGCAGGCTTATAGAGTCCTTTGATACTGTCATCTGGAGCAGTGTTGCTCAACCATTTTTTTTTCACTCTCACCCCTTCATAAGGGGCATTCTGAGACATTTTTTTCTTAATCACCTAACATGAAATCATACTACTATGGATATACCATATATTTGCTTATGTATCTTATGTATATCTGTGCTTTATATATAAGAGAAGTAAGGGATTGGGATTTTTTGCTTCCTAGAAGAAATTTCTGCCTCTTGGGGACAATGAGAATACATGATCTAGAAGATGTACTCCTTTGTCCATAACCTCCCAACTCACTGTTGTTGCTTATAATTGTATGGGCTTAGGGCTTTTAGATTTTTAGCTTAAGGTTTTTCAGTGTGTTAAAATGCAAATACATACAAAATGTTAATGAACCACTATAAGCCTTCTATATCTTGGCGTGAATAGCAGATCAGAAAGCCAGTCTGATAGGGGAAAGAAGGAGAACGTGGGTGCACTCTACACTGGAGCAGAGGAATGGGGAAGAACAGAGCCTCTGGTGTTGAAATGCCCACATCACAGTTGTGCTTCAGTCTAGTCCTGTTGAAGATTTTAACACAAGTTCTTTAAGAAAAGATGCCAGCTCCCATTCATGATGAACAAGAAGACTTAGTCATAACCCACCTTAGTGGCCATCACCCTATTGATCATTGTGTAAATATTAGGTTTCCTGCCCGTAAAGAATTTGCTGTTTGGTGCCTTTCAGGCCTGTTTGCATATTCCCAACCACTACGTGGCCAAGAATAAGTAAGTTTATGTAATGTTCCAAAGAAACTGCTCAACACCATGGCTCATTTTAACTGAGGTATGAATAGAAGACAGAGATGAATTCACAAATACTTCTTTCACATGCACTGTAAAATATAACTTTTGACTCCTCCAGGCCAAAATGGTCTTAACCATTGATGTAATTATAGCTCACAACTATAATTTAGAGTTAGCTCTGGTTGACTCTAAATTCACACAGGAAAATAATTCACTCATCTTATTGGAACAGTGAAGTATATAACTTCATAAAATCCATACAGTTTCAACAATCCCAAAAAAGAAATCAACAGTTGATAGAACTGAATGGAAAAAGAAATCAACAGTTGATAATTTAATAAGACAACAATAATTATCTACCATTTATTGTTTACTGACTTAAAGGCTAAAGTGCTATACTTGACACTTTATAAACATTACCTATTTAATCCTTTACAGCAATCTGTAATATTTGTTCCCTCATTTACAAAGGAAATGACTGCAGAAAGGACAAGTGATTTTCCTGAAACCACTTGGAAATACAGAAGCGTTCAAACTCCTGGCATCTCAAGCTCATGCCTTGCCACCTCAGAGAAAGGATAGAAAACTTAAGTCTCCAAACTATTTCAGACAAATGGAGGAAATCTTGGGAAAGGAGAGGTCATGAAATGTTGTGAAAATACTGTGAGATGTTGCTTGTGAGAAGATATTGTACAGATAATTTCAACTGCAGGATCACTTTAAAAATAAATAAATAAATACCTTCAAGTCAGAATTTTCTGACTCTGGGAATTGTGAAGCATGCATGTGTCAGGACCTTGGTAAATAATTAACAAACTTGTGGCTACTTCACACAAGTGTAGTCACACTTTCTAGAGGCTGCAACCATTCTCGTAAATCACCTCCATCACTTACTTCCCATCAATGGCATTGAACTCTATGATCTAAAGAGAACTCCGATCTGAGAGGCTGGCCCTTGTTTAAAATTTACAGTGCACTTTATATACATATATAGTGTCTCCAACATGACAAGATAATAGAATCTAAGAAGGCAGAAGTGGAATAGGAAAAATAGAGTAAAACTTTAAGAAATTATTTTATAGAGGAGGTAACCTAATGGTTAGGGAAGGTGTTAAGAAGCCAGGACAAAAACCTGGGTCTCCTAATTCCTAAGGCCAGTACTTTTCTTCACTTATAGTACATTGTTACCAAGTAGAATAAAAGGCTTGAAATTACAGCAAAAATTGTAATGTACCAAAAACACATCATCCATCTGCTTTCTTGCTGCATATTTACCTAATATTTAAGTTAAACACATTGACAACAAAGTAAATGTATAAACTACTAACATAGTTATGTCTACTTTATCCCAAATAGGTTATCAAACATCCCTAAAAAGTGACATTTTTAATAACTCCAAAATAAAGACTGAAATTGTTCTGTCATGTGAGGTAATGTGTATAACTGGTCAAAGTATAACCATTGCAATAAAAGATGTTTTCACCTAGTTTCCTAGAGATTTCAGATGTTTGCTTAGCCTTTAGTAACTGGAAAATTCCTCAACTCATTGTGTACTTACTAACATATTCTATTAGGAAAATGTTTGCTTTCCAAATAAATAATCCAAGCCATAAAATTCAGCCAATGTTTTATAATATGCACATGACAGTAAAAGAAGCATTTTTAAAAAACCTTTATGCAGCTTCCAATAAAATTCTTATTTAATTATGTTCCTTTATAAAATGAGAAAGCTTCCCATATCATCTTCTTTGAAATGTTTTGTGACATTTCTATTAAGACTAATGCATATAAATGTTATATTTAAAATAGTTTATATTGTATAATTGTGAATATTACTAAAATATGCAGCATATTAGTATTTTACCTTTTCAATGTTCTACTACTTGAGACTAATTTTAAAGCTGTCAATCTAGGCATTTTCATGTATTTTAAATATTAATAAAATGATCATTTAAAACAGTCCTTTCTAGAAGACATATCTGAGCATTTTAACAACATAAAGAAGTCCAACATATTTTTACACAAGACGTCAAGTTAACATTTAGATCATGAAGACCCTATAACAACTACGGATTAAATCCCAAAATTGTATGTTGATTTTAATGGAAAGAAAAAAATACAGGTGAAATGCTAATCATGACTGCTTCTTTAACTTATACACACATTTCCAAGATTGTTCTAAATTGCCAAAACTTGTCACCTAAAAATCTAGCAGGTCAAAAATAATACTAATCATAATGTTGCCCTGCACTGTGTGAAATATGTACAACTCTGGAAAATTACAGCTGAAGCCAAGTATACCTACATATATATTTTCTATCACTTTAGAACAAATTTACCGTTTGTAAGTTATGTTACTTACCTAGAAGCATGTTTCTTAGCAATGGTCAATTCAGCCAGCCTGTAATTTCTGTATAACAAATGTATCAAGAGCTGAGAAGTACATTAACCTGCCACAAGTTTTATTACAGATGGAGTGTGAGCCTTCACAAACTCTTCCTTGTATGCTAAGCCTGCTGGAGTACTGGCCCAACCCCACTCGCTCACTGTGTACCTCGTTTGAAACTAACAAACAATACAGTGACTGTCAGTAGATGTTGCCTCCTCAGCCTACAGAGCCAAAAAAAATTATGGAAAAGTAGGTTACTTTACTGGAGTTGGAGATGTATTCTGAATTGATCATGCTGTTTCTTTAAAATTCCAAGTAATATATTTTCCTCAATTCACAAAGAAAAAAATTTAAACTTATGCAAGTAAGTTTACAAAATCATATTTTAATAAAGTAACTATTCTCTTTTCCCCTCAATGTTTTTTCTCTAAGCATTTAAAAATACTTTTCACTCTAAACTAAAAAGAAATTCTGCTACAAGAGAAATTCTGTATACTGTGCATGTTTTTAAGGAAAATTGAATATTAAAATTATATCACTCATCAAGGATTAGAAAATGCAAATATATTTATTATTTGGTGTTGGGAGCTTGAACCTCCAATGAGATTTCACTTTCACAATGGATTGTTTGTTTGGTTCCAATACTAAGATGATTACTTCTGAAATAGGTTTCTCCTGAGAGAAGAACAAGCCTTACAGTTTTAAAGCAAATAAGGATATTACAGTGAACATTTAACAAAGGAACATCTCGTCTCTTTTTATTTTTCTACTGGATGCATATCAACAATTTAAAAAAAGAAAATATATCTGGGCCCAAAGGAAGAATACACAGCATGCTAGCCAGCACTGAAGCCTATGATATGAATGTGATTTCTGAGACTATGTTTTCTAAAACAGAAAATAACATTTTAATTTGTATGAAACATGTCCAAATGTTATATATTTTGGCAATTGTTTTTAAACTATCCCCCAACGGACACTACCTTTTACACATTATAATAATAGAGGACAGCAGTTAAAATCTACTGTCCCAGAATCCAAATAGTGAAGTTTTATAAGTATTTATTAATGTTTCTATCTTTCTCTATTCCTTAATTTGGGGATTCAACTTTTGCATGACTAGCTACTTTTATTTTGGTCAAAACAAGGTTAAAAAGTTAAATATAGGAAAAGTGAGGGACAGAGAATCTGAGAAAAGGACAAAAGGGAAATGAATCTAGGTGGTAAAGGGAAAATGGGGAAAGACTATGAAGACAGGATAATTTGGAACATAGGGAACAAAGGAAGAGAGATGGCTAAGGACAATAATGATACAATAGACCAAAGTCTGTTTATGCCATTATAAAATGCAGCCCTCTTGTATATCAAAAATATATATGTATCATATATATATATCAATACATATACATATATATTTGAATGTAGCACTCTAAAAAAAACATGCATTCTTATATTGCATGAGCCAACGACCAAGTAGAGAAATGTGTGTGTGTGTGTGTTTATTTTAACAAGTATTTCTCTAGCAATGTGGAAGGAAACCTCTTCCTGCCCACGACATCCCATTCACTTTAACCCAGTGATTCTCACACTTGAGTGTGCATCAGTATCCCCGAGGACTTGTTAAAAAGAAGTTGTTGTGCCCTATCCTCAGAATTTCCAATTCAGTCTGTCTGCAGTGTGGCCTGAGAATTTGCATTTATAAGTTCTAAAGTGTGACAGTTAATTTTATGTCAACTTAACTAGATTAAGGGATACTTAGATAAAGCATTATGTCTGGGTGTGTCTGTCGGAGAGTTTCTGGAGGAGATTGGTGTGTGTGTCTGTGACTGAATGAGAAAGGGATCTATCCTCAGTGTAGGAAGGCACCATCCAATTGGCTTGGGGACTAGACAGAACAAAAAGGCAGAGGAAAGGTATATTATTAGTGCATGCTCTTGCATGCACTCTCTTTCTTTCTCTCTCTCCCTTTCTCCCCCCGCTCCAGCTGGGACACCTAGGATATCAGAATTTTGGATTCTCTGGCCTTTGGACTATGGGGTTTACACAAGCAGCCTCTTAGGTTCTCAGGCCTGCAGTTTTGAACTGAGAATCATACCATTAGCTTCCCTGGTTCCGAGGCCTTTGGGCTTGGACTTCGTCATGCCACCAACATCCCAGGTCTCCAGCTTACAGACAGCCTGTTATACAACTTCTCAGCTTCCTCATTCACATGAGCCAATTCCCTTAATAAATCCCTTCTCATATATCTATCTATATCTATCTGAATCTATATATTTCTATATCTATTTGTCTCTATTGCTACACATAGAATCTAAAACTTTTTAAAACATATTTTCACAGCTCTGAATCAGTATGCATCCATAATTAATTGCATCTTACAATAACTATGCATGAGGCGTCATTCATGACTGCAGTGGCCCATGTCAGTGTGTGCATGAACTTGGTCATAGCAGTTCCTATTGTCTCCTCAGTTGAGTGGTATTTTTGAGTCGTAGCATGTATTCAGTTTAACTGGCATTTAGAAATAGTTTTTAAAACTTGGATTTTTTTTAAAAAGTTATACTGTGATCTGGCATGAAAGCCATGTTTCAAAAGCTGTTGGCTTTAAAAATAAAGTCATTACATACAAAGACATACAAAATCTGGGGTAGATATTTGTTATTAGTGAAGCAAGTGTTCATTATTGGAGGAATGACAGTAATTTCAGATTGTCCTGCAAATAGCAATCGGCTGTGTTAAGGGATAGAAGAAAGGTAACACAAGTGGAAGAAGCTGTGGTAGATGCAAAAATTGTGCCTATCACAGGCCAAGCAATGCAACTAACTGAAGGCAGAAGAAATTGCCAATTCCTCTGAACAGAAATTTCAGAGTGATAAGGTGCTGGCGTGAATAAGTCACAGATCCAGATCCAGAGGGACTTTCTTTAAGGCTTGTGTCATAGTTTATGGAAAGCATTTTATTTATTTATTTATTGAGAGGGGGATTTCTTGCCTGGAGAACTGTGAAACAATACATTTCTGTTGGTTAAGCCATCCATTCTTTGGTACTCTATCACCACAGCCTTAGAAAACCAGTATACCATCTTTACCGGATGCCTGATATTAAATATATGCTAATTTCTTAAAAGGAATTGGAGAACTGACCAACACTTTCTCTTCCTCCAAAAAGTTTGAGTAATAACATGATTGTCTATTTTTAGAAGGTCAGGCAGAATTCAGATGTTTTCTATTTGTACATTGTCTAATTTTTCCTTCATCAGGTTGGCCATGAAGTCTATTTAAGTAGTTCTCCCATCCCCACCAAAGGACCAGCTGCTTTTTAAAATACTTGATTCATTTTTTTCTTGTGTGCTTTCTATTACACTAATAATTGCTTTAATGTCTGCTTCCTAACTTCTTTTGATTAATTTTGATACACTCTTTCTAGTTTTTAAGATGCAGACATGGCTCATTTATTTTCAATTTTTGTTTTTTAATTTTAAAAATCATTTAGGAGCATAGTGTTTGATTGGAAGTTTTCCTTTCCATTAACTTTTAGATAATCTATCATTTTAGTTTTGATTTTTCTCTTCTCTCCTTACTTGATGGTTAAAAGAGCTGAGAGAAATAAGTCATCTTTTAATTCTGTCTTAAGCGTTCATTAGCTGTTCTGTCTAAGGCTGATCACTCACTCACCTTCTACAAGCCTCTGTGATGTTGGCTGTGTGAGGATCAAACCAACTAAATATGATGGTATTTGAAACCATAAATTAATATACGCAGGTAAGTTATTGTTCAAATTTTTTGACCAATTAGCTGTACATAAAGAAAGCAGAGTAACCGTTAGGGCACACCAAAATTGCTTAACTTTAGAGTTTTAACTCTTCACTTCTTTTTAGTGTATTATGAATTGCCCCTCAAGCTGTCTACATGTTTATGATTGTATGGAAAAATGGTAACCATTCTCCTACCAGCATAGTTTTAGTCGATGACTGATGACTTTCATTCAAGAAGAGGAATTATTTTAAAGATTTACCTCTTGAAACTATCTGTCATTATCATTTAAAAGTGGGTGCAGAAGGAGCTAGCACTGACTGAGAGCCAGTCGTGCATCAGGAACTCTTCTGGAGGTTTTACATTCAAGTCTCATGACAGCCATCGTACAGATGAAGACACTGAGACCAAGACAGCATAGGCGAACTGCCCAAGGTCACAAGTCTTCAAATCCAGTGCTCCTTATAAGCGCTCTCCTTATAAAACACAGAGAATTGAGGCAGCAGGTTTGAACTAAAGTTTTCTTGTAATTATTTCCAGAGAATGTAAAATTTCATATTTTGGGGTAATTGAAAATATAAATAATTTTAAGTAAAAGGACTTTTTTTTTTCTTTTAAAGCAAGCAGTCCTTTCGTTTCTCTCTGATTTCTTTTTTCCTTTGGGAGAGATTTTTGGGTTTTTTTTTCCTTTTCTTGTCCCCTTCAGTGTAGAATGAAAGTATCTGAGAGTGTATCATTTTATGTTGAGCTATACCATTATTTCAGAGTTTTCTATTATGTTAAATATTAAGTTCTAGCACATCTTATCCATTAATTCAACAGTCCTCATACTTAGTGTCTAAAATACATATAAAATTGTTCAGGAGCACTCATTTTCAATACTTAGTGCTTAGGTTTTACTTAAGACCACCTAAAGGCATTAACTACTATTATTTCTGGTGAGATTATGCTTAACTGAGGACAAATTGTAGCCTAATCATAGCTTTCCAATTTTTCACAAGTATAGCTCTCTGTAGATGAAAGATAATTGTTATTAACTAGGCTGCTACTTATATGAATAGAGTGAACATTTAAGGAATTATATAAGTTCTGAGTCTGAGAATCCAGAATGGGCTCAGAAAAGAAATAAAGGATAAAAAGAAAAAATTAAGATTGTTGTATGAATGAAGATGTTCACTACATTATGTATAATCACAAACATATGGAAACATTCTAAACACTGAACAGCAGAGGACTGGGTATGTCTATATTATGAAATATGAAACATTTAGTGGCATAAGAATGTACACTATTTAATAAGTGGGAGACATCATGTAGAACTGAGTATATAATAGAGGTCAAACATGTAAAATATATATTATACATCAATGTGAATGTTTGTATATGTGCATATCTACAGAGACATGTTTGGAAGAAAGTTCCAAAATATGTTAACATTGCAGTATTATGAAAAATTTACTTTATTCTTTACTCTTTTCTGTGTTTTTTACTTTTTTGTATTAAACTGAAAAATAAAACTCATTTTAACAATTGTAATGGGATGAGTTTGGCTATTTAAAAGAAAAATTAGTTCATGAAAATATGCATGTAGAACCCTCTAATTTAAATAATCTCACTTAAAAACCTTATAGTAAGTAAATATTGAGGCCTAACCAAGTTTCTCTTGGGCCCTAGTGATGCTCTGATTGGACTGGAGTCCAATCAGACTGCCCATGCCTGGGCAAGCATGTGGACTAAAGACACACAAGAGGCTCACATTGATCACTGTCACATGCTAATGTACAGTAAGTGGTATGAAATAAACAAGATAAAAGGGAATGAGGATAATGGTCATACAATATTTATAGCAAGCCTCAGCCATCAATTTCCACAACTCCTCAGTGACTTACTTTCACCTGTAGTATCTGCATCTCTGCATCCATACAGATGAGCATCAGGAGCCTGTAGAGAGGTGATGGCAGGAATCCAGCTCAGGGATTGGCTTAATGCAGGATTTTTTTTTCCAAAGCATTAAATCTTTTTAACCACTATGGTAGCACTGCCATTTCTACCCAAGCATTTAGCTTGTACAAAGGCAATAATTTATATGCGGGGAAAATGTGGTTCTCCAAAAACCTTTAAACACTGCCCTCATTAAACTATTTATTTTCTGCCATGTCATAAACATCCTGCTGTATAATTAACATGGTTCAGACATGTCAGATCTCTGCACAACTGGACACATCGAAAGAATTATATTATGTCATTAATGATGCCACCAGACAGAGTACCAGCTCTCCTCCTACACTGGGTAGCAGATATTCAAATAATGCAATGTGGGTTTTCTGAAGATAGAGGCTGAAGATGTATCAAGTTTTTCAAAAGGGTTAAATTAGAAGTGCTATCATTTCTTTTCTTTTCATTTTTAAAAAACCTCTACCTGCTTAGTACGCACCCACTCTACCTTGCTTATTTTTATGCAAAGCCAGCTGGTCCTCTTGGGCAGAGTTTGCCTAGGGCAGCAAAATGCTCTGTGACTGTTTATCCTGTGTGAGTGATCGCCAGCTGGAAGGAATGTGCTTTTACTAGTTTGCCTACGGCATATATTCAGAGAAAAATGGAGAAGCCCATAAAACTTTGGAAAAGTTGGACAATTTTGTAGTGTGATGATATTCTGCAAACAAAAGTGTTAAGATTCATCTAACTTTAGGAGATGAAACCCAAAGGTATTTTAAGATTTGCTCTCTATTAACATAAAATCTAAGAAGAAAAATTTCATTAAGAAAATCACCTGGGCTTTGTTTTCCTTTAAGAGCTGATTACCAAAGGTGTTTGACTATGAGACTGAATATCATGTAAAATATTTTATAATAGTTGAGTTCACTCAAGTCAAAACTGCTGAAATATAGTCTGAGGGGCACGTGGCTACAGCTTCCCCTCATCTGATTTTGTACTGTTAAATTCACTATGAAAGTATTTTTATCAGTAATATATTGTTTTCCAAGGTAATTCACAGATATAAATTTTAAACCATCTTACTAAGGAAAAGATAAAGGATTGTTTTGTCTGGAGAAATCACTATTTACTTTCAAATGGAGAGTGTAGTTTTAAGAAAAGATTTAACAAATAGATATTTTGAAAACATGTCACATAATCATATAATCTCAATACATAAAATGACTTCAAAACCATCTCATTTTATTAATGAAGAAACTGAGACCCAGAGGGGAAAATTATCTTGTTTATATTGTCACCTAGATGGTTTGGTGAAAAATCATAAAACTACTTATTTATTCTCTAAATCTTTATTGAGTTCCCAGCACCAGGGAACAGAGCACCAGGCATTGTTATAAGTCATAAGACTACAATAGTCCCTGGTCTCATGAAACTTATGTTAGACTAATGTTTCCTGATTCTGATCACAGAGCTCTTTCTATTTGTTCACATATTTCTCTCTACAAAAGGGCTAATCTATACAATTTATGATCAGGCTCCAATATCTGATAAAAATGTCTGTGGTTTTTATTGTTGTTATTTTAACTGGATACATTTATTATGGTTATTTTCTTAAAGATTATCAAATTTATCCATATTAGGAAGTGAATGCCCAGCTGATGAAGAAGAAAACAAACTTTATATGTGTCTTTCATGAACAATTTGCATAATAAAGGCTGTATTATGTTGCTTATATTAATCAACATATTTGAGTATAGTGGTATAACTGAATTGAAAAGATTTAAATTTTTCACCTCTGTGTACCACCCCCCATGGAAAGAGTCTGAGATTCAGAGATATTGATTTGCTATTTTTTCCCCAGCCTAATCTAGGTACCCCCATTAATGGTCAGCAGTCATTATATTATGATTCAAGCAAATGAAATTTAGAGAAATAATCTATTTAATACCAAGTGAACTTGAAACAGTCTGCAACTACAGCAGTAAATCAGAAAGACTTCTAATTTATGGTTTAGTTCACTAGGATTCTACAGAAATCATGTACTACACAAAGGCCATAACTTTTAGATGGAAAAGCCTTAGTTCCCCTCCCTCCCCATTTTGTAATTAAGGCAGAATACAAGTCATCTCTCCACTGTTTGCCAGCTCCCAGCCTCTTTGGCCTAATGTGACCTTTTTGTACCACCTGACTCTATCCCTTTCCAGCTGATTGGATCCAGTGGCTGATTGGATCCAGTGGTGATAACTGATTTAGGAATAGCTCATCATCAGAGACATGACTGGCGGCCTGCTTTGAAACAATGTGCCAATCAATACCTCAGGAACTGTGAACATGTGAAACCAGTGGAGTAAATGATGGAGAGTGCCAAGCTCTGACCAGGTTCACTGGGGGCCATGATGGGGAAGAAGGAAAGGTCACTAGAGCGAGAAGAACAGAGCATAAAGTGCTGAGATAGCAAGAGACCATGAAAGGTAGAGACTGACCCTGAGAAAAAAGGTGGTTCCCGATGGTTTTCCAGGTCACTGACACCAGTTTACACAAGTCCCAGCCAGGGGCAATTACTGACCTTGGATTTCCTGTGATTCACTCACAACAAACCTCTTCCTTCTCAAGTTAGCCTGAGACTATTTCTTGCAACCAAACAAATCCTGGTCAAGAGAAATCGCCTTTCATATATCTAGACCTAGTTTTCACCACAAGAAAAGAACAAAAGTCAGTCACAAGTGACAGTATTCAATTCCTCTTAGGTTTCTGAAGTATTACCCTACCCATAAGTCCATTTGGGGCACTAGTTACTATGCCATTAATATTAATGAAATGGTAGTATTTAATAAGTTAATTTCTATAGCCTTCTAAATATAAAATTATATGAGCGTCACAGAAGACCGTAGTACTGAATTAATCTTTTCCAGTTTTCAACCTCAAAATAGTTGTTAGTGATGCCCATATAATGACTTTAATTCTTCCCTTTACTCTAACCAAGGTATTGGAAAACAGGTGTCCAAGGAAACTACAGTAAATAGTAGTCTGCACTTTTGATTTGCCATGACCTGACATTCTCCTTTCTCAAAGTACTATTCGGCTACTTCTTCCAATGAATTTTGCTCGTATAATAGTATATTTATGAGGAGTTTCTCCTTTATTTCCATCTAATTAATCATTGATCCTATTCAAGTTGAATGAATCTTGTTTTTGTTTTGAGCAAAGGATTTGGTCAAAGCATTTTGCTCCACTTCTTCATCTAACCTCAGAGTTCCAGCAAACATTTTTTCTTTCTTTCTATACTTGTTTTGCTCCTGCTGATAGCGGGATCTACAAAGATTTATTGCTTCTACCTCATATGTCGGGGGAAAAAATAAGAAGAGTTTAATTCTTTGTAATGTAAAAGAAACATCATTTTCTGCCAATACAAAGTTGTAATTCTAAAGATTTATTAAAATAATAGAATAGATATTGTTCAGCAATGGCTTTGAGCCATCTGAATCACTTTACCCTGCCTGGGGTTGTCCAGCTAAAAGGCAAATAAATAATTTTGGACAGTTAAAAGAGGAAATATTGATATAATTAAAAAGCTAGAAAACAGAAGGAAAGATAAAAAGTATAGTAAAAAGAATGTCAAGGTTCATTCAAATATGTAAATGGCTGTGTGTTACAAAGCATGGAGACAACATAGAACTAAGAAGAGACCATGCTTAATAATAACAATATTAGCAACAAATGCTTGAGTGCCAAGTCCTGCTCTAAATGGTCTTTCTTTATTAACTATAATGATATATTATTACTCTTCTAATTTTACACATGAGGAAACCAAAAGCACAGAGACTATAAGTAACTTATCTGAGGTTACACAGTCGGGAAGTTGAGAAGTAAGGATTTGAAAACAGAAATTCTGGCCCTACAGTTAGGAACTATAGACTGTTTGCCCTCTCTGTAAATAACTTGAACAGTAGTTCTCAAATTGTCTGTACATTAGAACCATCTCAGGAGCACTTCAAAACATACCAACACCCAGGCTCTACTCCTAGAAACTCTGATTTCATGGTGTTAAGTGGGGCCTGTCATCAATATATGTAAAAAGGTCCCCAGATGATTCTAAAGTGTAAATAAGACCACTAGGCCCAGGTCACAGGGGTATTTAGTGGCCCACCCAGAAGCAGAATCCAGGTATCTTGACTTTTTGTTCTACATTACAGTGGCTCCCAACATCAACAAATTGAAAAAGAAAATGAAGACACAAATTTCTACTCTGGAGTGATAAATTTGAGTTTCCTAAACCAGAAAGCCTTAATTCACTGGGGGGCATGAAACACAAGGATGAAGTTTCTTTGCAGGTTAATAAAGCTAAGATGGATTCTCTATTTTCTGAAAAAGTTGTGTTAATGAGAAACTGATGAACATTTCTAAACTCCTTTCAAATACTGTAGCACTAATATGATTAGACACCAGAGGTCTCTGCTATATCATTTAAACTCTATATAATACAGAACCCTTCTGAGAAGCAACTGAAGACAAAATGTTCTAAAGAAGGGATGATGGTGGTGGTGTGGTGGTAAATGTTGAATGACCAGCTGTCTCCCAGGGGTTGGGGAGAGCCCTTATTAGTAGTGTTTACAAAGTCATAATGTAAATACCTTCACCATTGCCAATTCCAAGCTACCAATATGCCATTATTGAATGTGGAGTTGGGAAAAAATGTGCAGCAGCAGCATACCTTTGCATAGTATTTCCATGGCACAGATACAACAGCCATGAAAAAAACCTCAAGAGGATGGATAATAGTAAAATGTAATAACATAATTGAACATAAAGGATTTTGAATATTTATTACTTTTAAGTGCAATTCATTTAATATAAGTTCATATAATTTAATTTTAACAATGACTATTTAATAACTGGCAAAATTTCTGAAAATATAATGATCAGTTCAACACACCACTGAAGATGCATCCATTCAATCACAAAATTTTTTCTTGGAGAAGGGAAATATTTGATTAAATAACTTGAACAAGAATGGGTCAATTTTTGTGGCACATACAATCTAAAGAGCAGATAAACTTTCTTCATTAACCACTTCGGTATGAGCGTCGACTGTAGTCGATAGCTACAGATAAACGTGCACAGCGCACAGCGACTTCAGCCGACAGCTGTGATATGACGTTTCTAATTTTTCATTTATCAAAATAAAATTGTGAACATTTAAAAATAACGTAATGAAAACATATGTGTATATGTTACCTATTCTGAATTACATCACAAGTAAAGCTGCCTGTAAAGTAAAACAAGCTTTCAGGGCTTTAAAGCTTTCCTCATCACACAAGAGCAAAACAGACTCGTTGTCAATGCACAGCACAAACTATCATGCGGACTGTGAGTGCCAGCTGTGGGCAAGGTTTCGCGGCCAGTGAGTGCCCTATTGAAGTAGTTAATTTAGCTTCCTCAAAGATGAGAAGAGAGAACTAACTTAAAAATAGAGTTATTAGGCCGGGCGTGGTGGCTCACACCTGTAATCCTAGCACTTTGGGAGGCCGAGGCGGGCGGATTGCTCAAGGTCAGGAGTTCGAAACCAGCCTGAGCGAGACCCCGTCTCTACCAAAAATAGAAATAAATTAATTGACCAACTAAAAATATATATACAAAAAATTAGCCGGGCATGGTGGCGCATGCCTGTAGTCCCAGCTACTCGGGAGGCTGAGGCAGGAGGATTGCTGAGCCCCGGAGATTGAGGTTGCTGTGAGCTAGGCTGACGCCACGGCACTCACTCTAGCCTGGGCAACAAAGTGAGACTCTGCCTCAAAAAAAAAAAAATAGAGTTATTAATAAAAGAGAAGCAGAACTTAAACATTTGGACAATTCTCAGCCTATCCATATTGAGATGAGAAAGTATGGTCAAGAGAGAAACAAAGGGTATGGCCAAATGACTATCTGATAGGGAGATTAGTCATCAGCCATCACAACAGACCACAACTCAGAAGTCATCAGGGCTGCTACCCCCATCACAGGCCTAGAGTGGAAGGGCAGTGGGAGAGAGTATCAGGCAGAACAATTTCAAAGAAGATGCTGTTGGTATCCATGAAACTTCATAGTGAGTTGCCTCACCCTGTCTCAAGGCTCTCCTGCCTGCACTCTGCTCTCTGCACCACATCCTGCACTCCTCAGCTACCCCAGGTGTGGCTTTGGCTACCCCAGTGTGATATTCACCATACCTGGAAAAGAAATGGGGGTGTGGCTGCCTCTACCTGGATTTCAAAGGAAGCCCTGGGAAGCTGTAGGGACCAGGCAGAGAAAAGCCACCAGAGCAGGGCCACTGCAGACAGCCCCCACTAGGGCAATGACCAGCAGAGCTGGGGGCACAGGGCTGTTCCTGAGACCCTAGGCTGGTAGAGACACCAGAGACACCGAGTGAGAGTCCAGCTTGAGAGAGCCGCGAACACCCACTGTGAACTTGTGAGAGCTGCGACATGGTCTGTGCTAGCAAAACAGAGGGGGCAGGGCTGCCTGGAATGTTGGGGGTACAAGTTTTACTCCACTGTGTCCAGAAGGTCTCAGTTCCTACCCTCATGGAGTTTCTACCATAGTGAAGAAGACATATTATTGCTAGAGTAATAACCAAATAAATGTATTGCAATTGGGCAACCATGACATATTTTTCTTGACTGTAATCAACAAATAAACATTAGTTTTAAGACTCTTTTAAATAATATTTAATTTGTCAAAAGTCAAAGGACAATGGGTGATTTAATCTTATTGTAAATTCATTCCCCTTGTAAATATAACCCAAATTTCACATGGGAAATCTTCACTTGATATCGATTTCTATTGAATCCTTTTAAACTCATTATCAATTTTGCCAATATTTTAGAATGTCTAGGATTCTTTCATTGTAGTCCCAAATGACAAATTTATTAATTTCAGCAAATCTACCAAATTTTGGTTTTTTTTAACTACTTATAAATTTTAAAGCAATGCATACTGTATGGAATGTTTTAATAGATTTTTAAGATTTCTGCTTTTAATTGTGTTATAATAACTACATTTTAAGGAATTTTAAACTTGATTCTGATTCCAACTGCCTGCTAGATGGAGACAGAGTTCAGCACATGGGTGGGCTAGTCCCAGAGAGGGAAAATTGAATGGAGAGACAGGGCTTACAGGTAGGGAGAGAGCCTGTTAATCCCAAAGTCCAGGTATCCCAAGTACTGACTCCTAATAGCTCTCATAGCTCCCTAAAGCCCTAGTCAACCCATACAAAACTAATTGTAGGCAACTCTATAAATAGTAAAAATAAAATCAAGGTTTTTAAAAATCTGTATATACTAGCTGATCCTTGAACAATGCAGGGGTTAGGGCACTAATCCTCATGCACTAAAAAATCTGTGTATAACTTTCAACTCTCTCAGCACTTAACTAATAGCCTACCATTGACTGGAAGCCTTACTGAAACATAAACAGTTAACACACATTTCATATGTTATATGTATTATATACTGTATTCTTACAATTAAAATAAGGTAGAGAAAAGAAAATGTTTTAAGAAAATCACAAGGAAGAGAAAATACATTTACTATTCATTAAGTGGAAGTCATCATAAAGGTCTTCATCCTCATCATCTTCATATTGAGTAGGCTGAGCAAAAGGAGGAAGAAGAGGGGCTGGTCCTGCTGTCTCAGGGGTGGCAGAAGCAGAAGAAAATTCACATATAAGTGGACTTGTGCAGTTTAAACCCATGTTGTTCAAAGCTCAACTATTTTGGTGACTTAGTTCGATAATTTGGTCTCTTGATGAAGTAGTTTTTAGATCACTGATTTTATCCAATTGACCTAGAATTACCTGTAATGTGTCAATCTGATTTGTTCCTACATCATCAGATAAGAATATCTTAGCAGCTTGCGGCTGGAGCCAGAACTAAAAGGTGAATGTGAGTTGAGCAGGTGAGCAGAGAGGGGTGGAGCAAGGCAAGAGTAGGAGGGAGAAGGGCAGGTATAACTGCCAAGAGAAAGTGGGATGAGGTGAAGCCAAGGAGTACGTGGGTCCAACTAGGATGAATACTGTAGGGTACTTTAAGAAGTTTTATCTTTGTACTAAGTCACTGGAAAGTACTGCCAGTGTTTTTAAGGGGAGTAACATGATGAGATTTGGGTTTTGAAAAGGTCATTCAGGCTACATTATGGAGAATGAGCTGGAGAGCAGCTGGGGGACAAGCAGGACAATGAGCTGGAGAGCAGCTGGGGGACAAGTAGGACAAGCCTACAAGAAGCTATTGCAATCATTTGCTGAGAGAAGACAGCCTGGACCAGGGCAAGAGTGAAGGAGATGGAGCAGTAGACAGATTACAGTGGACAGTGGTTCTCGACTGGGGGTGATTTTGTCCCTCAGGGGCCATGTGGCAATGCCTGAAGACATTTTTTGTTGTCAAAACCATGTAAGAAGTGACTGGCAACTAATGGGTAGAGGCCAGGGATGCTGATAAACATTCCATAAAGTATAGAACATCCCCAATAACAAACAATTATGACACCCAAGATGCTAATAGTGCTGAGGTTGAAAAACCATGGAATAGAAAAATACTTAGTGAGTAACATGGGCTTAATGCCAGCAATTAAGTTTTAGTATAAGGCCATATTTATTAAAATAAAATGCAATGCACACAAGAAAAACACTACAAGTCTCAGGAACTACTTTAGGAACCACAACAAAATTTAAGTGACCAGTTGCAAATCAAAGCAGTCATTAAATACATATGTATAGTTATGAAAATGCTTAGAAGGGTTGGGAGCTGCAAACTGCATTCCCAGCTTGACAGAAATACACAGCAACTAAATCTAGCATTGTCTGCAAAAGAGACATGCACTCGCTCCAGCAACAGTCAGCAGGATCTAAATTTAGTTTATAGTCTTAGTGCATTAAAATAGCATCAGGAAGCTCAGGAAGTCTAAAACCATCACACTCCAAGTTTCTGTCTATACTGTTAATAGCTACTTGCCAAGATCTCTGTTGCCCGTGTGATTATAGCCTATTAAAAAAAAATGTCCTCTGCAAAGTCTTCCCAAGATACAGGAAGTGGAATTAAAGGAATGATTCTAGAGAAAATAATTGGCAACACAAATGTCACAATGTTGGTATTCATAAGGAATATATCTTAACTTGTAAAAAGAAAGAAGTTTTGTGAGAAGCTTTATGAGGCTTCTTTATTGTTTACTATAAAAGTTAAAATGCTTTCTCTCTGAGTTCCAGTGTTCAATGGTAAATTAGAAAAGCAAATAAACATTTTTATTTGAAAAGAAAATCTACTAATTGCCTATAATGTTACTTGGGTAAAAGTTGAAATGGGAAAGCAAAGAACCAAGCCCATGACTGAAAATGGGAAAAGATTAAGATCGTGCCTCAATGCCTTCATTTCTCTGTTTAATCTCTCTTCTATTCAAACAAACAAAAATCAGGCAGACTAACCTGAAGAGAATCATTATTTTCCCCTCATTTCACAAGATCTTTCTTCTAAAACACAGTTGGAGATTTTAAAAAGAATTGCTTTATTTTCTGAAATTTTAGTTCAAGATGTATTCCCTCAAGTGTTCTCAATACTTGCAATTGTTGCATTCTGCAATCATCTAACAGATACATAACAATGGAAGCATGAATTTAGAAAGAGTTCAGAATTAATCTCCTTTAAGCAAGGATGATGAATTTTTTTTTCTATCAAGGGGCCACAAACCAAAAAGAAAAAAAAGTAGTGACCTCATAAAGTCATATTGAATAACGTTGGATTTTCCTTTAACAGAAATATTTGTGATTCCTTCCACTCAGGATCAGGTTATTTTCCCTGTGTTAAGATTTATGAGATACAAAATATATCTGCTCCAGTTAATCTGTCTCCTCACACTTGTCCTACACTCCTTGTGCCTACGTGTCTGTGCCTATGACTTTGGCAGAGCACTCACAGTCTCTCAATATATTTTCATCCCTTCTTTATAAATAGATCACTAATCTTTAGCTTGGTACATAGCTACCTGGAATAAAGTCTACATTTCCCAGCCTCTCTTGTAGCCAGGAGTGGCCATATGACAAAGTTCAGGCCATGCAGGATTTCCAGGTACTATATTTCCTAAAAAGAGAGGAAGTGCCCGTGTTTCTTTCTTGTTGCCTGGGATGTAGTTATAACGACTGGTGCCCGAGAAGCCACGTAGGACATTGAGGTGAGAGCTGTGTGCCTGAGGATGCCAAAGCAAAAGAAAATAAAAACCTGGCTCCCTGACAACATGGAGTATCACATCAGGCATGGATGACTGACAAAATAGGTTTAGGTAAAGAAGAAATACATTTCTATTTTGCTCAAGCAATTGTTATTTTGGATTTTCCGTCAGTACAGGTGACCCTAATCCAATTTCTAAGCAGTATTAATGGAGTTCAGGTTGTGTGTTTTTTTGGAACTCTCTCAACTTCCCATTCTTACAGAAATTTATCTCTACATTGAACTAGGACTTGCTATCTACACATTCCCACATGATTTTGAGCTTTTACAATATCATATATAAAAATTTATCAATTTGAATTTATCCTATGTCCCCACAATGAGATTATAAATTCCTTCAGGTAAGAAATTGTGTTTTCTACCTCTTGCATTCTCAATGCTTTGTAAATGTTAGATACTCACATATCTGTCAGTAGTTTAATATATAGAAGGAACTGCAGTCAGGTGTCACATAATGACATTTCAATCAATGATAGATCACATATACAATTGTGGTCCCATAAGATTATCATAACATATTTTTACTGTGCTTTTTTCCATGTTTTCCATGTTTAGATATGGCTAAATACACAAACTGTCTATAGTATGTAGTACAGGTGTGTAGCCTAGGAGCTATAGGCTATACCTATTGCTGTATAACACTAGCAACCTAGAAGCTAGCTATACCATCTAGGTTTGTGCAACTACACTCCATGATGTTTGCAGGACAAAATCTCCTAAAACCTCATTTCTAAGCAATGTATGACTGTAACTTTGTTTCAAGCAAGTAGAAGATACTTATAGTCTGGCAGATTCAGCAAGAAGACTGAGTTCCTTAATCTCTGTCAGCACTTGTGAGAAACTGTCCTAAATCAACCCTGGCTCATAGATATATCCTTGGATCTGGTTTCTTGCATTCCATGGACCCAGGAAACAGCCTCAGATGGCAATCATTCTGTGCTTCTATTAAAATTCTAAGTACTCTTCAATTTCATTTCTTATTGACAGTTATTATTATTACTATTATTTTAGCAAAGAACAATAGCAATTTGAAGATATTCTTATCCTGTAGGCCCACGGGAGTTACAATGTCAGGCTGAGTCACCTCTCAGCCCCAAAGATTTCTACCCAGTTAGGTCTTCCCAAGTGCTGCTCAAGGTTTATCAATTGATTTTGAATTCCTGAGTCTTGACAATCTTAAATAAATGGAATGTGTATATTTCTTATTTATGCTTTTGATTGCCCTATCAAGCCTGATTACTGATTTCTCTCCATTTTGTCTTAATTTTGTTTGAAACCTATGACTTCAAAGTGACTATAGTTTTGACTACAAATAGATCTGGATGTTAAGAAATGGCTCCACCTTCTTTTTCATTTCCTTTATTTTTAAAGATAAGCTTTTTACTTTGGAAAAATTTTAGATTTATCTCATTTACTTTTGATAATAAATTTATGCTTATTTCAGGAATGCAAAATTGGTTAAACATTCTAAAATCAATCTAATTTTTACCATTTCAACAGAATAAAGAAGAAAAATCATGCAACCATATCAATAAATGTAGAAAAGGCATTTTAAAAAATGAAATAGTCATTCTTTACAAAAAAATCTTAGTAAACTATAAGTAAAATGGAACTTCCTTAATTTGAAAAAGTGTTTCTCAATAGATAAATTATGGTGTATTTGCAATATAAAATACTATTCAGTAATAAAGATGACTCAAGTATAGCGATATAAAACATTTCTAAAGAAGAATAATAAAAAAAATTCTATGATTCCATTTATAGAAAATTTAAAAACAGGCAACACTACACTATAATGTTAGAAGTCAGGATAATGATTATCTTTGGGAAAGAGGGTTGTGGTTATTGGTTTACAACAGAGCAAAACAGGTCTTTTGGTTGCTGATAATGTTTTATTTCTTGACCTGGGTTTTAGTTCTTAAGTGTATTAACTTTGTTATAATTCATTAAGGCAAACGCTATGACTTATAAACTTTTCTGAGCTATGTTATACTTCAATATAAAGTTCATTTGAAATATTCTTCTTCATGACTTTTATCCAGTTTCCTTCCACCTTTCCTGTTTTTCACTTTAGAGTGTTAAATAGTAAAACCTAAAATCTTGAGGCTGTGAGATAAAACATATTACTGTAATTATTAAAAGTAGTAAGTCATGTTACAATATATAGCAGTTCACAAAATTTCATTTCCTTTATCTCAATACACATAATAACCCTGTGAGAGATAAGCAGCACTAAAGTTGTGTTTTAAATATAGATATATAAACTGAGACTCACAAGTGGTCAAGTTTAGTTCCCCAAGCTCACACATCCAGAAGGTGGCAGAGTTCAGTCTAACACTTCAATTCCTTATCCCTAGATTGTTGCTCTTTCTCTCATACATGTAGCCATTTAAAATAATATATAACCTGAATAAATCTATGATTTGAATGACTGGGTTTTTTTTTTTAATTTAATTCTGACTAGACTCATTGTAAGTCTTCCAAACTGGCACTGCAATTTTTCTCCTAAGCCTCTTTGTTTTTAAAACTAAATGTATTTACGCAGGTCAATAACAGAAGGACGACATTTTCCATTTATTTTTATTTTCTTCACATTAAATATATGCATGAAAAATGTTTCATAACTTTTTAAATATAGCACTAAATTTCAAATGTGGGTAGGATTCTGTTTTGGGTGCTCTTTTAAACTTAAACTATAGTAACATAACTAAACTGTTTAGGAACCTTATGTTCTGAAGTTCTTTAGTTGATTTTCCTAGTCTTAAGAAAAGGAAGAATTGTCAGTTTCCTTCCTAGTGGCTATACAATAAGAAATATGAAAGAAAAAGAAATATTTTAGATTATGGTTAGAGAAATAGGTTAGAATACTTTGGTAATAAAATAATTTTATGACTATGATCACTCTGTATAGCTTAAATACTCTTTGATCACAATAGAATATAGCTCTAACTTCTACCAAGTATTTTAAAATTGCATACCTTTGATCACAATGGGTCCCAGGAAAATGGGTTCATGTACCTCAAATGACATCTTCTACACTATTAGAAGATAATAATTCAGAGATTTGCAAAACTGATAATGTGGGTACCAGTCTCATCTGTGGGGGATGGTTGCAGTTTCCATTGGTGATAGTAGTGTGTGTTGGTAGAGACTTTATGTCGAAAGCCTGGCAAGAAGCATCAACAGTCTACGATGGGCATTCCCATCATACATGTTCTGTAACTCAATGTATGGGAATTATTCAAAGAAAACAACTAATGACCCACCTACAATCTTGTAAGATTTGCCTATGAGGATATTTGCTATAAGGAGTATTTATAATAGTAAAAAACTTACTGTAGCATAAATGTCACATAACAAAAATTAAATTACCTTTGGCACATTCATAAAAGGAGATACTTTACAGCCATTAAAAACAATACTGTAAGTTGGGAATTGTTGAGAGATAGTACTTGGCTGAGCAAATCAATCATATTCAAATCCCGTCCTCTACCAGTCACTTTTCACCTGTAATGCTATCGAAGGTCACCCATGTGACAGGGTCAAGCAATGAAAAATACATTATACTGAGGCTCCCATAACTTTCAACACATGACAACAGAAACTGTTCTTGCTGACACCTTTTCCCCGCATCAGTGGGACCTGCTTTTCCTTATTGCAGTGTTCCACTTCCCCACCCTACCACCTTTTGTGACCCTACCCCCTTCCAGCAGGTCCAAGGTGCAATATTTGAATTTCTGTTCTGCTTTATTTGATGGTCTTTCCCTCTATTTCCACATTCAGGGAAAACAGGATTTGCTGGGTCTGTGTCCTTCTCCCAGCTTCTTTCCATTTCCCACTGTTCTTGTTATAACTAAGAAGTAAATACCCTTTTATTTTTAAAACTGATCTTTTTTATCCCTTCTTTCTCATCTCTTATGTTCTGATTCCAAAACCCTAGCAACAGTTTCCTTGTTCATTAACCACACTCTGAAGCCTTTTTGCCTTCTAACTGTGGTTTAATGCTGTCTCTAAACAATCTTTTATACTACAGTTTAGACTGATTATGGTACAGGCCTGTATAATCTTTTTCTTAGTCCTTGGGTTTGTGATCATTTCACTGAGTTTTGATTCCTCCTGAATCCATGAAGGAAATGTTCCCCTTACCCCCACTTCCAACCTAATTGAGATCTCATATGCTATCTTTAAAAAAAATTAACTCTGTTTCCCTATGAGGTTGAATCAGTATTTTGGGTTTCTGAAGTTCATAGCTGAGATCAGAGCTCATGTACTATAAGCTAAAGGTCCCCAGTCAGGAAGTACAGTCATCCCTAAAGCAGTGGGGAGCAGCTGGCTGGTAGAGGAATGGCCCAGTTATGCAGCATCCCAGCTTCCTTCTCTGTCTCTGTATATAAATGTCTTTTAATGGCATAATACAAAGAAACAGTGGCAAATAATCAAGTGGGACAAAAAGTACCTACCAAATAGTAGGTACAAAACCATCTCTTTGTGTTTAAAGAACAATGTCCC
Source organism: Microcebus murinus (assembly GCF_040939455.1). Taxonomy (NCBI): domain Eukaryota; kingdom Metazoa; phylum Chordata; class Mammalia; order Primates; family Cheirogaleidae; genus Microcebus; species Microcebus murinus. The sequence goes on from NC_134111.1 coordinate 56,839,976, forward strand.
CCACAGCCACACATGGAATTAAGATGAGACACACTGGTGGCTAATGGTAGCTATCTCTGAGTGGTGGAAAGTGCACAGTGGGGTGGTTGTTGGGGTTTAATTTCTCTTATATTTTCATGTCTATTATCTATGAAGTGTTTTACAACAACAAACTTGTGTTGCTTTTTATCATTAGAGAACATTAATGTTCATTTCTTTTTCTAAACATGAAATTGGATGCTTTATCTTGAACACCTTGAACACACCATGTTAAGGATGTACATTTATTTTTTCTGTTTTCAATTTTTCCTGATTCCCCAATTTCATCATCTTTTGGTACCATTCTCATATGACATTCCCTTATTTTTTACTTTAAAATAAGAAATCTTATAGATTTAAAGAAGAATGGTTTTTTCACATGTCTTGAGTATGGACATTAGAACCTTCTAATAATAATAATAATGATGATGAGCACATATTATCTAGTTTTCAAGACCCGGGTTTGAAAACTCCCATTTATACTTACAATATGCTAGGAGGAATCTCCTTTAGCAAATCAAAATCATGAAAGATGTCAGTGACTATTTCTAACCACTCTAAATGTGTGTTCCAAATAACCTTTATGTTCAGATTGGAAATAATTTCTGGACACATTTGTACTCAGAGTTTAGTTTGTTGGTGGACCATAGTTGCAGAGTGGCTTCCACTTTACCCTGTTCAGGGTAAGCAATTATATCTTCACTCTCCGCTCAGCAGCAACAAAGAACAAGAAACACTACCTTATAAACAAAACAGGAAAGCTTTAGGTTACTTAAACTCACCTTCTAAGCTTGTTCCACTTTAAGAGGCAAAATAAAATATTCATGCACTACCATTATGTGGTTTAGCAAAGAGGAGGGCATTTCCTCTTACTTATATTAATCCATGATTTTCCATTGTCTCATACCAAGTCAATAATTTACACTCACAACTACCTTATTTATGAATGAGGGAGACAGACAAAATAAGGGTTGTGCAAACTATGCTTGTCAAATAACATTAGAACCCACAAGTGAGACAATTAATCAATCTTCCTGACAACATAACAAATACACTGAATCACATTTCCAACATTCACTGGCACTTTAAAGACAAAACTCTGCCTAGTTCATCCACAGAATAACCTATTTTCACAAAGGATATTCAAAGATGCCCAAGGTAACCTACCCTCCCTGAGGATTTAGGAAACCTAAACAAATATTGAATGCAAGTTTATTTTTCTGAATTAAAATTTTAAGGACTTTAAGTGAAACAGCAATACTAAAAGTAATTTAACATTTTAAAGATAATTCAAAGTGCTTAACTCATTTAATATAATTATCTCTTAACATTGTTATATAGTCTGTATTTTCCTAGTGCTCTTTAGAAAGGACAAAATATCCTTCCTTATACCGTAATTTTCCCCTTGTCTATATCTAATTGAAGAGCTTTCTATCAGGAAACTTGAAAAATGGATAATTACTACTTTAGGGCCTTTCTTCAACTATGAACTTGGGAATTAGAGTTTCTGGCCTTGCATAATGAAAAGTGGCTGAATTAAATTTTCTTCATCTAACAAGTATCACTTTTTTTTTTCTTTTGGTAAAAAGTTTCTTACAGAAGCTCTCTTAATAGCCACTGGCAAAGCACATAATTCTACTACTGAAACAATGAGATCTATTTTCCAGATCATCAATCTTCATTCTCCAGACAGATACAATTGTTTGAAGAGTTGCAATTACATTATCCCTTGATGCTTCTTCAGCCTCCACATTTGACTGATTCCACAGTTAACAATTAAAAGGCCAAAGAATTGAGGATTAATTTTTATCTCTAATAATAAAAAGTTCACTGCATTGAATTTCTTGGTATCAGCATCATTGCCCTCCTAATTAAAAGTACAATACTTATATAATCTTGCAGAAGGAGAAATGGAAGTCTATACCCATTCATGGACTATAGGTATAGTAACTGCAATCATGTTGACTGTATGGACAGCACAATTTTTTTTCAGCACTTTATATTTAATGTAAGCAGATTAGATTCTCTAATATAATACAAATATTGGCAGACAATTTTTTGCATGATATTTTCATTGAATATATTATTTTATTTATTTTTTTTATTTCAGGAAAATATTAGAGTACAAACATTTTTGTTACATTTTATATCACTGCCTCTCCTTAGCAAGGATTAGAGGTATGCCCCTCCCTTCCACAATGCTCACTGCATCCCTCAAATGTGGGTCTACCCCACCAACCCGCGAATCCCTGGTGAACACCACCACCATTTGAGCACCGTCAGAGGCAGAAGAGTAAAGAATGCATAATGAGTGATATGTGCACCATCTGGGGGATGGTCATGCTGGAAACTCAGACTTGTGGGGAGAGGGGGGAAAGGGCATTTATTGAAACCTTAAAATCTATACCCCCATAATATGCTGAAATTAAAAATAAAATAAAATAAAATAAAATAGAAATCTAAAAGCGATTAAATGAAAAAAAAAAAAAGAATGTGAATGACTGGCTGACAGATAGAACAATGCTTTGTGTGTACAATTTATGATAGCTTTCCTTGATTCCCCCAAACCAGGGTTCCCTCAATCTCCTTGCTCCTAAAATCAGGAAAGAAAAAATACACCAAACGCTCTATGAAATAGTGTCAGAAATCACCTAAAAATAATACTATTTATATTTTAACATTAAAAATTATCTTCATATGGTAAAAACTAAATGGCATGGCTTTCATCTAACAAAAGGGATTTAATAGGGATTGCATTGAATCTGGAGATCACTTTGGGTAGTATAGACATTTTAACAATATTGAGTCTGCCGACCCACAAGAGCATTGTATGGATTTCCATTTGTTTACGTCCTCTGCTATTTCCTTCCTCAGTGTTTCATAGTTCTCCCTGTAGAGGTCTTTTACATGCTTAGTTAAGTATATTCCTAGGTACTTTATTTTCTTTGTTGCTATTGTGAAGGGTATTGAGTCTTTGATTTGGTTTTCAATTTGACTGTTATTGGCGTAAAGGAATGCTTCTGATTTGTGTGTATTGATTTAGTATTCTGAGACTCTACTAAATTCATTTATCAATTCCAGGAGTCTCTTGGTTGAATCCTTGGGATTTTCCCTATCATATCATCAGCAAAGAGTTTGATTTCTTCTGCCCCATTTGGATGCCTTTAATTCCACTCTCATGTGTGATTGCAATAGGCAGGACTTCCAGCACTATGTTGAATAGAAGTGGAGATAGTGGGCAACCTTGCCTGGTTCCAGTTCTAAGTGGGAATGCTTTCAATTTTTTCCCATTCAGTATGATGTTGGCTGTAGGTCTGTCATATATGGCTTGTATCACTTTTAGGTATGCCCCTTCTATGCTTATTTTGTTAAGTGGGAAAAAAACTCTATATAGCAAAAGCTATTCTAGGCAATAAAACAAAATGGGAGGTATCAATTTGCCAGATTTTAAACTATACTACAAGGCTGTAGTAATTAAATCAGCTTGGTAATAGCGCAAAAATAGGGACATAATAGCGCAAAAATAGGGACATTAACCAGTGGAACAGAACAGAGAACCCAGATATAAAACCATCCTGATATAGCCAACTAATCTTTGACAAAGCAGAAAAAAACATACACTGGAGAAAAGAATCCTTATTCAATAAATGGTGCTGGGAAAACTGGATAGCCACATGTAGAAGACTGAAGCAGGATCCACACCTTTCACCTCTAACAAAAATCAACTCACGCTGGGTAACAGACTTAAACCTAAGGTATGAAACTATTAGAATTCTAGAGGAAAACATTGGAATACTCTTCTAGACATTGGTCTAGGCAAAGAATTTATGAAGAAGACCCTAAAGGCAATCACAGCAACAATAAAAATAAATAAATGGGACCTGATCAAACTAAAAAGCTTCTGCACAGCCAAAGAAACTTTCAAGAGAGCAAACAGACAACCCACAGAATGGAAGAGAATTTTTGCAAGCTACACATCTGATAAGAGGCTGATAACCAGAATCTATTTAGAACTCAGGAAAATTAGCAAGAAAAAAAAATCAAACAACCCTATCAAAAAGTGAGAAAAAGGACATGAACAGAAACTTTTCAAAAGAAGACAGAATAATGGCCAACAAATATATGAAAAAATGCTCAACATCTCTAATCATCAGGGAAATGCAAATCAAAACTGCAATGAGATATTACTTATCTCCAGTGAGAATGGCCTTTATCAAAAAGTCCCAAAATAATAAATGTTGGTGTGGATGTGGAGAGATAGGAACACTCCTACACTGCTGGTGGGACTGCTAACTAGTTCAACCTCTGTGGAAAGCAATATGGAGATACCTTAAAGCGATACAAATGGATCTACCATTTGATCCAGCAATCTCACTACTGGGCATCTACCCAAAAGAACAAAAGACACTCTATAAAAAAGACACCTGCACTCGAATGTTTATAGCAGCACAGTTCACAATTGCAAAGTTGTGGAAACAACCCAAGTGCCCATCAATACATGAGTGGATTAATAAAATGTGGTATAGGTATGCCATGGAGTACTATGCAGCTTTAAGAAACAATGGTGACATAGCACTTCTTGTATTTTCCTGGCTAGAGCTTGAACTGATTCTACTAAGTGAAGTATCCCAAGAATGGAAAAACAAGCACCACATGTACTCACCAGCAAATTGGTATTAACAGACCAACACCAAAGTGGACATATAGGAATAACATTTATCAGGTGTCGGGCAGGTGGGAGGGGGGAGAAGGAGATGGGTATATACATACATAATGAGTGAGATGTGCACCATCTGGGGGATGATCAGGCTTAAAGCTCTGATTTGAGGGAGGAGAGGGGCAAGGGTAATATACATAACCTTAACATTTGTACCCCCATAATACGCTGAAATAAAAATAAATAAATAAAAAATAACAAAAGGGAAATTTTATTTAGAAATAGACATCTTGGAAAATTACCTGAAGCCAATGGCACAGTTGATCTGTGGATTCCTGTGAATCATTTCACAGCTTTTTTCTGCGTGTCAATTCTCTCTTAAGGAAAGTGACTGGTCAAGCCAAAATCTGTATTATTTTATCAAATGTCTCTATATTTTATGCATTTCAGAATTTGTAGGCTAATTTCAGTATCAGGAGTCATCATCCACAAAAATCTCATAGCTATATTTTCAACTGGATGCAGTATGCTTCCTCACCCTCTACTCTGATGTTCTTTGGCATAATTGAGAGCTGTCAAGAATACCCATGGGTGCTTGAGTGGAGTCCAGTACTAAATGGGAGCCAATCATGAAGGAAATAATCCAAATTATTGGTAAATTCTGCTGGGGGAAGATGACTAGTACTACATTATCTTTAAGGAATACTACTGTGAACCGTCAATGTCATCCAAATCTGAGAATGAGCTAACTAATAAACATCAACTTCAGGAACCTGCATGTTGAAATCTGGTTTTTGGTTCCAGGTTCACAGAGTCACCTGCTATTTGGTATTCTCTTAGGTCATGTTATGAACCTCAGATTCCTCTGTTTCAAAATCATGGGATGACTCCAGCATCACTAACTGACCTCCCTTACTTCAAGCCGTATCTCAGTAGGTCCTGCCATGTTGATTCTCACTCACTTCTTACAAATAACCCCCCTGTTGAATTATCCACTTGATAAATAAGAAGCTACTATATTAATATTACCACTATTTCCTAGTATATAGTGTTATAAAGCAGGCATTATGGGAGTATTGAGCAGTGATTTAGAGAACAGATCTGCAGTTAGATGGAACAGAGTTCAAGTTGTGGCTGTGAGGCACACTAGCTATGTGGCCAAACAGTGTCAAAATCTCTCTGAACCTCAGTATCCTTGTCCATAGAGTGGTTGTAACAATACTACTACCTCATTGGGTTTACACAAAAATTTAAAATGAGACATGCATGATAGCTAGCACAAGGACTGGTGAAAGTACCTGTTCAACTATTAGGCATTGCTATATTAATGCCTATTATGAATATAGTAATATTGCTATTATTACTGAAAAGGGCACATACTTTAGAATCATAATTAGTTCAAATTATAGCTCTGTATTTCAACTTCTCTTCATGTATAAAGTGGTGCTGGTACCACCTACCTTACAGATTTGATATGAACATTAGAGAGGCCTTTCTCTTCCTCTATTTACTAACAAGGGCTCTGACTCTACCAGCTCAATTTCTTTCTCTTCTCTGACCTCCTAAGGGTTTTGATGCCCAGCAAGCTCTCTAGGACTTTTGTGGTCTAGAAATGAAAGAAAAGAAGAAGAGTACACAGAAGGGAGATATATAGGTTAGAGGTAGGGGAGGGGTTTAGGAAAGATAAGAGAGAAGATGCCTGAGGAATTGAGGGAAGTACATAGAAGGGGAAAGGAACTTCCTGAAATACTGCTTTATTTTATACATCCTTTTCAGAACATTCAAGGAGAGCATATTAAAACTTTTATTTAAAAGATAAAAGAAAAGCCTCTCATTGTTGAACTATGTTCTTTGAGTGCCAGTGCTCTGCGGCTGTGTCAAATATGTCCTGGATACTACTGGGTAATAAATATTGGGGGCTGATGGACTTCCACCGACCCAAGGACAGAAATGCCATAGGACACTTAACATCCACTCTCTTAGCATTTTTCAAGAAGATAATACATTGTTATTAACTATAGTCACTATTTTGTACAATAGATCTCTTGAACTTCTTCTGCCTCTCTAACTAAAATGTTGTATCCTTTGATCAACACTTCTGCAGCCTCTCACCTGTTGCTCCAGCCCCTGGTAACCACGATAAATACGTACATTTTTATCTTTCACTTAAAAAAAGACTGGGTTTTAAAACATATTATTTAATAGTTCCAAATTCTTGCATTTATTCTAATAATTAAGCTACAAAGATATGCTGAATATTAGTGTGTGAAAAGAAAACTGTCCCTGGGCTTTTGAGTGATGAAAAGATGCATATGTTATTGCCTCTGCAAGATGATTATGTCAATAATTATACTTCAGTGCATAATAAAATAAATATAATTAATAAACAAAAGAAATGCTATAGGAAATCAGTACTTCTGTGGGGACAATGGGTGGCCATTGGAGGGAAACACCTTTAGGACCCTAACACTCTGGAATATCTTGAGGCAGATAAACAATCTTCCCATGGTGTGACAGGGAAGAAAGTCTTCACAGGGCCAATCCAAGAACCAAGGAATCAGGTGACCAGGGAGGGGCTTCTTAGTGAGAACTTCCCCACAGTATGCACCCCTCTACAGCCCTGGAAACAGAGCTGGGAAGCACCAGGAGCTCTGCAGAAACTGAGCCCAGCACCAGGGTAACAGCACCTCAATGAAGGCAGGAGCACTAACAGACCCAGTGCAGAGCAGGGCATGGAGGGACAACTGCAGGAGACAGAACTTAGGGGAGAAAAAGAAGGGACCATGGAAAACAAGAGTGCAGGAAAAGGGAAAGTAAGTTTACTGGGCTACGTAATCATGGCAGTGAAGCCCTATGCAATGGATATTTTCCATTTGCCCTTCTAGATCCAGTATCCCCATTCTCCACCCTGCTCTGTGCCTGGGGGACTGATGTTTGTGGACTAACTCAGGGATCCCTTGCACTCTGGCTTCTGGTTGAGTTTAATGTCTTTTGCCACTAGCAAAAGACTGTACTGTAAGAAGAGTTATGAAGGGATGTGTGTATTTGTTTCTTTGCTTTTACCTCAGACTTTGGTTTTATACCTTCCTGATGGCAAAAAAAATTGGCTGTATCCTTTATAGAAGACAGCAGCTCCTTACCTGTTGGTCATCCCTTTCCTATAGCCTTAGCTCTCTTTGTCTTCTAGAAACTGCTCCTTTCTCTTGTGCCTTCAGAGTCTATGGACAATTGCTGATTCTAGCTGTTGCTAGTTTCTGGTCCTTCACTCTCTCCCACTGGTTCTCTTATTCCTGCCCGTACCTTTGAAAATATTCCCTTCATTAAACTCTCTTTGTTTGCTCTACTTGAGTATAACATCTGCTACCTGCCTAGATGCCAACTGATAGACCCACATAAGATGATAACTGCACAATGAGGAACTGCAGAGGAAGTATGCCACCTTCCTGAAGAAGACAGAGGAGGAAAAAAATATATATATATGAGAACTGAGACACTGGACCGATGACCTTGGCTTAGAGGATGTTTAATATCTTCATGCAAATGCAAAGCTAAATTCATGGTAGTAAGATCCATTTGTGCAATCGTCCCTTGTTCTACGTGGGAACTGGTGCCAGGACCACCTGCATGCACCCAAATCCTGGCACACTCAAGTCTTGTAGTTGACCCTGTGGAACTGCTTAGAAGAAAAGTCATCCCTCCCTATATGTGGGTTTTTCATCCCATGAATACCGTATTTTCCATCCACATTTGGTTGAAAAAAGCCATGAGTAAGTGGACCCATGCAGTTCAAGCTCATGTTGTTCAAAGGTCAACTGTAATCATGCTCAATGATGATTTTTTTTTGTAAACTAAGGCAGTATTATATTTTGCAGGATCCTATTATTCTAAGAATGAGTTGATATGCAGTGTTGCACAATAGAAAGAAACTTAGGTTCAAATCTCATTTTTACACTTACTGTGTCAAGTCACCTCATTTTTCTATGCCTCAATTTTCTCATCTGAAAAATGAGGTCAACAACATCTTCTTCACAGGATTCCCATGAGATTAAATGAAATACTGCTGGATGCGTGCTTGCTTATGGTAAATCCTTAACAAATGGCAGTGGTACTAGTTATTCTTGCACTTCCTCAAGTCCTTTTCTGCCACAAGTCTCAGTTTAAGAATTCTAACAAGATTGTGATTTTATCAAGGGTGCTTAAATCTGGGTGAACCCAATCAGGTCCCTCAGCACTGATTTAGATCTAGATAAAGATGAAGATAACTCTGATCAACTCCACCTGCACCCACCTTGCTGGCAGGGAGGCTGTGTTGAGACTCAAGCAATCAGTACCTCTGCCATATTTCCCTCTGGTGAATAATGAGCTTGGAAGTGTGCATTTTTTTCAGAAATATATTCCAAATCACATCAATTTGTACTACATGCCACACTTTGAATCCTCAAGTTATTAAGCAGTTAAAGTCCTAAGAATTATTCTTGATATTCTAATAAGCTAGTGACACAGGACTCTCATACCCTCACATGACACAAAAATTCACTTTCAAAAATCTTATCTATTCTTTGTACCATTTTTGCCATACTGAACATTCTTGGGATGTTTGTTCAAGATTTGCTCCGCTGAAAAAAAATGAAGTATCAGCCACAGAGAAAATTCTTATGAACAAATATCTAAATGTCAGTTCTGTTGTTTAGTATGTTAAGCATCCTACATGACACAATACATTTAATGTTACCATGCCTTCATTCACTCATTCAATAAATGTATACTGAGTGCTATGCACTGATCTAGATTCTGGGGAAACTCCAGAAAACAAAAATACACAGAAATTCACATGCTGATGGAGTTAGCATTCTAAATACAAGGTTAATAGCAACTCAAGAAATGTGTTTTCCTCATGTCTCCTATATCTCTACTTACTAAAAAGCATGGACTTTTCAATGAGTCTAGTGTTGCCAGATAAAATGTTAAGATGTTAAATTAAGTGTGAATTTCAGATCAACAACAAATTCTTTTTTAGAATAAGTATGTCATAAATATTGTGCTTGGCTGGAGGTATTTACTGGACATATTTATAATAAAAATTATATTTGTTTATCTGAAACTCAAATTTGACTTGGGGACTCCTTTTTTTCATGAGCTATATCTGATAGTGATCAAGGGGTCACTGCTCTGCTCTACACTTGCTGAGTGACTTTGTGCATATAATTTAGTTTTTCTAGACCTCAGTTTGCTCATACATAAAATAAGCAATCTGGTCCCAGAGACATTTAAGGTCTGTTACAGCTCCATGGTTCCAGTTCTCCCCTAAGCAAGAGATCTTGTCACCACATGCATCCTGTGCTTCTTCTCCATTCCCTGCATGGACTTCAAAACTGGCTGTCTGTTACTGCTTCAATTTCCTCTTCCCTTCATATCATTTGGTGATCATCTTGAGCTGACCACCAGTCCAATGTTGGTTGACTCCCCCAAGGCTACCAGATTAATGCTAAATGCTCTATATTTGAGTAGCACTTTACATTTCACAAAGTGCTTTCACATACATCTCTGCATTCTGATACGTCAATTTCTCTCCTATCTTTCTTTCAAAAACCTGCTTCTGAAGCTGTCTTTTATGCTATTCTGCAAATATTGTTTCTCATCTACCTCTTTAAACATTAGCACCCTTATGAGTGGCCACATCTGCTCTCATCTGTGAAGATTTTCCAGGGATCCTGTCTCCTATCAATCATCCATAGTTAGTGCCTCTCTCTGTCCTCGATGGAGCTTCCTCTTTGCTCCTTCTGTCCACAGGAGCAAGTATTTGCCTCCCCCCAGGACAGACCCTGTTCTTTTACCTTACAATTCTAGTACCCCGAGGGGCCCACTGCAAACCTGGACCACACAGACCCTGGCTACTCACTGTGATCCCTGCACCGGCAGCATCAAGCTCCTGGAAGCTTATTAGAAAAATACAGTCTTGCACTCCAACCAAGAGCTGTTAAATCAGAACTTGCCTTTTAAGTTTGAGAAGCACTGTTTTAGAACACCTCTAGTCAGGCACCATTTTTCCATATTTTCTAGGAGATCGGAAGTGGACAATTTTGTCCATATTTATTAGAGCATCCCAAGAGTATTGGCTCCTAACTTTGTTTCTACCAACAGCCACCCACAGGATAACACACACTCCTTTAAAGAAGTGAAGCTCACCTCTTTTCATGATCCTCATCCCATCCACCCCACACACCACTCCTTTTTCAGTCCACACTTCTAGTATCAGGTAGGGTGCTGAATGACTGCAGTGAGGAGGGGGCAGAATACGGCCACCGTTCTCAATGTCTGTAACACTGTTCCTTCCCTAAGTATATGAACAATATGGAATATGAATTATGATCTTCCACTCCTTCCTGGCTGCCTAATATAACCAAATAAATTGACCCCTTTTGAAAATGGATAGAATAATGCAATAATGAATTATTTCTGATACTGAAATGCTTAATGAATAATTTAAAAGCACTTTATAATTCCAACTTGAAAACTAATAAAGAACTTGAAAACTAATAAAAATAATCCAGAGTTTCATTGGCTACATTTTTTGCATTTGTGTTCTGCTCTACAGAGCTGTTCCTGAAACTGATAAACATGTAACATCATTCAAAATACTTTTTATGAAATAATCATGGGTACAAAAAGATTGGCAGAACAAAGAAAGCAATAACTGCCTGTCGTGGTAAATAGATATTTGGTCCCTATGTCTCCTTCAGCCCCAACGGACAAAGCCAAGCAAATGCAAAGTAACCACATTTTTGTCTGAGTGTAATATTAACCTCTGGATAATAAGACATCAAAAGATAGAAAAAGAATTCTGCTATATACTGATTCCATAAATAACACAAGTTTGCAATCAGAAATAAAAACACATTGCCAGGCCGGGCGCTGTGGCTCACGCCTGTAATCCTAGCTCTTGGGAGGCCGAGGCGGGCGGATTGCTCAAGGTCAGGAGTTCAAAACCAGCCTGAGCAAGAGCGAGACCCCGTCTCTACTATAAATAGAAAGAAATTAATTGGCCAACTGATATATATATAAAAATTAGCCGGGCATGGTGGCGCATGCCTGTAGTCCCAGCTACTCGGGAGGCTGAGGCAGTAGGATTGCTGAGCCCCGGAGTTTGAGGTTGCTGTGAGCTAGGCTGACGCCACGGCACTCACTCTAGCCTGGGCAACAAAGTGAGACTCTGTCTCAAAAAAAAAAAAAAAAACACATTGCCATTTTTCCTACAATCAGAGAAATGTTATCAAAAGTATAAGTTACCCAATTATATATAAAGCCAAAAAATACCAACACAATGATTAGTGGACTCATTTACATTCAGATATAGAAGTTTATCTATTTTAATACTATATTCAAGGATGAAAACTTAAAGAAATATACATTATTATTAGGAGAGATAAATGCAGAAAAATTTCTAAAAGATTTAAATTAATTATTATTATTAAATTAGATATAGGAGTTTACCACATATCATTGTCAACTCATAACTAAGCTGACCCAATAGCCAGATAGGTATTTTATGAGGTCCAAAGTTCACTACTGTACTTCATTCAAAAGAATTATACAGTTAGATATCCTTAGAATTATACAGTTGATATCCTTAGAAGTGGTAGAGAAATGACAAGTCTACAGCCAGACTACAGAGACTTTAGAATAGCCCCCAGTTCAGCTACTTTAACACTTTTTTTTTTTCTGGACCATGGATTAGAATTACTGAAGTAACTATAAATATTAGTCACTAATTCCAGCAAGTTATGAAATTCACTTGTAAAAAAAAAATATATATATATATATACATACATAAATTCTTCAAGAGAAAATACAAAACTGCCCATGAACTGACATTTCAAAGTTAATAGACCCCTTACTGAGCATGTTGACATATAGCCATACTGTTTCAGCAGCAGGAATTGAATAAAACATTCTAGGAATGAAAAAAGAGACTTGACTTCAAGGCTTTAAAGTATAGTTGAAAGCTTTTGAAAGAAGACATCTGTAAGCTTTGGTGTATCTTATGACCCTTTGATGCCTTCTGTCTTTTTAAATAAAACTGTTTTCTCTATATTTCCTTAGTGCCATATGACTCTTGCTTTTATATGTGGCTAATTTGGGTCAGTTAACTGTTAGAATATGATGCTCTTGAAATCACAAATAGAGTTATGATATTCTCATAGGTCAAGGAGTTTACGCTATTTAATTGACTGCACTTCTAATTAGGGTGGCCATATAATTTATTGTTCAAACAGGGACATTTTTGAGAATAGGAGGAAGTAAGACTAATAATTATAAAAGTTTAAATTATATTTAAAAATTAATTCAAAATGGATCAAAAACCTAAATGTAAAAACTAAAAAACTATTATAAGAAAACATAGAAGCAAATTTTCATGATTTTGGATTTGATAAAGGATTCTTATTTATGGCATCAGTAGCATGAACAACAAAAGAAAAAAATAGATAAATTGGACTTCATCAAAATTTAAAATTTTGTGCTTTAAAGGATACCATCAAGAAAGTAAAAAGGCAACTCATAAATGGGAGAAAATATTTTCAAATTATATAGCTGATAAGAAACTTGTATCTAGAATATATAAAGATATTATTTATTTATTATAACTCAAAAAATGCATAAAGCTCAATTAGAAAATTGAGCAACGGATATAAGTAAACATTTCTCCAAGGAAGATATATAAAAGGCCAATAAGCAACTGGAAACAATGCTTGACATGATCAGTCATCAGAAAAATGCAAATCAAAACCATGATGAGATACCACTTCATACCCATTAGGATGGCCAGAATCAATAAGTCAGATAACAATAAGCGTTGGTGAGAATGTAGAGAATTTGAATGTGAATGTAAAATGGTACAGCCACTTTGGAAAATAGCCTGACAGCTTCTCCAACAATTAACCATAGGGTTACCATATGACTCAGCAATTCTACTTCCGAGAAATTAAAATACAGGTCCACACAAAAACTTGTACACAAATGTTTATAGCAGCATTATTCATAATAGCCAAAAGGTAGAAACAACCCAAGTGTTGATCAATAAATGAATGTATAAACAAAATGTGGTATGTTTATACAAGGGAATATTACTCAGCCATAAAAAGTGATAGAGTACCCATGAGTGCTACAACAGGGATGGACCTTAAAAACGTTCTATGTAAAGAAAATCAAGCACAAAAGACCACTTATGATATTATTCCATTCATATAAAAGTCTAGAATAGGAAAAGCTCTAGAGACAGAAAGTAGATTAAGGATTCCTTAACACTGGAGGTGGTGTGGGGAGAACAGATAGGGACATAAGTGGGTGGTAACTTAAAGGGAACAGGGCTTCTCTTTCAGGTCGTGAAAATGTCCTAAAATTAACTGTAGTGATGGTTGCACATATCTGTGAAAATACTAAAAGCCACTGAATTGTATGCCACGTAAATTACCTCACTAAATCTGTTAAAAGTGAAAAAAAAAATTATACTGGGCTACTAGGTAAAAACTGGGGCTATCCTGGGCAAATTTTGATGATTTTGACTTCTAACTTCATCCCACAGTCTGAACACCTCACTTTCCACTCTTCTGAAGGACTAGTGAGAAATCCTGATCAGTTCTAATATTTATATTGGCACTGTTTTGAAAACATAAGTAAAAATATATGTCCTAATGAAGAGGCTAGGAAAAAATCTTCAAATGGGAAGAAAGAAGTTTTACTCATTTAGTGATATTCTCACGCACAGTGGCCTCTAGGGCTACTTTCAATAAGCCTATGAGTCAGCAGCACTGGCCCACCTAACAGATTAAGCATGTGCATAGGGAAACCATCAAGCCAGGCCCTCCCACAAATAAATTCAGCTTTAATGTACTTTTCAAGAACTTTGCATTTAAAATACTATAGAATGAAGCTGTTTTCATCTCAGCATACATATTGTGCATATACTACCTGAAATCCAATGGAACTCCACACCCATATACTGGGTTTTGCAAGTTTAGTATGACTCTCATTTTTAATGATAATATTCTCAGTGCTGGAACCATCTACAGCTAATCCAGCCCTGTGAAGAAGGAGAGAGGGACAACAATAGTCAAATAACAATGCCCAAGGTTGGCATAAGCACAGACAGAAAGGTCACAACAAGGACCAGTGAGAATCAAAGACCAAAACAGCATTTCCATCCCCAACTTTTCCTTCCACTGTAAGAAAATGGTACTTTCCAAAGATCTTGGGGTGGGGGAACCTCCAATTAACTAGGATTAAGTGTCCCACCACCTTGGAGCCAGATTTAACTTTGCTTATGAAAATAAACATGTGTCTTTTTTTTTTTTTTTTGCATAACTGATTTTGTGGAGTGAAATTCCTACTCACTCCAGTACCTATGTCCATCTAACTATGACTGCTTCTCTGCAGTCCAAATGGAGATTAGAATGTAAGATCCCTGCCTGTGCTCGAGTTTTAAGATGATTCTAATCGCAAGAATTTATACGCTCCTTTCCTTTTTCAGTAGATTGAGAAAATATTTGTAAAAGTGTGAACTGGATAGTCGAATTCTGTAAGACATGGAGTAATTAAAAAGAACATGCTGGGGAAAAAAAGTTAAAAAAAAAAAAGAAGAACATGCTAGCCAGAAAACCATTGTGTATATGAATATAGTTTTCAGTGAGTCTTTTAGGAAGGAAACATAGTTTGCCATTAGAATAAACAGCTATCTTTCAATAAAACATGGCTAAGGCAATAGGTATGGTAAAAATTAAAGTATTTCTGTCACAAAGGTTTTAAATTGGGTTTTAAAATAACCATAATATATACTGAAGATTCGTGAGGGCAATGATTATTTATCTAACGCTGACATCTCACAAAAGCATGTCAGCATCTGAGAGGACAGGGTAACTTAGAGTATCACATAAATTCCAGAATCATTTATTCAAATCAAATATCCATTTTTAAATCAAGGGCAACTACTTCTTCATAAAAGAACTGTGTAATATATTACCTAGAAATGAATGTTACATATTTATAACTCTGGCTGGTAAATCCCAGTCATACGATTATTATGCCATTAAACTGGAAATATATAGAGTTGAAAAGAGGAGTGATCATAATAAAAGCACTTTATTCTGCACATAATACCTGAAATTCAATCTAATACAACTTCCAGACACCAGAAGTTTAATGTTTATGATCTTTATTGAATAATCTTCTCCTTCTTTGACTAAAGTCAATAAAAAGTCATCTCTAAACTTTTCAGTCAAGTTTAGAAACCATTACATTAAACTACAAGGTCATCAAGATAAGAATAAAATCAAGAGATAATCTTTCTGATCCTTGTTAGCTAATATTTTAGTGTTTTTCTTTTCAATCTCAACATCAGTTTATTTAAATATTTTCACTAGACTGAAGTTGGATGAATGTTTTATGTTAATGCATTTTTTACTTGAATATTCATATTGGATTTAGAGTTATTTCAAGGAAAATGATGTTATTGACTAATATTATAAATATGCTGGAAAACCTTTTAGGGTGCATTTTTGTTTGTTTGTTTACTTTTAGTTTTTATTGTGGTAAAATACAGATAATAAAATTTTACTATTTTAACCATTTCTAAGTGTATACTGCAGTGGCATTAAGTACACTCATATTGTTGTACAACCATCACCACCATTCAGCTTTAGAACTTTTTGATTTTTCCAAACTGAAACTTAGTATTCATTAAATAGTGACTCTCCATTCCCCACTCTCCTTCTGTAGGAGAAAATTTAAATAACATGTTTTTCAAAATATACACTTATAAGGTAGAGCTACACTTTTAAGGAGAAATCCTCAATTAAAGGGCCCTAGTATTTCTGTTTTGCACTTTGGAAACAATGATTGAACACAGTCACTGGCTGAGAAACATTGCTGGTGCTAACGACACATGCCATTGTAGGCATATTTGTTGATGTTACAAAGCAGTTATATATTTTGGATTTTGACTACACTATTATTTTTAAACAAAACACGGAATTAAATAATATTTTTCATATGATTGAATAATTACTGCTTTTAACAAAATACTCAGAATATATATAGGGGGGTATAGATATAAAATAGTATGTGGCCATTTGTACACCCACATGACATCCTGATCTGCTTGATCAAGGAGGTTTTTTGTGTAATTTCCCTAAGGCTGACTATACATCTAAAAAGGTTCATCTCTACTTTCATATCCTATATTTTCTGTCAGAAGGTTGATGGCATATATTTTTGAATAGATGAATACACAAAATGGTGCATAGATAGGAAAATTCAATGATTAACAGTAAAAATAATTTTACTGTCAAGGAAGAAAGAATAGCTTGAAAACATCCACGAAAATAATTAAACCAGGTCTTGCAAAAAAAAAAGCTACCATTTTAGGCAAAGACACTTTCAAAAAGCACCTAATCCAAATTACCTGATCTGATTAGAAGGAGACGGATAGATAAACACACGCCCGCACACACACACACGTCTGTCTGCCTTAAATGACCCTTCTCTGATTTGCCTCAAGTTCTGCAGCCCACGACTCCAATACGTAACCCTGCACTATGAACATGTATCTGCTGACTGTATCCTCACAGGCCACATTTGTTCCATTCAATCCACATTCCGTCCAATCCACATTCCGTTCCTGGCATGCTATTGAACACTTTCCACCAAACTTTTCCTGTGCCTGAGTATACCATACTCATTCACCGTAGCTTGTTTATCCTTATTCTCAAATCGAGACTACCACATTAACATGCCACGTGCCATGTACTCCCTGGACTCATGCAAATTCTGCTCTCTTCAATCCATCTTTAGATCTTCAGATTATGTATCTGTGCCTACAAAACCTGAAGACCCTCCGAGATGATGGCAGGGAGTACAACACAAAAGCAAAGGAAGACACGATCAGTCTTTATGGGATGCTGAATGAATTCAGTTTGAAGAGTGGGAGGAATGATAAAGCAGAAACATTGTGGCCCAAATTTCACAGTGATCATGAATGCCATTTTTACAATAAAGCTCATTGGTATCATCTGATATTGCATCATGTTTGCTTCACTTTTTAGAGCAAATTAAAAATGATTGCAATATCAACCACCTTATTAATTTTCTAACATGTTATTAATGTTGATACAAGATTTTATAGCTCATACACTTTGAAAATCTCACATGCTTAGTTAAGAAATCCTCCCCACCTAGCTCCTGACAGGAATATTACTCACCAAATGATGAAATTAAAACAATATGCTAAGAATAGCCAGGGTAAGGATTCCCCTGGAATTATTTTCTCTTTACTTTAATGCAGTCTATTCTTAATATGCAATTTATATGTAAACTCAAAAGTTCCATTTATTCTTAAGACAATAATAATGACTAACAATTACTGAGAATTTGAAATGTGCTAGGAAATGTCCCAAGAGTTTCTTAAGTTAAACTGTTCATTTAATCTTCACAACAATCCTATGAGGTAGGCACGATTATTACTCACATTTAATATACTATGTAAAGAAAGTAAATGAGATATTAAGAAACTTACCCAAGGTCACCTGGATCTTATCCAAGGTCACTTGGGATGCCAGATCATATGCTTAATCATTAATTTTAAATATCAATATTATTTTCTACATCTTTTCATTTTCTATTTTTACCCACTTTTTAAAAAGTAAATTGCAGTGCACATTGTGTTCTCTGAAAGGCTTGGCATTTGTTAGTCAGGCCTGAGATTTCTGCCATCCCAGGTGCCTGTTCTGGGTACCCTGGGCGTTTCAATTCATGGCATGACTAACCGGTAACTCACCAATAGTTTGCACACATTTTATAAGCAATTATTCAATGCTGACTTTCGTAAAAGGGTCACTTAACTTGTACAGTCGGTAGTCAAAGTCCTACCTAAATGACTTCTCAGAGTTTAAAGCCATAATTGGAGAATCCTCTGGAAAAACAGAAAGTAGGTGTATCTCTTGCTCCTCCAAATATAAAGGCACCCCATGGAAAGGAACAGGCACTCCTCCAGGTAAAAACGGTTTCTTTCATCATCAGCCTCCCAGAGACGAATCCTCAATTTAGAAATGTGAGTAGAAGGGGGCAAATGCCAGTTGTGTCTAACAGTGCCCAAAGAGGCCAGTTGGTTGCTTCAAGAGACTTTTTACATTGTCAATTTTAAAAAGCAACATTCCCTGAATTAGGATTTTTGTCATTATATTTCTACTAAATCATATTCAAATTATCTTAAAATACATGCTAGTGTGACTCTGTTAATATTATCCTATGTTTTAAGACTTATAACTCTGTGACTGTTTTGAACAATTTAATCAAAATAGAAAACAATCAGATTATTCTAAGTACTTTATGTTCATTTATATAGCTATTAATATAGTCACTAGAAAATTTGTGAGTAAAAGGCAGGCTTGTTTTATCTATTAATTCATTTAGAGTCATCTGAACTCATTTACTGAAAAATGATCCAGGTGCCAAGCCAATGTAGTTGCAAAATTCAGGGAAATTTTATTACTAGAGCATCATGGTCCAAGACATTTTATGACAGATAGTAAAGCTGGATTTGGATATTGTATGCAATATGCTTATTAAATAATGAGACTGATTCCTATAAGACACATATACATATTGTTTATGATGACACCACGTAAACAAAAACCTATGTTCAAATATAGAGAGTTATTTTTGAGATAATTTCAATTTAATATAGTTAGGAGCGGTTATATGTCAGTCTTAAATTAGGCCAATGGAGAAAAAGTAGGTGATTGCTGGGTAAATAGAACAGAATTTTTATTTGTTTTAATATTTTGAGGAATGGAGAAGCTTGGTGTTATCTGTGATTCTACTCTTTATCCCATATACCATATCCGGACCATAAGCAAACTTCTTCAAAAGAAATCCACAATTCATTCATTCACCGCCACTCTCACTGCCACCACCCTGGTTCAAACAACAAAAATCTTTTGCCTGAATTATTACAGTAGCCACCTAGCTGGCCACCTTAAGCCTCTTTTCAGCACAATACCCAGGAAGATTCTGTTAAAACAAATCATATTATAACCCTGGATTTTCTTTACAGTCAGGGCAAAAGCCAAAGTTCTGACAATGCCATAGCCATCTGGCATGGTATCCTCACTCTGACCTCCCCTACGTTCCCTCTAGTTCTCTCTGATGCAGGAACACTGGCCTCCTTGCTCTTCCTCCAACTTGTCTGGCATGCACCTTCCTCAGGTCCTTTGAGTACAGCTCTCTCTTTCCCCAGCTTAGAATGCTCTTCACCCAACAACTGCTTGATCAGATCCCTCCCTTCTTAAGGACACAGGCTTTCCTTCCCATCTTGTCTAAAATACACACATCCAACAAACACACACTTCAAAATCCTAGTCCCCACTTTATTTTTTCTTCTTAGTATTCATCACTCTTTAACATAGTATACATTTCACTTATTTACCTTATTTATTGTCTGTCCCCTGATTAGAATGGCAGGTCCAGGAAGTTTTGTTCACTACTTTCTAACACCTATAACACTGCCTGGCACATAGTAGGTGCTAAATTCATTTTTGTTAAATGGAATGAATGAATGAATTCAAGATCATAAGAAAACATACTGTAACAAAAAAGAGAGTACTCATCAAAATGCTTCCAGTGAAGGAAAATGAGAAATAAGGAAGAGAATTACACATGCATGAGTGTATTCATTTCTTTCTTACAAACAAACAAGAATTGAGTGCCCACATGTAACTATTCCCAGAGATAAAGCATGTAGTCCTTCAAGGAGTTTATACTATGGCTAGGAAGATGGACAAATAAACACATATTGACAATGTCTTGTGATGGAGGTATTATCGGGGGACCTGAGCAGGGCTCCTGACCAGAGCAAGCAGGGCTGGAACTATATTGAGAGATCAGGCTGGAGGGGAAGTAGGCCAAAGCCAGGTGGTAAATGACCTCTTCTGTCAGGGTAAGTGACTGGATTTAATCCTAAAGGTCACAGACAAGAGAGCCACTGATGAATTTCAAGGAAGAAAGCATGACATGATCAGATTTTTGTTTTATAAAAGACATTAGTATAAGGTTGTTCAGTATATTGTTATATACAGCAGCAAAGAAACATAAAACATATCCAATGATATAGAATTGGATTATAAATCATGACAAATCCCTATTGCAGGATACTAAGTCTGCATTAAAAATGATATAGATAAGTATTGATAGAGTTACATGATATATTGTCAAAAAATAATAAATTTTAAATAAGCACATATAACACGGTTCCATTAAATTAAAAAACATGAGTCCCTTCATAGAGAAAGTCTCTAAGACATATAGGAAAATGCTAATAGTAGTAACCTTTGGATTGCAGAATTTGAGATAATTTTACATTCTTTATTATGCCTTATGTGTTATCTGAATTGATTTTACAGTGAGCATGTATGGCTTTTTATAATAAGAAAAAAGTGGTGCTTTTCATTTTGGAAGGCAAAAAAAAAAAAAGGAAATACCTCTGGGATATTAGAATGGAGAAGAAAGCCCCTCTAGGATACCATGACAGCAAATCCAAGGGCAATGTGATGAAGGGATGGGGAGAAGCAGAAGGTAGAATGGAGGTACAAGTGACTGTGAGGTTTCTGGTTTGAGCAGCCACGTGCTTGGCAGAGTCATTGACTAAAATGAGTAGATGCCAGGGCCCAAAGGTACTCTGAGAAAGCCAGAGTTTGTTATCACCCAGGATCTGTAGTCAATTTGTTAATACCTGGTTAGAAACCTAGGCATTAAGTAATACCATGGACTGCCTGCCCGGCTGGCTGGGATTTCCCTATGGTGCAATCCCTCCAGGCAGTATTGAATACAGTATTTTTTAGAAAAGCAGCCTGTTCCTCTCTGTCCATCAGATAACCTTGGTGCCAATTCCCCAACTGGGGCTGCCAGGAACCTGGCCGTGCAGCAGGAGGCAAGCAGTGGGCTAGCGAGCAGTGAAGCCCCACCAGCACCCACAGCTGCTCCCCATCGCTCGCATCTCCGTGGGAGTTCCCCGCCCATGTCAGATCAGAGAGGGCACTGGACCCTCGCAGGAGCACACACCCTACCACACTGCGCATGCCAGGGATCCAGGTTGCGCGCTCCCCGTGGAATCCAAGGCCTGATGATCTGAGCTGGAGTCCAGACGGCGACGCCCGCCACCCCCCAGAAAAACTGTCTTCCACGAAACCAGCCCCATGGGTCAAAAAGGATGGGAACCGCTGCTTTAGAGTATTTGCAGCTACCTCACCCTAAGCACCTCCTGCCATCTATTTTTTCCTGCACGTTCATTCCTGTACTGCTGTCCACTTTTCTCCCTTGCCCTTAAAACCACAGAATATACGTCAACCTTAGATCTTTCTATTTTTCATTCCAGAATTTTTCATTCCATTTCATTCATTCTCCCATCCTATAGAAAATAAACAAAACAAAAAACTCCCTACTACCCTACATCTCTGTCCTACATGTTTCCTGTATCTCTTGCCCAGAATAAAACCTGGATCTCTGAAGGCATTGCTCCCCTGAGCCCCTGTCCCTCAGCACCACTCCTCTCTGGGCTAGGAGTAGACTGCTGTCTTCCTTGCTCCTCACTTCCCCCTTAAGACCATTCATTCTTACTCTGTGGTGTAAAGTTCATGTTAACAGGCCATCTCTCCTTCTATCCTTCCTTGTTTCTGGCGTTCAAAGCCTTCTCAAACATTTGTTTGGGTTTTTTTTGTATCCAAGACTCATTTCTCACCACTCCCACACCCATCAGCATCCCACCTGATTTCAACAGCCATATGGGCAGCCCATTTGATACTCTCAGCCCATTTGATACTTGCAGGTCCTTTATTGAGGAAAAAGTTGAGGACCTTCAGAGACCCAACTTTACCCCACCTGTCTACTCTCAAGATTCACATTGCCACATCCTTATAGTAGTATACTAATGCAGTATTCTCGTTAAAAATGAGAATAAGCTAAATGTTCATCAACACAAGAAGGGATACATAAATTGTTATATGCTCATCATATGGAATACTACACAGCAGATAGTAACCACAGTTACAAGTGTCAAAGAAGGATAAACACCAAAGACAAATTCCTGATCAATTAAAACAATTGAAGAAGTAAAATTATGATAGAGTACCATTTATAAAAGTTTACAACATATAAAACAGTACTATATGTTTTTATGGTTGCATGGATGCATGGATGGAATCACACACACCTCAAGTGTAAAAATATAGAGAGAAATGATAAACAACAAATTCAAAGATAGCGATTGCCTCTAAGAAGAGGTCTATAAAGGGTTTCCCCTGTGATGATATATTTCTTGAATATCTGAAGCAATAAGGCACATGTTTAGGTTTGACAAAGCTGTATGGTGGGAACATAGGAGGTTGTTTTACTACTCTGTATTATTTTAAACATATTTAAAGCATTTAATAAAAAACATGCCAAGGGTGCTAATAGATAAACATATTTAACTACTTAGTGAATATTCATGTACTTCAAGGTTCACTCCCATAGATCCTTCTATTTTCATCCATATCCTCTTCCTGGGAGATCTCCCTTGGGTTTAATCTCTGATCTGTGTGCTGATGACTCAAGTTTATATATCCAGTTCCAATCTCTTTTCTGAGTTCTAGATCCATATATCCAACTGCCAAATGACTTCTCTACTTCAAAGTTTCAAAATCACTTCAGCTTCAAAATGTGAAAACTGAACTCATGATCTTCTCTCCAACCTGGCTGGGCTTCCAATGTCTCTGTGGTGGGTACGCAACCCAGAACCAGTTACTCAGGCCAGAAATTTACAAGCCATCCTTGATATCGCCTCTCTTCATCATGTCTCTCATCTAATTCTTCACTATAACCGTTTGCATTTCCTTCCCTAATCTCTCTTGAATCTTGTCCCTTTCTCTCTATTTCCACCTCCACTACTATAGTTTCATCCAGGACCTTGCTGCTCAGAGTGAGATCTCTGGACAAGAATCACCAGCATCACTGAGCATGTGTTAGAAATGGGGATTCTAAGGCCCCATACCAGATGTACTAAGCCACCATTTGCATTTTAACAAGACCCCCATATGATTCACATATAAATTAAATTTTGAAAAGATCTTTCCTAATAGTCTCCTACAAACTCTTCTTGCCTTCTTTCCAATCCAATTTATAGACAGTCCCTGACTTACGATAGTTCAACTCACAATTTTTTAACTTTACAATAATGCAAAAGCAATATGCATTCAGTAAAGACTGTACTTGGAATTGTGAATTTTGATCTTCTCTTGGTTTGGCGATTTTGATCTTCTCTTGGTTTGGCGATACATGGTAGGATACTCTCTGGCAATTCTGGGCAGTGACGGCGGGCTGCAACTCCCAGTCAGGCATGCAATCATGAGTGTAAACAACCGAAACTCTATGGTAGACTGTGTTGCCAGATGATTTTGCCCAAGTGTAGGCTAATATAAGTGTTCTGAGCACATTTAAGGTAGGTTGGACTAAGCTATGATGTTTGGAAAGTTAGGTGCATTAAATGTATTTTCGACTTAGGGTATATTCAATTAACAATGGGTTTGTAGAGACATAACCCCATCATAAGTCAAGGAACATTTATATTTTCTGGAGAAGGGAATAGGATGAATGGCGTGGAAGAAATGGATATATCTACCTCTCCAACATCATTTCTAACTCATTCCTCTCTCTCAGGTTGAGTCACAATGGCCTCTTTTAGTTCTTCAAATGTATCATCACACTCTCTTTCTGCTTGGAGTGCTCATTTCTTTCTTCAACTAATTAACTCCTATTTAATCTTCAATCTTAGCTAACTTTCTCTCTGACCACCATAACTGTTCTCTCCCCACGCCTGCCAACCTGGAACCATTTTTCCTGCTATTTATTCTCATTGTTCCCTAGGTATTTCCTTCACAGTACTCAATATTGGTCTCACTCATTTTTCTGTAAATGCCATGAGGGTAAGGTCCAAATCTGCTTTACTCATCATGTATCTTCAGTGTCTAACTTAAAGCTTGGCACAGAATAGGTTCTCGATAAATAATAATGACTGTCTGGCTAAATAAATAAATGTTATAAAAGGAATGCCTCTAGTTGGTGAGGGATGGGACTAGAGGAACCCTAAGGGTTACGTAAAAGGTTGAGCTGTGTGTTTTCCTACTTGACTCACAAATCTTTACTTTGGTCTACTCACAGTATAGAAATCTTTTAGAATTACAGTCCCTTTTACTTGCCCTATATAAGGTTAAGATGTATGAATTCTCTTCATAATCTAGCCTCCAGAATAGACATCATAAAGTACTCCTTGAAAAATATATATCACGCCAGGAAAGATTTTTTTTTTGAGACAGAGTCTCGCTTTGTTGTCCAGGCTAGAGTGAGTGCCATGGCGTCAGCCTAGCTCACAGCAACCTCAAACTCCTGGGCTCAAGCCATCCTCCTGCCTCAGCCTCCCAAGTAGCTGGGATTATAGGCATGCGCCACCATGCCTGGCTAATTTTTTCTATATATATTAGTTGGCCAATTAATTTCTTTCTCTTTATAGCAGAGATGGGGTCTCGCTCTTGCTCAGGCTGATTTCAAACTTCTGACCTTGAGCAATCCACCCGCCTGGGCCGCCCAGAGAGCTAGGATTACAGGCATGAGCCACCGCGCCCAGCCTAGTTGAAATGTCTAAGATGTCCTATACAGAGTAAACAACCACAAATCTACAGGTTTTTTTCACAATCATAAGATTTAGAAGAGTGTTTACAGGAGGACTGTAGATAGTCCTCTAGACAGAGGGATTTACTGAGAAAGCATTGGGACCAAAATTCACATTTACAGCTGGCTTTCTGAGTTAAAAATGTATGCTAATGTGCTGGGCACAGTGTTCAGCCTGTAATTCCAGCATTTGGAGAGACTGAGGCAGAAGGATTGCTTGAGCCCAGAGTTTGAGACTAGCCTGGACAATATAGTGAGACCCTATCTCTATAAAAAATTTTTTTTTAATTAGGCATGGTGACATATACATGTAGTGCCAGCTTCAGGAGGCTAAGGCAAGAGGATCTCTTGAGCCCAGGAATTTGAGGTTACAGTGAGCTATGATTGTGCCACTACACTCCAGCCTGGGCAACAGAGCAATACCCTGTATTTTAAAAACAACAAGAAAAGAATGTATGCTGATGTATACCCTGCACCTAAAATGTTTTAAAATAATCTAACTCAGAGTCTATTGCAATTAATATGTAATAAAAGCTAGGACACATGAACAACAATTTCCTTGCCCTGTGGCAATTAAAATACTAATTTAAGTTCATATGTGCAAAATCTCTTTTTACTTATGATGGGTAAATAATGAGTTAATTATTATTAAGTTTTACTTTTATTATTGCTTTCATTAAAATGTTGGAGTGGCATGCCCATTTAAATAACTTATGCCCATATTTTGTCTGCTTTTTAATATTGTTAAATTCTATGGTCTTTAATAGCTACACAATGCAAATGTAAGGCATAGTTAGAACCACCTCAAAAATTTTGTCTAACACTAAATCAATCCTAATGAACATGATTTTATTTTTGCTGTATTTGTGTATGCATATTTATTTTCTTGCCTTTTAGGGGTTGCATTTGGAGTCCTCAGTCACTATTTTTTTCATCCTTACTGAATTAATCTAAAGAACTGTACCAGTCAATCCTCTAGTGACAACACACCAAGAGAGAAGGTTTAGTCAAGAGGACAGTCATCCTGAAACTGTCATTTTGGCTTACGTAATGGTTTTAATAATACAGTGGAAATCTCAGTTGTGAAGAAATGTCTCTTCGATAAATCTCATATACTTTTGTAACTAGGTGTAATCCATGGTCTTTTTTCCATTTTATGTTGAAGTTCTATTACAGGAATATCTAGAAAGTTTCTATATTTCCTTGAGAAAATGTCTTAAGGGCACTAAAAAACTTTTTGAGTTAGATTATGTTCACTACATCAAAATGTTGCCTGCAAATAATGCATCTGATTTACTTGAAAACTGTGTAGCAAATAGTATATTCAAAAGATGTCTTGTACCTTTTATATCCTACATTCTCTTCTAGAACCTTCACATTTTCCCTTCCACTCAAAGGTAGTCTAATTCCCCTCCTTTTGATTCTGGGTAAAGTTGGAACTTGCTTTTAACCAATAGAAAGTTGTGAAAGTAGCAGTAACCATGTTTCCAAGGCTAGGTTGTTAAAGGTGATGCAGCTGACACATAAGCTGGAAAACTTTGGTTTGGACCCCTAAACCACCATGTAAACAGATTCCCCCTAAGGCCACCATGCAGTGAGGAAGCTCCAAGTAGCCAGCATGCAGAGACCACACACAGATGCCTGAGACTACGTGAGGACAGAGAGATGCCCAGCCAGTGTCCAGCTGTTCTAGCTCCAGCTACTCCCTAACTGCAACCACCTGAGAGCCACTGAGTTTGAACTGCTGAGAGTCAGTTGAGCTTTCCCTACATTACTGACTCACAGATACTCTGAGATATAATTAAATGACTGTTCTACATTAAGCTACAAAGTTGTAGGGCGATTTGTTATGCAGCAATAGTAATAGAAACAAACTGTTTAAAGTCTCAGGCCCTCAAAATGAGTATTCAAAAAAGAAATAAGATTATTTCCAAGTAGCTGTTTATTTTTTCAAAACAAAAACGTTTCTATTAGATTTTTGGTTTCCATGAAAGTGAACGAAGTCAAATAAATCTCTACATTCCAAAGCTTAAACTTTTGATGGGACAATCACAGATTTACTTTATATTTTATTTAAATATTAGCCCTTGCCTAATGACATCACTTCTACCCTGTTCTGCCAAGATAGATCGATGGGGGAGGGGGTAACGAGCTGGGTTAGCTACCACAATATGAGAAGACTGCTTCAGCCCTTGCTGAGTTGCTTCCTACCTCTCACTATGCTTACAGAAATAATTATGAGGACAAGGAAAGGAAAGAGCATGGGACATTCTATATCTGTTGTACTTTTTAATGCTTTATAATTTTAAATCACAACTTCTGCGATGAAGTGTAGTAGCTATGATCTATGATTAAAGGCAGATCTAAATTTTGAGGAGACAGAAACTTTTACAATGTTGGAGATCATTATTAAGAAAAGGAATATAAAATTACAAATACAAAATCAACTAGGAAAGTATTTATTTAGACTGAGAAAAGAAATCACAACAAAATAAACAAATTTTGAAAAACTGAGAAATACTACCAACATCATAAAATCCAGGAGAACTATATTGTGTTAATTAGCTGCCTGACACCCATCTGTAATATTTTCTTACTACATTTTTTTTGGCTATACAAATACACGCACACACACACACACACACAGTGTTCACTTCCTCATGATTATTAAAGAATATTTTCTATGGACAAAATGATGTCTTTCTTCTAGCATGATTGATTGAAATTAGTTTTTTATTATTAATAGTTTATAGAAGTATTATGTGTTTAAATCATAAGTGCCATATTACTGAATACACACACACACACAAAATGAGAACCAAATTCTCTGCTTAAAATTTTGCACTTCAGATAACTGAAAGACTTTTCTACCTACCAGCTTCTGGGTTTATACATGTGAAACCTTTCTCTTTTATTTCACACATAAGTTGCTGCTGTAAGATATATACATATTGTAAAATGGCTCCACTGAATGATTTGGCCAGGTAGGCAGGATGACTATTCCTAGAGCCCATTGCCACACCAGGATAGCTAGTAATATTTTAGCTCAGCAAGGAAGTGACTGTGAACCATGTAAATATATCTCCCTAAACTGAAACTAAAATATTCCCAATTCAACCTCTCCTTATCTAGACCTCAAACATGTCTGTGGCCACTCCACTGCCACCCGCCACAAGAAGAAATGTGGCAGAGGAAGCTGGAGCTGAAGGAGACAATGTTCTTAACTGATTATGAATAAAATATTCACCAAACACATGCTTTATATGAACACATTGAAGGGTCGTCCCAGAGTTTGGGGAGAGGCTCAGACATTTAAAAGGCTCTTTTGAGCTGAGGCTTCCTTGGGCTCGTAGTAAATCCACCTTCACTTTGTCTCTACATATTTTTTGGTCGCCTTTGGAGAGTTCTCAGATCCTTTAGGGCAGTTCCCCATTCCAGGTTAAGTCATCTGGGCTGTCATTTTCCATGTCCACCACCACAGAGAGTGCAATGCTGTCCAGGTTGGCT
This sequence comes from Microcebus murinus, assembly GCF_040939455.1. NCBI lineage: Eukaryota > Metazoa > Chordata > Mammalia > Primates > Cheirogaleidae > Microcebus > Microcebus murinus. Next base: position 56,868,903 of record NC_134111.1, read on the forward strand.
ACTCAGATTAACTTGCTCCCAGACTCTACCAATTAGCTCAGTTAATCCAGGAAAGGCCAATGAGAATTTTCTGGGATTGAAATATGGCTGTTTAGGGAGAAAAATCCTCTCTCTACTGAAATGTTAAAGAGAAAAGGAGTCTGGGCCTATTGGTAACCAGTTTTTTCCTGCATGAAAAGATCTTGTTTGAGACTGAAGCCAGCATTTCAACACTTTATTGTAGATGGAAGCTGACAGTATTATTTTGAGTCTCTGGAGTTCACTATGTGCTCTCCTAACGCCTCCTTGTTGTTACAGACAATAAATATTGTTACAACAATAAATTGTTGTTAAAGATAATAAAATTAAATTATTTTAACTAATTTGAGTGGAATTTCTAGCACTTATACCTCAAATTGACCTGAGTAATATGTCCTTTCTTTTACTACATTAGAAAGTCTTAATTATTGTGTAAGTCTTAGTTATTGTGTAGCAATTATACAAAAATATAAATTTTAAAGTAACTCATTAATAAACATCTCCATCATTTCAAGAATTTCTCAAGTTTGGCAACACAACCAACATGAAATTACCAGGCACACAGGAGAGGGAGAAAAGTTGAACATATACACACAAATTAGTCCTTGTATTAAACTAATAAGTTTTAAATAAGGCAAGATATAAAATAATTTATGTTAAAATAGGTCTGATAGACTTAAAATATAAACTTCATTAACTCTGAGGCATTTTTATAGAGGATTTGTATTATCTGATCCAAACCAAGTGGTATAAAATAATTTATAAACTTAAATTTTAAAAATGTATAATGCTAGTATCTGATAAAGAAAAAACTGAAAGCCCCTGAAATAAGATCAATCATATAAAATCATATGATTGGGGTGGCATTTAATATCAATGAGAAGGCCAAAGATTACCTGAATAATGTCATACTCAGAGTGAAACTAAATTCCATATGACTTAAAGCTAAATATAAAAAAATAATAAAATAAAAAATATTGTAACTATTTATATGACCTTGGAGTAGTGAATTCCATAAATGAAAAAAGATTTTTGTATCTTATATGAAAATAAAATTTTAAAATAAAAATACAAAAGACAAAATATAAAACACAAATGACAAACTAGAAAATTATATTTTAATGTATCTGTTAGAATAAAGGTAATATAAAAAAAGCTCTTGTAAATAAAAAAGGGGAAAAAAGTAAATCCTTTAGTAGACATGTAGATAAACAGGATTTTCTTCCCCAATATTAGAAAAAATATACATGATAATCATCAAAATACTGATAGTAGATAGATCTGGATATGGGGATTTTGTTTGCTATTTTGTGTCTTGTGATTTTTAAGATTAAGCATAATTAGAAAAAGCAAACAATATTTTTGTAACCTATAACCTATGATAAGCCTTAGAGAAAAAACATTCTATGGAAAAGGTATTTGAGAAGGTGAGATCCAATCCTAAGTAGGATGTAACTTTCCATGAAATCATAGGTATTAGTTACTTGTTTCTATCTCATGTTATACTTTGGAAACAAAACTAAACATGAAAACCTTTATAATTTAGCCGTTTTATTAAACTAAATGCACCTAAGTCTGCAGTGTCATGGACTTTGGTATAGACTATTCTCCCACCCATTAGGTTGAGATGAATTACAGGTCTGGGTCACCCCCCACTCCCACCACTCCCAACTGTCAGCGCTTCAACAGTACCTTTCCCTTCTCCATAGGCCCAGGGCCCAGCTCAGTGCCCGATCATGAGAGTGCTCAATAGCTACTGGGTCAACTGAACTGACCTTGGCCACCATGATTATGAAACCTAATCCAGCAAGAGATGGTACAAAAAGAGTTAATTACTCTGTAGACTTTTACATGCTCAAGTGTTTTCATGGAAGCTCATTTACTAATTTAGTCTAAGTCACTTTTATTCTCCATTCATTTTCTATTTCACATACCCGAAATAGAAATGCATAGATTGTGAGATTTTAGTCACTTAATGTTTATGGGGAAAAAAAATCACAAAAAGTGTTCAAAATTTTCCCAGATATTTAGTATAAAATCATAGTCAAGATTAATTCAGACGAAAGAGATGTCCAAATGAAATTAGTACCAAATTTTTGATTAGATTAATTTATAAACATGACTTTAACAAATATTCAGAACCTCCAGTTAATATATCATTTCCAAAAGGATATTTGGCTAAATATGTTTTTAAGAATGTTTAATTTGTCATCAGCTATTATTTGCATAAATGCATCAAAAGTCTTGAAAGTGATTTTTCCTTTACATAGATTAATATTGTCATCTGAAGACTTATTTTTACTATTAAATTTCTTGGAAAGAGGTTTCTTGATAGGTAACCTAGTATATATGTTATACTAAACCAGTGACATTTGTAATATCTTGATTAGTTAGTAAAGCCTGAATTAATGAGACTTCATTATTCTACCAATATTTTGAATAGAATATGATACAAAGCATATTTTTAAGAATGATCTTTACTAACACAAAGGGTATTATTTAATGTAGAAAGCATTTATCTAAGATTTTTATTTATTCATAAGCATGTTAACATAAAAATAATGAAAATTCTAGCTTCATTTGTTTTGAATAGTGGATCTTAAAAGTGTTTTTCCTCACTTTATGATCAAATATAAATATATATTTCTTCCATTATAGAATAATTCTAATATCTGTACTTTGAGCTATACTTAAATGTACTACTTTTACATTCAATTACACACCAAATCATCAAAATAAACACTGAGGATTATGAATTCCTGGCTTTTTAAATGACTCCTTATGTATATATCGTTTCTTTACAAATTGCTGCTTTTATTTAAAAGATAATCACTCATAGAATCAGACAATAACAGAAGTGAGAAATGATGTGGAGATTACAAATTTACTCACACTTTACAACTCAATGTGTTAAAAAAATACATTAACTTTTTTTTTCTACAATTAATCTGATCTTTCTCAGGAATCTTCCTCACAAACCCGCTTACCATGAGCTGCCAGGAGCCCCTGCATGTCTGTCACTCTTAATCACACCACACCAGCCTTTCCTCTTTCCTGGGTTTCTACATGTTGCCAGTGGACAGCTGGTCTAGTAGGTCTCCCCTTCCTGCCTCCACCCACAAGCCCACCCCAGGCTTCAAAGGGAATCGGGGATGAACGTCCCTTGTTTTTTTGCCTTCCCATTAATACCTATTTAATATTACGATTTGTTCTCCATGAATCAACCAAGATGGAGGGGGGAAGTCATGATATTCATGAACTTCTCACCTCCTCTAACTTTATCTCTCTCTTGCAGTGCTCAGCAAGACCACCTAGGAAAGAATCAGTGGGCATGAAGACAGGCCATTTGAAAATACACAGTCAGAGGAGAATAAAGAATAAAAAAGAATAAAGCATACTTATAAGATTTAGAAAATAGCCTCAAAAGGGCAAATCTAAGAGTTTTTGACTTGAAAGCGGAGGTAGAAAGAGAGATTGGAGTAGAAAGTTTATTCAGATAAATAATGATAGAGAACTTTCCAAATCTAGAGAAAAATAATATTCAGGTACAAGAAGGTCACAAAACACCAAGTAGATTGAACCCAAACAAGACTACCTCAAGGCATTTAATAATCAAGCTCCTAAAGGTCACAAATAAAGAAAAGCTCCTAAGAAAGCAAAAAAAAGAAAAAAATAACATATAAAGGAGCTCCAATATGTCTGGCAGCAGCGTTGTCAGTGGAAACCTTATAGGCCAAGAGAGAGTGGCATGACATATTCAAAGTGCTGAAGGAATGAAACCTTAACCCTAGAATATTATATCCTGCAAAAATATTCTTCACACATGAAAGAAAAATAAAAAGACTTTCCCAGACAAACAAAAATTGAGAGATTTCATCAACACCAGACATGTCCTACAAGAAAGGTTAAAAGGAATTCTTCAATCTACAAAAAGAAAAGGACATTAGTGAACAGTAAGAAATCATCTGAAGGTATACAACTCACTGGTAACAGTAAGTACACAAATACAGAATATTCTATTGCTCTAATTGCAGTGAATAAACCACTTATATCTTGAGCAGGAAGCCTAAAAGACACACTTATCAAAAATACCTACAACAACCTTTTGAGAGAAAATATAAAAAAATATGGATAGAAACAACAAAAAGTTTAAAAGTGGTGGTGGTGGGGTATGGAGTTAAAGGCTAGTATTTCTGTTAGATTTCTCTTTGCTTATTTATTTGTTAGTTTGTAATATGCTTAAAATAATTGGTTATAAAATGTTTTCTGCAAGCCTCATGGTAACCTCAAATCAAAAAACCCACAACAGATACACAAAAAGTAAAAAGCAAGAAATTAAAAAACACTAAAATAGAAAATCACTTTTAACAAAGGAAGACAAGAAGGAAGAAAGAAAGAGAAGACTGCAAAACAACCAGAAATCAAATAACAACATGGCAGTATTAAGTCTTTACCTGTCAATAATAACACTGAATGTGAATGGACTAAACTCTCCAATCAAAAGACGAAGTGCCTGAATGGATAAAAAAACTGAGAGCTAACCATATGCTGTCTGCAAGAGACACACTTTACCTATAAATATACACATGAACTGAAAATAAAGGGATGGAAAAAGATATTGTATGCAAATGGAAACCAAAAAAGAGCAGATATTCTATGCAAATGGAAACAAAAAAAGAGTAGCTATACTTCTATCAGATAAAATAGATCTCAAGAAAAAAACTCTAAAAAGAGACAAAGAAGGTCATTGTATAATGATAAAGGAGTCAATTTAGCAAGAAGATATAACAATTCTTTTTAATTTTATTTCAAGAAAATATGAGAGTACAAACATTTTGGTTACATTTTATATCTTTGCCTCTCGCTAGCAAGGAACAATTCTAAATATATATGTACCCAACACTGATGTGCCCAGATATATAAAGCAAATATTCTCAGAGCTAAAAAGAGAGATAGACCCCAAAGCAATAATCACTGGTGACCTCAACACTCCACTTTCAGTATTGGAGAGATTATCCAGACAGAAAATCAACAGTGAAACATTGGACTTAACCTGCACTATAGACCAAATGGACCTAATAGATATTTACAAAATGTTTTATCTAATATCTGCAAAATACCCATTCTTCTCCTCAGCTCATTCTTATTCTCATTCTCAGGGACAGATCATGGGTTAGGCTACAAAATAAGTCTAAAAACTTGAAAAATATTGAAATCATACCAAGTATTTTCTCTGACCATAATGGAATAAAACTAGAAATCAATAAGAGGAACATTGGAAACTATACAAACACATGGAAATTAATCAATATGCTCCTGAATGACCAGTGGGTCAATGAAGAAATTAAGAAGGAAATTTAAAAATTTCTTAAAATAATTAAAAATGAAAATACAACATATCAAAACCTATGGGATAAAGAGAAAGCAGTAATAAGAGGAAAGTTTACAGCAGTTAAGTGCCTACATCAAAAGGGTAGAAAAGCTTCAAATAAACAACCTAATGATGCAGCTCAAAGAACCAGAAAAACAAAAGCAAACCAAACCCAAAATTATTAGAAAAGAAATAATAAAAATAAGAATAGAAATAAATGAAATTGAAATAAAAAATACAGGAAGATCAAGGAAACAAAAAGATGGTTTTTGAAAAGATAAACACTATTGATGTACCTTTATACAGACTAGCTAAGAAAAAAAGAGAGAATTCTCAAATAAATAAAATCAGAGATGAAAAATAGACATTACATTCTGATACTGCAGAAATCCAAAGGATTGCTAGAGATTACTATGAGCAACTATATGCCAATAAATTGGAAAACCTAGAAGTGGATAAATTTCTAGACATATACAACCTACCAAAATTGAACCATGAAGAAATCCAAAACCTGAATAAAACAATAACAAGTAACAAGATAGAAACAGTAATAAAAATTCTCCAATCAAAGGAAAGCCCAGGATCCTGTGGGCTCACTGCTGAATTATACCAAACATTCAAAGAATTAATACCAATCCAACTTAAACTATTCCAAAAAATTGAGGAAGAGAGAATACTCCCAACGTTATTCTATAAGGCCTATATCACCCTGATACAAAAAACAGACAAAGACACAACAACAACAACAAAAGAAAAGTATAGGCCAATATTCCTGATGAATATAGATGAAAAAAATTCTCAACAAAATACTAGCAAGCCAAATTCAACAACACATTAAAAAGATTATTCATCATGATCGAGTGGGATTCATCTCACAGGTGCAAGGATGGTTCAACATACACAAATCAGTCAATATGATACATCATATCTACAGAATGAAGGATAAGAACCATAAGACAATTTCAACTGGTGCCAAACAAGCATTTGATAAAATTCAACACACCAAGAGAGAGAAAAAGAAAGGGCATCCAAACTGGAAAGGAAGAAGTCAAATTATCCTTCTTTGTAGAAGATATGATCTTATATCTATAGAAACCTAAAGACTCCACAAAAAAGCTATTAGAACTGATAAACAAATTCAGTAAATTTACAGGATACAAAATCAACAAACAAAAATCAGCAACATTTCTATATGCTATTAGAACTGATAAACAAATTCAGTAAATTTGCAGGATACAAAATCAACAAACAAAAACAGCAACATTTCTATATGCCAACAGTAGACAATCTGCAAAAGAACCAAGAAAGTTATCACAATTATAATAGCTACATATAAAATAAAATACCTAGGAATAAAATTAACCGAATAATTAAAAGATCCTTATGATGAAAACTATAAAACATTGATGAAAGAAATTGAAGAGGACACAAAAATGTGGAAAGATATTTCATGCTTGTGGACTAAATAAATCAATATTATTAAAAAGTCCATACTACCCAAAGCAATCTACAGATTCAATGCAATTTCCATCAAAATACCAATGACATTTTTCACAGAAATAGAAAAAATAATCCTAAAATTTATATAGAACCACAAAAGACCCACAGTAGCCAAGCCATCCTTAGCAAAAAGAACACAACTAGAGTAATCACATTATCTGCCTTCAAATTATATTACAGAACTGCAGAAACCAAAACAGCATAGAACTACTATAAAAACAGACACATAGACCAATGAGAAGAATAGAGAATCCAGAAATAAAATCACACATCTCTAGTGAACTTATCTTGGACCAAGGTGCCAACAAAATTCAATGGAGATAGGACAGTCTGTTCAATAATGATGTACTTAGATAAAATGACTCAATATTTGTATAGAAAAAGCAAATGGCCAACACACATATCATTCCTAAGATATGTAAGAAAAACAAGAAGGAGTGCTTTGCCCAACCAGCTGTGAAGACTTTTTATAAAGGTATAGATATTAAAACAGTATGGCATTGGTGTAGAGACAAATAAATAAATGGAACAGAACAGACAGTGCAGAAAGGAACCCGCACATACACAGGACCTTAATTTTTAGCACAATGAGTACTGACTCTGGAATAAATGATTATCTTTATAAAACAAAAAGTGCATAAAATTGTATAATAATAATTGCAGGTAGCTTAAAGATTTAAAGCTAAATTATAGCACTTGTAGAAAACTAATATATTTGGAATCTGTATGACCTTGGGTAGGGAAGGCTTAAACACAACACAAAAAGCACAAATTGTAAAAGCAATAAAAAATTTGATTATACTAAAATTAAGGATTAATTTGTATCAAGATATTCCAAAAAATAAAAATAAAAACTCAAGTCACACACTGTGAGAATATATCTGCAACACAGAAAACTAAAAAAGAATTAGTTAGCTCTACTACATAAAGCACTACAAATATTTTTTAAATTAATGGTTCTTTTAAAATGGTCCTTTGATATGAATAGGAATTTCACAGAAGAGGAAACACAAATGACCAATAAATATGAAAAAAGTCTCAGCCTCATTAGTTATCAGGGATATGCAAATTAAATCCCCAATGAGATAGCATTTCACAACTACCAGATTGTCAACAATTTTTGAAAGTCAATCTCAAGCATTGCACATGTGACACAACAGAATGCTCATCTGCTGCTGGTCAGAATGTAAATTGATACCACAATTTAGTGCAATACTTTAGCATTTGTTCATTCATTTAATATATATTAATTGACTATTTACTATGCATCTGGTACTATTCTGGGGCTACAGCATGAACAAAACAGACGAAAATTATCATTTTTAGTTGAACATGCACATCTCTTACACCCTAAATTCTACTTCCTAGAGATGACATGCCCTACAGAGTATAAGTATATAACCTATAGAAATCTGTACATATGTTAATGTTCAAAACAGTAACAGTACTGCTTCTAATTAAATTAATAAAGAAAGAAATTACCAAAATGTGTGTCATCAGTAGAATGAACAAATTGAAGTGTAGAATACAAAAAAATATACAATAACAATCAAAACGAATGAACTACATATCAAAAAGTATGAATCTCAAAGATTATCTTTGTGGATGACTATGTGACAATAGGCAACCACTAAAGATATTTAGAGACACATACACATTTAGTGGTAAATTATAAAGAAAAGCAAAGGAATTAGCACACAATTCCAGACAGGAATTATCTCTGGGCACTAAGGAATAAGCAGGGGACAGTAAGTAAGTAAGTAAGATTTTATTTTTTAATAAGGTGGTAGATACATGAGTATTTGACTTGTTTTTTTTCAAAACTACATGTGTTTTTATATACCTTTAAACATATTATATATTTTGCATTAAAAAATACTCTATGTCCTTAACTCATTAAGAGGCTAAGTTTCTTTGCTTGGTTATCAATTGGGACCAAAACAGTAAAGTAGTAAAATCAAGGGCTTATAAATCTCAGTGCTCATATACCATATAAAAACTATTATATCTTGGTATTACCAATTAGTATAATCTTGTCTCAGTGAAAATCAAAAGAAGCAATTGAAAGTCATCAGGAAACTAAATGAAGAATTTGTGATCACGTGGTTATCAAGAACAAAATCTATAGGATTGAAAGAGACTGTTTAAAGGTTCAACTGAATTGGTTCTCAAGAAATATTTTAGACATATATATACTTCCAGAGACATGTCTACCATGGTAGAATCACTCTATAATTTACCCCATTAAGAAATAAACCCTGAAAACACTAACAAACATGTTAGAAAATGATTTGTAAGAGTTCATATAATAGAAAGCCATTCATACAGATTGATTCCGCCCAGCATTCATAATGTTAGAAATCATATTTAGTGAACATTATTCACACATAATTTAATTTTAAGACTAGCAGATGAGGCTAAGGTAATAATTTGCAGAATAGAAATATCATTGAAATAAGAGCTCTTTTTTAAAGGTTAGTAATTATTTTGACCCTTTAAGCTAAATTTGAATAAATAACTGCTCTCTTGACTATAAACTGGAAGGCAGGGAGGATGGGAATGTATCTATCATTCTTGATGCATAGAACAGTGCCTGCACACATAGATGAGTTATTTTAATAGAAAATTCTTAATATAAGATTTTTATAATTTAAATCATTAATCATTTTTCTATAAAATAAGCTTATTTAATGATCAATACATATTTTGAAAGTGAATTCTAAATCTATGTCACTACTCGTAGGCATATATAAATATGTAATATGGGGAAATTTTTGTAATCTATATAAAGAAATGAACACTATAATGAATTGATATCACTACTGTATATCTATAGGAGACTGTGCAATAATAATTAAATTTATATAATGCATATTTAATTTCACCCATCAGATCAGGAACCAAAGAGACATTTTTCAAAACCCCAGTACAGTAAAAAAACAAAAAAGAGGCTTGTGTGATTAAAGGTTCAGTGTACACTGTTCAATCAAATAATCTAATTTCTAAACACCTAAGTATTTAGAAATGTCAAGTGAAATTACTCCAACCTAGGAGAGTTATAGATTTTCAGTGAAAAGGTTAGTTATAAATGAAATTGCTTTAACTGTATTTCCTTATGACATATTTTATATAGTCAATAACAAAAGCAAGATTCAGTTACCTTAAAATTAACACATATATATGCATGTATATATGTGTGCAGTGTACATATTACATATATATACATACACATAGTTTCCCTTTTCTTTTGAGATATACATACATAAGAAGGTCATTTTGAGACATTTTTCTGGATGCTATAAATTAAGGTGTTGGCTTTTTCACAATATATTTTTGGTATGTAGTCATAATGTTCTCTATTTCTCTAGTTCTGTCAGTTTCACACTGCTTTACAGTGTGAAATTGACAAGAAATGGTGCAAAACTGACAACTGGAAGCACAAGAAATTTAACAAAAAATTACTATGCAAATTGCTTGAGAAAGGCTAAAAAAACAAATATTTGATAGCAATGACTACGTTCCAACTGATGAGATGTTTCAAAGAACCCCAGATTCTTCTTAATGTATGAACCTTTGTATATATACAAATGTTTAAAAAATGAGAGTAGGATAATCTAGATAATAGCATACTACCTTACTACCTTATAGGAAAAGATGTATAGTGTTCTTAGAATGAAATCTTAGAGACATAGTTTCTGCTTATCTCCAAAAAGTAGTAGTTCTCACGTTTGCATTCTTGTGCATAACTGTCATTTCAAACCCTCTCTCCACGGGAACTTTCACAACTTCCTTTACAAGTATGAAACATCAGTTAAAAAACGGAGTGGTGTAGTAGGGTCATCTTTGACATTCTGTCTTTCCCTTTATTAAAATCTCCTGTTTATTCATTGCCTAACAAATCAATTACCATTATTTGCAGTCTCAGAGGTAGAAGACTGCTTCATACTTCTTTTCATCTTAATACATGTCTTACACTTCTTCCTATCCTTTCAGTGTTTCCTTCCATCTCCTTCTGCCTCACTCTAGGCATCATTTTAACAACACAATTAGACAAGCCTGGGATCACATTCCTAAATCTTCCACTAACTAGCTGTGTGACTTAGGGGCAGTTACTCTCCAGTATCTGTTGCTCATTAGGATATGGGAGTGTTAGTACCTATACTGCAGCAATTTTTAAAATGTTAAATGTGATTTTTACATACAAAGCTCTTAGCATGTGGTTGACACATGGTAAGATGTCAAGAAATTGTGGTAGTGGTAATGTAGTGTTTTTATTACAAGTCACTCTATAGTGCTCCTATTCTAGACTTTCTACATCATTTCATGATGGCAAAGTCCAATATTAATAACAAAAAAGTAGCCAGAAAATTATGGGCTACTCCTGTTTGTTTAATAAATAACTTATGATGATGATGAGGAGGAGGAGGAGATATTACTATTAATACTGCCTTTGTGCTTTGCAAATATCTTTATAGACATAATCTCATGTAATATACATAGCATGCCTGTAGTTTTGTAGAGTAGATATCATTTCCCTTATTTTCAGTGTAAGCAAATTAAACCACAGAGAGATGTTGAATAAGTGGACTGGACATTGACAGACATTGAGCTGGTTAATGCAGAATGGAGATCAGAATCTACAATACTTCAACTCAAGTACTCCACAATGTGTGACTTAAATGAGCATGCCATGCTGTCTTGAAATATTAATCCTATGGTGTATTAATAGAGTTCCAAGTGTGTTCTTGGAGCACCTGAACTATAGTGATCAGTTCAAATGAGATGAACAAATACTCAAAATTAAAAATAGATCACAGCTGCCTTTAAAGATGGTTTGAGTGAAACAGAAGATTTTTTTTCACATAATCCCTCAATTTTTATGACTTTATTATTTTTATAAATTTAAAATATATTAAAATTAATATTATATATTCTCACTTGAATTATCCTATTTAAAAATGCATCAGTTTTATCTTTCCAAAAATAATCTCCAAACAATATAAAATACAACTGATTTAATTTCTTATCCACAGAACTTTTAAAGGGAGCTGTGTTATCTGAGCAATATTAGGATCTTACAGCATGAACTATCTTATAATGAAACACTTGGCAAGTTCTTTATAATTGGGAAAATAATATCTGAAAGGTATATGATTGCTATGGTTATAAATGACTACTTCTGGCCTTTTAAGGATTAACTATGAGAAACGGTAACAATGTTTGTCACTTGAAAAATATTTATAATCTACTTAAGTACACTGTAGTCATAGTCTTTCTGCTTAGATATTTATTTTTATAAATTTAGATTTATATACAAAACAATAAAAAACTGGGAATTATATATGATTAAAAATGTAACCAATGAACATGACCAAATAAAAACTGATTTGAATAACCACCATGGAAAAGCATCATGTCACACCTAAATTCTATGTATTTAAGCCATATGGAGCACATCAAAAGCTACCAGAAAGTGACTAAAAAGATTTATTTTGAACATTGGGGAAAATCTTACTTGTGAGCAGATGCCCAGATTAGCTTGGAGGCAGCAGGTTTTCACTTGGGTGACAAATCACATCACTGGGGCATTTTTGTAAAGTCTATAAAAAGGATATTTAGTAGTAAAATGAATGAATATTGATGATAACAAAGAATATGGGCACTTCAAGATATTTATGAAGAGTATCACAACCACAGAAAATGCTGGGAATCTTAAAACAAATGCAGCTCATCCCCATTCTCAGAGAGCAACTGCCCTTTTGTCAGGTTGGACTCTTTTAGACAAAAATCAATGAGAAAGTTGCCTGAATAAAATACACATCATTAAACTCTTCGAGTGTAGTTATCTCAATAATAATCTCTCATTTAATCCTCATGTTCTTAGAGAAGCTAATGCTGGAGAAAATAAAAATAATTACAAATTTTCTTCTCTTTTTTTAAACTACTAATGCAGTTGAACTTCAAAAAATCTATGAGAAGAATAAAAAAGCACCTATAAAATGAAGTCATGTGAAAAGTATCCCAAGAATTTTCCTAGAATTTTCTGGTTTACATGGTTCTTAAAGAGTACTACATATATATAGTATATAGAGAGAGACTACATATATATATATATATATACATACACACACACACACACATATACACACACATATATATATGTAGTCTGAATCCCTTATTTGGAGATAAGGACTTTAAAGCCCAGAGAGTTATATGACTTACTCAAGATCTCAGAGTCAGATGGTAGCAGCCTCAAGATGAGAATCCAGAAAACCCAACTCTCATCTGCTATTCTTTACACTACAATGTGACCACTTTTATATAGAAGAGATCAGTGAATGTAAAAGATACACAATTGTGAATATGGGGTCCTGAAAATTTATCTTTCCCACAGTTAACCTTTTTTTGTGACCCAAAATACAACAGCATTATTATATGTGCAAATATTTTTTTAAAACTTTCAATTTTAAATCTCCTACTCTTTGGTCTCAATATGTTACACTCTTCCCAAAGAACTGATGTCATCAGAAATCCTTAAGACTGGTTACCAAACTATAGTCCTTAAGGAATGCTTTGGGACAGAAAAAAAATAACACTAAAGAATGAGTGACAGAAATCAACATGAAAATACTCTTACTCTTCAAAAACAGGCATGCCAATGTATATATTTATAATTTTAAAGTATATTTATGAGGCCGGGCGCTGTGGCTCACGCCTGTAATCCTAGCTCTTGGGAGGCCGAGGCGGGCGGATTGCTCAAGGTCAGGAGTTCAAAACCAGCCTGAGCAAGAGCGAGACCCCTTCTCTACTATAAATAGAAAGAAATTAATTGGCCAACTGATATATATATATATAAAATTAGCCGGGCATGGTGGCACATGCCTGTAGTCCCAGCTACTCGGGAGGCTGAGGCAGAAGGATTGCTTGAGCCCAGGAGTTTGAGGTTGCTGTGAGCTAGGCTGACGCCACGGCACTCACTCTAGCCTGGACAACAAAGCGAGACTCTGTCTCAAAAAAAAATAAATAAATAAATAAAATAAAGTATATTTATGAATTTTTGATAACAGATCAAGTAAGGAAACTACTAAATATTATTAAAAACTAAGATAGCATAAATATATAACATATATATCATATGTATAATATATAACAATTTAAAGATACTCTTTAAATTGTTTTAAATCCAACCCCTAAAGTAGTATCTTTTAAAAAGATTCAAGTAGTTTATGCTTTAGATTATCAGACAAAGAATAGGTTAAATTCTAGTAACACAGTAGAGTAAAAACATGACTCAAAGAACATTTAGTTCACATAAAATATTTACACTGGAGTCAAAACTGGATTAAAGAAAACTAACGAAAACAGTCTTCTATTTTCAAAAAAACAAGAGAAATTAACTTTCTTTTTAGATCAAGTTTCCTGAAAATCCCAAAAGGAAACATTTAATTTTCTAGGACATGCTGAAAGACTCAGGTAAAAAGGCAACCCAGCCAGAGCTGAATTAATCAAGCAAACATCATTGACAATCAACAGAACTTTCCTGGTGATTAAACACAATTTGAGACAGCTGGAGGTGGACCCAATCTAGTTTAAGATTCCAAGGAAACAATCTTACGAGTGTAAAATGGTCTCAGAAAATAGACTTTGAAAATAGAGGTAAACCTCTCAGTATTTCCAAGACTCTGGTGACAAAAATCAGTAAAAACCAAAATGGTTCCTTGCATTTTCAAGTTTAAAGATATATTAACTAGTACAGCTTTTACCCAGTCATGTTATTTTTTAAGTTGCATAGTACTTATGGGAAATACTCATCCTGTCCAATTTATTAAATATTCTAAAGGTCACATAAATATTAGCTCTCAGGAAGGCAATAGATTAAATATTGTAAAGGTCTAAGGCTAGGATTGCTTTAGTTGTTAATTCTAAATTATTAAATCTAAATATTTCCGGATTCTTGTTCAATCTATTTAACAGTGCATTGGGAAAATTCTAAAATTGACTGCATTCCTACTTATGTGATCACGCATTCCAGCATGAGGCAAGGCTGAGTTTATGCTTGGGTCCTGGCTTAATCATTGATAACTCTTAAAAGTGCTCCATTTCAATGATAAATCATATGACCACCACTTCATTTTCTTCAGTAAAGAACTTTAAGTGGCCTTATCTCTCATTCTTCTGGTACTCAAGATGTTCTTTCATGTAAGTAATGTTAGAAAAGGAGATAAATGTTGAGCCCACCATAATAAAAACATTTCAATGCATACCTTGACTTCTTAGGTCCTACTTCCTGTCCCCTTTACTTTACTACTTTCTATTAGTAGTATAGATTTGGGTTCTTCCTATGAAATTGTGCATTACTTTTTTCTGAAATATTTCTCCAGGTGCTTAGTTGCCTTGGAAGCATAGGCCTAACTTAAAATACTAAATCTATAAGAAAATGCTTCAAAACCACTAATTAAATTACAAATCAATTATTGTAACAGAGTTCATTTGCAAGTTGGGTACTGCTTCTATACTGATGATAAAGAATTTAGTCTGTCTCTAGTTTAGGGCTGTTAAAAACAACAACAACAGGCCGGGCGCTGTGGCTCACGCCTGTAATCCTAGCTCTTGGGAGGCCGAGGCGGGCGGATTGCTCAAGGTCAGGAGTTCAAAACCAGCCTGAGCAAGAGCGAGACCCCGTCTCTACTATAAATAGAAAGAAATTAATTGGCCAACTGATATATATATAAAAAAATTAGCCGGGCATGGTGGCGCATGCCTGTAGTCCCAGCTACTCGGGAGGCTGAGGCAGAAGGATCACTCAAGCCCAGGAGATTGAGGTTGCTGTGAGCTAGGCTGACGCCACGGCACTCACTCTAGCCTGGACAACAAAGTGAGACTCTGTCTCAAAAAAAAAAAAAAAAAAGAATTTACTGCAAAATCTATGCTTAATAAATGTAATTGAATAATCGAATGAACGATTTGGAAAGAAATTATATACAGAAGATTTAGTGTGAAGTAATAGAAAAATTATTATGATACAAAGAGAAAGATAGGATGACAGCAAGATAGAGGAGAAACAGCCTAAAATCAAAGTGTAATTAAGTTTGAAAGAATCCTGCCGTGTACTGGTTTTCCACAATGACCAGCACATCCTAAGGCAACAAAAGTTATAAATGCCACCTATTGGGACTTTTTCCTTTTTACTGTAAAAATGTAACTCAGACTTTATCACAGAAGTCACTTAAAATGGATTAAGTTTTTAGAAATATGCATTTACCCTGAGGAATGCATCTATTTCTTCAAGCAAAATATGCATACATTAGCTTTCAGCCTGTTCAGATCTGGGTAGTATTATTCTCATTTTGTACAAAAGAGGTAGCCAAGCCTGCAAACTTAGAAAGGTATACCTCTGCTTTTATTTTTTCCCACAATTACCATGTTTTAAAGCATGGTGCAAGGCTCTCTGACATATGTAACTTCATTTGACCATCAAACTTACCCAATGAGATCCATTTCACAGATGAGAAAACTGATCCTAGAGAGGTTAGAGAACTTTCCCACACAGCTATTTAATAATGAGAGTCAGAGTCAGGGTTTAAACCTGTGGCTGCCTGATACCAAATCACAAACTCTTTGCTACTGTGCTCTCTTATCTCACTCTTCACAGTTTCTTCACAATCAATTCATCATGATGCTGCTTTCAAAGACTGCACCTGCACTGCAGAGCACAAAGTGATTCTCGAAGGTAGCTTTAGAACAAACTGAGGAGCTCTTAAAAACACCTGTCACGGCAATTCTTATTTAATAGATATGGGTGGAGCCTAAGTACCCATATTATCTAAAAACTCCGCAACTGATTCTAACGTGTGGCCAGGGCTGGGAAGCTGCCCGAGATGTTCATACATACCAAGCCCTCTGCCATGAGCCTGCCTGCTTTGCCAACGCTGTTTCTTGAGTCGCTCACAAACAACGCTCCCTCCAGACATGCCACAAATAGACCACCGTGTGGCACTAACCTCTACACAGAGAATGCCTACCAAAGAAAAGAAATGCGGTTGTTTGGATTAGTATCCCTCTCTCTTTCTTGTACTAATGTTCGGCCTTTGTGGTTTGGGTATGATTTTCCCTGTGAGAATCCTTGGACATCTCTTTGAACCCATTAACACTGTCTCACAGGGAGAGTTTGGTAAAGCATCTTCCTCTGCTGTGTTTTTGTTGTCATTTTTTATGAGGCAAAGAAAGAAGGAAATTCAAAGAATATTAGCATTATATTAGGATTTTAGGTCAACTGATTGGGTCCAGTCAGCTCAGCCAATTTAGAGCATGGTGCAAATGAGACTGATAACACAGTGTTCCTGTCATTCAGTGGCTCTTTATGGATTCACAAACACACACTTTACCCTTAATCCTGTGTAGGTAACTCATAAATGCCAGAAACTGTACAGCTGATTATAATAGGGAAAGTGTCTGTATGCCTCTGAAAACACAATAGCATCATCCTCGAATGCAAATAAAAACATATTCTAAAGAGTAGCAGTCCAGCCAATTTAGAACAATTAGATGAAAAAAGGAAATTTTTAGTTAATCAATAGTCAGCTGATTATATTAAACTGTTCATTCTATAGTTCTGCAAGCTGATGCTGAATATAAAATCACCCCCATTTTATTTCATCTGAGATTTTGAGCTTATTAAACAAAAAAGAATGAGTTAAATTCACATTCAAACTCAACATTAAGCCCATAGAAGCAAGGGAGTTCATGATAAAATGTCCATCATCGCATCATGCCTTTGTGTTACAACCTGAAGGTCAGATCACCCAGTGTTATAAGTTTCTCAGAGAACTAAATGTATGAGATTAAAAAAACAATAGGGTAAGTTCAGTGCAGCACTGAATGCTGTCATGTTTGCAGATTTAAGGTATGATTTCTTATTATTTTAATGTGGGTTTGGGCTTTCTTCCTTTACTTTTTTATATGGTGGTATGACTTGACCTGAGCTACTTTGGAAGTTTTCACTTCCACCACAAAGCTGAAGTTCCCTAAGGCCCTGGTGTTTCAGGTGGACATCCAAAAGAAAGACAAGTAGAAGTTTTTATGGGAGGGATACTCAAATGACTATGTATAATCATGAATACTTGAGGAGTGTAATTCCAGCAAGTACTTGAAGGTAAACATGTACTATCAGGCAGGTTAAGGCTGGACACCAGAAATGGTCATAGAGCATGCACCATGCTCTAAATTGGCTGAGCTGACTGGACCCAATCAGTTGACCTAATATTCTAATATAACGCTAATATTCTTTGAATTTCCTTCTTTCTTTGCCTCATAAAAAATGACACCACCTGCTCAGGACTTGACCAAACACAGGTTTTCACCTTGTACGTGTAGGAAGCAGACACTTGGGAGGACAAAGGGCAACAGGCTGGATCACCATCCAATTACCTGGTGGGTCAGCTTCTGCCCTGCATCTTTTCTCATCCCTTAATGATGACTAGAAAACATGAAGTCATCATCTGACAACCCTACAAGCTTTTACTGTGATAACTTTTGATCACCTCACATTCCTTCTGTTTTCCCTCCACTTTTTTCATCTTTCATTTTCTTTTCTATGTGAGTACATTTGTTATTCACAAAATAAGCCATGTGTATATTAAAAAATTCAAAAGTACAGAAGGGTATAATAGTGAATTGTAAGTCTACTCCAAACAGTACAAATGGTATAGTTGAAACTAATTCTACTTTGAATCCAGTCCCCCCTCTCAAATAAATTCATTCATTCTTTTTTCTGTTTTTCCTGTTCCCCTCCTTCTCCCTCTGTTTTCCTCTCTCTCTGTATGTATTTACATATGTACATACACACACACTCATATCTTTTACACAAACAATATATACTGTGTTTTGCATATTGCTAGTTGTTTATATCTTGTAGATTACTCAATATCAAGTTTTACAGATGTATCTTATTATTTTAAATTACTACATAATATCACACTACATGGATGAATAATTTTACCATCATTTATTTATGAGTATTTTCCCTATATTTTCTTACTATAAATAATGTGACAATAACATTATATGTATTGTATATGTATATACACACATATAAGGAAATTTATTCTCTTTGTATCTTTGTATACATATACAAGCATGTATGTTGACTAAATCTGGTAGTGAAATTGCTATATCAAAAGATATGCATATTTTAAGTTTTGATAGTTATGGCCACACACCCTGCAAATACATGAATCAATTTACATTCCATACAACAAAGTATGAGAGTACCCCTATATCCTAGCTAACTCATTGTATTATCAGATGGCTTGATCTTACCCATCTGATAGGTAAGAAAAATAGTATCACACTATAGTTTTAATTAAAGAATTGATCTTTTTATGAACAGCAATATCAAATAATATATTGAGTTCTGCACAAGTATTCACAGATTCCTATATATTTAAGTGTTCTATCCTTTAGTTAATGTTTTCAGTGTATCATTTACTATATGTGAGATATTGTATTAAGAATCACATATTTCAAAGAATCACGACACAGATGCTATCCTCAAAGTATTCACAGTATGATAGGAAATAAATATAATTTCAAAATAAATAATATGCAGTGTGATAAGTACAATAATAGAATACGTGTACTGTCTTAGTTTTGAAGTAGTTAACCATAGGTAAAGAGCTTTTTCCTTAAATATTAATTTTTTACATAAACATATTTAAATGTGAAAAAGAAAAATAAATGTAATGTTTTGGTCAGCAAGAGCCATGATTGTAACAATTACAGCAAATAATTGTAGGTTATGATTAGATGAAGGATTATTTTTACTTATCTATATTTATAGCCTATATTTATTGAAATAGGAGTATGCAAAATAATTTATAAAACTCTCCATCTTATTTGATACTTGTTTTGGGGGCTTACAACTTTGTCTAAAAAGTAAATAATAGCATATTGTTTCTTCATCAATTTTGCAGATTTTTTAGCTCTTCTTTTGATTAAAAAATCAAAGCACAAACTTTAGTCTCCTGCCTTTCCTCCTCTCTCAATTCATTGGACCATTAAACTTTTAATATATGGTGATTCTTGTTAACTATTGAATTTGTTATGCCATGCTAAAAAAAGCTTGTCCTTTAGCATAAGGTGTGCCAAGGATAGTTAATTATATTACATAGAAAGCCCTTTCAGTAGTCAGATACAATAAAAGGTGATAATAATGTTAAGATTCATTGACTGGTAAGGCTACTTCTTGAGCTTTTAATCTTCATTCCAACCTTCTTTAAATGCTGTCTTCTGATCAACAGGAAAACTTTAAAACTTTATCCCTGGAGTAAATGCAACTCACTAACCCTATTCTCTTTTCGCATCTTGCCTTTATTTCAACACTTCATCACACTGTTTATGGTCTCTACTGCTAAGACCTCATTCAAATATACACATTCAAGCTGGGCTGCACCCAGAACTAGGCAGAAGAAATTGATGTGATGTATGGAAGTTGTTGGGGGGGTGGTTCAAGAGGTCTAGGTTTGACTTCCAGTTCTGCTCTCCTCAGCAAGTCACTTACCTTTGTGATGATGCTGATTTATTATCAGTATAATTAACAAATACTGCTTTCTCTACTTCTCAGGGTTACAGTTAGCATCAAATGAAATAACAGTTGAAAATGGATGAAGAGTTAGAAGTAATAAACTTCCCCAATCCTTCTTTCATAAACTCCCTTCCTTTTTCACCCTGGCCCGTTCTTTATATGGTCTCATGTGCCCTGCCATCCAACTCAGGTCTCCTAAACTCTAGCCCCACTCCTTGCATCAATACTTCCCGTGTTAGGTTTCATCTTTCAGATCCTAATTTATACTAGAAGACAGCTGTAATCAAGGAAAGAATGATTTGAAAATAATAATGAGCTGCACTTATTGAGTACTTACTATGCCAAACCATAGTGTCATCATTTGGCAACCCCACAGCTTTCATTATGATAAATTCTGATTATATCATATTCCTCCCATTTTCCCTCAACTTTCCATGCAAAGATCTTTTATATACATTATTCCCACTTAATATTTACAACAAATGTATGCTGTGGAGACTGTTATTATTCTTGTTTTACAGATGAGGAAACTGAGACTTCGAAAGTGAAGTAATTTTCAGTGATCAGGCAGCTAGTTGTGGTACAGCTGGGCTTTGAATGCCACAGAAACCGTTCCCATAACCCCTCTGTTCTGCTGCTTCTCCTAAATGCAGAGCTAATGTAATGTACAAATGGTCACTTATGTATTACCTTTTTTATTTAACATGGTCATATATTCTAGACTGAGTTTGGAGGATCATCTACTTTAACCATCCATCCAACCTTAAACCTCCTTTATCACATGCCTAAGTCACATTCTGCCTTTTGCTTCAATAACACCAACTAAGGATGTGCACCATAACCAACAAAGGAAGCCTTTCATCTTCAGATAGCTCTATTGGGATGTTCTTTATATGAAGCAAAAATATTTCTTCCTGAAAAGTCCATCTGCTGATCTTAATTTTACCTGAGTCTTTACTGAAAAACTATAATTCAAATATTAATGTAATAAATCCCTTAATAATCTTTTCCCCTTGACAAAGTACTGAGTCCACCTTGACCAGGTTGATCACTCTGAAATGAAAGCACCTACAACCCTCTGCATATCATCCAAACTCCAGGCACACTCTGCAGGACTCCAATCTTTACTGTTACAGATGCTCTATGCCTATAAATATTATTTATGGTAGACATTTAGATTACAGGCGGAAACCATATCATACTTTTGACTCATGTATGAGTAAACTTCATCAATATTCCTACATCTTTTTTTTTCGTTCCTTTCTTCATTTACTGTTCATTGAAATTGAACATGTTGGAGTTGAGCCATTTTTTCTAGAACAGTGATTCTAACTGGTGTTGCACATTGGAATTACCTTGAGGGCTTTAAAAATATTGATTCCTGGATTGTACCCCCAAGAATTCTGATTTCTTTGGAGTGGGTGGTAACCTGAGTATCAGGATTTAAATTAATTGTATCTTCCTATGTATGTATAATCCCAATTTGATAGCTTCTACAAATTTGCTAACCAGGTCATCAGTGGTCTCACCAAGCCATTGCAGAGTCCTGGAGCCTTACCTTAAGTTAATATTTGCCAGGTACATGTTGGCTATAGGCATTCAAACAGCTAAAAATCCACTAAATTATATTATCACTAAGTCTACAGTTTTCTATTTTGTTCACAAAATAATATCAACAATGACTTTGTCTTACAGAGAGCTGGTCTAGGGCATTGGTTAAGAGCATGGATTCTGAGCCCCACTGGAAGGTTCAAATCTCAGGTGAGCTAGCTGGTGAACTGTGGGCAGGTAATTGAACCTCTCTGTACTTCAGTTTCCCTAGTATTTACCTATAGGGTTTGTTACAGGATTAAATGAATTTATACATATAAAGGGTCTAGCACATGTTCAGCTTGAAAGTTTACTATTATTGCTGTAATTACTAAGTCCTATTATATACCATTTACTGCATTTACTCTATTAAGAAAGGACAATGATATGATGAAATAAGAGGAAGAAGAAAAAATTAATAAATAAATAAGGATAAAAATAAAAATGCTGTGGGGGGAAAAAAGGACAATGATAAAATTTCTTCATGGGGATCTGATGCTGGTTAAGTCAGTTGTAGTTGAAGCAAGAGATAAGCTTCAGAGATCATGCCCAAGTTCTCCCCATTTTCTCCCTGCCCCAATTAAAGCACGATTCACAGCCCATTATAAGAGGTCTAACTACTGCAATAGTGGTGTCCACTGCTTACTCCCCTTAAATCGCACAAAAGTGGCTGTGTACCTAAATTACACAAAATCCAAAAGCTCCAGTTGTGAGTTAATTAATTTATTACAAATATACTATTACCCATTATACAATAATAAAAATATAAAAGTATAGAAGAATGCCAGAAAAACAAGTCCCTACAGATTCATTTCTGAATCTGCTTACTCCTGGATATGGTGAAATTTCTTCGAAGTTCAGCCTGCCCTTTCCTAGCACTCCCCCAAAAAATCTTGAGTAAAGAAATACCCCTTTAACTTGCAGGAAGAAGGAGAGGATTCTTCATGGAAAGTCATTCCCTCCATTATCTGTTTTTAAAAGCCACACTAATGGAGAGTGAATCAGGGAGAGAAAATAGATCTAGCATTACCATAGATCTCCAAGTGAAATTCACACAACAAGCTTGAAATGTCAGCAAAAAGATGTTTGGCTAAATGTCCCAGTGGTGTTGCAGACTTCTTAGAGGAAATCAGAAGAAGAAGACAGAAGGTTCCCCACCTTGACAGTATAGGTGTTCCCTGTGGGAGACATCTATTTATTATTCAATTGCCATTAGCTGTTCAAAACAAGCTGTTGAACAATTTCACCTTTTAAGAAATTAAGAGAAATAGCTTCAAATTAGCAACTTTAGTTGAAGTTGCTTCAAATTAGCAACTTTAACTTACCCACCAGCATCTTTTCTAGAAATTTGAGGACATGTTGGAAGGGAAAAAATGTTGTTGGAAGATATTTAGTGATTGAAATTTAGATTATGGATTCACATTGGTATTTTGCCATAGCAAACACACCACACAACCAAATAGGACTGCAGTAAGTAGGGCACTGACGCCAACATAGGGACTGGAGTAGAAGAATATTTAAGGTAAAAAGGAATCAGAATATCTTCCCAATGAGCAGAGTTTAGATGCCAGAAAAGGCCACTGATGCCATTTTAAACACTTAGAAGTAATGCATAACACAGTAACATTTATGACTAGGAAAAAGTGGGAAGCACTGATAAGCAGAGGCAAAAAATATCTTTCCAGATTCAAAATAATCAGGCTGAAATACTGTTAATAGACATGAAAAAAAATGGAAGAAAATAAGAATTTGTCCTCTAGGGCAATAGACACTGAGGAATGAACTAGATCATATGTATATGTGTGTAGGGGGGTAACATTTAATTCAAAGAGTGGTTTATTGAATCATACTTCATTGGGATGGTAGAGTTAATTCATTTCCAAAACTTGGGTTAATTGTATTCTCACTCAACTGAACAACTTGGACACAAAATAAGTTCCTGTTTTGACATGTTACTTAAGTGACAGAGAGAGAACTGAGGTAGCATTTTAGACCGGAAACTAAAAGGTTAAAGAAATTATCCCAAACATCTTCTCCATATTATTCACTAATCAACTACAAGGTCTTTCCTAATGCAAAATTCTGTTACAGTATATGTAGTTCATTTCTATTTATTTTTTCTCATTTTTGAGAATCAAATGACACATTTATGTCTAGCCATGCCTGTTAAGGATATTAACAAAAATAAAAGTAGGAGAGAGATATTAGGAAGTAAGAAGATAGAAGAAATGTAATGTGCAAGGCTAAGTGAGCAAAGATGATTTTGCGATATAGCCTTAGGTGACAGTCTCAGAGCAGGACCAGTTTATTCTCCTGTAGGGAGGTTGCCCAGTGTGTGACAGTGACATTCAGGTCCATGAGAGAATGTTCTGCTCTGTTCTGGTGTGGTTAAAACTGGGGTAGCTTGGGGCTGTGAACAGGATTTTTGTAACTAGCCTTAGCATGTGTACAATAGGTATTACATTAAAGGGATAAAGTTTTAGAAGAAGTCAATAAAAACCACCTATAAATATTTTGACACTGTATGAGGCAGATAGTAAGCACATAATAAATATTATCTCTATTCTCTTTTACTCAGACGTGGTGAGTTGAATAATGAAAAGATCCCACAGATTTTCTTCTAAGTCAAGTTTGCAAGTCATTCTGCCTCTCTGAGAAATCTCAAGGGTGGCAGTCAAAATTTGAGCCCTAAAATCAAAAAGGCAATGCACATTAGAATAAAGTGCAGATGGAGGGGTAAGGGAGAGGCACTGAGGGAAGGACCTCTTATTATGCCTCTTAAACACAACAAAATTGATTTATAAGCATCTCAAACCTACTGAGGAAGGAAAATCCTGAAAATGTTCCAGCTGGCAAGGGATAACATGGGAAATTAATTGTATAATACTTATTATTATTTATTTAAAGTGTTACTGACAGCTATTCTTTAATGTCCTGCCTTTATTGTTTTATCTCAATAATTAAAGGAGGCTTTCATATACTAACTCACAGTTTTGACTCCACCAATCCTATTTTTTTTTACACCGTTTTAAGTTTCGCAAATGGTAACTTTCTCACCATAGTAGTTTTCAGGCATAAACTCTAGCAGTAGAAACTGACTGCTTTTGCAGGAATGTGAAGCTTCCATTTTGGCTTCTAGGCCATTACTGGAGATTCACCTTCTTATTTCGAAAGTAGGTAACGTTGCCAGATGAAATAAGGACGCCCACTCAAAGTTTAATTTCAGCTAAACAATGAACAATTTTCAGTAGAAGTGTGCCCCAAATTTTGCATGGCACATACTTTTACTAAAATATTATTCATTGTTTTAGCTAAAATTCAAATTTAACTGAGAGTCTGATATTTTTATTTGCTAAATCTGGCAACCCTAAAACTAGGTTTTCCTAGTTTATTAATAGGAAGTGGGAAAAGGAAGTTAGTGAAAAGACTGAAAGAAAACAGAGCGTTGAGCTAAGAACCTGTTTTCTTACTAAGTATAATCATCTCAGCAACATACCTCAAAACAAACTACAAACTCTATACATCGTCCAAACTAGTTATTGAATGTATACAATTAGGAAAGCCCAATGAACTTGAAGAGGACTTTGATTTTGCAATCGTGTTTCTCAAACCAAAACAGGTATACTATATCTTCTACCTTTTATAAATAATCATTTTTCAGATCTGCTGAAGAACAATTCAAGATGTTATCCCTTGACATAAAAGTGAAAAGATGCATATAAATCACTGAGATTTTTGAGATTCACATCCTCATGATGACTTCCTAAATCTTACTTCTTATGGAAGAGAAATTGCTATAAAGACTTCAGGCAGATATGACAAATTAATCCTTCATTTCTTCTGAGTCAATTTTCTGTGTTCTATGTAGTATTACAAGTTTCACTATTCTAGGAAAATTCTGACATTCTAAAACTTGTTTAAAGGTTTTCCTTTACTAAACATGTTGTATCATCAAGAATTTCACAGAGAAATTTCAATGCCCTCTAACTTTCTAATTCTCAACCCACAAATTCAGTTTGTTTCATGGGTTTTGGGGAAGTGATACATATGAGATATTTATTTGTAAGTCAAAATCTAAAACAAAGCCCCACCGACAATCTAATGGTGACTGTGACATGACATTCACAAAAGAACAGAAGAAAAATAAGTTGTTTAGGCCGGGCGCGGTGGCTCACGCCTATAATCCTAGCTCTTGGGAGGCCGAGGCGGGCGGATTGCTCAAGGTCAGGAGTTCAAAACCAGCCTGAGCAAGAGCGAGACCCCGTCTCTACTATAAATAGAAAGAAATTAATTGGCCAACTGATATATATATATAAAAAAAAAAATTAGCCGGGCATGGTGGCGCATGCCTGTAGTCCCAGCTACTCGGGAGGCTGAGGCAGAAGGATCGCTCGAGCCCAGGAGTTTGAGGTTGCTGTGAGCTAGGCTGATGCCACGGCACTCACTCTAGCCTGGACAACAAAGCGAGACTCTGTCTCAAAAAAAATAAGTTGTTTAAAATTTGCTTCATCTAAAAACAGAAAATCTTTTTCTAATTATAATCATACATATTATACCCTGCATTTCAATAATAACATTTTAGCTTGAATCCTTAATCATGTGTAATCACTTAACCTAGGCAAAGATCCAAGGATTAATAAGAAAAAAAAATCATGAAATTCAAGATTTTGAAGGTGTTTTCAGATCCACTGTCAAGACCACATGAGAGAAAAAGTATATGAGCACCATTCCAATGTGTATCCTATTCCACCTGCATATCCATTACCACCATGCAAAGAACAAGCACACGAATAAATACGCCACTAAATGTGCTGGTAATTTTGATCACCTCTATTTCAAAATGTCTCATGACCAGCACCACTTTCAGCAAGGGCTATTTTCTGATGGAAACAGAAATCTAAGGACAGCATTCTAACCACAGTTACAGGTGCATTTTGTCTATTATCATTCTGTGGAAACAAACTGTATTTAATATTTCTATAATTTTAGCATTTGAGAGCTTTTGCACTTCTAGATAAGGCCGTTGCATGAAAGAAGACATTTTTCAAATTTGTAATGTATCTTCAGGCTGGTTTAAGTTTATTCTTTAACTCACTCTACTCATAGTACATATATGTACAACAAAGTATAGGTAGTTTATATCAAATACAAAATGTACAAAAACCTTTCACTCTCTCCAACAGTGCTCGAGGATGCATTACCAGACAAGCAGATAAGTGTAATGATGAATTGCACAATAGGGTCGGCACTAATACAGTGGTTTTCTATAAAATTCAAGGTAAGCAAATACTTTACATTTCAGAACATAGCTATTTTGATGCCATATGTTAGGGACGGTCCAAAGTGATAGATGTTAGCAACTTTAAATCTGTAGGTCCTGGATTAAACAACATAAAGGAACTTTGGAAAAATGGCAGTGCATCCAGAGAGTAGCCTAGATTGAAGGTAAGAGTCTCTTCTTGAGAGTCTAATTAGGCTCTTCCCACCTCTGCACTTTTTTTTTAATCTTATAGAGACACCTTAGCAAAGCTATCAGCTTTGACAGAACACCGAAATCCTGGCAGTGAACCATAAATTGACCATTACCATAAAAAGAGCTGCTAAATGAGAAACCATGTGCTCAGTATAAAACTAATTTCATGCTTTCAAAAGCACACAGTGGCTGCCAGCAAGATAGTGGCCCTGGGACTTGCCGAGACAGATTGGCGAACACAAATGGTTTGCCCCTGATGCGTCTGCTTAGCCAAGCTTTACGCGTACTGGCAGTGAACGGGGTTCTTGAGTCTTCTGTCAAACAGATAGATACACACTTATCTATGACTTGAAAAATGAACGCTGTAAAACAGCTGCCTCAAATAAATTTAGCAGGAAAAACACATATAGGTATATATATGTGTGTGTATATACACATGCACATCCCATGTACCTTGTTAACTGCTTCCAATCAATAAAAACATATTTCTCTGAAGATCTAACATACTAAACAACCTGAATAAGCACAATGTTATTTGAATAGATCATAACCCTCCCACTCCTTTCTTGTTTAGAAAACAGCTTCTCATAGGAATTGGAGTTTAGCTGAGCCTAAGCAGTGGGATTCCATCCACTTGGAGGTTAACTTTGAGCCTGCCCTTATCTAGTTGGCTTTCAAATACCCTATACTCACAATGCTATATCAGACCTTCCTGATCATGATGATCTAGTAATTGAACTTCCTCAGGTGAGGGCCAGTACATTATTTACATTTAAATTATAAAATCTGCTACATTTAAAACATCACATTTAATTAAAACAGGCTTTATGAAGAAATGCTGTTAATTTCCTCCTCCTCTCATTCAGCACACCATCACTAGAAATCAATTACTGTTGGTGGTCCAGTGCACGACAGGTCATAACTTTTAATTATTAATAATGTCAAGCTTAACAAGGTGTCAACTCCAGTAATGTAATCCATTTCACTTACTTTCTTAGGTATCTTGTAAACATGACTTGTTTCCTCCTATGTTTTTCATGTCAAAGATTCTAGAAAGTGCATTTAGTTTATAGCCTTTTAAATATACCTGAAGCACATAATAACACTGCTAATTACCTACTTTTAGTAATGATAGCAAATCGCATAATATCACTGACTTGTTCTGAATGTTTAAAATGCAAAGGAAGTCACCTACTGGTAAGATGTCCTCGGCAAACAGCTAGCACAGAAAGAAAAGGATGCTGATCACACCCATTTAAGGAGTTACTTCCCAATAAAATTAAAGAATCATATATTTTGCTCTTCAGTCTTGCCCCTTCAGATGTGTCAGCGCGATGTGATAAACACACAACTGACGACTCCACAGGATTTAGCACAACGTCGGAAAGAATCTGTCACTGACATCCCAGACCCCAGCATCCAAGTTTTAGAATAAAAATGCTCACCTCTGCTAGGAAGTCCACTCCACATCCTGGCAGGGCTTGCAGCAGCTCCGAGAGCAATCAAGTTGGATAAACAAAACTTCCAGTATGTGACCAGGGTAATGCACAGTGCTACCGAGACTTGGCTCCAGCCCTGATCATCTGCGTGACAGCACCACGTTATATCAGAGCCGCTCCAAACCTTCCCGGTAGCTGGCTTATTGCACTGCTCATTGAAAATCCTCTACACGCTGGCAACATTTTAGGGAAGGACAAGCACACTCTGAGTCATTTGTAAAGAAAGCAGAGCAATTTCAATTCTATATCTCCACGCGTGCTGAAACCAGAAGCACTGTCAACGCACAAGTCTGAGGTGGATTTATGCCGAGGAACAGGCAACCTAAGCCTTCATTATCAATGCATGAAATCAGCCACTGTGATCAAATTCAAGCAAACCACAAAAAGGATATGATTATGAAAGGCTCCACAGATTTAGCACCAAACCTTGTGGAATGAAGAATCATCTATCGAAATTGTGTAAATGTTAAAAATAGCTCTGGCTTTTTCAACAATGAGCAGGATACAGAGAAGAAATCAGTAGTCTATATTATAAGGACTTATAAAGGCTGCAAAGCCCAAAATAGCTGTAGATTCCTGGGACTTCTCTATAGACAAATGAAATCACTAGAGGCTATTACAGTTATAACAAAAATAATTTCATATATTGGACACATATATCCACTAAAGAGCAAGTTAAATGCCCTTTAACTCCTAAGTGTCTGTCTCTAAATTAAAATAATGATGATAGTAAAAATGTGCAGGGCTATGCTAACGCAAGGGGAAAGTACTATCAATTTTTGTCTAAGACAATTTCTTAAACAATAAAGGTTTAAATGTATTGTGTAACAAGAAAATAAACATGCAAAATAGAAAATATTTTAATACCATATTTGCTCATTATTAAAAAAATCTATAGCTTATTAAACCAATATATCCCTATCCCAGCCACCTCCAAATTTATACCTTTGCTTTTTTACCATCCTTCCTCTTTTGTTACTAAAATATAAGATACAAGAGCCAATTGACACAGTCTTAAAAAAGCACAAGGTAGGTACACCCCAGAAAGTAGGAGCAATGATTTGAGATCACAAAATACAGAGCTCTGACGTGTCCATGCAAAGCACAAAGCAAAGAGGCCATGAAACATTTATCACAAGTCACAAAAATAACTGGAAGAAATTCCCAGTAGGCAGCATTGACAAGAACACATTTAATATTCTATTCAAAAAAAATTTTAAGGGTTTTAAGTTCTCATTGAGAAGCGAAAAGGCAGAGCAAATCCAATAATTCCACTAAAGGCTATTCCTAATTCATAGATCTTCTATAAACGATGGGGTTCAGTTCTAGTAATACTACTGGGTCTTAGGTGACACATTTAGCAGTGTCTACAATGTAAAACATCCATGTAAAAATAAACAATACGCCACAACATGCATTTAAGTAACAGCATTATGGAGCAACGTTAAGCACGGCACTCCCATGGGTATCCTCTTTATGTCCCTATATGTAATGTTGACTCCCTATAGGCTGCTGGTTAGATGCCCTTCCTTGGAGACAGACATAGATATACATGAGTGGATACGCACACAAGCATGTGTGCGCACACGTACACTTATGTCATAGAACATGCAGTCACTTTTGCCACCCAAATTCCATTGGTTTTGTGTCTCATGAAGCCCAAGGGCAGCATTTGAATGCATTATGAGAAATAGCTTTGGGCATCACTGATTCAGCAATTGTTCAGTGTCCTCTCTTTCTCCTCTCTCTCTTTTTTTATCTCCCTCTCTCTCTCACACACATTCACAACTTTTCTCATCTTAGAAAATAGTTCATGAGAGATTGTGTACCTAAAAATCTTATTATTACCACACATGGAACTCCCCAGTAATAAAAGTTTTAAATGAAACCATGATATTTGATTATATTAATAGATCCTCAATCTCTTATCTAAAACCCTTAATGCCTGATGTATTTCAGAATTCAAGCCTTTTCAGATTTCGGAAAGGTAATACTCTGCATATGCCATACATTATATGACGTCTCCAGTGGTAGGCGTTATATAGTGCCCAGTGGGGTCTGGGGCACAAGTCTATAATCAGACACATTAACATTTCCGTAGCAAAACATGAGTATATTCATATTAGATGGGATAAATAAAGACTGTAATTAACCTCATATCAGTTCAGGTCAAGTTTTTCCATTAATATGAATTAAAAACCTTCTGGTTTTCAGGTCTTGGATTTCAGGAACTGCAGGTAAGAAACTGTGGACGTGTAGGAATGTTCATCTAAACTGTTACAAAGTTATAGATTAGGAAATGGTATCTAAGCAGGTGTTCTCTTGCTTGGGCAAGAGATTTGGAGGGTAGCATTGCTTTAACAAGATGGGCAAAAAATATGAGAGAAGGTGCTATTAACAGTGAGACATAAAGCCAAGCAGAAATGTGGCAATAATGCAAAATGACAAAACTAGGGCATGGAAGCGGAAGGCAAGAAGAAGCCATTCAGAATTACTGAATCAAAAAAAAAAAAAATAAGCAAAACATAACAACAGTATCAACCATTCATTGATTATCTAAACTTTAGGCTCACTAGTGCGAAAGGCACTTGACATAAATATTTTCTTAGCAATTTACCTTAATTTTCAAGGGGAAATTTTAAAAGGAAGAATGTATTTTCAGAGTAAGGCATAAAACATAGGGTTACCCTCTTCTCACTGTACCCAAAAGCAAATATCCATAATGTTAAGTATCACACGAGACACAGTCAGAAGAAACAGCAACAAAAAATATGCTTTACAGAGTAAACACGCCTGTTTTATTTGCATGTGCTATATCCTGCTTGGTATAGGGGTTCTTGAAAATCACTCATAGAAAGAATAGCAATATTCTCTACCATCACTATTCCAACTGTTTAATTTTAAAATTCATTTTTAAAAGGATATTGCAAAAAACATGAATAATGTGTTGCATTTGCTTGGAGTTTTTCTTAGAGTATTTCCCAAAGAAATACTCTTTTAAGCAAGTATGTTAAAGAACTGTAACATCGCAAGGCATTGACACTGGACTTAAGACTGTGGGCCTCCAGAACATTCACCATCTTCAAGAGCATTTCCTGGGTGCTCTGTGAGGCCCAGACCCGCACTGGGGAGGAATCCTAGAGGCGTT
The DNA here is from genome assembly GCF_040939455.1 of Microcebus murinus. NCBI lineage: Eukaryota > Metazoa > Chordata > Mammalia > Primates > Cheirogaleidae > Microcebus > Microcebus murinus. The sequence continues at coordinate 56,901,084 of NC_134111.1, forward strand.
TATGTGAACGGTAGGCTTCCTACTCACTGGACAAAGCAGAGTGGAACGTGTGGCTCTAATTTTAACATCTAGGAGACGATCACAAAGTCATTTTTCATGTGAAGAAGGAAACTGAATTTATTCTTTTGACAATACAACATCATTTGGTGAATTCTTTCTTTAGCAACCAAAATGGTGCCCTGATGGTTTGATGGAGCTATGGCAGCTTCTAAAAGTAACTGACTGTACCATAAGATGGGTACCACTTCAGGGTTAAAATAAATAAAAATCTCACTATAACTTTTACATCATGTCCATATAATAATAGATAAACATCCAGTGTCTATAGGGCAAGAGTCTCTGGATTGCAATGTAGGCTCACCAGAGGGCAAGCTCTTAAAATGAAGTGGCACAACATGATGTGAATGCCATCACATTCATAAAAAATACAATATCCAGCGCTCTCACCTCCTCCAAACTCTCCACTAACCAGAAGAAGAGCAGACATGTTTCACAGCTGGCCCAACAACCAGCTCCAGAAAACGTGTAAGTGCTAAGGATGAATGCCAACCTCATGATCAGGTGTAATATTCCACAGGGATGCCTAACCAGGGACAATGTCCAACAGCCTCCTTGGCTGTGATGCTGTTAAAATATAAAAGTGGAATGTCTATGTGAAGAAAGTCGGTCAGTCATGGCGACAACACATTCATCCCCCAGCAGAAACTGACCTCACTAATTTATATTGCCATTGAGCCGGCTACTGAAAATCTTTCTCCCTAGATTAGTTTAAAATGGGTAACACTTCTATCTCACGAAGACACCAAGATTTTAAGTGTGCCTTCGATGATTTAAATCACTCAGCTACCCAGATACTTGCCATGATTGTATAAGACTCAGTTTCCACATTGAAAAATGTCTGCGTTTGGTTTTCAAAATCTAAAACCCAAGACTTGATGTTGTTAAACAACTTTTATCTTTTAATAAATATGATGATATATGTAAAAGTTCATAGTCCAAAGCATTCTTACAGCACAATTCTATTTGATCTTCACCAAAAAAGGGCCAACCACTACTTTTAATTCTTTTAGTAAAAAAGTTCCATTCAAACTCCTTAGAGTTCTGTACTACATAATCAACACACTTGTTTAACAGTTTTTAACCTCCTGTACAAACTATGGAGCTGTTCTATGATGACTTTTTCAGGTCTGTTTTAGGCAAAGTTTTAGATTTCTGATGCCATCAAAAATGGCTGAGGCTCTGTCTGAAAGTCAAAGCATTTTGGGGGTGTTGGAGTTATAACTGAGATTTCATCCTATTTCCAAATTGCTCTACTTTTATTACTAAGGAAGCTCAATCTTAATAAGCCCTACAATACAAATCTCAATTAAATTGATCTGGGAGAACAGATGTGGGGCACCAACAGCTATCCTTGCTGGGAAGAATAGAGTCAGGATTTTGTAAAATACTTGGAAACTAAACAGCAATTAACTCTGGGTAATGCAAAGAATCAGAAAAGTATGTCAATAGTCCTTCTATTGTTGATATCATCACTGGGTCTGAATTATTCCAAGTAAGAGACAATTCCTGGGCTCTCTTATAAGGATCTGGGATTTATGCTAAGAAAAGCAGATTTCCTCTTCTCATGGGTCCAATTTGGTATCTTTTGATGAAGGCCTTTTCCCCTTCTAAGTATGTCCCTTCATGAAAAACTGTAAGAAATCATAAGAGAGCTCTCTAATAAATGGGCCATATAGTAATTATTCTATCAAAGGAGTTTTCTGTACTTATAATTAAGAGGTTTAAGGAAATAAGTACATTGTAAACAATTTAACCCACCTGCTCTCACTGAGATGACTGACTTACCTAAATGTACTTACTGGTATAAACTCAATGATACTTCATCAATGATTTGTTATACTTTTACCATGGTACTTATATTTTGCAAAAGTTAGATTTCTTGGTTGAATGACAAATGGAAAATTTATTTATCAAAAACTAATAAATAAAACTATGCGTTTCTACTGGAAAAGTAAAAGATATTATCATATTGATAGATTCTAGCTCTATCACATAAACCTAAGTTTACATAATTTAATATTTATGTTTATACTTGATATATCTTTAAATGAACTACAATTTTTTCCAGATATGGAAAAGTATTAACATATTTAGTTAGTAATTTTTTTCCCTGTAAACTGGAGAATAATTTCTCCTATTCTCCTTTTCCCACCACTATATCTCCCCTAGATATTCTACCTGATGCATAAAAGATGCTCAAAAAGTCTATCGAATGACCATGCTCCTACCCACACGTGCATGTCTACAGACTCTCACCCCTTTGTGTGGTATTTCTTTTCTTTCCATTCTCATTAATCAATTCCACTGAAACGCAGTCGTAGGAATGGGAAGGAGGAAACATCATACTTTCACTATACTCATGGCACCATCTTGTGGCGATTCTGTAGTATTGCATAGTCAACTTTAATCTGTAAAGTTTACCAAAAACGTCCGGGAAAATACATTTAAGGATTTCACCTTGTGTCCTAATGGAAGATTTAACATTTTAAATATTCATGAGGTGCAATGTGAGAAATTTGGCCTATGCATTTAAAAGCCCACACACACATATTTTAAAAGTCATACTATCTATTATAGTGCCTTAACCCTAGAAGCTGTTTAATCTTAAATATAGCATAGCAAGGAAAATAAGAGATGATTAGGAGGGGAAGAAAACAACTGAGGATGCTGGGAACATTAAGGAAAAGCACAGACTACTGCAAAAAAGAAAATAAGTGTTTTTGCAGCTGTGTTTTTTCTATACCTCTGTTCCCACAGGACCAGAAAGAACCTTCTTCCTGTTCTGGCTCCTGTCTACCTTTGCAAAGGGATCTTCCTCCTTTTTCCCCAAATCATATTTCACTCTAGTAATAACAAACTATTTCTAGTTTGTTCCTACAATGCATTTGCATTGTTGCTTCCTCTACCTGGATTGTTTTTTCTTGAATAACCTGAAACTCATCCTTGAATACTCACCTCAAGTATCACCTCTGGGAAGCCTTCCCTGACTTCTGTAAAGTTAACCATTCCTTTTTCTGTGCCACATCTACCGTATATGTAGATCTATAGCTATGCTTAGCATATCATAATGCCATTTGCTTAAATATTTATCTTCTCTTGACACTTCTCTTAAGACATTGTTTCATTAATCTCCATAATGTGGAAACTTGATAATATTTAAAAACAAGAAAAAAAAACAAAATTTGTGTTCACTCTGGTAATGCTATTAGAAGACTGGGAGTTTATTTCTTAACCAAAATTTTTATTAAGATAATTGGTGAATCACATGCCACTGTAAGAAAAAATACAAAGAGTTCCCTTGAACACCTTGCCCAGTTTCTGCCAATGGTAACATTTTATAAAACTAAAGAATGACATAGCAATCATGATCTTGACTTTGATATGATTTACAAATCTGTTTCAGATTCCCTCAGTATTACTTTTATCCATGTGAGGGGGGGAGAGACCTGTGTAGGTTCGTGTATCCACCAACACAGGACCTTTCATGCTGCTCTTTTGTAGCCACACCTACTTCCCTCCTGACAGCCACCCCCATCTCTAACCCCTAGCAACCGTGAATTTGTCCTCTATTTCTTCTCTTCTCTTCTTCTCTTCTCTTCTCTTCTCTTCTCTTCTCTTCTCTTCTCTTCTCTTCTCTTCTCTTCTCTTCTCTTCTCTTCTCTTCTCTTCTCTTCTCTTCTCTTCTCTTCTCTTCTCTTCTCTTCTCTTCTCTTCTCTTCTCTTCCTTTTTTTTTTGAGACAGAGTCTCGCTTTGTTGCCCAGACTAGAGTGAGTGCTGTGGTATCAGCCTAGCTCACAGCAACCTCAATCTCCTGGGCTCAAGCAATCCTGCTGCCTCAGCCTCCCGAGTAGCTGGGACTACAGGCATGCACCACCATGCCCGGCTAATTTTTTCTCTATATATTAGTTGGCCAATTAATTTCTTTCTATTTTTATAGTAGAGACAGGGTCTCGCTCTTGCTTAGGCTGGTTTCGAACTCCTGACCTTGAACAATCCGCCCGCCTCGGCCTCCCAGAGTGCTAGGATTACAGGTGTCAGCCACCGCACCTGGCGTGTCCTCTGTTTCTAAATTAGTGACATTTCAAAAATGTTAAATAAATGGAATCATGCATTATGTAACTTTTGGGGATTTGCTTTTTTCACTCAGTATAATTCTGTGGAGATCTATCCAAAATGTTGCATGTATCAATAGTTCATTCCTTTCTATTGCTGAGTGGTACTCCTTGGTATAGAGGTACCACAGTTTGTTTAACAAGTCCTCCCCAAAAGAAATCCATGCCAAATCCTTGGGACCTGTGAAAGGACCTTTGCAGATGTGATTAAGATAGGGATCTTGAGATGAAAAAAATAATTCTGGATTACCCAGGTGGGCCCTAAATTCAATGGCAAACATCTTCCTGAGATAAGGAAAAGGGAGATTTGAGGTGGAAGAAAAGACACCGACATACGGAGAAGAAGGTGATGTGAAGACGAAGGCAGAGATTGGAATGGCACAGCCATAAGCCCAGGAATGCCAGGCAGCTACCAGAAGGCGGAGGAGGCAAGGATTCTGCCTGGAGCCTCTGGAGGCAGTGCAGGCCTGCCAAATTTCAGACTCTAGGCTCAGAACATTGACAGAATAAATGTCCATTGTTTTAGGGCACAAACTTTATGGTGATTTGTCACAGCAGCCTCAGGAAAGTAACACAGAGTTGTTTACAATTTGGGGCTGTTATAAATAATACTGCTATGAACATTCACATGCAGGTATTATGGGAACATGTGTTTTCGTTTTTCTGGAATAAATTCCCAAAAGTACAACTGCTGATCAAATGGCATCTGCATGTTTAGCTATATAAAAACTTGTTGAACTATTTTCTAGAGTGGCTATAACATTTTACGTTTCCATCAGCAATATATTAGTGATGCATTTTCTGTGCATCCTGGCTAGCATTTGGTGCTGTCACTACTTTTTATTTTAGCCATTCTGATATGTATATAGTAAAATCTCATTGTGATTTTATTTTACATTTCCCTGAAGGATAATAATATTGAATATCTTTCCATGTACCTATTTGTCATCTGTGTGCCCTCTTAAATAAGCTAACTCCTCTTATCTTTTGCCCATTTTCTAATTGGATAGTTTGGGTTTTTGTTTTTTTTTTGTTTTGTTTTTTTTGCTATTAAGTTTTGATACTTCTTTATAAATTCTAGATAATAGTTCTTTGTGGAACATGTGGTTTGCAAATATTTTCTCCCATTTGTAACTTGTATATTCACCCTCTTCACATAGAATTTCACAAAGCAAGAGTTTTAAATGTTGTATTAAGTCCTATTGATCAATTTTTCCTTTTACAGATTTTGCTTTTGGTGTCAAGTCAGAAAGAACTCTTTCCCTAGCCTGAGGTCCCAGAGATTTTCTTCTATTTTTTCCTAAAAGTCTTATATTTTTTAGGTTTTACATTTAAATATGATTCATTTTGAGTTAATTTTTGTATATGATGTGAGATTTAGACCTACAGGGGTTTTTTTGGTTGGTTTGTTTGTTTGGTTTGTTGTTGTTTGTTTGTTTGGCCTATAGAGGTTCAATTATTCCAGCACCATTTGTATGAAAGGCAATCCTTCCTCCATTGAATTGCTATTGCACTTTTGTCAAAAATCAGTTGAGCATATGTGAGTGGGACTGGACTATGTCTAGGACATAGTCTTTCTAGTCTTTTTCGTTAATTTATATGTCTACACTTCCAATGAAACCACTTTGTCTTGATTACTTTACCTACATAGTAAACCTCAATATTAGGTAGAGAGATTCCTCTCTATATTATTCTTTGTCAAGGTTGTTGTAGCTACTAGGGTCCTGCTTTTCCATATAAATTTTAGAATAAGTTTGTCTATGTCTAAAAAAAACCTTTCTTGGATTTTGATAGTAAGTGCATGAAAACTAGATGATTTTAAGGACAACTGACATCTTAATCTTGTTGAGTTTTCCAATCCATGCACACGGTATATCTCTCCATTTATTCAGGTCTTCTTTTTTTCTACTCTTAGCATTTTGCAATTTTTAGCATATAGTTCCTGTGTATGTTTTTGGAAGTGTATATCTATGTATTTTATTTTATGGAGAGATTTTGTAAATGATACACTGTTAAGTTTTGATTTCCATATGTTCATTTTTAGCACTTAGATATGTAATTGATTTTTGTGTGTTGATCCTCTATCCTGCCACCTTCCTAAAACTCACTTATTAGTTCTAGTTGTTATTTTGTGGACTCTTTGGCATTTCTACATAGACTATCATGTCATCTGCAAACCGAAATGGTTTTATTTTTCATTTCCCAATCTGTATGACTGTATTTTTCCTGTCTCGTTAATATAGTGGCTAGAACTTCCAGTACTATATTGAAGAGGAGAAGTGAGAGTGGACATCCTTCCCTTGCTCTTGATCTTAGAGAAAAGTTCAGTCTTTCACCACTAAATATGATGTTAAGCGTAGGCTTTTCCTAGATGCTTTTGCTAAATTGAGATAATTCTCCTCTATTTCTAGCTTGCTGAATGTTCTTATCATAAATGAATGTTGGGTTTTTTCAAATGTTCTTATTGCATCAATTGATAGGATCATATGATTGTTTTCCTTCTTTAGCTTGATGATATGGTAGATTATATTTATTGATGTTTAAATGTTGAACTAGCCTTGCTTACCAGGAATAAATCTACCTTAGTTATGATGTATAATTATTTTTACATATTTCTGGATTCAGTTTGCTTATGTTTTGTTGAGAAATTTTTAGTATAAGTTCACGAAAGATACTATTCTGTAGTTTTGTTTTTTAATATTGTCTTCGTCTGGTTTTGGTATCTGGGTAATACTGGCCTCATAAAATAAGTTGGGAAGAGTTTTCTCCTCTTCTGTTTTCTGGAAGCAATTGTGTAAAATGGGTGTTAATTCTTCTTTAAGTGTTTGGTAGAATTCTCCAGTGAAACTGAAAATATTTAGAAATTTCCTTTTTAAGAGCTTTACAATGATGAATTCAACTTATTTGAAGGCTATAGACCTGTTCAGATTGTCTGTCTTTATCTTGATTGAGTTTTGGTCATTTGTGGTTTCTGAAAGACTGGTTCACTCTTCTAAGTTGTCAAATTTATGAACATAAATTTATAGTATTTGCTTATTATATTTTTGTTTGTGCAAGTTCCATAGTAATATCACCTGTTTCGTTTGTATCTTCTTTCTTATCTTTCTTTGTCAGTCTTGCTAGAAGCTTATACATTTCATTGATTTTTTTCAAAGAACCATCTTTTCATTTTATTGATTTCTCTCATCTTTTTGTTGTATTGATTTTTCTCTATTACTTCCCTATTTTCAACTTCATTGATTTTTGCTCTTAGTCTCTATCATTTCCTTCCTTCTGCTTGCTTTTGGTTTACTTTTCTCTTCCTTTTCTAGCTTCTTGGGTGAAAGCTTACTTATTTCAAATCATTTTTCACTTAAAATATAGGCATTTAGGACTGTAAATTTCCCTCTCAGCACTGCTTTAGTCACATCCCACATACTTTAATATGTTGTGTTTTCATTTTCATCTAGTTCTATGTATTTTTTATTTCCCTTGAGACTTCCTCTTTGATTCAGGGATTATTTAAGAGATGTTTTGTTTAATTTTCATGTTGCTTTCTATTATTAATTTCTAGTTCGATTTCATTATGTTCAGAGAACATATTGCATATGATTACATTTTTTTTAAATTCATTAAGGTTTGTTTTATGGTTCAAAATATGGTCTATCTTGGTGAATGTTGCATAGACATTTGAAAAAATATGTGTTCTGTTTTTTAATAAAGTTCTATATAAATTAATTAGATTCTGTTGGTTTATTGTGTTGTTCAGAGCTTCTATGTTCTTGCTGATTTTCTGTCTAGTAATTCTACTGGTTGTTGAGAAAGGGATCTTGAACGATAAATAAATGACCATAAATGATCAACCATAAATGATCAACTGTAATTGTGAATTATCTACTTCTTTTTTCTGCTCTGTCTGTTTTTGCTTCATGTATTTTGAGGTTCTGTTTTTGGTGCATGAACATTTAGGATCATTATGTCCTCCTCGTGAATTGAACCTTTTACCATTATCTAATGTACCCCTCTGTCTGTGGTAATTTTCTTTGTTCTGAAGCCTACTTTATCAGATTTTAATATAGCTACTTTTGCTTTTATTTTTTAATTACTGTTTGCATGTTATGTTCTTTTCTATCATTTTACTTTCAATCTATCTATGTCATTGATTTTGAAGTGAGTTTTTATAAGCAGCATATATTTGGGTCATTTTTAAAATCTACTCTGAAAATATCTGTCTTTTAATTTGTGTATTTAAGCCACTTACATTTAAAATAAGTATTGATGTGTTTGTACTTAAGTTTGACATTTCATTATGTGTTCTCTATTTGGTTCTTGTTCCTCCATTTCTCTTTTCTTGCCATCCTGTAGCTTACATTTTATAGTACTCCATCATGATTTATTTATATTATTTTTTATTATATATTTTTGTATAGTTTTCATAGTGGTTGCTATGAGTATTACAATGCTATACATATGTGACTTATGACAATCTATTGATATCATCATTAGCTACTTAAAGTGAAATACAAATACCTTATTTCCATTTAGATTCCTTTAACGTCCCCACTTGTAAATATGATTGTCTTTAGCATCAGATGGTTGTAATTTTTGTTTCAGTCATCAAATATGATTTATAAAACTCAAGAGGAAAATGATTATGTGGTTATTGGGTTAATTTTATGTGTTAGCTTGACTAGGTCACTGGATGTTCAGATATTTGGTTGAATTATTCTGAGTATTTCTATGAGGATATTTTTGTATAAGTTTAAAATTTCAACTGAAAGGCTAAGTAAAGGAGATTGTTCTCCTTTATGTAGGTGGGCCTCATCACTTGAAGGCCTGAGTAGAATAAAAAACTAATCCTCCCTGACTAAGAAGGAATTCTTTCTGCCTCACTGCCTTCCAGCCCTGACATTAGATTTTCCCTATCTTCAGACTCAAACTGAAACATCAGCCCTTCCTGGGTCTTGAGCCAGCTAGCCTTCAGACTGGAACTATCCCATCAATTCTTTTGGTTTAAGGGCCTTTAGACTTGGACTAGAACTATACTATCAGCAATTCTGGTCTCCAGCTTGCCGATTACAGATCTTGAGACTTGGCACCCTCCATAATTGTTTGAGCCAATTCCTTTCTCCTATGGTTCTGTTTCTCTGGAGAACCCTGACTAATACAGATAGTTTATTACTGATCACATTTCTACTCTTTCCATTATTCTTTCTTCCTTTGTGACTAAAGCTTCAAGATTCATTCTTTTATCATTTCCTTTGCCTAGTACAAACACCATACCATGCGATGATAGAAACTTAGTTTCAGGCAGCATAGAGTGAATCTTTCTCTGGAGCTACATGTAGATTTGGGGTGGGATAGAGAGGGTGCTTGTGGGCTTACATGGTACCAAGGCTCAGGTAGGATGCTTTATGGCCTGCTATCACCTCTACACACAGGCATCTGCTGAGGCATTATTATGCCTGTCTAGAGTTTGGTCATTAGCATATGCAGGTACTATGAGGTGTTTCTTTGTCGTGGTACATGGGAAACCTTCTCTTGCCACTGCCCCAATCCAACAGGAAAGGCTTTTTCTCTGTTCTTCTCAGATGCCTCTCTGTGGTTCTCAAGCTCATGCAGCAGCCTCTGCACTCACTAAGCCCACAGGAAATCATGAGACTGCCTGAGGTCCATCTGCCCACCCTTGCTAGAGGCCAAGAACACAAGGATCTTACTGTCTTTGTGGGCCCTGTGAGGGATGGAAGCATGCAGCTACTTAGTCCAGAAGTCAAGACCCATCTGTGGTTTCTGTTATTTCTACTCACCCCATGAAAGTGGATGGGGAAGGAAGTAGGGATCTCATACATACAGACTAAGTTACCTAAGCTCTCGTTGCTTCCCCTCTTAATCTCCCTTCTGTAGCCCAGAGTATTCACACAATAGTTCTGGGAAAGGGATTTTTCTGCTACTTACCATAAGCTCCTCACTTAGGAAAAAAATTACATTGGCACATTGATGCATACACATACATACATACACACACACACACAAAAACACACTCTAATAGCAGAATGGTTTTAAGTACACACTAAGAACCCTCTGTTGTTCCAAAATTTGAGATGTAAAAGTTCTGTAAACACCCTGAATTCTCAGTTTGGTGGAAGAACTTACAGAGGTTAGGGATCAGTCACCTTTTATTCAGAGAAATGGTTCACATCTCAACCATTACCCTGTGGACCCCACTTCCATCCATGCCAACCCAAACACTATAAAACCTGCTGAAAAGAGGAGAAGCCACCTCTTAAATTTACAGCTCTTGATAAGAATATCTCTACCACCACATTTTTTCCTAATGAGGGAGAAATAGGCTACAATCTTCCCTCCCTGTATCAGTTTTCTAGGGCTATTGTAACAAAGCACCACAAACTGGGTGGCTTAAACAACAGAAATTTGTCCTCTGACAGCTCTGGAGCCTTGAAGTTAAAAATCAATGTATCAGTTAGGTTGGTTCCTTCTGAGCGCTGTGAGGGAAGGATCTGTTCCAGGTCTCACTCATTGGCTTGTAAATGGTAGCTTTTCCCTGTGTCTCTCTTCACATCATCTTCTATCCACATATGTCTGTTTCTGTGTCCAAATTTCCCATTTTCATAAGGACATCAGTCATATCGGATTAGAGCCCATGCCAATGACTTTGTTTTAACTTAATTATCTCTGTAAAAATCCTAACTCCAAATAAGGTCACATTCTGAAGGACTGGGAATTAGGACTCCAATACATTTTTTTCTGTTGTTTTTTTAGATTTTTTTTTTTTTTTTGTAGAAGACCACAATTCAATTCATAATATTCTTTAAAGCCAAGTGATGGGCAAAAAAAAAAAGAAGACTGGTATTTTGTTCCCTGATTAGGTGCCTGCTTTGCCAATGGGCTTGCTACCCTCCCCTATGCCACCTGAGCAAGAAAGAAAAGCCTCCCCCCCAGTTCCCCTCCACCCCTACCTGCCTGGGCCCCAGCAGCTCCAGGCTTTCAAGAGGAATGTTAATTCTCAGATGGATTCTGTATGTGCCCTCAAGCCCCAGGAGTTGGTGTGAATGAAAATAGAGGACACAATCTTGAAAGAGGCACACTTGGTGGAGGAATGGAGCCTTTTTTTGCTACCAGCTGGGGGTAAGCCAGAAAATGCAGCTATCTCACAAGGGACCCCCAATGCCTAAGGGACCCCAATGCCTAAGGGACTGCCTGGGGGAGCTCTTCGTCCACAGGGCCCGTTAGGAGCACCTGTGACCCACAGAGACTGCCAGAACAGCAATCACCAACTAAGAACAGCATCGCAACCTTGCCAAGGCTGTAAGGCAACCTCCGCCCTTGCAACCCTCCATGGTTTCCCACCCCTGACTGGAAAGCAGGCTGAGGAAGGGCAGAGTGGGAGCCCTCCACTCTGAGTTCCAGGGTCTGTCTAGCCAAATCTTAATTTGGCAATGAAAGGATGCTTTTATAAATAGAACTGACTCTTCTAAATCAAGGAGTCTTTCTGAATATACAAAAGTGAGAAATTATGGGCTGAGAGAGTGTTAAGGGAGACTCTACCCAGCAGGAAACAGAAGTTTGATAGATCAAAACTGAAGAAAGGGACAGGGAAAAAAAAAACGATGTCAGGCTTGCTCCTCATTGAGCTGAGACTCTAAAGAGTAGATAATGTGCACATGCACACATAACAGCACAGAGGTATATTCCACTTCAGTTCCTGCTGCTTCACTTAGTATTTATTATGCCATAGACAATTTCCCCTGCCATTAGATATTCCTCAGAAATATAATTTTTAATGACAGTAGTATCTATAGACATTTGCCCCCTAACAGATGTAACTCAAACCTTTACTCAGACTGTTATTTGCTCTCTGATTTAGGAAATCAGTTTTTATATGTTTTAATATGTAAATTCAGGTACATTAATGCATCTGTGAATAATTATAATTATCAAAATAACAAATAGAAAATAGAAAAGTGATTTTTTTCCATTATTTTTAAGTATGTATCTTATATCCTGTAGGTTCTTTTACTTTCTTTCATAGCATGTTAAGTATTGGTTGGAAAAAGTAGTTAAATAAAATTAAACCATATACTCTAATAAGAAGTAGTTAGTTTTAGCTTGATACATAGAAATTATTTATTTACAGCACACACACAAAATCAAGAACCATGTCACAGCACTGAGTGAAATTCCAACAAATGGGCTTCTCTGCTTCCTCTTACTCCACGTTGAGGCCTCATTACAGAGCAAACACTTGCCAGAGTGGAATGTGGAGCTTTGCCACCACACTTGGGAGGAGGTTTATCTTGGCCTCCCACTAAAACCTGGGTAGGAGGCGCACCTTTTGCAGAAATCTTCACCACGGATAACAGTAAATTTCACATTTTTCTTTAGTGCCGACACAGTGAAGCCACCTAATGACCAGCAATGTGGAGGAGGAAGGGCTGCCTGAGGATAAGATAAAGGATTTGAAAGATTGTTTAGAATTCAGGGCAGAGGCAGGACTGTAAAAGTTCCTGAGCTTCTGCCTCTACCCAGCCCACAAGGAAAGAGTGAGAGGCAGGTGAAAGTGATGATGGTTCCGGAGTTCAGAGGTTAAGCCTTGTTGTTTTTGGCAATGCCTTTTCCTATTGTTAGAACACCCCAGCACACTGCTGGCAACTCGCAAAAAGAATATGACAAATCTAACATGCAAGATTAATGCTCCTTCCTGCATCATGGGATGTTATAAATAAAGCTGTAGCTTTTTATATACTGTCAAGTGGTATGCCACCCCATAGAAGGCAGATAAAGGAAACCCAAGAAAGCCTAATTTTGAGAGAGGGGGGAAAATGACATCATTGATCCATTTTAAATACATTTTCAAAATACATTTGGAAATGTTCGCACACTATGGAGATACAGGAATATACAAATTGTGTATGCGTGGGGGGCCTGCATGTATATCTGAGTGCATAAAAAAAATATTCTGAGAAGAGACAAACAGCTCACAGATTGTACCTGTAGGGAAAAGAGAGCATATTATCGTGGTGGTGAGTTTAAGGTAAAAGTTAAGTCTTGCTCTAAATATTTCATTTTCGAGACCAGAACCATCACTCCCCGCGGCGCTCCTACCTGCACCGGTGTTGGCGCTGGGGCTGGCCTGGGCCGGCGGCGGGGGCTGCCCATCACTCAGCTGCTTCACCCGTTTGCGGTGCGATTTGCCGTTGGAATGTACCTGGGCTTGGGCTGCCGAGTTCAGCTGGATGTTGCAGACCTCACAGAAGGAGAACAGAATTTTCTTTTTCTCTTTGCTCAGCTGGTCCTCAGGGCTGTCGTTCTTTATCCCCTTTTCTTCAAAGCCCCGTAGAAAAGTTGCCATATTCATAATTCCATCTTCGAGGTGGTGGTCAGGGCTTAAGGAGTGCTTCATACCTGAAATACAAAAAACAAAAGCACAAGTGCTTGTAAAATTATTTGTGGCTTCTTAGTTTCTATAGTGATGACAATTAGCTTTTAAATGGTAAGGTTTAAGCTAAAAGTCTCCCAGCTACTCAGTGGTCACTCCTGGAAAAAGTCAACACGAGTATCTAACTGAGCAGGTACAGTATTTGAACATGAGTTCCCGCCATCTGGAGCACTTTATATCCCATCCTTGCCCCTCCCTCATCACCTCTCGCTCCCTTTGCCTTTTTAACTCCTTCCCTCCTATGAGATCTTAACTGGCCCACTGCCCTCTCCAGAGACCCCATTCTGACCTTGGACACAAGGTGGGAGCTGGTTATCTGCTCACAGAGGCTGCAAGATCTCCCTTCATAGCACCTAGCACAGTGAGCATTCCATAGGTATTTGTGCAATTTATGTCTGTCTTCCCGTTAGACTAGGAGCTCTGTGAGGGCAGTGGCCTCATCTCTGGATATCCACAACTGCAGTTTTACATAAAAGGCTTTCAAATATCCACTGAAGAAAGGAATAAATGATGTTATCAACCCAGAATTGTGAAAATGTGTATGTGCAAACACACATGTGCATACAATCCACACACACCTGTATACGTGCAAACAGACACATGCCCTAACTGCAGGGGATGTAACAGAGACCAAAACATAGTATATCTGTAACTTACATTGGGTTGTGTTCTAAAGCCCTTTTATAAGTCAGCCAATGGGGATCTGGACATACTTTCTTATAGATGTAGTGAAACAGTTTGTTTGTAGGTTTCTAGATTAGCCCATAGACATCAATTTAATCTTGGATGAAGTTGAACTGCAGAACATCTGAAATACAAAATAATAGAAATAGAATATTATGATAAACTCGTGATTGAAAAAGAGTAAAACAGAATAAGACATAATTTTGTTTAAGTGCTGATGTTTTTCTTCATTTATTTAGGTAAGGACATATTGATGGATTATAACCTAAGGGAGGATTTCAAAGTGATTTCTGAGTACATTGAGATCCTTGGATGATGATGATTGCCTTGGCATTTTTATTTTGTTCAGTGCCACTTTAAAATATGTAATTTTTCATTTTAGTTAATACCAGGATTACCAGCCTTTTCATACTTATCATTGTGATTATGACAATGTTTTGGTTTGCAATATGAATAAAGAGAAAGATATTCTCAAAGAAGACAGGGGGAGCAATTTGTTGAAAATCAAGGAAAAAGGGTAAACATAAGTAAGAACAGGGGCGAACAATGCTGTGCCCTGAGGACTGAACAATTTATACGAAGGGAGAGTGGTGGCTTGTGAAGGATTTCCACCTAGGGGACAAACTCAGGGAGCTGAAAAATACTGGCTTTGAACAGCTCGTTTGCTCTAAGTTGGCTTGGAGCTCTATAGAAAGGAAGGAACAATAACAGACAAGTCCATATTTGGAGTGTTCACAAGTTACATGTGTAAAATTCAGAAAAGGTATGACCGTAAAGACAGATTCCATGTACAGCATTCCAAAAAATATCTTATTTACACTTACACGCCCAATTGTGAAGGTTGTTTCAATATTGCTAATTTTGACATATAAAACTCATTTTCCCATATATTACTTTACTCTGATGCCACCACTTTAAAAGGGACTCTACTGTACACAATTTTCCAAGTGAATCTATTTCTTCCAACTATCCACAAAGGCAGTTCTCTTCCTTAAAATCTACTCACACTATACATAAATCAGTTTTAAGATATTCCTATAGCTAAGCTACAGAAAATAATTCAGTTATAATTCAAATATGATTTGGACATTTATATATAAATATAAAGTAAAAATAATATATAATTATATATACATAATTTATATACTTTTTGCTCTTATTCCTTAAATCCAAAATATTATAGTATCGTAAAGCCATTTTTTTGTTTGTTTTTAAGTTACTATTGAGAGTGATACCAAAATTCTGGTATTGTTTCTTTTTTTTTAATTTTTATTTCAGGATATTATGAGGGTACAAACATTTTGGTTACATTTTACATCTTTGCCTTACCGAAGTTAGGATTAGAGGCATGTCCTTCCCCTCTACAATGCACAAAGCCATTTTTCTCATAAAACTTTAGAAAATATCAGTCACATAAAAGTTATATTCAGACATATTACTCTGCATCTTCTCATAAAATATTAAACTATATCATAAGAATTAACTAAAAGAATTGATAGAGATAAATACTTTTTAAAATGAGCTCATCATTAATATACTTTGCCCTGCGTAGAAAAATAATCTATCGTGATACATTAATATAAGAAAATCCAATAACTTTTAAGCTTGCAAAGCTTACTCAATCATTGAAACCTAGGTTTATATTTTGACTCAAGCCACTAACATCCTTGACTCAGCAGAGAACTGTTGACACTTTCATGTGAAAATTGAACCTCTTGGAGGCATTTGGCCTTGCCCATGCTGTGAATGAACACGTGGGATTTCACAGAAACAGGACATACATCATAACGTTCCATTTTAAGCTTGAAATATAAAAAATGACTCTCTTGTTTACAATGTCTTATTAAAGCTAAAACCAGCTTAACTGTGCTTTTCTCATTGCCATTATCCTTTAAAAATTATACTTTAGATAGATTTATTTAAATATACATATTTTAAGTAGGAAGAAACCTTTAAAATAAAATGAATGTCTCTTCTAGAATTCTCCTGTAACCTCTTCAGAGTACCAGCACCTTCCATAATCTGTCATCCTTGTTTTACCTTCTCCCAGAGTTATTCTCACTTGCATATGACCTCCCAAGCCTCCACACCACATTTATGGTCCAGTCTAGTGAGGGTGCAATGCCTAGGGGTGGGGTACACATTCTGTCCACCAAATCCCAACTCATTAGTCCTAATTCTGGCTTCTTCCTTCCTTCCCACTCAGGGGAAGAATAAGGTCAGCTCCCTTTAATGGACACTTGCAACTAGAGTATATTTAGTTCAAGAGGTCTTGGGAAAAGGACCAAGAGGTAGAAAGGCAAGATACCAGAGTCTCCATATCCACTTTTGGCCTGAGATGATATAATTTCTAGGCTTATAATATGTGTAAATGTGATAACATTTATAATGTCAACTTTCTGGCTAAGGGGAAAGTAGCAGTGACTTTAAATGGAAGAAGAGAGAAAAATCTCACTTTCTAATTTAAAACTCTTTTTCTGACTATCTTAAATTACATGTTTCACTTACATGAGGCGGAAGGATCTAAAGGGGTGTCTGATTTTAAACAGAGCAGTGGGCAACATTCTACTTTGGACCACCAAGAATGAGGGTAAGAAAAGTTGGGATAATTGGACCAATATTCTATGCTTTCTTATATTATTTTATCAGATTAGGTGGCCAATGACTTAACATTATGAAAGAAGAAGATATTTTGGTGCAGGTGAAGGTGTGAGGAAAGGTTGGTCCTTGAGTTGCTGCTTTTGGGGAAAAGAGCTGATGGATCCAAACTAGACAGTCAGTGAATATCTGAGGAAATGATTTTAAATAACCAGGAGGTGATTCATCAGGAAAGTTTTCTAATATAACCACTTTCCCTAGGACTGTCCCTGACCCACACAGTTATCCAAGTTTTAAAAATAATAATTTGAAAATAACAGGAAACTGACTCAGACATAAAGACATCTCTGTTACACACGTAGAGATTTATTATCTAATCCCTCAACTCAAGTCAGTCAGTTTTAGCCATTTCCCATTCATTCTTCACCACGAACAACCCAGCTTGAAACTCCTCTCCAAATGCAGTGCTTGCCTTTGAAGAGTCACCGTAAACATTCCCCAACCGCCAGATCCAGACAGCTCCTCCTGGCTCCTCACTCTCTTCATCCCCAGATCCTCCTTGCCAGGGCCTCTCCCCACACCTGCGCTCCTGAAGCAGCGTGTCCATATAGCCGCGTGACACACACCCTCGCATTATCGTTTTAATTATTTATATAGTTTTATTACATTTATATAGTTTAACTATTTACTCTCTCATTTCAGTAAATGTTTGCTATGTAGGCAGAGGGTCTGGATGCCAGGGAGGCAACAGTGAACAGGGTGGATGGGCCTCTATGGTCCCATGAGAAATCCAGAGGCGAAAACAAGAAATTACAACGCGGGACAATAAATACTTTGGAAAAATCTACATTTTCCTCCCTTGCTAGATTTCAATCTCCTTGAGTATAAAAACTATGCCTTATTCATCTTTGTACTTTCAGCATCTAAGATTGTGTTTAGTGCAAAATAGGCACTTAATAAATATTGGCTGAATAAATGAATGCATTGTATTTGTGTGTGTGTGTGTAGTGTGCATGTGTATAGTATGTATGGTGGTGTGGGGGGTATATTTAGTGAGTAGTGTGTAGTGTGTGGAGGGTATGAGTGTATGGTGTGTTTGGTGTATGTGATGTGTGGTTTTTGTGTGGTATGTGTATGTGGTGTGGTGTGTGTGTGTGTGGTATATGTGGTGTGTGGTGTGTGTGGTGTATGTGAGGTGTGTGAGGGGTATGTGTGGGGTAGCTGTGTGGCATGTTTGGTGTATGTAGTATGTGGACTGTGGGGGGTGTGAGGTGTATGGTGTGTGTGGTATATGTGGGGTATGTGTGGGATGTGTGTAGTATTGTAGTATGTGTGGTGTGTGGTATGTGTGTGTGGTGTGTGTTGCACTGGTTGTGAACACAATAACCAAGGTCAATGTTTTCTAATTATTTTAGCTTACATGTGGGCTCAGCACACAGCTGTTTGCATCTTGAGATTAGGAACAGTAATAACAGTGTGCTCCCCAAGGGAAAAATAGCACCACGCGTTTGCAAACTAAAGCCCCAACTGTTTAGGACAAAGTCATTCATCCTTTGATTAAAAATAAAGCTCAAAGTTCAAATTCTGTTAGGGTAAGTCACACTAACATGTGCCAACATCCATGTGACATTAGCTCTTTCGTGCAATCAACTTGCACAGGGAATGGAGCACTGGGTATGGTGGGAAGGTTTGGACAAGACTTAGTGAAAACAAACACTCGTAGATGGAGAACATTAAGGACTCTGACACTGACTCTTGCTCACTTAAATTAACTATGTTGAAAATGCCGATACTGACTCTTAAACTTCAACTTCAAAGAAGGGGGAAAAGTTGAGTTCTTGAGTACCAGGCTACAGACAACTCCTTTCCCCAAAATAGAGTTTTGGAGAAAATTAAGAAGTCGATAGAGCTTGTTCATTTTGTCGTATGTATCAGTATTTATTTCATAATAGGATCCAGATATAGGAGGCTGTCTGTGATTCAAGTCAACTAGACAATCATTTATTAAACACTATTTACAACACCCTATCCTTGGCCCTAGAGTGGCTAAGGAAATGTATAACACAAATAACTTTGAAAAATAAAAAGCCTATAATAAACTAGAAGAGCCAATCATTCTGCTACTCATCGTTCAGGAGAGTAACTATGGAGAATTCTTTGCGTAATAGTCCCCAAAGTACTTTGAGCACACTTCTACAGCATTTTATAATAGCTTTATTACACTGGAATGAAATTATTACTTAGTATTTCACTAAAACTGTTCATCTGTCTCATTTTTCCCCCAATCACCTACCGGCACTTTGTCCAGTACTCGTGAAACAGAATTTAATGGTGTCCCCTGGTCTAGTGTGAGTCCCAAGAGACTTTAACACCTTACTCAGATGGTTGAACAAGAAAAACTGACATTTTAAATACTTCTTGTAGTTTGTTTCCCTTGAGGAAAAGTTTTGAACTCAGCTTTGGGGGCACACTTCTTTGTTTTAGAGAAAACATCGTAGAGGATCTTTCTGTTACACGAAGGTAAAGCATACACTCTATTCTGTAATGGAGACTCCGGAGATAATATGGCTCCAAGGAACTTAATCTGCTTTCCATAATCATATAAAAAGTTGTCTTCACTGTGGCACGGCTGCCTCTCTGCAAATTATATTTTCTTTCACAAAATATTTCTTTCCTGTAAGTGGATTTAAATTGCATTGTCCCTGAAAGTTTTTGTTAGATACTGGGAGATGATTGTTCAAGCAGTTAACCACAGGAGATCAGCGGGACTGGAAGCTATGGGAAGAATGTGAACACATCCTACCGCAGAAAGAACAGCCTAGGATTGCTGAAGCTCACACTGGACTATACTATATAAGCCCCATACCTGAGTTCATTCCAGATTGAATAAACCCAACTTTGGGGGAAATAGAGATGTTGTTCTGAATTATCCTAAGGACTAAAGGGAAAGGCTACACCTATGTGGATGGGTGTAGAAAGGAAGAGGTGTTTCAGCTGTCAGCAATACCAGGAGATGGACACTCAGAGGTATGAGCCTGTGAGACTGGCCCTGGGCCTGGGGGCACAGGAGGCGAATGATCCAGATGTGAGAGACTTGTTCCAGCCATTCCTGTTGTGGGAAGGTAAGCTGACCCCTGAACGTGGTGACAGTCCTGAGACTGGGTAGAGACGACTTTGCACAATAGGAGCACCTGAGAACGGCTTTTGTCTGTGAACTCAGGGAACCTCTAGATCTAGTTACACTTGCTAAGTTCTCCTCTTGTATATTCCCCTCCCCGCCCTTTTTTTTTTTTTAGATCTCCTAGCCATCAGTAAGGCATGTGAACATCACAGTCAATTTGCCTAGCACTGTGGGGAATTGTGCAAGAGTCTGGGATGGCACCTGGGATGAAAGTCACATATGGGAGAGTAGCAGCGATGGGCTGAAGGATGCTGGTGATCAATAAAAAAGGAAGGCAGTGTTCCAGAACAAGGCAGCTGGTCAAGATGTCAAACAACAACCGGCTTGGGATATCTCAGAGACTCAAAAAATGCTCAGGAAGGACAAACTGATAAAATATTGGAATTCTTGCATCAAGTAGAGATTTGAACTATTTTTAAAAAATAGTTAATATATATAGGAATAACAATTATCGGGTGTCAGGCAGATGGGGGGGGAGGAGATGGGTATATACATACATAATGAATGTGATGCGCACCAACTGGGGGATGGGCACACTTGAAGCTTTGACTCGAGGGGGGAGGGAGGACAAGGGCAATATATGTAACCTTAACATTTGTACCCCCACAATATGCTGGAAAAATAAAAAATAAAATAAAATATTCATGAACAAAAGCAAAATAAAATTAGTTAATATGATATGTGATGAGTAAATAGGCTGAAACATTTGAGTAACCTAAATATAAAGAAAATGAGGTTATTTTATTTTTATTTATTATTGTAGATTCAAAGCCAACCAGATGCATCACATTTAGAAGGTGCTCCATAAATTTTTGAAAAAATGAAATAAATGCTATAATTAATTCAGCTACAGTTCAGCTTTACCCAAAAGCTGCTAGTTAATTTGGCCTTGTCCTTCAGAAGACTCAATAGTTGAATGTCTATGCAGATCAATGTCTTTTCTGGAACTCTTGATCTTCAAAGTACTCCAAGTTACTGTCATATAATTAATGTCAATTATAAAAGTTGTCAATTTCATGTAAAAAATAATTATCAAAAATTTTCTATCAGTTAAATAGAAAAATAGGTTGACATGCCGGGTGTGGTGGCTCACACCTATAATCCTAGCACTCTGGGAGGCCGAGGCAGGAGGATCGCTTGAGGTCAGGAGTTTGAGACCAGCCTGAGCAAGAGCAAGACCCCATCTCTACTAAAAATAGAAAAAAAATAGTGGAACAACTAAAAATATATAGAAAAAAATTAGCTGGGCATGGTGGCGCATGCCTGTAGTCCCACCTACTCAGGAGGCTGAGGCAGAAGGATCGCTTAAGTCCAGGAGTTTGAGGTTTCTGTGAGCTAGGCTGACGCCACGGTACTCTAACCTGGGCAACAGAGTGAGACTCAGTCTAAAAAACAAAAAGAAAGAAAAATAGATTGACAGGTAAATATAGCACTAGCTAAATAATATATATTTATTTTAAGCTATAAATATTTATAAGCAGTTAAATAATGTTAGATAGAAATTAGAGTATGCCATAATTCTAATCTTTGTAGGATTACATGGTATACTAGCTTTCATCATGTTAAATAAATAACTTTTCTTAACCTACTCATGTATTGATGGGCACTTGGGTTGTTTCACATCTTTGCAATTGTGAATTGTGCTGCTATAAACATTCTAGTGTAGCTGTCTTTTACTCAGCCACAGAAAACAATGGTGATCTAGTACATCTTGTATTATCCTGGATAGCGCTGGAGCCCATTCTACTAATTGAAGTATCACAAGAATGGAAAAAGAAGCACCACCTGTACTCACCAGCAAATTGGTGCTAACTGATCAACACTTATGTGTACATATAGTAGTAACATTCATCGGATGTCGGGCAGATGGAAGTGGGGACAAGGGATGGGTACATTCACACCTAATGGGTGTGATGTGCACCATCTAGGGGGGGGACATGCTTGAAGCTCTGATTCGGGTGGGGCAAAGACGATATATGTAACCTAAACATTTGCAGCCCTATAATATGCTGAAATAAAAAAATAATAATAAAATAAAAAACTTTTAAACACTATATTTAATTTCATTAGGGCATGGACCTTTCTAGGAAAAAAATCCTATTTAGGAATTATTCTCAGCTTTTGAAGATGAATTAAAAGCAAAAGATCAACTTTGCTACCTCAAATTATTACCTCAAGGAGATAAATAAAACTTAAATGCATAATATGCTATGGTTTTCTATATTTTTTTAACCTCCTCTTCCCTCCAACTGCTTTTCTATTTTCTTACATGAAGAGTTATTTTTAAGTATGGAATTAGGCTTTATTCTTAGCCAAATATTGATTTTAACACTTGGCTTTTGGTATTTAACCAAAATGCATATATGGTATATCTCTAGCCATAAGAAAGCGCAATCCTTATTGACTGGGCTCCACAGTCTTCTTCATATGAAGAAGTCTGGATTCCATTTGCCCTCTGCCCCACCTGGCACCACTGTGCAGCACGAGACAGCAACAGAGCACAAGAGAGTGAACTTCAAAACATAGCCCAGCATAGAAATCTAAGCAACGGCAGATATTACAGCCCTGTTTCTCCCATTGCCATTGCTAGG
Source organism: Microcebus murinus (assembly GCF_040939455.1). Lineage (NCBI taxonomy): Eukaryota > Metazoa > Chordata > Mammalia > Primates > Cheirogaleidae > Microcebus > Microcebus murinus. Next base: position 56,923,747 of record NC_134111.1, read on the forward strand.
GCAGGAGTCTAACCATGAAAAAGAGGGCCTTTCCTAAGAGGGCCTGGAAGGCACTCCTGCAGGGCAACAGCTAAGTCCTCGTGTGAGGTGGGAACACAGTCTCCTACCTGCTCTTGAACCTTTTAGAGGTGGAAGGGAACACAGGCAATTGAACGGATGGCTCCACACAAGACAGACCCAATCATCAAGGAAGTAATATTTTTAGTTCATAGAATTCTCAGGTCATCTTTAAATGTTTACAAACAAGAATGGTGTTTTCTGGCTTTTGCTATGTAGGAAAGCGTAGGTAGAGTCAATTAAAGCAAACATATTACACAGCCTAGTTTTATTTCCAGTCATAGTCTGTATATTCCATCTAGACACATTTTTACAGTTAATTGCATTTTTATTCATTATAAAAGTAATTTTTATCATTCTAGAAATTTTGGAATATACAAAGAACAGAAAAAAGATTGGAAGAAAATTCTCCATATTCTCACCAAAGGTAACCACATTTTGTTATGTTTATTTCTAGTTGGGTTTTTTTGTTTGTTTATAGTTGACACATAATAATTGTTTATGTTTATTTTCAGCCTTTTATTGTTTGCTTATAATTGACACATAATAATAGCTCATGTTTATTTCTGGTCTTTTTAAATGCACATATTGTTTTCACAGAGTTCTAGTTAGATGACACATACTTGCTAAGAGTTCAAATATATAAATACATTACAGCTGAGCTCTTAAATCAATTGTTTACCTACAATGTCATTAACAAGAAGTGGATATTTTTCCTTTGGTGTGGATCAAATGCAACTGTAACAAGTGTTCAGAAGAAGAGATACAGTGCTATGAATTGACAGGGGCTGCCAAGGTCAGGGCAGTCCAACAGGAGGTGATGGTCAAATTAAGAGCTAATGGTTGAGTAGAGATAAAGGGAAGAACATTCTAGGCAAAGGAAATTCCATGTGCAAAGGTCCAGAAGCAAGAGGAAGAATGGCAGGTACAACAAACCAAAAGCAGCCTAGTCCCTCCAGAGCAGAGAGAGCAAGGGGGAACAAGGTGTGAAATAGGACTGCCAAGTAGAGCAGGGCCAGCAATGCCTTTGCAGACCAAGGGGAGATGCTGGCCTAGGGAAGAAGTGCCTTAAACTGGGGGCCTGATATGATCAGATTGGAGTTATGAAAAAAATCACAGTATGAGTATGTGAGAAAAAGGGTATGTTAATTAGCTTGATTTAGCCATTCCACATGATATATCAAAAGATCATATGGTGCAACATAAATATATACAATTTTATTTGTCAATTTAAAACCTATTTTTTTAAAGTACCTGAGACAGATTTTAAAAATATTGATGCGATCAGGTGCAGTGGCTAATGCCTATAATGCCAGCACTTTGGGAGGCCTAGGTGGGGGAATCTCTTCAGGCCAGGAGTTTGAAACCAGGCTGAGCAACATAGCAAGACCCAATCTCTACAAAAAATAGAAAAATTAGCCAGACATGGTGGCATGTTCCTGTAGTCCCAGCTACTGGGGAGGCTGAAGCAGAAAGATCACTTGAGCCCAGGAGTTTGATGTTGCAGTGAGCTACGATGATGCCACTGCACTCTAGGCCAGGTAACAGAGCAAGACCCTGTCTCAATAAGTAAATACATATAGAGATATATACATACATAAAAATACTGATGCTAGGGCTCTATCTCTAGAGATTCTGCTTTAATTGGTCTGGGATGGAGCCTGGGCCTAATAGTGTAAACCTCCCCAGGTGATTCTAATGGGCTGCCAAGGCTGAGAACCACTGCTTTAAAGATTTCACCTATTTGAAATTCAGCCCCGACCTAGTCTGGGGGCCCTGCTGGTAAACAAAATTTACCATGACACCAGGAGAATGTGGAAAGGGCATCTGATTGCTACTTGTTAGAGAGCAAGAAGCAGCACCTGTGAAGCCTCCTTAGACTGCAACCCCCAGACCAGACACAAAAATCCAAAATATCCGTCCCAGAACCTTCTACTCAGGTCACAGATGATTCCTTCTCATCTTTAAGGCATGGAAGTCCCAGAGGACTGGCAGCATGGGGCTTCCTGACCCAAATCACAGCCAGGAAGTCTGAGTATCATACCTAATTCTCAGGAGCTGAGCCTAGCTCTCATTCCCTAATTTGTAGAATTTCTTTGTTTTTTTAAAAATTTTTATTTTAAAAAATGTTTACTTGTATATATTCATGGAGTACAAGTGAAATTTTGTACATTGATATAGTGTATTGTGGTGGAGTCAGGGCCTTCAGTGCATACATCACTGAAGCAATGCATATTGTACCCACCAAGTGACCTTCCATCATTCATTCCCATTTACCCCCGGCACCAAGTCTCCAGTGTCCATCATTGCACATTCTGCTTCCATGTGTACACATTATTTAGCTGCTACTTAAAAGTGAGAACATGCAGTATTTGTCTTTCTATGTCTGAGTTGTTTTACTTAGATTAATGGCCTCCGTTTCCACCCATGTTAATGCAAAAGACATGATTTCATTTTTATGGCTAAGTAATATTCCATTGCATATATATATACAACATTTTCTTTATAAAATCCTCCATTGATGGACACTTAGGTTGATTCCATATCTTTGCTGTTGTGAATAGTACTGAGATAAGCATATATGTGTAGGTATCTTTTTTATATATTGATCTCTTTTCCTTTGGGTAGATACCCAGTAGTAGTGGGACAGCTGGATTGTGTGGTAGTTCTATTTTTCATTCTTTGAGAAATCTTCATACTGTTTTCCATTGAGGTTGTATTAATTTACATTTCCACCAACAGTGTATGAGTTCCCTTTTCTCCACATCCTTGCCAACATCTGTTATTTTTTGTCTTTTTAATAATAGTCATTCTTATTGGTGTAAGATGATATCTCATTGTGGTTTTAATTTGTACTTGTAGAATTTCTTTTAATAACCTCACACTGCCTCTGCTTCCTCCTGTTCCCTGGCTTCCACACCTCCATCCCGCCTCCTTGAATTAATCTTTGCTTGGTTCCCAGCACCTACCTGGAACTGAATTGAATGTGCTATGACCTCTTTTGGAACTCATCCTTGGCAATAGGCAACTTCCCCGTTAATTCCCGTCTCCCAATCAAGAAAGCTTTTTGTTCCAAACATTACAATAAGATATTCTTCCTAACCCTTCCTGGGAGCTTTGTTGATGATACATATTTAGAAAATCAAGTACATGTAAGGGTAATTTTTCTTAAAGTAACATTTAGAAATACTTGAAAATTTTTAATTTAGGATAACTTGTTCACAAAGAAAACTGTTTTCTTAGACAATGTATTGGCAAAGCATTTGTAATAAAAATAGTCAAACTTACATACATTGGTCATGAGATTAATCAGCCAAATCAGGGTGCTTTTGTCCAGGAAAAATGCTAAATTGTATCAACCCAGTTAAGAGATGTTGACTGGGACTGCCCCAGGTGAAATGGAGCACACGATCTCCCTGTGTTTACAATATACAGCTTTGTGACATGAGGCCTTTAGAGATGAGCAAAACCTTTGAAAATAAAAATTCATCCTAGACTGTTCACATGTACTTCCTCAACATTTCTTACATAAATAAACCTTTAAATTTTATTATTTCTCTGAAGGAATAATAACTAGATTTTATTATTACTTTCATATCTACTAGAATACACCTAAAATACATATGCCTTGAATACATCTATAATTGAAAATTACAGATTTTGTTTTCTTTTCAGAAAACTAAACTGATTAAAAATCTTGATCTAGTTGTGTTTTAGTATTTTATTTTTAAAATTGCTTTCCATTTTCTTATTATAAAACTAATGTGTTTATGCTCCCAATTAATCTATAGGTTCAATGAAATCTTAACCAAAATCCCACAGGTCTCCTTTTTAGAAATTGAAAACATGATTCTAAAACATATATGGAAGTTCAAAGAACCAAGATTGTACCAGAGCAATTCTGAAGAACAATAAAGCTGGAGGACTTACACTACCAGATATCACAGACTATTATGAGGCTATAGTAATTAAGACAGTATGATTTGGCCCAAGGAAAAATAACGTGACCAGTGTAACAGAAAGGAGAGTCTAGACATAGATTGTGAGATACATAGAGATAGATAGATAGATGATAGATAGATAGATAGATAGATAGATGATAGATAGATAGATAGATAGATAGATAGATAGATAGATAGATAGATAGATAGATAGATTCACCTGACTTATGACAAAGGTGGCAACCTAGTGGTGAAAGGAGAGTCATTGCAATAAATGGAAGAGGTTGATTAGATACCCATACTGGAAAAAAGTATCTTGATCCCTACCTCATGCTATATATCAATTCCAGAAGATTGTAAAGCTAAATGTTAAAGGAAAAATGATAAAACTACTAAAGGAAAAGATAAAATAATATTTTCCTGACTTTGGAGTAGACAAAGACATAAAAAGTATTAACTAAAAGAGAAAAATGTAAATTGGAATATATTAAAATTAAAACTGTTTCTTCATCTAAAAACACCATTAAGATATTTAAAAGGCAACTCAGGCCGGGCGCTGTGGCTCACGCCTGTAATCCTAGCTCTTGGGAGGCCGAGGCGGGCGGATTGCTTAAGGTCAGGAGTTCGAAGCCAGCCTGAGCAAGAGCGAGACCCCGTCTCTACTATAAATAGAAAGGAATTAATTGGCCAACTGATATATATATAAAAAAATTAGCCGGGCATGGTGGCGCATGCCTGTAGTCCCAGCTACCCGGGAGGCTGAGGCAGAAGGATCACTCCAGCCCAGGAGTTTGAGGTTGCTGTGAGCTAGGCTGACGCCATGGCACTCACTCTAGCCTGGGCAACAAAGTGAGACTCTGTCTCAAAAAAAAAAAAAAAAAAAAAAAAAAAAAGGCAACTCAGAGCAGGAAAAAATATTTGCAATACATATTTCAAAAAAATGACTCCTATATGACTTTCAAATGACTTCTTGAAATCAACAAGGCAGATAATGCAATAGAAAAATGGACAAAAGTCTTGAATTCAGAAAAGACAATACCCAACTGGCAAAAGAAAAACATATGGAAAGGCACTCAATCTCATCATAAATTAGGGAAATACAAATTAAAACCACAATATGATACCACTACCCTCACAGAATGGTTAAAATGAAAATCACAGAAAATAAAAAGTATTTGATGAAGATGTATAGCAACCTAAACTTGTACATACTAGTGGAAATATAAATTGATACAGCCACAAGTATAAATTGATACAAACAAGCAACATCTACTAAACTGAGCATGTGTATGGTCTAAGACCCAGTAATTTTATTCTGTAACCCAACAGAAATATGTAGATGTGTTCACCAAATGAACACATATTCACTAAAATGCTCACAGAAGCACTACTTATAATAGTTCCAAATGTCTGTCAAGAGAATAGGTAAATATATTAATTCTCACAAGGGAATAACATACAATGAAAAGAATGAATGATTTACAGCTACATGCAACAATATGGATTAATCTCAAGAATAATATTGAGCAAAAGAAGCTGGACCAAACAGTTACAAATTATATGATTTCATAAATTTATATAAAGTACGAAAACAGGTAAAACTAATCAATGCTGTTAGAAGGCAGGCTAGTCATCAGCATGGAGGAGATGATGGAGGAGGTGAGCACAAAATGGACTGATGATAACTATTCTGAGTCTTGACCTGGGTGCTGGTATACAGGTGTGTTCCCTTTGTCAAAATTAATTGATTACAATATGTATACTTTTCTGGATGTATATTATACTTCAACAAAATTTTTTAAAGTTATGTGTTGAACTTAGAAAATTTGATTAAAAGGGAAACAAATGAATGCCCCCTGAAATCAACCACAAAAGTTGTGTACAGGCATACCTCATTATTAAAAAGGAAGCAAATTAATCCCTCCTCAAATCAACTACAAAAGTTGTATCCAGGCATACCTCATTTTATTACACTTCACTTTACTGCACTTTATAGATACTGTGTTTTTTACAAATTCAAAGTTTGTGGCAACTCTGCATCAAGTGAAAACAAGTCTATTGGTGCCATTTTCCCAACAGTATGAACTCACTTCATGTCTCTGTGCCACATTTTGGTAATTCTCAAAATAATTCACACTTTTTCATTATTATTATAATTGCTTTGGTGATCTATGATCAGTGATCTTTGATACTACTATTGTAATTGTTTTGGGGCTCCACAAACTATACCCATATAAAGTGGCAAACTTAATTGATAAATAGTGTGGACGTTCTGACTGCTCTGCTGACCCGCCATTCCCCCTTCTCTCACTCCACAGTGCCCCTATTCCCTGAGACACAACAATATTGAAATTAGGCCAATTAATAAACCTACAATCGTAAGCCTCTCACTTTAAATCAAAAATAGAAATGATTAAGCTTAGTGAGGAAGGTATGTCAAAAGCCGAGACAAACCAAAAGGTAGGTCTCTCGCACCAGTTAGACAAGTTGTGAATGCAAAGGAAAAGTTCTCAAAGAAAATTAAAAGTGCTACTCCGGTGAACACATGAATGATAAGAAAGCGAAACAGGCTTATTGCTAATATGGAGAAAGTTTTAGTGTTCTGGATAGAAAATCGAAGCAGCCACCACATTCCCTTAAGCCAAAGCCTAATCCTCAGTGAATCCCTACTTCTTTTCAATATGAGAGAGGTGAGGAAGCTGCAAAAGAAAAGTTGGAAGCTAGAAGAGGTTGGTTCATGAGGTTTATGGAAAGAAACCGTCTCCATAACATAAAAGTGCAAGGTGGGTGAGGCAGCCAGTGCTGATGTAGAAGCTGCAGCAAGTTATCCAAAAGATCTAGCTAAGATCATTGATGAAAGCAACTCGCTAACAACAAATTTTCAATGTAGACAAACAGCCTTCTTTTGGATGAAGATGCCAGCCAGGACTTTCGTAGCTAAAGCAGAGAGGTCAATGCCTGGCTTCAAAGCTTGAAAGGACAGGCTGACTCTTGTTAGAGGCTAATGCAGCTGGTGACTTTATGTTGAAGCCAAAGTGCAGTTACCATTCTAAACATCCCAGGGATCTTAAGAATTAGGCTAAATCTATTCAGGCTGTGCTTTAAAAATGGGACAACAAAGCTTGGATGACAGCACATCTGTTTACAGCATGGTTTATTGAATATTTTAAGCCCACTTTTGAGACCCACTGCTTAGGAAAAAAAATTCTTTTCAAAATATTACTGCTTACCGGCAATGTACCTGGTCACTCAAAAGCATTGATGGGGACATATGAGGAGATTCCCATTGTTCTCATGCCTGTTAATACAACACTCATTCTGCAGCCCATAAATCAGGGAGTATTTTCAACTTTCAAATCTTCTTATTTAAGAAATACATTTCCTAAGATTACAGCTGTCTGTAATCTTGGGAAAGTGCTATTCCTCTGGTGAATCTGGGCAAAATAAGTCAAAAACCTTCTAGAAAGAATTTAGCATTTTAGATATCATTAAGAACATTTGTGATTCATGAGAAGAGGTCAAAATGTCAATATTAACAGGAGTTTGGGAGAAGTTGATTCTAACCCTCATGGATGGTTTGGATGATTTTTCAGGGGTTCAAGACTTCTGTGGAAGAAGTAGCTCCAGATGTTGTGGAAATAGCAAGATAAGTAGAAGAATTAGTAGCCTAAAGAGGTAACTGAATTGCTGCAATCTCATGATAAAACTTAAATGGATGAGGAATTGCTTCTTATGGATGAGTAAAGAAAGTAAAAAATCTTGAGATGGAATCCACTCCTGGTAAAGCTCTGTGAACACTGTTGAAACAACAACAAAGAATTTAGAAAGTTATGTAAACGTAGTTGATAAATCAGCAGCAGGGTATGGGAGCATTGTCTTCAATTTTGAAAAGAGCTCTACTTTGGGTAAAATGCTGTCAAACACCAACACTTGCTGCAGAGAAATCTTCAAGAAAGGAAGAGTAAATATATGTAGCAAACTTCATTGTCTTATTTTAAGAAATTGCCACAGCCACCTCAACCTTCAGCAACCACCACTCCCATCAGTCAGCAGTCACCAACACTGAAGCAAGACCCTCCACCAGAAAAAAGATTATGATTTTCTGAAGGCTCAGATGATTGCTAGTATTTTTAGCAATAAGGTATGTTTTGATGAAGGTATATACATTGTTTTTAGACATAATGCTATTACACACTTATGAGGCTACAATATAGTATAAACATAACTTTTATATGCACTGAAAAGCCAAAAACTTTGTGTGACTTGCTTTATTAGGATTTCGCTCTATTGTGGTGATATGCAACCGAACCCATGATATCTCTGAGGTATGCTTGCATTTTATTTTAGAATATATTTTTCTAGGGTTTTAAAAATGTAATTATACATTTATAAAACTCTGTTGACTCTACACACAATTTTGTTTCCTGCTTTTTTGCTTATCATGAACATCTTTCCATGTATTAAGTACTCATCTTCAATATTAGTCCTAATAACAGCAAAATATCCACTATATAATTTAGCCAAATTGGGGTCTCATTCCTGGTATACAGAGACTCCAGGAGGACAGGACATGGGCAAGAACAAGGGATCTTAGGGAAGCCCTAAAGCATTGGTAGTCATCTGTACCAAACACCTTGTGATGAGAGGGGCTCAAGGACCACCTAAGACCATTTGTTTTTCCTAGAACCTGGAGATGGTGGTATGACAGTTTTTTCACTTTTTGACTATTTTAAATATTTTTATGAAGGAAGGAATTTTTTTTTGTATTTGTATCTTTATGCATATCCATGATTACTCCCTAAGGATAAATTTTTGGAATTAGACTGCCTAGGTCCACGTTTAATACATATTGACAATTTGACCTCTAGATAACCTATACCAATTTATACTTCTTTTTTTATTTTTATTTCTCTCTTTATTTAAATAGATTTAGGGCATATAAGTAGTTTTTTGAAACATGGATGAATTGCATAGCAGTGAAGTCAGGGCCAATTTACATTTCTATCAACAATGTATGAGAATGTTTATTTCTCACTCTCACAACACTGAGAAAACTGTTTAAAGAACTCTTAGTCAATCTGACAAGCCCAGTATGTTTTCAAATGCACTTACTTGCCAGTATAATTAGGCAGTTTTTCACATGCATATTGACCATGTATTATAGCTTTTATTTGTGAATTTCCTATTCATGACCTTCACTTTTTTTTTCTTTTTTCAATTGAAGCATGTCTCTCATTGATTTTAAGGGATTTTTTTAAATAAATTAAACACATTTACTCTGTCCCTCAAATATTGCAAATATTTCCCCATTTAGTTTGCCTCTTCATTTTGTTCATGATGATTTGGGTGTGTGTTTAAGTTTTTATTTTTGATATATTCAAATCTGTCTACCTTTTCATTTATGACCTCTGCCTTTTAGCTTAGAAAAATCATTCCCTGCCATATGTTATAAAAATCCTTAATTTTTAAAAATAATTTTGTACTGGCCATTATAGTTTTAAACCTGATACATGTTAGAAAATGTATGGAAGTATAGAATCCTAAACACCAATACAAAAACCCTTAATGTTGTTAAAGACATATGGGACAACTGTGTAAGTGGCTGTGGCCACTGCTGGGGGTTACACTGAAAGTCAATCAGGAGGGGATAAGATACCAGTAAGAAAGGTTCTTGTTAGACACTGGTGAAATATTCCTTCCTAAAGACTATGGTGATAAACCGTCCTCCTCTTTAACTCGTTGGAAAGGACTGGGCTGTATCTTGGTGACAGCTGCAGTGTAATATGATCGGAGGCAGAAGGATAGGGCTGTCCGGTTTCTCTGCCAGGGCTCTGATTATAGAGGAGCTGAACACACATGTCCAGTAAATAACATCTGCCCGGCTTGTTCAATAAACCTCTCTTTACTGTACTTACATTTTTGGACATTAGGGGTTTGTCTATTTTGCCATTCTGAAAGCTAAAAGATAAATTGTTGTGAAACCCTGAGCAACTGTCAGACAAAGGAATAATAGCTCTATAATTAATTCATTGAAACAAATCTTAGGGTATCATTTGTTCTTTTAAAAGTCACAGAAGTTATACTAATTGTGCAGCAGGTGCAAAACTTTATCTGTGGTTATTCAAATAGAGAGAGAATATTAGCTTTTCTATAAGCTTTTTCAGATCAGAAAGTGTAACTTTTGACAATAATGTGATTTTTCCTTTGTTTTATGTATGTATACATTTTTTTTTTTTTTTTTGAGACAAGGTCTTGCTCTGTCACCTGGGCTGGAGTACAGTGGTGTCATCATAGTTCACTGCAACCTCAAACTCCTGGGATCAAGAGATCCTCCTGACTCAGCCTCTCAAGTAGCTAGGAATACAGGCATGTACCACCACACCCAGACAATTTTTTTTTCTCTGTAGAGTCAGGTCTCTCCTGGTCTCAAGCGATACGCCTACCTTGGTCTCCCAAAGAAGCTAGGATTACAGGCATGAGCTACCATGCACAGCTTCCTTTGTTATAATATTTTAAAACTTGGTCTGGAAGAACTGAAAATGCAATTTATGCACATACACACACGTACATATTTTAGGTAACAGTTAATATGGAAACATCAGTGAGTTTGAAGTCAGTACCTTCTGTGAACAATTTTATCTGGTCCTTTGGAAGGTTCTTATCTTCCCCTTATAGTTACAAGCTACTGCCTATTACAAGCTACTGCCACTAATAGGGAACAAAGATAGACTTAGACAAGGGATTTTTGTCCTGTTGGGTCAAAGCACACAGCAAATGTAACATGCTCAAGAGTAACATGAGAAGAAAATAGCAATTGCTAAGGCTCCCTTGAGAGTTTAGAACACCAGGTCAAGATGCAAAGCTGGCGACTTCGGTAGGTGTGATATGACTGTCAGGAAATGACCCTGCAAGCCCTGTTGGAGAAATTAATCCCAAAAGTACTACAGTCACAAGATGACCCAATTACTGAGAAAAAGGTCAGGTATATAAAAGACAATGATGAGAACAGGCCACAAAGACTCAATATCAGCGCAATTGAGATTGTCAGATATTTGATTGTAAGAATCAAAATCAGAAACTGTTAAGAAAAGAAATGGAAAAAATGCCTTGTTGAATATCAGTGTCCTGACGGTCCTGGGGCGAGATCAGTTCTCCAGGTTGCAAACAAAAGAGGATGTCCCTGTGAACTGTCCATATATCATCACCCCACTGCTAGTGGAGTTGATGTGAAATCAGAGAGGGCAGGTAAAGACGCTCGAGAAGGAGGATGTGTGGAACAAGAGTCTGATGACAAGTTGATTTTGCTTGAACTTTTAATTTATTGCCACTCCTGACTACCTGTTCTCTCCACATTGATCTTCTTTTAAATGGTCTTTTGCCCTTTTAAAATTGATCTCAAAAAAAGGTTTCTTTGCCAAATATCTCCACTGCTTCTAATGTTACATTTGATGACATTTAAAGTCTTTATATTCTCACTTTCCCGATGAAAGCAATGGCTGACTTTGATTTTATTATAGGGGAAAAAACTGGAAAAGTAACAAAAAACAAACTCATTTGTTGTCTTTAAGTATAGTTGCTAAATTTACTCTATAAAATGTTCATGAAGTACATTCCCCAACTATTTTTAGATAGGTTCTTAATTTCAAAGTTATTAAGTCATTAAAATCACTCTGATTTACACTTAGAAAAAACTTTGAGAGCAGTCTGCATAAAAGTTGTTCAGTCACTCAAATAAATCTTAATATCCATTGGTGACTATGAGACTGCAGACCAATTTCATGATTTTCAAATATATAAATGGGTACAAAGTACTTTCAATTTATAGGCAGCTGGCAATCAACCATCCTCCACAGTAGGGACTGTGGAAAAGATAACAGGCAAGATTGGGCTAGACTGCATTTGCTATTTTGAATTCTTGGGACACCATGTTCACATCAACAAGTGAAATTGATATTGTACCACCCAGAAAAATTAAGAGAAGACTGACTGCAAAGCATTTTGAAGTGGAATATCCAAATGTCTGTTGAAAGCACACTGAAGCAATCATTACAATCTTTCTTCTTTCTCTCTCCTCTCACCTCAATGACCCAGATCAGGAGCTCAAATATATACTAGAATAATAAACACATTGATAGCGTGTTGAGATAACTGTAAAAGGATTCATACCAAATACAAGAGAATTGTGCCTATTTGGGGATGGGAAGGGTAGAAATGGAAATATGCGGAAATAAACAAATACAGGAAAGAAGCCTCTCATGGACCAGTGATGAGTATTAACATGCCATGATTTAAGGAGCATGATTAACTCAGTTCTCTATATTTGAGGTTAAGAAAAAGATCAAAAACAATTTTTCTTTTGAAACCATTCCATGATGATGAATATTGTTGTAATATGTTCCATGACAACTGGCCCATGTAATTCTCAAGTAGCTCCAAGTAGGGCATTCAAGAGCTCAGTCTGGTTATGAGCAAAAAAAGGAAGAAAACACCCTGTAGGGTTGCTAACTATGGCTCTCAGCTCCTCCCATTTTTACAAAATTAAAAAGAGGAAATATTTGCTTTTAAAGATTTCTCCTCTTTTGCTTTTTCATATATTTCTTTTCTAAGGCTTTGATGTTTCATCCTGCATCTCTCACTCAAGCCTGCCCTTGAATTAATTCACGCTGTTGTTATTGACTGATAAAGATATATTTGTCAGAAAGAAAGAAATAGCCAACACAGATGTGTTTAATGTAGGTGCACATCAGAAACACCAAGAGAACTTTTACCAAAATCCATATGCCAAGGCCTGTAGTCTCTGATTCAGTAAATTTGGCATTTGTGTAATTAGTAGAATAGGACAAAAAGAAATAGAAGTGTTTCTTGGAATGCCAAGAAACTTATGTGTTCAGCAGTTCTGAGCATTTATCCAATAGCGTCTTCCCACTTCAAAGTCCCACTACAGCTCTAAAGACTTGTAAGCCATTTGCCTACAAGAAACAGGGGACCAGTACTACTTCCTCCGGCACCACTCACCTGCTGCACCGCCTAACAAATGCTCCCACCATCATGTGGAAGAAAGTGACAGCTCTGACAGTCACTTGATAGTTGAGTGATCTTGAGAAACCAGTCACCTGTCTGGGCATCAAATTCCTCTTTTGTAAAGGGAGGAGAATGAACTATATGACCTCTAAAATTCCTCCCTGTTCTAAAATTCCAAAGGTGTATACAGCTTTACTTTGTTTGGTTTTTATTTGCTTTTCTTATACATGGAAATTATAATGTACCCCTATTTATGCTGTAGTTTATCTGCAACATTTTATTGCCTTGGGAAAATGAGCTGTTCTGATCCTTCTGATCTATAGCCCTTCCTTCACAGAGAACCGAACAAGTGCTGCTGTCAGTTCTGGGTTTGCATAGAGAATATTCCCTCTCATCTCACTTAGTGATTGAGTGGGAGGCAGCAGGCAATATTTCAAAACGCAAACTGACATTTAATTATACAAAAATCTCCTTCCGTGATCACTTCTCTTGCCAGGCTGATTCTGATCTACACGAACATTTTTCCTTTTTTGTTGACTCCTGGTTTTCCGGTTCTTACGAGAACAATCAGAAATGAGCCCTAAACACTGGATGTATATATAGCCTTGCTACTTCTTTCTACCTAACACAATCTTTAGGTGACACTATCATTTGCAAAAGCATGTTTCTTTCTGAGATTTATCTGAATCCCAGATATCTGTACTGACATCTTCAAAACGTGGTTGTTTTCCAAGATCTATATCAAAAATAGAGTATTTATTTGCACAAGTGTCACTTAAAAGTGTATGTGGAGATTCTGGCAGAAAGTGCACAGAAATGGGCCATTCTGTTTTAGCTAATTAAACATGCTGAAATGATTCAGCATGCAGATAAGCCAAGGCCAGGATTACAGTATGTACTTGTCTCAGGTGTGAAATTTAAGGAGGCACCAAATATCTCAGTAACCAAGATAAATAATATTTTAATGCAATCTTTTAGACAGTAACAGTGCTGTGGCAAGCCATATTGGAACCTGACACAAAAGGAAAAATCATAATACTGAGCCTGTCTTTATTTAAAATTTTGATATTTTATTCATTGTGGATTTTTCCATGAATTTTATTTTCTAAAAATATTGAAATAAAATATCATTTATCTTGATTATTGAACTTTTGACATTCCCTAAGTTGCGCACCTACGACAAGTCCCTTTTTCACCTCACCTTTGCCGCAGCCCTGGGACAACCCCACATTCTGTTATAAGCCACATATGAACATTACTGTATCTTATTTTTAATAAAGAGGGACCCTTCACAACAACTCTAATTATTTTAGTATAGTTATCATTTGTGTTTATGCCTTTTCTGAGTGGCTGATACCATTTTAATAATTTATTCCAAGCAGTGACTAGAGAAATAGACAATTTTCTTTTTACATAAAAGAGTAATGAAACTCTGAAAGGTGAAAATAACTTGGCAAAGGACATAACACAGTACCTTAAAACTCTGAAGCTTTATGTATATTGTCTTCTTAAATGAGGTAAAGGGAAGAAAAAAAAAATAAAGGAAAGAGAGAGGAAGGATGAAAGGAGAAAAGGAGGAAGAACATGAATACATATCCCAGAAATTTTCAAATTCAGTTTGCATAAGACTCATCTGGTAAATTGGCTTATAATGTAGATTCTCAGGCAGATATCTGCAGCTTTGAATTAAACAGGCCTAGAGTAACACCCAGAATCTTCATTTTAGATGACTCTGACACAGGTTTTCTAGGGACTACATGTTGAGAATCATTGAGAAGCAGCACCCATTCTGGCAGAAACGGGGCTATGTATCTATTAACATTCATAGAATATATTCTCTCATAAACCCTCTCAATAACCTTAAAGGTTAGAATTAATTCCCTTTTCTTTACATGAGGAGAAATATCCCAAGATGATAAGGAAATTGCAAATTCACATGATGATCAGAAAAACCAGAATTCAACCCAGATCCATCTAACTCCCAATCTCTGGCTGTTTCCACTATACTCTATGACTTCTATGGGAAAAGAAAGGAATGCATTTATTTGCTCAGTGAGTGCTACCACTTAGCAGGGACACCAGACTGTATCAAGGAATCTGGCTATGGCTAGAAGTGTTAGTGGGCAACAGCTGTCATGGCAGATGGCTGGGGCAGATGTCAGCAGTGTGTACAGGTGAAAAGAAGAGGTAGCAGAATGCTGGAGTAGGGATGAGGCAGAAAAATTCAAGAGGTAGGAAGAAAGTAATATTTTGCATATGCCATGGCTTTACACTTTAAAATTCAAAATGAGAAGTGCAACCATTATATCAATGCTAGCTATTATATGAGCAAATGACATATTTATAGATATGACAATAATTTAGTTTGATGAGGAAGGAACAAAATTTTGGATTGAGCCTGTTTTCTAGTTTAAGCCTACATCTCTGGATTTATCTCTATTCTGCCTTTTTGTGTTGACTCCTTCTGTCTTTGATCCTTAATTCAAGCTGTTCTTACTGGGCCAGTCTTCTGTTTTTATCATCTTAAATCAGAATAAACTTGAAATCCATCTCCCTCAGGGAAATCACTCTGGTTAACTAAACATCATCCTCCACTTGACACCTTATCATCATACCGTCCAATCTTCACCTGTGTTTTCCCATTTACTATAGAGGTTACTTATTATTTATGCACCTATGCCTGGCTTGTTTGATCTATTTGTGTGTCTGGATCATATCTAATTTGTAAACAGATTATCAGCTTCTGGGGTGTCTAAATATTCTAAAACTTAATTATACACACTCTACAACCTAATAAAATGCTGTGTAACATGAAAAGGTTAAAAGAGCACTTATTGAAGAAAATAATAGCCATAATTTTGTAGGTCAATAATTCTGAAATGCTACCACTCACCTGTCACTTAGTTGAGGTTTTCTTCCTAAAAGAATACATTTACTGACTTCTTATATTAATAACTATTGGATTCTTGCTATTTCTCTGGATCTGATTGGAAGTAGATACAAAGGAGGGAAGTATAAGATAAGGTCTTGAGAAGCTTAAAATGTTATTGGGAAAATAATCAACACACATTTGTGCATAATTTTAGGTCTAGTAACTTTGAATCTGCCATCATAATAAAGGAAAGAGGGATCAAGGTGACTTCAGGAGTCATCCTGGATATGATGGGAACATAGCTGGGCAGGATCTGATTGAGTATAAAGGAGAAGATATCAGTTCTAAAACACAGAGAGAGATGAAGGGTAGAGATACATCCAGGGGTGTCATTAGCCTAAAGACAGAACTTGAAATCAAGAGAGCATGTAATGGAGGGGAGTTTAGAAAGAAAATCAATGAGAAAATAATGAATGGGAGAGAATATTTATAAGTCTCACTTAAAAATGCTTTCTAGAGAGAAGAAACTTGAACAACTTGGAAGAAATAATATAAAGAGCCTGTGATTAAAGAAGCTAAAAACAAAAGAGGGGTGACTATGGGAGTGAGTGCCCAGAAGAAGGAGGTGGGGAAGGGGATGCCAAATATAGTGAGTGAGAAAGATTTAGAGAGAAGAAAAATCTTTCAGGGGAAGAAAAGCATGAAGATACCGATGCAGGGAACTGTTGAGAAAAGTTGGAGGTATAGAAAGGAACTCACCCCAGAAGGTTTCCATCATTTTCATTATGTCGGGGTGAGATCAGCTCCTGAATGCAAAAAGGGAGCCAGGTGATAAAAATTCCTGGTCAACTGTGGTGGTGAGTTTTACAGGGTGTCAGTGTTGTCTTCATTATCTATGGTTGCACCATGGGATGTGTATTATAAATTATTCATATATAATGAGATTTCAGATCTGATATAAAGAAATAGCCACAGCTTTTGCTTCTCCCTCAAGATCACAAAGTATAATTAATATAAAGTCTAGATTTATTTAAAGATCTAGAAGGAAATCTCAGTTTTCATTCTTTCACAATTTTTAATATATTAGGAGTTTTAAAAAACTTGAAATTTTTTTGCAAATTTGGATTATGTTATTATAGAGTGTTTTGAAATGAAGAAGCAGTGGTGTCAGTGACTTGGGTTGACAGGGTTTAATAAGTGACACACAAATTTTATAAATAATTAATATCAGAGAACTAACATTAAATTCTTGTTCAGAGTGACCATATTTTAAATCATGGAGCAATCCCCAGTTTAACTAAATCTCTCTAGAACTTTCCATATATCTGGAATCTGTTCAACAACTATACAGTAAGAAGTATCTGCAGGCATAAAGATTATTTTTGCATTTATGCTAAAGAACAGACTACTATAGACCATGTCAATTTATTTCCCTCTCTTATCCATGAGGCAAACCATGGAGAGTTTAACTTGATTATCCTTACTAGGGGTGTAGGGAAATCCACCCACAAAAAAGGGGAAAAATAACTAATTTTAAGTTGGAAGGGCATATACTCTTATACCAATCTTGGGGAAATCTGCAACAAATTTCGAAATAATCTTGGGCCAACTAGGAATTGAACTTCTTGTATTTTTTTTACCTTCCTTAAAGGATTGCTTCATTATGTTTTATATTTATTATTTATTTCAGGAAAAGTGTCCAAGTTGCCACCATTTCAATGAAGTGAGAGATAAAAGATACATGGATCAATCGAGGCTTCTCAAATCTCTACAGTTTAATGTGTTTGGAGTCAGTCATCAAATCTCTTGAAGCACAAAAATGTATTTTAGTCATCCTCCTGGGCTGCTACTTTACCAATAAAGCTTCAATTATCACAAATTATAGTTGCTCCAAGAAGGAGCACTTTACAAAAGATTTTATTAACTAGAGGTTTTTAATTGACTTACCTGGAGATGAATTATGCAACATATTCTGACAGTCCACAGTCACCTTTTAAAAGATATTATAAGCTCCCCTGGATCTTAGATGAGGAAGCTGTCCCTTTGGGGCAACTTCAGCATTTTATCCAAGGGATATTTTCATTTCTTAGTACTGAAAATGCCCTTTCTTACTGGCAGTAGGTTTTCCCCTCCTTTGTGCACATGCATGATAATGAGAAGGTCTCACATTAAGATGCACCATTCTAGCCCTGCCTAATGTTAGCACTCCATTTGAATACACACTATATTAGGGAAAGCTGCCTTGGAACGATTGATCAAGAAGAATGTTAAAACCAAAATTGTGCTTCTCCCCTCCCCATCTTGTGGGGAAGGGGAACAGCTTGCCTCATTAAAGATTCAGATAGTGACTAGTATTGCCTTGGAGCAGGATGACTAGTTTTAGAGACTCTTAGTTAGCCAAAACACAAATTACGATCTCCCCAAAAAGACTTGAGTCTGGGCAAAGAGTGCTGATCAAGAAAATGGAAAAGATAAATATATAACAGCAGACACTGTCACTCAAAAATCTCTGCTCCTCTGAACTGTTCGGGCTGAACAGAGCAGGTGGGAGCGCACAGCACCGAAAGCCAAAGGGCAGCGCTGCAAGACTGGCTCCATCCTCTGCTAGCTGCGTCTTGGTTCAAGATATTTAATCTCTCAGCATGATCTGAAAAGTGAAGACAGTAGAATTTCTTCACAGGATTCTGGTAAATTTGAAGCAAGATAATACATATAAAGTAACTAGAACAACTGTCTGGCACATACTTGATATTTAAGAAATGTTAACTACATCTTAATATGAATGTGCTTTTGGGAATGGGGTTTAAAAAAAACCCTAAGCAGAGATTCCTCTTAATATAATAACTATGTCACTGAAACAATTACTTATCTCCACAATACAATCTCTGAGATCCATCTTAAGTGACGCTTCTTTTTAAAATCTTACCATAAAAAAATTTAGAGCATATGCAAAAGAAGAGAATATAGTGCAGTTCATTCCCAATTTTGACAAATTATCATCTTGTGTTTCACCTTCTTCCTGCCACCTCTCCTCTCTCTAGATTATTTTGAAGAAAATCCCAGAAATAATATCACTTTATCCATAAATATTTTAGTATGTCTCTAAAAGATGTATTTAAAAAAAAACATAACTACATAAAACTGTCAGCATACTTTTAAAATTAACAATAATTCCTTACTATCATCAAATATCCAGTCAGTGTTTAAACTTCTCCGGTTTTCTTATACATGTTTTTCCCCCAACTGTTTGTTCGTGGACTCAAGACCTGAATAATGCCGAAATGTTGAAATCGGTTGATATGTCTTTTAAGACTGTTTTATTCTACAGTTCCTCTTCACCTCTTTTTGTCCCTTGAAATTTATTTGTGGGAGGAACCAGGTTGTGGGTACATCAAAATTCTCCACAGGCTAGATTTTGTTGATTGCATCCCTACTGTGTCTTTTAGTGCATAATTTTGTTTTTCTTTTCATTCTGAAAAATGGTAGTCAGATCTAGAGGCTTGATCAAAACTGAGATCTAGCCTATGCTCCAGAACTTCCATCAGGAAGCACAGGATACCTTCTCGTCTCTCTTTTTGCAACATTAGCAGCTGCTTAGTGGTCATTACCTCACTCCCTTATTCCAAAATGGTGATATTCTAATTCTATCATTCACTCTTTGTTGATTAGCTAACATACTCCTATAAAAAGAAAACTCTCTCATCAATTCTTGATTATCCTGAGGTACAGTTCATATAGAAAAGGCAGGAGGAAATCCGTTTCATTTTTTTCCCTGTATTTATTTCAAAGTACTGAGTTGGGTCACTAGAATCCTCCAGAGGTGGCCTTTTAAAAAAAGTTATCATTATAAACTTGTATATTTTAACATATGTGATGTGTTTCAATCTATTACAGATACTATTCTAATTGATGATCAAATACCTTTGGTAAGTAAGAGCATGTTCAAATTGATACCTGAGTCCTTTTGTCAGACACCTAGTAGCCTCCACGTTCCTTGCTGTCTAACTCTTCTTTCATTCCTGCCCCCACCCTAGAATCAACCATTTCTCCAAGGACCCTAGTTCCTTTAAGGGGGAAACGTCCTTTAGACACCACAGTTTGGTGGCTAGGGCTGCTCACTGTTACTCAATTACTCATTGTTTCTAGGCCTTTTCAGTAGACTGAACTAGGAAATACTTTTTAAGAAAATACATGACAAGTTTATACTCATACTGTAATTCAAATTCAGGTCTACAAATTTTCTATTAACCTCATTCATCTTCACTGATCTTCATGTTTATCTTCCTTCTCCAATGCCCAAAATTCCAGTTCTCAAGGACAGCAACATAACTACTCATTTGCTTTATCTCACAATACTAGTGTCAGGATCACAATATGATTACTAACCCCAATAATATACTCACTGTAAATAATTTCAATTCTTTTCATATTTTTGTTGTTGTTGTCCTTAGTGTATATACTCCTAGTCAAATCACTGTGGTTGAAAGCTCTAAGAAGTTCTTTTCTATGTGGTTATGCTACCAATGTGTTACATAGTTAGGTTACTTGTTTCACTTTGCTTTTGATTTTATGGAAGGCTTTTTACATTTAATCTTGTTTTATAATTATTTAAAATACTTATGTTGTTTCAAAATCATATCTACAAAAAAAAGGTATATTCAGGGAATTCTAATTTGTTTACTTGTCCCTCCCTTCCTCTATAATAATCATATTTTATATTTAATGGTTTAGCCATTTTGTTTTCAATATAAGCAAATACACCCCCAACTCAGATGATTGATAAGTATACTATACATACATTTATTCGTCTTGCTTATTTCTGTATTGTACAACTCTCCTCAATTATTATACTGAATTATATACTAATAATTATACAATTACATAATTATATACAATTATATAATTATTACACAATTATTATAATGATTCAGCAATGTAGTATGATGAAGGTGTCCTATGTTTCAACAATTAGTTTTAAAAGCATACATCAGGCCCTCATTTAACAAGTGTCAGTGTTAAAAGGGACCGATCACTGTCTATTTCTCTTAAAAGTTGGCTGTGTCTGACAGAGTCAGTGTTGTATTCCTTTACATGAAAACCTGCCCCAAAAAATTAGTATATGAATTCTCTTCTCCTCTTTAGGCATTTGCAAGAACAAATATCCCATTAATTAAAATTTTGAAAATTTGCACATGAAGAGCTCTAGAATGCATGTAAGTTACTTTTCTTTTTACCAGTCTCTTGCTTGTAGAAATTTATAACAGGAATTTTACAACAGAAAAATGTGAAGTCAGAGAACTGAATAAAAATCTTAGCTAAGCTATTAACTAGCAGAATGACTATAGGCAAGTCATTTCACTTTTAGAACTTAAATTTCCTCATCAGTTAACTGGTGATAATACTACCAATGCCTGAATATTGTTATGAGAAAAAAAAATAATAATTATTTGAAAGCAACATATAAACCCCAAAGCACTCTGCAAATGTAAAGCATAATAAACAGGGAATTAAATGGCTGGTTTGCTAAAATGCAATCTTAAAGCTTTAATTTGTTTGTTTAAAATGATGACAACATCGACTATGAATGAGAGCTTTGCAATCAACCTAGTTGCAGTCTGGAAACTGAGTATTTGCTTGAACAGAACTCAGTTATAAATATCTGTCTTTGGATTTGACATTCAATTCTGAGATGAATCGAACATGCTTCAGAATTTTAATCTGACATCCAAGAGCTAAAACTCTGAAAGCAGATAAAACATTTTGGGAAAAAAAGGCAACCTGCTAATCTCAAGTGACTTTTAATTCTAACTCTGATTATTCAATATAGAAAATACATCTCCAGATAAAAGCCCATTTCTGAAAATTCAGATCCAAAGCTTTTACATAATCTAAGTTGGAGAGAAAATGTATCTATATTTTATGTTAGGGGAAAATAAAACACTAAAATTAATCATTTTTTTCTCTTGAAACTTTTTATACAGCTATAAACTGTGTTAAAGAAAGAATATTATACTACATAACCTTTGAATGTGATTCTGCAAATAATAAAGCAATATGAATAAGAGATTTACAACACTGCATTAAAAATCATCTCTTCATAGTTGCCTTTTTTGGACATTACAAATCATAGCCATTAAAATTACTCATTCTTGCCAATGAACTCTGAATATGATTTTTGTTTGTAATCAAAGCTGAAGAAATATTCCTCTCTGCTTTTAAACAGAAATTTGCTTTAGAGTTTGCACATTGAAGGGTTATATTTATATATAAAACCTCACATGTAAAAATCAAAAATAATACTGTGTATAGACTTCTTTTTTAGTCCTAAACTTTGCTGTTTCCTGTTATTTTCCTCTTTCTAATTAAATCCTGCATGCTGCCATAGTTATATGTCTAAGCTACCCGTCATGAATGCTTACCAAGTGAGCTTAGTTATGCAGAGAAGTTTAGTTATAAAAAGTTTCAAACACACACAGAAGCAAAGACAATAGGTCAGTCAGCCTCCACATATCCAACACTCATATTTAACAATATCAAGAACTTGCCACATTTACATCATCTTCCCTTTATTGCTTTGCTGAAGCCTTTTAAAGCAAAACTCAAACTTTAGGCACACTTTGGCATACATCTCTAAAAAGGATAGACATTTTGTTATATAACATCAGTGGTATTTCCACCATACTAAAATTGCCAGTGGTTCCTTGGTTTTAACTGTTTCTCAGTTCATAACCAAAGTTGCCTAATTACTTCAAAATAGTCACCTCATAGTCGGTATATTCAAATTAGGATCCAAACAAAGCCCACACATTTCATTTGGAATCCATTCCTTTCTTTTAATACACATTTCTTGAGTGCCTATTTCTTGCTAGGTGCTTTTGTATTTATTACCTAATTTAACCTCAAAATCTCAGGAGGTAATGTGGCAGATACAGGTTCTTGTCTACCAGCACTTATGCTTTCTCCTCCAAGTACGGAGTTGTTGCTGGGAAGTAGCTGCCCACAGAGGCCTTCCCAAGAAGTGATTATCGTGAAAATTCTCTGTGGAAAAAAAAAAAAAAAGAAGTGATAATCTGAGCCACACAGGTCAAGTTTGGTCTAAACAGGGGTGGGAACCTGCAGCCTTGAGGCCACATGTGGCCTTCAAAATCCTTCAGTGCAATGTTTTGTAAAATTTGTATTTAGCCAAAAGACCACACTTAAGGATTTAGAAGTCCGCAGGTGGCCTTAAGGCTGCAGGTTCCCCACCCCAGCATTAACCAGTGCTTTGAACAAGTTTCTCTTGGCCTGGACTACATATAAGCTCTAATGACAAATGCCCCCATCACTTCTCCTTACCTAGGGATGTACTCCTTGCAAAATGATTTGTAGGCATATTTGCTGATATATACATCCTCCCATGACAAATTTCCTAATGCACTTCTCTGTGCTAAGATGCCAAGTCACGTTTCAATTATATCACTTCTGGCACTTGATTGCACTCATGTCTGCCTTCAATCCACTACATGGTAAATCCCAACAGGATAGAAATTATGCTTTATTCAATTTTGAGCCCCTAGGGCTTAGCAAAGTGCCTGGCATACAAAAATTTGTGGAGTAAAAAATGAAATGAAATGAAACAACTGCACATCCCCCTTTTAGAATATGTTTTAAGAGGCAGGCATAACATTTATCTGAGACATCTTCTATTGTGTCCACAACAAAATCACAACACCATAGAGGAACACAGCACCATAGAGCAATGGAAAATGGTGATACACAAAATTACAGAGCATCTGAAGGAAACAAAGGGAAAGGGTGGCAGAAGGAAAGAGTCCAACAGAAAAATGTGTACTTTCAAGTTAGTAATTGGTATGAAATACTAAAATGTACAGCAAACCAAATTGTAGTTAATAAGAGGTCATGCAGCCATCGCTTTGTCTTTGCACTGGAACATCTCTAGCTGATGAGCAGTTAAGCTATTTTTCAGTACTGCCAGGGTTGAGACAAAACAATTCAAATCAATGTTTAACAATCCTTATTATTTAAAAACCCTAGCCAAAATCCTTTACACTTCAGTTTAAGCACATTTCTTTTTATTTCATCATGGAAGGTGAGCAGCTGGCTGCCATGCTAACCAGATCTCTTTATATACTCCAAGACCCTCCAAATATGCACTGCTTATTCCAATCTTTAAAATAGGCAGCCCTCTTCACACCCTTCCTTATGCATCCTGTTGGGAATGTTCCTTTATGTAATTCATCATTTTAAATCATCCATTTAAAATGCTACATTCCTTAACTTCACCTCTCTCCAAGCCCCTTCTGTTAATGTCTCCAGTTCCACTTACTACGTTAATTTCTTCCCTTCTCAAACTCACATGCTGCTTTCTACATCTTAACGGAAGGGCATATTTTAGATAATAATTTACCTTACATTTCATTCCTTGTTTTGAAGTGTCCAATGATAAAATTAAAACAGTCCCAATCAGAATCATGAAACCAACTTTAAAACAGTCTCCATCTGTCTTGGGAAGCTTTGCCTTGCTGTAGATGTGTTAATGAATTTTTAGCACAAATTAAACCTCACAAAATCATTCCTCAAGTATTTCTACAAGTGTTTCGTAGTTTTGCCATCATGTTGCCCTCTGATACTTTAGAATGGTACAGCTGTTTTGAAGCTGAAGGATATCGATTCAAATAACCCTGCTTACAACTTAACAAAACTGGGGAAAATTTCCGGGAGGTGAAGCCAGGAAAGGAGTCCAGAAAGAGTGTTCTCCGTGATACTGTGCTGCTTATAAGGTCCGTTTTTCTGCTTTCTGTTACTGTTACCCAAAATGTTTGACAGATAAACCTACTGGTAACATGGAGCTTTAAAGAAAATATCTTTTCTAGCCTTAGAAATGAATAGTAAATAAAAACAACAACAACACAATAGCTAATCCTTATTATATAGCACTGACAACATGCCAGGTAGTATCATAAATACTTTACAATAGTAAATTAACTCATTTAACAGTTAACTCATTCAATCTTCAGAGTACTCTTGTGAGGAGACATTTTACCATTCTCATGTTACAGATGAAGAGAGGTCCAGGAAGCTTAAGTAGTTTGCCCAAAGTCATGAATGATTTGGCTGGGATTTAAATCCAGGGAGTCTAGCTCCAGAGTGTGTGTTCTTCATCATCCTATATTGTAAATGGTTCAGGAGATACATCTTTGTAACATAGGATATATGTCTGCTAAGGTAATACATTTTTAGTAAATATGAACATTTCCAAAGTAATGTTTCATCACGTTTGACAAAAAATAGAAAAAATAACCAATATGGCATCAAATGGTTTCAAGATGACTATTCTCATCCACGGGAAACAATAAACTGTTGAGAGCATTATTACAAGTATATGTTGTATATATGCCTGATATTTGAAGGTAAGCCATCCATTCATTCATTTATTTTTAGAGACAGTATCTCACTCTGTCACCCAGGCTGGAGCATAGTGCAGTGGCATAATCATAGCTCACTATAGCCTTAAACTTCTGGGCTCAAGTGAACTTCCCACCTCTGCCTCCCAAAGTACTGGGACTACGGGTGCATGCCACCATGCCTGGCTAATCTTTAAAAAAAATTTTTTAGAGGCAGAGTCTCCCTATGCTGCCCAGACTGATCTTCAACTTCCTGCCTCAAGCATATTCCTGCCTCAGCCTCCCAAGTAGCTGGTACTATAGGAGCAAGCCAATGCACCTGGCACAAAGATCTTTTTAAATCTAAAAAAAAAAAAAAAAAAAAATTCTTGATATAAGCATCAGCTGTTTATGTAAAATTACTATAATGTTTAGACAAATGCTTTTGTCTAATTAATAGAACAATTCAGAGGTAGAAGCACAAATCTTATAAATGAGATTTAAAAACTATGCATGATAATTTGCATATTATCATTATTGGACCATAATCAATATACATGTTCAAAATCCCAATGGGTGGATTAATTGATCAACAAATGTCAATTTAGCATATACTGAGTTCAAACCCCTGGACTAGATCCTATAAAGGATCAAAAAAGGATAATCCTAATGCAAAGAGGTTCAGCCCCTATCCTAAAATATATATAGTCAGTAACAGAGCATCTGAGATGAACTAAATATCCATGTTAGTTGGGCTCTTTTGATTATAAGAGTAAAGATTCATTCATGTTATGCTACATAATGAGGATTGATTACAAGGCTGTATCTGGAAATAAGAAGGACATTTTCACCACACAATCAGACTGCACAGAAACCCAACAACCATTCAGCTCAGGCTTGGAGAGACAGAAATGAATTCAAGATTGGAAGGTCATTTGGGATCCAAAGAAACTCTAGCAGCTATACGACCAACACAAGTCTGTTTATTGTTCTCTCTTCCTCTCTCTGTCATTGGGTCTGTTTCTGTTTCCAGCGGCTTCCCTCTTTCTATGCATTCAACTTAAAGACTCACAAACGGGATGTGATTGTCAAGTTTGTCACCACCATCTTTGTTGGGCTAAGCTTTCTCACTAACACTACCACTTTCAGCATTATAAGGAGATGTACCCAGAATGAGAGAAAACCTCTTTGCTTGAACTAGACCTTCTGAAACCATGGAGGCACTATCAATATCTGAGGGACTCCTAGTCTCAACTGCTCCCAAGAAATCTGGACCAGTGCTAGGAGTACAGCAATTAGAATGCCAGTGAGACCACTCCAGTTTCGTACTCAGAGCCCAATCTTTATAATATGATACAAAGAATCTATGGAGGCAGGATATAATATGGCATGCACATGTTTTTGTCATCTATAGGGGCCTGGATGGAGCAGTGGTTGAGAGGGTAATCTTTAAAGACATATTACCTGTGTTTGAATTTAGCTCTGATGCTTACTAGGTGTGTGACCATGTGCAAGTTATTTAACCTATCTTTACCTCAGCTTCCTTGTCTACAAAATTGAAATAATGGTAGTCTAGACTTCACAGGGTTGTTATGATGACAAAAGAAATAACTTATTCACAGGGAAAGGTGTGCCTGGTACACAGTGAGCATTTGATGAATTTTAATTATCCATTTCTTATTACTTCTAACACACCGTATCAATTTTATCCCTTGTAATTTCACAGCACAAAACTCCTATCCAAACATATTATGCTCCTTCATATCTCTGTTATTGTTGCCCTATGCCTGGATCTTCTTTGCCTAATTCTCTAGTGAAGGTCTTCTCATCCCTCAAAGTTCAGAACAAATTTCCTTTTCTGAGCAATGCTCTCTGTGACTGCTAGTCTCGAGAGGGGCCTCCAACAAGTCCTCCACTTCTGTGCATTCATGACACACCTCACATCAAAAAGGGGGAAATTCAATGTCCTCCTGTTGAATATGGCCTTGGGTCTGGCTAGACTACAGCATGATGTGAAAGTGACATTCTGGGACTCTCAAGCCTAGGCCTTAAGGGGATTTCTCAGCCTTCACTTTCTGTTCTTGGAACCCAGCCACCATACTATGAAAACCCTATGCCATATGGAGAGATTATACATGGGGGAACCAAGGCATCCGGGTTCAAATTCCCAGATTATCTCCCAGCCTATGCTGGCACCAATCCTCAGCCATGTGAATGAAACATCTTGCATGGTCCAGGCCAGTTAAGCCCCACATGAATACAGCCCTAAGCACCATCGTGTACCCAGCTGAGCCCATGTAAATGTAAGAGACAATAAAATGACTGCAGTTTCAAGCCATTAAGTTTTGGTTTGTTTATTATAGCAATAGACAACCAAAACACCATTCGTGAAACTCCTGAACAGGGTAAGCACTTCTTGGACTAAGCTCTCGTAATTCTATTTGCAAGTTAAACTGTATTATAGTTATTTATTTTTATGTCTATCTCTTTTCCTGGGGGTCTCAAGGCTAATAACCATGGACTTAAGGGAAAAGAAGCTTCTTCAGAAATAATCCCAGGAGAAGTAACAGAATTTACAATGGCAAGAACAAAGCTAAAACAAAGTAGAAAAATTCTGAAGGTTACTCCCAGCCTATCATTTTGGCAATCTCTAAACCTTGGAAGATTTGAAGAAAATTATAGAAAGGGTAAGACTTGTCAACCCAAAACAATAATCAAATGATGTAATATAATTCATACCGAGCATCCTGTTTGCTATACCACCAGGGCATTTTCTGATATATATATGAAGAGAATAAAAACAAATGGAAGAGAGAAAGAGACCAAAGTTAGCCAAGACTGTTGCTTGTTTATTTTTTTAAGAGGAGCAAGAAGGAGAGGGGACTTGGTTTATTAGCCAGCATGACTTTTTGAGAGGCTGGGTAACAAAGTAGTGTTAAATTGTGGATTCTGGAGCCAGATGGCCTGGTTTTCATTTAGCTTCACAGTCTGGGTTTGAATCCTAGCTACATATTTTTGTGGCAGATCACCTGGTTTCTTTATTTATAACATGGAGACAATGAAAGCACCTACATCAGAGGGTCCTGTTAAGGATTAAGTGAGTTGATATATGTAAAACACATAGAAGGGTGCCTGACATTCAGTGAGACTCATGTAACGGTTACTTCCTGCTGCTCCTATTATTTAAATAACATAAAAAAATAAATAAATAAATAACATAAGACATTGTAACGAAGACTGTGTCATTTTATATAATGGATAGACAAAGAGGCCACTGGAACTGGACAATAAATCGTGTTTGGACAATTAGCTTTCTAACTTATTATGCTAGACTCAAAAGTAAATTCCAAAGAAAATTTTACTTATAAAACACAAACCCTTCATGGCATTTAGAAGAAAATATAGGAGAATATCCTTAATAGCTTACTTTATGAGGAAAAAATCTTAAGCCTGATATAAAAAACACAAACCATTAAGGAAGATTGTTAAATTTGACCATATTAGATGCTTTAAATTATGCACAAAATAGACAACACCATAAACAATGTTGAAACACAAGCCAGAGACTGGGAAAAGAAATTTATCCAGATTAATGTCCAAAATATACAAAGAATTCCTACTAATCAATAATAAAAAGCAAATAACCCAATACAAAATGGGAAAGATGGTAAATAAGCTATTGGCATAAGGAAAATCCAAATGGTTAATAACATAATTCAATAAAACTCTGAGATAACATGCTCCCCAGTTTTAAATAATAGGAAATTACCTGCTTGGGAATTGGCTTCTTGTCCTCTGCCTGGACCCTAAGCTATAATTATCTTCTGAACAAGAAAGGAAGATATGGGTGAAGCAAGGAGATTGCGTTGGGGAAGGCTAGACCCCCTCAATTTCCAGATTTTTCTATCCCAATCTTGCAAGATTGCGTTGAATAGAGCCATTAACCTCTCACTAATGTAACCCGATATTTTACATAATTAAATATTTGAATCCCACTTACCACATTTTGGTGATGTTTTATAACAATGACATATTACTTAAGGCTGGACACAGTTGTGAGATTCTCACATACAAACTCAGAATAACCTTGTAATGTAGGTATGGATATTATCCCTATTTTTCCAATGGTGACAGGCCCAGCTCACCCAGAAGAGTCATGATTTAATCCCAAGTTATCTGGCTCCAACATCCAGCTTTTAACACTATCTTATTATTGCCTCTAAACATATGACATATGAAAAGAGGCTCAATCTCTCAGAGGATTCTCTATGATGCAGCAGTTTTACTTCTATGTATACATGATTGAGAAAATATTTGCCAAGGAAATAAACAGAGAAATGTTCATTTCAACCATGTTTGTATTGGTAAATATATATGTGTGTGTGTGTGTGTGTGTGTGTGTGTGTGTGTGTGTATGTATATGCTTACATTTATATATGTAAATATCTGGAAATGAAAGACTAGATAAATTTAGCATAGTCACACAGTGAAACACTATTCAGCAGTTGAAATGAATAAACTGAAACTACTAACTTTATAATAGATAAATCCTAAAAGAATAATGTCAGATTGAAAAGTAAGTTGAAGAATAATACTGTGGGCTACCATTTATATGGTAGCAACATGAGAAATATAAAGCAACATGAGAAATATAATTTATAATATGATATGTAATTTTTAAATGCTACATATATGCAAAGTAAAGTGCATAATCAATAATGAAAATAATAAACACTAAATTCAAAGCCACAATTACCTCTGGAGAGAAAAGGATAAGGCAAAGGTACACCGAAGTTTCAACTGTAGCTGTAATGTAGTGCTGCCTTGAACAAAATAAGACAAATATGTTGAGATTTAATAAAACTGGGTGGCAGGTGCATGGTGGTAAGCTAGTTTCTATACTTGTCTCTATATTTAAAGTATTTCGTAATAAAAATATAAAAACAAACTAAATGGGGTATAACAGAGAACATTCCAAAAATAAATAACAAAAGAGGAGATTTACATATATCTCATTGAAGACCTTTTTTAAGAAACATTGCTTTACAGGAGCATCTGTTACTGTGCCTAGGTCCTTAACTTTGATGGGTCCTGCCTCCCTTTTGGAGATTTAGCAAAATAAATGTTTCTACTACAGAAATAACATTACAATTTTGCCTAAAACAACAAAGTAAGGGGAATCCCAAAACACACATTGCGATTAACAGGAAAATAAAATTAGCGACAAAATGTTTATGAAAATATCAGCAATGTGTTTGTCCTAACCTGGCAAAATATGCCACAGGACAGATAACAACAGGTGAAATACATAAATACGTTTTCACCACCTTTTTATAGAGAGGTGGTAGTTTCTCTTCCATGCAGAAGAGAAAAGATTCAGGGTTAATGATTAAATCAGGTTGGTAACTGTCAAGGTAAGATTAATGCCTCTAGAATACCAAACATAAAAGCTCAGGGACAAAAAAAATCCACTTCGTGCCCAAGTATGAGTTTACTGGTCCATTACTCTGTGTATTCATATTCAACCATCTAAGTTTCAGGATGAAGAGTTATCTCATTACCAATTCTGAGATTCAGTTACAGGGAAAAACAGATCAAGAAGTGTGGCATGCAAAGAACTTTGCCTCATGAAGAGAACTCAAGACTTCAGTAAAACTCTCTTTTCTATTTTTGTAGTTCTTGCCATTAAGTTATGCTTCATTACCTTAATAGCTTATTCAAATTTGTGTATCTTCATATTCATGTGCAAAAATACCAACACCACACTTAACCAGAATCATTAAAATGGCAATCTAAGTTACATGACATATGGCTAAGAGGAAATGTACATATAAGGCCCAAGAACAATCAAAATACAAGGCACAGAGTTCAATCATTTAGTGTTATTTTACATAGAATGCTAAACATTTAATCATCTGAGTCCACTACAGATGAAAGTTATTTTAAAAGGCATAAGTATAACATCTGGAAGTATCAACAAAGAAACATATGGGAAAAAATTAAAAACTTATCACAGAAATTTTTAAAAAGTCAAGAGCCACTTGCAACATGAGCAAAAAATCCATCATATCTGAACCCTCTTGCAACATGAGCAAAAAATCCATCATATCTGAATAACTCACAAAAATGCTACAGTATTTATGATGATTCATAACTAATTATGGCCTTGAATTATCAAGAAAAAAATAAATGACATTTATTCAGTATAACTTGATTAAGAAGCATCAGGAAATGACTTTAAGCTCCTGATTCTAAAATTCATCTGGAAAAACAAATATGTAAGAATGTTCTGAAAAAAAGTAATGAGAGGCTTTGCCCTATCAGTTTTAAGACATGGTGTAATGATATAAGAAGTAAAAGAATAAGGTAATATCACAAGAACAGATAGCCAGACCAGTGAAAAAGAATTATCTAGAGAGTAGGACACAGAAGTTAGTGATCTTTGTTAAGGGGAACGTCAGAAATTAATAAGTAATTATCTAATAAATGGTACTGAGACACTTGATCAACTACTTTGAATATTGTCTATTTGGGAGGATTTATACTCTCACCTTTCAAATTCCAAATAGGAAGAGTTCGAAAAGAAAGTTTTTTAAAGGTCAGTATTTCATAAAGGAAGGACTTTAAGCATAGAGAAACTGTCTTTAAAAAGAGAGAGAGAGAAGCAAAGCAAGTATTTTCAAAATGTAAATACCTTTATTTTTGTTATTATAAATGTGTGAGAAATTCAGAAATCTTAAAATGCATGAAAAAATAAACAAGAAAGTTTGTTGATTTTCCTCACCATCAAGAGAAAATTTTGTTTCACTTTAGAATATATTTATTTTGTTAGTATATACATATATAATACATAATGTGTATATGCATATATACACATATGTATACATAAGCTTTTCATCTTTATTATATAAATGGGATCATAGCTGCTTTGTAATTTAAAGTTTTTAATTTCTGTATTAAGCAGCTCTTTCCATATCAATCAACATAGATACACCTTGTTATCATCATTATTTCCAATGGCTATAAAATATCTTATTCCATTTAAAGTAAACTTTTGAGATTAAAAACAATCAAAGACAATTTTCTCTTTCAACAACCTGGCTTTAAAAGTCAATTTTGGAAGTCTTTTTTCCCTCGAGTTTTTTTATTTTTAGACACAGTCTCACTCTGTTGCCTGGGCTAGAGGGCTGTGGTGTCAGCCTAGCTCACAGCAACCTTAAACTCCTGGGCTCAAGCAATCCTCCTGCCTCAGCCTCGCAAGTAGCTGGGACTACAGGCATGTGCCACCATGCCTAGCTAATTTTTTCTATATATTTTTAGTTGTCCAGCTAATTTCCTTCTATTTTTAGTAGAGACAGGGTCTCGTGCTTGCTCAGGCTGGTCTCGAACTCCTGAGCTCAAACGATCCACCGGCCTCGGCCTCCCAGAGTGCTAGAATTACAGGTGAGAGCCATTGAGCCTAGCCTTCCCTCTAGTTTTAACAATATAAAACTTCTTTGGATTAATGGGTGACTCTGGCTCAGTAGGGTCATATATACTAGAAAGTGCTAAGGACAAAGCACTTTTATATATTTTCAAATATTATATCTCTATGCGTTTATTTTACTTTCTCTGAAAGCTAGTGAGGTTAGATTTTTCAAATATTTATGAGTCATTGATAATTCCTCTTTTCTAAGTCATCCCTTCATGTTCTTTGATCAATGTTCTATTTGGAATTTTTAAAATTAATTTGTAAGAGAACTCTCCAATATTTATAAAATTAATGTTAATATTTTCTGTATATGTTATAAATAATTTTCTCTGCTTGTCATTTGTATTTTACCTTTGTTAATTTTTTCCATGTAGAATGTTTCAAATTAGTCAGAGTTTTAAACACTTACCCTAATGGTTTCTATTTCTATTGCCACAGTAAGATTATCACTAGCCCATAATTATATAAATATCCACTTAAACACTTTCACATGCTTTTATGGGTATTTGGGTTTTTGTTTAACATTTGAAGTCTTTAGTCTACTTGCAATTATTTTGGTATGAAGTATGAGAAAGAATTCTAACAATGTTTGTACCAAAATTTGGACATTTGTCCCCGATGAATTGAATACCTTGAACATATGCCAATATTTTATATTTATTTGAGTCTATTTTGAGGTTTACAATTCTGTCACCAATTTAATTATAAATTAGTCATTTGACTATCTAAAACTTTTAAATCAATAAAAGCATAAAAGTCAAAGAACAAATTAGAAAACTTATCACAGCAAATATAACAGACAAGTTGTTGATAACATTAATATGATAAATCATACAAGTTAACAAAAACTACCAAACTTCAGTGGCAGGCATGGAAGATGGGCAAAGGACAAGAGGGAACAACTCGTAAGAGAAGAAAATTAAAGGACCAATGTAAACATGAAAAAAGTGGTTTTCACCCTCTAGTAATCAGATACATGTAAGTTTAAGAAATGAGATGACACTTATTAAACTGTCCAATTAGCAAGAATTGCTTCATAAAACAAATTTTAAAAATCCTCAAACTTGAAAAACATCTGAGGAGAAAGGCACCCTTATACTTCCCAGCAGGCATATAAATTGGCAGTATCATTTTTTAAAACAATTTGGCAATAGCTAACAAAAGTCATAAAACAGTATACATCCTTTGACTCAGCAATTTCCTTCAGAGTCTAGCCTAGAAAATAATCTGAAATGTAGTAAAAGATTTATGTACAAAGATACTCACCCTAGTGTTTTTATATCAAAAATAGAAACTAGGTAAAAATCCAGTAAAATAATGGATATATAAATCATAGCATCAAATGCTCTAGCTATTTAAAATAGTCACTTACAAAACTATTTAATAGTATGTGGAAAATATTACAATATAATATTATTATGTGAATACAAAAGAAGATTTTTAAAGTCCCAGTCAATTTACATAATATTATATCACACACACACACACCTGCAGATTCAATCTATCACCTGAACTTCAGACTCGTGCAGAACTGCCTACTCTACTTGAATGTCTGTCAAATTGTCCACAAGAAAATCCCCAAGTACTAGTCATCCCCAATTTATCCACTTAACTAAATGGAAACTCTATTCATCTAGATGATCAGGCTAAAAACCTTAGAGTCATAATTATTAATAACAAGTCTCCATCTCTTTTCACCCACTTCTAATAGAGATATAAATCCCATTTACTCTATTTTCAAAATATTCCAGGATCTAACGACCTCTCACCGCTTTCATTCTAGTTTAAGCCACAGTCATCTCTCATGTAGAATGATTTGGCCCCAGTGGGCCTTCTCCTTCATTCCTTATATCACACAGTCTATTCTCCCCACAGTAACCATAGAGATTCTTCAAAACACATAAGTAGAATCATGACAAATAGGTACTAAGTTGTATTTATTACAAGCGAATTTATTAATTAACCAATTATCCCAATCAATGAAAGGAAGTAACAAAAGTAGAACAAAGTGACATAAGAACATTTATCTACAATATAGCAAAATTGTTTCTTGGATTTTTTTTCATCTACCTACATAATCTCTTCCTCAACATTCACTTTCACATATTAAAGCAGAATAAGTCCATGAAGTTTTTCTTAAACTACATGCAAATAATAAAAATGAGCCAGTATCATCACCAGTGAAATCATCAATTTCACTCCAAATGTAATAACATGAAATAATTGGTCTCAGTCGTGGACCTCTAAGTCAAAGATCAAGAGAATGTAAACCAAAGGCAGAAATGTCAGAAGTCAGCTATGAAACATGGGGGAGGAAAACAAAGGAAGCCAGAGCTTTATTGTGGATGTGCAGGCATTACTGTCCTTGTGCGTGTGCATGTCGAATTGAATAGATCTATGCGGGTACGTTGGCATGACTGGCTGTGTGCATGTGTGTCTGCATGGGTATGTGTGCATGTCAGCTTGAGCATCACATGTGGTGTGTGCATGTTTTGGCCTGAGGGAGAAACAGACTATGTGTGTATGTGTGCGTCGAACTGAGAAAAAGAAAGTGTATGTGTATGTCAGCTACGTAAATTTTTAAGTTATGTGGGCATGTCAGCCTGAACAAGAGTGTGTGTGTTTGCGTGTGTGTGTCAGCTTGAGCAGGCAAGCATGCATGGGGAGAAGGGAGAGGACTGCGTGAGTGTGTGCAGACTGAATGAGTGTGTGTGTGTGTCTATGTGAGGCCCTGATGAGTGTATGTGGTATGTGTCAGTGTGTCATCCCAAGCAAGCATCTGCATCTGTGTGCCCGCGTCCACATGTATCAGGTAGGAAGAACTAGAGAGACCTTTTGCTTGTCCCTGCATCTTATATGATGAAAGAGCTCTCTAAAAAAACGTCATAAAAGTGCAGTTTTATTAAAATTTGCCTTTCCTACAAAAGGGCAGGTCTTTCGACATCTCTTAATTAGCCTCAACAGAAATTAGGTGTAAAAATCACCCTAAAATGATTTAGCAGCAGGGCATGGAGAATTCAATGGTACACATTACCACTTTATAAGTTACAGAATGCTATTTTTCTTTCAGTTTAAAATAACTTATTATAATTAACTAATTTTTCCTTTACTAAACGGCTCTTTAAATCAGTATTACAATTGATTAGTGTCTCTTGATTAAACATCACTCTATTTCAAATTAGTGTTGAACACATAATTTCTGAACAGTCATGATTAAATCATTTTCTAGTGTATTAGTGTTATACATAAACATAAAATATACCCTTGCCAGAAATGTTTCAACTTTTAAATCTAAGTACCACACAGCACTGACACAGTATGCTGGATCATAACTTTATTTCAATTTCTGCTACGCACTTCCAGCCAGTTCACTTTGCCTCACTATCCAGAGCTGACTAGGAGGGGGCATACCAGACTTAGGTTACACTCTAGCTGTCTATAGAAAGGTTCTTATCCCACTGCTGGCTCCAAGGCTCATCAGATTTATAAATCCCCAAAACATTTGATGGAAAAACATCAAATTTGTCCTAGGGAGCTGCTCTTCCCCAAAGTTCCAGTTCCAAAGGCCTCTCTATCAGAGGGAAAGTAACAAAGGTAGGATTTCTTTCGGAGCTCAGCTATTATTTTGCTGTGTTTTCTGCCAGCATCTCATTGATATGTGTGCATAAATATGTACATGTTTATAAATACACACACACATAAAATTTGCTCCACAACCTAGACTAGAGCTTAATGTTACCCAGCTTTGTTTTTCTAAATCAAATAAAGTCTTGCTGTAAGTATCAACTTACCAACAGTATTCATTATTTCATACTCCCTCCTGCTCTAGTCTCACAAGAGCACCAGGAAATTCAGCAAACCTGAGCATGGGTTTATGACTTTCAGTCTGTTGTGGTCACCACTGAGATCCTGGTGTCCAAACACCAAGAACAAGTTAAAGGTCTTTTAGCCTCTCCTTCCTGGGAAGATGGGAAAAGGTACACTTTAGTCGACAGCAGCCAACATTGCTGAATTCTATTAATGTAGTATTTTTGCCTGGATTTACAGACTTTTTGGATATTCTGTGGTATATGGATTGTACTTTTTTCAGGTTAACAATTAGATATATTGCACCAGGTACTGTCCTGAAAAGGTGTCTGGAGGTTTATGAAAAATATACTGAGCATATTTTTTGAAAATTTAACTAGAATGCTGTCAAAAATAAGTTTATGTTATGTTTCCACACTTTTAAAACACCCTGGGAGTGTGTATATATGTTTATGTATGTGAATGTACATGTGTGTCTTTATATATTGCTCAAAGTTTTCCATTGATGTGTTTTCTTGAGCTATAACAGTTTTTTAAAATCAAAGTTTGATCATTTTCTATAATAGGTTCTTAAAAATCTCTTTTCCAGCTTAGTATGTGCCTTTGGTTTTATTAATGAGAATTAATATCCAGAAGATTTCATCAAGATTTTCAAGTATATTTGCATAAACTTACACAGGGTATTTGCATAATTAGTAATCTTCTCTGACTCTAGTGCCCTTTTCTCATTCTTAAATTTGTGTTTTCCTTTTCCCCTCCTCTTTTTCATTCAGTTTACCAAATGCCTATTTCATTGTTTGATTTTAAATCAATCTTAGATTAATAAATCATACTTTTTTTCTGTCTTCTAATATTAAATTCTGTGTTTTGTCTTCATTATTAATTTATTCTTACCTGCATAAGTTCTGCTTATTGAAGTTATTTTGTTTCAGGATTCCCCCCGCAAATATCTAGAGTTTAATTTAGAGAAACTTATTTATTTCAAATTTTATTTTTAAATAAAATCTTTTAGGGTTATAAATTTTTCTACAAATATACTTTTGGCTGCAAAGCATAACTTTACCATGCAATTTCTTCTCCAATTATTTTCTTAAAAGCCTGTAAATTTATCTTTTATTTCCTCACTGACATAGTGGTTTTGACTATTTACTGCAAGAAATTTTCAGGGTTTTATTAGAGGGTGGGTGGTAGATGTTTGCTTTTTCCTGTGAATACTCTTACGTCTGGAACAGAAATTTTGTGAATGGGAGCACTAAGACATTAAAACCTTAATGATATTATTAGCTATTGATAAGTCTCCATTTATTACTCCACATTTCTTTTCCTTATTTCTATTCTAGAAACAACTGCAAAATTTTCTATTTGTGCACTTCAGTCCAACCTGTCAAAACTAAAAGATTTTTCGAGTGGAACTTTTAGCAAAAGTTCGCCACAAAACATATTTTTTTCTTTTCTCTACCTACCTAGACCTAGAGTACATACTAAGGAAACACTGCTGATCTTTACAGGTAGTCTTCAATCTTACTGCGGCTGGCCAGCAAACACAGACTCTTGGTAGTCAAGGGACAGGCTCTCTCCCTTTGCCACGCCCTCTCTTCCTTTCCATCGACATCACTTCTTAAGTAGTAATCATAAACAGTCATTCAGAGGCAATTAAAAACATCCTCGT
This sequence comes from Microcebus murinus, assembly GCF_040939455.1. NCBI lineage: Eukaryota > Metazoa > Chordata > Mammalia > Primates > Cheirogaleidae > Microcebus > Microcebus murinus. The sequence goes on from NC_134111.1 coordinate 56,961,968, forward strand.
GATTGAATTTCTTTAAAGCCACTTAATAACAGAAATGCTCCAATGAGCCATTAAAAATATCCTGTTAGACATTTGGGTTTCCTCCAGCAAAGGATGCAGTGGGGAGTTCAGGAGGTTGAGAACAAGGTAGGGGCTGCAGAGAAAATAAGTAAAGCCTCCAGATGAGAGCATGGTTATTTTTCTATTTTATATGCACTGGTTTAAAAGCCATACATGAAACTAAAAATACTCTTGTGAAATGACTTTTACTTTTGGCGAGAACACTTCACAGTTTCACAGGAGATTCTTCAGACCTTTGACAGAGATCAAAATAAGAACCAATTTTAAGATGTCATTCCTTATCTAGCATTTTACCAAGACGCACTTCACCCAAGATAGATGAAATGATAAACTGTTTCCTCCCTCGGTAGGTGTCAGATAAACCATCTTTCCCATTTCTGCCTTGACTATAGTTTGCAGAATATGATTGACGATATATTCCAAGCAGAAGTCCCCAAGGAAAACATCTTCTGATTACCCTAATGAAATGGTATATTCCGTAATTCATTAACCTGACTGGAGTGACAAAAATAGTCCACAAGAAAAAAAAAAAAAGTATTTCTATAGTGTCCAAAGAGACAAAGCTGAGATAATTCATTAGCAATAGCATATGCTTAAAATTCACAATGTTCTGCTGCAAACTGCAAGGTTTCCTGTAAAAAAGTAATAGCAAGAAGCATACTCTGTTCTTCTTTTTGAAGAAAATGGTCACCTCCAAAGAAGCCTGCATAATTCTTATTATTTAAATAATTTAAATTCTTGTTTTTCCATGAAAGAAAATTTCCCACCCAATAGATTCCTAAAACGCATATTGTACTAAGGCAAAAAGTTAAATACACGTCCACTGAGCACAGTGATTTATGCAGTGGGAAGGGGAGGCTAATAGGCTTTTTTTCTTCTTTTCCAGGTTTCTTATGCCTCTTCATTGAAGAAGATTGCCTGCCATTCCTAATAAATATATATTCTCCAAGTGTGAGGTCATTCTGTTTAGGGTTCTTAAATTAGTGGAGCTTTAAACATCATTTCACCCAAAACTAGCTTTTATAAAAGGCAATATACTAATATGTAAAAACCAATTTCTTTCGGTAAAGTACTTCAATGTTCAAAAACAGCATGATGGTAAAAATGATGCAAATTATGATATTCTGCCTGATTAAGTATAATCCTAATTAGCAACAGCAGCAGTAACACAGACCTTGGTGGTCAAGAGACTTTGGTGGAGTCCTGTTCTCACAGAAGGTGCAACTCCTAAGCCATGAAGGACATTTGTGCACTGAATGTCATCTCTACATAGTGAACCTAAAAGAATCTTCTCTACACTTGTGAATTTTAATCTGCAACTGAGGCTGGCATGTGAATATCATTTGGGTATAAAGGTAGTGAACTTAGACATCTCCCCATTAAGTAAAAGGCCAAAGATCCCAGATCTTAAGTCTTAAAAATTAATTCACTGGAATACCTTTTTCCATTCTAAAGAACTATTCTTTTGCACACAAAAATGAACACATCACAACAGAAATTCTAGGCTTATGGGAATAAGCCATCCATTTACAAATAAAGCACAATACCAGTCCTGGACTTTTTGTAAAAAAAAAAAAAAATCTGTAAAAAGAGATATCAAGGTTCTGTTAGAGATTATATAACTTTGGAAGTTACAAGGGGGAAAAAGCATGTTTCAGCCTGTGTATGGAACATATTTCTCTATGGTTGGGTTCATTTGAGAAAGGTAAAAGAAAGCAAGTTACTGTTTAAGAGCTCAAAATTCATAATGAATCAAAAGATAACTTTGCACCTGTCATAAAGATCTAGCCAAAGAAATATTCTAACTCACTAACCTTGATTCCATAAGTGATATTAAGTACATGAAGCAACAAGAGTGAGACTCTTTTCTGCCTTGTCTTGTCCCCACATATCAAATTCTTAAATTATCACAAAATACTGCATAGAATTGCTATGCTCTATTACACAGCTACAGTGCAAGTCTCACAAATAGGTGAATTTTAATTATAGATAAAAAGATGAAGATGCTTGCTATGACTAAACAAGTATTATACAATTTTATATGTAGCTTTCTTTTCTAGGCTACCCAAAGCCACAAAGCTGAGTTCATTTTTAAATCCTCCTTAGCTTTTTGTCAAACTTTGATTCACTATCAAGTAAACCAAATTAACACTCCTTTCTCTTTGTTACCATTGTTTCTCTTAGTACAGAGCATCCTGACTTGGATTGTTTGTCTTGTATTTTACTGTTCATCTTTCTCTACTTTCCTAACCCTATGCCCAGACTCTAAGACCTCCCTCTATCAGTCATATAAATAGCAAAATCAAATAAATTCAAACCAAATGGTTTGCAATTATTTTTAAATCTTACATTATTTTGGAAGTCTTTTGGTTGCAAGCAACTGAAACTGAAACTCAAAAGGTTTGAGCAATATGGGCATGGTCGCTCATGCCTTTAATCCTGGAGCTTTGGGAGGCTGAGGAGAGGGAATGACTTGAAGTCAGGAGTTTGAGATCAGCCTGGGCAATATAGCATGACCCCCATCTCTTCAAAAAAAATTTAAAAATTAGTTGGTTGTGATGGCATGTACCTGTACTCCCTATAGTCCTAGCTTCTTGGGAGGCTGAGGCAGGAGGATGGCTCGAGGCCAGGAGTTCGAGGCTGCAGTGAACTATGATTGTGCCACTGCACTCTATCCTGAGAGACAGAGTGAGACCCTGTCTCTTTGTGGGAGGGCGGGGGTGGCACGTGGAAGACTTGAGCAATAATCAATAAAAGGTATTTATTGGTTCATGTAATAAAAAACTCCAGTGATAGGGTTTGGCTTTATCCAGCAGCTAAACATTGTCATCAAGACTATCTTTATGCCAACCTTCTGATCTTTGGTTTTATGTTCACCCTAAGGCTTTTTTTTTTTTTCAAATCTTCAGATGGTTTGCCTTATGCCTCTAAGGCTACAATTTCAATTATTTCCAGCAGGAAAGTCAGAGCCTGTTTCCCTAGTAGCTCAATTAAAATGCTAGTATCTAGTCCAGTTGTATATGTCTGGACCATGTGACCATCACTAAAAAAAATACTGTGGGTAAAGAGATGGGGAACACTGATGGCTTAAGCCAACCAGAGCATTTCTGGAACTGAAGAAGTCTATGTTACCCAAACTGCATAATTAGAAATATTTGGGAAAAAGAAGGGATGTTTGGGAGTCAACCGACAAATCTTGACATTTATCCAGTTGTCACTCTTCTTCCCTTTTCATTCCTCATAATATCCCACACAGCATAGCATAACATTCACAATACAGTAGGTACAATATGAATAAGTAAAACACAAATATACAGAGAATAAATACTAACTAAATGCTTACAAGACTAACTCAATATGTTCAGGAATCACAAGATAAGAAGGAAATAAAATTTGCAAATCTTTTTTAAACAAACTTGGCATTTTTAAATACTCGTGTCACAGGCCTATGTTTGTTTTGTTTAGTTCTGTTTTTGTTTTCTCACTTTTAAAGCACCATATATTTTGAATCACACAAGAAAAGAACACATGGTTCCCTAATATTTTAAGTGTGATGTCATAATTTTATTGGAGAATTTTAAAAATTTAAAAATACAACTTTTAAATAGGGTGGCCATATGTGCTAGTTTGCCCAGAGATTGGTTTATGCATTTTGTCCCTGAAGAACTATTAATAACATTCTCTTTCACTCTCAAGAGAGTCCTGCTTTGAACAATAAATTATGTGGTCAGTCTGATTTTAAATAAATATACAAACATGTTGACAACACATTATTATATTCTAAAAGAAATTTGAGACAAGAAAAGTACCTAATCAAATAAAAGTGAAGTTAAATAGGCATACTCTTTATGTGAATAAACAAAAGTTCAATTTATCATATTGTAGGAAACATAGCATTGCTTCTAAAGTCTGAAAGAAAACTCATTTGAAGCCACAGCTGTTGTGCTTTAGGGATTTGGATTAAAACTCATTATTATCTTTCTGTTAATACTCTTCCCTGGACCAATCAGTGGTCATATGGTGTTTACAGACCCTGTACACTGAACTGACTTGAATGGCCTTTGTATTGCAATACAATCAGATTATGTCTAATCTAAATGCTGTGTGTCCTTTATAGAACAAATCCTAATCCCCCATTTACAAAAGCAAATCCAGTCCAGTCTCCAGTGGCTATCTATTCACTCTTTCCTGTTTTGTTTCATTTTGCTTTTTAATTTTCAAGTGACAGAAATCAAAATAAATTTTAAATTCACTCAGTCTAAATTTTATGTAAAAATAAATATTTGGCGTTTTTGACCTGTGGTTAAAGCACCTATTTTTTGATAGTCTAAAATGTGTTACTACAAAAACACAATCCTTTTCCTTCTAAAGAATACAGATTAACAAAATAAGCTACCCCCGCTACTCTAAAAGTATAAAGACAACCTTTAAAAGCATCCCATTCCCTCTTTTCTAAATTACTTGAGAGTTTATCTAGAAGCTCAGATTAGTTAGCTGTGTCTATGCATTTACCAGTTAAATAGTAATGATGTTAAAGCAGAAGTCCCTGCAAGATGACTCACCAAACCATTCTGGAATGGACCTTTCTGCTCTCTACCACTTCATTACACTGTTGTTAAGTACTGCTTCACGGTGAGCCTCTGAGATTAGGTACCATTTCCAAGGAAGTGAGGGCTCAAGTACCATTGGTGGCAATGCCCCCTCCCCTCCTTAACTCTTGGTTTTTACCATCTGCCAGCCCCAACTTTCTTCTCTTTCACCACTTTACTAAGGCCCCACCATCTCCATCCTCCAAGACTCTAGGATTCATAGTCAGTATTCTTATGCAATCTTCTCCCTCAGCTATGCAGGCTTTATTGACACTAAATTGGGGGAATCTTCCTTTTTAAACTTTATATCACCTCTGTGAGCCATGACCAGAAAACGATAACCTAAAATTAGAAAAGAATAGATAAACAAATAATTAAAGTATGAAAAACGGCTGTCCAAAATGGAGCTACCACCATCACATACGAGAGATTGTCAAAATAGAATGGAGTTCAATGTTTAAATGGATAAGAAAGACTTTTTCTAAAGGTATTAGGAAGGGAAAGGATATCTTAACAAAGACTGATAGTGCCCTGTTTCTCGATACAACTCTATAAAGCCACAAATAAAAGAACAAGAAAACAAGCAAGAGCTTTGCTACTCTTGTGGGTTTTCTTCAGGGAGGGAGGTGGAAGGCAGGCTTGTTAACAAGGAAGACACCATTTCAGCACTAACTTGATGACTGATTTCTTTCCTTTTACAATACTCAGACGCCACTTACCCCAGCCCCATCCATCTCTATGAAGCAAAGAGCTCTATTGATAGCCCTGCTGAGAAGCAAAAACATTCCCGACAGGTGCCTCTAAAGTATGCAGCACACGCCCTTAAAGCAGGGTGTCAGTAGCCAAATATTTCTCCACAATACACACAATGGATCTGTACCTAAAATGAATGGGTAATTTTTGTTTTGTTTTAATTTACTTTGTAAATGATACAGAATAAAATTATTTGCCTTGCCTGGATTCCTCTCACTGCCTAGCACCTACCCACAAAATAGGTACTAAAAATAAATACAACTGCTTTTGCATCTATAAATAATGTAATAAGAAAGGTAAATTTGAAGCTAAAAATGTATAAGGCATACATCGAAGACAAATTTAGCTGACTTCTGGTTTATATATCTATTCAAAATTTCAAATCTTTCATCCATCCACACTTACCAAGTTCCTACCACATTCTAAGTACTACAGTAGAATAAAGACAAACTGGAAACATAACTCTACACTTAATGATCTTGAAACCTAACAAAAAGGCACATAATTATTTAGGAATATAAAATTATATCCTATACTTTAAGAGACTGATAAAGTCTTTAAGTTGCCTTCAATTAACCAGCAGCCCATCATGTGTCAGAAACTGTGTGAAGCACTAGGAATATCCTAGTCAAAAATATGTAACTATGATGGGAGTGTAGAGGAGAAGGAAGGCACAAGGAATAGCCAGAGCAAAGACATGAAGGTATAGAAAAGTCAGAATATCCAGGGAGCTGGGTATTTAGGAGAGAGATAGGAGGATGAGGAGGGTCGGGGAGGGAGATGTGAAGAGAGACTTGGGGAGAGCCCAGATCACAGTGGTCTTTATATACTTCCCTAAGAAGCAAGTACACCGGACTGTAAACAATGGTAAGTCACTAAAGACTTTTAGGTAAGGATTTCTCTTCCATTAATTCAAATATCTGATAGCTGATTTCCTATCAGCACATATACTATTTTAAGGAAATGATGATGCAATTCCAGCAGTGGGAAATTAGTGTTTTATGCATATATAAATATAAATAATAATTTATTTGAAAAGTATAATTCTCACATATAAAAGGTAAATAAAAATGTACAGTATTATTTAAATAATATTAAATAGTCTTTAAAAAATAACCCTCACACTTATCTCCACATTTCTTTAGCCCCTATTAGTAACTCCTACCTATTAAATGGAGTCTTCATGGGGGCCAATGTTGATATAAACATTGCCTTTCTGATAGCACATAAAAAATTTATTTTTATTATTCAATAGTATTATTTATATTTAAATATACATAATATATTATATATTATGTATTTAAATATAGCATATATACCTATGAGCAACAATCATAAGCATAGAGTCTATGAATTATCACAGAGTGAATAAACTCCATGTAGCCAGCACTAAGATCAAGTGGAATATTATCAAAATGCCAGAAGCCTCCTCATGACCCCTTACAATTATTACCTGCCTGGAGGGTAACCACTATCCTGACTTCTAATACCATGGATTAGATTTGCCTGTTTTTAAACTTCCTATAAATGGAATTACACAGTATTTATTATTTTGTAAGTTTCCTCCATGTTGCTGTATGTAGTTATAAATCACTTGTTTTCATTTCTATATAGCATTCAATTTTATGAATATATCATAATTTATCTACTCTACTGTAAATTGACATTTGGGTACTTTTCACTTGGAACTATTATGAATGACGCTGCTAGGAATATCCTAGTGTTTTAGAGGACACAGGTATACATTTCTGTGGAATTCCTGGGTCTGTCTGATTTATTTATTTTTCCGTAATGTCTATATTTTCAAACAGAGAGCAAGTGTAAGATAGCAAAATGTGGGAAACCACAGAAAAGCATAAGAGGTAAAAACACATCCTACAGAGGACAGCTGAAAAAAATTCAAATACTAATTATTAAATTGTCCATTCATTTCTTCACCATGAGCCCACCATATTACATACATTATTCAGAGATAATGGCCTTTATTTGGAAACTCCTTATTAAAAGTACAACATGACCTCATTTTTGTTTTACAGCTTAAGTAAAATTCCTTTTAAAAATAGATATTTTATTCAATTTTATCTTTCAGATAATTTGGTTCAACACTAAGCAAACCATCACAATGTGAGTGGCTACATTAATGCTAAAAAGGAGAGAGTCTAAAAGGAAACATTTGAAGAAAAATGGCTCTTAGTTTTCATGAAGTTTGAGAGTATGAAAAATACAAATCACTTCAACAAGAACTTTAAAACCTTTTCTTTTAACAGGCCTACATAATCAAATCACTGGTGACTGTATTTCTGAAAACATTTCACAAAACTCACTTGATTTGAAATATATGGATTTTATGGATTGCCTGAGCTCTGTGCCTAGAAATATTTCCAAATATCATCTCACATTTTTATTTCTAGGATAAGTAGTGTCAGCAGATGTTTAGTGTCAGCAGATGTTCAGATTTGTTAGCCAAGTACAGTGATTTAAAAAGAAAGAAAGAAAGAAAAAGAGGAAGGGAGAGAGAAAGAAAGGAAAGGGAAAGAAAAATGAAAAGAAAAGAGGAAAGCACAAGCATTTCAACAAGCTTCCAAACCAGTAACTCAAAGGATGAGATGAAAAAAAAAAGTTTTAAAAGAACAAAACTGTTTGAACAAAAGCTATACAATAATTTTATTGAGTGACTAGGTTTTAGTTAAGAAATACAACCAGCTCTAAATCACACCATTCCAGTCTTTCCAAATCATCCTAGAATATAATAAAAGACCAAATATATACTTCAGTGATAAACAATTTAATGTCATGACAATACATACTTCTCGATATAGTTGAAGAGACTTTGTTCACTGAAAAAAATAAATATCCTCCCAGATTCTTCAGTGATTAAAATCTTTTTTAAAATTTCTTCAGAAATAAGTAAGTTAACTCACTTACCTGGGTGAAAAATTAAATGAACTAACAACTGTATATACACATGCTCAAAGAAAATAATAATCTAAACAATAACCTTTTGCCTTTAATGAAAATCAACTCAAAACTGATCATAGAACAAAATCACAAAACTATAAAACTGCTAGAAGATAACAGAGGGAGAAATCTAAGTAACCTTGGAGTTGGAGATGAGTTTTTAGGTGCAACACCAAAAGCACAATCTATGAAAGAAAAAAAAATGATAGGTGGAATTTATTGAAATTAAAAACTTCTGCTCTGAGAATATACTGTTAAGAAAATGAAAAGACAAACCACAGATTAGGAGAAAATATTTGCAAAATGCATACCTGATAAAGAACTTGTATTCAAAATATACAAATAACTCTTAAAACTCAACAATGAAAAAAGAATCCAACTGAAACAGAGAAACAGATCGGAATAGACATCTCACCAAGGAAGATATACAGATGACAAATAAGCACACAAAAAGATGCTCAATATCATATGTCATTAGGAAAATGCAAATTAAAACAACAGAGAAATACCACTAGAAATACCTATTAGAATGACTAAAATGCTGACAATGCCAAATGCTGGCAAGGATGGGAAGCAACAGGAACTCTTCATCCATTACTGGTAGGAATGTAAATAACAGTACAGCCAATTTGGAAATTGGCAGTTTCTTACAAAGCTAAACATGGGCTTACCAAGGGATTTAGCAATCATGCTCCTGAGTATTTACTCAAATGAGCTGATAATTTATGCCTACAGAAAAACTGCACAAAAATTATTATAGAAGCTTTCTTTATTAATAGGTACCCAAACTTGTAAGCAATCAAGATGTCCTTCAGTAGGTGAGTGGATAAACAAAATGAAAATCCAGACAATGGAACATTATGCAGCAATGAAAAGAAATGAACTGTCAACCCATGGATTTAGTTAATAATAATGTATCAATATTGGTTCAACAACTATAACAAATGTATCATACCAATGCAAGATGTTAACAACAGGGGAAAGTGAGAGGCAAGAGATGGAGTATATGGGAACTCTCTGTATTTTCAGCTCAACTTTTCTATAAATCTAAAACTTCTCTAAAAAATAAAATCTATTAATTGAAAAAAACTGATTTTTATTTTCAGGCAGTTAAAATATTTAAAAATATAATATCTATGGGATGAAAAACAAAGAAACTGTACTTGAATCTTGAACCAAAGATGTCTGATGTTTATATAGAATTCCTTTTTCAGACAGTATCAATAATAATAATTATGATAATAATGATGATAGACAGCAGTTACTGTGCATTTACAAAGTATCAGGTACTGTGCTGCAGATTTTATACACTATCTAATTTAATCTTCACATAAACATATATGGTACATATTGTATCCTTGTTTTACAAATAAGGAATCAGAAACTTTCTCCAATTCACATAGTTGGTAAACAGTAAGCAGGCAGACTGACTCCACTATACACTCTTAACTACAGTGCTATATTGCATTTTACTTTCAAAGTGGAGATCCAGCAAAATAGTAAGAACATCTCCCAAGGAATCCAAAACTTAGCATAGCAAGTTGCTTGGGGGAAAAAATAGGTAAAAATGGGCTCATCATCTAAATTAAGTTCCTTTTTTAAAGTTCTCAGTTGAGAAGTCTGTAGTTAGTCTGATGGATTTTCCTTTGGAAGTTACCTGATGTTTTCGCCTTACATCTTGCAGCAGTTCCTCCTTCCTGTTAACTTTGGCCAGTCTGATGACTACATGTCACGGTGAGTGCCTCTTTGTGATGAATTTCCCAGGTGTTCATTGAGCTTCTTGTACCTGGGTATCTAAATTTCTAGCAAGACCAAGGAAATTTTCCTCTATTATTTCCTCACATAGTTTTTCCAGCCATTGTATGATTTCTTCCACACCCACTGTGATTCCTATAATTCTTATATTTGGCCTCTTTGCATAATCCCATATTTCTTGCAGGTTTTGTTCCTTCCTCTTAATTCTCTGTTCTTTATCTTTGCCTGACTTGTTTAATTGAAAGGTGTTGTCTTCAAGTTCTGAGATTCTTTCTTCTGTCTGGTTTAGTCTATTCTTAAGACTTTCCAGTTTTTATTTCCTTGAATGAATTTTTCACTTCTAGAAGTTCTATTGGATTTTTAAAAAGATAACTCAATTTTTTTAGTAAAGTTTTCATTCATTTCCTGACTTTCTTTTTGTGGTTTCTTAGTGTCAGTTTTCCATTTTCTTTTGTATTTCATTGAGCTTACTTATAAGCCATATTTGGAATTCTTTATCTGTCATTTCAATATTCTGATTTTACTTGGTATCCATTGCTAGAGAGCTGGCGGTCCCTTTTGGAGGTGTCCTTTTGCTCTGATTATTCATACTTTCAGAGTTTTTTGCTGATTCCTTCTCATCTGGAGCAGCTGTTGCTTCTTATTTTGGGGTTTTCTTTTGTTTAGATAATGTCACACCTAGTTTAATCTCTGAGACAGTAGGTGGTATTTGTGGATGAGAATCAATTACACCCTGTATGATTGAGTGAGAAAATCCTGTAAAGGGAGTGCAAGTGATCTCCCTATCAGTAGATGGCATTTGCCAGAAGGAACAAGCTGCAATGTTGGTTTGGGGTCCTGTGACTGACTCTAGTCGCCATTCCCTACTCTGAGGATTCCCCTGTTTCTAGTTTCGGCTGGTAGGCAGGACCTCAAGCCAGCCCAGCTCCCCCAGGACTGTGATGCTGGCCGGGAAGTTCCCTGCCCAGGATCCTGGCCTGAGCTGAGAGCACAGCCCCCCTGACAGGGGAGGGATGTCCCACAAGCACACTGTAGCTAGCACCCACAACTGTACTCTCCTCCCTGCTGTGTCCATATGGGCTCCCTTGCCTCCCAAGACTAATTCACAAATCTCCCCTCCCTGCCCCCAAGCAACGAGATCAAGACCTGGGGTACAGGATCTGGCCTACAGGTCCATCCTAGCTCCCCAAAGATCAATCCCTGACCATGCCAGGGAGAAGCGCACTGATCCTGAATTGCCCATGGGGTGTCCAAGCAGGTTCGATGTCCCTCAGACTTGGGTCATTCCCTGCTCTGATGGAGTCACTGGGCAAGCAGCACCAGGGAGAGCTGGCAGGCAGGAAGCTTAGAGTCCCAGCATCCCTCAGTCCCCTACAGGAGCCACAGATGAAGGTCTTATCCCCACTCTCTGTGGAAGCCTTGGTTTAATGGCTCAATTGTCTCTCTGGGCAGCCATGGGTGGGAGAAGGGAAGGGGAGAAAGAGAGTCTAGACAGAGGAAAGCCAGCACTCTGGTCACACCCATCTTTTCTTCCAGGAGGCCACTCGCTCAGAATGTATAGGCTCCAGAGTCACACAGGTCACTCCAGACTCACTAGACCCCTGTGGCTCCTGAAGTCTGGGCTGGAGTTGGAAAATGTCTCTGTGAGAACAAGTGAGATGACATCTGAGGAGCTGAAGCCCCCTGGGGAGGATAAAGGCTCACCGTGGGTAGAGAAGCAATATGGTGCCTGCCTTCTGGCTTGGGTCTGTGGGGCGCTTTGCGGTGCTGGGAGCCTGTGTTCTGTCCACAAGAAGCTCTCAGCTCCCTGGTGGCAGCAGCCTCTGGGCTCCAAGGTGAACAGAAAGTCTCTCCAGCAGCTCAGGAACCCACTGTCTATCAGAGATGCAAAGAGCAGAGAAACAAACTGCTCCACCTTGGAGTCACTGGACTCCAAGCCTCTCGGGGGTTGATCTCTTCTGATACCTTTTGCCTTCCTATTCTGCTCCACAACTTCTTCCCATGGAGTCTCTGGTAGTTTCTGGCACATTTCTCTTGGAATTACACCTGATCTATGTTTGTTTGTTTTTTCTTTTTTTATCTAAAACTTTTCCTTCTTTCTGAGACGATCTGGTGGCTGGTATCTCTGGTCTGCCATCCTGACTCCCTTTTTTAAAATAAAAAAATCCTATCTTGTGACCTACATATACTTGGATATTCTTGCATGATAATGATATGAAAATATAATCTCTAATTTTCCAGAAGTAGACTTCCTTGAAAACAGATACCAATTATCTCATGGCCCAGAAGGCTGCTCAAATGCTCCTTCCAAGAGAAAAAAAGGTCAGTTGAGGAGCACCAAGTAATGGGTATGTAGGCAAGGGGGCCAAACCCTGGACAAGGAGTAGGGAGACCAAATGTTATAGTCCAAACTCTGCCACTCCTGTGCCAAGCTCATCTGTTTCTTGAGAACTCAATTTATTGAATCATAAAGAGACTAATAGAGAAAATCTCTGAGTGCCTGCTAGTTCTCTGATTCATGCATTTGGAACCTTGAAGTTTATTAATCCTTATGACAGAAAGAAATAGTTCAGGCATATGGCATGAACAAATTATGATAGGATGTGGAGTTTCATTTCAATTTAGGCAAGACTGCCCTTACATAACATCTTGCTGTGGGTCTGAGGTTCATCAGAGCCTCCTTCCATAGACAAGTCTCAGAGTAGTAGAAAAATCAGATTAGCTCAGCTGAAGGAGCTAGGAAGATGATATCTCAGGTGATTCTAGATAACCAGGGCCCTAGGCAAAGATGAAAAATAGAAAAATTCTGGCCTTTTCCTATATTTACAAAGGAATATTCCTTCTCCTACTATCCCTTTCCCTCCTGCCTATTTCCCCACTTCCCCACTACACTGGGCATCCATCCCAGGATGTTCCTTGAAGTTCCCTATGTGCTACAAAATATTCACCTCTCCCTTTAAAAATTCAGTCTCATTGCAGCTCTTCTAGGATTTAGAAGGAAAGCAATCAGATTAAAATGAATCAGAGTACAGTATAAATTACTGAAAGGAGCTTAACACTTCCAGGGGCAGTGTTTGCATATAAAAATGTTAATATACATAAACCTTTCAAAAGTGGGATTTGGATAAGAGGAAATGTAGTGGACTCTTCAAAAAGTTAAATTAGGTTTTAGGAAAGGAAAGGAAACAATTCTAGGCATCTTACTTTTGTTACCCACCCTATCTTAGCCTACCAAGTCAGAAAAGCAGAACCAGACATCAAGCAATCCATCACCTCATTTCCAAAAGCTTGCAAATCTACCCTCTGACCACCCTACGAGATTCCAAAGTATGCATGCTCTTTAGGCAAACAATTTAAATTATCAACCTAAGTGGTCAAGTATACATTTTATGATAATCATCACATTCTATACTCATAATCAAAGCTTTCAAGAATTAAAATAAAATAAGCTTAGAGAAAATATTCAAGGCCTAACTGGACACACAGTATGCAATTAACTTCTGTTGCATGAGTAAACTAATCATGCTAAGAGCTGAAGTGATTTTTCTGACATTGCCCTCAACAAGAAACATTTTATTCACTTGAAATTTCTCTGGTTTGGGGCAAAAATAACAATATTATATAAAAATATTTTTCAAAGTTAATTTATAGTTTCTCTAAAATCTGCACAATCCATTACTTTACATTTCTATCTAATGATAGAAATGTAACATAATTATTTTTTAAAATTCTTGAGTCCAAATTGATATTTTAAAAGGGAAGAAGGGAAGGGAAATTCTTCTTTACAAAAGTCAGTTAACTAATGAGTGTCAAAGGAACAAGAGAAATAGAGTCATCATTTTTACAACCACCATAGTAGTAACTGATTCTGGAAAGATGCATCTGTGGATGCTAACATCATTAGGTGAAAGGCTATTAGGAAACAAGATATTCACAGAGTCTCATAGGATCTTCCCACAGATTATTTATTGATTGCAAAGGGAAAAAGATACCTTTACAATGGGGAAATTTGGCAGATACACCTTTACAAAGTGATCAAGTTTAATATCATCAACATTAGGACAAACTAACATCATGAGCGACCTGACATTATACACCAAAAAAGGCATGATATCACCTATGGATCATTCCTGCCAAATATATTTAACCAAAATCTAATCATGACAAAACCTCAGACATATCCAAACTGAGAAAGATTCTGTAGAACATTTGGCTTATCTCTTCAAAAATGTCAATATCCTAAGAAATGAAGGTGGTTGGAGGTCTCTTCCGGGTTAGAAGAGACTAAAGAAATAGAACAATCAAAAAATCAGCCAAAAATGACATTATTGGGACAATTTGGGAAATGTAAATTTAGACCAGATAGTAGATAAAATATTGCATTGCTAAATTTCCTGGACATGATCAGATACATGCTGAAGTCATTAAGGGTGAAATACCATGATGTCTGCAACTAACTTTGAAATGCTTTAACAAAGCAAAACAAAACAAAACAAAAACCAAATGTGTTTACAGAGAGAAAAGAGATAATGCAGAAGTAGCAAATTGTTACCAATTGCTCAACCTACGTGGGGGGTTTAAGCAACTTTTCCATCTATCTGTAATTTTTCCAAATAAAAAATAAAAAATTACAGAGGAGAGAGTGGAAATCCTTAAGGTAATGAGACACTTTTATATGTTTTGGCCCCAGAACTCTCTACTGCATATTATCCAGGTGGGGCCCAAACCTAATGGAGTATGCGTAAACTAAACATGTGCACCCTAATTCCTCTGGGGTGTTGGTGGGGTGGGGCTCAGAAGAAGCTTGGTAAATGTCTTAGGAATGTGGCATTTGCTGACACTGCCTTACTATGGTCTCCCAAGCCCTGCAATATCTGCATCTCTCAGTTCTCAATTCCTACTTCTCCTACTCAACGTTACTCCTCATCCTACTTTCCTCTTTCTATTCCTCATAATAGGCAAGTTTGTTCCTTCTTGGGCTTTGTGTTCTTTGTGCCCTGTGCCCAGAAAGCTCTGCCTCCAGACTCAGGTGGTTCTTGCATGGGGTGTCACCCCTCGGCAGGCCTTCCCTGACACCAGCTCTCCAGCAGACCCTCATTCCAGGCAGACTCTCTCAGAGCCCTTGTTTAACATTGTTCTTTTTATTATTATTGTGATAGGAACACTTAACATGAGATCTACCCTCTTAACAAATTTTTCATTGTATAATATATTACTATTGACTATAGCTGAATGGATGAATGGAATGTGGTATACAACAGAATACTATTCAGCCTTTAAAAACAAGGAAATTCTGCAATAGGCAACAACATGGATGAACCTTGAGGACATTGTGCTAAGTTAAGTGAAATTAGTCACAGTAAAGCAAATACTGCATGATTCTACTTATATGGGTTTTTTTAAATAGTCAAATTCATAAAGTTGCTTTTCCTAGTATTTGCCACATGACACAATCAGAAATTATCATGTTTATGCATTTATTTACCATTTGTTATCTGTCCTTTGATAAAGAGGCCTTGTCTATCTTTTCCACTGTTGTAATCCAGTTCCTCTATCAGTACACTTATGGACTTAATGGACCAATTGTGTTAAAACACTGCCAAACCCTGCAGACTGAACTCTGTATTGCTTTCCCTGCAATATTTGCATTTAGAACAATAAAATAAAAATGCAAAGTAAGAGAATTTGAGACAATGGCCACTCATATTTCTTTTAATAGACTATTTCAAAATACCTGAATCAACGTTCTTATGTTTTGTAGTGAAACAAAAGTATATTTGCAAACAATCACAAATCACAGCAAACTGGACCTTCCTGTCCTTGTAACAGTACACGAATGAGGGGATCTAATTGCTGCTTTGCTTGTCCCCACTGCTCCAGTCACCAGCCAGAGGAAGGCATTAAACAATGGGAGGTGGGAACCTATTCTGCCTTTCCAGTTCATTAAATCATATATCATTTTTACATGTGAGCCACCAGGCTATAAATCATGTAAGACAGAATGAGAGCTAATTAAAGGGTCAGCTGAGCATATAATCTTGAATTCCTAGGCACCAAAAAACTGAGATTGACAATAAAATGTGATAAAATCCAGAATCATTTGCTAACTAATAAAGCAAGGATTTTCAAGCTGCCAACTTGCTAAGCCAAATTTTTCTATTTAAAAGAATCTATGTTGAATATAATATTTATATGGTAATGAATTTCCATTTATCCTAGCATACTTCATTAAAATGTACTTGGATTTTATTTATTCTTTTTTTTTTTGGTAGGGATTACAAGGTCAAAAAAATATATCAATAAAATTGTGTTCTCCTTTCAGATTGAAAGTCACTAGTGAGATAGAAAGTGTTATTGTTAATTGGTATTTATATAGCATTTTTCTTCTAAAACACATTCAGGGAAAGCAGATCAGTAGAAAGAAGAAATTCACTTGTCAAGAGGGAAAACTAAAACAGAGTCAGACCAAGATGGCCAAGGTCACTAAACAAGTCAGTAACTGTTCCGAAAGCAAAGCCTGGAGAGGCAGCTGACTCACCGTGGTTTTCCCTCCTCCAAATATACTGCTTCATCTAAAAGGTATTTTGAGGGTGTTCAAGTTTACGCATTTTATATTTGCACTCCTCACAACAAGGAGCTTTCACATTAAAAAAAAAATACTTACTATCTTATTTAGACACAATAATAACTATCAAGACTATTTTCCTTTCAAAACTCTTTATAGTTATAAAATAAGGCTTGTGATCTAACAGGGAACAACACAGTTAGATATAAATACTAAGATTATTTTAAAGAAGAAAGGTGCTAACTTTCTATCATTACTACAGTTTAGTAACCAAAACAATAAGGTACATTTTCAGAGTTACTGTATTCCAATTGGAATTTTATTAATTTTAATTCCTCAGAATTACAGCTAAAAGAAACTAAAAATGCAAGTGTAAGATATACCCACCATTTATTAATTATTTTAAAATATAAATCTCCAATATTTCCTATTCAAGTTTCAATGTAGAAAAAAAAAATCCTTCCCTCTGGAATACAAAGGTGAACAAAGCAAAAATTATTGAGTTATACAAATCAACCTACCAATACTGTGCCTGTTTTTATATCCTCTCTTTAAATAAAATTATGCTCCTCTCTCTCTGTAATCAAGTAACTGGGGGAGGCTAAAAGAAACCACAGCTTGAGAACAATATATTCAAAAGATTACCTGGATCTTTCCTAGTCCTACATCCCAAGCATGAACTACTGATTACAACAGTAGTACTTTAGTATGTACAAAAATAAAAACAGTACAGGAAATCCTGCTTATACATTAGATTTGTCTTTTTACCCCTCACGCCATGATCGTTATGTACATGGAGTGCCTCACTTCTAATCACATGGAAAGCATGGTTGTGGTCCTTTGCAGAGCCTCACCCCAATGTCAGTGTATAATACATAGGGTCCCTTCCCCTATGCAACTCCAGAGGAAATGCTTGTTATGTTGCCATTTCCAAAAGAAGATTCCTCAGGAAAAAAGAAAGCACATGCTTCTAAGGGATGTAAAGCTATATATAGACAGATATATAAAAATCTATATGGCTAGATCTATAAGCAAAAAATAGCTAACAAGAATACTGCAAGCTTCAAGATACATATCTCTAGTCTGTCATATTTGAGAACTATTAACTCTTCCCTTAAAAAGAATCAGTAATTTGAAATTTTTTTTTCATGGCTAGAATCACAGAAGGTAAAATTAATTTGTATAAAACTGTTTTCAAAATGTAATTTTTCTTAAACAATATGAACCAATAATAAATAGACTGAGAGGTAAATATCAGTTATTGTAAATAAGAAAAAAAGGCATTTTGCTATTCTTTGCAAAAGAGTGGTCCTTTAGCATCAGCATTATATATTCTGTCCTAATTCAAAGAACACATAATATTATAAACAGTCTAAAGGAGGAAAAATATCTAGCATTGGCACTCCTACCTGAATTCTTTCTGGAGAATTCTTCTCCTGAAGAAGATTAACATCTGACTCCAGAAAACTACTTAGCTGTAGTTAACTGATAGCTTCTTACTTATCCTTGAAAGTTCACTTGCCATTAATTAAAGATTAGCTGCAAAATCTGAAGCCACTGAGACCCCCCAGTAATTCTAGGGTCTTTTCACTCTAAAATACCTCCAATTAACCTCCCAACATACATAACTCTGTGGACCTTACCAGAGAGAACTATGTGCAAATGGATTCTCCCCCCACCACCCAAACCAACTCAGAGCTCTCTCTCTTCCATTAATTTTCATTAGAAATGAAAAATTTTCCAGTCAATGGATCACAAAAGAAATGACTTTTCTTGAACAGAAAATAAATACTATCCTTATTCAAAGTTACTTTTAAATTTAATATTGTATTTTATAATTTTATGGTATTTGAAATGATAGGAGATAAAACACAAAAAGGACAATTTGTAATAAATGTCTGTTTAATTCCTCATCATTTAAATCTTTACCATTTATAGACACTCAAAAATATCAGTGTTTCAGATGGCCAAATGTATCAGTTAGGGTACCCATGGAAAAGAAATATAATATTCAAACTGGGATAATTTGAAAGAGTTTATTTTTAATGGATTATTTACAAGCATACAGGCGGGATGTAGAGGAATCACAAGGATATTGCAGGAATCAGGCCCAAGGGGAAAGGAAGAGATGATGCAGTTATCCAAACCTGGAGAGGAGGAAGGATGATGGGAGGCCACCTGGAGGAGAGCAGAGGCCATCACAGGACACAGCCGGCCAGGAAAGGGTCCAGGGAATAAAGACTCTGATCTCAATCTGCTCCCTCCCTCCCTTCTCCTGCCAACATTTCCCATTAACCAAACCCAACTTAAGACAGAGGGAAGAGAAATCAAAGAAGTCAGCCTCCCAGAGCACAGAGCAGAGTGGCCAAGGGTGAGAATGGACCTGGAAGGGCAAACGGAAGATATCCGCACAGGCAAAGACAAACCACACACACTCTCACTGTATGGTTAGGTCATGGTACAGATACACTTGTGAAGCACACAGAATCAAGGCATTTACACAGGGCTGGGCCAGATGCACGATCCCCTATTACAGCCTGCCTTGTCCCCTAGAGTCCCTAAAAGGTACATAAGCACTGGCAATGCATGGCGAGGCCTTGCTGAATAAGAGCCACTCATTTCATGCCACACCAAGTTATATTCATATTCAGGGAGATTTTGACAACGGTCTCTGAATATCATGCAAAGGAGTTTGGATTGTCTGTGTGCAAAACTGGAGCATCAAAGTTCTTTGATAAGAGCAATGCCATGATTATGCCTTTTTTTATTAAGATTTCTTTGCTGACAGTGTAGAGTTGAGATTACAAGAGGAAGTGAATGAAAAGTAGGAGACCATTCTACCAAAAGTAGAAAGCCATTACAATAATCTAGGAGAGAGATAAATTCAGTATTATCATTTGGTGGTCTATACCTTTTTAAATCCCTGGTGCCTAATACTTTGTGATATATAAGGAATGATACAAAATTTGTTCCTTCAGTTTTGACATTTCTGTATTTTCCCATTGATTTCTCTTGCTTCCTTACCTCCCATAACGAATCATTCATCGCGTACCATTGAGTCTAACTTAATATCTCTAGAACTTGCCCTCTCCTCCCTGCCAATGCTTTGATAAAGGCCACATCTATCACACAGACTAGCATTTCTCAAACTATGTACAAACTGTGCTTGGGGATTCCTTGAAAGGGAAGGTTTTCTGGTCACACAATTTTGGGAAGCCTTGAAATAAATAAATTTAAATAGTTTGCTTTTCCAAGCTTTTAAGAATGTGTATATAATTTGTGAATCCCTAGAAAGAAGGCCACATGCAGCAATTCCCCCTTTTGGTAGAAAACCTGTGGACCTCTCCAGAGATAGTGGTCCTTAGAATACAGATTACAAAATCCCAACATGGACAAATAAAGGTTTTCCTTGCATCTCTGTAAAACTTCAGTCTGCTGACTTTTCTATATTTATTGCCCCCGGGAAAGGGATTACATAACATAAAGCAGAGAAAAAGGTAATCAATTCTTGCAGTTTGGGTTTCAAAAGGTAGAGGAACAATAATTCATGGGCAATAGATTTGGAAGAATATGACCAGTAAGAGCAAAGCTTCCTGCACAGACTAGGTAAAAGGAGGAGAGGGGAAAATAGTCAGAGATTAAGTGCAGAGAGTTTTGACACAAGAGGGTACCTGAAAAGAGGGCCCAGGTCCCAACCCACTCACCAGCCCTGCACTAAGCCCTGATGCAGGGAAATGTATCGGAAACTCTAGATGGTTTTGTGGAACCTAAGAACAAAGGGAGCCACTGCCTTCCCAGAAAGATAGAGCTCTAGGGAGAAAGAACAACTCTGCAAATAAAATTGCTAAAATACAATTTCAAGTCTGTGTTAGAATTTCTCAACCTTGGCACCATTGATATTTTTTTGGTCTGGATAACTCTTTGTTGTGAGGGCTGTCACATGAATTGTAATATATTTAGCACCATCCCTGGCCACGACCCTCCAGATGCCTGTAGCATACTCCTCACCCCAAGTCATAACAACCAAAAATGTTTCTAGACATTGCCAAATGTTCTCTGGGGGCAAAATCCCTGTTGAGAACCACTAATCTAGGTGGATAGAGTCCTACACAGCCTCAAATTGCTTCTTCCAGTCATAGTGTAGGTTGTGAGTAGCTGGATGAATCATTCCGGAAGATGCAGAGCAACCTATGTGGATGATGTCCTAGGACCAGATGGGATTAAAAACAAACAAACAAAAAAACCTCAATGGCAGTGGATGCCAGAGAAGACTGATCATTCCCAAGGACAATATGATGCACTCCCCACAGATTCCTCCACATGGCAGCTGCATGGGTTAACAGCCCGGATACTGGAGTGCCGGAAGCCAGGCAGCCTAGGTTTAAATCCCAGAAATAACTCAACTTTCTGGGCCTCAGTTTCCTCATCTCTGTAAGATGGAGATAATAACCATACATGCCATAAAGGGTTACTACAGTAATTAAATGAGTTACATTTTGAAAAGTGCCTGCCTTTTATATAATTGAGTTTTGAGTAAGTGGTGGCTTTTACTATGTGAATAAACACCCCTGGGATTAGATCCAAGTCAGAGAAGGAGACTGTGACCCTGAATTATAACTAAATTTTCACCATCAAATCAAATGAAGTTCATAACATACTATGAGACTGAAATTCATAGAAAAATAAAGTTATTTTTACATCATCAGCTTGTGTTCAGAAATTTCTCCTCTCTAGATTGGTCTCTTTGCATCCAGTTTAACATTCCAGTCTTGGTCCCTTAATGAATCTTCATACCACCATTGTGATCATCTTATAAAACTTCAAATCTGAGCAGATAATGGGCTTCCCATTACCCACAGCCATGGTCCCACAGAGATGCCTTAAGAACTCAAGGGTGCATGGAAGGCATGGGAGTCCCTGGTGTGCCTCTCCTCTATTATCTACTTCATATCCTGTGTTTCTGTGTGAGATTTTATTTGAAAAACTACGTATGCTCCTAAAAGTCATTAGCCCACAGAGATCCCAGCAGATGGCAGTCGAGGCACCCAGGAGCAGCCTTTGCCCCTTCCCCCACAGACCCTGTGATCCAGATGAAGAAAGTCACTGGTACAGAGTACATGTGCTGTGAGCTTCGTATGAACAGTTTTGCACATGCAACTGCATCTGCTTGGAATACTCCTCTTTATCTCCTACAGATGGGAAGTCATTGAAGGGATCTTTCATTGGGAAACATGCTTAGATTTGCAGTTTTAAAAGAAAACTGATGGACTGAAGGCCTCTCAAGACTTTGGTATTGAGGGGGCCTGCTTCAGGTGCTGGAAGATTTTCTGCCAAAGCCAGGTATACATAGCTTTCCTAGGTGTGTCACCCCTTAACCCCAAAGTCCTGTCAGAGTACTGGGGTGCTACAAAGAAGCAGACCACTGAAATCACCAACCTTAGGAAATCAAGCCCTCTCTTTCTGTTCTTTTTTTTTTTTTGAGACCAAGTGTCGCTTTGTTGCCCAAGCTAGAGTGAGTGCTGTGGCATCAGCCTAGCTCACAGCAACCTCAAACTCCTGGGCTCAAGCGATCCTGCTGCCTCGCCTCCCGAGTAGCTGGGACTACAGGCATATGCCACCATGACCAGCTAATTTTTTGTATATATATATATATTAGTTGGCCAATTAATTTCTTTCTATTTATAGTAGAGATGGGGTCTCACTCTTGCTCAGGCTGGTTTTGAACTCCTGACCTCGAGCAATCTGCCTGCCTCGGCCTCCCAGAGTGCTAGGATTACAGGCGTGAGTGAGCCACCGCTCCCAGCCTCTTTCTGTTCTTTTATATCTTCCCGCTTACCTTCCCAAAGGTCCCTGCTGCTCCTCCCACCATGTTAGAATCCCCTCAAGCGGCCACAAGAACAGCAAAACCATCTCTTCTCTAGTATGGGCAACTTCTACTACCTCTGCAGCACAATTCTCCTCTGAGGCAAGGGGAGCACAGAACACCTGGCTACCTGCTTGGAAAGGGAAAAGAAATGCACATCCGGGTAAAAAACAACTCTGTCTCAGCAATTCACCCTTCAACCTGTATATGTATCTCGGTGAATCACAACTTCTTTCTTCATTCTTTTCTTAAATAAGTGTAGTTTTGTAATCAGAAAAATGGAGTATTAAAAAAGTCCAATTGCGATACACATCTATGTTGAAGCACTATTTTGCAAGTTAAATATTTGAGTTATATATTATCCATATACCCCTGATATAGGTATACATCAGAAAACAGTACCTTGCCCAGTAACTGCCTCTCCCTTTTCTAAACCTTCCATGCGGTTCATTCAGTGATGGAAAATACTGCTATTTCCTCAAGAAAGTCACCATTCATTGTCTTCATCAATGCATTGATATCCATGCCCTTTCAATTCAATGCCACAACCCATCAGATCACCTCCTCCTGTGTCCCATTTGGCAGCCTGTCTCAGGACTGCTGCTGGTTTTCCATCTGTCAAACTCAATCTACCTTCAACATAGAGGCAGGGCCTGGAGAGTGGACTGAGTGAAGAACAACGAAGGCAGGCTGGTTTCACCCTGGATTTGATCTACTTTGAGAGGAGAAGAAATCCTAATAACATGGAAAATTCCTTAGCAGGGACTTGCTTCCTGGCTTTGTGGGAGTCTGGCTAGAACTGGGCCTCCAGCCCTGGGAGATAACAACCACATTCAGTGAACAGCTTTTGCAGTGTCTGCCCAACTATAAGAATTCCTCTTAACCCCTAGCAAGAAGGGAGTGAGACAACAGCCATTTTGAACAATTCTGTACAACGAGCCCATACTCCTTGTTATAGCAGATTTGTTCAAAAAGGATACCTGATCCAAGGTGGCCAATTAAATGGAATACAAAATGCCTGCATAACTTCCTTGAAAAAAAGATACTCATTAAAACTGCTGTTTCCATTTGCTAGTTGTATTACCTCAGGTAAGGAATTTAACCTCTCTTGACCTATTTTTTTCATTTTTAAAAGGAATAGTTTGAACTAGATGATTTTTATATTTCCTTTTTGTTCTTACATTACGGTTTTCATGATGAAGGTGGGTTCTAGAATCAGCGAGGCCTTGGTTCAAGACAGCGTTCTGTCAATCAATATAGTCTTATGAATTAAAAGGTTTCTTAACTTTTTAAGCATCAGTTTCATCATCTGTAAAATGGGGAGTATGATAGTGCCTACCTTGTTTTGAATTATATAATAGCTGTTAAGTGATTAAAACACTACTACATACAGTCAAGCATCCGTGGCCTCTGGTTGGTATTGTTGTTATTTCCATCTCAACAAGATTTAAAATTAAAGAATAAGAAGGAAGGCAGAAAGCAAAAGAAACCAAAGTAAAAATATAATTGCTCTTCCAAAAGAATTGTTTGAATAATCAGATCAAACCATTTGACTCATGAATAGTACAAAAATGTCAGAGGAGGAAAGAAAAAATCAGTATGATTCCCAGGCATGCAAAAATGTATAGGGTATTTAATTGCAGCCTAAGAAAAGAAGGTAGCACTACTTATCTCAAGCTCTATCACTCTCATAACTTAAATAAAAATCTAATAATAAAGGGTCCTCCAAACACAAATAGCATTGGGTAAAATAACTCTTTCATGAATGATTGTATCTATAAACTATTAAGCTTGAAGATCCATGTTCAAGATTATTTATTCCATTGTCTTTCTTTGTGACCTTGTCTTGGTGACATGTACAATACCCATACGCCTGGGATATTCCCTTCTCCTTATGTCAAGAGCATAATGCTCATGACCCAAACACTATACAAGACTGGTGATCTCAGATGCAATTGATTATTGCAATCCAGAAACTACTCTAATACCCCTTTAAAAAGTGACAATGTTTTAAGATGTTCAGAAGAATAAACTGGGAATAATCCATTATGGAATATTTGTCTCTATATAGTTAGTATGCTCTGATATCATATTACTGACATGAATTTACTTAAATATGCCACCTTGTCCACGTTCAATTCTTTGGTGAGTCATGTAATCTGATTGGTTACAATACAACAAATTAAACAAGGATGAAAATATAAGACAGCTAAGAGAAAAAAATAAAAGGACTAGTGATACACAATGTGACATAATATAATGCCACCCTCAAGAGATGGAAAATATGGACAGTAAATGGGCTGTAGTTAGTGAAGGCAGTTTGACCCAAGGTACTCAGCCAGAACAAAAATGTCATTCTACCTGTAAATCTGAGAGCAAGTGCCACTAGAATTGATGGGGACAGGGATCAAAGATAAAGTCATCATCCAAAGGGCATGTCACATCTGCCTTTCATATAAAAAAATATATATGGATTACATGCATCATATTTTTCAAACCACATTTGTGAAGACTTGCAGCCCTTGTTCCATTTTCTGGGCTTGTATGTGCAAAACAACATGTCCACAGATGACCCTTTCAGATGGTCACGTTAAGAAACTGGCAAGAGTTTCACTGTTTGGTGGTTCCTAGAGCCCCCCTAAGGAATGCAAGAACAAAATCATCCATTATCCCATATTTAGAACTTGATATTAGGTGCCCTAGAATGTAAGGTATGTTTAAGGTGGTCCTGGATATCTTAGGACAAAATGAGTCACTATTGTCTACCCCATTCAATTATCTTGACATTATCAAGAGTTGTCATTTCATGTGGACTTTTTCAAAGCCAACTTGTTTTTTTGCAAGATGATGAAAGATAAATAGGACATTTCAAAGATTCTCTTCTTAGACTACAGTCTCTCCACTGGCACCCTTGCACATGGTAGCGCCTGAATACATACTTTTGGTTGACTATGTAAAGTCATCTCCTTGGAGGAGCTGATGACTTGCTGACTACCAAAATAGTAATTAGAGCACTTTTATGTCCCAAATTTAGTGCTATTCAGTTACTTTTATGTTTACATTTCAAAGCCATATTCATGTAAAGCATCTAGAATAGCTATTTTCAGAATTTAGAATCAACAGCCTTAGCATCTGAAGTCATTTCAGACACAGAGGTACAAGATCTAATTTGAATTGTTCTCATCACTGAGATGTCTAATCAGCTATGTTCCCTGCTTGTCCTGTTATATTTGCATATTTTCAAATGGGAATGTGTTGATACAAGGTGGTGATATTAGAACGGGGTTTGTCCATGAACGAATATATAAGGACTTTGAGTGAGACAAGCATTCCACATCCTGCTTATCTATTTGTGTGGTTCTAAATAATCCCTCAACCTGCACAGGAAAAACAAAACCCAACTCTTTCTGTTTTATTTCATGTGCAAAGCCCCAGGAAGCTGACTTGAGTTACCTTAAGTATGTTTTCCCTCTACAGACCAGCCTCTCATGAGGTCCGATGGCCTGACCCTGGACTCAAAGAACGAAACAGAGCGTGACCTTTAGTGGAGGCAGGAGGCTCCACTAGATTACTGAATTTCTCGGAACTTAATAGCCAAACAAAACACTTGAAGGTTTACAGTGGAGATCCTGTTTCAGTTGGTCTAAGGTGGGGCCTGAGATGATACATTTCTAACAAGCTTCCAAGTGATGCAGATGCTGCTGGTCCATGGACCACCTTGAGCAGCTAGGAGTCCATGTTCCTCACGGAGAGATACCAGTGCTGCTCTGTCACCACTGAAGCACGTGGCTTGGAGCACATTATGTCACTTCTCAGTGCTTCGGTTTCCTCCTCTATAAAACTAGGCAAGAAATAAAGGCCCTTACCAAATTCAGCAAGCTGAAGAGAATATGAATGAATAATGTAAGTGAAAGCATTCTAGAAAGTTTAACAAGCTATTTAATTAATAGCATTTAAAATAATTGAAGAACACAAAGACACTCTTCCCCTAAAACTGACAAGTTGGATGTTACTGCTTTTTGTCCCACTGAGCATTCTATTCTTCTATTCCTCATCAAACTGTTGCTCCAGGTGCCTGCCCTCTGACCAGTTATAGCTGACAACCTTCTACACAAGGTTATTTTTGTGTGGCCCTCACACAACGCCCTGCTGGTAGCATGATTCTCTTGAAAACTCTTCTTCGAAAGCCCTAGATTGCACTAGCTTATTCTCAAAACAACTAATTATTGAATTAAATCATAAGGAGGAAGAGAGTTCAATTTTCCATATCTATATAATACATAATTTATAGAATTTTCCCTTAAAATTTACCTATTCCCACCTGCTTGTTTTACACATGTCACAGATTAAGGCCAGTAATGGGAAATCCCTTACCCAATCTCCCAACAATAATTAAGGGAAGAAACAGGACCAGAAACCATGTATTTAAATTCACAGCTTAGTACCATTGGACCAAAGCATTGTTGAACCAGAAGAGAGGGAGAAGAGCCATACGAGCAATGGGGAATCATTCACCATGGTTGGTGTGGAAAGGACTAGAACAAAGAAGCAAGTGGCATTAGTAGCAGGGCGCCCTTCCTCTGTCCTCTTAGAGGAGACTCAGGGAAAAATAACTGAAATACTCACTAGGCCTACAGATGCACTCCAGAGACGCTATTATCTATTTTATTTCACTTTAAACAGAGTATCTTTTTAAAAGTCTGCTTCAACATAGAGGCCACCCTAAAACTAGAGTAACTGGCATATGATCACGAACAGCCTGCATACAGGGAATGTGGTGGCACAAAGCTCTAGAAAGCAGCCTGGAGCAGCTGAGCATGCCAAGAGGGGAGGTCTGGAGCAAGAAGGAGGTATTGCACATGAAAGGAGCCAGCCTGGATGCAGACTGATTAGCTGTGAAAAGCAGTCATGGGTACCAAGCAAAGAATGAATTATGGAGCTGTGTGGAGAGAAATGGGCTCAGGGCAGATTTATTATGCTCCATTTCCACCCTGCTAGCAGGCTGCACAGAGTCTCAGAGGTGCGGATTTACTCAGGACTGAAATTCACATCCAGGGACGCTATCTCAAATAATCTAATTTGGTGAGATGAGAAAATCATATCTTGTAAAACTATCATCCCTTTCCAAAAGCCCACATAAAAGTTTACAGGCTGCTGAGGTGTCTAGCCATGGTATGAGCTTCTAGGATTGGTGCTATGGAGGCAATGGACTTAAAGATGAAATTATTTTAATAAGAGTGCTACCACTCAGTATGTGCAGTTTGTTCTTTACAACCTGAACTTCATAAATTTTTATAAGGTGTCTATTTATTGTCAAGCTCAGGAGCTGCTGTGTCACTGTTGCTCAGTCAAAGCACTTTCAAATAAAGGCATCTTGATCTGGGTGTGATACATTGTATAGTATTAAGATATACGACCTCAGATCCATTTCCAGTGTCTCCTCAGTAGTGTTTGTGTCTTCTATGCAAAAAATGCAAAAATAAGTATATTCCCAACCACTGTGAAAAGGGCTGTTCTTTTGGCCATTGTACATGTAGGAGGAGAATCCCTCACAGAAAGGGACCTTGACTGCCCTCTAATAATTCTAGATGGAGGAGAAATGATATTCAAGAGTGCAACAAAACTCATGCCAAGAAAACTTGTTCAGGACTTGTGTGTGGGTGTCATTCAGGGATTGGACAAAAGAGGAAGGAAAAAGAGAGAGGGCTATTTCCAAATACTAGCAGCTATTGTTTTCCAAGGGCTCATGTTTCTAGTCCAGGAAAAACACTTCATATCTGTTATCTTATTGAGTCCTTGCAATCCTATGAGATATATAATATTATGCCCATTTTACAGGAGAGGAATCTTCCACTTAGAGATGTTTATAATTTGCTCAAGGCTACACAGCAGGGACTCAATCTGGATGTGTCAGATCACAAAGGACATAGAGTCTTGACCCACTGCTACCTCCCAAATAGGTTTCTAAGCCTTACATTGTTTCTCTTGTCAGCATCCTTCTGGCCTCTAGAATTCTACCTAGAGGAAAAGGACTTTGGGAAACTTTGAAGGGAAAGGAGTTTACGAATTACAGAATTAAAGATCAAATGAGTCGCCAAAAATCATATTGAAAGAAACAGTGAGGTGGCCACAGGACTGATTTCAGTTCACACAGCTAGTTAACAGCAGAAGAAGGATTTCCCCCTCCTCCTACTGCTAGTGCTGCTGAAGGCAATACATCTAGCCAGGAGACAAAGGAGTCCTATAAGAAGTGGTTTTCCCTTCTCTAATTTTAGGGGGTTTTTGGCCTCATTCTCTTCACTCTCTTTCCCTCCTTCCCCAAAACAGAATGGATGGGATAGGTAATTAGGATGTGATTTGGATTGTAGAGGTAAAGCCAGGAAGAGAAAGCATATTCTGATGTTTTTCCTTTTAGTTCCTTACCTTGAGGATAAAAGTCATCCCAAGTATTTCTTTTGGGGCAGGGGTGGTATGGGAGGAGTAATCAAATATTCAGCCAATAAATATTAACATTTACTATTTACCTGACACTTGTATAGTCATTAACTTGATAAATCAAGAGGCTTGCCCTTAAGTAGCTTGCAATCTAGTGAGAAAAATCAATACAAACATATCACTACAATCTAATATTGCAAGCACCATAAGAGAAATACAGAAAAGTGGTATGGGAATATGAAAAGAGTATCACTCTTTTGATTGATAGCTCAACAGTGTACAGCACAACCTGTGAGAACTCACTGAAGATGACTACAGATCTTTATCCTTGTGTGAAGGTCAGGAAACTGCAGAATTCTAGCCAAGAGGGAACACACTGGGATGTGTGCCTTTGGCTGTTAAATGAGATAATGTTATGGCACATAACAGGTGCTCAGTGAGTGCAACATGCTTAAAAGCTGGAAAAATAATAACAAGTTGTGGGGGAGGAAGGTGAAATAATTGTTCTTTCATCTTTTAAGGAGTTTAGGAATACCTCTTCCCCTACATATATATATATATATATATATATATATATATATATATATATATCTCCTTCCCCTATAGCCATTCCTCAAATTTTTTTTATCAGTAATGCCAAGAAGGGGACAGATTGCCATGATCAGCTCAATTGAGGTTCTACTTAGTGTAGGAATTCCTCTGTGCTGTTTCTGGTGGCTAATCCCCTCATCCACCACATACTTTCAACTAGAGCGAGCAGGAAACTTCAAGACAGCCATGCCATTATTGGACAGTTTGAATCATTAGAAAGTTCTTTCTCACTATGAGTTGAAATCTGCCTCCCTATAATCCCACCCATTAAATCTGGTTGTGCCTGCTGTAATCTCAGAAAATGAAAATACTTCCTTATTCACATGTCATCCCTTCAAGAGTCTGCAGGCAACTACCATGTCTGCTCAAAGCCTTTTTATCTGGCACCAGATGGTGAGGCACATGCCTTGTCCTCTTGCTAAAGGGGGTTAAGAAACAGCAGCCACGGAGGTGGGGGAGATTCACAAAGATTCTGTTTTGTGTCTTTCATCATTCTGGGCTGCTTGGAGTGGCTTCAGGCAGTGCTGAAATCATGATCCTAGTGCACCCTCTCTCATGGTCATAATATGGCTTGAGAGAGATGAAGAAATGGGTCAGTTCAAAAAGCCCTTGGAGTGGTGTGACCTTCCCAATTAAGCACAGGCCCTACGGATTATTAAAACTCTATCCCGTGGAGGGCTCCTCAAATCACCACCATAATTAGCCCTGTGGAACAGCTCAGATGTTGCATTTTAAATTTTTTTTCTTAATGTTAGAAAATAAAATTGCCATGTGACCAGTAATTTGCCTCTTGAGAAGATCTGTAAGTTCTAGCCATTGCTATCTCCAGTATGCATAATTCCCTTTCACATTTTAATTTGCTTGGTTATATCACATATACTTTTTTGCCAATCACCCACCTTCACCAACCTCTCTGTTCCCTTCAGTTATCACTAAGCCTTTCCTTATAGCTGAAGAAAGAAGTTGACATTAAGAGGGCGAACTCATGCTGAACATAGGGTTCAATCATAACATGACCCTAGGATGAGGAGATGCTAAACTGTCAACGTTTGTGCCATCTTCCCCTCAATCACTCTCTTCAGTTTTATAGTTAAATATGCATTATTTAACAAAGTATAACACTATTGCTGGATTCTAAAATAATCAATGATCAGAGTCGGGGCTGTTCATAACATAATGCTTAAAAATTTTAATGTCATTTTTGTTCATTCCTTTATATAGCAACATAAAAAAATTCCACAGTTTGCATTTTTAAGTATACACCCTGAAGACTCAGAATTGTTACACATACACAGTAAACAATTTTCCTTACTGTAATTCCTGATAATTCAGAAACATGATTTCAAGAATCAAGTATTTCAAAAGATCAGATTACCTTTGACCCATGCCAGCCAAGAATACATTATATTGTACCTTTTCCGATGCAATATGAGAGGAAGACAACAGATCTGAGAACCTATGAAATTCTTCACAAATTTAAACCTTGCTTATGTAAGCTATACACAGTGAGGCAAGAGAGAATTCAAGGATTTGAAAGAGCTTAAAGGGGTCTTTGCCAGGACAGCGGCAGTTTGAGTGTGCGCCATCACATCTGTACAATTGGCACAGTCACCTCGGTCTCTACTTGGCATCTGTGGAAAAAGGAAGGCAGGAAGGGGCCATAAAGAAAGGAGCCTGTTGTTTCCTACCTTAAAACCACAAGGACATGGCTGTTCCCAGGATGCAGAGAAGGAAGAAACCTGGAGACAGGCAAGGGAAGAGACACTGCTGACATTAAATAGTCATGGTGGTCTTGATACCAGCCATCTGGTCAGTGCCCTCGATGTGGTTACAAAAACCACTGGCACTGTCCTCCCATAGAACTGTTGTGGTCTCCGTCCCCAACTCGCTAGGAACCGGGCGACATAGCAGTAGGCTAGTGGCAAGAAGAAGCCCCACCTGCACCCACAGCCCCTCCCCATTGTTCCATCACCGCCCAAGCCCCGCCCCATCAGATCCCAGGCAGCATCAGACCCTCCTGGAGTGCGAACCCCACCGCAAAGTGCGCAGGCATGCGAGGGATCCAGTTTGCACCCTCCCAATGAGAATCCAACGCCTGATGATCTGAGGTGGAGCCAAGGCAGTGACGCCCCCACGCTCCACCCCATGCGTGGAAAACTGGTCTTCCACGAAACTGGTTCCCAGTGTCACAAATGTTGGGGACCACTAGAACACTGGTTAGAAAACTTCATCCAGCCCTAATTATCATCTGGGGAGTCAAGAAAAAATGCTGGCCCCAGGACCTCACCACCCACCACCTCCTGTGAGATTTGTACTGTTAGGTTTGGGCCCTGGAATCCATATATCCCGAAATCACCTCACACGGCTACTGACCGCAGGTGACTAGTGGTCCACAATGGCATGGAAAACTGCGGTAGACTGAAACCTGTGGGTAAAGGCCAGTGAGTAGACAATGAGAGGGCACAATCTGCTTCTCCAGAATTCACACAGGACAGGTTACACATGGGTGAATCCCAGGGCAACTTAAGGAAGGAGTGTCCTATGGTGAAGATGGCTTCGGGGAACTGAACTTGGCATATTTAGCTGGATTTTTTGCTTGGCATATTTAGCTGGATTTTTTTCCTATGATATTCAGGTAATTCTGATATTCATCCCCAGTTGAGAACTGGGACTAATCTTCAAATGCGATCTGTCAGTCACCTGGGATACTTATAAAATACCCAGATTACTGGGTCCCATCTCAGACCTGGAGAGTCAGAGCCTTCAAAGGTGAATTATAGGAATCTACAATTTTAGCAAGCTCCCAGGGTTTCTTTCATTTGCTAAAGTCCAAGAGATGTTTTTAGAAGCAGCCTGGTGACACCAAGCATGGGGCAGAAGGAACAGACTATCTCACATTCTGAACCTTGAAGATTTTATTCCTGTGGAAGTGAGACTGACCATTAAGAATGATACATGTGGCCGGGCGCTGTGGCTCACGCCTGTAATCCTAGCTCTTGGGAGGCCGAGGCGGGCGGATTGCTCAAGGTCAGGAGTTCAAAACCAGCCTGAGCAAGAGCGAGACCCCGTCTCTACTATAAATAGAAAGAAATTAATTGGCCAACTGATATATATATAAAAAATTAGCCGGGCATGGTGGCGCATGCCTGTAGTCCCAGCTACTCGGGAGGCTGAGGCAGAAGGATCACTGGAGCCCAGGAGTTTGAGGTTGCTGTGAGCTAGGCTGACGCCACGGCACTCACTCTAGCCTGGACAACAAAGTGAGACTCTGTCTCAAAAAAAAAAAAAAAAAAAAAAAGAATGATACATGTGATAATGAGGTATATAAGGACTTCAACCCTTTGGCAATCCTACAAATTATATCTTTCTCTTACCAATTATTTAGCCTTATAAAGTCCAACTTAGAAAAGCCAATTCAGGTGTTAAATGCCTATGAACCCAGGATAGGTGACTATCCAACTACAATTCAGGTACCTGAGAAGAGACTGACCTTCAATAAGTCTGCCCTAGTTACAAACACCCTGTTTACATAAGATGGCTCCTATACTTGGATCATTCCCTAATTTCGGTCCCTTCCAAACATTCCAGGTTTATATGAGTACCAAGTTCAAGAAGCACATTCTCACAGAAGCTATGTGTTAAGTAAGCTCTTGGTCTTTCCAAACGTCCTAGAAGCCACATTATATATTTTGTTAGTAAAAATCCACCTGAGCTTCACATGGTTACAAATTTTTAAGAGTTCTTGTAATACTTACAATTCCACACCTCTAACCTCCCTTTCACATCATTGTTCTTTTAAAGTAAACAAGGAAAAGTATATGAGAAAACAGAAAATATGTAACTGAAATATAACAAGTAAGTTTCAAACTGAACGTTCAAAAACCAGAGTTGCAAAAGTTGTCTTGGCAAAGAAATAAGTGCACCTTTAAAGTATTTGATATTAATAATTAAATTGTATAATGTTCAACTATGGCTACCTCTATGAATACTGTAGGTGCCAAGAACTTTGTAAAGTATATTATGTTTATTAACTCATTTTATCTCACAACAGTCCTATGAAAGGCTCTTTTATCATTCCTTAGACTTGGGAAACTAAGGCACAGAGAAGCAAAATAACTTAGTCAAAGTCACAGAGCTAATAAGAGGAAGAGCTGGAATTCACATCTACAAAGCCTAACTCCAGAGCCTAACTTAACCTTTAGGCTCTACTTCCCATCTTCAATAGTGCAACATATGCAGGGAATGAGATACATTTAATTATTAGCATTTCCAGAAATCTAAGAACATGTACAATCATCAATTTATTTAAATAAAAATATTTTATGTATATAAGATCACAATGCCTGTGTTTAAATACAAGTACA
Organism: Microcebus murinus; assembly: GCF_040939455.1. NCBI lineage: Eukaryota > Metazoa > Chordata > Mammalia > Primates > Cheirogaleidae > Microcebus > Microcebus murinus. Next base: position 56,995,901 of record NC_134111.1, read on the forward strand.
TATATTTGTATGCAAACAATGATATTTTATACTTTGTATTGTTATTCTAAGCATTAGATTTTTCATAACAGATAAGGTAATACTTCTCCCTAAGCCTAAGCCCACCTCCAAAGTATCGAATCTAAGAACTTCACAGGGTCCACACAATTCCTAGGTGAAGTTTAAATGTTAGAGTTAATAGCAATAGAAGTTTTCTATCCTTACTTTTAATGTTTTGTGCCCCTAGGCTCAAATTTTAAATATTCTAAATTCTCCAGTTCTCATTTTTTAATTTATCAGTGAAGATTTTGCACAGAAATCACTTTTAACTCTATGGATATAAGGATGATTTAACGATTGTCTTTGACCAAAGAGTAGCCATTTCCATATCCTTATCTAATATTTCACAGGAATAGCAGTATAGTAAGCCTGAGAAGAATTAGAATCTGAACCCTGGTTTGAAATTAGTATAAGGTGACCAACATTCTAGGCCTCTGGACTATGAAAACCTTACTTCACAGACTACTCACCAGACTGACTACTTTAACTTATACACATCAAAAATCACAGTTCTCTGAGAAGATTTAGAATCTGAACCCTGGTTTGAAATTAGTATAAGATAACCAACATTCTGGGCCTCTGGACTATGAAAACCTTACTTCACAGACTACTCATCAGACTGACTACTTTAACTAATACACATCAAAAATCACAGCTCTCTGTAGAATTTTACACAATCTTAACATTGGAGCAAAGATTTATAAGAAATAGCTCATTATCTCTCACAATGAGCCTTTTCTTAGTGTAGCTCAAAGTACTTCTAAAAATTCCATCATACCTTCTTGTATTATAAAAAAGTATCCATCATACTATGGAAACTAAACATTAGGCTGTTGGTGAGGATTTAACTGAAAAATAAAAATACTCTTCCTGATCAAAAAGTAAATAGTGCAGAAACGAAACTTTTTACTCCAAGAGAAAACAAATTAGTAAACAGTACTCATCCTCAGTTATTTCACATACAAAGGATGTCAGTATAATAATCCCTGATAATCATAATGGGGTGCCTTTAGCCAGGCCCACCAGAATTACAGAGCACCCCTTTGATTTGTTTTCAGATGCTCATAGAAAAAAAAGTGGAAGATGGTCCCTCAGTTAATATTACAACCATTTACCTAATTTTGTTGTTGCTGATATAACGATAAGATAATATCATAATGGCTATTTCAGAATCTCAGCCAAAAAGAAAAGAAAAAGTTGATTAGCATTATCTTGCACAGCACAGGATATCACTCTGTGTGTGCTTTTCTTCTTTACTTTTAAATTCCATTTCCCATTATAAAATCAGAAATGTAAATGCTTTGTACAATCATATTTATTTCCAAAATAAAATCCTCTCTTAGGCCCATGAATTTCAATCTTTTTTATTTGTTGACGATAGAACTATCTTTGCTAAATGACTAATGTCATTTTTCATGAAGTAGGTATGAAAGCCTGTATCAGTATATATGTATTTTAATCCATCTCTGCTATTTATGAGATCGTAAAGTTGATATGGCACCAAATGGATCAAAAACAAAGGGGTGATTGTTTTTTATTAGTATCTATGCCACCTTCTGTATTTTTTCATTGGCTTATGAAAAATATGCTTATAAATTTCCTTTCAAACTGATTATACTGTGCTGAATATCTTGAAGCTGAACAGGGGGTGAGGAGAGTGTCACTTTGGCTAAGGCATGATGGCCCTTAACTGATTCAGGAAGTATAAGCTGTAACAGTATGATTATTATGATAAACTACTCATTTCTTGAACAACCATAATGTGCACAGTATTCCAGTGCTGGCTCTACAGACATTATCTCACATATTCCACATAACAACCAAGTCAACCCATTGCACAGATGAAGAAATTGAGGCCCATGGAAATTAAGTGACCCCTCTCTCACCCAATCTCTCAAAGCTGGTGAGTAGCTAAGCCACAGTTTGACTCAGAACAATGCCATGTTCTTAATCATCACACTGCAATGCCTTTATGGACCAGATACTGTAGTTCTCCACCTAGGCTGGAAATTAGAATCACCTGTTTGAAAAATACTGAAAAATAAAAACCATTCCCTACATCGGGGCTAAGAGCATCAGTATTTAGTTTAAGCTCCTGAAGTGATGATAGTGTGAATCCCGGGGTGAGAACAGCTGGATTACAGGACATCAAAGAATAGTCATTTTCTTAAAAAGTATGACTATTTCTCTGATTAGTACAAGAACAACAATGAAAGTTCAAGTTGTTTATCTAGAACAGGAACCTGAAACGGGAACACCAGACGGGGCATACACCAACACCAGCATCGTCAGACAATTTTTGTTTCCTCCCCTCAACCTGTTCCTTCTGCCTCATGTGAAGATCCCACATGGCATCTGGGAGCTGAAGTAGACCCAGGAAGCTGCGTAACCCACGCCCTCCATCTACAAGTGACAGAGAAGCCCAGAAAAGAAACAGCTTTGCCCCACGTCTCACGCTAGCAATAAGGCAGACGGGAGCTTGAGTCTCCTGCGCCCTATTTCGGTGCTTCTTTCACTGGAAAATTTTGGAAGCAGTAGAAAAACAGGTGGGGCAGGGAGTCAGCCAAGGCACCTGAAGAGAATTTCGAGAACCAGAGGGCAAAGACAAAAAAATAAATAAATAAATAAATAAATAGATCAAAGCAGAGTGAGAAAGGAGAATAGCCACAATCCGCAAATAATGGGAAAATGATAAGGAATATATAACAAGGCAGTGCAACTGGGCGGAGAAAAACACAGTAGAGAGAACGAGCAATTGCAATAATGTAGCTGTAAAATAAGGGGAAACTACAAGGGAATAACCAAACTTTCCATTCCGCTTTATTTATTTATTTATTTATTTTAAAATCACATTGTGTATTTATTAACCAAAAAAAAAAGAAAAGAAAGAAAAGAAAAACCCACACACCCTTGCAGTGCTTCTGTAGCTAAGGAAATCTTGTCTGTACCTGGACATTAGAGATGATGCTGTAACCCGTCAGAATGTAACCTGTTAATGCCAATTGATCATCGTGGATAACATTATTTAAATTATTGTCCATAAATATAGAAGTTATAGACACAGCCATAGAAATAGTCCTTATATTTTTATGAACGATGACGTGCTAGCCCCGTCACTGGAAGATTTCTTATCCGGAGACCCTGAGCATTCCTGAGTTCTGTCGCAGTGGTAACAGCATATAAAAGGACTGATCGTCTTAGCGGATGGCTCACTCTCCCCAGAGCTCTTCCAAACAGTGTGGGGCCTTATTACACTGAAGAAACCCTCACTGTCCTTTAATGCCCCACTCAGATGGTGCTTCCTCAACCAGCCCTACTCTCCACTCTCCTCCTTCCTTGCCCAATCACTACCAGAATCGGAGCTGTCCTGACCAGTTGCCTCTTGCGTATTTGTCCACCATGAAAAGTCCCTCCGGTGATATTCAGAGTAGGCAGACGCCCCTGCCTTGCGCAGCATCGGTATAGAGAAAACCAGCAGCACGACATAAGCCACCATCCCAGCGATGGAAGGCATTGGAGGCATTACCGGAGGCACCCTGAGGCCAAAGCCCACTGAGACAGGTGTGTGCTGATCCACTGCCGGGAGAGTGTTCTCTGTCCATTCAGCTTTAGACAGCATGTCCAGGCCTACAGTACTTTCAAAATAGAAAGTAATATTGAAACAAATACTAACCATAGGAAAATCCCCAAGCAGAGACACAGGGGCTGTCAGAACCCCCAAACCTGTTAAATATCATCTACTGTCATGCTAATCAAAATGTCGTTCAAGGATAAGCTATTTCAAAATTACCTGGGAGTTTGTTAGAAAGGTAGAATGTTGGGCCTGCTCTGGTTGAGATTCTGCTCAACCAGAATCTGCATTTTAATAAGACTTCCTAATGATTTATATGTACATTAAAGTTTAAGAAGCACTGGCTCTACTATAAAAACTAAATTGAGGTATTTGAAAAAAAAAAACAGTTATTACACAAGTTGGGACTCAAGAATTGGGTAGAAGTCAATCCAACTAATTAAATTATTTGTTGATGTCTGGCAGTAAGTCAGACCCTGAGCTGGGTATTTCAGGAAATGAAGGTCCAGATCCGAGGTTAGGCAAGGTTGGTGCCGTGCCCTTGAGGGAGAATGTAGAAAGCACATATATAAGAGGAAGACTTTGCCTCATGCTCCAAAGGAAAGTCAAGCAAAATGTAACAGGGTTTGATGGAGCAGAAGCTGGAGTGCAGAGGGAGATCAGGAAGCATGCAGCAATTGCACCGACTTCCTGACAGGTAGAAATGGCTGTAAGGAAGTGAGAGGGCCTATTCCAGGCAGAGGGAACAACATAAGCAGAGACGTAGAACTCAGAGACCTGCTGTGTGTTGAGGAAACACTGCCTTAGGTCTGTGGCAGTGTCAAACTGTTTCCAGGAGACTCCTGACTCTATCACGATGCCTCAGGACTACTAAGGTCAGAAGAGGCCAGTGGGATTTCTGGGGCCCCAATCTGACCACATGAGATTATATTTCAACAGCAGATTCTAACATTGAAAAATAAGATTTGAAATGTATCACGGAGCCAATACATGGGGTACTTTTAAAATTATCACCCAGAGCTGTGCGAGTCATGTAGTAGGCACTCAAATATTCATTGAATAAATTAATAAATGAATGAGTGAATCAATCAATGAGATCAAAGTGAAAATGCAGAGCTACTTTGAGGATGGACAGCAGAGGGTCTTAACTGTTTGAGGAGAGGTTTATATGTCATTTGGTCAGGTGCTGGGGAATAGTTTAATAACCAGTGACTGAACTTGGCTCTGCCTTGGAAAGCTTATTCTGCAAAACCAACTGTTAAATGGATTGGAAACGGAAGAGATTATAGATGGAAAACTAGTCAGGAAGCCATCACGGTAGTCTTTAGAAAGAGATAAGAAGACTGAACAAAGACAGTCACCATGGGAATAGAGAGATGAAGAAGCAGGCATCATGAGGCACTGTGGAGATGGAGTCCATGGATTTGTTTGTGAATTATCTGTGGAAAGCAAAGATACTTGGAAGGTCCTCAGTGACTCGGAAAAATATGAAAATTGACACAGAGACACAGAGTCACCCTGTTCATTTAGGAGAAAGATATTAATTAGAGTTTAGACCCATTAGAGCTGAGGCACCCAAGAGTAACATAAAACCATCTCTTAAGTGGCTCAAAAGGTAAATATGAAATTTAAGAGGGAAAGCAGTGCTAGGATGTCACTTTAGGAAGAAATAATCTAGCACTAATAAAAAAGACACCACTGTATAAAAAGTATCATACACAAGAGCAAAAAGGAGATAATCTATAATCTATACAGCAACAAATATCAAAAGAAATCCCCAGAATTTTTTTTTCAAATGAAGAAAAGGTTAAAAGATCATGTTGAGACACAGGAGGAACAGTGACAGGAACAGGAGGTGGCAAAATAGAGATAATGAAATGGTGTGGAGAGGTTATAATAAAAAAAAACCAGAGACACATAAAAAGCCATGGGAAACTGGGACAGACACACACGCACTCACTGTTCTTTATACCTTTGAAGACTTAGAAACCTATAGGAATGGTAGGAAGCTGATTTTGCTCTTTATTTCTGTGAACAAAAATTTTTACACACAAAGCAGTCACTCCTATGAAAAGTTAGCTAATTGCTCATGTCTTTTTTTCATATAAATTGTTGCTGTTAAAAATCAGGCAATGACATCTTCAAATTCAGTGGGAAGAAAAATGTCTAAGGGCAAAGCAAGGGGTGGCTAGTCCAAGGACTTAGGATCTTTGTCTTTTTCATCGTGCCCAACTCCACACAGCATCATTCTGTGTAGACATTTCACCTTTCAGAATAGTTTGTTTTGAAGATTTTTTTTTCTCTGAGCCAGGTCACTTGCCTGAGAAAAAGAACGCTGAGAGCACCTGCTGTTCTTTGATAGATCCTCATATAATAGTTGTACTTTGTAGTTACCCTCCAGCTGCTGACAGCTCTCACTAATTGGCGGTGTTTAGGTGACAAGTACTAATGAAAGTTCCTTCTGTTTTGACTATAGAGGAAACACCTCCATTGGTTTCCTTTCTGCCTCAGTTAAAAAGGATACATTAAATTTCACTGTTCTCTTTTTGCTCTGTGAATCTGTATATTGTTAAAGCACTGTAAAATATCAACATTATTTTTCTTAATATACCTGATAGTGGTTATTAAATTTTCTATAAAGAGATCATTACTTATGTTATGTAAAATAATATAATGCAAATGAAGTACTTAAGGAATTATACTGCAAAACATTAATATCATCGAGATGATTCCAGAAAGGACAGTAATGTTTCCTTTATTATGAGAATTCACCTTCCCAAAAGCATTTCACTGTAAATGCACGCAAGAGAGGTCAAGGAGATCTACAAGAATAGCTACTTGATTTGTGGTTGTCATCCCAAGCTTCCTCAAATCACTTTTGGAAATGGGTAAGAGTGTGAATTATAAATCCACAAATATTTAATTTATGGGAATATAGAATCTGAAAAACAACCAACACTTTGATCAAATAAACATTTTTTTCATTTTAAAAACCTCAATAACAACAGAACTTGCAATGCAGTATTTTGCATTCTGAAGCCCTTTATCTATTACAGAGAAGGGGCAGCACATGCTCAATGCACGTATGGCATCAAAATAAGATTAAAGGACTCCAAAAACCAGTGAAATTTGATCCTGAAATATTTTAAGGGAGTTCTTTCAAGCCAAAACCTTTATCTAAGATGTAGCTTATTGACTTTATGAAAAGGCTTTTTTTTAATTAGATAAATACATTTACCACAATTTCATGAATTGTGTGGAAGCTGCCAGTTTCCAAGCTTTAGGTTGAGCCCTGCAACACAAATGTTTTGTTCCTTTATTTGAACATCCATTGCCACATCTTGACAAAGTTTGCATTAGCCTTGGTGTTATCGCTTCTCAGCAAAGTAGAACCAAAGAGAACTACAAACCTCGTCTCTGTATGAAAATGAAGAAAACGAAGAAAGACGTTCCCCAACTTTTGAGAGCATTCCAAAACTGCGTTTATTTTGTATTCATGGAGGTGGGGGGAGGGGGTGGTTGGCAATTTATTTCCCCTGAAGGACCCACAGCACTCCCCATCCAGGTTCACCATAAAAACTGTTTGTCCTCCACAGTCTGAGGGAGCATTCCAGGAAGCATCGTCCTGCCAGCTCTCCCTTCTCCCCACGGGCCCCCGCACAGAACAGTGGCGAAGCAGATGGTCCTCCCCCTTCTCCTCTTCTCGTCCCTTCCGCAGTCCCACAGTGTCCTCCCACCCGGCGCTGACACCTTCACCAGCGCTTAGAGCTGAGTGGCGGAGGCCGCCCCTCAGGGCTCCCAGCAGGCACAAACTTTGGGGACCTTCTCTCTGCCTCATCGTCCCCATCTCACCTTGGTTCAGCTGCAGAACTCTCCTGGGACCCCGAGCTTCGACTGTTACCCTCCCACACCTCTGTCCCCACACTACCCATTTCCCTGTAAAGAAGAGAAAGACAAACCCCAAACTTCCAAGCTCAGGTGGCAGAAGCGCCGCGGCTAACCACAGCGGGGCACTAGCCCTTGCCTCTCCCCTACTCCAGCCTCCCCATCCGTCCTTGGGAACTGCAGCCTACCCTGGGGACTCCTCTGCTCCTCTGGCTTCCGCGACCTAGTCCTAACTCCCGGGGCCAGCAGGAGCCTCGCCTCTGCAGCCTGGGGAGCGGCGCGTGGGCGCCCTCCTCTACAAGTGGGACCGCAGGACAAAGTGCAAACTCTACCGGGAGGGGGGCTCCCGGCCATTCCCTCGGGCGGCGTGCCCGGGTGCCCGCTCGCTCTGCAGAAGAGGGCGGGGGCCGGTAGGAAGGCGGCGCCCATTCCGGGGGCGCCGGGCTGGGCTGGGCGCCTGGGGCTTACCTCGGCGCGCGGGCCGCGGGCGCGTGGGGCAGTGGCTCCTCCAGCCGGGAAGCTGTTGCTCACGCTGTGGCGGTTGCGGCGGTCCCGCCAGGGCTGCGCTGGGGCTTCGCGCAGACGCTCTCCCGCGAGCTGCTGCAGCCCGGGCGGTGGCGGCAGCGGCAGTGGAGGTGGCGCTGGCGACAGCTCGGCCAGGCGCGGCCCCGGAACTGTCCAACTCTTGCGGGCGCGGGGCTGAGGCGCCCGGCCGCGGCCCCCGCGCTGAGCGCCTGCGCGCCCGGCCTCGCCCAGGTGAGGGGCGTGTGCCGGAGCCCGCGGGTGCGCCCGCCCGGCCGCGCAGCCCGCCCGGCCCCCTGGCCTGGCCGAGGAGCCCCGGGCTTGGACGCGCCAACGCCACTCTCGCGCCGAAGCTGCGACGGTTTACCAAGCCGAGACTTGCGAGGCACACACGCACGGGTGAATGAGGCGGGACCGCTCGGGGGCTCGTCGGCACTGCAGAGCCTCCCGCGGCATCGCCGCCTTAAATCCCGCCTTTCCAGGCGTGCGCGCACCGCGAGGCAGAGGAGGCTCCGTCCCCACGACGGGTCCGGCGCGGTCCTCAGCCCCAGGGCTCGCGCCCCTCGAGAAATCCTTGGCAATGGCAGAGGTCCCCAAAGCGAGACGCCAAGCCGCGCCGTGGGGCGGATGTTTCAAATATTAGTCAAGCCGGAGTGAAACTCTCTCCTTGGAGATAGTCAGACCAACTATTTGTTTTTCCTCTTTGACCAGCTCTGGGCTCGCAGACCACAGCGAGCAGCCTGGGCATTTTTGGCGCAGCCGGGAAGGCCCGCAGCGCAGAAGGCATCGCGGCCTCGCGGCGGATCTGAACGACTCGCGGGCGGGGGGCGCGTTTTCCCCCGGGTTTCTTTTCTGTGTTTATTTAAGTTTTCCAAAATAAAACATGTCATCGGTTACCCTGATGTAGGGGATCTTCTGAAAGCAGTGCAAACGTGGCCAAGGTGCTTGGTTCTGAAAGGGAAAGCACTTAGGAAGCATTTAAGGAGAAAGGAAAAATAATTTTAAAAGAGCAGCTTTTCTGAGGTTACTTCTTGGGGGGAGAAGTTCAAGAGTCATAAATGACAAGAAAGCTGTGTTGTACAGCAGGAATTTTTTTTTTGACAAGGATGGTTTTAAAATATTATTCTTTGGTTGTCGTCTCATATGATTGACACTAACTCCATAAATAATTAATCCTGCAGCTGTTAATGTCTTGGCATCGTCCAGAGTAAATATCTTAGCGTCCAGCCAAAGCCAGTGCTGTTCTCCAGGATGGGCTTGAGATCTGAAACACACACACACACACACACACACACACCATCCTACAGCTTTCTAAAGGAGCAGGTTGTGTTTATAAGCCACCTTGGAATTTAGGGTTATTACAAGTGCCAGCACACCTGAGGTACCAGCGTGAGAAAGGGCATAAATCCAATTTAAAATTTTTGTATTTTTAGAATCCAAATATCTTCACATCCAGGTAGTCAGTCTCCCTTATTACTAAGGACAGACACTTATTGCTATGTTAATTCTTAAAACTGTGCCCTATTTGAAATTGCCACAGGAGGTAAGCACCAAAATTCGATCACTGTATTCCAGAAGAACATAAGCTATGATCATTGCTTAAATTATATTTTATAATATTATGATCTTAAGGTCTCTTCCTCTTAATAGGGGCTGTATTGAAAACAAGTCTTTCTTGAATCCATGAAGGTCAGTAAGATGAAGCTTTGGCAGACTGAGACAAATACCAGAGGCCAAAGCCTTTGGAGAGGAACACCAAGCTTCCAGGGCCACGCACTTCAGAACTGAGAACAGTGTGGTTGTCACTGTGAATGCCACTGAGCTCAGACAACTATTGGAATCTCCAGGAATCTAAGTTGCAGAGAAAGGGTGAGGGCTCCTTAAGGCCTCCAGTCAACACCTTGGATTGCACTTGGAGGCAAATAAGTAACCTCTGCAGAGTGGAACACCTGTGAGAAGTGTTCCCTGTGGTTTGCACAATTTAGCAGCATGTGCATTTTTTATGTCCTGCAAACTGCAACTATATCCTTCTCTCCTCTCTATTTTTAATCACCTATAGCTAAGACCTATGGTGAAGAATAATTTGAGGATTGCATTTCCTAGCAGCTGAAAGAAGCATAAAATACATGCAGACAACTCCCAATTTTTCACCTGTGACATAACTGATGAAGAATCCTGCCCTTTGTGTCCCCAGCCAGGGCAGGATTAAGGCCTCTGGAGGCCCAATCACTGAAACAATAGCAGTGCCTCCCTTCTAAATATACTCCAATACGGAAATGACATTAAACTACAAATCACAAGATTTAAATGTATAGACAAAATTAAAAGTTTCTGTCTAGATTTTCTGATTGCAAAGGTATGCCTATTGGGTAATTTAGCATTGACCATGCCTTTTCAGTGCTATCTGATATAGAGGATCCTTCTGTTCTCAAACCCTCCCTCCTATCACCATTTTCCTAGAACCATTGTTGCTCATTCCTGGCAATAATGGAGTAAAGCAACTCAGAGAACTATAGCCCTAGGCAAGGAGCCTTGGAAGAGTGGCAGGATAACAGCAGCATCCAAAAGCTAGTCCATCAAGGAAAGGGCCCAAATATTAAGGAGGAATTTAGCAGAAAGAGATTATTTAAAGCTTTTTCTATTTTTTGTGTTTATAAGGTATATAGCACATTGGTTCCTAAACATTAAAGGCTTTAAACAGACTTAGACTTCTTTTAACTACATCCATAAATTCACACTTTCCGGTGGATAAAGAACTCGATGATAACAAGAACATCAACAAATTTGAAGACTTCATAGATCACTTACTTTTATTATATAAAAAATGGAAATGAGCTTATACATAAGATGTTATAAAACAAGGCTCTACAGACATTTTGGATCACTTTGCAGCCAGCCATCAGCAAGATTCTCTGGTCTCCAGGCCATACTTTGAAAATCATTCTTGAAGTGGAAGAAAACTGGACTAAGAAGACCTGAATTCAAATTTCAGCTGTCACTTTCAAGCCTAGGACTTCAGTCCTGTAAGACAGAACTGATTATATTATCCTTGTCTCAATAGATTACTGTAATACTCAAAAGCCATGATGTATGCAAAACCCTCTGGAGATTGTATAGGAACATAAGGTATCATCGGTTGATAGCTGTCTTGCTCATATTTCTCTTCTCTTCCATTGCTTTTGCAGTATTCTGTAAACTTTCCTTCAATGTGTCTCATGAATCCCATTTAGCTTTTTCAATAATCACCAGGAATTTTCCCTGATAACTCTACTTTTGGATGGCTCCAGTGTCATGCCATAAGGAGAGCATGAGTCCTGTGTTGGATGAGCAGGGCTTGAATTCTGACTTTGCATTTCCTTACTAGTGTGTAATAATCTTCATTTCCTTTAAACTTCAGTTTCCTCACCTTTAATATGGGAAAATAACTATTAATATTTCCTCCCTATAAGGTTATACCAAGTACCAAAGCAAATGAGAAAATATTTTGCAAACTGTAAGACACATGGCAAATGTTAATTATAATTTACTTTAATAACTACTTGGGAAGTAAGGCTTATCTCTATATTTGCTGTTAAGGTTTAAAGTGCACTAGAAATACAAAAATAAATGTCTGAGTCTTAAAACTAGAAAGAAGATAATATAAAATTTAGGCTATGAAATTATATTTGTTTATAAGTGTGCATGAACATTTTGCAAATGTCAGAAAATATTGTATTTTATTTCAACCTTCACTTTATAAGAATTAATGGGATAGTGCTTTATAACACTTGTCCTTAATAGCCCTGAGGTTCAGTAAAAAAAAAAAAATTATATTTGTTCAAAACCACTTATAGCAATTGTCTTAAGGAGATATGCCCACTCAAGATAGATAACAATGAATTGTAACAAAAAATTTTGAAATTTTATTGATCAGTTAATTTTCAGTATCTTGGTCAGAAAAGGATTGCTGTATTAAAAAAATTTTCAGTATCATTTTCTTATGTAAAAATAATAGAATTGATAGATCTTTAAGGCTAACAAGTTGATTTTATACAGAAGTTCCAAATTTGACATAGATATTTATCTCTAAAAAAATCAATATAAAAATGTAGAAGTTTGTTTTAAATGGAACTCTTAAAGTTATTTCTGTGTTGTTGATTTGTGGTTTACATTTGCCTCATTTTTAAATCTAACTGTATTATCTTTAAAATCTAACTGTATTATCTGTGTTCAGAAGGTGAAAGGATATAAAACTAGTTAAATCTCAAGCTTACTTGAGAAGCTATGCTATTCTTTTTTTCTCCCTGTCTTCAGGGATTATTTTTATGTGAATCATTAGTATTCTTTGAAAAAGAATTGTCCTCTTGGCCTATAATTATTTTTTAACTGAAGATTGAGTTCCCTTTCATCTTTCCTTTTTTATTTGAATACTCTTAGCAGAGAAGGTTCATGTATTTAAATTCCTTGCTCACTAATATACATCTTTCTTCCTTGCATTGAACACATTATGACTTATCTTGATATTTTTAGGTTAGTTATTTACATATTTTCCCAAATGTGACTGAGCTCTGTTTGTTTTCACCCTTTCCTCATAAAAATTTATTTTCTTGAGATCTAGTGGAATTGATGCTTTACTGTGACATTGTGCCCCTTCTCTGAAGCAGTAATATCTTTTGTGTCCAGAGGTGATCAATATTGTAAAAGTATTCCTTCCAGACCCCAACCATGACTTTACAGTAATAACAGTGCTTCTTGTTATGCATCTGTCCCTTTGAAACCTAATCCAGCACAGCCTCGGGCCCCACGATGAACGATGAACGTTGCACCATTTGACAATACCCCCAAATCCTTTCCTGATTAGATTGCAAGGTGATTACCCTGGTTAGCACATATTCCCCTGTTTGGCTCTTTGCTCTGAGATAAATATAAAATAATTAATCTTCTTTGAACTGCACTTGCAATTTTGATTTTTCTTCCACTTTTTGTAAATCTGAATGTGGAAACACTCTTTTCAAAAATGTTAAATTTTTTTCTAGGCACAATTCTTTAGTTCGTTCCCTAGTGCATTTAACTCACAACTGCCTAGTAACTATGGAAGCTTCGAAATGGCTAGTAAGTACCTTTTGGTTTCAAATTGTATTTTTTAAATAGTTATCCATTTTACCCTATCCCATAATTTTAGATAAATTACAAGTGTTGAACTTACTGTGCTGAATAATTTTCAAAATGCTTTAGTATCTAAATAGCCAACACTTACCCCTTAATAACAAATGCTGTGTCCAGATGCTGTATACGTGCATTGTCTCATTTTATTGTTGTAAAAAGCTATGAAGAAGAAATTAATGCCAATTTACAGATTGGGAAAGTGAGATTCAGTAAGTTTGTGATATGTTCAAGATCACCAATTGGCAGAACCACAATTCTAACTCAAGTTTATCTGATCTTTAAAAAGCTCTTTGTATGCTGCTTTTTGAGGTTAATCAAAAGTATTGATTAGACTGTAAGTTCCACCGAAAGTAGAAATCATATCCTACTCATCCTTCAAGCCCTTATAAAATCTAATATACAGTGCCTTACAAAGAACAGCTCAATATCTGTTTGCAGAGTACATGGTTGCACATTTTTGGTTTTTCACTTGTATTAACAACTGTCACCATAGATTTTGAAGCTATTCTCAACTTAGTCCCCTAAGGCAGAGTTGCAGAAAAGAAGTTGAGAGGGCTGAAGAGGAAGACACCTATTTGTTGACAAATTCCAAATGCATTGTAGCTTTTTGTCTCCCAACATCCTTTGATTTTGGACTACGACCAGCTGGACCTCTCTAAACAACTCCTTAGAGATGCTGGCTATCTCACATTTCATCTTTCCAATAAGATTGTCAGACCCTTAAAGCTAAGGACTGTTTCTTATATTTTGTTTGCATCATCCTCTACCTGCAGTGCCTAGAACTGAACCAAACCAGTTGTGGGTGTTCAATGCAAGCTTAAATGCAGCTGGTGATTTTCCATTCTTATTTACACATGTGTAAAGGATAGGATCTGATTCTCTGCTGCAGCAAAGGAAGTGATTTTCAAGAAGCCAGGTACAGGCAGTCATTCAGTCATTTCTTCAATAAATATTATGTGTTTAATGCAAAAGTCTTTTCATTAAGCACCCAGGGATACAATGGTGAACCACATTGTGGGCTTTATAGTCTACAATCCATAGACATGAAAATGGTTTTACTCTACACCAAACCATTGTTGCTTCTTCCCCTTTCATTCCAGTAGTAATTCCCCTGTTTTCCTCCCTTTAGTATATTACATTTTCACTTTGCTTTTCAGGTCCCCTGCTCCTCCCTTCATGGTCTAATTCAGCAGTCCCTTTTCCAATTTCTCATTTTTATTAGAGATAAATGCTAATGATCTGCTCAATTTGAAAATATTTTTTCCTCACATTTTCCACTTTCCTGCTACTAGCCAAAGTTTGTTTCTGTTTTTTTGTAAGGGGCCAGCACCACTTGGCCAGTTTAAGGGACCATCACAATCCTAACAAAATAACCCAAAATGCTATTGAGGCTGACCTACTTGATAGTATTTTAGGGGTGCCCTTTGTCATCACAGGCACCTTCCATGGGTTTTCAAGATCAAACCTAGAGTACAAGAGACAATCGTTTCAACACCAAACATTAGCTGAAGAACTCCATGCTAATATAGGCATATTCCAAGGAACTGGTTGAAATCGTTGTAGCTCAGGTGGGTTTTCTGAAAAAGGCTTCTTGAAGGAGATAGATCCAGCTGAATTATAACGGTGAGCAGGGATGACATGGACAATAGGGTGGAGCTATGAAAAAACCTGAAGCTGTAGGGAAGGAGGGACAAAAGGCTTGAGTGCTAGTCCCAGCTTCTTGGACAGCAATCTTGGGCAATTGAATTAAATTCCCTGAGCCTCTATTTCCCTGTCTGTTCAGCTTTGGCACTATCATGATGCTTTCTGAAGTGACCTCTATGAGCCCCTTCACATGTTAGCTTGACTTTACTTGCAGTCATTTCACATTATAAATGAAGTTTTCTTACTTTAGATACACAGCCAAAGTTCCAAAACAAATCAACTAAATAGGTAGTTTACTATTCTTTAATCTTCACTGACATTGCCAGTTATCTCGTGGGGGACAAAATCATGGGATGATTGGCAATGTCTGGAGAAATTTGGGGTTGTGATGAGTCAGGAATGCTGTGGAGGGCAGGGAGGCTGCTGAATTGCCTGCAACACACAGGACAGACCCCAAGGCAAAGAATGGTCCAGCAATAGCCAAGGTTGAAAATGAATGTAAAGGACAGTTTTGTGTAGACAAAAGACAGGTATATGCAATGTTCAGGCTTACAAAAAATAAACATTTATTTAAAACAGCATAAGATAGCATCAAATTAGCAAACTTTTAAGAAGTTATTAAAACAATTTTGGCAAAGGCATGGTGAAGTGGATATCTTACTCATTAGTTCAACTTTTCTAAAAGCAGTTTACCATACTTCTAAACTCTTAATATGATTATTCCTGTTGACTCAGTTGGTAATTTTGATCTGGGACTATATCATATGAAAATAATGCTAAGTGTTGGGGAGAAATGGACCACCAACAATATTTATTATAGCTTTACTAATGATAGTAAAAAGTGAAAGCAGAAATGGTTAAATAAGTCCCTTTAAAGGAATGTTATATAACTATTCCCAATGATATTTATTAGAACTTCTTAGGAACATGGGAAATTGTTGATTATAACATAAAAAGGAAAAGAGAAGATAACTGTAATACAGCATGATCACAACAAAGCAAAATAAATCAATGCATAAGAAGATCAAAGGAAATGCAAAACCCATCATATAAGTTGATTTATTAAAGTTTTGATTGACACATAACATTTCAGACTTACAGCATAGGTCATATAATATATACTGGGATATATCTTCACAATTGTGTTTTGTGGTGTATACCATCTGATATTTCTTTCACATATGGACATTTTCCTGATCTAAAACCTAAGAAGACAAAGAGTTTTCTTTGTCATACTAAGGATGTAGTTATATGTTATATAAGACTATTAAACAATCGGGCATACTCTCATGAACTATTAATGGGACTGTAAATTGATATATCCTACCAGGAACTTACCTTATTAGTGTGCATGTGCTTCAACACAGCAATCCCACATTATTCCAGAGACACACACATCTAAGCAAAGCAGTATGTGCAAAGATGTTTATGACATCATGGTTTGAATAAGGAAACATTGGAAGCAAGCTAAGTACCCAACAACAGAGAAATAATAAATAATCCTACTATGCATTAAATAAACTTGTTATAAGTAGAATCTATTCACATAATAACTTTGTTATAAAAGTAATAAATACTTTTCAAAAAGCAATTGGCAGAAGATGAGTAGTATACTCTATCAGCTGTAGCAGTGTCGTGGTGCTCAAGTTAGTTCACATATCTGCTGAAATTGTAGGGTTTTTCCAATCTAAATTTCATCTTATCTATATATTTTGTTTAATAAAAATAATAAACATTCAACACATTTGGACACAGAAGGAAGAGGACTAGCCTAACTAGATTAGCAGTAGAATGCCACCTAAGCTTGCCCAAAAAATCATGGAATTAAATTTCATTTGTTTTAACCACAACTAATTATTGTATTCCCTGGCTTAGATGAGCTTCCCTATTGCTGGAAATTCATGTTTCTCAAGACAACCCCTGCTGTGTCTGGACAGTTTCAATTATTAATGTTTCTTCTTCATAGTAATTACAAATTTACCGTATTCATTTTCCTTACCTCTGTTTCGAAAGTTTATTTCTTGTAAGCAATTTTCAAGTTGCAAGCCAGGCTCCCTGCTTATCTTATTTCATTGAAAAAAAAAAAAAAAAGGTACTATCGGGTTGGGCTATTTGAGATAATAATTTGGCAGGGCATCAGCATGCCTTTCTTGCCCTGCGTACACTCCCAAAATAACAAATATCTAGCCACTAAGCCCTCCTCCCTCTCCACTATTCTTAAGCTGTAGTTCACACTCAGTCTCTGCTTTTCATCACTCCTGATATCCTGATATCCCTAGCCCAGGTCCTTTTCAGCTATCCATTTCTTATCTCATATTAACTTCCTATGGAACATTCAACCCTATAAAAACCCCAACCCACACCCTTAAGGAGCAGGAAAGGCTTAACTTTCCTGGAGGAGGAAGGTAGTATCCATCTGACTTGAGCATTGTCAACTTACTTCCTCAACACAAGGAGCACCTCAGAACTTCTCTTTCTCTGTCATAGGTGAGGCATTCTCCATGTACTCTCAATGCCAACTTCTCTGGCTTCTTTCAGTACAGCCTTCCTCTATGGTATTCTTTATCTCATCTCCTCCTGCCTGGATCCATCATTTAAGATAATAACCACATTTCTGCAATACCTTCCATCTCTCCTACTTAACTCACACCGACTTCTTACCATTCATATATTCAACAGCCTGCTATTTTCAAAATGAGAAGCACCAAAAAACAAAACAACTTCTCTTGAATTTACTTCACCTAAAGCTGTTATCTTTTTTTGTTCTTTCCTTTGTCATCAACATTTATTTAACTACTGTTTTAAGAGCCTGCTTGCATATAATACCCTGCTATATAGCTAGTTAGAGTGGAACTAAGCATATAAAATTATATGAGATACAATCTCTGCCTTAAAACCTGTTTTAGGACAAAAATACATACACAAGAAACTTCTGGAAAACACTACTTCTACTTGCTGTCTGTGCTGCCTCACCTCTTCTCTTCAGTCAGATCTGTCATGTCCGCAATCAAATTTCCACTTCCAACACCATCAAGGATCTATTGATTCTTAAATGTCAAGGCTTCTTCTCAGTTCTTATCCTCATTGATCTTTCTTATTTTAGAGATAGTTAATGAATAAAAAAGTATTTTCATATGTATGAAAATTAATTTTCATGATAACCTTGTAAAGAAGATATTTGACCACAACACAATGCCCCCTCACCCTCATTTATCAGACAAGACTCAGGAAGAGTAAATGATTTACCCAAGGTCACCCAGCAAGTGCATGACAGAGCCTGAACTTTTTCCTATATTTTCAGACTCCAAAGTCTCCACGCTTCTTACTTTACCCCACTTGCCTTCCATGGCTGACTAAGTGAATAACGGGATGCACCTATATTAATCATGCATGAACACAGAGTGCAGAATATTCTAAACATTTTTCTTTCTCTGACCTAATGTGACAGCACTAGGCATAGGATTACTGCCCAATAATTGTTGCTGTCTAGGTTTTGACACAAAGTACATGCAGACCTTAAGCACCTGAGGCCAATGGAACCTAGTTGTGCTAAAATGTTGTCATCAGTATTCCTATCACAAAAACACCATACATGTGAACCAGGTTTGTAATTTGAATATTTTGGTGCCCAAATAACTCAACAGCTTTAGTCTGAAGAGCTGATGAACCTTCATTTTATTGTATGCCACTACTAGAAGGTAATGTTTTAGTGAAGTTCTAATTTACAAATAATCACCTTCATTCAAGTGTTTTTGAGTAATCAAAGAAATTGGAGAATCTGAAATGCCCAAACTAAATTCACTGCTCAATTTGTATAACCTTTAATTAATGGATTAATTCCCATCTTGATATAGTCTAATCAGTTTGAAACTCTTATAATTCTGGTATCATCTAAATGTCTAAATCGATGATGTTTTTATCAGTTTCTTCCTTTTTACAAAAATCATGAACTCAGGCTATCTGGAATTGCTGCCTTGTCTAATTTATTTGCAGGTACTTTTTTTTTTAACTGCCTACATCTGTTGTCTCAGGAAAATTGTTGTCTGAAAAGGTACGTCTCCACCTGCTCTTTCTAAAGTGAGAGGCATAAACACATCTGGGTTTTTATCTTCAAACAATCTCTTGCTTATAATCCTAATTAGTCCAGTCATTTACTTTCATTTGTTGCCCTCCTATTTGAACATTTTACTGCCATTTGAAATGTTTTCTGAAACATGCTGCTTATTGTCTTTCTCTACTCTAATATGTAATTTTTCCTTAATTTGGCTTGTTTACATAGCTTTCTTTCCTCCTTCACAATTTCTGCGTAAATGGATATTTTTAAATCTCTTCCATATGTCTACATAATGTGTCTAAGATCTCTGTTAGGCATTTATTTGTGTAAACTGCTGTCTTTTTTCTTTCTTTTTACTTCCGTGGATAACCACCTCCATTCTGTTCTACTTTTGAAGACTTTATGATTAAATTGAGTAAAATTTTTATGTTTGCAATCAGTCAGTCCATAAAACCAATTTTCACCTATGGAATAACCACTGGGTGCACAACATTGTGCTAAGCTATGGGATGGAGAAGGCAAGTGGAAGGAAGACCATGAAAATGGCATGTAACACAAGAGTTCTCATATTCAGGAAAAACCGAAGTATAACAGGGTAGACAGGATATCTAAAACATTGGAATTCAAGAAGAATACCTAAATATAGCAAACAAGTTTAAATCGATTCTCTGTGAATTCTGAGGGAATAAGCAGTGATGAGTTCAATTCATCAAGGAAGCTTCTAGGGAGTGATGCTCAGGAAAGCATTTGGGATGTCAGTGCTCCAGCTGGTTGTGGCAGAAGTATTCCAGCTAAAGGAAACAGCACAGAGGTAGAATTAAGCAACTTGTGCAGACAACATACAATTTGTTGAATTTTAAAGTAGTCAAATTTGTCAGTCTTCTCAAAATTAGCACTTTTATATCATGTTTAAGAAATCCTTCTGCACCTGAGGTGCAGAAAGGTATTCACCTGTATTTTCTTCTAAAAATTTTCAAGTTTAGCTTTTGACATATAAGTTCAAAAACCATATATAGTCAATGTTGGTGATCACATTTTTTCATAGCTCAACTTATTCAATGGTCTCCTTTCTTCAGTGATCTACCCCTCTAACAGACCAAAAGTTGCATATATCTACTTCAGGTTCTCTGTTCTGGTCCACTGGTCAATTAAAAAACTAATGTCCCTAACCATTGACACTTTTAAGTACCACCTTAATTATAATAGCTTCATAGCATATTGTTATGTTTGGTACAATATGAAATCTGTAGATTAATTTCAATAAGTTAGGTAGATAGATGGATGAGTCTTGAATGGACCAATGATGATAGTTTCCATCAATCCAGGATTATGAGTAATCTGATTCCATATACTTGAGTTCCAAATGTTGCAGTGCATGAGAAGTAAAGGGGATTCTGCTGAGTGCATTCCTAGTAAGTATTATTTTAAAAGGCAGGTTATATTTTAGATTATAAAATGACATTGAGGAAAACAGTAAGCACAAGAAATATGCACCAACCAAATTAAAATTAGACAATTCAACTATTAGTTTGAATAAGCCACAATTCTAAAAAAAAGAAAAAAAACTGTTACCTATCTTGTAGCCCACCTTCTTTCAGGGCAAGGACTGTGTATGGCCAGCTTCTAAATCACTGACTGGCTCATAGTAGCCACTTAATAAATATTTGACGCACAAATGAATATACAAATGAACAATTGACTGGTAGAAAACATCATGGACAAAGTATATTTTCTTTACTTAAATCTTCAGTTTTATAGACTAACATTCTCCAGTTAGGGAAAAAAGAAGTCTGCATTTACAATTCCATGCAGCTAATCAAATTATACATTGACATTGCCATGCAATGTCAATGGCATTTATCAACAGTCCAGTGGAAGGAGCACACCATGCTGAATCCTGAGAGGAGCTTTGAAAGGTGATACATGAGTCAAGCAGGCATGGCCCCTGTAGTTCTAGTTTTCATCCAAGCTGAGAATACAAAACGAATGAAAGAGAAAATGTCGGAACATTTAGAGTAATAAGTATAAATAAACTCAGGGCAAACTGCATGCATTGGTACTGAAAGAAAGTGAGCAAAGCACCTAGTGCCCCTTTGGAAGGTGGGAGGCAGTGGAGATCCCTTGAGAACTTTCTCCTACTATTAAAGGAGTCGTTGTAGCTTCTTATTGTTTTTCAAACTGAGGTCACAGCCCATTAAAGAGTCATGATTAACATTAATTTAAATAGATACTACATTATCCATATTTACCTATATAGACAGATAATATCTTTAATTTTGTCTCTAATTTAAAGACAGATTTTATTATACATTTAGTTATTATCTATATTTATATAAATAGGAGATAACAGCTTCATAGAGTCAAAAATAGAGTGCATGCATGGCATATACTAAAAAATAAGAAATAAGTGCCAAAAGTTTATTAAACTTTTATTTCATGTACTTATATGGTTTTACATATGTAGGTGTGTGCTAGGCTGCAATAGAAACTATATTTCTTGCTGTGCGTTGGTCCAGCATGTTTGAAAGCCACAGTAAACTGAGCAACAGAATAGTCTGTGTGGCCAGCTGAGGAGGCCAGTACAAGAACAACTCCCCTGTCCCTTTCTGTCCTGCACACACACCGTGGTAACTCCTCAAGGCCAGCCTATAGTCACTCTCCGGCAGGCTTATACTTTGTTGCCTTGTCTTGTCAGATTTGCAACCAGACAGCAATTTTTGTTTAAAACAACCTCTCCCATTTCTTATAGCTACTTGCAAAGCTGGGAGTTCTGCTTGTGGCTTCCCAAATATTTATAGCCCTGCCATCGGTTTAGAAGTTGTTGTCCCATCTTTCAAGTCTTTATTCTGCCTACTCAATTTAGAGCCACCCTCCTCAGCAAGAATGTGGGGATCCTGTTATCTCTCCTTGTTCTGTCATTCCCAGTCTAGCAGAGTAGTGTTGTGGTGAGCCCTGTAGGCATGAATAAATCTCATACTGTCATTTCCAAAATGTGTATGGTTCATTTTAACTATATTATGTAGAAGAAGCTTATATTCATTAAGTGTGGTACATAAGCAATTATGCTGTCCTCGAAGAGTAAATCTGTAATTATTTTGTAACAACTGCCTTGCATCATTTCTTTTCTAGATAAGCTTTGTAAGTTTTTGAAGTTGACAAAATAACATTTGAACTAATAAAGTTGAAATTGTCAGCACTTTTCCACCAGTGCTCATTTGTCAAAAGTTCTTGAAACAATGAAAAATAAATATTTGCAGAAACAAGATAAATGTATTCTATGTATAGAGCCCAGTTGTGTTAGTTTTTTGTTTTGTTTTGCATTTGTTTTGTTGTTGTTGTTGTGTGTGCGTGTGTGTGTTTGGTATCTCCTTTTTAAATTGAGACAAAAACAAAGACAAAACAAGACAATTCAAGAACCTAGGTAAGGTCAGTCTTACAGATCAATCCTAAATACTTCAAATGAGCATACAGTTAGCAGGTATCTGCTAAATGAGGAACAACCTGAAAGAGAATCAAAGAGTTAGAACACAGAGACAACAAAAAAAGCAGTAGGTCAATAGGTTAGAGACTAAGTGCCCAATTTTTACCCTTGTTGGATATCTCTCACTTCAATGAGAACTCTGTGTACCGTTGGACTTTGTGTGTGCCCAGGTGAGCAGGAAATTGCTCCTGTAGGTGGCAAGCAGAACATGAAGCTACAATTATGTCTATTATCTGTTACAGGGGAGAGTGTCAGAAGCAAATAGTACATGGGATAATAGGTTTTAGCTAAAGCTAATATACTTAAGTAACTACAATGTGGTTTTCAATTTTATTATTTATTTTTCATAAAAAAGGAGGCTTTGAGAGTAACATTAAATTTATTCTGGATAAGCCAAATGCATTCTATTACACTGAAAGGTAAATTTTTGAGGTGATTAAAAAAAAAGAGGTATCTTCCTAAGCATACATGCCATTCATGAAAGACTAGGCCTTTTGTTTCCTTTGGTGGGTAAATTTGATGAATATTCTTAACACAAGGCATTTTATAATTCTTTTTTATTGTTTCCCATGCTCTTAAGACATTTCATTCATTGTACTGTGATTTTCAAAGAGTGGTCCATGAATGTCCTTCAGATTGCTCTTGAGATGGTCTCAACATACCAATATTCATATTAACATCTATACTTTTATTTCTGGAATAATTTAACTTTTGGATGGTAATCTCCTCTCAAAGATGTGGTATGTACATCATAAGAGCCTTTTATTCTGTTAAGATGCACCATGGAGCTCTCTGAATTTGAGAAGTGTAGGTTGCCTAATTTTTTTTAAAAAAAAACATGAATTCAATTCTTCTTTATAAAATAAGTATGTTTGGCAAATTCATTATTGGGACCAAATATATAAATGCTCACAAAAAAGGCAAACTTCTCTATGAGTTACTTGTTGATTTTACGGATAATCTTCTCTATGTGGAGATTATTGTGTAGTTTAAGGATTAAAATCATATAACTTCATAAAGTATGTCTGATGTCCTTCATTTATTCTAGCTTAGGATTTTTTCTTTAAAGCTTTCAAACTCCACAACAAGATTTTGGAGGAAACACAGAATGTACTAGTTTTGGCTTTACCATACCAGGTAAAAAAAATGTAATTTTTGGTATGAAGGAATTCATCCAGTATTTCCTTTGATCTTGTAGAGCACTCTGACCTCTGCATGCATAATTTATAGGAGAAATGAGCAGTACCTACCACTGTAATTCTATAAATAAATCGGCAACTAGCAGGGAGGATTGCTTCTTGTTAATTAAAAGCCGCTCAAGAATGGGCTCTTGACTTTGTGTGGAGTGTTGTAAATCTTCCCTTTTTAGAGTGCAGGATTTTTATATTTAAAGAAAACACACATCTGTGTTTATACCAGATGGTATGTAGACATTTCCTATTATTATTCATTCTTCTGTCCATTGCTACAGATGTTATAAGTATCTTTTACACTTCCCCCCTCTCCCACAGGCTAAAAAGAGAACCTAGTATTAAACATAACAGTAAATGAACAGGCAGAGAAAAGCTGAAATGAAAACCAGGTGCATAATAAGATCAATGTTGTCCTTCTACCACTTGATCACCTCAACAAAGCGATAAACTTGTAACATACACAGAGTTACATCTTTTTTTTTTTTTTTTTGCATAGATAACTCTGGAAGAGAAATTGACTCTTTAGTAAATTGGAATTTATATAATATCACATGCATAGAGGATTGCCCTTAGACGTAAAATCCTAGTGGAAAACCTCTGATCTTTTTTTCCAGTCCTTATTTAGCTCTGTTTATAACCTAAAAGTTATATTAACCTTATAATGAATAAACATTTGACTCATATTTTCTGACTCCACACCATTCAGTGTTTAATTTAACGCTATTATCTGGAATCAAGTCAAAGGTTGTAAATTCTATTACCAAAAAAATACACTGACAATATGCTGCCCAGAAAGAAAGTTGAACAGAAGGACCCCATATTAATCTATCTACACAGTAGTTCTTCTGATCAAGAGATACTGAGGCCATACCTGGTAGCAGCATTCCCTCACTCCTGCACCCTCTTTTCTCTGGCATAAGGGCAACATGTAGAGTATGCCCCATTCTCAGCTTCACTGGTTTATTGAACAATATTTATTAAGGGTCTACCATGTACAGAGTTTATTCTAAGAACTTTGATATCTCAAGGACTTTATTCTAAGCATTACTTTCTTAGCATAACTTCAAGATTGTGAAGAACTTTGAAAAAATTCTCATTACTAAAAAATTGTGGACCCAGACTTGAGAATGGATCTTAGTCCACTGTCCATAAAATCCTGTATAATAAGGAGAAAATAGACTCAAATTTATCCCTAATTAGTAGGCCTAGAACTAAAGTACCAACTATATTTTAAAGATTCCTGAGGAAAATAGAAGCAGAGTACAGTTTTGTGAAACCAAATTTTCATCTCATGGGCCAGTGAAATGATACAAGTTTACTTTAAAATGGTTTTATGTAACTAACATTTTCTAAGGTTTACTTTAGGAGGAGAAAAGGGAAATGACACTGCATAAGATTACAGAATAAAGGACTTGTGTCATTGGTGTTCTGTTCTTGGGAATTAATAGGTTTCAAAATCAAGCAAGATGATTAATACTGGCTTTCATTTGATCTATAAGCCACAATGACAGGCACAGCATGCCCCTGACTTTGTCTGGCATTGTGATTTCATGAAAAGAGAAAGCTTAGAAGAAGACAAGAAGGCAAAAAATAAATTTAAAAAAACCCTACAAACCCTCCTGTATTGGATCAGAAACTTCTTGATTGATGTGCCCAGATTCTGATTTCTACATCTTGATCAGCTTTGTGTATGTGGATAGTTTCTTTCCAAGATAGCAGGATAAAAGATGTTAGGTTTTTTTTCACCCAAGTGACAATTTTATAAAAGGAAGGTGATGGACAGCTTCATATTTTCTAAAGAAAATGCCATTTGCAAAGATATAAATAAAAATGCTGAGGAGATTACGGGAAAGTAATGTGTTAATTGTGGGTGTTCTTTTATAATAAAATCACCATGAAATTTTGGTTAAATAATATCAGTCTCGGAAGATTGTTTGTGAGGCTAGATTAGAAGATGCTAAGGCCACAGAATACATTGGTTTGAGTAAATGTACCAGCCATGTTCTATCAGGGCTCAAGTTCTTTTGACGATGAGACTGAAAACCTGAAAAATTAGCCGGGCGTGGTGGCTCACGCCTGTAATCCTAGCACTTTGGGAGGCCGAGACGGGCGGATTGCTCAAGGTCAGGAGTTCGAAACCAGCCTGAGTGAGACCCCGTCTCTACCAAAAAAAATAGAAAGAAATTAATTGGCCAACTAAAAATATATATATACAAAAAAATTAGCCGGGCATGGTGGCACATGCCTGTAGTCCTAGCTACTCGGGAGGCTGAGGCAGAAGGATCGCTTGAGCCCAGGAGTTTGAGGTTGCTGTAAGCTAGGCTGACGCCACGGCACTCACTCTAGCCTGGGCAACAAAGTGAGACTCTGTCTCAAAAAAAAAAAAAAAAAATTAACCTGCATAGGTTCCTTGTATGTATCTCTTATTAACCTAGGCAGTGGACTTGAACCTAGAAATTATATCCTGGGAGCTGAAAGATCACTTTGTAGATGAGAAAGATGGAATATCCAAGCCTCTATGTTAAAGATTAAAGCTACTGTGGAAACCTGGAGCTGTCATGAAATCAACCTAGCATCACCCCTGCTGTTTTTCTTAAGACTGTTGCCTTTTTTGTTGCTTAGTATAGCTCAGAAGTCTGCTCCAAGGTGCAGACTTGACACCCACCAGATCACCTGACCTTTAATTCCCACCTCTCACTCTGGTTCCTCTAACGGCCCCAGCCTCATTCTGCTCCCTGGGCACTTCAGTCTGAGCCTGACCCAAGCTGACTTCCCTGACCTGCCTAATTTTGCTTCCAGAGATTTCTTCAGAAACCATAGCTTCTTCCTTATTCTGCATAGCTACTCTCCAGGGGGTTTCTTCAGTCAAAACAAATAGGGATGGGTTCTACAGCCTCACCAAGAAAGTCTTTATCCTTTGATTGGATAGTTACAGCTAACTCAATGATGGTTCTTAGAGTGTATTTGTATTTTCTTTCATTCAGTCATTTTTCCCCATATTTACTGAGCATCTGTTATAGCTCTAGGCCTCCTCTTACAGTTAAAGGCATAGTCCTCATTCTTCTGCAGAACTTAACCTCATGAGGAGAACAACCAACTTAAACATTATGATACATGAGTGACAAGTGCTTTGATGGGTATAGGCATAAGAGCTTTGGGAGCACTTAATCCAGGCTCCCTAATTAGTTTGACTGCCTGATCACAAAATTATAGGGTTGAAAGGTCATATAATACTGTTTTTATAAGCAAGTTTTTATTCACAAATCTCTTGTTATTATTCATTCAAAGACTATCTATTGTCTACAATGAGCCAGACACTGTTCTATGAGCTATCATTTTAGTACTAAACAAAATAGAGAGATATTTCTGCCCTCATGGTGTTTACATTCTAGTGGAGTCAAAACTCTATTAGATAGCACATGAATAAATACAATATAGAATAGGGAAAATAGTGATGTGTACTAAACACAAAATAAATCAGAGAAGAAGGATACGAAATATATTTAATAAGAGGAAGGTCAATGTGTTAGGACAGCCAGGGAAGAAGCCCCTGAGCAAGTGACTTCCGCATCGTGATCTAAAAGACATGAGTGAACCATGCCATCATGTGGTGGAAGAGCATTCCAGACAAAGAGAACAAGTGCAAAAGGTCTCATGGCAGGAAGGTTTCTGGGGTGTCAAAAAATGGTGAGGATGCTTTGGCTTCAGAGGATAAGTTGGTGAGATATCATTCTCTTCTTAAAGAAGAGAAGCCCTTGCTCTCCTACTCAGTTTCAGGACTCCATGAGAAAACATGGCATTTGGAGAAGAGACTAGAGCTGCTGTGATCAAGGACAGATGGCAGTGTGGGAGGGCAAAGCCCTGTTTCCCAGGCCTGGCCTCGTCTGGTCACCTTCAGACTTGACTTCATCCTTACCCTGGGTATCACATTTGATGTACTCACCTCTCCCAGTAAGAATGAATGGAGGCAGTAGTGTTAACGGACAACCAGAAGGAAATAAGTCACCTTAGGCACATTTAAGGACAGGTACAAAGGTGATTGTACACCCTGTGCATTTAATTCCCCCCACCTTTTTTTTTCCTCCCAAGGTCCTTTTTCTGCCCAACATCATTTTGCACAGGAAGTCACTGTTGGATTTCCATGGAACAACTTTCTACAGGACTTAAACCAATTACAGATAAGAATTGAGTCACCAGAGATCTTTGACCCCAAATTGGCTCACCATCTTCGAAAACATCTCATAGAGAAACACAAAAGAAATTCTAAGAAAGTTCAAAACCAAACACACTCACACCCCCCCACACACATACACCCTATACATACACACAGAGACACACACAGGCTAATAAACAATCCCAGACAAAACAAAAGACAGCACATTCATACTTGCCTCTGAGGCAGTGGTTCTTGACCTTTCATCAATTACAGATCTCTTGGAAAATCTGATGAAAGATAGAGTACCTCATTCAGGAAAATGCATGTTTCCAATTTCAAGGCTATCAATACCATGAAATAGATGATTCTATGGATTTGGGATTCAGAATGCCTGTTGTAGAAGAAAAATTCATTTGTTTTTCAAAAGAGTTAAAAATTTAGATTTGTTAATGTCTCCTCAAACTTCAGAGTTATTGCTTTACTATCTCTGCTTATTATAAACATATTATAGTTTACAATTTAGTAGCCAGAATTAAATTTGCCTCCTGACATCAGAGCAGACATAAGGCTGGGGCTGGGAAAGGAGCTAGTGACAGGACTCAGTGCAGGCTACCTCTGCCTTTGCAGATGGCATCATCAAACAGCTGCAGGAGGTATACTCTGGGAACAACCTCCACGACCCCTCCAGCATCTCTGTGACCCTGCCAGGGAGCCCTGGCCCCAGGAGGAGAAGGGTTGAGTTATACAAACAGATCTAGCTGTCTTAGAAGTTTTTTTCCTTCTGTATCAGAAGGTGTTCCTCTGTCCTACCATTTATTCACTGTGCTCACCTGGAAAGGCCTCTCAAATCTCTTTGTAAGCACTGAAGTTCTGTTCCAGCATGTAAAGGAGGAAATTAAGCAGAGAGGAAGAGAAAGATTCTGCCTGCTGATATTTTTCTCATCTATGTCTCTGCTAATCTACCAACAGCCCTGTGAATTTGAGCTTAAACACTGAAGCAAAAAAATATATATATACTCCCATAAAATAATACATCTTTACTACTGGGAAATGGTCCAGAAGATGGAAGAGTTTAAACATGCATATATGCATTGCTTTTTGTTTTTGTATAAAAAAAGAGGTGCTGATATTTTAATAAACTGAAAAATTCCTCTCCCACACTTTTCCTGTTCCCACACACCCTCTTCTCTAACTGCACTGGTTTGCGAACTCCTTGTTCTCACCCAAGGAGTTAGCTAGGAAGGAAATGGTAATTTGTTTAGGATGATTGAAATCAACACTGCTTTGACAAAGCAGTACCCATAGCTTTTATTCTTTGGTATGTGACATATTTGCAATCCATGGTATTGAGGGTTGGCAGGGAGACACAGTTTTTTAAAATAAGTATATCTCCAATGTCTTCTGAGAATGAACTGAATTGGCATCAAGGAAGTGGCTCAGCCCCTGGAACCAAGAACTGGGCTCTTAGGCACATAGAAGTCCAGGGCTCAGCCTGCTTGAGAAGTGCTCCATCACTGGCGAAAGAGAGGGGGGATGATCTGAGGAGGGCACCCATGTTCCAGTTCCTTTGATAATCATTAGGTCTATAGAGATCCTTCTTGCTCTTAATGAGGGCACCCTCAATCACAAATTCTAGCATGCTACAGAAAAGCACAGCGGCCACAGAGACCAGGAAAGGACCTTGCCAAATTCCTTACTGGACATACCTAGGGTGTTTGAGGCTGCTGCAGACCTCTGCAAGGTGTGGCCCAGGTACTGCACCTGGCAAGTCCTAGGCCTATGCAGACAGCATGGATTACACAGCCAGCCCCTCCTCACAGCCTGAGTGCTCTAGAGCAGTGGTTCTCCAGCCAGGGAAGCGTCTGCAGACATTTTTGATTCTCATGACAGGGGACTGGGTGCTATTGGCATCTTATGCATAGAGGCCAAGGTTGTGGCTAAACATCCTACAGTGCACAGGACAGCCGCACAATAAAGAATTATCTACACCAAAATGTCAACAGTGTCAAGGTTGAGAAATCCTGTGCTAGAAAAAATGATGGGGTGGATATTTGGGAGATTGGAAAAACAGAAGTGTGAGAGCAAAGTACCACAGAGGGCTCTCTGGTGGCCCAAGTTTGGCCTTTTCAGTCAAACCCCAAAGACTCTGGTGATCTCACAATAGGTTGGGGATAATTTTTTGACTGAATATTCCATTTAGGAATCAGACATTAGTGTTAATTTGCTGATAAAAATAGAAATATTCTCTTATGGCTGCCAGCAGTTAACGACTTAGCCCTCTAGGTGAGTCGCATTTTCTGAGTTTGCATGTATGTTGAGAGGGGGGACGTAGGCAGTGTATGAACTGTAAATGAATAAAGCCCGGGTCCTTTGTGCCACAGACAACGCTGATAAAAAAAAGGTTACACATCCTTCTTTGCCTAAAACACATTATCGACAACTGCGGGCTGAAGATTAATGAGCTGTCTCCCGCCCCTCAACGCTGCAGCGCTGGGTCTGAAAAATTTCCTCGGAAGGTGTCTCAGGAGCTGTTTTTCAAAGGACAGGCCCAGGTCCAGATAAAGAGCTCCCTCCTCTCCTCCCTAAATATCCCCCTGGGAGAGTTCACGGAAGGGCGGGGGTGGGGTGCGCACGTGTCTGAGAGTCTGCACGCGCCTTTCCTGCCCCTGACTTCACGTGCTCCGCGGGCGGAGCCGAGGATGAGCATGTCACCCCGCTTTGGACCCCAGCCTCCTCGAAAAGAGAAGGAGTTGGATCCACTGATCTCTAAGGTTCCTTTCCAGCTCCACCATTTCCAGACTCTGCGTAGGCGACCGTTTTTGTGCCCGCAGAAGAATGCCAAATGTCTGTGTCCTTTGCTACCGTCTTCAGTGCCTCATGCAAACTCTACCAGCCAGGCAGGCTGCTCTGTGGGTAACAAAGGCTAGTAGCCAAGAGCACCCAGGGCACCCATTTCTCTCACCCCATTCTTGCTTTGAAGTACTGCTGTACATTCCTCCTCAAGATGACGTGGGAGGGACTTTAATGGGCTAATTTTATGTGAGGTTCCAGTGATTCTAGTCAGCGCTTTCCGTAGACTATCATTCCACAGAAGCTGAGGCTGTTTCTAAAATAGTCCCCAAAGTAGCTTAAAAAATAATGGAGATTCTAAAACCAGATCATTTTCCGATGAAAATCCTGGGCCTTTTCAATTTTTAATCCTTTCTGAAATCAGCATGGGTTTTCTTGTTCCCATAAAGGTATTTAGAATGAAGCCCTTGACTTTGCCTCTTGGACACATTTACATGTTGTGTCTAATTTCCTAATTCTTTAAATCAAGGCTTTCCTAGCTTAAATACAAGTAACTGTCTTTTAGGGAATTAGGGTACATATTTCCATTTGTCTGACAAATATGTGGCATCAAATATTCATCAATTAAATGCAATTAAAATATAGAATCATGAAAACACCATTGCAATATTTAAATTGCACCAGATTTAATTAAAGAATTGGGGCAATTGGGAATTGGAAGCATAATAGAATGTACAATCAAGAGGACATATTTCTGGGCCATGCCTGGTGGCTCATGCTTATAAACCTAGCACTTTGGGAGGCTGAGGTGGAAGGATTGGTTGAAGCCAGGAGTTCAAGACCAGCCTGAGCAATATAGCAAGACCCCATCTCTACAAAAAATAGAAAAACTAGCTGGGCACAATGGCATGTGCTTCTTGTCCCAGCTACTTGGGAGGCTGAGGCAGGAGGATCACTTGAGCCAGGAGTCACAGGTTATAATAAGCTATGATGACACCACTGCACTCAAGCCTGGGAGACAGAGCAGGACCTTGTCTCCAAAAAAAAAAAGATATTTCTATAGGTTTTGAATAATTTAAAGACTTTCTGACTTTAAAGATATGAGGCATGTGTTTTTGTTAACAGTTATAATGACACTGGAGAAGAATAAAGTAAAAAATATGAGTAAAAAAATATAAAAACTCAGATGTGCCAAAAGCTTGAAAAATTTACCTGCCCAGTGAAATGTTCAACAGTTCCCAGTTCTACCAGATTAAAAGCAATATATCAGAATAAAATCTTTCATGTGAGTGGAATATGGAATTAAGTAATGTTGTTAGGAATCATCTTCATTTTTAAAAATTCTTACATATATATTCCTATTTCACTAGGATCACCTTAATTTCTTTATGGCTATGGGCTTGTGGGACCACCTTAATTTGAATATTTGGTATTGATCTGAGATATGTTCTGTGGATAATAAAACCCAAATATGTGGCTAAAAACTTTAAAATTAATTGATGCTTTCATTATTCAGCTGGCCTCCAAAATGACTCCATATAAATTATATTGCCATATATAAATTGTTTGAACTTTAGCTGCCACATTTTCCATATAAACCAACAGCAGCTATAAACAGTGTTAAGTGAAGCAGAAAGTTGTTTCCTCTATGGAGGCTCAAAATGTGAAGTCTCTCATGAATTTTAGCCTCATATACTTCCATAATCAACATCTCTCGCCACAGTTTTAATTAAAGTGCTTAATGTAATACCTGCACTCATTGCCTACCTGAGGCATATATGCAGCACCTTGTCCTGATACAGGTATGCATTGGTTCCCACTTGAACCAACCTTAAATTGCTGAAGGAACAATCAGACACTGTCAGGACTGCACATCCATGTACTTGCTCCAGTGGACGCCTGGACCTTCAGAGAATTTTTAGAACAAATAATGTGGGAGATCACATTATCACTAGTCTAACAGTCTGACTTTTAGCAGAAGAATAACTGAGCCACATATATAAGATAGTGATCTAGATCAACACTATCCCCCCAAAATAATGAATATTGCCTATCTAATTTTAAATATTCTAGTAGCCATATTTTAAAAAATACAAAACCAAACAGGTGAAATTAATGCTAAGAATATGTTATTTAGTCGCATATAGCCAAATCATTATTTCTTTTTTTGTTTGGTTTTTTTTTTTTATTTAGAATGATTGCCTTTGACCAAATCATTATTTCAACAAGCAACAAATATAAAATTATTGAACTATTTTTTCATAGCAAGTCTTTGAAATCCAATGTGTATTTTACACTTGCAACACATCTTAATTTGTAGTAGCTACATTTCAAGTGCTCAGTAGTTACATGTGGGCAGGGACTACTGTATTTACCGTGAAGCTCTGGGTTATCAAAGTGGGCTGGAATGGTCTTTTGGTGCAATAGGGATAAAAAGCCTGGGGAAGGGTGGTGGCCATCCAGCATTGCTTAGCTCCAGAGATTCAGACAAAGCAATGGGAATTAGATTTTTGCAGCTGGTTATAAAGACAATGTTTCTAGAAGAAGGTATAAATAAATTGTGTTCTACTCATATAATAGGATACTATGCAATAAGAGTGGTGGTCTACAACAAGATGCAACAATAAGGATGAGTCTTACAAACATAGTAGTGTTGACTAAAAGAAGCCAGATAAAAAAAAGTATATATTTTATGTATTCAGTTATGTACAATACAAAGAAAAAATAGGCAAAATCAACCTAAGGATAGAAAGTCAAGATAGTGAGTATCTTAGGTGGGGGCAGCAACAGGAAGGGGATTTCTGGATGCTGATAATGTCCTGTGTCTTGGAATGGATGTATCTCATGTGTAAAAATTCATTGCACTACACACTTATAAAATATTTATTTGTTATTATACATGCTATACTTCAATATGAAGTTTTTAAAAACAATAGTAAGATTCAAAGTACTAAATCTCTACATATTTCTGTTCTGGAACATAAACACATATCACGTACCAAGTAACATTATAAAAAGGATATGTCAATGTTTCTTATATAATTTTTTTAAATTTTGAATTCTAAAATAAATTTTAATAGTAAACAAAATCAAAGCTCATAGGTATTGATTTCTAGAGGTCAGCCTCAAAAGTAGCCAGGGGTATGGTCACAGGAGAGAAATGGGACCGGGTTTAGGAACAGCCTAATAACTCTCCATGTGGGGTTGGGGAGGGAAACGGCATGGACAACCCACCACATGCCATTGTTTTCTCTGAAACATGGTTAGTCTGCTTGTCCTGAGTTTCCCCAATAGGTCCTGTAACCCTGAATTTAAAGTCTTTGCAACTGAACCTAAAAAGGCAGAGATCCTCAAGAGGAAAGCTTGTCTATTAGGACTTGAAAGAACAAGTCTAAGGATGAAAAATGGGAGCATCTTGGTAGATTTGGAACATTAACTTCCTCTGAGACCTAGGCTGCTGGGGGCTTGCCATCATTACCAGTTCTTTGAACTGTACCCCAATGGAAATATGTTTATAATATTTATATCATGTGTATCATTAAAGATATTTAATTGTATTTTTAAGGCTTATTGTTGAGAAATTTTCACTCTTGAGAAAACTTGACTAATAATTCTTAACTACCCATGAATTTATTAATAGGCCAAAGAAATAGAAGATCCATCCTGTAACTCAGGATGCTGTGATGCACAACCAACCCCAAACCACTTCAAGAGATTCCAGTTAGGACATAGTCCCTGGGCTGAGAGAGCTTAATAGGAGAGGAACCTCTACTTGTCATCTCCACATGCTCTTGCATCTACTGCAGCCTAAAAAGATTTCTAATCCATTCTACTTATGTGCCATTGATATTGGGCATTAGAATAAAAATTTTAACCAATGAGTATCTAAAACACTGATTGCTGGAGTGTCTCAACTCTCCTGCCCATAAATTCCCATAGGCTTTTAGACCAGCATTTGAGTCTGCTGTCCATAGCTCCTATATGTATGTGACTGCCAATTGCCAATTGGTAGATGTTTTTGAAGGATGTTTTCATAGTGGCTTACATGTCTGTTATGATTAGGATTGAAACCACGGTTTAATTATTTTTATCTCATGGTAAACCCTTTTGGTTAAAGCCCTGAAGCCTATAAATCTATATTTTGTTGATTTAAATTTATAAGATTGAAAGAATATGGATCAAGTTATATAAAACTGTGCCCCACCTTAAAACACTCCTCAAATTTTGGTTTTGCTGGCGTAATTATTCACATTCAAGGATGAAGTTATTTATATCCAAATGTAAAGCTTAAAAATCATGACCCATGAAATCCAACCTTGGAATGGAATGGCAGTCAAGCTCCAAAAACTAATTTCCCAACAATTCAATTTATTATGTTGAGTACAATGATATTTCTTAAAATCTCCTTTCAACCCCAAATACTTGTGCTATTTGCCACAACTTCTCCTACATCTTATCCCATCATCACTCACATCCTTTTCCCCATTACCTTTCCTCTTTAACATTAATAGAAACTGCAACACAGGATGCTGCTCACAGGATGCTGGGGGGAGGGGGGAAGAAATGAAGCAGGCAGCGTCCAGGTCCTCTTAAGAGGAATAGGGCAGAGAAAGGCTGGGAACAAGCATATATTGATCATTTTTGTCCCATCACACAGTGTTAGCATCAGATTATTATTGTCTTAGGTTGAGTTCTGGGGGAAAAGATTAGCTGAGGTGACAGCAGCCAATGTCCTAGGCAGCTGAGGGAAAGGACACCTCAGCCCAGAATGGGGTGTATAGGTGGCACATAAAAGCATCCACTGCAAGCATTGTATTAAAAGTTGTCTTTTCATAGCAGATAACAGGAATTATCTGTCCCCATGGTGCTACCAATAATACCATCATTCTTCACTTTATGATCTTTGGGGCATTCTTGTTGCTAGTTGTTATTTTGGAAGGCCTCACACAAAGTATGATTGCTTGGTCTGTTGTTTCAAACCAGGTAATGGCTACCCCTCACATGGAAATCGTTCTACCAAATACCTTTGAGGAGTTCTTTATGCTCAAGCTTCCTCCTATGAATGTTTCCCTGTAGCTTTCTGCACAGCAGTTCTGCTATCTTCTTGCCATTTTACCCTCTGCATATTTTCAGGCCAAGAAAAGTTCATTTTCAGCAGTAAAACTGCAGTGTAGTTATGCAAGTTCGGTGTTGGTCATGGTAAGTAGCTGGCACGAATGAAATAGCTCTATAATTTAACTGCTCAATACTACATGCCAAAGTCTCCCCAGCCTTTGGGAAATTTGGTTTTTAGCACGTTTCAAGTTTGGCCTGAATTTCCCAGCTATGTTAATGCCAATCCAGTTTCCAAGCCATGTATTTGTTTGATTCTATTTTTCTTCTTCCCAACCTATTTAACATATAGTTTTACTGGGATTGCCAAAATGTGCTTTTGTTTCTATTGTAATGCTTAGTTTACTTGCCCACAATAAGTATCATGATGTATAACCTCAATTTCCTTTAGCCTGTTCTTCATTTAACTTGGTAGTGATTCTATGCTTGTCCTAACGTATGTTAACTTCCAGCACATAGGAATGAACATAAAGCAATCCTAAATCAGTTACCATCTAATGAATGAAAGAATCAGTAATAAATTCTAACCTAGATTTCCTCACTGAATACAACTGAAACAGTATTTATCCACCCTAACACGACAACCCAGACTGTCTTGTCACATCTTAAAGGGCTTGTTGGAACTTTCTAGTGAACAAACCTAATTAGTAGCTGCTGAATGTCACTGGGTACTCCGTATGTTCAGCCATAAAACTAGACATTGCATGTCACGGGTCAATGGATATTACATCTTAGCAAGTTCTTTCTTTATTGTGGGGCCACATCCTAGTTGGTGGGAGGTGCGTCAAAGTGTAGAACTCCAGGCTGGCTGATTGCTGTCTATCACAGAGTCAGACTGAGCAGCCAGAACTGAGAGAACCAAGGCAGTTAGGCCCTGGCACAAAAATAAGTTGGATCTAGAGTTCAAAGCCAACCATCAAGCAAACCACGAATTTGAGGCTCAGAGAAGTAAGAGATCAGGGAGCAGGGAGCTCCTGGAGGTCAAGACAAGGCAATGGACCAGGTAGAAGCAATTGGATTTTATTCAGTAGTGATATGGGGATGTCATAAACTCCTGTTACTGTCTTGAAGTCACTGGATCACTTCAGTCTTGGCTTTCCACAACAAGTCACATTCCAAATCCCTGCAATAGTTTACCTTTCATATAAGGGGCTACACAAACAGTCACTCTGTACTATTCAAGGGTATAAAAACTAACTTTTTTGCCATCATAGAGAGCTTTTAAGCTAATTAATCTTCACAATATCTGTCTGTTAAGTGATAGACTGAAAGAAAGGATAGCCCCCTATTCATATAAAGCCCTACTTGGAAAGGAAGCTTTTTTGAGCTATAACAAGACAGCAGCCTAGACAGTGCTGAGGACAACATATGGGACAAAAATCCAAATGGATAGAAGTATGAAAATAGGGCAGGAAGCTAAAATAGATGTGCACTCAATTTCTTTAGTATAAATAGCATTGTCTGTAATCTCAGGTATATGATTCAGCAATTGCTAATGAAAACCATTTTCAGTATTGCAAACGAACAAGGTTTTTTAATGAACTGAGAAGGGCCTCTGAAAGACTTGAAACCCTCAAACCTTCTAGCTGGGCTATGTTTTTTCCATTTGTTTATATAAATGGTGTCCAGATCCCCTAACCCAAATAGGAATGGCTGAATAAGCTACCTAAATAGGAAGTGTTGATCACTGAAGGAAGCCAATGTCAGTAAGGGTGAATGCAAAACCTCACTGAGCTGTGTTGACGGGCCTCATCACAAATTCATGACGATCACACTCACTGGGGCTCTCTCAGCCACTCTGCCATCAATTTACTCCTCCCATGATGAATCCCTATTCCATTCGCAATCAATTTTTTTCTCTCCTCTTCAGCTCTCAGCTTCTTCGTGCAGCTCTCATTCTCAACACATCATCTCACTGTCTAACTTGAATTGGTCCAATTTCCTGCCTCTCCATCTCTCACTTTAACTTCATTTTTACCCACCCTATCCTGAATCCTTTCTGCCTCCCAAAAAGCAGTGTCCTCACTCACTCCCAAGATGACCAGTTCTTCCACATGTCCTCATCTTCTCTGAGGCCTTATTTCACACATCAAACATCTCTGTCTCACATCTGTTTTGTAAAAAATCACCTGTTTCAGTCACCTATTTCTGCATAATGATCACCCCAAAACATAGCGGCTTGAAACAATATTTATTTGCTAACAAATCTGAAATTTGGGCAAGGCAGAGCTCCTTGGTGATCCAGGTGGCATCTTGTGGGGCTGGAAAATCCATATGGCTTCTTCACTCTCACTTCTGGTGCCCTAACTAGGATGCCTGGAACAACCAGAGGCTGTCCAGACATCTCTCTCCCTCTCTTTCTCTCTCTTTCTCTCTCCATGATGTGACGATTCCACATGCATAGCATATGTTTCCCCCACAGCAAGATGGGGTCAGGTAGTGAGACTTCTTATACAGCGCCTGGCTTCTTTCAGAGTACAAAAGCAGAAGCTGCCAGATCTTCTTAATGCTTTGGCTTGGAAGCCTGTCCAAGAGCCTCACATTCTCTTGGTCACAGGGCCATCCCAGCTTCAAGGTGAGGGACTATACAAGGGCATGATTACTAGGAGACATAGTTCCCTAGGGATCACTAGTGTAAGAGACTACCACCCCACCTCTCCATTGTATCCTTAGCATCGGTTTCCACTGTCCTAATAAAACTCTTTCCAACCTTATTCTTCCCAAATAATTGTAACCCTTTCTCATTTGTGCTTCATCATCGCTTCTTAAAAATAACTCTCTACTCTTGTTTCCTCCAAGTGAATACCTCTTTTACTTCTCAGTACACGGCAATCTGGCTTCCAGTCTCATCACATGGTTAAAAACTAACATCAACTTTCTAATTGTTAAATCT
Organism: Microcebus murinus; assembly: GCF_040939455.1. Classification (NCBI taxonomy): domain Eukaryota; kingdom Metazoa; phylum Chordata; class Mammalia; order Primates; family Cheirogaleidae; genus Microcebus; species Microcebus murinus. The sequence goes on from NC_134111.1 coordinate 57,034,386, forward strand.
ATATATGTTTTCTTTGTGCTTGTCTTGACAGCATTTCTCTGGATCATTCATTTGTTTCTGTTGACCTCTTTCTTGAAACCCTCTCCTCATTTGACTTCTGAGACATTGTGCAACCTTCTCCAAACTTGCTCCTTCCCAATGCCTTTCTCTAACTCTCCTTTCTCTTCCTCTGCATAAATGTAGGCGGTTTCTGCATCACCCCCACTCTGGTGCTGCTCAGTCTGTCACTAGGCTATCACAATCCTACCCCAGTAAAATCGAGAAACCACCTCCTCTTTCCATTTCCATTGCTCCTACACTAATTCAGAGACTTATTTGCTCCCCATTAGGCAAATGCAAGAGTCCTCTATTTGATCTCCAACATTCCAGTCTCTTCCTCTTTCAATCCTACAAACTGGTACAAGAGTTACCGTCATTAAACAGGGTAGTCAATGCTCAAAAACTTTTCCCATCTCTCTATTGCAAATCATTCTGCCTCACTCAGATCACTCAGTGGTATAAATATTAGATTACATTTGAGAGGAAAATTTTAAAAATATCTAGAAGCATCAAGTGAAACAACTTGCATTTCCCCAAATTACCTGGAAAATTGCCTTACTTTGCCATCTTGTTATAAATTATCACTCTAGGATTTATCACCAACTGATGCTCATGAAATTTTAATAACTCCCTGAGATATATGTGACAGACGGATGCTACACTTTCTTTCATGATTTGCTTGCACATATATATATAAACATTTCAATTAAGCGTATGAAATAGTGTGCAGATAAATATGCACAGTGGGATAAGAAAATATTGGTGATTATTCCATGTTGTAAGAAGAAAATGTTTGATTACTGTCTGTAACAAATGCAACAAAATGATGCCATGTGTCTTGTGAACAGCAATGAAGGCTCTACCCCACTTTCACAAATTGATTTGTTTCTAAATATTATATATAGATCAATAAATCAATTGCATTTTACTATTTCCCTATAATTTATTTAACATTCATTTCCAATCAATCTTTGTCTAACAATTTTGTACATTAGGTTGCTTAACCCAACCCTACACTCTCTATCAAGTAGTTAATGGTCGAGAAACAAACACTAAAGAAGTTCCTGTTTTAAAGGAACCATAGGGTGAATACTTCCGCAAACTGAGTGATTAGATACTAATTTGTACTTTAAAAATTCAACTTTGCATAAACAGCTCATGTATGCATTTGCAATTTAAGGTTATGTTGAGTTCTAAAGATAGGTTGGAAATTTCCAAAAAATTGGAATAAAGTTTTTCCATCAAAATCATTTTAGTCAAGTTCCCTGAACTAGTTCTTTTTAACTCTAACGCTGGTGGCCTGCAGCATATTGGTACCACTAATAAGTAGATCAGTTTCTGGATCCTGGGACCAGAGTGCCTTGGATCTTACAGGAAGAAAAAAGAATGGAGAACAGTTTCCTTTTGCAATCCTTGCTGGGCAGTAATAGGCAATATTTTGAAACTACAAGATTTGCCAGTAGCACACTTCTACTTCCTTTCTCTTTCCTATCCAAGTTGCCTCTTCAGGGTCTTACTCTAAGGATCTCTTTTATAGTCCCCTGCTTGAAATGCACCAAAGAATATATTTCAGGCTTCAATATTACTTAAATCTTATCTCTTCAAAATTGCCTCCCACCAGGACCAAAAACGTAGAAAGCAGGGACTCTGGTGGGGAGAGGAGAGAGAATAACAGTCTCTATATTAGGCCTAAGAATGAGAAGAGTGAGTTCACACTTTATAACTGGGCATTCCTCAATGGCATTTCAAAAATATTGGGAATAAATTGCAAATTAAAATACAAATAATTAGACAGAAACAATATTTTAGTCTTGATATTGAAGCATTTTTTGAGTTTTAAATAATTCTTGACAACCCATAGACAATCTTGAAAGTTTAGTGCATTGCTATTCACATATTTTATGATTTCTTTATTGTGGTTATTTATAGAAAAACAAAAGTGAATTTATAAGTGAGAAATGTGGTGATTTAATACAGAATCGTGTAGGCAAAGTGTTATTGCCTAGTCATCCATATGGCTCCTATATTTCTATAGCATTTTGCTTTGCCCAGTGCAACTATTATGGTAATAATTAACTGTCTCTATTTCAATCTAAGTCCAAGTGTTCCACTTACCCTATCCTCTCTCCCCTACTCAAGGACTTTGCTCCTGCTGTTATTTCCCCTCAACTAAATTATTTCCATCAATATATTATACAAATATGCTTCCATATCTTTCATTTAAAATAAAAATTCTTCTCCTTGGAGAAATAAATGATTCCAGATGTAAGATAGAAATTATACAAGATGAGCCAAGAATACCTTCTTATACCAGATAGCAAGGAAGCTATAAAAAACTGCCAGGGCGTGTCAAAAGGATTCCAGGGCCAAACTAAAGAAGCTCCCCCTGGCACAAATGGGGACAATTTGAGTGTCAATAAGGATAATAACGTCAATGTACTGAAACACATTAAATATACTTAAATCAGTGAGTTCATTATTCTAAAAATTGCTCATTGTTGGAGGATACTAAAGAACTTATTATTTTAAAATTGTTAAAAAGAAAGGATTCAACATTTATTCTGCCTTTCTTAAACTGTAACAGTGAGTAATGAAATAAATGATGAGGGAAGTATTCCAGTTAATAAATGAAGAAGGAAGGATAGAATTAGAATGTCACTATTGTGCAGTCTCTAATGAATTAATGTATCTGGGCATGGAATATCAATGGCTGTTAGCATCACAAAAAGAGAGGTAATCAGACATTACATTCTTCTTGATGGAAAAACATACTACCACCAATGAAATAATCTTGCCAAAAAAAATTAAACCTTTATCTGATCAAACTTTTGGATCCAACTGTCTATGCTGGAGAAGTACAAGAGAAGAGGAGCAGGTTAAACAAAACCACAGAAGTTTAATCAGGAATTCTGCTATAGTTTAAATGTGTCCCCCAAAATTCATGTATTGGAAACGTCATACCCAATGTAGCACTATTGGGAGGTGGTGCCTAATGGGAGGTGTTTAGGTCATGAGGACTCTCCGTCCTCATGAATGAATTAATACCTCTGTAAAGAAGGGCTTGCTGAATGGGTTCTCTTCCTTCTGCTTTTCTGCCACACGAGGACGTAGCATTCCTTCCCTCTGGAGAACACGACAACAAGGCACCATTCTGGAACCAGAGACCGAACATGCTAGTGCTTCAATCTTGGACTTTTCACCCTCTGCAACTGTGAGAAATAAATTTCTGTGTTTTATAAATTACCCAGTCTCAGGCATTCTGTGACAGCTGCACAAAACAGACTAAGACAAATACCCAGACTATAGGAAACTACCAAACAACCTAGTTTCTTCAAAAATAAGTTGCAAGGGGGAAAAAATATGAAGAGAGAATCTATAGACTAAGAGAGATGTAAAAGACATAGTAATGTCAATCAAAAGGTATTTCAAATCCTAGCTCTTGGGAGGCCGAGGCGGGCGGATTGCTCAAGGTCAGGAGTTCAAAACCAGCCTGAGCAAGAGCGAGACCCCGTCTCTACTATAAACAGAAAGAAATTAATTGGCCAACTGATATATATATATATAAAAAATTAGCCGGGCATAGTGGCACATGCCTGTAGTCCCAGCTACTCGGGAGGCTGAGGCAGAAGGATCACTCGAGCCCAGGAGTTTGAGGTTGCTGTGAGCTAGGCTGACGCCACGGCACTCACTCTAGCCTGGACAACAAAGTGAGACTCTGTCTCAAAAAAAAAAAAAAAAACAAAAAAAGGTATTTCAATATGTGGATCCTTATTTGGAAATTAATTCAAACAAATCATACAAAATTATACAATTTATGAGACTATTAGAACTTTGAACATTTTCTTAGATATTTGATAGTAAGGAATTATTATGAGTTATTGTAGCTTTCATAAGAATACTGTGATTATATTTCCTTGCAAAATGTCCTTATCTTTTAGAGATATACTCTCAAATGTTTACAGATGAAACAATGGTAACTAGGATTTGCTTTAAAATAATACAGGAATAGGAAAATTCATGAAAGTATAGATTAACAAGATTGTTAATTCTTGAAACTGTTGATGGGTTATAGGAGATCTATTTTACCATAATAGTTGGTCTACTTTTCTATGTGTTTTCAATTCTATATCTATATTTATTTTTAAAATATATTTTCTAAAATGTTTCTTAATTCTGCACTCTTTTTGTCTATAGTTTCACTTCTCCTTCCCCACTGGAGCAAAATTCCACACAAGACTGCACTCTACTTTTTTACCTTCCATTCCCACTCTTTCTAGTCAGGCTTTTTGCTTCTCCTAACTCCACAGACACTCCTGTCACCTGGGTGCCATATGACCGCCATCAGCCAAATCCAGCCCTCAATTTCTTCTCACATCTCACTCAGCCTCTTAGCAGCATTTGACAGTGCTCAGACCATTCTTGGGCTTTCGTGCTCTCCCCACCACACAAGCTGCAAATGTCACTGGGTTCTTCTCCTTCGACTCCCCTCAGAATGTGGGAGTGCCACCTGACTCCCTTTCCACACATCTCCCTAGGTAGTTTCACCCAGTTCCACAGCTTTAAACCCAGGTTAAATGTTGGCGACTCCCAGTACGGCATTCTCATCTGTGAACCCCAAGTCCTACATCTGGTGCCATGACGATATCTAACAGGCAGAAATCTTGCAACTAATGAATGAGCAACAACCTCCTGACCCACGTTCTCCCCTTCACATACCTCCCAACCCCACCTTGGTCTTCCCCATCTTCACTAATGCAACACCATCCTCCCCTCCACCCACCGTCACTCAGGCAGAAACACTCAGAGTCATCTCTGACCCTTTTTTCCCTACTCTGCACCTTCAATCTGTCAAGAAGTCCTGTAAGCTGTAACTTAAATATATCCTAAAACTGATATTTTAGTCAGCTCAGATTACCATAACAAAACACCACAGACTGGGCAGCTTAAATAAGGGGAATTTATTTTCTTATAGTTCTGGAACCTGGAAGTCCAAGTTTAAGGTGCCAACTGATTCGGTTTGGAGTGATGATCTCTTCCTGGTTTGCAGATGGTTGCCTATTCCTTGTGTACTCAGATGACAGAGAGAGAAAGAGAAAGAGGACCCTCTAGTGTCACTTCTTACAGGAACACTAATCCTATCGTATCAGGGCCTTACCCTTGTGACCTCATTTAACCTTAATTGCCTCCGTATGGGCCCTATCTGCAAAATACAGTCCCACTGAGCTCTAAAACATCAACGTATGTATTTGGGTGGGGGCACAATTCAGTCCATAGCACCTGACCACAGTTACTCCAGGGCCTTTACATTTTCCCCTCTTAACTCCAATTTCGGGGCTAGCTCCTTCCCAACAATTGTATTTCAGGGTAAATATTCTTTTGTCCTTTTTCCAGAAAGTCCTTCCCTGATCGCACTGTCTAAAGTAGCCACGTAAATCCAACTCATCCCAGTCACTCTTGTCATTGCGCCTGCTTTATGTTCTTCCTAACTCTCATTGCTTCCTGAAATATCGTATATTTTTTGCTCATCAACTTTATTGTGTCTACTCTCACCGGCTTTACAGGTGCAGGGTCCTTGCCCGACTTGTTCTGCACGGCATGCCCAGTCCCAGAGCAGGAGGTGCTGGGCAGGGAGTGAATGAGCAGATCAGGGCTCCTCACAGTGCTCCAGGCACATAACAGCAAGAACCTGCCTGTTTGATCATCGCTCCAGAGCCTAGAACATGACTAGGCATGGTAGATACTGAATAAAATAATTGCCAAGTGAAGGAATGAGTGGATGTGTTCTCAAGCTGTACCTCATTAGCCCCTCCATCTCAGCCCTAATATTATTTATTGTTCTTTGAGGTCCACAGAGCTGTCCCTAAAATACAGTCTTGCATTGCTTAACGATGAGGATACAATTGGAGAAGCGTGTTAGGCAATTTTGTCCTTGTACAAACATCATAGAGTGTATTTCCACAAACTAAAGTCATAGCCTACGACACGCCTAGGCTATGTGGTATAGCCTATTGCTCCTAGGCCACAAACCTGCACAGCATGTGACTGTGCTGAGTACCATAGGCAACTGCAATACAATGTAAGTATTTGTGAATATAAACATATCTAAATATAGAGCAGGTATAGTAAAAATAGTTATCAAAGATAAAAAAGTGATTAACCTGTAAGGGCACTTTCCATGAATGGAACTTATAGGACTGGGTGAGTCAGTGAGTGAGTGCTAAGTGAATGTGAAGGCCTAGGACATTACTACTGTGAACTTTATACACAGTGTACACTTAGGCTACACTAAACTTAAATTTTTCTTTCTTCAATAATAAATTAACCTTAGTTTGCTGTAACTTCTTAACTTTACAAACTTTTTAATTTTTTAAAACTTTTTTTAATTTTAGTCACCTTTCCTGCTATCTTCTTCCTTCATAAGTTTTTAAAACTTTTTGACTCTTTTATAAAAACACTTATTTTAAAATACAAATATATTGTACATCTATACAAAAATATGTTCTTTCTTTATATATTTTGTAAGCTTTTTTTATTTTTAAATTTTTTACTTTTTACAATTTTTGTTAAAAACTAAAACACAAACACACACATTAGCCCAGACCCACACAGGGTCAAGATCATCAATATCACTGTCTTCCACTTCCATATCTTGTCCCCCTAGTAGGTCTTTAGGGACAATAACATGCATGGAACTGTCATTTCCTGTGACCACTATGCCTTTTCCTGGAATACCTCCAGAAGGACCTGCCTGAGGCTGTTTTATAGTTAATTTTTTTGTGTATGTAGAAGTTGTACACTCTAAAATAATGATAAGAAGTATAGTAAATACATAAACCAGTCACATAGTTATCTATTATCAATTATTATGTACTGTACAAAATTGTATGTTATACTTTTATACAGTAGCATAGGAGGTTTGTTCACACCAGCATCACCACAAACTCATGAGCAATGTGTTGTGTTACAACATTATGATGGCTACATCACTAAATGATAGGGATTTTCCCGCCCCATTATAATCTTCTGGGACCACTGTCATATATGCAGTCTGTAGGTGACTGAATGAAACATTGTTATGTGTACCCATTGTGTCCTCCCTTTCTTAATGACTTTTTAACTTCCAATTTTTGCATCTTTTCAGTGTTTCTAAAGATGTTAAAAAAGAGTAAGTGACTAGAAATTTATATTAAAAATGTCTTAGTCTGTTTTATGCTGCTATAACAAAATACCACAGATTGGGCGATTTATCATGAACAGAAATGTATTTGGCTCATGGTTCTGAAGGGCGGGAAGTCAAAGAACATGGTACTAGCATCTGGTGAGGGGCCTTTGTGCTGCATCATCCTGCAGTGGAAGGGCAAGAGAGGGTGAAAGGAAGACCAGGAAAGGGGACCAAACTCATTCTTTCATCAGAAACTCAATCTCTCCACAAGTAACTCACTCCTGAGATAATAAAATTAATCCATTCATGAGGGCAGAGCCCTTATGAACTAATCACCTCTTAAAGACCCCACCCCTTAACACCGTCCCACTGTTGTGGGATTAAGTTTCTAACACATGAATTTTCGGGGAGACAGTAAAACAATAGCAAAAAGTATTTTAAAAATGTGATCTTCTAGTAATCAGTGTGTCTAATTGAGCCATATGCCTTGAATTATTTTCTATTCTCTAAAATTGAAGTTAGAAAAAAGGAAGAAATACAGTATTTCTAAAAAAATAAAAATTGAAAAGAGTTGTTCTATCCCAATATTCCACTATTTTGTATTATCTATAATAATTCATATACATACACGTATATTTATATTATATATGTTTTTAATTATGGAAAGAAGAGTAAAAATTACCCACAACCTATTATACAAAATAAAATTATATAAGGTAAAAATTGAAGATCCACTCTACCCAAAAAGTAAAGTCTATTAACACTTTACTAATTACCTTTATCTTTCTGGTTTATACCAACACATACACATAAACACACACACATACCCACTTTTTTCTAATGAAAAACAGGATTGTTCTGTATACATATTGTTCCACAACTCATTTTCTCACTTATCAATATGCCCTGGCAATCTTTCTAGGCCATGCACATCTACCTTGTTTTTCTGAAGATTGCATTATATTTCATTATATGAATCAAAGTTTCTTTATTCATGCCTCTGGGATTGAAATTACTTATTAATTGCTTTTGTTATTATTGTTTCAAATTATTCATTATTACAAAATCCTTTGTACATGTAGATTTATAGCCTTATGCTGTTATTTTTGTTGGCTATATTCCCAAAATTGAGATGCCTTTCTTAAACCTCATGAACATTTTCCTTCCCAAATTCATGTACCTATTTAAATTCCAATTCATAATTTGTGACATTTCCTTCATCCAATCAAAATGCTCAAAATGTCTTTGGACTTTTATATTTGATAGATTAAATTATCTTGAAGTTTTAATTTGCATTTGTTTAATTCTTCACGAGGTCGAACATCTTTTTGCATGAATCCACTGGCCATTTGTATACTGATAACGTTTATTTTTTTATGTAGAGATAACTAAAATATCCCACTGAGATTTGAGAGTGATTATAACAGAACTATTGGAACTATTAAAAGTGGATAAAATGAAATACAGGGGAGAAGGATTAGGTTTCTGTGTTATATATAAGTGCAGAAATGCACTTCACATATGTTCATTTCAATAAATATTTATTGGATATTTACTATGAACTAGGTACTCCCCTAGGCCCTTGGAGATAAAGATTAATATGACCTTGTTTCTGACCTTGGAGCTTTTTCCATCTAATTAACTAAGCATGCTAAGATGGGAAATTAAAACATAACAATGACCGATTTAGAAGCTTCATGTAAAAAATTATAAAATTACAAAAACCTTAGGATATATTCCCATAAATTGGATCATCAATGAACATACTAAAGCAAAACTTCTAATGAGAAAAAAATGTAGGACCAGATTTTCACCATAATGGGTAAATTGATTGCAGGTTAGCATTAAACACGTCTTAGATTTATGTAACAAAAATGTGTTGAAGTTTCAGTAGGTGAAAAGAAATTTAATTTTCTCAGCAGTCAGGAGAATATGCATGAAGAGTTGATGAATTGCCTCTCTCACTTCTTAAAGCCTCTGCTCGTAGATGCTGGGAAGGTTTTACAAATGGCTGAGTCCACTGGGAGGCTGCGTTTGGTTTCTCAGATGTATTTGCTCGTAAAGGAGTTATAGTTTGTAATAAAATCATTCCAAATACTAAAAAAAAAAAAATGAGAGCGAAAACTATGTGTGCAATTCTCTGCAAAGATGAGAAGCAAAATGCTCTCACTTCAGACACCGCATTAAGCACTGAAAACGTGAAAATAATTCAGTTCAGGATTACACCCAGTATCCCAGATGCCTGCACTGTTGAAAAAGGGGGCTGCCCTGATTTGGGCACACAATGGAAGTATCTATGAGACAACATGCAATTTCCCTCCCCTCAGAATTGCCCGAGATTATACAAAGTTTGGGTAGATTGGCCTTTAGGGACACATCTTCCAGGCCAAGCAGGACAGTCAAATTATCTGAGGAGTGGGATAGCTGAGTAAGGAGCCCTTCCATCTCTCCACAGAATAGGCAGCCATGGCCTTCCCCATGAGAAGGAGGTTTTTTTCTTTTCTTTTTCAACTTTCAAAGACAGTCTGACATCATCAGCGGGCAGTGTGGACATGTGGGCTAGGTGGAATAAGTTTGGGCAGGGAGATGCTCTCAGCAGAATTCCTTCTACCAGATGGAGCTTTTTGGCCCAGACACTTCCATGCTAGAGCAGCCTCAGCATCCTGTGCTCTGGCAGGTCCTCTGGGGTAGAAAGAAAGCAGGGTATGAACTCTGGTCTGGGCATTTCTGTGGCATCTTGAGTTCAAGTCCCAGAACTACCTCCTTGGCTCCAAGGCAGTCTTAAACTATCTTAGGGATTTTACTTTGCTTCAGAGCGCATTACAACTGACAAAAACGTCAGGTGGCCTCTTTGGCCCAAGGCAAAGATTTACGTAGCCACTTTGATCTTCTTTGTAGCCACTTTGATCTTCTTTGTTTTTCCTGCCTTTATTGGAGTATAATTAGTATACAAAAAACTGCACATAATGTATACATTTTGGTGAGTCTGGATATATGTGTGCACCATGCTACCATAACCACAATCGAGGTAATAAACATATCCATCACTCATCATCTCCAAAAGATTCCTTATATCCCCACCCCCTTTTGGTAGTAAGAGCATTTAGATCTACTTTCTTAAATTTTTAAGTGCACGTTATTTTATTGTTAATTTTATGAACTATGTTGTACAGCAGGTCTCTGGAACTTACTCATCTGGTATAACTAACTGTAACTTTATACCCATTGAACAACAACTTCCCATCCCCTGCAATCACCATTCTATTGTCTACTTCTATATGTTTCACTATTTTATTAATAGATATCTAATATAAAGTTAATCATGCAGTATTTGTCCTTTTGTGATGACTTATTTCACTTGGCAGAATGTCTTTCAGGTCCTTCTGCATTGTCACAAATGGGAGAATGTTCTTCTTTTTTAAAGTTCAACAATATTTGATTATATGTATATACAACATTTTCTTTACCTGTTCATCTGTTGATAGACTTTTGGATTGTTTCCAGATCTTGGCATTTGTGAATAATGCTGCAATGAACATAGGATGCAGGTCACTTGGACATTTTGATTCTTAGTGCAAGTCCAACTCCAGCCTTGATTCTAACAGATTGAACTTTGGTATACACTGAACTCTTGACTCATGATGGAACTGATTGAAGTTTGGAATATTAATAGAAAACTCCCTATAGTGGATTGGACTATGGCTCCCAAAACAGTATGTCCAAGTCCTGATCCCTGGTACCTGTCAATGTGACCTTATTTTGAAAAAGGATCTTTGCAGATATAATAAAGTTAAGAATCTCAAGATGAGATCATCCTGGATTTAGGAGAGGCCCTAAAATGAATGACCAGTGTCCTTCTGAAACAGAAGGAGAGAAGACACAAAGACACAGAGGTAAGGACCACATGAAGATGAAGGCAGAGATCAGAGTGATGCATCTACAAGCCAAGAGGCACTAAGGATTGCCAGCAGCCATCAGAAGCTGAGAGTGAGGCATGAGAAGGATTCTCTCAGAGCCTCCAGAAGGAACTATCCCTGAGAATGCCTTGATTTTGGCCTTCTGGCCTCCAGAACTTCAAGAGGCTAAATTTCTGTTGTTTTAACCCACCCAGTTTGTAGTAATTTGTTATGGCAATCCTGGGAAACTAATACATCCCTGCAATCCATATCCAAAAGGTTAGCATGCTCTGTGTTGGCAGTCAGCATCTAGAAACCTATAAAATCACCCTTTAGGGCACAGACGGGTACAGTAGACAGCTCACAGGGTTTGACGTAGACATATCTTGTTATTGCTATCTGTATTTGGTAAGTCCCCCTCTAGGCTTTTGTCTCTTTATGTGAGACCAGGAAAGTAGCATGGGAATATGGGATGGAAGTCAGGTAGCATAAGCCAAGAATATATTAGAGATTATCAACTCTGGCTGCACATTAATATCACCTGGGGAAGTTTTTAAAAATATCATTGACAAGGCCTTACCTTCAAACAATTAAATCAGAGTCCTGGAGCTGTGCCATGAGCACTGGCAATTTTTAAACTCCCTGGGCACCACTTCATACCAGCTAGGATGGCTATTATAAAAACAAACAAACAAAAAACCAGAAAATAAGTGTTGGCAAGGATGCAGAGAAATTGGAGCCCTTGTGCATTGCTGGTGGGAATGTAAAATGATGCAGCTGCTGTGGAAAACATTATGGCAGTTCTTCAAAAAATGAAACACAGAATTACCATATGAACCAGCAATTTCACTACTGGGTTTATACCCCAAAGAAGGGAAAGCAGGGACTCAGATCTCTTACACCAATGTTCATAGCAGCATTATTTACAATAGTCAAAAGGTGAAAACAACCCGAATGTCAATCAGTGGATGAATGGATAAATAAAACAATGGAATATTATTCAGAAATAAAGGGGAATGAATTCTGATATCTGCTATAACACAGATATGCCTTGAAAATATTATTTTAAGTGAATTAAGATTGGATGCAAGAGGACAAATGCTATATGATTCCACGTAGCCGAGGTACCTAGAATAGTCAAGTTCATAGACACAGGGAGTAGAAGGGTGCTTTCCAAGGCTTGGAGAAAGGGAGAAAAGGAGATTAGTATTTAATGGGTATTGAATTTCAGGTGAGAGAGATGAAAACCTTCTGGAGATCGATAGATAGTGGTGATGGTTGCACAACAATGGAAATGTACTTAATGCCACTGAATTGTACCTTTGAAAATGGTCAATTTTATGTTACATATATTTAACCATAAGAACAAAACATAAGAAAAGCTCTCTCTTACAAGGTTGATATGCAACCTGAGTTGAGAAACAGGTAAGCAATGCTGGGTTTCAGAGGCTAAGTGAGATCAGGCAAGCCACGACAGAGACCACCTTGTCAATGATCAGGCTGGAAATGCAGGGAGACTCAGGACAGGGACTCATGTCTGGGACTTAGGCACTGGGAGTCGGTGACAGGGAGGTAGTTACTGCAAACCTGGGTCAGCAAAGTCAAAGAGCAGCACTGATGTGGTCCCGAATCGGAGTTATTTACATGATGTTCCTTTCTAACTCTGCTGTAAAAAGGACAACATCGGTTCCTACTATTGGACAAAGCTGAACTTACTGGGGGGGGGGGGGGATAGCAGGAGAGCACATCTGACTGGTGACTCGGGAAACAGAACCCAAACGTCAGTTACAGGCCCGACTCAGCTTTGTTTAGTTAACATCTCAACTCCATATATTTTCTTTGTGTACTAAGAAAGCCCGCGAAACCTAAACTCTTAACCCCTTGGGTAAACTCCCACTCTGAACATCAGTCTGAGAGAGGTTGGAGAGGCTGTAAGCCTTGCATAAGTCTGACAAGCAGTCTATCGATCTATTTCCAGCGCAGAGTGGGTTGCAGGGAAAAGTTGAGCAAGGGCGCGTGGGAGCAGAGTGGGGGCGTGTTTGAATAGATACTGATTCTCTTCATTTCCATTTCAGAGGGAGTTGGTGCTGACCTTGTTACTCTCTTCTTTTAAAAAGTGATGATAATGTCAAAAACAAACTCTAGCCCTTTCATTTGAAAAGACTCCAGCAATCTTGTTAGAAAGGAAAGAAAACACAGAGCTGCCGTTTTACCTGTGGTATGCGTTTAGTCTCACCTGGGCCCCTTCTCCCTGCACTCATGCCCGCCCCGCCTTCGCCTGTCAGTGAGAGGCGGCAGCTCCTTAGCACACCTCATGAGGGCAGCAGGTAAGTGGGAAGCGGGTTTACCTTGCAAACACCATCCCTGCTGGCTTCCCAACAGCAGATTCGCATTCAAAGACAGTGTTTCACCTCTTTTTGAGACAGAGTCTCACTTTGTTGCCCAGGCTAGAGTGAGTGCCATGCCATCAGCCTAGCTCACAGCAACCTCAGACTCCTGGGCTCAAGCAATCCTGCTGCCTCAGCCTCCTGAGTAGCTGGGACTACAGGCATGCGCCACCATGCCTGGCTAATTTTTATATATATATATATTAGTTGGCCAATTAATTTCTTTCTATTTATAGTAGAGACGGGGTCTCGCTCTTGCTCGGGCTGGTTTCGAACTCCTGACCTTGAGCAATCCTCCTGCCTCGGCCTCCCAGAGTGCTAGGGTTACAGGCGTGAGCCACCACGCCCGGCCTTACCTCTTCTGTTTTAATGGAGTTGTTAAGAACAACTACAACACTTCCTCCAAAAAAAAAAACTAGGAAAAAAAAAAAAAAGAATGATCCACAACTCCAAGCGTCTTGTTATGGGAACATAGGGACAGTGTGCGTTTCTCGTCCCTTTAGAGGTATGCTTGTATATATAAGTGGGGTTTAGTTTAGTTAGTCCTGTGCTCAGGGGTGACGCAGGGCAGACCACAAAGGCTGTCCAAGTTCAAGAGCTCAGTGAATGCTGACTTGGACCCTAATAGGGCTACTTCCTCCTTGTTTTAGTGTGGCGCTCACAAACAGGCTGTGCAAGATGAAAGCTACACAATCCTATGAGCCGACTCCATTTCCCAGGCTCCCTTGTTCTTTGGGAGCCACTCCCAGAATCTGGAGTCCTGGCAGCTGTGCAGCACGAGGACTCCCCCACGTTGGAAGAGCCATGGGTGTGCTCGCTGTCTTTCATACTTTCTATAAAAGGTGATAGGGTAGGTGGGGGCTGTGGGGGCCCAGCAGCCTGCAACACCCAGGTGATGACTCCAGGTTCCAGGTTCAGGATTCCCTGATGCGTCTCAATTACTTTATCTCCTATGTCTCCCTTTGCTTCTGGCCAAGCCATAGGGTCTACTTGAGACATCAGTGCAACTGGCCCAGCCATGGCCTACCATGGTTGTAAAGAACAAATAACACAACAAACACCTCCAAATTCTCTGCTATTTTCACCAAAGGAATTCTAAGGTGAAGAGTGCAACCTGTCACAGTAAACATTGTTTGACCCCTTGGACAATGTTTAGAGTTCAGGCATGTTTGATGGCTAATTTGGAGACGTGATTCAGAGATCTGTCTTGATAATTTAAACTCTTTCGTTGTTCTGAGGACTATTTCATCCATGCACTTCCTCTCTACACATAAAGTAGACCATTTGAGTGTCTGGAATAGTCATGTCTGCCAGACAAATTCTTGGCTGATACTGGATAACACCGACAATTCTTACTATCCACCTTACCTTCTTTTGCAGGTTCCATACAGACTCTGACTTATTTATGCAGCTTCCTACATTCTCCTGAATCAAGATTTTACCTGTGATTTTGATATTTTTAATTTATCTCTCAGGTCATATCCATTTATTTTTTTATTTTATTTTATTTATTTTGGCATATTATGGGGGTACAGATTTTAAGGTTTCAATAAATGCCCTTTCCTCCCCTCCCCCCCCAAGTCTGAGTTTCCAGCATGACCATCCCCCAGATGGTGCACATCTCACTCATTATGTATGTATATACCTGCCCCCCTAACCCCTTCCTCCTGCCCAATACCCTATTACTGTAGTACCTATGTGTCCACTTAGGTAAGGTCATATCCATTTATGTATTCATTCATTCACTCTTTCAGGAAACATGTATGAAGTGTCTTTAATTTACCAAGCAGTGTTCTAGGTACTGAGGAAAACAACAAAAATAAAAGACACAAACCTACTTCAAGCTACTCAGATTCTTAGTTGGGAAGGTAGATGAGTAAACTCCAAGTAAAGGTCTACGAATGCTTCCCCAAACAACTGTATTACATGTTATTTTCAAACTGTCTTCATCTTGAATGGCATTGAATCCAATCTCCAAGATGGCCTCTAGTGATCCTCACCTCCTGGTCTTTGTCCTCTTATAAAGCACCCTTCCACATTAAATCAGTGCTAGCCTACATGACCAATAAAATGCAAAAGTGAGTTCTGAGGTAATAAAAGGCATCACAGCTTACACTTTGGTCTCTTATTACTCACCAGTCAGCCACAGACTTTGAGGACACTACAGTGGCCTGTGGAAAGACCACTTTAAGAAGAATAAAGCCCCTAGCCACAGCCAGCAGCAAATTACCATTCACACGGGTTGGCCACCTTTGAAGCAAAGCCTCCAGCCCATTCAAATCTTCAGATGAGTGTAGCCCTGGCCGACAGGTGACTATAACCTCAGCAGAGACCCCAAGCCAGAACCAGCCAGCCAAGCCAATCCTAAACCTCACCCATAGACACCATGAGAGCAAGCAGAGGATTATTGTAATTCGAAGTCTGGAGAAATTTGTTGCACAGCATTAGATAATTAATATAGTTAGGCTGTTTTTGTCTTCTGTTATAAGCTTTTCTTCTACCTGGAATCCCTCTCCCACTTCATCTTTATCACCTTTGAAGGCACAATACAAATATCATCTATTCTAATAATTCTTTTCTTAATTATACCACTCTGAGATCTGTGCCAGGTGCTTGACACATCATAAGTAGTGTAATTGCTTGTCTATTTGTCACAACTATTGCTAGATTATAAGCGATTTATGAGCAGGCTGTGCTGTAATCAAAGTTCGTAACATCATAGCTCTAGCCTAGGATCTTACACATCCTATGTGTATGGTAGGTATTTGTTAAATAGGTGATATGAGTGATAAATGGCAGGCTGTGGTACATACACAAGAATGTGCTCTACTAATTTTTACATTTGTGTTTCATTTCAAGGTCTCTTTTGTTTTTTACATTTATTTTTCTGTATTGAAATTACTCCAAGGCATGAACCTCATCTATTATGTCTTTCCTGCCTGCCTACAGATTCTAATATAGTGCTGGATACTCAATGTGTGCTCAATAAAGGCTGACTGACTAAGCATTTAATACCTTAAAACAGAAATTCAATAAATGTAGTCGCGGTGACCTGAAAGAGTAATGTTTCTCCTTGTGTGTCTAATGTATTACCAGGGAGTATCTTAGAGCCAGGATTTTAGAAACAATTGTCAATGTCAAACTCAAGGACACAACTATCACCTGAAAGGGCCTGCCCCAGAGGGAAAAAAATCCCAAAGGATGATGAAGAGCTGAAGAAATCAGGCAGCACTCAGTCCATGGAAACCTTAGATGTAAAGGACTCCTTGTGAGTGCTACCCTCACCCCGAAATCAAAGATTTCCTTCTAGGAGGGTGAGTATTCATCCCATATAAGAATCAGTCAGAACCTAAAAGTTGATATTAGTGATGAGACTAGGAAGTGTCTGAACCGGGTCCAGCTGCAGTCTACTTCACGGCCAGGGCTGACTCCGCCCACCCGAAGTCTCCATCGCCTTGCTCAAGACGCGGCACCTGTGCGCGTGGTTCTGCCCTCTTCGCCATTTACCTCCTAGGGTACAAAGTCCCAACCTCCAGTCCTGCCCATGACTGGCTTATTTCTCTTGATTTTCTCCTGCCCTTGCTGTGTCCTTAGACCCATTGGCTTATGTCTCTTGGGTGAATGTCATTTCATCCACTCAAGTACCTCTTATGAAATTATAATTGAATAAATTCCATCTCAGTTTCCAAAATATAAGTTTTATTAATTGGGGAGTAAATGCTGATGTTATCCAAACTTTTAAAAGAGGAATCAGCTGAGTTATGATGATAAAATTATTCTTCCAAAACACTTCTTTATGATATTTGTTATATTCAGGGTTATGGGAAGGATAATAATAATTTTGTCAAGTGAGAAAAAAATTTAAAAATGGAAGGAATGTGATGAATATTTAAACCTTATAATAACTAACATTTACCATTTGGATTTTCAATAATTTAATAGAGAACCAAAATAGTCAATGTATTTGCCTCTGGATTATCCATCAGAGATGTAAATGCTTCTAATTCAATCATGTTTATCTTGTAGGTATATTAATAACTTCACTGTTGATGGCTTTTGTGTTTTGTATTCAAGCACTTATTTGTTATTATGAGGATAATAAATATAATTTTATAAAGGAAAGAGACAAAATTACATAAAGTGGAATGATATCTAAGAGGAATGGAATAAAGTAAAAATTATTAATTTGAAAATTAACATTATGGTACAGAAGTTTTTAAAAAATTTGTATACCCTACAAAGAATTAAAATGATTCATGAATGTCTTTTGGCTCTGAAACTAAATTTAATAATTTAAATACCCCGAAAACTCCTCAGTATTTTTTTTAATTCAATAAAAAGTAGCAAACAAAGCATGATCATCTCAATCTTCAGGCAGTATTTATTAAGCTCCTATCTGCTTTCTTTAAAACCATATCAAGTGCATAAATAACAACATGGGAGCATATTAAAAATTGATCCTCGTATTGCTTCTATGTTCATTTTTATCCCTGTTCTCATTTGCAGTATTTCTTACCAGCACCACAACAATGTTTATAAAGCACTCATCATGCACGGGTCAAGAGTTATGCTAATTACTCTAACACATAACCTCACTTAACATTCCAAACAACTCTATGGCTAGGAACTCCCCAGGCTGCTGACAGGGAAACTGAGGCACAGGGGGGTTAAATGATTTGTCCTACATCACACAGCTGAGGGTGGCAGAGCTAGAATTCAAGTCAGATCTATTTGACTCCAGAACCTGAGCTCTTACTCATTCTACTACGTCTTTGTGAGTCTTAAGTTCCATGTCCTTCAAAAGACCTGAGCACTTCTCCAATCCACACAGACCTCACTCCCTTTTCTAAATCAAAGATCTTGTCATCTCTTGTCATGTATACCATATTTTGATTATATATTGCCTTCTATTCTTATGCACACATTTGAAGTGTTTAAAACTTGTTCCTCAGCCAGACTATAAACTTCATGAAGGTAGGCTCATGTCTAATATGTGTCATCTACTCTTCCAATTTACCAAACCACTATCTCATACATAAGTACTGAATAAATACCAGATGAATTGAATTGGATGTTACTGTCTAAAACAGGTGTCGACAGTTAAGGTATTTGGCACACTTATCCTAGTATTGTGCTAGGTACTTTAATATATATATATATATGTGTGTGTGTGTATATATATATATATATATATATATATACACAAAAT
Source organism: Microcebus murinus (assembly GCF_040939455.1). Classification (NCBI taxonomy): domain Eukaryota; kingdom Metazoa; phylum Chordata; class Mammalia; order Primates; family Cheirogaleidae; genus Microcebus; species Microcebus murinus. The sequence goes on from NC_134111.1 coordinate 57,053,079, forward strand.
ATACCTCATTTAACCTCATTTAACCTCATTTAACCCTGGAGGTGACTTGTGAAGTAGGCTTCATCATGTCCATTTTACAAAGGAGAAATGGAATAAATGTCAAATAATTTCACCAAGGTCACAAAGGTAACCAGTGAGTCTGGGATTCAAATCCAATTTGTCTTTAAAAAATTGTGTTCTTACTATCTATTATTCTGCTACATTAGGACTTTGTTAGGACAAGTAATATTAAGAAAATTATTTTTGCTGTAGGGTAAAGAGTAAACAAGAATTGGTCAAATAGTAAAACTATATATCATTGTTATATACTACGTGTCTGAATCCGTGGGACTGAATATGAGGTATGTGACTGATAGTTTGATACTTACTTTGGAATAGAGAAGGAGATGGGCAGAAGAGACTTTCTAGATATATCACTTGGGAGAAAGAAAATCAAATTCAACAAGAATAATACCTGTCCTCCTTCTACAACTAAAGCCTGACATTTAGATAGTCTCTGATTTCATATGAAATGAGAAGTGAAGTTGCTTTTATTTTATTTCTACAACTTAACTTTTTGAGATGACTTAGTTTTAATGTAAGAGATATCCCATAATCCATTGTTATTGCTTTATTAAAAATAACAGCCTTGAATATTCTCTTTATTGACTACAAATCTCTGAGGAACCATCCCCTACTCTACCTCGTTTGTAGTATATTAAAATAACATATTTTGTTCTTTCCCAGGGGTCAACCTAGACTCACTCAATCTTTCACTTTTTCTTGCTTTGTTCTTTCCTGATAGATGATTCCTCCAAAAGAGATTCAATCAAAACAAGTCACAGGACATCAGAAGAGATGAAGAATGCTCAGGGAAAAAGGACTGACACCCATTGTACTTCCTGGTAAACTGATGACTCACTCCAGGTGCAAACACTGGCTCCCTGAGGGCAGATGCTCTGCTGTCTCTATACCTTCGTCAAAAATGACCACAATGGACTGGCAATATCTTTATTTGCTCAGAAGCAATACTTTGATCGTTTGCATGGTAGCCATATCAATAGTTAATAGAGTCATCAATGTCCCAGAGCAAAATTGATTTTAGTGAATATAGAACTGGAAAAAAAGACTTAACAGATGTTTTTCTTTTGGCCTTTTTAAAAATTGCATTGAACTATATGTCCTCTCGTGGTACCATTTCTTAAATGGCTAATATATTTGGCTGACAAAGCAAAATATAATTCTATATATAGGATTATTAATGATAAGAATTGGAGATACAGGAGGAAAAAAGTGAGTTGCTGCAGAATGAGATACAGCTGAGCAAGGCAGAAATAAGAAAGGAAGAAAATAGTCTAACACCATAGGGGAAGATTGTCTCAATTCCAAGGTGGGAGGAAAAAAATTATTACCCCAGGAAACTGACCAGAAGCACATCTTTTATGTTCATTTCAGCATTTTTTATAATGGTGAAGACTTGGAAACAATATTAATGATCAGCCATTCTGGTGCACTCATGTGAGAGAACACAATGCAGCCATAAAAATGGGTTGTAGAGGAATATTTAATGACATGAGAAAAATTCACTAAATATTATAAAGAAATAAAAATGAGATTACAAAATGGTAGATATAGCATGATGCAAATGAGATGTAAACATACAGAGATATTTACGTGCACACATAATACAAAGATGGAGATAAGCACCAAAATATTATTGGTACTTAGCTCTGGGTTATGAGCTTACAGATGGTTTTAATATCATTCTATGTATGTTTGTATATTTCTCAACTTTTCTATAATTAACATGTATTATCTTTACAATCACAAAATAAAAACAGTAAATTGTATTTTTAAAAGAGAAGATGACCAAGAAAAGAACTTCTATTTTTGGCAATAAGGCTGACTAGTTACTCTAATCAACCCTTTTGCTAAAAATAAGAAATTCTAGGCCAAAACAAAAATAGAATAAAAAAAGGAAAACCCTCTTTTTTAAAATATTAGCCGAACTGGTAGAAATACACAGAAGCCTAAAACAAAGTCCAAGTGGAAATTCAGGTAGGTAAGCAATTACTCAAATGCCTTTCACTCTGAGGGACATGCCAAACCCTGGCGAATTATGCTTCAGTTTTCATAGCCGTGTAAAGTATAAGCAGTGGTGTGATAGAGCTGCTTACTAGCTACCAGTCCCAGGAAGTGATTGTTCACATCTTTTCCTAAGTATACATTCAGTGATATCACATTGGTATCTTGCAATTGTCATGTGACTATTTACAGCACAAAATTGGCTAATGCTACAAATCAGGATTTTTTTTTTTTTTTTTTTTTTACCAGAGATCCAGTCCTTAAACATTTACCAACACATTAACTGAGCACAGAATTTAGGAAACAAATCCTAGGGTCCTAGATAGTCTAATTGTAAATCCCACATGAAGCTGGGACCCCCAAAGAGCAACATACTTAGTATAAGAGAGAAGTAGGAAACAAAGTTGATGCAGGGTGTAGAGAGAAATCTCTCTCCTGAAAACATAACCACAAAATCACACTAGTGAACATTTTGGGACCTGAAACTCATACTACCTGTGTGGCCCAAAACTTCATGTCAAAATTTGAAAGTGGTCCAAATTGATAGTATTCCCAGGTTGCTGGGTAATTTAAACATACATTCTTTCCATGGAAACACACCTACAATTCAGCCTCAAAAATTAGCACAAATAACCAATATTAGCTTATGTTTTAAAAATGAAAAGAATACTCAAGAAAATATGACAGCTTGAGAAACAAAAAATAGATATCAAAACCAGACCTGCACTATCCAGTAAAATATAAGAGGTGCTAGATCACTGTCATTTCTTATAATTGAGTAATATTCCATTGTATACATATACCAAATTTTATTATACACTCAGTGTATGGGGGTTGGGGGTGGGTCAATTCACAACTAATGGATGCGGTGAGCATTGTAGGAGGGAAGGGCATGCCTCAAATCATGGTTTGGGAGTGGCAAAGTCATAACATGTAACCAAAATGTTTGTACCCCCAAAATATCCTGAAATAAAAAAGAAAAATCAGACCTGCAAAAGTTGTAAATATTTAATCTAGGCACAAAATAAAAAGTAAATTTAATATATTTAAAGAAATAAAAGAATTATAAAAGTGAGAAAGGTAGTAAAGAGCCCTAAAATAATAAAGAAAGAAACATCTTTGAGGGAAACCAATAGTAATTCTAGAAATAAAAAATAAAATAATGAAAATTAAAAACTCAGAGGACAGTTTAAACAAAATATTAGATGCAACTAAAGAGAGAATTTGAAAAATCAGAAAGCACATGTAAGAAAAAGTATCCAGAATTTAGTAAAAATGAAATGAAGAGGTTGCAAATATGTAAGAGAAGTCAAAAAATGTAGTAGAAAGATTAAGGAAATGCCCATGTGGTCAATCCATAAATAAAAGCGTGCAAATTTAAATATTAAATTTAAGACATGGTTATCATGGGAAGGAGTGAGACAGGGATCACACAAGGCATACAGGGCTTCAAAGATATAAGCAATGTTCTACTTATTAACATGGGTGGTGGGTACAGGTGTCCCTTTTTATTGTTTTTTTATGCCTTAAAATATATTATAATTACTCTTTTTTATGCAGTCAGTATCTAATAACAACCAAGCCAGGCACAGTGGTACATGCCTATAGTCCCAGCTACTTGGGAAGCTGAGGCAAGAAGATCTCTTGAGCCAGGAGTTCGAGTTTAGTCTGGGCAAAATAATGTAGACCCCTGGCTCTTACAATTGCATTTGAGTCCTGAGACTATGGCTATTTCTATTTTCTATTTCTGTTTTCTGATACTTTCAAAGACTGTTTAATTTATAAGAAAAATATAATGACAAACACACTTTTTATCCTATTTTTTCTCAATATGATAAATGTCTTTGCGTAAAATAGCAAACTCAGATGATCTTATTATCTAAGATGGCCTTTTATTTACAGATAAATAGACAAGTTTTTTAAATGTTACATACCAAAGGGGGAAGGCTCCTTTGGGTTCTGGTTTTTCTCTGCTTTCCAGTGAATTAAAGAAGGCTTTTAATTACTCTTTAAAACTTATGCAGGTTCTGAAATTGAATTACTTCAGTTTCTTAATTATATTTAATGACAAATTAATTAGAGATCTGGGACTGATAAAATTATAATAAGACTGCTGAGATTTAAACTTGTTTCAAACAGTGTCTGTGGCAAAGATAAGACTGATTTAATTTTTGACTTAATGTGTTTATATAGAGAGAAGGTTAGACTAAGGCCCACTGGTAAGAGAGGCACTGACACTGGTAGGTTTTAGACAGAGAATTTCTTTAGGCTTCAAAGCATTTTAAATAACTAGGTGAGTAATCAAATCCTAAACAGAAAAGAAAAAGACTTTTATAAAGTTCCAAATTTGACGTGCTATAAAATTACAGTTTGCAAAATGCTTTAAGGGAAATAAAAATAAGTTGTCATAAGTTTTTCTTTTTTGGCTTCCAGCCATATTTATTGAGGTATAATTCATTTACAATGAAATGTACAGATGTAGAGCATAAAGTTTGAACCATTTTGAGAAATGCATACATCTATGTAACCCAAATACCTATAAAAATAGAAATCATTTCCATCATCTCAAAAATTTCCCTGGTGGCCTTTCCCTGTCAACCCTTTAACCCTGCGGTCCCCAACCCTGGGGCCATGTCCCAGTATTGGTCCACGGCCTATTAGGAACCAGGCCATGTACACGGCCTGAGCTCTGCCACCCACCATGCCCCCGCCCATGGAAAAATTGTCTTCCACAAAACTGATCCCTGGTGCCAAAAAGGTTGTGAACTGCTACTTTAACCCATGCAACCACGTCCTGATTTCTATTACCATTGATTAGATTTGTTTTTTCTAGAATCATATAATATTTACTTTTGTTTGGCTTCTTTCATTAAGCATAATGTTTTAAAAACATTTTTTAAATATTCTATTGTATGCCACAATTTGTTTATTCGTTTTTCTATTGAAGGCCACCTGGGCCAATTCCTGTTTTTAGCAATTACAAATAAAGCTTCTGAGAACATTTTTCTATAAGGCTTTGGTGAACAAAACATTTTAATTTCTTCTGGATTACATGCCTAAGTATGTTACTAAATAATAAATATAAGTTTAGCTTTTTGTGAAAAACTGCCTAAAAGTTTTTCAGAGTAGTTGTATCATTTTATATTCCCACCATGACTGTATGAGAGTTTAGGTCAGTCCATTCTTTGCCAACATTTGGTTTGGCCAGTCTCTTTTATGTTAGCCATTCTAGTTGTTAGGGGCTGAAATGTTCTCTTCTTGAATGTTCTTGTCTGGCTTGAATATGAGGGGGGCAATCTGGCCTCATAAAACAAGATGGGAAGCATTTCTTTCTTCTTTTTGTATTTTCTGAAACTGTGGCAAGTTTTATCTTCTATTTTAAATGAAGGCTTCAATTTCTTTAACACGTATAAGGCGATTGAAATTTTTCATATATTGTCATGTTAGTTTTTGTAATTTGTGTATATTTGGCATTTGTCTATTCAGCTAGGTTAACTTATTGGCATAAGATTGTTTACAATATCCTTTTTGACCTTTAGTATGTGTAGAATTTGTAATGATATACTCTCATTTCTAATATTGGCAATTTGGGCCTTATTTTCTTGATCATTTTATTTTTTCAAAGAATCAACTTTTTACACTGTTCATTTTTGGTTTAGCCCATTTTTAGTTTAATAATTTCAATATTACTTCTTTTATGTATATTGGGTTAATTTGTTCTGATTTTTCTAGCTTCTTAAATTAGAATCATAGGTTATTTAATGTACAACCTTCTTTTTTCTAATATAAGCATTTGAAGCTATAAATTTATTTCTAAGCACAGCTTTAACATTTATGCCACAAATTTTGAAATGCTCTATTTTAATTGCCATTCAGTTCTGAATATTTTTAATTTCTCTTGTGATTTCTTTGATTCATGAATTATTAAAAAATATATTGTTTATTTTTTAAATATTTGATAATTTTCTAGATATCCTAATGCTATTAATTTCTAATTTCATTCTATTGTGGTCAAAGAATATATTTTGAGGCCGGGCGCGGTGGCTCACGCCTGTAATCCTAGCTCTCTGGGAGGCCGAGGCGGGCGGATTGCTCAAGGTCAGGAGTTCAAAACCAGCCTGAGCAAGAGCGAGACCCCGTCTCTACTATAAATAGAAAGAAATTAATTGGCCAACTGATATATATATAAAAAATTAGCCAGGCATGGTGGCACATGCCTGTAGTCCCAGCTACTCGGGAGGCTGAGGCAGAAGGATTGCTTGAGCCAGGAGATTGAGGTTGCTGTGAGCTAGGCTGACGCCACGGCACTCACTCTAGCCTGGACAACAAAGCGAGACTCTGTCTCAAAAAAAAAAAAAAAAAAAAAAAAGAATATATTTTGTATGATTTCAATCTGTGGAATTTATTAAGACTTTTTTATGCCCCAGTATATGGTCTATCTTGACAAATTTTTCATGTGCAATTGAGAAGAATTTGTATTGTCTTGTTTTGGGCTATAGTATTTTATTTCTTATATATTTATTTAATTCATTCATTCATTTAGAGATGGGGTTTTGTTATGTTGCCCAGGCTGGAGTGCAGTGGCTATTCACAGATGTGATCATCATGCACTACAGCCTAGTACTCCTGGGCCCAAGCAATTCTCCTGTTTCAGCCTCCTGAGTAGTTGGGACTACAGGTGCTTCCCACCATATATGGCTTGGCTATCATATTTTATAACTTAATTAGGTGAAGTTTTGGTGATGAAGTTTTTCCAATCTATATCTTTACTGATTTTTTTCCATCTAATCACTCTAGATGATTACTGAGATATTAAAATCTCTAACTATATTTGTGGATCTATTTCCCGCTATTACTTCAAGCATTTAGCAGTTTTTGTTATTAGGTGTATACACATTGTCTGCTTTGTTTATTATTATGAAATGTCCCTCTTTTATCTAGAAATAGTCTTAGTTTGGAAGAGTCTGACATTAATATAGACATACCACTTTATGTTTAGTATGTGCATGGTATATCTTTCTTCATTCTTTCACTTTCAACCTGTTTGTGTCTTTATATTTAAAGTTACTGGTAAACAGCATATTCTTGAATCTGAATTTTTATGTAGGTTGGCTTTCTCTGACTAATAGAAATGGTTACTACTCCATAAGCAATTATTATGTTTGTGTTTACTTCTACCATGTCTGTGATTTTTTTTCTATTTGTCTCATTTGCTCTTTATATGTTTCTCCCTCCTATCATCATTTGGATAAATCAAGTTTTTTTTTTTTTTTTTTTTTTTTGAGACAGAGTCTCGCTTTGTTGTCCAGGCTAGAGTGAGTGCCGTGGCGTCAGCCTAGCTCACAGCAACCTCAAACTCCTGGGCTCCAGTGATCCTTCTGCCTCAGCCTCCCGAGTAGCTGGGACTACAGGCATGCGCCACCATGCCCGGCTAATTTTTTTATATATATATCAGTTGGCCAATTAATTTCTTTCTATTTATAGTAGAGACGGGGTCTCGCTCTTGCTCAGGCTGCTTTTGAACTCCTGACCTTGAGCAATCCGCCCGCCTCGGCCTCCCAAGAGCTAGGATTACAGGCGTGAGCCACAGCGCCCGGCCAATCAAGTTTTTTTTAATGTACTCTATTTTAGCTTCTCAATTGACTTGTCTGTTGTGTCTCTTTATGTTTTTCAGTAGTTGCTCTGGAGATTACAATATGCATCTGCTATGAACTGAATTGTGGCCCTCTAAAATTAATATGTTGAAGCTCTAACCGCCAGTGCGTTGGTATGTAGAGATGAGGCAGTTGGAAGATAATTAGGTTTAAATGGGGTCATGATGGTGGGGTCCTCCTGGTGGGATCAGTGCCCTTCTAAGAAGCGACCAGAGAGATTGCTTTCTCTCCTCTCCATGTGGAGACAGTGAGAAAGTGGAAATCTACAAGACAGGAAGAGAACCCTCACCAGAAACCAAATTGGCTGGTGCCTCAATCTTGGACTTCCCAACCTCCAGAATTGTGAGAAATAAATGTCTGTTGTTTAAGCCACCCACTGTATGGTATTTTGTTATGGCAGCCTGAGTTGACTAAGATAGCACCTTTAACTTTCACAGTTTATCCTCCATAATTAATCTATTACTTCATCAATACTGTTAGCATCTTACAACAATGGACTTCCAATTACTGCTCTTAGACTATCTTTATACTATTCTTCTCATACAGTTTACTTTTATATATGGTACAAATCCTACAATACATTGCTATTGTTTTTATTTAAACAATAAGTAGATTTTTATATGAAATTTAAATGTATATTTTTTCTATGTGTCAATTTTTAAAATCTGATACCTTTTCTCTCTGGTATATGTGTATGTATATATGTGTATATATACATATTTCAGTCTTAAGAAATTCTTTTAGCATTCTTGTATTGCAGGTTTGATAAAGATGAATATTTTTCCAACTTTCCTATATATGCAGATGTCTTTATTTCACCTTCATGTTTGAAAATTATTTTTTGCTGGATATAGGTTGCAGGGGTTTTTTGTCAGCATTTGAAAGATATTATTCTATTGTCTTCTAGCCTCCAATTGTTTCTAATGAGTCAGTCAGCATTTTTATTATTGTTCACCCATATGCAATGTGCTTTCTCTTCACTGGCTACTTTTAAAATTTTCCGTTTATCTTTGATTCTTTTAGCAGTTTGACTGTGATGTGCCTAAATGTGATTTACTTTGTATTTATCCTGGTTAGGGTTTGCTGAGTTTCTTGGATATGTACATCGATGATTTTTATCAATTTAGGATTTTGTGCCCCATTATCTCTCTATTCTCTTTCTACAACTCAAATTACATGTATGATTGATCATTTTATATTATTTCCACTTCTCTCAGATATGTTCCACTTTTTCCTCTCTCATTTTTCTTTGTGTTTTAGTTTCAGTTTAGATAATTTCTATTGACCTATCTTTAAGTTCACTAATCATTCCCATGATATGTACTCTGTACTGATTAGCCCACAAAAGAATTCTTCATCTTTGTCATCATATTTGTCATTTCTAGGCTCTTTAAAAAAAATAATTTCCATAGCTTTTTTGATATTTCCTATCTTTTCAAACATACTGTTTTCACTTTTTCTATTAGTTTCTTTACCTTGTTTGCCATGGTTATTTTGAATTTCCTGTTTGATATCTTCAACATTCTATAATCTTTGGGTTTTGTTCAAGTGACTATTTTCTTCCATGATTATGAGTCAAATTTACTGGCTTCTTTGTATATTTCATAGTTTTTATAAAATGCTAACATTATATATATATAAGACTAGAGAAACAAAAGCAAATGCAACTTTCATCCAGAAAAGGATACCTTTTCTTCAGGCAGGCTGTTAATGAGAGGAGCTCGGTCAAACTATCTGTAATCGACAGGAATATAGATTTTTTGGTGCTTTAGTTAGATTTGGTTCTCCATGGACCTCAAAGGTTTGAGGATGGTGTTGGACTATTCTCTTTAGCATAACATGAAATCTGAGTAATTGAAGAGTTTGTCTAAATTCTTCTTCCCTGCCTTTAGCCTTTAGCATGCCTGATGTACCTGTCCTTCAGGGGATTATCTGTCAGCTCTTCAACTTTTCTCTCAGCCCCAAGGGGCTGCTGCCTTGAACCTGTGGGGCTTGAAATACTTGGAGATTTTCTGGAAGTTCTTCTGCTTTACCCTCAGGCAGACCCGCATACCTGTGCCTAAGGAGAGCAGAGCTGTCTCTCTCAACTCTCCTCCCCCTCACCCAGCCATAGAAAACTCCTCATTCTCAGCCCCACAGTCCTTTGAGGAATTCTTTCCATTCTCTTGTCTTCTTTCATCCTTCAGCCTTAGCTGCTGCTGGTAGATAAATCTCCCCACTTCTCTGTCCTTCCCCAATCTTGCCAGCAATGACTTGGTTAAGGCCTGTGGAAAAGATTTGGAAAGAGCAAATTCTCTTTGTGTCTAGGACTCTTACAATTTCTGGATCATTCTGCTAGTCTTTAAAAATGTGTTGAAAACTCAGTCATTTTCTTCTTTCTCCCTTTTATGGCAGCCTCCTCCCCTCTGGCTGCTCTTCAAGGATGGAGAAAGTTGAAATTTTCTTCTCTTACTTTTTGAATTTTAGTTCATTAGGGTTTTTTTTGGTATCCTCAACTCTGTTAAACCCAAACTATGAATTTGTAAGCTATCCAATTTGTCCCTGTTAGGATAGGAGTAATGTTCCTTGTGACTTTCTATATCCTATACCCTAAATGGGTGCAAAAGAGCCAGCACACGTATTTAAATAACATAAAACTCTGCCTCATAAATCTTCCTATACAATATTAAGTTCTTCAGATAAGTTTATATTACTTCTCCTGTCTCTAGGTAGGATTATGATTATATTAACTTGGATTTGATCCTGGGGGCTCTCAATCTTTTCTTGATGAAGTTACTTTCATTGTAGGTTTGTGTGCTATCATTGAAATTATGTCTAGCATAAGTGAGCCCTGCCTTAAGCAAGTCCCTCAGCTGTGAATCCTTTCCCTCCCACTGGCTCCTGCCACGCTACCCTGTACCTCGGCTCCTTCCTCTAACCTGGCTTGTTTTCCAATCCACCCTGCACACTGTTGAGAGGGAATTCCTAAAACAGAGCTGACCCCTGCCCTGTATTTATGCCCCGTGGCTTGGAAACTCTTCAAGGACTCCCCGCAGCACAGTTTATATTGCTCTCTGGGCTTTTACAACTTCTCTATTTTACACCACGAGATACACAATTTTATTTTTATCTGATAGCTCTCTATTTTGAACTCCATTCTATTTAGTTGTAGAAAAAATAATCTAGTTAATTTTGGGTAAATCTAATGAAGTCATGGTTTTCTTGCTCCCTATTTTCTCCCCTTGACTGAATGTCTAATTCCTAATGGCCATGGGTCTATCTTGAAACATTTCAGTTATTACCACTCTTCTGCACTGGAAAATCCTGCAATGTCTGAGTCTTCCTCTAGCTTCTGGTCAGCACTTTCACACTGTATCTGCTGCTGTGATTTCCACTGTCTCTTACGAAGCTCAACACCACAAATCCACAGGTTCTCACTGTCATATTCACAGGAAAATCTTTTGGCTACTTCCTCTCCCTAGGTGAGTCTTGCAAGAAATCTATAAAGCTTCCTAAAATTCTTTTGTCTATTCATTATATTCACAATTTCTAATGTAATTCCTTTCTATTTCTTTACATCACAAGATGCACAATTTTATTCTGTGGGGCTTGTCACTTTTCCAGGCAACTCAGAAGGGCAGCAGGGTACAGGACTCCTTAACTCTGACAACTTCAAATTTATATGGGGTATTTTATTCTCTCTTGGAGTTTAGAGAAACTTTACTTTAGATGGGAGTGATAAAAAAAAACTGATTCTGCCTCATCAAATAGTCTTTCAAATACCTCTGCTTGCTCTTGAACTATAGCTTCTGAAACTCCAAAGCCAAGAGTTGGCATCTCTGTTCTCTGGTTCTACAGGGGCAACTCCTTTTGAGAACAGTGGGGGAGGGGGGTACCTGTCTTATGACTTAAAATCAGGAAGGGAGCACTGGGTAACAGAAAGTGATGGGAGGAGGGAAGGTGAAAGAGAAACATATCAGTTAATATTTCAAAACATCTACCATGTAAACTTGTTTTTACTCTTTTCAAATTAAAGTACTTGAGACCAGTAGAAAAAGCAAGACCAGAGAGAGCAGCGTTCCCTGCGATAGCACCAGTTGTTTAAACATGATGTTACTGAGCCTCTATCAGTAGTGCGTACACTTGGGTTGGTTTTCCCATTGTGGCCACACACAGTCTCCTGCACCCTGCACCTCTGATCCATAATACACACCAGATGGACAGTGCCAAGAGATAAGGGCATGGCCTACAATGGTACAGCCAACAGAACTAATTGATTACATAGGATTCTCCTAAAAACCCAGATTACGAGATACAACTCTTTTAGAGTTAAGAACATTATAAAAATTGATGGCAGTCCTACTACATTGCAAAGAGATGCATGCCAACTTTTTCTGAGCTTTCTTCTTTATGTTGCATTTGTGACATAAGCTAAAACCATTGGGTCAGTAGGGATCAAGAGATCAAATAGGAGATGCTGTATATGCCAAAAAGGAGAGAAGTATTTCTTTTAAAGGCTTAAAGAAGATTCCACAACTCTCCATAGTAAATTTGCTCAACATTTCTCTGGCAGGAAAAGTAGTTCTTAAAAAAAATCGTGCAGCTGTTGAAGAACAGTTTTGACTGTTACTTTCTGAATAGATAGAAATTGTGATCAACATGGTTGTTAGGGAAAAACGTAACATATCTGAAGTCCATTCCTGGATTTCTCAAAGAGGCTGGTGTAGTAAAACAAAACAAATGAACAACAAAAACAAACAGGCATTTTAGACATTTTAACATTTGTGAAGCTAAATATTGGGGTTTTAGCTTGTAAAACTGACTACTTAGGAGAAAAGATGAGAACTAAAAGAAATATCCATCATTATTAAATGTGTTTATTAAGTGTATAATAGTATATGGTGTTATACTAGTTGCTGTGTAAAAAGTTTAGAGGTCATTATTGTGTGTACAGTTAGTGTAGCAAACTACACAACTATAAACTAGTGACTTAAAAGGGCATTAACCACAATTTTCCCTCCTCTCTTTTACCTCTTTGGATAACTGCACATAAGAATTTAGTTTTTTCCCTTTTTGGGGAAAAAAAAGGATATTAAGGACACAAGTCAAATGGCTCTTGAAACTTGAGGAATGGTGGTGATATTTACTTTTCACATTTTTTCTGTATTTTGAGGAAGAGTCTCTGCATGTATTTGTGTATAATGGGATTTTCAGACTACGTTTATATTGTGTAAGAAGATTGAAAATGTTCACAGCGTTCTTGCTGTTCAGTATTTCATATTGTAAAATGATAGGCAGAATACATTAGTTGTTAAGGTAATGTGCTCAAGTATCTTTGTGGATTAAAGAAGGTATTACATATCTCAAAATAGCTACAGTTAGTTCTTCTCACTGGTAGTATGAAACCAATTTTTGTTTGTGAATTGAATTGTTGTACATGTGCAGTACATTTCAAAGCCTAAGAAGAGTGCTATAAGAAAGAGATCTCTGTAATTTATAAAAATAGAGCACTGATTTTTAATAATACAATTAACCTCATGTAAAATCACTCATTTAGACCTTTCCATAAAGTATTAAAGAGCCACCCAAAGATGCTTTATTGTATTTTTTCACAGCCATTTTTATTGGGCCTATACTTGTGGTGTTTCCATTTAGTTAAAAGAAAGATCTGCCAGCAAAAGTATGCAAACAAAAGTATAGCAAGGTGGAATAGCTTTCCTTACCATCCAAATGATTCCAAACTCTCCATCCAAATGAATCATCCTGAATTAATATGGATGTTTTTAGTGCAAGTTCTATGAATCCAAATCAAAGTATATTAAGTAGAAAAAGGAATTCATTGACTCATATAACTGGGACGCTAGCTTCAGCCACAATGCAATTCAGGAACTCAAAATTGTTGGGACTATGCTCTTCCTTCTGGGCTCTGCTTTCTTTCAAGCTAAACTGATCCTCTCCTCCTGCAGATGAGCTTTTTCCGAGTCAGTGGATGTTCTGGCTCCAATAAAGACCTTTCCTGTTCTGCGTGCCCTTAGACATGACCTTGTGTTTTATGCCCCAAATTGAAAGACTACTGGGGAAGAGCTCTGTTGGCCCAGCTTAGGTCATATGCTCCCTTCTGAGCCAACTACAGTGCCCAGGGGAGTTGGGTACTACGTGTGGCCAGTGCAGGAGGTTTTTTCATCGGCAGAATCACAAGAATCATTCCATGACAGGAATAATCCTCAGATCAAAAAAACAGCAAATATTCAGTACAGCCCTCACAGGGGCTTCATATGTATTGGCCACAAAAATAGTTTTAGGACTGGGAAGATCTCTGGTTAGTCAAAGCAGGGTGCCATCTAAAGAGTGGAACTCGGGGGCGGGGGGGATGGGTATATACAACCACAACGAGTAAGATGTGCAACGTTTGGGAGATGGTCACGCTTGAAGCTCTTACTCGAGGGGGGAGGAGGGCATGGGCAATATATGTAACCTTAACACTTGTACCCCCATAATACGCTAACATAAAAAAATAAAAAATTAAAAAAATAAATAAAGAGTGGAACTCACAACGATGCCTAATTCACACCAAAGACACTCATGACGGGATTTTTCCTGTTTCCAGGAGGGATGCTGACTTGCAGCAGATTCGATCCCATTTGCCCAATCTTCGGGGTATTGTAATGAATGAAATTACTGATTAAACAACCAGTTAATTCACCTTAATAACCATTTAACTGTCACTGTTCAAAAATTAAGGTGTTTACAAAGGTGAACCATAAGGTAAACTATGGACTTTGGATGATAATGATGTATCAACGTAGGTTCCTAAATTGTAACAAATATGCCCCTCCAGTGGGGGATGTTGATAATGGGGGGGTCTATGCATGTGTAGGGGCAGGGGTATACCAGAAATCTTTGTTTCTTCTCAGTTTTGCTGAGAACCTAAAACTGCTCTAAAAAATAAAGTCTATTAAAAAATACAGATGTAAAAGAAATAAGGTGTTTGGGTATTGGATAACCTAATCCTCTAATATAGGATTAAAAACAATTCACTAGTAACAGCTGGTTGTTCTTCATTCCTAAGAAAGGTGTTGGTTATTATAAATGGGTATAGTGAGAACCTATATGGGACAATTATATTAACAGGCTAATCAGAATGCTTCCATTTGCAGCAAACCTACATATTCAAGTGCCAACCGCAATGTCTTCCCTTAAATGAGATATTGAAATATCTTGCCAAACAAAAGCAGTTGGAATATTGTTGCCCACCACTCTTTTAAATGATGAATTCCTCATTTAAATCTAATCTTGCCCTCAAAAAAACAAGAGGATTACTCAAAATATGGCCTCCTTAAAAAAAAAAAGAACAAAAGCAAGAGGGCAATATAAGTTGGCACAGCTTCTTGCGAGTGGACGACAGTGATGCTGAACAGAATAGGCGCCAACATTGCCGCGCACTAGAGTATCTCCTACATGTTAGGGCTATGGCGGTGGGAATCACACAGGGACAATTTTGCTCCCACAGGGCATAATTGGTAGTGTCTAGAGACTATTAATACATTGTCAGGACTCAAAGATTTGTGCTCCTGGCATGTAGGTAAGGCCAGGGACACTGGTGAACATCTCACAATGCACTGGGACAGCCCTGTACAACAAAGAATTAACTGGTCTAAAATGTCACTATCCCTGAGCTTAAGAAACTGGCCTATAGCAAGGTGCAGAGGGAAAAGCAGTGTTTAAGACAAAACTGCCCCTGATGAGTGTATCATCTACTTAAGATGCTAATAATAAAAGTGATCGCACTGCACGTGTAAGTGCTGATTACAAGGCCTTTACCTCAAGTGGCCTGAATTGCATCAAGTGCTATAGAAGGAAAAGCCACTGCTGGGCCCCACATCAGAGAAGCTTTTATGGGAGTAGCCAGGTGGTTGTGTTGAAGCTTGAAAGAATTGGATAGACAAACAGAAAAGGGTATTTCGGGTGGATGGTACAAGGGAGGCAGACTTCCAGACATGAGAAAAACCAGTGTCTTCTCAGGGAGGTAAATAAACAGCCCCACCCGGCAGGGTTTGTGCGGCAAGGCAATGGGGGCGGGGGGGAGTTTCCACCTGTCAAGAGGAATACCGTGGCCGATGGAGTCCCGGCTCTCCCATGTTTCAGCTGGGCGGACACCAGCGTGTGAGCTGTACAATTGGGATAGCTCTCAGCTTACAGCTGTTCCTATAAAAATTAGACACTCTGAAACGCTTGTCACATCGTTGTGCTCAAAGGACGGCAGCTCCCAGAACAAACATTAAGGAAAGACAGATTGAACTTGAACTTTAAAGACACTAAAGTAACAGGCTGGAAATTTATACTCATCCCATAGGCTATAGATTGGAGTCCAAAGCAGAAGGCAGTGACAGGATGAAAACAATGCTTTAGATTAATCTGAGTCTAGGCGGATGATGCACAAGTGATCACCGTACTGTTCTCTTAGCTTTTCTGAATGGCTAACATTTTTCAAAGTATAACTTTTTATTTTTTTAATTTGATTATTTTGTTTCCCCTTGCAAGAATTTAGGCTCAATTGAGAACAGGCTCCTGTTTGTTCATGGCTATATCCTCAGCAACTAGAACAGTGCATGACACACAGTAGATAATTAATAAACTATTGTCTAACAGTCCGGCCACAAAATAAAAAAGGGGCCAGAACTATGGTGATAGCAGTTAGAGTGGGAAGAGAGATACACACGTACCAGAGTTTTGCAAAAGCAGCATTCATAGAATATGGTGATAGTGGAGTGGCAGTGAAGACTCAAAAGTAACAGGAGATTGGTGGAACCAATTGCAGGAAGTTAGAAAAGATGCAGATTTGAGGAAAAATCAGTTGTATTTTGGATGCTTGGAATTACAGAGGGAGTAGGCCAATGAAGCACAGAACTAAAACCACAAAGTTTCAGAGCAATTTAGCTAGTGGGGATTGCTGAGGTTAGCAAAGTAAATGAGATGTTGCAAGATGAAGGGCCTTATCCTCCCACTAGATGAAGAGAAGAAACTGAAAAATGACCTTTGTACAACAAATAGTGTCACTTCAAAATTAAGTAATAGTTTTCGAGGGTCCAGAGTGGAGTCACAAACTAGCTACTCAAAAGCTAATTTATTATACCTGTGGATTTTATTTAGATAACATAATTTGGCTTATTTTAAACTTAAAGATCATTGTCAATATTTAAAAATCAGAAGCTCTATACAAATTCTGAATCTTTAATTCTTTTGAATACTAGGCAGACAATGAACCTTAGGTCTTTTTTACAGGCAGAATTTGACAGAGTTGAGCAAGTGCTGCTGCCTTTACCATATTAACTACCATGTGAGTTATATTTAACTCATGCTAGTTTTGAGCCTGGGGCCTCGTGAAGCATATGTAACTCACATCTCTTCACCTTGGGAGCCATGTGAACTATTTTTCAAGTTGCATATAACTCACAGAAAACAATAAAAAATAATTTTTTTCATTAAATTAGAAAAGATCATTTTGTTTTTGAAGTTTTTATTCTATTTTTGTAATAAAACACTGTGGCCCCAAGGAAAAAAAAATTTTTTCCCAGTGTAGCAGTAATATGTTCAATGACTCCAATTGACTACCCAATTCAATTCACCCCTTTTGTGCTATCCACTGGCCCCTGTAGGTATTGGAGTTTGCAACTCCTAGTCTAGTGGTACTGTCAGCTGTAATGACAATAACAATAAAAACAGTAATGGTAACAATAGCACACTGAGCATCTAGTTCCAGGCACTGTTCTAAATATGCCACAGAGATCATTTGAGGGAGCTACTATAATATTATTGTACCATTGTACAGGAGAGACAACCGAGACAGAGGTTAAAGGACCTGCCTAAAAGTCAACAGGCAGCAAGTGTTAAAGGTGAGATAAAAACCCAGACTTAAATGTGCAGTTGCCAAATACTGTGTTTCCCCGAAAATAAGACCTACCCATAAAATAAGCCCTAGCAGGATTTCTAAGTATTTGACAACATAAGCCCTACCCCGAAAATAAGACCCAGTGATGGGCGTGGTTACGCAGCGCATCTGCACAACCCATGCATTTCGTTGTGGGGTGGTAAAGAAGAGAGCAGCCCTTCTCATCTGCCCCATCGTGACAGCTACTATCCCAGAGGTGACCGGAAAGGTGCGGGCAGCCCCACCAATAAGGTCGGCTCCCCCTGTCAGGTCCCGGCCATCCGGTGTGTGCTGCAAGTTGAGGCTTTGAGGGGAAAATAACACATCCTCTGAAAATAAGCCCTAGGGTGTCTTCTTGAGGAAAAATAAATATAAGACCCTGTCTTATTTTTGAGGAAACACGGTAGTATTAAAATTAAATAATAACCACTTCTATGCGAACCTGAATCTTTTTCTGAAAGGCACCTCCACTTCAGCCACAAAGACTTGTGCTCTTTTCTGCAGTGCATACACAGACACGCTCACCCCTGTCTACTTCTTCTACCTGTAATCATGGACCTAAGATGAACTCAACAGTTTAGGTCCTCGCCGGAAAGCATGGACTTTGGGTAGTGGGGAGGCGGAAGTGGCAGTGGTAAGGAGACTCATCCTCATTTTTATGTCCAGTAAACAGAAAATGCATAGTTATGATTGACCAACTTCAGAAAACTTAAGCTCTAATTGGAGATAAGCAGCACACTTGAAAGGTTTTAAGGACATTTAGAAAGAAACATGTGGGTGGGTATAAATGCAAGTTGCAGAGCACATATCCAAGGCTGAGGGGACACAGGCAACAGAATAAGGGGAGTCAAGAACACCATTTGAAGGTGTTTCAGTGCAAGTTTTGAAGTGTGTGATGTAAAGACATCCACATTAAGGGAACAGGCTTCCTGGAGGCCACACTGGGCACTCTGGGCTCTCTCCTAAGTTATCAGTGATGTCAAAGGAAGTTTGTTTGACATCGAAGAATGAAGAAACAATGAGGAAACATTGTGGAATATACATGGAACACAATGAAAGAATTTGAAAGATCAGACAGAAAGGATATTTGACTACATTGAAAAAAGTGAGAATTGGACTGGAAAACAAAGCATCAGGGTTCTAAAAAATCTTGACACATGAAAGCAGCCGTGAATTGGGAAAACACAGGTGTCAGTCAAGTCAAAATGAAAATGGTGTAAACAAAGTATTTAAGTCAAGGATAAACAATTCACTCACTAAATATCAGAGATAACTAAAATCTTTTATTTTCCTGACAACCCATTTGAGAAATGTGAAATAGTGGTGTAAGAAGCAGGTTGCTAGACCTGAAAGGACACATACATCCAGGAAAGGACTACGATAGCAGAAAAGTGATGGAGAATTACTTTTGTCATATCTTGACTCCAGAAAAATCCATTCTTCTGTGTAGCTACAAATCTTTTTCTTAAAACTGTAAGTGGTACTACAGATGGAATGAAATAGAACCACCATAATGAGCCAGTGAATGAGCCTGAATTCTCTTCCAAGTCTTTGCTACATGTTGGGAAAAATGAGAACTCTTTGTTGAATGCCCACTTTGTGTTACATGCTAGTCTAGGCCCTCTGACTTCATTATTTCATTTAATCATCACCACAATTGTGTAAGGGAGACACAATAAATATTTTAAAGATGAATCTGAAGGTCAGAGAAGTGACATCATTCGCTTAAGTTCACACAGCTGCTAGGTGGCAGAGCTGATTCTCAAATACCCCTCTCAAGCCTTTATCCATCCCCCAGTTGTGCTCTGGAGTGAAGCCAATCTGGGTTAGAACCTGGTCCTGCTACTTACCCACTTTGTGGTCTGAGCCTAATTAGCCTCTCTGGACTTCAGTTTCTTCTTCTGTAATTAGCAGACAATACCAATTCTCATAGTGTTGTTTTGAAATAATTAAATAAATAGATTCATTTCTTCATCTGTTCAAATGATAGGCTACTGCAGGAGGAAAGTGAAGGAATGGGGGAGGAGGCTTGATAACTGATCAGTGGATCACAAGTTTTGCTGGGGTGAAAGCATTCCTAGAAAAGCAGTACTAATGTAGGTGAGTTATACGGGCAGTGGTCAAAGTATGGTGCTCCAGGAGAGATCTCAGAGGTAGAATGGACTCGGAAGTCAACATAAAGGGAATGCCAATGGCAGCAGGTAGCTTGGCATATAGTAGAAATAGAGGAGGAGAATCTTAGGGCAAGGAAGCTGAAAAACTGCAAAGTCATGAATAATGCATGCAAAATACCTGGAACTCAGTTGATCCTTAAGAGATGCTAATTCTAAAAACTAGTGTACAAAATTGGAAACAGCAAACACAGACAATATATTTCTTGTCTATATATTAAAAGAATGAAGGTGAAAAAGTCTGAGTGGCACAGAACATGTGAACACATTCCAGTTGATGCTGTAGAAGTACATTTTAAAGACATAACAGGGCAGTTCACCCCAGCTCCTATTCACCTTCTCCTGATGATTCACTTATATACTTCTGCTGGAGGTATTTAGGTGTTCTGTTAATTGTAAGAGTAAATAAAATACGAAGAAAAAAATCCAAATTAAGTACAACAGGAAATGTTAACAAAAATTTCCAGGCAATATTTACTATCAATAAACATTTATACTTTAGCTGTTCCCTCTGCCTAGAAGGTTCTTCTCACAGGAATCCACAGGGCTAAACCCTTACTTCCTTCGGATACCTGGGCAAACTGCACCTTATCAGAGAACTTTTCTGTCCTTCCTACACACGCCCCCTCTAACCGCACTCACTCTTTCCTTTCTCTGTTTTACTTTTCTTCATGGTACCTATCACCATTGGATAGAAGATAAACTTGTTTATTGTCTTTCACATCCTCTCTCCCTGAACTATGATATAAGTCCCATAAGAGCGGAGCCTTTGTTCACTGTTTTATCTCTAGTATCTAAAACAGACCTTGGCAGTTGATAGATGCTCAACAAATATTTGTAACACTTAAAAAATAATCTACTTTAAAATTCTTTAAGGTCTTAAGTACTCAATAAAAAGAATGGTTTCCCATTTTTACAAGTAAAAGTTAAGAACTAAGGTTAAAGTAAAGAAAGTAAACTAAAATTTCTCATCTACTGTTTTTCCTTTTTAGCACTCCTTAAGATCAGGGTTGAGAAAAAAAATAAACTCTTTATTTCCTTCAGGGTTCATAGCCCATGTGCTCATTAAACCGAATTTGCTCAGCTCATAGTTCTATGACATGCACTATGCCTATGATAGTCTCTTACCAATGACACCACCTTTTAACTTCCATAGTAGGAAAAAATACTAAAAAGAAGTTTTGCAAGCTGGCTTACTCAACTAATACTTTTGTGGAGAGAAGGAAAGGATAATATATGTTTACATGGACTTTACTGTTATTTATATAGGAAACATACTGAATCAGAGTATGCCTGAAAGCTAAACATTAAGATGGTGGTTCCACTATTCTCCAAACCCACACATGGACTAAAATGGACTATATGTACTTTTCAAGTGAGCAAGCACAGGAAGTCTTTCACTAAGAAAGGTCAAATGTCTGTCAGCAAATCTAAGATCTCAGAGGCAAAATTTTATTTCAAAAGAAATAATATGGTCACATATTAATTGGTGAGAGTTACAATGATGAAAACCTTTAAAACTCATAAAAAAACTGGAATGATTTCACAGGCTTTTCACATATCTCACAATTTTGTTTTCCAACGACCTATTAGTCTAAATTAAAAATTAAATACACATTAACTCACCAACAGTGATAAAGATAACTTTAAGGCTGAGAAATAGCACTAATCACAAAGAATTCCAATTAAATGTTATCAAGCAGTCCAGAAGTTGTCCTAATTATAAACAATATAGCTGTGTATCAGTTTAGCTGTGTATCAGTTTAAAGACTAATATACACCTAACTTCGCCAAAACACTTTAGAAAAAAATTATACATTATCTATTTTGTTCAAAACATGACGTGAAACTTGTAATAAATCATAAATCCTGTTTTGTTTTTTTTAAAAAGGGTGACCACCTGAAAAAGGTTCATTCTCAGCACCATTCTAATACCTATCTCATTAACAAAGCAAAAATGTCTTTAAACCTAAAGAGTTCACCTATTTTGGCCTTCAATTACAAATGAAAAACCACTAATCTTCATTATAATAGTTTAATAAACAATTAGAAACATTATTGGAAAAAACACTTTGTCAATGAAAAAAAAGTCTCTGATTCAATGAGTATTCGATCATTTTATTCATAAAATATAAGCAAGACTTACATCCCTTTCTGTTGAAATTGTTCTCTTCAAATAATTTTATGTGGAGGACCTTGAGATGTATCAATTATAAAACATGTTACAAAGAAAACATTTTTAAAATTTACAAATACAAACCAGTACTTTATACAAGAATTCTCTATAAAGTTCACCAATCAATGTAAAAAATAATCTGTTTCAACTTAATATAAGGCATGTCCAGTTTATGTCGCTTTGTAGAATTATTTTTGCTTTGTTGGGGACTTTTCCCTTCGCCGGTCCTGATTTTTCTTTGATTCTCTGGATTGTTCAGAGTATCTGCTAGATTTTTCCCATTGCCTCTCGGCACCATTCTGATACCTATCCTCATCGCTTCTAGAGCCTGAATGTTTTCTATTTTTTTCCTTTGACTTTGATCTATCTTTTCTTCTAAAATTTTCACTGTCCTTATTTCGGTGTCTATGCCTCTCATTCTCAGAAAAAGAATGTCTCCTCTCTCCTCTCTTCTTTTTAGGATCACCATGCTTATTTTCCAAATCTATGTGCATTTCTTGGTCTCTGTCATTCACGACTCTGCTGTAATTATTTCGTTCAGGAGGAACATCTCTGTCAGACATGTATTTCCTTATGGGATCTCTCCAATTTGGATCTCTTGAATTTTGATCTCTGTGTTTTTCTGACCTCCTCTCTCTTTCAGTTCTTGTTTCCTGGTGCCTTTGTTCTAGTCTTCTTTCTTCGTGTTTCCTATCATTTTTGTGTTGGCTCCTGATCAATTTATCTACTTCTTTACTTCTGGTCTTCCTTTGTCCCTTCTTTCTTGTTTCTTTAGCTGTGTTTGTAAAATGAAACACAGTTAGTTTTGGTTTTTGTTTTAATTTCATAATTTAACTATCACGATTAATGATACATTGTAGGTTTACTACTTCAGATAAACTGGATGCAAAGCCAACTTGACTGACTGGAAAGTATGATGGAACATTTTACAAAATGCATAATTTTTAAGAATGTACCATATCTCAACATTAGTTCCCAAAGTACTGTTTTGATCCTTAGACTCAAGACAGTAAGCAGAAGCTTTAAATAAACTATAGAAAATGCTATAAAAAACTTGTATGAAGTAACCAGAGTGCTACATTTCCACTTACAAATTTTACCTAAAAATGAAAATTCCAGCCCATGTGTATATCATATGAAATATTATGTCGGGTCTGGTACATAATCAAAATACAACGATCACACACACCAGCACCATCACTTCCTAAACATGAGAGAAGTAGAACTGACTTGACAGCACAAACATATATATCTCAGACGAAAAACTCTTCCTACAAAAAAACAATAGTTCTGTTCTCTGATGTGATCATAGAGGCACTGACTGCACTAGTAAGAGAAGATATGCTAAGATACGGTCACAGGCTTTATGAGAGCCACAAAGGCTTGGTTTCTGAAAACATTCTTCTAAAAACGCCTTCAATAATTTAATTTTACTGATATAATCACAAATGTAAATATAAAATAATTATATTGAAAAAAGCTATAAAATGAATTTAATCACTTTATCTGTGTTTTTTAATTTGAATACATAAATAAAGGTGCTGAAACAACCAAAATTTCTGTCAAATTCACATGTTTACAGAATGAAGAAAATATGGTAGAAAACTGCCTCTTCTTACCCTAACTCTACCCATACCTCACTGTGCCAACCTCTCATTTCTTCTGCTAAATGTCTACCCTTGGCACACAGTATAGTCAGTTGGTCTGCCACTAAGGACCTATTTCTCTGGTTTCTATCAAACAGCTCAGCTGAGCTGCAGCTACCCAAGCAGAAACCATCTGGCTCTGTGCTAAACCAACATCTCTCTGACCCTACTCGATATCACTCTCAGGGCTTTACTGACATTAAAACCCAGCCATTAAACAACATGCGATCTCCTCTCCCTTTGCTATGTTTGCTTTACAATCTCCTAATTTGGGGGCAGTTGATACTGCTTTTATGCTATTTAATATTTTATTAATGAAACAAAGTTCTCAACTGAAATTGTATGATAAGCCAAATTAATTTTGAATCAGCAAGTTTCCTTATTGCAGCTATTCATGCTGTGTTATCATCTGTTCTCAAAATGGGTATCATGAAATAACAAATTCTGTAGAATTTAAAAAGGCAAATGTTAAATGAACAATGTTTATATATTTCAATTCAAGAATAAAAGTTCTTGTAAGCAAATGGAATCTTACTCTGATAATACAAAACACAAAGAGGCCCACAATTCTGGATGCCACATAGTATATAAAAAAAATCTTTGAAATGTTAGTAACAAGCTAGGGGATAAAAGTATAAAGATCAGCCTTCTAACTTAAGGCTACAGAGAAAAGTCCTACCTTCAGTGAAATACGGCATTAAAAAAAAACCCCAAAAAACAACAAGAATGACATGAATTTTGGACAAGCAGACAATCCTTGTTTGGGCCAAGATACTATGATGGAAGAAAGCAGAGTTGACCTTGTGTAAAACAATACAGACCTTTTCAGAAAATGTGAACCAGAGTCAAACTTTGAAAAAATCTTTTACTGCAGAATTTCCACTTCTAAGTAGGATAGAAAAGACAGTAAAAAACCTGTGCTCCTGCTGAAAACAACTCGAAATGCCAGATAAAATTTTTAAATCTTCCGCTGAAAGGCACTAAAGATCTGGAACAACTTGTGATGCTATAATGGAAGGAAGTGCTCAAAAAAACCATGGGGATAGGTCAAAAGTACACAGAAGTCAAGCTGAAGGAACTCCTAATTGCTAAAGCTGAAATGATTTGAACAAAACAAATGATTGTATTGAACTTTAACCCACAGAACAAGATAAATAACTGTGAGTCCATAGTGACAGAAATATATAGTTGAATAAATAAATAACCGAGGAAAGAAGGACAACTCTTTCTTATGGAAGATAGGCAATTACTAGATGTAAAGAAAATGGAAAAATAAAAAAATCACCATTAGAAAAACACCACAGCAATAAGTGTTGCAGACAAGATCCAAAGACTGATATTAAAATTAGTAAGTAAAAGACAGAAGAGAAAGATTTGCACAGTATCAAATTATCTCCCTACAAGATACTAATTTTACAGAGAAAAGCAGTTTCCATAAAGAGATCCAGCAGACACCATCTTACTCAAGTGACCAAGGTTATGGTCACCAAAAATAAAATGTATCAATATTATAAACCCCTTGACGAGATGCACCAAGGACAGTGTTCTTGCCCAAAATGCCTACCCTCATTCTAATCATGAAAAACATAAAACCTCCACATTGAGGGAAAGCTATAAAAATAAGTGACCAGAAGACTTCAGAAGTGACTAGGCCAATAAGAACAAGGAAAGCCTAGAGGAACTATCACAGACTGCAGAAGACTGTATATAATTAAATGTAAGAATCCTGAAATAAGGAAAAGGACATTAGGGGAAATACTGGCGAAATTCAAATAAGATCTGTAGCCTAGTTAAAAATAATGATCCCCAATGTTAATTTCCATCATTGAACTATGGTTATGTAAGATGCTAACATTAGGGGATGTTGGATGAGGTGTATATGGAAATTCTCTGTGCTGTCTTTGCAACTTTCCTATAAAATTCATCCAAAATAAAAAGTTAAAAAGTAAAAGTCATCGGAGAGCTAGTGAAAAAATGAGGACTAGAAGAGCCAAAATTGATGAGAAGGCAGAAGCATAGAGAAGTAAACTGACATTTATAGCCACTTTCTCCCTGGCAGCATCTGCTGATTCAGGGCTGCTGCTGAGGGGCAGGAAGAAAGCAGAGCTCTGGAACCCTTGCAGGGCTAGAGAGACAAGAACGGGGCTGGTTATTTGCAATATATGTATGTACAAGAGATACATATCCAAAATACAAAAGGAACTCCTACAAATCAAAAGAAAAGATGACTTAATAGAAAAAGTTGATAAAAACTTGAGAAGTCACTTAACAACAACAAAATATTCAAATGGCCAATAAGATATAAAATGGTGCTCAACTTCAACAGTGATCAGGAAATGCAAATTAACACTAAAACCACAATGTAATACCATTACACATCCAACACAATGGCTAAAATGAAAAAGACAGTCAATGTGAAGGGCTAGTGAGGTTGGGAGCTACTGGAACTCTCATACGTGGCTGGTGGAATACATACTGGAATAACCAGTTGTAAAACTGGCAGTATTACTAAAGCTAAATACATGCACACCCTACAACATAGTGATTCCACCCTAAGAATATATATACCCAATAAAAATGTGTACATATGAATAAAATCTATAAATACACACACACACATATGTGTATATAGCTATCGAAAGATAGGTACAAGAGTACACACGGAAACCCTATTTGTAAATCTAAATGTCCATAGAGTGAAAAGTGTAAATATACTGTGGTATATTCATATATTGGAAAACTATACAGCATTGGGAATGGATGAATCTCACAAACATAATATTGAAAAAAATAAGCCAGACATACAGGAGTCCATAATATATAATTCTAAAGCTAAAAACAGGCAAAACTAACCTATGGAATTACAAATCAGAATAGTAGCCACCATAAGGACAGAAGGGTAGTAACTGGGAGAGGGAACACAGAGACTTCTGGTGTACTGGTAATTCTTGATGTGGGTGCTAGTTATATGGATGTGTTCTCTTTATGAAAATTCATACAGCATCTCAGCATTATAAATGTAAGACACGACAGACTGCAACAGTGATAGATGATTATTTATATTATTAATTGTGGCTTTTAAACAACTGAACTCTAAAATAAATAAGCAATCAAATCATTTTCTTCTCTCATTATAAATATCACCAAACATGTACTTGTTGGAAAAGAGCAAGATAAATTATGAAGGAGCTTCACTACCTGGGGCAGAGCTGTGACTGCTAGCAGATGAAGATCCGCTCTCTTCACTGGACGACTCTGAACTGCTGTTGCTGCTGTCAGCATCAGAGTCAGAGGAGTCAGACTCTGAAGAGGAGGATGCTGAAGAGGAAGATGGGGAGGATTTATTTTGCTCAACATCTGGTTTCTGTGCCACGATGACCTTTGGTGTGTTTTTGAGATGCTCACGCAATTCATCCCTAATGAAAAATATAATCTGTTAGATTCTGCTTCAAAGGCAATTGTGAGATAATTCTGTAAATTTAAAATAAAATTCTAAAAATAATTCTTACGTTAAACCTCCAAGACCTATAGAAGTAAAGAAGTTGATGGCAAACCGAGTGTTTCTTGGATTATCTCGGGGTAATAATCCTTCAAAGAATGGCTGTAGGGTTCTAAAAAAGGAAAGAAAAATGAACAAAAGAGAATGGATTGCTTAAAGACAATAAGGCAAAATCTTTACACAGTTTTTCATTTTTCTATATATTAAACTAGTAAATGAAATATGAACAAGTGGTTTATTCCATTTATTAGGTTAGGCTACATGCTATCTAAATGAAATGAACAGGGTCAGATAATAATTTACTAAAGTTGAACTCTACAATTATGCAACAGAGGAGGTTTTTAAACAATTTTTTGATATGCAAACTAACACACATAGAAGAGATGAATGCACAGACACACATATGCATACACATGTGAATATGTGTATAGTATGTATACATATGTATTAATATATATATATTTGTGTTTGTACAAAATTTTAAAAGCCTCCTCTGCTGTGTGTACGTATATTATATACACACACACATGCACTCATATACAGCATATGCAAAGGACTAGGGGAGAAGGGGAAGTAGTCAACAAAAGGGAGATATCAAGGTTGAAGACAACATATAATTACAAAATCTACAAAGTAAGATGAACAGAAAGACAGTAACAATAAAGTGTAGTTTTGGACAAGTGGTTTTGAGTGCCATACCGAATTACTACTCAGTGGAATCAGGGAAAACTGTCTTGTAGAAAAAAGAAAATTATTAAGAAATAAAATTATGAAGAATAATGTTTAAGAGTTTGCTAGATAGATCAAGAAAAGAGGAGACTGCCAGCAGTGGAAACACAGGTAAGGAAGCATGAATGAGCCAGACGTGCTTAACAAGCCTGGAAATTTTGGTTTGGCAGCAGTGCAACTTGCTGAAGAGCACACAGGTGAGCCTGGTCAGGTAGACAGAGGCCAAATACATGAAGCCAAGAGAAGTGGAGGGAGTAGTGCAGAGAGTTTGTGGAAGTCAGGATAGACCTTTGGTGAACTTAACTCTGGAGAGGCAGGCTGAGGAGGAGACAGAGACTGAGGAAAGGAATGAGAGAAAACTGAGGGCCACAGAGAGCAAGTGACCAACTGTATGAGTCAGGTAGTGGAGTGAAGGGGCCTGAAGACTGAGGAAGACTACTAGATTTGGCAAGTGGTAACGGAGAAATCTGAAAGGATGATTTCAGTAGTGTGAACGGTATAGAATTCAATCTAAGACTCAACGAGCAATCTGAATAAACAGGAAATAAGGAAGTTGAGAGAGAGATTACATAACAGGTCTGGAGTAAGACACTAGTTCCATGTAATAATTTGAACAATTACATGACAAATATTTATCTGTACATATTCATAATTGTCCACTAATAATAAAATATTAGTTATTCTAAGGCTTAAAATTAGGGTAAAATAAACCACAGCACATTAATTCTGCATTTTCTCTACCTAAACTAAAAATTATTAAAAGTTGAATGCTGTCCTATGCCACATAACATGAAGTTCAGAGCAGTGACTAATGGATTAAGTCCTAGAGGGCTTAACATTTGCTTTTACGACCAGGGGTGGATTTATGCCTACTAAAGTGGGGGAAAACCCAAAGTCAGTAAGAATAAAAAGTGCTTAATGAAAAACTTACTCATCCTTTAATCTTGCATTAAGTTTAGGGAGACCCATGTATTCACACAGTTCCTGGAAAAATATTTTGACAAAAATTCTACTGGATGATGTGGTGGTTTCTTCACTCAGTTTTATACATTCAAGAACCTGATAATTAAAATAAAAAAGGACAATGTTATTTTGATTTTCAAAAGACAGGACAAAGTGACCAGTATTGGTAAGTTTAAGTGTTTCTCAAAATTATGATCTATTCTATTCTTCAACCAGAATTACCTCTGAATATCTTCCCTTTTGCTGACATAAAGTTTAAGATTACTTCTCTATACTAATTTTCAAAATGTTAAGATGCTACAGAAATAGATTTCACTCTCTTTCTTGAGTAATGTGCTTTTTATAGCAGGAAAGATATCCTGCCTTGAGCATGTAAAGTTGAAGCAAAGACTACTAGCTCCTAAACCTCACACATCAAAATGTAGTGTATATGAGGGTCTGGGGCAAAATGCCACTTAGGGTATTAGGCTATAGTTTTGTATAGTATATATAATACACAATAAAAGTACACAGAAAGAATGATGGTTTATTCTGAATACTAAGATTGTGGCTTAAACACTGAAACTCCTAGAGAGATATTTTAGGGCAAATAAAAATAAAAGTAACCTCCAGTTTTTAAGGGTTATGTGTTCCAGGAACCCATTTGTTTGTCAATTGTTTAAAACTTTGACTTTATTTTCTCAAAGAGGGGAAAAAAAGAAGCCAAAATTATTGTAATTAGGGCTCCTGTGTTAGCTTATAAATGCCTATTAATGTAGCCAGACATTCTTAGTATTTAAAGTACTATAAAAATTTATCTAATGTTCATAACCTTGATGACACTGTCTCAGTCTACCATTAGGTATGCTATTCTACAATGTGATCCTCATATTTCTTTCCTCCTGGATGTAATTTCTTTTTTTAAAAAAAGTAACTCCTTTAGTAACTTTGCTTTTATAAGCATACAGGCAGTGGCTAAATAGTGATGGTTGAATGAATAGCAGCTGTACAATAAATGCCAGCTTAATGAATGCATTTCAAATTCTGATCCAGTGCACATTTCCCCATCAAGAATTTATCTTTCCTTGTTCTAAGTATCATTACATGATACCCTCCCTAGCGTTTACCCAACCTCAATGTCTGCTAAAAAGAACACATTGGTCTAGGACAATCATTCCTCTTGAATCCTAACAAGAGGACCCACTGAGAGCTACTTCCTCAGCAAACAGGGACAGAAATTCAGACACATTTGCCACCAAAATAATTGCATATGTATATATGAGTGTACACACTTAAGTGTGTACACAGAGAAGATGAAAATCTGTAATATTTCCCCTGAAAATACTCCTAGCCATCACTATTAAAACACACTGTGATGTTTAGACTTAATATAATCCAGGATAGTATTTCTTATGTATTATTTACTTAGACTTTTGATTCCATGTTACATGAACATAATCTAAAAGATAGCAGTTCCACTAAAAGTTTACTACATATTGCATTTTAAAGCACATTTCCTAACAGGATAAATATGGCTAGCTTATACTAATACCTATTAAAGAATAACAGGAAATTAAGAAAAAAGTATAAATATTGACCCATCTACTTACACTCCATGGAAGTGAATCAGTGTATAAAAGGTGAGCAAACATCTTAGCAACATTTCTCAATTTGTTTGTTTCCAAGCGATGGATGGTATCATATTGTTCTTTGAATATACTTTCAAAAGATTCCATGTATTCTTTTTTTAGCATGCAAAATCTCTAATGAACAAAAACTGAATGTCAGCACTATTAATAATTTAATGTCAATATAATTATGAACATACTAAATCCTCCTAAATTTACTGAATCAAAACTTAATATCTTATATATCTTCAAAGAATATACATTACATCGCTAAATCTTTTTTGTGGTGTACGATGCTCAAAAGTCGTAAATACATATGGCTTCTATTTGAATTTATATGCTAAAACAAAATGATACATGTAGCTGACACATACATCTGTATATATACACATATACTTTTACCCTGTGGGTAGAGCTTGGATTTTAAAAACTACCATAGCTCATGCTTTACTTGTGTTGCCTGAACATGTACTTAACTTTAGTAACTGCTTTGAGAGTTTGAAAAAACAGCATTTAATTGTCCTCTATTGGGAAACTGTTACAAAGCATACAAAATTTCAAAAAGTTCTAGAAAAGTGATATGCAAAGTTAAGGCACTGCAAAAATATAAAAGGAGGCCGCTGAAGAAAGTGGGAACCCCAAGAAAGAAGAGAACAATTTGTTTTTAGCAAAGATATGTTATTATATTAGACCACACCACAAAACAGAATAATTAATTCACAATATTCATGTTATGAATTCCCTTAGTGTGTCTATTAAATTCCAACATGAAAAACAATGATGGAACTTACCCCAGCTAATAAGCCAAAAAATTTCTCATATGTTCTTTGTTGGGCACAGCAATCAAGTATCATGTTGCAGAGTTCTTTCTATTTGGAAAAAATATTACATTAATGATTCAAAACACAATGGGAATCTATACTGTATAATTTACCAATATCATAGCACCTGCCTGAATTTTTAAGTAAAGGTTTAAAATACGTCAAAAACTTTCTGAACTTAAGTAAATAGGACAAAATCAAAACCTCAATCTACGTTTAAGCATACAATTTTTGAAAGCCTTTGGTCTGGCTGACAGCTTCCATAGTCATTTATGCTAATTAGATTAATTATAAAATTCTAAATTCACATAAGTATGAACCACTTTAAGAAAACCTGGTATATGAAACAGATACATCAGAGAAAGATGGCATATATTGCATTCTTAAAGGATTCTATGCAGAACTTTCTTAAATATAGTCTCACCAACACAACATCTAACAGTTCATCTAACAATACATCTCCCAAAAATACAAACTCAATTGCTAAGGAATATATTTAGTTAGTATGGAAAAGGCAGAACATGATGTATCTTTACAGAATCATAAATGGGTACAACTTCAATGTTAACATAAATTATCTTTTGGTTGATAAAGAAAAAATGTATTTAAAAGAACAAAAAAACCCCACCTCTGTGGCTGAATTTTCTCACCTCAAAATAAGTGTTATGAATATAGATCTATCTATAGATGGATCTATACAAATAATCATTCAATAACTGCTAGAATAATATATTATCCAATCAGCTATTTAGATACCTTGAAACCCTTTCTCTGAAAATTCTGTTGAATTAACCATTAGGAAGTATCATCATCACAAATGATTCATATTTAACCAATAAGACATTTTTAATTGACAAATATTTATTAATTCCTAAAATAATCATAATGAAACACATATTACAGTAATTTCATAGATGAAGAAACTCAAGTAACATAAAGTGAATAGAGACAAAATGAAAGAGGCATAAATTCATTCTGATCACCACTATAGAATTGACTAAACATCTTTTCCTTTAAAACATTTATCAGAAAGTTTAAAAAAAAATTTCCCCAAATATAGTAACTGCAACATATTTATTCACTTTCTAGAAACAAAAGCAAGCCTATAAAAATCA
This sequence comes from Microcebus murinus, assembly GCF_040939455.1. Classification (NCBI taxonomy): domain Eukaryota; kingdom Metazoa; phylum Chordata; class Mammalia; order Primates; family Cheirogaleidae; genus Microcebus; species Microcebus murinus. Next base: position 57,085,431 of record NC_134111.1, read on the forward strand.
AATGTATATTCTTTAGTTAATTTTTACCTTTATATTTTCAATTAACAATTTTGACATTTTGTCATATTTTAAAAGATGAGATGCAACCTAAGTAAAAATTGTAAATATTAAAAAAAAACACTAGGTCAATAAGCATTTATGGCATATGTCTATGTAAAAACAGTTTGTGTCAGAAATTCCAGGGGAAGGATTCAGGGCAAGAATCCAGAGGAAGCATAGAATAGACATTCTAAAAATTGTGCTGTCCAACATGGCAGCCACTAGCTACATGTGGTTATTTAACTTTAAATTATTCAAAATTTAAATTTTAGTTTCTTAGTCACATTGGTCACATTTAAAGCACTTAAAAGCCATACGTGACTAATGTCTACCATACTGGAGGGTAGAGAATATATCTCCATCACTGCAAAAAGTTCTATTGGATGACACTACTCTGGGTGCTGGTAATTTACTCATGAAACAATCTACTCAAAGGCCTCGCTTTACAATCACAAGGTTCCTTTCAGATGCCATTATATTGCCAGATTTCTTTTGTAAAATGTTAGTTTCCAGTTATCTTAATTAAAAAAATGTTTATAAATGTGTAAGTTCTGAAAAGGTGTACTCTATTGAAATTTTACATAGTACTAAAAACTTAAAAAAATCAGGCTTCTCTAAATTCTGCTAAATTCATGTTAACTTGATATATTAAACTTCATTTTCAACTTTTTCTACCAACATTGTGTTTTATAATAATATAGCAGTTAATTGGGTTTTAAACAATAATACATGGTAATATGCAGATAGCACTGCTAATAGTCAGCACTACTTGCAAAACAAATTACTCTCTTCCCTAGACTAAATGCAATTATAAGTTATTCCCTCTGGCTTATAATTAAATATTTTAACATTTTAATTAAATATTACAGCAATTTTAGGAGTCTTCTGAGAACACGAAAATAGATGTACTAAAATGTGCTTCCAGATATTATCAAACTATGTTGAGGTTAGTTCTAGAATAACTATCCTCTGGATTAATATCAATAAAATTTATAATTACTTAATTATATTCCTCAAATTATGTGACAAGATCATACAGTAATTTCGGTGTCAATTATAATTTTAAAGATTAATTTACTAATTTATTTCCTTCCAATGATGACATACCAAGTGCAGCCAGAGTACAAATAGGTACTCTATTATTAATATGCCAACAAAGAAACTTTGAAAGGGAAAATGTTTTAAATTTGAAAAGAATAAACTTTTCTCAAAATTCCATACCATGGCATTTCAAGAATGAATCTATAACCTAGATAAAAGATTTGCAAACTTTTTCTGTAAGGGACCAGTTCATAAATATTTTACTGCTGGTATTATAAAGCTACTTAATCATGCTGTGGTATGAAAACAGCCATAGACAATACATCAATGAATGAGTGTGGCTGTATTCCAATAAACTTTATTTATAAAAACAGTCAGCATGCCTGGGCCAGTTGGTTAACCCCTGTAACACATCATATTCAAAGCCTTAAGACAAAGAACTTACACCTTACAATGACTTAGCTCAGATAATTAAGAAGATCTAGAACTAGAAACTAAACGGCCTTTTAGGGCTGATACATTCAATCCAGCATCTGTGCCTGGTCTACCACATGTAAAGTAAGATGTGAAAAAAAAACCACCAAAGTGTTGGCGCAGGTTCTACAGAGCTAAAATCTAGACGGGCAGAGAGCAATATACATAATATACATTAAAAAAAAAAAAAACTAGAAGAAAAAATAAGAATCTATCAGCCTGGTCTTTATTATCCTTAGCATTAATATTCTGATACTTTGAATAGGGAAGTATACCAAGTTATAAGACAGTGAGGTCCACAGGGCTAAATGGGAGCTATGTGTACTTTATAGCCTGCTGAATCTTTGACACTTTGCAGAATGCCTGATACATAGTATAGGTAAAATATGTTTTTTGTTGAATGAACATAATGAATGAAAAAAATAATACAGATTCTTCTATATCCAACTAGAGTAATGTTAACAACATGTGCAGTGATCTTTGTAATTCTACCACAAAAGCATGCTTCAATGCATAAAGAAGATGGACCGGGTAATTCATTAAAGAACAAATTTCCTATTGTATTTATGTCACAAATGGATTTAGAGGAAAGCACTCAAATTCCACGTGAAGTATGGTATTTCTGGACTCTTTCTTTTTTCCCACATCTCATTTAAGCAGACAATGTAATTCACTGGAGAAGTAGCATCTATGAAATACCCCAGGGTTCCTAAGTTTTGAGTTATTTTAAAATTATATAAAAGCTACTTTTAAAAATAAATATTTAGCACTGAATTATCGTTTCAATTCATGAAACCTTACTATTAACTGTCTTAAATATTTTTATAGCCAACATATATTTCCTAAAAGAAGAAAAGTATCAACGTACTGTTTGACTTTCAGGGAACTCCATTTTCAGCAATTTGTGAGCACATTCTTCAAAATCTAAACTGTAGAGATAAGATGATCACAATAGGTTAAAAGCTTGCAGCATAAATGCTAGCACTCTTTTATATGTAAGAACCTTATTTTAATAATTGTTTTGAATAATGTTTTAAGTATAATTTCATATTATTAGATCATGTATATAAAGAAAACATAGCTCTTAACTCTGAAAAAGTACCAATACATACTAAAACCTGGGTGACCCTTGAATTATGTTAAGTAAAAAGAAGCCAGACACAAAAGGCCATAAATAGTATTATTTCATTTACATAAAGTATCCAGGCAAATCCATATACAGAAAGTAGATTAAGCGAATACAGAGTGATTGTTCAGGGTTGTTTTAGAGTGATGAAAATTTTCTGGAATTAGATAGTGGTGGTGATTGTACAACTTTGTGAATATATTAAAACCACTTACAATCATGCATCACTTAACAAGTGGGATACTTTCGGAGACATGCATCGTTAGGTGATTTCACCATTGTGCAAACATCATACAGTCTACTTTAATAAACCTAGATGGTATAGTCTACTGCACACCCAGGTTATATGGTACAGCTCCTAGGCCACAAACCTATACAGCATGTTACTGTACTGATTATTGTAGGCAACTATAACACAATGGCAAGTATGTGTATCTAGACATATCTAAACACAGAAAATGTATGATAAAAATACAGAATTATAATCTTTAGGGACCACCACTGTATATGGGGTCTGTCATTGACTGAAATGTCATTATGTGGCACATGAATGTCATCATATACTTTAAAAGGGTGAATTTTATGGTCTGGGAATAAAATCTCAATTTTAAAAAGGCAAAAAGAAAAAAGATGAAAGTACATACATTGATTTTTTATTATTCCTTCAAACCAACCAACCTTAAGCCATAACTAGTCAGATAAAAGGGTTTATATATGATTTTCTTCATTTTAAGCTAAAAAAACAATAAAAAACATCCCAGTTTCTTTCATTACTGCAATCATGTTATGCTTATCAAATGTTCTTCTGCTACAAATTGGTCACTAAAGTACAATGGTAGTAAATTCTTAAGTGTTAGCAATATCTTTTCCTTCCAACATTAAAGGATAATAATGGCACATAAAGAATTTATTAACTGTTCTGATTTGAGAATCCAATATTACAAGATAAACCTAAGTACACTAAATCTCTGGAACTAGGTCCCAGATCTCAAAGAGTGCTTTCTAATGCTCAAGGTATTCATGAGAGCTAGCTATTTTGTTCTACCTTGTTTTGTTAAACAAATCTAAGGAATAAAAAGATCAATAACTATATTCAAAAGCTTAGATAAAAACAACAGGTAGGATGCTTAACAATGAGGACAAAGACATAAAAGCTTTAAAATGTTAGTTTTTTCGTAAATATTTATAACTAGCTAAAATGTATTTTTTTCACCAGTCACAAATGCACACCTAAACTAGTGACATTAACCAGAGGTAAAAACACCTATAGGATACTATCCTGATTCAGGTTTATACATAGTTAGGATTTCAGAAGGATTTAGAGATACTTTGATTCAACCCTCTCATTTTTATAGATGAGAAAAAAGAGATCATAAGTGTTTGTAAAACTTGTTCCTGGCCACAAAGTCCCTGAAGCAGGACTTAAACATGCTTATACTTTCTCACCCAATGTTTCATAAACAAAGACTATAATTAATATTTAATTTGAAAAATAGTTTCTTAGAATATATTATGTGTTTAGTGAAATCAGGAAAAGTTCTAATTAAGAAAGGAGCAAATGTAGGTTAAGTTTCTCATGTTTATATTATAATAAAATATCTGTGTGGAAGAGTAAATGATATATTCTATTGTATTATAACTACATCTACTTTTACTACATATTACAAACTTATGTATTTCTCTTCCAAGTCAGGAAGAGGTGAAAGATGCTCCAGGAGCTCAGTATGACATCCAGTGCTTACTTGCCATTTTTTACAAGTTATCTTACTTACTACTCAATCATAAGAGTTCCACATTTTATAAAACTAAGTACAAAAATAGTAAATAAACAAAATAATTTGCAAGGAGGGAAAAACATATACTTTTATAGCATTCATATGAATTGAATTTAAAATGTCTTCAATATACTTTACCTAAGAAATTAGCAAACTCAATTTGCTAATTGCTTATTGATTCAGAAATAATGCTAATATATTTGCATCTTTTGTAGAATGTTCAAACCCTCATTCTTTTGATAACAGCAGTATAAAATCATCACCACTGAAATATAATAATTACAAACTTAGTTTTGCAGTTCATCTTTATTTCTCAGCTTCTATTATTTATTTGGTTTCATAAGCACAACAGGGTAATAACCAGAATGGTACAAGGCAATGGAATGAAAAGAAAACTAAAATGAAAAAGAAACCTAGCACGAAAGCCATTTTATAACAGGTAGTATTAAAGAATAGTCTAACACTAACATTAAACTGTAGTTGATAAACTTCAACAATATAGCAATAACAAAAGTATAAAAAAAGATGTGACCTTTTCTCTAGCCTTTATAAAAACAGAATTAGTACTCAGACAAAAACCTTGAAATTCATGAAAAATAGGTTGGGCTTGGTGGCCCACATCCATAATCCCAGCACTATAGGAGGCTAAGGCTGGGAGTTCAACACCAGCCTAGGCAACATATTGAGGTCTTGTCTCTCCACAAAAAAATTTTTTTTAATTATACAGGCATACTACTGGTGCATGCCTATAGTCCTAGCTACTCGGGAGGCTGAAGCAGGAAAACCATCTGAGCCCAGGAATTAGGGGCTGCAGTGAGCTATGATCATACTATTACACTTCAGCTTAGGCAATGAAGAGCCTTGTCTCTTAAAAAAAAAAAAAAAAAGAAATCTATGAAAAACAAGTCAAGTAGTCAATGAAGAAATTTCCTTTTATTTATTAAGTGTCAAGGAGAAAGGTAACTAAATGACAATCTGTTTTCCTTTTTGTTGTTCTATTTTAAAAGCATTTATTGACTCCCTATACTAAGATTGTTTTTAAATAACACCAATTATAATTAATATTCAGTGAATTAAATTTTCCTGGTATTTTAGTTCTTTGGTTGCTAAATGAAATGAATTCTAGGTTTAAAACAAATTAAGTGACATTTACTAAATTACTGTCCTCTTTGTATGATGCCAGTTTTTAAGCTGTGTTTACAAATGGTTTTGTTGATAGATTCAACTGAAGAAACTTTAAATTGGGGAGGACAGTAGTCTATCTCCCTTTGATGTTACAGCTTCAATAATGCAGTCAGACTAGAACATTATTTAAAAGCAAGAACAGAAAAGCATTATTTTCAACAGCAAAGACAACTGTGTAGTTTTATGTTTTATGTAAATAATATGAGGTAATTTAAAGAGCCATAACAATGAGAAGATAAGAGTACTGGTGAGATCGATCAACAGAAAGAAATAATGAAATCCTCACACAATTCAGCTGCCAGAACAGTTTTGTTCCCAAGATTTTCAAAGGTGAACTATTTGTATGAGATGCCCTCACAGCCATCTGACTTGAGTATATTCTATTCTAGATTCCTAGCCTGGTATACTATAAACATAAAACTTTTGAAAAAATAAAAAACTGGAAAAATAGACACTAAAAAATCTATAATCCAACCTCCCCCAAAGATTACCACTGTTGATAAGTTTATGTATTATTTCTAGAATCAGCCTATTTTTACAGTTAAAATAATACCACAAGCACAGTTCTATATAGTTATATAGTTTTTTCCTACCTAACACTGTATTGGACCATTTGCCCACAGTTAGAACCATTCTCTATTAACCTAATTTTCATTGGTGGCACAGATTGGACACTTTCGTTATTTATGTTTGAAAATAAGATTGTGTGCAAGTTTTTTTTTTTTTTGCACTAAGCAATTCTGTATATAATTCTCTGTCAATGTTTATTTCTTCAGAAATATAATAATGAAAAACAAAGGCCAAATGGCATGGACAGTAAACCCTTGATTCACATTACACAGTAGGGTGACTATAGGAAATAACAATGTCACGAGATGCAAAGATTTTGAATGCTGTCACCATACAAAAAAAATGATAAATATTTAAAGTGATGGATTTGGTAATTACCCTCATTTGATTATTATAGAATGTATACATGCATTGAAATATCACACTGTACCCTGTAAATATGTATATTATGTGTCAATAACAAATTAAAAAATAAAAAATTAAAATTAATAAAATTTTAAAAAACAAAACAAAACAAAAATCCACACATAAGATGATAGTGACTATTACTAGGACTGGTACCACTATGTAATAGTGGCTATTACTTGTCTCTTAATGCTCTAATTTTTCAAGTCTTTTATGTGATTCAGAGATTATCAAGGTTAAGTTTCTTTTAAATAAGTATTCAAAGAGCTCCACTGTAGCTCTTCAAAGTTAATGTTAAGAGCAGCACTAAAACAGTAAATCTGCTGCTTACAACTGATTATGGTTGGATTTCTAAAAAAGCACAAATCAAAGGTCAAACTCTATTTAAGAATATCTACCTATAATAAAATTTCTCATCTTTTACACTTTAGATTTATATAAAAAAAATTCAGTGGGTTTCTCTTTCATGTGAAAGGCAAAGAAATAGGTAAGGATAATCCCCCCAAAAATTCCAACCAATGTTTTGCTGTTTAACATTCCTCTATTTGAAGATGAATCTAAAGCCAAAAAATTTCAGACTGAAAACAAGACTCCTGCTTATGAATCATCACTGCTATTACATCATACTAAATAAAAATATACTAAACCTAGTAACAAAACAAAACTAACACACTTCTCCTCCAATATAAAATGTAAACACTGTGCCCACTAAATCAATAGGTTGATTCGCATACAAAATAACAGATGTGCTAAGAGTTTAATATTCTCATTTATTTCTCTTCAAAACCAAATTCACAGCCTTCAAAGAGAACAGGTTTTGTTTTCATGACATCATAGTAGTTCTCACTTAACTTTACTTCAAAGCATCCTCAAAACCTTAATTCTAATTCCTATTTCCACTTATATTCATTTACATCTACATAGCAAATCGGTGTTCAAAAGTCATCACAACAGCGCTTCTCTGCTTAAAACTAGAATTAGAAAAAAAATGTAAATGCCCATTATCTAATTAGATACTATGCTACCTTGCAATACAGAGTTGTTTTCCTGTTTTTATTAGTGATATTTAACTATAAGAAATGAGATAGCTAAAAAAACCACTTGATTATGTAACACAATTAGAACTCCCAAATAAGGAAAGAATTTTTAAAGTAAAGAACCAACTGTAAGGAACTATGAGCTTGAGTTTGGGATAAATGTAGAAACGTATGTGGTTTGAGAATGAATGCTGAAACGGCATCTAATTTTCTGTTATCAGATTCTGAAATGTATCCCTGATCTCCTTACCAATAAATAAATCTCCTTTATCAATCATTCAATCAATCAATAAAGGATCAACTAAGTTAATGTCTTACCTTGACTGAATAGCAAGATAAATTGTACGACGAAATGAGACCAGATTAATTTCTGTTTTGTCATGAATAGTCACTTTTTGTCCTGAAAGAATGTCAACATAACAAAATCACAAAACTGCAGAAATAAATGTGAAGAACTTAAAACGTATCTCTGTACAATATTTTCTTTCATAAATTTATTTAGAATTTCTCAGAATTTAGTAATATAGTAGAAAATATAATAGAAAATTAATATTAGTAGTATAATTAGTATTTGCAGAATTCCAAGTATTTTAAGTCTTTTGCCTTATCACAATGTTAGCTAGAAGAAGCCAAACCAAGAAAACTATTTTTTGTTTCTGTGTCATCACTCATTCTGACATCGTTAAGGCCACACACATGCTATTTTTTATAAAATATTATTTCTAGACTTATAAACAATATCTGATAATTTGAAAGAACTGTAACTTATGGATAGATATTCAGTTTCAGAGAACACTGGATCACCATGACAGGTTAAATGGGTCCAATATAAATACACATATTTGCCAAGATTTTCTCTTATTTAAAACATGAAAATTTTCCTTATATATATTTAATAGTTTAATTGAACAGTATTTTCCCATAAAACAAAGAAATTATGAAGTAAAATATAGTACATGGATAGTCAAAAGATGATTTCGATAAAACATTAGAAAAAAACTTATCTATTTTTTACAAAATATATTATAGAATAACAATTATACTATAAGACAGAACTAAAATATATTATACCCTAAAAGGGAGGGCTATACTTTTAATATTTTGAAAGATGTAATACAGGTAAATAATGACAAGTTTATGTATGTTCTGATGTTTTAACTGAGTTTTAACCAAAGTAAGGTTCTGAGTTTATTTTTCTTTGATTTAAAGCTGAAGAGGGCTTGGGTGCCGTGGTTCATGCCTGTAATCCTAGCATTCTGGGAGGCCCAGGCGGGTGGATCCTTTGAGCTCAGGAGTTGGAGACCAGCCTGAGCAAGAGTGAGACCTTGTCTCTACTAAAAATAGAAAGAAGTTAGCTGGACAACTAAAAATACACATAGAAAAAATTAGCTGGGCATGGTGGTGCATGCCTGTAGTCCCAACTACTTGGGAGGCTGAGCAGGAGGATTGCTTGAGCCCAGTAGTTTAAGGATGCTGTGAGCTAGGCTGACGCCACGGCACTCTAGCCCGGGCAATAGAGTGAGACTTTGCCCTCCCCCCACCAAAAAAAAAGCTGAAGAGGGAGAGCATCCTCACACCTAGTCCTGCAAATGTAGCTTTTGGCCTCCATACTCTATTTTGCCAAAATGAATAGCAAATATCCTGTCACTCTCATTTGTCACAATCCTGTCAGGGTTATGTAAAATCACATGCACTCAACATGAATGTACTTTTTTCACAGTTTTCCTGTAATCAAAGGCGTAACATGCCAAATTAAAATTATGCTTTAAAAAAAGAATTTCACTGTTTAATACTTTTGGAGCATGGTTTTTCAACTTTGGTAATACTGGCATCTAGGACTGGACCCTATTTTGTTGTCCAGGACAGTCTTGTGACTTGTAAGATGTTTAACAGCATCTTTAGCCTTCACCCACTAGATGCCAAGCAGCATCCTTCCCAACTCCTCCCACAGATTGAGAGCCACTGTTAGAGAACTACATTAGAATTAGTTTAATTTTAGATCATTTTACAATATTATTTGAATAAACTATACTTTCACCTTCTTCATCTTCTTCTCCTTCTTCCTCCTCCTCCTCTTCCTCCTCCTCCTCACTACTTCCAGCTTCTTGGTCTGTGTTTGAGTCACTGTCTCCTTCATCAAGAATTTCTATAAGAACAAAGTAAGTTTAGGAAAAAAACAATTAAGCAGCAAATGCCATACACGTATCTCATTTTGAGAAGATAATTCTGACTTCATTGAAATCCACTGTGCTGTAACAGTTATGATCATACAAGCCTTAGGTTATAGGCTAAGTGGTCAGAAAACATTTTAACTGATTAGACTAGAGTGAGCCTATGTATCATTTTCCTGTCAGATAAAAATGGCCATGAAACAAAGAGAAGATGAAAAAAACAAAGAAAAAGTAGATGAAGGTATTACAAAAGAGCAAGAACACTGGAAAAATATTAGAAATGGAAACTAGCATTTGAGAGTCAAAATACTATTTTATCATCAGAAATAAGCAGTCTATTATAATAAACTAAGATCAGATATAGAAAACAGGAATTTAGGCTAAGAATGTACTTGGAAAGACAAAGAAGGGAGAGGAAAATAACTGCATAATTTAGTGTTTTCACTTTAAATAAATAGTAATGAGATTTTTATTAAAATGTATAACTATTAAATTGAACACTGCAATCAATCCAAAGACTTTTCATATGTAAAACAGAAACAGAAGTTTAAAAGCCTTTATGAAAATTGGTAAGATGAGCACTTTATTGGATCACATCTTAAAATACAACCCACATTCAGAATTGGATGAAAATAGCGATGCATGTAGTCTCTTAAGACTATGTAAGGCCAGTCATTATGTTATCAGTAAACATATGACAAAACTAAAATTATATTTTGCCCAATAGTGTACTATTAGCTTGATAAAAGATTTTATAAACCTGGCTAATTCTTCACTTTTGCATTTCTATTATAACCAGAGAGCTTTTAACACAAAGTTTTGGGGCCAACTCATTTTTAGAAAAATTCTAGTATCTTCATATTTAACCAAATAGTATATATCAGAAGACACATAATTAATGTTACCAGAGAACTTCATACTGTGAGGAACAAATCATTTTACAAAAATGTGCAGTTGTCATTAAGCCCTCATCTGACATATACATCTCAAGAATATTCCTAACAAATATGAATTCAAGAAATAATATAAAGTATCTAGTTTATTATTATGCAACATCGCTCAGAAAGACTTTTAAGAGAATTATTTAGTATTCAATAGCAGGAAGACAGGCACTCCTGCTGTTTTCCCAAATGTTCTGAGACCTAAAATACAAGCACACCTGGGTCACTCTAAGGTGCTAATTACTAAAGCTGTGTCTACTTCCTGCTGTGGCCATTTTTTCTATGCCAGATCTAGAAGATTATTTTACAAAAGAATGAAGGTCAAATGAATTATCTGATCATTTACATCATCCTCTTCTCATCTCTCCTCTTTAGAATCTACTTACTGGAATCACTTAGGCAATCACAACTAGATTTCATTAACTAAATAAAGCAGTGGTTTCAAAGAAGGGTCTATGAGTCGCTGGGGGACCACTGAGACCTGTCAGATGGTCTGTGAGGTCAAAACTATTTTCATAATAATACCAAGACATTATCTGCCTTTTCACTGTGCTGACATCTATGATGATGGTCCAAAAGAAATGGGGGTTAAAACTACTACATCACAAGCACAAATCAAACCACCAATCGCACAAGCAGTCAATGAATTCTTTACTGCCACATTCTTGCAAAAGGAAAAAAACAAACAACCAGTTTCACTTAAGAATGTCTTTGAAGAAGTAAAATACTAATTTTATTAAATCTCATTCTTAGAGTATAGGCCTTTATCATAATCTGAGTGACAAAATATGCAGTTCATATATATAGCACTTCTGTTAAAGACAGATGTACAATGTGATGATTTTCTCAAGGAAAAACACTTGTGTGATTATCTGAAAAGGCTATTCAAATACTCTTCCCTTTTCTAACTACATATCTGTCTGAGGCTAGATTTCCTTCATGTACTTCAATCAAAACAACCTATTGTAGTAGATTTAATGCAGAAGCAGACATGAAGAAATATGTAAAACATGCCATTCTTCTCACTAAATTTCTTTGCTTGTAAAATAATTTTCATAAATATATGTCATTTATGTCAACATGTACTAGGGTTACTATTACTTTAAAATAATTTAATAAATATTCTTTTATAGTTTAAATTTATATTATAGTAAATATAAATAGACACAACCCACACAAACAGAAGCTCTTTGGAGTACTCAATAATTTTCAATAGTGTAAAGGCAATGTGAGAACTGTTGTAATAAAGGAAAGTGGCTTTCCAGGCATTGGCCAATTGCCTAGACTCTAAAGAAATGCACAGGGAATTCCCAAGTTTAAAAAAGGAAAAAATCATACCAAGGGTAATAAGAATTTCATAAGAACTATTTGGCATCTTTTAGTTGAAACTATAAGAAAAAAGCTTCATAAGAGAGGAAGGCAAAATGGTCTAAAGGGTTCTCTATATTTGGAAACTAAATTATAATAGAAAAATGAATCTGGCCAGATGCAGTGAAAATCTTTTAGGAAATTAGCATCTTAGAAGAGAATCCTATTTATTGTACCAGATTTTTTGGATAATGTATAGAAATGGAAGGCTTCTTCCACCTTTACCTTCCACTTCTAAGCATGACTGAAGAATATAATGTAGGCAAAGACAAAGTTCTAGGTCTCTGCTCTCTCCTCCCCAGAGCTTCCAGAGCAATAAGTACTTCTCAGGTAAAATCACAACTTAGAGAAATAAACTCATAAAACTATTAAGTAAGTCTGCCTATTAACTTTAAAGAAAAAAATAATAATACAAATGTGAAAATAATAATAACAGCCATCACTGTCTACAGCAATACAAAGCACTGTATATATTTATCCTTCCACAGACAAGTAACATTTACTCCAACATCAAACAAGCACCTTGTTACAGATCACTTAGCTAGTAATGTCAAGGACAAAATCAAAATCAAAATCTGTTGAGTACGTACAAAATACTAATGATGTACAAGTGATAATAATTAATTATCAATTTACCAGGCACCAGTACTATGATTGATCTTATCAGGAGTCCACCTGACCTTGAGAAATAATAAAGTATAGCATTTTACAATAAAGTATACTACCTAATTAAACTGGGTAGCATACACTGTACACGGTAGGCAACTTAAATTATTAGTAATTACATTACAAGTAATCTATGAAGATTTCTTAAGTGGGATGAGACTTAAGGGTTGAATACTTTAAATAGAGGGAAAGAGGAGAGGTACAATGAGGTGAATACTATAATTCAGAATGAAGCAATACCATGGCCAAATATTAGGAAAAAAATAATTCATGGGGAAACAGTGAAGAGAATGACTTTAGAAGAGCAGGGCTTTCATTGGGTGAGGATCAGAGATATATAAGTATTTTCTTTCTGTCAATATTATATAACTATTTAAATTGCTTCTACTTTTCCAAAATAAATTATTTTATAAAATTTTACATACCCTTCTTAATGGTTTTGTACTTTTCTTCATTCTCCATAAAATTGGGATCCATCTTGAAAACATCTTAAAAAAATAAATTAAAAGTGTTTATTTTCTATATTTACATTTGTTGGTGCCCTTCTTCCTGACCACCATTGCCCCATCTTACTAAGAACATCTTCTGGATTATAGTCATCCTCCAAAGGGAGCATATGGGTGAACTGATCATCTTCTTCCACTAAGTCAAGTCCTTCTAGGATAATAGGGTGGTCCTTGAATCCATCCTTCCGTACAGCAAACATTACTTCAATCATATATTGAACTCTTTTGTCAATTTCAGACTCATGCAGAATGTTTCGAAGGCGTTCAAATATAGCTAAAGTTAAACAGAAAGACAATAAAATAAGCAATAAATACTATAATACTCTAACAAAGGTTCAACATCAAACTAAGAATATATACTTACCATTGATTCCTCTTGGTGACACTTGTGTTAATTTGAGGCCACATTCCTTGAGAAAACCAATAGCTACTTCAACACTATCATCTGTTGGTCTTTCTAAGAGCAAAGTGAGCATCTCTAGGCATAAAACCTCATGTGCCTTAAGTAGAATGCAGACATATGGAAGAGAGAAAATGTTTTTACATATATTAACATACTGTTGAAAATAATTTTAAAAAATTAGTAAATCTGTTTCTAATTATTATATTGCACATATGATTGGCAAAATTTTATTTTGATACTCAAAATATGAGACACAATTTTTCTACACTTTCATTATGTATCTGTTAAGAATTTTCAGATGACTGTAAAAATCTTATTTACTATGCTGAATACAACTATTTGAGTTATCTCCAGAAGAAATATTCTTCTTATATATCATGCACAGTCTCATAAACTGAAAATGTAAGTTAAAAAAATCATATACTAATTTTTAATGAGATAATTATTTTCATAAACCCTATATGAGGAATAGTAATGATTCTTTTTATAGTACCATTCTCCATGACCACAATTCTTTATATCCATTTCCCAATTTGTTCTATCAGCAACTCTGTCAGCCAATAGTCCTTAATTTTATCACAAAATATGTTAACAGTTTCTGGTACACAAAAAGAGTTTTAAATACTTCCTCCTTTTTCAAATTAAATCAAACTGTATACTGGCCATGTTCAAAAACTGATACTTATAAACAATGCCAGGTAGAGTAGGAACAAAATTCTACGGAGAAGCTTTGCTGTGAGAAGAAAATGAACTGGGAAGAATGTTCAAAACATCAAATATGCCTTTCTAAAGGCAGACATTTATTTGAGATTGGCAGGGAAATCTAAATTTCAACTCAGATGAATATCCTCTTCACTTTGTGCACAATATCAAAAATATATCCTGCATTTTTTTCCAAAGGGAGGTGGAGTGTCAAATAGTCTTACATCAGTGATAGGAAAATACGGCCCTGTACCACAGTTAAGAAGATGTAAAATATTTACCATTTTAACTGTTTTATAGCAATGTCCAAAATTTCTAATATAAGTGTAATATACCTTTAAAAACAGAAACATATTTCTGTTGTTACAGACATGTGAAATTAAGTTTCCATGGTCTTAAGTAGCAAGTTATCATTGTAATAATATGACTATTAATTAAGTTACAATCTAAAAGATTTTTGAGAGTGAACACTTGACAGGATTTCATGTAGGTAAGAAAATATTTAGTATTAGAAAAATAAGATTTAAGTATGACTTCAAAATCTTCCTCTTACACACTAATATTAAATTTAAAATGACAATATACACATGAAGGAACCTTTGAGTATGAACAAGAACAGTTTCACTATTAATATTTTCAAGGTGAAACAGAAGCTAAATCAAAACCATGAAACAGTGAACACAAAATAAGCACAAACTAAACAATAAAATGATAAAATTATGTGCATTTAAAATACATGAAAATTTAAACTACTATATTTTATAAACTGATTCTAATAATATTTGACTACATGTATGTAGCTGCAGGGAATAGAGGTTTTTATAGATATTTACTAGGTTTTCATGAACAAAGGGTACAGGGAAAGGAGTAGGAGAGATACCAACTGTTTTTGTTTTATAAAAAGGATTAAACTACATTCTTTGAAGGAATAATTTACATTCAAGTCACCATGTAAGGTATTAAGTTATATCAATTTGATAAAAGTATTCTAATTCCTCTTTATACTAAAGAATATTAAATATGCTTATTATAGCTTTAAAAGTAAAATATCATTCAATATACGTATACCAAGGAATATAAATAAATAGAGAAGTATCACCTATATGACATCAAGCCTGTGATCTAATGTAACTGAATGGGACAAAGTTTTAAAGATAATTACTTACCACATTTTGGTTAATAAGATGTGCCACAAATTTTGAAGCAGTCAGACAAAGTTGCTGAAAAGTCAAAGTGGAGAAAGATTTAATCTATAAACTAAAAGTAATTTTTATTTATCTGTAGAATCTACAGTATACTAACATACTCTATTTAAAGCATGTAACACACAAGGTTAATTTTTATTATAAAGTTATAAAATGAAAATAATACATGTGAAAGAGTGCTACATCTGCCTAAATAGTTATAATTCTATAATTATAGCCACCGTTTTTGTGGTTCATCATTAGTGGTCAGAGATATTTAGTAAAACAAAAAAGCTCTCATGAAGTCACAGTTTTTAAAACACATTCCTATGCAGAAATCAACATTGCTTATTCTTATTGACACTGAATTCTGTTCCTATGTGTCATCTTACTTACAAGCCACTCATACATACCTTATCATTTCTTCGATAGCCTTTTCGAAAATTAAGAATTAACCTCTTCAGGATTAATTCGCCAATTTGTGGAAATTTTGAGTTGATAATTGCCACTAATGCTGCATAAACATGGGTGAAGATTGGAGAAGCACTCTGTGCTTGCAAAACAGATCTAGACAGCAGTCCTCTGTTTAAAGAATTTAAAAAAAGGTCAATAATAATCAGCAAATTAATTATAAGAAACTGATTTAAAATCCAGTAGTACTCCTCTTAAATAATCATAAAAACTCAATCAGGACTAAATGGAAAGAGTTTGGGTTACTAATAAACAAAACTGCTTTTGAGAAAACAAAATTTGAATTTGCAATTCTGTAAAACAGAATAGGTTTTATTACAATTTTTTCTTCAAAATTTTTTCTGTCTAAATAGAATTCCTCTTTTCCTAATCTGTTTGTTATATCTAATCATGAATTCGAGGGTTTTTTAATATTGATAGAAATAATTTAACATTTTCAAAAAAGTGAAGAAAAACCTACTTTAAAAGTACAAAATTTAGACAACATAAAGTTTCTACTATGGGTCCATCATCTATATAAAATTAATTCTGTGATTAAAGACAAATTTGGGTTGTTTACAACTTTAAGGCTAAATACTCCTATGAGTACAGCAATTGATTCCCTCTTGCTTTTCTAAAATGTATTGCTCATCTTTCCCATTTATCTCACATTTTTACCTTGCTTTCATTAGAAATTAAATTGGAATAAAGACAATATATAACAAGACCAAAGCTAACATTATATTCAAGAGTGAAAAGTTGAAAATGTTCCTTTAAGATCTGGAACAAGACAAGGATGTCCATTCTTACCAATTCTATTCAACATAGTACCAGAAGGTCTAACCAGAGCAATTAAGGAAGAGAAAGAAATAAAGGGCATCCAAATTGGAAAGAGGGAAGTCTGTTCATGGTCAACATGATCTTATATATGCTAACTCTGAAGATTCTAACACAAAACTCTTAGAACTAATAAGCAAATTCAGTAAAGTTACAGGATAGAAAATCAACATTAAAAAAAATCAGTAGTGTTTCTATATACTAATAATGGAACTATCTGAAAAAGAAATCAAGAAAACAATCCATTTATAATAGCTACCAAAAAATACTCAGAATTAAATTTAACCATAGTGGGGAAAAATCTGTATATTAAATACTGTAACTTATTGATAAAATAGAAAAAACAATCCTTAAATTCACATGGAACACAAAGATGCCAATAGCAAAAGCAATCTTTAACATAAAGAACAAAGCCAGAGGATCATACTACCTGATTTTGAAATCTACTACAAAGCAACAGTAATCAAAACAGAATAGTACTAGCATGAAAACAGATAGATAGATAGATAGACCAATAGAGAACAGAATAGAGAACCTAGAAATAAATCCATGCACTTAGTCAACTGATTTTTGACAAAGGTGCCAAGAACACACAATAAAGAAAAGATAGTCTCTTCAATAAATGCTGCCAGGAAAACTGGATATCCACATACAGAAGAATGAAAATAGACCTTAATTTCATGCCACATACAAACATCAATTCAAAATGGATTAAAGACTTAAACATAAGTAAGACCTGAAACTGTAAAACTACTAGAAGAGAACATAGGGGGAAAGATCTATGACATTGGTCTCAGCAATGATTTTTTGGATATGACCCCTAAAGCACAGACAACAAAAGTAAAAATAGATAAATGGGATCACATCAAACTAAAAGGGTTCTGCACAGCAAAGGAAACAATCAACAGAGTGAAGGGACAACCCATGGAATGGGAAAAAATAGTTGCGAACCATACATCTAACAAGGGGTCAATATCTAAAATATATAAGGAACTCAACAATAGTAAGAAAACAAATAACCTGATTTAAAAAATGTGCAAAGGAACTGAATAGACATGTCTCAAAAAAAGATGTACTAATGGGCAGTAGGTACATGAAAAAATGCTCACTATCATCAATCATCAGGTACATACAAATTAAAATCACAGTTAGGTATCATCTCACACCTGTTAGAATGGCTGTTGTAAAAAAGGTGAACAATAGCGATTGTTGCCAAACATGAAGGGAAAAGGGAGCCCTTGTACACTGTCAGTAGAAATGTAAATTAGTATAGCCATTATGGAAAATAGTATGGAAGTTCCTCAAAAAAGTAAAAATAACTACCATATGATCCAGCAATTCCACTACTGGGTATATATCCAAAGGAAACAAAATCACTATGTCAAATAGATATCTGCACTCTCCCATTCATTGCTGCATTAATTATTCACAACAGGCAACATATGGAAAGAACCTAAGTGTCTGTTGATGGATAAAGAAAATGTATATATACACAATGGATTACTAGTTAGCCTTAAGAAAGAAGGAAATTTGCAACAATATGTATAATCTAAAAACATCAAACTCAGAAACAGTATAAAATAGTGGTTACCAAAGGCTGGAGGTGGGGAAATTGAGGAGATGAGTTGGTTAATGGACACAAAAATTTCAGTTAGACAGGAAAAACAAATTCTAGAGATTTACTGTATAGTATGTTGACTATAGTTATTAATAACAATATATTGCATACTTGAAAACTGATAAAAGAATAGATTTTAAGTGTTCTCATCACAAAACCATGATAGGTATGTGAGGCAACACTTATGTTAAATAGCTTAATTATCCATTCCAGAATATATACATATATCGAAACATCATGTCATACAATACAAATACATACAATTTTTATATGTCAATTAAAAAAAGAAAGGAAAAAAATTAAATTAGTAGTATATTTTAATATGTATTATTCCTCATGGGTTTAAATTATTAGAGGCATGAAGTAGACAAAATAAATGTCTGTGCAAAAATCATTACGTAAATCAATGTTTCTCAAAAAGCAAAAACTTCAGACAACCTCTAACAGAGAGATACAAGTTATTTCTTCATAGCCTACATTTTTATAAGAAGTTAATTCTAAATAAATATTCTACCTTTAAAATGAAGTGGCATAAAAAAATCAATGATTATTGCTCGTGTACATATTACATTGCTTTGAAAATATTACTCAGAAATAGTACAAACAAAATAGCTGACACTTACCTTCCTCTAACTATATTTTCTTGAAGAAGCTCTTGAATAATAATACTTATATTGGAAATGTTGACTTTGTTGATAAGACCATTGATTGACTTCTTTAGGGCCTCCCAGCTCATTCTCTGGTATGCTAAGCTAAAAAGAATTAATTTCAATAAATATTAAAACTTTGTCAACAATTATAACAAGAGGCTATCTAAGACTATTAAAACTACTTAGTGTTCCTTTACTTTTAACATTATTTTTGCAAAATTACCCCAAAGTGCAGTAAACTATATGTCTATAGGAATAAGCAGATTATATCCTAAACCATATTTGATATTCTGTACATATACTGATTAGGTACAGACCACTTCCCTTTAGTAAAACAGTACAATTATATAAGGATAAGTAAAGATAATGTTTTGTTCTTATGTCACTCTATATTTATTAGTCATTCAATACATGCTTATTTTACATTATAATGCTTCATTTAAATCTGTCTTTAAAGAAACCTTTTAAAATAAATGCAATTGAAAAAACTTTGATTATAATATGAAATACCCAAATAGAAACCCCAAAAAGGAAATTGTATTATGTTCCATCTCATAAAAGCATGACAGAGACAATAAAATTAAATGTTTTAAATCATAAAGAAATAGTAATAACTACAGGAAAAAAGAAGGTCCAAAATAGTAAGTAAGTATTTTCAAGACCACCTCTATGGTTATGTAACAGTCCTACAGCTATACCTGCTCATACTACTTTTTACCTAATATTATATTTTCAGTAAATTAGCTTCAATGAGTTTTTTTAGGTTGAACTTGATAAGGTTTCTTGCTAATAAAATTTGGAAAATGAGAACATTGCCAACTTAAGTTTTCTAGATTAGTACAGAGGATGGCAAACTACACCCATGACCCAAATGCAGCTTTACTGGAACACAGTCACACGAATTTGTTTACACATTACCTATGTCTATTTTCATGTTGCAATGGTGAAGTTGAGTAGCAGCAACAGAGACAGAATGACTCACAGCCTAAAATATTTACTATCTGGCTTTTTACAGAAAAAGTTTGCTAAAAAGTTTCCTTGTTTAATAACAAGGAAAAACGATCCATTTTAAACCTAAAATATCAATAGTACACGTATGTACAAAAACTTGACACTATCAATGGTCATTCATGCATGAGAGAATATAAGGAGCAATACTTTGAAAATACTAAGAAAAAAGGGTAAGTAATCTTTTCCTCAAACTTTTTAATTTAGTCATGCAAAAACGAAAAGATAATGAGCTAATGTCAAGGTAAGTTGTATACAATACTCCAAAGGAGCTCATGGTATAAAAGAAAGAAGTCTCCAACTTGAGGTCTCTATCACTGTGGACTAATGTAAATTCTCAACAGCCAAGGTTAATTAGACCATAGTTGATTTGTTTTTCAGTGTATATTTAGTAATGCCAACATGCCTGTTTTTATCTGTAATCTGTTCTTGCATCATCCTGAGCTTTGCAGGAGGAATGTATGCTCCACCAGTGCGAGTAAGGAGAGGATCCAACTCATCTTTCTTCTTCTTTGCAGTAGGTTCATCCTGAGCAGAGGAACTCTGGGTTACTGATGGTTCTGCGCTTCTTCTCCGAGGAGATGGAGATTTCCGAGACCTTTTCCGGTCCGCATCTCTTTCTCTTTCTCTGCGTTTTTCTCGGTCCCTACTTCTGTAATATTAATTTTTTTAAAGGAGAAAAAGCAATATAAAATCCATAATTATAATGAACTACACACTAAATGAGTAAGACCGTAAGTAGGCCCCACAAATTCAGACTAGGAAAAGTATTTTAGAATGGTAAGGAAGTGCTTCACAGAGAAAATGTAAGTTAGATTAGGTCTTGAAGGCTTGATAGGACTTAGAGCATGGGACAAGACGGGGGAAGGGTGGAGAGAGGAAGGGTAGCATTCTGCAACTAACAGAAAAGGGAATTAACTGCTGAAAAACTAAGCAGGGGTGTTAAGACCAGATGGAGTAGAACAATCAGGAAACAAAGACTCATGTATGACGGTATTTGGAAAGATGAGTTTGAGTCCAGACTGTGAAATTTTAAAAGACAAGCAACAGATTTTAAAGCTTTTACACTAGAGGTGATAGGGAATCATAAAAGTTCCTAAGTGGGAGAATGACATGAAAATAGTTTAAAGAAGACAAGTTGGCCTGTGGTATATATGATAAATTATATAAAGTAGAAACCAGAGTTTATCTTCAACAGTGACAACTTTAGGTGTAAGAATATAATAAAAAATATAATATTTAAAACTGTTTCTTGATAGAACTAGTATTTTTGTTAGACATCTTAGCATATCAGAAACCTCCTGGTTATTTGCAACAATGTGAAAAAATCTTTTTCTAGCCACAATAACTATTCCCTACTAACACAGGTGATTATCCTTTCTTAAGCTAACACTTTTTAAAACAATCGGGGTATTGTTCTTTGAAACCATCAGGCACTGACAAGAAAGAATGAGTCCTTGCTTTTTGCTGTCTTTCCCCAGAGAAAATCTGTCCACTTAGCTGTTTTTTACATATATTGCTGTGGAAACTCAGATCATTCTGTTCATGCTTTGTGCAACCCTGAATTATGTGAATACAGTAAAGAAGAGTTTCACATCATCACTAGGAAACTGTGGGATAGATTTTAGCTAAACCTAAAGGGTATGTTTGAGATGGTCTGTTTTCATAATAATACAACCTACATGGAGGGAGAAATGCAGTCACTTTCCCAGGTAACTACGGAGGAACAGTTTTGAAACTAAGGTATAAGAGACTCATGTGACTGCCAATGAGAACAGACAGTCTGTATACACTAAGACAGAGTGAACAGAGGGAAAGAAAAGTGGTTTCAAATATAAACCCCAAGTAGTCACAAAGGCAGGTGTTCTAAACTTTCTGCACTGATCTGCCATTGAGTTGCTTCTTAGAATGGTAAATGTAGCATGTTCCAAGAGAATAACTACAGCAGGGATTTACTGACATTGGTTATGATTCTTCTGAGGAACAGCAAGAAAGATAGCCAGCTGGCCGATAAAATCATATCCTTACAATTATTGTTTGTGTTCAAGTGTAGAAGTTATAAAATATTCTTAAAGAGTTTGAATGGAAACATTTTTGGACTGTTAGCCTTTATATTCTACATAATACCCAGCCTGCTTACTTCACAGTGTGACTATGTGGATCACATGAGACTTATGTTCCTATACTAAACCAAACATGCACAGTTATGCTAAAGTAATACAGTCAGGGATTGTGGAAAAAAGATGGGCTTTGTAGTCAGAACTGAGTTCAAATCCCAGCTTTAACATCTACCAGAGGGGTAACTATAATCTAAGGTAAATTACTTAATCAACTCAAACTCATTTCCTTATTTGTTAATTGGAAAAAAAATAATGCCTAGTTTTAAGAGTTTTGACAGTGTTTGAGAAAGTTACAAAATGCTCAGCTTACCAATTATGGTGGTAGCAGTTGTTTTTATCAAGGTGTCATTAAGGTGACAGCTGAGGATTTTGATTTTTGGATTTTAATTTAATCTGACATTTTAGAATTAGGTATATATTAGAAAGTAATGAGAAAAAAATTTCGGTTGTAGATATCAAATAATGTGCTTAGCTCCAAACTACAGAGGAATTTGGTCAAAATTCTAGTGGTGGTGTAATCTTGGTAGTTATGAGGTAGATTATATGTGAGAGACATCAAAAAGGATACAGATCTTAGTGAACAATAAAACATGGGAGACAAGTTTTTGAAACTGGTTGACTAATAAGGGCAGACAGGAAAATCAGGAGAAAGCTGGTTTTATGAAAACAATAACAAAAGTACACAGATGTCTTCTAAGAAACAATGGAAACAGTTGTTGGAAAGAATTTGAGAGACAGATCATAGCTCTTTTAGAAAAATATTAAAATAATGGAATTTGTTAGTTTTTGTCAGATTAATTAAAAATAATCAGGATCAACCACTTTGTACAACACTAGGAAATTTGAATTCTTCTACTGTTTTCTATATACCAAAGTGCCACTGATCACCATTGTTCACTACTCGAATTGATATGCTCAAGAAAACAATATTTTAAAAGTTATTCTCTCAGTATCTATGTTCAGACATGGTGGACTTCTGTCCAGAAGTTATTTTGAAACCTAAACAATCAGATAAAACACGTCATCCCATTTTATAGATGAGGAAACTGAGGCTCAGAAGAAACTTGGTAATAAACTTTACCAAATGTTTGTAACTAGTAAATAAAATCTGAACTCTAATCTATATGAATATGAAATCTAAACTCTTTCTACTATGCAACACTGCCTCATTAAAAAGCTAAAACATAGACATTCCAAAGCCAATTTCAAACGGCTAGTAAATTGTCTGCATCACTACTCTTCTCATAAACATGGATACATGCAAGTTAGTAGAGTACTACCCATAGAGAGACTTCTGTTTTAAGTAGTTGAGACTATTTCCATCTATAGAATTTCAATTAACCTCTTTCCCCTACACTGAGCATCCCAATCATCCACTCATCTACTTTTTCTGAGACTGTCATTACTTTTACCTGGGGATTTCTTTCCCCAGATCCATTAAGTAACTTTTTTCTCCATTATATTTTCTCCTGGCAAATATAGAGGCCCTTTAGTGAGGAATTATAAAATGTTGACTTCTTTCTAATACTGTAGTCACCCCTTATCTGTGGTTTCACTTTCCAAGGTTTTAGTTACCAGTGATCAACCACAGTCTGAAAGCAGGTGAGTACAGGACAATAAGATATTTTGAGAGAGAGAGAAAGAGAGACTATATTCATACAACTTTTATTATAGTATATTGTTACAACTGTTCTATTTTAATACTAGTTATTGTTGTTAATCTCTTACTATGCCTAATTTATAAATTAAACTTTATCATAGGTATGTTTTTATAGGAAAAAAACATAGTACAGGGTTTGGTACTATCCATGGTTTCAGGCATCCACTGGTGGTCTTGAAACACATTCCCTGTGGATAAGGGGGGACACCATTGTATTCATTATAAAAACTATTACTAATTTCTCCAAGAATTTAAAATAAGTATATTATTATAAGGGGCTATAACACTCTTCTAGTTTTCAACAAAACATGAATAGCACTTATATCTGACTCTTCTTAAATATTACCCCTATGAGTTTCTAAACACTCATATTCCAATATTCTTTCCTTTAAAAAGGAGTTTACCTGCTCTCCATTCAGTTCCCTTACCCATCTCTCAACCAGGTAAATCCTATAGGTCCCATGAGCCAGAGGAACAGATGGGTAGCCAAGTTCTCCAAGACTCAAGTAAGAATCACTTATATTTAGAAAACAATTACAAATTAGAAACTTCATTCTCAATGTTCATTTGCCATCATGCAGGAAAGGAAATTTACATCATACAATATAAATTTCTTTCATTTAGTAAAGAATCACAAAAATAAAACAAAAAATCACATAAGCCAACCCCTCTTGCATTACAGTATAATTAATAAGAGCTTGGGCTTTACAGTCAGACAGATCTGGGCTTGCCACTGTTATGTTTGAGAAACACAAATATAATTACTAAACTTTTCTAGGCCTCAGTTTCTTTAGCTGTATAGCACACATAACCCTATCTGCATCACATATTTACTTCAATACAGAATTCACAGGAAGTCCTTATTAGGAAGCCTGGCACCTCAGAACATCCCATTAATGATAGCTGCTATTATTGTTGTTTTTATCATAAAGTATCAAGGAAATTTAAACAAATATAATTTTTCTACAGTTAAAATTCACAATACTAACCGGGACTCCATGCTACCATCATAAGAATGTCCTCTTCTTGAACGTTCATAGTCTGACCTGCTATAATCAAAATAATCTCTATCCCGTGGAGATCTTTCTTGTTCTGCATATCTAACATAAAATAAGAAAACCAAAGTTTTACTTTGAAATAGCTATAGTATAAATACTTAGGAAAGTCATATATTAGTTCTGCTACTCTATGATTGAACAACATCTTGTCAAACTGTTTTTAACAAACATCTCATCTTGTTAGCACTCATTTATTCAGTCAGGATTACAAAAGCTTTCAGCTTGTATACAGCAAAACTACTTCTAGAATTCACCAAACTTGTTCATCCTGATTCACACTGTCCTTAATAGGAGACATATCTGGACATCATATGTAGCTGGCAGGAAAAAGGCTATCCTGTAAATGACTCCTTTTGGTTAGTTCACTTATCAAAACACTGAACTAATGAGAGACCAATGTCCTCAGTCAGCCTCCTTAAGGACCAGTTTAACTCCACTCCAAAAAACTACATTCATCAGCTGTTATTCTTGAAAATGCATTATTGGATAGCAGTGAGAATAGATTGAAATTACTAGCAATTAAGGATGGACAACACCAGATCTGTTATTTGAATCTCAAAATCAGAAAGCCCTAAGAAAAGTTAAATAAATACAGATATAATAAATACATATTAACATAATCCATATTTTATATACATATCTACAAGTGATAGACACACACATATACCTGTGTATGTGTCTGTGTGTGTAGAGAAAAAGATATACATACATATATTTAATGTAGGGAGTAGATAATTGGTGAAAGATAATAAGTGGGTAGTAGTAAGTAGTCACAAACCAAGGCAGTGAACTTGACATCCATAAAACAAAGGTTTTTAGAGATATTTAGCAGAGTGGAATAAGAAAGTTAACAGGGAATGAGGAAGCGATTAGATAACCGAAAGAAAGTTTTGAGGCTACTTCTCCCTTCATAAACTATTTTTAATAGTCATAAAAAATTATTTTTATAGTCATTATTTTGAATAGACCATATTTTTAATGGTCTTTTCATGGTCCAAAGTGAAGTAACTGTAGTCCTAATATAAATGCATGACACACACTAATGGTAACGTTTTTGGATTATTGATCTTAACATAATTATAATATGATATAATCTATATAAAAATATTTTTCAAAACTATGAAGAGCTATGTAAATTTAATTGATAGCAATAACAGCAAAAGAAGTACTTCAAAATAATGTAATTTCAACTTAGTTTTCCATTTTATAAACTTTCATTCTATTAGTATTTGAAATATTAAAGTATTCCCTTTCACCTAAAAATTATGTAAAATCTAGAATTGTTTATGAGAAATTGCTAAAATAGTCATTCAATAATGATTCCTCTTATAGCCCACTCAAATAATATTGGTTATAAAACCATTAAAAAGAAGTTTTCCACCCTAAATTAGAAATAAAGCTAAATTAAATTATCATATAAACTTACTATAAAAAATCTAAGTTGCATTCATATCAAATTGTTTACCTGTCTTCTGGAGAGGAGGTCCTCTGATATGAATTATAGTTTTCCCTTCTGTCATGGCCAGAAGAATGCTTTAAAGGGAAAAAAGGGGGAGAGAATGTTTCAAAAAGTATTTACATTAAAAACAATAGACAATGAATATATGTCTCAGAAAACTGAAGTATTACTACTTTAGAAATCACATCAAAATGCCTTTTAATCATAAGAATAATTCATGTTACCTAAACAGTATAAAACAAAACAGAATTTTCAGGCCAACCTGTCTGTGGCAGATACCTGCTATTGCTATGGATTATGCTTGAATTTTTAACCTAAAAAATTCAAGGTAGAAGAAAATAACTCTCAAATTTTTGATGACACTTAATTCATTATTTTATATCTATGTAAAAAGTTATAAATTTATAGAACAGTATTTTTGTAACGACCTCCTGCAGGTGAAAAATAAGACCAGACCAGAGGTTTTCTAGCAAGAGGTCACTTTTATGGTTATGCTCAAGTCTTATAATACTGCACTTACCTCACATCTCCTCTGGGTTATGAAAACCACAACTTTAGTACAAGTTACTAAATCTAGATAAAACAAATAGCTAGAAGAAACTAACTCTAACATATTTACAAAAATTCATTTTTATTGCAACAACATTATTTGAGTGTCCGATATGTATGATACTATATTAGGCTCTAGGAAATTGAAAAACATGACTTTTTAAGATACAAGTATGCCAAATCCTTTGAAAAACAACCAACATACAAATAAGCAATTTCATGTAACAAGAGATTGATGAGACATGTAACATGAGACAGAGATATGAACCATCTAGTTTGAGAACACATATTAATTTAAAAATCCAAATACATTAAAGATACCAAAATACTTATCTGTATACAGGTAAAATTTCTTATATAACTGGTCAACATTAATATTGACAAGCTTTTAAGAATTAAAATAATTTTAATTAACCTTACTGGAAAGAAAAAACAGTGTCTGTTAAAGTGCCTTAATTTGGAAATCAAAGAAAAAATAAATCAAACGAGTAACTTGTTCTGAAAACTTAAATGCTTGCCTCCTTAATGAGAAAAAGATGCATTTTAAAATAGAAAACTATTCTGAGTAGAAATGGAAATAAGATCCAACTTCCTATGATTTTATGACTATCTAATTAACAGCAGTTTGAGTCTAACATTATCACAAGTAAATTGCCAAAGAGTCTCATTAACTATTGAAATTTTTTGAACAGTATGCACTAAGTAATCTATGTAGATGATTAGCATGTAATCAAAATTTATAATTTAAAGTAGCCACAGTCTGGCTATTATTTTGCATTTAATCCAACCATCTTAAAATTCTGTTTTTTCCCAATCCCACCACTAAGACATGATGTGTCGTAAAATATAAAAGGGCACACAAGAAAAGTTCAGTTTCCATCTCCCAATCAGCAGTCCTCTGCAGGAACAATCATTGTTTAGACTCTTCTGTATGTATCTTTTTAGAAGTATGCTAGGCATATGCAAAATTTCTTTCTCTTTTTATACATAAATAGAATCACATCATATATAGTGGCTGTACCCTAATTTATTCAATTTATACATATTTATATGTATCTTATCATTCCACATCAGCACATATAGATCATTCTGTTTTAATTAACCAGTCCCCCACTATTGGACATTTAGGTTGTTTTCAGTCTTTAATACTTTTACTTGTAAAAGCTATTTAAAAGTCTAGGTTGATTTGCTTTTAAGTGAATAAATATGTCTATAATATATTACAGAAATGGAATTGTGTATTAAAGAATGTGTATTTTTTAAATGTGATAGCTATAGCCAAATTACCCTTAAGCAAATGTCCTGCCAATAGTGTACGAGTATGTATGCTGCCTTCCAATCTTTGTGTTACACATCTTTTGATCAAAACTGCACGCAGAAAAAAATATTTCTTATAGAAAAAAATCAATTAGGGAGATTCCAGAGAGACAGTAGATTCAAAAATCACCTATCAATACAGTCTACCTTTCTAAATATAGGCATTTAAAGATTTAGGAGACAAAAATCAATATTCTTTTTTTTTTTTTTTTTTTGAGGCAGAGTCTCACCAGCTAGAGTGCGGTGGCATCTTCATGGTTCACTGTAACCTCAAACTCCTGGGCTCAAGCGATTCTCCTGCCTCAGCCTCCCAAATAGATGGAACTACAGGCATGTGCCACCAAGCCTGGCTAATTTTTCTAAAAAAGTCAGCATTTTTACTATTGTGACTTATAAAATGGTATCAATCAAAAATACAAATACTAAATTAATCATTAAAGATAATGATAAAATATGACTAGATATTTTCAAGTTTCATTTCCTGCATTTAGTTTTTTTTTTTTTTAACTCATTTGGTGACTTTGTTTTTTTGGGGTATGTGTGGTACAAGATAAAGAAATAATTTTTCTCCAAAAAGAGAATAATCATTTATTGACTAGTCTACCCTTCCCACATTGATTTGACTCTCTGTATCACATACTAAGGATTCATTGAATTTGTTTCTGGGCTTTATTCTGCTCAATTTGTCTACCTCTGACTGTTTGCTTTATAAATATTTCTTCTGTATGGCCGGGCGCGGTGGCTCACGCCTGTAATCCTAGCACTCTGGGAGGCCGAGGCGGGCGGATTGCTCAAGGTCAGGAGTTCAAAACCAGCCTGAGCAAGACCCCGTCTCTACCATAAAAATAGAAAGAAATTAATTGGCCAACTAATATATATATAAAAATCAGCCGGGCATGGTGGCTCGTGCCTGTAGTCCCAGCTACTCGGGAGGCTGAGGCAGGAGAATCGCTTGAGCCCAGGAGTTTGAGGTTGCTGTGAGCTAGGCTGACGCCACGGCACTCACTCTAGCCTAGGCAAGAAAGCGAGACTCTGTCTCAAAAAAAAAAAAAAAAAAAAAAAAAAAAAATTTCTTCTGTAAATGGCAACATGTATTAACTTTTAAAAAATATATTCGTAAGTTCCAAATAAAGATAAATCTCCTTTAGTTATTAACAAATCTTGTTTTTAACATATATAAGAAAGTTTTAAAAATTATTTCATTTAGCAACACAATGAAGTAGAATTGTTAAATATGAATGATATAGGTTTCCATAAAGCTTCATCTCAATATCCTAAGCCATATAGAGCACAAAATTCACTAACTTCAATGGTAACATAGTATTTATACTGATCATTTATTATAAGACATAGTACTTCCTGTATGGACATTCTGAAGCATAAAAAAGATATGAAAGATCCTCAAGGAACTTATGCTCTTATAGGAGAGGGATGGTTATTAAGATTTCCACAATTAAACATATCAGAATATTTGTTCTGGAGGTGGAGGGTATTGTAGGGAAAGGAAGAGAAGAGGATGGGGGGCAGGAAAAGGAAAGGGGGAAAAAGAAAGGAAAGGAGACAGAGAACAATAAAACTGCACTACCTACTTTTTCTTTTACAAGGAAGGCAATTATTTTGATTACATTAGGGAGAAGACCTCAATTCTGTGCTAATGATTTTTTAACACATCTCCGCAACATCTGTTGTGAGCAAGAGGGAGAAACCAAAAATATTGAAGTTGTGAATCAGAAGGATTTTGTAAATATGATCAAGTAACAAATGACTGGCATACATAGTAAGTGCTAACAAGAAATCTTGAGTAGGGAACAATCACTGTGGCACAGAGTACTGAGGGATGACCATGAAGGGGGACTTGAATTCGGCTTTGGTGGATGAATAATTTAAAAGTCATTTTGGGGTATGGTCCAAGTATTAAGAAGCTAGAGTTCCCTATTTCTCTTATCATAGAGTTTAGATTATAAGTCAGTGCAATAGTTCAAAATAATATATAGTAAAAATTACATTTAAAAATGTTCTAAATTGTTTATTAAGCAAAACAAATATGATTATACCATGCAGTTACTCATAGTCTCTAATAACATAGAGAGTGGTATTAGGAGACAAGAGGAACAGGAAGCCTGAGTCCAGTAGCTTTGAGGATCCACTAGGCTCAGAGAGGAAGTCTGAAGAGGAAAGGAGAGGAGGGCTAGAAGAGGTAGGGAGCTTGCTTCTAGCTAGCTAAAGAAGTTGCAGTAAGATTCAAAGGAAAAACGGGATCCTCTGCTGAAGCCTTATGAATCTAACAGATGAGTCCTCAGAAGATCTAAGGGAAGATCTGAGCTTCCCCTCAAGTAAGAATGGGCCCCAACCCAGCTAGTAGACGTGTTGTAGCTAACAGAAAGGAGAGGTAGAGGCAGACTAAACAGAACTGGCCAGGAGGGACAAGCAACTAAGTGTGAAGGGCATGTTGACTGAAGTCACCCACACCTGGGCTGCAGGGAGATCCCACAGAGGACCCGTCAGGACCACAACAGGGAAGCCTAGAGAAACAGAAGAGGATTCTGAGAAAGACTAAACATTTCTTTCCCAGTGTAAAAGGCATCAGTCTAAAGACCTGAGTGCTCTTGTCTAACTCGGCTCAGTCAAGATCCAATTCTGCACAAGAACTCCTTTCTCTTTTTGTCTCCAGCTCTTAACACAGAGTCTGCACCTATAGGGCCCTCAATAAAGTAACTGTATAAGTAACAACAGACCAATGAGTACAAATCCCAAAGAGGCAGATTTCACAACAATATACAAGGGTATCTACTGCCAGATGGAGCTAGCTTAGGAGACAGTGAGCCCCTTATGAATGGAGGTGTATAAGCAGAGGCTGGGGATCTACCTAGCAGGGAGCCTGGAGAGTGTCTCACACCTGACAGAGGTTGGAGAAGATGTCAACAGAGGCTGCCTTTGTCTACAAGTCTATCAGTTCTGTTTGATAGCACTTACCACACACCAGGCCTTGTACCTAGTGCCTGTTGCCAAGGAGCTCGCAGTCTACTGGTACTCTCCAAAGAAGGAAGTTTAGGGGTGCAGCGCTGGTGGAGGAGAGGAATGGAGGAGTGCCTACATGCATAATCAAATAAAAATACACCTCCCCCTTTACTGACTCTGAGGCTCAGGAAGTGATGTGATGGGTTGTAGGTCTGTGCGATTGAAAAGAAAAGGAAGCTGAATGGTTTGCTCTCCTTCCAAGTCTACTCAGGCAAAACAGTTTTAAAAGCAGAAGGAATTACTGGTCCCTGTTACTGCTCTGACCTCACATCTTACAACTTTCTCCTTCTCATAACCTGTTCCAGCCACTCTAGACTCTCTGCCTTTATACTTGCTTTTCTCCTTGCCTGGCACACTCTTCCCTCAGACATCTGCATGGTTAACTCTCTCGTCTCCTTCAAGTCTCTGCTCAAATGGTCACCTTTTCAATGGGCCCTACACTCTCCCTCAGTGATACTGTCCTCCTCATCCCATCCTGTTTCTTTTCTTCATAGCGCAAAGCACTCTATATAACTTACTTATGTATCAACATTATGATTTATTTTCTGTACCCCACCCCCTACTAGAATGTAAACTCTATGAGAACAAAGATTTCTGTTTTGTTCACTATTTTGTTCAAAGTTCTTAGAACAGTCACTGTAATGGAGCTAGAATTTAATAGGGATTTATTGAGTAAATGAATGTGTACTGTCTACAGTACAGCACAGAATAAAGAGCCCATCTATGCATATGAGATATGCAACAAGAGGCTCACATCGTTAAACAGACATGCAGGAATCTTCCCCACACTGTATGCTATTTATTTTTCTTTTACATGTGGTCACTCACATGATTTGTGCAGACACTGATATGGTACATGCAAATGTGTACACACACACATACATCCCCTGTATATTCTCTCAATTGCTTTCTTGCACACTATTACTCCCATCTGGCCAGGTATCTACATTTGAAATTGTATAAGTGAAATGTACGCATGATGCCATTCTACTGCCTGGTTCTAATGTCCTAATTCTATAAATGTATTTTTGTTTAAAGGGTAAGTAATTAACTATAAGTTTACATCCTCCATTGTAAGTTTCAAGCACTTACTTTTATCTGTGCCACACTACTTTTCATTTTCTGTTGCAGTTGATAAATAAATCAAAGACTCCTCAAATTGGTCCAAATAACAAGTACTCAATGGTCTGAATTCCTCGACAGTTTACTTTTTCTGTCTGCAAACATCACCTACAAAATATGCCAAAGAAAGCTTTGTTAACACTGATAAAGTATGTGAAATAACAATATATTCTTTCCACATAACAAACATTTGACCACCTTATTTTTCTTAATCAATAAGCACAGGTATAAACAAAAATTAAACATTTTAAAAATCCTTAAATAGGTCCACAATGCAATGTATACCTAATACATACTAGTAGAAAAAGTCTATGAACAAGAGAGCAAATAGGCTGAGTGTGGTGGCTCACGCCTGTAATCCTAGCTCTCTGGGAGGCCAAGGCAGGCAGATTGCTCAAGGTCAGGAGTTTGAAACAGCCTGAGCAAGAGCAAGACCCCATCTCTACTATAAATAGAAAGAAATTAATTGGCCAACTAAATATATATAGAAAAAATTAGCCGGGCATGGTGGTGCATGCCTGTAGTCCCAGCTACTTGGGAGGCTGAGGCAGGAGGATTGTTTGAGTCCAGGAGATTGAGGTTGCTGTGAGCTAGGCTGACACCATGGCACTCACTCTTTAGCCTGAGCAACGAAGTGAGACTCTGTCTCAACAACAACAACAAAAAAGAGAGAGCAAATAGAAGGTTTTATTCTAATGACTGAGCGGAATAAAAGTTAATTTAAAAACAGATGTTCTATAACTTTATTTAAAATGTTCGCAGTGAGGGAAACCTATACCTACATCATAAAACAGTATTGTGATAGTATAAAAATATAAACTGAGAAAACAACTATAGAAGAGAAATTCCATAAAAACAGTATAAAATATCCAATGTTTTCATGCAAACTAAGAATGAAATATCTAATGTTCTTGTAATAATGATCATTCAGAAATAAATACAGTCCACATAGAAATATATGTGATCTATTAAAGGCAAAAAGGTTAAGATGTATGCACATATGAGAATTAAGTATTTGGCTCAAAATAAACCGAGCCATTGATGTCAAATCCTAAAATGTCTTTGAACATTCGTCTGTTAAGTAAATTTTAGTAATTCTGGCAAAATGCTGAATTGATAGATATGTTCACATAGAACTGCAACTCAAGCATGTGGTATTAAGTAATGAAATCACAAAAATGAAATGAAATAGAAGAAAATAAAAGAACTAAAAGACATGGAGAATACACAGAAAGAGCTGTGTTCAGTACCAAAATAACTGAATACAACTAGGAACAAAATTTAATTTGGGTGCTAATAAGAGTATTACAGATTCTTCGACCCAATTTTTTCTTTTTAAAGATGAGAGCACTGAAAGTCAGATAAGTCATTTCAATGTCCTAAGCTACAATACCAGGCAGAACTATAACTGGAAACCTGCCTAAGGACATTCAGTTAGGAATTCTCTTCACTAGACCACGTATACAAATAGTCTTGACATTATGAAGTGATATAACCTGCTATCATTTAATCAGAAGTAGATGTACACAAATCACTAAGTCAAGGAAAGTTTACACTACAATGGTTAGCATGGTATCAAGGTTAGTAACAGCACTAAACACAAGATTTTTTACAAATATCAATTTATGAAATATAATTAAAATGTAAAGCACTCCATGACTTATGCATGTGCAGTTAAATATGTGTCTAACTTCACACAATTAGCCCACAAGCAGCCTCTTTCTTCAATTAGTTACTATTGCAGTTGTGTGCAAAGCTCAGCCTTGTTCTGGGCTGGTAAGTTGTCCCAACATGGTATTTTTTTTTCTTTTTTCCCTTCTAAAGAGCTACTCTGATCCTAAACCCTAATAGCCATAACAGACCAGTCTATCTAGGACTTTAATAATAAAGTCCCACAACTATGACACTGTTTGAACTCAGTTTCAGAGTAACTTTTCCTGCTGGATACTACACTAACATAAAGATGTTATGTTTCTATATACACCAGGAAGAAAATCCCAGAATAAGTTATGTAAAACACTTCATAAATTCAGACTCACTGGTGGTAGTAATAGGGAGAGAACAGGCATGTCCTCCTACCTAAAATTGTCTATTCTGACATAAGGCAGGAGTTACAACCTTAATAAAATTTATGTTACCAAAAGTGAAATAAATGTTGCAATAGGTAAAGAGGGGTTAGAGACTAGAAAGTTTCAGACATACAATAATCCATACAATTTTTCTATAAGAATTTAAATAATAAAAGTGTTTTGATTTCCAGGGCCACTGGGTAGCCTACGTGGCAACTTTGTGCAAATATTTAAAAAGGGGACCTGAACTTCCACTTCCGAAATGGCTAACAAGTTCCAATAGGACCCAATACTTTCATAGATAACCATAAACTCTTGACAAAATACACAACAACAACAACAACAACCTGAGGCACTGGAGAATGAACAAAAACAGGCTAAATTTAGAGGGGAGTAGACACCTGGGAGAAAGTAACATGCTGTGAGTTATACCCTTTAATATTGCTTTAGCCTGATGGTAAGCTGCAGTTTGTACCATGCACGGGTGGCTAAAACTCTGACAGAAAAGCTCTAGTCATTCTCATTTGAAGAACAAGAGGACAGAGTTTGGAGCAACTACAGCTGCTGGAAAGTGAGGGGAAATCCAGGTGGGGAGGGAACCAGTGAACGGGAGCCCCATGTGCTGGGTATAAACTTCCCCAAAATCTTCAACTACCTCTGAACCAACACATGCACAGGACAGATTTCTACTAAAAGATAAAAGAACTGAACTAACTGAACAACTACTCAAGAGACTAAAGTTTGCAATTTAAGTCCAACCAAGTTAACTGCCTAAGAAGTCACCACTCCTCAGATGAGTGTAAGAAAATACAAAGTCTCTATGATGTAAAGAAACAATATCTAGGATACAATTAAAAATAACTCATCAAAAAAATGTGGCCCAAACTTAAGGGAAAAGACAATAAAAGGAAACCAATGCTGAGATGACCCAGATACTGGAATTAGCATATAAGGTTTTTAAAGCAAATGGAAAGATGCAAAGGAAAATATGCCTAAGAAATATCAGCAAAGAGAAACAATAAAATAGAACCAAACTGAAATGTCTAGTACTGAAAATATATGAAATGAAAAATCCACCAGATAGCTCACAGAAATTATTCAATCTAAAAAACAGACAAAAAATTTGAACAGCATCAGGGTCACGTGAGACATTATTAAAAGGATCAATATATGTATAATTAAAGTCCAAGAAAAAAAGAGAGAAGGACTGGGATAGAAATAGTCAAGTTTTCCCCAAATTTGGTAAAAGACATACATTTACAGATTCGAGAAGCTCAGAGAACATCGGGCAGAATAACTATAAAGAAAACCACGCCTACACATCTAGTCACAGACATAGTCAATAGTCAAACTGCTGAAAACCAAAGATAAGCAGAAAATCCTGAAAGCAACAAGAGAAAAAAACCACATTACCTACAGGGAAATAACAATTCAAATTACTGGTGACTTCTCATCAGAAACCAAAAAGACCAAAAGACAGCAGAATAATTTTTAAAGTGCTGAAAAATAACGTTAAGCTAGACTTTAACAAAAACAATCTTTAAAGAATGAAGACAAAATAAAGACATTGATTAAACAAACAAACAAAAACAACTAAGAGAAACACAATTGATCACCTGAAGACCTGCACTACAAGAAATGTTAAAATAACTTTTCCATGCTAAAGGGAAATGATACTATATGGAAACTCAGTTTCTCAGAAAGAAATGAAAATTACTGGAAATAACTTTCTCAGGAAATAGAAAAGACTACTTTTCTTTTATCTAAAATACATGAGACTTTAAAACAAAATATATAATGTCTTGACGGTGTTATAATGTATGCAGATGGATTATATATCAGTATATAGAACGGGGAACTAAAATGGTATGCTATGGAAGATTTCCGCATCTTTTGTGAGGCGATGCAATGTCAACTCTAAGTAGTCTGAGAAAAGTTAAATATATAAATAGTGTTCCCTAGAGAAATGACTAAAAATAAATTTCTAAAAATACAGCTTAAAAACCTATAGATAAATTATTTAAAACAGAAGCTATCCCTCCCTCACCTTAGGTGAGGTTCCTATAAGGAACAACCCTTATCTCAGCTAGATTTTAGGCCCCACTTGCCTTAACAAGATGACTGTGTCATATACAAATTGCATGACTCTGTTCAAAGGTCTTGTTTCTATGGCTATAAAGGTATAGAGCGATAAAACTCAAAACTTTACTCAACTTGCTTTTGCTCAAAAGTAATGGTATTTTTTTTCTACCTCTACCAGCACAATCATCATATCATTGCTAACATTCTTATCACCCAGTATTATTTATACATACATTTATTCAACAACAAATAATATTTACCGCACTTCTATTATTTGCCCAGCATCTTTCTAAGCATTGGGTAGACTCTAATTAACAACTCTAACAAAATTTCCAGCCCACATGAGGTTTACATTTTAGGTATAAGAAGCAAACCCATAACCATGAGCAAAACACTAAGCCACTTAAGCAAGGATGAAAGGGGAAAGATGGTATCCATCATCTTAGTGACTGGTTGGGCTCCATGTCAGTTTCAGATCATTACTTAATAGTGTAAAACTGGTTCATTAAGTCACTACGTTAAAAATCAATTTGTATTAGGAAAATGTGCATGACCCTAGAATTACCTTGTACATATTATATATTTACCTTGTACATAGTATATATTGGGGCCCACCTGACTTACTAAATCAGAAGATGGGTGGGAAAGGGAAGAAGAGAACTTGGGCACACTAGTTTTATGAAAGCATTCCCAGGACAATTCCAATATCCAGCTCTTCCCCAATTCTCCTCAGCTTCCCATATCCAGAAGAGAAAC
The DNA here is from genome assembly GCF_040939455.1 of Microcebus murinus. NCBI lineage: Eukaryota > Metazoa > Chordata > Mammalia > Primates > Cheirogaleidae > Microcebus > Microcebus murinus. The sequence continues at coordinate 57,122,797 of NC_134111.1, forward strand.
GTTGGTTCTCAGTTGTTCTTATGAGCCACTTAAGTAGAACATAGAGATCCCACAGCCTACCTACTTTATAGTGAAGAAATTAGTCATAAATCAATTGGAAAGGAACATATAAATTACATATGTATTAATCCTTAATAATTCACTAGCAAGAAGGTTACAGATGTATGTAAAAGAATAACTGAATTAGTACTTTTTAAACCGGAGAAATTATGTGCACAATTTATATTCATTCATATAATCTTATTCAATCCTTATAATGACCCTGCTTTGGTAATTTTTTTAGCCTTGTTTTTCAATAGGAGAACTGAGGTACAGAGAGTTGAAGCAATCTGCACAAGTAAATTACAGCTAGTAAATGGTAGAGCTAAAATTCAAAGCCAGGTTTATCTGATGCCAAACCATCTAAATATTGTGTCCTAATGAAAATGCCAAAATTAATAAATTGAAGTCAAACTGAGAATTATAAAATGTAAACAGGTCTACTGTCCAGAAAATTGTCCTTTCCTAAACTGATCCATTCCTTCAAAGTTCCAGATAGCAAAGACTGTGATGTTAATATAATGAAGCACTACTTCTTTTCAAACATTCATAATAATTTTAAGGATTCCTTTATTTAATTAGCATCCCAAGAATTCACTGTGATCAGGTATAAAATGAGCAAAAAAAAAAAAAAAAAAATCACTTGACTCTATTGCACAAGATTTAGAATTTTTCCTTTACTATTCTTCTGGGGTCTTAAACCTGGTTTCTCTTCCCAATCTACCTATACACTTTTTAATTTTTTTTTTTTTTTTTTTGAGACAGAGTCTCACTTTGTTGCCCAGGCTAGAGTGAGTGCCATGGCGTCAGCCTGGCTCACAGCAACCTCAATCTCCGGGGCTCAGAGATCCTACTGCCTCAGCCTCCCGAGTAGCTGGGACTACAGGCATGTGCCACCATGCCCGGCTAATTTTTTGTATATATATTTTTAGTTGGTCAATTAATTTATTTCTATTTTTTGGTAGAGACGGGGTCTTGCTCAGGCTAGTTTCGAACTCCTGACCTTGAGCAATCCGCCCGCCTCAGCCTCCCAAAGTGCTAGGATTACAGGCGTGAGCCACCACGCCCAGCACTTTTTAATTTTTTTTTTTTTGAGTCAGAGTCTCACTGTGTTGCCCGGGCTAGAGTGCCTGGCGTCAGCCTAACCTCAAACCTCCTGGGCTCAAGCAATCCTTCTGCCTCAGCCTCCCGAGTAGCTGGGACTACAGGCATGCGCCACCATGCCCAGCTAATTTTTTCTATATATATTTTTTTAGTTGGCCAATTAATTTCTTTCTATTTATAGTAGAGACAGGGCCTTGCTCTTGCTCAGGCTGGTTTGGAACTCCTGACCTTGAGCAATCCGCACTTCCTCGGCCTCCCAGACTGCTAGGATTACAGGCGTGAGCTAGGATTACCCAGCCCCTATACACTTTTAAAAAAGCAATTTTTCATACATCTTATATCAAATTACCTTACTTATTTAAATTTAATGAGTTTCTTTTGATCAGTGTCATCTTTCCCCTCTCATCCTTCATCAGCAAATAATCCCCTTCAAACTTCATCAACAAATAATTTCTGGCAATCAAGTACAATCTGTTACATTTCTGTGTCTCAAAATATAAGTGTGAAATTGACAATATTGTAAAGTAGACTGCTACTGCAGTTCTAACAAAAAAAATGCATAATGTACTATCATTGTCCAGATTTATACAGAATATGCCTGAGGGAAATTCTGAGAGTTCAACATGTGCATGCTTGATACTTAGAATAATTGGCAATTCCTGCAATGAGAGCAATTCATCTAGAGTTAATAGCTCTCCCTGCTCTTCTTAGTATCACTATGTAGATTTTATGGTGAATTATTAAATTTCTCTTTCCTTGTCACATGTAAGCAACTCAGCAAAACCGTATTTGCTCTCCTGAGCAAGGAGGATCTTTTCCAATAAGAGATGTAACACTAGTTTAAAAATCATGGAAATTTTTCTCTCAATTTTAGCAAGCATGAGAAAGCAAAATATTTAATAATATTTGTGATTAAGTACTTAAGTATTAAGAAGTACTCCAGACTGTTAACTAGAAGCTATGAAATTGTCAATTTTACAATTATCTCAAAAATTCAGAAAATGAGAAAATATTCAAATAATGGCTGAAATGCACTGCTTTCTAGATTATTTCAGTAGCAGAACAACTTGTACCATTGTCTTTTAAGCATCCTAAACCCAGGTTAAAGGAACTTACTAAAACACACTATCATAAAACTGCTGAAGAAAAGAGGAATCAACAAAGTTAATTCCCTTTAGTTTGTTCCTCTACATTCTACAGAGTAACAGCAGGTTTGATGAATTTCAAACAGGGTTCTTAAACAAACAAACAAATAAACTTGCCTAATGGAGAAAATGGTAATAGTAAATAATATTTAAAATGAAAGCTGTCTTAAATTTACTCTAAATGCACAAATGTAATGAGGATGGTGGTGGTGATGGGGTTCTCTGGAAAATCCACAAAAGGAATCAAGCCCCTGTCCTTCCAAATGATGATTTTCCTTCTCAGGAAACAAATAGGATTAACAAATTGGCCATAGTTCTTTAATGATATAAGATTCCTATGTATTTTTCATATTTATACTGGAGGAAAACCCTTTTGTTCAGAAAAACTGTTTCTTGTTATTTTTTCTTGTATTTTTATATGTACATATTAGTGAAAAATTTGTCCTATGATATAATATATAAAAAAATGATTTGTAATTTGATTTCAGCATAGATTCGGAATTTCAAGATAACAAAAAGGTAAAACACTCCTGTCCCTTTCTGGAAAAGTCACTAGGTATAGGCAGACAATCCTTTTATCTGTAATTCTGAAATCTGAAAAGCTCTAAAAATACAAAGATTTTTCTTAAGCTTGTGGCAACTCATTTAGCAGCAAAACTTGACATGTGCTGACTTGAGATTGAATGTAACTCTTGACATGTGAGAACATTTATTAGTGTGTTTACTTAGAGGATGTAGCCCTGGACACCAAACAGTGCTTTATTTAATAAACAGTATTATGTTCTGTATTTCTTTTCTAAAATCTAAAAGATTTTGAATATCAAAACACTTCTGGCTCCAAGAACTACAAATAAAAAGGTGCAGACTTCTACTTGCCATTGTTTGCTTTCTAGTCATTGCATATACCAGATATGCTCTCTGCTTCACTACCAATAAAATGACTAAAGAGACACAGTTCAAATACAGGGCTAGATACAAATAGTTCTGGATATTGCTTCGTTTTTATGCAAGTGATAGGGAATAAACACAATATAAAAGCATTTGGCCCCATCTCCAACTCTTTTGAGCATAAGAGACAGCCCAAATTTTAGATTTAGGACACGTTTAGACAATAAAACTCAGATGAGTAAAAAAAAGAAAACATTTTGATGAACTCGGTGATACCAATATCTATACTGTAAACAACTTGTTATAAATTGGGAGGCGGTATTAGTCCCCATTCATTTCCTTTCATGAAGCTAGTTCATATTAGTCAGTATTTAAGCAACCAAAGAAATTAAAGAGTGATATGATCATTTGGATATACCATTAAATTTTTAATTTTGGGGGGGGGTACATAGGAAGATCCCCCAATGTGCTCCTTTTCACCAGAATGTAGAATGTATGAGAGCAGGAGTTAGTCTATTTTTATTAGTTTACACATTTCAATCAGCTTTCTCTTGATTTACGGTATTGATTTCCACATTAATTTTAGTATATGTACTGCTGAAGTGAGCATATCCATTTGAGATGGTTTTAAAGAAAAACTGTACACGTTGAACTTCTTGTCTGAATCATTTAAAAATAAATTATGACATTTATGGGGCAAGTTCCCTTTCCCCTCTCCCCTCTTTAGTTCTACTTTCTTTCTCTGCTCAGCTGAGATGTTTGATAGTTAAGTCCACACTTGATGTCTCTAATTCTTAATCTTCCACTAACTTCTCTTACCCACTGTAATTTGGCTTTCCATTTCCAGTATTCCACAGCACTTACCAAGCTTACACAATGACCTTCTTGTTGCTAAACCCAAGGCAACTTCCTTCTTTTATCTGACATTGCTCTATGGTACTGCTAATCTCCTTCTAGAAGTTCTCAATTCTCACCTTACAGGGACACCACCTTCACCAGCTTTTCTTTCTCTGCCCACCCCTTTAACATTTACTATCCCTTAGAGGTTTATCTTTGCTCATGGATTTTTGTCTGTTTTGTTCATTGCTATCTTCCCAACACTTGAGGCTCTCAACACATATTTGTTAAACGAATGAACAGACCTTATCTTTTCTTCCTCCATATTCTCTGTGGAAGACCATCTCTAATCCCATAGCTTCAACTGACACTTGACAACTTTTCGCTCCAACCCAATCTTCTCAACAGAGTTCCAAATCCTTATGTCCAACTGGCTATAGGAAATCTCTACGCAGATGTCCCAAAGGCACTCTGAACTAGGGACATCCAAATTGGTACTCATCATTTCCTTCTCCCCATCTCAAAACAGCTCTTCCTCTAAGATATGACCTATTAAGCTTCCTAAGTGGCAATTTCCTTTTCCTCACTTCCAGTAAATCACCAAATCCTATAGATTCTACCTCCCCAGTTGATAGGAGAAAACAAATCTGCCCATTTCACCCCCCACATTCTTTCTGTGATTGTATGAGGTTGAGGAAAGACTCCATTTAGGGAAGATCCCATAATGAGACCACCTTAGTTTCATTTTAGAAGAAGGCAAATTGTTTTTAACCTCTCTGACAAGATTTGTTGCAAGGTTATTAAGAACTTTTCCAACTTGCCTCTAAAAATTCCATACATATACTACTAACTGATAACTCCATTCATGCAGGGCAAAAGGAACCTTTTAAATATCTGCAAAGCTGCCCACAGGAAAATCCAGGCTTTCAAATTAAAAACGTTTTTCATTACAATATATTCAATACTATTCCATACTTTCCAAATGTTCTTTTCTAAAGTTTTTAAAATGGAAATTTTGTCTCTATGCTTCTTATCGCAACAATGTTTCTCCATATATTAGTCTTTAACAGAAAAGTTTCTCAGTAGCAATCCTTCTGCTACTGAATAAATCAGATCCTAAGGGACATCCTTCCTACTACTACACCTTCAATCACATGTGTTTATATCCTCCCAAGCCCACCTCTTCTTGTTTTAGTTTCTCCATAACATCCCTTGGTTCATGGCTCAGCTGCCTGGCAACAGGATTTAACCTTCCTCAAGAACGCTAGCATCTCATTAATCCAACAAATAGTTCACTATGGTTTTTCTTGGTCTAGTGAGTAAGCTAAATTTATACCCATTTCCATGATAACAAAGATGAAATAAAACCTTAAATTTCAAACGTATACCATAATCTTCACCACTTCACTTTACAAAAGCCTTATGATAAAGAAATAGCTCTAATATAGCTTCTAATAGCTCTAATAGCTTCTAAATAGCTCTAATAATAGCTTCTAATCACCTACTGTACGCTTCCTGCATTTGTTAAAATTTGTATTTGTGCAGAGAAGTCTCTTTTTGTGTAGGCTGCAACCAACAAAAAATTTTGTACAGAAAAACAAGACCAAAAAATCATGACATTTGAGCCATAATTGATATTTATATTAAGTGGCTCAGAAAAGTACTCATGAGCTGGGCATGGCAGGATGTGCCTATAGCCCCAGCTACTCAGGAGGCTGAGGTGGGAGTATTGCTTGAGCCCAGGAATGTGAGACCAGCCTGGGGCAACAGAGCAAGACCTTGTCTCCAGAAAAAAAAAAAGAAAAGGAAGGAAAAGAATAAGAAGAAATAAAAGCACTTATAGAGAAAATGAGGAAGTATGAAGCTAAGAGAAAGAAGTATGGTCATAGTCTTTTAAGTAAAAGCAGTGCCTGTGTAGAGTGGGGAGATATACATGTTAAACGGCACACAAGGCATCCAGGATCCTTGAGTGTGACCTTTAGATTGAATCCAAATTTTATAGAACAAATCCTTTTAATAAAGGGGTTTGCTTTGTGAAATTTGGATTCAGTCGAATGGCCATGCTTGGGGCTCTGGAGGGCCACATGTGGCCTTGAGGGCGCAGGTTCCCCACTCCTAGGTGATACAGCAATATTATAAACACAGTACTGCTGAAAAAGAAGGCGTACAACTAAGTGAGTCTGGGGCATACAGAAAGAAGTGGGTCTTAAATCTGAGCCCTGAAGGACAAATAGGAATTATAAAAATGGAAAGGGGAAAAAGGTGATTCAGGAAATGAGATAAGCATTTCTTATCTCAGAGACAAAAGAGAATCCGGGGGGATTCCAAACTGTTTGAGTATAGGGTATATATGGAAAATTTAATATGAATAAGATGGAACATGAGAGATTCATGAAGCTAAATAAAGTATGAAAGGCTTCGTATGAGTACACTGGATCTTTGAGGTTCTTGGTCACTGGTCTATCCAGGACCTAGGACAGTGCCTGCCACTTAATATGTTCCAATTCTAAAATTAAATCAAAATGAGTGAGTGTGAAATTTTGATGATTATTCCTATTTCTTCATACACAGAACTCCCTACAATGCCATTTTGCCAACTTCCTTATCAAGGACTACAACAGCAGACTTGTCCCACCTATTAACTCCTACTTGGAATCACCAAGCTATTTGTCATTAGCTTTGTCAAGAGAGCACTCTCAGGTGCCACCCCCTATTTGTTTTCACTTCATGTTAACCTGGAAAGTAGCTTGAATAAACTTGAGTAACATGGAAAACAACAGTTCTTTTGCAGGCACTACAAAAGGAAACCTGGCCCTAAAGGTGCAGTTCTTTCAAATTATAAAAACAAGCCTAATTACTTAGTATGCCATATGCCTTGATCATACATTCATATCACTCCCCCTGATCCCAAATCTGTTTCTCAGCTTATCTAAATAAGTACACAGGCTGAATACATTCTACCATCTCTCACAGCACAGATTTGAAAGTGGCCTTTCTGATTAATTAGAGAGCCATTTACTGTACCATATTCTGGTTTAAAGAAAACACAGGGATGTTGGTGGCCTCCATAGACAAATTTAGGAAAGAGCCCCTAGACACACACCCCTATATTCAACTACAGAGGCTCGTGTCACCAGGTATAGAAATATATACCTGTCCTGATAAACTAATGCAAGGAAGGATTCACAGGGTAACTTTTCAGGTGGATACAAATAGCAAAGGTTTGCTTTAATCCATGCTTCCTCTCCTGATAAACTATTTTTAAAGAAAATGCTTTGAAAGTTTGCATTTTTTTGTAGGCACTGAAATGTCTTTTATGGTGTTCACTTAGGAAATGTGTATACTGAGAAAAAGTATAAGTCTGGGAGTTTGCTGAAACTAATATGCCTGAGGCATATTATTATCATCTATATTTTTTCAGAAAGGAAGCTAAGACTAGAGATGTTAGGTAACTTGTCCCAATTGATAGGCCTAATAAGTGCTGAATCAAAATTGAAATCTTTGGATTACTGGTCCATCACCCAGCACCAACACAGGTGGGTTTCTTCCTCCTACAGATACTCCTTGAGGCAATGCTTCTTCTGGTCAAAACCACACTTTTAATGTCAGTTCAAAATCTACCTTTTCCATCTTGGGATGATAATTTATGTTAACTCCTGTGTTCACAAGCAATTCTAAAACAAGAGGAGTCTAAATACAGATAAAGAGAAGGCAGGTTAAATGATCTTCTGAAGATGAAGATTGCTTGTTTATTTGCTATTTCTAGTGTGTGTACACCTAAAAATGTAAAGGAAACTTAACACACTTTAAATAACTTAATTCACGTATCAAGAATAGCCTTTCTCAAAATCCTCCGCTCTCCACCTACCTCAAAGAATTGTCAGGATTAAGTGAAAATAGGTATAAAGTGGTTAATGCAGTTAGACTCAGTGAAATTAACCATTACATTACCGTTACATGTAAGTGTATTGTAGGACCCGGAACTCGGTAGAGAGGTGGAGACTGGAGGAGACCCAAGTTTGGGAGTTATCAACTTATTGGAGGAAGTTAAGGAAGGATAAAGAATGACACGTAATCAGAGAGACGAAGTGTCCCCAAGATTAACTACTTCGAAGTAGCAGTATTTACTGGGCAAACAAACAAAAAGGAAACTAGTGAAATTTTAAAGCAGTCACAGGGATATAACACCGGAAAAAGGCATAAGAGTGACATTACTTTCACTACCTTTTAATCAACTACAGTTCGTTAATCCCATCCCTCTGGCCCTGGTAACCGGGCACTAGGAAACGGGCCTTGGCAAGCCCAATCGACTCGAGGAGCTCTAAGTAATCTGCACCCGAAACACACTGCACAGTATAGCGAGCGAACCAGTGTTGGCGCAGGACTTCGCAAATGGAGACACTGCAAAGAGACAGCCTCAGGAACCTCCCTAGGAAGCCAGGTCCATCTGCGCAAGCGGAAAGCGAGTTCACTGCCGCCCATGCCCCACTGGCTGAGACTCCCCGGCCCGACCCGCTCTCACACCCCAACTCCGCGGGCCCGCGCGTGGCGGAAAAGAGCCACGCGCGGCCCAGTGCCGTTCACAGCCGTATTAGCGCGCCCGCACCCTCTACTGGGTCTCTTCCACCTCCCACCCAATTCGGCTATCCGCCACCCCCAGCTGGCTCTTCCGCGAGTTCACGGCATTCGATAATTACCTGGAGCCCCACCACGCCGCCATTACACCGGAAGTACGTCACTTCCCCTTCCCGGGCACCGGCAGTAGAAAGAAGGCGGAGCGTGAAATACATAAATAGCTGACACTGAACTGGCTTTAATATATTATCCTATTAATTTATTTTAAATAACATAGCCTAGTGCCAGATTCAAATAAGTCTATCCGGCCACATTCTCTCCTTACCAAGACGGCGACAAAAAAAGAAGTTGATACGAACTACAAAGTCCAGCATTCACCGCTTGTGCGGACGGAAATGACAAAAGCGCAATTGTAGTTTGGAGGGAGAAGGCCGCAGTGTACCATGGGAATTGTAGTTCTTACAGGGAAACGTCCCCGAGTACATTCAGCAGCTCTCTGGAAACCTGGTTATTAGGATTTAGCAGAATTTTTACTTTAACGTAAAACTATTTCTCTGCAGTTGGCAAAAAAAATAACAAACTAACTAGAGTTTAGTTGTCACTGTTCCGTGAAAATCTTAAAAAGAGAGAGATCTTCAGACGCTTTACGATAGTTTGACCAAAAGCCTCACGCACCACCTTTGCCACGAAGTGGGTCTTGGTTGAATGCTATGTTGTATTGTATTTCATGCCTGTGGATCAAGCATTGTGTAAGACTCCAGATACTAGTGCTGTATGAATCTTGTTGAGTATAAAATGCAAATGCATACCTCAAATAATTAATCTATTCCCCTGGGATAGAACTGCTGCTCTTAGGATGGAAAAGTCCCAAGACAGTCTGCTTGTTCTGTCTATTTGATCTCCTAAAGAAATGGTGTCATGTCAAAGGCCCAGCATGAAAGGTTGAACTTTCAGATGAGGCAGAAAGTAGGTAGGTCATCTGTGGTAGGTGGGCTTCATACTGATGAAGCCAAGCATAGACTCTGTTTCTGCCACCTTGGCCATTTTGTTCATGTGCCTATTGCGCCAGCAGTGGGGTAGCCACTAGCAAAGACAGTTTAACATCAACTAACTACTATAATTTTTTCCATGTGTTTTTTTTAGTACCTTTCCCATAGTGTATACTTTCTTGTGGACATTGACGTGTGATACAAAGATCTTTACACGTTTTGGCCACACCAATATATATATATCCACGTACCTCTAACCCTCTCAGACCTGCTTGTCTGAAATCCCATCCCTTTCTTTTCAGACCTCTGACCAGCTAACCAGGCTATTTGGCATTTCCTAAAATAAATCTATTATATTCTAATTCAGGCCACTTCTCCTTCTATACAAAGTGAATGATGACCAGGTGCACCACCCAAAGCTCTGGCCATCAGGAAGACTGCTTCTCTTCACTGTCTTCAAGGCTATTTCTTAGTGAGGCTGTAATGTAGCTGCTTTCCAATTTCAGCTTTCATTCACATACTTAGCAACTTATCCATAAACTAAGCTCACTATTTTTTTCTTTCTTCAGCTTACTGTTGAAAACCACACCCCCTGCCCAGATGGTCATCATTATGAGCTGAGGGAGAGGTATTGATGCAACTGTGATTGGTGTTATCAAAGTCTGCATTATCTGCTTATGTAGTGTGATTTTTTTGGTCTTTGTGCTTCATTCAAAATGTAACACTTTCATGTTATGATGGATTACAGCTGGGCTGCCCAGAACTTATGACATGGTGGGTCCAACAAGGCATATTTCATTTTGCATCACTTAGTGTTCCATGGTCAAGCACTTCCCCTTTAACAGTAGCATGACAAAAGCTGTTTTACAAAAGACCTGCAACCTTGATTCAGAACCCCAAGCACCTGAACTGTGATTCTCCCACTGAGATTTCCATAAATTTCATACCACATTTTTTTCCACCACTGACATCTCTAACATCATAGGATCTGCCAGATAACATAGCCTGAGTATCAAGGCTGTTTGCACCATAGCTCAAACCTGCTGCAGAATTCTTTCCTGTGCCAGGTTGCAAAGCTGACAGCTTTTTATGTCACTTGGTATATGAGTGAGAAAATAAATATCCCTAGGTGTGGAGTATGTTGCTTACAGAACCCAAAGAAGCCTTCCAGCCACTGTGCTTTCTCCTTTCTAGTAGTGGATTAAGATGCAGCAATTTGTGTTTTATTTTGAAGGGGATGTCCTAGCACTATCCTGAAAATTGGGATTTGAAAGCCTTTAATGAAGGGCTCATTTCTTCATATGGCATGCTAGACATTGCTCAACCTGTTTGATCATTGTGATGTCATTGATATAATGGACCAATATAATATTCTGCAGGATTTCCAGATGATCCAGATCTCTTTGTACTATATTATGAGAGAACAGAGAGTTAACATAACTCTGGGAGCCCTGGGACAAAAGTTTCAATGTACATTGATGTCTGTTTATTTCACATGGACATGAACTATTTCTAATTGTCTTTCTTGACTGAAATAGAACAGAATGCATTCTCCAAATTAATGGCTGCATACCATGTACCTGGGCCCATATTATCCTGCTTTAGCAATGATACTATGCTTAGCATGACAAGTGCAATTAGGGCTGCTACTTGGTTGAACTTGTAGACTACAATCATTCTCTTAATTCATCTGGTTTCTGCAGAGGCAGAATGGGGATATAATGGAGACTGTCATTCCTGCATCCTTGAAGTCCTTAAGGATATAATTTAACTCTATCATCCCCTTGGCATGTGATATTGTTTTAGATTTACTCTCTTGCACAAATAGAGGCAATTTCAAAGACTTCTTAGCCTCCCCCACTATGATAGCACTCACTCCAAAGGCAAGGATAATATATGGAAGTTACACCAACTATGAAGTATGTCAATACCAATTACACACTTGAAGACTGGGTATATGTCCTCTGGGTTGGTATAATAAACCCAGTGGACCCATTGTGAGACAGACTCTGAATAGACTCATTGGCACGACCTCCACATACCCCCATTCCAAAGAAGAGCTGTCGTGTTGCTCCAGATGTTCAGGTATTCATGTTAACTCTGACCTTGTATCCAGTAGTTCCCAAAATGTATGTGCATTCCCTTTCCCTTTCCCTTTCCCTTTCCCCAGTGTATTCCCTTTCAAGTAAGTACAAGTGGATCTCTTTGGGGAAGGACCAGAGAAATCATTACATCCTACACTTGGCATGGTGTTGCAAGGTGTTTCTTTCCGAGATCCAGCCAAGTCTCAATCAATGGATTGAAATCTGGCAGAGATCCAGGAACTGGGCAAGATGTGACTTTTTACTGGCGTGACTATACCCAGCTTCCTGCTCATCCTTTCCTTCTTTTAATTATGTGTATTAAGCAACACCCTCATTGGATGCCCATATATTTTGCTCCTAATAACACCATGTTCTATTGACCATCTTCACAACTTCCTCTTGGCTGCTGCTCTGACACTGCTGGTCACTATAATAATTGTGACCCCATAGTTTTGGGGGTCAAGTATTGCCTCAGCCTCTCTTGTTTCAGGCCCCCATCATCCTCATTGTTACTAATGAGCCAAGTTCCATGACAGCCTCTCCTACAGGCAGCCCTGACCTGTAGAAAAAAGCCAGCATTGGACGTCTTGGTGATGTTGATGCACCAATTAGCAAATTCCTGATGCTCTTGGGGAATAACGTGTCCTCTTGGTCCTCCAGTAGAAAATAATTTTTTGATAGATTTTCTGGCCTCACATCCCCTCCAATATGTCCACTTTCCTGGGCTTTTTACTTCTTTCCTCCATGGTCATTCATAGCAATTTGGGCATTTCAGTTTTCTTTAGCATGGGCCATCACTTTCTCCAGGTGTCTAGAGTCACCCTAGCAGCAAATTTGCTGCACCTTCTTGGATTCTTTCTAGGATGTTTAATCCTATATCCCAAGAGAGTACCCCAAAGTCAATAAACACTTCCTTATCTGGTAATATTCCAGTGTTCTCTTTCAGTGAAAAGTTTTAGTGATGGACTACTGTATTGTGTCAGGGATTAATTGTGCCCCATATACCACCTGGGATGGGCTCTTCTTTGCCATGCAGACAATGAGGGATCCAGTCTCAAAATCTCAACTTACCACTTGCTTTGGGGGATCATTCCTGAGACTTCTGTGTCACCTGGGTCCTCTGAGAAGCAGACACTGAGATAGAGACAGGCATGTCAAAGGTTTATTTGAGGTAACATCTGTGAATATAAAAGGATGAAAGCCAGATTGAGCAGGAAAGGTCAACACACCATGATGCAAAACTGACAAAGTCTCTGAAAGCCCAACAGAGAGGTTCAGAGCAAGGATTACCTATTAGAAGAGTTTTGCATTGGGTGAAATTTTAAGCCCTTGTACCACAATCTTGCTTGGCCTTTGGCTGGGGCCACCCCAAGAAGAGTATGACCTGTATTCTGAGACAGATCTGAAGGCATTAACAGCTGGAGGCCACAAGTCAGAACATCACAAGGGTGTATATTTCTATATCTCTCACAGTAGGTACTAGCACTAGAGAGAAGCTAGAAATAATTAGGTTCGTTTGTTGTGCTCCGTATTTCTTAATTAGCTCAATACTATTATAAGAGTTGCATGGGAAGAACTGTCAAATCAGAAGACATTCTCAGGCTTCCCTAGGTTAAGTTACTATAAAAATTTCAGAGATTATAGATTTTAAGGGAAGACCCCCAGAGATTTGTCACTGCTCTCACTGTCTATAACAAGTTCTTACTTTATGGATAGCATTAATCAAACTTTTATGAAATAGCTAATAGGGCATTTTACTGTTATTCATTCTGACTTATTGATACTATAATAAATTGACCACAGCTATTCAGCCTCATTTTCAAACAGGTTTCTGCTTCACTCTGAAGCTTGCTTGAAAATCTTAGTTTAGTCAACAGGCTAGTCTTTGTCTCTCCAAATGGCTAGTCTCAAAGCTCTGTGGAAAAGACTGGTACTCTAAACTATTACTATTTCAAAGAATAAACTCTTAGGTACACTCTTCCAAGATAAGATTGCTTAGAAAACTTTCTGGCTGTATCAGAAGGCCAAATCAGGATTCTCAGGACTCTTTTCTGTCCAGGGGTCGGACTTCATCAAATCCAACTGCCAAACCAAGGTCCAGTGGATAAGGATTAATAACCATGGACTTAACTAATGAGAGAAATTTTAATGTGGTTATTCGGAATATGTTTGATATTTATGTTTCATTTGTTGTGGATATATGAAAGATTCATTTATTTTCCTCTAAAGCTATTTCAAATCCTCAATGTAGTAGTCTTTGCCTTTGGGATCTATCTGATTCTCACTGACACTTGAGAATTGAGAAACAACTGTTTTTACTGAGTCTCCTTACTTTCATAGCAATATAATTTTTGCACAGGATCCATAAGAATATTTCTTCCTTTTTTTATTATACTAGGATGTAATTGGACAAATCAATTTTTCAATAAGGCCATATTTGAAGTGTCACATTTGAGAATAATTCTCATTTAAGCATGTATCAACACGGGTTGACTTTATATGTGGAGACCAGCTTATGAAAGACACCAGTTGTTGACGTTACTGCGAAGGCCAGCCAGCTGAGTAATAACCATTGCCTCGGAGATGGGAGGACCCAGGAGCACTGAACTGATCCAAGGATCCTCACTAATCCCTTTTCCTATAAAGCTCAGGTGCCACCTTGGAGAGGAGGTGGGGGAAGAATGGATTGGATACACTAAAAGGTTTACTGAAATACCTGAGCATTATTGAGTTATTTTTTCTTCTCTCTCTCTTTTTTTTTTTTTGTTTAGGGAGGAAAGCAATACTAACCCACAACGGGGTATTTGGAAACGTGTAAGGGCAGTTAAAGTTGAGGTTGTCCCCTCACCAGAAGAGGCTGCTGCTGGCATTTTGCAGAGAAAGGAGGTAGGGAGAGGGAGAGGGTAGGAGGTGCTAAATGTCTACATAGCTCAAGAAAAAACTGTTCCAGCCTGCATGCTCCATAAATTATCATGAGAAATATGAAAAGGTGTTGTCTAAGTCATACCATCCATTTAGATTTAGGAGAGTGGCTTAACAGTTTTCTTTTCCTCCCTCTACACAACCTACAGGGTGGAGCTCTTGGAAGACAAGATTTGTCTAAACCAAATAAGAAATTACCTTTGCTTCCCATATCCAAGTTGTACTGTGATTGGTCCTGTTACAACTATATTTAAAAGCACAATTACCCCAAATGCAAAATAGTTATAGACATATTTTTAAAAGCTAGGCATATAGATTCTATAGATTCCTAGAAGGAACAAAATATACTCTTTAATTGATTTTTTTTTAAAGATATGTGTTTTTTGCAGGTTGCCTAAATCTCAGATGATCATGTTAGTCACACCGAAAAGCTAAAGCTTTGACTCACTGTTGTGTCACTTAATTCATATCATATGGTGAATGTTTTAACGAGCCTCTGGTGCTTATGTAACCCACATGTAATAACTTAAAAGTGCTCTTGGAACTATTTCTGACAATTTCTACAAAAACACTTTAATTGGGATAGCCAACAGCTTTTAACTGCCACAGGGGATGTTTTGATATGCGAGGTGGGTGGGAACACAAACAAACCCACTAAAAAGGGTTCCCTTGCCCCTCCCCCAAACCCACTCCCCACCTGTGTTTTTCTTTCTGACACTGTTTCCAAAAGCTGTTCTTTTCCTACAAATGTTAATATTTCCAGAAAGTAAATAGTGCCTTCTTCCGTGAGTAAAAGCAGAAGCAGAGAAAACAGTTTATAAGAGAGAGAAAGTGGAAATGAAGAAGAAAATGGAGTCTACAAGTAGAGGAGAACAAAAAGGAGCATGCAAGTAATGAAGAAAGAGAAAGAGAAAGAGAAGTGAAAATAAATGAAATGGTAAAAAGAATTGATATTTCTGAGTTATACTCCAATAGGAATTATCAATAATGACCTTGTGGTGCAAGCAAGAAGACAGGAATCTTTCTTCAGTACATGCGAAAGAGTTGATTATAGTGTTCGCTGTGTGCTAGAATCTTGGCACCACCTGGGCCCTTGGGAAGCAGCGGGCACCCACTAGGCCTGACTGCAAATGGCCTCCATGAAAGAAGCTAAGAGGAGCAATCTCAGGTCATAAGGAGCAGGAAAGCATGGTGCTTAAAACACGATTTCCAAAGCCAGGTCATCTACATTTAAATTTATCAGCTGTATTAGTTATTTATTGCTTCCTAACACATTAAAACAACATTTATTATCGCACAGTTTGTGTGGGGCAGGAATTCAGGTACTGCTCAGCTAGCTCCTCTAGATCTTGGCCTTTCACAAGGCTTCAATTAAGGTGTCAGCCAGAGCTTTAGTCACTTCAACCCTCCACTCGGAGAAGATCGCTTCTGCTGTGGTCTGAATGTTTGCATCCCTCCCCAAGGTTCATATATTGAAATCCTAATACCCAAGGTGATGGTATTAGGAGGTAGAGCCTTTTGGGAGGTATTAGGTCATGAAGGCCAAGCCCCAGAGAGTGGGATTAGTGCTCTTATAAAAGAGGCCAAAGGCAACTTGTTTTCCCCTTTCACCATGTGAGGACGCAGCTAGAAGGTGCTGTGAGGAAAAGACACTCGCCAGCCACCAAATCTGCTGGTGCCTTGATCTCGGACTTCCCAGCTTTCAGAACTGTGAGAAATAAATATTTGTTGTTTATAAACCATCCAGTTTATAAAATGTTTGTTTTATTAAGCCAAACAAACTAAGACAGCTTCCAAGCTCACTCATGGGGTCGTTGGCAGGCCTCGGGTCCTCAGGCGGAGACATCAGCTTCTCACACTGATGTGGACCTCTCCCGAGCACAGCTCACAACATGTCATCTGGTTTCCATCAGAGTGAACAAGCGAGAAAGGATGAGAGCGGACATAGCTAATCTCAGAAGTGACATCCCATCATTCATTTGTGCCATACTTGCTTGTTAGAATCAAGTCACTAGGGTCAGCCCATGTCCGGGGGAAGGAATGACCCAAGGGATGAATACAGTCTGCCCTCTGTATCCTCTGGTTCTGCATCCACAGCGTCAACCAACTGCAGATAGAAAATATTTGGGTAGAAAAAAACCACCCAAAACAATAAAAAATAACAACACAACAATAAACAAATACAAATTAAAAAGCAATACAGGATAACAAATATTTACATGGCATTTACATTGTGTTAGGTATTAAAAGTACTCTAGAGATGATTTAAAGTGTAAGAGAGGATGTATGTAGGTTATATGCAAATACATAGGTTATATAAGGGGCATGAGCATCCTCAGATTTTGGTATTCACAAGTGGTCCTGGAAGCAATCCCACATAGATACCCAGGGACAATTGTATCAGGAGGTCATTTCAGAGGCTGCTGTATCACAACATCTAAGTAACACAACCTGCCAAGCCTCAGTTTCCTTAACTCTAAAAATGAGGATTAAATAACATTTACAACATTAAACAAGATAATAAATGGTATTAGAGTTAAGGATAGATTAAGGTTATGTAAAATGCTGAGCATGGTGCCTTACACAGAACATTTTTGAAATATTTACCATTTTTTCCTTCTAGGGGATTCCTTTCCCTTCTCCCACACAAGCAGTTGGTTTCCTTTGCTCATTCCTCAGAAGAGAGATATGGCGGAATAAGAAGCTCAAGGCCAGCTGGTCTTATCTTCCTGATTTTGTTTCCAAAATCATAGATCATTATGGAAACAAAAAGTTTGGGTAAAGACTAAATATTTAGGGAAGACAGTAGAAAAGGAACATGTCCCAGGAAGGAAAAGTGCGTGAATGCTTTTTCCTGCTTAAATCATGTATAACATAAAAAGTCTTTGTTTTCTATTTCTTTTGAATGAACAATTGGTGACAATTATGGACATTTGAATAGGCAACCCAGGGAAGGAAAATGGCCAGACTATATCACGAAGAGGGAAGATCTCTACAATCTCATTCGATCCTGCAACATGTATTATATAATCCTTGGATTAAGTCAGAATGAAAGTGCCCTGTAAAAGCAATAAAAGGGATTTTGCTGCCTGGTTCAGGTTTAGATTGAGTTAAAATTTAATATCGCTTGGTAGTATTTTTAAAGTCATATATCTGTAGCCAGCAAATTAATTAATCCTGTATTTGCACACTACAAATATAAACAAAGCCATGCTAGGAAAAATGCTGAACTAAAAGCCAGTGTTCAATATATTTGGACATTTGGGGATTGAAAAGTAATAAAGTACGTTTTCCATATTTGTGTTTTTGATCTGTAAATAGGAATTTTTACCAAGCACAGGTCACAGTAAGAGCACCTTGAGGTTTAGGAAATTGTTCTCGCCTTTAAATTTTCTATCTAATGGAGAGCATTTGTGATGTGAAGGACCTGAATTGACATACAGGGTCTTTTATCAGGTTTCCCTCCTGATTTCTGAAATCTACATGGAATATGTACTTGTTCCACAAACCTGTCCTGAAAGACAGGATACTATATGGTTAAGATTATTCACCTGGGGCTGGGCGCGGTGGCTCACGCCTGTAATCCTAGCTCTCTGGGAGGCCGAGGCAGGCGGATTGCTCAAGGTCAGGAGTTTGAAATCAGCCTGAGCAAGACCCCGTCTCTACTAAAAATAGAAAGAAATTAATTGACCAACTAAAAATATATATAAAAAAAATTAGCCGGGCATGGTGGCACATGCCTGTAGTCCCAGCTACTCGGGAGGCTGAGGCAGAAAGATCACTTGAGCCCAGGAGATTGAGGTTGCTGTGAGCTAGGCTGATGCCATGGCACTCACTCTAGCCTGGGCAACAAAGTGAGACTCTATCTCAAAAAAAAAAAAAAAAAAAAAGGGTAACTCACCTAGAAGCAAAGTTGCCAGAATTTGTACCTTGACTCTGCCACTTACCATTTGATCTTGATCAAATTACTTAGCATCTTTGTACTTCAGTTTCGCTACCTATAACATGGGAATTAGGTTATATGGTTATTGTGATAACCAAATGAGATAATCTGTGAAAATACTTAGAACATGTTGGCTCAAAAGTGTCTGGCTCAATAAACATGAACATATTATTTTTAGCTGGTTTTTGCTCACTTTTCTTCACAAAATGACTGTTTCAGGGTTTTCCACTAGTCACTCATTGCCATAAACACTTCATCTGGTTGCTGTTTGCTTCCCACTTTAGTAATGCCCCAAAGATCACTATGGCTCTTAACCCTTAATTGCCTAAAGCACAGCATTTTATAAAACTTTACTGAAGCATATATGAGATGTGACACATGCACAGATAAGAATATAAGAGACTATAACTCAGAAAAAGAAAACCTAAAACAAAGCATCAGGTGCCTTTTCTCCTAGAGTTCATTAGTCACGTCCTTCCACAGAGGTTCCTCAGCAAGCCATCTCTGTCCTTTCCTCTGCTTTGATGCCATGATCTGGGGCTTGGTTCATTTTCCCCTCAACTCTGTCTTCCAGGGTTCAGAGTCCCCCCCAAACCAGTCAATGTCATTGTAATTTCTACAGAGATAACACTCACAAGGAAAAAGAAGAAAAATTTCTTTTTGTCATAAGCATCTCTATTCCCAGTTTCTCCTTTGCTTTGCATAACCCAAAGGCACAGAAAAATGTGTTTTGACTAAAGAACTATCTTTCCCCAAATATAAATTTTCTGCCACCCCTAGAACAGAGGTACAAATTTTAATCTGAATTTATCTATACCCAACTCCATCCAACAAACTGTCTTTATAGTCTGTATCACAATTTCTGAATTAGCGTTTCTGGGGCAGAGGAAGGTGGGGAAGATAGTGAATCCATATCCATATCCCAATAACTTTTCTTCCATATTAAGTCCAAGTCTCCTTTCTCCTTTTATAAACTGTAGCTCATCTGGTATCTGAAGACAGCTATCGGTTATCATGTCTTTTTATAATAGCCTGTGCTCCTGAGTAAACACCTTCAGTTTCTTAACACACTGACCAGACTAGGAAAGCCGCTCCTTAGTTCTACCAGCCTGTGAACCTCAGGTGAGGTGGAAGTTGTTTGACCTGAAGTAAACTTGAACATTTTCTTGGATTCTACTTTGAATTCTATATGCCCTTCCATGTTTCCTTATAATAAGTTTCTTCTTTGTATTACGTGGGATATAGACTAAGCAGTTGTAATAAAGAGATCTAAAAAAACACAGTGGCTTAAGTCAGTTTACTTCTCTTTCACAGTAAAGCTTGACTGGTCCAGGGAAATGGGGAGGCTCTGCTCCAGGAGGTCACTCAGGGGTTCAGGTTCTTCTGCCCTATTTTTCTATTCTCTCAGAGCCTATGAGAGGGACTATGCCTCTCCTCCAAGTTTGACAATTCACTAGATCAACTCACAGAACTCAGGGAAGTGCTTTACTATTACCAGCTTGTTACAAAGGCTACACACAACTCTGGAACAACCACATGAAAGAGTTAAGGCTAGATTTGGGAGGGCAAATGGCGTAGAGCTTCTATGCTCTCTCTAGTGCACTACCCTCCCAACACCTCCATGTGTCTCACCAACTTGGAAGCTCTCTGAACCCCATCATTTAGAGGTTTTTATAAAGATTTCATTATGTAGGTACAATTGATTAGATCATTGGCCATTGGTGATTGACTCAATCTCCATCCTCTCTCCTCCCACTGTCCTCCTCCCCACAGATGTTGTGGGATGGTGCTGAAAGTTCCAAGCATCTCATCCAACTTTGGTCTTTCTGGAGACCAGCTGGACCCAGAAGTTAATCTACTACCCTCCCCCCATCATCTCATTAGCATACAAAAGACACACTCTCTGCTTTGTCCATAGGTTTTAGGACAAAGACCAAATATCTTCCTATGATACCATAATGGGATAAAGAGAAAAATCCTACAAGTACAGAATAGAAAAATCAAGTTACCTACAAAGAACAAAAATCAAAGCTGCCTCCTCTTTGTAGGACTAAATGACAGGAGACAATGAAGTCAGCTCATAACACTTTTGAAAAGAAAATGTTATGATGCCTCAAATTTGTATCTGTTCAAGTTGTATTATTGAACAAAGGCAAAAAACATCATTTACAGACATTCATAAATTGAGGGAATGTATCTTTCATGTACCTTTCTTTAAATTTGGGAGGAAATTATGTCTCAAGTTTCCTGAGAAAGAATCAAAATTAAAATGAACTGAAAAGACTTGTGGGTCTTCTCTATTCCCTGAATTTGTGTCTTAAACTCAGAGATTATTTCAAATTACCTGGTAGATTCTGGGGGGAGGGAGGGCTGGCAGGGGAAAGAGGAAGCTTCTGGCTGTTTCTCTCCTTGCCTAGGAGCAAGAAACATCATTCTTCACTCTTCCACTTCAATTCCTACTATCAGAAGTGGTGATCATTGTATTAACTTGAGTTCTTCCAAAATCAAACAATAAGATGAGGATATGGGTGCAAGTAGGTATATGATCTCCAAACGCACATTGAGGGAGTGGGGAAATAAGACAAAGAAGGAAGGAAACTTAATAAAGGGTGTGTTAATGATCCGGTTGTTACTGTGGGCAATTGCAGCTCATTTCTGATGGAGACCCTTGAATAAACTGTATATAGTTTTGTCCAACAGAAATGTAATGCAAACTACACATGCAATTATAAATAGTAAAGTTAAAAAATTAAGTAAAATTAATTTTGGTAGTATATTTTATTTAACACAGTATGTCCAAAATGTTATATTTTCAACATGTAATCAATAAAAAATACTAAGATAATTTACTTTTTTCCATACTAAATCTTTGACGTTCAGTGTGTATTTTACACAGAGTGAGTATTAATTTGGATCAACTCCTTTTCAAGTGCTCAGTAGCTACATTTGCTAGTACCGACTGTATTGGCAGCACAGAGAACATACCTGGGAATTGCCCCCTAACAGGACAACATGGTCCTTTGCTAACTGGGGTCTCTTTCTGGGAGAGTTAACTTCTCAGCACTTGGGGTCAGCCTGGCATTGCAGCCAAGCTTGCTCCTACATCCACAGAAAGGCCTCAGGCAGAGAAATGCTAGTGCTTGTGCTTAAAAGTCATTAGGGAAGCTGTCCATCAAGGTGCACCAACAACCCTTAGAACAGTAGCTGGCATCGTTTTATTTCTGGTCTAATTAGAAATGGCTAAAATAGTTACCAAGTTAGGACACTGTATCAGGAAAATTACTAAACAAATGTTCTTTGTTCTTTTCAACAAAAGAAGTCCCCTAGGTGAATGTGAAATGAGAATGTACTGAGTTTGTTTTCCCTATACTTTGCATTTCCCCCATTTCAAGCCTACAGGCAGATAAGAGACTGCCCTTGCCTCAGGGAAGGTTTCTGAAAGGTCTGAAAATAGAAGCCACTTACCCTAAGACTTTCCTGGCAGGCACCAGGCACCTCTGGAGGGGAGTTAGGGCTAATAAAAGGGTAGAGAGGGTCACGTAGTGAGAAAGAGAGAGAGGGAGAGAGCGAGGGAGCTGGGGGTACAGAGGAAGGGGGAATGTGAGCTCCATTCAATGTTAGTACCTTCGGGCCGGGAGAAGGCAGGATGGCGAGATCACAAGAATGACTGCCGGTGCATCTAAGGTAGCAGCCCCCAGGCATTGGGTTTTCGAGGTTGGCAAGATTTAGTTACCTCTAAGCCTGGCGCAGAAGTGGCAGTCATCCATTGTAAGTCAAGTAACATGGTTATCTCTGTAGTTATCAGTATAAACCAGTGGTCTCCAACCTTTTTGGCACCCGGGACCGATTTCATGGAAGACAATATTCCACGGACTGGCGGGTGGAGGGGAGGCGGTGATGCCAGCGATGGGAAGAGGCTGCAAGTGCAGATGAAGCTTCGCTGGCTCACTCGCTGCTCACTTCCTGCTGAGGTTCCCGCCCCACCCCCTTCCTAAGTTTCACGGAGGACAATTTTTCCAAGGAACGGGGTAGGATGAGGGGCATCAGGGTGGGAGAGTCAGCGGAGCTCTGAGGCCCAGCCCCTAAAAGCTGTGTAGACCACAGATTGGATGGACCTCTGTGGAAATATTGCTGTGGGTGAGACACCAGGATGCTCCTGTACACCTGCAGGGCGCTGGGCCCTAGCGAGCAAATTTACCTCCATTTTGTTTCTAGATTAGTTACTTATAGGTGTCAGCATACTCACCAAAAAAACTTTCTCCATTTCTGTTGGACAACACTGTATACAGTTTATTCAAGGGTCTCCATCAGAAATGAGCTGCAATTGCCCACAGTAACAATTCCTGAAAGTACAGACATCAATTTTTAAAATACAAGATTTCATGAAACCAGGGCAAAATTTTCACTTTTCACATTCTAGAACTATGCCTATATATCTGTTTTTCTGGCTTCCTATTATAAAAAGCATTTATATTCCAAATAGTCGATTTTCTTCATACATGGATACATTTATAATATATCAACTTATAATTTCAGAAATAAGAATAAGACTTTGGGCCCAGAAATAAATCCTGTGTATGCAGTTAACAATTTTCAACAAGGGTACCAAGATCAATTGTTGGTATATTCAAATGCAAAAGAATGAAGCTGGACCTTTCTCTTACACCATATACAAAAATTAACTAAAAATGGATTAAAGACCTAAGTGTAAGACACCAAACTATAAAACTCTTAAAGAAAACATACGGAAAACACTTCATGGCATTGAACTTGCAAAGATGTCATGGATGTGTCACCAAAGGCACAGACAACAAAAGCAAAAATAGATAAATGATACTATATCAAAGTTAAAAACTTTTATGCATCAAAAGACACAATCAACAGAATAAAAAAGTAACATACAAAATGGGACAAAATATTTGTAAGTCACATATCTTTTAAGGAGTTATTATTCACAACATATAAAGAACTCCTACAACTCAACAAAATGTCAAATAACTTGATAAAAATTGGGCAAATGACTTGAATAGACATTTCTTTGTTCTCTGAGATGTAGAAACATCCAACAAACATATGAAAAGATGCTCAACATCACTGATCATCTAAGAAATACAAATCAAAACAAGATATTAATTCACACTTATTAAAGGACTGCTATTAAAAAAAAGAAAATAAAAAATATTGGAGAGAATGTGGAGAAATTGGAATCCTTATGTATTGTAGGTGGCATGATAAAATGACACAACCACCATAGAAAATAATATGAAGGGCTGTTAAAATAATTTTAAATAGAACTACTGTACTGGCCAGGCACAGGGGCTCACACCTGTAATCCTAGCACACTGGGAGGCTGAGGTGGGAGATCGCTTGAGCTCAGGAGTTTAGATTAGCCTGAGCAAGACTGAGCCCCTGTCTCTGCTAAAAATAGAAAAATTAGCTGGGCAACTAAAAATAGAAAACATTAGCCGGGTAAGGTGGTGCACTCCTGTAGTCCTAGCTACTTGAGAGGCTGAGGCAGGAGGATCACTTGAGCCCAGGAGTTTGAGGTTGCTGTGAGCTAGGCTGATGCCACGGCACTCTAGCCCGGATGATAGAGTAAGATTCTGTCTCAAAAAAAAAAAAAAAAAAAAAAAAAAAAAAAAAATAGAACTTCTTGGCATAGATCCAAAAGAATTGAACACAGGGTCCTGAGGAGATATTTGCACACCCATGTTCATAGTAGCATTATTCATAATAGCCCAAATTTCCATGAACAGATGAGGGGACAACCAAAATGTGGCAAATACATTCAATGAGAGTTTATTTAACCTTAAAAAGGAAGGAAATCCTGTCACATCATGTATGAATTTTGAAAATACTATGTTAGGTGAAATAAGCCAGTCACAAAAAGACAAATGATTCCACTTATATGAATGAGGTATATATTATAAGATACCAGTAGTCAAATTCACAGAAAAAGTAGAATGGTGATTACCAGGGACTGGGGGAAAGGGGAAAGGTGCATTGCATTATTTAATGGGTATAGCGTTTCAGATTTGCAAGATGAAAAGGTTTTGACAAGCTGTTTCACTATAATATAAATATGCTTACTACTACTGAACTGTACTTAAAAATGGTTAAGATAAATTTATGTTATGTTCAAGATCTTTTTATAGATATTGATGTATTGATTGAAGATATGCCAGACATCATTTAACAAATCATTTTGACCATAAAGATACCTTCAAAACTTTATCTGATTCCTTCTTCCTTCAGTAGGAAGTATATAATTCATAGTTGCAGAAGAGAAAATAAAAACATAAGCAAGCAAACGAGCAAAAAATTTTTTCTTCCACATGGTCCATTTTTAGACTGCTTTAGAAATTGACTTAACTAAATCAAGCCCCAGTTATCTCTGACTTTAGCTCTTTTAAACTTTAACTTTGCAAGGGCAAGGAATGGGTGTATAAAGAATCAGAATCTATCTTCCTCACCACACCCCACTGGAAAATTTCTATTACTAGATGGGTGCGCCCCATCATAGGTACGGTACAGTTTCATAGAGTAGATTTGCAAAGGAAAGTGAAGACTAGAAAGAAATGCAAGTTGAGAGAGAAACAAAACCACATCTGGCATATGCAGACATCTCTCAACTATTAACATGTTTCCTGATCTTACTCAGGTCATTTTTTCTTAATTCTACAGCTGAGGATAACTTGGTTTTCCCTTTAGTTTTTTTTTTCTTTTATTTATTAATTCACTAATTCAGTAGGCTTTGGGTGCCAACAATCAAGTTATGAGTTTCTATCAGACCTTTGATTCTTCACAATATTTCTGTAACATAAGGCATCTGTAGGTTAAATGCTACACCAGAGAGGAAGGAATGACCAGAGATATTGTTATATTATTAGCAAAATTGAGGCACTATTTCTTATTTATCATCAGATGTATTCCAGTGATTGCCTTGCTCTCAAGTCTGTTCTCAATTCGCAAAGGGAGCTATCTGAAAGTATTTCATTAGGTAGCATAAAGGGTTAAAGAGCAAGAGGAAGTAGAGGGGGTACACATGTAGTCTACTGGTAGTGTGATCTACCTCTTCCTCTGATTTTTAGAACAGAGAATAAATCTGCTTACTTACTAGGGTTCTAGTAACATTTCTTAAATGATCCAGTGGCACCATTGCTGATGTTGTCATTTTACCTTGAGATTCCAGAATACTAAGGTAGGAAATTTTTTTGATTACCTACTATTGTGTTAGACATATTCTTGGTTTTCCTTATTATTATGTATGTATAATTTGTTATCCCATTCTTTTCTACGAATAGGAGAACTGAGGTTCAAAGACTTAGGCAACTTATTCTAGATCTCACCACCAGTAAATAAAAGATGAAGGCTCCAAATCCAGGTCTTTCTGTCTCTAAAGTCTCTTCACTTTCTAGGCTTATGATTGGCCAAATTTACAATACTAAAATAGCTACAGTTTTACTTCAAGGAAGAATGATATTTTAACCACACCTAATTTCACTTCAGTCGTTCATAGAATGCCCCCCCCCTTTTTTTTTAATGAAGAGAGAAAGTCTCGCTACATTGCCCAGACTGGAGTGCAGTGATGTGATCATAGCTCATTGCAACCTCATATTCCTGGGCTCAAGAGATCTTCCTGCCTCAGCCTCTCCAGTAACTAGGACTACAGGGGCATGCCACTGCACCCAGCTACTTTTTTAAGTGTTTTGTAGTGCAGGGTCTCACTATGTCACGCAGGCTGGTTCAAACTCCTGGCCTCACGTGATCCTCCCACCTTGCCCTTCCAAAGTGCTAGGATTATAGGCATGAGCCACAGCACCCAGCCTCTTTTCTTCTTGACAGAAGACTTTTTCTCTTCATGAAGACATTTTCAAGAAAATGAGCTCATTTCCTAGTGGTTTATCTGTTCACATTTTTCTTATTCCTTATATGAAAGCACAGACCTCAGTGTGTGAATGATGCCAAATAAAGAATTACTGATCAAAACCTGGAAAAGAAAGCTGGAGCTAAGAGTCCCTGGAATCCAAAAATGTGAGTCAAGAGGCATGGCACTGAAATCAGTAAGAGATTTTTACCGGCCAGCAGAGTGTCTGGGCATGTGCCTATGGGGAAAGGCGTGGTAAAAGTAGACATTTTAAGACATTGTTAGTCTCCAGCACTTACTTTTGGAAATCCTGTCTCACATTACATCAAACTCACTTAAATGTGCCCACATGCCACATTAAATGCAGTGTCTGTGCAGTGAACAGAATGTAAATGCTTTTTATAGTTTTGTTTTTGAAATTGTTTAATTTATGGTTAGTTCCAATTTCCAAAGAATCATTGTGCTTACTAGGGAATTATTTTGAAATGAGACAAACTAATCTATAAGTTTCTCTCCAAGATAATAAAATTGTTATTAATATTAAGTTTCTTTCTTTCTTTATTATTTTTATTTTTAAAATTTTTAATTATTATGGGTAACATAATAGTTATATATCTTTATAAGGTACATGTGATGTTTTGATACAGGTATACAATGTGAATTAATCAGATCAGGGTAATTGGGGTAGCTATCACCTCAGGCATTTATAATTTCTTTGTTAGGAACATTACAATTCCACTCTTTCAGTTATTTTAAGTATACCGTAACTTATTGTTGATTATAGTCACTTTGTTGTTCTATCAAATATTTTCTATCTAACTACATTTTTCCACCCATTAACCATCCCCCTTTTAATCTCCCCCTCTCTGCTACCTTTTCCATCTTCTGGTAACCATCATTCTACTCTCTATCTCCATAAGATCAATTGTTTTTTAATATTTAGCTGCTGCATATGAGTGAGAACATGCGAGATTTGTCTTTCTGTGCTTGGCTTATTTCACTTAATATAATGTTATCCAGTTCCATCCATGTTGTTGCAAATGGCAGGATTTCATTCTTTTTATGGCCATATAATATTCCATTATATATATGTACTACAATTTCTTTATGCATTCATCCATTGATGGACACTTAGATTGATTCCACATCAATCTGAGCTTCTTCAGGGCAGCTATTTTGAATTCTTTATCTGAAATGTCACATATCTCCATTGCTCCAAGATTGGTCATTGCTTCCTTATTTAGTTTGTTTGGTGAGGTCTTGTTTTCTTGGGTGTTCTTGATGCCATGGATGTTCATTTAGGTCTGAGCATTGAATGGTGAGGTATTGATTTTAATCTTTGCAGTCTGGACTTGTTTGAACCTGTCATTTTTGAGATGGCTTTGCAGATATCCAAAGGGAATTGAGTGTTATGATCTAAGTCTTTGGTCACTATAGCTGTCTCAGTACTGAGGGTCCCCCAAGCCCAGTAATGCTGTGACTTTTGCAGACTCCTTGGTCAGCCTAACTTATTGGACTTGGGTAAATTATAGAAGAATTCCCCAGATTACCAAGTAGTGTCTCTCACTCTTTTCCCTCATTCTCTGTGCTGGGCTGCTAG
The DNA here is from genome assembly GCF_040939455.1 of Microcebus murinus. Lineage (NCBI taxonomy): Eukaryota > Metazoa > Chordata > Mammalia > Primates > Cheirogaleidae > Microcebus > Microcebus murinus. The sequence continues at coordinate 57,150,790 of NC_134111.1, forward strand.
AGGAGTTAGGGGAGGAGAAACATGGGCACTCCCTTAAGGCCACCAGCACTAGGTCACACCTGCAGCCAGCCCAGTCTCACCCAAAGCCAGTGGTGACCTTCCCTGACTACTTCTGGTGTTTATTCAGAGCTCAAGGGCTCTTTAGTCAGCAGGTGGTGAATCCTGCCAGGACTCTGTCCTCCCCTTCAGGGCAGAAATAAATCTAGCCCAGAATGAGTCTAGAAATGCCATCTATGAACTAAGGCCTAGTCTCAGAGGCTTCCGGAGTCTGCTTGGTACTTTATTTTACTGTGGTTGAGTTGGTACTCATGTTGCAAAACAGAGTCCTCTGAGCTCTTCCCTTTTCCCCAGTGGGAAAGGAGCCACACTGCCTATAGGCAGGGGAGGAGTGGCAAAGGCACTGGTTTGACCCTAGCTGCTGGTGTTTCACTGGCTCACATGCACCCTAAGTCCACTGACTCTGGGCCAGCACAACCACATGAATTGCCCAAGGACTGCAGCCTTTGTGGCAAGACTGCCTAACATATGAATTTAGTCCAGGCCCCAGGCTGCTTTATGTCAACTAGTGGTGGAGCTAGCTGTAACTCAGGTTTGGTTTCAGGGTGGAGGATTTCTCTGTGGCCAGGCTGTTCTAAAGGCTCCGGCTCAGGGCACTGGCAGAATTTTGCCCTGTGCTGTGTTCCCCTGTGCCAGGGTGGCTCTGAGTTTCAATGCAAAGTCCCACCATCACTTTACTCTGTCTCCCTGTGCACTCAGATTCTCTTTCCACTTAGTTTCCTGGTGCAGCACTTTTGGGGATGAAGGAAGGGTGGCATAGGCAATGGAAAACTGTCATTCTTCCCTCTTTAGTGCCTCTTCCTTGATATAATGTTAAAACCAAGTAGTATGATTGCTTCATCTGATTTCTGAAGTTGTTTGCTTGCATGGATAGTTGTAGCATGTGGTGTTCACAGGGAGGCACAGTCGCTGGGGGGGTTTATTCAGCCATCTTTCTCTGCCCTTCCCGACTAATATTAAATTTAATGGTTATTGGAATAAACACAATATTTATTTTGTAGATATTTAATTATTCTGTCTTGTGTTTGGAGCCAATAAATTTTGTTGTTAAAAATAGAGAAATTCTTTCTAAAAAGTAGCATTTATACCACTCACTCATTTAAAGTGTACAATTCAATGATTTTTAGTACATTCACGGCTATAAGTGACCATCATAACAGTCAATTTTAGAACACTTTTATCCCCTCAGAAGGAAAGTACATGTTCTTCATCTATTATCCCTAAGACCCTCCACCCTCTTTCCAGCTGTAGGCAGCTACTAATCCACTTTCTATCATTATAGATTTACTAATTTCAGATATTTCATGTGAACAAAATAATATAAATGTGGTCTTTTGTGACTGGCTTCTTTCACTTAATGTATTCAAGATTTATCCATGTTATAGCGTGTATCAGTGGTTCATTACTTGTTATGATTGAATGATGTGCCCGTTGCATGGCTATATCATGTTTTGTTTGTCTATTCTTCTGTTTGGGTTGTTTCTACCTTTTGGTTATTATGAACAGTGCTGATATGAACATCTGTGTTCAACTATTGGAATACCTGTTTTCAATTCTTTTGGGCATATACTAGGAGTAGAAATGCTGCGTCCTATGGCAACTCTATGCTTAAACATTTGAGGAAATGTTAGACTCTTTTCTAAAGTGCCTATGCAATTTTATATTCTTGCCAGAAGTGTATGAAGGTTCTGATTCTTCCATATCCCTGCCAACACTTGTTATATTTGGCTTTTGATTCTCACCTCCTAGTGGGGGCAAAGTGATATCTCACTGTGGTTTTGATTTGCATTTTCCTGATGACTAATGTTGTTGAGCAGCTTTCAAGTGCTTATTGGCCATTTTTACAACTTCCTTGGAGAAATGTCTATTCAGACCTTTTGCCCATTTTTAAATTTGGGTTTTTGTTATTGAGCTGTAAAACTTCTTTGTATATTTGGTATACAAGTCCCTTATCAGATATATAATTTGCAAATATTTTTTCCCTTCCTGTGGTTTGTGTTTTCATTTTCTCAGTGGTACCCTTTGAAGCACAAATGTTCCTAATTTCGATAATGTCTACTTTATTTTTTCTTTTGTTGCTTGTGCTTTTGATGTCATATCCAAGAATCTTTTGCCAAATCTAAGGTCATGAGATTTACCATTTGATTTCTTCTAATAGTTTTGTAGTTTTAGCTCTTAAATTTAGGCCTTTAGTTTGAATTGATTTTTGTATGTGGTATAAGGAAAGGGTCCAATTTCATTCTTTTGTGTGTGGCCATCCAGTAAACTCAGCATTATATATTGACAATATTCTACATTAAATGGTCTTGGCACCCTTGTTGAAAATCAGTTGACCATAGACACATGATATTTTTTTTCTGGACTCTCAATTCTATTCACTTCATCTCTATGTCTATCCTTTTGCTAGTGACATACAGCGATAATTACCATTGCTTGGTTATAAGTTTTGAAATTAAGAAGTTTGAGTCTTCCTGCTTTTGAGTCTTCCTGTTTTTTTTTTCAAGATCTTTTTGTCTATTCTAGATTCCATATAATTTCATATGAATTTTAAAATTGGTTTGTAGATTTCTACAAAGTAGTCAGCTGGGATTTTCACAGGAATTGTGTTGCAAATTTGTAGATCAGTTTGGGGAGTTTTTCTATCGTAACAATATTGTCTTCCAATCCACAATGATGGCTCTTTTTCCATTTATTGAGATCTTTAGTTTCTTTCAATGTGCTTTGTAGGTTTCAAAGTATAAGTTTTGCCATTTCTTTTGTTAAATTTGTTCTTAAATATTTTATTCTTTATGATGCTATTTTGAATGAAATTGTACTCTTAATTTCATTTTTGGATTGTTCATTGCTAGTGTGTAGAAATAATATTCATTTTTGAATATTGACCTCACATCCTGCAACCTTGTCAAACTAATTTATTAGTTCTAATAGTTTTTTAGTGGATTCCTTAGGACTTTCTATTCACAGTATCGTATCATCTGTGAATAGAGAGAGTTTTACTTCTTCCTTTTGAATCTGGATGTCTTGTATTTCTTTTCCTTGAATAAATGTCCTTATAGGACCTTCAATGCAATGTTGAATAAAAGTGGTAAAAGTGAACACTCTTTGTCTTGCTCTTGATTATGATATTGTGATATAATAACATATATATATATATTTTTTTTTTTTATTTTATTTTTTTTTTCTGTTCCTGGTTTCTGACATAGAGCTCCTAAAGCCCTCATAGATAAGGTTCTGGGAGAATCATATTTTAACATTAGGTCTTTGACTCCATTCCTGAGACAGAACTCCTAAGACCTTTCTATATTTTCTGAGGGATATGAGCACACTATAGTTTGAATGAGGATGTTCCCTCCAAAATTCATGTTGAAACTTAATTCTTAATGCAAGAATATTAAGAGGAATAAACTTACAGGTATAATTGAATCATGAAGGAACAACCTTTGTACATGGGATTAGCACCCTTATAAAAGGGATCAAGGCTGAAGGGAATGCTCTGTTGCTCTTCCAGCCTTCTGCCATGTGAGAACACAGTGTTTGTCCCCATTTTGCCTTCTTTCCCTTCCACCCTTTTTTTGCTCTTCCACCTTCTGTCATTTGAGGATGCAGCAAGAAGGCCTTCTCCAGACAAAAAATGCTGGTGCTTTGATCTTGGATTTACCAACCTCCAGAACTGTGAGAAATGAATTTTTGTTCTTTATAAATTATCCCATCTGTGGCATTCTGTTTTTGCAGCACAAATGGCCTAAGGGCATCTTGACACAGAGCTCCTAAATCCTTTGGAATTTCCTGGGTGATAAGAACATCTTTGTTTCAATAAAGCAACTCTTGTGGGCTCCTCCATACCCTCAGAATGAGGGTTGTCATCAGGGGAATCAACCATGTGATTACAGAGAAATTTTAGTCCTATCCCTCAACCCACTTGGAGGGGAGAGGGGCTGAAAGTTGAGTCAATCACTAATGGCCAATGATTTAAACAATCATACCTATGTAATTAAGCTTCCATAAAAACCCAAAGGACAGGGTTTGGAGAGTTTCTGGACTGCTGAACACACGGAGATGTCAGAAGGTGGTGCACCCAAAGAGGCCACGAAAGCTCTGCAAGCTCCTCCCACTGCCACCCCTTGCCATATGCATCTCTTCATATCGGCTGTTCATCTGTATTCCTTATAATATCCTTTATTATAAATGTAAATCTAAGTGTATCCCTGGTAAATGTAAGTAAGTATATCTGTGAGTTCTGTGAGCCTTCCTTACAAATTAATCAAATCCAAATAGGGAGTCGTGGGTACCCCTAATTTATAGCCAGTCAGTCAGAAGGATAGTTGATAACCTACTACTTGCAATTGGCACTTAAAGTAGGGGGAAGTTACGTGGAACTGAGCCCTCAAACTGTGGGATCTGACACTACCTCCAGGTAGACAGTGTCAAATTATAGTCATATCCAGTTGGTGTCTACTAGAGAATTGGCTGTTGGGAAGAAAAGCCACACATATTTTGATGATCAGACTATTGTACTATGTGGTGAGTTTTGTGAGACTGAGAAAAACACTTCAGTTTTTGTTTATCTCTTACATTGATCTTTGGGGGAGATATCTAGTGTTTCACCATTATGTATGATGTTAGCTATACATTTTTCATAGATGCCCTTTATCAAGTTGAGGAAGTTCCCTTCTATTCCTTATTTGTTGAATGTCTTTTCATAAAAAGATATTAGATTTTTTCAAATGTTTTTCTACATTTATTGAGTTGATTATGTGAACTTTTTATTCTATTGATATAATGTATTACATTAATTGATTTTCAGATGTTAAGCCTACATAGCATTTGTGAGGTAAATACCACTTGGTTATATATATATATATATATGTTATATATATATATATATATATATGTTATATATATATATATGTTATATATATATGTTACTGGATTCAGTTTGTTAAAATTTTGTTGAAGATATTTGAATTCATATTTATAAGAGATACTAGTCTGTAGTTTTTTTTTCTTCTTCTTCTTGTGATGTCTTTGTCTGGTTTCGGTATTAGGGTAATACTGACCTCATAGAATGAGTTGGGAAGTATTCCTCTTTTTCTATTTTTTGGAAGAGTTTATGAAGAATTGGTATTAATTCTTTATGTGTTTGGTAGAATTCACCAGTGAAGCTATATGGTGAATTTGTAATCACAAAAGATAGTTTTTTGATTACTAATTTATTCTTCACTTATTATAGGTCTTTTCAGACTATTTCTTTCATTCTTTTTTAAAATTCTTTTTATTTTATAACCAGAACCAGAGCTTACAACAGACTGTCTATTTCTCTTTGAGTCAGTTTCAGTAGTTCATGTCTTTCTAGGAATTTGTTCATTTCATCTAAATAATCTAGGTTATCAGCATATAATTTTTTACAGAATTCTTTTATAATACTTTTTATTTCTGTAATATTGGTAGGAATGGATTATCTTTCATTTCTGATTCTAGTAATTTGAGCCTCTCTTTTGTCCTTGGTCCATCTATCTAAAATTTTATCAATTTTGTTGATCTTTTCAAAAAACAGATTTTGGGATGATCTGAGTGCAGTGGTATTTACAACTAATCAGTCACAACCAGTTACAGATTTTTTTGCTTCTTTTCTACTCCACTCCCATTGATTCACTTGGCTAGCTTAAAAAAAAAAAATTAAAAGCACAACAAAAGACCTCCCAACCCCGCCAGATTTTGGTGATTTTCTCTATTGTCATTGATTGTCTTAATTGTCTTTGTATACTCTATTTTCTTATTTCTACTCTACTTGTTATTACTTACTTCCTCTACCTGCTTTAAGTTTATTTTGCTCTTCTTTTTCCAGTGTTTTAAGGAGGAGGTTAGCTTTCTATTTGAAATCTTTCTTCTTTCTTATTATAAGCATTTGCAGATATAAATTTCCACCTATGCATGGCTTTAGGTAGCTGAAGTTTTGGTATGTTGTTTCTTCATTTTTATTTATCTCAAAATATTTCCTGATTTCCCTTTTACTTTTCTTCATTGACCCATTGGCTATTTAGGAGCATGTTGCTTAACTTCCACATACTTGTGATTTTCTATTTTTTTCAGTTATTGATATCTACTTTCATTCCATTTTGGTTGGACAACATACTTTGTATTATTTATAACCTTTAAAGGTTTTTTGAGATTGATTTTATAAACTAGCATATGGTCTATCTTGGAGAATCTCTCATGTACACTTGAGAAGGATGTCTATTTTGTTATTGCTGGGTGGAGTATTATATGACACCTGTTGAGTCTAGTGATATACAGTGGTGTTCTAGTATATTTCCTTTTTAATTTGTGTAGTTGTTCCATACATTATTTAAAGTTAAGTATTATAGTCTCCAACTATTATTAAATTGTCTATTTTTTCTTTCTCACTTTTCTTAGGTCCTCCTATACCCCAGGCCATGGTTACTGTGCCAGTGCCACCTAATGGGAAAATGGTAAGAGCTAAAAGGTCTCCATTGACAAGGTCTGAATGTCTCAACTGATACGAGCTTATTTTGGGAAAATTATTGCTCCTAAAATCTCTGGATTTCCACTGATCTAATTTCCTGTGATCAAAGGAAATCCAAGAATTCTGCTTGCAAAAAGAAGAGAAAGAAAAAAAAATTTTTTCAGCTTACCAAAAGCTAAAAACAAAAAGAAATTCTATTTGTGAGCTGTGAGAAAAAAGAGAGAGGGATTTTATTGCTTAGGTATGATGTGTGAAAGCCACAAAACAAGAAAAGAACAAGAAACAATTACAAAGCAATGTAATATGTTGCTAGGAAAAAGAACTGGATAACCCACTCAAAAATCTTATTTGCATACATATACCAAATTTTAATAATCCACTCATGAATTGACGGGGACTTGGGTTGTTTCCACATCCTTGCAATAGTGAACTGTGCTGCCATAAACATTCAGGTGGAGATGTCTTTATTATAGAAGCTCTTTTGCTCTTTTGAGTAGAAGCCTTATAGTGCGATTGCTGGATCGAATGGTACAATGGAATATTACTCAATTATGAGAAATGACAGTGATCTAGCACCACTTATATTTTCCTGGATTGAGCTTGAACCCAATATCCGAAGTGAGGTAACACAAGATCAGAAGAATAGGCTCCACATGTACTCACCATCAAATTGGTACTGACTGATTATGGTGCTCACATGGTAGCAATATTCTCCAGGGATTAGGGAGTTGTCAGGGGTAAACACACAACTAAAGGACACGCATTGTAGAGGGGAAGGACATGCTTCTATTTCTTGCTAGGGAGAGACAAAGATATAAAATGTAACAAAAATAAATCTTATTTGCTTCCATTAAACCCATGTACCCTCTAGTCGTTATGGCTGTACTTAGATTCCCAAGAGACACAATAAGAAAACCACTCTTGGTTAAATGCACACTTCATTTCTAACTGGGGTTTAGATTTGGGTATCCTGAATCTTTTTTTTTTTTTTTCTCTCACTTTTTCCCCACATGAATTAGACATAGGTATATCTTTTACCATAATCCCTTAAAATTTCCTTAAGTGTCAAATCTGTGCATCCTAGTACTCTGGTTCCCTCAGCTAACTATAGTGAGAGGTGTCCTGAAACAAAAGGCTAGATGAGCAAAGATTTATCAGGAGACAAGAAAAGCGCAGGGTGTGACATCAGATCTTATAATCTTTTAACTCCATTCACAAAACGTTCTATCTGCTTGTATTGGGGAAAGGGTACTTCCAAGGCATCATTTCATGGTGGCCTCACTGTATGCTCTTAACATGGCATTGTGCCACGATACATGACAGAATCCGTGCTGCAGGCATCTGAAGTGGGGTGCTGCTGAAGATTGCCTGGCCACTAACTTGGCAGAGGGTCTTGTGGAAAAATACTGTGGATATTATGAATTTTTAAAAATATATTAGTGTTCGATAATAGAATCACTGAGTAATAATGTGTAATAGACTTTATCATCTTAGCAACAAACAATTTTTAAACTGAAAATAAGAGTCCAGTAAGGGTAGGATATATGACACTTTTTTTTTACTAGAAATTAGTGTGAAGTAAGAACCTAGGTAATGAAACCCTGCCTGGCATGGGCCATTTGGAAGAGGATATTCCATAGGAGGACCCAGTCCACCAGGAGACATTAAGAGACGTTTGAGTACTGAGAGGTCTTTATAAGGAGACAAAGCATAAAATGATATTTGGGGAGGGCCAAAGAAAACTTTTGCTTTTTCATAAATTTGCTTACAGCTAACTCTGTCCTGTTGACATCAAACTAGGCATTACCAATTTCTGTATTTTAGGACATATAAAAGTCAAAATGTTATATTGGCTAATTAATTTTAAAAAACACCATTTATTACTTTGGGACAGTTTCTCAGATTGCGTCATCCATGACAGCAAGTAATGGTGGACACATTACTTTTAATGATCCAAATGAATGCTCCATGTACTTCCTTACTGTTCCTCAGGGTTACTCAGAACAAGTCCTTGGCAATATAAGGATTCTAAGGGACATTCACTTTGAGTTGCTTGTAGGGCTTTCTGATTTGAGAAATGAGTCTTTAGAAACTTAGCAGTCTTTAGAGACACTTTTAATTCTCTGACTATAGCAATAATTCTAGGAAAGAGTGGCCTTTTGGGGACTCTAATTTCCCTTAGAGTCACAATACAGGTGATATTGATTATAAAAGGTAAAAATAATACCCAAAGCCTTGTTTCCAAAACCCCAGACTCTCCTAGAATAGGTTGGCCCACATCTTGAGAATGAAAGAATTAAAGACCAGATTTTTGGGGATTGCCCCAGAGTTTTACCCTACATTAAGACTGATGGAGTTAAAGATGACAAGATTTACAAATAAGAAAATTGGGTCTTAAGTCTTGCCTGAGGTCTCAAAATGGCACAACTTAGGCTTTTTGACTGGACTGCAGTTTTCTTTCCACTACACCATGACCACTACTTAACACTTTATTATTTTATGTTTGATTTATTTTTTTAAAAAGGTTGTGGCCAAAGGAATTTCTTCACCATAACACATGAACTTAGTCTGGTTCAAGTCAGAGGAATGAAGTCTTGGGAAAATTTCCCAATAGAAAAAGAAGAGAGAGAGAGAGGGACACAGAGAGAGAGAGAGAGAGAGAGAGAGAGAGAGAGAGAGAGGGAGAGAGAAAAGAAAATTGATTAAGTATTCTATATCAAAGACTTATTTACAGTAAAGAACCAATAGATAGTTGTTTTATTAAATCTAGATTTAACTTAAAGATCTGCAGGGACTTACTGAAAGAAAAGTATTGTCTGCCATTGGATTAGAAAGACTCTCACACAACTATGAGGTGTTTTTGTGTATTCAGTTTCCTTTGATCTTATCTTGGTTTGTCATTTACAATACCTAAATGAAAAACTTCCAGTAATGGCTTGCAAGGAGTAGAGCAAATCAAATGACAATGATGATAAAAACATGTCCCCTAGTAAGAAGAGTTTAGAAATGCTGCACGTGTGTTTTTGCTTCACTTCATTCCTACAACTCACTTCCTTCCTTCATCCTCAATTCTTTCCAAGGGGCAGAACCAATATGTATTCCCACCTATTATGTATATATGTCCAATTTCTTCACTCACTTGCCAATACTTGGCACTATAGATCTATCTAATTTTGCTACTGTAATATGGTAAAATCTCATTTTAATTTGCAGTTTCATTATTAATAAAGAGATTGAGTCTACTTCCTTACAATAGTAACATAAGTTGAGTATCCCTAATCCAAAAATCTGAAATGCAAAGTGTTCCAAACTTGGAAACTTTTTGACCATTGCCATTATACCACAAGTGGAAGATTCCATACCTCACCTCATGAAATGAGTTGCAGTCAAAATGTCGACACACAGAACAATACACAATTTATTCAGCACCTCCGAGGGAAAAAAGACCCTCCCATCTGCCTTCAGCTGTGAAATATCTTTTCTGTGCATGTCCCATTCCCACAACCAAGCACACCTGCAAAGAGTCATAAAATGGCACATGTGCAGGCCAGATGTGCCAATGGCAGATTCCCCTTAATGCCCCACATGGGGCCAAGACCTATGTGTATTACTCACCGTATTTTTTCTTTATTTTCTGCTCTGTGGTGTACAGATACTGTAGAAAATGTCAAAAAGTCCTACATGATACCCACAGGGTAATGCAAGTATTAGAAAATCCGAAAAAACCTAAAATACAAAACTTTTCTCGTCCCAAACATTTCAGATAAAGGATGTGCAACCTGTAGTAGCCAACACTTACTGCATGTATATACCGTGACAATTATTCGCTATGTCCTTTTAGTGGCTTATCTCTTTCCTCTGAACAGTATCCCCATGAGGTAGGCTATCTAATCATCCTCATTTTACAGATGAAACTAAGGCAGAAAAAGATTAGCGACTTGTCCAAGGTCACACAGCTAGGAAGTGACAATCTAGATTTGAATCTAGATAGTCTGAGTCTAGAGCTCCATGCTCTTAGGAACTATGAGTTATGATACCTTTTTCCATATGCTTATTGTCCATTTGGATTTTTTCTTCTGCAAATGATCTATTCATAGCCTTTGTTCTTTGTTTTATTTACATAGCAACTTGATGGAATTTTACTATCTAAATCAGAATAATAATTCTTAATTGTGTTTCCAATGCCTTGGACTTGGAGCCGATCAAAAGACCAACTGGGAGTGGATCACCATGAAATAGCTTTAATAATTTTTGGAAATTCTCAGGCTTACAAAATTATTATGTAGTAAATTATTAGAAACTACTCCATATGTTTTATGTTTGGGTAATAGAGAACCTTCTGGGTCTTCATTTTCAATGTCCCTAAATAGTAATTTAGAAAATATTTATGAGATTTTTAAAATGACTATTTAGTGGTTAGGCCTACTTAAGATATTCTTAAATAAAACACTTAATAAACAACCCACAATTTTATTTTTTCCAAGGATATGTAGTTGCTGAGAATATTTTAATCTTTGAGAATATTGCATAATTTTAGCTGGCAGAGAACATTTAAACCAACCAAGTTAAAAATTCCTAAGAGAGAGACTTCCAAGCAAAATTGTCAGTCTCAGATGTTGACTTCCTTTTTCCTATTGACATAGTAAAGGTCATTGGTTCCAGTTAATACGGTCTGGTTAGTTTTACAGAAATGAATGCTACAGACCAACTTCTGCCCTCTCTTTTTGCTCACTTTCTTGGATTGATTTGTTCTTTGCTTAATAGAACCTTTGCCTTTCAGTTATTTTGTTTAATTGTTTTTCAAAGAAATACAGATATTTTTATGTGCTTGACTTTAGTAACATAAACAAGTCAGAATACACCCACACACACATACAAACACACATGTGTTTGTATGTGTGTGTGTACATAGCCTTGTGTTTGAAGCTAAATGAATATTTCAAATGTTATTCTCAGTTGTTTGAGTAGTCTAGAATTACATGACAGCAGAAACTATGCAATTAACAGGAAGTAAGAGGAGACCATTGCTAATGTAGTGGCTAATCCAGAACATTACTTTGGAAATACTTAGTCAACATCACTGCTATGATGTTTGCAGAGTATCCACCATGAGTATAGGCGAGAGACCATGAAATATTTGTTTGGCTGACAGTGGCAACACTGGACTTTGGTCCCAACAGCTGATGGGTCTCCCATTCTTCAGAAGAGCTACACAAAGGTAGTCCCCTCCGCTGAAGTTTCTACCTTTCTTGTGTCTCCTCCAGCCTAGGTTATTCTTTTTTTTTTTTTTTTTTTTTATTTCGGCATATTATGGGGGTACAGATTTTAAGGTTTCAATAAATGCCCATTTCCCCCCCCCACAAGTCTGAGTCTCCATCATGACCATCCCCCAGATGGTGCACATCTCACTCATTATGTATGTATATACCCGCCCCCCTCCCAGCCTAGGTTATTCTTTCCCCTGCATCTTTCCTTTGCTCTTGCTTTCTCAAAATTGTCTCATCCATTTCTCATTCTCTCACTGTCTTTTAAAGTAGGTTCTGTGGAAACAGGCAGGGACAGGTTGAAGAGAGGTGGGGAGAGAGTGAGCCTGTAAGGCACTGAGACAGCTGCTTGTTGTCATATCCTTGCCCTCTCAGCCTTGGGGTAATTTCGGATTTAAGAGTATTCCTCATTACCTCTCTACAACTCTCTCCTTTCTCCATTCAGCTTCCTACCTAGAGACTATGCCTCTTATGCTCATATAAAATGCATGGGGATTCTTCTGAACATGAAGCAAATTTTACTATATAAACCTTCTGTTATCACCTATGTCATTGTTATCTTCGCAGATAACAGTTGAAGCAAAAGAAAGGGAAAAAAAAAAAAAAAACCCAGATAGATAGTAAGCAATCTTTTAAGTCACATTTTATCTTTAATTACTAAAAGTAAAACTGTGAGAAAATCACAAACATAGTTCCATTCCACACTTGCTTTTAGGACAGGGGAATAGGGTAAATGCTGTGAGATGATTGTGTGTCTCATTGGCCCAGAGAAAAGGCCTAGACAGAAGCAAAAGTAGAAGTAGAAGTAGAAGTAGGTTGGCCAATTCCTGAGGATTTCTGGAGATAAGAAAGGAGGTGACAGGGCACTGGCCAAAATAGTGGCTTTATTTATCATAACTCCCAGGAGCCCCTGACCTTAGGTCCCAATAATCATCATCAAGCCACATTTTGTATCGGAAACTTGGATCTGGCAGTGGGAGGAGAAAGTTCTAAACCAAACTATAGCTGGGTTTACCCTATTGATGTGTGTTGTCTGGCTAATGTGATGTTTCTTTTTATTTATTTTTTTTTAATTTGAAAGATTTTAGGTCTGGACTACGCAGTCTTCAGTTTTCCATTGTGCCCAATATTCCCTGTTACTAAATGCACAACAGTTTCAGTTATTTATGTTGGCTGCCCAACCTCACAGACATTTGTGATCCTAATTACAATTCCATGGCTGGATATGGCGTATGGGGAGGTGTGTTCTTATGCCCTCCCTAGGCTTGTATAGGGCAAGGCCTTTTGTGGCTGTATACTGGGGAGGTGGAGAAAGGGCGGTTCTGATGCCCTATTCATGTTTTTTGTTGTTTCATTTTGGTTTTGTTTTAAAATTTTTTTTAAACTTTACTCCCCAAGCTGGCCCCAGAGACTGCATTCTCCACCATGGTCTGCCTCCTTTCACACACAAGCCCACATGTTGCCCCATAATGACAGTGTTTGCGCTGAAATGCTGAATGTGGTTCCCCATGGAAATATGTACAAATTTTGTTTTTTAAAAAATCAACAACAGCTTAGAGCAATACAGATTCCAACACACATACCCACATATCCCTGATCTTTGTGATTTTTTTCTCCCGCAAAAATAGTTCAACTGAAAAGAAATTCATTTGTTGGAAGTTGTAGTTTTATTTACATTTTAGTGAAAGAAAATATAATATTTGTTAATTAGGGTTTCAAATATAGAAGAGCCTAAGAATAGTCTAAGAAGAAGAATCTTTCTTCTTTCTTCTTCTGGTAATCTCCCTGCAAAATCAACCAAGCAGTGAGCTGTCTTAACTTCATTTCCAAGGAGAAGTGGGAGGGAGCTGGCCACAGTTGGAAGAACTATATGATCCAACAATCCCGCTTTTGGGTACATATCCAAGAGAATTGAAAGCAGTATCTCAAAGAGTTATCTTCACTCCTGTGTTATTATAGCACTATCCACAATAGCCAAGGTTTGGAAACAACCTAAGTGCCGACAGCTGAATGGATAAAGAAAATGTGGCATAGGTGTATGTGGCACAGGTGTATGCGAACACATACACACACGCGCGAACACAGGCACATCATTCAGCCTTAAAGAAGGAAATCCTGCCATTTGCAATAACGTGGGTGAACCTAGAGGACATTAATACCAAGTGAATATTCTTGAAAATTGACACCCTCCACTGGCACCCTGTGCAATTTGAAAGCAAATGTTTTAATTGGGTGACAATCAGTTAAACGTCCATTAAGGAGCTGTTTCAGAATACTGTATCATTAAGGAATAGCAGTTGATGATTTTTCTTAACCACAGTAAAAAACGTGAAAAAAAATTTGAATAAAGGGGACATTTCTGAATGATGTGGTTGACCTAGAAAACCTGCTCTGATGCAATTCTGTCTAGCTCATTTGTTGTACTTTTTGGGATTTCAGTGTTCCTCATCAGTAGGGAGGAGAAAGAAACTAAGACAGGGAGGGACCACAACAGGAAACATGGACCTCTCTTTTGGGTGGTGGATCCTAAACTTCTTATGGGCTGTGGATCCTTAAGAACTCTGAAGAGAATGCATTGACATATGCTTGAAACTATTCATACATAAAATTAATGTGGGTGGTTCATAGATTGCTTGAAACTCATTGATGGACCATCTAAAGTTCTGCAGACTTAGAGATAAGACCACTTGTTCTAGGGGTTGCCTTCAAGTTGGATAATCAGCAATATAATGTCTGGCATGCACTTTGACTCAGCGGTAGTCCAGTCTGGAAGGTGGAAGACAGCGGCAGGAGGAGGTAGGCAGTGCTGACGTGCATAGCTGGACAAGTATAACAAATTCTCCAGATCGTCACATTGTTCTTAACCAGACTCCAGACTGAAGCCAAGAGTGGAAGGGATAGAGCTCCATCTCTCCATAAATAAGCAGTTTCAAATAGTTAACCAGGTTCACAATCATTAAACAGAATAGCCCTAGTGGTAGACTAGAATACAAGGCAAGAAATAGAGGCAAATTTTCTAGGCTGGGCTAACCCATAAGATTTGGAGAGTATGTGCTACCTGGAGGACCTACTGAAGATAAGGGCTTATGCTTACCAAATTACCATACTTTGGACAGCAAACTAAATTTACAAGCATCAAGGAAATTCTTTTTGCTCTTCATGTCTTGGTTATAAGTGTCTTAGTAATTCCTGAGCTCAAACCTATAGGTAAAGGTTTTCTGAGACTGTAGTTGAATTTAGCTAAAGATATGAGGATGAGTTAATGGTGCTTGTACATTTTATATCTGGATATGGAGTTGGATTCAAGTATATAAAGTATTGAAGCAGCATCTACCCCTTACATAGAAAGCAACACATAAAGCCACTTCATATAGAAATGATATCTTAAGCACTGCTATTCTCTTGGGGTGAAGAGCAGGTTAGAGCTCATTATATTATGCCATGTAGCGCACTCTGTATTAACCCAATTCTTAGACATAATCTTATTTTTTCTCTTCTGAGTCAGTGACTGAGGCTTGTCTTTAGGGAGAACATATTTATTATTTGGTATTTTTTCCTCTTTCTTAATGGCTTGCGTCATTGGGCTTACCCCCAAGCACGGATTGACTCAGCATGTCATCTGGTGTATCCACGCCTGCCTCATTGCAGCCCCGCTCTGTCATGCGCAGAAGTCCAAGCAACATGCTGCCTAAATGGAGCTGTGCTGACAGCTTCCTGTGCATTCAAATAACATCTGTGAGATTTGCATGGCTAAACATTCAGATGATAGAAATCTAGTTTTTATTCCAATAAAGAGATAAGGAATGGTTCATTTTAACCACGGGCCAGCCCTAGAGAAGATTCATATCTCCTTGTTGGAATGAGTCAGTGTCCATTATTTTACCACAGGTTTTTCATCGAGCCTGCCAATGCATTTAAGCCAGGGTTCTAGTATCTGTATAAAGAAAACATCATTGTGTATATAAATAATACTATGTTTCTTGTTATTGGGAGACTGCACTCAAAAACTTAAAAGTGGCCTCAACTGGCCTCTCTGCTCATTGCACTGGGAAGATCTACTTTTGGAATCTCTGGTTTTGTCAAACTCATCTCCATACCTACTTTATTCTTCAAGGGAATGTGATAGATGAGGCTATGGAGCCTAGAATGACAATCATCCTTCAAAAACTGAGTTTTATCAGTCGGGTAACTGTTACATGCTCTGTGACGCAAGGGAGACTGAGGAGGATGTTGGGAGAAGGGACCCAGAAGCACAACACAGGAGTGCCTATAAATTTAGTCTGTCCTGAGAGCAGAAGGCCATGTTTCCATGTTGGAGCATGGATGCCTTGCAGAGAGCTGCCCATCTGCAAGTGCAGACGTAAGGACAGTTGACAGAGAACTTGTCATAAAGAAAGTGGCTTTATCTAAACTTATTTGTGTAGCATAAGTGGGGAGAGAGGAATTGTAGAGAGTGAGGAATTGCTTTTTTATTATTGTCAATGCTGAATCATAAATGTAAACCTAGACATAATCCTCAAGTTCTTGAACTCTATTTATTTCTCAGGCCATCCCTAGAAAAAATCGTAGGTAGAGCAGGTTAGTGTCCAGTGCCTTCTTGTTTCTACCCTCAGTGCCCTCTTCTCCTCATATATCCTGAATCTCAGGTCTTTTTTCATCCTTGTCCCCATCAAAACCTATATCTTGTTTATTTTTTAAGTCACAATCATATTCATATTAAGTTTAAAAAATAACTGATTGCTGATTTTGCTTCCAGCCAAGGTAAAATAACAGACACCTGAGTTATAGTTCTGCCTGAAATAAACAAAAAGCTGGAAAAAAAATATGTGAAACAATGGTTTTTAAGACATCAGACAATAAAGGACAGTAGTTCCTGAGAAACAGGAAACAAATGAGGTGAGCCCTATACTTGCCCTAATTTACTGCTTTGAGAGAGTGTTCAGGTCATGGCAGGCTGGGAGAGGGACCCAGGGGTAGCCTGGCTGACTCCTGAGTTGAGAAATGAAGATGTGTTTGGTTGCCTTTGTGACTGGGGATGCTATAGACATCTAGCGGACAGCAGTTGATGGGGCAGTCTGAATACTAAAGGATTTTTCTTGCTGAGTTATGCAAGCACCACTGATGAGAAATGCTGATAGATGCTCTCTGCCAAGAATGCCAAGGAGGATTAGGGAATGTCTGCGACTCTCTGCTTTAACGGCACTGTGACACTGAGGACAGAACAATTCCTAAAAACATGAGCAGCACACATATTTAGGGAAGAAAATATTATGGCATAGTACGCATTTTGACCAGTCCGAAGGCATCAGGGAGATTTTCTTTGCTTAGGATGTTGTTAAAACCCATGACCTTGAAGCACCCTTTTGTTAGTAATATGTTCTGATCTCTTTTGAATTTTAATTTTATGCTGGCATTGCCTTTTGTGAACAGGTGTCTTTAAATAGAGAAACATATGGTTTTAATGTGGCTTCATGAACAAGGAGTCACATTCCTGCAGATGAAATGGCATTTCAGGCAAAGTGCAGTCTGCCCACCTTGGATCATTCATTTTGTCCTCTTGGTGATAAATGAAAAGAAGAAATTATTTTTATTTTATGACTATATTAATTATTAAAGCAAAAAAACCCCAGTTATACTGGAAAAACAAATTCTTAATTTCAAAGACTAAGATTATCTTGTCTCCCAACTTACTAGCATAGATGGAAATCAATACTTGTATGTTAACAGATGATTGACATATTCAACAAAACTACTTTTATCAATAGCTTGCCTTTGCTAAGTAGGGTTGATGATAACTGTTGGCTAATAAGCGTTTCACTTCCTTCTCTTGATCAATGTTTCCTGAATGTGTTCTATAGAGAGGACAGAGCCAGTCACTGGGAGACAATATGAATCAGATTATATCTTTCCTCTCTTCCTTCTATAAGTTGCTGTAGTCCATAAAAGTGAAGTCTCAGGGGCTGGAGAGGCTGATTCTCAAGCGAGTTTGGTGCAGAGAGGGTGTACAGAAGGAATCACTCTGGGATAAAGTGAGATTTGGGGTCTTGGTCTTCCATATACTGGAACAGTTCTGGCACCAGTATATGGCCCTGAGCAAATTGCACTACCCACTAGGCATCAGTTCCTTCATCTGTGAAATAAATGTATTACTCTTTGATCTCAAAGGAATTTTTTCAGTTTTAAATTTTGAATGCAGGTGATCTGTTCTTTGCCCTAAGAAGTAAGTTTCTTCCCAACTGTTGAGGCAAAGTTTATGTGCTAGACAGAGAGATCACACTTTACCCTTCCCTGCTACACCCTACCGTACAGAGCAATATGCTAGGGTGTCTGAAATCGTGAAGTATTTATTCTTTTTTCCTGATATTCTCCCTGAAGGTGAGTGCCAAGGTTTTTCTAGATCCTTAGGACACTTTTCAGAAGCCTGAGGCTTCTTCATTTCTAATGCTTATTCATATAATGCACTGTATGGACAGGTCCAGTGTCTCTCCAAATTCAATTCATTAACAAACTCTCAGTCCGACTTGGCCTAACTCAATAAATTTGTACCTTTTATTGAGTATCTTTTATGCTAGGTTAGTATTGATGTCCTGTAATTATTATAATTAAAAACTTAGAAAATTGCTTTTAAATTTTCATCTGAAAGCATAAAGCATAAATAATCTGTTTACTTGTGGTGGCAATACTTTCTACAATGCCCAAGATGTTGTAAGCATTCTGTAAATGGTAGTCATTATTTTTTTTTTCTGATTACTAAATGCTTAGAGTGTTTCAATGTTTGGTAGGGGAAGTATGCTCTCATTATTTTAGTTTTCAAACAATTATTGGCTATCATCACTGAATGTCTTCAGATGACCTTTAGAATACTTTTATCTAAGACCCAAAGAAAGGAACAAAAAAATACTATTGTAACCTTTACAGAATGTTTCTCCTCTGTTTCATTTACCCATAACTGTGAACAAGTCACCACAGTTGTTCTTATTTAAAAACAAGAACCATTTACTGTTTCTCACAATTCTGTGGGTTGACTAAGCTCAATCGGGCAGTGTTTCTGCTTCACGTAGTATATGGAGACTGAGGTTGCTCATGTGGCTGTACTCAACTAGGAACTCTGTAGGGGGGCATGAGCTAGAAAGACCAAGAAGGTCTCTCTCACATTTTTGGAGCCATAGTATTCACTGTTGATAGGATACTATTATAGACTCGTGTCCCCCCAAAATTAATATGTTGAAATTCTAACCCCCAATGTGATGGTATTAGGAGGTGGAGTCTTTGGGAGATAATTAGGTGGAACCCTCGTGAATTGGAGTAGTGTCCTTACAAAAGGGACCCCAGAGAGATTCCTCACTCTCTTTTCACCATATGAGGACTCTACGTATCTTAAGAACACACAAAATTAAATTTACTAAAGAGCTTATGAGTACCACCACCACTGGAGATTCTATACTCAATGCTGATATAGAATAATTTGGAAACTTAAATGGCTGTCTCAGCCCACTTTATGTTGCTGTAACAGAATACTTGAAGCTGGATGACTTATGAAGAAAAGAGTTTTATTTAGCTCATAGTTCTGCAGGTTGGGAAGTACAGAAGCATGGCCCCAGCATCTTCGTGGCTCTTGGCGAAGGTCTTATTCTGCTTCCATTCATGGCAGGGAGTGGGCATGTGCAAAGAGATCACATGATGAGAGAGGAAGCAAGAGAGAGAAATGAGGCCCATCACAGTTGGATGCAAAGACACTAAGATGGGGTTGGTGCTAAATTCATGAAGGTCCAGGTGCGTAGGCCTCTGGAAAATTGACAGAGGGAAAAATCCTGTAAAGTGGTTGGTTGTAGTTGAGCAGTGACAAAAGATTATGGCAAAGAATCTCAGGCCAATGATATCATCAGAGAGTACTTTAAATGCAAGGAGTAAAGAAATAAAAAAAATTAGCTCATGTTAAAAAAAGAGAGAAACTGAGGAAGCCAAATTCTTTTTATCACTCTATTTTCTCACAGAAATTAATCCACTCCTACAAGAGTGAGGACTCACTCAACCCCAAGGGGGAGTGCATTAATCTTTCTATGAGGGATCCACTCTCTCACTAAACCCCATCTGCCATTACTGCTGCATTGGGGATCAAATTTCAACATGAGTTTTGGTGGAGACAAACCACATCCAAACTATAGCAACCCACCTTTCTGAAACACTGTTCAGCCCCCAGAGAAATAAATGCTTCTCCCAACTACTGCCTGATGTCCTTGAACTAAAAATCAATGGAAAGTTTTGAGGATTGGGTCACTGTGAATGTTTGGGGATTGTGCCACTGCAGACATTGGATGGATGCTGCTTTGGAAGGAAAGGAAGCTTTGAACAATGTAAATCGTTGGTCATAGAAGAGACATGTTAACTAACTCCAAAATCTTTTGTGTCATTAAAAATAAACATAATAGAATTTTGTGTAATTTTTATTTCTTAGTGGTGCTGAGCACCCATTTTCTTGCTTCTCTTCATGTTCTAATTCATAGTTTTGAAGGTACTTTTGAATTAGCACATTTGCCACAGTTGCATATAGCAGCTGAGGGATATTTTACAATATTAAACAATTCATTTAATATATACATTTTGTATTTATATATAGACCTAGAAATAATCTAGAAACATGAATATTTTTACATCTAATATTATTTTAAAGGTAATGAAAACTGCAATGTAAATGTCATGAATTATCATAATGAAAGTAAATATTTTGTAGTATTTTCTGTAAAGATAGTTTGTAATATGTGACCTATTACAACATTTGAACATAATATGGAGAATTCATGGACATTTCTGAATCCAAACATTGCTTTAAGATTTTTACTGACACCTCCAGTTGCTACTATCATGGCACGATGAAATTTCTCGAAATTGAAATTGTCAAAAACCAAAAAACAAAAACTAAGATCTACAATGACTCGAGGAAGGTTGTATAATTTGGTGTTACTGTCAATAGAATACAAATTATATGAAAGTCTTGACCCTAACGATGTAATTTGTGATTTATTGAGATGAACTAGGAGAATGAATTTATGGAATAAATCTATAATAATTTATAAATTGTGTATATTTTTATTATATTACTTATTCAAATGTCTTTATTTCATCAACAGAATACCAAGGTAGGTGCATTAATTACTACTAATAAATCCAACTGTCTTTGATATTTTGATGACTTTTAAGTTATATAAAATCATTGATTTATACATAGTTTCTTATCTTTAATTTTTTGTCATCAGAGCTGGTAGTAGGTGGGACCAAGAAGAGGTTCTGGGCCACAGATGTGCCTATGAGTCAATTTCCATAGATGAATTGTAATGCTGTGTTGGGAAGCACCCACAAATGGTAATCTTACTCACTTGGAGAGAGATGTTTGTCAAGTTATGGGATAGAAGACATTTCAATTAGAGTCTTTTACAATTCATCTGTAATTTCTAATTATTTATTCACGTACTACGTAGGCTTCATTTTGTTCTCTTGTTTCAATACTCATGAAAGTTGGAGGAAAGCTTGGCTGAAACCAAATTAAATAAAATTGCCATAGTTAAGTCCCTGTCTTGTTTCTTAATTTGTTAGAAAGGCTTTTATTATTTCATGATTTTATCTGGGTTCAAGTTATTCTGCTACTTGAACTTGTTACTTGATTAATTTTTTAGTCAGCAGCTTTATTTCTTTGAGTAAATGTTTTAGGAAGAGTTCATTTTATACTTTCAATATTACTAAATATCTGAGAGTCTTTTTGTTGCCCTCACATAGGATCTCTTGCTTGTCTATAGAATTCTTGTGTCATTATCTTTGCCTTTAAAACATATCAGCTGCTTTTATATTTGAAGAGGAGCTATTAATGCCAATATGATTTTTTCCTATTACATTCAACAATTGCTTATTGTGAGCCTACTATGTGTAGTGTAGATAACTGGATTTCTCCTTCTTGGGTATTTATAATTTTGACTGTCAAAATATAAATTCTTTTTCACTTACTATGTTTGTCTCTTTATTTTTTTCTTTGAGTTTGAAGAGAATTTCTCTAGATGATCTCATTCACGTTTGCAGTATTTCTGCAGTATGCAATCTGCTGTTTGCTCTCACCATAATATTTGTAATTCAGTCCTTGCCTTTCATTTAAAACCAGTTTTTCCTGAGAGTAGAGTGTTCTCCTTTTATAGTTGAAATGTCCTCTTAAAAATCTTTGGGGATATACATTGATATTTTAATTATTTATTTTTCTAGAAATAAATCTGTTTCGTAGGAGAAAATTTGCTTTATTTCTCATTCATTCATTCAACAAAGGTTTACTAAATGCCTGTTATGTGATAGGCATTGCTCAAGGGACTGGGAATATGTCAATGAGCTAAAGAGATTTTATTGATACATGATGTATTGATGGGCTAAAGAGACTTTAAAATCCCTGTTCCGAGGAGCTAATATTCTAATGGGGGAAGAAACATGATGAGCAATGAATATAATTTTTTCGAGGGTTCCACAATCACTCATGTTTATGCTCACAGCTGTTGATAAACATCAGGGTCTGCAAGGAGAAAAGCTTCAGGCAGAATCTGGAGAGGTCCAGGCACAACCTTCCAAAGTCCTTTCTCCCAAGGGTTGTTTGGCAGGAGGCAAGGATAGGTGGGAGGTACAGGGTGTCACACAGAACTTACTTCTTCCTTTAGCAACGAAAAGCAGCAACACACGCTCAGTGGCATTGTTTCTTCTTGGGAAATTCTGCTTGAGACTCAGAGTCCAGAATTTTTAAGGGCTCATCAGATAGGCTCTCTTTACTTATGCAACCAGCCACAGTTACTAGATTCTAGACTTCCTGAATGACAGCAGTCGTTCACCACAAATCACACAGTTTTCACAAACAGCCTAGATAAACAGAGCTCAGTGCCCCAGGCATACAAAACAACCTTGTCAGTTAATGAAATAGAGAACATCCCACAGTTCAAGTTCCCTGGCCCAGCCAATGGTCAGCCCCACCCTCAAACAGGCCCTTCTGAAGAGCAACATCAGGTTTTCCATGTCAACTCTTTCCTGCACAATAATAAATAATTAAATAGTATAGTTTAATATAACATGATAAATGCTAAGAAAAAGTAAAGCAGGGCAAGGGGGAATGGAGGTTCCAGGGGTAGAGGTGATGGGAAATAGATTATGATTTTAAATAGTTTGTTAAGGAGGGCTTCTTAGAGAAGGTGGTGTTTGAGCAAAGGCATGAAGGAGAGGAGGCAGAGGGCTGGGTGGGTAGCACACATGGTCCTCTGTGTGCCCTACAGAGGAACGACCAGTGCAAAAGCCCCATGGCAGTAGGGTGTCCATCATGTTCAAAGGATGGCAAGGAGAACAATGTTGCTGGAGAGGAGTGTGAAGGAGAGATTGGGAGATGTGATCAAAAGGGCAATACCTTGATTTTCATTTAATGAAACTTTTCCCATGCTAGTTTTTGTTCTGCTTACTCTGGTTCTGCTGAGATTGTATGGCTTTCTAGTGAAAATTTTAGTCCCAAACAAAGGAGAGAGAAAATTTTACATTTTTAAACTTTTTATTTTAATAGATTAAAGGTTTTCTTGCGTAGAATGTGGGGTAGAATGGGATTGGGGGCTGTTTATAGTCACAGGCAGTAACACAATGCATGGCTTGATTGTCATTGCAGACAAGATCGCTTTCATTGCCCTCCCCAGTGGGATCCACTGCTCCTTAGGATGCTCCCATTACTTTCTCTGGAATTGGGGAAAGGCTGACCTTTGCCCCTGCTCTTGGACCAGTCCTCACATCAAGCTTCTGAGCTAGGAGTGTTTAAGTCAGATTGGCGTTCCACTTGTCTGAAGGAGACAGTAGATCTGGTTAGAAATGAGTTTCAGGACCCTGCTTACTACGTGTGTCAGTCTGGAGCTAGCTGCTGCAGTGACCTCTTTCTTTAACTGGCAGCACTGCCCGTGTTTGGAATCTGCTATGGCAATTTCCTTTTGGATTTTGATATTTGCATTTTGACATGGCTTTTTCAGCAAGGGCTGGTGAGTAGGTGGCAATCCCTAGATTAGGGATGTGCCTGGGAGTCTCCTTCAATAGATGGATGGAATGCTGTGTCGGAAGCACGCTAGGGTGGCATCCTCACTCACCGGAGAGAGTGCTGTCATCAACAGCTGGTGCCTGCCGTGGCACAGAGAGAAAGAGCAGTACATACCTTCTGTGTACCTGTCGGCTCTCCTATAGACCTAAAGAAAAGCACGACTACAATTGCAGTTGCAGGCACTGTCAAAGGCAAATATAGGAACCCTCTGGGAACTAGAGGAGAACCTATTGTGGTATTCCTTAAATGATACCACAGAGCGACTGTTACATGTAATCTCCAAGTTGTGTACAGTCCCAGCAGCAGTACTAAGCTTTTTTGCAGATAGTCCAGAAAGCCTGGGTTTCATATAACTGGATCCTGCCATCCAGTAACTGGGACAGGGATCCAAGGGTCCATGAAACTGTTAAGGAACAGCACAATGCTCAAAGAGAGTCCAGGTTATATTGACATGTAAGACATCTAGAAGAAAATGTCACCAAAGACCAGAAGGAAGCCTGAGATTTGTTCTAGTTGTCTGTAGTTAGAAGGCACTTGGGAGAAATTTGGGTGAGAAAGAGAACATGTCTGGGGATAGATGTTTATAGAAATCTAACTAGGTGCTTAACTCTTTTATTTTTGTTTATTTATTTATTTTATTTTAGCATATTATGGGGGTACAAGTGTTAAGGTTACATACCTTGCCCAAAGGACATGAACAGAAACTTCTCAAAAGAAGACAGAACAATGGCCAACAAACATATGAAAAATTGTTCAACATCTCTAATCATCAGGGAAATGCAAATCAAAACCACAATGAAATATCACTTAACTCCAGTGAGAATGGCCTTTATCAAAAAGTCCCCAAACAACAAATGCTGGTGTGGATGTGGAGAGAGAGGAACACTCCTACACTGCTGGTGGGACTGCAAACTAGTTCAACCTCTGTGGAAAGTAATATGGAGATACCTCAAAGCGATACGAGTAGATCTACCATTTGAGCCAGCAATTCCATCTACCCAAAAGATCAAAAGTCTATTTATGAAAAAGACACATGCACTCGAATGTTTGTAGCAGCACAATTCACAATTGCAAAGCTGTGGAAACAACCCAAGTGCCCATCAATTCATTAGTGGATTAATAAAATGTGGTATATGTATACTATGAAGTACTACTCAGCTTTAAGAAACAATGGTGATATAGCATCTCTTGTATATTCCTGGATACAGCTGGAACCCATTCTACTAAGTGAAGTATCTCAAGAATGGAAAAACAAGCACCACATGTACTCACCAGCAAATTGGTATTAACGGATCAACACCTAAGTGGACATATAGGAATAACATTTATCGGGTGTCGGGAGGGTTGGGGGGGAGGAAGGAATGGGTATATACAATCACAACGAGTAAGATGTGCAACGTTCGGGGGATGGACACACTTGAAACTCTTACTCGAGTGGGGAGGGGGGCATGGTGCTTAACTCTTAAGTAATTCTCTGTACAAGTCCTAAGTGACAAGCCCTGTAAGTGCAGGAACCCTGTGTTACCTTTATTTCCAGTTCCCAACCAAGGCCTCCATGGGCATTCAGGACACATTTGTTACAATGGTGAATTCTTGTCAGCTAATACCATGGCTTCGAAAGTCTGAATTAGTCACTTGGTTCAGGCATTTCCTTCCACATAAAGAGTTTAGAACTATGCTATGGAAAGAGCTGCTCCCAGGTCAGCCGTTTTTAGTCACACCAATAAATAGCACAGCACCATTATTTTCAAATGTGAAGTCCCACATCAGAAATCTCTGGAAAGTAATATATTCCTTGCAGGGAAATTATGTGTGTTAGATGAGATAATTTACAGTTTTTGGCACTTTTCTGGGACATAATAAATGTTAGTTTCCTTTCCTCCTTTCAAACATGACAACTTAAGGAAAAATATAGCATAATCTGCAAGAAGAGAATAACGTACTAAAATTCAGAATTGCTTGAAGTTTATTAAAGTTGATTACTTTTGCCTTAGATGTACTTTGCTTTTTTGTTGCTTTGTTTCAATGTAACTCATAACAAGCTAAGAATCAATTCAAACAACCTTTTCAATTAATTTTGGCACAAAATGGAGCTAGTTTGCGCATTAGGTTCTTACTCTCTGGGATCTTGTTTTCTAGTTTAGTTTATGAATCTGGAAAAAGCTTTTTGGTTGGATCTAATATGCCTTTTGAGAACTAGTAGAATAGAGTGGATTTCAGAGAAGAATTCATGAATATATTGACTATAACTTTAATTCTGTATTACTCTTAAAACATAAAGACACTAAGATATGTGAATCTTTAAGATAGCTAAAATTAAGTTGACTATTTTCTAACATTTGTAGGATTTTTCAGAAAATTATAACAGTAATAAAATGAGGTTCTTTTTGTTTTCACGTCATAAATAACATGCCTACTTCTTTATTTTCAGGTAGGAATATATGACATAAGCTGAATGACAAAATTTCTGTCAGTATTACTCAAGCTCTGAAAGAATAACTTTAGTCCTTAGAACTATCATGTGGGACTAGTTTTTATGGAGCAAGCTCTTAATTTGTATATGCATCCAATTAGAAGTGAATTATTAGGAGGATAGATGTGGAAGGTTATTCAGCTTTAATGAAGCTTGCTCTCCAATATTTATAGTTTTCTCAATAGCCGTTACATTATGGGGGAAAAGGCCAAAGTTAATTCATGAATCAGAAACAATAAAGTCTCCTGGGATGACATGACTACTTCATAAATAGAATGGTAAATACTAAAGCTTTTAAAATTTCATTAAAACACTACTCCCTGGATTATTTTTTAACCGCTAGTGCTTATTTATTTTTTAAATTTTATTTTAATAGATTTAGGGGGTACAAATTTCTTTTTACATGGATGAATTATATGGTGGAGAAGTTTAGGCTTTTAGTGTACCCATCACCTGAATAGTGTACATTGTACCCGACGGGTAATATTTCATCCTGCACCTTCCACCCACCCTTCCCCTTCTGGGTCTCCAATGTCCATTGTGTCTCTCTGTATGACCATGCATACACTTTGCTTAGCTCCCTCCTATAAGCGAGGACATGTGGTGTTTGGTTTTTTTGTTCCTGGGTCACTTCACATAGGATAATGACCATTCCATCCAAGTTGCTGCAAAAGACATTATTTTATTCCTTCCCATGGCTGAGTAGTGTTCCATGGTATATATGTACCACATTTTCTTTGTTCACTCCTCAGTTGATGGGCACTTAGGTTGGTTTCACACCATTGCAATTGTGAATTATCCACAAGTATTTATTTCAACTCTGAAATTTCACCAATTTGGAGACTTAGTTGAGCTCTAAATTTTCTTTTTTCTGTAAGTATTAGTCAGCCTCTGAAAGCATATCTTTAGTCCTTAGAACTATCATGTAGGATTAATTTTTATGGAACTTTACAATTTTTTGGAGCATTGAATTTTTCATGTTTGAAAAAAATTTTATTTTTGTTTTTGAGATAAGCTTCTGGTAACACCCCAGACCAGAACTGGAATATGGCAGAAATAAATTGACTTCATGTTTAAAAGTCTCAAATGACCTAAGATACTCAATGTTTAAAAATGCATTAAAAGAAGGAAGTATGCTCAATTTGTAGAAATATCTAGTTAGAAATTATACTTTTAAGAAATAATCTTAATATTCATGATAAATGTGAAATATATAACTTAATGCTGAGTTGAAGTCTATTAAAATATCCAAAGACTTCTTAAAATGATTATAAAATTACCTAATAATATCCCAGTGTCTTGCATTAAATTTCTGGAAATTTTAATGAAAGGTCATCGACTGCAGTCAGAATATCTTTAAAGCAACATGCAATTTCCATTATGTTATGAAGCTTCTCAAAGCTGTCACATTATTTAAGTCCCAGTGGAAAGATTAGAGCCAGCTAAATTGAGAGTTGTGAAGTATAGCAGGTGAAGTTCATGTTTACTTCCCAGCATTTCCATATTTAGTTCCCTTTTTACTTTCTTGATGGCAGTATCCCCTATTCCTTATCTAATTATAGGCATACAGTGCTCATATATCAAAACCTGTTTGCAGGTAAGAAATATCCATAAATCTATTTAAACAAGTAAACTGATGATTTATTGCATGCCTTAGTCTGAGAAATTAAAAAACAAATTTTCTTTGCTGCTGTTGGTGATCACAATCCCAGAAGGCAGATATCTAAAAATATAAGATCCTACATTTTGCATCAACCTGATATCTGCTTGCATAGCATTATCATAAATTACTGGGCCAAAAAAAGAGAACTTTGTACATTACCTACTCCGGTACTTTTATTTATGGAGGTGATGGTGGTGGGTGGTTGGTGGGCAGGAGTGCCAAGGACCCTGAGACCCAGAAACGTGATGCAGTTTTCCGAGCCTCAGAGGTGTAATGACAATGGAAGGTTGGAATCCAGGCTGCACAATTACTAGTCCAAAACTCAGGCTTGTGAAAAGTAGTGTATCATACAGTTAAGAGCACAGGCTGTGGAGTTAGACCTTCTGGGTTTAATTTTGGCTCCAGTCTAGCATTTGCTATTTATTTAACATGTGTGTCAGTACCAGTATCTATCTCATAGTCTTGGTGAGAAGAATAAATGAGCTAAATGAAGCTTACGCTAGCCTGACATGGTGAAATCTCAGTAGATGTTAATGACACCATGTTGCCTTGAGGAGGCTAGTCTCTGCCATTTGACCTATATTTAGAATCATTCCAGCTATTAGTAGTTTCATCTCATGCTGTTATGTTTTCATTTTACTTTTTCAGCCCATTAGAGAGGTTATTCCCATTGGCCTATGACTTGACCCATGAATGAAATGCCATTAGAGCTGCCACGAAAAGAAGTATTGGGCTATATATCTCTGGTACTTGTATAGATTAAACAGAAGTTCCTATAAGTCAGTGCTGTAAGTATTGGGTGGGGAGTTCTTTGGAAGGATTCCTGCTGCCTGTTTCCAGGGAAACAACCATTTGGTTTATTTGATATTTCCCAAATGAACTCTATTAGGATGGTGAAGTAACACTTGATTTTGTTTCTTTTGCACCTACTAATTGATGCTGCTGTTGAAACAGCAACATGCTCCTTCACCTTCTTCTAGCATGAAGAGAGCTTCATGCTGGGGCCAGAAATACGTATTTATTTTTTCTGTCCAGGTTGGCAGGCATTCCATCTCTATAGCTGTATTAACCTATGAACTTCCTGTTTTAGGAATTATTCGAGTGTTTCCAGAAATATAAAACTATATGTTTTCCCCAATGTTTGTGATTTATAGTTGACATGGATGCCAAATTGTTTTAGTCTTGACATATTAAAAGATGTTTCATTGCACTGTCCAGTAAATTACACTGCTCTATGACAGAGGATTTTAAAAAAGAAATACTGCCCTCTTGTGGTGTAATATGCTACACCATCGAATGAGGGTAATTTAAGAAAAAACGTTTGTAAATTCTCAACTCTCCTTAAGCATAGCAAATCCCATTTAGAAAGAACAATAAATAATGTGTATTGTGTATAATACTTTTGTACACATTAACGAGTAATGACAGAAAAAAGGGTGCCTACTTCTGTTATCTAGTATTAGAGCGGCATAAATGTTGCATTTAAAAAGGTTATGTTCTACCTTTGGTGGAATTTCTTTGTGTCTTTGTATTTTTTTTTTTTTTTTTTTTGAGACAGAGTCTCACTTTGTTGTCCAGGCTAGAGTGAGTGCCGTGGTGTCAGCCTAGCTCACAGCAACCTCAATCTCCTGGGCTCGAGTGATCCTTCTGCCTAAGCCTCCCGAGTAGCTGGGACTACAGGCATGCGCCACCATGCCCGGCTAATTTTTTTTATATATATATCAGTTGGCCAATTAATTTCTTTCTGTTTATAGTAGAGACGGGGTCTCGCTCTTGCTCAGGCTGGTTTTGAACTCCTGACCTTGAGCAATCCGCCCGCCTCGGCCTCCCAAGAGCTAGGATTACAGGCGTGAGCCACAGCGCCCGGCCCTTTGTATTTTTTTTACATGAAAGAAATACTACAGCCCATATTAATTATTTGGTAGAGGGCTTTAC
This sequence comes from Microcebus murinus, assembly GCF_040939455.1. NCBI lineage: Eukaryota > Metazoa > Chordata > Mammalia > Primates > Cheirogaleidae > Microcebus > Microcebus murinus. Next base: position 57,180,748 of record NC_134111.1, read on the forward strand.
AGGTGACAAAGGACTTTTGCACATGTGGCCTCATTTGGTCCTCAAATCAATGGTTGGAGGAGAGGTATGATTATTTTTCCTACTTTATAAATGAAAAACGTGAACATAAGGAAAGTTGAATGACTTACTCAAATCAATATAATTAGAAAGTGCAATTAGTACAAACATAAGGAAGGATAAGTAATATACCCAAACTGATACAATTAAGGTCTTCTGACCTTAAATGCTTTCTACTATGTAGCACTAAGACACTCAGAAGTCAGTATAGCAGTCAGACTGCTCAAATTGTAGAAATAGGATTTTCAAATTATTTATTAATCAACCTAAGTGAGGTTCTGTTTCCATTTTATAGCTCCATGTTCTATACTTATCTCATTGTTTTAGGAAATGCAGAATCATATTGCTATTCATGTAATTTGGTAAATTTAATTTGTGGATTAGTCAGCATCACGAAGCAGTGCCAAAAAATAAAAAGAAGAAAAAAATGAGTTTGCTTATATTCTGTAATTGTAAGTATATTTTATGGTTCACAGAAATCATTTGAGCTAAAGAAGTTACTAAGAGGGAAATGTGTCTAAAAATATGCTAAAATAATACACAAAGCAAGTATTATATAGCTAAACAATTTATGTTTTTTTCACCTGAACAATGAACAAATAAATTTCCATAAAGTTTTAAGCAATACAGAAAAAGGAAATAAAAAGTTAAGGATATTTCTCTCTGCTCAAATCTTATTTTCTTACCCAGAAGTAAGAACTGTTAATAGTGTGGTATAGTCTGTTTTCTATCTATTTGCATATATTTGTACACACATGGACAAATATGTTATTTTTGAGGTCATATATAGGATCTATTTATAAATATTCTGTTCATCATTTTCACATAAAAATATATTAGAGATTTTTCCATATACATGCATATATATCTTCTTTACATCTTTTTTAACTGTTGCAATGCAATTCATGGTAAATAGTACTATAATTTAATTCTTGCATTCTAGGTGGTCCTTTAGGATATTTTTCACTATTACAAATGATACAGGAATGACTTATTGCTATATATCCCTAGAGCACATTCAATGACTATTTTTCTAGGATAGATGCCTAAAATTAGAATCACTGTGTCAAAAGGTATGCACATTTTAAGGTTTCATATATAGTATTGACATGATCGCCAAAAAGCTCTTACGATTTAATGTTTTGACAAAGCATGCAGGAGATCATCCAATCCCTAGCATCCTCCTAAAAGTGAAATCTTATTAATATTTTATTATTTTAACCAATTATTTGGGTGAAAACTTTTATATCATTATAGTTTTATATTTTTCTGATTAGTTCTAAGGTTGAGAGACTCAACATCTCTTTGCCATTTATATTTTTTCTTCTGAAAATTGCATGTTCATATCTTTGTTCTATCTCTTGAGGTTTTTGGTATGTAAAATATTTTTATATATTTAGGATTTTAATCATTTGTATTTTATATATTGTAAATACTTTCTTTTCTGGGTTACTTTTATTTTAAAGTTTATGAGATTTTTTTTGTTTTGGACAGAAGTTATACATTTTTTATATTCAAATATGTTAATCTTTTTCTTTACAAAAGCTGTGTTTTTGTCTTCTTTAGGAAGATCTTCCCCAGTCCATGATTATAAAATTATCATCCAATATTTTTTATACTTCATGTTTTCATTTGCTTCTCCTCCCCCCAAATGAACGGCTAATGGTTCAAACAATATTTATGAATAGCTCACCTTTTCTACACTGATTTGAAGATGGATTAGTATTTTAAGATAGAAATAACTGTAGTTTTTAGATAATATTTTTATATCTTGTGGGCAAGTCTGCATGCTTTGTTCTTTTTTAAAAGTTTATTTTGGCCACTTATATGCTTTTTCTTCCTTATAAATTTTAGATTCAGGTTGTTTGGTTTTAAAAAAACATTCTGTTAAAATTTTATTGATATTGTCTCAGTTGGAATATTAATTTGGTAAGAAATGACATATTTAAAACATTAAGTCTTTCCGTCTAGAAATTTGGTATGTATCTTTCTATTTATGTTGTTGATAAAATTGAATATCCACTTGTAAAGAAAACATTAGCTGTCTACTTCATAATATACTCAAAAATAAATTTCAAATAGAATAAAGAGGTATTGTGAAAGTGATGTGATGTCTTCACACTATTTATAGAATCTTTCTCAAGTATCTTATTATTTATTCTATTATCAGTGGGATATATTTTCTGTATTATTTTATAATTGATCATTGATAGTATATTAGAGATGTATTAATGTTTACATTTTGATCTTTATTAACCTCCTACTGAATGGATTCTTTTACTATTATTTTTGGCAGATTTTCTGAGAATTAATCATTTTCTCCATAAATAGTGATATTTGTCTCTTCTTTACAACATCTTTTTCCCCCTTGTCTTATTATTAATGTGTTGGGAATTTCCAATACAGTTTGTAAAGCAGTATTGCCAGCTGACATTCATGCTTTGTTCTTGACTTTAATAGAAATGCTTCTAATAGTTATCAAATTTCCAAGTTTCTTGCAAATATACTCCATTCTGTTAAGGGCTTTTAAATTATATCTTACTAATAAATTTTACAAGACATTTTATTGAGCCTTTTCTTGATATATATGCTTCCATTTTTGAATCCTTTAATATGATAATATGATGAATTACATTAATAGATTTGCTAAGTTGAACCACCTCATAATTTCTAAAGTAAAACCCAGATAGTCAAGATAGATATTTTTTTATCTACACTTTTGGATTGGATTTGCCAATAATTTATCATCTTTGCATCCATGTCCTTAAGTTAGTCTCTGTGTTTTCAGCTACCCTTTTCAGTCTTGGCATCACAGTAAGAATTGTATGGGTCAGACATTTGGATAGGGCAAGAGGGCATGGCTTGTGCCTGCTCCATGCTGTCTGGGAGAGTAAAAGGCTGGATGCTGTGATCCCCTGCAAGCTTGTTCACTCACTTATCTCACAGTTGATATTGACTGAAGGCCGGTGGAGATTCAGTTCTGTCCATGTGGGACTTCCTTTGTCACTCTCTCTTTAAGGAATGGATCTATTCTATTCACCTTGTGTTTATTTCTGTCATCTTATTTTATGTTTTCTCACCCCCTTCTTCCCTACTTTTCTTCTTATTCTCTTGCTTTTTGTGGATTGATTGTATTTTAACCTGTTAAAAAAAAAATCTTCCTCTGGCTGTTTGAAAGTTACATGCTCCATTTATCTTCTTAGGGAGGTTACCCTAAATTTTTTTGAACACACATAAGATCAGTGCAGAAGCTCATGATTTTCTAATGAGGTCTAAAATTAATGTATATCTCTTGTTCTAGTATCATTTATATCAATCTTTTATAGTTATTTATTGCTTGCATTTTGATAACTGTTTGAGAGTCCACCTGTTGAGAAGACACTGGCCTGGGATACGTGTGCATGTATGTAATTCTTAAACTCTTGGTTTAGAGATGAGCTTTTCTTCTATAGTCTAAGAATTTAAAAATTATTGACTCATGAAAGGGACCATGAATTCAGTATAGTAGCAGCACAAATATCAGGGGTTTATCTTCTCCTCTTAAATTTTCCCATGTTCAGTCCTTTTACTGACATATTCCTGGTTTTGGGCATCTATACTTAATAGTTATATTATTATGCAATATTTCTTTAAACTGAACTTAATTTAACTCACTTATTTTATAATACTTTACCTTATTCAATTATACCCCTAAAATTATAGGTATGGCAGGGAAGATACCTGTATTTATATCTATATTTTTATTTATACATACATACTTATATAAATATCATTATAAATATATATAAAATATATTTACATAATACTTTTTATTTTACTCATTATAAAATAAAATATAAATCATAACCTATATAATAATAAAACATATTCATTTGTGTACCATTTAAAATCCAGCATGTCTAATATTACAGTACATCTCATGAGTGCTGTCCTTATTTTGGGAAGCTCCGTTCTAATGAATAGACTGCTCACTCTCCCCCCGTTCTGTGATTTGTTATAGGTTTGGGTATCCAATGAAGCAACTCTCCAGCTCCTTCCCTCCCTTCTTTCCCACTGCTGTTCATCCTGACCCCCATTTATTAATTTATCTATAACTTAATGCCCTGTGCTGTACTTGCTACCTGGTAACTACCTAATAAGGAACAGCTGGATAATAAACTTGAAGCTTTTCAAAAATGATTTCAGGCATCTTATTCTATTGAATTTACCTTTTCCACTTTTATTTACATTGTACAGAATACTTTAAAATATGGCAAAGAAGTAGAGATCACAATTGTGTTACATATGTCATATACTCAGTTTATCTGAAAATAATAATACAATTTTTAGATGTGACATGATCCAACCATATTGTTATTTTTTATAACCTAGGATATTGAGACTCAGTGACATGAAGTAATTTATGAGAGATCTCAGAGTGAATTAGTCCTAGAGTTTTTTGATTTTGAACCGAGGCAATTTGACTATTAAGTCAATTTCAAAATACTTGAGGATATTTCCCAACCGCTAGCCTGAATATTAGGAAGGTAAAGTTTTATTACCTGTTGTTGATTGTCTATTCTTGCTTCCTTTCTGCCCCCAGCACAATTCCCCTTCCATGTACTCATACACATACCAGTACTCTATCTTCTCTGTTATTCTTGGGAATTGAGCTAGAGACTGTTTGTAATTATGCAATATAATTTGGAACAGGTAACAAAATACATTGTGTTTAATTTTTCAACGTAGGGTGGTACTAAATTTGAATATTTTACAGTCTAATAAAAAGGTCATGTATTTTATACTTTGTATCACTTATATTCAGAAACACATCATCCTTTGTCCAGATTACAGTGATCAGGTTTGGATTTCATAATCAAATAAGGATTGCATTAAGACCTCCAGAAAAAAATATTTCATTGGCTTTGTGTTCCAAAGCTCTTTTATATAAGCTGATTTATATCTGGCAAAAGATGCAAGGTTCTGATTGAAAAGCAATCAGATGAGAGCAGTATGCACTTAGTAATACTGTGTAATCTGTTAAACTGTTCCCAGCTGAACCCCAGTGAGCACGGTGGGCAGGAATACTGTTCTCCTTGAAAGAGATGAGCTGTAATTTATTCTAATGCCAAGGACAAATTTGTGCTGCAGCTTCCAGTACAGAGAATTTAACAAGAGGAACCATGTTTGTTAAAATATGTAAAATTGCCTCATTCCTTTCATTAATTAACCTGATGCTCTTTTACTTTTCACAGAGGACTCCAACCATTGGAATATTACTCTGTGAAAATTATGGCTTAATGCTTTTCTCCAGAATAGTTATGACAGATGAACAAAATAAATTTTTTCTGAAAGTAGGAATCAGGGCTACCCATCTGCAAAACAGAAGTTTGTCCTTCATATCCAGTTCTTCATTTTAAACTCACCTGCCTTGTTGCAGGCACAGATACGGAATTTCCCCTCTACTTCTCCATCTCACACACGCATGTGTACGCTTGTGTGTGCACACATATTACTACCACATCCTTTCCCCCTCCTCCTACCCCTTCTTTGGTCCTTTGGTCCTTGGTCTTTGTTTTAGGTTCCTTCTGGCCTGGCATGTGTCATTTGATGACACATATGGTTACTACTGGTGACATGTACACTTATATGCATATACTCTCTTTCTCTGCATCTGCTTTTTTTTTTATTTTTTTGGTAGAGTTTTACATTCCTACTGATGTAGGATAGTTCTGATTACTCTACATTCTCACCAACATTTGGTGTTGTTAGTCTTTAACTCTTTGCACTCAGATGTCGAGTGTGACTCGACACGGTTAGCATTGGTAGCAGCAAGAGAAAAAAGCAAGCGAGTGCAAAGGGTTAATTGTAGCCCTTCCGGTGCTTGTGCAGTACTCTCTTATGGTGGTTTTAATTTGTATTTCCCTAATAACTAATCAGCCTTTCTGATATCTTCCTTGTGAAGTGTCTGTTCAAATTTTTTCTATTACATTGTTTGTTCTTTGTCAAATATATTTATTTCAAATATTTTTCTAAGTCTGTGATCAGTCTATTCATTTTTTAGATCGTCCATTGATGAATCAAGTATTTAATTTCTATGAAGTATAATTTATTATTATTTTCTTTTATGGATAATGTTTTCAGTTACCTGAAAAATTTTGCCTATCCTGAGATTGGGAAAGATATGTGATATTTTCTTGTAGAAACTTTATTGTTTTAGTGTTTATGTTTCTGTCTATGAACCACCTCAATTTAATTTTTATATATGGTATGGATTAGGGGTTGTGGCTCTTTTTTTTTTATATGGATATCCATTTGTTACAGCACCATTTAGCGAAGAGATTATACTTCTCCTTCAATGCCTTTGTTGGAAATCAGTTGACCATACAAGTATGGGGTTATTTCTGTCTTCCAATTTGTTGGGATATTTGCTTAACCTTACACTAAAAGCACACTGTGTTAATTAATACAGCTTTGAAATGAAGTAGTCTTGAAAGCAAGTAGTGGAAATCCTCTATTTTGTCAAGATTATTTTGTTTCATAGTCCAGTATAAAAATTTCATCTGCATTTGAAAACAATGTGTATTTTTTATTTATTAGATGCTATTAAGGTTAAACTAATAATGTTTCTCAAAGTTACTTTTATCCTTACTAATTTTTTAAAACTAGTAAGATCCCTTCTCAGGATCTGTAATTGATGAGTTCCAGAACTGTTTGGGTCACATATAAATGCCAGCTACAAAAATACATAAATAATACATAATATACTGTCTTAGAATAAATGCACTGAATGTCAATGAAATAAAAAATCAAATTATTTAAACACTATTCCCATTTGCAATGGTTTTGAGTTGAAAATATCCTTAGAAAACATTTTATGCAATTTTTCTTAGAGTTTTTATGTATATCATTTCCTTCTAAGAAGTCTGTGGAAGGCAGAACAGCACTGTTAGTATTAAGCGTATAAAGACACTGAATCTGAAAGAAGTTAGAATGACTTGTCTTTGGTCACAATACTGGGAAACAAAAACATTGAGACTCAAAATAGAATGTTTTGAAACACCATAATATAGAAATACAGAGGTAGAATAAATAAAATATGAGGGAAAATGACCACAAACAACTATACAATACTATCTGGACATCAAACTATTTTAGAATAAATAATTCTATTTACTTTACATGCACAAAATGAAACGTCAGCAATTTTGATGTAACCTGATACATTTTTGGTATTAATGTAATGTTGGTATATACTATAAAATGTTTTCTGTTCTCCTTTCCTATTCAGATCAGCAGGAAATGTATATTATTGAGAGCTAATTTTGGCCTTTTCTGTTTGTCTGCTTTATTATTTATTGTGGATTTTTCCCAGGACTTTGAGGGACTTGGCAGGTGGTGCCTTACAAATAAGGTTAGTGCTGCCTAATGGTTGCATGCAGAGATGACTGGCAGAGACAGTTCTACATCCATTGATTCAGCTGTCTATGCATAAAATATATACAAAAAAATACAACAATAAAAAACAATTCAAATAAAAAACTAATACTATATAACTATTTATAAAGTGTTAACATTGTATTAGGTAGAATATGTAATCTAGAGATTACACACGAGGATGTGGGTACCTTATATACAAATACTATGCCATTGTATATAAGGGAAGTGCATATCTGTGGATTTGGGTATCTGCTGGAGGCTTGTAACCAATCCTTTGTGGATACCAAGGGACAACTGTAATTCAACAGGATACTCCATTGTGATCAACCTGGACAAAGGCCTTTGTCCCAAAAAGCTCAAGGGTATGAATTTAGTGATGGTATTAAGTCTTGTTTCTCTCTCTCTCTTTTATTTTTATTTCAGCATACTATGGGGATACAAATGTTAGGGTTATGTATATTGCCCTTGCCCCACCTGAGTCAGAGCTACAAGCATGTCCATCCCCCAGAAGATGTGCACTGCACCCGTTAGGTATGTATATACCCATGCCTTCCTCCCTCCCATCTGCCCGACACCTGATGAATGTTATTATTATATGTGCCCATAAATGTTGATCAGTTAAAACCAATTTGCTGGTGAGTACATGTGGTGCTTATTTTTCCATTCTTCTGATACTTCACTTAGTAGAATGGGCTCCAGCTTTATGTGGGATAATACAGGAGGTGCTATATCACCATTGTGTTTTGTGGCTAAGTAGAACTCCATGGTATACATATGCCACATTTTATTAATCCACTCAGGTATTGATGGGCACTTGGGTTGTTTCTACATCTTTGCAATTGTGAATTTTTCTGCTATAAACATTCTAGTGCAGATGTTATATCTTTTGTTCTTTTGAATAGATGCCCAGTAATGGGATTGCTGGATCAAATGGTAGTTCTACTTGTATCTCTTTGAGATATCTCCATATTGCTTTCCACAGAGGTTGTACTAGTTTGCAGTCCCACCAGCAGTGTATGAGTGTTCCTGTCTCTCCACATCCACACCAACATTTATTGTTTTGGGTCTTTTTGATAAAGGCCATCTCACTGGAGATACATGATATATCATTGTGGTTTTGATTTACATTTCCCTGATGATTAGAGATGTTGAGCATTTTTGCATATGTTTGTTAATCATTTGTCTATGTTCTTTTGAAAAGTTTCTGTTCATGTTCTTTGGCCACTGTTTGATAGGGTTGTTTGATTTTTTTTCTTGCTGATTTTCCTGAGTTCTATATAGATTCTAGTTATCAGCCCTTTATGGGATATGTAACATGTGAATAGTTTCTCCTATTCTGTAAGTTGTGTTTGCTCTCATGATAGTTTCCTTGGCTGTGCAGAAGCTTTTTAATTTGATCAGGTCCCATTTATTTATTTTTATTGTTGCTGTGATTGCCTTTGTGGTCTTCTTCATAAATTCTTTGCCTAGGCCAATGTCTATAAGAGTTTTTCCAACATTTTCTTCTAGAATTCTTACAGTTTCATGCCTTATGTTTAAGTCTGTTATCCACTGTGAGTTGATTTTTGTGAGAGATGAAAGGTACAGATCCTGTGTCATTCTTCCACATGTGGCTATCCAGTTTTTCCAGCACCATTTATTGAATAAGATCCTTTTCCCCAGTGTATGTTTTTGTCTGTTTTGTTGTCTTCAAGTCTACTTTGTTTTGTATTAGAATAACGATAGTTACTTTATCTTTATTCATATTTGTGTATTTTCCATCCTTTGTCTTTATCCTCTCTGTGTCTCTTGTAATCAGCATTATAGATTTTTAAAGATCAATCTAATAATATTAATCTTTTATTGGACAAATTAATCCATTTACATTTATGTGATTATATCTACCATCTTATCATTTATTTTCCAATTTTCAACTTGCTTTTAATCTTATTTTCTCCTCTTTTTTTTTTACCTTCCTTTGTATTAATCAAAATTTTAAAATGTTCCCCTTTCCTTTTAAGTAGCTTTTTAGTTATACATTCTTTCTTTTTTATTCTTTCAGTGGTCACCCTAGTGATTAAAACATGCATTACTTAACAGAGTCAAATACAAGCTTGTATTTTTTTTTACTTCCAAGACTTGTAAAATACTTAGAACACTGACTACATTTACTCCTCCAACTCTTGTCATTTATGTTATTTTGATCATTTAATTCTACACATATGCAAACTTTTAAAGACTTATTACTATTGTTTAGTACAATTAATATTTATATAGATTTTTCCTCATTCTTACTGTTTCTAGTGTTCTACATTTCTTTCTTTTTACAATAATACTGCCAAAAGCTCTGCTGGCTTCTCCACCTCTTCTCAGGGTTTCTTTTCTGCTAGGAATTCTGGTCTCTACTCCTGCAATCTCTAATCTCTAATTGGCAAATAAAGAGAAAACGAACTCATAGACTGTTGGCTTGCCTATCTGTGGTTCCTTTATGTTCATAATATTGTTCTCTCAATTATTGTCAAAATGGCACTCTAATTATTATTATTATTTTGTGTTTTATCTGCATATTTTATTCTCACCAGGAGTCATCTGCAAGCTATTTTTATCAATAGATAGAAGGAAGAAATACTCCCACATACTTTTTAAAAACTTCAAACCAATGGAGTTAAATGAGGAGTGAAGCACATAAATAATTCTAATTTAGAACATAATGCAGAAATGATTTTCTTAGTCATGCATTTATTCATTTAAAAATATACTGGGTCTTGCCAGGTAATATTCCATGACAGGTAAGTTTTGATGAATAAGACAACAAAGTCTCTTGAGTTTATATTCCTTTGGAGGAGATTTGGCTGGAGGGAGACATAGATAATATATATGTAATATATATTAATGGGACAATTAAGAGAATAACAAACACTACAAAAATAAAACAAAGGAATATGACATAGAGAGACTGGGTGGGCTGGAATCAGGCTATCATAGATTGAGTACTCTGCATGGTTAGGAACTTCTCTGCAGGAGTCATACTTAGCTGAGAACTAAATGATGAATAACTGGCCTTATATAGGCCTTTTATAGAAGATTCCTGGAAGAAGGAATAGTAAGGGAAAAGATCTTAAGATGGAAATGGTCTTGGCATCTTCAAGGAACATACAGAAATTTAGAGTGGCTTAAACACAGAGGATGTGTGGACAAATGATGTGAGATGTGATTAGAAATATATACACGGCTCAGACCGTGTGTGGATTGTAAACTATGATTAGAGGGTTGGATTCTATACTAATGCAATGGAAATCCATTAGAAGGTTTTAAATAAGGAAATGATATGGATTATGTTTTAAAGGAAAATTCTGGCTCTAGTGTTGAGAATGGTTTATAGGACACTGGAGAGGTAGGAAGATAGGTAAGAAATAAATCAGGTAATTCATGTTAAATATGGTATATTGGACACATATGTTTACCTTTGTTCCCTCCTGTAACTCCACTAAAATGACAGAGAAGGGGGAAAAAGAAGATGAACTCAGAAAGAAAAAAAGAACTGTGGATGGGAGATGATAGATAATTATGCCATATGCATTTAGGAGGAGAATGGAGGTTTATTCTCTGGAGAGCTTTGGGGCATCTAACTTAGCTCAGGTAGATGGATGTCACCTTGGAAAGCAGTGAAATTAAATGAGATTGTTCACTTTGAGTTGATAAGCTTCCAGCTCTCTCACTTCCTCCACTCAGCTGCGACTGCTCCTCAACAGGCTTATAATTCCTAGGAGATGGGAGCATTCATCTCTGGGGAATTTTAACAGCTTAAGATTTTGTGTCTATTAAGTTTTAGTGAGAAGTGCCATTTAGCATCTCCTTTTGCTATTTTATAAATTGAGAGAATTTCTGGGGTAACCTGAGAACATTTAAACCACACAGAGGTTTTGATAATGGTTATGGCAGCTATACCCTTACTTTGATCCTTGCTTAAGACTGAGTTTTAATGAACTTCCCCCCCTTTTTTTTTTTAAAGCTTTCTGAATTTTATCTATTACTGTTTTTGTTTGAACATTAGTTGTCTCTTCTAACCTAACATGTCCTCAAATTTATGGACTCACTTTCTTTCATCCTTTTCACTCCTACTTGAAAGGTAGACAATTTTTTTCTGATCTCATTTATTTCTTGTAATATCCTGTCAAACACTACCCACAGAAACCTATGATAGGATTTGGTGCTATTTGTCCTACCTCTACCTTTGAAACTACAAGATCATTAATAACACAATCTATCTCCCAAATGGCAGTTGTACCAAATATTTTGCCACTACATAGCATGAATCACCATCTTTCCTGCCTCCTATATTAGTTTCTTCACTACCTGCTCTCCAACCACTGAACCAATGTTACATATTAAATGTTTATTGTTATGATAGTGCCCCACTGTGGTATCAATGATGAAATCAGTCAGGATAGCATAATTTATACTGTGGTAACAACCCCCAAATCTGAGTGCCTACATACAACTAAATTGTTTTGGTTGCTCATGCAATGCCTGTGCAGGTCCCTGTGTCTCTCTGGGCTGCTTGCTGTTTGCTATGTATTGGTTCCAAGGTGGACAGGAATTCTGTTCTGGATGTCTCAGTTTGGGATGCCAAAGACATCTAAGTGAAGAGGTAGGTAGAAGGTTTGATATATGAATACGAATCTCAGGAGAGAAGTCTGAGTAGGAGATGCACATTTAGGAGGTATCAAGTTTTAAAGCTTTGAGACTGAATCACAGAGGATTGAAGAAGCAGTTCAAGGGTTGAGTCCTGGCCCATTGTGAAGGTTTAGGGAGAAGAGGAGGAAATATTAATAGTAAAGATACCTGAGAAGCAGCAGCCAGGGAAGTAAAAGGAAAACCAGGGAAGTTGGGTGAGTAAGAAGCCAAATGAGGAAAGTTTTCAAGGAAGAGAGAGTGTCAAATGCTTTCAATAGATCAAATAAATTGAAGCCCAAGAATTGACTACTGGGTTTGTGGGGGGGTTTCCTAGAAAATGAAAATCTTTTTTCCTCTAGAGAATTATTTAAGATAATTTTAATGTGACCTTGATAAGGACAGTTTTGGTCGACTGGATAATTGAGGGTAACATAAAAGTGTTTAGCTGAATGCTAAATATATATTTTATATATTTAAATATATATTTTTTCATGTTTTTTTGGTCATTATGTTCATTGTATAAAATTTTGAAATTAGAAAAATTATAAAAACAAAAATATAAACACCCATAACCAAGGGAAAAATGAAAAATAAATTTAAAAAGAAGAACTGTTTCTGGTCTAGAGATAAGAAATGATAGTGGCTTAGGATGTGGAAGTGGCAGTGGAGACAGGGAGAAATGAATGGAGATCAATGTGGGATGAAGGTAGAGTAGGCAGGACTCAATGGCCCATTGGACGATGGATTGTGTTGGAGGAAAGGAGATTCTCAGTATGACTCAGAGATAGGCTGTGCAGATCTTCACCAAATGCCTCTCAGAAATCCCTCAAGCTTCTTTTAAGTGCATATTTTTCAGGTGCAAAGTTTAATTTCTGTCAAGTAAAGACAACATTTTTTGTTTTTAAAGAGAGGTCCCAAAATAGCTGTCTTGCACCTTAATAGTAGGAATTTGTATCTTTTGCTCTATGAGAAAATGAACTGCTCTTGTCTAACTTGCTTGGTAATTATGCCTTCCATGTGGGTAATTCTTATTTTATTTTTCCAGAAAAATAAATTCTTTTTCTATTTCATCTAGAAATTTTTTTAATCTAGAAAATTACTAGGATAACTTAAATGCATTTTGGAATTCTTTAAGAAAGGAAAAACCTTATTTGCCATTATATGATAACTAAACTATCAATCTTTTTCCTAAGGCTTAAAGTAAAAACAAATAAACAAAAGTATTTATTTTTAAAAAGTAATTCTTAAGGTAATATGTTACAATATGTTACAATAATTCTTAAGGTAATATGTTACAATATCAAAGTCCTAGGTGAGAGAGAAGGGGACACATGGCAGACCTTATCAACTTGATTCTGTTTTTAAAAATCCTACATTGATTCTAATGGTAGCCTGAAATTTTTAAAAATGTCATAGTGAGTCAAGTCTTATGAAATAAAAATATTAATATAACCTATTTGATAGTTCTTTGTAGGTTGTTTAATGAGAGTCAATGCAAGAAATGAGAAACATGTTCTCACCTAAGTTCTAATATTAACCAGATCTATTTTTAGAGAAAAATCAGCTAACATGTCTGAGCTTCGGTTTCTTTGACGTTGTGTTTTTTCAGACAGAGGCTCTCTAGTAATACAAGTGCTGTCATTGGTACCTCATATGCAGGTCATGCACTTCCTAATCCACATTATGTTGAAAGGTCTCCAGCCGTATAATATTGGCAAATAGTCAAGGCTTCATTTCTTCTATTTATTCATTTTTGGGATGAGTTGTTTCTGTTAGGAATGGGGTGACTAAATTTTTTTCTTTCAGGATCTCGAGAGTGAAATCTTAAATCCTTTCAAAGAACAAAATATCTCCCTATTCTTTCTTTACCTGTTCCATCACAGCTGGCATAGCTGACTGCTCTTCCTCCTTGGTGTGAGAGTTGCAAAAGTGAGTAAGAAAGATCCCAAGGCCAATTGATTTTTGAATATGGCTGTGCTGTGGTTATGTTTCCTTTCAGTGGACAAATCAGTATATTTTGGTTGAATGCTTCTCACCAGAAAGATACTGCGGGCGGGCGATGAGACATGTAAGACGTAGCACAGTTCCCAAACAATTTATAATCTCTCTGTAAGTAGAGATGAGTCAAGTGTACATAAAATATAACCAGCCATGAGAAAAGTGATGGAAACAGTAACTGTGATATGAATTCATATCCAGGAACAATCATGGGGAGCTAATATGGTTAGGAAAAGCTACCTGGGTGAGACTCAGTATATTTTGAAAAATTTATTTAAGTGATAGGAAATATCAGGGACTTAGGGTAGGGAAGAGATGGCATTAATAAAGACCACGAGTGATCATGGGAATAATAATTGTGATAATCAAACCACAATAATAATTATAATTAAAAACTGAATAATTGCTAGGGACTCAGGACCCTTTTCCTACCCCCATCTCTACTGCCATGACTATGGGCCCCATAGTGCAGGATTAGCTAGAAGACTATTAGGGAATTTTTATAGTTATCAGCATTCCCTAAGCCATGAGAATCAGACATTGTCCTAAAATAGACCTCTCTCAGAAAGAAAACCTTTCACAAAGATTTAACAACACCCTGAATTTTAATTACTTCCCGAGACCCACAGAGCCTTTCTCCTCTCAAAACATCATAGAAACCACCCATAGTCCTATGACAATATCGCTTAGAGTAGGGATGGAGAAACATTATCAGTAGGACTTGCAGCCTTCAGCCTTGGTCCAGGAGGTCTCTGATCTCACCCTGTGAATCTGCCATTTTTGATCTTCAACAGTGAAGAATCCCGGAAGCATAGCACGGAGCTTTAAAACTTTGGCTCTGACATCAGACTGAGTTCAAATCCCAACTTACGGCTCGCCAGCCACATGACTTTGGGGCAAATTATTAACTGTTCTAAGCTTCATTTTCTTCACATTTAAAAAAGAATAAATAATGATGCTTACTTCATTGTTTTTGGGGAATCAAATGCGATAGTCCATAGAAAGCACTTGACATAGAATTATGTTATAAATTTTGATTATTGTTGATTATTGTTTACTTAACACTAGAAAAAAATTTGGTGCCTCATGTCAGAGTCTTTTTATTTTTAGTCTTTTTATTTTTTTTTAAACCAAGAGTACTATAAATTAGTCTAGGGGTTTGGACGTATTTTTTAAAAATATGCACTCTATTACGTAAATAAAGGAAACACTAAGTAGTCATTCAAAGTCATCCTATTTTAAGTGTCAGAAAATATTAGTAAGAAGTGCCCTTCATTTCTCAAACTTCTTTATAATTAAAACCATAATAAACCAATAATATTAATAACATGCAACATTTATTGATCACTTACTATGTGCTAGGCATTTGGATCGCTACTTTGTAAGCAATATCCACTTATGAGGTAGGGATTGTATTGTCCTCATTATTGTATTCTCCCTATTTTTTTAATAGATAAGGAAACTGTCTCTTAAAAAGGCTGAGCAATTCAGCTGTAGCCACATTAACAGACAGTAAACAGAATGGAGATAGATCCAGGCAGGATGAGCACAAAGCCCTCTTAACCCTTTGTTGTCCTGCACAACTGCGTTATAGGAATGTGGCTGGAGCTCAGGTTCAGATGGGAAAGTATTGGAAGATTGGCCAGGTCATTTGGTATTCAATTATGAAGGGTTTCAAATACAAAGGAACTCTAGAAAGTCTATCTTGATTGCTCTTCAAAAATATTAGTTCAACTGCTTGTGTGTTAGGGACATTATCACATGGAACCCAGGTCTCACCACCTGCTGATATATTTAAGTCAAACAAATGGTCAGTAAAGCACTTGGCATAGAGCCAAGGTCTATAGCAAACATTACACAGTTGGTGGTTTTCCTTATTATACTGTGGAAGTGTTCTTATCTGACCTCCACTTACTTACGAGACTCTTCTGATTAAGCAACCGTCTCTGTTTTCCTTGCAAAGCATTTTGATTGATACTCATGAAATGTCATGGCTGTGCTAGGGCAGATCAGCTCTTATCAGGAGCCCTGATGTATTACTGAAAATTATTTGTACTTGTTCCCAAACCCATTCGTCAGTTATACTTGTTTTTTTCATCATGTAATCAAGTGAATTGTTATATAAACCAATGAAACATGGATGTGGAAAAAAAGAGATATTTCTCTATAAAACTATTGAATACTTTGGATATGCTTAATAAAGGCAAGTCATTTAAAAAATTATGAGAAATTAGTTATGAGCAAGACAATGTAAAAAATAAATTCTAGAAAGAGTCTATACTCAGCTTCCTTCCCCAGGAGATTATAATTTTTGCTTCACATTAAAGACTCCTTGCATCGTGGATATATTTCATGATATGGAACTTGGGTAAATATAGAATTAATATTATCCTACTATAGAAAAGAAAAAGATAAGGTAATTTAGTATACAGTTTACGTGATAAATACAAGAATAGATAGGTTGCATTTTTGTTACTC
Organism: Microcebus murinus; assembly: GCF_040939455.1. Lineage (NCBI taxonomy): Eukaryota > Metazoa > Chordata > Mammalia > Primates > Cheirogaleidae > Microcebus > Microcebus murinus. The sequence continues at coordinate 57,197,356 of NC_134111.1, forward strand.
TTGTTTGCTTAAAGATTGCTATAACATATCTCTTAAATATTCTGTGTTTGGTTTACATTTGCAAGAATAGGAAATAAGAGATGAAATATTGTGCTTTTATTTATGATGGTGACCTTTCTGTAAAGGATCTCAGTCAGCTCCTGAAGGGAGATGAGGGCCCTGTGGTTGATAGAGAGACTTCTATTTAATGCAGGGTTTCAAATTTAGAATTTTCTTTAAAAACTATAAATTATTTATGCAGTATCAAGCTTTTAAAACCCTGTTTATGACAGGTTGGGATTTTGCCAATCTTGGTTGAAACAGTCTAAATTATTTATCTTGTGTTCCTTCAATTTGCCATACATTCTGAAGCCCAAGAAATATTAAATAAGTTTTATTTTCTTCTCTGCTTATGCTGAGGTCAGGGAGGTTAAGCTTTTAGACATCCTTTGAATGCTTGTCTTCTCTCAGTGTGCCAGCTTTCTTTTTTCTTCCATATTATGCCTTTTCTTTCATATGACATTTTCACTTCATTGAACTTCTTTTTCAGAATCCTTTATCTCCTATTAATTATCTCTACTGAATTTCCATACATTGTCATTTCAGTTATAAATAAGAGAATGTCTTTGTAAGTAAAGATTTCAATTATTTTTAGATCCTAGTATCTTCTAGGAGCACGAACAATGAATTACTCTAATTTGATTTTACTGAAATGCATGAATCATTAATGATAAACATCAAAAAAGTTCAAGATTTAGTTGAATAACTAAAATTTGGGCATTTATTTGGATTTTAGTTTCAATATATGAATCATGTGATAATGCAAATATATGTAGTTTTATTCCATAAATCGTAATCACCTGGAACTACCAGATTCTAATAAGCATGAATTTCTATTAATTTTGAAAATAGAGAGTTGTGAGAAAAAGGAAGGGCATGTGACCAGAATTTAATTATTCCAGCAAATTTGTCAATTTTAACAGCCCCATTTCCTCAAGAAACCACAGAATGAAAAGAATAAATAGTAAACATGTAAATGTGGAATTCTTATATTCAATAGAATGTATGTATGATGTTACTATTAACATTTATTCTTTCCTGTCATCCACTAAGCTATTTTAGGTAATATTCCCATTTGCAAACTCAGAATCCACTTATTACTCACCTGTAAGTAAACATGATTGGGTGGAGAGCTGGGCAATGTATGAATCAAGTGTGGCCAGTCAGATCCCCACCCTCCCCTGTCCTCCACAATAGTTCAGGGATGCCCAGGTGATGCCATTAGAGCCACTGAGGTGTCAGAGACTTTCGGGTTAGAGGGTGATTATAGAGGGAGATTTTGGGAAGCTGGGATTATGTATGCTTCTGGAGTTGCTCAAGTTCTCTTGCTTCTCTAAGGAATGAGCCTTAGAGAATGGACCAGGATATAGGGTTAGACAATGGTTGATTTTCTGCATCAAGATAAACTTATCCCTAGCACTTCCAATTTCATTATCATTAAATTCTCTTTTGCCTAAGCTATTTTGAGTTGGATTTTGTCTCACTTGCAAGGAAAAATTTCTAATTGATAAACATTCTATGTAGAGAACAATAAGCCAACCATATATTGCAATACACATGCGGAACTCACTATCATGACAAGCACTGCCAAACCCAAAGCAGTTCCAATTACACACACCTGCTCATTAAATGCAAACAGTAGTTTGCACAATGTATCATATTAAATTTAATACTGACCTTAAAGATATTTTTTCTTCAGAAATTTTGTGGGACTGGAGTTTTAACTTTTCATTTAAAATTGTATTTATTAGTTCCCAATTTTATTTTTTATGAGAGATTGGGATTATTTGGAAACTTGATGAAAACTATGCCCTTAGCACTGAGAAAAATGCTCACAAACACAAAATACTGTCAGGAATTCCATGGATTTTCTGAAGCCCATACATGGACTCTTGATTAAGAGCCCTTGTTCTATAGTCAAAAAATTTCATCATAAGATGAAATAAAAGAAAAAAAAAAAGAAGAACACTATAGCACACCCATTATTAGATTCCAGCTCTGAAAAAAAAATGAGTCCTTGAAATTTTTAATTTCTGGGACTTTCTTGAAGTGTTCTTTATTATCTACTATATGATAGACTTTAGACATGTTTTAGGGATGCTTGAGAATAATGTATGTTCACTTTCTTTGTATAAAATACAGAATCCTAAAAAAAATCAATCTTATTAATAAGATTCAAGTTCAATAATTTATAAATACGGATTGTCATGTTTTCCTTAAATTTATAATAATGTTTACATTTTTATTGATACTCAATAATAATTTCCAACTGCTATGTATTTCTTATTGATTTATCCTTTATAAAGATAAATAGATCATTAATATCTTTGAAGCTTTGGGTCTTTAATTATTATTATTTTATTTATTTATTTATTTATTTATTTTTTTGAGACAGAGTCTCGGTTTGTTGTCCAGGCTAGAGTGAGTGCCATGGCGTCAGCCTAGCTCACAGCAACCTCAAACTCCTGGGCTCGAGCGATCCTTCTGCCTCAGCCTCCCGAGTAGCTGGGACTACAGGCATGTGCCACCATGCCCGGCTAATTTTTTTATATATATATCAGTTGGCCAATTAATTTCTTTCTATTTATAGTAGAGACGGGGTCTCGCTCTTGCTCAGGCTGGTTTTGAACTCCTGACCTTGAGCAATCCGCCCGCCTCGGCCTCCCAAGAGCTAGGATTACAGGCGTGAGCCACCGCGCCCGGCCTGGGTCTTTAATTATTAATAATGCAATCCCTGCTTTCTTTTTTCTTTTTGTTTCTGCTTGCCTAATATTTATTTGCCCACCCTTTTATGACAGTTCTCTATCATGTCATTTTAGAAATGCTGTTAGCCACAGATAGTTGAAATTTATTTTGAACTGAAATTTTTATCTGAGGGATTTAGCCCATTTATTATTTTCTGAAATAAGTGATATGCATGATTCTGTTTATCTTGTTTTATGTTTCTTTTAGTTTTATTTCATCTCTTTATAAAAACTATAGGTTTTTTTTTTTTTTTTTTTTTTTTTTTGCTTTAGCTATTGCAGTAGGTATAACTGTTTGTTTTGTTTTTTTGAGACAGGGTCTTATTCTGTTGCCAAGGCTAGAATGGAGTAACATCATCACAGCTCAATGTAACTTCAAACTTCTAGGCTCAAGTGATCCTCCTGCTTCAGCCTATTGAGTAGCTAGGACTATATGCATGAGACCCAGATAATATTTTTATTTTTTGTAGCGATGAGATTTTGCTATATTGCCCAGGCTGATATCAAACTCTTGGGCTCAAGTGATCTTCCCTCCTTAGACTCCCAAAGTTTTAGGATTACAGGCATGAGCCACCTGGCCCAGCCCTTTTTTTCTTAAAAAAACCTTTGTGTTAATTACCTGTTTTTATTTCTTTTATAATAATATATATACACTATTTTTTGAATACATATTTTATCAAAAGCTTATGTCCTACTTTTTTAAATCTCAGCATAATATGGGGGTACAAATGTTAAGGTTACATACATTGCCCTTGCCTCCCCTCCCCCCTTGAGCCAGAGCTTCAAGCATGTCCATCCCCCAGACAGTGCACATTATACTTATTATGTATGTATATGCCCATCCCCCCCCCACCTGCCGGACACCTGAGAAATGTTTTTTTTTTTTTAACATTTTGGTTACATTTTATATCTTTGCCTCTCACTACCAAGGTTTAGAGGTATGCCCTTCCCCTCCACAATGCTCACCACATCCCTCAGATGTGGGTCTACCCCCCAACCCCCGAATCCCTGGTGAACACCACCACCCTTTGAGCACCATAGTGATAATTAACTGTTTCTGTATAAAAAACTAACTTAAAATGAAGTAACTAAAACAACAAACATTTATTCAACTTAGATTCAGTGAGTTTGCAAATTAAGGTGAGCTTCAGTGGCTCAGTTGAAATCCTTCATGCACTGAGTGGGGCAGCTCTGCTTCTGGGGGTTGGCTAGGTGTCAGGCACAGTGGCAGAAGGGCAGCTGGGCCACATGTATTGAGGAAGCTATACTCATGGAGACTTGGCAGAATTTAAAAAAGGACAGCTACAGCGTGGTGCCAAGGGTCATGGAGAATAATTTCTTGAGAAACCAGTTCCAGGATTTCCAACTGGGCCTTATTTTCTACCTCTGAATAGGAACGTTTGCTTGGCTAGATTTTACAATATCTATGGACCATGAATGTTACGTGTCTTTGAGCCTTCTCTTTCTTGAATGGGAATATCTGTTGTGGTTATTATTCTGCCCTGTTTCACTATTATAGGTTGGCTGCATAGGGGATAGACAACTTGTCTTTTTAGGTCAGAGAGGTCTCTAGGCCAAGAGGAGCTGCATCCAGACCAGATGTAGATCACAAGATTCTGAACTTTGAGCGTACTGCCGTGATTAGATCAGACCTTGGGATGTCTCAGGAGGAGGTGAATGTATTTTGACTGTGAGAGAGAGGTGAATAATTATGGCCAGATGTTAGGCTGTAGCAGATTGTTTGTAATACTGGCTGCAATTATTCACCTCCAGTCTCCATGCCCCTTGGCAATGCAATTTTGCAGAATTTCCCATCAGGAGTTGGAGTCAATTTTTTTTCTTTCAAGTCTGGGCTGGCTTTGTGATTTGCTTTGACTAACAAAATGCAATGGAAGTGAAATCATGTTCCAGGCCTCTAATTCAAGAGGCCTTGCATACTTTCAGTTGTTCTCTTGGAAACTTCCCCCATTGCCATGTGAAAAAGTCCACGCTATCATCTGAGAACATAGGAGATCACATAGAGCAAAGATGAGCTGTCCCAGCAGGGGCCATCCTAAACTAGTTAGTTCCTCCTGTCCACCTGGCAGCTGCCTGCGGATGCATTATTGAGGCCAGCTGTGAACAGAAGAACTGGCCGGCTGAACACAATCCAAATTGCTTACCCACAGAATCATAAGTTAAGTGTGTTTTAGCCCAGTAAGCTCTGAAATGGTTTGTTACACAGTAAAAGTTAACTGATAAATTTTCTACTGGTTCTCTTTCATATTTTTGAAAACATTCCAGAATGTAATGTCTTCATTGAATTCAATAAAAGTGAAATCACTTTTAACCTCTCACGAGGAATGATGAAGAATTTACACACATTTACTTGTAGTATCAGATTAATGTTATCATTTTTATTACTATTTGTATTTCATCCCACATAGTTAATCAATATTTCTTCTACATACCTTTTATATCCCATTTTCTTATTATTAAATATTTTTATTGCTTTTTCTTTGCATATTTTAAAAAAGAGTTAATCATTATTTTCATAGCTCTTTTATGTTTAGGCATGCCTTTCAGTGGCTTTTACACACAACCTTGGAACATAATCACTTTTTCCAAAACTCTATATAAATAGCTTACCCTTCTAGTGGTCAATGTATTGGAGGAGAATGCATTTTACTAAGTAGGTGGGAGGGAGGGGGAGGAGATGGGTAAATTTATACCTAATGGGTACAATGTGTGCTACCTTGGTAATGGGTACACTTATAACTTTGACTCAAACTGCACAAAAGCAAAATATGTAATCAAAATTTTTGTACCCCTGTAACATTCTGAAATAAAAATATCAATTCCATGTAGTCTTCCTGAATGTGTATATGTTTTCCTCCCTTTATTCTGAAGTGATTTTTTTTTTCAGGTGATTTCTAAGTGTGGATCTCTATTCATCAATGTTGCATGCAGCGTCTTAAGCCCTTTTGACTATAGTCTCAGATCTTTTTTATAGCTTAGAAAAGTTTTCTCCATATTGATTATTTCTTTTGCTCCATTTGTTCTCATTTCACCTTATAAATATCTGTTTTATTAAGTTGCATTTTCTTTCTTTGGCTATCATCTTTGGATTAATAATTTTCCAACTTTTGCACATACTCTTCTCATTCTTGGACAGCTAGTTTGGTTTTTCTTCTGAGACAATGATACTATTTTTAGTATATTATCTTAAAGTCTGTGAGCCAGGAATCTAAGCGTGATTTAGCTAGGTCCTCCACCTCAGTGTTTCTCACGGGGTTGTAATCAAGGAATCAAGGTGTCAGCTGTAGGAGGAACTGCATTCTCAACTGAACTCTTAGTTGAAGGAAGATCTGCTTCCAAGCTCCCTGCCCCCATGGATGTTGATAGGATTCAGTTCTTTGAGGACTGTTGGCCTGTCCCTTGTCATGTGGGCAACTCACAGCATTGCAGCTGTCTTCTCTTAGAGTAAGCAAGACAGTGATAGAGTGGATGTCCCAGATAAAGCCAAAGTCCCTTTGCAACTAATCTAGGAAGTGACATCTCAACGCTTTTGTTGTATGCTCTTTGTTAGGAGTCAGTCCCCAGGTCCAGCCTCTGGTCAAGCCCAGGGGGTCACACAAAGTATTACAACAACTGTGGGCAGGAGTCATCGTGCAGCACCCCAGGGCTGCCAACTGTAGGCATTTTGCTGGTCACACAGTATTTCCCCTCCTCTGCCTCCCTTTTTATAGTCAGATGTAATTTTATTTCCAAGTTTTCTGTTGGTGGCTATTAACACTTTAATATTCTCAAAACTTAATTTTGTTGTCTGTCACCATAAAACAGTTTCTCTTTCCTCGATGCTATTTAATGAGAAGAAAGCAGTGTTCTCATACGTCTATCAGGTTTCTTTCCCTGTCTCCACCTCCAAACTATTGAGTCATAAATTCCAATGTAAACATTGCCGGGGATCATAGGATTTATGTTCTGTTTCAGAGTTAAAATGGCACCTTCTGTGACTTGTTGGTGGGTTGATTCTGTGAAATAAAAATCAATAAACAAAGATTATTATACAATGAATTATGTAAATATTCACAGCAGAAATTACTCTGAGAAATTTTAGTATTTGTTTGATAATTTTCATTTCTTTATTCATTCTCTCTCTCTTCCCCCTATTATTTGGATGTTGGACTTCTTGGAACTCCTTTACTTTTCCCAACATTTCTTATTTTTCACCTTTTGGGTTTTTTTTCCTCATTATTCTGGGAGATTTTATCAATTTTATATTTCAGCCCTTCTTATGTATTTCAGCAATATATTTTTATTTCTGAAATCTCTTTCTATTCTACAAACCTATACTAGGTTAAATATATTAAATAGATGAGGAAATATAGGCTTACTAAATTCTTATGATTTATTTAGTTTAATACAATGATGGAAAAGACACAGGAAAAAATGTGAACATTTATGTCATGCCCTTTTATATGCTTGAATAATTCCATCAATAATTAAAATATCAAGCTCACTTTTGTGTCCCTCAGGCACGATTTAGAGGTTTAGAGCTTTTTCCTATGTGTTTTGCACATTCACCTTGGCTTAACGGATCACCTTCATGTCAGTGACTACCAAATCAGTCTAGAACTTCCAGTCTAATTCAGTTTGGATTCCATCAACCTCAGTATATTTTCCACTGCCTGTCTTGTTACTTTAAACTTGACATGTTCAAAAGCAGACTCATCATCTTGGCACCACCGTCCTTCCTGTCACACTACCTCAAAACCCCGTGAAGGCTACATGATTTTCAAAGAGTGCAAATCACAAAATGTAACATCCTTTATTTTCCTATAATGAAATGTAATTATATTTTTTATCTCACACATCATTCCTTCTAGTAGTAGCAAGGTAACCCCAATCACTTCTGGGAATACACAGTTACTCTAATGATGTCTTAATTATTAAACTCAATCAAATTTAGATCTCTCAGTCATTTATATTTAATATTATATATCAAGTCTTATGTATAACATTATAAATATAATTATATATACATATATTTTCATGTTTATTTTATAATATTATATAGATTTAATATGTATTGCTCTTTCTTTCTTTACTGTAAAGGTGTGCAGTGTTGGCAAGGAGGGGTCCTCTTCTCAGTCTTGATCTGTCTCATGCTGTCATCACCTGAGATGTTTAATCCTCCTGCCATCATCCTGGAGCATCAGCATCAACTCTAATGTTTGCTGAAGTGTCTTTGTTCCCACAACGGAGTGGGCTCTGAGGGTCCAATGTCACTTTGCTGCCTGAACTCTTCATCACCATATCTACATGTATTTGGGCTACCAACTTGCTTAAATTACTTCTGTTGCTCAAGGGCCTCCATCCAGGGCTGTGGAGGTATAGGACCATCATTAAGATCCATGTGTCTGAGATATCACAAGCCTCAATGCCATGTGGTGGACTAAAAGGAGTCCACTCATCCACTCTGGCATTCAATCCTCAGGGATAAAGAAGGGTTGTACATTCTTTGGGCTCTTTTTGCTCCCCAAGGCTGAAGAATGTGAAGGAGACAGCAGAATGGGCATAGACAGTGTCCAATGTCCTTATTATGAGTGTCTAATCTCTCTTCTTCCTGCCTAATTCCCTTCTTTTTTTTCCAGGGAGGTTTGCAAGGAAGGAGGGCAGAAAAAGGCTTTCTTAATTTTGTTTGAGAACCTTCAGTGTTATTATATGCACAGTGCAGCTTTATTATTATTATCAATTTATTTAAAGCAAAGAATTTGGAGTCTTTTTTTTTTTTTTCTCCTATTCCTTTCTGACTCCAATAGAGCAAAGCCTGCCTCATGTCTCCCAGCCCAACTGAAGGTAGGTCAGGGGGTAAACACATATAGGGAGAGACATATCTGTTAATACTTTACTTAAGCTACTAAGTTTGGACTTATCTTTAATTCCTTCCTCTTTTTGGCTTCTAATCCAAGATCTAAGACCTCTCTTTTCTTTAAAATACTTTTTTGTCCCTTCCTTTCAATTCTGACATTTATTGCACTGGTACCCTATCAAAATGATTACTGAAATGGCCTCTCCTTAGACCTCCTTGACTCAAGTCTTTCTCAATCTGAACCTATCTTCTGTATTGTTGCCAGATGCTTTTCTTTCAACACCACTTTTATTATTTTAGTTCTCTACTCAAAAATCTGCAAGGGTTGCCCCATGGGTCAAGTTAAAAAATTTTGCTTGACTTCTGGGCCCACTGTAACAGGGATGTACTTTATAAAATCTTATTTTCCTAGTCTCAGCAAGAAACTTTCAAGTTGTTTTTCTTATTTTCTTTTATTATTCATGCTAATTTTTGCCTTTGAACTTATTCTGTATTTCTTGATAGTAATGTTGGTCTCTTTTATTTCTTTTTATCTCAATTCTCACCATCTTTTAAGACTGACTTCCAGCCTGATTCCCTTCCTGATAGCTCTTAACCAGTGATGCAATTCACACGGGTCTCTTTTGCCTTGGATTGGCAATTCCCAAACCTCCCTGGAGATTAGAATCACCTAGAGGTGGGGATGGCTTTAAAAATTTCTAATGCCCGGGTCGCACTCTATATTAAATAAATTAGAGTGCTGAGGGATGGAATCTAAGCATCAGATTTTAAAGATCCCCTGGTGATTTCAATATGCAACAAAGTTTGGGAACCACTGCTTTTGTTGATTACAGCGTGTTTCAGCTGTGCTAGAACTTTCTCCTTGGCTATATTTGGCCTAATATTGGTATCCAATTTGTTTTGGAACTTATCTAGATTGTAATATGCTAGTGGAAAAAACCCAAACAAACAAGCTTTATGCTGATTAAAGTAGATACTGCTGGTGATCCGCCCTGATTCCCTTGTATCCCTACTACCACTATGATCTGAGTTTTGCTGACAACATTTCTGACACCAAATGTGTGAGGGTTTTCTTTTTTTCCCCTCATACCCACCAATTTTCTAACTCTCTGCACACCACCGGCCTTCCGACAATTTGATTCAATTCTGACATTAACTACCCAGAGTTAGCACAGACCCCACAGGTTAAGGGCTCAGTCCCACAACCCCCACATCAGATGCCAAGTCTGCTCCTATGCTGACCAGCTGTAAATCGAGAGTTCCTAGGAACCCCTTTTAAGGTTCAGTAATTTGCTAGAACTACTAGCTAGTAGTACTACTACTAGTAGTTCACAGAACTACTAGCTAGTCATGATGGTTCACACTTGTAATTCTAGCACTTTGGGAGGCTGAGATGGGAGAATTGCTTCGAGGCTAGGAGTTCAAGATCAGCTCTAGGCAACATAGCAAGACCTTGTCTCTACAAAAAAAATAAAGAAAATTCAGGAAAGCACTTTTTTACTCTTACCAGTTTATTATAAAGGATATATAGGACATAGATAAATAAGCAAAATGAAAAGATACATAGGGCAAGGTACAGGGGGAAGGGGTGCAGAGCTTCCATACCCTCTCTGGATGTGCCACCTTCGTAGCATCTCAATGTGTTCTGGAAGATCTCTGAACCACATTCTGAAATTTCCATTACACAGGGTATCACTCAGTCTCCAGCCCTCCTCCTCCTCTCCCCTGAGGTGGGGGATGGGGTGGGGCCAAAAGTTCCAACCTCTAATCACATGGCAGTTTCCTCTAGCAACCAGCCCCATCCAGAAGCCGTCTAGGGACCCACCAACAGTCACCTTATTAGCATAAAGTCAAGTATGCTTGAAAGGGGCTTATTAGCAATAATAAAAGATTCTCTTCTCACTCATATCAATCAGGAAATTCCAGGGGTTTTATTTTTTTCTTTTTCTCTCTCTTTTGTTTTCTTACCAAAACTGTTTTAGGCATTGCCAACCAAGGGTTTTAGAAACTCTATGCCAGGATCTGGGACAAAGACATACATACATACATACATATATATATATATATATATATATACACATATATATACACATACATACATATATGTGTATATATATACACATATATGTGTATATATACACACATATATATGTGTATATATATATATATTCCTTATTATATAACAATATCACAATCTCCTTGACCCATCTGCTCACTCCTCCTGCAGCCTTGGCATGGTTTTGATTCCAATGGCCAGCACCTGTGAATATTCTTTGTCAGACCAACCTCAGGCTCCTTATCTAATGAACAATGTGTTTGGGAATGTGCAAGCCCAGCTCTTTTGCTTTGGGTTGGGACAAATTTCTTGCAGGAAATTTGGAGTTTCTTGCAGGACCAGGCTGAGGCTACCCTCTGTGGGACTTGGTCTGAAACACACCATTATTTGGTTTGCCTTCCTGTTCTGCTTTCCCCACTCTTTTATTTATTTCTTGAGAACACCTTCTGAATAAATCACTTGCTCACAAATCCTCATCTCAGAGTCTGCCTCTGGGGAACCCAACCTAAAATACTTATCTCTCTCTCAAAGCATAGTGCTGAGCACATATAAAATTCAATGAAGATTTATTATTACAGGGATTCTTGCTATAAGAAGTAGAACATGATTTAATAAAACCTTAGTTGAAGGTACTGAAATATAATATATTCAGGGGTTCTCTATAGAATTACATATACTTTCTTAACTGTAATTTAAAAATCCTGGATATATTGAAATCTCACTTGGGGTAGAAAATAATGGGCCAGGTAAAACTTTATTAACAATATTTATAAAAAATATCCGAGATATAGATTGTGACCAAGCAGTGTCATAACATGGCAATGGCCTGTTATGGTTAATCCACATTTGAACAACACAGTGGGAGACCCTGTATTTACTCTCATATGACAGGGTATTTAGAAGGACATTTCTTCTCGACCTCAAAATGGTAATTAGAACATAAAGATGAAAACAAACAAGTGCCATGTGATTTTAGGGTTCTTTCATTCCACTCCTCAAAGAAATTTGGGGATCTAGGAACAGGGAAGAGAAATTTGGAATATGAATCAGCCAAGCCAGCTTTTCTGCTCTCAAAGCCTGGAGTGCCAGTCTAGGCCGGTTGACTCTCAAACCCTTCCTCAAACCTTTGCTCTGTCATGTATCACAGGGGAGCTGAACTCCTCAAGGTGTGTGTTTTAGGTTCTCCAAGTCAGGTGGCTTCCTGCTGCTCCGGGCAAGTGGGAGACATTAGTGGGACACAAGGTCACAGAGGAAGGGTATTTCTACTCCTCTCCCTATGCCGCAGATGACTGTCACTCCGTCCTCTTTGCAGCTCCAGTTCCTGTTCCCACCAGACAGGCCTGCCTGTGGTCTAGCTCCCAAGTAGCCCTGGGTGGTGGGCCTGTGCGGCCTTCCAGGTGAAGGCGACAGTGCCTTTCTGCTGCCGCCAATCTGAGGTTTCTATTTTCCCTCTTGGACCATGATCAAAACAACTAGGTAGATTGGGGCTAGGAGAAGGGAGGCCATGGAGGTACAGTTGGGAAGAGGAAGGAACCCAAAATCCTCTGCATGCAATGTTCATGGGGTGAGAGGATTCATTCTCTTCCCTCATGAGACTGGGGGAGTAGCTCAATAAAGGGATTTAGCATCTTATTTCCCAGAGGGATATATCCTTAGTTCCTGTCTGAGCCAGGGAGATGAAGCCTGTGGAGAGATGGCAAAGGGAGAAGTGGCAGTCATGCAACAGAGACAATTCTGTGCTCAGAGTAACAAGAATGTGTAAGTTTCCCAAAGGCTGAGTGGATGTGGGGAAAAGTAGCTGGACTTGAGCCATCTGGTCAGCACTTCCACCCAAGAGTCCCGTTTACTGGCTGCAGGGATACCCATGGAAAGAGGCTAGTGGAGGATGTTGAGGAGGGGCAGGAAAGACTATGTGGAAGTTGGAGCTATCATGTCAGGGGACTTCAGGGCCTTCTGAACTTGTAACGTATTCCCTGAGATAATCAGTATTTTGACACCTGCCACACAGAGGACATCCGTTGGTAGTTGGTAGTTAGTGTTATCCAGATAAGCAGAACAACCAACAGAGAATTATACAACAAAAAGAAGTTGGGTTAAGAGACTCCTTTTCTTTCTTCTCTGATCCAACCTCAACTCATTAAAGGAGCTAGAGATTCATGAGGAGAATGGGGAGGTTTTGTGCGGCCAGGTTGGCTCTGTAATGTTGGAGCCCGAGGAGGAGGGGCAGGCCAGACCCCTCTGGGTCACCTGTTTCAGTAACATGAGCTAGGTAAAATGATATGATTTGTATGAACCATGAGAATGATTAATTATCAATGGACTCTGCCCGAGATAGCATTCAGAGGCAGGAAGGCAGAAGTGGACCAATCATGTGATTAGAAAAATAAAATTGTTTCTTGTTAATATCCACTGAATTCAAACTGTTCGGCAAAATGATTACCCTTAAACTATAAGCTCACCTAGAACAGAGTTTCACAGACAACATTTTGTGGGCCAGTGAAGCAGATTTTGAACATACTGAATTTTTCCCTTTCTGATCCCTTCTGGGGCCAGCAGCAGCCATTTACCATCTCTTGTCTCCTTACCATCTCTTGTCTCCTCCTTATTCTGTCTCTTCCTGGACTCTAGGGTAGAAAATAAATTCAGTTTATCCAACTGTTTATAAAGTGTGTGGTTATTTGAATCCTATGACATTCATGCAGAACATGAGCTTTGTTCCTGTATTTTCACATAACTATCAGTTGTTATTAGGAGCTTTGAGGCTTTAGTATATAAACACGGTACATAAGGATATTTTGATATAATTTTTCCACTTTTGCAATCTATTTTCACCAGACTACTCTGGAAAAGCTATTTGTACACATTTCTCTGTGCATACAAGTTCCTCAGCTAATGGGGCTTTGTTCTCTTTTCATAGAACATATTGTGTATGATTGAAAAACCTTCCACTTAGCCACATTTTACAGTTTTTGTTTATGTGTCCTTCTGCATTGTACTTCAATTAGCAAATGGTGCAGCCCTCTTTTCCTCTCATAAAAATATAAACCACCTCCATTTTAGACTGCTCAACACAAAGCAAAAATCCTAAGATTTCCACTAGATGGTGCTATTAGAATGCAAACTAATTTATCTTTGGTCACAGCTTTCTCTCCGTAAAATCCTCAGTTCCTGCAGCACATTATTTTGGCTTGTGAAGCACGTCTGCTCCCTACTAAATTATTTGGATTGGGATGATTTAGTATTTAGGTAAAAGACCACACAATGTTTTCCATAAGTCCCCACAGGACCCTAGCCAAAACAATGAACAGGCACTTTTTTGTCCAATCCTCATCCAAACCACTTCTTCTTAGCTAGCATTTTTGGTACCCTTACAGTGCTCCAAAGATGTGTGGGAACATCCCCATACTGACAACATCCTGTGACCCTGGTCGCTATCCCAGCCTATGGCTTCTCCACCCAGTCTTGCCCCCTCAGCTGACTGAGGGGGCTGATTCATTTATTATTAAATAGATTACTAACTGTTAACAATTAACTGATCTTTGACAGTTTGTCTAATGGGTTTCAAAGTGTGGTCCCTGGACCAGCAGCATCACCTGGGAACCTGTTGGAATTGCAAATTCTCAGGCTCCTCCCGAATTGGAAATTCTGGGAGCGGGGCCCAGAAATCTGCATTTTCACAAACCTTCCAAGTGATTCTAACGTGCATGAAACTTGAGAACCATTGTGTCACATCCTTCCTGGTAACAAAACTGCCTTTTCCCATTTGCACTAGCCTCTCTCCTGAAAGCCGGCAAAGAACAACGTCAAAGGCAGACAGGTGGGTGAAGAAATTTTTGAAGGCGAACACATGTTCTCCCTGGCCTCCAAAGAGGGCTGCCTCTGCTGTCCCTCCAGGCTCTGCCTGTCACCACGAAGCCCCCATTGCAGTGGAATAGTTCAGCTTGTGTCTAGTGTGTAAGTGTGTAAATGAAGTGGGAGAATATGATTAGGTATTCGCTCTGTTTTTTCTTTTTTTTTCTTTTTTTTTAGCAAGAGCGAGATGCCCACGAAGGCCGCCAGATGGCAGTCGCGTTCCTAAACCGCTTTACTGAAAGGCAGTTTCTGGCCCTTTGCTGTAGTCAAAGAAAGGCGATCCGGTAGCAGCGATCATTTATTGGCTAGGCTGTTTGTCTCTTTCGCTACTGCAGCATGAGCCAGAATCCACAGAGAGCATGCGAAAGGAACAACCCATTGATTAATGGGCCGGAGGGCTACCGTGTAAGACCGTGATCTACTGTTGTCCCCATTTCGCTGAATAAATATGGGGAATGCTACAAAGATTTAACACTAGGTAGGCTATCTAGAGAAGCCAGGGCTCCATCAGTTCAAACAGGTGTGTCTTGAATAGCTCTGTCTTCTGTCTTTTGATTAACACTGAGTACCTGCACCTGCACGCACCATGCACCTGGGAGGCTTAAGCTCTTGATGCCCAGGCTACACCCTCAGGCCAAATACATCACAGAATCTTGGGGGTAGTTCTGGGGCATCAGGATAGCTTAAAATCTGCCTGGGTGATTCTAACGAGCTATCTAGGCCCAGGAATCACTATATTAAAGATAATTGAAATTACATTTGTAGCAAGATTATTTCAATTGAGAAACTTTAGCTTTTGCCTCATACCCTAGTGTCAATTTCAACAAAGGGGTTTGTTGTCTTTGCCAGTGTTGGGATTCAAAGTGGAGAGATTTTGTTATATTACAGAAGAGCATCAATCATCTCTTCTCTCTTTCCCCTTCCTCCTTCTCACTTTTTTTTTCAGTTCTTTTCTTGGGAATGGAGACTGAAAATCCAAAATTGTGGCTACAAAGTGGACATATTACTACTACTTAGAAGGAAATTTCTGACCAAAAATATATAGTTAGTGTTCTGAGTTTAAAACATTCTAAACCACAAAAATCCCTTTCCTTTTTGCTTTTGGCCACATGTTCTTAGGCGCTCTCAGGCTGTAGTCTCTATTTTGAAGGTCATGATAGTAAAAAAAGTTTACAGCAGCCTTGGTGAAAGACTGCTATTTTCATCTCATTAGCTCATACTGATTAGGCAGAATGGAAATATTCTATAATAATTGCTTGGAGAACTCTGTAGTACTCATTGGAGTTGAAAATGATTCTATAAATACAAAACTCTTTTTGTACAGAACAAAGTGAGTTTCATGAAACTCTATGTGTGAATATTTTCTATTTATTCTGGAAAATCTTATATGTTTCCATGTAAAATTCTTATAATAGGTAGGATGAAAGCTGAGAGGAAACATAGTTATGATATGTGAAATGTGAAATCTAGTTCAACTTGTATAAAAGTATAAACTAGGCTGAGCTTAGGTTTTTGCACCAGAAGGGACCTGACAACCATCTCCAGAAACTCTACTGTTGGTGATACATTGTTCATCCTTCTCTTGAAAAGCAAATGGTTACTAGAAACAAATGATTGTTAGGTCCGTACCCTGTTCCCCCACCCCCAAAGTTTACCAAGTCATTCTCCATGAATGAAGATTGAGGGAGAACATTAGAGGCCTTGGGAGAAGGGAGACCCAGGAAACACCACAATAGGCTGGAATAAAAGGAAAGCAAAGCAAAGAGTGGGGACTCCATTTTGACTTAAAGATAGGTCAGGTCCAAAACTATGGAAATGTCAAAGTGATTCATTGTGGTAACCTAATGCTCTATTTCCAAATGATTTTTTCTAAGTGATACCTCATTGACTTGTGCCTTAGAAAACAAAAAAAAAGCCGTAGACTAGCAAAATGTCTTATATTCCAGACACATCCAGACTTCTTCCATTACTGTAGACATTTCCAAAGCTGCGTGGCCTATTAATAATTTAAGAAATTTCTTGCATTTGGAACAACAGTAAGGAATGAACTTTTGAAATTATGGTTTAGATTTAGTTTAGATTTAAAATAGCATGCACAGTTTCCTTGACAGATGTTAAGCACTTCTGTTTGAGAGAGATTGGCAAAGGGTTTGAGGGACTTATTTTGTTTTGGACCTAATTTGTCCTTTAATTGGTAAACCTCAATTCCTATGGCACTACAGGTCGAGTATCCCTTATTCAAAATGCTTGTGACCAAAAGTGTTTCAGATTTCTGATTTTGGAATACAGGCATACCCCAGAGATATTATAGGTTTGGTTCCAGATCACCACAATAAATCTAATACCTCAATAAAGTGATTCACACGAACTTTTTTGTTTCCCATTGCATATAAAAGTTATGTTTACACTATACTGTAGTCTATTAGGTGTGTAATAGCATTGTGTTTAAAAATGTATATATCTTAATTAGAAAATACCTTATTGCTAAAACAATGCTACCAATCATCTGGGCCTTCAGCAAATGTAAACTTTTTGCTGGTGGGAGGTCCTGCCTTGATATTGATGACTACTGACTGATCAGGGTGGTGATTTCCAAAGTTTGGGTGTCTATGGCAATTTTTTAAAATAAGACAACAATGAGGTTTGTCACATCGATTGAATCTTCCTTTCATGAAAGATTTCTCTGTAGCATGTGGTGCTGTTTGATGGCATTTTACCTACAGAAAAACTTTGAAAATTGGAATCAGTCCTCTTGAAGTCTGCCTCTACTTTATCAAGTCAATGTAATATTCTAAATCCTTTGTTATTATTTTAACAATGTGCACAGCATCTTCACCAAGAGAAGATTCTAGCTTAAGAAAACACTTTCTTTGTTCATCCATAAAAAGTAACTCCTCATCTGTTCAAGTTTTATCATGAAGTTGCAGTAGTTCAGTCACATCTTCAGTCTTCCCTTCTAATTCTGGTTCTCTTGCTATTTTTACCACATCTGCAGTTACTTCCTCCACTGAAGTCTGAACCCCTCAAAGTCATCCATGACGGTTAGAATCAACTTCTTCCAAACTCCCATCAATGCTGGTATTTTGACCTCCCCCCATACATCATGAATGTTCTTAATAGCATCTAGAATGGTGAATCATTTCCAGAAAGTTTTCAATTTACTTTGCCCACATCCATAAATATGTTATAAAATATCTTATATCTTTATATCTTATAAAATATATTTATTAAATAATAATACTTGAAAGCTAAAATTACTCCTGGGTCCATGGGCTGCTGAATGAATGCTATGTTAACATGAGTGGTGAATGAGAACAACATGAATCTCCTCGTAAATCTCCATCAGAGCTTTTGAATGATCAGGTGCATTGTCAATGAGCAGTAATATTTTGAAAGGAATCATTTTTATGAGCAATAGATCTCAACAGTGAGCTTAAAGTATTCAGTAAACTATGCTGTAAACAGAGGTGCTGTCACCCAGGCTTTGTTGTTTCATTTACAGAACGCAGGCAGAGTAGATTTAGCATAATTCTTAAGGGCTCTAGGATTTTCAGAATGGTCAATGAACATTGGCTTCAACTTAAAGTCACCAGCTACATTAGCTCCTGACAGGAGAATCAGCCTGTCCTTTGTATCTTTGAAGTCAGGCATTGAGGTTTCTCTATCTATCAAAGTCCTAGGTTACATCTTCTTTCATTATAAGGCTGTTTTGTCTACACTGAAAATCATTTGTTTAGTGTAGCCGCCTTCATCAGTTATCTTAGATAGATCTGCTGGATAACTTACTACAACTTCTACATCTGAGCACTTGCTGCTTCACCTTGCACTCTTATGTTGTGGAGATGGCTTCTTTCCTAAACATCATCAACCTCTTCTAGCTTCCAACTTTTCTTCTGCAGCTTCCTCACCTCTCTCACCTTTCATAGAATTGAAGAGAGTTAGGGCCTTGTTGTGGATTAGACTTTGGCTTAAAGGAATGTTGTGACTGGTTTGATCTTCTATCCAGACCACTAAAACTTGCTCCGCATTAGCAGTAAGGCATGTTTGTGTTCTTATCATTGTATGTTCACTGGAGTAGCACTTTTAATTTCCTTTAATAATTTTCTCTTAACATTCAGAAGTTGGTAAGCTGTTTGATGCAAGAGGCCTAGCTTCCAGCTTATTTTACTTTCAACATGCCTTCCTCACCAAACTTAATCATTTCTAGCTTTTGATGTAAAGTGAAAGACATGCAACTCTTCCTTTCACTTGAACACTTAGAGTCCATTGTAGGGTTATTAAGGCCTAATTGCAATATTTTTGTGTCTTAGGGAATAGGGAGGACCAAGAAGAGGGAGAGATGGGGAACAGCCATTTGGTGGAGCAGTGAGAACATGCACAACATTTATTGATTACATTCACGGTCATATATGGGTGCGGGCCATGGCACCCCAAGCCAATTATAGTAGTAACACCAAAGATCACTGATCACAGATCACCATAAGAAATATGATGAAAAAGTTTGACACACTGTGAGAATTGCTAAAATGCAGCACAGAGACATGAAGTGAGCACATACTGTAGGAAAAAATGACATCAATAGACTTGTTCAATTCAGGGTTGCCACAAATCTTCAGTTTGTTAAAAACACAATATCTGCAAAGTGCAATAAAACAAAGTATGCTGTACTTGCATATACCTACCTGTTGAACATCCCTATCCAAAAATCTGAATTCCAAAAGGCTCCAAGTAGCATTTTCTTTGGGCATGACCTTTGAGCATCATGAAACAAAAACGTTTCAGATTTTGGATTTTTGGATTGGGCTGTTGAACCTGCATAAAAATTTTAGGCATCAGCACCTTTCTGTCTAATGATATAAACATACGCAATTAGTGAGAAGCCAGATCATTTGTTTCAATAGCTGCTTTTATTTTCTGTTGTTGATATGTTAAAATAGTTAAACACTTGCATTCATCTCATCCTATTAAAGGAACTCCATCAGGGAACAGTGAGGTAACATGTTTGGTGACAGCAGGATTAGTCACCCTGCTGTGAGAAAGAGATGAATAATGTTTTTTAATCTTACATCTATTGACTCTCTCCTTTTAAAATGTATACACAATTTGTGAAAGAAGCTACTGCAGACTATATTTTGTTAGCAGTTTATCTTTTTCATATCTTCATTATTAAATCAAATGGTACATTTACTTACACGGTTATGCATAAAATAAAATTGCTGCATGACATTTCTTATTGTTTATAATTCCCATTTTGAAAGATCTAGTCACGCATTCTCAAAATTTTATAAGCTCTTTCAGTCTTCATGCTAGTAGTTTTCATTTTTTTTGTTGGCTATTTGGCTGCCAAATCCTCCCCCATTTTAAGCATTATCTTGCTTATGTTTTGTGATTTATCTACTATTTGTCAAAACAATTTTTAGAATGACATTTTCTAGTTTCCCATTAGAGCACAGCATGAAGAAGAATTGTATATAAAGCATTATATTGGTGAAAATTTTCATTAGACAAAGTCATTTTGTGAAAATTCAGAATTCCAGTAAAAACAATTTGAGAAAATCAATTACTTCATGAATTTAAGAAGGACTAATATTATCCTAAGATAATATTACTTTTTTTTTGAAGCTTAGTATTTCCTTTAGAAAGTCTATAACTGAAATGCAATTTCTTTTAGATCTATGCTAATTTCTTCTAGATCTTGGACTTGTGGATCGTGATTAATTACATTACCCATGCTTGCCAGAAGTATTCCACTGTAAGGTATGGTACAACTTTTCTTGAATCTAGTGCAGTATTTGATAATCTGCAGTGTCACAAGAACATTCCTTACTCAATAGTAGGTTATTCAAATAATTAATTTGCTCATTTTTTTTGGTAGAAAAAGAGATATTTGGCTACTCTGGTTATACCTGCCTAAATACTAGAAAATAACATTGATTCAAAATAACATTGATTCAAATATCTATATATTCAGATAGATATTTCCTCCATTTTAAAATTGGGATGTATATTAGAATCAAAGACATTTATAGTATTTTATTCTTTCTTAGTGATACGTAGAATAATGATGCATCATATAATCAATAGTATCATAGATTTAGATGAAATATTACTAAATTATATCTGGATTTAATAGTGATTGAATAGTTTTATGTTTCCAAGATTATTAGAAAACAGTTTTTGCTTTTATGGTTAATCATGCAGTCAAGATTCTTGAGCCATTTTTACACACCAAAAGCCCAAAATAGCTTGAGTGCAATGAAATAGATAACAATATATAGTAAAAATCCATCACAGTTTAGAACCAATCTAAGCATATTGCTGAGGATATTGTCCACTTCTAGCTCTCACCTAATTTGTTTTGAACAAGGTTCTCAAGTTAAATGCCATTAATTGAATCTTTATTTTATGTATGCATAAGGGTTATGATTTGGTGTTCCATTCCTAGAAATCCATTTTTTCTTTAAATCATAAAACATTACATTTGATTATGAAAATAAATAAAGAACTACTTCACATATAGGCACTTACAGCTATGTGTTGGGTATATAAAAGCAGTTTTGTAGGTCATGTTAGGCTAGTCACTTAATAGAGGGATTAGAATAGTGACTGAACATGGTACTCCTACTGTACTCACTCATATACGTGTGTCATTGGAGGGAGAATTTCTCTGTAAGGGTAGACTGCTTGATGCTTTAAAAATATATATGGTAAAGACTAGATTAAAGTCTTTTTTTGTTGTTAAATTTCCTTGTAATATGCATAGGCATTCATCATTATTCCAAAAAATCTTAAAGTTGTTTTCAAAACAAGGATATTTTCTTTCTTTCTTTCTTTCTTTCTTTCTTTCTTTCTTTCTTTCTTTCTTTCTTTCTTTCTTTCTTTCTTTCTTTATTTTTTTTTTTTACTTGCCAATACACTATTGGGTGCCTATAAAAATCTTTTATAATAAATGTTGGGGAAGGTGCATTTCTAATATGGCTTCTTCAGTGATCTCTTACTCTTTCATCCTAATAAGAAATTAAACTCTGATTTTTAAAAATAATTTCTATTAGCTCCTTATGTGCAGCTCCTATGTGCAAAGGCCATGGTGTTTACAATTGATTGATTGATCCATTCCTTCGACAGTACTGAATGCACCAGAATGGGTCTGGTACTCCTTAGGGCACTGAGGCTACATCAGAGAACAAATGAGACAAAAATCCCTCTCCTCATGGAACTTACTTTCTAGTAGAGGGAAGTTAACCTAAACATATTAAGTATATGCATAGTATATTAGAACATTATGAGTGCTGTGAAGAAAATGAAACACAATAAGAGAGATGGAAAATACTGGGTGAAAAAGGTTCTGTTGGGGAAGACAAAAATCTTTTGCCTCTACCGTCTTAGGTTCAGCACCTGGGGTCTACAAATTAAACCAATAGAAGACAGATTCCCATGGGAAAACCCCCACAGTTTATTTATGTGTGCAATACACATGTATGTGGGAGAACTCAGTGATGAGTAGTAACTCAAAGGGCTGATTAGAATTTGGGGCTTATATACCATTTTGACAAAGTGCCATATTGTGGAAAAGTGACAGAAAAAGGAAAGGGAGATTTGGGCTCCTAGAGGTAGTAAATGGTGGGAAGGTAAATATATGAAAGAAACTAATGAAAGATATGGTTTGTTATGTAGAGTCAAGTTGGCGCCATTTCCGGTAAGGAGAGTCAACTCTTCTTCTTGCTATGGGAAAGAGGAGGGTGGACACTTTTATAAAGGAAAATTTATGTCCCACTTTTAGGTAGAAAGCTGGGGGTGGGGCAGAGAGTCCTTCCCGTGTCTGCTGTTATTCAATTGTCTTTAGTTCAAAAATAATCCTTATGCCAAAGTGGCCTATTTTGGGGTGGCGTTTACTGATTCCCTTCAGTTCTAGTTGTAAACAGGGTAGGTGGGATAGACCTCATTGAGAAAGTAACTTCTGAGCGAAGAGTTGAACACGGGAATAGAGTGAGAAGAAGGTTTCAGGACAAGGAAAGAGCCTGTGTGGCACATAAGCGGGGGCGGGAGAGGGCTCGTCCTGTTCAAGGTGGGGGGGGGAGTGGGAGGTTCAGGGAAATAAGGGAGGTCAGATTTTATGTGGACGTTGGCTTTTTACCCTGGGAACGGAAGAGACATTGTAAGGTTTTAGCCAAGGAATGATATAATTGACCTTTTAAAATCACTGGCTGATACTCTGAGATTTTCTTGTTACTTTAGCAGTCTTACATGATAATAAAAGGTGCGTAAGTGGAGGGATCATAAATCAGACCAACATTTTGGAGTAAAACTGGTATACAAAGAATTTTGGGATGGAATGTTCTATTCCTTGGGACACAAAATATTTGTACCCACCCTGCCTCCAAAACTATAGTAAGCTCCTTAAGGAAAATGGCTGTAAGTTCTGTTTTCATAGTGGTGTCACACATTGTGCCTGTGTGTGCTCCTGCAGCTTGACTCTAGTTAGGAGGTATTGAGGTTCTCCACAGACAATGGCATATGTGCCAAGACCAAGATTCCGTAGTCTGGACTTGGTTGGTGAATGACTCAACAAAATTATTTACCCCTATATTGGACCCTTTGCTCTGTTCTGGTACTGTAAGAATAATTCACGAATGGCTTCTTGCTCAATAAGCTCATGACTTGGTGAAGGTATAAAAGAGTCATGTTAGGATTTCTGCTGTTCTTGCCAGAGAGAAAACAGAAATATATGTATGTTTCATTAAATTTTCTTCTGTCAGATTATATTCTCTTGACTTCTTTTTCTTTCCTTTCTTTCAGTTAAGTATTTCATTTAAGATAATTACTAGTAGGATATTCCTGAAGAAGCTCAGGAAATATCTTCTGCTAGATGTCTTCTCATAAATATACTTAGATGATTTAAACAGTTAAATATGTAAGTGGTAAAGTTAAATTACTTATCAGTTATGTGTCCCCTTCCATTTATGTAGCATTCCAGTAAATG
Source organism: Microcebus murinus (assembly GCF_040939455.1). Taxonomy (NCBI): domain Eukaryota; kingdom Metazoa; phylum Chordata; class Mammalia; order Primates; family Cheirogaleidae; genus Microcebus; species Microcebus murinus. The sequence continues at coordinate 57,220,881 of NC_134111.1, forward strand.
CTGGATATTTGCTGTGCAGTCTAAAGCTGACATCTCTCACCATATGATAGCAAATCTATATTTTATCTTCAAATAATTTCTTTGATTTTTGGTTGAGTCCACTGAGAAGTCAGTTTGTTTCCTAAAAATATAAATGAGAAAAAATGGAAATTTCTGCTTATGATTATTTGGAAAAATATGAAAAAACTCCACTTTTGAGTAATTAATCCTGCCATGAGGTGATTTTGTAGCTATATTATTCTCTTTCGTTCTACCTAGGGTAACACAATATTTTTGCCACCTGGTAACCATTTAGTGGCTTGCTGTCTGTCAAATTGGAATCATTAATCTAAGATCCACAAAACACACTGACCTCATCAAGAACTATCAGCCACATTAATCACACGGTGAGCAGTAATTAATACCCTCATGGCACATCTCAGCAGATGCCAAGTGGTAACTGTGCCCAGAGACAAGAGCCATTTGGTGGGTGGTCTGAGAGGGGTATGCTTTTAAGATGAATTGAGACATATTGGTAAGAAACTTGCTGGCCAAATGAATGAGAAAATCAAAGACTCTCTTCTTTATCTGTCTAATGGTATTGCTTTGAGCATGCTCAGTGGTTAAGTGTATTTTCTTGATGCCCCTGAGTAAATCTAATTATCTTTACTAGGGCAGTACCTTTGATGTATTTTCCTTAATGCACCTATTACAGAGATTTCCCACTAGGAACTTTCTCTCTTCTCTTCTAGTCTGCGAGCAATCAGAAAACTGAATATTTGTTGTATTTATATTTCTAACTCTGCATTAGCACAGTTCCTGGTACCTATTACTACATCTTTAACTACCTATTAAGTGAATGACTGGCTATGTATATGAATACGCAATACAAACTGACTATGATAAAGGCGTGAGCTCCTCAGGTGTAGGCTGGTTGGTGTCATTTCATACCCTTGTTGCCTTGCTGTGTGTTGGGCACAGAGAATGTCCCTAATAAATGCTAGTTGACTGTACTTCCTGATAAGGTTTCAGTGGGATACCTTTCCCCATGGATTGCTGCTGATAATGTGCATATTGGTAAATGAGGTCAGCTGCCGAATGGCTTTTTAAAGGATACATTAATGTCAAAGTAAAAGCAGGAGATTGAAAACTATTTTAAAAAGCCTAGAGAGATACTTACCATAGTGAAAATTTTTATGTAGTTTCCCCAAAGGAAAGAATCAGCAAAAGTCCCATGTGTTTTCAGAGTTCTCTAAGGACTTCTGATCCAAATGAAGTAGAAAGGTTCTGAAAAATAAGTCCCTGTCCTAAAAAATATTAAAGACACACACACACAAAACTAACTCTGGAAATATTACAATCTTATTGTTACTATAATTGATATGGACATCAAAACAAAAATGAAACCTGCCGTCCTACTTTCAGCCAAAAACAGTGACAAAAGAAATAACATTTTCTATATTAAAAGACTTATGTTAGCTTATGCAATGTAAACAGCTTTTGCTAATGAAACTAAAATAATTATATATTAAAGTCTTGTTAATGAATAAATGAACTTATTAAATAACCTAACAGATTTTTCCTTTTTCTTCTCAGAATGTGCCACATCTAAGGAAACGTTGAAATTCCCTTGTGATTTTATTGAGCTTAATTTTTAACAGGAAAGGTGTTTAGTGCACATCAGCATATCCGGAGGACGGGGGAGTAATGATCAATGAAAAAATATCTTTAATTTATCCTACCAATTTAAAGCATTATAAAAATTCTAAACCAAATTGGTAACTAACCATGGTGAAAAGCAAATGAAGCAGATTTGGGCATTCAGGACGAGTCTTTCTAATTTAGTGGTTGTGCCTTTCTGACCTGCTGCTTTCCTCACTTGATATATTTATCAATTATTCATTTGTTTGGTTTCAGCCTGCCGCTCAATCTGATCATCCCATCGTGTAGTCGGGCGGGTTTGGTGTCTCCGTAGAGCTCCTGGTCTCTGTTCCCCTTGCATGTCTGTGAGGCCCACTGCTTCAAAAGTACCCAATTTAGTGAGGCAAGCATCTCCCCTCTCTGTCCTTCCCGCTTGGATTTGGTTTCAATTTTAGAATAAAAATACATCTGAAATAATTAAATTTAATAATTTAATTTCAGAATTAAAATGCATATATTTGAAACATTATTAGTTAAGGTAGACCATTTCATCCATTTTAAGTTATCTTTCACAGCTATCAATTTCACCACTTTTAAAATTTCTAAGCATTGAATTCTGCTTCTCTGGACTCAAGGTTGCCCTGTCTGGCTTGTAACACAAAGCACCCATAATAAAGGCCTATGTTATTGGTTTTAAAGAGTTTTTTTTTTTTTTTTTTTTTTAGGGTGAAAGTAGCAGCACTTTAACTCATATAAATCAGAAGTGGTTATTTAGACCTGTAGCTATGTTGTGTTCTTAAACATTTTTATGTCAGAAAGCTTATCACCTATGTTTGTCTAAAGAAAACATGATGGAAACATTTAGCATATCTTTTATTAAACAGAAGTAATTTAATAATTTCCATTCTGAGAAGATGTTTTATCATAGCACACATGTCTAGATGTTTACCTTGGATTCATCATAAAGAAAATTAAGAACGATCAAACCCACAGTTTACTTTTCAAGTATTCTGACGAATGATCTTGGCAAACAGTTTCTCAAATCATGTGTCAACCACCTACCATTTATTTTCTTGGATAGAAACCTATCAATTTGAAATGTATTTGCTATCACATGAAATGAGGTTTGGAGGATATTTCAGGAATGAGACCAAAATTCAGTAGAGAAAATCGACAGGACTGTATTGCGTGAAGCCTAGTAAGCAGTAGTATTTGAACTGAACTAATATACAATAGAACAAGGAAGTTATAAGTTTGACACTTTATTGTACAAAAGGCAGTAAGAAATGCTGAGTTATCAGAATTTGGTTCTGATAATATGCGGTTAACTGAGGAAAAAAATAAGTACATATTTGTATGATTTTCCTAGAGTTTCTATATGAGGGGCGTAAGATCTTTTCGTAGTAGATCTAGGACAATATATTAATGGGTACATGATTAAAGTAAACTCTGCTGGCATTATGTGAAAATGTAAAACAATTCACCAGGTGCAAAAAGAAGGTCTACCTAACTAAACTAGTTGTGAATTTGAATATAAAAAAAGCCATATCCGAAGTGCATTGTCTGTTTAAATTAGAAAGTAAAATAACTTATTCAGATCATCCCCTGAATCAATATTGCCAGGGCTTTGGCACTTAATTAAACTTCAAGACACAAATGAGTGAAATAAGTCAAAATGTACAGCACAATGTTATGGCATAATCTATGTGTGTGTATATGTGTATGTTTATGTGTATTGTATGTATATGAACATAAGCTTATGCACCACGATTTTAAAAAACTGCTATAGGGATATAGGACTTTTAAAAATATACATATATATATATATATACTTAGAATAAAACTTCTGAAGTATAGGAACATATTTTATAGTTGTTATTTAATAATTGGAGCAAACCACTTAAAGTGGATTGTGAAAGAGTTAAAGAAGAACAAATATTGAAAATGACTTTTCTGCAAGTATGGCAGCAGTTTGAATGCCAGCTGCTGCTTTTGCAAAATAAGCATGAGCATTTGCCCCTAGTCCCATAGTAGCTATAGAAGTGAGAAATTTTGAAAGGTGGATAGAAAAGGTCATAGAGAAAGGGTTCGTGTGTGTGTGTGTGTGTGTGTGTGTGTGTGTGTGTGTGTGTGTGTGTGTGTGTATCTCAGGGGAGGGGTGGAGACTGGGAAGGGACATGGAGTAGAAGAAATATTCCCAGAGGTGCTTCCTCTAACTGCTGTCCTTTATGTTTGAATTCTAAGGATAGGCTAAATAACAACGTCTAACATGCTGACAAGAGAGAACAGAGAGATCAATGGAAACTGAAGGTCAAGAAAAACCGCAAAGGGAAAAGCAGATTTAGAAGCATGAGGGACCAGCAGTATCACTACTGGTGGTCAGAAAGATCAGGAAGATGGAGCCGCTTGTGCCAGGGAGGCAGGGGCCACGTTAAGACTGAAGAGCCACTTCCTGGAGCATTTAAACTGCAGCCTCTAGAATTATTTGCAGACAGCAACAGAAGAAGGGTCCAGGTGATGTAATCCTGGAGTGAGGAAAGAATTGGTGAGTCGCTCTCTCAGCCCAGAGGGATACTCTGGACCAAATGCAAATTGTCACGTATGAATCAAGAGTTTGGTTTTCCTGGCTGGTCTTCCACGCAGCAGTGCAGCACTCTGCATGGACGTGGAAATGCAGAGATGGGGAGATGAGAGAACCACAGTAGCCGCAACAGTGGAGTCAGGAGGCCTGGTACATTAGAAACTGAATTTATGTGAGTACAGATAGAATCTGTGAAATTTTATAGCTTGTTCTATTTAGAGCTTCTACATCTATCAATAGAAGACCACCTGGATGAAAGTAGAAAAAGTAAAAACAGAACCAGTGCTGGCACCAGAACTCTGTGTGAAGAGAGGTTGTTGATTAGAAGAGAATCTCACATGAAAAGTGTTATCATTAATGATGTATGTGTTTACATCAATCATTTATAAAAATTACCACATATATTACATTTTATAGTTTTTCCCCCAATTTTCGTTGTTTGTTTTCTATTATAATTTAAATATTATCCCCTAAATCCCAAGTTTGAAAACTCCATTAAGTTATAAGGTAAATGTATCTGAATCTGAGTGAATAAAAACTGATCACGTAATCAGTCGTTTATTTATTAATTTATTGACCCAACTGTCCATCCTTCCATCCATCCACTAAACACATTTTTTTTTTTCTCATTAAACTTTGTTTTAATGGGTCTCAAAATTCTGTGACAGATTTTTGGTCAAGTTGTTTCCATTAAAAAGTACTGATTTTAAAAACTAATAACTTAAAACTGCCACACAAAAAGAAACAAAAGTGGTCCACAAAACATTCTCCTTTCCTTCTGAAGGTTTTACGATGCATTGTTATTAACAACCAGTCTTTTACTATTAAAGTTAAATGGCCAATTGAAACAAACAGTTCTGAGACCGTTCTTCCACCACTGATTAAGAGTGGGGTGGCAGGTATTAGGGATAATATTCATTTAGCCTTCTGAGCTTTCTGGGCAGATTTGGTGACCTTGCCAGCTCCAGCAGCCTTCTTGTCCACTGCTTTGATGACACCCACAGCAACTGTCTGTCTCATATCACGAACAGCAAAACGACCCAGAGGAGGATAGTCTGAGAAGCTCTCGACACACATGGGCTTGCCAGGGACCATATCGACGATGGCAGCATCACCAGACTTCAAGAATTTAGGACCATCCTCCAACTTCTTTCCAGAGCGGCGATCAATCTTTTCCTTCAGCTCAGCAAACTTGCAGGCAATGTGAGCAGTGTGACAATCCAGTACAGGAGCATAGCCAGCGCTAATTTGGCCTGGATGGTTCAGGATAATCACCTGAGCAGTGAAGCCTGCTGCTTCCATTGGTGGGTCATTTTTGCTGTCACCAGCAACGTTGCCACGACGAACATCTTTGACAGACACGTTCTTGACGTTGAAACCCACGTTGTCCCCTGGAAGAGCCTCACTCAAAGCTTCATGGTGCATTTCAACGGACTTTACTTCAGTTGTAACATTGACTGGAGCATAGGTGACCACCATGCCAGGTTTGAGAACACCAGTCTCCACTCGGCCCACAGGGACAGTGCCAATACCACCAATTTTGTAGACATCCTGCAGAGGCAGACGCAAGGGCTTATCAGTTGGACGAGTTGGTGGCAGGATGCAATCCAGAGCTTCAAGCAGTGTGGTTCCACTGGCATTGCCATCTTTACGGGTGACTTTCCATCCCTTGAACCAAGGCATGTTAGCACTTGGCTCCAACATGTTGTCACCATTCCAGCCAGAAATTGGCACAAATGCTACTGTGTCAGGGTTGTAGCCAATTTTCTTAATGTAAGTGCTGACTTCTTTAACAATTTCCTCGTATCTCTTCTGGCTGTAGGGTGGCTCAGTGGAATCCATTTTGTTAACACCAACAATTAGTTGTTTCACACCTAGTGTGTAAGCCAGAAGGGCATGCTCACGGGTCTGCCCATTCTTTGAGATACCAGCTTCAAATTCACCAACACCAGCAGCAACAATCAGGACAGCACAGTCAGCCTGAGATGTGCCTGTAATCATGTTTTTGATAAAGTCTCTGTGTCCTGGGGCATCAATAATAGTCACATAATATTTGCTGGTCTCAAATTTCCACAGGGAGATATCAATGGTGATACCACGCTCACGCTCAGCTTTCAGTTTATCCAAGACCCAGGCATACTTGAAAGAGCCCTTTCCCATTTCAGCGGCCTCCTTCTCAAATTTTTCGATGGTTCTTTTGTCGATCCCACCACATTTGTAGATCAGATGGCCAGTAGTGGTGGACTTGCCCGAATCTACGTGTCCGATGACGACGATGTTGATGTGGGTCTTTTCCTTCCCCATTTTGGCTTTTATGGGTGGTTGTCACGGCACCTGTGTTCTGGCGGCAAACCCGTTGCGAAAAAGCCACTAAACACATTTTTATTTCAAATATGCAATGTACCTGTCACTGGAATACAGGTATTAACGAGGTATCTCTCCTTACCTGAGTTTATAGTCTATGGATAAGAAGTCCAACAATTATCACCTACAGAGAGAACAGTGTCGCAAGGGAAGCCTGCACAGGGTGCTCTGAGGACATGTGGGAGGGTTCTTGAGTTTGAATATTGAGACCCAAAGTTAATGTGGCCTAAATGAAATAGATTTTTTTATATCTAACATTCTGGGCACGAAATTGCAGGGCTGGTATGGTGGTTGCGCAGTGTCAGGCTCTAAGCTCCTTCTTTGTGGTTGCTCTGCCATCACCAGCGTGTTGCTTAATTCACGTGGTCCACAGTTGTTCCCACCCTTGTCCTGACTCCAGCCAGCAGGAAGAGCAAAGAGGAAAGGTGAAGGCACTGAGGATTCCTTTAAAGAGCACAGCTCAGAAGATGAACACATCCTTTAAGCCCACACACCATTGGCCAGAAATTAGTTTTATGGCCATACCTAAGTGAAGGATAAATGAAAAATTGAAAACATATTCTTTCTTGTGGGAGGCTATGGCTTTAGCTAAAAATGGAGAGTTTTATACCTATGAGAAACAAGCAAATACTGGACTGGGGAGAAGATAACTAACCATCTGTGCCAGAGAACCCATTTCAGTGTGTGAGTTAGCGGATGGTTCTTCAAGCGTGCATTGGAGTTTGCTAGGCTAACAGTATGGGAAATGGTGCTCCAGACAGAAGGATGAGCTGCTCATTAAGTTACTGGGAACCTACACCTGAAAGTGTCTTCTGGTGCACTAGTTGTTTGCATACCCTTGATATGCAAATCCTTGCATACGCTTGATACCCTTCAGAGGGCTGAATGAGGACCAGCCCTGCTTTGGGATAAAATGGTGCTCAAACAGGAACTTTCCCTCTTTTTGGTAATGTGATATTGCTCTTATGCTATAGGGGCAAAAATATTGAAGATACATGTTTATGGTCTTTGACCATCTCTCCAACCTCTAAGGGGAATTCTTTGCTATCATTGCCAGGTTCCTGGGCTTCTGATATACTGACCCAGATACTGGGTAGAACTGGAGCCTAAAGAATTCTGCTAATATGAGAAAATAAAAGTCAATAATGGAAGAGAAGGCTGGGTATGCTTTTGGAAACACAGAGATGGAAAACTGGGGGGATTAATTGCTTCAATTCATGGGGCTTAAGAGAAAAATCTATCCAGAAAAGATTACAGAAAAAATTTCCCTGCATTATGTGTTATATTTCTGGTTCCTCTTTTTGTTGCCTCTTCAAGACATTTCAGTAAGCTCATGTATTATTCTTAGATGGCGACCCACAAAATGAAATCTTGGGTTCTAGAAAAAGCTTCATGTACCAAACTCTCTCCCCTGTCTCATTTCCTAGAATCCATCTTTTGGTTATTTGACCTTTTGTATTAAGCAGTGACTGACTAATAATTCTTCAAAAATGTGCCTATTTCTCAGTGGAGTGACTCATTCAGCCTTTCTGCCATTTTAGTGCAAATTAATATAAATATCAGTTATTTGATGACCAGAGAAGCTAAGGCCCCAGCACAGAAGTGAAAAAACTCCTGAGGGAAGATATTTAAGGTGGGGGTGGAGTAAAAGTATGGTAGTGGTGACATGAGGGTATCAAAGACAAGTTTCATCTATCACTTTTTTGCCTAAGGCCAACTCAGTCACAAAAATTAAAAGATGGAACTAAAAAACTTATACAGTTCTTGAGGAATGCCTGCTTTGAAAGTAAGTGGCAATATTTCTAACCAGGACTATGTGTTTTTCCACTTGATATTACTTCTTAAGGCAAAGTGGGGCTTTTTTTTTGGAATAAACGAAACGACATTTGTTATATTTTCTCTAGGTATAGTTTGTTATCAATTTTAAGCCTTTTGACAAATATGAGAAAGGCTAGAAAGGAATCATCTTTCTATGAAAACCTATTTTTAAAAAATATATTTAAAAATTCATCATGTTTGTCAAAACATGGCAATTATTTATCAAACTTGATAGACTTCAGGTCTGTTTGGTGGTCTTATTTTATTTATTTTCTGTAAGCAATCCCTCTTCTTCTTTTGACAAATGAATATAAACAACATTTTCAGACTGACATTTTTTCCCAGAGCAATCAACTTAATGATCTCTAGTGATGATTCCCCCTCCCACCCCTCCTGTTTTTGGCCCTAATTCCAGAATATAATGGAACACAAAAGCAGGTTTTTGTGGCAAGCGCTATCGGAGGGATATATATATAGTTCAAAGCCCTGGGGGAGATGTCTTGTTTATAGATCTCTTCCTTCCATTAGCACTACCTGACCTTCCGTGTGGCCTCCCTGAGCCCTCATGTGCCACAGATAACATTTCTCGGGATGACTAAGACTATATAAGCCACAAATCTTTGATAGCAGAAAACCCAAATTATCTTGTCACCATTTCATACAAATGAAATAGAAGCCCAAGATAAGGACAATAGCTGTTTTCCACAAGATGGCAGTGGTCTTTGTGCAAAGAATAGAAGCATAGCATTCACTGAGTCTGATACCAACAGTGACAAAATTTTGCCCTCATGAATGAAATGCTTGTGAAAGCCGTGACATAGTAGTGTTCTCTGGCATGCGCTGAGTTCTCAAGAACAATTACCCCTGTTTTCATAGGACAGAAAAATGCTGCATATATAATATAATGTCTTATATAATAAGTCTTTCTCTAAGAAGCCAAAAATATTTTGCAGCTGTTATTTAATTAACCTCATACTATGCCTCTGAGGCAGGAATAAGGAATTACTGTATATCCTATTTATCACAGTCAATTTAAATAATTAATTGATATCATTCATAGGGGGAAATGGTGAAATAGAGAATAAAACATTTGTTGAATTCTAGTCCATGCCCTTAATCATAAAGCCAGGCAGATTTTCTATAGAGAAATTCAGAGAAGAGACCATATTCAGTTTGTATTTTAAAAAATGAATTTTGCACAAATGCAACTTCAAAAACAGTAGTTTTCACATTTTAATTTGCGTACTTAACTACTTTAGCTTTTACATTTATTGCCTAAGAATACTGAGAAGTTTTTAAAATGCAAAATCCCAGGGCCCTATCCCCAGAGATTCTACTTTTATAGGTTAGGGATGGGGCTTAGGAATTTGCATATTTTAAATATAACTGAGGTGATTCTGAGACATGTGGTCTTGCCCACACTTTGAGACACTGTTCTACAAGCCTCGAGTAATATACTGGTAAGATAGAGAAATTGACCCAATTTTCAGAAATTAAAAAGAATCTCATTTCGTTGGAGGAAGACACTCTATATTATATAAAAGCTTGAAATCTAACACTTTTCTTCAATTTTTGAAGGGTAAATCTGTAAGTGTAAATTATTATGCTTTATTCATAAGTTTTATTTAAAAATCAGTTAGCAAATTTTTAAATACAATTATTTTAAAAGCATACTTTCAAAAGCATAACTTTAATGATTTTTTAAAAAATTATCACATGCTTTATCTTTCTCTTGAAGTTCAGTGGTCTCTTTGCTTAGGCTTTGGGTAACTGGATGCTAGAACACCTAGAATCTTTAACTTTTTTTATCCAGGTGCCAAATATGGTGTAAAAGTTAACCCACTTCTTGTAGCATGAATCTGTTTTCCTTCTTCTGAGATAGAAATCCACACAAATCTTTTTGCTTGGTTTTATCTTTTTGTTCAATTGGACTCATATAAGTACTTGCAATAATTCAATAAAATGGAAAATTTGGCTGAACCACTGAGTCAACAGATGTCACATTCTAAAGAGGGATGAGACCGTGGCGTAGGATTTTCAAGGGAGTCTGTGGGAGACTGCAGGAAGGTGGCTGCATGATTCATAACCCTTCCCTGGCATGAAAGGCACAAATGGGTCACAGCTGGGGTTTTGAAGGATGATTTTCAGAGAGGATTACTGGTGTGCCGACTCTCACACTCTTCCACAGGGGGATGAGGTGTTCTTGCTTTACCTCAAGTCGAGAGAGGTGATTTAAGGAGAAAGCAAAGACTTAATACGGACTTAGGGTGGTTTGGCGAACATGATGGTTAGGTGTATAATTCCTACCCGGAAAATCCTATGGGCAAAAGAAGGGCTGGTAGGCTTGTTTGACAGCCAGATTGCTCTTAGAGTAGCTGCATTCTTATGTCGCCATATCCCTGCCAGTCCTTGACAGCTTCTTAGTATTTATCAGTTTATTAAACATAAAGCGAAAATTTATTTTTTGTTTTAATTTGCATTTCTCTGAAGACCAATACACTTAAGCAACAAGTTCCTGCTAATATTTTGATATTTTTTCTCTACATTGCTTATTCATATTCTTTGACCATTTTTTTTACTGGGGTCACTGTTTGTTTTCTTATTGATTTGTGTCAGTTCTGAGTAGATTTTAGTTTATATGTGTGTGCATAGCATATCCTTGTGTAATTGTTTGATGCTTTCAGAAATTGCAAATATATTCTCCCATTCTGCTGACTATATACTATCTTTGTGGTATCTTCATTGAATAGAAATTCTTAATTTGTATACAATGAAATTTATTCTTTTCTTGTTTTTGCAATTGGGTTTAAGAAATCTTCTTTTTCTCTTCTTAGCTTTTTCTCATTTTTAAAAAAATTTCAACATATTACAGAGGTACAAATGTTTTTGGTTACATGTATTGATTTTGTTATGTTTGAGTCAGTGTTATAAGTGTGCCCATCACCCAGATAATGTTCATTGTACCTGATAGGTAGGTTTTCTCCTGTCCCCTCTTCCCTTCTCCCCTCTGCTTGATTTGCACTGAGTTTTACTTTCCTGTGTGCACATGTTTGATAATCTGTTAGTTCCAATTTAATAGTGGGTACATGTGGTGTTTTTCTGTTTTTTAGATACTTTACTTAAAATAATGGTCTCCAGTTCCATCCAAATTGTTGCAAAAGGACTTAATTCATTCTTCATGTCTGAGTAGTATTCCATAGTATATATATACACCACATTTTGTTAATCTACTTATGAATTAATAGGCACTTGGGCTGATTCCACATTTTTCCAATTGTGAATTGTGCTACAATAAACATTTGAGTTCAGGTGTCTTTTTGATAAAATAATGTCTTTTACTTTGGGTAAATACCCAGTAGTGGGATTTTTGGATCAGATTGTAGGTCTACGTGTAGTTCGTTAAGGAGTCTCTGTTTTCCACAGAGGTTGTATTAATTTGCACTCCCACTAACAGTGTATAAGCATTGCTTTCTCCCTGCAGCCATGCCAGCATCTATTGTTTTGGACTTTTTAATAAAAACCATTCCAACTGGGGTAAGGTGATATCTCACTGTGTTTTTAACTTGCATGTCCTTGATAATTAATTCCATTGAGCATATTTTCATATGTTTATTGGCCATTAGTCTATCTTCTATTGGAAAGCTTGTGCTCATGTCTTTTGCCCACTTTTTAATGGAGTTGTTTTTTCCTTGCTGATTTGTTTGAGTTCTTTGTAGATTTTGGTTATTAGCACTCTATTGCATGTATAGCTTGCAAATATTTTCGCTCATTTTGTAGGTTGTCTATTTGCTCTGTTGATTATTTCCTAAGCTGTGCAGAAGTGTTTTAATTTAATCAAGTCCCATTTATTTATTTTTGTTGTTGCTGTGATTGCCATTAGGATCTTCTTCATAAATTCCTTGTCTTGGCTGGTATCTAGAATAGTTTTTCCAACATTTTCTTCTATAGTTCTTATGATTTCATTTTCTTTTATAGTTCTTATGATTTCATGCCTTAAAATTAAATATTTTATCCATTTTTAATTAGTTTTTGTGAGTGGTGAGAGATATGGATCCTGTTTCATTCTTCTGCATGTGGCTATCCATTTTTCCCAGCACCATTTAATGAATAGGGCTTCTTTTCCTTAGTGTATGTTGTTGTCTGCTTTGTCAAAGATCAGTTGGCTATATGTAGATGGTTTTATATCTGGGTTGTCTGTTCTGTTCCATTGGTCTATGTCTCTATTTTTGTGCTAATACCATGCTTTTTTGGTTATTATAGTTCCGTGGTATAGTTTGAAGTCTGGTGATGTGATGCCTCTAGATTTGTTCTTTTTGCTCAAGATTGCTTTTATTTCCTGAATTGTTTTTCTGGTTCTTTGCGTTGTTTTTTCATTTTCTCTTGGATTTCATTGAGCTTCCTTACAATCCATATTTGGAATTCTTTATCCATCATTTCAATATTTTCATTTTGGTTGGTACAGGTAAGAATCAACCACACCTTATATAGCTGAATCAATAAATGCTGTAAAGGGCTGTGAAAATTTACCTCCCTATCAGTAGGTGGCACTTGCCAGAAAGAACAAGCTGCTATGTTGTGTTTGGGACTTGTGACTGGCTCTAGTACTTCAGAGGAAGCACTTGAATGCCCCAAGGGTGGGTAGGGCCCTAGAACTACCAGGTGCTTATTCTCCAACACAGTAGAGGAAGATTGGGGAGTGAGGGTGGTTATGGCTGGGTTGGGTGATCCTGTCTACAGGCTCCACAAAATCTGATAATGTAGCTGTTTTGGTGGGGGTCAAAGAGCCACCTTTCTGGGGAAAACCACCAGGGAGGGTTTGAAGTGGCCCCACCCTGCCAGAAAATCTGTCTGTGGAGGTAGGGGCTATCTGGGATCCACAATCTGGCTGCTGGGAGTGGGTTTCCCTCTTCTCCCCACTCCCCTGCTCTGCAATCTTCATTTGGCTTCTTCTAGTAGGCAAGACCTCAAACCAGTTGAATTTCCCATGATGGTGATGCAGACTAGGAGTTTCCCCATCCAGGACCCCGCCCTGGGCTGGGAGCATGGCCTTCATGTGGAGGGGAGGGGTGCTCCACAAATGCACAGTGGCTGGGACCAACACTGCACTCTCTTCACAGTTCTGCCCACAGGGCTTCCTTGCCTCCCAAGATTAGTTCACAAATATTCCCCCTCCGTGCCCCCGAGCAATGCAATCAAGTCCTCAGGGCACAGGATTTGGCCTGCAGGCCTGTCCCCGGGTCCCCAAAGATAACTTCCTGACCATGCCAGGAGAAGCATGCTGGTCCTGAGTTGCCTATGGGGTGCTCAAGCAATTCTGATATCTCTCCATTTTGGGGTGTGCTTTGCTCTGATGGAGCAGCAGGACAAGCAGCACTGGGGAGGGCTGTTGAGCAAGGACCTCACAGAGCACCCCTTTGTCCTCTGTAAGTTTTTAAGACTTCAAGCCTTTCAGAAGTTGAACTCTGCTGATATCTTGCTCCTTGTTGTTCTGTTCCACAACTTTTTTCTGTGGACTCTCCTGTAGGTTCTGGCACTTTCACCTCAGGATTAAGCCTGATTTATGATTGTTTGTTTTTTCTTTTTCATTTAAAACTTTTCCTTCTTTCTGAGACAAACTGACCACTGGGTCTCTGGTCATCCATCTTCAAAATTCAAGAAAACCTCTCTTGCTTAGGATACAAGATATAAATCCATATTTTTCTGATTGGTTTCAAATTAATTATCTGATATATATTACCATGTTTATATTTATGAAAAGGTGTACAAATTGATTTTATCCTGCTTAATTTGAGAAAATAATTAAGATGAGCTATAATGAAATAATTATTTAATAAAGTGACTACAATCAAAGTAGGTACTTTTGAAGTGTCAAAAGCAAGGGAATTAATTTAAAACTATTTAAGCTAGAATTTCTCAACAGGAGGTCGATGGCATCATATTTATTTTGGATAGTCATTAAAAAGGCAGATTTGAGGCAGTTATCCCAGAATTACTTAATCAGAATCTCTTGGTATAGACCCAGAAATTTTTATTCTAAATCTTCATTCATCTTAATTCTGAATGTTTACTAAGAACTGTTTAATGCCATTAATTTAAGAACACTAAGTTTGAGTTTTAAATTTAGATCTGAGCTTTTAGGTTACAAAGGCTATGAGGAAAACATTATAGGATATAGGTTATAATTTAAAAATAAATGCAAAATGTAATATAATACAAAAATAAATGCATAAATTCTTTAGGAGAAAGGAACTTTTTCTTGGCTCCAAATTCTTGAAGAATGTATTTCTATCCATGCTGAATCTGCGTGGATCCTTTTGTAGAGGACCTTGAACAGTATAAAGACAATATCTTTAAAATGACTTCTAGAGAATATTCAGTAATGTTTTTCAAATAGCCTTTGGTTTATTTAATCTTCACCAAACCCAAGAGCATAACATTAAAGTAACTTTCATAAACAAATTTCAATTTATTTTCACACTGTATGGAGGTTAAGAATGACTAGTGCAAACAGTTTTCCTTTGTGAGAAATATTCTTTGCAGAGTAGACACATTTAGTCACCACAGAGTTTTTTCTTAGGGAGAGCCTGGTTTAATTTTTTTTTTTAATATTAAGAAGAAATGTTAATATTAACATTAAAAAAGTATTAATGTTGAATCACCTAGGTTGTTGTGTAATGGAGTATGAGAAAAGCAACTTTTAGTGGACTGCTGAAGACTGAATTGTTCTAGAATTCCTGAAGTGTTCTTTCTGTTCCAAAACTTGCCATTGCTGTCAACAAATGAAAGCCCAAGAAGCCCATGGTATTGACCTTGTTGTTAGGTATTCTACCTAATGACTCACTTCTGATAACTTGTTAGAGTTACTATAATTTACTTCATAAACACTTAGCACTAGTTCCGTATACCCAAAGTCATAGAATTTTAGAGTTAGAAAGAACCTAAAAGTTATCTAGCTAATTTCTGACTTTTATATGAGAAAAATTGAGGCCCAAAGAAGTAAAATGATACTGCTTAGATCATTTATTTGTTGGCAAAGCTGGAAGTTTGGTTCAGGACTCTTGAACCAAAATGCAAGAGAAATCAAGGACAGAGCCTGGATAAAATAATGGATAAAGTTGGACCTGGGTCAATTCTGAGGTAGGTTTTCTCCATGTATGCCAATGTCCAGAGAAGGGCAGAGGGAAATTATGTGAGCACTTTAGATGCCTAATGTTGTTTTTTGTTGTTGTTGTTTTAAATTATTTTGAGGTAATTATTGGTTCACATGAAATTATAATACAAAGTAAAAAATACAGAGAGTTCCCATGTACTCTTCACCCAGTTTCCCTCAAGGAAACACCTTGTGCATCTATAGTACAACATCATGGTCAGGATATTGATATTGACGCTGTCAAAATGCAGAAACACTCCATCACTGGAAGGATCTCTCATTCTGCCCATAGATGCTTTATGTTAATAAATGTTTTTCACTGAATATCTATTATCAGCTTATGTCTAAGATTAGGTCAAATTCCTATTTCTTAATGTTTCCATAGTAAATCTAAGATTTCCTACTTCCTGATCAGGTGAGGTGAGTATCAAAGGAGAAGAATCTTCCTTTCTGAGAGAGAAAGAGCTCAGTTCTCAGCTGGAGGGGGACTTACCTAGAGTCTTATTTGGAGGAAGTAGCTAATGACTTGTAAGGTGGTTGCAACTTTCTCTTAATTTCTCTGAAAAAGTTACCAAAGCAAGACTAGAAAGGAAAAAAAATGATATAAATAAAAAACAATAAAAGTGACTATTAATCAACTGAAACATTGTCATATTAGACTAATAGAATAAAGTACTAGAAAAATAAAAGCCATTCTGAAGTGTTATTAGAATTAAATTCTGGAACTTAGGTTAAAATTTGGCTAGTAAACATTTAAGAAAAATTTATTTAAGATGTTTAATCTTAAGAATATGATAAGAATATGGGGATTTGATCAACACATTTTAGTTAAAATTCTTGCATGGAATTGATATCAGTAGTTGTTGTATAGATCTGAAGCAAGCACTTAGGGAAAGCTGGTGAAATTTTGTAAAACATCAAAGTAATTCTTGCTGATAAAAATACAGAAAGCCATCGCCATTAGAAAAGTCTGGAAAATAACATTTCTAGGTGACTAAACATGAGTTGAATCTGGAGGAAATTTTCAATGATGATATAGAAAATTTGAAATTTCTGAGTGCCTATAATCAAGAGCTATCAGATATGCCACTGTCATTTCTAGAATTTCTGTTGAGTGAAAACAATAGAAAACTCAGCAGGGCCAACTCCGCGTCTTGAATGTCTTGAATAGTTTCCAGCAGTAGTAAACGCTCAGGGTAGCTTTTCTGCTACCAATTAAGGACAATTGCAACAGACCAAAATTAGTAATTCAAAGTTAGGTTTAGAGTGAAAAAACCAATTCTTATTTTTAGACAGACAAATGAATAAACAAAGTGCTATTCTAATGGATTCTGCTTAGAGAGGACTGGAACTTACTTCGTCCAAGATAAGCCTGTCTTCTCACATTTCATCATTTTATTGAGTGCTCCACTGTCTGACATCAAGGTTACTGGCAGCTTAATCCTAATTTCTAAAGCACTGTCAGCAACTATTTCTTTTCCTTCAATACGGAAACTGAAGTTCTATAAAATGATTTGAAGTAATAAGTTATCCATCATAAAACTAAACAAGAACTAAGAAATAAAATCTTCCCATCTCTCCTTAGCAATCTTAAAATGACAAAATTTTAATATTCATTAAAGTACTATAAACATTCAAGAAATATCCAGGGGAGTCATTGGAATTGAAATCCAACATAATGCAATGAGTTTTCAACTAACAAAAGATTTTGGAAAAAAATGTACTATTTGATAGGATGTAGTCTTTTCTAATTTTCTCATAACCATAAGCAATTATTTTTAATTTTCTGGTTGGCTATAGTAGATATTTAAAAATTCTACCCTGCAAGCACACATACACATACTGAAAGCCTTCAGTATTTCATGTATTCACTTACCCTTGCTTTGCTATTGGTTATGAAAGGAGACTGAATAGTCAAAACTTCATTAATTGCTTTAAAAATTTAGCTCTAGTCATTGAATTATTAATCAGAAAGTAAAAGTGACAGATAGCTTGTTTAAGTTAGAACAACTCCCTGGGGGGCCAGGGTAGAGGACTACTTGGTGAGTTTCAGCAAATCCTGTGTGTGAGATACTGACTGGCACACTGGCCGGGACATTCATTGGCTGCAGGCAACGTAGGGTTAAGAAGGCAGGTGAAGCTGATGTATCCTCTCTCACATGACAACCTGGAGAAGGTGAGCCTGCCCAGAAAACATCAGGATTTTCATTCTAAAACCCTTTGTCTTATACATAACCAGGTAATTAGCAAGAAGCCACGAATGCTTTTTCCCATTTGAAGAGGCTTGAAATGAGTATGCTCAGGCTAACCCCATGTTTTTTTAACTCCCTTTATTGACAGATTAGCACCTAAATTTTTTAAAAAAATCAAAACCAATACTTTCTCATCCACTCTTTTCTCCTCAGGGGAATGATATTCTGCAAGAAGATAATACAATTTGTGTGATTCACCTTGTTCTACATTTATGATAGCCTGGGTGAGGTAGACTGCTTACCCAGTGGGAGGTTACCAGCGCTGGATCATTGTTTCTATTTTTTAGTAGAAAAATTAGGGGAATAATAGTAATAATTGAATACTTTTGTTTTGCCTCAAGAGAGATGGTAATAGCACGTTTAAGCTTATTTTCCATTTATTGATTTTTTGTCATTGTTACTTTCTGAATTTGTACTCACATGGCAGGCATATTCCTGTGTAATTCTAAATTATAATTCCTTAAAAGACTATAAATAGAAATCTTTAAAATTATGTATACATAATTTGGAAAAATGAATTAATTATTTGAAATTCTTCACATTTCTTATCACTATTTTAATTTATTACCATGGTAGCAATATGTTCTAAATGATAACCTACAAACAATATAAATTAAGAAGATATATTTTACCTCCTTTTTCACTCTGTTATTGTCTGGTTGATCAATGTAGGAAGTATGGGCCAGGAGTACAGATTCCCTATTATTTAAAATTAAACACATGGATTTGAGAAAGTAGGTATATTTTATACCTTTTTCCAACCTGTACCTTTTGGTGAACAGGAAACTGTGAAGGTAGTTTGAAGGACAAAGGAAATTTTGAGGCAGGAGATTACCATCTTTAGTTGTCAACAATTTATCTCTAAGAGGAACATAATTTTACATGAGAGTTGCATAAAGACCATCAATTGCACAGTGTAAATGGTTCTTATTGCTTTTCTTGTTATTCCAATTGGATCACTGAAGATAGCCTTAAATTGGATCTGATATGACATCTATAAGTAATATGGAAAGAAGGGTTCAGACAGTAGATCTATTTTATTTATCTATTTTATTTAAAAGAGTGACAGCTGTGATTCTGATCTCTTTTCAACATTTATCACATATAAAATTTTCCTGGCATTATGAAGGACTGAGTTAGAATATGAACTAGCTTAAGTATGTCATATTACAGTTCTAGCTTAAGTATGTCACATTACCACTTCATCGTGCCAAAAAACAAACAAACAAAAAAGATAGCTTTATGCATAACTCAAAGTATCTCATAGACCAATGTTTTCTTCACATTTTTTGCAGAGCTCTTCTTAGACCTGTGAAGTAAACCTGGGACCTACCTACTCTTTTTTCACTTTTGGTAGGAAAAACATTGATGGCTTACTGCATAAATATCCTTTCTTGGAGTATTAGCTTTGCATCTGCTTTAGAGCCTAGAGAATGAATAATTCTGTATTTGAGATGCAACACCTATACATCCTAAACTCTAAAATCTTTTTATTGGAAAGATATAGCCCAAAAGTACTGTTGATGCCTATGTGCCATACATATTGGCCAACACTGTGAGGTTAGCCGATAACCCCAGGCAAAATTTAATTGATGAAAATAAAGTAACACTAATTTATAATTGAAAAGCAAGAAGCAGTGACTGAGAACACTAAGTGAAAGAAAACAAAATGAATGATGCATAGAAAAATTAAATGGTCTAGCTGACTATAGTAGACAATTCAGCCATATATTTGTATGCAAACATACCAGGAAGTTGAAAATTTGGCCATTGTGGAGTAGCCAGACTTCATAGCAGAACAATGCATTTCACTTCTCAGTAAACTCCAGTATTACATTAATTTTACTTTATTACTACATTTAATAACTGTAAACTCCCTTAGTAGTAAGTAGCTTTTCCTTATATGATTAATATATTTTAAAAAAATATCCTTATAGAATGACTCAAGCCTTTGTTTCCACTTATTGTGGGAAGTCTAAAAAACTTCCTTTGCCAAATCTTCATGGATTTTCAAGACATTTGAGATGTGGGACAGTTTGGAGGAAGGTGTCTTTTTTATGCCTTTTATTGGAATTTCAAGCTGAATACTTAATTCCTACTCGTCATATCCCCTCCTGAAACTATTGTTTAACTTCTGCCAACTTTGCCAGTAAATAGCCATGTGCCTCCCATATTCCTCAATATACCAGGTGTACAAATCACACTTTAACCAAACATTTAAAATCATGGTAACAGTCTACAGTATTGCAGACAACAGAAGATAACCTGAAACCTCTGTTCTTAGGATTCCTGGCCATCTCTGCCTTAAGGATTCCTTATGATTATATCTTTCTTTGATCCTCACATGATAATAGGATTCCCTTACTCTTCAGAATGTTCCTCCCAATCATACTTAAAATTTTACAAAGGTCTCGGACAAGATTCAAAATTATAATATTTCATTAGCATACCTTTGTTCAAATTCTTAGGCAGTCCTTGTTTTTCCACTAAGCAGGGAAAAAATCTAAGCACTTCCTATTGTTTTCTTCTCTCTATTGTACATATGTAAGTTATGTACATATGAAGGTTATGGAATTATGGCATTCACCCATGACATCAAAAGAAAAAATTTGAATTTTTGGTGCATTCCTGGCCACTCACCAAAAGAAATTTGACATGCATCCCTGACAATTATTTGTTAATAATTATTCTTGTATCTGTTATTCAAACTTTATACCTGTGTAAATTCAAACTATTTTTGTCTATACATAAATATCACTTTAGTTTCATTAAATTGATATATTAAAATTATTTAACATCTTATTTGAATGTAGGATTCCGTGGTCAATGAGTAAAATTCTCTTAATAAATTTAAAATTTTTAGATTATAGAAATGCTAGATTTTCAATATTCTTGATGGAGCATTGAAAATAGAATACTTTTATTGCTTCTCGGCCTTTTGGCTAAGATCAAGTGCATTGAAAATAGAATACTTTTTGTCTTGGTGGTAGTGAAGACTTGTTTTGTTTATTATTTCTTTTTGTAAATTCAGATTTTTTTGCTACAGTCTTATTTTTTTGCTGCCACTTACAATGTAGAAAACTTATTATCCATTTGTACCCTCATTGTATATCTTAATTCTTTTAAAATAATGTCCTCTCATAAGCCCACAGACCCTTTCTCATATACTTAAAAATTTTGTCTCCATAACATTGCTTTTCCTTTGAGAGCAAAGCCTCAGTCTCCCATGCTTCCTTCCTTCTTATGCTCCCTCTGATGTTTACTCCTACAGTTTCTGCTTGGCTTTCTTTTCTGAGTAAGTGTTCAAATGGATTCAATTAATCCTTATAGTTAGTTAATCCCTTATTAAGATACTTTGATATCATACCTATTCCCAAGTTATTCTGAAGTCTTCTTATTTTTTACTGGAATGGGAAAACCCAAGATTCTAAAATTTGGCTTGTATATTTAGTTATATTTTTGTACAGATATTCTTTGGTTAACAAACTTCATTATATTACTAAATTTAAGGTAAGAAGGCTATACTTACCAGATCTCAGCTGCTACCCTTAAGAGGTCTTCCTGTCTCCCCCTTGGCTACATTCTGTTGTTTGTTTTTTCTATCACACAACTTTTAGTAAAGCATTGTGATTGATCTAAAGACTATGACTCAATCTAAAATTACCCTGACTAGTCACTGTACATCTCTTTTTTAATGCTCTACCATGTATCAGCTTAATGCTCTACCATGTATCAGTAACAATAGTAACAATTAATGCTGGTGATCTTGAAAGTGTTTTTCAATTAAATATTTGATGATTAATTCCACTTCTCCCTCTTAGTTTGGATTAAATAAAAGAAATAGACACAAGTCATATACAGAATTATAATATAATTTTTTTCTTCTGGCAAATAAAGCTAGACTGTTAACTTGCTGTTAACTAACTGTTAACTAATCAGATTTCCTGAGACCTGCCCTCATAGTAAGTATTTGGGGTGTCCAACTAAGAAGAGACTTAAAGCTGACATTTGGCCAGATGCATGGGAATCAACATGCTCTGTACCCAAGGGAAGAAGTAGGCTTCTAGGAGGCAATTTATGGGCTGTAATCTCATTATGCTTCCTGAATGATAGCAGGAGAAAGAAGGGATTTCCCTTTCTTAGGGATAGAATATTACAAAAGGGGAGTCCTAGTTGAAGAGAGTTACTCTTCTCTGGTGATTTTTAAAATGTTATCAATCACATTAAGTATTTCTTTCTTTCTCATGGGAGAGAGATTGAGAAAGGAAACTGCCTTCTCAATATTCCTGAAAAGGCAGTCAGTTTTACTTCACAAGTAAAAGTAAGAATATCTGAAGAGAGTGAGATGGTCCCCACTTTAATAACTAACATTTAATGAGGACTTATTATGTACCGGGCACTGTGCAAAGTACTTTACGTTTGTAGTGTAAAAGTAAAGCCTCATCATAATGCAATAAGATACTTAAAGAAAAATTATCTATCGTTTCTTTCCCCCATATTCCACTAATAACCCTTTCCTTCCTTAGCAGAACTAACCTCATCCACTCTATAGAGTTCCAGTGGAGGTTCCAAATATGTATCTACTGGGGGTAAACCTGGACCATTGATAGCTCTTCACTCACCTTCTAGGTGTAGTGCTTTGTTCAAAGGGTGGACTAGGGCCCAAGCAGTTGGAATTTCAAATTATGTTATCTGCAAATAAAGATAAATTTGTCTCCTCCATTCTAGTATTTATATCTTGTTTCAGAAATTAAGTTAAAGACTTTATATTCAAGCTAAAAACAGATGTTCATTTTGCAGAATTCTCTGAGAGATCATAGATTTTTTTTCTTTGAAATACTCAACTGATAAATCATAATAGGAAATTTCCTAATGTTCTTAATCAGAGCTTAAGTGAGAACCAGTTAAGCTAAAAATGTAGATCAATTCAAGAAGCACTGGTAGATAATTTGGTGGATGATTTACTTATTATATATGAAAGTTAACAATGACTATAAAAGTGGTCTATAAACCTATTTATGAGAACAGAAACTCTCTTAAAAATCTTAGACCTAGATTTTGAAATTGCAAAGATGCTATGCTTCTTTTTACCTGACGATTGAATGTTTCTTTATATTTTACTTAAGTATTTTATTTGATTTTATTTTAATCATTAATGTCACTATTACCATAATTTAACATGTTCCTGGAAAACTTTAATTCCACTTTCTGATAATATGTCTATGTTTCATTCTTTTACATAATTCCCATCATTTTACTCTTCACATGCAAACCATTAAAATTAGATAAATGTAGTAGGACTGGAGGTTTATTTACCTTTAGCTATTTTTTTTGCCTTCTTAAGATCACTTTGCCTGTACAGTCTTTGATTAGTTTTCAAGCTTGCTTCATTTTAGCCAATTTACTAGAGACTTCTTTTCTCTATGGAGTAACTACAAATAAATATAAAATTGATTTTAGAAAATAAAATCGATTTTAGAAAATAAAATCATTTTAATACAATTTACATGGAGTATTTTGTTTGAGACTGTTACAGTGTAGATGAACAAGATAATCTTTTAATCTTAATATTATAACATTCCTGTGATCCTTGCCAAGTGTCATCATTTTTATTTTATGGAGGTGGGAAGAGGGATGAGAAGTAGATACCAATTAATTTGCCTTAAGTTACATGGACTTTATCTTCACCAGAGTGAGAGAGACACAAATGCTTGGCTCTTCCGCTCCTTGGATTATCTTTCTTTTTGATTTATATCTACCTGAGATAAAATATCACATGCAGTGCCTTCCTAGGTTATTTTTAGGTAAATGCCCATTAAGCAATCATGTATTTAATCTATATAGATTATTCTTATAGAACCTTATGACATTTAATTAATCACAGTCTACTGGCATGTGATCTTAAAAGCCAAAATATAATGCCAAATGAATCAAGCATGTATTGTACAAAATACTTGTGCAGAATTACTTTGGCTAATTTGGTTTCTAACCAAATTTAACACAGCCATTACTGTGACCATCACTGTGTCTGAATGACTTTAAGGTTTAAGAAGATTAGAAGCTGTGGTATAAGAATTAGTTGGTGGTCCCATGTCACATTAAAAGGTTCTATTAAAATTGTGAGATAATAAATAGAATAGTAGTTTCTACACCTACAAACCCAGGTCTCTTTTCACTTAATGACATTTTTAGACTGCCAAAACACTCAGAAAATACATGAAAAAAAAAAAAGATTTGTGAACAAATCCGTCCTTAGATTCTTGTCAGCCAATATTTTGATTCCAAAGGGATAAATGCTTTCTATAATTGCTATGTGATCTTTGCCAATATTATCTAACTTTCTTCTTTCTTTTAAATAATGAAACTCTTAGATTATTGAATTCTCTATATACTAAATGATACAATGTCTTGGAAAGCACTTCATTGATTTTTTTGTTGAGCAAAGCTGTTGGTTCAAACCTTAGAAAATAAGATTATTGTTGAATTTAGGTGTTGAAATAGTCACTGTGAGGAACACTGAGGACAATTCAATAAAATTTTTACTGAAATTCAGGATGAATTGATATTTATACAAGATATCAGTAATTCAGAGATAAAGATAACAAATCATTTCTGTCTTGATTTTTTTCTCAACCATATTGAAAACAAGTGTTTGCAATAAAGCCACATTGATTTTTGTCCTAAGACAAAGAGCTCTTCCCCAAATATCATAGCAACTTCAAGTTAAAAAAAAAAAAACTTCTTAAAATACTTTTCATAAAGGGAGCAAGCCTTGTTTTTCTTTTTTACTTCTCCCACTTCAACAGAATTAGATTGTATGTAAAGATATCAAAAAATTTTCCAGCTATAAAATATTTTAGATCACAATAAAGCAATAAAGTGGCAAATGAAAAATGAGACAAAAATGAATTTATATATAAAATGGTTTATCATCAGTTATGCCAGCTGATATCTTGAAAATAGTAGTTGAAGTAATATCATATGATTTAGCTGCAAGTATGTGTGGCAATAAATTCAAGTCTAGAGTTATCCTCTAGTCATGTAAAATATTGAACACAGCATATCATTTTAAAATGATGTGTAGTGCACCATGTAGAGAGCAAAATGACAATCTATGATAATACTTTCTGACCCCAGCTCTCCGACAAAGCCACAGTTTAACTTGTTTATTGACAGGGTAGATTGTTATAGATTAAAGTGGTTCACAAAATATGGCAGCTCCAATTCTTTTGTAATAGTCCAACTGAGTTGTGCTTGAAAACCCTTCATCCAAGGAGCTCAAAACGTTACTAATAGGTACTTTCATGTCTAAGCATTTATCTGATAATTTCTTATTTTCAATGACTTTGGAATCTTAATTAGTATTCATCAGTTATTTCTGAGAGATGTTCTAGCATATTTAAGATATTTAAAAATGAAACACTGAGGCCTGGAAACTGATTAATCAATCCCTCCAAAGGCATGCCATTAGACCACTTGCCCTCCAAGGCTCAACTCTATCCTTGCATTATTGATTTACATTTATATCTTGAGTAAGGGGGGAAGAAATCAATTAGCCTTTTCAGAACTATTTGATTTTGGGCAAGTTGCTTGACCACCATTTGTTTTTGTCTTTACTTGATTGTAAATAAAAATATCACTGATGTTCATCATTATACTTGCTTTACACGGAAAGATTGATCCAATTCATATGCTATTTTGTTTTTCCAGAAAAGGAAAATATATCAAATATAATTAAACACTTCTTTGTTATTGCACACACTTTGAGAGAAGGATTTTATTTCATGTTTAGGGGATATTGTATTTTCTTAGAAACCCAAACCCTTTGAATTCTTTTCATATGTTTCTGTGGAATATTTAGCAACTGAAATCTCCTTCATTTAAAGTGTCATGAACAACAGATGGTGCCCCTAAAAAGACTAGTTTCATATTTAATTTATTTTGCAATAAAGCACTGTCCTTGAATTGTATTCAAAGTAAACTTAATGCTTGGGAGTACAGATCAGAAAGCCAAATGAACCAGAAGATAGAAATGGAAGATAATAAATAATAATTCTTATACTTAAATAATTTTATTGTTGTCATAAATATCAATTCTGGTCAGAATTATAGAAGTGAAATTTGGGTGTATTTAAGTTCATCCCCTACCCACACACACTTTGAGATTTTGAATGAAAATTTCCTGTGTGATTTTATAAGTAGACATGTCTTTGGGAGCCTTGTGTGAATTTTCCTTGACTATTGCATGCAGTTTCTTCATCTATGTTTAAGCCTTTCAGCTTTATGTGACTTTCCTTGCATTCCTCATAGAGTTTGCATTTTGCATGTCTGTGGGCCACTGACTACTACTGACCTGAAAATAAATAGTTACATTATATTGTCACTTGATCATCTTATTTCTAGTCAACCTAGCCATCACATTCACTTTATGAATATGGGACAGTTGTGGTTTCAAATATATTATAGTTAAGTCTCATGAGAATACACATATTTTGCATGTTTGCTGTAGACCTCTAAGTGGGATATGAAAACATCAATATTTTGAGGATATTTATTCCCCTCAAGTTTATGGTTTTGTTTTCCTTAGTTTCCATACCCATTTTGTCTTGTTTTGTCCTGGACACCTCCTAGGAAGCTCTCCATCACTCCCTTCTAGACCTCTAATCTACCTACTATATGGAGGAAAAAAGGAGTAAAACTAAGCTTTGTCTGCTGTTTAAATTTCCCAACTTAGTAGGGATCAACGGCAAAATATTACTAGGAAGATCTTGATTGGAGCAATTGTGTTATAGTTCATTTTATATGTCAAGTTGGAGGGTGTTTTTGGATGAAATTAACATTTTAATTCGTGAACTTTGAGTAAAACAAATCACCCTCCATAATGTTGGTGGGCCTTACCCAATCAGTTGAATGCCTACATAGAACAAAAAGAGCCTCCTTGAGCAAGTGGGAATTCTCTAGCAGATACCTTTGGACTCAATCTGCACCATTAGCTCTGCTGGCTCTCCAGCCTGTAAGCCCACACCACTGCAGATTTTAGACTTGCCAGCCTTCATAATCCTAAGAGCTGATTTCTTATAAGTCTCTTTCTATACATACACACACATCCTATTAGTTTGGATCACTGGATAACCCTGACTAATACAAATTGATTCCCAGTTCAAGATAGGATCAAGAAGTGTAGAAAGAGTGGAGAGTGGCAAAAAAAAATGTGGTGAGAAGATTGTGGCTTCACTCTAGAGCTGCAACTAACCACCTGTGTGATTCTGGGTGAGTCTCAGTGGACTTGAAGCCTGTCTTGTATCAAAATGAGGAAATTCAACCAGATAAACTCTAATATGCTTTCCAGCCTTAACATAGACGGCTACATCAATATCTAAATATTCTCAGTCTGGGAAAGGCCTGTAGTTTCTCCAGTACTTCTTCCATCACTATTGTGGTATTAAGAATTATGGGAAAAATGTACAACATGGGCACATTTGTCAAGTCTAAAGGAATGAATGTTTATCATTAATGCAGAAATACAAAATGGCAAGGCACATTCATCTCCTACCATACTCAATAAAAATCAAAATACTCAAACAATCCATTCTCAAAACAAGCAAATTCTTACTATAGACAAATTCTTGTGTATGTTAGACTTTTTGTTTTAATATCATTTATGGGGAGTTTAATAATTCTAAACGAAAATGGACAAGACAGTAAGTAAACCAACTTTCAAGAATGATGTCTCCCAGGGATGTGAATTAAGACTCCCTGAGGCATCAATTAGAAAGTTAATGGGAGATATGGATATAATTGCTGCTGTATCAGTGCCTTAAACATTTCCTGTTTCCTCTTACATGTTTTGCTGAAAGGTTTCGTTAAGTGATTTCTTTTTTTCCTTCCCCTGCCACCTTCTTTTTGAATCTTGCTTTTAAAAAAAAATCTCTGTAATTAATTTCTCATTGTTAACTTTTCTTCTTTTGTTCTCATTGTTCCTATATATTCTTTTATAATGAAATGGGAATTAAGTTTTTAACAAGCTATGCATACTTTTTATTTACATATCAGTCATTGTCATCAACATTATCATGTTCATATTATAACAGATTTTTGTGCATTTGCTGTGTGTTACTTTTTTAGACATAAGTAGTTTATGGAAAACATGCAATTTAAGAGTGTTTAATGAACACAGAGAGCAAATATGAAGAATTACATAAAAATGAAGTAGGTCTTAAGGTTAATAAAGTAGTATGTTACTCCTTTATCATAATTATGTAAATGTTCATCACAAACAAATTCCAAATCCTGAAAATGCAGATATAGAAGCCATTGTTACATTTCAAGAATGATCATAAAATTGTCCTCATACTATTTGTATACACTGTGTTCCTTGATCTGAAAGAATGTAACTTGGTGGTCCAAATTAGTAAAGTATGTTCTGTTCCAGTCCTTTAATAGCATTTTGAACATTTGCATCTACTGTAAGTATACAAAGCCCTGTCCTAAGTGTCCATTACTATCAGGATCCATTCATAGCCTCCCTAGGTTACCAGTAGTGGTCTGAGTAGTCTACTTGTCAGCTATGTGAGGAGCCTTCCCCACAGGGAATCTGTATAGTCCTCTGTTATTGTTCAATAGTGAGCTGTATGTCCTGCATAAACCCACACTCCTCCATTCTGAAACATTAAAAACCAAGGAGATGTCTCTTAAATTAGTTACTCTCTCAATTCATTTAGCAAAGTTTTCCAGGAAGCTAATGATATTGACCCACAAAATGAGACAACTCCTTCACATTATACTTCCTGGTTTCAGTAGTTTTTTGTCCTCTCTACCACCCTGAGTGCCTGTTTGGTGACCAGAGGTGTAGAAGTACTATCTGTTTTTCCAGTACAACTTTTCCTCTTCTGCCCCCATTTGGATGCCTTTCATTCTCTTATCTGATTGCTCTGGCTAGGACTTCTAGCACTTTGTTGAACAGAAATGGTGATAGAGGGCAATTTTGTCTGAGTTCAGTTCTAAGCATGAATGCTTTCAATTTTTTCCCATGCAGTATGATGTTGGCTGTGGTGTTTGTCATATATGGCTTTTATCATTTTGAGGTAATTCCTATCTATGCTTATTTTGTTAAGTGTTCCTGGAATAAAAGAGTGTTGAATTTTGTCAAATGCTTTTTCTGCATCTATTGAGAGGATCATATGGATTTTGTTTTTACCTCTATTTATATGGTGAATTACATTTATAGATTTGCATGCTATACATCTGATAAAGGGCTGATAACTAGAATCCATATAGAACTCAGGAAAATGAGCAAGAAAAAAATCAAACAACCCTATCAAAAAGTGGACAAAGGACATGAACAGAAACTTTTCAAAAAAAGATAGACTTATAGCCAACAAACATATGAAAAAATACTCAACATCTCTAATTATTAGGGAAATGCAAATCAAAACCACAATGAGATATCTCTTAACTCCAATGAGAATGGCTTTTATCAAAAAGTCCCCAAACAACAAATGTTGGTGTGGATATGGAGAGTAGGAACACGCATACACTGCTGGTGTGACTGTAAACTAGTACAACCTCTATGGAAAGTAGTATGGAGATACTAAAGTGGAACTACCATTTGATCCAGCAATCCCACTACTGAGTATCTACCCAGAGGAAAAAAAGGCATTCTATAAAAAAGACATCTGCACTAGAATGTTTATAGCAGCACAATTCACAATTGCAAAGATATGGAAACAACCCAAGTGTCCATCAATACATGAATGGATCAATAAAATTTGGTATATGTATAGCATGGAGTACTACTCAGCCATAAAAAATGGTTAACTACTTCTTATATTAAGCTGGATGAACTGGAGCGCATTCTTCTAGGTGAAGTAACACAAGAATGGAAAAACAAACACCACATGTACTCACCATTAAATTGGTACTAATTGATCAACACTTATGTACACATATGGGAAGTAACATTCATAAGATGTTGGGGATGGGGGAGGGTGAAAGAGTGGATGGGTAAATTTACGCCTACAGGATGTGGTGCATGCTGTCTGGGGGATGGGCATGCTTTAGCTCTGCTTGAACTGTGCAAAGTCAATTTACATAACCAAAGATTTTGTACCCCTGTAACACCCTGGAATTTTAAAAAATCATTAAAAAGTAATTAAATATGAATTGATTGATAACTTAAAAAATAGGTTGCATACATATGTGAATGAATAAAAATGTTGGTAAATAAATACAACATTTTCTTTTCCCTTTGGTAGTAGTATTAAAGCTGGAGGTTGTAGCTTAAAACTGGCCCAAATATGAGCTTGATGCAGAATCAGTATTTACCCTACTACTTTGCTTTGATTTTAGCTATTACAGAAGGAAAAACCTCAAGGGACTGCATATTTATAATAACTTGTTTATCATTATTTTGCATTTCCTTATGTATCCAGTAAGCCAACTCCTTAGTAGTTGGGTCTAGCACTGTGGTCCTGAACCCCTGGGCCGTGACCTGGTACCCATCTGTGGTCTGTTAGGAAAACATATCACCATCTGAGCTCTGCCTTACCCCCTTGCTGCCCATCCTGTCCACCACTCCCCCCATCCATGGAAAAATTGTCTTGCATGTAAACCAGGCCCTGGTTCCAAAAATGTTGCGGACTGATGCTAGCATTTCTAAATTCTATTGGTAACTTTTACCTCTAGTAACTGATCACAGCATGGTGCTGTCTCATATCCAAGGGGACTTGGCAGCTATCCAGGCATCAAATGTTCCTCATTCCTTGCCTCCTCATCCTTTTTCCAAACAATGCATTCACTATGCTTCAATGAGTCAATCATTCAGAGAATCCCACTTTGGTGCCAACTGTATTATCCTAATTGATGAAAAAAAAGTGATCAAAATTCAATCTTCATTTATAATAAAATAAACTCTCAGCAAACCAAAAAGAGAAATTCTTTAATTTGAGGGCACCTTTTTTATAAAAACAAAAAACAAGTCCCCTCTAACTCTATAATTAACCTTATACTTAAGTGGTCAAAGACTGAATGCCTTTCCCCTGAGATTAAGAATAAGGTGAGAATGTCTGCTCTGATACTTCCCTTCCTTACTTCCGATATCATAGTTTCCATTTTCAGAATTCCTTTGGAGACATATGCATATAAATATAGCTTTCAACTCTTTGCTGAAATTCTCTATCTCTTCATGCATGTTGTCCACATTTTCCCCTGGACTTGTTAGCATTTTTATCACAGATATTTTAAAGTTTTTATCTAATATTAGGTCATTAAATGTGAAATGTCTGATTTTAAATTAAAAGTGTAGTTTATTATATCTCAAACAAGAAGTAGTACAATTAATCAAAGTATACACCTAAACTACTGACACAGTTTTGTCATTGTAATGGTAGCTTGTTTATGCCAGCAGTGTAGAAGCCTAGAGAGCAAGTGGCGATGAAATCATGAAAGGCATTTTCCATAGCTTGTTGGGAATTGAATATTTTTTCCTTGCAAGAAGTGGTCCAAAGCCTGAAAGAAGTGATAGTCTGTTGGTGCAAGATCTGATGAATATGACGGATGACAGAGAATTTCCAAGTCCAGCTTCTGTTGTTTGAGCAGTGTGGTTTATGCGACATGTGGTCAAGTGTTGTCTTGCAAGAGGATCGGGCTGTCTCTATTGACCAATCTTGGCTGCTTTATCATGAGCATACTCATCATTTCATACAATTGATTATAGTAGACATCCCCTGTAATTCATTGGCCAGGTTTCATGAAGCTGTAATGGATAATACCAGCACTAGACCATCAAACAGACACCATTAGCTTTTTTTGATGAATATTTGATTTTGATTGTTTTGGCACTTCATCTTTATCTAACCATTGTGTCGAACACTTGTGATTGTCAAAAAGAATCCATTTTTCATCACACATAACAATACAGTGTAGAAATGGTTCTCCTTTGTGTTGTTACAGCAAAGAAAGGCAAGCTTCCAGACGATTTCTCTTCTGATGCTTGTTTAATTCATGTGGAACCCATCTATCCAGCTTCTTTACCTTAGTGATTTGTTTCAAATGTCCAATATTGTCAGAATGGCAATGTCAAACCTTGCTGCTAATTCAGGCGTAGGCTGAGATGGATTCACTTCTACTACAGCTTTTAGCTCATCATTGTCCACCATGGTCTCAGGTCACCCCCATGGCTCATTTTTAAGATTAAAATCACCAGAATAGAACTCAAACTACCAACATACTGTGAGTTTATTAGCCACATCCTTCCCAAATACTTAGTTGATATTTTGAGCTGTCTGTGCTGCATTGGTTCCATGAAGGAACTCATATTTGAAAATAACCCGAATTTTTGACTTATCCATGGTTTCACAAAAATTGCTCCAAAAAAATTTTTTTTAAAGAATCAAAAGTTTGAAAGAATGAGGATGTACCTTCACAATAAAAATAAAACAAGAAGTGTCAAAGTGCAATGTCAGAAATATCAACTGTCAAATTTAGTACTTAAGGAAATCAGACATTTCATACTTAATAACATAATAATTCCAATCCTGAGACATCTCTGAGTCTTCACTGATACTTTTCTACCTTGACCACATGCTACATTTTTATGCTTCTTTGTATGTCTCATAAGGCTTGATTGCATAGAGAACATTTTGTATAAAAGGTTACTAGACATTGAAGTTAATATTTACCTCCTAAAAAAAGCATGTCACTTCTTTTGCTAGTTGCTAGAGGGCACCTATGTTAATGTGGTCTTCTGTTGTTGTAGAGCTAGCTTTTCATTCATTCATTCATTTATTCACCTTTCATTTGATTCAGTTCACCACTGGCTTCAACAGTTTCAAAGGTGGGATTAGCACTTTACCTTCAATGGTGCTGGAGTCTAAGCACTGACAAGATTCCAGAAATTTCTTAGTACTTTACAGATGAACCACCAGCTTTACTAATTATGGGTGATTTCTTTCTTCTTTATAGTCTGACTGCCAGCTTTTTGGGTTGGGGGGTAATTATCTTTATATTAGGTGAAAAACTATGGGAAAGTGTTGGCATATGGGTACAGATACACTCTGTGATTGGGGCGTCTCTGAATTCTAGTGTGTAATGCCATATGGTGGTTAAAAGTTTGTTAAAAGTTTGTTAATAGTTCTATTAATTCCTCCTTAAACCCATCTGTGATACATTTGTCCTCATTCTTATGCGTAAGCAGCTGTGGTCTTTTTTCTCCTATAACAGGCTTGTTCATTTCTTGGATTAGTTTATTTAGGTCTCTTTGTATCTTTAGATTTCTGATTGGCTTAAAAACTATGGTTTCACAGCAGGGTAAAAGCCGTGGTCTCTTTGGACTTTTTGTATCCTAATCAAACTTATCTTACTTATGTGCTGTTTTAGCTTTCTTTCTGGAGTTGAATGCTTTGGTTATTAAATTGTAATATTTCATATCTAATAATGAAATCATTTAAAGCCATGTATTAGCATCTGATTTGTTATATACAATGCTCTTGTCATTACTTTCTAAATATTTTGAATTGTACTTTTGTTTTCCATTCTCTCCAGGAGTACTTAGGAAGATAGGAAGAGGTCTCCCTCCCTCCCTCTCTCTCTCTCTCCTCTCTGTGCTTAATTCTAGTTTTGTTACAGTCAAAACAATTTCTGCTTTGGGAAAGTTCTGGAGTTCTCTTTATGTTTTGACACTTGATACATCATCTTTGTGTCAGGGTACTGGGGGTGTCCAGCATATAGATAGGCAATTAATATTTACTGAATGAATGAAAGAAACTTTTTCTTCTGGCAAATGTTAACTATATACTTAAACAAAAAGCCATCTGTGGATCTAAAGTTGGATCTACATTATTATCCACTTTAGAACTTCTATTTTTTCCTAATTGATCAAAGACTGAGAGGGGTGTATTATTTCTCATTAGCTTGTTTTTTTTGTTTTGTTTTCTTTCTTTCTTTTTTTTTTGGTCAATTTCTCGTTATATTTTCTAAAAAACATTACTCTTGTGCCTTTTATTGCTCTTATTTAATACAAAATGGCTCATTCTAGCTGTACTTTTTCTTTTTATTAGTCTTTATACATTATTTTTTCACCTGGTTAATTATCTTTGCATGTGCATCACTCTAATAGTAGTATTTGATTTTTGCATTCTTTTTGTCTGATAGAACTTTTTGCATGCTTAGATTTTTGAACTTTGTTTTATGTCAAATTTTTTAGTATGATTCTTACAAATGATGTTTGGTTGTATTTTATTTAAGGTTCAGTAATGGAGCCTTTGTCTTTAATCCATTTTCATTTATTGTCATTACTGTGTATTTTGCCTAATACTTCCATATTGCCTTGTTTTCTATTTTTGAATCATTCTCTCTCCTCTTACCACTCTCCCTCCTCCTCCTTTCATTTCTTTTCTTTTTCTCCTCCTTTTCTTCTCCTTCATGTTCTTCCTCCTCTTTTTTTCATTTATCTTTTGCTATGTAGACAACTTTTTTGTTGTTACTATTTTTGTTTCTCTCCTAATTATTTTCTAATTTTACATTGTTTTAAATTTACAAGAATTAACCTTTAACTTTAAAAGATGCTTGACCATACATTTTTATAGTTTCCTAGGTTGCAAATAAATCACTCTTTCATGACTGCTCAACCATAAGAGATGAATAATGCAGAATATATGTCTAACCTGGCTACAAACTGTAATGGCCATTTGATCTTCATAGTTCTTATTATTAGTGCCAATTTTTCCTGATTCCTGAAACAACTTGGCCTATATTCTTAATTTTCAGCATTGTTAAGAGTGTTCATTTTCTGCATTTTCATAGCTATTTTCTCTAGAAACTGAATAAGGCTGACTCATGCAGTACTAGTCAGGTGCCATTTTCTGAATTTGCTTCTGCTAAGTTTCTAATGGTTGTTGGCAAAACACAGAAAAGATATTGATTTTTCTTATTTATCTTTCATTCAGCTAATTTACTGAACTGCCTTATTAATTCAACTGGGTTTTTAATGCTTCTCTGTAATTTTATGATTATATAATTATATAATCTGAAAATAATGAAAATTTTGCATGCAATTTTCCAGATTTAGTGTTTCTAAATTATCTCTTCTGTCTTATTTCACTGGTAAGTATGATTTGGCTATTTGTTCAAAACACACAATTGCTTTAATAATCACTATTTTTTCTTATAAAAATGTTCACAAGCTAACTGTATAATAATCAGTTATTAAATGTTTAGATTTTGCCAGGTATCCACTTCTGTAGCTTACATATTTCTTCCTTTTTCTCTGATTGAACATAGCCATTTCTAGGAATCTGGATCTTCTCTTTTTCAAGATTTCCCCAAATCACTAACCTGGCTCTGAGATCATGTTTCTGAATTTCTTAATACCTCAAGTCAGAATTAATCTGAACCTAGTGTTTTAAGCTCATTTAGAGTAGCTATGTGCTCTATCTCCCCACCTGGGACATGTTTCAGTGCTTTTCCTAGATTGCCCTGAACCTGTATATTGCTCTCTTCTGCAGGTTGAAGCATATAAAATTGTCCTTAGATGAAAAAAGGCATGTACAAAGACTCCTTCTGAACTTATCCATATGGGTTAGTCTAATATGAACAGTCTTAATATACAGGCATTTAAAAATCGATTCCTGTTTATTATGGATGCAACTGACAAATAAGTAAATAATAGAAACAGTGCTAGTCCAGATCACAACACTCCTTGGCATCCTCCGTTAAATGGGCTTGGCTAGCATTTAATGTGATAATAGTTACTCTAGTTGAACAATGAATGGTTTGACAGCTACTGAGACTTAATCTCCAAAGAAAGCCAAAGGAACCCACTGGGTTTGGGCTTCACCACCGGGTAGCAGTAACATTTGTAATTAGGGCTTAGTTTTCTTATAGTTTTGTCCTCTTCTCCCTCAATTCTCGTCATTGGAGTATTTCTGCCAAGATTGTTTTTCTGGCGGCTGGGGTTTAATTCATCATCCCTAAACCTAATCCCTTAGTGGAGATGTTTATGTCCAGCCTTCCCCTTCCTCATTAACAGAAACTAATAGTCTCTTTCCAATAGAAATCTTTCTCTCACCAACCTGTTTTTCTGTGTTGTTTAGATGGAAAAGCAGCTCTCAGAGGAAGTCTGAAGATTTCTATTCTCTAATTCTGATTCTGTTCCTCATTTGTTTGGAAACTTTGGCAAAGATGGTCAATAAATAAGATGGAGTAGTAAGTAAATTATAAAGCAATACCTGAGAAAATCAAAGGCAGAGAAAGTAGAGTATTTAAGTGAGAATAAAAGAGTAAATGTAAGTGGCCAAATGGAGGAAAGGAAGTCTTAGTCTTTCCACAGATCACAGAGGCTGACCAAGTACTGGGGAATTCCCGTCTGAGCTAAATAGCATCCAAAGCTAAATCCTTTACTCCTTTTGTGGATTATTTAATTTGTCAGAAATTAGAGTTAGAAAATTGGGAACTGCTACTCTGAACCTAATTCTGGGCCATATGGAAAAATTGGTTAGTGAATTGTAAGTTCTAGAACTGGGAGCAGAATGACTGCCACCTTCAAGTTCTCATGCAGTCCTGAAGTAGAGCACTGGACAGAGTCAGGTGTCTTGATTTTAGAAAGGCTGATTCCAAATAAGAAATAATACGGGCATATTCTTATAGCCTAAAAGTATAGAAAGAAAAACAGTTTTCCAAGCTTGAGAGCTATTATGAGCAAAATTCCAAACATGAAAGGAAAATATCCATGTGAGTCAAAAGAGAGAGAACCAAATGAAGAAATTGACACTGCTCTTCACAAAGCCTTCTGGTGAGATTTTAAATATTTACAGAAGATAAAAGAGGTGCATAACTAGAAACTCATGTAAAAGGTCAGTATGGTCCTGTAAGAATATTATCAGGATGGCCAATAGTAGAATAAGTTGAAATTTGCAAAGATGAGAAAGAGGTTCAGGGGACAGAAACCACAAGGGTTCAGTGTTTCTGATATGTTATCAACTTCCATGCCATCAATAAGAGCAATGCAAGGAATGAAAAGACCTTTTGATTATGATATAAATCTCTCTTTGCACTGCTTTTTTTTTTTTTGGAGTTATCACTTCTTTATAAGATAATTAAAAAGAAAAACTTACTATATTTTCAATTGTATGATAGCCAACTCTCAAAGCCAATTAAGAAGATTTGGTAAGACTTTGTGATCAAACAACCCCAAAAGTCCAAAACTTTACAACTCAACACAGCATAAAACATCCCCCAGTTTATATATATCTGTATATATACATAAATAACTTGGTGGTCTTCATTTTGTAAGATTTCAATACACCTACGATTTGTTCCTTTCTCTCGGCTTTCTCAGGCAATGTCTCTGTGGGAGTACCTCCCTTTGGACCCGTGTCACAGCAGAAGAGAACTCTGGCAGTTTTCAAGGTGCTTGGAATATCATACAAATAGGAGGAGCCATGTCAGTAGAAATGTCTTAGCACTGCTTTTGCTTTATCCCTCAGGTTTGGTATGCTGTGTTTTTATTTTCATTTATTTCATCACATTTTTTAAATTTCTATCTTAGTATTTTTGTTTTTTCAGTGATAGTTCAGGGGCATGTTGTTTAATTTTCATGTATTTGTATAGTTTCTGAAGTTCTTCTTAATTTCTAGTATTATTCTGCTATGATCTGAGAAGACATTTGATATAATTTTGCTATTATAAAACTTGTTGAGACTTGTTTTGTGGCCTAATAGGTGATCAATCTTGGAAAATGTTCAGTGTGCTGATGAAAAGAATGTATATTCTGTATTTGCTGGGTAAAATATTCTGGAAATGTCTGGTACAGACGCACTTAGAGTGAAAGTGATGGAATGGAAAAAAGTATTACATACAAATGGAAATTACAAAAGATAAGGAGTAGCTACTTATATAATATAAAATAGACTGTAAGTCAAAAAATGTAAAATGAGGCAAAGAAAGGTAATTATAAATGACAAAGGAGTCAATTCAACAAGAGGATATAACAATTGCAAATATTTATATATACAACATTGGAGCACCTAAATATATAAAGTAAAAATAAATATTAATAGATTTGAAGGGAGAGAGAAACTGAAATACAATAATAGTAGTGAATTTAATATCCCACTTTTAGCAATAGACAGATAATCCAGACAGAAAATCAATAAGGTACATTGGACTTAAACTGGACTCTAGACAGACATATACAGAACATTCCACCAACAGCTACATCCTACCTGCACATTCTCCTTAATTGCACACGGAACATTCTCCAGGATAGATCATATGTTAGGTTACAAAACAAGTCTTAACAAATTTAAGAAGACTGAATCATATCAAGTATCTTTTCTGACCACAGTGGTATAAAACTAGAAATCAGTAAAGGAGGAACTTCAAAAAGTTCACAAACACATAGAAACTAAACATGCTTCTGAACAATCAATGGGTCAATAAAGAAATCAAAAGGAAAATTATTAAAAAAAGTTTTTGAGGCAAATGAAAATAGAAACACAACATACCAAAACCTATGGAATACAGTCAAAACAGTTCTAAGAGGAAAGTTTATAGCAATAAACATATACATCAAGAATGAAGAAAGATCTCAAATAAACAACCCAACATTGCATCTTAGGGAACTAGAAAAAGGAAAACAAACTCAACCCAAAATTAATGGAAGTAAATAATAATGATCAAAGCAGAAATGATAAAATAGAGACTAGTAAAATAGAAAAATCTGCAAATGAATAATTGGTTTTTTGGAAAGATAAACAAAATCAATTAACCTTTAGCTGGACTAAGAAAAAAAAGACTCAAAATCACAGATGACAAAGGACACATTATTATCCTTTCATGATAAAAATTTGTACCCCAACACCATAAAGGTCATATTTTATAAACCCACAGCCAATATTTTACTCACTGGGGAAAAGTTAAAATTTTTTCTCTAAAATTAGGAACAAAACAAGATGTTTACACTTGCCACTTCTATTGAATATAATATTAGAAGTCCTAGCCAGAGCAATTAGGCAAGAGAAAAAAATAAAAGGTAACCAAATTGGAAAGGAAGAAGTTAAATTTTCCCTCTTTGCAGAGGACATGATCTTATATATAGAAAACTCTAAATATTCTACTAAAGGACTGTTAGAACTAATAAATGAATTCAGTAAAGTTTCAGGATACCAAATCAACATACAAAAACCAGTAGTATTTCCATACAATAACTACAAACTATCTGAAAAAGAAATTAAGAACACAATCATATATATATATATATATATATATATATATATATATATATATATATGCATGTATATATACAATCCCTGGAAATATACTTAACCAAAGAGATTAAATATTTTTTATACAGAAAACTATAATACATAGATGAATTTTTTTTTTTTTGAGATAGACTCTCTCTCTGTCAACTGGGCTAGAGTGCCATGGCATCAGCCTAGCTCACAGCAACCTCAAACCCCTGGGCTCAAGCTATTCTCCTTTCTCACCCTCCTGAGTAGCTGGGACTACAGGCACATGCCACCACGGCTGGCTAATTTTTCTATTTTTAGTAGATACAGGGTCTTCTTCTTGCTTAGGCTGGTCTTGAACTCCTTGACCTCAAGCTATCTTCCCACCTTAGCCTCCCAGAATGTTAGGATTACAGGCGTGAGCCACCGTGCCCAGCCCAGAAGAATTGATAATGTTAAAATGTCCATAATAACCAAGCAACCTGCAGATTCAATACAATCCCTATCAAAATTCCAATGACATTCT
The DNA here is from genome assembly GCF_040939455.1 of Microcebus murinus. NCBI lineage: Eukaryota > Metazoa > Chordata > Mammalia > Primates > Cheirogaleidae > Microcebus > Microcebus murinus. Next base: position 57,260,419 of record NC_134111.1, read on the forward strand.
TCACAGAAATAGAAAAAAATCTTAAAATTTGTATGGAACCACCAAAACCCTAAAATAATCAAACTATCTTGAGCAAAAAGAACAAAGCTGGATACATCACACTGCCTGACTTCAAAATATACTACAAAGTTATGGTAACCAAAACAGCATTGTACTGGCATAAAAACAGACCCATAGACCAATAAGAATAGAGGGCCCAGAAATAAATCTATACACTTACAGACAATTGATTTTTGACAGAGATGTCAAGAATACATAATGAGAAAAGAACAGTCTCTTCAACAAATTGTGTTGAAAAAACTGGATATCCATGTTCAGAAGAATGGAAATAGACCTTAATCTCACACCATACGCAAAAATCATTCAAAATGGTTTGAATACTTAAATGTAAAATGTGAAACTGCTAGAAGAAAGCACAGGAGAAAATATCTATGGCATTGGTCTGGGAAATGGCTTTTTGAATATGACCTCAAAATCACAGGCAATAAAAGCAAAAATAGGCAAATGGTTACATCAAACTGAAAAGCGTCTTCACTGCAAAGGAAAGAATTTACTCAATGATGAGACAACCTACAGAATGGGGAAATATTTGCAAACTGTACATATGACAAGGGGTTAACATCCAAAACAAATAAGGAACTCAAGCAACTCAAATGTAAGAAAACAAATCTGATTTTAAAATGGGCAAAAGACTTGAATAGACATTTCTTAGAAGAATACATATAAGTGGCTAACAGGCATATAAGAAAATACTCAATATCACTAATCATCAGGAAAATGCAAATCAAAACCACAATGAGATATCACTTCACTGTTAGAATGGCTACTATCTAAAAGACAAGAGGTAAGTTGACAAGGATGTGGAGAAAAAGGATCCCTTGCACACTGTTGGTGGGATTGTAAATTAGTATATCCAATATAGCAAACAATATGAAGGGTCCTCAAACAAAAATAGAACTACCAAGTGATCCAGTAATCCTACTACTGGGTATATATCTAAAGGAAATGAAATAACTGCAGATAAGCACTCCCTGTGTCCATCAGTGGATGAATGGATGAAGAAAATGTGATATTTATACACAATAGAATACTATTCAGCAATAAAAAAGAATGAAATCTTATCAGTTGAGACAACATGAATGAATCTGGAGGACATTATGTTAAGGGAAATAAGCCAGACACAGAAAGACAAGTACTACATGTTCTCACTCATATGTGGAATTTTAAAAAAGTTCATCTCATAGAAGTAGAGAGTAGAATGGTGGTTAGCAGAGGCTGAGGAAGTTGGGGGGTTGGTTGGGGAGTTGTTGGTCAAAGAATACAAAATTGTAGTTAGATAAGACGAATAAGTTCAAGAGCCCTATTGAACAGCATGGTGACTATAGCTAATAAGGATACATATTGTGTTCTTAAAAAAAGCTTAGAGAGTGCATGTGAAGTGTTCTCACCACAAAAATAATTATGTGAGGTAATGCATATGTTAATTAGCTTGATTTGGTCATTCCACAATGCATACATACTTCAAAACATCATGTTTTGTACATGATAAATGCATACAATTTCATGTCAATTTTAAAATATTAAAAAAACTTTTATAATTAAAAAATTTCTTTATCACCACAATATCACAATCTTACCAAACAAATTTAGCCATAATTTTCTGATATCATTTAATAATCTGTCTATATTCATATTTCCTCCATTTTATCCAAGCATATCTCAAATTATTTTTAAAATCAAGATAAAATTGAGGACTATACATTATAAATTTTCCAAATTTTATCACTTAAATTCTTTTTACTCTAGAATAATTTTACCACTTCCTCTCTTTGACTTGCCCCAAATTGACATTTCCAAGCCTGTAGGCCAGGTTTCTTATAAGAAAACCTCTGATTCTGATTTTGTCAGACTTTTTCTCATGATGTCTATTACTCTCCATTACCTATATTTCCTTATCATTAAAAGTTAGATGATTGACACACCATTGGCTAAGCTAACGAAAATCAGAAAAGAGAAATCTCTAATAAGCTCCATCAGGAATAAAAAAGGAGATATCAAAACTGATCCCAAAGAGATACAAGATACAATTTATGAATACTACAAAAATCTTTATGCACACAAACTGGAAAATGTGGAGGAAATGGACAAATTTCTAGAAACACACAGCCTCCCTAGGCTCAACCAGGAAGAAATAGATTCCCTGAACAGACCAATCTCAACAGCTGAAATAGAAACAGCAATTAAAAATCTCCCTAAAAAGAAAAGTCCCGGTCCAGATGGCTTCACACCTGAATTTTACCATACTTACAAAGAAGAACTAGTACCTATCTTGCAGAAACTATTCCACAACATCGAGAAGAACGGAAACCTCCCCGACACCTTTTATGAAGCGAATATTACTCTGATACCAAAACCAGGAAAGGATGCAACAAAAAAAGAAAACTACAGACCAATATCCCTAATGAATATAGATGCAAAAATTTTCAACAAAATCTTAGCTAACCGAATCCAGACACTTATCAAAAAAATAATCCACCACGACCAAGTGGGCTTCATCCCAGGGATGCAGGGATGGTTCAACATACGTAAATCTATAAATGCAATTCACCACATAAACAGAAGCAAAAACAAAGACCACATGATTCTTTCAATAGATGCAGAAAAAGCTTTTGACAAAATTCAACACCCTTTCATGATACGAACACTTAAGAAAATAGGCATAGAAGGGACATACCTAAAAATGATACAAGCCATTTATGACAGACCCATAGCCAACATCATACTGAATGGGGAAAGATTGAAATCATTCCCACTTAGAACTGGAACCAGACAAGGCTGCCCACTATCTCCACTTCTGTTCAACATAGTGCTGGAAGTCTTGGCTACAGCAATCAGACAGGAAAATGGAATCAAAGATATCCTATTAGGGGCAGAAGAGATCAAACTTTCACTGTTTGCTGATGATATGATATTGTATCTAGAAAACCCCAAGGATTCAACCAAGAAACTCCTGGAACTGATCAATGAATTTAGTAAAGTCTCAGGATACAAAATCAATACACAGAAATCAGAGGCATTCATATACGCCAACAACAATCTAATTGAGAACCAAATCAAAGACTCAATTCCCTTCACAATAGCAACAAAGAAATTAAAGTACCTAGGAATATATTTAACCAAAGAGGTAAAAGACCTCTACAGGGAGAACTATGAAACACTGAGGAAGGAAATAGCAGAGGATGTAAACAGATGGAAATCCATACCATGCTCGTGGATTGGCAGACTCAATATCATCTATACTACCCAAACTGATCTACAGATTCAATGCAATACCTATTAAAATCCCATCAGCATTCTTCACAGATATAGAAAAAATAATTTTACGCTTCGTATGGAACCAAAGAAGACCTCGAATATCAAGAGCAATTCTAGGCAACAAAAACAAAATGGGGGGCATTAATATGCCAGATATCAAACTATACTACAAAGCTGTAGTAATTAAAACAATATGGGATTGGCACAAAAACAGGAATATTGACCAGTGGAACAGATGTGAGAATCCTGATATAAAACCATCCTCATATAGCCATCTAATCTTTGACAAAGCAGACAAAAACATACGCTGGGGAAAAGAATCCCTCTTCAATAAATGGTGCTGGGAAAACTGGATAGCCACCTGTAGAAGGCTAAAACAGGACCCACACCTTTCACCTCTCACAAAAACCAACTCACGCTGGATAACAGACTTAAACCTAAGATATGAAACTATTAGAACTCTAGAGGAAAAAGTTGGAAACACTCTCCTAGACATTGGCCTGGGCAAAGAGTTTATGAAGAAGTCCCCAAAGGCAACCACAGCAGCAACAAAAATAAATAAATGGGACATGATCAAACTACAAAGCTTCTGCACAGCCAAAGAAATAGTCATGAAAGTAAACAGACAACCTACAGAATGGGAGAAAATTTTTGCATCCTATGCATCCGATAAGGGACTGATAACTAGAATATACTTAGAACTCACGAAAATTAGGAAGAAAAAAATCAAATAACCCCATTAAAAAGTGGGCAAAGGACTTGAACAGAAATTTTTCTAAAGAAGACAGAAGAATGGCCAACAAACATATGAAGAAATGCTCAACATCTCTAATCATCAGGGAAATGCAAATCAAAACCACAATGAGATATCACTTAACCCCAGTGAGAATGGCCTTTATCAAAAAATCTCCAAACAATAAATGCTGGCGTGGTTGCGGAGAGAGAGGAACACTCCTACACTGCTGGTGGGACTGCAAACTAGTTCAACCTCTGTGGAAAGCAATATGGAGATACCTTAAAGCGATACAAGTGATTCTACCATTTGATCCAGCAATTCCATTGCTGGGCATCTACCCAAATGATCCAGTGACACTCTACAAAAAAGACACCTGCACTCGAATGTTTATAGCAGCACAATTCATAATTGCAAGGCTGTGGAAACAGCCCAAGTGCCCATCAATCCAAGAATGGATTAATAAAATGTGGTATATGTATACCATGGAGTACTATTCAGCTCTAAGAAACAATGGTGATATAGCACATCTTATATTTTCCTGGTTAGAGCTGGAACCCATACTACTAAGTGAAGTATCCCAAGAATGGAAAAACAAGCACCAGATATATTCTCCAGCAAACTGGTATTAACTGAGTAGCACCTAAGTGGACACATAGGTGCTACAGTAATAGGGTATTGGGCAGGTGGGAGGGTGGAGGGGGGCGGGTATATACATACATAATGAGTGAGATGTGCACCATCTGGGGGATGGTCATGATGGAGACTCAGACTTTTGGGGGGAGGGGGGGAAATGGGCATTTATTGAAACCTTAAAATCTGTACCCCATAATATGCCAAAATAAAAAAAAATAAATAAAAAAAATACATATTAAAAAAAAAGTTAGATGGAAAAGTTTTGATTAGAATTAGTTTATACATTTTTGGCTACTGTACCTCACAGACATATTAAATTAGGTGGCACTTAATGTTTAGTTATCCCTGTTGGGCACTGCTTTCTGGAACTCTCTTAGCTCCATGCTCTACAGCTTGAGAGTTGCTTCTGCTCATCCCTGTCCATGCCTCAGCTCTTGGAGCTCTGGCCCAGGTATAATCCTGTGAGACAGTCATAGTCTGTTCCTAGTCTGGGTGATTCCATCCATTCTTACTAATTTAACAACCAAACTTGAAAAGATGTTGAATGATTGATTTTCTATAAGAGATAAAATCAGAATGTCATTCAGAGTAGATAAAATTTGGTCTAGCTTAGAGGTGAGCTCTGCATTTATTGTACCTAAGCTGTTGTTCTTATGTCATTTATTGTGACTAAATATGCCTATTTAAGGGGGAATTCAAACTGTAGTCAATAGTGATATTCTTCATTGAGGCATCTCTTTCTATAGCTAGACTAGAGAAAAATATGTACATTCCAACTCTAATGTTCCAACTTCATGAGTCTCTGATAGAAATTGTAATTTTTGGTTGAGAAACCTGTCAGCACATTGATCCTCTGCTAGTGATAGCTAAAACAATAGAGACTAGGTTGCAAGGAACACCTGTCTCTTTTTAATAATTTATAATTTGGTACTAAATAAATAAATGAGTAAAATGGAAAAAAAAACCATTCTCGTTTTTTTTTCTCTATGAACTTTCACACCAAGGGCACACACATCCATTAAAAATCTTTTTGTTAAAGCCTCTGATTTGTAACTATTGAAACTTAAATTATTATTATTGAAGATGTGTGTCCACATTTGCAGTTTGACATTGGCAGAGTGGCATAGTTGTTGGAGGCCAACTATCCCAGCTACCATACATATAAAATCAAGAAAGAAAACTTTTTATATTTTCAATAATTTACTAAAATGTTTACAAACCTATTTCTATCAGCATTATTTATTGACTATGTGTGACCCTTTGTGTTTTATGCTAATAAGAATAAATTCATCTATGATTTCAGTTCTACTCTTAGTTCTCATTTTGTCTAAGTCAGGGTTGATAAGGGGCAGACAGCAAACATTTTAGGCAGTATGTGCCACATGGTCTCTGTTGAAACTGTTCAACTTTGCCGTTGTAGTGCTAAAGCAGCCAGGGACAATGTGTAAATGAATAAGCATGGCTGTGTTCCAATAAAACTTTATTTATAGATGTTACAATTTTAATTTCTTTAATTTTTATGTCATTAAATATTTTCTTTCTTTTGATTTTTTAAAAAGATTAAAAATGTAAAAAACATTCTTATCACTCAGGCCATACAAAAATATTTAAAAAATAAGGGCAGGCCAGATTTGGCTTGCATAGTGTAGCCAATATAGTTTGCCAACCCCTCGTCCAAATCATTTATCTTTAATCCTTATGTATTTTGTTCTTTGCCTTTTCCTCTCTTTCTTTTTCTTCCTCTCATAAACACAATGTTGAACCATTGTTAAGTTTATTTTTTATAATTTTAGGAACAATGACAACTAATTAAGCTATTTATTTTCCCTCAAGAATACAAATACAACCTTGTAGTCTAAAAATGATATGATGAATAAATATAATAATTGTCACTAATATCTTTATTAAGATAAGTTATACTGTTATTGCTTTCATATTTAAATATTAATTATAAAGGTCAGACTCAAGGTTAAATCATGTCCCCCATAAAGTTTTGCTACATGTTTGCTTATAAAAATAGATTACCTTACTCAATGAACAAAATAAACAAATATTGCTAATTTAATTTTTCTTCTATCAAATGTTACCCACAATAATTAATCATAAAATCTCAAGTGTACTTATAAGTAATGATTCAGGTTATTTTATTAGTATGCAGCTACTTAATGGTGACACATTTCAAACAGATATATAACTACAGCAACTCCAAATAACCAACCAAATAATTTCTGTGGTGGTTTTAAACACATCCACAAATTCTTTGATACTTTTCCCATTGAGATGTGGTTTTATGTCCTCTTTCCTTTAACATAGACCTACTTAGTCACTCACTTATAACCAACACAATGCAACGCAAGTGATGCTATGTAATTTCTAAGGGTAAGTCAGAAAAGGCCATGCGGATTTTGTCTGGTTTTTCTGAGACTTTCATTCTGGGGGAAAGGGTCATCATGTAAGAAGGTCAGTTATTTTGAGGCTAACTGAGCTGGGGGATCCAAGTGTGGGTGCTCTGACTGACAGCTGCCTTCCTAGACAACAGCCAGTATTAACCGACAGCCATGTGAGTTGATGAGCTGATCTGTCGTTGATACTCAGTCCAATCAAGCCTCCAGAGGACTGCAGCCCCAGCTAAAATCTGACTGCAACCACATCAGAAACTCCAAATGGGAAGGAAGGGCTTAGCTGGGCCTTTCCGGAATTCCTGACCCACACAATTGTAAGCAAAATAAAATGGTTGTTTTAGCTGCTAAATTTGAGGATCATATTTTTAGGCTGTAATAGTAATTGGAACAATATCCTTAAAATAGCAATGTAGCAATTTTAAGTCAGCTCAAGAACTTTCTACCCTTAGTTTGCATCTCAATCATGTCATTTAATACCTGTTTGATCTTCAGCAAGTTAGACAATACCTCTAAGCTTCATTTTCCTTATTTTAAATTGGGGTAATAATAGGACTCACCTCTTAGGGTTGTGTGAGGATTAAACTAGACTATGCTTATGGAGTGCATGATATATGGTAAGCACGCCATAAATGTTGGCTATGACTATTAAACACAAACACACAAGGACATCTTCATAGGCATGCGACCTGTGTACAAGGCTCCATGCTCAGAAACCATGCTCCTTGCTTGGTTTAATGCTCTGCTGGTGCTGTTTCAAAATTCTAAATAATATTTGAACAAGACAACTCGTACTTTCTTTTTGCACGGGACCCTGCAAATTCTGTTTCTGATCCTGCATGCACACGTGCACAGTCATTTACACATACTTACACCTATAAGACATTAAACCATTATTCTTAAGCCTTATAATATTCCTAGCACCCAACAATTCTGTGTTTCCAGAAATTAAAAGAAATCAAGAAGACCAACTGAGACGTTCTCTCATTTTTTGGCATTGTGAATTCGGAAATGGGTCCCTGGGTACCTTGGTTCAGCATCCCTCATGAGGTTACGGTCCAAACATCAGCAGGGACAGCAGTCACCTGAAGGCTGGACTGGGCTGCAGGATCTTTCCGTGAGCTCATTCATGTAGTTCTTAGCAGGAGACCTCAGGTCCTTATCATGTGGTCATGCGTATCATTGACCATATCATTGTGACCATACGTACACAAATAACTAAGTGTAAAATAGAATATGATCCATGCTACGAGCATAGTTGAAATGCGAGGGCAGGAGGAAGAGCGAGTAACCTGTTTCAGCCTAGGGCTTGAGAGAAGATTCCTATAGTAGTTACAACATGGCAGCTGGCTTTGTCCAAGCAAGTGAACCCCGAGAGAAAGGCAGAATCCACTGTGTCCTCAGGACCTAGTCTTGAATGTATGCACCTGTTGTATTCTATTGGTCATGCAGACCAATCCTCACACAGCATGAAAGAGGGTATGAATAAACCTACAAGGGTGTCAGTGCTGAGAAGCAAGTCTCACCGGGGCCATCTTGGAAGCTGGCTCCCATAGAAGTCATACTAGAAAGTAGAATTTTCAGTAATTTTAGAAGTCTCTGAGGCTTTATAAAATATTGTGCTCCCACTATGCTAATCTTCATCTTTAAAAGTTGGGATGTATAAGTTAACTGAAAATAAATTATTCAGATTTTTTAAGGTGAATTACTCAAAGGGATTCTTTTTAAATGAGGAAAGTGCCAATTTTTTCTTTTCTTTAATCATAAGGAAGTAAACCACTAGAAAACGTATATAAATAATAAATAAGGGCTCTTGATAAATTGTAAATGCTGGGGCTATTTCCCTAGAATCAGTATCAGATGGAACTTCTTATGAAAGTTCTACCACATTAACCAGCGTGTCTAACAGAGGCTCTTGTTTTAGAAGAGAGGTCATGGTGGAATTGAAAGGGGATGAGGTTTTTAACAGCCAGACCAGCAATCAAATTTTTGTTCTTGCTACATAGCAGCTATGTGATCTTGGACAAGTTACTGAACCTCTTTGAGACTACTATGCCACATCTGTAAAATGGGGAAAATAATGTCTAAACTGAAGTCTTGTTGTAAAGATTAAATGTGAAACCTAATAATCCCTCCACAAATATCGGTTCTGTTTCTCCAATTAAAGAGATGCAGAAATGTGTTTCCAGGAATTAGGATGAAAAGAATTAGAGAACTGTGGAAATGCAGGCCTTTCAAAAACAATAGATAACAGCCTGGGAACTCTCTCCATGCTGTTAGAGAAAACTTGATTATACAATAGTTTGCCAAGAGGGACGTTGTCCTTTTGACCTGAAAGATCTTGCTGCTAAGTAGCTGCTTTGGGACAATTTCTTTGATACAGTAATATACTCTGGCCAATCACCTCTAAGGATTGATTCAAGTTTAACCAGAAGGATAATTGAGTTTTCATCCTGGCTCCACTGTTGGTTGTCCCTTTGCCTCCAGTCTTCCCATCTGCAAATCCATGCTCACTCTGCACCCGTTTAATCTTCCCAGGACACCACTTAACGTGTAGTCCATCCCTGAATGTAAAACCTTTAGATGTCTTCCCCTGCATATGAGATCAAACCTAAATTATGTGATGAATAACTAAATGTCTTTAACAGTCTGGCCTCATTTTCCAACTGCTCCTTTATACAAATTTTTCCTTCCAGTACTGTCATTTCTTTAGTTTTCTCCCTTCCACTTGTTTTTAGCTCATTTTGTGATGTTCTCTTCCTCTTTGCCTATCCAAACCCAACCTAATCTTAAAGCCCTCCCTAAATAGATTTTAAAATAGTCTCTTCTATAAATATTGTATCAGTACACCAGCCCAGGCTGTGACCATACGTACACAAATAACTAAGTGTAAAATAGAATATGATTCATGCTACGAGCATAGTTCAAATGCTAGGGCAGGAGGAAGAGCGAGTAACCAGTTTCAGCCTGGGGCTTGAAAGAAGATTCCTATAGAAGTTAATATTTGAAAAGGTCCTTGAAAAATGACTTAGAATTTTTAAAATGATAAGAAAAGGCCAGTCTTGGTAGAGGAAATGGCATATGAAGCAAATGAAACTTCAGAAAATAAAGAGTATTCTTAAGGAATGATGAAAAATTCAGCTTGGGCAGAGTATAAAATATACATAGAAATATTTTAAGGTACTTGGTAGATTGGAACCTGATTGTACCAGACAATATAAATGCCATGTTAAGATATTTGCACTTGAACTCTATTTCAAAACCATTAAATTGGCAGAGGAGTGACAGATAAAATGAGGGGTATGGTGCAGAGCAGAGAGGAGTTGGGAAGACTTAATTATGAGACAACTGCAGTCAATTAGAAGAACTTAAAGAGGGCTTATTTTAGAGTGCTTGATAGAGAAACATTAAGGAAGTATAGGCGTGAAATAAAGGAACAGATGTGAAAGAGAGAGAATCAACATCAAAGATTGAATGAAAGGATGAACAGAAGTATGGACTTCAAGGGGGTATTGTATGCTTGTTATGATTATGGCCCTTGGATCAGACTGCCTGAGTTTGCCCCTTGATCACTACCAGGCTGAAAGACCTAGGCAAGTTTCTTAACCTCTGTACTTCAATTTCCTCATCCATAAAATGAGGCTAAAAGCATGAGAATTATATGTGAAAGGGAGAAAAAGTAGTATCTTCTCCTCACCCATTGCAAAGTTCATGGCTGTCATTCCTATAACAACAGATTAACAAGAGAAAAGCATACAAATTTATTTAATGTAAGTTTTATGTGACATGGGAGCCTTCAGAAATGAAGACCCAAAGACCCCAGGAAAACTGTGTATTTTTATGGGCAGCTGTGCTGAGGTGTGACTGAAGGAATAAACTGGGTACTGAACTGGGAAAATTAGCAAGGCCTGTTTTGGTTCTTGTTGGCCTCCAAGTATATGTCAGGACCTCTCTAAAATGAAGATCTTATGACCTACTTTCAGGGAGGAGAGGTTGGAGAATTCTTTTATGGCTTGCTTCAGGGGAGAAAGGCGGGAGAAGGTCAGAGAGTGACCTCCCTAATTCTGTAGTTTTCTCAGTTTCCTTCAGCTAAAAATACTCAGTATACCAAGGTGCAATATTTTGGAGTATTGTGTTCTGAGCCCTGACAAATGGTAATGTTCATAAAACACACATAAGAATACCTGGCACATATTAATCTCTATAAGTGTATTTGCTATGATTACATGGACTAAAGTTGGAGGCTGCTTAGTAATTTGGGTAGTGAGAAACTGCCCTAGGGCAGTGCAGTGTATGGAGGAGAATGGATAACAAAAGTCTTCACCTTTCATGATGTCTCGCTTTTAGTAGCAACGTAGTAAATATGTTATGATTTCATTATGCCTAAATATTTTTGGTTCAAATAATTTTTGCTTAAATAAAAATAGTATTTCTCCTTTAATAGATACTTAAAATTTTCAACAACATCTAAAATGTCTTCCAGGAGAAAGAGATTGTGTAATATTTAAAGTATTTATCATGGGCCAAATCTGTTGTATGTACCATAAATTTATTCTCACAAAATCATATGAGACAGGCATTTTAAGGTTACTAGTAAGGCTGTACCATCAAGACTCAAATGTTAGGATTTGCCCATTCTTTTTTCCCTACCTGGAATTAAAGTTTAATGGTAAAATGATAAAATAATTTTTTTAATATCAGAAATAAAACAAAAACACCCATCGGTACTATTATTTAGGGTTTTGTAGCAGTACAAAGTAGTACAATTAAATAAGAAAACTAAAATAAACACTGAAAAGAGAGACAAATACTAGTGTTTGCAGATTATGTGAGTGTAATCTGAACCACATATAATAGAATGGATGTAAAAACTATTGTAAATCAGAAAATTCTGTAAAGCGGTCACTTACAAAATTGACATATCAAAATAGTTTTTCAATCAACAAACATTAATAAGAACATATTGGCAAAAGATCTCATTTATAATGTCAGTTAAAACAATCATAAAATATAAAAAAAATCTAAGAAGTGAGTAGGACTATGTTAAAAACATGACTAAATAATTAGGAGGAAAATTTTAAAAAGGCATTTCTATAGAAAGAAATACTTTTAATAAGATGAATCACTTTTGTAAGGATATAAATTCTCCAATATTAATCTGTATAAATTTAGTCCAAACTCAATGAAAATTCAGATGCTTATTTTTTCTTTCTTAGAGAAGAAGAAGGAAGGGAAAATTTCCCAATTTATTCCTAAGTTCATTTTTAAAAATTCATATTTAAGAATATGTAAGAATATTCTTTATCATAGGTAAAATGAGGGGTGATGGACCATTATAACTATAATAATAGAATATAATAGAAATAATAATAGATAAGAAAAACCAGAAATTGACCAAAGTATTTATCAGATTTAATGTTATTTAAGTCATTAGGGAAAAAATGACATATACATCAAATAGCATTGGGATACTTGGATAGACATTTATTAAAAATAAGATAGATCAACTATCTCATTTGCCCTGAGAAGTAAGCCATTATGTTGAACCTTATGAAAATGCTGATATTTGACACTTTTGACCTAATGTACAACTCAACCTAATATATTATTAAAATTTAAATGTAAAAACTAAAATGATAAAATAGGTTTATACTTATTTATAATTTAAAGATGTAAAGATGTTCCCAAATAAGACACAAATGCCAAAAGCCTTCTGGGAAAAGTTTGACTATGTAGTAACATAAAATATAAAAAATTAGCGTTAAATGCCCTAATTAAATTAAAAAGATAATAAGCTGGGAATTTACTTGCAGCACTACAACAAACTATAATTTCTTTGGTTTACAAGAGACTTGTGCAAATCAATAATAAAAATTGCACAATTTAGCAGGAAAATAAGCATAGCATATGAAGAAGTAGATTTAGGCAAGAAAAAAAACAACAAAGGACCAATAATGATATAATCATATGCTCAACTTCATTCACAAAGAAATACCAGTCAAAACAACAATAATATACCATTTTCACCCATAAATTTTTTGTCTTATAAATTTTAACTAGCTTACCTATTATAATATGTATTTATTCACTTAGCAAATGTTTATCATAGACATTCGTTGAATGCAAGACACTGTGCTAAAATGCTGTGAGAGATAAAAATGAAAAAGTTTGAGGATAGGTGAAGATAGGCAAAATAATTAAGGAGGATAAATCAAACAATGAGATTAAAAAAAATTCTATCTACCACAAACTGGATGGCTTAATACAACAGAAATTTACTATCTCACAGTTCTGGAGGCTAGAATTCTGAGATGAAGGTGTTGGCAGGACTGGTTCCTGCTGAGGGCTGTGAGCGAGTTCCACACTTTGGGGGATTTGCTAGCAACCCTAGGCATTCCTTGGCTTGTAGATGTATCACCCCAATATCTGCCTCCATCTTCACATGGGGTTCTCCCTGTTGTGTGTCTGTCTCTGTGTCCAGATTTCCCCATATTATGAGGACACAGTCATATTGGATTAGAGTCCACCGGCCCTCATCTTAACTTTATCATCTGGAAAGATCCTATTTCCAAATAAGGTCACATTCATACGTAGTGGGTGTTGAGATTTCAACATCTTCGAAGGGACATGATTTAACTCAAAACAATTTTTAACCAACTTACAAATTGGCTTAATGTTTGGTGAAGTTTGATAAGGCGAGAGGAAGCAGGTTTTCTTGTAGAGACAATGGAAGTATAAATTTATCTTATCTTTTGGAAGACAGTTTGGTAATATCTATAAAACTGCCATGAAATATCTATGAAAACTTCAAATGCACATACTCATTATCCAGGCCAATTCCACTCTTAGGATATTTTTTCTAAAGATATGCACACAAGATACATGCACAGTGTGTTTACTACAGTATCATCTGTAAGAGAAAACAAAACCAATCCAGACACAGCCTAAATGTCCACCAGTTGAAGAAACTAACTAATTATGGCTTTCTTATCCACACCTGGAATACTACCTGACTCTTTTTAAAAAATGAAATAAATCTGTATTTACTCATTAGGAAAGATCTCCAAGATATATTAAATGAAAAAATCCAAGGCACAGAGTAATTGTCTTGTATGATTCTTTTGGTATAAAATTTTGAAAGATTAGTATCCTGGCTATGCCAATTATTTTCTCAAAGGATGTACAAGAAACTGTTAATAGTGTTCACCTTTGTGGAAAGGGCCAGGAGCTGGGGATGGAGAAGGAGACTTTTAATTTTATATCTTTCAGTAGTGTTTGAAATTTCTTACATTTGCACATATTAATATTATTCATTTTTTTTCTGGTTTAAATATCATGAGAGTTTATATGTGCTGTGGAATTATAAACTGCTTTATTTTGTTTTTATATTTCCACATTAAAAAAGAACTAATGAATGTAAAATAAAGTTGTGAAAGGACCTTCCTCATCACATTGTATGAAACACGTGATTTTTTTGTTGGTTAGAACTTTTCTATAGAGTCACATTCCCAAGGAATATTTGACACTTGCTGGAGGGGCATATCTCATAGCTTTATGGATGAATGCTCTGTGACTGTGATGTGACTTCATTTTTTGGTAAGGAAGAGCATTGTGTAAGATGTAGGATTCTAGGCAGCTTCAGAAGTTTAACCAGAAAAACTACAGCTAGAAAGAGCTATACATATTATTTTTATGAGAGATGACAAAAAGAAAACCATAGTATTTAGTTTAGGATGAAATACACAGACTAAAGAAATATAATATGTTATTAAAAGGGTGCTTTCTTTCCCAGGATTAAATAGTCTGATGTAGGCTCCGCCTTTATTGGCTGCGACCAAGGCAGAATCAGCCAAGCTAACCAATTTCTTGTGGGGAAAAACAGTATACATACAGTTATGGTCAGTTCAGTTGTTTTCTGCCTGTGTTATGAAAGTTAGTTCAGACATAATGAGTGTTTTCTCTTTTAATACAATTCAAAGAGTATTTGAAAGTAATCTTACCTTTTGAATAGTTTTAAGATATTATGCTAATCACCTCTGAAGGAAAACTATCTTGAGATGCAGAATATAAGAATTTTGTTGAATAGTAAGAGCCTCCTCACAGGGAATAGAAAAATCCTTTTACCCAGTTAATTACCTTTATCAGAGTTCTCATGGGATACTGAGTTAAAAGTCACTTGTGCTCTGTGAAATCATCTGAGAGACTTTTTTCGTTGACTGTAGGTCTCTGGATGTAATACAGAATTTCATCATTTATAGCATCTCCCCAGCTAAGATTACATCATCTGGCAGTTGAAAACTTTCTTTCTTTTTTTTTTTCTTCTAACAATTAGGATTTTGAAATTTTGGACTCACTTTTGGTTTGGATTTCATCCATTGCTAAAGGTAGGTACAATAACAATTTTTCCTCAACAGCCAGATTTTTCAAACCTGTCAAAATAATTTTCTTGCACAGTCAGGTAATTCCGAGCCAGCCACATGGTCCAAGGAGGCCGGTGTATGTGAAGCTTCATGAAAGTATATCTTTTATAACATCAAGCAATTTTGCTGAACATATAATTTAAGTTGCTTAAAATAGACCCATGGGGAAAAGGACTTTCATGTTCTTCATATTTCTAAACATCTGGAAAATACTTGGGTAATGCAAGATGGCTTAGAAAATAACGATATCCTTGTCTGTAAGCGGCAATTCTTATCATTGGTTAATCCTTTCATCCTCCTGCACCCTTATCTTTATTTTTATTAATGGTACAAACCACCTTCAACTCTTCTGTCTTGAAAACTTTCATTGACCTTGCCTTCCTTCCCCCCATCTCTAATAATCACAAGTTTTATAAATTTGTTCCCACAGTATTTCTTAAAATTATTTCTCCATCCTCTGAAATTTGATGGTACCTCTTAGTTCTTTTCTTATAATAATCATAGTTGCCATTATGCAGCAGATTCTTTGAATTAGGCACTGAGCTACGTGAGTTATACATATTACATTATTTAGCAACCATAGCAATTATGTAGGAAGTGCACTATTGTACCTACTCTATAGCAAACAAAGAAAATAAACCAATGTGTTTATATCATTTGTCCAAAGTCACATTGACATAACTGAAAATCAGATCTAGTGTTGGTTAATTTTAAAGCCCATACATTTTTAGTACATCATCCTGCTTCATCTTTTTATATTCATCATCTGTTACCTTATAGTATATATGTGTGTATCTTATTTCCCTTTGCAGACCATAGATTCTTTTAGGACATAGTCCATGTATGAGTATTCACATTTCTCCCTTAATCTCACTTAGGACTTTATGTTTAGAAAGTACCCTGAAACATTCATAATAGTTTACAATCAGATGAATGTGTAACTTCTGAGACAAAATAGAGGCCTTTATCTTTACCAGGAACCCCTTTTGTAAGAATTAAAATATGTAGATAGGCCTGTGAGCCACTTTATGCTCTAAAAACATAAAAAGAATCTGTGAACACAAGGTATTCATCTCTTTAAACATATGAAATTCAAATACAATTGCCTTGGCATTAAACATTTGAATTTGTATGCAAGATGTCAAAGTTATATAATTTTTCTGTCAGAGATGGTTGGATACACTCACTGGCTTTTCAAATTTTCTCATGTATAAGCAGATGTACATAGGGGAAAATGTACTCTCTGATTTATGGAAAACTTCACTAGCTCAGTTTAATAGAAACATTTCTTTCCCAGCTCTGGGACATTTTATAAGAAAATGAATGTTGTATTAGCCAAGTATGGGATAACTTGCAATAAGTTTGTCTGTCATTATAACAGTTTTTTCTTCATGATCCCAAAGTTGTAGTCCCAGGATTATATATTTTCTGAAAAATGGTAGGAATTACAAATCCAAACCTAGCATTACATAAAATATATTATAATCACATCTCAAAGAATTGCCATGAAAAAACGACTCTAGATCTTTGCTGTCCTTTCTGTATTTGAAAAATCAGTCTGATGATAGCTATTAAAATGGAGGAGAGAAAAAGCTTTAGAATCATACGACCTGGGTTTGGCATTTGGCTTTTCACTTACTGGTCATAATCTGGGCAAATCCATAACTTCTTTAGGTCTGAGTAATGTTATCTGGAGAACTGTGAAAATTAAAGGTATGTAACAATTCCTGTAAACTACACAGATGTGAGTTATTACTGTTGTTGATGTGAAGATAAATCACAAGTCTAAAGGTATGATAGGGACACAAGAAATAGTTTATAGAATCAGAAATTAAGAAACCACAATATACCAGGAAAATGAGTATCTGACTGTTAGCACAGCAGTCGGTGATATCTAGTCTCATGCTGATAGATGAATTAAAAATTAATAAGAAACTGCCCAGGAAATCAACACAAACTAAGCATCTAATTTAATAAGAGTTCTAAGAGCAGTCATAGGATGTTACTATGAGTTCTGCTTTACCATTACCAGTAATACTAGCATTTATTTAGCCAAACACTATCCTAAATCCTATACACTTTATCTAGTTTATTGCTCACAACAATCTTTCAGGATAAATCCTGATATTATCTTATTTTCCCTCCACAGATGAGACACAGAGGGGTTAATTCTCTCAAGGCCATATTAAGAAGCTTCATGTAATGTAAATATGATGGTCAATATTTGGCTAGTTGAAATAATGTAATAATTTTCTTTTCTTTTTTTTTTTTTTTTTTGAGACAGAGTCTCGCTTTGTTGCCCAGGCTAGAGTGAGTGCCATGGCATCAGCCTAGCTCACAGCAACCTCAAACTCCTGGGCTCAAACAATCCTTCTGCCTCAGCCTCCCAAGTGGCTGGGACTACAGGCATGCGCCACCATGCCCGGCTAATTTTTTCTATATATATTAGTTGGCCAATTAATTTCTTTCTATTTATAGTAGAGACGAGGTCTCGCTCTTGCTCAGGCTGGTTTCGAACTCCTGACCTCGAGCAATCCGCCCGCCTCGGCCTCCCAGAGAGCTAGGATTACAGGCGTGAGCCACCGCGCCCGGCCTGTAATAATTTTCTAATCAGAAGATATTTAATGGCGAAATGAATAAACTTGCATTTGAAAAATAAAACTAGTTGGGGAGTTTTCATATTTGTTTCTTCACTTCCATTTGGAGGGAAAATTGTCACTAAGTTTAAAAAATATCTCTCTCTCACACAATATTAATATTATGTATATTTTATGTGTAATATGTAAAGTATTATGCAAATATTATATATATAATCATATCATATATATTTGCTTGTTCTAATCCAGGTGATTTTTTTCCTTTTCTTAGAGACCCTACTCCTAATCCATAGTTATAATTCAGTATGAACCCTCCAGGTTTATATAATTATATAGGATATATATTTAAATATACAAAAATACATACAACTAGATATATAATATTTTTGTCATTGATTTTAAAAAATGAGACCTAATTTTACACATTTTTTTACGCTTTTCTTTTCTCACTCAATAATACTGTGTTGAAGTCTCTCTAAATCAATTAGTTGGGCTCAAATTCCCTCCAAGGATGTATGTGCCATAATCCATCCAACTGTTTCCCTATTAGCATATATTTATTCCCTTGGTTTTCAGATGTTTTGCTATTATAAACAATGATATGTTAAATATCCCAAATCCTTATGTGCTGTTATTTCTTTGGAAAAGATTCCCAGTTGTGAGATTGCTGGATTGGATGGGCAGGAGAGACCTTCTTAGCCAAAATTAGAAATTAAGCCATCATAAAAAGAAAGATAGAAAAATTTGACTAGATAAATACGTGTCTGAAAAAAATCATAAACAAAGTCAACTTGGTTTGGCCTATTGGAAGAATTAGTTGCAAGGCAAAGGACAGAGAGCTAACTTAAAACAACAGGAAAGGACAAAAAAACCAATAGAAAAATGTTGAAAGATAAGACTCTGTGACTCATGAGAGAGCTAATCCAGATTACTAAAGATAAAATAAGAAAAAATAAGAGCAAAACAAATAAAATGGCTTTCAAATGTAGTAGTATGTAAATTATGGTAACAATGAAATATCATTATATACTTTTCAGAGAGATGAATAGAAGGCAATTAATATTCATTGCAAAGGTTGATTAGGGGAGAGGAGTATTTATGGGTGTGGGTATTGTTAAACAGATTGTTAATGAAAATGTGAAAATAGGTATAGATTATTTGAAAAGAAACCTGGCAACATCTGTTAAAAACTGAATTTTAACCTGAAATCAATTTGTAATTGCTGTAATTAATCTGAATTTCTAGACCTGCCCTTTCTATCTAATGTTGTTTCCTGATACTCTAAAATTATTAGTTCCTTTCAAAGTATTCTCATCTTTTCTGTTGTAATCAGACTACATTCACAGTGAATAACCTTCTATTGATCAAATTCTATCTTTTAGTGCCAATTTTCAGGAAGAGAAAGATGGAAGGAAGGAAAGAAGGAAGGAATATAGGAAGGAAAGAAGAAACAAAGGAAGGATGAAGGAAATTTTAGAGGCATTCTTTTTCAATTTCTAAGAATGACATATAAGCAAGTATACATATGTGTTATATAAAATAAAATTTTAAACATTAAGATACATTTTTTGAACACAAGGGATTAGATACATTACAGTCCAACACTAAAAGTGGATGTGTCCCCCACTTGGGATTGTACTGCTCCCAACATGGTTTGGGTGATGGTCTGCTTCGAGTCAGGGAAGTAGTGTACATAATCCCCAGGGCTCTTTTTGCATCTTCTGTTACCATGCAGTTCTGTCTGTGGGCTCTATTTTACCCTGCTAGACTTTAAAGGAGGAGTGGAACAAGGTGTCTAATTGTGGGAGAAAATGACAGGGGAACATGATTGCAGATCCAATCAATCTCCTTTAGATTTGGTCAGTTCTCTTCCTTTATTCAATTGGTAAGTCACACTTTTGATTTGGCAGAGCAGCTATACAGAACATACATAATTGGAATGTCTTTTCTTATTCAGTCAGGGAATGTCAGTGGGGGGAACTTCAAATACCTATGATGTTTTTCTTACTTGGAACTAGAATACACTAAAAGTTAGGATTATAAACATCTTCTTACCCTTTTTTTTTTTTTTAATTAGTACCTGTATTCCTTACAAGAATAGCCTGAAGATAAATATGACAATGTCTTGAGTAGATTCAAGGCTGGAGAAAGGAAAGGCAAGTTATAAATATTAATATTAGTGTTCCTTTTGACACAGCTAGCCTACCAACTTAAATTGCTGTTATCAGCATAATGTGAATGACTGCCGGCCTTATTTTCTCCCAATGGCTCTGTTCCTAAAGTCACAATGAGCATATGTGGAAATAGCCAGATTTAATACA
This sequence comes from Microcebus murinus, assembly GCF_040939455.1. Classification (NCBI taxonomy): domain Eukaryota; kingdom Metazoa; phylum Chordata; class Mammalia; order Primates; family Cheirogaleidae; genus Microcebus; species Microcebus murinus. The sequence goes on from NC_134111.1 coordinate 57,280,840, forward strand.
AACACAAATGTTTGCTCTAGCTGTGCCCAAGACTTGTTATAACAATCTTTGAAAAGTGAATTGTTTTGCCAAGTGAAGACTTAAACTGTAAACTGATAATTAATAATTCAGGCATGTTAGTTCTCTTTTAATCTTAGCTCTAAGACACTTCACATTTGATAACCAAGTGAGAGTTTCCTTAAAGTAAACAAATTAAGTTATGAATTTTGATGTTTTGAATTTGCCAGGAGCCTCTGAAGGTCTGTGTGTGAGCTAAGAACCCAATTGTTCACTTCCATGCCAACAATCACGCTTGGAATTATGGCAAACAGTATAATCTCAGCTCTGAGAAATGAAACTGGGAGGACAAAGCACCTTTTATTTTTATTGCTTTTCGAGAGCATGCCATCACTCTTGCCATCTTTATTGCAATTGTCATCAGATGCATTTATTCCTTGTGCATCTTCTGTGGCTTCACCCATACATACGAGGTTAAACACGCTTTTGTTTTTCCTATCTTTTCTGTATTTCAATTCCAAACCATGTGATGGTCTTGTGTATTTGGGTTCAATAAGCAGAGTTTACAAAGAAATAGTGGGGAAAATATTGTGCAATATGACTAATAAACAGAAAATTGGGGAAAGCCTGCTAGAATCAGAAAAATGTTAACTTCTATTTATGTCTTACTGAAGTTTAGAGGTGATTTGTGTAAGAGATGAATTTTAGCAATATTCAGGATATTTATAGCATGTTTAAAATAATTTGCACTTTATTGGATTCAAGTCATCTATATAGTATATATTAAATTAATATTATATATATCATGCTTGCTGGACTTAAGGATTATGCTCTGTGAGTTGGAAACATGGTTAAAATGTATGCTTTTTGTGTATGTTATTTTATTTATTTTATTATTATTATTTTTTATTTTTGAGACAGAGTCCTGCTCTGTCACTGGGGCTGGAGTGTTGTGGTGTCAGCCTAGCTCACAGCAAACTCAAACTACTGGGCTCAAGTGATCCTTCTGACTCAGCCTCTTGTGTAGCTGGAACTATAGGCATGTGCTATAATTAGCTGGCATGTGCCAGCTAATTTTTTATATTTTTAGTAGAGATGGGTTTTACTCTTGCTCAGGCTGGTCTCAAACTCCTGAGCTGAAGAAATCCTCCCACTTCAGCCTCCTAGAGTGCTAGAATTCCAGGCACGAGCCACCATGCCCAGGCTTTTTGTGTATTTTAATATTTCTTTTGTTCTTATAAAGGATCCAGTTTTAAAGTTAGTTACTCACTCAATTCAGCTGACTTAACTTCCAAAAACGAAACATTTATTATTAAAAAACAGGACACTTGTATAGCAAGGGTCCCTTAGAAATAGAGAAAGTTATAAATAGGTTCAGAAACATACCATTTGTAGTTATATTCAGAAGTTAAGTTACATTTAAACAATGATGTTTTTCTGTTAAATATAATTTTTGTGCATAGTATTGTATAACACTTTGAAAATACAAAATGAGTACAAAGTAGCAAAATTAGAAAAATATCATCTGGTTAACATGTTGATGTATTTTTCCCCCATTTAAAAAATCTGTATGATATGCTCAAATACATATACACATGCTGTGAAAAGCTAAAAATGTACATGACACATTCTATAAATGGAAATCTTTAGAACAGGGATGTTAATGGACTTACATTACCCAAATCCTCCTTTCCCATTTCCTAGGATTCAGCAGCAGTCTGCCTCAAGCTGAACCTTCATTCCACAGCTTCTCACAGCGGTGCTTCTATTGAACTAAAAGATATTTAGTTCCCAGAAGAGGACATCCTTTCTTAACTTTGGGCCTATCTATATTCCCCCTCCATGCTGCCCCGGACACACTCATCTCTCCCATCCCCAAACTTTCATTTCACCCATTCTTTCTGCTCATCCTTTTCTATTGAGGTTGTTCTTGACTTTCTGCCCTGGATCAGGGGATCCTATTGTGTGCTCCCCTGGGACTTCACATCACTCATTCTTAAAATATACCACACTAGACCGTAGCTGCCTGCGTGTCTATATTTGCCACTAGGCAGGAGGTTCTGTGAAAGCAGAGATTGTCTCTTTTTTGCTTTTCATTGTACACCCAGCACCAAACTGGCACAAAGTAGGGGCTCAAAAATATGTATTGAATAAGTCAACAAACCAAATCTTCCATGGATCACTCTCATCTTGTGGGAACTGGCTTTCACACTCTGTGATAGCTGCAGCAGACTTCTCTGTGTGAAGTTTATGTTTCTCAAATCTCTGATCCACAGATAAGAAAATTGTCACTAAAATCATTTTTCCATCTTTGTTTTAGGAATTTATTGTTAAATAAATATCTTTATATAATTAATATAATAATTTAATTTTGTTTAATTTCAGTTGAAGATACTGAAAGCACTATGAATGGAAACTTTGATGAGAGATCATTTTGTTTTCTATTATTACATTAGAGATTAAAAAAATCACCTAGAAATCTCAGGAAGTGTTTTATGTTTTCTTTGCTTTCTGAAACTTTAGAAAGGAGATAATTTACCTTTGTATCCCAATAACTAGCATCTATTGGGATCTTGATAAATGTTTCAAACAAGAGAATTGGGATGAGTCTCTTCAATATGTTGAAAGAATATTTTGTGACTAACAATTATTGAACTTTAGATAAATGTAAAGTCCTCTCTTAGTTTCTCCTGTCAATGGGGGTAGCCATTGGTGTGGACAGTTGGAAAATGGAGAAATTTCATCCAACCAAGGCTGACAGAAATGGATAGAGAGGAACACTGGTTGGTGACTTCCCACACAACTACACAGCCCCAGTTGCTCTTCTGGATGGACGATCCAGTTTGACTAGATTGAGTGGGACATATGTGTAAAAACATTGGAAGTTTGCTTCCAGTTTTTATTTTCCACTTAATTTCAAATGCTATCCATGGGAAAATGTAAACTAATGAAGAAATGACTAGTAAAAATTTGAAGCACAGTGAGGATAGGACAATCAGGCTGGAAAATGAGGTTTGATTTCAATGTTAACATTGGTAAATGTCTGGGATAACATCATAAGAAGATTAATCCATGCATTTTGAAACACACATAGTTACCCAATGTTTTGGAAAAATCAATTATTGTTGATTACTATAATAAAGAATGTCAAGAGTATTTCTGTTTTAATGTATAGAGGATATTATTATTTATTTCAAAATATTAAGAGAGTACAAATGTTTTTGTTACAGGGATACCTTATATAATGCTGGAGTTAGTGCTTTTATTGTACCCATCAAGGCATAGTTTGTGGGCAGGGCGTAGTAGTCCCACAGGCCCATGGGGCACAGGGTGGAGCGGGCCCCTAGTGTGGAGCAGGCTGGTGGGTCACAGCTCACATGCTGAGTGGAGTGGAGACCCAAGACAGAGAGGACCCAGGGTGCATGTGCGGGATGGAGCACATGCACATACCTGCAGGTTAAGGCGGCTGGGGTCAGGGTGCGAAATCCAGGGCACCTGAGCAGGACAGTGTGGGTCCATTGTATGCAGTCTGGCCAGATTCAAAGGCTGTGGTTGCACTGGCTTTCTTTCATCCCTCTCGGAGCCTTTCAGGCAGCTGTGGCAGCTGCCCTGGCAGTGGGCAATAGGCAGTGGGCACTGAGGTTACGTGTGCTCCTCCCCGGTCCCATGAGAAGTGCAGTTGAGTGAGATTGCTGAGGCCACAGCAGCAGGCCATGGTCTTATGCTCTGCCCAGAGTGCCCAGTGGCGGTGATGGGGGAGGGGAGGTGCACATCACCTACCTATAGGGTGCATGCCGCGATTGCTTGGATTCCCTGCTCTCTCCCCACCTGGCAGGGGCAATGCGGAGGCAGCAGTCATGGATCTGATCCCTGGGCAAAAGTAGCATTCCAGGGGTGAAATGTTACCATGATGCCAGCCACAGTGCCTAGGGCTGGTAGGCTAGCCCTCCCCTGTCTCCAGAGCAAAACAGCTGCACAGCCTCCAATCAGGTCTCTGTCTCAGTCCAGGGCCCTCCTGGCTTCTGCTGTTCTGGTTGCAATATCCTCCAGGGAAGCGTGGAGCCTGGGATTTTCTCCTCTGTCCCTTTCCCTCATGTAAGCACCTTCCCTAATAACCTCTGCTCTTGCTAAGCAGCTCGTTCCATCTCTTTCTTCTTCACTTCACTCTCACCTTCTCTCCATGGATTCCAGGTGCTCTCACTCAAATGACTAAGGTGAGTATCTACTGGCCACTTTCAATCCTCTCCATGAGAACAGCGCTGTGCAGGCTGCTTCTTGCTGCATCTTCCCATTTCTCCTGGAGGCTTTTGAAATTGAAATTTAGGTATGTATGCTGGACATGTGATTTGCATTCATTTATAATCTTTTCTCAGTAATTTGAACCAAGTGGATAAATTAATTTTCAACACTCAAACTCCATCAAGAAACACAAATGAAATGCCCAAATAGATGCCAGTGTCAGAATAGAAATGGTAAATCATCTTTTGTTATTAGAAGTGGGAAATTTCATAAAAATACCTGAGTGAGACAAAACAAATGTTCTCTGTGTTTTGAGATTAAAGTAAGATATGAGTGTAGCTGAAAGAGGAAAAGGGAAAAGAATAAAGTTTACGATATGGAGCTAAAGCTTCCAGCCTTCTAAACCAAGTGATGACTAGCTTCAAAAATCAGTAAAATATTATCATTACTCCACCAAACTTATGTTCCTCAAATTAAATTCACAAATGAAAATAGAATAACGGGACTTTGCCCATTAATTTTGTTAGATAGCTTTAAGCCTTGACATAGCAGAAACCCTTGAGGGTTTCTAGGGGAACCCCAAGGTTATTGCTTGCTGAAATCTGAGTCTCTGGTGAAGATTCAGTGAGAAACAGATGTTACACCAGAGCTTTGCTTCGTGAAGAATAACAGATGAGTAGATAGAAGCTTTCAATCTGACAGCAGAATGCAGGGTGATCAGAATCCCAATCACTCAGGAGATGATAAAATAGAGCAGAGAAAGGATGAATTAAGATGACATGCTGTGTTTTATCAATAAAAGTAATGGCAAGAGATATATTTCTCACAATTATTTAACCAGGAGAAAGCTCCCAAGAATGATACATTTTGCTTATAAAGCAGTGTGAAGTGGGATAGATCACACTGTCAATTTAATGGCTCAGTTTGCAGCATTTGTATTAGCAGCAAGATTATTCTTTGTATTCATTCAAAATGAATGAAAACAGAGAAAACTGATTCTGACTATAAATCTGTTTGTGCTGGAAACCTTTTGTCATCCTATGCTGTCCTTATTCTTTAGGCTGGAACAGGTCAGAAAATTGAACAAATGACTCTCTGTACTAGGGAGGCTTTGGTGTTATTCCCTATACTTGGACTTAAACATTGCAGGATGTTTTCCTCTAGAAATTAAAAGCACAATTTCCATTTTAAATGAGGGATATGCCATCTAGTAGGTAATTACATTATAACTCAATTTAGGGAAATGTTTGTGACAGTTCAGTATGATATATCTTTTTGTGAGGAAAGTTTTTAAAATTATTATTCCCTTCTAAGGGATGCCATGTGTTTAGTGCACTTACTAGACATGAGTACCACAGTAAGAGCACTATCAAAGTTTAACTGATGAGCAAATAATCAATGAGCAAATACACTGCTCTGACTATCAAATCTGCAAAAGTATGTTTGCCTCACAGAAAATCAAGTTGGAATTTTCTTCCTCCTTATAAGAAGACATAAAACAATATTTGAGGATATATATGAATTGTTTTTTTTTTTAAATTTTTGGTGGTAATTTTCCCATATTCCTGCTGATTGTCACTATAAAAATTGTGTATACTGTGTCACCGTGTAGCTCTGTAGTATGACATGACAGAAAACCCAGCATTGCCACTCACTGACTGTGTGACTTGGACAAATTACTGGATCTTTTGTGCCTAGTTCCCTCAACTTTGCAGTAGGAATAATTATAGTATTTATTATACATATTTTAAAATGAGGATTAAAGAAATAGATAAGTGTAAAACACTCAGGACAAGAACTGGTACATCTTACCTCCTTAATCAACATTAGTTCTTATTTTACTTTATACAGGTTGAGCATCCCTAATCCCAAAATCCAAAATCCTAAATGCTCCAAAATCTGGAGCTTTTTGAGTGTGACATGATGCCACAGTGGAAAATTTTACACCTGATCTCATGTGATGGGTTACAGGCAAAATTATCTTGTGCACAAAATTATTAAAAATATTATATAAAATTACCTTCAGGCTATGTGTGTAAGGTGTATATAACACATAAATTAATTTCTTGGCTTAATTAGGGTCCCATCCCCAAGATATCTCATTATATATATGCAAATATTCCAAAACCTTAAAACATCTGAAATTTGAAATATTTCTGGTCTCAAGCATTTTATATAAGAGATATTCAAGCTGTAGTGGATTTTCTAGGTAGTGAGCAGGATGAAGATGATGAAATGCAGAGATATATCTTCTTATGGCAATGATTTCTTTAGAATGTGAACTACTTTTTCTTCTCTAAAATGAAGGATAATTTTTAAGACCTTCATAAAAAGATCTCATGACTTAAATTTGGAACTGCTCCATTCTTATCAGGACATTTCAGAGTAATGAACTCCAATCTGACTTTATTCTTAGAAATCAAATATATCTTATCTATTTGATCACCCTCTTTTCTGCCATCCAAGAGCATTTGTGATATTCAACATTTTCTGTGTAAAGGATCCTATCCCCCCACAACTCTTTTGTAAAATTACTTTTAAAACCTATTATTCACTGACTTATAACATCTGATCAAATTCTTGATTTTAATTTTAGTACAAAGAGAGTAGAAGTATAAAATGCTTTCTCTGCCAAACAAGAGATGTAACTTTAAACAAGATAAAATGGGAATGTAGTTATATCAGTACACTGTTTTGAAGCCCCTTCAGTAAAATTCATTACCCTGAGCTAGAGTCCAGATTCCTTGCAGGTTTATAGGCATCACCCATGTCCTCCTTTGCTTCCCTCCTCATCTTTACATCCAACACCACACATAAAACACACTTCAACCATGACAAGCTTTTCTTGGCTCCTCTGATGCTTCACATTTTTTCTTTTCCTCTTGGCATGCAACATGACTTTACTCATTGTTCTGGTAGCTTTGGCCTTAGGCATTTTTTTTTCCAAGATGCCATTTTTGACCCCTCAAATTGGGGTATTTTTTCCTTCCATATGCTCACATAAAAGCCCCTATTTTGTCACCTATCACACTTTTTGTAATTGCATATTTACCTATTTGTGCTCCCTCTTAAAGCAAAATGGCAGGGCCCATGTTTTACACATCCACCATTCTATCCCCATCACCTAGCAAGGTAGGTACATGGCACTTAGTAAGCATTCAGAATACTGCTGAGTGACTGAGCAAATAAATAAATGAGCGCTTAGCATTTGCAGAAAGGTTATTTCCATATTTAAGTAACATTTCTTATACTATGACAGTCATAAGAAAGAGGGAAAACTTAATGTAAAGGGGTTAAGGGGCTTACTCTCAGCTAGCCGCCAAGCTGAGGGGAAAGTTCCATAATCTCTGAGCTAAATTTTACTTCTATGCCATTACTGTAGACTGGGGAAGAATGTTTTTCTGGGATCCTATTGGAAAAAATAAATATACCTATATAACAAAATAAGTAGTGAATTTTAAGCTAACTGTAAGTATTCCAAATGAGAAATTGCCTTAAAACTGGTGATATATTAAAGATTTAAATAAATTATGCTTATATGTGTGTTTCACAGCTAAAGAATAAGCTTATACTCATTATAGCATTTTATGGTATCATGGCCTTGTGATACCTTTTTATTGAATATTGATTATAGTTCTGAATACTTAATAATTTCAATGAGAAAGTTTCAATAGAGACAATTTCATTTTAAAAATACCTCTAATGCTTCTTAGAAGTAGTTGCTGCTCCTTTTTAAAAGTTATTTTTTTAATTGTATTTTTTTCCTTTTTCTTAAGTTAAGTGGCTTCTAACATGTGACTGAAGTAATAAATACCCACAGATAGCCTTGCCTAACATGTAAACAGTTCTCACCAACTATGAACTTCAAACAACTCCATTTTGAGCCTGATATATGGCCTATGTGTTCTTTAACCTTAAGATAAATCTGATAACCTGTCTTCAGATGAAATATTCATGAAGTTTTATAACATTCATTACCATTTTATGATTCTTTTTACTTGGTATAACAACATTCCTTTCTATCACTCTATTAATCAGGAAGCGACTTTGTAAATCACTAGCCCAAGTGCATGAAAACATCACTCGTTACTGTCTTAGCTGTGCTGCAAAACGTGCTCAAGCATAGGGCAAATTCGTGCTGCCAATGACTCTACTGTTTACATCCCCCTTCAACATGCTAATTTGTTTGGGAAAATTCCTGACTGATCTCTTCCAGCTCTGGGTTTTCTGAACTTGACAACTTAAGGGAGAAATCTCTGAAACCCAAAATATGTTACTCTATATAAAAAGTGCAAAATAAGTGACAGCACTAAGCTTCCTTTGTACTAGTGGATGATATTTCCTGGACAGGCAGCAAAGCATTCTGGAGAGCAAGCTAGATGGGGGAAATATAAACCTCTTCCCAAACGATCTCACTTTCTCCTTTCATCTTAGCCTACCTTTCCAAACTTACTTCTAGAGCATTGGATAATTTTGGTCTCCTATTATTGTACTGGAAATTGACAAGACTCCAAATTGGTAGTGCTATTTATACACTTTGATATGTGCAGATTATTATAATAATTACCTTTGAATAATTTTTAAAAGGTCAAAGGCAAGTTTCTGCTTTAAAGAAACTATTTCTTTTTAGTTTCAAAAATCAAAAACTGTCTGTAAACCCAACACTCTGGGAGGCTCAGGTGGGAGAATTGCTTGAGGCCAGGAGTTGGAGACCAGTCTGAGCAAGAGTGAGACCCTGTCTCTACTAAAAATAGAAAAGTTAGCCGAGCTGGTGTGTGCCTGTAGTTCCAGCTACTAGGGAGGCTGAGGCAGGATGACAGCTTGAGCTCAGGAGTTTGAGGCTGCTGTGAGCTATGATGATACCACTACACTCACACTCTATCTGGGGTGACAGAGGAAGACCTTGTATAAAAAAAAAAAAGAAAAAAATCAAAAACTTCTTCTATGCTCTATTGTTTCAAAATATCCTAATAAAATATCTAATGTTTATCATATTGATATCATATCTATATATCATATTATTAAGTCTTGAAACTTTTAAAATTAAAGCACAGTGATTCATATTCCATTCTTAAAAGTTTTCCTATATTCGTTGAAATTAAGCCTTGGTCATATTCAAAAGGGAGAGTAGAATAATCAACCTAACTAGGCATATAGTGGATCTTTTAATGGATTTTTCAGTTTGTCTTAATTGGGGATGTTATATTTAGGAAAAATTTGAGTCGAGAAATCTGGGTGAATGGTAGTGGTGATAGTGGAGGGAGATTGAGAAATTAAGAAATAATGATGGAGGTGTCAGACAATTTTTATCATGATGGGAAGTGTGCTGACAAAGAATCAGCACTTCCTCCATTGCCTATTATATCTTTACCATGGGATAGTTCAGTTCAGAAGCTAATGGGAAAGCCATTTTAAACCTCTTAATTGCTAACCGTTTTTATATCTATCCCACTCAGAGGGTGCTACATGGAAGCCAGATGGCTGCAAATGTTATTCTGGTTTAGAAGCGTGGAGATTTTTGTATCACTGCCAAAGCCATTGTCAAAACGTCCTATATCAAAACAAAACAAAAAATAAAATCCTCTGTTTTCCAAACTTCTGAAAATTTCACAATAGCGGTAAAATACCAACCCCCCTGTAGGTTTTGGCAACTAAAAGGAAAAATTATCCGTCCCTAAGCAGCTTGTTGTCTGAACTAACTGAGCAGTAGGGCAGCCAAAAAAGGAACTGCATCATTGAGAAGCTCATGAATTTTCAAGCAAGCAGCCTTTGGAATTCAGAACCACTCATAAGGGGCCAAGTGGAATGGGCTTGGCACAGAAATCAGCCACTCAGAGAATCGTGTGGTGACTAAAGGGGATTTGAAAAAAAATGCTAACTACATTCACCCTCGGGCAAAGGAAGGCAGCACCTATGCGAGGTTTTGGATCCAACTAAGATGTCTACTAGATATTAGATGCATAGGATCAAAGGCAGTTTTCCCTTGAATTATGTAAGGAAACATCACAATAAAGTACAGGTGAATGATTTCAGCCAACACAAGGTGGTACTGACCGGCAATAAAATATTAACAGTAAGTTCAATGTATCTTAGAAATAAAAAAGAACACACTTTATTCAAAATTGTTTGAAAACTGAAAGATATGTAGTTAAAAGTAAATTTATAACAAATGCCTGTTGTTAATATACACATTTCAGAATTAAATCCTTATAAATGCTGATATATTAAATCTCCTAAACTGCGTTTCAATCATTTCTCCAAAATTCATGTGTTTTTATATTTCTGCAAAAAAATTTTCAACTTAAAATAAAGGAGGAGTTTCCAAAAAGTGAGTTAGAAGAGTTTTTTGACTCAAAGACTTAAAAAAGTAAAATAGCTTTCTTACACTATCACCTGATATTAAGAACACATAATACAAAGAGGATTCATCATTGTTTTTAGTACAGTAGATCAGTTTCCTCTATGTATCATGCTGCTCTCATATATTCTTGCTTCATTTTCTACTTTCCAAGTTACTCAGTTTTGACATTTTTGGTTAGTTAGGAGTGTTGGAGGTTGTTGCCAATTGGATTCTCCAGAAGCAGATAATGAGATGGTATTTGGGGATACAAGATGCTTATTAGGAATCAGTACCCATGAAGGAAAGCAATGGAAGTAGGATTGGGAGACAGAGAAGGTGGATTGTGAAACATGGCTGGTTATGTCTTGGCCAACCAGCAGGGACCCTGGAGCAAGTAAGGTTCCTTAGAGGGTCCATCATTGGGCCATCACAGGATTCATGTTGCCCCAAGAAAGTGTGTGACCATGGGCAGACAGCATTTTGCAGCTGTGGCCATCCCTGCTGAGGCTGACAGTTGGAGGCTATCTGGTGACCACACTTGTCACACCTGGCCAACAGTATTTCCGAGAAGAGGATCTGGGTGATGCATCTCTGGATCCACCTTATAGGTCAGGATTTGGAAAATCAGCCAAGGCTCAAGAAACAAGCTGAGGGCATGAATTTGCATAGTCAAGAGACCCCAAAAGCAAGAAGATTAGAAAACAAGGGTCACAATTTTGCTAGATCACAGCATTGCTAGGAGAGCATGAGTTAGGGACACAGGCTCAGGCCCAAGGGTGGAGCATCTTGCCAAGAAAATCTCCAGAACCAGGAAGGAGTCTAACTGACTGACATACACACCAAGCAACAGGGAAAACATTTCATGCTGAGCCAAAGTGTTGATACAGCGCCAACATTCCGGTTCCGTGTCTTTGCAGCTGAGGGTGGGTAACTTGTCTGAGGGTGAAGGTGGGTCTTATTTCTTAGATGAGGGCAATTAAAAAATGTTCTTCAAATTTCAATTCACTTGCTAATTAAAATTCACCTGGGGCTTTACAGCTAATCTTTAGTCTATAAATATTGAAGGTCTTTCATTAATCATTGGGAAAAATCAAACAGAAGTCTCTGAGTTTGAATTCAGAAGTATATAGTTTTGATTCTTGAGTGATTGTAAATTGCAATTATTTTTTAGCAATATATTATTTCTTCTTTCAAAAACGAAACCTTTATTATCTTCAAACAAAAAATATATAAGCCAATTTACCATTAATTAATGTATTCAATAAATTTGAGTGTTTCTCATGCACATGTCTGCTACTGTTCTAGGTAGTTGAGTTAAAAAGGAGAATAAAACAAATATCCCTGTGTTTGCCAACCTCCACTGTAAGCAAACAGCAAAGTACATAATAAATAATATGAACAAATGAAAACTAGATCAGGATTTAAAAAGTTGGGAGCTTAATAGATAGAAGAGAAAAAAAGGATTTTGGTCTTTTACAGGATGCTCGAGGTAGGTATCTTAGAGATGTCTGTATTTGAGCCAAGTCTTGAAGGCAGTGATGTCGATAAGCAAGTGATCCTGGCAGAGGGGTCTGCTAGTTCAAATGCCCCAATGCTAGAGCCTCCTTGGTGTGTGCAAGGGACAGTAGAGAGACCCTGTGGCCAAAGCACAGTGAGGGGCCATTTGAGGGCAGCGCAGTAAGGAGGTGAGTGGATGGGGAGATGGTGTAACACCTGGGTTTTAACCCCAATTGAAAGGTTGAGCATGCAGTTTTGAGTAGAGGAGATTCACCATCTGATGTGTTTTAAAGGCTCACCCTGGCTGCTCTTGGAGAATGAACTGGAGGGAGTAGGAGAAGCGAGGGCAGAAGGAGGTGACCAGTTAAGAGCCTGGTTCAGTAATCCAGCTAAACAAGAAATTGCCTTCCTTTTTGTTGTAGATTGAAAAAAATAAAAATAAAAAAGCCTGAGTAACACTGTTTCTACTGCTCTCACTGGACTTAGATCTAAAACTCAAAGTCAGCAAAGGAACTGTACTTTGAGAGAAATTGTCTATCATTTGGTAACCTTTGTTCTTTCAGGACTAAAAGGTGACATGAAATACCAGAGAGCACGTCTGTCTCCTTTGTGCTGCTCTGTGGCATTTCAGGATCTGAGAAGACTATTCTAGTATTGAGGTTTACATACCGTTACACCCAGAATCCTGGCCAACCATTCCCAGTGCAGCTTTTGTCCTCAGAAATGATTTCTGAAGCTGAAATACCCAGTGGGGCATAGGCTTTTTTTTTTTTTTTTTTTTTTTTTGCCTTTTTTTCCCTTTCTATAGAACAACACATTCAAGAAGGCCAAATAACAGTTACCACATCAGTGGAGAAGAAAGAAAGGGACATGTCATATTTAGAACAATGGTGGGGTGAAAGAATGCACAAAGTGTAGAGAAGTTTGATGAAAACAAAGGAAAAGTTAAAGGAAATGAAGCTTCCTGGGAGGGAAGGCAGAACACAACTCAGCCAGTTCAGGAAACAGTGAGATGTAGACTGTTCTGTCTTGGAAAGTCAGGAGCCCTGCCTGGGGGCACGCTGCCCAAAGCATAGCAGCGGACACCTTTTCACCCCTTAGTACATGAGCATTCTGAAACCAGATTTTGATTCTCAGATTCTTTCTTTTTGTGAAATTAAAGATTCTTAGAAGTAGTTTTTGATGAAGCTTCTCTTAGATATCAATGGTGCTGAACTTTATCTTTTGTTGCCAATTTAAAAGAGTACTGTATTTGATGGTCAGAGACCTTGCTGATGGCCCTTTAAATTTTTCATTTTATTTAATGGGCAAAGGAGTACTCTGTGTGTGTGTGTGTGTGTGTGTGTGTGTGTGTGTGTGTGTGTGTTTTCTTCACTAGCATAAAATCAAATCATCTGGATTCTGATAATTTTATGTTTTTTAAAAACAAAACTATTTCCATAGTTCAAAATCTTAGTGTCTGATGGGTAAGTGGAAAGTTGGAGAAAATCCCTGTTAGCATGGGGATTTTCTCTGTTGTCAGATATCACCTACCATGTTTTCAATGACTGAACCTTAGCAGAAACCCTACATCTGCTAAAGGACCCTCAGATTACCAAAGACATTGGAGACACTGATACTGTAACATCTACTTGAAACTGAAAGAAAGAAGTCTAATGCATATGAACATTTTACTTCTGTTTGTGGTAAAAATAAAATGCATGGAACACAGAGAGAGTTTGTCTGATTGTTTTCTAATTTCTTTTTGAAATTCAAAACAGTGAATGGATATCCCCAACCAAAGTCTGTTGGAGAGCTCCTGAAGACTCCTGGGGAAACATTAATGGTGCTGAAAGTTCAAGAGGGAAAGACCCACTGATGGGCGGGGAAGGTGTGATAGCACCAATGATAAGAGACTATAGAGAGTGGGACTGAATCAATGCTCCTACCCACTTGTCTTAACTTTTTCATTTTCGACCAGAAATATCTTCAATTATATTATTTGACACAGAGTCTGGGGGTGAATAAGTCTTTGTGATCTAGCCATATTTGAGCACTTACTGTGGGATCCAAACTGTAATAAGCAAAACCTAGAACAGAAAAATGAAATATAAGACTTGACACTTTCCCTTAAGAAAGTTGTAGGAGTTTTTAGGTAGATGCCTTGGGATTTTCAGGTCATTTGCAAATAGTTTTTTTCTTTCTAATTTTACTTTTATTTCTGTTTGATTTCTTCCTTTCTGATCTATATGCCTTTTATTTCCTTTTCTTAGCTTATTGCACCGGCTAGAACTTCCAGTACTAGTTTGAATAAAAATTATGAGAGCTGATTTCCTATCTTATTCCAAATCTTATGAAAAAAGCATTCAGTTGTTCACAGTTAAGAATAACGTTAGCTGTAGGTTTTTTGTAGATCTTTATCAAGTTGAGAAAATTGCCTATAGTTCTATCTTTCTGAGAGTTTGTAATTATATCAAATGTTTTTTCTGCATCAGTTGAGATGATCATATGATTTTTCTTCTTTAGCCAATTAACATGATAGATTATATTCATTGATTTTTGAAGACTGAATTACCCTAGCGATCCTAGAATAAACCCTACTTAGACATGGTATATAATTCTTTTTATATATTTCTGAATTTTATTTGCTAAAATGTTAGGAATTTTTGTGTCTATATTTTGAGGCATATTGATCTGTAGTTTTTTGTTTATATCATCTTTTTCTGGTTTTGGTATCAGGGTAATGCTAGCTTCATAAAGTGAGTTAGAAAGTTTCTTCCTCTTATATTTCCTGGAAGAGATATTATAGAATTGTTGGTGTTAATTTTTCTTTAAACATTTGGCAGAAATCTCCTATGAAACTATGTGGGCCTGGACATTTCTGTTTTGGGAGTTTTAAAATTACAAATTCAATTTCCTTAATACTATAGGACTATTTAAAAAAAATTAAAAAAGTTATCTATTTTTTTTATAAAAAAAGTTATCTATTTCATATTGGGTAAGTCATAGCAGTTTGTGTTTTTCAAGAAATTGATCCATTTTATCTAAGTTGTAGATGTGCAGAGTTGTTTATAGTGTACCTTTATTATCATTTTGATATCTGCACAACCTGTAGTGACATTTCCTGTTTCATTCCTGATATTGATAATTTGTGTTTTGTCTCTTTTATTTTCAGTCTTGCTGCAGGTTTGAATGTTGTTATATTTTGAGCCTCTGGATTTTATTTAAATTTGTTTTAGCTGGCTTTCTCTGACACTGCTCTGTCGGAGCAGTGGAAAGGGAGAAGAAGACACTACTCTGCTACTGCCAAGTTGGAGGTAGAAGTCTTTTCCCCCATTTAGTCTCCCTTGACACCAAGGGGAGGGCTCCTTGATATTGCTGGGTTGAGGTGGGAGTTCTGGCTCCCCATGTGGTTTCCACTGGCACTGTTGTGCAGGTGGCCTCAGTACTACTGGGCAGTGATGAACACCTCAACACTCAGTAGCCCTCCACTGACACCACCCAGCAGGGATATGGAGAGGTAACTTATTACTTCTGGCTGGGGTGGGAGTCCTGGCTCCCTGCATGGTTGGTCTCTACATGTACTGGGGGGAGGCTGTCTCCTTACCAGCTGGTGGAAATGAAAGTCCCAGCTCTGTACTTGGCCTTCTCTGGCACCACCCTGGTATTGGTTTGGGGACATCTCATTCCAGCCTCATGAAGGTAGAAGTCCAAACTCTCTACTCAGCCTTTGCTGTTGTGGGTGGGGGCAGGGAGAATGAGAGGACAGTGCTTTCTGTGGTGTTTGTCTGGGGTCGAGTGGTTATTGTCTAACAATTCCTGCCTTGCTAGGCTGGCTATTTCTAGGTTATTTAGCTAGAGAGAAAAGTCATTTGTTGGGGATTCTTTTCTGACTGTGCTCGTGGGCGTTTTTAGGTTGTTATCTTCTTTAGCTCCAAACTGGGAATAAATGAGGCACAAAGAAAACCCAGGGAACTTAGTACCATGTCATTCTTTGGGTTCCTGGCTGGCCAGTCTTCCTCTTTTCAACTTTCAGAATCTTTTTATGATATCTATTTATATATATACACACACACATACATATATGTGTGTATATGCATACACACACACACACACACATATATATATATATATATATATATATATATATATATATATATAATGTGTATATATGTAATGTCCAGGGTTTTTAGTTGTATGTAGTGAAGGGGAAGAGAGAAAAGTAGGTCTACTTCAAGTTCTTGATAGAAGTCTGTGCTCCACTTTTGATAGCTAAAATGTGCTGCATTACCTAATCTTCATCCATGCCATAGAGAAGACTCAGAAATCTGCAACGGATGGATCACATGGATGGTGAAATTTTCATCAACCTGACAATACCATTTCAGAGCAATGTATAGTCCAGGCTGGGGCAGCCATGATTTGTCATTCAACTCTCACTTATTGAGTGTCAGCTATATGCCAGGCACTGTTTTAGGAACTGAGACTATGATAGGACTAATTATCACAATGATGTCCTCCTGTTGTTCCCTAATTATTTGGAATTGGTGTCATATTCAATGTGAATATATGGGTAGAACAACTTTCTATACCTCCCCCAACACCCATACTTGAAATTTCAGGGGTATTATCTCTTTTATTTATAGAGTTCAGACATCTGTTCTCACTCTGAACTTGAAGTTCAAGCCCTCTGAGACCTGCAAAGAGCATGATCATTAGATTTATAATCTCATCACAGTATTGGGAGTGAAAAAGAGCAAAATCTCATCAATATTCAGTTTGTCAACTCTGTAGAGCCTTGGTTCTTTTCTAGGGCACCTTCTATCAAGTGTATGTGAAATATAAGATTGCCACCAACTGTCAGAAACCACCTTTTTACTTTGGAAGTCTGTGCAACATTTTCCTAGGATGGGTCCTCATAAATACTGCCTTCCATCTGTTTCTTTCCATTTCCTATTCCCACCATTCCTTTGGGTACTCCTAATTCTCTACTTAGTCCTCCTTTTCAGGGTCACAACCACAAAGAGCACCACTTCCATGCCTACCCTTAGGGTGTATCCCATGAAGGTGGAACCTCCCGGCAGTGAGTTAATTGGGAGATGCTTTGGGAGGTGCACAAGAGACGCACCTGGGAGCCCAAGAACTTTATTCCCACAAACCCAGTATTCTGATCTTACATATGCCTATGACACCAAAATCTTAGCCTAGGTGGTTACAGCTGTCATGGAAAATAAGGAAGAATGGGTAATATCAGATGCGAGGTGAAAGGGGCTGCATTTTTTAAGCTGGTGGAAGTGCAATAATGTGATCAGGCTCTTGCAAGAGGTCAGACAGTAATGAAACATAACCTGTGTGAACTTAGAACCAGTCATAGTTATACCTTCAGAGATGCACCACCCAATGGAGCAGCTACAAATGGTTACTTAATTAGTTAAATTGAAATAAAATTTAAAAGTTTTGGGGGGAGGGGGGAAATGGGCATTTATTGAAACCTTAAAATCTGTACCCCCATAATATGCCGAAATAAAAAAAAAATAAAAAAAATAAAAACTCAAAAAAAAAAAAAAAGTTTAGCTCCTAAGTTGCACTCGTCATATTTCAAATGCTCAAAAGTCACATTTGGATTGGCCACCACATTGGATGCTGAAAGATAGAACTCTCTATTGTCACAGAAAATTCTTCTGGATAGTACTTCCATAGAGTATTCTTCTTCCTGCTCTCTTGTTGCCTTCTAGGCCTATGACTTTTACCTTTCTTGGATAATATTTCATATTTTATTGTTTTCCTATTTGACCCTGAAGGCCTGTCCCATTCACCCTTTATCCCTGACTCTGTTCTGCCACCAACTTCAGTTTTAAAGAATTATTGTCAACTCTTGCTAAAGAACTGACCTCCGGGCTGGGTGGGCATGGTGGCTTATGCATGTAATCCTAGCACTCTGAGAGGCCAAAGTGGAAGGATTACCTGAGGTCAGGGGTTTGAGACCAGCCTGAGCAAGAGTGAGAACCCTGTCTGACTCACTACAAGAAATAGAAAAATTGGCCAGGTGTGGTCGTGCACACCTGTAGTCCCAGCTACTTGGGAGGCTGAGGCATGAGGACTGCTTGAGCCCAGGAGTTTGAGTTTGCAGTGAGCTATGATGACGCCACTGCACACTCTAGCCAGAGCGACACAGTGAAAATCTGTCTCAAAAAAAAAAACCAAAAAACAAAACAAAAAACAAAAACCAAAAAAACCCTGACCTCTTTCTTTGGATTTGGATTTGTTTCTTAGTACATAATCATCTCAACCTGAGGTAGGACACTTAGTTTCTGATTTGATTTTAGCACCTGCTTTGTTTTGTTCTCCCAGCTTTCTTAAGTCAGGTTATCTCCTAGAGTTTGTCTATAGCTTTCCTGTTCTGGACATATATACACTGTCCTTAACTCACCAGTCCTCATAGTATTATTCTTATCCCTCAATATGAGAAATTGTAGGCGGTAATGATTGATTACTGTGCTATAACTGGGGCTTAATTTTTAGATTTATTATGGTGAAAAAGTTTTCAAAATGTGGTTAATGCTAAATAATACTTTTTAATATTGCAAGAGGCAAAATGAAAGTGGGGACTTATTTATACTGATAGCTATTTTGAAGAAAGCTAGAACATCAATACTTAAAGCAATGATGCACATAATTTAAAAACCAACGAATACTCTGTACTATTGGCTAAATATTAGTTGGTAGTTTTTCTATCTACAGAAATATTTCTTAATTAAAATTGCATTAAATTTAGCTTCACAAAATTTGAAGATAAAAACATTTAAATTTCTACAATTAATCCCATTTAAAGAAAAAAGATCAGTTCAAGATGACTCTAGTGATTAATTATGTACAGAGATGTTAGCTTTTTTTTGTTCCTTGACATTAACTTGTCATTTTAAGATGCACAGAGAAAGATTGCTAAGGGAGGAATCCTGCAATAAGTGAATATAGAAGTGAAGGAGAAGCAATTAAAGTAGGTACATTATTAGGAAATGTAATCAATCCTTAATTACCTAAGGACCTACCAGTTCATGTATGTATTTCTTCATCTGTTAGAGTATTGTAGAAAAAGATAGTAAAATGGAAGTTTAATCACTGATTAAAGCCATCTAAAACCTAATTGCATCACTAAGTACGGTGCTTTTCAGAAAGTGAGCACTTAATAAAACTTATGGAATTGTAGATATAGCAAAGATAGACCATCAAAGATTAAAAAGTCAGTAGATTTAAAATGTCTCCTTTGTTGAAAGCATGGTACTAAGAATTCCACAGAAAACAGAAAAGAATTTATAGATTCTAGGCAAAAAAAAAAAAAATTAGGTAAATTAAAAAGTGTTTCTGTAGTGAATGAAAAGCAACAGTGCTTATATTTTCACATAGCTTTATGAGGTAGCTTATGTAATATTACCTATACATGGCTAGATAGCCAAATATTAGAAATATACCTAAAAGCCATGCCTAAAATATATTAGAAAATTTTGTTTTTTAATTCATAACTGATATTTTATGATTCTATCTAACAAAACTCAAGCTAACATAAATTACATTAAACTTTAAGATTTTTTTTGAACCCCAGTGGAAATCCTACTATTAGGATGTCATATGTCAGTCCACTGTTTATGAAAGTGGACTGAATTCTTTCATAAACAGTGGACTGAATTCTTTACTCATTATTTTTACATGTTACCCAGAAACTTGTCCATTTAAAAATGTGCATGTTGACGCTGTATTTAGTTTGTTTATTTAAACAATCTTTGTTGAATTCAAAAACCCAAATCAAAAGCATTTTTTTAAGACACAGGGTCTTGCATGATTATAACTCACTGCAGTTTTGAACTTCTGGCCTCCAGTGATCCTCCCTCCATGGCCTCCAGAGTAGCTAGGACTACAGGTGTGGACCACCATGCCTAGCTAATTTTTCTCATTTTTTATAGAGAAGGGGTCTCTATGTTGTCCAGGCTAGTCTCAGACTCCTAGCCTTAAACTCCTCGGCGTCCCCAAATGCTGGGATTACATGTGTGAGCCACTGCGCTTTACCAAAAGCATTATTAAATATTTATTTTCAACTTACAGTAATCTAAAAATGAAATTAAATGTTTTATCTGGATTATAAATGGTAAACATTTGACCAAGCAAATTGTTTTGTGAATCCTCTCTTTCTTTTTGTATTTGGGCAAGCCCCATATACCACCATAAAAGTTTTCTATTTTTCTCATTTGAATTTACAGATGCTTCTTGACTTTGGATGAAGTTTCATCCTAATAAACAATCATCATTTGAAAATATCATTTCAAATGGAAAATACATTTAAGACATCTAACCTAGTGAACATCATAGCTTTAGCCCAGGCTACCCTATATGTGCTTAGAACACTTACATTAGCCTACAGTTGGGTGAAATCATTTGGCAACACAATGCCCTGTGAGTGCTGGTTGTTGATCTTCTGAATCCCTTGCAGTGCCTGGCATCTAGAGAGAGTATAGTACCAGGTATCCCTAGCCCAGAAAAATCAAAATTCAACATTTGAAATACAGTTTCTACTGAATTCATATGTTCTTTTTGCACTATTGTAAGGTCAAAAAATATTAAGTGGAGCCATGGTAAGTCAGGGAACGGTCTCCATAGGCTAATGTCAGCATTTTATTTTTTTGTTTCTGTTGTCCTTTTGTAGGTGGAGGTAGATATACACTTCAGTGGGTTTTTCCTACGAAGTTTCCCTTCTTTAAAATTGCTTTTCAGTTGGAGCAGATGTGCCTTGGCATGAACATCCATCTCAGGAGCAAACAATCCACAGCTGAGGTAAGTGGGAAGGAATTACGCTCTTCAGATGACAGTGGGTACTTAAAAGAACAGCCTAAGGTGAGAACTGCGGACAGTGTGTCCACATTGGGCCACATCCTAGTCTAGGATGCTGGGGAGAGGGAAAGAATATAGACATGGTGAGAATAGACACGGGTGATCTCCGGGAGATGCACAGAGATGCTTGGGCTCTGCCTTTGCAGTTCCTTTTCTGAGATCCTTGTGGTCTGCCGGATTCTTCGTTTCCTGTGTTTGAATGTCCACGCAATTTGCATGGTTACCTTTTTGTTAAGCCCTGTTTTCATGAATCTAGACTTAGGATTTCTATTCTTTGCAATTGAATATATCCTTGTCAAAACATAGGTTTTAACATTTCTCCATGAATATTTTTCTTAATGTATCTATTTTTTTTAGTTTAACTTATAATTCTTATTTAATCACATTGAATCTCTTTGTTTTTAATTAATTTATATCAAATTAGGAGCACTAGAATTCTAACTCTGATGGTTTTCTTTACCATTTAGTATTTATCTTTTGGAGTTTTATACCACATTTTGTAACAATTTCTAAATTCTATAATATTTCTTTAACTAATCATTCCTTATAAATACTACAAAACACCAAGCTTGTAAGTGTCATAGGTTATAATTTCAATATCTCAAATCAGTAAATTGTTCGATGTTGCTGAGCCTTTATTATGTGAGCTAAAATTAATATCTCTATGCCACCAGTGCAATATTCATATCTGTCTGTTTAACATCAGATAGATAATTAATGGGCTTTCCCTTGTCTTTATCAGATTTAGAGTAAGTAGAGAGTGCTATTTCCTACCTACCCATTTTGTCTTCCAGATTAAAGGTATATAGGGTTAAGTCTGTGATATTTTACCTATCCTGAATATCCCTTAGGCATTTTACCTATCCTGAATACCCCTCCTGAATACCCCTTTAGGGAATATTCCCTAAGACTGAACCTAAGATTGAACCCCAAAATAATTAAGTTCAAAGCAACGTAGATCATTGTGGTTAGAGCATAAACTCAATTATTTTTATTCATTAAACATTTACAATAAGAAATGTATTATTTTGAAAGGTCAGCATTTCCTGTAAATGGGACACGAACAATAACTCCACTCTTTCCCTAAAGACTGCACTTGGGCCACGTGCATTTATCCCTCACTTTAGAACTAGGTCAGCAATTCCACACCAGGAAGAGTAGGACTCAGGAAAGTGGCAAGCCTTTTTCAACATGGGTTGAATTTAAATTAAACTTAGACTTTGCAGAGCTATCCTTTTGAAAGAGAATAGAGCCAAGAAAATAACCAAAAATAATCATTTTTTTAATGTAGCGGTTCATAAAAGATTTGCATTCATGAAAAATTAGTAAAATCTATAGAAAAAATTTTTGCTGGGTGATGTACATTTAAACCTCTAGTGTTTTAAGTTGGTTGAATGTTTTTGGAGGTCTGTGAATGTAAGAAGGTGGCATAGATTAGTGGTCGAGAGCATAGAATTGCAATGTCAGAGACTTGTGACCTTGGGTAAATCACTATTTCAGCTCTAATATTTTCTTATCTGTGAAATGGAGATCATAATAATGATTCCCTCCTAGAATTGTGAGGGTTAAATGAGATCAGGGTAGCACTAAGCTAGACTTTCTAACACATAGTTAAGTTACGGTGAAGTAAGTCTAACATATGTTTAATGCATAGTAAGTTCTTATTAATGTCAGCCTTTACTATCGTTATTATTATTATTAGGGAATGGTGTGTAGTAGTGTGATTGATCTTATGGAGGTTTTGAGGAACAAAAGTTAAATTAATGTACTGTATTACATCATACTTGCTGCAACAACTCTGCTTCCGTTTTTTCTGTACACACAGCTTCAGCTATAAGCTAATTTGTATCATTTCCTCAGAAGCTTGTCAATAGACTGCTTATCTAGGTGTTTCTAGAGTGATTCCTGGAGTCACTCTAGTCACTACAGTGACCATTTTAGTGTTTTCCTTAGTTGTACTTTTTTCTCTCTTTTTTGGAAATCACAGTTTGATGGCTATAATTAAATCAAGTTAAAGTAATGATAGGTTTAGATTATAATTTCCCAACTAATGTATTAAGATACTGTGCTACTTATAAACTTTTCCTCTTCATTCCTTGAATTCCTTCATGCAGGCCACTTGTTCCACACACATTATCCAGCATAGAGTTCTCCCTCTCTCCCCTGCTCTTGTCTCTGTCTCTGTGTTGAGTTAGGGAAGGTGGCTGCAGAGGCAGGGCGCATGTTTGCTGCCTGCACGCTTCTAATCCCAATTTAGGTTCAGCCAGGACGCATTTCTATGTAAATAAGACATGTTCCTTCTCAGAATTTGATTTTGTGTAAATGATTTATTAGTCATGATGATTGCAAAAGAAAACTTGACTGTGTGTGTGGGTATGTGTTGAGAAAGAGAGAGAAACTGTACTCCTTTATTTGTCAGAGTTTTTTTTTTTTTTTATAACATCTCTGTTCCTACTGGTATCCTCTCCACTGGCTGAGAAAGTAATGTCTCTTATTTTTAAGGTGGCTTCTGCCTTTATGCTCTGGATATCAGTTTTCTGTATTTTCTAGCCATTGAAGTCTTGGCTATTTTTTTCCTTTTTTAGTTTGAGTTCACTGACATTAACCTTGTGTTCTATAAACATGTCCAGACCCTCCCTATCTCAGAAAAACCATGTAAGGACTTTATTCTGTCTCAGGTTGCTGCTCCATTCTCCTCCCTCATCCACGGGTCAGCTTCTCAGCAGGCTGCCTTTCGCTCTGTTTCTTCACCATCTAGTCCTGAGTTTTACTGTTGTTCTTTCTTTACAAGGGTGCTGAACCTGTTCTTTTCAAAGACGTTTTGTGGCCTCTTACTTGCCTTTTCAGTTGTGTACACCCCTGCCTGGTAGAAAGACAGCGGTAGAAAGTTAATGAACTCTGTAGAGGAGCGTGATGTATCTTCAGTCCTAACTTTTTGTCCTATACCCAGTGTGTGAAAGAAAGGGCTCTCCTTAAGTGAGATTATTGGGAGGATGATGGAGGGAACATCTTGACTTTGATAAGATATAACTGTCATAAGATATAACGTTTATATTTCTGGCAGATTTTAAAATAATAAACACATAATTATTATTGTTTTTCTTTAAAATAATGATTTAACATTTAGAAATGGAAAAAGAAATGGTTGAAATCACTATTGCTCACTTGTCAGTTCTCCAATCTTTCCTGGCCTGCTTGCAGGTAATTACGCTGTGGACTACTCTGGCTCACAGACAGTCTCTTTGGGGCTGAGGACACAAGAAGCTCCTGTATCAGTCAGGCTTCCATCAGGGAAGCAGAGCCACTCTGAGTACCATGGAGTAGGGTTTTATTATAGGAATAAGGCCTTGCACAATTGTGGCAGAAGTGGGAGAACAGTCACTAACCAGCAAGTTGGAGCTTGCCAGGGAATTAGGGAAACTCCACGTTTGCAGCTGCCGGAGCAGGCGCGTGAAGGAGGCTGGTGGAGGAAACTGTGGAAGGTTACTGTGTCCATGACTGGTGACTATTAAGCGTTCTTGTTCACCAGTGAGGTTAGCAGTTTGGAAGCAGAGCTGGCTGCAGTGGGGAGGAGAGCTAGAGCAAGCTGCATCCACTGGCATGTCTATATCTGTCTCTCAACATCAAGAAGATGAAAGACAAGCTGAAATCTTTTGGATGATTGTGTGTTTCACTCCACCTTTAACTAGGATGACCTTTGAAGAGTAATGGCTGCTGCTTCCCTTTTGGTTGCCAAATCACATTCATTTCTCTTCTGACCACTTCTAACTGGGAACTGTATAGAGCAAGAGGATTCTGGGAAATATAGTTCCAGATTAGATAAGTTGCTCAAGTACAAAACCACAGCACACCAGCCTTTGTCTGCTCGACATCCACTCACAACTCTTTGAACTATGTTTGCATCTGTAGCAAAATCTTGATTCCACCTAATGTGATGTGTTTATCTCTCATGCAGCTGAACACATGCTATTAATAACTCCTCCTCTACTCCACCCCACCAAAAAAGGGGATACAAAGTCCCATAGTCATTCCATTCATCTTTGGATGATGTTTATTCCCTTTCTATCTGAGTCATATTCCCACTTATGTGTCTTCTAACTTAAATATTGACATAATAGGTTGATCACTATTAACACATAATAAGATCATCCATCATATTTTTTAGGGTCACACTTTTTCCCAATTAATGCCCTCACTGTGATGTTGGGAATTCATTTGAGGTTGTAATTCAGTCACTCATTGGATTGGACTGTGGATTTTATTTCCAGAAATGTTGACCTATGGCTGAAGAAATAAGGGTACATTTTGTGGTAGACAGAAAAGCTTTCTGTTTCCTTACCAGTCCTTAAGATGGGTATTTAATTAACATCCTGAACCTATAATTTTTTTTTCCAAGATTTATAGTGTACTTAGAACACAAAACCTACCCATTTTACTTTTATTTGATTGAAATTGTTCTATAATAGTGAATAGTTGATCATCCAAAGCCTTGCCTTCTTTAGGTCTTTGAGTACAGGGGATAATTTCAGGGACTTTTTTTTGCCACTTCATGTTACAGAATACCAGTGTCCCTTTACAGCAGCAAGGTCATTAATGCCTTTATTACTATTTAGTCAGATAACTAATTCTTTGTTCCCATCTTTAAACTTGTACTGCCCTGGAACTACTCTTGGAACCAATAATTGCAGTAGTTAGTGTCAGTCAGAAAAGCAGTACCCCTATAAGTGTTTTTGGAACAAGGGATTTATTATTAGATAAGACTTTATACAATTGTAGGAAATGTTGGAGAAATAAGGGTGTAAAAGGGGGATTTGAGGATCAATGAAAAGTCACTAACTGGCACTTAGAAGACATTGGTACAGGTGGATAAAGTGGTGGTTGTTAAGAATATGTGAAGCCAGATGGATACATCCGCCGGTGTGGAAAAGTGAAGAAAAACACCTGAAGATGTAAGTCCGTAGAAGGCTGTTGCCTCTGTGTATGGGGGAAGGCTAGGTCTTATTGTTGATTAGAAGGGATGGCAGTCAGGAAAAAGAGCTGGCTATGGAGTGAGGGTGAATAAGAAGAAGCTAGAATCTTCTGCACTGAGTGTGCAGAGAAACCATAAGGTAGGACCTGTTGATAGCTTTGCACCTGTCTTTCACTATCTCTAGCCATGATGACTCTCACAGTATAATAACTGCTATTTAATATTTCACTTCTTCCTTCCAAATGTGGGAATTTATTTCTTGGTTACTTCTAACAGGGAAGCTTACAGAGGAAAGGAGTTCTGAGAAGGATTTTCAGATTGGCTGAGTTGACAGGGAGTAATACCACCACAAGCCTCGTTCAATCTCCCAGGTTCTTTTTATCCCTCCAGTGGTGGACACACAGATCATATGTTGAAACAGTGGTGCCATAAGATCAAAGTTTCTTGAACTGCTGAGTGACTGCAGAGAGCACACGTTCCTTGAAGAGTTGGTTAAACTACAGAAGACTTTGTGAGAAAAAGACAAATAAACTTTTGTTCTCTTAATTCACTTAGATTTTGGGGTTGTTGCAACTTCTTAGTCTATTTTGGTTAATATATTCCTCCTTCTTCCCTAAAGCAAGGGAAGTATTTGATTAAGCAAGACGATTTTTTTGTTTGGACTTTGGTGGAGGGTGCTTTTGATAATGAAATGAACTTATAGTGTTTGAACAGGACAGTTACCAAAAGGCTTCTCTGGGGAACAATGCATACCCTGCAGCCAATGTGATTATGTGGGCTAGAGTGTTTTGGGGAGTGAGTACTTTTTACCTTTCACCATCAAGTAGAGGTGGCACATGAAAAACAGACTAAAGAGCCTGAGGGGTCACCTCTTTCTTGTAATTTTTGACTCCAGGGTGGAAAGTGTTGTGTTCTATAACAACCATGCCCCAGACTGAGCTGAGAACCTCAAGTCTTATCCAAATATTCAATGGCTTCCAACTCAGGACTCAGCCCAGTGAACTCTACACTTTCCCAGTGTCATCTCCACCATATTTCTTCCTTGTTTCTGATTGGTTCTCCTTTACTTACTCCACTGACTTCTGCCCTCTTGCTCTAAATATCTGCTCTCTGAGTTCTTAACCATGTCATACATTCTTAGCCTGTATAAAGGATTCTCATATGTGATTTTTATTTCAGTCATTATCTCCCTCTTGAATTCTGCTCTCATATCTCTAAGTACTGTATAAATGTTTACTGTCATTTTGATATCCTACTACAACAATCCAATTCAATTTCTTTAGGGCCAAGCTCATTTGCTTTTTTGACAAATTTGTTTCTTCCTCATTTTTATTTTCCTCTTTACCAATGGTTATTGTAATTCTATAGTTAACCAGACTAGAAACCATTCTTCTCATAACCAATCAGTCATATTCTATAAATTTTTCTTATTTATCTTTAGCCTTTCAAATCCTTCTTATCTAGGGGCCCAGTGAGAATACTATGACTTTTTAACACACTTATATATTTCAATGACTTACATATCCAATTAAGAATTATGCTTAAAAATAAATTTCACTATTTTTATATTATAATACTGTGTGTGTTTGCCATTTTGCCCTCAAACATATGTGGTATTTTAAATCAACTCCTTTAATAGCTACTATATGCACAAATCAGATTTTAAGAATACTTATAAAGAAATGCTAATGAATGAGTATACATCTATCTATCAAAATAGAACATTTAAAGTTAGTTTCAACCAATCCAAAAATAATTAATAACAAAACCGTCTTGATCTTGTTGGACAAATTTGGACAACTTATTAAATTGTGTGAAAATAAAATCAAATGGCATTTTTTGTGTAACTTGTTTATTTATATCCAGAAAATATGTGGAAAATTACAACTTTATTTTGAAACAGTAATGCTATAAGAATTTTTAAGACAGTAATATTTAGTAGCCAAAGAAAGTTATAGATTTACAATGATGATGAAGTGCTGGCATACTTTAAGATAATGGAAGAGTCATTCACAATTCAATAAAGACCTACTAATACTAATACTAGCAATATTTCATTGAGTTCTACTCCTTTATGAATCCAACCCTGACTCATAGAAATTCACTCTTAATGATATATAAAAAATAGGCTACAGGTAATTGCTTGGCATTTGTGAAGTTGACTTGAGAGATTCCCTATTGCAACTGCTTGTGGTTTCTTAGCTTATCAGTCCCACTAATATCTACTTCCTTCAAATTGATGCATAGTTTGGTTTTCGAAATTTGTTATTATGTTATGTCTGTTTTCTTGTCTTTCTCAAGAGTAGAGTGTACACGAATAAGATTCTCAAGAGGACCAAAGCCCAAAGTTTAAGATATGTACCTGTTAGTAGGTTTCTTGCATTCATTCATTCACAATCATTTTCTAAGAAACCTCTATTAATTTCTATGTGCCTAATAATGGGATAGATTCTAAGAAAATCAAATCAAATAAGACAGTGTGCCTATATGTAAAAAGCTTATAGTATATGGAGGAGATCTGTTATAAATCATTACAGTGTAACGTGTTAAATATTATTTTAAAGATGAGGAAATAGATCAAGTTGACTTTGGCCAGTCTGATGATGCCTTGGTGATGTCCTTTTTGCAATTAATCTTCCAGGAGTTCATTGAGTTTCTTCTTTTAGATGTCTAAATCTCTAGCAAGAACAGGGAAGTTTTTCTCCATGATTTCCTCTACTGAGTTTTCCATGCTTTTTGCTTTTTCTTCTTCTCCCTCAGGGATAACTAAAATTCTTATGTTTGTGTGTTTTACACAATCCCATATTTCTTGAAAACATTGTTCATTTGTTTTGATTCTTTTTGTCTTTGTATTTGACTTACTGAATTCATTCAAAAGCCTTGTCTTCAAGCTCTGAAATTCTTTCTTCTGTGTGATCTAGTCTATTGTTAAAACTTTTCACTGTATTTGAATCTCCCTCAATGACTTTTTCCAGAAATTGTTATTTTTTTTAAAAAACAATCTATCTCTGTAGTGATTTTTTTTTCATTCATGTCCTTAATTATTATTATTATTTTTTGTTTCTCTGTATTGGTTTTCAACTTTTTATCAATCCCATTGAACTTACTTGTGATCCTTATTTTGAATTCTGTATCTGACACTTTAAAAATTTCCTTTTTGTTGGAGTCCATTGCTGGAGAGCTAGTATGATCCTTTAGGGGTGTCAAAACAGCCTGTTTTTGTGTACTGCCAGAGTTCTTATGCTGGTTCCTTCTCATATGGAACCTCTTCTCTCAGCTCAAAACAGATGGCTTTTTAGTTCACCTGATCTCCTCCACTAGGATCAGTGTAGAGAGGGAGAGGTACACTGCCTTTAGGCTCACGCAGGTAAGTACCCACTGTGGTGTTGTTGGCAATTTGGATTTCTGGACTTCAGACTCCTGGGTCAGTGTTCAGGTGCCAGCAGTACAATGGTGGCAATACCCATTCCCCAGGCCTCAGGATAGTATGCTTGAATTTTGAGGGGACTAGACCAAGACTGGGCTGGCATACTTGCCCTCAAGCCTCTGTAATAAAAAGGGGTAGTGTGATCATTTGGTCCCAGAAGAATGCTCTGGCAGCAGAAGATAGACGTGCTGTGAGACTTCCACAGGACTAGCAGGCCCCTTTTGATGAGACTAGCAGAGGCAGCAGCTATGGGGTGCATAAGCCAATCATACCTCCCTCTCTTGGCATTGACAGTGGTCTATATTCTTCAGGGGAACAAAAGTGCCCAGATTTCAATCTCCCACCCTGGTCCAGCTACAGAAGAGATGGTGGAGGCAGCTCAAACTGCTGAGTGTCGGGCTACTGGAATGGCTGTTGACTGTGGCTGAAGTGCTCTCGTGGTGGAGGGAGTTGTGTCACCAATTTACCTTCAGCTATGGCAGGTTTCTTCCAGTAGAGGCAGGCAGCTAAGGACAAGGACTTGTCACCCCACCCTCCCTCAGTGGAGGTGGTAGTTTTAGTCCTTGGGGTGCATGCAAGCACCTAGATTCTAGCTCCTTTCCTGCCCTGGTAGTGGCAGAGGTAGCATAAAAAGCTCAAACCTCTGTACGTTCGGCTTCCAGAATGGCTGGGGAGCGACAGCTGGAATACTCTTTCAGGGTAGGAGTAGTTGTGCTAGGAACTTGCCTCCAGGGATAGTAGGCTCCTCCCAGAGAGATGGGCAGCTTGGGGAGAGGACTGCTAACCTCACCCTCCCTCAGCACCAGTAGTAGTTTTTGCTTGGATGCTGGTAGTGGCAACAGTGGGCCAGGTGGGTGAGCGAGTTCCAGTAGAAGTGATGAGATGACTCTCTGGGTCCCAAGCAGTGCCAGTGGGTGTTGAGAATGGCTGCAGTGTGAGGATGCTACCCATAGCTCCAAACATGCAGCTCTCGGACTCTACTGCCCTCTACATCAGCGGTGCCACGGTACCACTCAGAGGGGGTGGAGGGGTCCTGCTCTTTGCCCATGAGCCCCAAACACAGAAGCCACACTGCCAGGTGGTCACAGTCACCACTCATAGCTCTAGTCAAGTCCTTTGGCTTGCCTGCCTCAGCTTCCCCTGGCTTGCCTGCCTCAGCTTCCCACTTCCTGTGTGGAGTGGGTCCTTTTCTGTCTGTGTGATCTGGAGCATAGAGACTACTCTGTCAATAAAAGGGTATTTCACTCTTTACTGGTGAAGCAGAGCACAGAGTTTGTGCCACTACTGGAGGTAGTCACTTTTCACAGCCCCAGGCAGGGAGCTCTCGGGCTCTAGAAAGTATATACTTTGGTTTCCTTTGTCTTCAGGGCTGCCTTCTTGGTGCACTGCAGTGTCCTTTTCCAGGAGAGCAGTATTTCCTATGGGCTAGAGTACTGGGGACCCCACTGTACCTTTGGGTCGAGCCAGCACTGTGCCACTGCAGCCCTCAGGGTGGACACTGGGAGATGTCAGTGGGAACTCCTGGGATGTGGAGGTACAGGAGCTGTGGTTCCCAGGGCAGGGTGTAGTCCCCAAATGGTGTGTTCTCACAATGGCGACTGCTGCAGCTGCTCAGGTCTGGGGCGGGGAGCTCATGACAGAGTGAGTTTCCAGTCCAGTGCAGTGCCCTCTGGGTGTCCAAGTCACCACCCATGCTAGTGTCAGGGTTTGTGCAGGTAGAGCGGCTCTCCCGTGGCTGGGATCACCACAGTCCACAGCAGGGATGTAGACCATTGAAGCTCTCTCACTTACCCTTTCCCCACAACACTGAGTCCCTCTGGGCTCCTGCCAATCTCCCATGTCTGCTGAGTTGGCCTCTCACTTCCTTCTCCTTTTGTGCCTCACATGTTTCCCATGAATTCTTCACTGGACTCCAGAGTTCTCTGCTTGATAGTCTATTCAATGTATGATTTTCTACTTGTAATTTTGGTTATTCTTTCTAGAGAGGGCAGGTATCTGATGCCTCTAGTCAGCCACCTTGAAACTGAATCAGATGAAGGTTTTAAAGAAGGGAGTTCACAAGAGGACTTTTATCACTTTAATTGTCCCCAAGACAGGGCAGGTTTTCACCAATATCTGCCACTCTTTCTTCCTTTGGGATAGTGAGGGGAAGACTGGAGAGGGCCAGAGCTAACACTCCCGTGTTAGGGGTTAAAGTTGGAACCTGAGTGATCCTCCTGTGTTCTCCAATTTTCATTTCTTGACTTGTGGGCTTGACATTTAAGCCTGTGGTAAACTCAGGGTACAAGAGAGGAGAGGAGAACTGCAGTTTAGAAGATCAGTCTGTTTTCATCTTTGCAAACTCACTCCCTGTCACTCACCATCCACCACTCTTTGTTATATCCTCTTTGAACCATGGTGGGCAATTCAGATTTTGCCATCGGAATGATCTGAAATGGGTAATAAGAAGACTACATTCAAAATTCTGTCTAGTATTCTAAATTATAATTTTAGTTCCTGCTCTATTCCACATTTCAAATGGTATTCATCCATATAATTCACAAGGAATTATTATTTAGTCAAATTACAGTATAAAAATGCTCTGGATAACACAATGCTAGCAGTGGAAACATGACCCAAATTTGCACATTCAGAAACCCTCTAATTATTAAATTGCTAAGGAGAAATTAATAACCAGAATAAATTTGCTTCCAAGTTAAATTCCCAAAGAATTAAAACTTAAAGTTTATCTTCCCATTAGGTTTTATTTTGTTGATTTTCAAATGGGTTGGAGTTTTAAGTCAGTAAGGTTTCCTTTAGCAGCTATAACCTGCAGTGTCTTCCATCCACTGGTTTCTTTAAAAGGGTTCAAGAATCAATAGGACACACTGGATCATCACAGTACTTCTTGCTCATTATATGATTGAAAGAGCACCAAAATCCATAGGTGCCACGGCAGCAATTGTAGCAAAATTGCTGCAAAATAATATGACCATGGTTTAGAACATAATACTATCTATACCCTTACTGCAGCTGTCAGCCAAGGATCATGCACTTAGTGATATATGGAGGATAGATAGAAAAAAAAGATAGAAATATTTTTGGTTTTAGCTTCTCCACAGTATTGGTCAGTTGGAAACCAATATAGTTTCCACTTTTGCAAGTCCAAGGTTTTCATAGCTTCAAGAGCAGAAGTCCAGTGAAAAGCAATAACTTGTGCCTTCTTCAAAATAAACTTATATTTTTTTTCATTTTTATTCCCTTTTGTTATTGGTTAATCTTTATGATTACAATGGCATTGTGTCTACCACTTATTTTCCTCTTTTAGCAGGACTTGATTTTTTTTCCCATTGTGGGTCATTTAGCAGCAGGTAAGAAACAGGATGAGGGTGGGAACAAGCAAAGCTCTATTAGATTTCTTCCACCAGTATTCATGTCATAAAAATATCTCAACTTCTATAGATCAAGAGATGCTTACTCTGGCCTAGTACTTCACATTTCAAGCCAAGATGCCTAACAATAATGCATGCATGAGGGTCTGCTCAAGCTGATAGGAGCCTTTCCTTGGTCTAGCAAAGGTCTTACTGTGTAGGGCCAATTCCCAGAAGATATGATAGTGCTTCTCCAGTTTAAATGCCTCAGACCTCAGGAAAAAACACTGTATTTGCACTTATGACCTCATTTCTGACTGTTCCATTTGAAAACTCTGAAATGCCCATCATGATTGCCAAGATGAACCACTTTTTCTGTTTAAACCTTGCTGTGGTTCTGAGCTCAAACACATTGGTCAAATTCTTGCTTAAAGCTCCAACTGACCACTTACTCACTTGTACTAACATTTTTAGCTACATAGCCTAAGCCTATTAACATGAGTCCACATGCATATAGACTTCCAGCAAAAATATAAGCTTTTGCTCACTTTAAGTTTCAAAGAACTGAGAAACCACCACTTTTTAAAGCTGTTCATTTCAGCTATGTTAGAAAGTTCAATATGTCCATGTCGTATTTTGATCTTAAATGAAGTCCTGAACCTATTCTGATAGTTTTCCAGCTGATGCACCTTGTGTTGAAAATTTAGGATGACAAGTAACCATGCTCCTCCCCTAGTTCATGGATTCTGAATCTAAAAATATACTTAGGAATCAGATAAAGATCAAAATATCAATATCATTTGTTGACAAAGTGTATTGGAAATATTTGGCTTACACTTAAGGCCAAAATGGGCCCCTTCTTGTTTTTGCCCAGAATTACTAGTAGGCACAGTGGCTGAAAAACTATAGGTTTCACTTTCTCACACTGCCCTAGTGAAAAGCATCCAATAAAGCTTGCAAATAGGTAATTAAAAATGATAAAGTAAGATAAGGGGAAATTCACACAAGTACAGTGACCTTTACTTCATTACCTCTGCTTTTTATCAGTAAGATGCTCAGCAGCATTAGGGAGGTTTGGGCTAAGATGACTGGGGACAGGGGCAGTGGTTTTCCTCCCAGTATTTGCAGGAGTATGGATATTTTTGTTTTATGACCTGAGGAGTATGGGAAGACAGAGAGGATGATTCCCTCTGCAGAAGAGATGAAAAATACCACACAAAAGGTCAAAGTCAAGGTGAAGGAAGATGAGGACAGCAAAATGTTCAGAGTCTAGCATGGTTGAGTTTATTGATAATCTTAGAAATAGCATTTTCTTCAGTGCAATAGTTCTGAAACTTTAGTGTGCTTCAGAATCACCTGGAGGGTTTGCTAAAACACAAATTGCTGGGCTGCAGCGTCTCAGAATTTTTGATTCACTAGGTCTTCGATGAAGACAGTTAAATCTCCATTTCTAACGTGTTTCCAGGTAATGTTGATGCCGCTGGTCTGGGGACCACACTTGGGAAACCTCAGCTACAAAGCATTGAGGGTAAAAACAAACTTGCAAATTTGAAGTAGATGGATTGTGAGAAAGTAGATGAAGGGTATGTTGACTATTCTTTCAAGAAACTTGGCTGTGAAGAAAAGTGGACAGACAAATAAATGTTGGGACTAGAGGTTATGAGGAGTTAAGGATCGATTTCCAATAAGTTATACAGATATCTTTATTTTTATGACATTTATTGTAATGGAATTTGTTTTGTCATACATTTTCAACTGAATACTATTATAAACTCTATTTTTGTAGTGGTTGTGTGTTGGATATCTTCTGTTTGCCCCGGCAGATTGACTCTTTCCATTTTTTACCATGATCTGAGAGCCCCCTGTCATCTGGCTTCCTGTTGGGATTGGCTTATGGAAGTCCCTGGCAGAGATCAGAGGGAGGCAGGAGGAGGAAGCATTTGTTCCCCTGGCTTTCTTTTTGCCAGGTTGTCTTGGACTGGCTCTGTCCCTTGACAAAAAGCCATTGTTCCTCTCAAGGTGACCATTTCTAAAAGACTCTCTTCTCCAGATTCTGATAACTGTTGTTTCCCTTTGTTCCTATTCTTTGTGTTTTTTCCACTTCTTAACTATATTTATCTTTTTTAAAGCATTTTTTTGAATTATACCAGCTTGAAGATACCATCTGGGGTGACTAATGATGTAAGTTGTGCACATGTGTGTGTGTGCATGCTCACATGCATGTGTGTGTGTGTCCCTGTCCAGACCTCATGGATTTTCTTTTGAGTTATAACCCTTCCTCCACTTTCAGTCCATGTGATTCAGGAAGGAATGACTGTCCTCCAGATCCAGGGATGGGCATGTGACCTGCTATATTGGTATACTCCCTGAACATAGTTGAGCTTGGAGGAGGGCATTTGACCTAACTTGATTCAGTGAAATTCATCCCTAGACTAGATATATTTGAAAAAGATGCTCTCTTTCCTTCATGATGGCTAAGCTGGTACTTTGTAAGCATGGATCTTTTCATGACTTTTATCATCACTTATGAGATCCTGCCTAGAAATGAAGGCCTACAAAGGAAAACAGAAATAAAAGATGGGAAAAATATTACTAATGATGCATTTTAAAAACATGGATTCAACTGAAAGTGGCTAATTATAAGTGTTAATATTTTTCTGTGATTTGTAACAGAAATTGTTCTCACTAATATATTCTTTTTTCCTCCCTTATTCTAGGACTGGTCCAATTTCCACTTTTTAGCTATCTACATAGCACTTTGAACTTTCTCCAGCTCTCCAGATTCTTCCTAAATCTGCCTTTCTTGACTACAAAGGTATATTTGTATGTATATATTCCCATTTGAGCAACCTTATGTCAACAATGTGTTTTACCCTAAGGAAAAAATTGATTTAAAAAAGACTTTGGTGATGGACTTAATACTATATTTGCAATCTTACTTACATATTGGAGGCTTTAAGTTAGAAAACTCAATTGATGTCATTTTGAATCTATAACCTTGAACCATAAAACTTCATGAAATTATTATGGGATTACTTCAAAACTATCATTTGTTTATACTTTTTACTACAGCTCTGTTGGTTAATCTACCATATCTCGAACTAAAAGCCATAAGACATTTGAGGTGTAGAAATTTAAGTGAGCAGGGAGCAAAGTAAGAACATTATCACGGCAGTAACAGGTAAGAATTAAGTGTTAAAAAAGGCATAGGACCTTGATGGCTTCTGAATTTGAAGCTTACTTCTTAGCAATATTCACTAAGTGCCAGAGAAATTGAAATATATATCCTAAGCTCCAGAATTTTAACACCTTTAAATGTACTTGCCAATTCACTAAATACGTATTTTTAAAATATGTAAATTGCTGCTGTTTGGAACAGGGAAGAATTCATTCATTTAAAGTGGCTTTGAAAAAAAAATCCTTAGCTTATGTTTGTAAAACCTGACAAATACTAAGAAGAAAATTGTTAATGTCCAGGTTAAAGAAAGAAAAAAGGAACAATGGATGAGAAAAGAACGAATTAGTCCTGTGAATTTGAAATATATTTTAGAATTTCAAGACACAATTTTTGAAAATGCTGGATATTTAAGTTTGCAATTAAATGGAAAGTCATTAACAGCTTCTTGTCAAAGTGCATGTTCCTTAATTATAATTTTATTTCAGATATTTATTTGCAGTTGGTTCACAAGCTTCCCCCCTTTTGTGTCCCATGCCACCTGTATTACATTGAGAATGACCATGGGGTTCCCTAGGGAGCTGACAATGTTATAGAAGTATTCCTCCCACCCTCCCCTTCACCCTGAACCAAATGGGTGACTTCAGCAGCTGTTTGTGATCCCTGGCAGAGGTTAATTCATTCATGCCTTTGGACAGCTGCCTTGGGATGGCAAGTGTTTTCCTGGGCTGCTGGAAAAAGGACACTCTACTTACAGCTGCTCTTCTAGATTTTCAACAGCTGTAGAGGAATGCAAAGACACACCAGCTCCTTGTTTGTAAGTCTGCCATTCAAGAAACCCAATCAGAGCTGCAGTTCATTTCTTACACATAGCATTGTCACCTGTTCTGACAGTGGGCAGGAGTTGCCAGGAAAATCAGTCAGCAAATTCATACAGAAAATATGCTTGTTTCTTGAATCTCCCTTTGAAAAATAATGATTTTGCTTACTAAGATTTCTGTGTAATTCGATGCAATGGGGAGGAATTATGTGCTGAATCTACCTCCTTACTTCAGTGGTTCTCAGCCTTGGCTGTTCATTGAAATCATCAGAACTTAAACAACTATATTGTACTCGGGTGATGAATACACTAAATATCCGGACTTGATCACTATATATTATATACATGTAATAAAATTTCTCATGTACCTCATAAGTTTGTACACTTACAAAAATGGATGCCCAAATCTCACTCTCAGAGATTCTGACCCAGATGGCCCTGCTGGGGAGGGCAGCCTAAGCCATAGGATGTTAAAATGTTACCCAGGTGATTGTCATGGCCAGGCAAAGATGAGAACCACTGCATTAGTCCTGCTTGCTTTATGAAATTGTTTTCAGACCTACCCTCTTGTCTTCTCAATCAAATTCATAACACCCTTTTTTGTTTCACCTGAACTCCAGCTTTGCAACTGGCTCATACCCAACACTATTTTAAAATTGTCACCTAAGAGTCCTATGACATTATGCCCTACCTCCTCCATTGGTATTTCATTTTCTAACCATCGTATCAAGACATCATTTCTTTCTTTTTTTGTCAGCTATCTGCCATAGATTAGAAGCTAATAATTCCTAAAGTCAACAAAATAAGGGGTTATGATAAATTTTAGTCATCCTCCCTATTGATCTTGATCTTTTCCCTATTTATTATTTCTGCCCCTTGTGGCTTGCCCTCTTTTAGATAGATGCCCTCAAGGAGATGAGGAACTCAGACAAACATTGGCTTGGATATTATTAATATATTCACTTTAAGATGCTGTTTTACTCTGGTAGGTAATAATTCTCAGAAAAAAATTTGAAAGGCTTAAGTAATTAAAAATGCCCTTCAGTACAAGTAGAGAAGGGAGGATGATCCCAGAGGACTCCTCATACTCACCTGTAATTTGGAAAAATTAAGCAGTGAAGGAAAATGTGATCTTATGAAGAAAACAGAATTTTAATAAACAAATACTGCTAGTAATTAGGAGTTAGTAAAAAGCAATTAGCGAGCAATGTTCTCTTCTTCAATTTTCTGTACTCTCCCTAGACTCTGAAAATAAAGCTATAAATAAATGAAACAAGAATGATTTTATTTTAATGTCAGTTTGACCTCTCTGTCACTTTGTTCAATCATCAACAGTGGCTAGTATTCCTTGAGAATGGGCCTTTAAGATTTAATAGACATTGCTCTCTCTATTACCAAAGTGACATGGATCCTGAAAGTGAATGTCTTTTCCATCCCCATCCAACAAAAGGAAAAGAAAATAAAGTGACAATAAATGCGTTCAGTGTTGGAATTACTTAGGTAATATTTCTACACATTTTTATTTCACAACATGATAATTTAACTTACTACTTCCTTGTACTTTTGTGGGTGGAGTCACTGAATCCCCCCAGATAAGCACTAATTATAAACTAGGCAAGCTTCACAACAATGTCCCATCTAATTTTAATAAAATCCTGTGAGGTAGGATAATTAAACACATTTTTCAGAGAAAGAAACTGAGACTCAGAGATATTAAATAACTTGTGCATTGTCAACCAGAGGAAACTCACCAAGTAGACATTCAAATATGGAGCTTCCTGAGCCCAAGTCTTGAGAGATTGTCTGATTCAAGAAATAAATCTTGGATTCATGATTTAAGATGTTACATGTTGGTGATATGAGCTGTAGGGGTAGCTTTGTGCTTAAGAGGTTGGACTTTGGAGCTAGATAGAGGACGTGAATCCTGGATTTACCAAATAACAGCTCCTATAAATCTCATCTTTTTCATCTAGAAAATGGGATTCTTACTACCTATTTTATAGTAGCATTAAATCCATTGTAAGGATTCAATGAAGTATTATGAATAAAACACTCAACTTGAGCTGGCAAGGGATATTAAAAAATGGTAATAGTGTTATTATTTTTGATATTATTTTAGTATTTGGCACCTAGAATAAGTTAACCATATTTTTGACATGTAAATTGTTTGATAGTCTTACTTTAGAGCTTTAACTATTCATTCATTATGCAACACATGTTAATTGAGCACCTATGATGGACCAGGCACTGTTCTTAGCACTGAGAGTACAATAGTGAACACGACAGACAAAAATATCTGCTTTCATGGATCTTACATTTGTGGAATAATTACTGTGCCTTTCTATTAGCAAAAAGATTCAAAATCACAATTAGAGAATTGGCTATTTAAAACAAAGTCCAACTTATCTTTTCCATTCTCTTTGAAACTAAGTATTTCAAAGAGATTTCTTAATTTTAGCCATAAAGTATGATTTTCAGGCATGAAAAGATTAAGTGTCGCTAACAGCTATCCCAAATTAACCCATTTAAATTTCTTTGGCTTATAAGAGGTACTAAAAATCAATTAGTACCATATAATAGGGCCTGCATAACTATTTTATTCATTCTCTGTATCTTTCACCTGAAACCATCATGTTTTAAAATACAGAGTCAATTGATTAAACACGGTGCATGCACCTGAGTATTAACAGTGCATTGAAATGCACTCTAGTAGTTCAACCAGGAGCAAGACACAATGAAGGTGCTTGAAAGGCAACTGCAGCAGGTGATAGACCTCAGGCGGAGGTGGCATGCCATTTGTCTATTTTCCCATTATCAGAGCAGCAAAAGGCAGAAGGAAATTGAGTGGATATAGATTAAAGTAAGGGACTGAAAACCTGAGGGTTAACACCTCCAAGGTTTTCTTGTTCTTCCTTTGATTTCTATGTACATTTCTGTCTTTTTCTTCTTCCTGATGGTGTAGGAATTGAAGGGTGGAAACATCTGAACCAGTCTAAAGAATACTGGAGGATCCTGTAAAGAAGTTTCGGGAGAAGTCCAAGCAGGCAATGTGAGGTGACACTGTTCTGTGTAGTTGGAATTATGCAATATTTAAAAAATGTTGAAAATGATTTTAAAATGCAAACTCTCTTTAAAGAAGCACCCTTCAAATTGCCTTATCTTCTCTCCAACTTGTACAATAGATGAGCTAAGTTCCATTTTCAGCGGCTACTAACATGTTGTTAACTGCTCAGGATTTTTTTTAAAGTATTACCAATAAAAGGAAATAATCAATAAATTGAAAGAAGGCCACTGCAAAGTGACTGCAATAGATAGGTTGAGTCCTGATGGTGGGCTTAGACTAGGGAGGTCACCATCTCCATCCATGCCACCTGTCTGGATATGATTAGAAATACTTTCTGCTCTGTGTTCCCATATTCCTTTTGACATTCAACCCTTTAATTTGATTGTATGTCTGTATGTCTTACATCACCTGCAAGATTATAGGTTCCCTGTTGTCTTTTACATCAGACATAGAATCCAGTACAGTGCCTTGCTCAGACTAGGCACTTAGTCAGATTTTATTTGAATGTGAAATAGCTATTTTAATAGAGATTCTGTTGCAACAAATGAATTTCATGGTAAATTCATGGGAACTGACTATACTTTTCAGTTTTTGCCTGAGAGAACTGTATTTATATGTTGCCTACAGCACATAATAGTTGCTGCCTTATATTATAGCTATTTGTGTTCTTAGCTTATTTTCCCTACTAGATCATGAGTGACTTGAAGGCATATTGCAGTATTTTGTTGATCATTTTATACTTCAATGCACATAGTGGATATTGACTAGATATTTATTGAATAGTTAGATCTAGGGAAATATTTTTCAGTGTACGTTGGTTGCAGCTGGGAATGATATGTTATTCTCTTAATGACCAGAATACATCCATGGGGCCAGAACATCTGTTTGGTTACCTAATAAACCTCTCAGCTATGCCAATGGCTATTGCTGATGAAGGGATATTGGGCACTGAACATTGAAAACTTGAGGAAGGCCAGGTGCCAGAAGCTGCTTTTTCACTTGTTATTATTGCCCTCACATGTCCATAGCTTGCTTTATTTTACCTCTGATTGCTCCTAATTTGTCTGCTTGTTCCCTGTGTCAGTGATAATAAATTGAAAGTAACACTTGCATGCTTTATTTATGGTTTTGTTCACTGAAATAAGGTTCAGGAGATATATGGAAAGACTATGGGGTAGCAGGGGACAGAAAGGGAATGAACAGCTCCACATGGGCAAACATTGATTGGGCTGGAACAAAACATCCAAACTCTTCACTGATGGTATAGTCAAGACAACAACCCCCCCAAGAAAATCCCACTCAACTCCCCCCCTGAAAAAAACAGAACCCAAGAGGAATGAACTCCAAGAACAGGGCTGGTCTTCCCTCTTTAGCTTTGGTCCTCCCTGTCTTCATTAAGCCCATTAACTTGATAGGAAGTGGAGGAGATGAGGAAGGCATTGAACAAGTGACAGAATGAATAAAAATAATAATTCACACTTGATAAGTCCTACTGAAGGTCAGGGGTTATTCCAAGTGCTTTTTATGCATAAACTCACCCAATTCTCACAACAATCTTATGAAAGAGGTTGCTATTATCATGCTTATTTTACAGATGAGGAAATTGAGGTATAGAGAGCTAACTTACTAATGTAACTTGCCCAAAGTCAAGGGAAATTTCAAGAGATGTGGTCCATAGCTATTTGTATCCATGTATAGATGGAAAGACAAATAAATTTCAGAAGAGTACCTGAAAATTTATTTCCTCCTCCTGGATCTCTTCCCTAAACAGAATGAGTCACTGAACACTGAAGCCATGTTAGAGTTTAAGTGGGATAAGAAAATGCTTCTGGTAGCAGTATTTCTATT
This sequence comes from Microcebus murinus, assembly GCF_040939455.1. Classification (NCBI taxonomy): domain Eukaryota; kingdom Metazoa; phylum Chordata; class Mammalia; order Primates; family Cheirogaleidae; genus Microcebus; species Microcebus murinus. The sequence goes on from NC_134111.1 coordinate 57,322,425, forward strand.
CTACTCCATAAATTATACAGGTCCTTTCTGAGGCAGCCTGTTTAAACATGTTGACTTACCCTTCTTGTAAAATGTTTATAGATATGATTTGCTACAGGGAACTGTTTTAAAGACTCCAGGCACTGTTGGAGACTATTAAAACAGCTAACTATAAACTGGTTACTAGGGGAATGCAAATTAGAGCCTTTGAGGGTCAGGGTACAATCACCACCAAAAACTAGAGGGAAGATAAGACATAATAAAGTAAGAAGAAAAATCCAAATATTTAAATAGTAAATTTGACAGGATACAAGACACTTATATGGCAGCCTAAGAAAACCTGTCATGGGATAGAGCAAGAATTTATTATAGCCGAACTAGGCCAAGTGCAAACATACTGTTGTCTTAAAAAAATTAAAAGGACTAACTCAAACATCAATGAAGGAAGACAAATATGCACACAGGGAAGACATACAACTTGGACATGTTGGTAGCCCTGCTCTGCAAAAGCTGTTAAGTAACAGATTTAACAAGCTAAGGTGAATTGGGGCTCTAAATTCATACATACTCTAGAATTATAGTGCAATAGCTGTCCAAATGTTAAGTATCATTTAAAGATGCAAAACAAAAAAATTCTAGAGGGAAATTCCCCGTTAACTTCTTTAGCATAATTAGGAAGGACATAACTCACCAATTGGAAAGATAACACCAATGGGATTAAGGCAATATATATTCATTATTTGGGAAAAAACAGCATTGAAGATTGGTCTAGTGGTTGAGGAGATGAGGGAGATGAAAACAAACATTTCTTGAACTTGAGTGTTTACTGTTTAAATAAGTATTATCAACTGTTTTAAATTTTAGAAAACTAAGACTTAGAGTTATTAAAAAAAGAAAGAGAAAGAAAAGAAAGGAAGGAAGGAAAGAAGGAAGGAAGGAAGGAAGGAAGGAAGGAAGGAAGGAAGGAAGGAAGGAAGGAAGGAAGGAAGGAAGGAAGGAAGGGAAGGAAGGAAGGAAGGGAAAAAGCAGGCAGGCAGGCAGACCTTATTGAAATCATAAAGTTGGTATGTGATGGAGCCAGACTGACACACGGACCGGCATACCATCCTGTGCCACATAGCAGCATTTGAATCAATGAAGGACTGTGTATATGGCAGTGGTAATACTACATTTTTACTGTAACTTTTCTATGTTTATATATGTGCAGATACAGAAATACTTACTATTGGGATATCATTGCCTATAGTATTCAGTACAGTAACATACTATATAGGTTTGTATCATAGGAGCAATAGGATATATCATACAAAAAATTATACATATGTAGTAGGCTATACCACCTAGGTTTGTGTAAGTACACTATTTTTTTTTCTTTGCTATTTTAATTTATTTCAAAAATAGATAATGGCATTTCTATAAATAATTTTTTTAGTTATGCTTTAGTGTTTTATATCACACTTAACTTCATATCTTAGAAACTTTGGCACCATGGCCATCACCTGAAATAAGTACACTCTATGATGTGACGAAATTGCCTACAGATGCATTTCTCAGAATGTATCCCTGTTGTTAAGCAACACATGAATGTAGTTTCAACTCTCTTCTTTACTAAATGTTCAACTAGATTAAAGGTCAATCTATTGAAATCTAGGTTACAGAGGTCAGACTCTTGTAAAAATGTAAGCCTTACCTTAGCAATGAAAACACAGAGCATTTTTTTGTATTGTCACTAATAACAGATACCAGCTGGTGTATTCCAGTGGATTGAGAAGACAATAAAAACCTAACAGCAAATGGCATTTTAATCACTTGCAATCACTTTGGGGAGCAAATTATGTACAGGCATACCTCAAAGATATCATGGGTTTGGTTCCAGACCACTGCAATAAAGCAAACATTACAATAAAACAAATCACACAATTTTTTTTGTTTTCCCAATGCATATACAATGCATATACATATTTATAGTATATTGTAATCCATTAAGTGTGCAGTAGCATTATGACTAAAAAGTTTAAAATACCAATAAGGTATTTTTAGCAATAAGCTAAAAAATGCTAACCATAATATCTTTCAGTGGGGTAAAATTTAACAACTGATAGAAGGAATAAAATTTCTAGCTGGTGGAGGGTCTTGCCTCAATGTTAATGGCTGCTGACTGATAAGGTTGGTGGTTGCTGAGGGTGGCTGTAGAAATTTCTTAAAATAAGTTAACAATGAAATTTGTCATATCTATTGACTCTTCCTTTCATGAAAGATTTCTCTGTAGCATAAGATGCTGTTTGATAGCATTTTGCGAACAGTAGAACTTCTTTAAAATCGGAGTCGATCCTCTTATGCCCTGCTGTTCCTTTAGTTCATGTAACATTCTAAATCCTTTGTTCTCATTTCAACAATGTTCTAAGCATATTTACTAGGAGCAGATTCCATCTCAAGACACCATTTTCTTTGCTCACCCATAAAAAGCAACAACTCATCCATTCATGTTTTATCAATCAAATTTTATTATTCAGTCATATATTTAGGCTCCACTTCTTTTTTTAATTTTAGCATATTATAGGAGTACAAATGTTTATGTTACATATATTGCCTTTGCCCAGCTGAGTCAGAGCTTCAAGCATGTCCATCCCCCATACAGTGCATACCACACCCATTAGGTGTGTTTATACCCATCCTCTCCGCCTCCTTCCCATCTGCCTGACACCCTATGAATATTACTACAATATGTGCACTTAAGTGTTGATCAGTTAATACCAATTAGATGGTGAGTACATGTGCTGCTTGTTTTTCCATTCTTGTGATACCTCACTTAGCAGAATGGGCTCCAGCTCTATCCAGGATAATACAAAAGGTGTTAGATCTCTATTGTTTTTTTGTGGATGAGTAGTACTCCATGGTATACATACACCACATTTTATTAATCCACTCATGTATTGATGGGCACTTGAGTTTTTTCCACATCTTTGCAATTGTGAATTGTGCTGCCATAAACATTTCAGTGCAGAAGTCTTTTTAATAGCATGTCTTTTTTTCTTTTGGGTAGGTGCCCACTAATAGGATTGCTGAATCAGATGGTAGTTCTATTTGTAGCTTTTTGAGGTATCTCCATATTGCTTTCCACAGAGGTTGCACTAATTGGCAGTCCCATCAGCAGTATAGGAGTGTTCCTATCTCTCCGCACCCATGCCAACATTTGTTGTTTTGGGACTTTTTGATAAAGGCCATTCTTACTGGAGATAAGTGATATCTCATTGTGGTTTTGATTTGCATTTCCCTGATGATTAGAAATGTTGAGCATTTTTTCATGTTTGTTAGCTATTAATTAGTCTTCTTTTGAAAAGTTTCTATTCATGTCTTTTGCCTACTTTTTAATAGGGTAGTTGAGGGGGTTGGGAGGAATAAGGAGGGAGAGGTTCTGCCTCTTAGAGTACCAAGTAGAATGTGGTAGTGAATTTGTAGTCCTCACCTGAGAATTGTTGCTCCTTCATCTGTCTGCGGCTCTGCAGCTGGCTTCCAAATGTTATTTTTCTTCTATAGCAACTTTTTGTCCTTTGGGTGTTTCAAAGGGGACCCTTCTCTGTGCAGTTCCTAGAGTATACAGCCCTATTGAGACATCCCCACTCCCACTCAACTTTCAAGATTTTTCCCCTTACACCCCCAACTCCACAGAGAGCAATCTGCCCCAATTGCCTTGCTGCTGTGGTCCCCTCATTTCACTGGGCTGTCTGAAACCTTGGCAACCATGCGTGGTACATTTGTACACTTAGATAATTTTATGCTACTCTGAGTGTTGAAAATGCATTCTCACTAGAGGAGGGAAGGAAAATAATTTGGTGACTTCAGTTATTGTCACCATCTCATCTTCATGTTACCATATTTAACGTTAAGTATTAAACTTGGAAGAATCTATTGATGAAAAATTTCATGTTATAGCCACCACTTGATTTCTCAAGATGTTCCCTAAAAGGAGTCTTTTGTTGGTCATTTGTACCTATTATCTCCATAATTTATCTGCTTATTAATCTTTGGACATGTTTTCTCCCTTTCCCTTCCCTTTGAGACTTAAAGGGAACTTTTGGAAAAAGGAAGCAAAGCCTGTATATTTTCTGATACAACATTCCAGTGGTTGTGAAATCTCTATTTCTGTTGTGATAGTTCTGGGACTTTGGGTTTAAGTAGAAAGGCCCAGTCTTTTTCATATAATTATATGAACTCTGTCCCCAAAGCATTAGATATCAGGGATGACAAGACACAATCAGACAGAAGTCAGGGATGCACTAATGTTGACTACCTGTGCTTCTTCATTTTTGCTTGTCTTTAAAGTCTCTGATAATTACAGCCCATGGCACCACCTTGACTGACACTTGAAATATGTTGCTCTCCATTTAATCAGCAACCAAGATTTAGTTCTGAATGCTAATTGTAAAAAATAACTTTGAATTCACTGATGCTCAATTTATATTGAAAACTTAACTAATTTAGAAACTATGTTAGGGGAAATTGCCTGATGGATGCAGGGCTGTCTCATTTTCTAGATACTCCAAAATTTATCTGTAGATGAAACAAGACTACATAAGAGCTGGGTACACATGCTACCACACTGTTTTGGCACCCTATATAGTTTCTTATTTCTAAATGACATCATTTTGTCCTAGTGAGTGATGAACGATGATGTGAGAAAAACATTCTTCTGAAAATTGGTGCTAGAGTTCCTGGAAGGTGTTATCGAGAATATTGTCCTTTTGGCAGGGACCCATGGAAAAACGTACCCTATGATATATCAAAATTAGTTATCTTTATAATTCCACTTGCGCAAGGTAAAACTTTCCTCCCGTTTGTGCAGTGATACTCTTCTTGTCCTGTGCTTAGGGTGTCCCACAGGGCATCTCCTGCCCCTGCTAACACAGGCTGCTCCCTGTCTACTGTAAGAAGAAGGCTGTCTGAAGTGGAGACCCCAGAACCTGACCCCAAGACATGGATTCAAGAGCAAGTGATTTATTAAGAAAATCTTTGCAAGGAAAAACTGATACGGAAATGGGTGATCAGGGCAGGGAAAGAGAAGAAGCCAAGAGAGGACAATTTTAGACAGAGCAGGAGGGATCACTCCAGCTTGATTCTGCAGGGAAGGTCTGAAATACAAATTAAGCCCTGTAGTTTTTCCCTGATTAAATCATGGGAGCCAGGCCTTCATGCTCCTATAACTGTCAGGGATTGGAGAAGACTGTCTGGTAGGAGTGTAAAGTCCCAGACACTTCCAGCTCTGCCAGGTAGTTGCACTAGCTCAAGGGCAAGCCTCTGGGGAGAGTTGCAGCTGCCAATTCTTGCAAACAAAAGCAGAGAATCTGAGGTGAGGGGACACCAAAAGTGGTAAAGGAATCTAATACTGGCAATGTCTGATATAGGGGCTATAAATAGAACTGTTTGCCCATCTTCCCCTAAGGACATCAGGACCAATCCCATCATGCAATTACATTTGCTTCTCCCAAGTCATTCCTGGACCTCTTTTTACCAGCATATTCTCTGTATATCTACTAATATAACTCCATCTTGTACCTTTCCCCAACCACTTTATGAATGTCCATTGTGCCTCTGGCACTTAGTGGACATCCCTGTTTCTCCAACCTCATCCTTACATGTCCCCTTTGCTGTGTTCCTCTAATTTACAATTATTTCTCATAATGAAATCTGTCTCCCTTCAGGGTTCTGGTTTCCCTGCAGTTTTTTCAATGGTGGCTGTCATTTTCCTCTGACTTGGAGGGGAAGTGGGGGTTCTCTTTGTTCCAAATTGTCAATTTTGGACTATTTCTCCTCTTCTCCTACTCCTGAAAAACCACTGATTCTTTAAATGGCATACTATCATATTTGACCACCTTCAATTCCTCCCTATAATTTTCTCCTGATCTCTTAGTTCAGTGATTGTCAAACTTGGCTGCATTAAGTTTTTAAAAAATGTCCCACGCCTAGAGATTCTAATGTGGCCAGCCTGGGCATTAGGACTTATAAAAGCTCTCCAAGCTGGATGTGGTGGCTGGTGCCAGTTGTCCCAGTATCCCAGCTACTTGGGAGGCTGAGGTGGGAGTTCGAGGTTGCAGTGAGCTATGATTGTGCCAATGCACTCCAGACTGGGGAACAGAACAAGACTCTCATTTCTGAAAAAGAGAGAAGTTCCCCAAGTGATTCTAACATACACCAAAGCTGAGCCACTGTCCTAACCATTCCTTGTCATTATTGAAGATTTTTGGCACCTGGGTTTCTCTATCAGTAAATTGTCATCATTCTCATTGATTTCAATGTTTCAGTGTTTATCAGTTATTCTCAACTGTATCATACCCAATACCTCCTGATAACAAATATATTGTAATGTTCTTGTTACTGTCTTAAAATGAATTTCATAGATAGTATCATCTACCAGCATGTGTAATATTAAAAAGTCAATATAATTACCTAATTGTAATGTGAGAAAAAATAATGTATAATAATAATAATGCTAATAAGTACTTTAATATGCGACTGCTCAAGCACAACTATTCCAATAGACATAAACAAATAGTAATATGCTTGCAATAAATATAGAATTACAGACTGATATGGCTGTGTTATGATGGAAAATTAAGTACCATGCAGTCAGTAACATAATTTTCTAAAATGATAAACTACTTTGCTAAATTTCCAAATAAATCTATACAACCTTCCTTTGATTTACATGGTGTTTGCATTTATGGAGAATGTAATGTATACTAAAACTGTGAAAAAGTATTTTATGTATAAAATAGGTTCCAAGTTTAGACAAAAACTGATTAATTTTCTTTTTTTTTTCCTTTTTTTCCACTTATGGGAATATTCAACAAGGCACTTCAAAATCTTTGGGACATGGGGCAATTCTTTGATAATTGGGACCCTCCAGGTTAAAGAAGGACTTTTAGCACTCCTAGTGTTTGCCCACTCAGTGCCAGTAGCATACTCCCAATTATTATGAGAGTGAAAAACAGCCCCACTGATTTCTAAAATACCTTGAAGGAGGAGATATTACCAAATGGAAAACCACTGACATGGGCAATTCATAGCCCCTCTGGCCTCTTGGCTGCTGAATCTCCTTGTTCCTTCTACTTCACCTGCCTCCCTACCCTTTTTACACTGTGTATCGGTCAGGCTTGTTAGGTTTAACCAGGGAGAGTTTAACTTAGGGGCTATTTAGAGATATGTGTGCAGGTTAGTGGGAGCAGTGAAAGCAGCACCTGGAGGTTAGTGTCAGCAGGAAGCTGTTACCACTCTTGGGTATGAGGGTGCAAGGGGAGAAAAATGCTGTAATTGGAGCTTGGACAATGACATTAGAATGATGAAAAAGAGGCCACAGCACAGGAGCTGTAACAGCCATTTTTGTAGGGAGATGGGAGGGTAATAAATATCCATGCATTTCTTTGTTCCCATCTTCTAATATGCTGATGTGTTGTGAAGAGGGCTTACATGAGCCCTCTTTGCTAAATCCTAGGAGGAGGGAGGAAAGGGAGCCTGGGTGATGGAGATCTGTAGAGTGCAGCCTCCAGGGGCACAGGGCAGAGAAGAAAAGACTGGAGAATGGCTTGAGGGTCTAGAGTGACCAGGCCGTTCAGGTTTGCTAGGGGATCTCTGGTTTTAGCACTCGGCATCTTGAAATATTGCAAAACCCCCGAGTCCTGGGAAAATTGGAATGATTAATCATCCTAGAGGAGATGGTCTTCAAAGAGAAAGTAACTCACCAACCTCTGAATGTTGCAGTGCCTCTAGGACTCAGCCCTTAGGCATGGTCTCTTTTCTATCTACCCTCTTCCCCTGGGAATCTTATTAGTTATATCTAAAATTTTAAATATAAATACTACATAAACATTCATGTCACTTAGATTTATGTCTTTAGCTCTGACTTCCCTCTTCAAACCTGTATATCCATCTGGTAGGCATCTCAAAATTAATGTTTTAATTTTGCTTCCTAAGCCCATTTCTTTTCTAGACAGCTCTCAGTTAATAAACTTACCACTCACTTGGCTAAGATAAAACTTTAGGGGCCTTCCTTTATGCCTCATTTTTCTTTACACCCCACATCTAATCCTCATGTAAGCCCTCTTCACAACACATGCCAAATCCAACTACTTTTCTCACCTCTGCTACTGTTGCTCTTGTCTCCGCCATTATGTCCTCTTAGTGGAATAACTTCCTAGCTCATTTCCTTGCTTTGTCTCTTGCCAGCTCCCAGGCTGTTCTCTGTACAAAAGGTAGAGGGATTCTGTTAGCACCTACATCAGATCACATCATTTCTTGTTTAAAATCTTCAGTGGCTTCCTGTCAAGCTCAAAATGAAATTAACTTCATTCATATCTCTGCTCAAGTGTTACCTTTTCAAAGATGACTTTCTCGACTATCTTATCTAACATAACTATGCCTTCTATTTTAGTCACTCTCTATTCATACCTTAATTTCCCCTATCTTATTATTAGTTAGTATTATACTATAAGTTTATTTGTATGTGATCTGTCTCTTTAACTAATTGCAAACTCCAAGAGGCAGGAATTTTGCCCATCTTGTTCACCACTGTACTGATAGCTGTTAGGTCTCTACTTTTACCTTTCATGTAGTACTCAATAAATATTTGTTGAATAAATGAGGACATTTTATTTTTTAAATTATAACTATAACTTGTGAAACAGATTGCTTTCTGTAGGATGCTATAAAATATGCACGGATATATTTTTGTCTTCTCTTTAACAAAGTTATAGAACTTTAAAGCATGATTTTATGTATTAACCTCACTTATTCGTGGTTTATCATATCTTCCCTACCTTCATTTTTCACTTCATCTGATTTTATCATTTTAAAAATTTAAATGTATCCAGATATATACATTTTTGTAAACTGCCTTAATTCCTTTCTGAATACCATAAATTAATCAATACCTTTTAAGATTTTTGAATATTCATGAGATAATATATGTAAACTTGATAATGAAATATACTGCCAAACTATTGGCACCAAAACAGTCCCTGTTCCATTCCATTAATTCACTTTGAACCCAGTTCTAAGATTAATATTCCTTAAAATGTTTGTTATATTTGTTCCCCTACCCCACTCCAACAAGTGGTTAAAACTCTTGGCTCCTTATAACCTCAAAATAAATTCAGATATTCAATCCTGTGCTGAGAATGTGATATCTTTCAGGTTATGTTAATGTTCACATCGGATGTGATTGAGTTCTGCGGGTTTTGTGTCTAAGCATGGGTCAAGTCAGTGTGAACTGAGCACAAGTGGACAAGAGTTTATTTTCTTAATTCTGGAGACAGTATCACAGTCAGGTAGCACATGGCAGGAACCGTTGAGAATGGTTTCATCGGGATGTCAAAAATCCAAGCTCTAGAGGCAAGGTTAAATTGTGAAGTAGAGGGAATGGATAGATGTTACACACATCACTAGTTTAGGTTCAGGATAGCTGTGATGAAATCCAACAAAACCCTTCCTTGATAACCTAAGAGATTATCCGTCTTAAAAATGTAGGTCAGTTTCTAAAAAGTTACCTTATATTTGTATAAAACTTTAAAGTGTTTATACTACTATCATATACACGAAATTATTTGACTTTTATAGCATACCTGAAGAGGGAAGGGTATTATTATTAATTTCTATTTTGTAATCTGAAAGTCCTGGGCCTTCTGGGGCTCTCTCCTTCACTCTTTCACATCACCTCATTGTGTTCCTTCTAAAAACCCTGTTTCAGCTCAGCAGATTTGACCATGTCCTAATGTTTCCACCTCCACATCATTATTTATGCTGGAACGCCAACCAAGTTGGCTCACCCACTATATGAAGGTTTCATTGATTGCTAAAATTCAAAGTAATATTTCTATTATCTGAAATATTGTAGCTTTTATTATTTGTGTGACTTATTAGATATTAATATGGTACCTAAAATATAACCAAGGGCATTTCAGCTCCTGCAATGCTCTTCTAGCCAATAAAAAATAAATCTGTTTTCATTAACTCTTTTCTTTTTAATTTACTATGTCTAAAAGTTTGTCTCCTTAGTTATTGAGCTTTTTCAAGAATGGATTCTTGTATATCTTTAAATTCCTTTAGGGACTCTGCAGTGGGATGCGTATAGGAGGTGCTCAGTAAATATCTGGTGAACAAAGAGATAAATGTTGAAAGTGAATGTTGAAAGTCAGTTATAGAGTTGCTGTTATATTACTTACTCCCACCACTTAAGTGGTGTCTGTCTAAATTATACAAATGATCTTGTATTTGATGTTCTCTATATGACAAAGCATTTTAAATTAGTCACATACTTAGCATATTAGTATCTATTTAAGCTGGTTTGTGTACAGATATCAGAAAACCATTGTTGTTCATATTTTTTAGGTATAGTGATGTCATGTTTCAGACCTTCACATTTCACTAGCGGTCTGGAATCCTCCATTTGAACCAGACATGCTATTATTTTTTCTGAATCCACATGAAAATTCCTTGGTTCTTGATAATGCATTAATGCTTGAACTTTAAAAGACAAAGGAATGAGTTGGTTAGATGTCATTATGAGCTTCCCTGCCCTTGAGAATTGCTGTAAACTTGGTTTAAGCCCCAAATTCATGGCCAGAATGCTTTCCATAATTGCTGCAAATTCTTGGCAGTCAACTTCTTCAAGCAGCCCCTCTCTGTGTCTACCCTTGCATTTGAAAATACCTTGTCACTCATGTGCAAAGCTCCAAGCCTTCTCTGTTTTTTTTTAATCCACTAGCAGCAAGAATTTTGTGAATTTTATAGACTTTAATGAAAACATGGGGCTCTCTACAGAAATCCCATCACGCATTACAGCATAGCCTTTCCTCTTGCTTCTGCTCCAATTTCTCCTTTAGTTGCATTTGTCTTTTTCCTTTCTTGTCTTTTCTCTCCTTTATTTTTTTTAAGGCAAACAGTTCATCCCCTTGTCTCTAGCAGGATAGTTTTACCCACACACAAATCCTATTATTTCTTACCTTCTATTCCAAGTGAGATGATTGCTGCATTTCCCTAACAAAGGAAATTCTTCTCTTTCTAAGAAGAATTCTTCTAGCAGCTAAAATAGTTATTCTTCTTGTTATACATGCATCTTCAAGCTGGCCACATTCATTATGTCTAAAAAGCAAAGCTTGACAATAATGGGATTTTAAGCAATCTGGAAGCAGAAAGTATTGTAAAAAATCAAATCTCCAAAAATAGCCAGCATATTTACTCACTGAGGATCTTCTAAGCTCTGTATTACCTGTCTTCTATGTTCTACAGAGCATTGTATAACAGCAAAACTTTCTTCCACTGGATATCTTAAAACTTGTAGAAGGATGTTAAAATCATCCTTAAAAGATTCTCCATTACATTCTCATTATATAATGACAAGGACATTGAGACACAGGGAAGTGACTTTTCCAAAGCCACATAGCTAATTTGAGATGTAATTTAGACTGGATTTGAGATCTGTTGTCTACCTGTTGGAGATTGGTCCTGAGCTGTTGGGATTAATCACTCATGAGGATTTGAGCTGAGCAAGGAAAAATATATAAGTCCTCACTGATACAAATTCTGCTTTAATAGTTCTTATATAGCTGGGATCTTTTTATTTTATTGCTACCAAAGAGTAAGGGACTTCCACTTTAGGAATTTCTGCTAAAGGAACTAAATTCTTGACTTTGCCATTTGATGGTGTCTGCATTATTACTACAAAAATCCAAAATTAATGGGCTGGAATATGAGCTAGGTGGTAGGAGGAAAATAATAGTTATAATAAGGTGGCTTATATGGAGAGAGAAAGAGACTGTAAGTGTGAGAAAATATTAGCATAAATATCTCACCAAAACAACCTGTGATCTCACTTTCCCTTTTCTGTTGCATAAACACTATTAATATTGCTGTAAAATTATAACCATGTTGCAGTCAAGCAGTGGTCCTGTTTCTTGGCTATGTCAATTGTTTTATAGGATGCTCTGTTGAAACTGCCTGAGGCTGTATTTTCCAAATTTGCTGGATCATATTTTTTTAAATGGGTAATTCTTATGATCTGTCAACTCTTGGAAACAATGGTCTCAAGCTCTGTCTCTCAGTGTACTTGTTGCATAAGAATCATCCAGGGGAGGGAGGAGAAAAATGTAGATTCCTGAGTCTCATCCCTAGGACTCTAACCCAGAAAATCTGGGATGGGTTAGGGAATATTCCTTTTAATGAGTTCCCTTGATATTTCTTAAGGAGGTGTTTGAAATCCACACTTTCAGAAGTGCTAGTCCACAGGCTATACCAAAGGAATTTCTTAATATGTTTGTTTTAGATTTAAATGTATGTCTATAAATTAAACTTTTCCCCGGGGATTCATAATAAATTATTTATTTGAATTGGTCTTACTTTTCCACTTGCTTCCAAGGCACTGAACTTAAATAGTAATTTTATTTTCTTCCTTTTTATTGGATGTTTAAATCACAATAGTAATACACACTTCTTACTACAATTAAATACTGCAAAGATGTATAGAGAGGAAAAGTTAACCATCGCAGACCAGAGATGTGCACTGTTTATTCTGTGCACCCAGTGTCAAGAATAATAGGCTGGTATTGTCATTCTATACCTTTCTCTTTGCTTATTCAAATACAGGTAAACATAAATACCCATACACACACGAACTTGCTTTATTCACATAACAATATCTCCTTGACATTCCCAAGTATCGTAGACACATCTAATTTTATTCTTTCAAATCTCTCAATTTTCATATTCATAGAATCATACACCTTTATGTGTATAATTATGCATGAAAGAGATAATCTATTATGGATCCATTTTTAAAATTAGTATAGCCCTTTTTTGTTTCTCTTTTAAGTGGTCTACCTCTTCCTTTTTCTCTGTCTTCTGCCCTACTTTCCCATCTCCTTCTAACCTTGAATACCTAACAATCCTGTCTTCATCTTTTTATGTTTTTCTCTAAGCTTCTATAACCACAGATAAAGATTTTATCTGTCTATTCATCTCTTTTTATCTATCAATGAAATTAAAGACTTTTTTGCATTTTTTTTCATCATTTAATAGCACCTTGTGGATATGTCACCACATCAACTAATATGGAACCAACTCATTCATTTACAATTGTTGTGTATTACTTGATGAGGGATATTCTTCTGTAATTCCTCTTTCTTGATGAGTATTAATTTTGTTTCTGTTTTTTTTTAATATTATGAACAAAAGTACAAGAAATATTCTTATGCTAGTGATTTTTTTTGTTATGGCATATATTCTCAGGAGCAGGATTGCTAAGAAAACAAATAGATACTGTCTTATTGCTTTCCAAAAAGGTTGTAATAACTTACATTTCCACTAGCAATGCATGATTGCAACATTCTCTAGCATGACAGTAGTATATGTCATTCTTTTTTAATTCTTGCCATTCTAATGAATGTAGTGATATTTTATTGTTACATTAATTTATATTTTATAAACTTATAGTAAGCTTATGCTTATTTTTCACATTTATTTGCCATTTAGATTTGCTCATTATCAAATTACTTATATTCTTTGCTTATTATTCTATGGTGTCCTTTCTCTTGTCAATTTTAAAGGAATCTTTTTTTATATTATCTCATTTCACATAATATACATGAATAGATTTTTTTTTATTTTTTTTTTTTTGTTTATTTTTTTGCCCCCCCTCCCCCCAAAAGTCTGAGTCTCCATCATGGCCATCCCCCAGATGGTGCACATCTCACTCACTATGTATGTATATACCCGCCCCCCTCCCCCCTCCCACCTGCCCAATACCCTATTACTGTAGCACCTATGTGTCCACTTAGGTGCTACTCAGTTAATACCAGTTTGCTGGAGAATATATCTGGTGCTTGTTTTTCCATTCTTGGGATACTTCACTTAGTAGTATGGGTTCCAGCTCTAACCAGGAAAATATAAGGTGTGCTATATCACCATTGTTTCTTAGAGCTGAATAGTACTCCATGGTGTACATATACCACATTTTATTAATCCATTCTTTGATTGATGGGCACTTGGGCTGTTTCCACAGCCTTGCAATTATGAATTGTGCTGCTATAAACATTCGAGTGCAGGTGTCTTTTTTGTAGAGTGTCACTGGATCATTTGGGTAGATGCCCAGCAATGGGATTGCTGGATCAAATGGTAGATTCACTTGGATCGCTTTAAGGTATCTCCATATTGCTTTCCACAGAGGTTGAACTAGTTTGCAGTCCCACCAGCAGTGTAGGAGTGTTCCTCTCTCTCCGCAACCACGCCAGCATTTATTGTTTGGAGATTTTTTGATAAAGGCCATTCTCACTGGGGTTAAGTGATATCTCATTGTGGTTTTGATTTGCATTTCCCTGATGATTAGAGATGTTGAGCATTTCTTCATATGTTTGTTGGCCATTCTTCTGTCTTCTTTAGAAAAATTTCTGTTCAAGTCCTTTGCCCACTTTTTAATGGGGTTATTTGATTTTTTCTTCCTAATTTTCGTGAGTTCTAAGTATATTCTAGTTATCAGTCCCTTATCGGATGCATAGGATGCAAAAATTTTCTCCCATTCTGTAGGCTGTCTGTTTACTTTCATGACTATTTCTTTGGCTGTGCAGAAGCTTTGTAGTTTGATCATGTCCCATTTATTTATTTTTGTTGCTGCTGTGATTGCCTTTGGGGACTTCTTCATAAACTCTTTGCCCAGGCCAATGTCTAGGAGAGTGTTTCCAACTTTTTCCTCTAGAGTTCTAATAGTTTCATATCTTAGGTTTAAGTCTGTTATCCAGCGTGAGTTGGTTTTTGTGAGAGGTGAAAGGTGTGGGTCCTGTTTTAGCCTTCTACAGGTGGCTATCCAGTTTTCCCAGCACCATTTATTGAAGAGGGATTCTTTTCCCCAGCGTATGTTTTTGTCTGCTTTGTCAAAGATGAGATGGCTATATGAGGATGGTTTTATATCAGGATTCTCACATCTGTTCCACTGGTCAATATTCCTGTTTTTGTGCCAATACCATATTGTTTTAATTACTACAGCTTTGTAGTATAGTTTGATATCTGGCATATTAATGCCTCCCATTTTGTTTTTGTTGCCTAGAATTGCTCTTGATATTCGGGGTCTTCTTTGGTTCCATACGAAGCGTAAAATTATTTTTTCTATATCTGTGAAGAATGTTGATGGGATTTTAATAGGTATTGCATTGAATCTGTAGATCAGTTTGGTAGTATAGACATTTTGATGATGTTGAGTCTGCCGATCCACGAGCATGGTATGGATTTCCATCTGTTTACATCCTCTGCTATTTCCTTCCTCAGTGTTTCATAGTTCTCCCTGTAGAGGTCTTTTACCTCTTTGGTTAAATATATTCCTAGGTACTTTAATTTCTTTGTTGCTATTGTGAAGGGAATTGAGTCTTTGATTTGGTTCTCAATTAGATTGTTGTTGGTGTATATGAATGCCTCTGATTTCTGTGTATTAATTTTGTATCCTGAGACTTTACTAAATTCATTGATCAGTTCCAGGAGTTTCTTGGTTGAATCCTTGGGGTTTTCTAGATACAATATCATATCATCAGCAAACAGTGAAAGTTTGATCTCTTCTGCCCCTATTTGGATACCTTTGATTCCATTTTCCTGTCTGATTGCTGTAGCCAAGACTTCCAGCACTATGTTGAACAGAAGTGGAGATAGTGGGCAGCCTTGTCTGGTTCCGGTTCTAAGTGGGAATGCTTTCAGTTTTTCCCCATTCAGTATGATGTGGGCTATGGGTCTGTCATAAATGGCTTGTATCATTTTTAGGTATGTCCCTTCTATGCCTATTTTCTTCAGTGTTCGTATCATGAAAGGGTGTTGAATTTTGTCAAAAGCTTTTTCTGCATCTATTGAAAGAATCATGTGGTCTTTGTTTTTGCTTCTGTTTATGTGGTGAATTGCATTTATAGATTTACGTATGTTGAACCATCCCTGCATCCCTGGGATGAAGCCCACTTGGTCGTGGTGGATTATTTTTTTGATAAGTGTCTGGATTCGGTTAGCTAAGATTTTGTTGAAAATTTTTGCATCTATATTCATTAGGGATATTGGTCTGTAGTTTTCTTTTTTTGTTGCATCCTTTCCTGGTTTTGGTATCAGAGTAATATTCGCTTCATAAAAGGTGTCGGGGAGGTTTCCGTTCTTCTCGATGTTGTGGAATAGTTTCTGCAAGATAGGTACTAGTTCTTCTTTGTAAGTATGGTAAAATTCAGGTGTGAAGCCATCTGGACCGGGACTTTTCTTTTTAGGGAGATTTTTAATTGCTGTTTCTATTTCAGCTGTTGAGATTGGTCTATTCAGGGAATCTATTTCTTCCTGGTTGAGCCTAGGGAGGCTGTGTGTTTCTAGAAATTTGTCCATTTCCTCCACATTTTCCAGTTTGTGTGCATAAAGATTTTTGTAGTATTCATAAATTGTATCTTGTATCTCTTTGGGATCAGTTTTGATATCTCCTTTTTTATTCCTGATGGAGCTTATTAGAGATTTCTCTTTTCTGCTTTTCGTTAGCTTAGCCAACGGCGTGTCAATCTTGTTTATTTTTTCAAAGAACCAACTTTTTGTTTTATTAATCTCCTGAATAGCTTTCCTGTTTTCAATTTCGTTTAGTTCTGATTTGATCTTGTTGATTTCACTTCTTCTGCTGGGTTTGGGATTGGTCTGTTCTTCTTTTTCCAGCTCTTTGAGTCGTTTCATTAGATTGTCTATTTGTGATCTTCTTGCCTTTTGGTTATAGGCATTTATGGAGATAAACTTTCCTCTCAGAACTGCTTTGGCTGTGTCCCAGAGGAGTTGATAACTTGTCTCTCCATTGTCGTTTTCTTCATAGAAGTTTTTTATTTCCGTCTTGATTTCTTCATTTACGAAGTAATCATTTAGTAGGAGGTTGTTTAATTTCCACGTTTTTGTGTAGAAATGTGAGTTTCTGTTAGGGTTGATTTCT
Organism: Microcebus murinus; assembly: GCF_040939455.1. NCBI lineage: Eukaryota > Metazoa > Chordata > Mammalia > Primates > Cheirogaleidae > Microcebus > Microcebus murinus. The sequence goes on from NC_134111.1 coordinate 57,339,364, forward strand.
AGTTTTGTTCCACTGTGATCTGAGAAGGTACATGGTATGATTTCAATTTTTTTAAATTTCTTGAGATTTTCTTTGTGTCCTAGGATATGGTCAATCTTAGAGAATGTCCCCTGAGCTGATGAGAAGAACGTATATTCAGTGGATTTTGGGTAGAATGTTCTGTAGATGTCTGTCAGACCCAATTGTTCTAGAGTTTTGTTTAAGTCCATTATTTCTTTATTAATTTTCTGTTTGGAGGATCTGTCTCGTGCCGTCAGTGGGGTGTTGAAATCCCTGGCGATTATGGAATTGCTATTAATCCATTTGCTTAGCTCCAGTAAGGTTTGCTTTATGAATCTGGGTGCACCTAAGTTGGGTGCATATATATTTAAAATTGTTATCTCTTCTTGTTGGACTGTGCCCTTCACCATTATATAATGACCCTCTTTGTCTTTTACTACTTTTGTTGGTTTAAAAACTAAATTGTCTGAAATTAGAACTGCCACACCAGCCTTCTTTTGGCTTCTATTTGCTTGGAATATTGATCTCCACCCTTTTATTTTTAGTCTATGTGCATCCTTGCAGGTTAATTGTGTTTCCTGAAGACAGCATATACTTGGCCTGTATTTTCTTATCCATTCAGCCAGCCTATGTCTCTTGAGTGGAGAGTTTAAGCCATTCACATTTATTGAGAGAACTGATAGGTAAGGTAGATTACTGATCATTCTGTTGGGTTGGATGTTGTTGCTATGATTTCTGTCTTGAGCCATTGTAATACCTGGCCTTTAATATCTTTGGGTTTTGGTTGTTTTTATATCCGTGGATTATTATTATGATGTTCCGTGCATAACGCTGTTTTAAGTACTTCTTGTAGGGCTGGTCTTGTCTTGGTGAATTCTCTGAGCCTTTGCTTGTCTGAGAATGTTTTTATTTCTCCTTCATATATGAAGCTTAGTTTTGCAGGGAATAATATTCTAGGCTGGGCATTGTTTTGTTTCAAAAGAGTGAGAATGGGGCCCCAGTCTCTCCTTGCTTGTAAAGTCTCATTAGAGAAGTCTGATGTTATTCGAATTGGCTTTCCCTTGTATGTCACTTGCTTCTTTTGTCTTACAGCTCTTAGAAGGGCCTCTTTAGTTGATACTTTGGTCAGTCTGATGACTGCATGACGTGACGTCTTCCTGTTTGCATTGAATCTCCCAGGGGTCCTCTGAGCTTCTTGAACTTGTATATCGAGATTTTGAGCAAGGCCTGGGAAATTTTCCTCTATTATATCTTCAAAAAGCTTGTCCAGCCCTTGAGTGTTGTCTTCCTCCCCTTCGGCTAAACCTATGACCCTCACGTTAGGTTTTTTCACATAATCCCACAGCTCTTGTAGGCTTTGGTCTTTTCTCTTGTTTCTCTGCTGTATTTCTGTGACTGATTTATTTAATTGGAGGGTGTTATCTTCAAGCTCTGAGATTCTTTCTTCTGCTTGATCTACCCTGTTCTTGAGACTTTCCACAGTATTTTGTAGTTCTCTGAGTTGATTCTTCATCTCCAGGACTTCGGTTAAAGTTTTCTTCACTGTGTCAATCTCTTTGTTGAACCTTTGTTCCATTTCTTGGAGGTTTTTTGTGTTTTCTTGGTGTTGGTTATTGAGTTGTTGTTGCAGCTGGGTGAGTGTTCTTATGATCCACATACGAAATTCCTTTTCTGTCATATTGGTTGCCTGATTTTGGTCGGTGTCCGTTTCTAGGGGGCTGGTGCTCCTCCTTAGGGGTGTGTTTTCCGTTTGGTTCTTCATATTTCCTGAGTTCTTTCGCTGATTTCTTCCCATGTCGATCAGTTGTTGTTTCTTTCCTTAGGTTATTGTTTGGGTATTCACACACCTTGTTTAGTTTCTGAGGCGTTAGGTGGTGCCTGTGGGTGAAATTGGACCACTCCCTGTATATTGAGTCAGTGGGTGCCGTGGAAAGGCTGTGCAAGATGCTGTCCCTGTCAGTAGGTGGCGTTTGCTTGGAGGAACAGGCTATGGTGTTGATTTTGAGTCCTGTTATCAGCTCTCGTTCTGGGCGGAGCTGGGTTGGATAAGCCTGCCCTCAGGCCGTTAGCAGGGGTCAAAGTTCTGTTCTCTGCTTCCAGGGAGAGCTGTCAGGGCGGGGCTGGAATGGTCCCGCTCAGCCAGAAAGTCTGGGTGTGGGGGTGGGGCTGTCTGAGACCCGCAGTCTGCAGCAGGCCTCGCTTCTTTCCACCCTCCCCAACTCTGCAGCTACTCCTGGGCCTCTGCCAGCAGGCCAGACCACAAGCCACCAGGCTTCCCCGGACTGTGGTGCCAGCGGGGAGGTTCCCTGCACAGGAACGCCACCTGGGTTGGGCGCACGGCCTCCTCCTGGGAGGAGGGTTGCCCTCTAGGGAGCCGTCCGCCCCTGGAGGCACACAGCCCTCAGTAGGCTGTTCACGTATAACCCTTCTGTGCCCCGGGCAATGCTAGCCCTCGGTGCAGGGGATCTGGTCTGCAGGTCCGACCTCTGGGTCCCAGAGTTCAAACTGTATTCCCACCAGGGAGAGGATTTCCAGTCCTAATTCACCCACAGGGAGCCCAAGCTGGGTCTATGTCTCTCAGCGTCTGAGTCGGCACCGTTTTCCTGGGAACACGGTGCCAGCAGCACCTGGGAGGGCGGGTGGGGTCCCAAACGGGAAGGTCCTGTTCCCTGGAGGTGCCTCCGGCTGGTGGCTGTATTGTCTCTCTGGGCAGCCGCGGGTAGGGTCGGCGGAGGGGAGGAGGAGGCAATATGGTGCCTGCCGCGCGGCTCGGGTCCGGAGGTGCCCGTAGGAAGTTGGGAACCTGGTGCCACGTCTGCTACAGGCTCACCGTTGGCAGGCGGCGGCAGTCTCTGGGCTGATGTCCGCAGGTCTCTCCACCCGCTGGGGAGCCCACCAGCAGTCCCGAATGCAGGGGAGGGGAAACAGCAGATCCACCTACCCTTGCCGCTGGTCTCCGGGCTGCTCCGGTGGTCTCAGCCTCCAGTTCTCCTCCGCAGCCTCCTCCCGTGGAGTCTCCCGGGGTCTCAGGTACCCCTCCTTCCGGCCCTTGTCCGCTGTATGCTCGTCTTCTTGCTTCTTTCCTCTAGTTTCTGCTAGAATCGGTCTTTTCTGCAGAGACCCTCTGTCTGGCGGTGTTATTCGTCCGCCCATGAATAGATTTTTGATATTATTTCCTATACAGATCATTCCTAAATAGATTATATATAGGACTAATTTCCTATATAGATTATTCTTAAATATGCCTCCTTTCTTGTTTCTAGCTTCAGGTTTTTTCTGTCTTGGTTAAGAAAGCTTCTGCACTCCTAAACTTGTTTTTTAAAATTTTTCTTTATGATCTTGATTTTTTAAAGATTTAAATCTTCTTATTTACATACATATATATTTATATTTCAAGATACTACAGGGGTACAAATGTTTTTGGTTACCTGGATTGTTTTTGTCCATAACTTAGTGTTGATTGTACCCATTAGGTAGGTTTTTGTCCATTCCTTCCTTCCCCCTCCCCGCTGCTTGATTTTCACTGAGTTTTACTTCCCTCTGTGTACACATGTGTTCATAAGTTAGCTCTAATTTAATAGCAAGTACATGTGGTGTTTGTTGTTCCATTCTTCTTGTGTTTGTTGTTCCATACTTCACTTAGAATAATGATCTCCAATTTTATCCAAATTGTTGCAAAAGGCATTAATTTATCCTTTTTATGGCAGAGTAGTATTCCATGGTGTGTGTGTGTAGGTGTGCTACATTTTGTTAATCCACTCACTTGGGTTGAAACCACATCTTTGCAATTGTGAATTGTACTTCAATAAACATTCGAGTGCAGGTGTCTTTTTGATAAAATGACTTCTTTTCCATTAGGTAAATACCCAGAAGTGGGATTGCTGGATTAAATGGTAGGACTACTTTTAGTTCTTTGAAGAATAAATATTTAAACCTTCCATCCTACTATAATTTATTGTTGTTTATGATATGAGGTAAGGATTTAATATTGTTTTCTCCTGGTTAGATAAATGATTTGTGTGTAGAGCTTGATAAATAAATTTTTCATTCTTTTTTATGTCACTATCATATAGTAATGAACTTACGTAAGGGAAGTCACTTCTATATCCTCTATTGTACTCTCTCATCTGTTTATTCCTATGCTAATGCCATATTAATTTGATTACAGTAGTATATTTTGATACTGGGCATGACAAGTCTCTCTAACGTATTTTATTACTATTTTCTTGACTATTCTTGAGCCATTAATTCTTCCATTTTAAAGTTTAAGATTATTTTTCCCAATTCTAGAGCCATCCCTTTGGAATTCTGATTGGAATTGCTTTATTTTATATGGATAATTTTGAAAGAATTAGTATATTCTAATTTTAATTTATCAACTAAATATAGTGTTTGCTATCACATTTATTCATACTTTATTACAAGGCCTTTGATTAATCTTTTAAAGTTAAGTTTGTTGAGGTAGAATTCGTATACATGTACATATTCATATATGATAAAATTCACCTTTTTAAAGGTGTACTCTTTGATGAATTCTGACAAAATATATATCCAACACCACAATCAAGACATGGGACATTTCTATCACCGTCAAAACTTCCCTCACGCCCTTTGGGACTCAATCCTTTCCCCACCCCACCCTCAGCCTCTGGCAATCACTGATCTCTTCCGTTAGCTTTGCCTTTCCCAGAATGTAACATAAATGAAAGCATATATAGAATGTAGCCTTTGCATCTACTTTCCTTCACTTAGCATAATGCATTTGAGATGCATCTACATTGTTGCATGCATCAGTGATTTGTTTTTAATTGTGGCATGACTATTCCATTGAATATTCACAGTTTAGTTTTCCATTACTAGGTAATAGACATTTTGTTTTATTTCCAGTTTGTGGTGATTATGAATAAGGGTGCATTATATATTCATATATATAATGTGGACATATGTTTCTGTGTGGACATATGTTTTCATTTCTTTTTTAAATAACTAGGAGCAGGATTGCTGGATGAATGGTAAATCATGTTTAGCTTTATAAGACACTAGCAGTTTTCCAAAGTAGCTGTGCTGTTTTATAACCCCATCAGCAGTGTATCAGTATCATTTGTTCTGCATCCTGTGCAGGCCATGATATTACTAGGTTTTGTGTGTGTGTATGTGTGTGTGTGTGTGTGTATGTGTGGTTTTAGTTATTCTTAAAGGTGTGTAGTGCCAATGAGATTTTATAAGGTTCTTCATGTGCCTTCGTGGGATGGTAGGACTTATTACTATTGTTATTATTTTACTATTTTCCTATTTATGTTTCTTTTTTATTGTAGAAGAACATTTAACATGAGATCTACCCTTTTAACAAATTTTTAAGTGTCCAGGACAGTATTGTTAATTATAGACGTGATGCCATATGAAGATTTCTAGAACTAATTCATCTTGCATAACTGTAACTCTATACTTATTGAATAGTGTCTGTTTTGAGTTGCTGTAATAGCAGAATACCCGAGACTGGGTAATTTATAAAGAAAAGAGACTTATTTCACTCACAATTCTATTAATAGCAACTGGAAGTTCAAGATTGGGAGGCTGCACCTGGTAGCTTCTGGTGAGGGCCTGGTGCTGTATCAAAATATGGCAGAGAAATGGAAGGGGAACTGGGAATGCACAAAAGGGCAAAACGTGAGTGGCAACCTCACTTTATACCAACTTGCTTTCACGGTAACTAATCCATTCCCAAGAGAACTAACCCAGTCTCTTGAGAAAGAAATTAATCCATCTTGACCACCTAATCACCTCTTAAAGGCACCAGCTCCCAACACCTCCACACTGGGGACCAAGAGTCAATATGAGTTCTAGTGGGCACAGACCATATTCAAACCATAGCAAATGTCACCTCCCCATTTCCTTTCCCTCCAGCCACTGGCAAGCACCATTCTACTCTATGCTTTTATACTTTGACTATATTGGATATTTCATATGAGTAGAATAATGTGGTAGTTGTCTGTCTGTGACCTACTTCACTTAGCATTATGTCCTGGCATTATCGGTAGGATTTCATTCTTTTTTTAAGGCTGTATAATAAAGTTTATGAAACCAAATGTAGTCACATTTTATTTTACATTCATAGGCATGTTTTTCCAAAAATCTTAGATTAATTTCCTTCTTTTATGCTATGAAATCTTTCCTTAGACTTCTTGAACTGGAAAAGATATAGCCAAGGCTCATATGCCATTTGTCAGGGTGTGTTCATTTGCTTTGATGTCCTTTACTGTATATTGCTGTGCTGTCAGACTTTCTTTCCAAGTTAATCTACATAGTTTCTAGTGAAATTTCTATTTTATAAATTCTTTTATTTACAGATTCTTTTTCTCTGATTACCTATTCTTTTGCATATTGATAGGTGACTTTATTCTTGAATACTGTATTAGAAGAATATTTCAGTCCCTTATGAACCCTGAGTGTTCTCAGGGCTTTCGTCTCTTTTCCATTACCTATCACCAAAGATATTTCAGGTTTTACTTCAATGTAGCCTGTGCTCATTACTCCTGGACAAGTTGCATTGCTAGGAGATGTGGTTTCAGTAATGGATATAGGAAGGATGTTATTGATAGATAGTGGAGGCATGGAAGGAGGAATCAAATCTGATTCTCTCAAAAAATATACGTTATGTAAGAAGAGGGTAAGTGGTTATGGCTTCATTATTCTGATATTGGGGATCCTTGGAAGTGAGTGGAAACTTTCACTAATGTAATTTCTCTCTAGCCATGTTGCTGGTTCAAAGGTTTATATCACCACTATCTCTTAGAAGATACTGTCACATGACATAAGTTAAAATTTTCTAATAGAAAATTTAAAAAGTATAAATGAAAAGAAGTGAAATAATTTTTTAATAATATATTGTATTTAACCCAATATATAAAAATATTTAAACATGTAATCAATATGAAGATTTCATGAGATATTTTACATTCTTGTTTTTGTTTAAAGACTTTGAAATCTGATGTTTATTTTACGCTTAACAGAAAATGGCCATTTGAAATAGCCACATCTCAAGTGCTTGTCGGCCACATGTCCCTATCACACAACCAGCTCTGGACATTGGTCATTTCTAAATCAGCTCATCTATGGAATTTATACAGGGAATTTTATCCTGAGAGTTTAACAAAATTTTTATAGGTAACTTTGGCATCTACTACTGTTATGAGTTTATATTTCTTTCAATATTTTTATGAACATTTCTTTGAGAAGTTTGTGCAAATTCAACACAGCTAGCTAGCTCTTATTAGCTCCTGGAGGAGCCTGACACTTAAAATTAAAGAATAATTAACTTTACTTTATTGTCTTGAATATTAGACATGGAGTATTATCTAGTTACAGTGTAACTCTAATTATTTGCCTTACTATGATTTAAAGAAATTCTGACAAGAACTGCTTTTTTGTCTTTGCTATAAAAAGATGTTTAATATTCACATACTTTGTTGATTTTAAACTGACTTCAGTAACATTTATTAGAAATCTTTGAAACGTGGGTTATTTCTTTCCCTCAAAAGCCAAATATTCCTATGTCCATGTACTAACAGCTGACAAAGAAATTGAACTGTTTTCTTCCTCTAGAACATCAGCTTCCTGAACCCTAAGGCTGCTGATTTAGGTTAGGGATAATCCAATGTGAGATGGAGGATTGGGGGGAAAAACAAAGGATTATCACATCTGACACTGTGTGTGATCACTTTAGAGTTACATCTGTTAGAGTCCTCAAGCTTTATAGGCTTTTAGATAACATATACTTGTGCTTCAAAGAGAGAGAATTTAGCTGGATAAACTAGTCCTGTAAAGAGAATCAGTAGTTATTTTGTAAGGAAAAGTGATATCAACTTTGGAATATACTTTAGGCTATGATGGTTCTAACATTAGACGCCATTGTCCTGCTTCTCCCAATTAAATATATAGTGTCGATGGATCCTCTCATATACCAATTCATTAAATTTTCTTCCATTGAGCCTTTCTTCACTTCAACTAGAGTATTTTTAATAGGAGAAATATGAATATTTCCATAAAATACTCTTACAATGCCCTTGTTGGGAAATATAGGATTAACCTGAATGAGCACTAAGAATTATCTCTGACTCTTACACCAGAACTTTAAGGTTGCAGGTACCTGTCTGGCCCAGATTATAACAACATGTGTCATAGTAAGATGTGACATGGTGTGATTCTACTGGGACAGAAAAGATGATGTTGGGTTGCTAGATTATAACAACATGTGTCATAGTAAGATGTGACATGGTGTGATTCTACTGGGACAGAAAAGATGATGTTGGGTTGCTTGTGGTACTCTTCACTGGGGACCGTTTCACTGTAGCATAATGTCCAGTTTAAAAAAAAATCTCAGCAGAGTAAGTCTTTGAGCATAATAAAGAACACCTTTGGGGATAGCTATTAATCGTTCCTTTTCCTCTGTGATATTCAAAAGGATTATCCAGACTAAGGTGAAACCCCAAAATGAGTCTAAGTCATTTATTTTTTGGCATCAACTGAATGATTCCCCCCTGGAGAAAGACAGAAATAGCTCAGAGCCCCATTAATCCACAGGGTCCTTCAGCATCACCCTCCTTTCTTTTGTTTGCTTTACAAAGACCACTGATGACAAATGTGAACAAAACACAGGGACAGTCCTCCTTCAAGATTCTTTTTCCAAGGAAATTTTGCCCTTCCTAACTAGCTTAAGCAGAATTTACCATGGTGCTTGTTTAGCATTTATGAAAGCATTTCATCAAAATGGTGATAGCAATGAAAGTATGGATGTAGAATTATTTGGGAGAACTTTGGGAGCTTGCATGCTTGATTTTTGGTGTGCCTTTTTGTACTACATATTAGTTACCAAACTTAATTATGGCCTGGGAATCTTGTGAAAAACAGGTGGCTTCTGAAAAAAAAAAATTCTTCTTTTACTGAGGAAGATCTTATTGCACTAAGATGGATTACCTTCTTAGATGAAAACCACAGTGTCATTGCATATCTTGGAACATAGAATAAACAAGATAAGAGTGTGGTCTGAATGAAGAGCTGTTCAGAGACATTCTGCAGGGCAGCTTTGTGCTCAAGGCACTTATATTCTGGGCTTGTTGCATGAGTGGAAAGAATGCTTGCTCTGTTCAATTTTTGCAACAATAAATCCCATAGCAGCAAATATGTACAGTTATGGAGAGACCATGGCTTTGAAGAATAACAGAATTGGATTGGAATAACAATTTTATCACTCATCAGAAATATAACTTTTCATACAATATTTAAATTCTTTAGCTTCTTTTTATTCTTCTCTATAAAAGTGGTTATTGATACCTACTCCAGGGAGCTGTTGAGAAGATTAAAAGAGTAAATGTGAGTGCTTTAGTCATCTTGCCAGATATATAGTAGGCACTTAATAAATGTTGGTTTCTTTGCCCTGTGCATAATCAAAAGAATTTTGTAATTTGGTAAACTTACAGCTGTTTATTTTTAAAGTTACCATTATTCAATTGGTAGTTAAAATTGGAGAGAAAACAAGATAGGGTTACGGTTTGTAAGCACAGTAAGTCATAGAAATAGCTGATAGAAAAATAAACTATGAGGTAATATTTTTACTAACCTGTGACTGTTATGTTATTTGGATGCCTGCTATGGAAAGGAAACATACATGCTAAATATAGTTCCATCTTCACTACTTAGGGGAAAAACAGAGAAAAAAAATACTGCTTTAATTTAGTCTTATTATAAAACAGTTCTTTTAAAGTTCAAGTGTAAGGGAAAATAATATAGCACATGCTTTAAAAAGTATTTAGAAAGTAGCTTTTTTGATAAAAAAAATCTATTTTCATATTCTTTGTCAATTTGGGCTCACAAAAATTTAGTGTACATTTCAAATTTTAGTGAAAACTTGATGGTGAAAATTTTCTTTCTTTCTTTCTTTTTTTTTTCCCCTGGGGGCATTTATGAAGAACTCCTCTTAAGGATGGTGTACAAAAAGTGAAGATAAAATGAACTATATTTTATAGAAGAATAGATGTTGCATGAATAAATTGATGTGTGCTAGTAAATTCAATGTGGAACATTCCTTCTTTGATATAGTGGCAATTCAATTGTAAGCAGGTTAAATTTAGGGTCCTCCTAAACCACTGTTTCTTCCCACTCTTTCTGAATGATGAATACTTCATTTCAAAAATTTATCTGGGGAACTTTATACACTGGGAAGAGAAGGTTATTTTAGTTTTTTATATTGTGCTTAGATTTTTTCTTTATTGTTATTTCCAGTCACTTTAAATAATTTTTTTTTTTGGTATAACAGTTTCTATTGCAGATGTATTATTTAGAAAAGATTTAAAGAATGGGGAAAAAAGAATAATTTTATTCTTAATAAAAAATAAGATTTTATTTCAAACGTGCACGTTTTCATTGGCAGTGCCATCTGTAATTGAGAGGCACTTTGAAATGTCTTAAGATCTTTGGCAGTTTCTTGCATTTCATCTGTCTTTACACACGACTGTGACAGGAGTGGAGTGGCACATGACTAATGGAGTTCCCTAAGGGCTTTTTGGTTGTTGTTGGTGCTGTTTAACAGATTATTCTGCCTCATTCAACGATAATTCCTCTGACTACAACAATCACTTTTCCCACTTCATCTCAGCAACAAGTCGTATAGGTTTTCCTCTACTAATTTTTCGTTTGTATAGTTTCATAGAATTTTCTTTTTTCAACGCAATGTCACAAGATACTACTCTGCACAAAGTATAGTCAGATCTAATTTTTATATCACTTTGTATTTCCCTAAAATAAACTTTAGTTTATCATTTAATAGACTAGAAATTTCATAATTTATTCTTGTGTATAGAAAATCAACTATGTTGGTGACTAAGAAGTTTATGGTAGAAATTAATGGCTAATATTCCATTCCAGGGGAAAATGTTTTCATTTAGAAGGACAAATACTAAACTTGTGAGCTTAGAAAAAGCTCCTCAAGACGTCTTGATGATTAGTAGGTATGTATATGTGCATCAGAAGGAGCTTTTTTCAGATTGATTAAATCTGAGTAGATATATCAGTGTCTCTGTGTGTATGCACATATATATATATATATGAATGCATGCATATTTTGAGAACTCCAAAAAGACTTTATATAAAATATAGAAAAATTTTTGAAAAGCAATTTTGGATGCAGACCCTAGAGTAGGAAGATGTTTTAGAAGAACAAAAGATCTACCAAGCTGTAACAATTTGAGGGGTGCTATACTTTTGGTTCATTTGAGTATCTAGATGATATATTGGCCTCAGGTCTATGTGAATAGATCTTGATTAAACTCTAGAGAAATGGTCCTCAACCTTTTTGGCACCAGGAATTGGTTTCATGGAAGATAACTTTTCCATGGACCTGTGGCGGGGATGATTTAAGAGCATCATATTTATTGTGAACTTTTTCTCCATTATTATTACATTGTAATGTATAAAGAAATAATTATACAACTCACCATAGGTTGGGGACCCCTGCTCTAGAGGAAAACTATGCTGCCAGTAGGAGGCTTGTTGATAATAACCCCTCAAATGCATTATTCTGCCCACATATGGTGGAGAAGCCAGATCAACTGACTCAACATTTATTCAATCCTCCTTGATGTTTTCTGTATGGTGGAGACTAGAAAGCTTAAAAGTACATTTCTCAGCCTTCCTTTGGAGCAGAAGCTCCAGATGTAATTTAAGTTCAATCAATCAGATGCATTCAGGAGAGCTTGGAATGCAGAGCAGGTGAAGAGGGGAAAGGGAGGGCCTGCTGAGGGTCGTGCATTTTCTTGGTGCAGGGCCTGATGCAGAAGCCAGCAGTCTGGCAGCAGCATCCTGATCCCTGGAGCTGAGCTGAGCTGTTGTCTTCAATTCCCCAGTTTCCTGACTGAAGCCCAGGTAGCAGTTTTCTTGGGAGCCAGTTTTACAGGGATCACCTGGGAATTGTTCCTAGAGGGCCAGTCCAGAGCAAGTGTCTCCAGACTATGTAGCAATTTTGTACGCACCTCATTTTCCATGTTAAATCCCTTTGGTTTACAATAGTCCTAGTGCTTTCTGTCATCTGCAATTGAACACTGGTTGATGCACAGGTACTTGGTAATTTTTCTCTTCCTGTCAATTGTTTCCTCACCGCACCATACCTCCTTGAGCATTTATTTTAATCAGTACCTACATTAAACAATATCTACTTACGGCCAACATTAATGAACATAATCTTATCTCTAATCACCACGGAGACGCAATTAATTGAAAATTAATCCAAGAGATGATGAAGTTGGCATGAGCACAATAGCACTCTTAGTTTTTGTGGGGAATGATTTTCAGGGTTAATACCATATATTAATATTTATGAATAGTAATCTATTTGCAACAATAATGAAGAGCCACCTATAAATTGGTGAGAGTCACATGGAAGTTAGCAATTTAGTTAATAACCATTATATCTTATTATAGATGAAACTGTTAAATTTTATAGGAAAAAATACATTATGAAGATGTGACAGTCTTTTCTGATTGTCTTATAAAATTCTATAGGTGTTATAAGAAACAAGAGGGATGATCTTTTAGAAAAATGAAAAGCTGCATTTTGGGTTTCTTTTTGCTAATATTTTTCTAATTTTCTTTTTTCTTCTTCTTTTTTTTTTTCAGGAACTAGCTTGTTTATTTTGTCCCATTCAAAGAAAAAGACAAATTCCATTAAAATAAAGCAATACCCAACTCAAATCATGGCACTTTTATTATTTTATTTCAATAAAGGAGAGTGCTGCATTTTGCTGAAGTTTTTTTAAGAAACATTTTTTTAAGAAACAAGAATTTTTGCATGTCCTAAATTAGACCCAGAGCTGTAAAACATTTTTGTATAAGACCTATAAATAGATCCTACTCCTGTAGTACTAGAGATTAATCCAATGGAGTTAAGTTTTTAAAAACATATATGTGTATGGCTAGGAATTATTCTACTTGATTAAAATCATTCCCTTTCTGTATCCTCAGGGTTGAAAGACTACAACATTGATTACTAAGATATGCCAGTGCAAATCAACACAACTTCAACCCATATCCATCGGAAAAAAGTAAAGATCAACTTCCTGGTGAAAAGACAAAGGAGAAAGTCTTGTATATGCTCCCATATCGACATAAGCAGTGTATTCCTCAATTAAGCCATAACTTTCATTTTACTAGTATCATGACAGTGCCTTGTCTATCATCTATCTATGTATATATCTGTACATATGTATAATATACTCAATTATTATGTATAGGATTTTAATTACAATTGGTCATGATTCATTTAGATCAATATTTTATTTCAGTCAGTAATAGTTAACACTTCTATAACTCCCTGTTACATATGGTTCTAAGCAGTTAAACCTTGCAACCTGTGAGGTAGGTGCTCCCATAATCCACTTTTTGCAGATGAGGAAACTGAGAGCCAGGGAGATTAAGTGATGTGATCCAAGTCACACAGTTCATAAGTATTAGACCTGGTGTTTAAACCCACAGAGTCTGCCTCGAGGGTCCATGCTCTTAAATTTCAATATTACCTATAATAAACTGCAGTAAAAAATGAAATCACTTAAAATGTCAGTGTAAACAGTTAAGCTAGCAGCTCTACCCCAAAAGTATATTTCGAGTTTGGTTACTTACTTGGAATATTAATCTTTGAAGTCTTGCTGCCCTTATTAAAGAGATACAAATTTTTTCCCCATTAGCACTGCCTGTGAGACTGACCTTTTCCAGGATGGAGACCATTGTTAACTATTTCTGTTGTCCTGAACCTGACGTATTGCCTGCCACACACTCAAAAAATTATTAAAAAGATAAATGAAGGATTGACTGATAGAAGAAATTGGCAAATTGAAGGAAGTGTTGTGATAACTGGATGCTCTAGATTGAAATTTTGTTCTTGAAAAATGATAAAATATTTTGGCTTGAATTAATCAGATGATTAGCTTATATCAATTTATTTCATTGAATCTAGAAATTGGTCATTAATTTAACTCTTAGTCTATCACTTGTGCCCTTGAGTCATAAACTGCCATATTATTCCTGTGATTTTTTTTAAAAGGATACAAAAATTGAACTTCAAAATTTAAGTGCAGAGTAGTCTAATATTAACAATTAACATTATGTTGTCTCATAATGCATGCCCCCAAATTTTATTCAAATATGAACATTTTCAGCAAGTATGATACCATTATCAAAATATTACAATATATTTTGAAATCTAAATGACTTCCATTGAAAACCAGTTTGAAGGGTACAAATTTTTAAAATGGATAAATATTTAAAACATTTGTTTAGAATTAGTGGGATATAGCCAAATTTTAATATTTGAAATTAAATTTTTTTATTTTAGCATATTACAGGGGTACAAATGTCCAGGTTACATATATTGCCATTACCCCACCCTAGTCAGAGCTTCAGGAGTGTCCATCCTCCAGATGGTGTGCACCGCACCCATTAGGTGTGTATATACACATTCCCTCCTACCCCCTCCTATCTGCCCCACACTCGATGAATGTTATTACTATTTGTGCACTTTAGTGTTGATCAGTTAATACCAATTTGATGGTGGGTACATGTGGTGCTTGTTTTTCCATTCTTCCAATGCTTCACTTAGAAGAATGGGCTCCAGTTCTATCCAGGATAATACAACAGGTGCTATAGCATCATTGTTTTTTTGTGACTTAGTAGTATTCCATGGTATACCTGTACCACATTTTATTAATCTACTCATGTATGATGGGCACTTGGGTTGTTTCCACATCTTTGCAATTGTGAATTGTGCTGCTATAAACATTCTAGTGCAGATGTCTTTTTTATAGAATACCTTTTGTTCCTTTGTCATATATGGCTTTTATAATTTTGTGATATTTCCTTCCATGTCAAGTTCATTGAGGGTTTTTCTTTTCATGTAAGGGTACCAATTTTGCCAAATGCCTCTCTTCTGCATTCATTGAGATGATCATATGATCTTTGTTTTTGCTTCTTTTTATTTGGTGAATCACATTTATTGATTTATGTATGTTGAACCATCCTTGCATCACTGAGGAGAATTTTCTACTTTTCGATATTATGGAATGACTTTTGCAGAATGGGTACCAACTCTTCTTCAGGTACTTTGAAGAATGTCCTTTAAGTGGGTACTGAATGATGTTTTTCTCATTATTAGATTGGATTCTTGCTTTTTGAGAGACTGCAAAGATGATTTATAGCATATCTAGGGAATATACTGTCAACATGACTTAACACTCTTATTAATGTTGATCTTGATCACCTGACTGAGGTGGGGTTGTCAGGATTTTCCAATATGAAGTTGTTCTTTCTGTTCCCCTTTTTATATTAAATAGAAAAAGTCACTATGCACAACCCACATTAAAGACTGGGGAGTTATGCTCCATTTGCTTGAGAGTAGAGTATGAATGTAATTTATTGAGAGTTCTGCATGGGAGATTTATCTGTTTTCCCCATTTATTTATTTGTATCAGTATAGACTAATGGATTTTTTTTTATACTTTGGGTTATAACCAATGCTACTTTATTTATTTTGTTGCCCATATTGTTCCAGCTTTGACCACTGAGAGCTCTTTCAGTTGACTCCTATGACCCTTTGACACTACACTATCATTATGGTTTTTGTTTGTTTGTTTGTTTTGGCACTTTCTTGCTTTCTGGTACTACAAGGTGCCCCAATCCTAGAAGCAGCCATTTCCCAAATGAACCTTAGTTCATTTTAGTGAAGAATGATATTAGAAGCCAAAATCTGATGCTGGATGTGCTTATTGGTACTAAAATGTCTTTGCTTCTAGGCCTTCTCAATTGACAGAGCAAGGAAATATATGCATGTATACTAACCATGTATATACACACATCTATAAATATTTTTATGTGAAACCATCTATATATAGATGTTTATAGGTGTTTATATAAAGGTTTATAGGCTTATATAAAGATGTTTATAGGTGTTTATATAAAGCTAAACATGAGTTCATATTGATATCTTCAGTGCATATAATCCATGTGGATCATTCTAGCCTCCCTTGCTTATCTATAACCTCCCACTCCAGCACTGAGGAACTTGGCTCCCACCATCAGCCACCCATTTACTTAATTGTTCAGTTCTAGTGTATGTGTATAGTGGTGTCAGAATCTTAACCTGGGAGCTGGATGTGGTGGCATGTGCCTATAATACCAGCTACTCAGGAGGCTGAAGCAGGAGGATTGCTGAGGCCAGCCTGGGCAACATAATGAGACCTTGTCTCTAAAAAAATAAACAGAAGAATTCTTAACCTATATGTACTCCCATGTGAAACAACTTTCTCAACTAAAGTACAGTGCTTTGTACAGGTTCTTTTGCCTTTGGTTTTGCCAGCTGTGCTCATTTCCACAGTTACTTAATTCAGTACTGTTTCCTCTACCCTCATCTGTGACATAGTTTTATATGCTTATCATATAGTCAGATTCTTTTGTTACATTCTGCATTCCATATGAGAATCCCCAAACTTTTAAATAATGTTTTAAAACATTGCATACATTAAATTTATCTCTTTGTGTTGTGAGGTTTATGGGTTTTCACCAATGTATCGTGTCATGTACCCACAATTATAATATCATGTTGAATAATTTCATCACTCAAAAGATCCACTATGGCCGGGCGCGGTGGCTCACGCCTGTAATCCTAGCACTCTGGGAGACCGAGGCGGGCGGATTGCTCAAGGTCAGGAGTTCAAAACCAGCCTGAGCGAGACCCCGTCTCTACCATAAAAATAGAAAGAATTTAATTGGCCAACTAATATATATAATATAAAAATCAGCCGGGCATGGGAGGCTGAGGCAGTAGGATCGCTGAGCCCAGGAGTCTGAGGTTGCTGTGAGCTAGGCTGACGCCACTGCACTCACTCTAGCCTAGGCAAGAAAGCGAGACTCTGTCTCAAAAAAAAAAAAAAAAAAAAAAAAAAAGATCCACTATGCTTCAACTATTTAACTCTCCCAACTCCCCTAAACCCTTAGCAACTATTGGTCTTTTTACCATCATTTGACTTTTACCCTTTTTAGAACATAAGGTAATTGAAATCATACTGAATGTATCCTTTTCAGATGTAGCAATATGCATTTAAGGCTTCTCTGTGTATTTTCATGGCTTGATTGCTTATTTCTTTCTATTGATGAATAATATCGCATTGTATAAATGTTTATTCATTCACCTACCTATTGAAAGACATCTTGGGTGCTTCCAGTTTTTGATAATTATGAATAAAGCTGCTATAAATATTTGCATGCAGATTTTTGTGTGAACATAGGTTTTCAAATGGGTAAATACCTAGAAGAGTGATTGCTGGATCATTTGGTAAGCCTGTGTTCAGCTATGTAATAGATTACCAAATTGTCTTCCAATGGCTATAGAATTTGTCATTACTGCCAGCAATGAATAAGAGTTTCTGTTGTTCTATATCCTCACTGGCATTTGGTATTGTCAGGACTTGGATTTTAGCCATACTAATAGCTGTACTTCATTGTTGCTTTAATTTGCAATTTCCTAATGACAAATGATGATGAACATCCTTTCATATGCTTTTCCTCACCTGTATATATTCTTCAGTGAGGTGTCATTTCAGATCTTTTGCCAAATTCTTAACTGCGTTTTTTCTTTTCTCACAATTGAGTTTCAAATGTATTTTTGTATATTTTGGATTCAGATTCTTTATTAGATACATATTTTGTAAATATTTTTATCTCAGTATGGCTTGCCTTTTGATTCTTCTAACAGTGTCTTTTACAGAGCAGACATTTTTACTTTTAATATATTCTAATTTGTCAATTTTTTCTTTCATGAATGTCTTCGTTGTGTCTAAAAACTCATCATGAAACCAAAGCCTAGGTTTTTGATAGAAATGAACTATCAAGCCATGTTATCTTCCTGAAGTTTTATGACATTATGTTTTGTATTTAAATCTATGATCCATTTTGGATTAGTTTTTGTGAAAAGTCTATGTCTAGTTTCATTTCTTGTATATACATATCCACTTGTTCCAGCACTGTTTTTTTGAAGCGACTATCTTTTCTCCATTGAATTGCTTTTGTCCCTTTGTCAAAGTTCAGTTGGCTATATTTGTTTGATTCTATTTCTAAAGTCTTTATTCTGTTTCAGTGACTCATGTGCCTGTTCTTTCACTGACACCACACTGTCTTGGTTACTGTAGATTCATAATGTCAGGTGGTGTCAGTTCTCCAACTTTGTTCTTTGTAAGTTCTGAGATTTTTGCCTTCCATATGCATTTTAGAATCAGTTTTTTAATATCCACAAAATAGCTTTATATGACTTTAATTAGAATTTTATTGAATCTACAGATCAAGTTCAGAAGAATTTATGTCTTAACAATTTTGAGTCTTCCAATTAATGAATATGGAATATCTTTTTTTTTATTTGGATCATCTTTAATTTTTTTCATTAGAGTTTTATAGTTTTCTTCATGTAGATCCTTTATTTTAGCAATTGTAAATGGTATTGTATTTTTTATTTCAAATTCTAATTATGCATTGCTGGTACATAGAGAAGCAGTTGATTTTCTTATTAAACTTGTATTTGTGCAACTTATTAGTTTCAGGAGTTTTTGATTTTTGTTTTAGGTCAATTGTATAGAATTTTTTATATAGACAATCATATCATCTGCACACAAGTCTACTTTATTCCTTCCCAATCATATGGTTTTTATCTTTTCTTGCCTTATTTCACAAGCCAGAACTTCCAGTATGATGTTGAATAGGAATGCTGGTAGGGGATATCCTTTCCTTGTTCCTGATCTTAGGGGAAAGCATCCATTTCTCATCATTAAATAGGATATTAGTTATAGGTTTTGGTAGATGGTCTTTATCAAGTTGAGAGAATTTCTTTCTGTTTCTAGCTTGTTCAAGAGCTTTTATCAAGAATAGGTGTTGGATTTTATCAAATGCTTTTTCTCCATTAATTCATATAATCAAATGATTTTTTTTCTTTAGCCTGTTGATATGATGTATTACATTAGTTAATTTTCAATTGCTGAATCAGCTTTGCAAACCTAGAATAAATCCCACTTGATCATGATATATAATTTTTTTTTTTACATATTGTTGGGTTCGTTTGCTAGTATTTTTTTGAGAATGTTTATATTTATGCACATGAGAGATATTGGTCGGTAGTTTTCTTTTCTTGTAATATCTTTATCTGGCTTTGATATTAAGGTAATGCTGGCCTCAAAAAAATGAGTTAGGAAGTATTTCCTTTGCTTCTATTTTCTGGAAGAGATATGAAGAAATTATATTATCTTTCCTTAAATATTTAGTAGAATTTACTAATAAAATCATCTGGACCTATTACTTTATTTTTTTGAAATTTATTTATCATTGATTCAATAACTTTAATATATAAGCCTATAAAGATTATCTGTTTTTCTTTGTGTCAGTTTTGGTAGTATGTGTCTTTCAAGGAATTAGTCTTTTTCATTTTAATTATCAAATTTGTAATCATACAATTGTTTATTGCATTTCTTTATTATTCTTTTAAAATTCATGGAATTAGTAATGACAATGTCTACTTCATTTTTTATATTAGGAACTTGCATCTTTTCTTTTATTCTTGCTTAGACTGACTACATGTTTATCAAGGTTATAGATCTTTTCAAAGAGTGAGCTTTTGTTTTCATTCATTTTTCACTATTGTTTTCCTTTTTATTTATTTTCTTCTGGTTTTTAGGCTTAAATTACTCTTCTTTCTTTAGTTTCCCAAGGCAGAAGTCTAGATGGTTGATCTCAGATCTTTCTTCTTTTCCAATGCATGCATTTAACGCTGTACATTTTCCCCTAAACCTTGTTTTCACTGCATTCCACAAGTTTTGATGAATTATATTTTAATTTCCACTTAGTTCAAAATATTTTAAAATTTCTCTTGAAATTCTTCTTCGACTCATGTGCTATTTATAAGTTGTTTGAATCTTTAAAAGGAAGAATTTCATAGGTTAGTTTCCCTTTTTTCTAGAAGCATTTAAAAACCACTTTAGAATTATCTAATCAATAGTTAGATAGACATGATTTTGAGATAAGACACCTAAATATGTAACTATATATTTCATATCTAGGTCTCTTAGCACACCAGAAAGAAAACATAAAATGTAGTAACATAAAGAAAATAAAAATTTAACAAAATTGACCAAGAAAATTCATCTTTTTATCAGTCCTAGGATCAACTATGAGTAAAGTGAATATTCTTTAAAAATTTATAAGTTAATAACTTCAGTTTTTGATAAGTGAAACATTTGAAATCATGTTTTATAGTAAGTGACCACTTTTTATTCTTTTTCTTCTGGGTGATGATAAAACCTACTCAGCATTTTGACCAAGCAATTAAATAATGTCTGATGAAGTAAAATGACATCTATGACCAACTGACTTTCAGAATACTTTGTATAACATGTAAAAGAATTTCTATGTTACTGAAAAAGTACACTAATGCAACTGAAAACTGGTATATTCTGATTTTCCAAAGATAAGAGAATGTGCCTGGTCCCAGTATAATTTAATACAGAAAAATAAAATTATTTTGGCTTCCGTTCTCACTGTATATATCTCAGATCTAATGTTTTAGATTAAAAAGATGACACTATGTGAAAGCCTGATGACCTTCAAATATTCCACCCCGTCGAGAGGGTTGTCCTTATGTTTTTGTTGTATGTAAAGTTTACAAGAGACTGTCTGTCCCTAAGGATATTTCAACACTCAACCATAACAATGGTATTAGGACTCCTTGACACATGTATCTGAAAGGAACATGTCTTTCCCTCTACAGTATACTTCAGTAGTGATGGCTTAGCTTGCCAATGCTTTTGCTAGTAGCTAATTGGAGAAAAATTCCAATTCTATTATTGACAGTCTCTAGAAAGAGTATGACAAACAATGGATGGGTCCCAATGCTGAAGGAAGGATCCCCCATCCACTGTCACAACCAGGCAAAGAGCAATTATATTCCATAGCAAGGGACATGTGAGCTTGCAGCAGGAAAAGGAAACTGAACAAAGGACAAATACCTTTAAAAGACACAAAACTAATGGAAGAAACAGAATGACACATTTTAATTTATGTGTACTATATGTACACTTTCAATTTACTATGATTAGAGTCCATTAAGGACTTTTAGAAAAAAACAATACATGATTTTAAAATTTCAAATAGTAACAGAGGAAACAAAAAATGAAAAGGAAAATTTTCTGGAACATTTGATAAAAAATAAAACACAGTAAAATGTACAAAGAAATAAAATTGTGACTATATTGATAAAAGACATGAATGATATAGAAGACCATATAAGTTAATAAGAAGATTTCCACAAGGAAAAATGCAACAGATGGAGACATATGTTGGTCAAAATTCTTCCTGCAAACAACACAATGAACTGTGGTTAGTTGAAGATGTAAAGGAATCTACTTAAATATATTTGGCACCATCTCTACAGTCCAACTGGAGAGCTCGCAATACCCAAGGAAACACAATGCCCAAGGAAAACTTGGGGGCTTCTCTAGCAAAAACACAACTGCCCTCTCTGCTTGGGACCTTTGCCACTCAGGACTGAGGATCAGATTCCGAAGCTAGATAGCTAGGAATAATGGCCCCAAGTACAAAGGGGCTTCTACAGTACAAATGGTACTGGCACTACCACTTAGGATTGGAGGCAAAAGCTTCTCTACCCCACTATACCCCATGAGTGTGGCATCTCTACCACCTTGCCTACCGGAAGATCAATTCCTCCACCTGAGTATTTTGGCTTCTAACTTAGGGACTGGAAGTCACATTGTGGAAAATTACTAATATTTAGGGATGATATTTCAAGATGTTAAGCAACTTCAAATGACCAATATACACTGGAAGAAATAATACTCCAAATGATAATAAAACTTCTTTGAGATGAAAGAAGTTTGAGTTTGAAGATTGAAGGAGCTTGCCTCATCCCAGAAATGATCAATTTTAAAAGATAGATACACAACAATATCAGGAATATAATTATTTTGGTTGTGGGCTTGCTGTTTATTATGCCCTCTAGATTGGGAGAGTGGGTATGGGGTCAATATTATTCTGTTTTCAGACTCATAAATATCTCTTCCTGCTTTTTGCCCTCTTTTTCAGTTCTGTACTCTCTCTCTTTCTGACTTGTAGACTCTCAATCCACCTTCTCTAGGTCAGCTACCTTTCTCTCTACAGAGGCTTTGGCATATTTTCCAGACTATAACTTCTGCTTGGCCTCGGTGGTCAGTATGCAATCATTTATTTAGAAATTAATTAAAATTACTTTCATTGTTATAGCTCCATTTCTCAATATTTTTGCTGTTGTTAGTTTATACTATGTTTATTTCTTTACTAACTAACATTTCAATGATTCCTCAGGAGGCAAAGGATATAAATCTGTTTTAATTCTACTATCATGACCTGTTAATCTCCTGTAAGTATTTTATAAAAATTATTTCTTAATTCTGGTATAATTATAGTATTAAACATCAATGTGAAACCATTTGTTATTTTTTTCCTTACATTAAATTAAAAATGATAGTCTATCTTTTTTTATATGATAATGAAGCACATCCAGTAGAATGTTTAACAGCTGTCACTTGCTTTTATGTAATCTCATTCAGCATTTCATTCATTTCCATGGTTCATTCTGTTGTCTGAAATGGAAAACAGCTGGATACCCATAGGAAAAAGGGTGAAAAGTATAAAAGGTTTGTTTTGTAATTTTAGTAATTATATACCTTAAAGGGGGTGCATGGGCCAAGGATGTATGAATATGTAATATAGACAATGTGGAAGTAAACCAGCTCAATGATGTCTCTGCTTTCAGCTAACACTTATGTGTGTGTTTTAATTGTCCCCTATTCACCTCACAGGTAGAGGGATTCCTCCCTTAAAGGTATTGAGATGGCTGAACATAGGAGACCCAACGTTAGACAGATGAGATCAATTAGTCAGTGTACTCACAGCGTAGGAGAGGAGGACACTGCATGCTATGGAGGACCACAGGGGATTGCCCTGGGGAACAGAGTGAAGACCAAAAGCTGTGGTGGACAGGATTCATAATAATAGTGGTGGGGTACCCTTGGTTCCCAAGGGAGGATGAGATTGGCTTGTTGGAATAATTCTGCATACTGGCAGGGAACTGAAACCTACTACTCAGGCTTAAGCAGGAACGGTACCTGGTCTGTTTGGTAAGGGTGGTTGTTTAGTAGGGAAACTCACCCATTGAACAGAGTGAAGAAGGTAAGTTGCACTTAGGACATTGGAGGCCCTCCTGATTTCATCAGGTGTCAAAGCAGCACATAGTATTGGACCTTAATTTTAGAATTTAAACTACCACAATATGCTCCACATGTAAATAATTTTTAGGCAAGGCCCTTGAGTCTGATACTGGTTTGTTCAATTTTTCCCCTTGTTACTTAATAAGATTTTCCAGATTTGTTTTCTGCATGGGGATAATTCCACACATAGTTTGACACTGTTAAGAAATGTGGTTTCCTCAAAACAGCATGATATTGGTATAAAAGTAGACACATAGATTAATGAAACAAAACAAAAAACCCAGAAATAAAACATATACCTACAACCAACTGATATTTGACAAAGCAAACAAAAACATTCACTGGAGAAAGGACACACTATTCAAAAAATGGTGCTGGGAAAATTGGAGTCATATGCAGAAGAATGAAACTAGATCCCTATCTCTTACCATATATAAAAATTAACTCAAGATGGATTAAAGCCTTAAATATAAGGCCTGAAACTATAACATTTCTAGAAGAAAACCTACAAAAAACTCATGGACATTAACCTAGGCAAAGAATTTATGGCTAAGACCTCAAAGCAAATGTGACCAAAAAATAGACAAGTAGGATTTAATTAAACTAAAAATCTCTGCACAGCAAAATAAATACTCAAAAGAGTAAATAGATAAGCTATAGGAGAAAATATTCATAAATTATGTTTCCAAAAAAGAACCAATATCTAGAATCTACAAGGAACTCAGACAACTCAGCAAGAAAAAAGAGATTAAAAAGTGAACACATGACACAAACAAGCATTTTTCAAAAGAAGATATATAAATGGCAAACAAGTATATAAAAATGCTCAACATCACTAAGCATCAGGAAAATGCAAGTTAAAACTACCATATACCAACTTACTCCAATTAGAATGGCCATTATTAAAAAGTCAAAAACCAATAGATGTTGGTGTGGATATCATGAAAAGGGAACACTTATACACTGTTGGTGGGAATGTAATGTACAACCATTATGGAAATCAGTATGAAGATTTCTCAAAGAACTAAAAAATCTACCATTCAATTCCACAATACCGCTACTTGGTATCTACTCAAAGGAAAAGAAAGCATTATATCAAAAAGACACCTGCACTAATATGTTTATTGCAGCACAATTGCAAAGATATGGAATCAACCCAAGTGCCTATCAACTGATGAGTGGATAAAGAAAATGTGAGATACATACATCTATCTATATATCTATCTATACACACACACGCACACATAAACACGAGGACTATGCGGAAAGTATCTAGCCATTGTATCCATGTATCCATTGTACACACACACACACACACACACACACACACACACACTCACACACCCCTCATGGAATACTATTCAGCCATAAGAAAGAATGTACCTGGAGACCATCATGCTAAGTGAAGTAACTCAGGAACGGAAAAATAAATGCTGATCTATGGCTACACAAGGACACAGAGTGGTATAATGGACACTGGAGACTTAAAAAGGGGGAGGATGAGAGAAGTTAGGGATGCAAAATTACCTATTGGGTACAATGTATATACCAATATACAATATATAAACGTAACAGAATTCAACTTGTGCCCTCAACTATATTAAAATACTAATAAAAAAAGAAATATCATTTTCAAAAATCTCTAGCAAAAGTTTTTTAAACTTAATGACTCAAATCAATATTGTCTATATATAGAATGCATTCATCAAGTTAAATAGATTAAATGGTGCAAATGACCCATCCTGGGTGCTCTCACTGTTAAAATCAGAGCAGCTGAACTCCCGCTCTTTGAGAAATAAATTTTTGGTTTCCCTTGAGGAGGTCATTGTTGGTAGATATTTCACATACTCCTTTGGTTACTTATTGATGCCTTGGTTATACATTAATAAATTTGGTCACAGCCTATTTATAAATCTTATAAGCAACTTGGAGTTCTGACATTTAAGAGGAAGGAAGACTTGTTAGATAAATGCAAAAGAATTTAAACAAGAGTCATATTTAAGTCTCAATCAACTATTTTAATCATTAATGGAAATATTTCTGATGAAAGTCTATTCGAGCTATGGAAATGTACATGTAGCTTCAAATTTAGGAACTATCATTCAGGGAAAGGAAAGCAACAAGAGAGGAAACCGGCATAGAGGAAAGAAAATTGCACTGAGTCAGAGGCCCATAGTCTTGTTTGGAGATCTAACTTTGAGTAAGTTTCTGAATCTTCTCTTAAACTTGTCTCAGTTGTTTTCCACACCTTTAAAATGAGAAATTAGTCAAAATAATCTCACACATATAATTCAACTCCAAAAAATTTGTAATTCAAGAAGCCTCTGGACTCTAACATTGTTTAGTCATGTCAGAGGCAGCATTTTCACAGCACTCAGGACATCTGCATTCTATTAAGATATATATCGGTTTTCTTTGACACTCACATTTTCTGTTTATGTGGAACCTTTCTTCCAATCATTAGCCCTCTTGGAAATTAAATAAAAGTCTAAAAGGAGTGCCAAAGCATAAACAGACTAATAAACATTTTAATGTAGTCACCTTGTTAATTTTCAGAGAACACCATAAAGAGGTCATAAAATACACTCCTCAGCTAAGAATACTGTCAGCCACCGGATAAAACATTACCCTCTGGTATTTTAGAAACTCTTTACCAGAAGCTTTAAAAAGAATCATAGGGTTTTTGAAATGATATTTAATAGAAAATGTATCCAAAAATATGTTTGAAAATTTAAAAGAACCATAGGAATAAAGGCTGTTTGTTAGCCAACTAGCCCACCAACTGGCTCCAAAAATGATTTGAATTGTATTAACCATTGCTTTTCCTTTGATCTCATAAGCTCCCCAAGAATGTTTATCCCTCAATTTGGAATAATAATAACAACAATAATAATACTATAGCTAATGTTTATTGAACACTTATTATTCAAAATGCTTCATACATCATTTAATCTTCATAACTCTATAAAGTAGATATCATACTTATTTTACATGTGAGAAAAGGAACTAGAACAAAGAGTTTAAGTAACTTGTCCAAAGTCACACAACTCTTAAGTGGCAAGGCCATGACTTGAACCTGGGGTCTGACTTCATAGATGGAAACACTAACCACTGTGTGGAAGAACATTTAGGAAAATAGCACAAGACGTTGTGATCAAAAGGGCAAGCCAATGTTACCAAAATACCAAACAAATCGAGTAGAGGTAAAAGAGAGAACCCTAATATAAATACGAAGAGATTGGACAGAGTAGATTAATATTCCCTTGGTTTAAGAAGAGAGCAATCATTTTCTTCTTTCCTTTATCTTTAATTTTCCTAAATGTGGACATCATAATACTGGCAAATGGGGCCTTTGAGGGGTGAAGGAAAAATCTAAGGGAGATCTGATGAAAGAAGCATGGCACACACCCTTTGTTGCCTTCTCAATAGCCATCTTCTTCTTCTTACTTCCTTGCTGACGGTCTGCAATTGCTAACAGTAGTGTTCTATAAATGCCAAGAAGATTAAAGTAGTTGTTAGTGTTTCTCAGACATTCTCTGTCTTTACTGATTTTATTACTCTATTTGCATCAATTACTGAAACTGGTAAGTTAAATATTCCAACTTTAATTGTGTATTTGTGTATAATTTCTTTTATTTCAATAAGTTTTTACATCATCTATTTTGAAACTCTATTATGAAGTGCATATATGTATAATTGTTATATATTCCTGATGTATTGACTCTTTTATTATTATAACATTACCCTACTTGTCTCAAGTAATGTGAAATCTAGATGCCTATTGTTCTGTTATTAATATAGCCTTATAAGCCTCTATATAAGAAACTCTAGCTTTTTAACTCTTGCTGTTTTACAAGACATATCTTTTCCCAGCATTTTATGTTTGATTACTTGTGACTGTATTTGCATCTCTTGCAGATAGCATATGGGTAATTCTTGCTTTTTTATTGAGTCTGTCAATCTCTGACTTTTGATTGGAGTTTATATTCCATATATATGTATATATATATATATATATACATATACACATACATACATTATGAATTTGTTATTATAGTGTTTTATACTTAGCACTAAAAATATATATTTTAAAGTAATTATATTAGTGAGAATATATAAAACTGTACACTCCAGGATACTGGTAGCACTGTTCAGTCCAAGTCCTAAGGCCTCAGAACCAGGGAAGCTAATGATGTAACTTTCATTCTGAGGCCAAAGGCCCGAGAACTTAAGGGGTTTCTGTTGTAAGTCCTGGAGTCCAAAGGCTGGGGAGCCTGGAATTGTCCCAGGACAGGAGAGGAAGTGTGTATTCCAACTTCAGCAGAGATATTGACATATTCACCTTTTCTCTGTTTTTGTTCTCTCTGGGCCCCAGCAGATTGAATGGTGCCTGCCCACATTGAAGGCAGCCCTTCCACATTTAGTCTACTCAGACTCACATGCTAACTCCTCTGGAGACACCCTCACAGACACACCCCAAAATGATGTTTTACCAGATTTCTAGGTATTCCTTAAAAAAATGAAAAGATATATTACCTTATTTTTAATCACTTATTTATAATTTATGGTGCTCCTCATTACTTCTTATAGTTTCAATATGATGTCTAGTTATCTTTTTTCTTCAGACAAAGAACTTATTTCTCCTGGCAACAAATTCTCTTATTTTCTATTAATCCTTCAATAATCTTTTTTTACTTTCTTTTTAGAAGACAGCTTCCATGGATATTCTATTCTCAGTTGACTTTTGTTTTTTTCTTTAGCATTTTGAATATGTATTTCTTTTGTCTTCTGGAGTTCATAGTTTCTGAGAAGTAAGTTTTTGCTTCATGTCTTTTGGAGCTCTCTTATTACATGCATAAAAATTAGAATTGTTATGTCTTACATTCATAAAAGGATGAATTAGAAGTTTTATCATTATCATTATGAGGTGATCCTTACTTATTCTTTGCTCTGAAATATCCTTTGTCTTTTTTTAACATGGTCATTCCAGCTTTCTTTTGATTAGTGTTAGCATGGTATATCTTTTTCTATCCTTTTATTTTTAACCTATCTGTCACTTATATTTAAGGTGGGTTTCTAATAGGCAGCATAGAATTGGGTCTTGCTTTTTTTTTTCAACCAATCTGAGAGTTTCTGTCTTTTAATTGGTGTTTTTACACTGTTTACATTTAATGTAATTATATTTCCTTTGGAAACTTTCAGTAAATTCTTAGCCTAGCCTCAGGTAGTTTTTTCACATGAATGCACTGATCACTACTCACCTAAAGACATAAAGAAGATCCTCTGCAGATCTTTGGAATCCTACTGTGTGGAGTGCTCATCTGTTTGGTACTGTAGTTTGTTTTGCAAACTACAGCTGTCTTGGTCTCCCTAGATTTTCAACCTTATCTATTCAACTCACAAACCCACCAACCTTTACTTGGGTTGTCCTTCCCTGTGCTGTAACCTAATACCTCTCCAGGCAGTAATCTGAACAATTCAGGACTCACTTTGTTTCTGATATTTTAGGCATCACTGTCCTATAGGCTCAGTCATTATACTTTTGTATGTACTTTTAAAGCTTTAATTTATATACTATTAATATTAAATACACAAATCTTAAATGTGCAGTTTGATGAATTTTACATATGTATATACATATGAAAACATGCTTTCCAGATCAAAATATAGAACATTTTTATTACCCTAAAAGATTCCTTCATTTTTCTTCTCTATTAGTACTTATCTCTGTCCTGAAGAAATAGCTCTATTTTAACTTTTATTACCCTTTATTGGTTTTACTACTTTTAAACATTATATGAAGAGAATTATAAGTACTCTTTTGTGCCTGGATTCTTTCATGTATAATGTTTTTTGAAATTTATCCATTTTTTTTTATATAGCGGTAATTCATTCATTTTTATTGCTGTGTACTATTCTAGTGTATAAACATATCATAATTTGTTTACCCATTCTCCATTGGTAGTTATTTGAGTTGTTTCCAGTTTGGGATTTTGTGAATAAATTTACTACCAATATTCTTGTGGTCATTCATTTTTATATTTTTCTGAGGGTATAAAGAAAAGGAGCAAGAAAGCCTTGTACTGAGTTTAGTACTGGTAGTAAGTTATGTGATTCAGAATTTAATCTCAAATATCTATTTGTAAGACATTTCTGCACATCTATACTACAATCATCAGGTATAATCACATTTTACCAAAGATGACCCTAAATTACTTCATATTTTGAAATGACTAATCTCTAAAGAAATGTTTTTAAATAATTTGTGCATATTATCATGGTAATTCTAATATGATCAGAGTTAATTAATTAATTAAATTAATATTTAATTAATTAGAATATTTTATCACTTAATAGAACCAATATTTTATTAAAACTATAAAAGTTTTATAAGACTGGTATCAACATATCACAACCTCTGCAACACTAAAAGTAACTGCTGATCACTTATTAGGAACTGTTAATATTAAAATATTTTCTTTATAACAATTTTTTTCTTTACAACAATTTTAAGAAGTAGAAAATATTATACACATATAATTTGTTAAATAACTGAGACTGACATATACTAAGTGAGTTGTCCTAGGTCACACAGCTAATAAAATAGTGAAGCTGAAATTTGAATCCAAGTTGGTCTGGCTTTAGAGCCTGTGATTTCTTTATCAAAGCAGAATTACTGATTAGTGCTGATGATAGAAGAGAAATAGCTAACTTTTATGTATTAGCTGAACTTTTCTGATTATTAGCTATTCCTATAATTATGATTTTTGATTACCAACTTAGCCTTTCCAGTTATAGAACGTATTATGATTCAAAATTCATGTTTCTCCAAAGGACTTATGTCAATAAAAAAATTATACACTTGTTCACACAGCAGTTACTTTTGATGGTTGGAGGTTGTGATATATTGATGCCAGTCTTATGATGGCTTTTATACTTTTATACATCATCAGTCTCAGTACGTCAGTCTACATCAATCTTGATTATAACAACTTCAGACATCATCACACCTGTAATGAATCCCTCTTAACCAAATGATTTTGTATGAGGAAAAAAGCAATAAACACTCTTAGTTTTATAAAAATGACTAATTTTAGTTCACAAAAGTATTAAAAGTTTCTCTATGAACTCTGTTTAGTTGAGAGCTTGCTATGCTAATTTAATCACTAGATTATTATAATAATAATAAAATAATCATGAAGGACAAATAGAAAGATAAGCACATACTAATTTCCTATGACACTAGCAGCATGATGATTATGGAAATGGAAAATGAAGCTGTTAAGATTCAGAGAGTACACTACTAGGGTGTAGTCAGATGTAGTTCACAGAAGCATTTATTTCAACTGCACCTGTGAGTTAAAATCCCTCTATCAGCATTTAAGCATATGCTTTCCAAGGTTATGGCTAGGCCATTTACGTATTTTCTATGAGAAGGCTTAAATCACGAGGGCCTAAGGCTAAGCTGACCTTGAAAAATAGACTCGCACAAATAAATGCAATATGAGTTGGTTTGAATTGTAAGCCAAAAAGATATCATTAAGAGTCCCATGGATTGGTGAGGGAATAATTTAAGATCATCAGTGATTTAAGCGTTGATCGGGGCTAGAACTGAATATAGATCTGGATTACAAGGTGAATTTAAAAGTGAATGTAAATTTAGAATAGAATAATATTTCAGTTGGTTACAAGGATATTTTCTTCAAAAAATATAAAGGAGGGATATAAGTGAGGAGGTAAAGAAGTTGGACATGGCATGAAGGAGTTTAGAAATGCAGGGGACGGTGGTGTGAACTAGTGGGGAGAGTATTGAACTGAAGAGTCAAGGCAGCTGGATTTGAGCACTCTCATCCCTCTGCTGTGTGGCCCTCACTGTGTTGCATAACTCATCTGATGTCTCATTTCCACAGCCATGAAAAGAAAAGGATGCATTAAATGAGGCCTAAAGGCCCATATAGTACTGCCCAGTGGGTGATTTCCTTATTGTGAACACAGTCTAAGCTGTTGTCACTGGGAATAAAATAACATGTTCAGTCATCCTCTAATCAGTGGGAAAGAATTTTAGGCATTTCCTACATATGGAGCTAATAAAAGATATGAGGATAATTTTAACCATAAACTTTGAGTCAAACTGATTAGCTTATTCTAATTAAATGGTAGATACTGGCCATTAGGGTCTTTTGCTTCTCGGTTCACTTGTAAATTACAGTTGCAAAATTTCTCAGAGCCATTTTGCCACTGACCATGTGGATACAGCCAAATCATAGCTAATAGTCTCTGAGTAAGCTTTTCTCTGGGTATTATGTAAAAAGCACATATTTAATAATTAATTAATTAATATAAGAAGAATTAATTAATATAAGAAGAATTTTAAAAAGTAGTTATTTTTTGTGTTAGTAAATCTGAGGTATACTGAAATTAAAATAAACTTTCTATGGAAAAAGTTTCTTTTTGTTTTTTTCTTCTTTTTGAGGGGGGGTCATATAGTGGATTCATTTTATTTGTAGGCTCATTTTCATCCAAAGGACAATTTTTATTGCTGCCATATTCTCTTTAAGTATTTGGAGAGGTTTATCCTTCATAGAAAGTAATTTGGCATTTTTTTCCAGCATATTATGGGGGTACAAATGTTTAGCTTACATATATTGCCTTTGCCCCACCCGAGTCAGAACTTCAAGTATGTCCATACCCCAGATGGTGTGCACTGCACCCACTAGGTGTGAATGTATCCATCCCCTCCGCTCCCCTCCCATCTGTCCGACACCCGATGAATGTTATTACCATTAATTAAAAGAATATAATACTTATTGGGAATCAACTCTAGGCCAAACTTGATTCTAGAAACAGAGAATACAGCAGTAAAACTTTTCAGACAAGGTTTCGGCCTAGTAAAGTATTAATATATATGATATTAGGGTCCATATAATTTTTAAATATGAAGAAATTATATATAGTCACAAATAGTGATAAGGGTAAAGAATAGCTAATCACTAAATAGGAGTGTTAGTACTTTTAGATAAGAGGAATCAAAGGTTCTGTGAGAAGACTACTGTGAACTGAGATCTGAGTGAGAAGGGACCTAAAGCAAAAATCCTGGTAATGATTTTCAAGCCGAGGATATAGCAAGCGCTAAGATCTTGAGGAAGGTGTAAGCTTGATATGCTTGAGGTTTGAAAAAAGATCAAGATGGCTAGAGTATAGTGGACAAATGAGGAGCGGAGCTCTCTGAAGATTATAACACCACGGTTGCAATATTTTAAGAGAACTGGAGCATGCCTACTATTTGCCAGGGCTAGAAATAAATAATTTTGTTCAGTTTGTAAAAACAACCTGACTCATGTTCAAGATATGATTTTTAAAAATAATTATACTATTTTATTCTTGCATAGATGAATGGTTGACAGTTATAGTTTGCAACATATTTTCATATTTGTATCTTTTGTAATATATGTCTTAAGTTTTTGAGGCAGTGTATAGCATACCCAGTGAGAATTTTATCCTCTGGTCATTTGCCATGAATGTGTCATTATTTCTTTATGGCTGATCCTGAATGAAAAGGTGATTTTTATTGAGACTGGTTATAAAAAGGCATCTGCTCAGATTCTGAAAGTACCCTTGTCAAAGGAAGTTCCTATTAAGGAATGTTCTTCCTGGAAAACTTAAAATGATATAGGCATAAGTATTTAAAGAATTGCAGCATTTCATTAATCCATAGTGAAACAGAGTTGTATCCTGAGTGTTCACATCATTGTAGAGCAGGTTATTTTAACAGATTTGGAATCATATTATGTAAGCGTAGAATCATAATAGCTTTGAAATGGAAGGTACTTTAGAGATAATCTAGGCTATTAATTTCACATTTCACGAACTGTACACTGAAGAAGGTTTCACTAGGTATTAACAAGCATTTCTCTCTGTCTTTCTCTTTCACACACACATGTACACATACATGCATGCACACATACATACACACAGATGAAAAGTAGAGTTTAAAAATAAATTTTGTGGCCTTCTTTATCTGTAGGGCTTCTCAGAGTTTTAACATGTTAATAAACATTATGAATTTCTAAGTCAAGGATATGATTTATAGCCTCTCTCAAATTTATTTAAACCAATTACCTTACTCTTAACTTTCTACGCAATAAAGGAACCTTCTCTCAAGTATCCTTTGGTTTGAATCATTCTAGTAATGGAGGTCTTTTAGGCACATGTCCATATCTTTCCTTATAACTAGTACCCACTATTTTAGTTCAGTTTCCTATAAATAACATTTATAGAGTGCTTATTATTGCCAGAAATTATTTTAAACACTTCATAATAATTAAATTGTTGAATGCTTATAACAAACTTTGAGGTAAGGTACTACTTTTATCCTCATTCACAGTGAAGGAACCTGGGCACAGGGAAGTTAAATGTCTTGACCAAGGACAAAAGGCTGGTAAATGGTGGAGCCAGGATGCAGAGGCACTCTGGCTCCAGAGTCCAAATTCTAAAAACTACACTAGAAAAAAATCTAGTTTAGTCTAGAGCCTTTTGTATTTTTTTCCAACAATGAGCCCCACCTCAGATCCATATAGTTTGTATGACTTCTTTGTTTAAGTTGTATGTATGTACCAGGTTTAGACACTCCTCCATGTGGCAGCATTATCACAAGACTCGTCTCTTCCAAGTTAATCATCTCCAATTCTTTCCTTAATTTGGTCACCTCCAAATTCAGCTTCAAACCCTTCCTCAGTATTATGTATTTACCCAACCTGCTCCCTAGGCTAGTGTTCTAGTTTGATATAATGGTAGAATCAAAGGTCAAAACTTGGAGTGATTTACAATGAATATGGAGGAGGTCACAAGCCAAGGATTGTGGGCAGGTTCTAGAAGTTGGAATAGGAAGGAAACAGGTTCTCCCTTAGAGCTTCTCGAAGGAATATAGCCCTCTGGATACATTTTTAGACTTCAGACCTCCAGAGGCACAAGATGATAAAGTGTGTTGCTTTAATTCACTGATTATAGTTATTTTTTATACCAGTAGTAAGAAACTTACACAAAGTATGACCATGTAGCAATTAATCTAACTTTTCTAAGGCTCCGTTTCCTATCAGAGTTGGTGTGAAGTTTAGATATAATGCCAGGAAAAACACTTCACAAAATTCCTAGAACATAGTAAACCCTTAATAAATGATAACAGCAGCAATAGAGGGAGTTGTGAGAGTGTCAATTTTACTATTAATTAGACTCCATATGTAAGCCCAGTATTACCAAAATTTTGACTCCAATCTCGCACCTACTTTAGGGGTCTTTATATAGCATAATTCTGGTTTCTGGCTTTATTTTTAAAAAATATTAATTATATATTATGTTTCTGTTCAGACACTAATAGCTTACCAATTCAATTAAAACAATATTTGAACGTGTGGCATGGTTTAAAAGGCCCTACAGAATCTGGCCTCAGCCTGTAGCTCTAGCCACATGTCAGTCCTTTGTGTTTCCAACTACTGTGGATATCCTCATGTTAGGCATTTGGAATTTTCATTTGCCATTCCTTCTGCCTACAGTGTAGGACTAGCTCTTCTTATCTTTTAAGTCAGCCCAAATATTACATCTCAGAGAGGCCTTCTCTGATTGATTATGCCAGTTCATGTTGCCCCACAACCAAGAACTCTCTCTCATATTCCCATCTCTTTGACTTTATGGTTCTTATCCTTATCTCAAATTGTAATATTTCTACATGTGTTTACATGTTTATTATCCATATCCCCTTCTTTAGGTGTAAGCTTCATGAATGCAATGTCTTATTTATCTTGCTCACTACTATATGTTCTATGAATTTTGCTAGAGCATCTGAAAATTAATAATATAGGGGTAGTGGTTTCTCGCTCTTGCAGTGGGTCTATTATATTGAATATCAAGTTTATTGATAGTGGCCATTGGTCATCTCCCTGTACATGGTCTGAGAGCAAATCTGCTCCCTTGTTGATGGCTGAGATCTCTCAGCATCAACTGAACATTCTAACGTGGCTCTACATAATCTCTAACTCTTAGTTATTCATTCAGGTTTATCTTCAGCTTATTAAGCCCTAGGTCTTATGGGCTAAAATTCCAATTGCTATTTTCCTGGCAATAGCTCTTACTCTAAGCTCTTGTTAACTGTTCACAACTTCAATTTAGCCATCCACTTCAGATAACTTAAAGCAATTTTACTGTTTTAACTTTTATTGTGGTTGCCCTATAATTTTTGATATTAATCTTTGTTTATCACTATCTAACTGGGTATTATTATACTATTTGACATGCAGTATAATAACCTCATGACAATATCCTTCTGTACCCATTCTTTGATTTTTTTTTATTATTGTCAATTTCTACTTTTATATATTTTATAAATTACACAATATAAGCCGGGCACGGTGGCTCACGCCTGTAATCCTAGCACTCTGGGAGGCTGAGGCGGGCGGATTGCTCGAGGTCAGGAGTTCGAAACCAGCCTGAGCAAGAGCAAGACCCCGTCTCTACTATAAATAGAAAGAAATTAATTGGCCAACTAATATATATATATATAAAATTAGCTGGGCATGGTGGCGCATGCCTGTAGTCCCAGCTACTAGGGAGGCTGAGGCAGAAGGATTGCTTGAGCCCAGGAGTTTGAGGTTGCTGTGAGCTAGGCTGACGCCACAGCACTCACTCTAGCCTGGGCAACAAGTGAGACTCTGTCTCAAAAAAAAAAAAAAAAAAATTACACAATATAATATTAATATAATTGCTTTAGAGAGTTAATTATTTTTGTGGAAACTAAAAATTTTAAGAAGTCTTTTTATTTACATTTTTTTCATACCTAAGGGTCTTTATTTCTTTGTGTAGATCTAAATTTCTGTCTGGTATTGTACACTCTGTCTGAAGAACATCTTTTTACATTTATTTTAGTGCAAGTCTCCTCACAATGATATATTTCTCAGATTTTATGTTTCTAAAGCATTCATTTTTTGAAAGATATTTTCACTGAATATAGGATTCTGGGTTGACAGGACATTTTCTTTTAGCAATTTAAAGATGTCATTCCATTGTCTTTTGCTTTGCATGATTTCTGACAAGAAGTCTGCTTTAATTATTATCTTTGTTCTTTTTTTGTAATATGGCTTTTATTTTTCTTAGCTGCCTTCAAGATTTTCTCTTTGTCTCTGAAGCACTTTGACTATTATGTGTGATATATCTATGTGTATTATTGTAATTTTGCTTTGTTTTACTTTTAATCTGGGTATTCATTCACCTTGGAGCTCTCTAAATTTTGGTCCTGTTGTTGAATATATTTCATAAGTTTTTTGAGAATTCTTAGCCTTTGTCTCTTCAGATATTTCTTCTGTCCTTTTGTCTTTCTCATCTCCTTCTGTGACTCTAGTTACACATATGTTAGACCACTTGATATTATCCAGTAGTTTGATGTTCTATTCTGTATTTTTTTTCATTTTCTGTATATTTTTTTACCCCTTTGTTTCAGTGAGGATAAGTTATATTGATCTGTCCTCAGGTTTGATGATTCTTTATTAAGCTATGTGCTGAGACTGCAAGAATAATGCTCTGATATAATGTTTTCCATGTCTAGCATTTCCACTTATTTCTTGCCAAAAGTTCCCATCTCTCTGCAAAAATCCTCACCTGCTTAAGCATGATGTCCACCTTTTTCACTTGAGCTTTCAACATATTAATCAGTTATTTTACAGTCCCAATCTAATGGTTTTAACCTCTGGGTCATCTCTGAGACTGGTTCTATTTATGGATTGCATTATCTCTTGATGATAGTTCGTTTTTTTCTTCTTTTTTGAATTTCTTATAATTTTTACTTCAATGTCAAATACCAAGTATAAAATAGTTGAAACAGGATAATATTATTTAGGAGTTGTGTTGGACTTGAGTTTTCTTTTTCAGTGCATCATAGGCTTCAAATTCCTCTAATGGTGGTCTACTGTTCCTTATGCTTAGGGGGAGAGCTGTAATGACAGAGGACATTCTGAGGGTTTGTGCCCTATTCTCAGCTGTCACTCATTCCTGCATATCTGCATGGATTTCTTCTCCATGCTGTGGCCCCTCACCCAGTATAAATGGCTATAGTCACTCAGTGCTAATCTCATTTTGAGGATGGCAATGGGCTTCTGTTGTCCTGGTTCAGCTATAGTCTTAGCTTGGGTTTGTACATCTCAGCATTGAATTTGGGCCTTCTCAGCGTTTCTGTTTGCCCTTTCCATGGCAGTCAAACTCTGCCTTGTTTCTGTGGTTGATCTTAGGGAAAACTTTCCTGCCTTTTCCTAAGTATTAGCAGACCGTCTCTGGTACTGTAATAGTATCCTTGGGACAGGATGGTTTTCTGCTTCTCTCCCAAGTGTAGACATACATTTTTTTTTTTTTTTTTTACTGTAGTCTCAGCCACAATGGGTCTTTTTTTGTTCCTTAGAGATTATGGATTTTGCTCTCCCTACCTCAGTGGCTCCAAGGTGTTTGCTTCAAGAGAGAAAAGGGACCAGTCATAGGAATAGGTTTTCATATTTTTCCTAGCATTTACTAATTACCTTCAGGTCTGTTCTACCCAGGGGTTCCATCTTTGAATTCCTGCTCTGCCATATTTTTTCTCATGAGCACCCAGTGGAAGTTCATGGTGGCTTCAGGGGTAGGGAAGACTGCTAGTGAGTAAAACAAGAAATCAACTATGTCTGGAGCTCTCAGCTCTTCCAGGCAGACACATTAACACATACAGTATGACGATTTATGATAATTTGTAGCTGATTTCTTCTAACCCACTTGTATGGAAACAACCATTCTTTCTTCCCATGGTCTGTCGCAAGTGAGCTAGTCTGCATATTCAGCCTCTCTTTGGAGAAGCTTATCCCAGTTTGGAATTCAGCCAGCTTGGTTGCCCTGCCCATCAACTCTTTGACTGGTCAACTACATTTTTCTCACTGTTAAGGCTTGAGCAACACTCTTTACAGATATCTGCATACTAAGCAAAAGGGCAGAAATGCAGCCAGTTTTTAGTGATTTTTCATAATTATATCATCACACGGTCACCTGCATAAAGTATCCTGTTAAAAGAAAACCATATACGTTAAATGATGACAAAAGTTATTCCCAGTAAAGAAAAAAAAATATGCTTCATTCCAGGGTATAATGATTTTAGGGTGATTTAAAAAGATGGTCATGATTATATAATTTTTAAAAGTACTTTTGTATTAATTTTTATCTTTCAGATAATGAACTGGTGCCCCATAGTAAGAGTCAAATTTAGGAAAAAGTGTAAAACCCCTAGGAGGGGT
This sequence comes from Microcebus murinus, assembly GCF_040939455.1. NCBI lineage: Eukaryota > Metazoa > Chordata > Mammalia > Primates > Cheirogaleidae > Microcebus > Microcebus murinus. The sequence continues at coordinate 57,377,990 of NC_134111.1, forward strand.
TAAATGTCTGGGGGAGGGTCACGGTAAGTTCAGAGGTAACAGGTAAAGATAAATCTACTACACATCACAAGGGATAGATTTTAAAGTAATAATTTAAAAGCATTAACCAGAGAAAGAGGCTTTCTTTGACGAGGGAGGAATTGGAAGAAGGCAAAGACTGCAAATGAATACCGCTTTTATTGCAAAAGTACACAGAGATAAACTCATCCCTTGAGAAGTGTTCCCAAACTGTATGAAGGGATTGTATGGAACAAAGGAGTCTTAATAATAATGAGCAATAATCGGCACTTACAGCTGACCTTTCCCATAAAATCCCCTAAGGACTTAATGCATGTTGAATATTATACCAATCTGAAATAGTACAGAGGATTGTTAGGCATAGAAACTATTTCAGATATTGACAGGACCCATAAACTGTGACAGAGAGAATTTTTAAAGGCTATCCAGGGATTTCAAAGCAAATGCCTTTAGATATTGGGTAGGTAACATAAACGAGTGAAAGCGAAGCAGTCCTGCTATAAGACAAATAGAAGGTGGTAAGGTTTGAGTGCCCTATGTAAAAATTTTCAAATTGAAATTGTTTGAAAATTTTCTCAGCTAAATTAGATGTCTACATGTCTACAACCATGATATTTTATCTCTAAGTTAACTAAAATGTTCAGTCTTATAACTTGAATCTGTATGTCTTACTATGTCACATAGCAAGTTCTTATATGACATATTTCCTTGCCAGCTAGAAATTGAGCCTAAATCCTAAGATCTCCCTGGACATGTTTTGCAGCCAAGAGTACGGTGATGCCTAAAATTCTCTCCTGAACTTAATAAATTATCAAAACTCTATTCCAGTAGTACTTCTCAAATTGGCACATTGTTTATCATTTAAAGGAGGTCTATTTGCTCACATTGGATCTATGAACTAGGCAACAAGTTCTCTCTGCAAGGCTAAGTTAGAGAGTTAAGAGGAAAGATGAGAGAAATAAAGATAAGTTTTTTCTTTTTTCTTGCTCTTTTAAAAACATTGGCCTAAGAGGACATGTTTTTTTTATTTTACCTAACAAGTGTGGCTAAACATGTTGTAAAAGTATAGAGAATATGACTTCCTGCTTTGGCAGAAATCAGGGCACATTTTTATCTATAGGAAGAAAAGTAGCTACTGGGGGAGGGGGAAGAGTGACAGAGTGAGAGAGCGAGCAAGAGAGAGCAAGAGAGAGAGAGAGAGACAGAGAGAGAGAGAGAGAGAGAGAGAGAGAGAGAGAGAGAGAATATCATTATTAAGTAAAAGAGAAGAAAATGTTTAGAAATAAACAAACTGGGTTAATTTTATGGCCAGTAGAAATATAATATTTTGTGTGGTCTTCTGGAAGACTAAATGCAGCTCCTGTTTCTGGGTAGGTGTATGAGATTAAAGCCTGTGTTTAGTAGAATCACAATTCCAGTGCTCAGATGGGAGGTGAAATATTCACCTCATTTGTTATGACCAGCCAGAGAAGGCAAAACTCAAGGTGCTTTTATTATCTACAGAGTAGACATAAAATTGTTTCCTGAGACTTCAGCTGCATGAATTTCAACAGTGTGGAAGTAAATGATAGAGTTTCTGATATTTTACTTAATTGAGACCCCTGAATATTCAGCATCACACGATTAATGAATGAATCACTCTGACTTAGTCCTTTGAGGTCTGAATTTATTTTTACAGTCATAAAGGGTAATTTTAGTATTTCATATGGCTCAGTTTTAAAGCTTGTTTTTGTACTCTTTTTGAAGCCCCTCTCCAAGTTCTTACAGGATTCTCTATGTTGCCTTAACTTGGTTTGGACATAATCTTAGTTAAACATGCTCAAACATAAAATAGACAAAATCCCACATGCTAATAGCCCTTATAAAAACATAACTCCAAGTAAACTTATTGATTCAATACATAAAGGACTATGAACATAATGAAATTTAAACAAAAATATAACAAGATACATGATGTTTCTTTGCTGCCATAACATTTTTGGTTGAAAAGTGGGCAGAGTACTGATAGCATCATAGTTGGGCATCTTATACTACTACGAACCTGTGTTGACTCAGTTTCCCATACATTTTTCCACTTCACACTAAAACTACCCTAGATCACTTCATAGAGAACTTAGGATCTGTTCACAGTTGAAGAAGGGCTGGTACATGTGTATGGTACTTGCTCAATGATTTACACTAATTGGTACACATTTTATTAATACAAGACCCCATGCACATAAACAAAGAGAAAAAATAGAGCAAATATATCATGTACTTCAGAAAAGCAAAACATTACAACATAGAAATGGGCTTAAAGAACTTCCATTAGTTTTGTTTTTAATGTAGAATTTTCTCATGAGAGTCAAATTATTGAAATGATTTTCAATAGTCCTCTCCCCGTTAGTTACTTTTTATTATAATTATTTTGTTAATTCTTAGAGAATGGGTTTCACTGTAAGCTGCTCTGAAGTCCCTCTTCAGTCATTCAGAGTCTATGCCCCCGTGGGGAGTTGCTGGCAGCCATTTTGGTACAAGAAAAATCCATAGTCAGTGAGGGAGGCTGAGGCAGCTGGGTGATTTCTAAGCCTATGCTAATTGCTCAACCTTGGGAAGATTATCCAGGGAAGCCATTTCTAAATTTTGGGAGTTGACAAGCACAATACTTTGAGATATTGCCTTAATTTACCTCCTCTATTATTCCAGCCTAGGTTGATATGACAGCCAGTTGGAGATTATAGACAGTGTTTATTCCTAACTTGTAATGCTTCACAAGAATTGGCGTGAAGAATTATATAATTAGCAATTTTACTATTTCATTTTTACAGTGGAGTTTTTAGAAGGCCACCCCACCTAATGTTCAACTCTGGTTATGTGCCGTGACTGCTGTCAGCCGAGGCTGACTCTGACTGCTTTTCACTTCTGTGGCTTTGGGCTAGATATTTTGTCCAAGACAGAGTCTAGAATCACTAGGCTAAATTTTCTTTTATCTTTTCTTAAATAGTGTTAAAATGCCTTTCAGAATATGGAATACACTAGATTTCTTTCTTATGCTGCTGAAGGTATTTTCCTTTTGACAATTTCATGGGTATTTGACTGGCAAATAAGGAGAATGGTAATTGCTGGTCCTTAACATCTGTACATGTTTTGCCACCTGTTTAGAAGTTTATGCATAATTTAGAAAATTATGCATAAATCCATAATTTGTAGGATGAACTTAAATGTAGCCATTTCCTTTCTATAATATTCAATATAAATAAACATTTTTATGTTTAGCTCATCACTTTTAGCATTATCATTCCATTACCTTCTATTTACTAAAATGCAGTTGTTACAGTAGATGAGGGATAGAAGATACATGTTTCTTCAAATATAAAGCATAGAAGTAAAGAATGCTCACTCTATTGTTGAATTTTGCAGTTTTCACAGATATTCTTCACCTTACATGTGACTTCTGAATGGCTTCTTAAGCAGATTCTCTTCCAACTACATTCCTTTTAAGAGAAGAGCTGGTTATCTCTGAATAAACCTCACAAAGTAGTGTTTATTTTCCCAGATTTGGAAACAAAATCCTATAAACCTTAAATTCAGGTGGTTTCTTGAATAGTGAGATTTTTTTTTTTATTTAACCACTACATGGACTAATACAATAAATATACACATACTAAATTGAATATACTTACTGGAATGTCTGAAAATATTGCTATGCTATTGCTGCTCCCTCCCCCCTTTCTTTCTTTGGTTTTTAGAGACAGAGTCTCACTCTGCTGCTCAGGCTGGAGTGACATGATCATAGCTCACAGCAGCCTTTAATTCCTGGGCTCAAGTGATCCTTCTGCCTCAGCCTACTGAGTAGCTAGGACTACAGGCACATGCCACCATGCATGGCTGATTTTTTAAAAATTATTTTTTATAGAGATAGGGTCTCACCATATTGCCCAAGCTGGTCGCAAACTCCTGGCCACAAGTGATCCTCCTGCCTCAGCCTCCCAAAGTGCTGAGATCACAAGAGTGAGCCAACATACTTGGCCTATTGCTGCCTCAATCAACTATGGTTAGCTTCATTGTCCTAAACAAGTCTTTGTTAGTGTAAAGAAACCTAATCACTAGATTGCTAAGTTTAAAAAAGACAAGTACTTATTGAATTGAATTTGGAGGTATTGCTGGGGATAAACCCACTGCTGATGTAAATTTAATAAAAATACTTAATATGCAGAAGAGGAACAATGATATAGTAAGTTTTTGTTTATTTATTATATTTCAGACTTACTCTCAAGTGAGACTTTCTTTAAAAATTGCATTAATGAGCAAGAACCATATGGCTCGTGATGGAGATATTGCAAGAGTGGCATAAATCCAGCTGTCCATTTCCAGCACATAAGCATGTTTTATTTGCTGTTTAATTGTTTCTAGTAAAAGAATTTGCTTATGTGTTAAGTATACATGAAATATTTTATTTTCTTTTTATATGGTTAATAATGGATATTCTATCATCATTATTATTTCACATTTACACAGCACCTTTCCTTTGGGTAATTTGCATAATTTATAACCAAATTACAGGACCATTTATGTAAATATTTTGCATGCCTATTTAACAACTTTGAAGCTTGCCATGTGTTCACATTCATGGAGTCACTAATAATTTATAGGGGGTCAGTTATAATGAAATGGATTTTATTAATTTTATTTTCTGTTTATTCAAGCTGTGAAACTGGGGAGTGGAGGCAGAGAAAGCAAAATAGGGGCAGAATTGTACCATGCCAATCTCGATTTTTGCCCATTGTGTGCAATATACCTATTGCCGGAGGGGCAAAAGGAAGAGAATTTAGTAAACATTTTTTAAATGTTTAATGTTATTGAAATATATTTAAATGTTCTCTGAGTCAATATAAGTTAATTAATACCTTTATTATTTTTAAAATCTCCAAACATTTCAAGTGTTTTTTAACTACCTTTTCTATCTAGATATTAATAGCTTATATCTTATCTTGTACATATGCAAAAATTCTTTTTTGAAGGCCACCACATATCGAATACTTTGTTAGACATTGGAATTTGCCCTTACATTGGAATGAATGTTAGTTCAGACCTCACAAGTTCACAGACTGATCAAATCATGATATATAGATAGTTTGGGTTGCAGAGTATTTTATAAACTTTTTTGAATTAGATACAATGTTTAAAAATTGGGATATTGTATATAATCTAGATTGGTGTCTCTTAGAAAATCAGAAGATTTGGCAATACTCACTGTAGGTTTCTTCACAGCAATAATTTTCTGGGGCCTAGTATCCATTGCCTCTTTTAGAAAGCCAGATCTTTAGTTATCCACCTCTCCCACCAATTCCTAACTGGAAGCAGCTAATAGACCATCATATTTGAGGCAAAGAAAAAAAAAAAGAGCTGAGGATTAGGCTAGGCAAGTAAGAAGAGATCAAATCGTGATCAATATTGTAGAACATATGAAAGAGTTTGGACTTAATTTTATAAACAACGGGAAGTCTTTGAAAGACTATAAATTGAGAAGGAAAGTAATTTTATGTTTTAGAAAAGGCACTCTGACAATAGCATGAAATATGGATGTAGAGAATGAGATTAGATGGGGACAAACTAGTTTAAGAACCTATTGCTGTAATCTGTGGAGAAATGATGGTAGTTTGAATAGAAAGTAAAATGGACAGGATTTTATGTTAAGCTAGATATGAGTGACAGGTCAGAGGCTAGGATAAATGTCATACTTTTTTCTTGTGAAACTAAGTGGATGGTAGTGTCATCAATCAGGTTGAAGGGAAGAGAAACTATTTTAGTTCTGAATACTTTAGGTTGATGTTTTTGTGGGACATCTAGGTGGAGATAAACTATAGACAGTTGGGTATATAACTCTGAATTCATGGTAATGGAGGTCATTGACACATAAGTTAGAGTCAATATACTAGTGGAAGACAAAAGTAGAAGGAAAGCCAAGACAGAATCTTGTGGGATACAAAAGAAAGAGCAGTGAAATATAACAGAAAAGAGCATTTTTGAAAGGAAAAATTTCTTTTTTTAAATTCAGAATATTATGGGGGTACAAATGGTTTGGTCACATAAATTGCCTTTGCACTGCCTGAGTCAAAGCTAAAGTGTGCCCAGCCCCCATACAGTGTGCATGACACCCATTAGGTGTGAATTTACCCATTCCCTCCTTTCCCATCCCAACTGCCTGATCCCCAATGAATGTTACTTCCATATGTGCACGTAAGTGGTGATCAATTAGTACCAATTTAATGGCGAGTGCATGTGGTGTTCATTTTTCCATTCTTGTGATACTTCACTTGGAAGAATGGGTTCTAGCTCCATCCAGGATAATACAAGAGGTATTAGTTCGCCACTTTTTATGGCTGAGTGAGTAGTACTACATGGTATACATATACCACATTTTATTAATTCACTCATGTATTGATGGACACTTGGGTTGTTTCCACATCTTTGCAATTGTGAATTGTGCTGCTATATATACATTCGAGTGTAGGTGTCTTTTTTATAGCATGTCTCTTTTTCCTTTGGGTAGGTACCCAGTAGTGGGATTACTGGATCAAATTGTAGTTCTACTTTTAGTTCTTTGAAGTATATCCATACTACTTTCCATAGATGTTGTACTAATTGGCATTCCCACCAGCAGTTTATGAGTGTTCTTATCTTTCCGCATTTATGCCAACATTTGTTGTTTTGGGACTTTTTGATAAAAGCCATTCTCACTGGAGTTAAGTGATATCTCATTGTGGCTTTGATTTGCATTTCCCTGATGATTAAAGATGTTGAGCACTTTTTCACATGTTTGTTGGCCATTAGTCTCTCTTCTTTTGAAAAGTTTCTGTTTGGAAGATCCCACATAACCAAAGTAACCTTAAGCAAGAGAACAAATTGGGAGGCATCAATTTACTGGACTTCAAGCTATATTATAAGGCCATAGTAAACAAAAAAGCATGTTAATGGCACAAGAACAGAAACATAGACCAATGGAAGAGAACAGAGAGCCCAGATATAAAACCATCCTCATATTGTCATTTGATATTTGACAAAGCAGACAAAAACATATATTGGGGAAAAGAATCCCTATTCAATAAATGTGCTGAGAAAATTGGACAGCCACATGTAGAAGACTGAAACAGGATCTGCTCTTCTCATCTCTCACAAAAATCAACTCACAATGGATAACAGATTTAAACTTAAGACATGAAACCATAAGAATTTCAGAAGAAAATTTGGAAAAACTTTTATGGACACCAGCCTAGGCAAAGAATTTTTGAAGAAGGTCCCAAAAGCAATCACGGCAACAACAAAAATAAATAAATGGGACCTGATCAAATTAAAAAGCTTCTGCACAGCCAAGGAATTAATCAGTAGAGTGAATAGATAATCTACAGAATGGGAGAAAATATTTGCATGCTACACATCTGATAAAGGGCTGATAACCAGAATTTATATAGAACTCAGGCGAATCAGCAAAAAAAAAAAAAGAAAAGAAAAAAGAAAAAATCAAACAGCTCCATTAAAAAGTGGGCAAAAAGAGGAATTTCTTAAAAGGTCTAGAAGTCAAGTATAATCAAATGTTCATTAGAGTTTGTAATTAGATAGGATAATTTGGTAAAGTAGATTGTGGTGTATGTAAAGAATACAAAAAAGTAGAAAAATGTTGACAAAAAAAAAAGTCTACCCACCAGCCCAGGGGGCATTGTACCTCTATGGAAAAACATTCTTCCCTAAGACTTTGTAACCACAGATCTGTCTTCCTACCAATTTGGAGTTCTGATTTGTACTATCCACTAAGTTGAAGAACCCTGTCTTAACATTAACATAAAAAAGTAGTCACAACCTGGTAAAACCTCTTGACTGAGAAGAATCAAACACAAAATCCTTCTGCATGACATAACTTCAACCCAAGACTTACAGAATGCCATCAACTAAGTTTCATCTGACATTTGCTTAAAATCCAAATTAACATAATGCACGCGCAAATAATCCACCATGAGTGGGAGTTAGCAACAGGATAAACACTAAAAGCTTCATGTGATGGAACTATTAAATTGGAACCATGAAATAAATATGCAACTAATAACTAAAACATGGGGAGAGAACACAATGTTTTCAAAAGAGAAGAACAAGTATAGAACATCTAGAAATGGAAAATAAATTCATTTATTTAAAACAGATTCAGTGAATGTGTTAACAGTAGATTAGACACAGTTAAAGAAGTTATTGTAGAACTAGAAAGTGGATCTGAGGAAATTCCTAAAAATTCAGAATATAGAGACAAAGGAAAAGTAAATATAAAAAGAGAGTTAATAGCCATATAGAATATAAAAAGAAGGCCCAAAATATGTCTAATTAGAGTTCTAAAAGATGAGAACAGAATAAAAGTGAATGGGACACCATTTAAAGGAATAAGGGCTGAGAATTTGCTAGAATAATTGAAAAACACAAATCTTTCAATTCATGAAGACCAATAAATCTCAAATATGATAAAGTTAAATCCTTACCTAAATACACAATAATAAAAATAAAGAACAATGGAAAAAAGAATGCTTTATAAGAATTTGAGACAAAAATGAAATTACCTATAATAGAAATTAAATTAGGCTGTAGCAATTTTGTCTAACAATGACAGAAAGGAGAAGATAATGCAATAATATATTCAACAGCTGGGGATAAAACAAACACCAGTCTATAATTCTGTATCAAACCAAAATATAATTCAAGAGGGAAAGTGAAACGCTATTATCAGACAAACAGAAGCCAAACTTCCAAAAAGTTTTGACAGTGAAGAAAAGAGACTCTGGAAAGAAATCAGAAATGGATATGGAGTCTGAGAAAAAAATGTTAAAATTGGATAAACTTGATAATGTTGATACACTGAATGAAGAGAACTAATAGAGATAGTAGAGTAATCAGGAATAGAAAAGGCAAGAGAGGAGAATGATGATGATGAGGAGGAAAGAGAGACTTTGAGAAAATAAGGAAAAAGGGAAGTGCAGACAGACCTGATTAAAAACTGTTAAATTAATAGTTAAGAAATCCTGAGAGCCCACCTGAATTTCTTACAGCATTACTCCTACTATTTCTGCTTTCTAAATAAGGAAGAACTGTATTTCTAAAACCACAACAATTTCTGAATTTTGGAGTAAAAGCTAAAGTTTGTCTTTGAGGGAGAATCTTTTGTGAGCTTTTTAGTCATATTGTCCTACCTATGACTTTGGACATCTAATGTTTCCAAGAGCAGATACTTTAATTTGGAGTGTTAAATAATTTATTCAGTTACATAAAATATTATTTATTTCATAGTGGGAAGATATTATAATATTAATTCATTTTTTTCTTTCCATGGTGAGGCTCTAATGCTGAACCTTGAGAAAAAGCACAGAAATAGGGGAGACTCAAGTTGGTCAGTGGAGAGTGATGGTCCATGATTAGCATGGTGGGCGGAGTGCAGAGGAGAGATAGTTATTATGGAATTTTCTGTGTAAGAGCATAATCAAGAGATACCGTGGACAATGAAAATTTCGTGGCAGTTATACCTGATAGCTAGTTTTAAAATTTTCTTCCACTTAGCATTCATCCCCACATCTTATTGCCAAACCTACATATGCCTGCAAGAACGAAGCAAGTGACCCGTGGACAGGCATTGGGACCAAGCTGAACTCCACTGAGCAGCAGCTTCCCTGAGAAGCAATTACAGAATGGCCAGAAGTTCTGGAGGGGTAGGCATCCCCAGAGCATTGATCTGGAGCAAGACATTTGATGAGGATGGCTTTGGGGAGAAAACAGACCTCTTACAATCACATACGGTTTAAGCTCAAATTATGGGTGATTTGGGTACTGGAGGAAAGGGTAACCTTAGAAAACCAGGTACTTGAGATCAGAGGTTTAGAATTAACTTTCAAATTGTCTCTATGTTGTCATTAAAACTATAATCCTTCATAACCACAATGCTTAGAATTCCTAGTCTACTTTATCCAGTACCTTTTTATTGGTGCTTAGCAAACTCCCTTATATTATACATAATTGTATCTTCTCAAATCCCTTCAGTACTCAGAGATTAAGCTATTTGAGGGAGAGAGATGCATTTTACTCACCTTTTGTTCCCCTTCAATACCAATATCAATACCAGAATTCAATTTTTAGATCAAATTCTGCTTTTTACTTTATATACTACTTCTTCTCAATTAAGTTGTTTTCCCAAACTTCCAAAATCTGCTTCCACATTGTTTATGCCACATGATCTCTCTAGGTATCTCTATCTATCTCAACCACAGAAATCCTCACTCTCTGGAGCTTTAAACCTTTTCTTCTAACACCTTTATTACTTTGCCCTTGTTTTTCCTGTTGTCTGGAATTCTCTTCCCTGATTATTCAAGTCCTCTTTCACTGACAACTCAATTCCCATATCCTTCTCACCTGAATATCATATATCTCTAATCAAGTACTTTAGAGGGGAGAAATATCTCAGGGCTTTGTTTGTATCTCTCATTCTACCTGGCAATGACTAAGCACATAAAAGGCACTTAATATGTTGAATAACTATTTGTTGAATTGAATCAGTATAATATTTATCTAGGCAAAGTCACATCCTTTACTCTACAAATGAAGAAACGGTAGTATAGGAAAATACTAATGTCTCATGATCAGGCAAAGATCTATGATAAATATGGGAGAGAAAACTCAGTGTCCATATCTGTAATCTCGGCTGTAAGCACTGAAACTAATAGATCAGTATCCTTTTTTATTCTAAACTCTAATGGGCTTGACTGAAGAAGTTTAAATTACACTAGCAGATCTCAGTGGATTCACTATTTGGAGTAACACAACTGAAACCATGAAATTAATTTTTGCTTTAATAGATTTCCTTGTCCCACATTACCTTTCAACAATTGTTTTGCTTTATGTAGTTAAAATTTCAATTGAATACGTAAATGTGAGTTTTGTTAGATTTCCTATGTATTTCTCTTAACAGATTTACATATTTGTGTGTACGTTTATCCACTGTCCTTCTTCCTAGCATATCATTCTTAGCAAGAGTTTAATCTTGGATTTTTTTTCCTTATCAGTCATGCATATTTAAGGTCCCTCTGACCAGCATCTTTCTATTTCACTTTCTACCACTCTTGTCTTATTTCCATTGCTTCAAAATTTTCTTATATTTATGGCTCAATTAAATTCTTTTCTTCTCCATCAAGCCCATTGTACCACCTCCCATTCCCATAGATTTCTCACTTACTGATCCTACATTCCTGTAGTCTGAGTCATGCAATTCAGTGCTAGCTGCATAGTATATGGTTCTTTACATGCTGTATGAAAATTTTGTTTTGTTTTTGTTTTCTTATACATTCTAAGCACCTCCAAAACATATGCTTACTTTGTATCCCTCCCTTTTTCAATGTAAATAAAAAGAATATGTGAAATAAAATTCTTATTGGCTGATTGATTATGAATTAGTATATTCTTAGATAATACACACAAAATTTACCATTGATCAAAATTAGAAATAGAGAGGTGGTGGTGCTTCTAGGAGAAAAAGTGTCATAAATCTATCATCATTATAGTGTACCAGATAAATTATAGCATGTATTCTGAAAGAAAAACCATTGGTTATAATACTACCCATAAAAATTACAAAAATTCTATTATTTATCACATATATTTGTTATCTAGTTACTAGTATTTAATTACCACTTATTTGTTAATAGTGAGTTTTCTTTTAACCACTTTGTTGAGGTAAGTTACAGCATTGATTTCTCCAAATAGCCTAATGGTCTATTTGAATTACTGGCAAACTCTACTGATCTTGTCTTGATCTGTTTACAAGCTTCTTTGTAATCAATCTTCTAGATACTCAGCAGTCAGAAAGATTGTTACCAATCTCAGTTTAAAAGTGTTTATGCTATTCAATGCCTAGGTATATAATGTCAAAGACAAATTTAGCTACAGAGTTGGGGGGGGGCAGTTCAATAGTACCGTGATCAAAAAGAGATTACTTGAAAGACAGTGAATGTGAATATGACAAGAGGAATCAGGCTTGAAAATCAGAATGTTAGTCAATTCTGTAATGACAGAGTAATTGGAGGATTATAGAGACAAGTTCAGGTCAGATCAATAATTGCACAAAGAATAAACTTCAATAATAATATAAACATCATATTTGAGAAATTATAAAATCAAAGGCATGCCATGTTTTCATTAAAGCACTAAAGGGATAATTCCAGGAGCTGAAGAATTAAAACTCTGCTAGTAAATGAATATGATGAGGTGCTACAGCAAGCAGATAAGGAAAGAAGTAGAATTTTTAGTCATCTTCAAAATCAGAGATGTTTCTAAGGTACAGACATGGACTCTTAAATAATTAAGACAAAATTTGACTTTAGCACATAATATCAAATTATATCTATACCACGTAGAAAAACACTAACATATAAAGAAGGTCAATGGATTTTAGGAAGGAGCCTAACTGCTAAACTGAAAATTGTCAAAACAAGGCAACATGGTACTCAAATGTTCTTGACACCAAAAGAAGATATTTCTGCTAGCTGCTATTGACATTTAGATCATATATAAAATAGGAAGGTATGAACTAGAATTGTTTTATGGCTGCCAAGATTTTAATAACAGAAAATGTCTGTAATAAGTTCCAACAGCAGTCCTGCTTTGTGAGAGAAACTATGAGCGAAGCAAAGGAGCCACTAAGTGCTGCTGTGTGTAGCATTCATCTGGAGGAAAGAACCCTTGGCAGAGTGCTGGGCTCCTAGGGAGTGGGGGGGGGGGCAGGGAGGTCTCTGTAATAACCAGAACTTGGATAAGGCAGTCTCTTAGGCCCTTCTCTTCGAGATTTAATGCTTTATGTAGCTTCCTTTGTGGGTCATCCCATGAATTTAATGCCTGGATATAGATTTAATCTCTGAAGTCAATTTTCTAGTAAAAATATGTAATTATTCTTCTTTGAATAACATAGTTGTATAAATAGTTTAGGGTTTATATTTCCATGAAATATGGTAAAGGCTACATTATACATCAAGTATTCTAGTGTGTGTCTTCCCTAGAATATTATTTTATTTAACACATAAACTAAATGATCACTGGGGACTTTGTTTCCTCTGAGTAGTTGTTGCTTGGAAAAGAGACATATGGTTGCATGCATTTAAATTCTTCATTAAAAATGTTTACAGGAGGGGAAAAGTAATACACTCTAAAATGGCAAACATTATAGAGGGTTGCAGAATTCAGCTCCAAAGAGTTTTATATCATTACTTTACTACTTAGAAATAAACATTATGCCTAAATAAGTTGTTTATACAAACTCCCAGTAACTCGCTTTCCTGAGTAAATATTTGGGCTGAAAGTATTTCCCAAACGTTCAGTTATTCTAATTTACATGGAATACAGTGGGAGTATATTTAATCATATTATTAAACAGAATTTTAAAGAAGAAAACATTCTTTCTTGGTATTGTATTCTCTTAGTTGAAAAAACAGATTATTTCTTTTTGTTATTTCTATAGTGAAATACAACTATTTTTGTTGTCAGGAACTAATTTTATTTTGACTTAGGATTTGCTTATTATTAATGTTCAACTCATTCAATAGTCACAGCTGGAAACACAGTGTTCATTCTGGAATGGGTATAGGTGGCTACACTGTTCCTTCTACCATATTCGGCTTGGTTTACTCCTGTTCATACAAAGGTCAAAACAATAAGAAATAATCACTAAGCTAGTTCAATAAATAAGGTAGTTCAACAGCTTCTGAGGATACTATCACTCCATCTAGATTCGAGAAAGAATAGTCTAAAATAAGTCCATTCATCTACAAGAGAAGAAAAAAGAGTGGTAGTTGAAGTACTAACTGATCAAAGAGGGGTTGGTATTTTTCCTTTTCTTTTTCTCAAAAGAGCTTTAGATAGAATGTCCTAGAACCTATGGCCTATAAGCATTTGGAAGAAGTACAGAGGATCATGGGAAAATAAGAGAAGTCAGCTCCAGTCTGGTTAAAGGTCTAATTCATATTCACATTAGCAATGGGGATTATTAGGAATAGGTCTCTTCCCTCTTGGAATTTATGGTTCAGTGGCAGTGCCAAATAGAGAAACATTTCTTATTATCAGGGATGCAAAGTTAATCAAGGGTATGCCATTAATTGAAGTTCAATTTTTCTACTTATGTTGCCTATTCATGTGCTTTAAAGGTAGTGGTAAGCCCACATCTTACCAAAGACATGGTTCTTCTTAAACTAACAAATGTCAAATTTGTTTCAGTTCCCAGAATTCTGATGTCATAGCTTTAGAATATAGGTCAGTGCTAACAGGGATCCTGATATCTAAAATCTGAATTATTTAGTATGACATTTAAGGCTATCCATGATCTTTTTATTTTTTAAGAATGTTTCTATTAATAATTTATCTCCAATTATCCTATTAATATTTCCTACAATCTTGTTAAAGTAAATTACTCAGGATTTTTCATTTCCTTGTTTTCTAAGAGGGTCATACAAAGCAATATTTTTAAAAGGTAGGAAAAATGAGCAAAGAATATAAACAGAAGGATAACCAGAGAACTCCCCGCACCTTTTCTCACACACACACACACACACACACACACACACACACACACACACACACACATACCTCTTCCTGTAAAGAAAACAACACAGTACAGTAAATTGCCAGTGGGCATATGAAGAGACATTACTGTTACAATTAAAGAGATGCAAATCAAAACAGTAAGATTCCATTTTTAAGTCTCATATTGGAAAATAAAAAGTATTTGTTTACCAGTATTGACTAGAACATGGGAAAAGGAGACATTTTCATACACAGTTAATGGAAAATGGGTGGGGTATTAATTTGGGTAACTACCCTGGGGGACAGCTTTTTTTAAAAAAATTATCATATAGTAAATTTTATTAATACTTTTTTATGAATACAGATCTATTAATCTTAACACGTGTATAGATACCTGAAACTGTCACCATGTTCAGGAAAAAAACAAAACAAAAAGCAGTTTTATCATTCAGAAAAACTTCTTTATACTATCATTTCATAGTCACTCTTCCCCTCATGTGTAACCCCAGACAACTGCCAATATGGTTTTCATTGCTGTAGATTTGTCTTTCAAGAATGTCATATAAATGGAATCATAAAGTAGATAACCTTTGAGACAGGCTTCCTCACTCAGCATAATGCCTTTGTGATTCAACCAAGTGTGTGCAACAATACTACTCTGCAGTGGTTATTTTGTGAAGAGCAAAATGTATTAATTTTGATGAAGTCCAATTTATTGTTTTTTTCTATTTTGTTTTATGCTTTTAAGACATTTTTCTATTTTGTTTTATGCTTAAGCCACTTTTATGTACTTTAAGAAAACAACAAATTTTTTCCCATGTTTTCTTCCAGAATTTGTATAGTTTTAATTTTACATTTAGATCTTTTACCTATTTTGAGTTAAGTTTTGTGCATTGTGTGAGGTAAGTAAGGTTGTTCCCCCACCCCCATTTGTATAGCCAGTTTATCCAGAATTGTTCCCTCAAAAGATTGTCCTCTCTCCATTGACTTGCCTTGGCTCCTTTGTGAAATATCAATTGACCATATGTATGGGTCCGTTTTTTGAATCTCTGTTCAGTTTCTTTATCTGTGGAACAGATCTATGGAACAAATTATCCAAAATACCAAACTGTCTTAATTACTGTAGCTTTATAATAAGTCTTGAAATCAGATATCTAAGACCCCCACCTTTGTTCTTGTACTATAAAATTGCTTTTTGCTACTCTAGGAGTTTTAAAAACATTTCAGTCATTGTATTTTTTAGTTTTAAAATGTCTATTGGGTTCTTTTTATAATTTCTATTTTTCTGCTGAGAATGTCTATCTTTTCCCTAATTTCAAGCGTGTGTGTGTGTGTGTGTGTGTGTGTGTGTGTGTGTTTTAATCTTATGGAGCTCAGTTATAACAGCTGCTTGAAAGACATTGACTTATAGTTCTAACATCTCAGCCATTTCTGGGTTGGGTTGTTATCTCTTAATTCTCTTCTCCTTTGAAATTTAGTCACATTCTCTGTTTTTTTTTTTTCTTTTTTTCTTCTTTTTTTAATGTCAAATGATTTTGGATTGCCCCCTGGTCACAGGTACCAGAAATAGTCCTGGAAAGCAAATCATTATAGTAGGATTCTGAATTTGGACAACTTATATCTAAGAGCAAAACTACCATACTAAGGTAAGTACCATACCAAGGTAAGTACCATACCCTGACCTAAATCGGTTATGGTGAGAAAGGTAAAAGGCAACACCCTGAAACTGTTCCTTCCACCTCCCCCCATGAACATAGTAAACCAGAAGCAAAATCTTAGTATTCAGAAGAATTTTGAAGATTAGTGCCATCAACAAAGATATAAAGGACACAGATGTGAATGTCCCAAGTATAACCACATTTTTTTTTACAAGTTTGGATAAATTGTAGCAGGTGATAATAGATTACAAAAAACTTAACCAAATGGTGGCTCCAATTAATTCCAAATGCTGTACTATTAATAGCTATGCTATCTTTACGGGAACAGATCAACATAGCTTCTAGCATTTAGTATGCCACTTCTTATCAGTTCTCACTAGTAAAGAGGGTCAAAGCAGTTCTAGTTCATAGGGAAGGGCAGCAGTATATATCTACTGTCTTATCCCATGATGTTCTAGGAAATGTAAAGTTGCTTAAGTTTCCTGCCTTCTGTCACAATGTACCTGCAGGAAGCTTGAACATTGTTACATTTCTCAGAACATTATGCTAGTCCTCTATATTTATGCTAATCAGATATGGTAAGAAGAAGTAGCAATTGCATTGGATGCCCTCTAAGACATCACATGCTAACAGCTCTGAGTGTAAGAGATAGACCTTATTTTGAAGGCAGCATAAATCAATCACACTTAGGAGCACTGTTTTGATCCACTTATGGGAAGATTTAAAAGGGTTTAGTTTTGAATGTTGCACACATAGAGAGCGCTCTGTCCTAGGTCTAGAGTGCAGTGAAAGATGTTCTGCTACTTTAGACGTATGAGCCAACAGATCTGAACACACAAGAGGTAACTATATTGGATAATGATCCTAAGTGGGTTGGTTCTCTGCTGAGTTCTAAAAGGAGGTTTCTAGCACAGATTCCTTGAGTAAGGTCATATCTTCTGTGGCAGGCAGTTACTCTCTATTTGACAAGAAGCTCCTGATGCACTACTGGGTCCTAGTAGAGACTGAGACCTTAACCATGGCACATCAAGTGACTGTGATCCTGGAGCTTCCCATCATGACTTGGGTATTACCAGATCCAGTAAATATTTAAATCTAGCAATTCTAGCAGTGTAGCAGAAATAGTATATTTATAATCAATGCTGAGAAGCTCCAAAGGTAAAACTAAGTTACATAACAGGTTACCCAACTTCCCCTGATGCTTGCATGTATTTCACCAACCCCTCCTGCTCAGATAATACTTATGTCTCACGGGGGATTCCTTGTGGTTTACTAACAAAGAAGGAAAAAAGCCAAGTTAGTCCTGTTTCAAAGATGTTAATATGATGATGTTAATATGGTGAAGGTATTATAACAAAAAATCAATTTCTGCCTCCCCACGTTTGTACTTATAGATGGCTAGCACACTAGTGAAAGGAAATTCTTTTGATGGGCAGCACAGGGCATTTGATCATTTGCACTCCATGGAGGAAGAGATGGTCCAATGTGGATTTTTCACACCAAGATTATAAATAAAAGCTTGGTCAGTGTCTCAGGAGCTTGGAAGGAGCAAAGCTAGGAGTTTGGAGATGAGGAAATTTGTGTGGAGGCATGTAGATGGAGCTATAAGAGTAGGCACAAAATATGCATGGTTTTGTGTCTCATGTAAATGCCCACCAGAGAGCATTTACTACAAAGGAGGCCTTTCACAACCACACAGAATGAATTGTCCTGTGAATGTTACATATTCCCTCTCTTCTCAGACTTATACAATGGGCCCCATGTAGAATGTGTCATTATGGCAGGGATGAAATTATGAATGGGCCCAGTCATATGGATTCTGACAATGGCTGATCAATCTATTCCCACTGCTTATGCTCAACATGGCATTTGTAGAAACTAACCCTCAATATGGTACAATCCCTTAAACAGACCAGGGCTTTTTCATCACAGGAGGAGTAGTGACTTGCCTTTACTTAAATTGACATCTATTCCAGATTTGGATTTGTCTTTTCTTCCAGCACTACCATTTTGAGGGCTTATTAATTGCCACATGTATTGACATATGATCCTGAATAACATCATTTTAGACCAAAAGACTAGTTTTGTGGCAAAGTCTGTGTCTATATAAAAATGCATGCATGGTCATAGAATCTGCTTTTCCTACCATAGACATCATTCAGACTCTTTTTGCCCCAAAGAGGAATGTGATTATCTATCAACAGCTCAGCTAGGACACCAGTTTGGGGTTAACATCTTACAATGTTGGGTGACAGTCTTATAGGATACGATACCACATATATATTAACTCATGGATGATAGATGGTCCTGTGATCCCAGTATAGTAGTCCAGGAACCAAAGGAGAGACATAATTAAATACAATTAAATATGTAAGTTATTAAGACTTAACACAATGCCTGGCTTTTAGCAACTACTCAATAAATGTTGGCTATTATTTTAACAAATCAAAATATTGTTGTGATCATGGAGCATTTATTATTTCTTTGAAGGTTTAGAGCAGGAGGGTCTCAACTCTGGTTGTATATATGGATCATTGTTAAAGATGCAATAATGCTGGAGAGTTTGGACTGGGATTTTGTCATCTGAATTCTTAAAAAGCTTCACTATTGATGGCATAGAACTACAGCAAACCTGGGATTAGCCTGCAAAAAAGGCTAGTGATGTTTAAAATGTAAAAACTTCCAGAGCTAAGGGTCAATTGCAAGATATGTTTATTGTGTATAAAAAAGGTTAAGTTATGGGATGAAGATGGGTGAATATAGGACTTTTAATAATATTTGATAAGACAAATTAAGGAAATCATGTAATAAAAGTTGTGATAAACTAAGTTCAGCCATTAAAAAGTGGTACTAATATTTTGCTTAGTACTTAAAGTTATCTTTTCTTGGGATTTCTTTTACATGGTTAATCATACTGCTTACTGGAGACAGACAAATATTACCTCTGCATTTAGAATAAAGTTGCATTACACATGTGGTATTCATTTTGTTTAATATATAATTCTCCAAGGTTGAAGAATAAAGTGTACAGTGATTCTTATTCTTATGCAATAATAAATAAATTGGAGAATATTTCTGGACTTTTCTTCTCTTGTTGAGCTTAATCTCTAACAATTTATTATGCAAGAATACTAATCAGTTAGAAAATATGAGAGGAAATATTAGTCCATTCATAATAACATCATCAAAAATTACCACAATATGTAAAACTAAACAAAAATGGCCAAGATCTATATAAAAACATGATTGTAGAATTTTGTTGAGAACACAAAAGAAAACATTTCTTAATGAAAAGCCTCAATATTTCAAACACTGAAATTATCCCCAAGTTAATCTACACATTTAAGTACATCTTATTAAAGACTCCAATTTTTAAAAAGAAAATATGATATCATGCTTTTAAATTTCACCTGAAAGAATAAATGTGTGAGAATAGTTTGTATAATATACAAAAAGAAAACAAAAAACAAGGAAGGAATGCATACAGGACACTATGTTTATCTTCTTAATGTTCATTCCACCCCTTCTCCATTGAGTGGCACCAATACAGCTTGGACTATAAACCCCTGAAAAGGAATATGGTGGCCTTAAATCGACCTCCTTGTCAGTGTCCACTCAAGAAGCCGTGTTACCCAGAGATGCTAAAAAGACTTCTTTCTTTCTTTCTTTTTTTAATTTTAAAGAGATTTATTCTGAGCCAAATTTGAGCATGAATACAGCAAGCACCCAAATCAACCAATCCCAAAGCCCATCCGTATCCATCCGGGCTTGGTGAGGAAACAGGAGCTACCCTAAGCAGTTGGAGTAAAAAGAGTTCTTAGTAGAAGGAACTAAAGAATTCCACACTCACTGGAAGAGCTGAGGGAAAAAAAAGGTCAGAAAGGCTATTTTCAAAAATTCAGAAGTTCAAGAATTGCAGTGATACCCCCATTAACGATCCTGGGTGCTGCAGTGAATGTTTCTCAGGAAAACTTCCAGAAGCCCAGGGAAGCTGTTGCTGCTGATCTCAGCTGTTGCCGGCAGCTGCTAACAGATAATGCCTCTCTGTCTCTTCTTTCCAAGTTTTCTCCAAGTATGCCTTCATGGGGGAATGTATACCAGAAGCTATGGGCAAAGGGATTTTTAAAACTGTAATTTCAGACCTTTTTTCTGCTATGCAGAAGAGAATGAAGATAGGAGCAGGGAATGTCAAATTGAAAACAAATAGTCTGACACACTATTCCAGCTCTGAAAATCCTGTTGTGTGAGTGTGGCAGGTTGTATTTTCCACAAATGGCCACATTAACATGTCCTCTCCCACATACTCTTCTTATTGATACAATGTGACTTAAATATTCCTTCTGTTAAGAAGTGGGGTCTCTATTTCCTCCTTGACTCTAGGGAAGCGTGTGACTACAGTGGAAGTTACACTATGCAACTTCTGAAGTAGGGTCATAAAAAGTGGCACAACTTCCACCTGGCTCTCTTGGGACACCCACTCTTAGAATCTAGTCATCGTGCAGTGTGGACGCTGAAGCCACTCCACGAATCATGCTTTACCAGAAGTCGTCAGCCACAGAAAGATCACACATGTAGTTAGGCATTTATCTTTCCCTTTGAAGTCAAGTGTATTCCTGCTACCTGTTTCCCTCTGTCCTCAGCAAACATGGCTTCCTTAAGATCCTGGAATAATGTAGCAAAGAGAAATCTATGTGGTTTGATCTTAGGATATCACTGCAAAATGGATGCAAGCAACGTGCTATTTATGCCCTTTCATAGCAAGTCATTTTTACAAAGTTGTGCTGACCTCCCACATTGCAAAATCTTTCACAGTCTCTTATTGAATCAGCACCCCCTGGCAATTATCACCATAAAGACCTTCCTTCCTTTCTGAAAGAAGAACTGGCTGGCAGCATGGTGGCTCATGCCTGTAATCCCAGCAGTCTGGGAGGCCCAGGCAGGAGGATCTTTTGAGCTCCGGAGTTGCAGATCAGCCTGATCAAGAGAAGACCCTATCTCTACTAAAAATAGAAAAATCAGCCAGGCATCCTTGTGTGTGTCTGTAGTCCCAGCTGCTCAGGAGGCTGAGGCAGGAAGATTGCTTGACACCCAGGAGTTTGAGGTTGCTGTGAGCTACAATGATGCCACTACACTCTACCCAGGATGACAGAGCAAGACTCTGCCTAAAACAAACAAACAAACAAAAAAATTAAATAAAAAAATTACAAAAACCACTAATTGAAGAAATAAGCCTGCAAATAAGATTTTTGTCTTACTTCCTTGTTCAGATTTCCCAGTTTGTCCCAGAAAACAACCTTATCTTTGTGTAAGCTCTTGGCATCTTGTGAAGTTTCTTACTTTTTAGTTCTGGAAAATTTCCAGATGGTTCTGGGCAAGTCTAACATCTTGTACCCAAGGGTACAATGAAGTTCCATATGCTCTGAAAAAAGTTTAGATGAGAAAGGGTTCCTAGAATTATAGTTATCAGCAGATGGTCTTATGGATGAGAAAGGAATGTAAGATTCTGGAGACCTGTCTGGGAGGAGAAGAGAAAAGAGGGTAGAAATTTGTGCACCTAGTATGTCTGAAAATCAATTAATTTTTTAATGAAATGATCAATGAATAAAATGAAATATTCATTATTTTCATATCCCTACCCTAGGTGCATAGTATAGAACAGATCTGCTGTTATAAAATCCACTCTTAGAGCACTTACAGGTTTTTTTGCTAATGCTTTAAACTATTGTTACTAAAAGTTTGGTGAGGCTAAGGTGTAATATTTAGAGACATTGATTTTTTTCACGTATAGACAAATTAGTATTTATAAATGAGCGATATGTATAATGTGGCTAAAGAAACAAAAAATATCTTAAAGAACTGATGCTCTTCCCTTTGACTTGACTCTTTTACTCCCTACCCTGTCTAGCAACATGCATATGTAGTCCATTACTTATTTAGGATCTTTCTAAAAGCTTAATTACTCTTTCTCCCATCCACAATATAATATTCTTCCCCCGAGCTTCTCAGCCCTTAGCATCTTTGTGCATCTGTGACATTGCAGACTTAGCCTTGATAGAGAAAATTGGCTTTGCAATTCCGCTACACAGAGTGTAGAGCTGTCCTGGTCAGTTCTCCCTACACATACCACCAAATGGCTAAAGTGGTCATTGGAAGGTATGTACCACAAGAGGCATGTAGTGTATTGAAAAGTAAAGTGGTCGAAGAAGAAAAGGTATGTGCCAGAAACCATGCTTTGTGCTGAGTGTAACTCATGTACTCTTTAAAAATAAATAATCATGAACTCATTTATAATTAGAAATTGTTATCATACATGATGGAATACTATTCAGTCTTAAAAAAAAGAATGCAATCCTGTCATTTGCAGCAAAAAGGATGAGCCTGGAGGACATTATCTTAATTGAAATAAGCCAGGACCAGGAAGTTAAATACCATCTATTCTCACTCACATGTGAAATCTAAAAAGTTGTTTGCATAGAAGTAGAGAGGAGAATAGTGGTTACTAGAGACTGAGAAGAGTAGAGGGGATAGGGGGTTAGGGAGAGGGTAGTTACGGATAGGAAATAACAGCTAAATAGGAGGAATAGTTTTAGTGTTCCATAGTACTGTAGGGTGACTATAGTTAACAATTTATTGTATATTTTCAAATAGAGAGAAGGGAGAATTTTGAATATTCCCAACACAAAGAAATGATAAATGTTTGAGGCAATGGATATTCTAGTTACCCTGATTTGATCATTACACATTATATACATTTATCAACATATCACACTATACCCCATAGGTGTGTGCAGTTAACATGTGTCAATTAAAAATAATAATAAGGCATAAAAATAAAATGATGCACACTGTCTGGGGGATGGACACACTTGAAGCTCTGACTCGGGTGAGCCAAAGCCAATATATGTAACCTAAACATTTGTACCTCCCAGAATATGCTGAAATAAAAAAATAAAAAATAAAAAAACGCTCAAAGTTTAGATCCACAAAGTCTATGATCAGATTTTTTCTATTAATGCAATATTGTTATTTCTTGACATTTTATTTTGTTACGTTTGTAACATTTGCTTTATCTTTCTTTTTTCTCGCTCCCTAATTTTTCCTAGAACTTATCTCTGATTACTTCAGCATACATTTTCTAAGTCTAAGGACATTATCATACATAATTACAGTATCTTATCACACCTAAGAAATTAAGAGCACTTCCGCAATGTCATTTGATAATTGGAACAATCCAAATTTTCTCAATTGCACACAAAATATATTTTTCTGCCTTTTTTCTGAGACTTTTCAGCAAAGAAAGAAATCATTGGGGGGGGGAGGAGATAACATTTTCCTCTTAGTGATACCTTCTTATGCTGTCTGAGTGGGATTCCCCTGCTTATCCTCACTCCTTAGATGGAAGTATTTTCATCTCGTGCATGCATAGGGTTGTGACAAAGGTGAATGTAAGGCAGCCATGATGTGAGCATGTCACCTTTTGTGCAGGAATGCATGTGTGTGTTACTATCTCTATGTAGAGAAACTTGAAGAAATGATGCATGGTGCCCGTCCTCTGCTTGCATAAAGGGGAAAAAGGATCTGATTTTTGTTCCTGGTGCTCTGGGCAAATTTACCACTTATTTCAGATTTACCTTAATATAACAAATTGGTTTTGCAATTCCTCTCCACAGAGTTTGAATCTCATCAAACTGCCAACAATAACCATTTTATATCTTGAGGCATTTTGGGTATTTGCTTCATCCTTCTTTATATAAATTGAGTAATACCCAGCTTAACTCCTTCTCATTGCTGACTTCAGTGGCTTTAAAGCTTATGCCATTTTTTCTTTGGATTATTTTTGTATTTCAGTTTTTACATTTGAAGGTGTCAGTGTCCCCCATTCCTTTCTTTTTAGATCCTTTTTGGAAATGTTGGTGCATTTCCTATTTGGTAGAATACTTTTTCTGAAACCAAGAGAATGTTATTGATGTCTACTTTTATCATGTGTAAATTTTACTTTTCAAAGCCTTTTAACAGGTTTTTAAAATAAAAAACAAAGAAGGAGAATAATTGCTAATTTTAGAATAGGATCATTTAGAGAAATGTCAACAGGTTAATTTGCAGAGGAAATTAATGGTGAGACTACTGAACCATGAAAATAAAAGAAGAAAATTTGACTGGGTTAAATATTCAAGCATGACCTTATAGAATAGCCTGTCAATTTGGCAGTGAAAAGACAGACCAGTGACCTAAACTGGATAATGTTCTATTTTCTTAATATTAATGGAGTTAAACTGTGATTTTCCTAAAAACAACCTTTCTCTAACTTCAGGGCAAGTATACATGATTTCTTGTATTTTCTTTCCTTTCCTCCTTTCTTTCTTTCTTTCTTTCTTTCTTTCTTTCTTTCTTTCTTTCTTTCTTTCTTTCTTTCTTTCCTTTCTTTTTCTTTCTTTCTTTCCTTCTCTCTCTTTCTCTCTCCTTCCTTCCTTCCTTCCTTCCTTCCTTCCTTCCTTCCTTCCTTCCTTCCTTCCTTCCTTCCTTCCTTCCTTCCTTCCTTCCTTCCTTCCTTCCTTCCTTCCTTCCTTCCTTCCTTCCTTCCTTCCTTCCTTCCTTGTTTCCCTATTCAAAATACAGACAAGGCGCAGGGCCTGGGAGTGTATATGGGGTTTACTCCATCTCCTCTTTCTGTTCAGTCAGCATAAGAACACAGCCTGTGCTGAGTACTAGGAAGCTGGCAAGTATGTGATTTCTAAGTATGTCCAGCTTTAGCTCATGTATCACCTGAGCCTAACATCACATTTTATATTTTGAGTATGACAATAGAATTAAGTGGGAAATTCCTAAAAGAAGCAAATAATAGCAAATATAAACTTGAAATGTAATGATGTGCATTATATTTTAAGATAATATTGTATACTTACATGGCAGGAAAGTGACCATGATCACAAAAGTGGTTTTCCTAGGGCAAAGCGTATCCATTGCACTCTGGATGGGCTGACCCCGCGGTTTCCCCACATGTGGGAAACTCCACTGTATAACTAGTGGTAGTGGCGACTACATTTGCACTCTCCTTGTTTTTTTGCTGTACAAGAGACAGCCAAAATTTAAAAAACATCTAAAACTATAATATTGTAATGAAACTAATAATATTCAATCTTTGGCAAATATATGAATTTCAGCTTACAGTTTGAATTGTTTATTTTTTTTTTTAGTCCTGTGTTAGATGTACAAATAAAATCTCATCTCTTAAAACATTCATTAATTTTAATGCTGAAACTCTTTTAAGTGCTACTAGAAAAAAGTACCTAATTTAGGTGGGAAAGGATGTGGAAAAGGTGCTTCACATTCAAAGATCACCTCAAGACTGTAGCTTGCCTTGTTATTCATGAGTTTTGAATTTTATGAGCCAAACAATAGGATCCAACTTCATATTTAAAACTACATATACTACACCATGACTTTTTAGGGATGATGTCATTCTTAGTTTGTAGCAACAGCTCCTGAGGGACTTCACACCGTTACTAGAAATATTTAAAGTTTCTTTGCAAAATACAGGCTAAAGGGTTTAGGACTCTTTTTTCTCCCCTGTTTTACTTCATAAGCAGTTGTAGAACATCTCTTTTTTCCTGAATAGTGCCTTAAGAAATGGAACCTCTATCATCCCGTGATCCTGCCATTGCCATAATTGGGCACTAAAAGTATGTGCAATATTAATGTGTGATATACAGTTTAAAATGCTTGTTGGTGGTAGTGGCTACAACCTAGACTGTTAGAAGTACCTACTCCAATAATCCGCCCGCCAGCTGATGGGTACTTTGTCCAGTAGCTGTGCTTCCTCAACAAGTCATTGATGTGACTTGTGATTGACAAGTCAAGTCACAATTCTCCTAGGCGCTGCATCACTGAGTTCTCTGCCTTTGCTGGAATGCTTCTTCTACAGGCTCGCTGCGGAGGAGTTTACAGGAGAAAAAGGTCCCTCTGTGCCGTGAGAGACTTTTCACGACCGCAATCTTTTGCTATCAGAGGTGAAATATCCAGGCCGCAGAGGTATCAGTTTTTGCTGTGACTGCCACTTAGATAGAAAACTGGACCTCCTTGAGCTGTTAGTCTTGTATCTGAGGTTTTTAATTTGTTCAGCCTGGCATTTGCCCATTTCCTTACTTCTCTTGACTTGACATTGTGTAGTAAACTGCAATCTCTCTCTGGGAATGTTGCCGAAAGCCTGCTGAATAAAGCTTCTCAGGTTGTGCATTACTTTATTTACATTCCGAGGCTAGTGTTCACTCTATCCAAGCACCAATCTTACTTTGTGTTAAAGATGGGAACCTTTGCTTTCTCTAATGATAGGTTTTAAATCAGGAGGAAGAGAACTTTAACTCAGTTGGCATGGAGGGCAGAATATATGGTGCAGTGAATAAACAAAGACCTAGAAGGCTTTTGTCAGCCTAAAATACTCCCTGTGATTGTTTTTGATAAAATAATAATAATTACAGTGATGGCTGACGCTTGCCACTGAAAACCTGTAATTTCAACAGCTGCAGGGCGGCCATGACAGCTACTAACACGTATAAAATGCAATGTACATTTCCCTGAACTGAGATTGCCCATATATGTAAATTTCCTACTTACTGTACCTGTTTGCTTTATTAGTGATTCATCTGAAACACCATACAGCTTTATTTATTTTCAAAAGTTTTGTCTTATGAGCTCTTAAGAGATTTTGAAGCCAATGAATTCTTTTAAATGAATAAATGAATAGGCCTTATCAGAATACAGCTTATTATATGAAATTAATTACACCATGGCTCAAATCACACAGATACTACAAACCTAATAATAACTAAACTGTTATTTAATAGGCAGAAATTTGTCCTTTTCCCCTCAGCACTGTCAAGAGACTCCATGGTAGGAGAGGAATTACATATGTGATTTTCATAGTAAGCAACTAGTGTATTACCATGTTGCATTTGCGCTGTCATTACAGTTTACCAAAAAGGAGAAAAAATCCTCTGTAGTTCTCTGTTTATTTTAATATTTTGACAGATGTTATAGGATTTAACACCATTTGCTAAATAAATACCTACTATTTACAAGGAAGGTTCTATGCTTGGTAGTAAGGAGATAGATGAATTAGGAACCTACCCACTATAAGGAACTTCCAATTTATTAGGAAAGGAAGACATAAGTAACTTATTGCAAGTATTTTGAAATAAGAACTTTAAGACTGGAATAAACATATACTTACATTAGCTATAGGTATTTATGGGCAACAATTTATAGTTTGATGGGACAGAAAAGTCTTCAAAAGGAATAGGTCAGGACTAATGTGGTTGCAAGTGAATTTAAAGAAAGAAATGTGTTTTGTTTGTTTGCATTTTATTTTCCTACAGCCATGTGGATTTTTAGGGTCAGTGTGGGGAGAGGGACAGGGCTTGCATGGAAGGACAGTGATATTTCTCAAAATTAGAAGATGTCTAGGGCAGACATGCCCAAGGGTGGCCATTACAAGCATGGTAGTTAGCAGAGTCTTGATTTCAAGAAGAAGAAAGAAAGAAGGAGGGAAGAAATTTTAGGCCAAGGGAAGGGCAGGAAAAGAGTGTGGACATTAGAAGATTCAAATTGCACAAAGCAGGCATTATTCACTTGGGCCGGGCAATAGTGTAAATACTCTACATACTTCCTGTTTAGGGCAAAATCAGAATTGACGATAAGTACATTTGTGTTAGAATATGATTATGTTCCTTTAATTTCTATTTTTTGACATTATTATATATGTAAATGTAAAATTATGTGTCAATCAACAAAATGAGCAAAATCCTTCCTAAGTTGGTGTGAAATCGTAAATATGTTTGAAAACAATACTTCATGCTGATTTTTCATAAACCATTTGATATCCCTTCACAGCTTGGATGAAGCTGCTTTGCTCAACAGGGAGGTAGAGAAAATACACAATGTTGTGGCCTCTGGTCCTGAAATAAAAATAGTGGTTTGATTAAATGCCAGTTGGTTGTAAATGATAACCCACATAAACAGTAGGAAATCATTATGCTTAAGCAGTGAATTCTAATTTAATTTTATGGCCTTTGGAAAAAAATCCCCGAGGCTAGTCAGCAGAACTAAGGAGTGGTGACTGAGCTGAGTGTTGGAGGGATTGCAATTCTGCTAGGCCAGCTCTGAGGTCACCTACCCCTGCAGTGGTCGACTGTCTGCCTAGATTCTTCCCCTGTTTTTCGGATGGGGTCATTTTATTGTTTGGTCATCAACGCATGGATCTGAAATTCATATAAAAACCACACCACCAAATTCTTGTGTTTGCTGTCCGTGTGTTTCAGTTATCTGTTTTATTGCTGCATTAAAAAAATGCCCTCAAAACTTAGTACCTTGAAACAACCACCATTTTATTATATCTGACAATTGTATGTGTCAGGAATTCCATTCAGGCATGGCTGGGTGATTCTTCTGCTTCATAAGGTGTCATCTGAGATCCCTTGGTGACATCCAGCTGGTCCCTTGGCCAGTCTGAAGGGAATAAGACAGCTCCACTCATAAGCCTGCTGTTTTGATGGAGACAGCTGGAAAGCTGGGCTCACCTGGGCCCCACCCCCTCTCTTTCTCCAAGTAGTTGTCTCTCACCATGTGCTCTTTCCAGCGTGGTTATCAAACTTTTTACCTGGAGGCTTGGGTCCCCAAGGGACCAAAGTAGAAACTGCCAGTTTTTTTAAAGGTGAGATTAAGGCTAGAATAACATCACTTTTACTCTACACGTCTGTCCACAGGCCAGCTCAGATTCAAGAGGAGAGCAAATGGACTGAATCCCTTGATGAAAAAGGTATCCGGGAATTTGTGTCCTTCTTTAATCTGCCATGTCATGCACAAAACAGAACATCTCAGAAAAAATGAGTCTTGGGAAAAACCAAAATTGTTAATATGTATAGATAAAAGTTAATGAAAAATTATTTTTATTGTCAAACTAATTTCTTCACTTCATGTGGTCCTGCTGAATAGGCACTATCTAAGGCAGATTGCCATTGGGTAAAGAGAATTTTAGCAGGTAAGAGATCCTTATGGATTCCTATGAAAATTTGATGTACAGATCTGATATATAGCTAGTGCTTTGGCCTCGATCCTTTTTGTGGCTACTTGGATTGTGCTTGTCTTCTAAGCCTGTTCCTCCTGAAGTTTTTGATTGATACGCATGTCCTGGGCTTTTCTCAAACACTAAACTATATAGCTGTTTGTTGGATGTTGTCGATATGTATCCCAGGCAACAGATGCGATACACCCTGTTGTCTTGGCAGCACACATACTTTAAGCACCACACTGCTACTCCTAACCCTGTTAAGATAGTCTATTTTGGCATTGACTGACAGTAAGTGCAATAACATGTAAAGATGCCTGTTGGCATTGATTTGGCTTTGCAGTCAGAGAAGACAAAGAGATATTACTTTGCAGTGTTTCGTGCTTGAGTTGTCGATCTAATCTGATCTACACAGGCCCTCATATAAAGACGCAAGTTGTATTAGACAGGCATCTGGAGCTGTCTAGCTGAAAGAAAGTTATTGGATATTAGAATGAATTAGGCAAAATTATCATAGCATTTGAATGGTGCCAATATAGGTGTAATATTGGTTGACTACTAGAATATGTCACATAACAACACAATCACATTCAATAAAGGAAGAAAATTTACATAGATATAGGGTGAGAACAGAAAATATCACAGGGCATTGGTTAGGTTGCCATGATATGATTGAATTTATTCAAGTACTTATAAAACCCACCAAAATTTGTTTTCAAGTATTTTGAAATGGTTTGAATCAGAAGAACAAAGACAAAATAAGAAATGAAATATATTTTCTAAAATTTACTTTTGGATTATTTTATTGCTTCTGTACTTCAACTCAATAAGCATTTATTAACTTATTCCTATTTATGCATGGTTTTTTTGTATTCATACATTCAACAGGATTTATTGAGAACCCGCTGTTTTCCAGGCACTGTACTAGGCATGGAGACTTGCTGGTAAGCAAAGCCAAGCATCTTTCCAGCCGTTAAGGAGCTTCTAGACTATTTACAAAGATAAATAAATAAATAAATTATAGAGAATCACAATGTTTAAAGTAGGCTAAAGGCCCATTAAAAACAAAAACTTAGAATTTTAGGCATTTTTCATGAGCTGGAGTTGTATTTCTTACTCATTGTACCTGGTTGCTCCTTGTTAGGCAGCAATCTGAGTAACTCCTCATCAACAATAATCCAGTTTCCTGTATGGTGTTGCTCAGTTCTCTTTCAGATCTTCAAGTTTTCTCTGTTTAGCTGGAATGTGGGGGAAAAGGCTGGAAGATTGTCTAGGGCAGGGTTTTATGGGCCTTACTTAGAAGAGGTGCACCTCACTCTGTACACATTCTATGGTTCAGAACTCAGTCACATGATCATAGATGACTCCAAGGAGACACAGAAAACATAGTTTAGTTGGTGCCTCAGAAGAAGAGGGAAATTATTAAACAGTCTCTCTCCAATGATTCTGAATGAAAAGAACAGGGTGCTTCAAGGATGTGATAGATAAAGGAAAAAAGTAAAAGACAATATCATCACAAAGTTTGCAGTTTTGTTAGTGAAATATATAAATGAAATATTTAAACAATAATGCAATACAATTGTATTTGAATGAAAACTGGAGAATTAAAAGAAGAATCTTTTGCTGTCACTCAATCTGATCCCATCCTGTACGTAAAGAATAGAAGTTCAAGATAAAGCACTTGCTAAAATAATATGGCTAGTTAGTGTCATAGCTGGGTTACTTCTTTGTCAGGGAAGTTTGTAATGCTCAGTGCTTAAACTTACCCTTACCCACATAATTGATGCTTATTTTCTGTCTCTTATCAAATAAGCCAACATGTGCAGTTAATGGGGCTTATTGCCAGTGCTGAACTTTCTTTGGAGGAATTCAATTAAAGGAGCCTTGATCCATAGTCAAATCACTGCTCACAACTGGCAATAACTATTCACCAGAGAAACTCAAGCTGAAGAAACCCATACATGAAATATGACCTTGCTTAATTGGTTTGGTGGGATACAGCCAAAACTCTTCCAGAGACAGCCACAGCTTATCCACACAAATTTTGGAGCCATCTTTCTTGGGGCCTTGGCCAATGTGCCATCTGGCCATGGAGGCTGGTTCAAATTCGGGCTCATTGTACAATTATGTACTAGCTGTGGCTGAAACCAGAGCTGGCTACAAGGTCATTCTTATACAGGAAAGAGTAGCAACATTTATTTCATACCTCTATATATTGATATAAATGCTTTTTATATTGGGAAAAAAATTGAAGTTTGACCAGTTTCTGTTGGAATCACTTTAAGCGGTAAGTGGTTGAGAGAATTGGAGATACGGCTAACAGGGACTCTCAATCACATAAACAAATTGGAGCCTATGCCTTGTTAAGACTTTTTTACATTATGTTTTCTGAAAGTGATATGGATAATATGTAATACTCAAATGGAGGGGTTGGAGAATTCAGAGTGTGTATAGTTTTGTTATAGTTAACCTTCATGGAAGAGATAGGGATTAGGAAATGTCTCTAAAAATATAGTTTGCAGATGCCCTGCTTTTTAACCCCCAAGGGTGCCCACTGAAATGAAATGTAGACTCTTGGATGGCCTCCAGGTTGATGAGTAAGACTTTCCAGCTTTTGACCTGGAATCCTGTATGTTCACCAGAATTCCCTTTTGCTTAAAGAATGGATTCTGGAAAGGGATGAAGAAAAATATGAACACTAGTATTATTATTGGAATGCAAGTCATCTAAGTGCTCTTTTGTATTTCCTAAGTAATATGTCAGTTTACAAAGTGGGCATTTTCCCGGTCATTCCAGATTTGGATCTAGTGAAAGACTATCTCTGCACGTGGTCAAATCAAATATGTAATAATTCATGCTTGCTTCTTTCAGATAACTAGTCAGAAAGAATTGTTTGTCTGCAGTGATTGCTGTTTGCTAGAATCAGCTGTCATGGATTATGTTTGGTCTGCCAGAGGTCTTGTGAGAATCAGCTGTCAGGCATGGAATAGAATTGTACAGTTGCTATAGGTCAAAGGAGGTAGTGTTTTTTTGCTCATGGAATTCTGACATTGTGTCATCAGAGGTATAACTGGTTATACTTAACAAAAGTGTGGTTCCCAAGAAGTTTCATTAAGAATCCTAAAATACTAAAATATCTTCAAAGTATAAAAGATTTGTGAGTTTAATTTTCCTCTTGGCAAAAGTGAGATACTGAGTAAACATTTTCAATGATAAATTCTGTTATAATAGATCTCTCTTAAGTCTTTTAGAGGGACTCATATTTGAAACTTTAAGTTTGACTTTCTTGAAATTACTCTGGATTCTGATTAGATACTAGTAGGTTGATAAGGTTGAATTTTTTCATTAATAACATTATAGAATATAGAAGCAGATCAATAGGTAGCTTTTGAATCCATGCTTGATAAAGTATCTAGACTTATGTGAGCTTCCAATAAATGTTAAATCATGAAACTGCCAATCTTGGCACATCATTAGAAGTGGTGGGTTGAATGGAAAGACTCTCTCTTCCTCTCTTAGCTTCTATCCTCTCAGGGGTCACAGATTGGCCATCCACAGGGATCTTTTGGCCTATGGATATATTTAATATGGAAGAAAGAACTTGTTAAATTTTTTTAATTATGTGAAGCCGTTTAAAAATGGAATGATTTTACATTAAAAAATCCAGCTTTCTGGATTCTCATGAAAAATCAGATCAGCACATTCCTCTTTGACAGCAGTCAGAAGAGGCCGCCCCCTCTGGTGGACCCAGGGCTCTCCAGCCTGCACCTGCTTCAGGCATTCATGTTACCTGCCTCTGAGTTTGTGCACCCTCAAAAGGACTGAGGATCTTGTTAAAATGATCTGTTCTCCCCTTTTAAGCCTCTCGTGCCCTCACTTAGGTTCCTTTCAAGATGACAACCTACTCTCCGAGGCACAACAGAAAGTACTTGATTGCATTTTGTAAAGATATATGTGCAAGAAATATACAAAGATGAACAGTTACAGGCACACAAAATTCATTCAGATTTGTCAAGCTTAGAAGATATATTATTGTGTTCTTATAGGAATAAGGACCAGAATTAATAGAATTAAATATGTAGGGAAAATGTGAATTCCTACATTTACTTTAAATATCAATACACAAATTTTATTTCATGAATACAAATACCTGAATAGAAAATCAGGAAAACACAAAATGATAGAGACTTGATTTGGCAATATTTTTATGAAAGCAAAGTTTTAGTACAAGTTCAATATGCAACAGGGGTGTGATGTGACTATTTTAAAAAAAGATACAAAACAGGTGCATTAATAGAAGTTAAATGTACGTATGATGAAAATTATGGTCATCTGAACTCTGTTTTTGTCAATCTGGGCATTGAGGAATGTTTTCTCTGAAGTTTTAAAAAGGCATTGACCACAAGCTGCAGGGAATGTGAGAACAGGTGACTTCAATGGAGAGAGGCCTAGGAATTAAAATATATAAGGGATGATTGAGGAAACCATATATTTAAATCACAGAAATGAAAATATTATAAAAATGGAAGTTGGTAAGAGAAATAGGCAAAATCTTTAAATATTGAAAGGGCTGTACCACAAAATAGGGTGTACACTGTGACTCCAGAGAGCAGAGAATTATAAAGACTCATTCATTTTTAAAATGTGAAAGAAGGTAAATTGCAGATTTTTCAGACAAGTGACACTGACCACTATATAGAGAGGAATAAAAATCTTTACTAACAGATGAATTTTGAACACTTTTTAAAGAGATAGAGATTACAAAGAGACAAGACAGAAACAAAGAACAAGTGATAAAAAGGTATCTAATTTTCTTTTAGAGTTTTAAAGTTTATAAAAACATCAAACATAGAAAAAATTGAATTAAAATTACTTTTAATACTACATTTTAGATAAAAATCACTGTTATTTTTTATTATAAGCACATACCTTATAAGAAATCTCATATGAAAAATTATACATATAAATATATTTTTTTATTTTTAATAAAAATTAGGATCCTATTATATCAATTTTTCTGTAATGTTTCTATTTCCATTTCCATCTTCATCATGACTAATACTTGAGGAACTCCTTAACTTCACAGTAAGAATGGTAAAGTCCTCTGCTAAGAGAAGTCAGGGAAGATGATCTTGTTATAATAAATTTGTGAATGGTATAAGTATCTACGGGATATTATTTGAATGAAAGATTTAGGGTTTAGAAAGGTCTAGAAAAGCTTAGCAAGGTAGGCAAGAACTAATACAATGACATTTAATAGAGATAAATATAAAATTCTGCATTTTAGTTAAGATAATAAAAACAAAACCAATTTGTTTATAGAAAGGGAAAAAACAACCCTAAGAATTAAAGAAGATTCTAGTAAAAAATGTGCCAGGATTTTATATGACCAGTCAGTAATAAGTATGATGTCTCTAACTATGGTTAGTGTGAATTGCACCACAGTGGTCAGATTAATGCTGCTCTGGCCATATCATGTGTGTAACGTATTGAGTTCCAGGCATCAGGTTGTAGGTAGAGAAACATGGATATATTGGAATTTGTTCAGAAAATTTGACCAAGAGGGTGAATTAAAAAGGGTCTCAAGACCCGGAAAGGTAACCAGGAGTGTTTTTCCTAGAAAGGTAGAGATCAAAGGGGAGAGGTGAGGGTGATTTTCAGAATGATTTCAGCCTGATAACTCAGACTGAAAGCATTCACTGTGTCTCTGATAGGAAGGAGCAGAATCAATCAGTGAAGGTCACGGGAAAGCAGAGATCAGCTCCACGTAAAACATGCTTAAAGTAGATCTGCATACCCACAAAGGAGGAGAAATTTTTCTTTTTCAATAGAGGTATTAAAGAACAGAGGGAATAGCAGTTGAGTAAAGAACAATGCAGAGGGAATTTTGCCATTGGTGAGGAGTTAGTAATCTCTTGGTTTCCTTTCCAAAATTCCTTAAATCTATAACTTCAAATTATGAACCAAGTTGGCTATGAAAGGTAAATGAAAGGAAAGAATAAAAAAAGTATGGCAAGGGAGTAAAAGTAATTAAGTTACTCCAGAGAGAAGATTTTATCTCAACATAAAAATTTCCTAAGAACTAAAATGGGGAAAGAATGGATAAGGCTGCTATCTAAAAAAGTGAGCTTCTGCATTTGGAGGTGGCCACTGAATGATGTAGTCATATATCCTTGCCAAAAAATGGGTGCTTAGAAAATTTCATTCTGTTAAATGAATTATCACCTGCCAGGAATGTTGTCTGAAGGATTCTTGAATTATTAGAACACGTACTAGATGAAGTCTAAATCTTCCACCACCAAGGTTTTGTTATTTGGATTGGTTCTGTCTTGTACCCAAGTATATTTTGTCTTATTTGCTCCATAATGAGCTCTCTCAATGCCTACCTGAGAGATGTCTTTATTTACTAAAACCAAATCAATATTATATGAACCAAACATGATTACCCTTCCAGAAGTTCTTTATTGCTTTTACCAAGCTGCTCACTTTACTTTGACCTTATTATTAATATATCTTAGTGATGTTTGATCAATCATAGAGGAGAAAGATATTCCTTGCTTATCCCCAAATCTCATAAATCTAGAAGATAAATAATAAAAGTATTG
Organism: Microcebus murinus; assembly: GCF_040939455.1. Classification (NCBI taxonomy): domain Eukaryota; kingdom Metazoa; phylum Chordata; class Mammalia; order Primates; family Cheirogaleidae; genus Microcebus; species Microcebus murinus. Next base: position 57,413,899 of record NC_134111.1, read on the forward strand.
AGGCTTCAGATACTTATCAGTATTTTAGAGTGTATTTGAACACAGATTTTTCTTTTAAATATGTGCATTAGAACTTTTCAGTTTTAAAAGAGTGCAATTATCAGTTGTTAGGTATTTCATTAATTATTAAATCAAAATATGTTTTAACAACATTTTACCATTACAAAAATGACATGTTTAATTTATAAAATAAGAACTATACACATGAAGAGAAAAATTAAGATCACTTCTTGTATTAGTTTCCTTAGGCTAGTATAATAAATTAGTTCAAACTTGGTGACTTAAAAGAATACAAATTTGTTCTTTTATGGTTATGGAAACTAGCAGTCCAAATTGGTGTTATTAGATCCATGCTTTCTCTGAAGGCTCTAGGGAAGGATCTTTTCTTGCTTCCTCCTGGCTTCTGGTAGCTCCCAGGAATCCTTGGGATTACTTGGCTTGTAGCTGCATCACTCCAATCTCTACCTCTGTTTTCATATGGCCTTCTTTTTTGTGTACCTCTGTTTCCCTGTGTGTCCTCTCCTCTTCTTATAAGTATACCAATCATTGGATTTAGGGTTTACCCTAATCCAGTATGTCCTCATATTAACTAAACTACATGTGCAAAGGCCCCATGTCCAAATAAGGTCACATTTTGTGGTTATAGGTAGACATAAATTTTGGGAAATCTTATGGACTGAATATTTTTGTCCCCTTAGAATTCATATATGGAAGTCCTAATCTCCAGTGTGGTGTGATATTTGACAGTGGGGCCTTTGGGAAATAATTGGATTTGAATGAGGTCATGGGGATAGAGACCTTATGATGAGATTGGTGCCCTTATAAGGGGATGAAAAGACCAGAGCTCTCCCTTTCTCTCCACCATGTGAGAATACAAGAGAAAGGCATCAATTTACAAGCTAGGAAGAAGTCAATCACCAGACCTGAATCTGTACCTTGATCTTGGACTTCCCAGTCTCGAGAACACTGATCAATAAATGTTTGTTGTTTAAGCCACCTAGTCTATGGCATTCTGTTATAGCAGACTGAGCTAAGAAAGAAATTGGTAATTGAAGTGGGGTGCTGCTGTAATAAATACCTAAAACTGTGGAAGTGGTTTTGGAACTGGGTGACAGGCAGAGGCTGGAAGAGTTTTGAGTTGCATGCTAGCAAGAAGCCAATATTGCTATGAAGGGACCCATAAAAGTTATTCTGGTGAGGGCTCAGAAAGAAAAAATAGAGTGCTGTAGAGAAAGCTTCCATTTTCTTAGAGAATACATTAATAGTCATGCACAGGTGTTGGTAGAAATATGGATAGTAAGGGCCATTTTGATGAAGTTTCAGATGGAAATGAGCAACAAGTCATTGGACCATGGAGGAGAGCTTATTCTTACAAAGTGGCAAAGAGCTTGGCTGAATTGTGTTCATGTTCTAGTGGTTTTTTTAAGGTAGAACTCATGAGCAAATAAATCGGATGTTTAGTTGAGATTTCAAGGCAAAGTATTGAACAGTTTGGTCACTCATTTCTGCTTATAGTAAATTGTGAGAAAAGAGAAATGGATTAAAGAAGGAATTGTTCACCAAAAATGAGCTAGAACTTAAAGATTTGAAAATTTTTAGCCCATCTATATTGCATAGAACATCAAGGGTGTGGCTGACTGAATATTTGATAGGGACATTAGTATGAAGAGCTGTGTGGGTGGGACATTCACTTTCTGTCTGACAGGCCAGATGGTGGTTGTCACCCCAGTGGGTTCTGAAAGTGGGACTGCTGCCCAAGTGGGTCTGGAAGACAAACCATCAAGCCAACAAAGATTATTTCTGAGTCTTAAGATCTGATGGTGTTTCCCTTGCTAAATTCTGGGCTTGCTTGGGACCTGACACACCTTTCTTCTTTCATGATTCTGCCTTTTGGAATGAAAATGTTTATCCTCTGCCTGTTCTGCCACTGTATTTTGGATAACCATCACTTCTCTGGTTTTACAGGTTTACTGCTGGAGAAAAATTTTGGCTCAGTATGAATTGTACCTTGAGTTTCATTTAAATATGATTTAGATGATATTTAGATGAGGCTTTGGAATTTAGACTTGAGAATTGATGTTGGAATGAGTTAAGACTTTTGGTGTTGTTGGGATGAAATGAATTATTTTGCATGTGAGAAAGACATGAATTTGAGGGGATGGGGTCATGACAGGGTGCTATGGACTGAATATGTATGTCTCCTGAGAATTTATATGTTGAAGCCCTATTCACCAACATGAGTTGGGCCTTTGGAGGTTAGAATCAGGTTGTTGGGGTGAAGCCCCTGTGATGGGATTGATGTTCTTGTAAGTGAATGAAGAGACCAGAGCTCTCTCTTTGTGTCACATGAGAATACAGTAAAGAGATAGCCATTTATAAACCAGGAAGAGGGACCTTTACCATACCAAAAACTGATGGCACCTTGATTTTGGACTCCCCAGTCACTGGAATTGTAAGAAATAAATGTTTGTTGTTTGAGCTACCCAGTCTATGATATTCTGTTATAGCAGCTAAAGCTAAGACAGGGGACACTATTCAACCTACTAAACCTAAAATCTCACTTCTGTTAATGCATTTTATTCTTTTGATTTTTTTTATTGTGGTAAAATACACATAACATTAAATTTACCATCTTAACCATTTGTAAGTGTACAGTTCAGTGGTGTTAAATACATTTATACTGTTGTGCAATAATAACCATTACCCATCTCCAGAACCCTTCATTTCACGAAACTAAAATTCTATACCCATTAGACAATACCTCTCCATTTCTACCTCTGCTCAGCCCGTGGAAACCATTCTACTTTCTGTCTATAATTTTGACTACTCAAGGTACTTTATATATATGGAATCATGTATTATTTGTCATTTTGTGGCTGGCTTATTTTACTTAGCATAATATCCTCAAGGTTATTTGTGTTGTAGCAGGTGTCAGAATTTTCTCCTTGTTAAGAGTGAATGATATTCCATTGTATGTATATATAATCAGTCCTCCATATCCATGGATTTTGCATTCATAAATTCAACCAACCACAGATCAAAAATATTTTTTTAAAAATATTTTAAAAATCCAACAATGAAATAATACAAATAAAAATAATGTAGTATCACAACTATTTATATAGCATTTACATTGTATTAGGTATTATTAAGTAATCGAGAGATGATTTAATATATATGAGAGATGTGCATAGGTTATATGCAATACTATGCATTTTATAAAAGGGATTTTGGTATCCATAGGTATCCTGAGACTGATACCCTGTGAATACTGAAAGATGACTATACCACATTTTCTTATCCATCCATATATTGATGGACACTTGGGTTGCTTCCGTGTTTTAGCTTTGGCAAATAATACTACTATGAACATGAGTATATAAATATCTATTACTATTTTGATGTACATCCTTTCTATTTTTATTTCATTCATATCTGTTATGAAATTGAGATCTTGATACACACACTATTTTAGACCTCTGTCTTTCATATTGTGATTTCTTTTTTGTGGCATTAATTTCCCACCCTTTCTATTTTTAGTGTACAAAATTAATTTAACCAATACTCTATTGAGGAATATATTGCTGTATTTTCCCCCTTGTTTTTGCTACTACAAGGAAGGCTATGATGAATTTCATTGCATACAAGTTTTGGATGTATCGAGGTTTATTTCCATAAGGAGAAATCCTACACTAGAAATAGAATGGCTTGTTCTAAGGATATCTAGTTTATCAAGACTTTTAATATACAGAATATTCAATTTATACTCTTCGATATGTTGAATATTGAATAAGTAGACTGAATATATTTATGCCTTTTTGTAAAGGATCATCTTAGTTCTAGGGAAGATTTTATTAAACTTCCAGTATATCATCTAATTAAAATTTATGTTTAATACTATGCAAATGCTATGGGTAGATTATATTCCAGGTTAGATCTTGAAATAAGGTAGTATTGTTTTTTAGGCATATGTTGAATATGAGTGATTGGGAAGGCCTGCTTCTTTTTATGTCTCCTCTAAACCCATTCATTTTTACATGTTGTGTTTGGTCTTCATCCCCATAGCGGGAGAACCTAAAGAGATAGAGGGGAGCAGAGGTATTAACAGGCAGAGAGCACAATATACTTAAGACTCCCTTTCTATTCTGACTGGAAAGCTGGATTTGCTCAGACATGTGTACCAATGCTTACTAAAACTTGATCAAAATAGTTACTCATATATCTAAATAAACATATTGAAGATATACTCTGAGACAATTTAAACTTTGTGTTACTAAATTTTGTGTGTTGGGTTTTTCTTAAATAGAAGTGTTTAAGTCCATTTTTGTGGGAGTCATAAACTTTGATGTTTAGAGGGGCAGGTAATATAAGTCAGCAAAGCTGAGGAATAAAAAGTAACACAAGTCCTAGAAACGACGATTGAAAACAATGCTTTTGGCATGCCCCCATCTAAAGAAATATACTTTCCTCATTTCTACTGATTTTTTGCTATGTGTGAAAAATGGGCCTGGCTTTGCCAGATTTGTGTGTGTGCGTGTGTGTATGTGTGTGTGTTTTAAAGAAAAGCCAGATATTCAATTTTTGTGAAATATTCCAATGTTTTGACATGGAAAACAAATTCATATTATTAAAAAAACAGAAAAGAAGATGTTGTAAGCCAATAAAAACACATTTGTAGAGAATATTGGCCTTCACAATATCAGCCTGTGACTTTGGTCTAAATTTTGCCTTTCATTTATTTATTGGAATGTTTACAGTTCTGCTAAATTTAGTGTGTGTCTGTGTGTGTTTGTGTGTGTGTGTATGGAGTTTCAGTTTGCCACTCCTTACCCTCAGCTAACTCAAGGGCACTAAGCATGGAAAAAAAAAGTCCAAGATATTACGAATGTTGTGGTATGCTTTCCAAATATGTTAGCACACAGCTGGTAAACCTTAAAATTGTAATGTCAACTTAAATCCCATTTTTGGCAATCAATCAATCAATCAATTATTTATTTATTTTTAATCTATTATGGCGGTACAAGTGTTAAGATTACGTATATTGCTCATGTCCCCCTCCCCCCTTGAGTTAGAGCTTCAAGCGTGTCCATCCCCCAAATGCTGCACCTCTTACTCGTTGTGTTTGTATATACCCGTCCCCCCCCCGCTCCCATCTGCCCCACACCTGATAAATGTTACTCCTATATGTCCACTTAGGTGTTGATCTGTTAATATCAATTTGCTGGTGAGTACATGTGGTGCTTGTTTTTCCATTCTTGAGATATTTCACTTAGTAGAATGGGTTCCAAACATAGCTCAAGCCCCACCTTCCTGATAACATTTTTCTTCAGAGCCCCAGTGATTGATCTGGAAATGACTATATTACCAGTCTGCACTGCTATTTAACATCTGATTCTACACATTATTTTTATTGCTTTCAGTTGCTGTTTTTTTTTTTTTCAATTTTTTTCTTCAATTTTTTTTTCTTCTATCCAGGAATATACAAGAGGTACTATATCACCATTGTTTCTTAAAGCTGAGTAGTCAATCAATTCTTTATGTCTTTCGAGCATCTCAAAAAGTCAAATGAAGAATTTTACTCTTTGTACATAAAAACATTCAATTTTACCTATTTGAATAAGACAGGAGTCTAGGTTAGTAATTTAAGACATGGAGGAAATTAAGACATGTAACTAATACATCAATTGATTTCATTTACAAGGAAAAATTTTGATGGGACATATCTAAAGCACTTGATTTAAATAGTTGATTGTATATTAAAAATAATGTCATAATTCTAGTATTTTAATTTTAATAAAATTTCATCTAATGATACTCTCCTAAATACATCACTTTTATAATAACTCTCCTGTATAAAAATTCTTTCTATATGAAACTTTTGGAAAGTGTTCTAAAATATAATAAAGTTTTGCCATTCATATTACAACTAAGAATCTTAAAATTCATTGTGGTATAGAAAGAAATAATTGGGATAAAGTTGATAATATTTTCTTAGAGTTAATATTGAAGTAGCTTCTAAATAATTAGCTTATGCAATACAATGTCTGTTGTAAGATAAGGACGACAAGATTCCAAATATTAAGCAGTTATTTACTATTTGCTTATGTGAAGCTGACAATTTAATTAGTTGTCTACAGTGTGTATTGTGTCAAGAACAGTATTCATGATTTACTTTTCTTGCACTAGTTTAATCGTCAGGTGAAACAGCCTGGTGTTTTTCTTACTAAAATTGATTCTTTTGTAATGGCCAATCACAATTCTGATATTCTTTAGAGAGTTTCCCTATTTCTTGGTTCAATCAAAAGATTCAAAAAGCTATTGACTATAAAATGGCTTGAGCTCCAAACTTGTAATGAAACAAAGAATTTGAAGAAAAATATTGACAGAAAGAGGTGTTAGAAAATTTACCCTTCTGTTGCTCTCTCATGCCAGTGGTTTCCCAAAGAGGGTATGTATGAAATAGCTAAGGAATTTGTTGAAGAACAAAATAAGCATGACTTGTGTAAATTGATAAATTAACTGTTCTACAGAGGGATAATACTATCTTTTAGATTGGGTTATGTTGGAGAAAGAATAGCAGTGTAAATATTTTAATTTGAACTCCTTTAGTTCTCATTGCTATCTAACTAGTGACACATGCTAAATGAAAAAAAGAAGTATCAATGGCTGACAAAGTTTAAATACTTAAAATTTTAAAGTAATTGCATTGGCTGGATAAAAATCAATACAACTTGTTAATGTTTTCCTAGTTAGGAAGATGCAGTGTACCTTTCCAGGAATGATCCATATGTATTGTATTATCTTGGATACATACTGAAAATACTCAAATAAATTTTATGACAGTCCAGGGATCCATACATCTACATAGAAGTGACTTCTGACTTATAACACTAGCAAGTTGATTTTTCATTGATTACTAAAAAGTCAGATATTTTTAAGTACCCAGAATACATTTTAAAATACCCAGAAAATTCATATGTGTATATGGATATGAGAGAAAATGCGCATGTTTTGTAGGGTACATTTGATTTAGTATGACTTAATATTTGATGACTATTTTTCATAATAGCTTTATTCAGATGTATTTAATATACCATAAAATCCATGCTTTTGAAGTATACAACTCAGTGATACTCACAAAGTTGTGGAACTATTACCATTACCCAATTTCAGAATACTTTGTCACTCCCCAAAAGAATGCCTATGACTAATAATAGTCATTACATAAATCCCTTCCTGCCAGACCCTGATAACTATTAATATACTTCCAGTTTCTGTGGATTTTGCCTATTCTGAAATTTTCACATAAATGGAATCATATAAAATGTAACCATTTCTGTCTGGCTTCTTTAATTTGGCGTGTTTTCAAAGTTCATCCATGTTATGCATGTATCAGTACTTTAGTTTTTATGGCTACATTTCCTATTTATGGATCTTTCTTTGTGTTTATCCATTTATCAGTTGACATTTAGGTTGTTTTCACCTTTTAGTTATTATGAATAATATTAATAACACTAATGTGCATGTTTTTGTGCTGACACATTTTTAATTCTCCTAGGTATACACCTAGGAGTGGAATTGCTAGGTCTTAAAGTTATTCTATGTTTAATATTTTGAATAACTATCAAACTTTTACAAAGTAGTTGCACTATTTTACAATGTTTTGTAGTAATGTATGAGGGTTTCAATTTCTCCACATTTGTGCTCCAAATTGATGTTCTCTATCTTTTGTATTTTAGCCATCCTAGTGAGTGTAAAGTTTTATCTTATTGTATTTCTTTTTGCATTTCCCAAATGATTAACAATGTTGAATATTTTTCATATGTTCATTGGCTATTTGTATATCTTTGAAGAAATGTCTATTCAAGTCCTTTGTCCATCTTTTAATTGGGTTGTCTTTTTATTGTTAAATTGTAAAGAGGTCTTTATATTTTGTAGATGCAAGTACCATGTCAGACATAAATCATAACTTTTATCCATTATGTGGGTTGTAGCTTCACTTTCTTAATGACATCCTTTGAAGAACAAAATTTTTTGCTTTTGAAGTTTATCTATTTTTTCTTTTGTTGCTTTGAAGTTTAATTTACTTTTTCTTTTATTGCTTGAGCTTTTCATATTGTATCTAAGAAACATTGCCTAATTCAAGATCACAAAAAATTACTTCTAATTTCTAAGAGTAAGAGTTTTATAATTTTAACGCGTACATTTAGATTGATTCATTTTGAGCTTTGTAGTAAGTTTTTAAATCAGTTAGTGTGAGTTCTCCAATTTTTTTCTTTATTTCAAGATTGTTTTGGCTATGGTCTTTTGACATTTCATATAAATTTTAGGATCAGCTTTACAATTAAGCCAGATGGAATTTTGATGGAGATTGTGTTGAATTTGTAGATATATTTGGGGAGTATTGCTATGTTAATATTAATTTTTCTGATCCATAAAAATTAGATGTTTTCATTTACTTAGGTCTTTAATTTTTATCAGATCCTTTCTCTGCTGCTGTTGAGATTATCATGAGATTTTGTCCTTTCTTTATTCTATGGGTATGGTGTATTACATTGGTTGATTTTGGATGTCAGACTAACCTTGTCTTTCTGAGATAAACCCTACTTGGTCATGGTGTATAATACTTTTTATATGTTGCTGGCTTCAACTTGCTAGTATTTTGTTGAGAATTGTTGCACCTATATTCAACAAGGGGCTTCTGTATATTGTTTTCTTTTCTTGCGGTATCTTTAGTTTTGACTCAGAGTAATACTGCCCTCATGAAGTGAGTTGAGAATTGTTTCCTACCCTTCTATTTTTTGGAAACATTTGTTAAGAATTGGTTTGAATTCTTCTTTGCATGTTTGGTAATTCAGCAGTTAATACTGTCTGGGCTTTTATGGGATTTAATTTTTTTTTTCTCTTTACTTCTTTATTTGTTATAGATATATTAGGATTTTTCTCTTTTCTCTTGAGTCTGTTTCAGTAGCATATGGCTTTCTAGTAACTTGTTTGTTTCATTTATATTATCTAATGTGTTGGCATACAATTGTTCATTGTATTTTTATAGTCCTTTTTATCTAGAAAGTCAGTAATATACCCTCCTCATTTCTGATTTTAGTAATTTGAATCTCCTCTCTGTTTTATTTGGGATTCTAACAAAATGTCAATTTTGTTGATCTTTTTAAAGAAAACTTGGTTTTATTGATTTTCTCTGTTGTTTCTCTATTTTATTTATTTCTGCTCTAATTTGTATTATTTTCTTCCTTTGGCTTGCTTTGGATTTAGTTTCCTCTTCTTTTACTGGTTTCTTAAGATATAAATTTAGGTTTTTGATTTGAGATTTTTTCCTTGTTACTCTTTTCTCCAATGGATGCAGCTCAGTAATTTTTGTTGCAACTGAAAGATAATACATCACAGAAACTTTCTGTAGGTCTGGGAGAAAGTGCTATTTACAATAAATAATAAAATAGTCTTTGGCAATATGATTAGATATGAATAATGCAAAATGCAAGAATGGATGTTCTCATGTCAACACTATCCAAGCCATAAAGTTGGCTGATTGTATCTGCCTCTATGTTGCTCCTTTAGGTAACATGAACACAACTGAAAATCACCTGTTTTCTCCTTTATGGTTCTCCTTTACTATTCATGGTATCGGAAGTTTTATACCAATATTATAAAAAATTGATTTTGAAAAATTATTATATTACTCTAATTAATTAATTTGGCTATAAAGTCTATTGGCCGGCCAAGTTCAGATGACCCTAAGCACTGAAATTGAGCAGTGAAGCTCTTGGTCTTCTTGTTGCTACATTAGTTTTTTCTTTCTGTAAAACAAAAACAAAAATCAGAAATACTGCAGAATCAGAGCATAAAAAATAATTGTAGATATATGAATATTTTTCCCTTCACATTTTTACCATGGCTATATATATATATATATATATATATATATATATATGAGAGAGAGTGCACACATAAATGACACAGAAATACAACTGATTATTGCATCACCTATAACTTTAAATGACTTCAATACACACACTCAAGAAATGTTTAATGTTTAAATAATTTAAAGTATGCTAATTTTAATCTAATAAAAAGGGAGCTGGAGAACTTAGGCTACAGTAATAAAAGGATAAAATACAATTTCTAGGTATGATATATTCACTAGTAAAAAATATTTGAGAATCTAGCATAGAATATCAATTATCTGCAAAGCATAGAAAAGTTTATTCTCAACATTTGCAACTGAAATAGAATGAAAAACACTACTATATATATTTCAAATAAATATGTGACTCTAATTCTAATGAAAATAACAGGAAGGGTACTTGTGAGCATATTATAGTAAACCAACATGATCTTTCACATAGGAGTGATTTCAAATGCACAACAGCAAAATAGTACTTCATAGATGCATCAATTTTGGCAACTGGAATTGATCATCTTAAAAACTGTACTTTTCTCCTTTTTTGGGAAGCAAAGCTAGCACTTGCTTGATAAACTGTTGAAGAATTGCAAGATAACACACATTTATGAAAAAGAAATTGATCTGATGAGTCTGTGCTTAATTCAATAACCAGTACAAAAGTTAACAGTGTTAATCATGATTGCTTATGGTATCTCAAATGAAGAAAGGTTAATAAATGAAAAGGAAGGCAAATGTATACAGAATCATGAACATGAGTAAATCTCATGAAACTACGGAAACAGGAATATCACATAATGTATATACCTTAGTTGTCATCTTTCTTCTTTTTAAAAAAATTTCAAAATATTAAGGGGTCATGAATGATTTTGTTACATGGATAGCTTTTGTAATGCTTGAGTCAGGACCATTAGTGAGACTTGCTGAATTTATTTATCTGTTACAGGAGTCTTTTGGTGTAGTCTTTGGAATTTTCTAGATACAAGACCATATTGTCAGCAAAAATGAAAGTTTGACTGATGTTCTATGACCACCTTGTGTCTAGATGTCTGAATCTGGGGATACCAGGGAAGTTTTTCTCAATAATTCCCTTAAGTGGATTTTCCATGCTTTTTGCCTTTTCTTCTTCTCTCTTGAGGATACCTAAAATTTGTATATTGGTTTGCTTCACATAATATCATATTTCTCTGAGTGACTGTTCAATCTTGTTTATTCTCTTTTCTACGACATTGACTGACTGGGTTAGCTTGAGAGATTTGTCTTCATGCTCTGAGATTCTTTCTTCTACTTGGCTTGGTTTAGCCTTTTGTTGAAGCTTTCTGTTGTATTTTGAAATTCCCTAAATGACTTATTTCTTTAAGATCTATTATATCCTTTCTTACAGTGTCCAGCTCACAATGACTTTTTCCTTTTTTTAATTGATGTCCTGAAATAATTTTTTGGCTTCTTTTTATTGGTTTTACAGCCTTCTCTTGAATTCCGTTTATCTTATTTGCCATCCATATTCTGAATTCCATTTCTGACATTTTGACAATTTCCTTTGGGGTGGGGTCCATTGCTATAGATCCATTGTGATCCCTTAGGGGTGTCAAACTGGTTTTATTTTTTTATGTTGCCAGAGTTATTTAGTTGGTTTCTTCTCATGTGAATTCTCTTCTCTCAGCTCAGGGCTGATAGGTGTGCGAAGCACTTCTTCTTCTTTGATGGGAAGTCTCCTACTAAGAGAGAAGAAGGAGAGGTGCCTAGATGGTGCATTTTTGTCCTCTTCTGAAAGATTGACCTGGCGTGGGAGGGGCAGGCACACTGAGAGCCTGTAATGTAGCTGTCTGCTTTGTCCTCTTGCTTGTGATTGTTACAGTTCAAGCCAGTGCTGGATATCTTAATGTGGAGTGGGGGGTTATTTCCCAGGCTGATGTGGGAAGCTCAGGATGGGAGCTGAGTGAGACCCTCTCCCTGGAGGCTGGCTTTATGGGGGATTGCTTTGGCCAGGTCTTGCCATGGAAGTGAGAGTGGCAGCTGGATGAGGCTATTTAGATAGTAGTCATGGGTGTCCTAGTTGTGGATGTTCACTTCAACCAGGTTCAGGCACAACAGTGGCTCAAGGCTGGTGGGTCACTGGTGGAGTATTGGAGCATGGGGACAGTTGCTGCCAGGCAGCCAGTGGGAGCATCAGAGACAGGGCCATGGGGCTCAGTGGCAGTGGGCACTCTTGTAGCTGGGTCTGGAGGCCCTGATGGCAGCACTGGATCATGTAGGCACAGCCTTGGGTTCCAGTGGCAATGGTGAAACTAGAGAGGCAAAGCCACAGGCCCCGGGGTTAAGGCTGGAGCCTTGTGGGTGGAGCTCCAGGCTCAGAGGCTGTGGGAGCTTTTGAGCCTGGGCTGTAGCCTGGAGGCAGGGCAGGAGCTATATGGGTGGGGCTGTGAGGTGGGACAGCAGTACTGGAAGCATGGGGGTAGGGCTCCACAGATCTGAGTGGCAGCACAAGGATGGGGGAGTGGGGCTGCAGGGGTGGCCAGAGCTCTCCCTCTGCTGAAGTCCTGTGGAGGCAGTCACCACAAGGTTTCTCAGGTGGCATCTATGATGCCTGCTCTGCTCAAATCCCCTGTTGAGGGTGGGGAATGCTTGGCTCCCAGTCATAGGACATGACACAGGAGAGCATTCGCTCTACCTGCTCCTTCCCTTCCCAGTAGAGATGATGTGGAGGCAGATATAGCAAAGCCAAGCCTTGTGTAGACCCAGTGCCCTCAAAATGGTGTCCGTTGCAGTAACCCAGGAACAAAAGCCATAAAATCCTGTACACCCACTCTCCAGTGCAATGTTGCTGCACAGACTCCAAGCAGCTCCCTCATCTGTCCAGAAGCCTGCGGGAGAGGTGGGGACCCCTCACAGCATGGGCCACACTACCTGCAGGGGGAGCATAGACCCCCAGGATTCTTTCCTGCTGTCCTTCCTCACATGTGGATGCCTCCCCCAGGTACCTTCTGATCTTGCAGAAGTGCTTTTCCTTTACTTTGAATGTCTCTTATTGCTTTTCTGGTGATTCTCGATGCTCTTTCCAAGAAGGCCCATCTGTAGGTGGGCATCCACCTGCAACTTTCAATCCTCTCCTTGAGAGTGGCACGTGGGGGCTGCTTCTAGTCTGCCATCTTGTCCCTCCTCTCCCTCTAGTGAATTTTAATTTCAGTTATTGTACTTTTCCCCTCCAAAATTTCTATCTGGCTCTTTATTTTTTAAATAAAATATCTCTTTATTGTTATTTTTATATTTGGTAAAATGTCTTTCTTATATTTTCTTTAGTTCTTTAGATATAGTTTCCTTTAGTTCTTTGAATACATTTATAATAGCTTATTTAAACTCTTTATCTATTAAGTTCAACATCTAGACTTCTACAGGGATAGTTTCTATTAGCTTCTTTTTCTGTGAATGGGCTACATTTTACTATGTCGTTGCATGTCTTGATTTTTTGTTGGAAACTTAACATCATAAATAATATATGTGGCAACTCTGGAAATCTCCTCTTCACTAGGGCTTGTTGTTTTGCTGTTTGTTTTATTCGGCATCTTTTCTGAACTAATTCTGTAAAGTCTGTACTTGTTGTCATGTGTACTGAAGTCTTTGTTCAGTTAGCTTAGTGGTCAACTGATTGAACAGAGACTTCCTTAAATGTATTGAATCAATAATTCTCCCAGTCTTTGCCAGGGCTGGGCATGTGCAAACCTGCACTTGTATGTGCCTTCCAGATATCCAGGAATATGTCAGAGCTTTTTAAAACCCCTTATGAACACCTCATTTCTGGTTTTTCCTTTGATGTTTTTTGGCCAATCTCATTTCCCCCAGCTGTTATCACTGCCTCAGGCAGCTGAAACATTGAACAGCTGCCCTTGACTATTATAAACAAGTACCCATGAAGAAAGGGATGTTTTCATAGAGCAAGTTTTGAGTTAAGTGAAATGAAGACAAGTCCTGTGAGAGGTGGTTTCTAGTGAACTGCCAGACAGGTCAACTAACAATTCTTTGTAAATTGGGCTTCTTGGGGTGCTCCAAATTCATTTTTCCCCACTCAGTGGCTACTAGGCTAATGGTTTTCACAGTAGAATGCAAGGCTGTTGGTTTTAAGGATAGTATAAATGTGGTAAGAGTGTGATGGAAGTAAGGCAAGTTAAAACCACAATCACTGGTCTATAAAGACTCAGCCAATTTTCTCGAATAAGTGATCCTCAGATTTTGAAAACTATTGGCTAAATTCTAGTTTTGAAAAGTTGATATTGAGATTTTTTTTTCTATTGTCCTCCTTGAAAAAGTAGTCTCATGAAAAAGTAGTTTTTTAGGGATCTTTATTCCCACATTCTGGGAGTTCTTCCTTTCATAGACCTTTTAAGTAAAAAGGTATTTAAAATTTTTTTGAAATTGTATCACAATATAATGAATGCTAAGTTGAAAATACTGTTCATAAGACATATTTTCAAACTCAAAAATAGATCTAAGTACACACAGGCATTTAGTATATGTCAAAAATGGCATTTCCGATTTGTGGAAAGAAATGCAATTTTCTGTAATTAATATTGAGGAAATTGTGTACCTAATTATAAAAAAATAAGCTAATATTATGGTATCACATCTTTCATCAGAAACAAATTCTTAATGTGTTATATATGTAAAAATGAAAAATAACACTATAAAAATACTGGAAGAACATGGGATTTTATTTTACTTTTTATGATCTTGCTATTCAAAATACAAATGACAAAACAAAACAAAGTATAGAACCTAGGAAATATTAATAAATTCATCTATACACAACCAAATCTGTGAGATAAGAAATCATCATAAATTCTAAAGACAAAATAGTAAAAGCAATAGGTTGCTTGCGATGTAAGAGAAATGGATGACTGGGTAGAAAAGCTGGTATGGTATGCTTTTCACTACAGGTATCTTGTGCTTTTGAATGTTCTGAAAATGTATTATAACTTTTTTGAAATGTTAAATTAAAAAAATAAAAATTAATAAAATGCTGTATTTTTATCATTATGATGTTTTAAATTTTTTTCTGTTACTTGGTTAGCTGTGATAGTAAAATTTAAAAAACAGTTGCTTTAACTATGACATGATTATTTATAAGCTTAGATTTCTCTTACAATAAATCAACTCAATTAAAAATCTGTAATCCATTATAAGATCATGTCATACATATATGTCATGAATATATGTTATATCGTGTGTCCAGGTAGAAGACACAAAAAAATATCTTTCCAATAATCCATTTATTTAAGTTTTTCTTTCCTCTGTTTTTCCATAGTAAACTTCATAGAGAAATAGATAGGCACTGCGGATCTGACATACATCAGAAACTACTAACAAGTTTGCCTCTGATACATAGGCAGGCAGTAGGGTCCCTTAACTCAGATTGGTTTCTGTGGCAGTCATTGAGGCTATTCACAAATATTCTGGTTCGTCTTCCATGCCCGCAGAGGGCTGTATTTCCCTACTCCATTTGAAGTGTATCCATGTGACTTTGATCAATGAAATGTGAAGAGAAGTGATGTGTGTTACTTCTGGTCAGAAGCTTTAAGTGCCATGTTCCTTTCTTTCTGCCTTGGTGATTGTAGAAACATGTGTCAAGATGAAGCTTCCATTAACCAGTTCTCTGAATTATCAGCAGGAGCATACTGTGCCTGCTGACATGTAACATAAATCAGAAATAGGTTTTTATTGCTTTAAGTCTCTGAGACATAGAGGTTGTTTGTTATCCCAGCATAACCTCACCTATCCTGATGGATACAAAGTCAAATCTCAGCTCTTCCAATAAGTGGCTTTGTGACTTACATTGCAAATTTGTCCCAAGTAGAAGACACAGAGTAGAATTATTTTGTCTCACCTTCCCTTTTATTATTTAATGCAAAAAATTAAGAAATTAAGGCTCAAGGCTATACAACCATTCAGTGGATGAGAAAAGACTAGAAACCAGGACTCCTCTCTCCAGATCCAGTGCTTCAATATCATATTAGCAGACACTAAATTAACTTTTTAATACCAAAGAAGAAATGTTAGACTCTTTATTCTCAACAAAGATTGAGGGGAAAAGCTCTTTGCTCCTCAGTTTTAGTGCTTCCAGCAGGTTTGCAATGTAGCTAACTAAGTCCATTTAGGAGCAGTGGGAGCATAAGTTCCTGTAGCTTCTGTGTATTATGACTTGCTAACTGTATTCAGATTTTTTTTAGGTTGCAAAGCTATTAGGATGCTTTTCAAATATATGTTTCCATTTGCTGTTGACAGAGTGCAGTTCCAATGTTGTCAATTTGCCAAACTTCAAATCCTAGATGTCAGGGAGTGTATCAGACCTAATTCAGAAAAGACAGTTATTGCTTCTTACATCAACACATTGTTTAAAGCCATTAGGTATACTGCAATTTTCTTGGAAGAGTTCATATTTCTCCCATCTCCGAGATAGTATCTAAAGGTCATTCTATATTAGTTGAAAAGTACACAAATTCTTGTAAATAGGTTTTTGCTTATTTTTTAAAATATCAAAAATTATACTACACTATTTTAAATAGTGTGATATATTTGTAATTATTTTATTGTTCATTTGTACTTAATTAATGTGCTATTGTATTGTATTTCCTGTGTCATATGTTGTCTGATCTCACTCAGCATAAGATGTGCCAAAAGATAAAAGGTATTATAAGTTAATGCTTTTTTTAAGTTAACCACGAAAAATAGACATATTGCTTCGAAAAGTACAGGGTTAGTAAATAGGTGAAATGAAAAGTGTTTACAAAAGTTAAGAATACATGTTCTAGGTGATGTCAAGCTAAATATGGAAACAGTTTATTTAGTATTCCAGCAAATATGTATTGAGTAACTATGGTATTCCAACAACAGTTCTCAACAGTAGGAATAGAAGTGAGAATAAAACAAAACCCTGTGGTTATGGAGTTTATTATCACAGTGAGGTAAACAGGAAATATACAGGCAAGTAAGTTATAATATCAGGTAGCAACAAATGCTAAGAAGAAAATTATAGCAGCATGGGGATAGAATAGGGGTGTCATTATCAGACATAGTTGTCTCTGAGGAAGTAACTTTTGAGCAGGGACATAAAAGAACTGTGGGGATGAGCCAGGTGGCCATCTCAAGGAAGAATGTTTCAAGTAGTATTTACAGTGAATATAAAGATACTGATGGAGAGTGTTTGAGACTTGCAACGAGGCCAACAAAGTGTCATGAGCAAGAAGAAAAATGACAGAGAATGAGAGTAGGGTGATATTCAGAGTCATATCAGGTAGGATCTAATAGGATGTAGGATATTATTATGAGTATGGGAAAACTACTTCAGGATATCCAGAGGAAGAGGGATATGACATAATTTCCATTTTAAAAGACTCCCTCTGGCTACTGTGGGGAGAACTGACTGTCAACTCACCACAGCAGAAGCAGAAGAATTCTTAGGGGACCGTGATGCATCCAGGAGAGAGATGGTGATGGTTTGGATCAGATTGGATCACATGCTGGATATCATCTGAATGTAGATCTAACAGGATTCATCTGATGTATTGGAAGTAAAGCTATAAGAAATAGAGTGGGATCAAAGGTGACTCCAAGGTTTTTACCTAAGGCACTAGATGTTTTATACTGATAACTACTGTGGTGGGGACCTCTAGGAGAAGAATATGTGTGGCAAAGGGAAGGAGAGAGAACCAAGAGCTCATTTTCAGATTTTCTGAGATTCAAATGCCCATTAGACATCCTACCACAGGTAGAAAGATTCAGAGGAGAGGTTCATGCTAGAGATCTAAATTCAGGAGTTATCAGTGTCCAGAATGCATTTCTGAAGGTGGGATGGGATCATGGAAGAGTAAAGGCCACTGTAGCATTTCAAGGTGGGGGAGATAAAGAGGATCCAGCAAAGGAGATTGAGAAGGAACAGCCCGATGGGTAAAAAAAATCCAAGATAGAATAAAAAGATTTAAGAGAAAAAGGAGTGATGAAGTGTATCAAATGATGTTGAGAGTTTGAACTAAGAGGGTGAAGGGAGCATGGAAAGGGGAGAGGACAGAGATGAGACTGGGGCTAGTTGTGGTAGATACTACAGCATGCTTGTGTGACCATGCCCATGACACAGAGGAGGGAGAAATGATGCTGTGGTTGAGGCGGAAGACAGGACAGACAATTGTGTGAGAAAAGTCCTCAAGTAGGCAGGCATGGATGGTATCCAGTGTGTTGGAGGAGAAGCTGGTCTGGGTAGAATATGGCCAGTGGGTCCACTGAGTCAGCAGAGGGGCAGAGCATACATGGTTATAGATGCTGGTGGGTCAAAACATTTGGTGGCAGGAGAATGAAGAGGGGCTCTTCTGATTCTTTCATTTTTTAATGGAATAAGAAAGAAGGTCATGAGCTCTGGGAAAATGTCTCTTATTTCTGTCTCCCTCACCAGACTTATTGTCAAGGTCAGAGATCAAATTTTCTCTATCTTTATGTCACTAGTGTCTGACCCGGTGCATGGCACATATGAAATACCTCAAACTCAAAGGCATTATAATGTTTAAAAATTACTTTTGGCTTCACCTTCAGTTAATATGTAATCAAACATATTTACATTATATTTATTTTATGTAAGTAGAGTTAAAGATAGAGTATTTATAGAACACTGATTTTAAATATATGACCTCAAAGCAAGATTCTCACCCACTAAGACTTGTTTTATTTTGGAAGTAGAGGGGAATTGATTCTCTCAGCCTGCATAGATTCTATATATGGACAAGAACATTCAAAGTTATCCAAAGAGTCAGCATTGTTCCCTTTCTCACCAAGATAAATTTCTAAATAATTAATATCATTGTCAATGATGGCCCTAATTTTTCAAAATATATAAGTAATTTCCCAGGTGAAAGGTGACATGGAGTATGAAATTTTCAGATGTTTTGAAAAAAAGCCCAAAAGATAAAAAGCAGCAAGTAATCATTGTATGCATTTGTGTGTGTGTGTTGACTACTTTGAGGTTTCTCAAAGGTTCCTTAATCTCAACACTTGACAGTTTGGTCTGGATAATCCTTCTTGTGAGGATGGAGGTGGGAGGAAGCTGCTCTGTGTATTGAAGGATGTTTAGTAGTATCTTTGGCACCTGTCCTCTAAATGGCAATAGCATCCCTCTCCGAAATGTGACAGCCATCAGTGTCTCTAGACATTGCCAAATTCCTGTAAGTAGAGCAAGGGAGAATCACCCTGGTTTGAGAACCACTACTGAAACAAACAAATAAACAAAAAAGACAAGTTTCTCCAGGCTTTTGGCTGATTCATTTCAGAAAGAGGTTATTTTTCTAAGTATAATTGTGAAGTTTTTATCTAATTAGAGTATGGCTATAAAGGTAATATCCCAGGTATGGTAATTGAGATTATCAATTCCTCTTTCACATTCATAGAATACCTTCATCCTAGATATACTACAAAACATTCGAAACTAAATACTCATCAGTTAAAATGTAGCCAAAGCTGTCATGTGGAAGGGGAACACAATTGCCAAAAGTATATTTAAGAGGCAGAACTATGACAGATGGTGCCAATTATAGAGACAGGTAGTTTGATTTGAGATAAGGAAGATTTTTCTAATGATTAGTAGTGTCTAAAAATGCAATAAGCAGTCCCAGAGTCCCTTTCAGTAGATTCAATTAAGCCAAAGCCATACAGTAACATTTCAGGAATGCTGCAGAGGAAATTAAAACATTGGTTGGGTTTGAGATCTCATTCAATCCTGAGTCTAGAATGAATAGGAGGCCCAGGGAAACACCCTAAATTAAGTGGCATGAGGCAAAAAAGTAGGGAAGAAAAGGCAAGGGAAAAGTAACGGGAAGCCACATAGTTGAACTGGTGTGAAAGTAGGGAATTAATCTTTAGGAAGTAAAGTTCAAAAGAGAAGGAAAGGGAGAATTCAATTGTATGATCCCCCTCACTTTAGGATTTTCAGCGACTCTAGACTTGTGACTTGAGGAAATTTCCTTGAGCAGTCTTGGTGGTATCTAAGGACCCTGCTTTAAATCCATCTCTACTCCTTTAGGGGAAATTTTTGTCATTTTCAGCAGTTAATGCAACAGTAGTAAGATTTCCCTGGGGTACTTGTCAACCACACGGATTTATGGGATCCACCTGCAGAGACTCCAATTCCTTATGTCTGTCTGTGAGCTGGAGATTCTGCATTTTAAGCAGGCACCCTCTGGGATCTGATGCAGGAGGACCTAGGATCACACTTTGGGCAATGCTGTTATGCAATGTGTAGTTCAGTTTGCTATCTGGATCCTACCTGAGCCTGGTGAATTTTGTGATTTTTCCAGGAAAAAGATATCTCAAAGACAATAGAAAATTGTCCACCCTATTGGAATCTAATTTTCATTACTGGTATCCCTTTCCCAGAGTTGAAGTGGAACCAAAAGGAGTGCAATAATGTTTTCTGCAACTGTTGGGTTAAAATATATTAAATTTTTGGCTATGTTATTTTCCTGGAGTTTGTATGTTTGTGCTTTGTATTAGCCTTTTTAAAATTTTGTAACTTATTGTGATTTCTTTCCTCATTCTAGATAAATGTTTATTTTGTATCAAATTATATATTTGTAACTTTATATTCTTTTTCTAAAAGAGGTCTTCAAATAAGAGCATTAAGTCTGAAAAAACCTGGATCTGACCTTTGATCATATTTTCTAACAATTTTCTGTCTTATTATCTACTGAAGTGAAAACTGCTTTTCTTACCCCTGAATACATAGTGGCTGTCCTACTGGTAAACAGTAGTTAGCTCATAAAACAGGTCTGGATGCCCTGGGAATTCTCTGAAATAGACCTTTCTAACAAAATTCTCCAAACCTCCACCAGCTCCAGGATTTGAGAGCCATGGGGAATTATAAAATTGGCAGTAATAATTCTATAAGTGCTTTCATTTATATAAGACTTTGCAGTTTATTTTTGAATGTTTTGATACACACACACACACACACACACACACACACACACACACACACACACACACATTTTCCCCCTAGATATCCCAATCAAACCTGCAGAATATCACAAAATCAGTCCTTCAGGTATGGATTATACCTGGAATCCTGGTTCTTACACTGGAGTGGTAATTCCCACCATAACATATAGGAAGAGACACACTGAAGTTTTAAACAAATCTGCCACTTTTAGTGGCAACATTTTAAGCCTTTTACAAATGATGCCAAGTAGACCTACTTGTCAGGTAGAGCGTGATCCACTTTTCGGACACAGAAATCAATTACTCTGCACCTTTGACTCGAATTCTGTTTCTAAGTGTGAGGAATCTGTTAATATTTTTAGGCAAAATCAAGATTGTATGATTTTTCCTTACAGGACTGACAAATGTAAAAAATATCTGGAAAGAGGTATCTCATAGGAATAAGATGATGCTTCATAATATTTTATAGCATTAGATAGATATCTTTCCTGTTGAATTCATCACTTGTAGCCTGGTTATGGCTGGGATGATGAGAACGAGATGGAAGAGAAGAAGTAACATGCCATGAAGGAAATTCATGGTTGATGTAAAACTAGCTCGTAAGTCATGCCCCCTGCCATTGCCTCCTCCTTTGATATCCTCTTACCTTTCCAAGCCACATAGTAATTCTGCTGTAGCACTTTGACTTTCCTTGATCAAGAAGATTTTTCACAGCTTTACCACCTGACATCAGCCACCTCACTGTTCTCTCCACACCTCTGTGTTTCTTTCCTTCCTCACAGGGGAGCTATCTCTACCTGATGCTCTTTTTCATACACATGGGGGTAGTTGGTGGTAATTATTTCTGCATGTTTTTGTCACTTGTACTTATGTGTCTTGAAATCTCAGGGAAGTTTCTACCCCTTAAAGAAGAGACATGAGCTGTCTTTTTCTCTCCTACATTGCACAGCATCTACAATGTTAGCAGGTGGGGCTTTAATCCATGGTGCTGCTAGAACCATTGAGTAAGATCGCACATGCCCCTGATGCTTCTCTATTCTTGGGTAGAGAAAGGGAGAGAAACAGAACATTAGGGTAGCAATATATATAAAATAGTAAAGAAGAGAGAAAAAGAGAGGATACAAAACTCAGTGTGATAATGTACTAAAATAAAGTAAGTTGCCTTTCAAGATCCCACAGTTGTAAGATCACAAAGATCTCTGTCATTCTGTTCCTCCCTGAACCTCCCCATTCTCATCATGTGATAATCCCTGCAACAAGATCTACAAACAGCTTTTTTGCTTCCAAACCTACTGCAAAGCCTTGTCTACCTTGTTAACCTCTAAACTGATCTTCCAGTATTTTTTAGTCTCTTTAATCTGTTCTATGCACTTTATTCAGATTATCTTTCCAAAATTGTTTCCCTATTCACTCTGTCCCCCTGCTGAAGATGGCCCCCCAGTAACTACCACATTAGTGTCTACACTGGGATGGGAGTGCAAAGATCTCAGGATGTAGTCCCATTGGCTTTCTTTCTTCAATATTTTAATTCTAATGCATCATCCTACTACAACTGGACAGTTACTTATTCCTTGCAATGTTCTTTCCCCCAGGGCTTTGCCCCTCTACCTGCTTGGACCCCTTTCTTGTGCCAACTTAAGACAAACCTCATCTTTCAGGTATCATCCTAAATGTTACTCCCTCTACAAAGTATTTCTCCTTTAAGTTCAGATAACCTTGTGTTGCTTTCTCATGCAATTAAGCATATTCTGTCTGGTATTGGAGAGATCTATGTACTTGTTTTTATTTCTATAAGAGGATGGTAAACTCTATAATGGTAGAGAGTGTTGTAACAATCTTCATGTGTCAGTTGTCAGTGGTTTACACAATGCCATGTGAATATTAGGCACTTGATTGATATTGTGGATTTAGTTTTTAAGCTAACTGTGAAACATGAACAAAGTAACAGGGGAAATTCAAAGAAAAAGGAGCCAGTTCTATTAAATGCTATTAAAACATGCATGCACACACATACACATGATACATATGTAAACAATGAGAAAGACAAAACAGGAGAAACTGGGGCTACCTGAAAACACTTCATCCCATTTCCTTTCATGCATATCCCTAAATGCCACTTTCTATATTCTGATACTTTTACAACTCTTTGCCTGCATTCTTTGCCTTCCAAATTCATTCGGCACAGGTTGCAGGAGGGCAAATACCAGGATCAACTGTGGGAATATTCACTTCACCCTTGTCCCCACACAGCACTGAGGTAATTCCACTGGATCTGGTGTGATAATTTTTGCACCCAGTGATATACCTAACAAAATGTCAATCGTTTTGGACTGAAGCTCAGCATTGTCCAAGGTCAAAAAGGGCAGACACTATGTGCAATGTTTTCCATAAGGAACCAATGCTGCATATTGAGCTGAGCTAAGAAAGAATCACTACAGCCTAGGACAGCTAAAAATGTATATTGTGATTGACTTGAATCTTTGCTCTCATATCCTTTACCAGATAGAGTAGAGTTACTGTGAAACTAAAGAAGTTTAGTTGGTGTTTCAGGAACTTACATTTTTCTGGGACCTGGGACAGGCCATAGCAATGTTGTGTTTTTGTACTTTTTCACACATTCATCATCACCCCTTCCCAGCACTGCCAAGTTGCAGAAGCTTCAAGCCCCACACAACATAGACTTGCTCCCACTCCTATGCCTTGATCCGAGCGGGGTCCTGAAGTTGCTAATCCTCAGAATTAATAGGAATTGCATTGATAGAAAGAATTCATAAACCTTAAGTTTTTATTTTGATCAGGCAAAAGTCCCCATGAACTTCCCTTTCTGTGAATATGTCTTTTATTCCTCATTTGTCAGTGCAAAAACACAACAGAAATAATGAAGGACACATATTTTCATAAAATAACAATTAGAAAACATCTGTTTTTATTCAACTAGGAGCAGAGCAATAACCTGTATCCAAAATTAGGGAAATTATTTCCACATTATATCGAATTTAACATAAGAATAACACACATATCAGACCGAGAACCATATGAGGCAGGGTAGACATGGACAAATACAAAAGCTATCATAAATAGTGATTGTGAGAAAACATAAGCAATGTACTGGATGAAAAGCTGATCTTGCTAATAGCTGAAAGACAATTCTCTGTGGGTCGTTTGTGTTTCTGAACATCTGTGTCTCTAAACATCTTATGACTGAGGCATTAACTGCCCTTTGTTCTGCACTATCTCTTCAAGGATGTATGGAGAGCAAACAACCTTGTAAGATACAGATACTGTCTCCCTCTGGAGCGAAGCACAAGAATGTTTACTGCCCATTATAAAAATTGTGGGTTTCTTCCCATAGCACAACCCACTGCATCATCTGGAGCCATCTGCAACATCCCTTTAGGATACAGAAGTGAGGAGCAGTGACACAAATATGCTGATGCTCACAGTGCTGCCTGTGGGGTGAGAAATAATGCCCTTTCTCTCTGCTTTCTCTCTGACCCAGGAGTCTTGTGTCTTCTGCCAGCACACATAAAACTATAGCAGACTGTTGTTAGCTTGCAAGTAGAGTAAAATCTCAGATCTTTACAGCCCTTGACACTTCTACAAGAAGCCTATACAACTTAATAAATAAAAACAAAGCTATATAGGAAACAAAGAATATAATGAATATTTAGCAGAATGTAAAATATAAATATCTATACTTTAATGTCTTTATATTTTTACTAATCAGGAATTATAAAGTAAAATGATATTGAGATGTCGTTTTTCGCCTATCAGATTGACAAAAACTAAAAATAGCAATGAGAACCACATCTAGAGAAGATATGGAGAAATAGATATTTTCATTCATTGCTGGTGGATGTGAAAAGTAATAAAATGGTTTATTAAAATGTGTTCATCTATATCTACTTGGCCAGCTATTCTACTTTAGAATCTATCAATGGAAATAATGTCCCAATGTCCCCTGTGACTTTTCTCTATGTATACATATAGATACACATATACATGCTTGCTTTCTCACTCTCTCCATATATATATATAATAAAATAAATGGATATATATAATATATGGATACATACACACTCACACATATATAGACACAGATATGTCTGTGGACATACCTTATCTAGAGAGAAACTGTCCATAGTAGCATTGTTGGTCAGACCACAACCTGCAAACCCGGATGGCCTCTAATACAAGAATGTTTAGATATAGGTGGTTTATTCAGGTCATGTAAAGGAATGCAATTATGAGAAACAAGATGTTGGGTCAGTATGTGTTAACTTGAAAGGACACCCATGAATTATTAAGTTAAAAACTACAGATGTAATAAAAAAAATGATATTCTTATTTTAAAAAAATATGACCAAAATATGTATGTATGTGTATATGTGTAACCTCACTGTAATCTGTCACAGTAAGCAAGTAAGGACTGAATATATTATTTAATCCAAAGGTGACTGCAAATTGACTTTCTTTTTGTGATGTGAAAGAGACTAATAGCTTACTCTGAGTTAACATCTCAATCTCAATAGCAGCTTGGTCCAAGCCACAGCTAAGCTTTAAAATTAGACAGACCAGCGTTCCCATACTGGCTGGACAGCCAACTGGATGAATGAACCTGTAGAAGTCATCTGGTCTTTCTAAGCCTCTGTTTCCTCATCTGTTAAAGTGGAAATAGCAATAGTATCTACCTCACATGTTTATAAAAAATAACTTGCAGAAAATATACCACCCACTGGCACAGTTCTGTCATAGAGTCAATGATGGTGTTGATGATGAAATTTCACACTTACTGGGCATTTATTAGGTGATTGGACTCAATATACGGTAGCTATTTTTCTTTTCTCTTCCTGCCTTTTTCTAAATAGTATATTGCTCAACTAGCTTCCTATTAAGAAATGATGGTACTTTGGGTTTTCATATTATTTCTTTATGCAAGCTCAGTCAAATAGCAATTGAATCAAGCCTTGGGGTGCTCATAAAATAAAAGTGTGCACATTGATAGCGTTGCTTCTTCAGCGAAGGAGGTGAGAGCCGCAGCCATTAGATGGCTTAATGGGCATGAGGAAAACCTCTAGCAACAGCTAGGGGAACATTCGCATGTTTACAATTAACCAACTAAAGTAGTGGCTATCATTTATGAGTGAAAAATAATCATCTCACACCTACCTTAAGTAAAAACTACAGTTTCCTGTCAAATTGAATGCAACAAACTCCTAAAACATTTTAAAAGGCAGTCATCCAAGACTTTATTGCAAGAACATCAGAGAAATGCAGCAGCTGAATTACTTATCATCTGCTTAAATGTCTCAGCTATCAAGCACTGCATTGAGGAGCTATTTATAGGTCTCATTTCTCCTTTAAGTCCTTACCTTGTAGGGATCTAGCTAGATCGGGAAAAGCCCCATTTTGTTCAGGATTGCATAGGCTGCCAGAGGATTGTGGTTTTGAATCAATCAGGAGTCTCATTGTTTTTCCTGAAACTATTCAAGTATTAACGGTTTCCCTGTCAGCATTTAATGAGCATTTGCTATGTATGGATAGTCTCCATTGCTTTTTTCACATACATACAACTTTTGGTCATCATTTTAGGTAGGATGTGGGTATTTGTTTCCAAGCAGGAGAGACTAGTGGAATGATCAATGTAACTTAAAATTAGGACCTGGAAAATTGCAAGCTGAAGTACAAACATAAAGATGGCCCCTGGAAGCTGTGTGTCTCAGGGTGTTGAAATTACTGTAGAGACCACTTGAAATCCTGGAGAGCAGGGCCCATGCCATAGGCACTGTCTCTGTACGTCCTTCCAGGACCCAGGGCAGTGCCAGGCACCCAGCCCCAGAGGAAGAAAAGGGAGGATGAAAACACATGACCCAAATGCAGCAAAGTAAAAGAGATTAATTAAAACATGTACTTCATGCTGGAAGCAAGCTGTGGATTCATGCAAGTGCCAGAGCTTCCATTAAACCTTTCTAAAGTCAACATACCCATGATGCTTTATTTCATCCAAGATAAAATGTCAGTTTCTGCAGATAGAATCGTGGTGAATGCCCTTTCTGTCTTCTTATCCCTCTCAATCCCTTGTCAAGTGACAACTTCAAAAGCTATTGAAAGGAAAGGCGCATGTGCTCAGAGAGCTAGAACATTTCTTACAAAGTGCTAAGAAGGTCAGCAGGGATTTCAAGGTCAGATTTGCCTTCTATTTTCTTAGGACTCTGAGGTGAGAGAGGACTTATAAAATGCATCCCTTTTCCATAAAGTGTTTGACTTTGGGAAGATACCAAGTAAGTATTCCAGGGAGAATATTATGCATCAATAATTGAAGCCAACTTTTAGTCACTTGTTTAAATTTTTGAATACTATAACATAAAATCTCAAAGTTTTTAATTTCAAAATCAACAGTTTAAATTATTTTTCAATGCATGAGGCTGTAGAAGAGGCCTGGGGACCTAGAAGTTTTAAGTGCTGAGTTCCAGATAGAAATGCAGGCAGAGGAAGAACCAGTAACTGAAAGGCAAAGAAGGCAGAAAAATCAGTAAATGAAATAGCATCACACGGTAGTTAAGGCCACACCCTTGAGAGCAAGATGATACTTACTATATTTCTGTTTTTGGACAAATACCTTAGCCTCTCTGTGCCTTGATTTTCTCATTCATAAAATGTAGATGATTATAGTATCTTTCTCTCAGGGTTGTTTTAAAGAGTAAATGATTTAATTTATATAAAGCTCTTAGAAATATATCAGGCACATATTAAATAAATCTTTGCACAGAGAAACATGTTGGAAATCAAGACAAACATCAAGGTAGCAATCATTTGTTAAATGTCATGTTTGTATCTCTTGCCTCCCAGCTCCCAGAAAAAAATAACGTCAGGACTCTTGCAGCTCTTCCATCCAGAAAGTCAAGAAATCCCTAAGTGAGCAGCTGCTAGGGCAGATCCAGGGACTGTTGCAGATGTGGCAATCCCAACCAGCTCCAGGGGATGGATATTCCAATTCAACACACATTTGTAGGAAGTGGTTGGCCACTTCCAGGAGTCCTTGCACCAGCAGCAGCCGTGGGCTCGCTTGGGAAAGGAATGGAGTGGTGGTTCTCACCTGTGTTTTATGAGACTCCATGACAGGTGTGCTTCCAAAGTTACAAAGCATAACATGATCTTTTTTCTTTAAGCAATAATGGGTTTGATTAATGTCTTCCAAAGTAAATGTTGAGCTGAGCATACCCATGAGTTGCCTGAGAGTGAGGGTGTTTCCAGTTAAGACACTGTTAGCAGCCCTAAGGGGCAGTTAAGAATTTGCTTGTACTTTGCCTTATGAGATGAGCTCAGAGGGGGCAGATACAAACAGTGACAGGACTTAAGGGCAGCGTGCTGCTTTTGTTAGTCACATGAGACCCTGTTATTCACTAATTATGATTGTTTGGTCGTCACTGATGACTTATTTAATATTGTTTGGAGATTTTTAATTCCCTCAAGTATTTCTCCCCTGCCCCTGCCTGGTTCCAAAGAGTGCCAAGAACACAGAGTTGAGAGTCCCTGGAATGAGTGCTAACAGCCTTAGGTGAGCTGTCAAGGGTCATCAGAAAATTCTTAATATGTGAATGTAGCCTTTTACATACAGATTAAAATATCTGTTATTGTTTGGGCTCTAAAACTGTCAATGTAAACATGAGATAAAATCCTTTTCTAATATTTATTTTCTCCTCCAAAATATTTACAAAAGAATTTGAGGAAAGGAAAACAATTACAGATTATTGTATTACCATAAAAGGGCAGAGATTTGGAGATAAAGAAGTGGCAGAAAGGTAAGCAGTTTCCTAAAATTCTCCTACTAAGCTTTTGCCCTGAGTAATTGTTGGTTAGTAGATTAAAGGTTTTAAAAATGCACCATTGCTCAACTGGTGAATTTCTATTAATTCCACTAAACTAGACTATGCTATAGACAGAAACTAATGTTTCCACATAGCAGCTATTTTTTATTAATAAATGGTAGTTGTTGAAGACATCCATTAGTTGACAAGCCAGAGGCCTGGCATTTGCCCCTAATTTTGCAAAAAAAAAAAAAAAAAAAAAGTATTGTGTTAAACATAATTAGTTATTTTTTTCTTCAATGGAAAGCTTAGTTTTGAAACTTCCATTTATATTCCAGAATCTAAATTTCTATTTACGTCTCAACAATTCTACAAAGTAATTGTTTTATTTTCTTAATATAAAACTGTGACTATATTGGTAACTTAGAATAAATACAGTGTATATAGATATCACAAAGTTTTAAAATGGAAAAAAATAGTATGTTGTTATTGCTTTCAGAGCAGAAAACAACGAAGTAGTAGGGGCAGGGGCTTGAGTGAGTGGAAATTTCAATTAGATGTCAGAAGACTCAGGTCTCAGTCTAGATTTAGAAACTTAACTGGAAACTGATGCACATCAGTAAACCTCATTAGGTTTCAGATTTCACTTATGTAAATGATGCTAATATCTGATCCAATCATCCCATACAGTTTCTGGGAGCATCTTTTGATACAACGTATGTGAACACACTGTATAAATATGTGGCACTATTCATCAAAGTATGGTCTTATAGAGCCTTATTTGCTTCTTGATACTGATATTTAGTTTTCCCATTTTAAAATTTCCTTTTTTATTATACAAGGAATAAATGAATATATTACTATCACAGAAATCCAAGCATTATCATAATATGCAGAAAAGAAAATGGAAGACCCCTGACTTGCATATCTCCAAATCTTCCGTTCTCTTTAGTGGCATCTCTATAAACAGTTTAATGAGTTCCCTTTCAGAAATGTTCATAGCATATGTGGATGCATCTATATAAAATATAATTTTATTTCACATAATGGGATCACAAAATTTATTTCTAACTCACAAATCTAGCTTACTAAAACAAAGTTCCCCGTTCCTCTGTTTTCTGCCATAGAAAGATGTGACATAATTAGCGCTGCAGTTGTTTCAACTGGAGGATTGATGGTGAAAGGTTAAGGGAAGAATGTAGGAAAAATGGAATGGACTTTTTTTTCCGTAGCAAGGACAAAACCCAAATACAAATGAATGTGTTTCAATTGTCATAAACATGAAACCCCATTGTGTTAACAAATGGGAAATAACACCTCATGGCAGCCAATCTAAAATAATCTCTGTGTGATGAGTACCACGGGCGGATCTGCCAAGACGCACAGATTCTCAGTGTGATCACATAGATTTCACTGGTCACAAACAGAGAAAAGCACATGATTGCGCTGAAAACGATGACAGTGGCGCCAGGCCAGAAATCACAGCTCAGGCTCCTCCGCGATAGCAGACTATCACACCTGCCACTTGACAGGTGTGCAGTAAAATTTATGAAAAGCTTTTCTAGCCAAGCCATCGGGCTGCTGAAAAGAATGGTGAATGCCTTGAGCCTTGACATTTATTACAGCTTTGCCAGCATATCTGTCTTGTAGAGTGTGATTTGAAAAACGATATGTCTAACCATGATCTTAATAAGCTCATTTGTTCCAGGATCTCATTGTACTCGTGCTCGCTGATAGAAGAGGAGAGGGCCAACAATATAAATAACAGGCTTCCTTGTGCAATGGCTGTACTTATTTCAATATGGAGACGAGCCGGATGTGGGTGTTTAACATGGCCAGTTGCTGTGTGCGAGGGAGGAACTGCCACGCCGCTTTGAGATGTTTCCTAACTGAGGCTCCGGGTCTTTGATAAACTTAATTTCAATCAATTTGCTGCAAACCCTGAAATTAAAGCATGTGATAAGTATCCTGGTAGAGATACAAATGTATTAATAGTAGCAAGGAAAAATAGGTCTTTAAATATATTTTAAAAGAAAACATTGAAGTATTATTTACCACTCATTTTTAAAAGATTAGAAATACTTTTTAAACGTCCTTATTTATTCTTGAAATACCCCTGGATGATAAAGATGGGGCAAGTATGATTCCTTGGTGACACAGGATGAGCAAAAGGAGGTCAAACAGATGCTTAAAACAGGCTCTTCCCAGACCCTGAACTGTGGTCGGCATATACATTTCTCACCTTTCAGAGTATAGTACTTTTTTTGGATAAATATAGGTCTTAGCACATACCATCTATATTTGAAGATATTTATTTCTATGAATGTGTTTGTCCATTTAGATACAATACTCATTTCAGCACAAATAATAAAATAACACTTTAAAAAGCATTATTATGTTACAAAGATAAATAATATTTTTTAACCTGTAGAGGACTCAGTCTTGCATTTCTTCATCTGCTGCTAGCAAAACAAATATTTCATTTCATGAAAATCTCACCCTCCTCTCTTTTTTACGTCTATTTATTTATTCTAGCCAATTCATATCTCCCTTCTTGCCCATCTTTGTACCTCCCAATATTATTCATTTTAAGGACTAGCCTTGATTGTGAAAATTAGTCAATAAACCAAGAAATCAGAAAAGACCCAATTAAGAAAAAAACTACAAGTAAAATTTGAGGGAAAAATGATATGGTGATAGAAAAGAAGTCTATTAAAGACTGTAAGGGGGCAAATAGCTATGTAAAGCTCTATGCAAATGAATTTTAAAATCTCAATGAAACGAACAATTTTCTAGAAAATATTAATGATTATAATTAACTCAATAAGAAGTAACAAACTTGAACAGAACTATTGGTGTGTTCATAGTCTTGGAGGAAACTGAAAATGCCATCAGAGAATTACCTTTAAAAAATGGATCCCAAGCCTGATAGTTTTACAAGGAAATTGTTTTATATTTTTCAAGAGACTAAAGATCCCCTTGATAAATTCTTCTATCATACGGGAAAGGATGGAATGTTATATGATTCATTTTATGTTAACTTGATAATGAAATTCAGTAGAGATGCTACACAAAAAGAAAACAACACACTGGTCTGGAATATACATGAATAGGTATGCAAAGTCCAAAACAAAATTCAGGCAAATTGAATCCAGCATCACATTTTTTTAAAATGCATTTTTTCTTGAGGGAATATAAGAATGTCTTATCACTAAAAAATTATTAATATAATAAATTGCATAAATTGATCAAAAGAGAAAAAATATTACTTTACTCTGTTAAAATATTAAAAGCATTTAATAGATTTCAAAGTCCATTTTTAAGCCCAGTATAAATGCTGCCTCCTTCAAGAAGTCTTCCTTGATTTCTTTGGGTGAAAATAATCTCTACTAAGCTCTCATATCACTACATACATTTTTTTTTTTGCTTATAACACTGTTTACACAATATTTGTGTATATACCCCATCTACTTTACTTAGCTATTATATCCAAATGCTAGCAATTATGTTGTATTTGTTTCTCATCTCTCATAACACCCAAGACAGAGTAGCTTCTTTATAAATGTTTTCTGAACAAATATTTGAAAATAAGCATATCCTATTTAAAATTATAAATGACGATGTGTGTGTGTGTGTGTGTGTGTGTGTGTGTGTGTGTGTGTGTGTGTGTAGAGAGAGAGGGAGAGAGAGAGACAGAGACCAATTACTTATATATTGCATCTTCCTTTGGCATGATTTAGTAATTGAGTATATCAGTATATACCAGAGGTTAGAATGTAGCTTTTCCAACTGCTTTGTTTGTCATTATGATACTTCTTTCACAAAACATAAGAAAGGATTGCACATTTTGTTCCATCATGGGAGTTATAGTAACATTTACCCTGGGAAGATTGTTGTTGCTTCTTTTCCGTTTTCTTTTCATGCTTGGAGAACAGCTGTAAACTTTGTAGGTAGTGTGGTAATGCAACAAACGAAATTAATTTTTCTAAATTTTTGAAAATCATGAAGTCACATGATGATATTAGGAAATTCTACAAGAAATTGGCATTCCTATTAAAATAATATAGTACTTTTCCTCTAAATAACCACAAATACTTTTGTCTGTTATCTCATATGATTTTAGTTGGCTTATCCTGTACATAGACTTACATTATCATGGATATTTATTAAAGAATTGTATCTTAAGGATAAATCCAAAGTGACCCTACATGATATGGAGTTTGCTGAGAAATGCTGACAATTAAAATGGTCCCATATTGCTTTTATCTCCAAATTGTAAAGTATGGGCATCTCTTCCACGTGTTTAGTTTAACTCTATGTGACTATGTCATAGAGGCAAGCCTGATGTAGTGTGTAAAAAACACAGGGTTTGGCACCACTCAAAACTGGCGTCTTATCACTGCTCTGGGATGGATGTGGCTGAGTGAGCTTGGGCATGTTACATAATGGTTCTGAACCTCGATCTGTTCATTCCCCACGCAGGAATAAGTACTTTGCACTTATGCTGAAGATTAAATTACGTAAGGATTCTGAAAGCCTCTAGCTCATAGCAGGTGATCAGCCAATAATACTGTTTTTCCCCCTTATAAGAAAGATCACAGATCATTGACATTTCTTTGCTTTTGCTGATTGGTCCTAAAAGATTTTTTTCTTCTGAGCATCTAGGGAAAAAGAACGTAAGTTCCAGGAGGGCAGGAGCAGTCCCGTTATGTCCCAGAAGTTATCTAGGACACATAAAGATGCCCAATCAGTTATCAGTTGAAGGAAAGAGTACATGAAAATGTTCTGAGCTCTTTATTTTTCTTTTTCACTTTATATCCAACAAAAGCTGACTTCTAAAAATCATACGACATAAATTTTTCCTTGGCCATTTTACATTCTGAAAATTCTTCAGCATCTCTTTGACATCCTCTCTCCCCTTCCCTCGTTATTCCAAACAAAACCCAAATTTATCTGTATGCTTTTCTTAGGACTTGCTTATAAATTTTTCTCATTGTTTCATATTTTTTCTATATATATTCATTTTAATAGCATAAACCCAATAGGATATAAAAACAACAATATTTGTCTATTCTTTTCTTCAAATTGCTGTCCCAACTTGGCTATCCAGAATCTCCCTTTGTTGTCCACGGAGGCTATCTCAGATAGATCTCGTAATACTTTAATAATAATTTTCAATTATTAAAAAGTTATTTTTAGTTGAGCCCTGTTAAAAACATCTAGTTCATGTTGAATTTAAGATTCATCTCTTCCCTTCTTCCGAGGGATAGCTGGACTCCATCTTGAGGTGGGGAGGAAGCAGAGTTCACTCTACTGTCACTCCCTTCCCCCTCATTTCTGGACCAATAACTCTTTGGAGATTGGAGCCTAAGGCGAAGGAAATAGCAAAGCTGAAAAAGGATAGGTATTTCTTGCTTAGTTGATGTGTTCCTCTATTGAATGTTGCTGCTTCTCTGGTGAACCCTAACTGGTCCTTGACTTTCTCTGATGGCAGACAAATACTTTTACTTTTATTGGAGGCACAGTTGAATACTTCAGATACTTACGGGACATTCTGATTATTGCTAAGATTTTTGCACTTCCCCCTTTTCATAAGTACCCCAGCAGGGTACCCCATAGCTTCTTGCTACTGAGGTCATTTTTCCAGCAGGTGATCATCTTGGCTAGACATCCTGGGATGTGCACAAATCTGGCTAATTTTTGCTATATCTACTTGAACCGCAGGAAACTTGCCTTGCCAAACTGATGAAAGTGCAGGCTGCTTCACAGTTGAGCTCTTCTCTGCCTTGCTATCTCTTTCCAGTTCTTTTCTCTCCAGCTCAGATAGATACAAGAAGAAAATCTACAAGTTTGCTGTACTGGGGAATAGAAGGCCCTTGCTTACTGGCATCTCCAGACTCTCTGAGTGATTGTCTCAGATCTCCTCCACCTGGGCTTTCTGCAGGCCCTCCTTCAGAATACAGCATCGTCTCAGGATTCCTGTAATTTCCTCTCTCTCACATCTCCCTCCTAACTTCCTACTTAGCTTTCACTGTATACAGACTGGGACTGGGGGCTCTGGGACAACCCTTGAAGGTGGCAGAGCCAGTGTGGCTGCCTTCTAATAAATTCTAAAGTGTTTTTCTTTCCCCCTTCCCTAATTTTGCTCTTTTCAGAATGTCGAGTACTTGACAACTTTTTGTCTTATACTTTGGATCCAATAACTAATTCTGGGGTATAGAGGGAAAAAACTCATCACCATTCTGTTCATTTTGTTAAAGTAGTGCTGCCTTTCTCTCCAAAACTTTCAATCAAACTGATGAAAATCTAATTTATTGCACAGATATCATTTGGTCTTTTCTGTACTGAAGGTAAAAAAAATATTAAGGAGATATAGGGAAGTCTAAGAAGAGCACATTTTAAAAAATTTCCTCTAATAAATCACTATAACTATCCAAGGGTGCGGGGATGGCCAAAAGCAAGTTGCTGGAGCAAGCAAAGGACACTAATAACGTGCCATAAATTTTAAGTAATCATTATTGTACTTGGTAGAGTATAGGTGGGATCAGAGCAACCCCACCTAAGCAGATAAAGCTGTGTGCTGTTGTGAGATTTGAAAAACAGAAATCCAGGCAGAGTCAGTGCCATCGCTAGTGAGAAGAAGACAGAAAGCACAACCAGACACTGGAGGGACGGAGTTCTCTGTTGCAGCCACTCCCCCTGCCAGGAATCCATGCAAGAGCTCACTCAGCTGTGCAGCAGCAGCAGATCAAGTTCATGACCAACCCAAACAGAAAGTCTGTCAGTCATGGACTTTTCTCTGACCTATTTTTTTTTTTTTTTGACTGATGATTTCACCTGGATGCAGGAAAATGGTCCTGAACTTAACATATACCTTTCCAGACAGATGGGGCCTTCTGTACCTTAAACATAAAGGTGCCAAAAAAAAAAAGTCAGATTTAATCCCACAAGAAGACTAGAAATTCAGAAAGTAGATTCAGGTCAAGATATTTAAAAATCTGTATTTTAGGATTTTAAAGATGACAAAACCTTTCATTTAGTCTCTAACATTTTTGCATTAAATTAAGATGTTTATAAGGGCTTTGCAGCATCTGATGAGTCCAGAAAAGATCTCTATCCTTTAAACAGCAAGATTTTAACATATATTTTCAAACATGAAAGTAAGATGAAGAATATGTTTCTATACTTTCAAAATGGTAACTTCTAAAAAGCTTCCCTTTTCGGACAATAATCTCGGTTAACTATTGAGAGAGTTATTCCATCAGAAATTGGGATTAAATCAAGGAAGAGAATCCAGGGGGCAGAAATCGGAGGTTATTACACCAGAGAGAGACTGAGAGAATCCCCAGGACAATAGTGAAGGGAAGGGTGACGGAAGTGTACTAGTGATTAAGTCAGTAACGTTTGGAGCTATATTCCAAAGTTTGGAGAGGACCAAGAAAATGAAATTTTAAAAATGGCTAAGGGTAATTACTATAAGGAAGAATTTAAAAATGCAACAAAAATGACCCAACAAATCCCTCTTCTGGGTACATACCCAAAGGAAATGATGTGAGCTCCTCATAGAGACATCTGCACCCTCATGTTTATTGCAGCACTATTCAAAATAGCCAAGATATGGAAATAACCTAAGTGTCCATCAATGGATAAATGGATAAAGAAATTGTGGTATATATACACAATGGAATATCAGTTAGTCTTAAAAAAGGAGATGCTGTCATTTGCAACAACATGGATGACCCTAGAGGACATTATGCTAAATGAAATAAGCCAGAGACAGAAAGAAAAATACTGCACGATTTCACTTACATGTGTAATCTAAAAGAGAGGTGAAGAATAGAAACATAGAGTGGAATGGTGGTTGCCAGGGCAGGTGGGTGCGCAGAAATGGGGAGTTGTTGATCAAAAACTATAGATTTGCAGTTAGGTAGGATGAATAAGTTCAGAGATCAAATGTACTGCAGGAGGACTATAGTTAATAATATTGTAGTATATATTGAAAATTTGCTAAGAGGGTAGATTTTATGTGCTATTATCACACACAAACACACACACACACAAAGAGGTAACTATGGAAGGTGATGGATATGTTAACTTACTCACTTGTAGCAATCTTTTACTATGTACATGTATATAAAAATTAAGCAAGAAGAAGAAGAAGAAATTATTAATTGGGAGGAGATTATAAAATAAAAAATTAAGTCATTTTATACTACCTAACTTAACTTTTAGCCATTTACTTAGTCATAATTACATTAAAAATGGAATACTGATGTAACCAAGACTTATAATGTAATATTAATAAATTGGATCCTAAATGGGAGAAAGACATAGGTGAGGGAGAGTAGTGGCCAAAAACCCCATCCTCATCAACCATAGCAGCCAAAAATATTCTTAAAATGGCAATATAAACCTATTGTTTTTGAAAAATGTTTTAAAAAATAAAACATGCAAAGATTTGATAGTTGCTGCCTTATGGGGCAAAGCCGGGGGGTGTTGAAGGGATTCCTTGGAACAGTTGTTTTTCACAATAAAACTTAGAGAATTACTGTTGATACATTTCTAAGTAACAAATATTGAAAAGAATAACTTCAATAATAATGAAATGAAAAAGTAAATATTGTAAAAGAATTGGTAAAGAGACACTGGATACATTTAAGTAGGGATTGTTAGTTGCTCCTATATATATGCTCTTCTCTTCTTCCATGATAATGGGATTTTCACTGTCAGTCTCCCACACATGTAGGGATAACCATGTGACATTTCTGACCAGTGAAGTGTAAGTAGCAGTGTCTCATGGCAGCTTCTTTAAGCGTTCCTAAAGAAGTAGTGTGCATTTGCTCTTTGCTTTTTTCTTCATCTTCATGCATTTGATAATCTTCTTTCTTCTCTCTATCCTGCAGGTAGAAATATGATTGCTATTCTCATGCATCATAAAGTTAAGGCTATGCACAGCTGAGGAATAAAAACAGAAGAAGCTTGCTTCTTAACATAGGGGAACACTCTATCTGCCTTAGAGCACTTACCTTCTAAAATA
The DNA here is from genome assembly GCF_040939455.1 of Microcebus murinus. Classification (NCBI taxonomy): domain Eukaryota; kingdom Metazoa; phylum Chordata; class Mammalia; order Primates; family Cheirogaleidae; genus Microcebus; species Microcebus murinus. The sequence goes on from NC_134111.1 coordinate 57,451,628, forward strand.
CAACAGTTATTTTGGGTTTTCTGAAGTTAAACCTAGCTAATATACACATTTTTCAACATTGATATCATTAAACTTGTAATTCAACATTTTAAAAATGAAAGCAAGAATCAGCCAAGACATTGATTGATTGATAGATTGACTGAGAAGGATAAAAGAGAATAAAATAATATATAAAGCATAATAATGAAAACCATATAATTCTGGAGCTGGTAAAATCAGAAACCTTATCAGAACAGAATTAAACGCATAGAAATGGTCAAAGTAGATATGAAACTGTGATTAAAGTTGTTTCAGATTATTAGGTTAAAATATAGATAATAGGCTATCATAATATATATATCTATAACACACAAGTATGTATGTTTATATATAAATATATTAAATATAATGAGTCTATTGAAAGAGTAAAACTTTTCTGAGACTGTAACGATAACAATCAGCTTGGACAAGAAAAGGAATTAAAGTCCTGCTATCCACAAGGGGAAGAGCAAAGACACAGATATAACCAGCTCCAAAGTTGACAGAAGCCACTGCTTCTTCTAAGGTGGTACAGCAATTAAATGCCGAAACAATCCCTCTTTGAATACCTACTACTTTGTTTTCAATGTTGTCCTTAGACTGCTGCTATACTCAGCTATGACTGTGATAGCCAATTGTTAAACCATTCTTGCCCTCAATGCTCAGTTAACCTAGCTTCTCCAATCCCACCTCAGAAAGAGCAACCACTCCAGAACTAATTATTTAAATTTTTAAATAATCAGATAAAGCAAAATAAGGGAAATTAAAGAGCAAATGACAAATTGGAAAACATTTATAACACATATGCTATGAAAGAACAAATAAGCCTCATATATTAAAAGATTTTAGCAACAAAGTTTATAAAAATCTATTATCTTTGCTAGAAAAATAGACAAATGTTCAAATATGAAAATAGGTTCAAATAAAATATGAAAAATTCTCAACTACATTTGTAATAAAAGAGCTGTAGATTAAAACAGTGTAATGGGTTAGGTCAAATTGTGCTACCCCAAAAGATATATATTGATGCCTTACTCCATGGTACCTGTAGATGTGACATTATTTGGAAATAGGGCTTTTGCATATGTAATCAAGTTGAGGTCATTAGTGCGGACCCTAATCCAATGTGCCTGGTGTTCTTTGAAGAGGAGGAAATTTGGACGCAGAGACACACAGAAAGAATGCCACATGACAACACAGGCAGAAATCAGAGTGGTGCAGCTGCCAGCTAAGAATTGCCAACCACCAGCAGAAGCTAAGAAGAGGCAAATATGTTTTCTCTCTCAGGGATTTCAGAGGGAATATGACCCTGCTAACACCTTGATTATGGACACCTAGTGTCTAGAACTGTAAGATAATAAATTTTTATTTTTTTAAGCCATCCCGTTTGTGGCACTTTGTTATGGCAGTCCTCAAAAACTAATACAAATATCAGTAAGTTGCCATTTTCAACTCTCTGGTAAAGATTAAAATGATTTTCATACACTGTTAAGGATGAAGTAGAAATTAGATATGAGTATAATATTTATCTGGGAAATTTGACATAAAGAAAGTTCATACATATTGAACCTCCAGTTCCATTTTCAGGAATTCATCCTAAAAATGAGTGGAAAGGTAGGAAAAATATATAATGGAATGGTATGAAGAGTGTTGTTTATAATAATGTAAAACTTAAGAATATCTAACATTAACAAGTGGTTAATACAATAGGCTACAGCACCACTCTTAAAATTAAAAAGATTTATATTTATGGAAATGGAAATCTTATAAATTTTTTAGTGAAAAAAAATTCATAGAAGATCCCATCTATGAAACACTTGAAAAGATATAATGCAAAGTGTTAATAATGGTTATTATCTGCAAGATAGAACACAATTACTTTTCTTTCTTTCCTTTTCTTGTTTGCCTATTTGCATTCTCTCAGTTTGTAAAATGAGAAATATGCACTTTTTGATTACATAAAAATTATTGATTCATTATTTTAATGAAGGGAAACAATAGTTTAAATCATATGCTTTTTCCTTTAGAGTCAGTGTGATTTCTTTTTTTGGTTTGTTTTTCTATTAAAGTACTTTTAACTATGCTAATTATGTTTTCTACAGAGATATTAAGGTTAAAGTTAGTAAACAAATGTGACCAATGCATTTGAACAAGCAGTTTTCAGAAGGTATAATTGCAAAAGCAATTTTATTTTGTCTCCCACAGTCTCTTTAAATCTAATCAGTGGTTAAATGTCCCCATCTTGACAACTGGATAAAAATTTTTCTAATTACTCCTGGGAAATAGAAATCACACACACCTCACATTCTCAGTTCAGTAACTAAAAGTGTCCAATCCTAGATTATAATCAAACTTTGAATTCGATTTAAAATGAAATCTTTTGTTTCTCCTAGCTGTGACTGGCAGCCAGCAGAACTTGAATAGAGGACAGCCCAACCTTCTTCTCTCTTTCCTCATTGTGGTGGTTTCTACTTTTCCTTCGACTTGCTAATGGGAGAAGTCTGGAGGTAGAAGAAACAGAGAGAGAAAGGGGAAGGGGACGGGGAAGTTACCACTTGACTGGTTCTCTCCTAAGACACTTGGTGCTGGGTGAACTTGGCAGGTATTTAAAGCTGACTCTTTCTGCAAAACACATCCTGGGTTTCCTTAGATATTCACACCATGGACATCTCCTTGCAACTTCGGTCAACTCCTCAAAGTCTTTGCTGTTGGAATCCCAACGGCTCACATTCTCTAAATGGATGGTCTGTCTTATAATTCATTCAGGGATAGAGCAACTATTATCTTCTTGCTCAGTTGCAGGAAGCAGCAAGAGTTTCACTTTAATATCTCGTTATATGTAGTTTATATTTTCTAAGCCTATGTAAGTTGATCACGAAGGGAGCTCACAGCTAACAGCAGAGCACCAGCTTGAGAATCATTGTCGCTACCAATCATAAGAGAACATCCTAAATTCCTTGCAATTGTAAACATATTTGCTTGTGTTTCCCTCCAGGCTACCAAAAGTATCTTCCGCAGAACCTTTCTACAAATATCATTCTCACTTTCTTATCTTTCAATTGTAGACTCAGGGTTTTTATAAACACTTGTTTATCTTGATTCTTTTAAAATTCTTTTTTTCCCTCACATTTTGCTAAAAATCACCTTCATTTGCTTACTAAAAGTACTAAATTGTCATAAGGAACATTTTCTTAAACTTCCTGGCAGGAAGGTGTTAAAGCAGCTGGCCAGGATCCATGGAATCCATTTTCTCCTCTTACCAGGAGGATGTTTCCTGGGGAAAGAAAAGAAGGCGGGTGAGCCAGTCTAATCTTGCTGAATGGACCTCTGGATAAATAGACTAAGGCCGCTTGCTAGGAGGAAGAGACTTTATCTCTGAAATGCCCTTAGCAGGATATCCCCGATTTAGGATTACTGTACCTATAATAAATGGAACTCAGGATCTATGAGGCATGGCTCCTTGGAGAATGCCGCGTAGTCTATAAAACCCTAGTAGGTATGAAATGGAGACATTTTATAATTTAAACATGCCTCACTGTTTAAGGAACCCCAGAGCCTCTCTTATAGATTTTATCTATTTAGAGGTACATGGCATCACCCTGATGTCCTGGATCTTTTCTGCTTCATCTGATTTTCTGCTTGAACATCTTGTATTTTTGTAATTAATTATTTATAGTAAATTTTGATACTAAGATCTTCGAGTCATGTGAATCTGATTTGGCAATCTGATCCTGCTTGTTAGCTCATATCTTTAGCTTCTTTTAAAGGGGTTCATCTTAGATTATCCTATGAATCCACTATTTCCAGGAATTTTGTACCTACTTCCAAAATGTGCCATATTGATGTATATTTTTGACGTTGATTCCAACTTATTCATGACTGGGGTTATATTTCTATTTTGGGATAGGCATCTATAGATGGCATTTCACAATGAATTAATTACAAATGTTACCAACAAATAACTGGTTTGTTATGCCCATGAATGTTATTTGGACAATGAATGAACTACCTTTAGCTCCTAATGGACTCTGTAATTTAGCCATTCTTTTTGCAAGTTTCTGACGTCTTCTTATAAATCTTTAGAATCATCTTAATTTTAACTTTTTACTTTTCCTCCCTGATATTTGAATTTTATTTGCTATTCCTAATATCAAGTCCTATACAAAATTTCCTTTTCCTTTTTTGCTTCCATGTTTAAGACCAGCTCAGATCTTACTTTCTGTTCTTATCCGAAGAACCTACTCCGTTTCCTGGTTGGTGTCCAAGGACAACCCCACTTTATCCTTCTCTCTTTAGTCTTCTTTTTTCTTGCTGCCTTTTTAAGATGCTAATAATTTGGCTTTCTTTGCTTAGGATCTACTCCAGAAACATCACTGAGCTAACTTAATACAATTGGCACCAATATTCCTAACAACTACCACAATGCTAAGTGTTTGAAGAATTGGCATTCATTTTTTTGGCTAGGTCTAATTATAAACACAGGCCCACTGGATATGAAATAAATTCAAGAAACATTCACAAGGCACTGTTCTGGAAATTGGAGGATGGAAATATCGTATTCTACTGACTGTGGTGAGGATCGGGAAGGGGAGAAAGATACTAACCACTATATAAGGCCAAAGAGAGAAATGAGAGGAATAGATTCCCTAGTGAGAGAAGAGAGGTAATAATTCCTTTTTAGGTGGAAAAAGTGCTGATGCTTTCAAGTTACTTGAACATGAGTCTTGATGCATGGGAATGAATAGAGTTCAAGGGTAGGACAGAGTAAAAGGAAAGGGAGAGGGACAGCGTGCAGGACTAAGTGACTAGCAGAAGCAGCCTAGAGAAATTGGTTGGATATTTAAAGACATTTACATTGAGCATATAGATTGCCCCATCTTGGTTCTTTTGAATCATAAAAAAAAAAAATGATGGTTCTCTAAACATGATGAGAATTGCAGTATAAAGTAAAACTTCTCTGTTATTTGAGCAAACACTGGGTCAAGAATTCTGCCTTTAGGGGATAGGAGTACTTGTGTTAGTAAAAGAGTTTGCAAATGCCCCTGGTAAACACCTCTGCTCTAGGTCCCCTGTCTAGGCAGCCAGCAGTTAATTTTTACTTATCTAGACATGACGAAGGTAAAGAATTTACTCAATAGTATTTTCCTCCAAGGACCCTCTTTAACATGATAATAGGTTGAAAGTTATAGATTCTTGGACATTTCATTCTTATTATTTGATACTAAACTAGGATATCATGAAAAGCTTCATCAATAAAACATCATCTATAGGTCAGTGTTAAGTGCTAAACTTCAGAAATATGTCTCTGCTAAAAATGAACAAAATAAGCCAACAGACAATAAAGGTTGCAGATTTAGCACCATGATTTTTTAAAATCATGTTTTATAAAATAGTGGCAAAGACATTTTAGAATCATGGTTTTCACCACTGGAAACCACTCATCTCAATCTGGACCTTCAGGGAATCCTGTGTAATATAGAATCTAACCACTTCTCCCTAGCCCTGCTGCCATCATCCTGGACACGTCCCCATCATCTCTCACCTTGATCTAGCTCTAAACTTGTCTTTCTGCTTCTCATTTCACCCCATTTTACTACTCGTCATAGCAGCTGACTTCTCTTCTCCCCCTAAGTAAGGCCCAGGTTCTCTCCGTGACCATCAAGGTGTACATGATCTGTGCCTCCTCCCCACGACCTTTCAAACCCTATCCATCATATTTCACCCTTCTTCACTCCTCAATGTCCATACTGGCCACCCTGCTATTCCTTACATATGCAGGTCAAATCCTGCCTCAGGGACTTTGCAATTTCTGTTCCACCACTGGGAGCTCCCCTGGAGGAAGCCCAGCTCAACTCAAGTCTGGTTCTCAGTGAGGTCTTTCCCCAACACAAAATTAAACTTTCCACTCTCATCCCCATCCCTCACCCACTCTTCATATCACTCTTCCTTGCTTTTATTTTTAGAACTTTTTATTTGTTAATGTACTCTCGCTATATACTTTAAATTCATTATTTTACTTTCTGTCTCCCTGAACAGAATGCAGACTCCATGAAGACAGGGTTTCATATCTGCTGTGGCTAATGCTGTATCTCTCCAATGCCTAACAGCTCCTGGCACATTATAGATGCTAATTAATATGTCTTAAATGAATGGATAAATTAATTGTATTCATTATAGAATCCCTGTTGGCATATATTTTGTATGCTAAATTATGAATATGGCATTTGGATTTTTTTATTCATCGTACAATATGGGAAATTCAAATATTTCAAAGGAAAAAATTTGTAGTGCAAGGTTTTCAATGAACCTTGGTGTAGAGAAATGTTTCAGAGATGAAAACTATTTCCTAAAATTCAATTTAAGTTTTTAAAATATTTTAAGGAAACCAAAATATAGCAGATTTTTTCCCACTTTGCCTTCTGACTGGGTGTTGATGTTCTAGCAATTAGAAACTTCATTAGTGGCCATATGGCCAAATGATCTCATTACGGACCTTTGAATTAATTTGCATTTTTATTATAATTCTGTTTCTAAATTGTATGTGCTATGTTTAATCATTTGTGTACTCTCAAAAGAATTGAGGAATTCTTATTTCATTGAAGAATATATATCTTTAGGTAGACTATAAGTAGTATGTACATTCCAAGTAATTTTTTAAATCACTAGATTATTTAACTGAAAAAAAATAAAAATAAAACAAAATTATTTGTTTCATTTGATATGCCTCCCACCACTTTCCCTGTACCTTTATGAGAGAACCTTTTGTATGATAATGTCATTATTTGTTTACTAGGTAGGTTTGGTGAAATTTTAATAAAACTTCCATTTGTAAGTTAATTCTGTCTCTATTGAGGTTAAATTAGTGAGGGTACAGTGGACTTCTTAATTTAGGAAGAGTCTCTGAGAACTTCTCCCCAACTCTTCTATCATCTCCACAAATAAAACTGTCTTAAATATAAGACCAGGAGGAATTGGCTAACTTTGGAAAAGTATAAGAAGGCCATTTTTGGGTTGGGGGAGACTGGCCCTTCCAGTATTTGGCCTATAGGCATGGTCTGTGGGGAAGAAGTAGTGAATTAGGAAAGAAGTCTTGGAGTCTCTCAGGAAGAAAACAGCTGGCCAGAGTATGGAAGAAAATAGAGCATTCCCTACTCCAAGGAAATCACAGGAAGGGGAGACATGGTTCTCCAGGAGCAGACATGGAGATGGACTTTGAAATACATGATGTGTATTAGGGATCAATTCTTATGAGGCAAAGAAAGAGAAATCAGGAGTGGCCAGAGGAAAAATTTGAACTGTGAAGTATGCCTAACAACGTCTAAGCCAATCTGTTAGAGAGCTTGGAGGTGAGAATCACCTGTCCGAGTGACCCATGTCAGAGTGAAGTGCCTGGGTCTTTCTGGCCATGGATTACTGAGTCACTGGCTGTTGACTGCCCCAGAAAGAGGATGATCTTAGGTGAGGTGCCCTCTTACACTTTCTCTTGGATCACTCTTCCTTTGTGCAACTATTCCAGCTATTCATATCAAAAACTCTGAGAAACTAGCAGCTTAATAATGGCAGCCAGCAGTTCATTAAGCACTTACATGCTGGGAACTAGACAAAATATCATACAAACGTTGTCCTCTTTAATTATCACAACCACCACTGGGGCAAAAATTATTATTTGCCTGTTTTACAGATGAGGAAACTTGAAGTTTTTAGAGATTAGTTATAGGCCCAGGGTCATAGAAACAGCAAGAGCTGAAGCCTGAGGATGATTTCAAAGCCCAGATTCTTTCAATTCAGGGAGTGAAAAGGCTTATAAAAATAGAAATATTTAGGTGAATCAAGCAGGATGGAGACTTTGGGAGCTAACATGAAATTCTGTTACCAAATACAAACCCTCAGTAATACAGCAATATTTGAAAACAGTCAATTTTTGGCATGTTGTGGGACAGCCCTCTGGAGAGGCCCACATGGTGAAGGACTTAGGAATCAACATGTGTAAGCCTGGAAGTGCTCCCCCCGCCCACCTACATACACACAGTAGAACCTTCAGATTTGACTGCAGCCCCAGCCAACAACTTGACCCCATGCAAGACCTTGAGCCCCAAGCACCCTGCTGAGCCATGTTAATTCAGCAAGAGCCTGGCATCTTATGAGCTCTCAATATATTGAGTGGGTCATAGTTGTAAAGATTCTGGGGGAAAATCTGATTTTGTGTCTGAGCAATGTGTCTGGAGGTATTGAGGATTGTACAGTGTTAGAAAGGGAAGAAAATTTATAAACCTACCATAGTTTGTATTCCAAGAAACACCCATCCTTAATGTAAGCAAAGAGGCTCTAGGATTTGTTGCCTAAGAACATGGGTTTGAGCCATCTAAGGGTTTTGGGGAAGGTGAGAGCTCTATTCCATGCACACCACGCCAACCCCTACACACACGTATCTCATGTATCCAGGTTGGCATAGCAGCAGATGGCCCATGCCAACAGTGGAAGAAATTCTTATTAGGGATTTCACAGAGTGACTCACATCTGGCCAGAACCAGAAATACCTAATTCCCCTTCCAAATGTGATTTGTGATCTGAAATTTTACATAAAAATAGCATCAACTTCTTCAACTCTAAAGGAATAATTATTAATAGCTTTATAGATAAATGTTAAAGTACTCTTCTTGTTGGGTTGCTCATATGATTTATTTTTTTTCTTATCAAATATGACATATATTTAATAAAATCTATTTCTCCTCTAGTCCTGAATCACAGATGCAGTACTTGTGTAATACAGTGTAATGTGGCTTGTGGCTGCCAACAGCCATAAATAATGCACCTCAGTAAAGCATTGTAATCAGATTGCCTGTTGTATACAGGTGGCTGCCAACCAGTCTGACCCCACCTGCAGGCTATTTCTACTCAGAGGTTCAGCACACTGGGAATGAGATGTCAAGGTTTTCTTAGGCAAATCTATAGGTCAAAGCTAGGATCTGTGGCCAAAATCCATTATTTATTATGAAAGTTTAATGGGCATATAAATAGATTAGGTAGAAGAGAACATTGGTTGTTAACCGCATGCACTCCTTCAGAAATTAATATTAATTATCATAGTTATCAAAGTTTTCTAAAAGGATGGCATATTCTGCCTCATGATTTTGGAAATAGTTTGGTCTATTGCCTAGGGTTACAGAAGTAGATGTACATTTGGGCCTTTTCTGAATTCACAAAAATCCTAAGACAGAAAAGGCTTCATATAAAAGCACATACAAGGTTTTTTATGATTCTTATTATCATATACGAGTTAATAATAGGTATCGGGGTATATACAACTTAAAATATGATCACAACATATTGAGGACAGACTTTATGAAATTGATTCTTCCAATATTTTGAAGTTTACCTTAGAATCAACATATTCATCAGTGACAGGATTCATAGTTCCTAAGTATGATTTCTATCCTTTTTTGTCTGCTAACTTGGTCAACTTTTTGGGAGGAGAAATGATTTACTCAATGTGATGGTACCTTGACATTTTTGCAAAGAATTGCCTTTTGGGGAAGACTGCTATACTTCTGCATGGGATAAGTGACTTACTTAAAAACTATAATTTTGCAAATATAATTTTGAGGGTAAGAATGATTGAAAAGCTGAAGGATGAAAATTCACACTTTCACAACTTTTCAATGATCATTTCTTCTAAGTAGATAAGGGGTTGTTAAATAATTATGCTTTACATACTTTTCTGGTTTATTGGAAATGATACGATTGAAGACTATCAAATGTATTTTCTGTTCCAGTTAATCATTGGAAAACATAGTGAACATCTTTGTCATTTTTATATATCTGGCTAGAACTTTATAATATTAGCTTTACAGATGATCTGATGGAAGAAGAGTCATCAAGGTATTGAACACTCTGGAATTCTTAAGACAATTTGTCATTATCACACTTTTCTGTTTCCACTTTTTATCCATCTTTAGCTTATTCCATTAGACAAAGTCTTCTGTGTTTCTCTGGCTGGAGTCCCAATTTGTTTTCATTTCTCTCTCTGCTACTGTCCTGTTTTCTTTTCCCTTTGGCCTCTGCCCTGACCTCTACCCTACCCCCAACACTTACTCTTCTATCTCTTCTACCTTTTGAACTGTGGCCTAAGCCACAGTTCAAAAATTTTCAGGATTAAACAGACATCAGAAATGCTGGGAAAGTAGGATTCAGAGTTTCTGCTGCATCCTTTCTTGAAAATCAACCAGCTGAACTTGGGGAAAAAGAAAAAAAATTTGTTTTTGTCAATGTACATGCCATTTTTATCCATTTTTATTTCACCTTGTTCAGCTACCATGGAAAATTAACACTGCTATTAGAAAAGGAAGTGAGAAATACTACTTCAAATGTTCCACCGGTTAAATTTGTAATCCAGCTTACTTGAATTTCTGTTGAAAGGATAAATAATAACCCTAAGCCTACATTTCTTTTAGAAGTGAGCATTTTGTGATTGTCATCCTGTGTGGTGGCTACCAACTGCAAATAATCCTTTGGGCTTCTTACAATATGTTAGTTTACTGCTCAATTATGAACCAATTGAGAAAAATTAGTTTTAAACTATACCTTAGGTAAAAACTTCATTCTCACAAGAAAAACAGGAATTTAAATTTTTTCCTACATTACTTAAAGATAAATTCCTCAAAAGATAGTAGCAGGAGGTCACTTTCCAAAGGATTTTATGACACAGTTATTTTGAAACCTTGATATTTACAGGTAAGCTGTGCTATTACAAATTAAAGAAAGTACCATTAATTCAAAAACAGAACATCAATGTTGCCATAAAAATGTTAAGAAGTCACAGTACATATTTTTTTAATAAAAAGGTAAGAGTTTTTGACTGAAGAATATTTTGCTTCAAGGATGGATGGTTTTATTTATCATGGTGTGTTTCTAGACTGTATTTATAAATAGTATATTTATAGACTGTAATGCGAATGAAGTAAAATGATACCCAGTTGTGGGATAACCTTTTAGAATATGTATTACTTAATTCTTGTTCTTAATGTCACAACAGTTGATCACTTACCCTACTGACATTTTATTAGTATTTATAGTCATTTATTAAAATAACAGATTTTATTTTGTTGGGTTTCTGTTTTCACCTCTACAGCAAAGGTTCATTTTTGACCTTCGTTCACTTCACTTGGAGGCCCTCATTTCAGCCATGATCTGGCTGAGGAAGCTGGATAAAGCCAGGTTTTCAATGTAATCTTTAGTTTCTTTTAAAACTCTGCCCACCCCAGCTGCCTGTTACTAAAATGTTTAAACTACACTTTGCAGGACAGTCACTCGGAGCCCTGATTTAAGTTAAAGCCAAGTTTGTGCAATAATGGCAAAATTAATATAAGGAGTGCTAACATTGTTCTGAATTTATCACAGTTCATAGACATGTGAGACATGCTAACCAACCGTTAATATATTTTTTACAGCAGAATTATTCCTGAAAGGTCAAATTTGCATATGATAAAAGAGCACAAGGCTGATTAAAAAAAATCCATGATTTTTTGACCTTCTGGATCCTAAAATCATACTGATCTGGCAACTAACCATTTTGCAAAGGGATTATTGGGTACTGGAAATTTTTCTGTAAGTAGCACATATTTGTCATGTTCATGAACACTTGTATCTCATTGGCTGAAGGCATCTAGTCAATGTTAGTGCATAATGAAGGAAGAAGAGGAGGGGAAACTGTTGAGTAGATTCTTTAGCAAAACAAGTTTGTTTGTTCTGAGACCATGGCCCTGTTATGTAAACTCTTTGTGTCTTGCTTTGCTCAACTGTAAAGCAGGAATGTAATAATAATTGTGTCTTTCAAGGTTAATTTAAATGAGACAATTTAAGGAAAGTGCTTAGTATAATGCCTTGCCTATAATAAATATTCAATGAATATTAGCTGTTATTGTTACTAATACTGTATTGTTCTAGTTTTGGGTGTTACTACCTTTATTGTCACATGATTTTCATGGAGTAATATAGCTCTTACCTAAAATGTCCAAGTTCCAGGCATGGAAACTTGGTTTAGATAGCCACACATGCTTATCACCTCACAAGAAGAGTTCAAGGATTGTTTTTTAAAGTAACTACTATGAAGGTTTCAGAACCAGTATTTGGTTGGAATATACACAAGAATATATACATAGTTTCTTAGTCATTACCTGAACTAGTATTATTTACTAGTATTTACTATGAGTAAATACTAGTAGTATTTCCTCTGTTAGAAGCAGGGGAGAGGTATTTCTTCAGTGATTTTCAAAGTGTGGTTCCCAGATCATAGCATCAGCAGTGCCTGGGAACTTACTCGAACCTGACCCCTACTCCAGACCTCCTGAATCAGAAACTCTGGGATGGAGACCAGAAAATTATATTTGAACAAGTCTTCCTGAGGGTGCTGGTGCTCACTAAAGTTTGAGAACCACAGCTTTAGTGTTTCTAACAACAGGAAGCTGGTAATACTAATCATTGTTTTGCAGGAACTATATGAAAAAAGATCCTTTTAAATGGTAAAGATAATTCTGACTTTATAGCAGCATATTCAGAGGACAGATTCAATGAGGAAGTATCCTGCTATGGAGTAGGCGAAAGTGAAGAACTTGGGGATAGGTAGATTTAGAGGAAACAAAGATAATGATTACAACTGAGAGAAGGGCTCAGTGTTAGTTCGAAGAATCCTTGCTGTTGCAGGCTACCCCTGGAATTATGTGAGTACTTAAAGCAACACTCATAGTACATAAAATAGAATTAAAGGAGTTGGTTTTGTAGCTCCTATTCTGCATTTTCCTTGGTTTAACGTTGAAGGATTTGTGGTCATTTTAAAGTGTTTTGAAATTAGAATAAAAATTAGCATATGAGAGAGGAAAACTGGACAAGAAAATCAATGGATAGCAGCCATGCTAAAAAAAAAAAAAAGTTGTAGAAGTTTCCTACTTACTCAAAACTGAGTGCAAATAGAAATCCCTTAAATATGGATCTGGAGTCTAGGTGCTATTTAGTCCTCATTTCAGCCCCATGTAATTCAATTACTTGTGCCTTTTATAAATGCAGCAATAATCAATCAGCTCAAAAACTCCTTAAAAATAGTGAGAAGAACCCATGGTTTAGAAATGAAACAGATTTGGGTTTCAATCTCACTTACTAGATATTTGATATATAGGCAAATTACTCAAGAATAAGGTTTTAAATCTGTAAAATAGGGCTGATAATGCTTACCTTTTAGGGTGGTGTTTCCCAAAGGTGGGATGGGGCATAACTTCATTTGGAGGGAGTTCTTGGTAGTGACTGGATTGGAAGAGTCTGTGGCACTTAGGGGACAGGGATCTTGTTGCTGGGCACCCCACTACGGAAAACTGTGCACTGCTGCTCCCTGTCCTCCTTTCCAATCCCCACCCCAGACATTCATATAGGTGAAAATCCTCTTACAATTATCTAAGCCTAGAATCTGTGTTTTACGTAAACATAAGGTATGTTTTGCATGGTTTTAACATACCCTAAATTTTTCAGGAATGCAAATTACTAACATGTAAATTGAGGAAAGATTATACTTTGTTTTGTTTGTGTTTTCTTCTCAGAATTTGTTCACCCTTTTGGAAAAAAAATCACATATGCAGCAGCAATGCTATGCATATTATTATCATCAGTAAAACAGCATATCAGACTGTATTTGAGGGGGTTACATTCCCGGCGATACTATGTATGGGTTCAAAACATTGACTACTTCATTGTGTTTTCTAATCATTTTTGAGCATTTCCTTATTAAAAGAAAGTAAATGAAAAATATTAATGAAACATATATTATTGTAATATACATTTTTTATTTCTCTTTTATATTATAGTTAGAGCATTATGTTTTTTAAATTATGAGTGTAGGTAAGTTATATGAGCTATAAATTTAATTTCAAGATAGTAAATATAAAATTATAAACTCTTCTGAAAAAGAAGATGATAGATCTGAAGGCTGGGTTCTAAGTTTTTCTTTTTGTATTTCAGCATATTACGGGGGTACAAATGTTTAGGTTATGTATATTGCCCTTGATCCAACCGAGTCAGAGCTTCAAGCGTGTCCATCCTCCAGACGATGTGCACGGCGCCCATTAGGTGTGAATATACGTATCCCCTCAATCTCCTCCCATCTGCCTGACATCCGATGAATGTCATTACATGTGCACTTAGGAGCTAATCAGTTAAAACCAATTTGATGGTGAGTACATGTGGTGCTTGCTTTTCCATTCTTCTGATACTTCCCTTAGTAGAATAGGCTCCAGCTCTATCCAGGATAATATAAGAGGTGCTAGATCACCATTGTTTTTTGTGGTTGAGTAGAACTGCATGGTATACAAATACCATATTTTATTAAGATTTTGAGAGGCTCCTATGAAGTAAGGTTAATGAAGTGGTTAACATAATAGCTGGTGCATGCTAAATGCTTACATGTGGTAGCTGTTATCATGATTAGGAGGCAGGGGTACTGGTGGGATTGGGTACCAGTGTATATCAATATAGGTGGCTACTCACAGGCCAGTCAGTCTTTTCCTTTCCTGGAAATACGGATCCTGGCCAGCCTGATGCCAGGCTTGTGCTTGTGGCAACCTCTATTTCAGCATGATGAGAGCAGCCTGGAAGTTCTGAACTTAACCTTGACTCCTAGAGAAGGGGGAGACAGGAGCCAATGTGATCTGGAAATGATGGGACGATTAGGAATTAGATTCAACACTCTACTTCTCAATCCTGATTGAATACACAGAAGTACAGGAAAGTTTTTGTTGCCCCTATTACTTTTTGTTCTCTGACCACTGCTTCAGCCATCCGGTTGCCTATGCAACTCCCTCAAGTGTTGCAGGTGTTACTTTTATGGTTCCTCTGTTACCAGAGCAAATTATTCAAGCAGAGAGCCTCAAGTAACATTTTAGACTTTAAGCAGAGCTGTCATGTTTGAGGATTACTACGGTGGCCTACCATAACTGATATGTAAGTATACATATTGGAGTGGTTCAATAGGACCTCTATCGCTATTTCTAATTCCCATTTGGCCCATGAGTTGTGACAACCTCTCAGGACTAGGATACTGGTAGTATATAAAATAAATAGTTGAATATTTGAACAACAAATTTATAAATATTTAATGGACTAGATGATATCCGAAGATATGCCTATATGCCTGACATATGCTAACCCCCAGGTACTATAAAATAATTTCATAAGAACTGATGATGTTCCATGTGCAATAATAGATGTATTATTGGTCAATGTAAAATAATTTTATGTACCTAAGCTAGTTAGAAAGAACAGGTTAAACTCCTTATTTGAAAAGGCTTCTGTGGATTTTTATGTGAAAGCAAGCAAACAACTAGACAATGTTTTTTTAGATAATTGTAACCACTCACGCAGGTATTGCCACTTGCTTTTAATGCTTACTGACAAGAATGATGTGTAAAACATGAGGCTGGCATTTCAATATTTTTTGATGATGATAATGAAATTAGGTAAATAGTTAAAATGCAGAGCCATACAGTATGCTAAGTTACCATATACTGAAATAATAATTGGCCAGTAAATAGCATTAATCAATATAAAACCTAGATTTTTTTTATTTAAAACTCTTTTAAAATGGAACAATGTAGAAGTCAATGTGACCTGGAGGAATAGCTGTGTCTATACTATGCAGACCCAAAATGGAACATGATCCTATCCCAGAAGCTACTTCACCTCTGAGGTTTGTTTGACGAGCACACTTCAAAAAACTGAAATACACACTGACATTTAGAAATCCACAGGCTTTCAAAATTCTGTCAATTCTGACATTATATATCTGTGCAGTAGAAATATTCCCTCCCCTCTGCCTTTTCAATGCTGTTTTAGTAGAAATAAAAAGCTTAGGAAATGTCTTTAAAATATTCAACTTCTTTCCTTTGACTCTTGTCATACAAAATATGTTCTTCCCTTTGCAAATGTGTATTTTTCCTGAAAGCTGATTCTGTATAAAGCTGCATTCTGGATAGAATAATCTCTAGTTTGTTACAGGCTCAGAAAGGAGTGGACATGATTCCAACTGGGACTCCAAGTCTCCACACTCATAATTGAAATATATACCATACATGGTTCCTTTGCCTTCGACATTAATACCCATCTGCTGAAATGGCAAGGTGCCTGCTCTCTGGTTGATTGGATGGATGCCCTGGAGCACAGGTGCCTGGCAATGATGGGTTTAGAGAAATCCCCAGCATAACATTGCTCGTGACATTTCCTCTGCAGGACATCTCTCCTGGGTGTGTGCTATAAAGAGGGCTCTCTCTTCCTGTCTGATGTCACGACTGCTGCTGTATGTCTTCAGAAATTTCTGTTCATCATGAAAAGCAAAAGTCTCAGAACAAGGTGACATTTAAAAAGTAGAAACTACAATATTTTGATACTTGAGGGCTAGCTTAGGATTTAAAAAAAAAAAGAAGTTCTGTCTTATGCTAGAGTATAGTAAGGCTAAGAAGACCTTAAATAGCAAGTTTTCAAGCCCAGAGTATTCTTTTAGGTACTGTCTATTAATTACTTGTATTTTATAATCCATGACGGTTGGTGATATAAAGCTAAAAGTCATGTTGGAGTTCTATACGTTTGTTAGTATTTTATGAGATATATGTATATAAGTGTATGTTAGGATTTCAAAGTAAATGGCCATCTTTCAGTTATCTCTGTGTAAAAGCTATTGTTGCAAAAAACAAAAAACAAAAAACCTTCTTGTTTTTAACCTAGGAACCAACATTATTTTTCTCCCTTTTGAGTATTTCTCTTGGAGGAAAAATGTCCCCGTTTAATTAGATAGTTCTAGGGACAGGGAGAACCTGTGGCTTTGGGGCCACATATGGCTTTCTGGATCCCTGAGTGTGGTCTTTTGAGTGAATACAAATTTTACAGAACATATCCTTTTAATAGAGGTATTTGTTCTGTGAACTTTGCATTTAGTCGAGGAGCCGCACTTGGGGATCTGGAGGGCCACATGTGGCCTTGAGGCTGCAGGTTCCCCACCCCTTTTCGAAGATTATGTGAGTACTTGGGAGAAACAGACAGATGACATTAGGGTCTTCTCTGCTCAATTTCCAGTTTAGAAGACAATTCCCTTAAGTTAGTTAAGGGAGAGATAGAGAAGAAGAGATGAGATAGAGATGTGTTAATGGGCCTTAGAGAGAGCATGCCTGTGTCCATCTCTTGGGAAAAGCCCAGAGACGGTGTAAGACCTCAAAGAAATGCCTGTGAGCTCCCTGTAGGTAACTGAAAGCCACGAAAGGCTTTGCTGAGATACCCACATCTCCAGGTTCACTGAGATGAGAATTATTTAAAGGTTAGCCCTTACCTTGTGCCCAGGTAATTAAAGGACCCAAGGATACATGCCCCTTTCTCCCCTTATTGTTTGATCACATGGAAACAGTCTGGAGCTTTGACACAGCCTTAAGAAGGAAGAAGAGAAAACCAAACTTCACTAAGCACATTTCTTCTCTCTTGAGAGGCTTGTAATTGATTTAAGTTGTTAAGAATTATAAAGTTATATTTGTAGTTCATCAAAGCATGTGTGCTGAGATTCATACTGACTAAATGATACTATTTATATCATGATTTATTCCAGAAAGAATTAAATACTATTGCAAAACTTTTAAAATTTTCTTTTCTACTTTTGATTTTGTTAAAGGCAGGGTTCATGTAATGTGCCCCATTCAGATGGGGTACATATTGCCCCTTCTGTTCATTAGAAGCCTAACTTAGTAGCCTGATATACTGCAGTTCAGCTCTCTGGCTTTTGCAATGCCTAGAGGAATTTTTTGCTCAGTGTTGTTAAAACAACAAAAAACATTTCTGATAGTAATCAAATCAATACACTATAATAACTCTATCCAGTCTAGGATGTATATTTATATACAATTATTTGCAAAATCTATGTTTTGAGTTGACTATCAATGTCTACTTTTTACTTCCTCTTTGCTTAGAGATAGATAACCTCAAATCTCACAAAATTCTGCTTAGGAGAGAAACTCTTTTAGTGAGTGCCATGTTTCTCCTATACCATGATGTCTGTACTTGTGTTTCAAGGTACTTATGCCTGTGTTTCCTCCTTTTTCCGCACCATCTTTGCTTATATAATCACATAAAGGGTGACTTTTTTTTCAGATAGTCTTTAATTTATTAATGTTTTAAAATTATGTACAGGTTGTTTATTTTTGAATTCAAAATAATAAAAAATTTTATAATTAAAACCCAAGTTTTTTTATTTCAGCATATTATGGGGGTATAAATTTTAAGGTTTCAAATAATGCCCTTGTCTCCCCTCCTTCCACAAGTCTGAGCCTCAAGCGTGACCATCCCCCAGACGGTGCACATCTCACTCATTATGTATGTATATACCCGCCCTCCTCCCCCCCCACCCGCCCATTACCCAATTAATGTAGTTTCTATATGTCCACTTATAAGCACAGAACCATTCTTGGTAGATTTTTACAGAAGACATTTCTTGCTCCTGAACTGCTTTGTGTGGATTCTTACTGTGAATGGCTGCCTGGTGCTACCCTTTTGACCCCAGGAATGTGTTCTCCTTGCCCAATGTTTTCCTGCTGCTTTCTCAGCTTTCTGAATGCACCATCGGTGCTCTGCAGGGAGGAGGGTGGCAGGGGCATTTTAAATGTCTGTTGTGGGCAAGAGTCACTTTGTGTGTATGGTCCAGGATGAAAACAGATTTTCCCCATTATTCAGCATTAAAACACTAGTGGATCAACAAAGTTTAACATTCTCCTGCCATCTCTCTATTCATATACTTTCTATTGTTTAACTTCATGGCCAAAAGAGGACAGACACATTTGTACCCATGAACCTATGGAAACATCAGTGAAACCTGACCTTCGGCTGCAGCTCTCTGACCCTTTTGCTTATAACTGTGTTACTATATAAGCGTGCCTCTGCCTATTGCCTTGTTGTCAATATTTTTCAAAAGCTAGGTTTATACCAACTATGAAAAGCAATTACTAATGCAATCAAAATTGTTAAAATTGTTCTGATTTTCAAATAACTTATAAGAGTTCTAAATGGTACTTTTGGACCTCTTACTATATATTACTTCAACCATGGGAGAAATAGAAACATGTGGGAATAATTCATAAGGCATTTATATACAGTATAATCCGGTTGTATAAATCCATGTAACAGAAGGCTCTGGGAATAATTTTTATTGATTAACCTTCAGGTCAGTTTTTTTTTTTGTTTTTTTTTTTTTGAGACAGAGTCTCACTCTGTCAACCAGGCTAGAGTGTCATGGAATGAGCCTAGTTCACAGCAACCTCAAACTCCTGGGCTCAAGTGATACTCCTGCCTCAGCCTCCGGAGTAGCAGGGACTACAGGCACGTGCCACCACACCTGGATAATTTTTCTACTTTTAATAGAGACAGGGTCTCTCTCTTGCTTAGACTGGTCTTGTACTCCTGACCTCAAGCTATCCTCCCATCTCGGCCTCCCAAAGTGCTAGGATTACAGGTGTGAATGACCATGCCAATCCTAGGTCGATTTGTTAAATAACCAACCATGACTTTGTTTCATATCTTTAATTTTGATTCTTCTAGTTTATTAATTTTCAAAATAGTTAATTATTTTATAAATGCCAGATAATTTCTTCTAGTTCTCTTGCTCTCTAAAGATATCCTTAACACTAGAAATTGAATATAGTGCTGTTTTTTTAGATGATCTATGTCCCTCTTTGGATCTTTAAGTAGAAAACGGGTAATAGAGCATAAATATTGTCTTTTTTAATATGCTGAGATATTTCCAAAATTTGTATGTGATATAAAATTCCATCAAACATTGTATGTAGTAAATGAATTATACCAATATGTAGAAAACTATACATCACATTAATAATATTTTTCTGAAAATATGCCAATTTCATGTTTAGAGACACAGTATAAGAAATTCTATTTTTTATCTAATATTATTGTCAAATTTTAAAAAGAACTAGACTAGGAAAAACGTCTATGTTTAGAGAGTTTTACGCAACTAAAATGAAGAAAAATTAGCTAGTTATATGGATAATTAAGGCTAAATTATCTTGCTTGAAATATATTGTTGTTGCAAATGGCAAATAATTGTTGCAGTATTTTTTAAGTTTTGTTTTGTTTTTGTTTTTCTTATATTTTATTTTGCTAAAGCAGCTCTAGCCCTTCTATGAATCTTAGGAATAACAACAACAAAGTAGAATCCAAATATAGCTAACCAGAATTAGATTTATAACATAAATTCAGCATCCTCTATTTAGGTACGACTGACATTGCACCAAAAGCCTGATAGAGATTCCATGTTTATTTACTTCAGCGTGCTAAACCAAGTTCAATGAAAAGTGATTTGTAAATTGCTTATTCAGTGAACTTGAATAAATAACTCACAAATCAATGTCTTTCAAGAATTTGGTAACCAGCCCATTTCATTTGAAGCCATGCTACAGCCTATTGATTTCCTCCTCTCGATGATGTTGAACAGGAAATGTTGGAGGAGAAGCAGGCCTTTCTACTTACCTGCCAAGAAGGACAGTTTATTTCCAAAAGAGGAAAAAATGTGGCCAGCATTTTAAAAATACTCCTTCTTCCAGCTACCACTACACCTCCCTGAGAATGCAGGAAGAGAGACCTCTAACAGGGACCCTGTGCTTCAGAGGACCTGGGTCTGACTTTACCGGGCAGCTCTTTACAGTCAGGTGTCCACAGGGCCAAGCAGATGTGTCCACTTAAAGCTCACGTTCCGTTCCTCTAGGCCATGCTCCCAGAACCCAAGCCCACCTTCAGGACCCGTACAAGCTTCCTTTTGGGGACCCCTGCCAAGTGTGGGCCATACTACACTTTGGTCTGAGGTGTGGCCAAATGGTCTTGGAGACAGCTTGGACATCCAGGATAAGGTATCCTCATTCAGGAGTGTGAGGTTGCTTGTGGGACCACAGGAGAAAGAAAAACCAATTACTGGCTAGGAATAAGGACCTGGGACTGGCACTTCCCATGCTGCACATTCTAGTGCACAATTCTGAGGATTCCAAGAATTTCACATTTGAACCTGGCCTTCCCGATTGCTACGACGACAGATTTTTAAGGTAGGAATATAGATCTTTTATTCAACATTGTGTCAGCTTAAATTATAACTTTTAAATATTTAGAGATATGGCATATGGGCCTCCCTTTGTACTCTTGCCATAGGCCCTGCACTATTAAGGGCAGACTTATTTGCTAGCACCCCATCTCTCTGCTCTCCTTCACAACCACACTTCTTGTGGATTTCTTATCTTGCTGTAGCCCATTTGCTCATATCTTCCTTACTTCTCTCCTCACCTGTGTATTGCAGGCACCTTCAACTTCAACAAATCTACTCTTACTTATGCCATCCCTTACTTGCTTGTTAGAAAGGCGCAGTGGTCATGATGTTCAGGACTGAGTAATCTTGATCTCTTAGCAGTATTCAACATTGCCAACCATTTCCTTTTTTTGAAATCCCTTTTGTTGTTGATTTCTAGGACACCATGGTTATCTTATTTCCCCTGACAACTCTCTGGCTACTCCTTATCTCCTTCCTATATTCAAAGTCCTGGAGAGTCATTCTCTTCTTATTTTTCATTCAAAAGTTTCTTTCCAGGTCAGTTCATCATGGCTATAACTTCCATCTGTATCAGGAAGTATCCCAACATAATTTCTCCAGCTCAAACCTTTACTCTGAACTTGAAACCCATAAACACAACCACCTTCGTTGCATTTTCCGACGTCTTATAGGTGTCTCAAAATTGACATGCCCAAGCAAAACAATTTGTCTTATCCTCCAAACTTGGTCTTCTTCTAACATTCACTAAAACCTCATAATGTACCATCATCCATGGTAAACTATGTAAATCATAAATATAGAACTCATCTTTCACACCTCTTAACCCTCCTCTCTCCTCTATACCAATGTATCACCAAGTTCTCTTGGCTTTAATGAGTTTCTAGTAGATGTACTTCTCTTCAGCTCCACTCCAGACCTACATCCCCAGCCTCATCTGGTATATATCAACCTTCAATTTCTCTGCTGTAGCCTTGCCTTTCTCAACCTTTTTATGCTGGAAACCCTTGAAATACTTTTCAGACTTCAGAAAATCCTATATAAAAATTATTGTATCTACAGCTCATAATATACTGGTGGGGGTAGCAAATTATAAACAATATAATCCACTAACAATTGTCAATGCTTTTTTTGACTAAAGAATGATTTTTTGTAGATCTGTTTATTTGAGCCTATTCTCATGTTGTTCTATCTCTCAACAAATAATGTCAACTCTAATGCAAGTCAACATGTAGGTAATGGAAATTCTAGCTTTTTCTTTATTTAAAATTTTTATGTTTGATTTTTAAAATATATCCAAGTAGGCCTAAGCACTTCATTACAAATTTCCCCTAATATAATGCTAATGAGGTTTGTTATGTGGTATATGATATGTACAAGATAGCTGTACTTTTTTTCTTAGTGAAAATTTCATGCAAATTTTTCTTAAAAATAGTTATGTTTATCTTACTGTTTTTTAAATTATTATTCTTTCATCTTCATAGATTAAAAAAATATTAGACAAACATGATGCATTTCTTTCAAATAATTGGCTTGAACCAAAATGAGATTGAATTTTTCTAATGATAGGCTCTGTATATTTCATTTAAATAAATATCATAAACTGATTCTAATTAATGTTATTTCATGAAAATTTATTGACAATGTTGAATAATAAAGCTACCAAAACCACAAGACAAAGTACTATGAATAAAAATATAGCCTAAGCACAATTTTATATAAGACTTTGAAAGACATTTTCTTACTGAGCCACATATCAGTTCCAAATATAGGCCTAGACAGTTAACAAAATTCTCATACACATATATTGGTTTCTTGATCTCTTTTATAGGCTTATGTGTGCATAACCTCAAATAATGGAATTCACCTCTACAATGCGAAGCATGCATTCATTTTTCATGTCACAAATACTAAAATATGTAGCTCTTAGACTAAGCAAGAGAGTCAGGAAAAGGGCCTCTCACCTGGGCAGGTATTTGTGTTAAATGAGTGGAAAAAGAAGCTGTGTTGTTCTATGGTTCTTGCAGGCAGATTTCAGTAAGGTTAGAGACTTGCTGATAACCTTTCTCATTCTCAAATCCAAGCAGCATGGGAAACATTTCAAGGTTTCCTGTTGCAACATGATTGTTTCTAATGATTGTGTTTCTTTTAAAGCCAAACATCTTGTCACTTGACATCAAAACCTTTTCTTCAGGGCCTTGCAGGGACTTGTCCAACTGGTTCACATGATGAAAAATGTTTGCTAAACAGGGTAGTTGCTGCAGCACTTAGTAAAATCTGGTCTTCTGTGCTCTTTCTGAAAGTATTCCTTCAATTTAGCCTTCAGCTCGAACACCCTACAGAGAACTCCTCCTCTACTAAGTATATGGATTTTTACAGGGGGCAGCCTTATGTTGTCTTTGTCCAGGTTTACAAAAATCCTTGAGTGAACTGGTCTTTGTTTAATAGTTAACCATTTTTATAGCATCACATAGGAATTTTTAAATCTCATATTGAAGAGTTTTTGATAACAGCGCCTCTCAGTAAAGAAAGCAATGAGTATGACAATATTGGGATTTTTCATTATTTTAAATGTAAACATTGATAAAGTATAACACAAAATGGTATAATAAATGCCTTTATGAATTTGGGCTGCTATAACAAATTGTCATAAAAGGGGTGGCTTAAACAACAAACATTTATTACTCATAGTTCTGGAGGCTGGGAAGTCCAAGATCAAGGTGCCAGCAGACCAGGCGTCTGTTGACGGCACACCTCCCTGTTTGCAAATGGCCAAATTCTTGTTGTATCCTCATATAATAGAGAGCAGAGAGACAATAAGGAAGCTCTCTAGTTTCTCTTCTTATATGAGCACTAATCTCACCCTCATGACCTAATTATTGTCTAAAAACTATACCTTTTACTGTCATGCCACTGGGGAGTAGAGTTTCAACATATGAATTTTTGAGGAATACAAACATATTATCCACAACAATAACAAACAGGAAAGAATCACAGGAACATGAAAACTTTGAAAAATAATTCACTTCTAACCTATATAATCCTTGATCTCTACATTGTAGAGCAAGGATTGTGTAGCACAGCAAAGCAGCACAAGAGAAACCAAGTCATGACAGGTAAAAATACCTTCATTAGAATAAAAATTTCCCCACAATTTTTTTTATTACACAAGTAGAGCTTGTCACCTTTATAAGTCAGTCATTAACATGTAAGAGGAGGCGTGGGAGACAATTTGGGAGGGGGTTGCTGATATCACCCATCTACTTCCTTCCCTTTTATTTAATTCAATACTCACTATTTATCGTTAACCTCCCCTACCTCAAGGAAAAACTAAGAGTGCACTTGTCCAAATGAATACAATCCTAGTTTCTCTTCTAGGACTACCATACGGAACTATGAGACTGTCAATGAAGCCGCTACTGGGGCCAATCAGTAACAACTCATCACCACAAGTGCTAACATTGTGTGGTGTGTCAAGTTTTAAAAAATCTCCCCTCTCCTTTTTACCCAATCCAATGAAACCCCTAGTGACATCTTGTGTAACCCTAGGGTTCCACAGAAACTCAGTTCACAAACCTGCTTTAGTTACATAATTTATTTCATTTCCTGGAGTGCATCCATGCCATGCTCTTCATACTGTCATTGCTTCTACTTGGAATGCCTCTGCCCCATCGACTCCCCGACACCTGAATCTCTCAGTTAGTTCAGATTCCCCCATTATTCCCTTCACAGTCCCGTATACTGCCATTCATAGCAGTTACTACAACTTTACTTGAATTAATTAATACTGTCAATTGTGGTTTAACATCTTTCTCCTCTACTCAGACATAAATGGTAAGGTCTCTGTCCCTAACTGCTAGATCTCCACTATGATCAGGGCCTCCAAAAATAATGCTTACCTCTACTTTTGCTGCTTGGAAATTACAGGGGTAATATACAAGCAAATTAATGAACAAGCTGAAGCCACAGGACTCTAACAGGTAGTGGGCATGAAAACTAGGGCAACACAGTAGATTGCACAGCTGGCTCAAAATTTTCTGTGAACACTCTGATATGCATTATGCAGTAGGAAAACTAAGAAGACAGGATTCTCTTCAGAACCATATCACATTTTTGTTTTAAAAACTGAGTCTTTTGGGGCATAAATTACAATACAATTTTGGAAATATAGGTTTTCAGCTCCAGGTGACATAAAAGTACTCTTAATTTTCTGGCATGAAATTCTTAATGCTTCTTGTGTGGGGCAGAATTTTTAAGAAGAAAATTTCTTTCTCAAAATTCTAGGAATAAAATGACTTACTGAGCAAGAAGGCAATCATCTTTGCAAGAATGTTGGTTCTTAATGGAGGGCTTTGGTTCCATTTTGGCCATGAGATGTTGTATGCTCCTTTCCTGGGGAATATGAGTTGAGAAAAAAAGGAGGAAACACAACTAAATTCTAGTTCCAATGCTGTGGGTATATGTTATTTCTAATGGCTATGGAAGGAAGTTATTTTAATCCATGAAAAGGCATTCTCTGGAAGAAGAGAAAAACTCCAAACTATGCAGTTTTTAATTTCGTCCCAGAGACACTGCTAAATAGTAACATGAAACACTGCCTCTGTACTTTCTCCACCCCTTGTCAAGTTACAAAATGGATTTTGGAGTTAGAGACTGAATGTGTGACTTCTAAATTTGCGAGAATAAGTTGTTTCCATTCAGTAGACCATAAAAAAGAATACTTACTTGGGATTTAAGTCAGGATTTTGAATGCAGGTCAGTTTAAATTCTGTCCTTAGTTTTCTTTTTGACTTTGCTAAAGGCATAATATTTGTCCTTTCTTACTTTACAGCCTTAAAGAACCAATGCCATCATAGGAAAATATATTAAAAGGAATTTCTAATAAGACTTGCAAACCTTTGTTTTAGTAGACAATATTTTCTATTTATTGCGAATTTTTCAAGTAATAAAACTGCTCTAAGAAACATCATTATTGCATTTTTTCTCTTTCAATATATCATTCAAACTCAGCAAAAATTTCAGCTTCATAGAAAAGATAATTAAGAAAACATTATGGAAAGGTTGACATTATTAAGATGGTAGAATATGAAGCCCTGAACCTTCCTTACCCAAACAATACACCAATTTAACAACAATACATGGACAAATGCTCTTTCTGAAAAACTCACAAACTGGTTGAGAGGCTCCTGCAGCCCTCAACTGCTCCGTTGGATGAAGGCAAAGTTAGCCACACTGAAGCCAGTAGAAAAATTTGAAACACCATTTCCCCATAACACCTAGCCCTGGCATAGCACCGGAAGATAAGGAGGAGACTTGTAGCTCTCAGCTTCTCCCTGGTGAGGGAAAGAATTGGACCATACATCCAAAGTTTGAAATATTTCAGGAGCTGCCCAAGGTACTGGCTTCCATCATTCCCATCTCAGAGCACTGATGGGATTTGGCATATTCTAAATGTCTGGGAGACAGTAAGAGCAAAAAATATGTTTGAACTAGAGCATAGTCACCATAACCCCCGCCTCCCAATTGGCTCAGCACAGAGCAAGTGGATGAAACCTCTGTGATTCCAGCTTCTCCCTTGGGAGAGAAAGAGTTGGACCATGTATCTAGTATTCCAATTTTTATGGGGGCAGCCCATGTGATTGGCTTCTGTTTTGCCTCTCTCCAAGTGCTGATAGGACCCAGAAAAAAGGCCATCCACACATCAATAGTTTATAGCTAATACCATACTCAATGGTAAAAAGCAGAAAGCTTTTTCTCTAAGATCAGAAACAAGACAAAGATGGAGGAAAGGGATGTATGTTTCCATAACGTGTGCGATGCACACCACCAGGGGATTGGACATTTCGGGGGGAGGGAGGGGGCAGGAGCAATATTTGTAACCTAACAATATTTATAATTATATATTTCATCCATAATATGATGAAATAAAAAAAAAGATGCCCACTCTCACTGCTTCTATTCAACATAGTCCTCGAAGTCCTAGTTAAAGCAATTTTACAAGAAAAACAAATAAAAGGCATCCAAATAACAAAAAAATTATCTCTGTTTAGAAGACATAATCTTATCTGTTGTAAATTCTAAAATACTTAGGAATAAACTTAGCTAAGGCTTTTATTCTTAGAAAGACTTTTACACTAAAAACTATAAAATACTGAAGAAAGAAACTAAGGATAAATGGAAAGAAATCATGTGTTCATGAATTGGAGGCCTTAATATTGTTAAAATGGCCATACCAACCAAAGTGTCAGACAGATTCAATACAATCCCTATTAAAATGCCAGTGGCATTTTTTATGGAGAAAAACCTACCTTCAAATTTATGTGGAACCACAAAAGACCTCAAATAGCCAATATAATCTTGAGAAAGAAGAACAAAGCTGAGCACACTCTCTGATTTCAAAATATATTACAAATCAACAATAATTAAAACAGTATAGTACTGGTTTAAAGACAGATATATAGACCAATGGAATAGAATAGAAAGCCCAGAAATAAAATCCATGAATATACAGTCCACTAATTTTTGACAAGGATGCCAAGACTACACATAGGAAAAGGCAGTCTCTTCAAAAACGGCATTGAGAAAGCTGGGTATTCACATGCAGAAGAATGAAATAGTAGACTTTAATTTCACACCATATACAATAATTTAACTCAAAATAAATTAAAGACTTAACTATAGCATCTGAAATTATACAATTCCTAGAAGAAAATATAAGGGGAAGTCTTCATTATATTGGTCTTAATGATTTTTTTTGGTATATGATATTAAAAGCATAGGCAAGCAAAGCAAAAGTGGACAAGTATAACTAAATAAAACTAAAAAGCTTCTGCATAGCAAAGGAAACAATCAACAGAAATAAAAAGGCAACTTATGGAATGACAGAAAATATTTTCAAACCATATATCTGTTAAAGGGTTAATATTCAAAATATATGAGGAACTCTCACAACAACAAACAAAAATACCCTAACCCATTTTTTAAAAAATGGGCTAAGAACTTAAATAGACATTTCTCCAAAAGAGACATACAAGCAGCCAATGAGTAAATGAAAAAATTTTCAAAGTCACTAATAGGGAAATGAAATCAAAACCATAATGACATTTCAGCTCACACCTGTGAGGATGGCTATTATAAAAAAAAATAAAAAAGACAACAAATGTTGGTGAGAATGTGAGGAAATTACAACCTTTGTACACCATTTGTGGTAATGCAGAATAATGCAGCCACTGTGGAAAACTGTGGTAAGCTAAGTGCCCAGGAATGTCCTGGCACAGCTACATTGGAAGACAGTATACAGGCTCCTCAAGAACTTAAAAATAGAATTATAATATGATACAACAATCCCACTCTGAGTATATATCCAAAAGAATTAAAGTCAGTATCTTGAAGAGATATCCACACTCCCATATCTATTGCAGCATTATATATAATAACCAAGATGTAAAAATAGCCTAAATGCCTACTGACAGATGAATGGCTGAAGAAAATATGGTATGTACACACAATGGAATATTATTCAGCCTTTAAAAAGAAGGAAGTCCTGCCATATGAGACAACATGGTTGAACCCTGAGGACCCTATGCTAAGCAAAATAAGCCAGACACAGAAGGACAAATAGCACATGATTCCACTCATGTGAGGTATCTAATATAGTCAAATTCATAGAGGCAGAGAGTAGAATAGTGGTTTCCTGGAGGTGTGGGTCAAGGGAAATGAGGAGCTGCTGCTCAAAGGGTTTAAAGTGTCAGTTATGCAACATGAATAAGTTCCAGTCATATGATATATGACATCTTGCCTATAATTAACAATACTGTATCGTACCCTAGAACTTTTGTTAAGAGGGTAGACCTCATGTTAAATGTTCTTATCACAATAAAAAAAATAAAAAGAAAATCAGCATTATGCCTCAAATGACAAATTGAAGTAGTATATCTTTCACAAGAAGAAATAAATTTACTTTTTTACTTCTCTGAGATTTAAAGCTTAAACAGCCTCTGCAAAAATGTAATATTCATATTTTAACAAGCAACTAAGCAAAAATTGATTTTGGTAGAAATTGTGTTGTGGAAACATTCTACTGCAAGAATTACTCAGTTATGCCAAACTGCTTTGTTTCTAAGTGCCTGGGTCAGGCATTGCATGAAAATTCAGTGATGGATTTTGATAGAGAAGACTCCCCTAATAGTACTATTCAACCTGAGTACATTGCTATTGTTGGTTGCTTTGTATAGGCAGAGAATTTGGTTCACCTCCAGATGATTGCTTTCATTTCTTCACATTTTACTTATAGAATACCAACATTCCACAATTTTGTTATGTATTCTCAGAAAGAAACTCTCTGCCTAAAACAAATAATTTACAATCTGTGAAACCTAAGTCAGCCAGAGCAGATAGATCCCTTAACACTAACATTTTACAGAATCATTCTCTGACAAATCTGTTTCACTGGGATCATTTCATTAATGAAATATATGTTAAGAATAAGCATTAAAACAGCAGTAAAAGAGTAAATTAATTGAGGAATTTATGGGCACATTCAGCACAGATTATATTCTGTAGGTAGAAGGAAATCTTCAAATTTTCACTCACTTATTTCATAAAATAAATAAAAAGAAGCTATGTTTCAACATTTTATGAAATGAAATAACCTTAGGTTCCATCGGGTTTTTCCATTCTTTTATTGCTTTTTAAAATTTCAAGTTGTAAGACAGGTAAAAATTTAAAGATACCAGAAATGTCTTGTTTTTCTATTGCCTGGGGAAAGGGAGTAAGTATTATGAGGCTTGTGAATACCTGTGTAAACATTTCGATGAACAAGAGGGTCTTGTGGGGCCATGAGAAAACCACTCAATCTTTCCCCCTGTTCTTTGTCTAAACCTATTGTATGGTGTTAATGCTCTCCCTGACCCTTGATGAAATCTTGAGAAACCCATCACTTTCCTGGTCACATACAGATAATGAAACGTCCCCCAGCCACTTCAAGGCACAGATCACAGTCTCATTTCTGAGAGTAATATATTCAGTCAGGTATAATAATTAACCAAATTTAGTGGGTTTTTTTTTTGTTTTTTGTTTTTTGCAATCACACAAGAGGAGGTTTATTTTCTGGCTAGCCAGGGTCCAAGCCCCAGAGCACCAATGCAGTGGCCACTCTCATAGGCAAGGACCCCGACCGGAACAACGGCATGCCTTTTATCCCCATGGTGCACAAGCTGCACACAAGCCGACTACGCATGGATCATGCGTTGACCTTTAAAATGATTGGTTGCCCACTATTGCCTTTTGAAATAATTGGCGGGTTGGTTGCCCTCTATTGCCTGATGGGCCAGTCGCCCATGCTTCAATGACCTCATCCCATAATTCCCCATACAGCGGTGTAGCAAGCAAGCAATGACCAGAAGCAAAGGTTTGCAGTTATCTTACTGCCCCACCCAAGTAAATTCCCGACAATTGGAAGAATTCCTCTGCCCTTCCTCTGTCCTACAAATTCCTCTGCCCTACATTCCCCCCTTTCTCTAGGTAGCAGACGAGCACTCTTGCTCGTCCTCAAGGTCTCTTAGGTGCTTTAGTTCGATAGCACTTGACCATAGCTGCTGATATTGTTGTTGCAGTACTAGTAGCTGGACAGCGTTTATCCGTTCTTTTACAAAAGCTACTAGTCTATTAATTACACAGGGCGTGAAAGTAAGGACTAAGATTAGCATAACGAGTGGGCCTAGTAGAGTGGATAGTAGCATTGTTAACCAGGGGAAACTGTTAAACCAAGACTCAAACCAACCTGCTTGCTGTTCATATTCCCATTTGCGGCGGGCAAGCCCTTCCCTGACCTTAGCTATAGATTCTCTAACAACTCCCCTATGGTCTGCATAGAAACAACATTCTTCTTTGAGGGCAGCACACAGTCCTCCTTGCTGGAGGAATACTAGATCTAACCCTCTCTGGTTCTGGAGCACTACCTCGGATAGGGAGGTTAGTGACTTTTCTAGGTGTGAGATTGAATCTTCTATCCTTGCAATATCTTCATCAACAGCTGCCCTCAGAGTATTAAACCCTCTTTGCTGCATTGCCAGAGAAGAGATACTAGTTCTTGCTCCTATTGCCCCTAAGCCAAAAAGAGTAGCCAGGGTTATGGCTGTGAAGGGCTCTTTCTCTTTTAAAAATTAGGTTGGTGACTCTTCACCCTACTATGCCCTCATACATTGTCTCCTCAGTGTGGTATATTATTTTTGGGAACACTAACACCATTATACAGTAATCTTTAGACCCATGTAAGGTTATGGGGTTGGTGGGGGTTCGGGGCGGTAAGTACAGCTGTAGGTCTCTACCCCAAAAACATTAGACCAAAAACACAACATCCCAAAAACACAACAACCAACCCCCACCGCGACCCGTCCATGTTTGTCACCCAGTCAATCTTTAGATGCCACAACCCCAGTCCAAGTCTGTGTCAGTGGTCCTGGGCTGTTGCTGCCACGCGGGTCAGTCTGGTCTTCAGAGGATTCTTTGGGTCCGCAGTTGCTTTCCACTGGTCCTGGCACCACTCCTGGTCTTTTTATTAGCAGGTCTCACGTGGGAGTGGTGTAGCCAGGTCGCTACTATTCTATCGACCTTAAGAGCAGTGGGGGTAACAAGAATAATTTGATAGGGGCCCTTCCACCTCGGCTCGAGGGTTCTGTTGTTATGCCGTTTAACCCACACCCAGTCCCCAGGCTGGTGTGGGTGAAATGGGTGTCCAGCACCCTCCTCCTCAGGCCCGTAGATAGCACGGAGGCCCGGCCATACTTAACTGTGGACACGTTGCAGAGCCTGCACCGCTTGCAACACTTCTTTGGGATGTCCCAGAAGAGCCTCAGGGCTCATCCTAGGAACTACAGGAGGGGGTGTGCCATACATGATTTCAAAAGGGGTTAAACCCAAGTGATAAGGGGTGTTCCGGGCTCGGAACAGGGCGAAGGGAAGGAGGGTCACCCAGTCTCCGCCAGTCTCCAGGGCCAATTTAGTCAGGGTCTCCTTTATTGTTCTATTCATTCGCTCTACCTGCCCAGAGCTCTGGGGATTATATGCACAATGTAATTTCCAATCTATCCCCATAGCCTGGGCCAGCCCTTGACTAACCTGACAGATAAACTCAGGTCTATTATTTGATCTTATCCCTTCCAGCAGTCCATACCTGGGGACTATTTCTTCTAATATTTTCTTAGCTACTGTCAAAGCTGTTTCTCCTTTTGTAGGGAAGGCTTCTACCCATCTGGAAAACGTATCCACTATGACCAGTAAATATCGGTACCCGCATTTTCTAGGCTTGACCTCTGTGAAATCCACTTCCCAAAATAGTTCTGGCTGCCTCCCCCTTTCCCTCGTACCTGCGTGGGTCCCTCTGGTCCTCCCTGGCTGCATGACCTGACAGGCTCGGCAACTTTTGACGATGTCATCTGGAACCCGTCCTTGTGACTTGAACCTTAGTTGAGCAGTGTCCAGCAGTTGCAGCATCTTTCTCTTCCCTAGATGTGTGGTCTGATGCAGGTGCTCTAACAGGTGGCGTCTTAAGAGTTCTGGCACAATTAGGCGATGCCCTTCGTCCCGCAACCAGCCATCTTCACTTTCGCTTACACGTAGCTGCTCTGAGGCCCAGACCTCATCTACACTGGAATAGTCTGGCAGAGGAGGCAACTGTCCCATGCCCAGGGGGTGGCAGGCTAAGGTGCAGGATGTTTGGCTGCGGAGTGTCTTCTGCAGCCTTCTTAGCTTTAGCATCTGCTCTCCGATTGCC
This sequence comes from Microcebus murinus, assembly GCF_040939455.1. Taxonomy (NCBI): domain Eukaryota; kingdom Metazoa; phylum Chordata; class Mammalia; order Primates; family Cheirogaleidae; genus Microcebus; species Microcebus murinus. The sequence continues at coordinate 57,484,528 of NC_134111.1, forward strand.
CCGTGCTTCCACTGAATCCCTGCTCTGGTGTCCCGGGGTATGGACTACCGCCACTGCCTTTGGCAGCAAAACAGCTTCTAGTAGGTGGAGTATTTCAGGCATGTGCTTAATTTCCTTTCCTTCTGCCATGATGAAGCCCCTTTCCCTGTAGAGGGCCCTATGTATGTGCACAGTCCCAAAGGCAAAGCGGCTGTCAGTGTACACCGTCAGCCTTTTTCCTCGGGCCCGGCTAAGAGCCTCCGTCAGCGCTATTAGTTCTGCCTTCTGAGCAGATGTCCCTTGCGGAAAGCATGCCGCCCAGATAAGTTTACCTTGGTCATCTATGGCCGCCTCTGTGTACCTACGTCCGTCCCGGATGAAACTGCTTCCGTCCATGAACCAGGTCAGGTCGCTACCTGGGAGGGGGCGATTCTTCAAGTATCTACGGGTCGTCTGGGTCTCGGCTAGGATCTCAAGGCAATCACGTTCAGGTGCGGCTGCATTGGGGGTTGGCAGAAGCATAGCTGGATTCAAGGCGGCAGGGGTCTGGGACTCGATGCGGGGTGCGTCCAGCAAAAGTCCTTGGTAATGAGTCAGCCTCGCATTTGTGATCTACCGTCCTGGTGGCTGCTTCAGAACCCCCTCTATGGCATGCAGGGTGGTGATCTGCAGCCGCTGCTCTAGGGTGAGCTTATCAGCGTCTTTGACCAACAGGGCTGTGGCTGCAATGATTCACAAGCACGCTGGCCACCCCGCCGCCACCGGATCTAGTTTTTTTTGACAAGTACGCCACCGGTCTCTTCCAGGGTCCCAGGGCCTGCGTGAGTACCCCCTTGACTATTCCCCTCTTCTCATCTATGAACAGGTGAAACTCTTTTGTAGGATCAGGGAGTGCTAGGGCCGGGACTTCTAGCATGGCTGCCCTCAGGGCCTGAAAAGCGTCTTCCATTTGCACAGTCCACTCCCATGCTCGCCCCGCCCTACACCCTTCATACAGAGGTCGAGCCTTTTCCGAAAACCCAAGGTCATCATGGAGGGCCTCGTTGAATAGAGTAGGCGAGTTTTTAAACCCCTGGGGCAGTCTCCTCTATGTCAGCTGCCCATGAATTCCTCTCTGTCGTCCTGCCACTCAAAGGCGAAAATCTCCTGGCTGTGTGTCGCCACCGCCAGGCTAAAGAAGGCATCCTTTAGGTCTAGGACGGTATACCAAGACAGCCTGGGAGAGAGAGAGCTCAACAGAGTATGGGGGTTAGGGACTGTAGGGTGGATATCCAGGGCCCTTGCATTGACTTCTCTGAGGTCTTGCACAGGCCTATAGTCCTTACCCCGCCGGTTTCTTCACTGGCAACAGGGGGGTGTTCCAGGCCGACTGGCATTTCCGGAGAATCCCACTGTCCAAGAGTCTCTGAATGTGGGGCGTAAAACCCACTCTGGCTTCCTGGGACATGGGGTACTGTCTGACTCGGGCTGGCTCGGCTCCGGGTTTTAACTCAATATAAAGAGGTGGCCGGTGTTTTGCCCATCCTGTGCCCCCTGTCTCGGCCCACGCCATGGGAAATTCACAGAGCCATTGCTCCATGCCTTCCTCTCTGCTTTTTGTGGGCTAGTACAGTCTATATTCATCTGCCTGTGTCAGGGTCAGGATCTGAGTGACCCCGGGGGCTGTTGATGAGATTGCCTTTATTATCTTACTCCCTCTTCTTCAAAATGAATTTGGGCCTTAAGCTTGGTAAGAATGTCTCTTCCCGTAGTGATGTGGGGCACTCAGGGATGACCATAAAGGTGTGACTCACTTGTCCTGAACCCAAATCCAATCTCTGCCACGTGGTCCACCGATATAGTTTGGCTCCTGTTGCCCCCTGCACTTAACTGGTCTTACTGGACAATTTTCCTGTGTCTTCCGTTAGTACCAAATGTTCTGCTCCTGTATCTATGAGGAAGCTGACTGGGTTCCCCTCCACTTGCAAAGTTACCCTAGGTTCGGGGAGGGGGACCGAACCCCATCTTCCCTATTTGTCTGTCACCTGTCCTGCAACCATGACTTTTTCAGGACCTCCAAGTCTTTGCCCCCCTTTCTTTTGGGGCACTCTCAGGCCCAATGTCCATGCTCTTTGCAATTGGCACATTGATCCTTCCTAGCCTCTCCTGCCAGGGCCTTTCCCTATCCTCTGACCCTATCTGCCCCCCTCTTGTGGCGGCTAGCAGGATTTTAGCCATCTCTCTGTTTGCTTTCCGTGCTTCCCCAGCTTGGAATTTCCTATCTTCTATCCTGATCCTCTCTAACCTCTCTTCTGGTGTCTCTCTATTGTTATAGACCTTCTCCGCCACTTCTAACAGGTCCTGCAGAGTCTTCTCGCCCAATCTATCTATTCTCTGCACCTTGCACCTAATGTCGGGGGCCACCTGATTGACAAACGCCATCATAACAGCTGCCTTACTCTCCTCCATTGTGGGATCTATGGGGTGTACTGCCGGAAGGCCTCCATGATCCTCTCTAAGTATGCTGCCGGGCTCTCCTCCGGCCCCTGACGAACATCTCCTACCTTGGCCAAATTGGTTGGTTTTCGCGCTGCCGCCATACGGAGACCGGCCATCAGAGTCTGGCGGTAGACCTGGAGACGCTCCCTACCTTCAGCCTCATTGTAGTCCCAAAGCAGCCGTTCAAGGGGAAAAGTTCGGTTGATGGTTTGCGGGTTTGTAGTAGGTCTGCCGTCCTCCCCCGGAACCAGCTTCCGCACCTCCCCCTGAATCCTTTCTCTTTCCTCCATTGTGAAGAGCACCTTAAGCAGCTGCTGGCAGTCATCCCAGGTGGGATGATTAGTGAAAAGAACAGAGTCTAAAATATTAATTAGGTCTCTCGGATTCTTGGAGAAGTTCGAGTTTTGAGATTTCCAATTATAAAGATCGCTGGTAGAGAAGGGCCAATATTGGAATATCTGTGCTCTATCCTCCCCCAGGGGTCCCACTGCCCTCAGAGGGAGCGCCTTTACGGGCTCCGGATCTGGGACTCGGCCAGCCCGCTGTCTGGTCCCATAGGCCAGCCCCGCTGCCGGTGGTCCCGCATCCGCCTGGGCCGGGAGAGCCCCAGAGGCTGCCCCAGGGTTATAGGGCGGAGGCGTGTTCTATTCGAGACCTGTTAGGTCTGGGTAGAGATTGGAGTCCAGCAACACTGGCGTCCCAACGGACCTCGGACTCCGCGCCCCCTCCTTTCTGACTTCTTTAACTGCCAGAACTTCCACCTTTCCTCTCGGGGCAGGTAGGAGGGCCTTCAGCCAAGGCGGTGGGTCTTGAACCAAGTCTTGCCAGACCACAATATAGGGGATCTGATCAGGGTGGCCGTGGTGGCCAAATACCACCCCTTTTACCTTTTCAATCAAGGAGGCATCAAACGAGCCCTCCCTGGGTCACCCCACTCCAAACGTGGGTCACTCGGCCTCACAAAGGGTAACAAACTTTCCCTTCTTGACCTCCAGGGACAGGTTGTGTGCCCTTGCCCTGGCATCCTTAAAATGGCTCACCAGGATGGACAACGGCGTTGTTAGAGCCCGTCCCATGGCTAGTCAATAATAGGCAGATGTGCAAACCGATATTCCGCAGTTGGGGCACTGGGGACAAGGATCTGAATCCCTAGCCTTTCACTCTCTACGGAGGTAACGGCCGTGCCCCTCCTGCATAGCCACTCCTGGCACGGGCTGCAGGAGATCCACTGTGTGCTGCCAGCCCATGCAGGGGAATACTCACCTGGAGGTTCTAGTCGCCCCTGCGGATCTTTTCGTGGGTCCCGTGATTCCACGGCCCCAGCCTGAAAACCCATGCAACCCTGATGGGTTCTCGGGCTGAAACCACAGAACCCAGAGACTCCAACAAGCCAATGAGAGATGTCACACTCACTCACACACACACACACACACACACACACACAGAAAGCCGGCGACAAACAAAGCAGACAACAGACAAGTGGACAGTGAGGTAAACAGACAACCTAACCTAGTCCGGACCTACTCCCCGGTCTCCTCCTGACCGAGCCCTAGGCTACAAGGTCAGCTCCGGAGTCCAAACGGGGCCAGAGGACGTCTCCGCCTGGCTCCTACTGGTGACCCACCAGCGCGTCCGCCTAGGTCCTGTGCCGGCGTCCTGATTCGGGGTCCTGCAAGGGGATTCCGCGTCCCTTGCCCAATACCACACCCGGCTAGTCCGGGGTGGATTTTCACACTCCTCTCTCAGCCCTGAATTCTATCCGGTAGTCTGTGGGGAAGGCAAATCCCGGACGAGCCCCCAAATGTTAGGGACCGACCTTCCACAGCCCCACCAGACAGAAAAGCAGAGACATCGAGGATGCAATCATACAAGAGGAGGTTTATTTTCTGGCTAGCCAGGGTCCAAGCCCCAGAGCACCAACGCAGTGGCCACTCTCACAGGCAAGGACCCAAATTTAGTTTTAAGTTAATTTTCTCCCTCCTTGGACCTACCCAGGCTGACCTCCAGGAGTGGGAAATGAGGGAAAAGGCTTGACAGTATTCTTTCTCTCCTAACTAGAAATCCCACCCCTGTTTCCATCTTTATAAAGTTTCTGACCCTTTCATGGTTGTCATATGGACGAGGCTGAAGGAGAGAAAAGTAAGAGAGGTAGAAAAATGTTACTTGAAGAAAACATTCAAGATATATTCTTGAATTCAAGATATTTGAGCATTCAAGATGCTCAGTGTCATTGCTCTCTGAGCATAGCACCAAAGCCACTTTGATGAGCTCCCTGGAGAAGCCCCATCTCTGAGGATATTTCATCAGTATTAACCTTGACAGAGATAGCATCTTTCTCAAAATGTTTCCTGAGAATGTCCCTAGAACTCTGTCTCCAGGAGAAAACCCCCAGTTTCTTTCTCAAGTTCTCTTATCCATCAAGGCAGAGTCTTAAAAAGGCTCATGTTTTCTCTGTCACATTTGGTCCATAGGTGTCTGTGGATTCCCTTCCTCCATTCCTGGACACTTAGCCCACCACAGTGTTGTGAACCTTAATTTCTTAGACAACCACCTACCATGTCTCCCCAAACTCCAGGGAACATAGCAAATTCTAGCAGGGCCCAAGAAGCCCAATTTCCTAGGAATTAGGTGAAGAAGAGACACCCCTGACTTCTCCCACTTGGGAAGGGAATCCCAGAGAACATCAACTCTCTTCAAAAATCCTTTTCTGTCCAAACTTCCTCTCAAACTCCCAAAGCTTTTGTGCACTAAATGAGAACAAGAGATTAACAATCACAAAACTTGTTTTGAGCCACTTTCTTTGAAGTCATGCATGTTTAGCTGTACCTCAAGTAGAATGTGATATTTATTATTTTAGGGTTTTAGCCCCCAAATGAAGTAAAACAGGTCATTTCAACATCCTGTTACACCTGGTTTTCATTAGATATTGCAGTTTAGCTTCTTGTGTAAATAACCAACAGATTCCAAAAACTATGTTTAACTTTTTACTGTTCGTGAGAGCCCAGGAAGGGCAGCTCAGCTCACGCCATCAGCACAATATTAAAGATACTACAGTTATCTGTGGTGTTATGGGACTTGTCCTACTTTTCCAGGTAAGATCATCCATATGTTTATATATATATTTTTCTCTCAAAACTTTTGTACCTGTTAAACCCACATTTCAGTCCATTTAAAAATAAACCTATACATTCTGGAACTCATACTTTTCAGTCTTCACTGGGACTTTGTTCCATCATTTATATATTCTTTCTTCTATACCTTTAATGACACTAGCTTTCAGGAAGTCCCCCTCTTCAGCCTGCAGACACCTTCCATCCCTCTTTCCCTTGCTCCTTCTCTACTTTCTTTTCCCTCCCTCCCTCCTCTCTCTCTTTCTTTCCTCCTTTCCTTCATGACTATGTGTATTGAGGATCTACTTGTGCTGGGCACAAGTGCTTAGGTCTGTCCCATTCTATAAAAACAATACAACACACATACACGCACACACGCACACAACACACACCTCTTCAATCTTACACCCTTTTTCGGATATCAACTTATCTCTCTTATTTTATTTATTTTTTATGTGCATCCATTTATGTGATATATATTTTCTAGTCCTAAATTTTCCTTCTTCATTTCTTTTGGGTTATCTTGTTCTTCTGAGCAACCTCAATTTGGGGCCTATGAGCAGCCTGTTCCTCTCCAGTGAGGACCCTCTAGCGTGCCGGTGGAGCTCATGTATGGGTCCAAGTGACCGTGATCTCTGTTGGCATGTTGAAGGCTTTGTTCACCTGGTACATTCAATGACCAGGAAATGCACTTCTAAATCTTGCAGTTCAGCATTATTGTCTGCATTTTTAGGCACATGTAGCAAAGATTCAGCACTCTTTGAGCTACTGCCACCATTTCAAACTCCACTCTTTAGTTTGAGGATGCCTGCCAGCTACACTATTGTATGGAATTAATAGGCCATATTTGAGAACAAACAAAACAAAACACTCCCTCATCTTATAACCCTCTCCAATTATTGGCATATCTCTCTGCCTTTTCACAGCCAAATTTCTTGTATGTCTTGTTCAAGCTTTACTTTTTTATCTCCCATTTACTGTTTAATGCTTTCTAATTTGACTTTTGTACTCACCCCCTACTTAACGTGCTTCCTTGCCAAGGTCCTTACTGCTAAATCCACTTGAGCTCTTTTTATTCTGTATTCTATTTTACTTCTTGACAACATTTGGCACTACTGGCTACTCCCTATTTGTAGGATTTTTTTTCCATCTGTTTTTCATTCCTTCTCTGTTTCTTGTGCTCCCTTCTCCGATCTGGGTGCTCTTTCCCCATCTCCTTTGGAGGCCTCTTTTACTCTGACCATTCCTCAAAATTTGGGATTTCTTTGGGTTCTTTTTACTGTTTTCTATCCTGGCCTCTCACCTTAAACTCTCCAACTGCACAATTTCATCACAAAACTTCAGTCATTATTTAAAAATCTCCCAAATCTATGTTCCTCTTAGATTTTCCCTTCTGAGCTCCCATCTGTGCTGACCAGCTGCCTCTTGGACATATCCATTGGATTTCCCATGGAAACTTTAAGTTTGTATCTAATAGTGAAACTCTTGTATCTCTCAATCGTGTTGTTCCTCCTACCTGTCCTTGATCAGTGAAAGGTGTCACCTCCTTCACCTGGCTGTTCAAGCCAGAAATCTGGCTCCCTTGCTCTTATACCAATATCTAATCAAACCCTACATCTTATTTATTCTTCCTTTAAACTGTTGCTCAGATCTCTGTATTTCTATTAGTCTCTATTACTTCTATTATTCTCTCACTCTCACCTTGGTCATTCTGGACCCTTCTTGGCGCACTGCAGCAGCTTCTCAAGGTATCACCATGAATCCCATATTGCCTTCCCTTCCGACATGCTTCATACTGCAGCCAGAGTGATCTTCTCAGGTCTCCAGAGCCTGCCATCTTCTGAAGCTCCTCTCAGAAATGTCTACCTCAAACCACATGCTGGTAGGACTCAGTAACCCTGTGTTTATTATAGGACACTTTTCCTACTGATAACAAAAGCTTCAAACAGGGGGTACACCTGACCCAATCAGGTCTCTTTCTTGGGAACTTGAGGTTAAGCACTAAGAACTGTTAGTTTATCTTTATTAAATATTTTAACTAGAAGAACTTGCATGTGTGGGAGTTATGAGGCAGCTTCTGCCATGAGCACAGGAAGCAAAGAACATAGCGCAAGGAAAGAGAAAGAAGAACAAAGCATATACCTGCTGAAAGAAGCAGAGATAAGACCCCAAAACCTCGTTAGAGAGAAAAAAGAGAGAGAGAAGAGAAATGGAGAAAGGAGACTCGACTTCTGATGGCTTTAGAGTTCCTAGCCTCAGCCCCTCAAGAGGCTCAGCCTGTTTTTCAGTTTGCATGATTTATCCCCGAGTCTATAATTTCACACAGTGGATCAGAGCTCCCCGCCGGTGTGCTGCAGATGTGTGCTGCAATCTTGACCCCCCGGCCCTAGGGCAGCTGGAGTCCCCAGGCTGCTTGCCTCCTGCCACAAGCAGCCTCGTCTGTTTTCCCCAGGGTGCTGTATAAATATTATCATTTTCCATCTGTGCCAGGATATGAAAAAGGTTGAAAAATACTATAATATATAGTTAATAAATTCCTCCTTTTTGCTTAAGTCAGCTCAAGGGGGATTCTGTTATTTGCCACGGAGAGCTTTAGCCAAGACATCTTTCCAAATGTAGATTTGAGCTGAATTTTCTCCTATGTAAAACCATTCAGTGTTAGTGTCATGTTTTCAGGGTTTAGTCCAAACTACTTGATGTAACATATAAAGACCTGCATAGTCAGGCCCTCTTATTCTTCAGCCTTTCCTCTCCCCAGTTCAATTATATCTCTATGAACTTCCAGAAGGTACTATTTTCAGTGAAATAGAATATGCCAGAATTCCTATAATTATTGTTCTTTGCATACACTAGGTCACGACGCGTTGCAACACCCTCCCCATCCTCTCTCTCTCCCTTTGCTTTATAAACACCTCCTGATATTTGAATGACAATTTCCCATTCAGATTCCCTAAGTGGCAATCACAGCAAATGGCAATTTTCCCTTTACTTACCTAATCTCTGTTTTGAAGGCAGAGGCAGTGTCTGCTTTGCTTATCATCCTGCTCGCAACATCTAGCTCATGGGACGTGAACAATAAACAATTATTGCGGGAGCAGCACTATCAGTCCTTGAATTTGTCCTTATTCAATCACTTCTTCCATTCCTTTTCAAAACCTTCTAAGCCTTCTCCGTCCTCTTCAAGTCCTCTTCTCACTTCCACCATTCCCTATCCAACCAAGGACCTGAGGTTTTCATATACATTCTTCCTCTACTCCCTCCCTTTCACACACAGTAACCTGATCTATGCCCACAGTTTCCTCCAGTCTCTGAGCATGAGGTGTTCCACTTGCTGTTCAGGGACAATTCCACTCCCATCTTCCTCAATCCATTCCATTCTTACCTTTTTTAGGACAGCCATCTGTCTATCTCTCGTCTTAAAATCTTTATCGACTTCTTCCTCTAAGCTTACAAACATATTCAATTTTTCCATCTTAAAAAATTTAATGAGTTCTTTTCTTCAGGAATACTGAACTTTGTAGAATTTTTTAAAATTTCCCAATGCATTCATGTTCTTTCATTATGTAGTTCCTTCTACATGAAATTAGCCATTCTTCCTGTCTATTAAAATAAAATCTTAACTATCAAGACCCAGCCTTTGCACCATTGTATTCATGAAACATTTATTGGAATCTCAACTGAATGTAATCACTTTCCTATGCTTTTCTTGACTCATTCATTAAAATTTATTTCAAATTATAGTTATGTGTGTATTTATCTCAACACTTAAGCCACAGTAGCTCCAACTCAACACTCCCAACTCTATAATGTAAACTTATTGAAGGTGAAGACTATGTCTTACTAATTTTTATATTTTTAGCATATCTAGCACTAAGTAGAAAAGTAAGACAAAATGGCATAATAACAATAATACTATTAAATGTTTATTTTTTAGTATGCTCTAAGCAATTTTCACAAACTGTTTTACTCAATTTGCATGAAAATCATTGGAATTGTTACTATTATTATCCTATAGAATATTATTGCCCCATAGAACCTATTATTATCCCATAGAAACAAGGCAGGATGCAAAAAGCATATACTTGTCATAATGCAGATATGAATTGGAATCTTGACTCTACCACCAACTGGCAGTTAGACCTTGAAAGGTATTTAACTTCCCTGAGATTCATCTGTGGTGATACTGTGTCATAAGGTTGTTATATATTTTTAAGGAATTAATAGTGACTGCCATGTACAAATTACTAAGCATCAATTTCCTCTTTCTTTCTCTTTTTTTGCACATATAGATACTCAATGACTATCTGTTGAAATAAATATCTCTATATCTGGGTACTACACAGATAGGGTTACAGAGTATGCTGTTCCTGTGTGGCTTCTAAATTACCAATTGAGTCCTGAAATATGGTTGTGTCGTGAAAAAACGGAGTAGATAATGTAACAATCTGTCTTATCATTTCTTTAAACAATTAAAAATTGCACTGATGACAGAAGCCAAGAGTAGAAAACCAAAACATTAGGTACATATTTCTAATTTAATGATGTCTCAGTGACTGTGGCTATATAATAAATTATGCAAAATGTATTTGAGGAAAACAAATATTTTTATATGCTCATGGATCATGTGGGGGTAGGAGTTTGGACAGGGTACAAAGGGGACACTTATCTCTGTTCCACAGTGCATGGGGCCTCAGTTGGAAGACCCAAAGCCTGGGAGGGGAGTCATCTGAAGGCTTGCTTGGACCTGGCAGTTAACTAGCTGTTGGATGAGGGAGTTAGTTTCTCTTCATGTGCAAATCTCTGTGTGGTTTCTCCACACGGGCTAGTATGAATTTGCCTACAGCATGGTTGCTGGCTGAGTTCCAAGGCTGGTTGAAGACAGAGAAGACAGAGAAAGAGGAAAAGAGAGAGAGAAAGAGAAGTTTCATAGACCTCACCTCTTGATCGAAGTGTTGATGTTACATTGTAAGAGGAATATGTAGGATGGCACATATATTTGCTTCTGGAAAATACACTCTGCTATAGAAGGGATGTAGACACATATGGTATTTCTATATCCATTGCTAAGATTATTAAATGTATGCTTTAAGTTGTAATTTTCAAGGCATAAGATGATAAAAATCAAGGTGATGCCTTTGACCAACTTTTATATTCGGGTTGACATTTAATAACATATCCAATTGTTGTTCTAAGTACAATAAAATGGCAATATTTCACTTTAGGAGGAAGGTAAAATGATAGAGAAGGGGAAAAGGTTTTTGTGCCTTTCAATCATTACAAATTAGGCACTTTAAAAGTTACATTGCCTTGTTTTCCAAGGATGTCTCTATTCTCAATATTTTCTTTCCCAAGTATATATTTTCTTCCCCAGAATATTTTCAAGTGTTAAACGAAATAAAAGAGCTGAAATGTTTTGCTTTTGGCACTGGGTTTGACATCATTCTTCTTAACCCAAATATTGCTTTTTGGCTTTAAATTAAAATGTCAAAGTTCTCACCCTTAATCTTTCTAGAATGTCTGTCAGAGGCCAGAGTAGAGAAAACTGCTCTTAGGGTCACCAAGTCAGATTCTAATCTAGATAAAGAATCAGCCAAATGTATACTCCCGAAACAAACTCCTCAGCCCTTTGCTTTTTTCATCACACTCTTCCTATGAACTTTTCGTTCTCATTTGATGCCTGAAATATCTTTGAGTCTTTTACTCCACAATTACAGTTACTGTGCTAAATATTAAAACCCTTGGGTTAAGGTGCCTTAAATTTACAAAAGAATTTCACTAATATTTATCGTACTATTTCCTTAAAGCAGATTTTGACTAGAAGAGTGTTTGGGGAGTCACACATCCTGGGATGTGCAGATGGATAAGGATGGATGGAACAAACATTATAGGGTTACATCATTTTAGCAGAGGAATTGAACTCTAGCATGGAAGAAGCACGGCAGCAGGTCAGCTAATCTGGCATGTAGAGTTCAAAAGTTTAGATAAAGCTCATGGCAAGAGAAATAGAAGTGCATAGAAATCAGGCCTTTTAATAACAACCATTAACGGTTACAGGACTTGGTCTTTATGGAAAGGGCCATTTTCAGTTGTAACCTCAGATAGAGACGAGGATATTAGTAACAAGAGTCACCTTTGTACGCTAAGGGATGATGACAACATTACTACATTCCTGAATTTCTTAAGTTTCTATGATCTAAGAAAATGAGGAGATTCTGGATGAATTATGACATATTTGGTCATGAAATTTATTGTATGATGCTCAGAACATTTATTTTATTTCTTAGCTAAAATCTTATTCTCTCTAAATTCTCAAAGCTGAGCACCTACACATATGTCATGGTACTATGATACAAGAATAACTCCTGAGCTTACATTTTAGACAAAAAAGATGACCAGTAAAATATAGTAAGAATGTAGGTATAAGAGGATGCACAAACTAAGGAAAGAGATCAAAGAGATAAAATACATGAAAACTATTTTTATCAGCTATAAAGCACTAAACAAATACAAAAGTAGTAGCAGTACATGTGATATTATCTGGAGGGCACGTCGGTTACATGAGAATAGTGTTGTGTGGAAGGAAGTACTGAATTATTCACAGTAAGTCTTTTTTGGAACAAGTTTTGAACTGACTTCTAAAAATTTCCTGCACAGGAAATGCATATATTTTAAGAAGCATGAACAGGTGTTAAAGGATTTATTTTCTATTTAACTCCCTGTGTCAGTTTTCTGATTCATTATTTTCCCACAGTTCATTTAATATAGACCTTGATGTGTTCTGCTCCTAATAAGCTTTTCAGGGAGCAATATAAAGACAGGACTACAGGGCACACATATCACAAAAAAGAGTCTCTCTGTCCCATAGCAATAGCTAGGTAGATATTAGACAATTATTAATTTAAAAACATAATAATCGTTAAATATAGCACATGCAGGCAATTATGTTGCAGAACTAATTACTATTGAAGTGTTTTATACTTTTATCAAATGATTTGAGGTTTTAAATGAGTATCTCTCTGGAGTATAGTTGTTTAGTAACCAAACTAGGTTAAAAATAATTTTTAAAACAAATCTATAAAATATCAGCTTAGTTCTTACGATACATGTTGGTTTTGAACTCCATAACCCAGACAGCTCCACTTCTAACAACTGGAGAACATGGCGAAGTAATAGGAGCCCAGAATTTAGAGGCAGATTTCCCTGGATTTAGATCTCTGATGCCCTAGTTCTGTAACTTAGTAGTTACGAGAATTTGTGCAGGCTGCAGAACTTTTCTGAGCCTAATCTAGAAATAAGAAAACCTGTTCTTTTTACTTTACGAGGTTTTGAAGAGGATCAAATTGGGCCAAGTATGAGAATAAGAATACATTTTGTAAACAGAATTCTGGGCTCTGACTCTTTGGATACCTTAGGGGCATAACCCCTGATATGCAAACCCCAACTGACCCTGTTTGACTTACCCAACTGTTCGTCATTGTTCAGACAACTTCCAAATTTTTCCCTCCCTCTGTTGACTGCACTGAATCAAAGAAAAACATAAATCATACTTATTCAACAAACTTATACTGAGTAAAATTTATGTCCAGGGGAAATAGGGCTTAGATGACTACTTATATCAGAAATATGAAGATTGCTATAAATATATAAGATAGATTTTATATATATGATATAAAATATTTATGAAAAGCACATGAGCTTACGTTTAGTCTATACCTGATTGTCTTCATACTTATTATAAAGTAAGTATAGGCTTAATAGGCTTCTCTGATTTCATTTAGGTCTTGAAGACAAGGACTTTGTGTCATAGTCTAGCCTGGTCTAATTTATTTAATCATATAAAATGCATGTTCTCATTTTCAAATGAGTAAAATGCTGAGAACATAGTGTTGCCATGTTGCATATAGCAGAAGTGTGGATGCTAAAAGCCAGCATAATTTAAGTAAATGTATATGTTTATATAGTAGCAAAACTAATGCTTTCTGACAGTTACTCTGGCCTTTATTTTAGCCTCTATTTCTTGCAATTATATACCAAAAGTTTAGATTATCTAAGCTGCCCTGGAGGGATGCTAAATATGGATTATGAGTATCAATCCCTAGAACTACTTGAGTAGAAGAACTCAAGTTCAACCTTGATAATAAATGTTGGCTATCTTTGTGTTGCCCATATGCAATGTCATGCTTGTGAAGATCTTTACATCTTCACTTAAAGATATACCAAAAGATCAGTATTTTAAAATAGCATACATATTTGAGACATTGAACATATAAAATGTAAAAGTGAAATACATCCTTACATTACATATTTGACAATGTGATATACGGAGGAACAACAGTAATGACACTCAGTAGCCCTAAAAAGGACATCTCTGCTGCATCTCCTTCCTCTCACCTGCTGACCCTGTGACCTTGGGCAGTGTAACTTTTCTGGTCCTTAGTTGACTCTGATGCCTGTTATGAATGTAGGAACTGAATCAGATGATTTTTACCAACCCTAATATCTATAATTATAATATTATAATAATGATTTTAACCAATGGCTCAGGGGCTGTTGGAGTAAAAGTCAACATCATAAGAATGCTTAATATCCTTCCATCAGAGACATTAAAATATCATCCTGAGGTTATATTCTTGTATGTGAGGTTAATCCATTTAACAGGAACTTATTAACCATCTACAATGTGCTGCGTATTCTCTGAGAACAGGGGTTAGGGAAGGATGGGAAAGGGATAGAAAGATGAACAAGTCATGGTGCTGTTCCAGGGGATGTTTTCAATTTAGAGAACAAGTAGACATGCTAGCAAATAATTACAGAAGAGCATGATAAGTATGATAACGGTCACTGACTCAGAGAATTATGGGAGTTGAGAGGAAAACAGAAGGCTCTGGGATATGGTTGTTGAACCAGCGTTATAAATTTGTGGGCAATTGACACCATAGTGTGGCATGATGGATGTGCCACTAGCCAGGATATCTAGATTCTGTTTTTACCAATTTTATTTTCTACCAATATTACCTACTTGAGATATAGCCTGGAACGAATCCGTTAATCTTTCCATTTGGAAGATCATGGCATTTACACTAGGCAGTTTCAAATTCTGTCAAAGTTCTAAAATCTGAACATTCTCTGACAGATATGCTGTCTTAGTCTGACTATAATAGAACACCATGTGGTCAGGCGCGGTGGCTCATGCCTATAATCCCAGCACTCTCGGAGGCAGAGGCAGGAGGATCATTTGAGGCCAGGAGTTCTAGACTAGCCTGGCAACATAGGAAGATCCCATTTCTACACACAAAAATATTAGCTGAACTTGGTGGTGTGCACCTATAGTCTTAGCTACTTGGGAGGCTGATGTGGGAGGATTGTTTGAGCCCAGGATTTTGAGGCTACAGTGAGCTATGATTGTGCCACTGCACAGCCTGGGCAACAGAGTGAGACCTTGTCTCTTAAACACACACACGTACACACACACAAACACACACACACACACACTGGGTAAAATTCATAGACTGGGTAATTTTTGCTGCTATAACAAAATGCCACAGACTGAGTAATTTATATAAAACGAAAATTTATTTTCTCACAGTTCTAGAGGCTTGAAAATTCAATATCAAAGTGCTGGCATGTTCAGTGGTCTGATGAGTGCTGCTCTCTGCTTCCTGGATGGCACCTTGATGCTACTACATCCTCTGGAAGGGAGGAACCCTGTATCCTCGAATAGCAACAATGGATGGGCAAAAGGGACAAACTTTCTCCATCAAGCCCTTTTACAAGAGCGCCTGCTCCAATTCACAAGGAGAGAAGCCCTCATAACTTATTCATCCCTTAAAGGCTCAATCTCTTAATACTATCATAATGGCTTTTAGGTTTCAACACTCAAATTTTGAAAGGAACATTTTAAAAATATAGAACATGCCTAATGTCTATCTGATATTTACTTCCCCAGTTTTTCTTAACAACACACAATCTTAATTTTATTTGAGGTTACAATATGCTCCAATAAAAACTTGATTTCCCAGGCACTTTTGTTTTTAGGGTGGCCATGTGACACATCCCAGCCAGTAAAAACAAGAAGAATGCTTTGCTTTCCTTATATAGGCACTACCCTTCCTACTTTCCCTCTCTTCTTCATGCCTAGAATACAGTAATAGCACAATGAGGGCAATCCCCACAGTTAGGATGGAAGAGTAGGAAACTAAGAAACCTGCTTCTTTACTGAGTCCCTTAAGAGCACTGACTCTAGAATACCTACCTCCAGACTTATCTGAGTAATATTCATAATTTAGTTTCTGTTACAAGTAGCTAAACCCAATCCTAACATATATAGCCCTAAGCTTTAGTTTTAAAAGATAACATTTTCTGAATTCATAAGCTGGGATAAATTATAGTTCAACCTGACATAGTTTGATATATTAGGTTCTGAGTGTGTATGTATGCATCTATGAGCATGCAGGCATATATATCTGGATACTATACAAATGATAAATCAATGACTTCCAGATTAATATACTCATTTAAGATTTCTCTTCTGACTTCTAAGCTAATTTCTATTCTAATATTTCTTCTTGGATGTTTTAGAATTCTCTCTAACATAAAAAACTCAAACCAAACATATTAAAATACACATGCACACCCCCAAATCCAAATGGTTATCCAATATTCACTTTTTCGTATTGACATTTTCATCCAATAATATACTTAGGGTAAACAACTGGGAGTTACCTGTCTGCTCCTACACATGTTATAGCCAAAACTTTCTTATATTCTTCTCCCAGTATACTTTTTATTTAGTTTCTTTCTGCCTCAGTTTTCTGATGTGCAAAATGGACATAAAACAAGTATCAATACCATAGGATTGTTTTGAAGATTAAATTAGTTAATACATAAATTAGTTAATGCACTGCACTCTCCTTTCAATTCTTCCTGCATGGGCTTTCTCACCTCCCAAGATTAGCTCACAAATCTCCCCTCCATGCCACTGAGCAACATGCTCAAGTCCTGCATGTGTGGGATCTGTCCCATGGGACTGTCTCCTAGTCCCCCAAGTTTAATACCTGACCATGTCAAGGAGAATCATGTTGGTCACAACTTGCCCATGGAGTGTTCCAGCAGGCGTAATGTCCCTCTGCTTCGGGGTATGCCCTGCTGTGCCGGAGCAGCCAGGCGAGTAGCACCAGGAGGGCCTGTGAGCAGGGAGCTCTCAGTCTGAGCACCCCTTGTCTGCTGCAGGTCTTCAAGAGGGCAGGTGTCAGCCCCACTCTCTCTGGTAGCCTCAGAAGTAGGGGACACACCAACAGAGGGGAAGCAGCTTCTCCTGAAAGTCCCAGCTGAGTTGTCCCTTGGGGCAATCATGCCACTTGGCAGCAGTGGGTGGGAAGGAGTGAGGGAGAAAAAGAGTCTGAAGGGAGGAGAGCTGACATTCTGGTTGTCTCTTTCCCTCTCCCTAGAAGGCAGCCCATCCAGAATGTCCATGCTCTAGGATCACATAGTTCTCCCAGAACCCAATGGCCCCTGTGTCCCTTACAGTCTGGCCAGCAGTTGGGAAATGTTTGTGTGGGGACCAGTGACACGAAAACTGAGGGGCTGGAGCTCCCTGGGGAGGACAAAGGCACATAATGGGTGGAGAAGCATTATGGCGCCAGCCATCTTGGCTTAGGTTTGTAATTTTTATTTTGATGTGTTTCAATATTCAATTTGAATGTAATGAGATACTCAGTTCTTGTCTATATACTTTGATGTATGCCTTGGAATTAAACTGAAAAATGTATCTATATTTTGATTCATGGAACTAATATTTAGTGAGCACTTTCTATAGGCTAGGTATTTGCGTCAGCATTGAGTATATAGTAGTGAACACGAAAAGTCCTTACTCTAATAGACTTTAAAATTCCTGTTTCCTTTCTCACAAGTAAAATGAAATGATTGGATTGGAAGTAGATTATACCTGAATTCTTACTATTATAAGAATATCTAGGGCTATGATTATGTGAAGTGTTATGTTGTAATATGAGCAGGAACACAAGAAACTCAAACATGGAAACCCTGGAATGCTAGGCTAACAAGTGTGAACACACTTTGATATGCAATAGAGAATCAAGACAAAATTTTAATTTGGAGAAAAAGAGTTATGTTTTAGGAAGCACATTTAATTGAGAAGTATTGCGTAGGATGAACTGGATTTAGGTTTTTTACAAATAGAAATATTACTCACCCAAGGATAGGGAATGGTTATTAGCAGTGTGCCTAGAAGAGGCAAGGCCTCCTGCACTCTTAGAAACTATACAAAAACAGTTCATGGAATAACATGTGGCTCGATCTGGGCTTGTTTTAGTTAACAACATCAACAAAAAAAAGACTTTGTGAGTATATGTGCATATAAATAGAAAGGTTTTTTGTCATTAAATAACTTTCATGTCAGGTACCTCAGTAGAAGGTGGCATAGAGCCAAGAGACTTAAACATGAGGCTACCTTGTTTATACCTTCCCCAGGGCCATCCTTGGAGGCAGGAAACACCATCTTTTGCAGGGGAGGAATTGTTCGAGGAAGGTGGCTCACCAAGCATTGGGTTCAGTGTGTGTCAAGCCACTGTACACAGTCCCACAGGAAATACCTTGCCTTCCTGGACTACATTTCCTTGGGCAGACTGCCCAGGTTACAACTGCAGTCCTATGAAAGCAGCCACAGTACAACAGGCAGGATTGAGGCCCCCTCCTCTGACAGAGCCTGTTTTTTTGAATTCTTTCCCTGAGGCAAAAGTAACCAAGATGGACCCTTTGAACTAAGAGACTATCCCCTGGGGATTTGAAGCAATCAATAATGAGAGTATTTTGAAGAGATAGAAGAGAGCCTCAGAATCATTTAATTTGAATAAAAGGAAAATGATTTAATTCTGTACCTTATGTTGATAAGTGGGACATACTGATTAAATTAGAAAGGAACTCTAATAGTGAGAATATAAAAGTCAATGGGAACTTAGACTAAGATCAAGCTATAGAAATAGCAAGGAGAGGTTTATGGAATTTGGGGAGTGACAATTCACTCTTTGTAGAGTAAGAAGTGCCACATTCTCTAAGAACTGATTTATTTTATGTTTTAGGGATATGGGTTGTGTTAATTCTTATCATGTCCAATGTGTCTTTTTAAATATTATATCATTTATCTAGAACTTTGTCACATCTACCCTCTGATCTGACTAGCAAAAGCCCACTCATCTTTGAAAATATGGCTCAGGTGTGACCTCTTTCCGGAGTCCTTTACAGATTCTGCCTGAGAGGCTAAAGTCCTCTTTCTTCTTCATGACTTTATGAACATTGTACTCTTCTATCTTTGCCCTTGCCACACTATATTTTATGTCTTTTTCCTGTAAGAGTATGAGCTTCTTAGTTATATTCATGTCAGAATCTTTATTACTCAACGTAGTGCCTGTAGAAGGTGTTTAAAAAGTATTTTTTAATGAATGAATAAAAATTCAACAAAAACATATCAATCACCAGTTGTATACCAGCTATAATACTCACACTATAGCTATAGTAGTAATTCAAAAAGTCATGATCTCTGTTTCCATAGAACTTATAGTCTATTGGGTTGTTAGACAAATAAAATGGCAATTACAACCTGTTATGATAGGCACATATTTAATCTATATCCATGGAGGCACATAGGATGAATTTCTCCTGTGTCTAAATATTTGAAATTATATATTTTCATCTTAAAAGTAATGATATATCTAGAAAGCAATTAAGGAAGAAAATGGGTAGGTCCATGAAATCTGAATATTAAGACTTATGTTTTTCAATGTGTACCCTTTCAGTTACATTACATTTAAAAATATTTTGAATTCAAACTTTTAAAAAATGTGTATTTTTCAATGTGAACTTGGCCAAATAATTCTTGGGCAAAATAAGATATGATGGCTCATTATATGAACTGAAGATGTACCTTCTTTTTTTGTTCTGAAATGGTTATTTAGAAAGTTCTTAAAATAGTCTGTTTCCTTATTCTAGGAAAAAGAGTGCATTTTTAAATTAAGCACTTTAGTAAAATAGTAAAGCTCACTAGTCAAATAATGTGACAGTCAGGAGACTTCTACTACAGCCTTTCCTCTCAACAAACTACCAAGTAATTATATCTCATTGCACCTTAGTTCCCTAAAATACTTTTAGCACAACTGTTTCTATAAGCGATGGAGTAGAAATGTATTTCTTTAGGAGTCCATCAATAATTATATATACATTTAAAATTAGGTATAGTAATAAGGAGTGTAGTGTGTTTGTGTGTGTATATTTCATATTAATATATTTCAGCACTATTTGGTATGGGTGCACATAGAATATGATTAGAATTTTTTAGTCAAAATTACACCTGGAAACAACTCTTAAGAGTGGTAATGAACATGCTGGTTATTGTTTTTAACTTAGTCTACTTGATAAGCAGAGTATGATTAATATGGTATACTTCATGACTTGTAGATGGAAATGAAGCTGTGAATTGCAACTCTTGGCCAGTGGTATTCATCACATAAGCTTTTCAGAGGTGAAAATAATATGACTTCATGTATATGTGCTTGTAATATTTTAGAATAACTTATCGGGTCAGGGTAGCCAAATGCTGGTCATGATTATTACTTGTCTCTAAATATTTTTCTTATATTTGGAGTATATGGAGATTATTCTCAAAATTAAATGATGAGGTACTCTATAAAGATAAAAAAAGAATCTATGTGACTACTGGAATTGATACACAAATTCAGCAAAATCTCAGGTTATAAAATCAATGTACAGAAATCACTAGCATTCCTGTATGCCAACAATAGTCAAACTGAGAACCAAATCAAAGACTCAATATCCTTCACAATAGCAACAAAGAAAATAAAATACCTAGGAATATATTTAACTAAGGAGGTGAAAGACCTCTACAGGGAGAACTACAAAACACTGAGAAGGAAATAGCAGAGGACGTAAACAGGTGGAAAACCATACCATGCTCATGGGTCAGCAGAATCAACACTGTTAAAATGTCTAAACTTCACAAAGTGATCTACAGATTTAATACAATACCTATTAAAATACCAACATCATTTTTCACAGATCTAGAAACAATAATTGTATACTTTGTATGGAACCAGAGAAGACCCAGTACAGAAAAAGCAATCTTAAGCAAAATGAACAAATTGAGAGGCATCCGATTACCAGACTTCAAGCTATACTACAAGGCTATAGTAGCTAAAACATCATGGTATTGTCACAAGAACAGAGACATAGACTAATGGAATAGAACTGAGAACCCAGATATAAAACCATCCTTATACAGCCATCTAATCTTTGACAAAGCAGACAAAAAAAAAAAAAAACACTGGGGAGAAGAATTCTTATTCAAGAAATGCTGCTGGGAAAACTGGATAGCCACATGTAGAAGACTGAAACAGGATCTGCACCTTTCACCTCTCACAAAAATCAACATATGGTGGATAACAGACTTAACCTAAGGCATGAAAGTGTAAGACTCCTAGAAGAAAATGTTGGAAAAATGCTTATAGACATTGTGTTAAGCAAAGAATTTATGAAGAAGATCCCAAAGTCAATCACAGCAATAACAAAAGTAAGTAAGTAGGACCTGACCAAATTAAAAAGCTTCTGCAAAGCCAAGGAAACTATCAAGAGAACAAGGAGACAATCTACAGAATGAGAGAAAATATTCATATGTTACATATCCAATAAAGGGCTGATAACTAGAATCTATATAACTCTGGAAAATCAGCAAGAAAAAAATCAAACAGCTCCATTAGAAAGTGGGCAAAGGACATGAACAGAAACTTTTCAAAAGAAGACAGACTAATGGCCAATAAACATGAAAAAATGCTCAACATCTCTAATCATCAGGGAAATGTAAATCAAAACCACAATGAGATATCACTTATCTCCAGTGAGAATGGCTTTTATCAAAAAGTCTGAAAACGATAAATGTTGGCTGGATGCGGAGAGATAGGAACACTCATACACTGCTGGTGGGACTGCAAACTAGTACAACCTCTGTGGAAAGTAATATGCAGATACCTTAAAGAGATAAAAGTAGAACTACCATTTGATCCAGCAATCCCATAATTGGGCATCTACCCAAAAGATCAAAAGTCACTCTATGAAAAAGACACCTGGACTCAAATGTTTATCGCAGCACAATTCACAATTGCAAAGATGAGGAAACAATCCAAGTGCCCATCAATACATGAGTGGATTAATAAAATGTGGTATGTGTATACTATGGAGTTCTACTCTGCCACAATAAACAATGGTGAACAAACACCTCTTGTATTATCCTGGATGGAGTTGGAGCCCATTCTACTAAGTGAAGTATCAGAAGAATGGAAAAACAAGCACCACATGTACTCACCATTAAATTGGTACTAACTAATCAACACTTATGTGCACATATAGTAGTAACATTCATCGGGTGTTGGGCAGGTGGGACAGGGGAGGAGGGGATGGGTATATTCACACCTAATGGTTGTGGTGGGGGGGACATGTTTGAAGCTCTGACTCGGCTGGGCAAAGGCGATATATGTAACCTAAACATTTGTACCCCAGTAATATGCTGAAATAAAACAAAATGAGAAAAGATAAGAAAAGGAAAAACTTAGTATGACAGGTTGGTATTTTCATTTTAAGAAATATACCATAGTACAATGAAATATGGTAACAGAAAAAGATTCTGAAAAGTTAATGGATTCCAATTTCTCAGGATTATCTTATTTGTTATTTGTTTCAATTTAAACTGCTTCTTGCACAGGTGTGTTGACATGGATTCTGATTACTTTGTACACTACAAAAGGAAATTTTCAATTTAGGGGAATGATTTCTTGTTAAAAATGTGAATGTAGAGTAACAGATTGCACATAACTATACCCCATAAATAACTTACTGTTTCATCTTCTTCTCTTTTATTTTCTACAAAATGACATATTGGTAAAATGCAAATAAAGTAATAGAGGACCTGATGGTATTATATTATTTGAAAAATGTTAAGTTCTTTTCACTGACAGAGACCCCTGAAGTAGCTGAATTGTGGCCATAAAGAAATGTGGTTAATTTTTTTTTATTAAATCGCTTAACTTAATGAATGATTATCATGCCACAGTACTTAACTAGCATGATTTCCATTGCTCAATTTTGGAATTCAAATTTTGAAACTCTCTCCAAGTCTATTTTTTTCTGGTAGGGTATTTTTCAGTTATTTCAATAAGTAGTTACACCAACTCCTTTAATAGATAGTAGAATCCATCTAAAAGTTAGTATTCTAATAAGGTAATGAAGTCCTGAAACCCTATAATGTGGCATTAGTATAAGGCAATACTAAAGCATCACTGCATTGATAAGATTGTTACTACTATTCCTCAATAAAATTACTTTTGCCTCCAATGTATTGAGAACTGACTTGGTTTTGGAAACACCTGAAAGTCATTTAAGACCAAAGTTTTTGACATTGAGGGTTAAACAAGCTAAAATATCAATTTTAATTAAGAAGAAAATAGAAAAAAAAGTCTGACAATATAATAAGATACCTTATGTTGCATATCTCATGAATTTCCAAGTATGGGTTATAAAAGTACTCTGGGCTCTTGACTTTCAATCAATGGGTCATATAAGAATCTTCAGGTAGGTAGGAAGTGGAGGTAAAATAATTCAAAATGATGGTCAATAGTATATTAATTTTTATTTGAAAATAAAACATCTTCATTATTTTTATAATATAATTGAGACAGCAAAGGTTGTCAATTCTTCTCACCAAGTACAAATATTCAGGAGATCAATTAATAAATCATATGTATCATCCATATATTTAATTGAGGGTCTGACACATATCTATTAAATATTTATAATATGTATTTGGCATATCAGATAAATTTAAGCTGCTTTTCATATTGTATACCATAAATATAATAAATTATTTATATTTTAGGTTGAGCATATACTCTATTTAAAATTAAAATTTGAGAAGACTTCCACTTCTGCTTAGGATACAGAAAGTCTCAAGAAAACATCAATCCCAATTTAAAAGTGAGAACATGCTGGATAATCTGCAAAACCATGTTTTTTAAAAAGCCCACCAGAGATATGAGGTTGTAAAGAAAACTAGTAGACTGAAATTTAGAAAGTAATGAGCCTCTCCTAGGAAAGAAGAGACTCATGACCTCATCCATCCTTGTCAGAACAACGGGAGGAAGAGGAAGCTTTCATATGTGTAAGAAGAGAAGAGTTGATTTTGTGGTGAGTTTATAGAGGCTGAGTGCAGGTAAACATATTCATTTAGAATAACCAGGAATCTTGGAGGAAAAAAAAACATATCCTACCCACAACTCTTTTCCAAGGGCCTTTAACAAATGTTCATGAGAAAGACTGAGGTGACAGTAGAGAACTGAGCAAAACCCATTCTAAGGTGTAGGGGTACCCAGCTTGCTGAAGTCTGGAGGAGAATTGACATAAACCCAACACGCATGCCAAGCCTTATAATGAGTACCAGGTAGTGACTATATGCAGCTGGGGTCAGGACAGATTAGAAACTTTTTCTGAGATGCAGGTGCATAGGGCCTATTAATAACTGAGAAGAAGGCAGAAAACCTTAGACAATCGTTTGAGGCACTCAGACCCCAACCCCATTTATTTCTCCCATCACATCATTTGAAGCTGTGATAAACTGAATCTAAATAAATCAACAACAAAAATCCAGACATAAGATGCTTAACAGGCTATATTGACTCTAGTAGCCAGACAGAAGGAGGCATGCACCCTTTAGAGTCATAAATATGATTTACTTCAATGTCTATTGTTATTTAGCCTACTGTGTCTGATATTCAATTAAAACTTATGAGCCACATGCAGGAGCAAGAAAAGCCCTTACGACTTACTGGTATTCTGATTGTGCTGGTCAATCTGGGAGAATTATTTCATTGAAACATATTTTATTCTTTGGTATTTTAAATATGTTCATTTTAAAAATAAAATAAAAATATAAAAGGTAAAACAAAAATGTATCAATAAAAATAAAAGAATTTATTCTGTAAAATTTGTATTCAATCAAAAGGCTGCACTTAAGGACCTAGAAGGCTACATGTGGCCTTGAGGCCTTAAGGACCCCTAAACTATACAAATCAAACAAGTCAAAAAATAAGAAGATAAATTAACATACTTAATTTTAACAGTCATATTTGTTTTTTCATGACATTATGTGAAAGATCACGGTTCTTGATAACTTTATCAAGTTGAGAAAATGAAAACATAATTTTGTGAGAGGTAGGGATCCTGGTTCAATCTTCTGCATGTAGTTAACCAGTTTTCCCAGCACCATTTATTGAAGAGGGATTCTTTTCCCCATTGTATATTTTTGTCTGCTTTATCAAAGATTAGGTTGCTGTATATTGATGGTTTCATCTCTGGCATCCCAGATCTACTCCAGATATTGATGCTTCTGTTCTTGTGCCATAACCAGGATGATTTAACTATTATTGCTTTATAGTATAGCTTGAAGTCAGGAAGACTGATGCCTCCCCGTTTGTTCTTTTTACTTAAGATTGCTTTGGCTATACGAGGTTTTTTCTGGTTCCATACAAAGTGAAGAATTATTTTTTCTAGATCTATAAAGAATGCTGGTGGTATTTTGATGGGGATTGCATTAATTCTGTAGATCACTTTAGGTAATATTGACATTTTTAACAATATTGATTCTACTGATCCATGAACAAGGTAGATTTTTCCATCTGTTTAAATCATCTGCAATTTATTTTTTTTCCTTTTATTTTATCATATTATGGGGGTACAAATATTGTTAGGGATACATATATTGCCCCTGCCATTCCTCACCCCACCCCCCACCTTACCAAAACAGCAAGCATGTCCTACCCCAAGGTGGTGTGCATCACACCTATTTTGTCAGTATATATCCTTCCCCTCCTCCCCCCTCCCATCTGCCCATCACCGATAAGAATTTTATTTTTTATTTTATTTTTTATTTTTTTGACCTTTGGGTTACATTGTATATCTTTGCCTTTCCCTACGATGGGTTAGAGGTGTTCCATAATGCTTGCCACAACCCTAAGATGTGTATCTCCCCATCTCCCAAACCCTGGTG
Organism: Microcebus murinus; assembly: GCF_040939455.1. Classification (NCBI taxonomy): domain Eukaryota; kingdom Metazoa; phylum Chordata; class Mammalia; order Primates; family Cheirogaleidae; genus Microcebus; species Microcebus murinus. The sequence continues at coordinate 57,510,214 of NC_134111.1, forward strand.
AGCACTATCACCATTTGAGCACCATAGTTTTAATTAGTCGGTACCAATTTGATGGCGAGTATATGTGGAGCCCATTTTCTTGATCTTATGTCAATTTCTTTTTTTTTTTTTTTAGTGTTTTGTAGTTCTCCTTGTATAAATCTTTCGTATCTTTCATTAAGTATACTCCTAAATATTTAATTTTCTTTGGGTCTATAGTAAAGGGTATTGTGTTTTTGATTTGAGTTTCTGCTTGATGGTTCTTGGCATATATGAATGCTTCTGATTTGCGTATGTTGATTTCATAACCTGAAAGTTTACCAAATTCATTTATTAAATCTAGGAGTCTCTTGGATGAGTCCATGGGGTTTTCTAGGTATAATATCATATCATCAGCAAAGAGCAAGAGTTTGATCTCATATGGCCCCACTTGGATGCCCTTAATACCTCTCTCTTGCCTGATTGCTACTGCTAGGACTTTGAGCACTATGTTGAATAGAAGAGGAGATAGCTTAAGACTGTTATCCAAAGTGAGGTGACACAAGACCAGGAAAATGGGCTCCACATCTACTCATCATCAAATAGGTACTGACTGATTAAAACTATGGTGCTCAAATGGTGGTAGTACTCACCAGGGATTTGGGGTGGGGGAAGATCCACATCCTAGGGATGTGGCAAGCATTGTGGGGGAGAAGGGAATACCTCTAACCCTTCTTAGGGAGAGGCAAAGATATACAAGGTAACCAAAATGCCAAAAAAAAAATTTAAAAAAAAGAAAAAACTTTAATCGGGTGGTGGGCAGGTGGGGGGGAGGAGGGGAAGGGTGTATATTTACATAATGGGTGTGGTGTGCACTACCTGGGGGTTGGAAACGCTTGAAGCTCTGGCACGGTGGAGGGGGAGGGTTGGCAGGGGCAATATATGTAACCCTAACGATATCTGTACCCCCATAATATAATGAAATAAAAGAAAAAAAAGAAAATAATTTTGTAACTAGTATTTAGTATCAAAATATTTAATTATAGATATTTGAAAACCATTTTAAAACTCAAACACCATTATGAAAACTCAAAATATTTTCAAAACCTCAAATCTATCTGCTAAATATACCAATAATCACTGAATTTTTTTCTTTTTTGAAGAGTTGAAAATTTGTGTTATCCATATTGCCCCAAAATTCATAATATTACAATCTCAATGCATAAATCTGGCCAAGAATAATTTCTTTTTATAAGTAACCATCCATGATATTGACCAAATATACTTTATTACTAGCAATCATATTCATATAAGACAATAAAATCTGATATTTAATGGAGAATTTTTGCACTGTGAAGTTCTTCGATGATGAGGTTAAGGCCAATTTTTAGATGATTTTGAACATAGCTTTGAAGGTCAATAATTGGAGATGGACAATTCAATGCATCCCTCAAATCATAAAACGGAGAATTGCTGGACCAATGTTATTATACATTGTTTCATCTAACCACTGGCTACTCCATCCTCCGTTCCAGTCACATTTTAGCATATTCAAAATGAAGAATATTAGTGCAGCTTCAATGATAGTGAAAAGCTCCAGGTGTTAAGAAAACAGCCTATTGTTTTATCCATGATAGCTTTAGGCACAAATCAGTATATGTAAAGGTTAAGCATCAATTTCTTTTATGGTAACCAATAGAAAAGGAGGACGATAATTTGATCTTTGGGAAACTGGGAATTTAAGATTCTTAGTAAGGCTTCTGTTCAATTTTGAATATATATATTGGATAAAAAAAATTCTAAAATATCATTTCAATTTCCTCTCCAAGTAGTATTTTGGCAAAATACTCAGAATGCAAAGTTTCACAAAAATTTCTTAAATGGTGTGATCCTTGTCTAACAATAAAGAGGACTATATTAAACAAACTCACAGCCTTTGGAGATTGCTGTTGTGTCTTATTACCATTTACTCTCATGTACTACAATGAATTACACTTGTGGAAAAAATATCTGTTAGTAAAAAAATTAAAAATAAGCTTTTGTGATTTTTATTCAAGTAATAAGGCCACATGATACCAATGCTCAGTGTTTATAAGCATAAACAATGTTGAGACATTTTGACTGTCTTTTTCTTTATTTTTTTTTTGAAGTTTGAATATTTTATTTAGATACTATCAGTGATTTTTTTAAAACATGTTAATTGATTAAATGTTATTATTTCATGAAGTCTACCTTGTTTCAATAATATACTCCATTTATGCCCTTCTTTGTCTCTTTGGACCAGTCTTCAATGTCACACATGATAGAAGAAGGGATAGAGGGAATAGTTTCTTGATTTTTCTTCTAGAGCATATTGGATTTCTGACAAACCAATGAACTCCAAGAGTAACAATATATATTTTTTTCATTTTGCAACATTTATTTTGGTTTTTTTTATTTCATCATATTATGGGGTTACAAATGTTGTTAAGGTTACATATATTGCCCTTGCCTCCCTTCCCCCCTTGAGTCAGAGCTTCAAGCATGTCCATCCTCCAGGTGGTGCACATCGCACTCATTATGTAAGTATATACCCATCCCCTCCTCCCCCTCCCATCTGCCTGACACCCAATAAATGTTTTGATTTTTTTTGACATTTTGCTTACATTTTATGTCTTTGACTATCTTTTATAATATACAATATATGAATCTAGATTTCAACTAGTCATCATCTTTTGTCAAAGATCTTCAAGAAGCTGTCACTTTCTTGCTTGTAAATCATTAAATGTGTGTATTAACTAGTGGATGTGGAATGTTCTAGACATCCAGGTATATCTGAAACTCAATAATTGTCCTTTTATTTCTATTATACCCATATCTGCAGCCTAATATCTCACATCATTTTATGACACTAGAAAATGGCTTCAAATGACCCAACTTTGCAAGTGCCCTCATTTCCATCATGCTGAGGCATGATGAATGTTAACTTAAGTTCCAGATGAAAAATGAAATATAAAATAATGGACATTTTGAGACCCAATGTTAATTGCTAGAAAATCAAAGCTTACTTTTCTACATTAAATATAATGTAGACACAGTAAAAAAAACTTTAATTATACAGATGGATCATTTTTGACAGATGGATATACCAGTGCAATCCAAACCCCTATCAAAACTGGGCATCTACCCAAAGGAAAAACACATATTCTATAAAACACACACACACACACCTGTAGTCAAATGTTTATAGCAGCACAATTCTCAATTGAAAAGATGTGGAAACAATCCAAGTGTCCATCAATACATGAGTGGATTAATAAAATGTGGTATGTGTATACCATAGAGTACTACTCAGCCACAAAAATAATGGTGATCTAGCACCTCTTGTATTATCCTGGATAGAGCGGGAGCCCATTCTAGTAAGTGAAGTATCCCAAGAATGGAAAAACAAGCACCACATGTACTCACCATTAAATTGGTTTTAACTGATCAACACTTAAATGCACATATAGTAGTAACATTCATCAGATGTTGGGCAGGTGGGAGTGAGTAGCAGAGGATGCATATACTCATAGCTAATGGATGTGGTGTGCACTGTCTGGGGTATGGACACACTTGAAGCTCTGAATTGGGCAGGGCAAAGGCAATATGTGTAATCTGAACATTATATAATATTCTGAAATAAAAATTTTTACTTTTAAGGAAAAAAAAACATAAAACGTTTTCATCATTCTAAAACATTACCTCAGGTCCCTTCTCAATCTATCTCACCACTCATTGATCTGTTTATTTACCCACTGCAATGCCACACAATCATGCTTAGCTTTACAGTCAGTTTTGAAGTTAGGCAGTGTACATTCTCCAAATTTGTTCTTATCTTTTAATATTTTTTGGTAATTTTAGGTCTTTCACATGTTTATATAACTATTATAATCATTTTGCCAAATGCCATAAAAAAAAACTTGACTGAGTTAGCTTTCAACTTAACAGAACAACTCCCTGTAATATTTCAAAAGGAAAATATATATATTATTCAGTCATTTTGGATGAATCACCTGATACTACTGACTCAGCATAAGTTTTATACTTCATTTGGGTCATAACAGATTTTCTTTGCTACAACGAGTTACTCACTTTGGGCACTCCTGCGAACAAAACACAGGGAATAGATATCTTCAACAACTTTCAAGATAAATATAATGAGATTAAAATGAATCTGTTAAATTTAGTGAGTGTATCTACAGACAGTGCACCTTCCATGACAGGAAAACATAAGGAGTTTATTGCACAGATTAACAAAAAGTATTAACAGATCCAGATGCTCTCATTTCTTTTCATTGTATCTTGCATCAGCAAAATCTCTGTGCTAAAGCTACTGTTATTATAAGTGACACTTTGCAACAAGTTATAAGTATTGTTAACTATATTCATGCAAATGCAACATGCCATTGACAATTTTACTGACAATTTTGTAACATGCTAAAGGTGATCAATGAAGAATGCACTGTGAATTTAATGTTGGCTATCACAGGGGCAGGTGTTAGCCAGAATTTTATCTCTGTGAGAAAAAATAAATTTTATGAAGAATAGAATCAACAATGCGAATTATGGAAATAATATTTCTATAGGAATGCAGCATTTCTGGGTGATAGAATGTCAAATTCGAACAACTTGAATATTTCTTTGCAGGGTAAAACTAAGCCTATATCCAAGCTTTTTTCAAAATGCATCTTCAAAAGGGAATTTTGGATGAACATTTTCCCCAGTTAGCAAAGGTCATTGATGAGCAGGATGATATATGTGAATCATGTGAAGAATACACAGCTGTTATAGACCTATTAATTAGAGAATACAATGAAAGGTTCACTGACCTTGAGAATCATGACCTCACATTCAATTAGCATTTCAGCTTTACGTAGTTGATATCACCAAGGCACCTACAGAACTGCAGATGGAATTGATTGAGCTCATAGTAGATGACATTTTAAAGTCATTGTTTGATGCTAAGACAGATCCAATCAAAAGATGGAAAAAAGCAGTAAAATACCCACACCTTTGGCAACATGTTCGAAAAGTGCTTTCTTGCTTTTCAACCACTTATTAGTGTGAATCTACATTCTCCTCCCTAACTCAAATCAAGATGCCCTTAAGGTCACAAATGACCGATACCCATCTAGATTATTAACTGAAACTGCGGGCCGCCACGCTATAACCAAATATTCAAATGCTTTTCAACAAAAAACAGGCACAACAAAGTCATTAAAAGGTTAGTTGACTTTAAAATTAATAATTAGTTTTCATTTTTTGAAATTATTAAGTACATAGTAGTTAGAGTTTTACAAAATAATGTACATTTTTAAATATATCTAATTGAAGCCTTCTTTGATTATAGCTAAATTAATGTGACCTTCTAACATGAAAAGATTCCCTACCCTTGTAAAGTTGATTGGCTCACCGTATCCATTCCTCCTTTTTTCCTACCAACTATTTTTCCATGGGGAACTCACCTTTCTTTCATTCTCCTCCCAGTGGTTTGGATGAGATTGACCTCACGCCTATCCCCATGGGAAAGCCATGCATCCTGAAAGGCTCAGGCCTATGTGACATTGAATGCTGGGAGTCATGCAGAAGCTCCCAGAGGAGATCTCTGTCTACAGCTAGATCTTTACTGAAAGAATCTGAGACCTGTAGCAGCTGCAGTTGTCTTTTGGCCATGAGGGGAAAGCATGAAACTGGTTGAGGGCTTGGAGCTTAAAGATGAAACTTTAGTCAACACAAAAGACTATGTAGAGAAACAGTGAAAAACATTCTGCAATTTAGCCCTGCTACTGAGATAATTTTTTTAAAATTTTCACCATCATGATTTTAATTTTTTTGTACTTAATTCTTTCTTAATAGCAATATTTTTTATTTTGTAGATATAATGGCACTTTGAATTTTTCTGAGGATAGCAATAATACTCATTTAAAAATTATCTAATACCATTTGTATCAATTTTTTCATTGGAGAGTAGTTTTGTTTTTTTTCAGATTGGTGTTGATTTTCCTCAAATTCTTGGTGATTCTTGGTGTATTCATATTTAGAATGCCATTAACTGGATACAGCCTTCTCAGCATAAATGAAAACCTTTATTCCCGCGAATGTCACAGAAAGTGTTGGCTTCATTTTGTGGGTACAGAAAGTGTTGCTGGTCTTGTGGTGTCCAGAGTGTTTGCTCTCTTGGTGGTCCCTTGTCCATCTTGGTGATAACCTACTTCTATTTTCACTTCCACTCTTAATTCTGAGAGTTTCCTTCAGCTAACATCATCTTATTTATAAAGCTCTAGTCATGGTTTTCTCTTGGAGGCAAATACTGTAACCAAAAACTAAGATTGAGAAGACTGTAAAAAAAAATTCCAATCTTTAAATTAATTATGATGCCTACTGGTAGATGGCTCACTGCTACTCCAGGATCCTTTCCTTGTGATCTTGGGGTTATTCTTTGGTTCTGTTGGAAGATTTACTTTTGTGCAGATCCTCTCTTTCTCTTCAACTGTGTTGGGTTTCATGGTTGATCTATCCCCACCTATTTTCTACTTTCCAAAAATTGTTCCAATTTAGGTTTATTGACAGCAGTATTTTCGTGATATCACAGATTTATTCTTATTTCTATATTTCTTCTGTCATTTTGATGGATTTTTGTCTAAAAATACAAGGTAAAGATTTCTGCTTAGGCATTTTAGAAGGGAAAGTCTTCAATATAGTATATTCACGACTATTGTCACATCATTTTCAGTATTTTTTTCTACTAGAAATGTGTGCTCTTAACTGCTAGTGATTTCTTGCTTCTATAAGATATTTTTAAAAATAGAATTACTCAACAGTTTTCCAACTCATTGCTAATAGGGACTGTGTATCTCTTGATCCTCCTCTTGCCATTCAGTGACTTACAAGAAATACTTTAGTGTATATCTAACTCCTAACTCCCATGGATTCAATCTACCAGCCAATAAGGAAACTGGTTAGTCATTGTCATGCTAACAGTGGTTCACAATCTTTTACCTGGGGCTTTCTAGAATTTCAAATTGGGGTTCTAGGAAAAAAAGGTGATCAAAACTGGCAACAATCAGGCCCACCCTCCATCCCTGTCCAAGTTACAATGAAACATGGGGAGAAGGTTGTGGTACTGATTTTGAGTATGGAAGAGAGGTGTGAATTTCTTCTTTTTACTCATGAACCAGCACCTCCTCCCTACTCATCAAGGCCTAAATTCACTCCCTTCTCATCATAAAAAGGTTGGACAGCTCTGCTCTGAGAAATTACAACAGAAAATATTTTATTTAAAAAAGACTATCTCAAGGCTTGTCAATCTCAATTTCCTCTACCAATTAGGCTTTCTATCTTTAAGGATAAAAAGAAAGTAAATATTGCCTTACTGAAATTGGTACAAGTTTTCATTTATAGTCGGATGATTAACTTCCTGCATGACTAATGCATGTAAAGTGGAAGACCTAATGCTGTTTTGGCTATGTTAGAACATTTCGGTTTATGAGAAGAAAAGAAGCAGAATAAACTGACATTATTATAGCTACTGATTTTGAGGAATATCACTGTGTAATATCACTGAGATAAATGAAGTCTATGTGTAGTTATGAATGCAAAATGATTTTTTCCGTTTTCTAACAGAGGCCTCACTTTTATGACATGACCCCTAGCTTTAACAGTAAGGTTATATTGCTTAGAATATCATCCTATCTAATTTCTGTTAATTTAGCCATTGGGGAGAAGGTTAATTGAAGATCTGGTTGTAATAACATAATATACCAGTGTGAGATTTATTTTACAAAAGTAAATTTACTATCATAATAAACTGCCCCCAAAAATAGTCACCCGAGAACTTGAGGGCTTAGTATAGTGTGAAGTCTTTCAGTGAGGAGGAATACAATTGAGATGAATCTTCTCTAATTAGAAAAGGCAATTTTTCAAAATCATAATATACCTGATGCTATTTTTAAGAGGAAAGAAAACATTTAAATTTAGCAGTTGTGGCTGGTTAGTTTTGTCTAAGTAAAGGACAAGGACACAGATTTGATTCCTACATAGACATTTTAATTGATTACTGATTTATGACAACACTTTGTGACTATGCTGCAAATCAGTATTCTCAGGAACATTGGCCTATGATCACAAAGTGGTCCAGAAAAAGGTTTAACCTTGAACTTATCAATACAAATCACTAAAAGCATGAAGGTTTGAGGGTTTGGAAATACTGAAATATTTTGTTTTCCAAAGGTTAGCACATTAAAACCAGTTACATGGAAAGGGTTTACATATATACTCCATTTCCACTATTATAATGACATTGGTATTTTAGAGAAAATGAAACAAAGGCATATCTTTAAGAAAATACTGAACTGGATAGCAGTGGAGGTGCTTGGCTACTTAGCAATATGTTTTTAACCTGTTTTGTAGCTTTAATTTATTCAACAGTTGACTAGGTATCGGCCAGTCCAATTCTCAAATTTATTAATTCTGGTCTTCTGGGACAACTCATAGTTTTAGACCATTGGAAAAAAAAAACACTGAGGACAAAACATAAGGGAAAAAAGATTCAAATTGATACCATGGCAGTCATTAGTATCTAATATGGATTGACAGAATTAAATAGTGTAATCTGTTAGCTAACTTCTTACTGATGACTCCTCAAGGTCATTTGATAATTCTGCTTTAGATGGATAGGCAAGCAGTGATTCAGACAAAAATGACACCCCTTTATGACAGAATGTATAGAACCGAGGCAGACAATAATTCAGGTGGAATAATATGGAGACCTCTTAGCTACTGACAAAGCTGGGCATAGTCTATTATTGCACAGAAAGAAACATCTTCCTCCTGTGGTGTTATGCATCAGGTTATTTTATTGATGAATGTGTGTTTTAAATATATAAAATTACACCTCATTTAATGATTGGGATATGTTCTGAGAAATACATACTTAGGCAATTTCATCATTGTGTGAACATCACAGAGTGTACTTCATCCTCGATGGTGCGGCCTACTACACACTTGGGCTATATGGTATAGCCTATTCCTTCTACCGTGTTTCCTTGAAAATAAGACCTACCCATCAAATAAGCCCTAGCAGGATTTCTAAGCATTGTGCAATATAAGCCTTACCCCCAATATAAGACCTAGTGACGGACATGGCTACGCAGCGTATCTGCACGACCCATGCATTTCCTCACGGAGTGGTAAAGAAGATGAGCAGCCCTTCTCATCTGCCCCATGAGAGCTCTATTGCTCGACATGAGAGATTGGGGCCAATGGTAGACCCATTCTTGAGTTAGCCAAACCACTGCATGCTTCTGCCCAAGCAGGAGAGGCCCTGAGCTGCCAAGCAGCTGACATGTCCCCTGGCTGACCAAACTGCTTCAGATCCACACACAGGGCCTGAAAAACAACCCAGTCAACCCACTCCCAGAAGATACCTCCCCCCTCCAAGCTGACCAAGCCCCTACACACATGTCCCTAGGGCCTAGGAAACAGACCTGGGTCAGAAAAACAGCCTAGAGATCCCATCCTTAGCAGACATGCCCCAAGCCAGCCAAGCAGCTGTATACTTGTGCCCCCTGCCCAATCAGTAACCCTACAGCCCTTACTCCAGTGAGCCAGAACCCAGTTGGCTGACTCATTATGTGCATGCATGTACCCCTGTCCTAAGAAATAGCCTGGCAAGAACACCCTAGCAAAGCTGTGCCACTCTTGCCACAAACTCTCACGGCCTAGGCCACAGACACTCACGAACATCACCAGTGTGGATTACATATGAAGAAACTGCACGGCATTGTCCGCCTAGAAGAAAAGTAAATGCGCCTAACTCAACTGATACCCCAAGACCTATCTACAGGAATAAGTCTTTCCCTATGAAACCTACAACATTAAATTGGAAGAGGCTACTGTTCCACCACGGGCATAAAAATCCATGTAAGGACACATCAAACATGAAAAAAGCAAGGGAATGACAACTCCAAAGGAACGCCATAATTCTCCAGAAATGGCCCCAGTCATAAGGAAATATATAAATTGAGATCGTTTGTTTTACTTTTAGTGAAAGGAAGTACACAGAAAGTCACATTTCTAGAGGTAAAAATATGAATTTAAAAAGAATTAATAATAGGAATATCAAGCCAGATGATGCTAATGAAGAAGATAGTAATATTAATAATAGCCATAGCTAACTTTAATGACTATTTATTACATGCCAAACACTGTTCTAAAATCTTTATCTGTATTATCTCATTTAATCCTTGAATCAACCCAAAGAGGCAGATACTCTCATTAGTCCTATTTTATAGACGAGAAAACTAAAGCTCACAGAGGTTCAGTAACTTGCTCAAGGACACAAATTTAAGAATTGGTAAATTTAAAATGTGGTATAGATATACCATGGAGTACTATTCAGCTCTAAGAAACAATGGTGGGCCGGGCGCGGTGGCTCACGCCTGTAATCCTAGCACTCTGGGAGGCTGAGGCGGGCGGATTGCTCGAGGTCAGGAGTTCAAAACCAGCCTGAGCGAGACCCCGTCTCTACCATAAAAATAGAAAGAAACTAATTGGCCAACTAATATATATAATATAAAAATCAGCCGGGCCTGGTGGCTCTTGCCTATAGTCCCAGCTACTCGGGAGTCTGGGGCAGGAGGATCGCTTGAGCCCAGGAGTTTGAGGTTGCTGTGAGCTAGGCTGACACCACGGCACTCACTCTAGCCTAGGCAAGAAAGCGAGACTCTGTCTCAAAAAAAAAAAAAAGAAAAAGAAAAAAGAAACAACGGTGATATAGCACATCTTGTATTTTCCTGGTTAGAGCTGGAACCTATACTACTAAGTGAAGTATCCCAAGAATGGAAAAATAAGCACCACATATACTCGCCAGCAAACTGATATTAACTGAGCAGCACCTAAGTGGACACATAGGTACTACAGTAATAGGGTATTGGGCAGGTGGGAGGGGGGAGGGAGGCAGGTGTATACATACATAATGAGTGACATGTGCACCATCTGGGGGATGGTCATGCTGGAAACTCAGACTTGTGGGGTGAGGGGGAGAAAGGGCATTTTTTGAAGCCTTAAAATTTGTACCCCCATAATATGCTGAAATAAAAAAAAAAAGGAATTGGTGGACCTGAAACCAGGTGCTCTGATCCCATAGCCCTTGCTCTAAACTATAAAGTTTTGCTGTCAATGAAGTACACTTTATTTTCACTACTTTTCTTAAACTACTTCTGTAAAGACCTCCCTTGTTCCTACATTCTCCACAAAATCATTCTTTTAATTCTCTATGACCAATTTCTCTCTGAATTTCCACTCCCTTTAAATTTGTACAATAAATTCTAGCTGTAGGGATAAGAACATTTACTTTTCTGCACTCCTATCCCCACCCCAGGCTTCCCTGTCCTTCCTGACCCTCTGCCTGCCCCTGAATAGCATGAAACACATTTCAAAGAGCATAGACAAGCTTAATTCATAGATGTAGACTGTTTTTCCTTGACACATTATTTTGTAGGCTGCTGTACAAAAATCTGACAGACAAAATCCTTTAAGGTTCAGTAAGAGACATACTTTTCTTACTACCTAGTCTCAGTCAACAAAATTTAAATAGCATTTAGATGGCAAATAGTGTTCTCATTTCAAGCATTTAATATTTTTGCAAATCTATTTTTTGAACTAATTTTATGCCTAATAATCATTCCGTGTTAGTACCAGCATCCCATGTTGCATGACACTCTGGCTCTGCTGGAAAGCTGCTTTCTCTGAGAAACGGTTGGCAAGTACCAAATTTATTCTGCGCAAATTGTTTTTATAGAAGCCTGATGTTCTTCAATCTTTTCTTAAATTGAACACTGGTAAGATACAATGTAAACTGCCTTGCAGCTACATTGAATTTGCCATGCTTGCTCTCCACACTTGGAATTAGATTGATGTTTCATTTTATACAAAGGATATTTTAAATAGCTCTGAGTATACCTCCATACTACTCACAAAGCATATATCCTCATTATTTTAATATTTCTTCCATTTCCTTTTTTAAAACCAGACAGCAGCTTGATTACTCCCTTGGGTCAGGAGAATAACACATATTTTCAGTGAGTGTTCACCGATGGGTTTTCACAGAGTGCACTTCGAAATCCACAGCTACAACAGGGAACACGGTGAGCTCATTAGATGATAGTTAAATGATAGAGTCCAAGTATGAATCTTTGAAAGAGAACCTCAATTTAGGGATGTATCTTGTCAAAATAAAATACACTGAAGAAGGAAAAATATTCGTGAAAATACCTTTTCTCTGTTATATTTTTCAAGGCAGAGCTTTTTCAGCAGAGTTTGCCAATTGTCATCAATTCATCTTCTTAAGCACATAATTCAATCTGTTCAATGTTGTACTATGGTAGTGCTGATGAGCTTTTAATTCTCCTGTATTTATTACAGCAAATGTAGCACTGACCTTAATAAAACATCTATTAAGGCAAAAATGTCAGTACCATATTTTTAAAGACAGTCTCAAGTGCAGAAGTTCCAAAGGTCAACATGATATTTTGAAGTGGGTCATTCAAACATATATTAAGTTTTAAAAGGATGTAACTGAAATCTCTTGATCATTTGATACATTTTTATTTCTTAAACAGGAATTAGAAAGTGTATATAGTCATCTGAGTTTGCTTTATTTAACTGTTGTTAACCTTCTGAAAGTATAAAAATCTTCTTATATAAATAGTTATATCCTATTAATCAAGCTTTTAAGGTTGAAGAGTGGAAAATATAGTCAGTTAACTGACATTGCTCTCATGATACACATAATATGAACTGATTTTAAGTAAATCATTGGCAAAAATTATCTTGTCCTAGAGCAGTACTATGTATATGGGTGGTTGTCAAAATTTAGTTGTTTGAGTAAATCTGTTAAATTGATTGCTTTGGACTAATTGGCTGAATTGAATGAATACTTTTGAATTCTTTATGTCCTAGCATGAAGATGAAATAAGCTATGAAATTAATTTAATCATAGATTTTGAGGTACTGCTATATTTAAGGTTGTCTATTAGGCTCTGTGTAGATGAGAAATATTTGGAACACTCTATACCTGTCTTCAGGGAGTTTACAATCCAGCAGGAGGAATAAGACACAAATAAATATAAAGTTAGTTTTACCTCTGACTCTGTAATGAGATTATTCTATACTACCCCAAGCAATGGCTCTTTGATCACTAACCACAGCCAGCTCAGTGGCTGCCTCAGTGTATTCTATTCTTCGGTAAGACTGAAATATAATTGGAAAGCTCTTCATTGAACTGAAATAAAATTGGTTTCTTTGTGATTTCTTTCCATTGGTTTCTTGTTCTGGTCATTTGAATCAAGAACAATGTACTTCCTCTCTTGCAGACGGATCCTTTAAATATCTGAAGACCCTTCTCTTCCTGTTTTGGTCAATTCACTTCAACAAATGTTTTTATCTTCTCTTCTAGCTAAACTTCTCTAGTTTTTTTTTTTTAATCTTACATAATGATATTTTGAGATATTCCTGCCCCTCCCCTCAAATTGTCTGATTTGTCATATTCTGGTTGGCAGAAAAAGCCCATGTGGTTTGGAGACAAAAATACAATAGGTGATCTGGACTAACTTATTAGAGATTCAATAGCACTGAGCACAAAATACCATAGCAAACCATAATGATAGAATGTTCAGTGTTCTTCAAAGATGTTTCTTGTGACTCAAATTTTTAGAAGACTTAAAAAGTCTACCCTGTTGGTGCTCACAATCTGGATGTATGGGTGTTGCTGACGCTGAAAAATGCAAACCATGCTGCAGACACAGAGATTGCCCTTTCATTTTCATCTGCAACCGCCATCTAAGAATCTGTTTCATTTCCTCACAGTCTGTTTGACACCTTTAGTCAAAAAGCCACCCCATCTGTGATGCCTCATGCCATACTGTTCTGTCTACCAGGGATGCTTCCAATTGGTTCCCAGCTCTGCCATGCTACTTGAATTCAGCTGCAGTATCTCTAGACAGCTTCTTAGTTCAACTTGCTCTTCAGCTGCTATTTGGATTCCTGACATTGTGTGTTTATTATGTGTCTCCCATGGAGCAGAGGTATGTAACTGCATTGGCTGCTGTTTTAGACTGACTGCTTCAGGATCTTCTTGGCCATCTCAGACTCATTTTGTACTAATTATGGTTGGCTAGTGACATTAACAAGCTTCAGGGAGCCTCCTAGAGCATCAAGGGTATGTCAAAGACCTAGCAAACACCTTGAAGATTAGACACGCCATTGCATGGATCCACATTTTTGTCTGTCCCTAGGGACGTACGTTTTTGAAATTAATTTATCCTTTTCTTTTTCTTGTTAATTAGCACATCCCTAAAATCTGATCACAGGTTTAGTGATACATTTGGACTCTCCCTTGAGTGATAGGTTTGGACTTTCTATGTTCATGATAATTTTGAGTCTGACAAAGCTATTTTTGTAGTTTCTATTTTGTTCAGTTTTTGAAATAACAGCATCAATAACAACATGACAACAAAATCCCAGTAAAAGTCACAGAACATAAAATGGGCTAGAACAGGACCCCTTTGACCAAGCCACCCTTTCCTCGCTGTTCTTAAAGCCTTCTCTGGCTCCAAGACATCCCTCTCTCCTAGAGATCTTCTCAGAACAGAGCACAGTGGTAAGGACACAGGCCTTAGGGGCACAGTGATCTGGATTTCCAGCCCAGCTCTGTTGCTAACTAGTGTGGAGACATTGAACATCACATATAAAACTGGGCTAGTAACACTGACTTTAGACAGTTATGCTAGGGATTAAACATAAGTAAAATTGAGGGCTGAATGCATTCTGTCCTTGCTCTATACTCCCAAACCTAATCATGTTGTACTTTTCTAGTGAGACCTTGTCTCATGCTCCATCAGTGTGTGTGCATTTGCTTAGCATCCTGATGGCAGACCTTGGTCTCTTATACCCTTATATACCCAGCCATGAATAATACAATATTTTCAGTATATTCTTCCATCTGGAAGCTAGGGACTTGCCAAAGTCATGAATCTTCCATGTTTGATTTACCTTCCATAAATACAAAAGCTGAGCTCAGAATGTGTGACTAAAAAGTATCAGAGAAGAAACTTAATTATTTAATTGCCATTTCCCCCCTCCAACCTGCCTGTTCCTCTCCTCCTGGAAGTCAACAATATTTTGAATCTATAACAAGTCTTGGTAAATATTTCCCTGTTGTTTCCCAAAATATGTGTCAGCAATGTTAGTTCTACAGGATAATAAATAGGAGTCAGTTAAAAGATGTGGTTTACATGATCAAGTGAGTTCAGAAAACTCTGGCTTAAGTAAGATTAAAAATGTTTTTGCTTGTGGGACTTGTCAACATTTTCAATATGCTAATATCCTTAAAAGGAGAGGGGATAGAATAGATGGTCTTTATGCTATTTTCTTTGCAGTTGGAATCTAAGAGGGGATTATCTCTTGAATGACTAGTATTTTGGAAATTTTGGGAAATGCTGATCTAATCCAGACAAAAAAGAGACTCAGAAAGCCATTTTTTCTTTCACTATGCTTCCCACAAAAACAACACAGGTGGCACTGGACAAAAACGAGGAGAGGAAGATGCTATGTTTTTAATCTATCCACAGACTATTACTCTGTGAAATTCTCTGTCCCTTTACGTAAATTAATAGCCAATCCTTCCTAATTTCTGTAAATTGCCTGGTTTCCTTCACTTTCCCAAACCCATTTAATTAATCTGATATTAATAATTTTTTTTTGGTTAGTGCTATATATCTGAATCTGGATGTTTGCAGGGTGATGCTCTGTGATGTGTTGAATTCATATGTTGAAGTCCTAACTCCCAGAACCTAAGAATGTGAATTTATTTGAAAATAGAGTAATTTCGGAAGCAATTAATTCAGTTAAGACGAGGTCTTACTGGAGTAGGATGGGCTCTGCAATCCCATATGACTGGTGTCCTTATAAAAAAGGGACATGTGGAGAGGAGGAAGGCATGAAAATAGGGAGAATGCCACGTGAAGACAAAGGCAGGGATCAGGGTAATCCTTCTACAAGCCAAGAGACGCCAGAGATTGCCGGTTGCCCGGCAGGCGCTAGGAGAAAGGGATGGAACAGATTCTCCCTCACAACCCTCAGAACGGACCAACCCTGCCAACGCCTTGATATCAGACCTCTGGCCTCCAGAACTGTGAGAAAATAAATTTCTGTTGTTTAAGACACTCAGCTTGCGGTACTTTGTCATAGAAGCCCTACCAAACTGCTACAGGCTCCTAATATTCCTGGGAAGAAATTTGGCCACTTGTCTGGCTTACATACCTTTCTAACCCAAGGCCCACTCCAGTATCTTCATGGTTGGCTTCCTTCTCCTAGGTTCCTGTCTCTTACTTCTGCTCAAAGTCCAATGAAGTCAGTGGGTCAAGGCCTATTCGCTGTGTCCCTACATCCACTTTGGGTCTTAAATCCTTGTTCTGTTCCTGTGAAGCATTTCACTAGCAAGCATGGAGCTGGGCATGTGCACATAACCAGCTCACTAGCCTCTGGGTTGCTAGTTGACTCGATTATCTAGTGTAACATATTACAAGCACAGAGGAAAATAAGTCTACAATAAGAAGCAAATATTAGCGTGGCTAATTGTAGTACACTGTATAGGAAGCAGTACATAGTAGCTATTATTTACAGTCACATAAAATTAATATGGAAGAGAAAATATTTTGTTTTTGAAATAACATTAACCCTAGACACTTACAAGGACTACTTTTCATTATGTAGTTAGTAACTACAAGCACCATGAATTTTAGGGGCATCATTATTATCTGATTTATTTATATAGTCTTTTGAATTAAATACTTTCTTATCTCTCCCTCTCTCTCTTTTTAAATAGAGACAGGGTCTTGCTTTGTCACCCAAGTTGGAGTGCAGTGGTGCAATCATAGCTCATCTCAGCCTTGAACTTCTGGGTTCAAGCAATCCCCATGCCTTAGCCTCCTGAGCAGCTAGGACTACATGCCACTGTGCCTGGATAATTTTTAGGGTTTTTTTGTTTGCTTGTCTATTTGTTTGTTTTATAGATACAGAGTCTCACTGTGTTGCCCAGGCAGGTCTCAAACTCCTGGGCTCAAGCAATCTTCCCACCTCAGTCTCCCAAAGTTCTGGGATTATGGGATTGTAGGATTATTATAAATCAAGCCACCACTCCTGGCCTTTCCTCTCTTTTTATAGACCATGCTGTCTCTTCACAAAGATAGCATGCCAAATTATAACTTAAGAAAACAGAGGAAGCAATGGTCTGGATTCTTTTGAACTCAGACCTTGATGAATCATTTTTATAGCTGCTCTCTGTAGGATCTATGAGTAGTCAAAAAGAATATTTGTTCATAAAAGGGCATGAACCATCAGAGACTATTAACTATTTGGGGATCACCCTTCTGAGAATCTAAGAAAAACTATGGATCTGCCCCCTTAGAAAAATGAAAATAATGTATTTTCTATATAATCGCAAGTGTTCACAATAAGCATGAGGTCTATAACTAAACTCCCTACAATTCCAAGGACTCCAAGTTAAGAATTCCAAAAGAATATTAGCCCTCCTCATTTATGTGCCTCTCAAGGGAGAAAAGGGCTGTTTCCACTGAGGGAAAGAACAATTAAAAAAGAACTGAACTGATAAGACCAGAATCTCAAAAAAGATTTTAAAAAATAGGTATTCAGATTCTCTAGTGGATGTATGCCAAGGAACAAAAAAGAGTCACATTTCATAGGATGGATCTTGGCAAAAAAACAAATGTGCTTAATGGGTACAGTGAATGGATTTGCTCACACACTTCTTCCAACTTTTATCTCTAAAGTGGTATCTATTCAGTGGATCCACCTGTCCAGCATCAGCTTCTCTTTCTTCTGATAATAACACCCTGTCTTTCTCTTTGAGGACTCAGTGTTCCCTAACTCAATTCAGCTGGTTCAGGTATGGCCGAATCCGCTCTGGCTCCGTTTGGCACGTAATCAAAAGCAGACTCATCAGTACATTCTATTTCCTGCCTAGAGTGATGGTTTCGGGGAAGGGTCTGTGAGCTAATGTGGGGATTTATGTCCAACTCCTACGAAAAAGAAACCTTCTCAGGGTAGCTGGCTGATAGCAATCAGCCACGAAGCTGCTGGTGGTCTTTCTGCCACCACGAGGAGAAAGAAAGTGTGTCTGATGGTGAGGCCAACAGAGAGGAAAGAAGATCAGGGGATGGAGACCCTGTCCTGAAGGTGTAACATCCAGCTGTGCAGAACAGCTTCTGTTTGCCTTTTCAGAACCGCTCTGCACCTTCCTCCACAGGCTTTCAACCCAGGTGGCTGACAAGTGGAGACCGCGTAGAGTATCTCTCTGGCTTTCAGAAGGCATTGGACACTGAGAAGTCCCAGTAGACTGAGGTGAGGAGTTTGATCCTCTGTGTCTCTCTGCAGGTTCATCTCAGGCTGGCTTTGTCAAGGCTCCTTCTTCCTCCTCTCTTATCATTGGGTCTGTGGGTGGTAACAACTCTTCTGCTAACCTTGGGTGATTGCACTAACTCATTTTCATTCACTACTCCCACATCTTCATAATAGTACTTGTGTAAATAAACTGTTATGGTTATTCTAATATAAATGTGCCAGCTGTTTCCTGTTGAGACACCCAATGATACACCAGCCTTGCCTGAAATCAGCTGAACCTAGACATTTTCCACGCATGAGCATAAGCATTCCATTTTTTGCTTAATCTATTTTGAGAAGCGTTTCTACCACTTGCACATGGAAAGAGTCTTGACTAATACAATCTCTTTTCACCCCCTTGGGCCACCTTCTGCATTCCACTTGGAAAATAATTGCTTTAGAAACATGGACAGACACATTATGGGAGTTAAAACTCACTTAGGTTGAAATGTAATTCTCAAACCAATCCATCATGTCACTCATGATCTATTAATCCTTGTCCTGTAGAATTAAGGCAACCCTGCTGCCCATGTTAAAAAATATGACCCCTACTGCCTATAAAATTGCAACCAAATTTTTATACACACAAGTTTCTATCACATAAAAGTAGTATGAATCAGACCAAAACATACTTCTTCCAATTAAAAGGTGTGAAAAGAGCAAAGAGAAATGGCCTTTTATATTTACTCAACTCAGCAGCTGAGCAGTTCATTAGCAGATCCTGAAATGCACGTAGGTCATAAGCTCCAGGAACGTGAAGACTGTTTTATAAAGCAATCTGAGAAAGGCAACCTTTAAGTCAAAAGTACTATTCCCTAGTGAGGTTTATTAATTGAATCATTTGTTTACAAAAGGTGAACGTGGCTCTAAGTGACAGTACTGTTTGCACAGTGGCACCAATATTAGGAGAGCTTATGTGTAATGCATTAGTAATGTAGAAAGAGATGCTGCCTGAGTCAGGGGTATTTGTTTAGCACATTGAAATCCAGTAATTTCAGCAACTCCCTGAGTATGAATTGAATTAGCTTATTAAAGTTAAAAATAGTCTTTAAACATATTGCTAATGAGTACCATGAAGTCAGGGCATTTACCACCTTCTCCAGACTTGCCTGAGACTTAATGTGAGACCTTAGTTGAATGATGGAAAAGGTTTTTTTAAAAAGGGGTGGTAAGGGGGAGCATGTTCACTTCCCACTTTTTTCTTCTTCACTATTCTTCAATCAAGGTTAAGTTTTACTACGTGTGATTTCTAGAATGAGGACAATTATTGTCAGCAAATATTTATTTTATTTAAACCATAATCCTTGCAGAGAATGTGGCAGGAGAAATAAATATACTGATTAAAGTTATACCCTTTAAAAATTTAGTTTTGCCTCATAATAATTCACCAATGGGCTTTTAATTTTGATATTGATTAAACCAGTTCTGAGGTTGAATGACAAAACCTATGCATCTTGGTTATTTAACACTCATAAAATGTGAAATTGTTTTTTTGTTCTATGTATAGAAAGCTAGATGCCCACAAAAAGATGTTTTCCCTTCCATAGTATGCAGGTGTAGCTGACGCATAGCTTCTCGGCCAGAGAATGCCTTTGCCAGACCTTGCAGGTAGGTGTGACGGTGTGACTGACAGGATGGAGTGTCAGCAGAAGAGAAGTGTGCCATTCTGTGCTAAGAGGTGCAGGCATGCCTCCTCCAGGCGCTCTTTTCTCTTTAGATAGCTAGATGCAGATGATAACGAGGTCCAGAGGCTCAAAAGGAAAGGAGTCTAGTTGCTGCCTGAATTACTAAGTAGAGGAAAGCTGTCCACCAGTTACATCTGCCTCAGGCTGTTACATGAGTAAGAATAAAATTTTTATTGCATTTGAGCCATACATATTTGGCCCCTATGTTTTTAAATGCACATCTAGCCTTCTCTAATTAATACATTACACCTTTTAAACCAGGTACCCCTGGGCTGTCTAAATATGACCCCAACTAGTAGATAAAACTTCAGCATATATAATATGATAGGGCATAGTTGACTGGGTGAACTAAACCCAGACATTACTAATGAAGAAAATACACCTCTCCCCTATTCCTTTTGCATGCTCTAATAATACATATTAGAAGATCTGTTTGGAAATGAAGGGAGAGGAGAGGGGTTTGGCTAAAAGTAGGAGCCAAGAAGAGAATGAAGAGAATGGTGTGAGGTGTGTTATCTGTTGAGGTACAAGGTTTGGATATGAAACCTCATAAATGGTGGAGGGAGGATCAGAAACTAACAGAACTGTTTACCACAAGCCAGCAACTTGACAGGATGATGGACCCAAGTAGTTCCATTTGGGACCCAGGAGACAAGAACTGCCCAAAGTTTAAAAGAGAGTTAATCTTCCTGCCTCTCTCTGGGATTCAGCATCAACAAAGGGTAGATTTGGAAATACCTGGATACAGGATGCTTGGCTTAAACATTGTAGTTCTCAAAATGGCACCATCAGAGGGAGAAGTGGATAGGCTGAAAGCAACTTCCCTCCCTTAGACACAATTATAATGGCTAACAATATATGTTAATCATTTATCCGAAGTCAGACACTATTATAAAGGTTTTACAGATACAGGTTGAGTGTGCTCAGTCTGAAAATCTGAAATCTCAAATCTGAAATGCTCCAAGATCCATACTTTTTTGAGCGCCCACATCATGCTCCAGGAAATGTTCACTGAAGCATTTCAGATTTTGATTTTCAAATTAGGGATGCTGAACTAGTAAGTATACAGTAAATATTCCAAAATCTGAAAAAAAAATCTAAGATCCAAAACATTTCCAGTCCCAATCATTTTAGGTTAGGGATACTCAATCTGTATTTCATTTATTCCTCATAACATTACTATGAGGTAGTAATTATTATACTGGGTGGTAAGGAGGGAGTGTTAATTCTGTTTCATAATCAGGAGACTGAGACATACTACAGAGTTTTTAAAATAGTATTTACATAAGTAATTTGCCCAATGCCATGTAGCCAGTAAGTGGTAAAACTAGAATTCAAAATCAGACAGTTTAAATGCAGAGCCTGAACTTGTAATTGCTATGCTATACTTTATTTTTTCCCCCAATCCACAGGTAATGGGTTTCCCAGAAGAGAGGAAGCCTATTACTGAAATAAGCATTCCAGTCATTTGAGATCCACAGGCTCTTCTAGAAATAATCAAGAACACTAGAGAGGGGATACTACATGGAATTTCAGCCAGGTAGGGGCTTCGAATAAAAATTTGGGCAAAAGCGTAAACACCACCCAGTAGTCATGGTCTGATGAGTCCGTAGTGCTTTTGCATTTCATTAACTCATCAGTTGCTTTCTAGGCCACAGTCAATAATACTATGCCATAGGTAGGTAAATTACATAGCTTTAAGTGCCAGATATTTAACTGTAATGGAAGAAATTAGTATGGTTGAAGCAGGGCGTCATGGTGTTCTTTTTATTATAAAGCAAACTGGGCCACTTATATTTAACAGTTGAAATAGTAGAGAGAAAGAAGAAAACTGTACCTTAGGACAGAAAAAGAAAAAATGGATTTCTACAGTGACCACCGCTGTTACTCATTTAACTGTTCCTTTGGGGTTAGGGGTGACTTCCTCCATGAATGTCTTATTTATGTGATCATAAATGACTAATGGGCTCAATCCGACCGCATATTTCCCAGGGGAATGGGTGGACCTGAGTGCTTAATTTCACGTGTTGTTTCTGCTGATTGTGTTTTTCTATCTTTGCAGTTGAAAGATGGGGAAAATATACTGCATTTCTTGCTGTGATTTTTTTTCTTTTTCTTTTTCAATATTAGGAGCAATAAGTCCTGGGTATATTGAATGCTGGGCTTCTAATTTTAACTTCCTAAATGACTGTGCTGGTGAGGCTTAGCAGGGGTCCTCAAACTTTTTAGACAGGGGGCCAGTTCACTGTACCTCAGACCATTGGAGGACCAGACTATAGTTTAAAAAAAACTATGAACAAATTCCTATGTACACTGCACATATCTTATTTTGAAGTAAAAAAACAAACAGGCAAAAACACCTGCATGTGGCCCCCTAGTTTGAGGACGCCTGGCTTAGAGGATCAGATCACCATGTTTTTCTGCTTCCATATTTACCTGGGTGATTGGCCACCTGGGTTTTATATTCTAGCTTCCAAATATTGCCAAGGAGCTCTTAGTAATATCTTACAACTGCTAAGGCTAATTATCCCATGTAAGGCTCTGTGCTTCTCCTAGATTCTACAAAATAAATATATTTTTTTTCTGCCTCTATTCTCCCACAGGAATATAAACTTCATTAGGGCAGGGACCTTTTTGGTCATTGCTATATTTCTGTCACCCAAAATAGTATTTGGCATTTTGTAGACACCCAGTAATATTTTGTTGAATGAATAAATCAGTGATTATATTAATAACAATATACCCCAATCTAACACAAACTTCATTGTACCTATCTTGACTATGTTGAGTCATGATTCATCAATCACTTCCAAAATTACCAACATTCTGCATTCAAACATATATTTATTTAACAAAATAATATTTACTATCTACAATGTATTAAGACTTTTATAAGCACTAAAGACAAAATAGTGAACAAAACAGCCAAATTTATGCCATGAAATATCTATCTATCTATCTATCTATCTATCTATCTATCTATCTATCTATCTATCTACACACGCACACACACACACACGCATTCTAGAGGGGCAAAAAGACAATAAGTAAATAAACAGAATATACACTATAATGACTGGTAATGACAAGAGCCATAAAGAAAAATGAAGCAGAGTAAAGGGTTGCATAGTCTACAGGGGTGCAGTTTGAGAAAAATTGGTGAGAGAAGACCTTTCCGAGGAGGGAATATTTGAGCAGAGTCCTGAATGACGTCCAGAGGGAGATCAGATGGTATCCAAGGAAGAGCCGCAAGACAAAAACTGTGGGCCATGCCAGGTGGGGAGTGAGGTTGGCATATCAGAGCAAATGAGGCCAGTGTGATGGGGAAAGAGGCCCAGGAACGGTGAGGGAGTGTGGTAGCCAACTCAGCTGGAGAAATAGCTAAGGGCAGATTTTCTAAGCTCCTTAGATACTATTCTTAGCATTTTGGGAAGCCATTGGAGAGTTTTCAGCAGGGGAGCAGTCAGATCTCACTTATATTTTACAAAAAAGGATCAGCTTGGCTGTGCATAGCAAACAGAGTGAAAGAGGGCAAGTGTAGAAGCTGGGAAAAGCACAGAGCTTACAAGACATAATTAGTCTTAGCAGTTGTAGGATATTACTAAGAGCTTCTTGGTAATATTTGGGAGCTGGAATATAAAACCCAGGTGGCCAATCACCCAGGTAAATACGGGAGCAGAACAACATGGTGATTTGAACCTCTAAGCCTCACCAGCACAGTCATTTAGGGAGTTCAAATTAGAAGCCCAGCACACAATATATCCTAGACTCATTCCTCCTAATATTGAAATAGAAAAAGAAAAAAATCTAAATGTTTTGATTAAGTGATATTTCAGAAGGAGAAAACAAAATGTGAGGATAGAGACTCCTGGGATGCCATGTAAGAAAAAGCCCTGCAGATCAAGGTGGGGGTGGAGTGGCGGGGTTCACTCAAAGACCTTAAGGAGGTGAGAGAAGAAGCTGAAAGCAGAGGGCAGAAGGAAGAGTTTTCCAGGTCCAGGAAAGCATGGGGGAAGGGCCCAGAGACAGGAACAAGGAGGCCTGGAAAGGCCCAGTGCAGTCAGCAGAGGAGATGGTTGATGATTCAGAGAGGGGATGGGCTGGGCCACATAGGGTTGGGTCAGCCAGAACAAAGCCATTAACACATTTACGGGGAGGTTGAGCTGATGAGTGACTGCAATCCTGTTGGCAGTTTTGTTGAACTGCTAGAAGGGAGTTAGGAAGTTATTATCAGAAAGTTAGGAAGCTCTTCCAGTAATCCAGCCAGAGGTGATGGTGGCTTGTGCCATGGTAGCAGTGGTGGTGGAGGTGAAGAGGGATAGAAGTGAGGACTGTGTCTTGTCTGATTCTTATGGCTGTGTGGGGCCATGAGCCCATTCCGAGTAAAAGCTTGTTTGACAGCTCCTTGCGGACTCTTTTACTCACCCTGATGACTCTGCTACCATTTTCAATGTTTTTCACTTGCAAAGTATTTCTGTGGAATTAAAAGTAACTTATTAAATGCTTGACTGTTGTCCATTGGGAGTCACATGTCCCAATTAGAAAACTCACTAAAAAAATCTAATGAATTCCTCTTTTATGCTTTTTTAAAAAGAATTTCAATTGATTTAGATAGGTGAATTTCATTTGGTCAGAAAGACGCTTGCTCTCCAGGTTTGCATTCTCAGTTCTCACCCTATCTCTGTTTTAGGAAAAAGAGTGCTAACTAATAGTCATGTGGACTCTGTCATGAGGTTTAGAAAGGAGATGGAGGCTCAACAGTCATTTCTATTAAAAAAAATAAAAAGAACTTTCCTTAAAACATTACAATTATCATGCATTTACTATGCATTAGATTTAGGGATTTTTATTTTAATGACTTTATAGAGATACTTAATCTCACAGAGCTGGAATACTAATTACTGTACTGTGTTGCAATAGGAAAAACAGCAAATTACTCAAATTTTAATTATGATATTCAGTTTTAAACAAGTGTATAATAATTGACTTTGTGTGCAATAATTGATTTGTCATTTAAGCAGTAATTTTTTATGCAAATGGACTACTTTATATGTGTGAACCAGTTATTATAAAATTAATTACTGAATATAATATCTTGCAGAACTGACTACCAAGAGTTCTTCTAACTGGCTTATCCATTCATGAGAAAGCTGGGTTTTTATGTACAGTGATGAGTTTTATAACCAAAAGAAATTAAACCACATTCTACATGCCTGCTAAATGTGCCTTTCATTGTAATTATCCTTTTAAAGTGCATTATAAACACTTTTCCTCAAGGCTCTCCATTAATGAATTTTCACAGTAACCCTAAAAGCTAGTTAAGCATTTTAAAGCTTTCCCATTTTGGAGATGTGGAAATTTATTCTGTGGCTAAATATTAAATATTTGGACAATATTCACTGTGTGGTATCTCCAACTATATTTACTAGTCTGGACTCGCTTGTAAGAGGGACAAATCCTTTTTGCATGTTTTTCTCTGGCAGATGGAGAAATCAAAGAGACAACTGAGAATAGATATTAAGGCACAGACTCAAAGCGGGGAGAAAACAGAAGACCCACAAATATTTCTGCACTTCTACATAGCTTGTGGCTTCACATGGGCATCATAACACAACCAGGACCGGACTGTAGAATCTTCAAGGAACTTCTTTACACCTTCCCAGAAAACTCCTCAGATCTTTCAGTCAACTTAGACTGGCCATTTAGCCTAAGCTTTATGACATCATTCTTTCCTCAATTTCCATGCTTGGCCGAAAACTGGCCACTAGAAGAAGCTTAGAAGTCATCTCTCTTAAAACAATTTTTGAAACAAAAACTGGCTCAGAATTGAGGCTGTAGAAGCCAATTAACCACATTATCCTATTTTTTGGCTTTAGGATATACTGACCTTCCCTAATACTACCAAGAAGTTAGTATTTTTATTTGTATGGTGTAGTATTTTCTAGTTAGCAGGGACTCAATGAGGTAGAGGTTTGGGCTGTTTATTTACCAGTGTATGCTTGGAATCTAGAATAGTGTCTGGCATACAGTAGGCACTCAATAAATATTTGCTGAACAAACAAGTGATTATAATACATTATCTTCTTTTATTTTAATTAAGAACTAAAGATGCTGAGTTAGTATTTCAAGAGTAAGAAAGTTTGCATTGAATAGACCATTTTAATGTTGACACTAAAAATGTAGCATACATTATAGGAAAAGTAGTTATAATTGACTTTATTCTCAATGATTCCTGAGGTCACTCACAAAGCCATCTTTAAAACTTATTAAATTATGGTTAGCAAACTCATATGGATTTCTTATTGAAAGAAGTTACACTGAAGACAGTAATCTGAAGTGGTTGATAGTAAGATAAAAACGATTTGGGTTCAAGTTTCAGTTCTACCATTTAGGGGCATTTCTCAGTGTCCCCAACCCTCGGCCTTCCCCATCTACCAACCTTGTACACCACTCTTACAGGGCAGGTGTCTCTGCGCCTGTCAACTGATCTCTACTGAGGTGTCAACTGATAAGCCTCTCAGTGTCCTCACCTAAAAAATGGGCATAGTAATGCCCTGGAGTTATTTAATCATTGATCATGTAATCAAAGAGTTTTATATATTTGTGGGTACACAATTACCACTAAATAAATTATAATTATTATTACTAGTAATTTATTGATAAGTAGACATGGATATCATATATTAGACCTATGCCTGAGCTTTAGAAATGAGGTCATTTCTCTTATATAATTCTGACTATTAAATACAGATTGTAGAAAAGAGTCCATTATTGGAAGTCTCCATATTATCAACATCCTAAACACAAAAAAGTTTGGAAAAGAAATTCAATGAGAAAAACAATCCTAAATTCAATAAAATGGATTGTTTCCCCTCCATTTACACTAATTCTAAGGTGACAACCTTACAGGTTGTTGAATTTATATTCGTTTGGGGGAAATTTCGAAGTAAAAGTAGTAGATTTCTTTCTTGTGTGTATGTTTTTCTTTAATTGGTATAGAATAAATTACACTTCAATCTAGTCACTAGAATGGATCTTCTTCTGGATACTGTTGACATTCCTTCTCTGTGACCTCTATCTAAAAACTTATATAAAATTATAACTTTCTTCCTATGGAAATATGATATCTTATGGGGAATACTGTGAAGTAGAAAACAATTTAGACTTGAGAAGTCTTCTCTTTTCCATATGAGCCCCCTCCTGGTGTCCTTCCTTATAACCTAAACTATGCATGTTCCCACAGTGTCAGGTTCCTGTACTGTTATTAGTCAGTCCCCATTGATGTGTTAACTGATAGTTACTAAAGATGTTGTTCTCCATAGAATCATTCAAATGTGACAGGGACTCTTGAATGCTTAAAAAAAAAAAATCAAGATTCAAATAAACAAATCTCTAATTATGTGCTTATGGGCCTCTAAAAAATAGTAGGGGATATAATAAGATTGTGAGCAGGGTTCTTTTTTATGTACTCTTGAATGTCCCCTGTAGTTAGCTTTTAAATAATAATTAGCATTGCATTATATTTTACCACCTTAAAATATTTTGACATGATATAACTCATGTGATTCTCACACCAACCCAGTATACTAATTAGGGAAATATTCTCATCTAACAAATGAGGAGTTTAAAATGTAATGAACTAAAGCTATTTTCCCAAATTTACTTATTTAGTGATTGATTCTACGAAGAATAAAAGTGTTGCACTCTATGTTCTTTTAATCATTTTTGGCTTTTTTCTTTCTATCACAATCCTATAGGACCACCATCAAAATATTGCCACCACCTGAGCTTTCTCTTTGCCTCTGCTGCCACACTCTAAGTCACCACCATTTTTCATCCAAATCGTACACTATCCTCACAACTGGCCCTCATGCTTCTGCCATTATTCCTTATTCTCAACAGAAGAGCCCACATGATCCTTTTAAAAAGTAAGTCAGGTAAGTAAGGTCATGTCGCTGATTTACTCAACAGCTTCCAATGGCTTTTCATTTGACTCAGAGTAAAACTCAATACCCAATGCTCTTATGATGATATTCAAGTCCCCATCTGCTCTATATGGTTGACAGTCTCTGTACCGCATGTGCGTGCATGAGGCTGAAGCAGTTAACAGTGACTGAAATCAACTCACCAAAGCATGCGTCTTGGCTTATGACTCATGTGCACCTTTTTCCAAGTCTCACAGAGTTGCCATATGGGCCATCAGAAACTCTTCACTCAGCCACCTATAATCTCCCAGATCGTATCTGCCATCACTGACACCTACCCCAAGCCCACGCAATGCCCATAACTCTATGCCAGTCACATTGACCTTCCTGCTGTTTCCTGAACATACCAACACTCAGGCATCACATGAGCAGTGCTTTGTGATTATATATACGTGTAGGGGAAGGATGTGCTGGGAAATTTTTATGCCTTTATTAAGGTTGCCACTTCCTGAGACCCATGTACAAAGTGTACCACTGCTCAACAGGGATTAGTCTACAAATAGAATTTCTAGAGGAAAAGAAACCTATAGGAGAACATGTCCAGATAGACTAAGGAGGTCTCATTGCAGATCCAGATAGGGAAAGGCAATGCAGCCACTGAAATAAAATGATCTTGAGGTTAATAAGGAAGACTTATTCCCGAAAATCCTTCAAAAGTCAGCCACTCTGGCATGGTGTGATATTTGGGAAAAAAATGACTAAGCATATCAATGAAACCTAAGGCAACTAATAGTCTCTGGAGCCCCAGCACATGCTATTACAACCCTTGCATGACTTGAGTCAGCAAGAGGATTACTGCAGAATGCACAAAGTCTATAGAGCTGTGCAAGAATCAACTTCAACAGCAATACCATGTGGCAGCATTATGCAATCACAGTAGTAGGTTAATTAAATTTTCCACATGTAGCTATGGGAAGTAACCAGGGATAGGAAATAGAAATGGACACCTTTGTACTGTAAAAAGGACAAAGCACTTACATGAAAGAGCTACAAAGACCTATGCCTGGACCTTATCAGCCAGTTTGTTAAGAATTTTGCTATTTAGAACATTGTTTAAGAACTTCTTTGGCTCCTAAGAGGGAAGAATATTATGTAGCATCTTCTGATGATATGTGTTCCTGAAGCAATAATTGTATGTAAACACACACACACACACACACACACACACACACACACACACATACACATCTACTTAGTGTAAGGAGGAACAGAAAACTTTTAAGAGTGTGGGGTATATATATATATATATATATATATATATATATATATATGATGAAGCAATTTCAAAGGCTTCATTATTCTCTGGAAATCCTACTATAAATACTGTGATGTCCACTAAGCCATGCTGTCTCCTTCCACTCTGGATATTTTTATGCTTGGCTCTACAAAACGGAATGAAAGGAAGACATTTGAGAATTAATGGTTTAAGGTCAGTTTTCCTGGTGTTGGGTATAAATAAAAGGACTATCAACCATAGCATCCTACAGATAAAGTGGTCAACAAGACCTTTGGGAAGGTCTGCATAACTTCATACTCTTAAATCCACCAAAGTTAACACAGTAAGAATATAACATTTCCACTGGAATAGGTGAAGAACTCAAACTTCAAACCACAGAGCCCCCCACCCCAAAATACCTGCTGGACATAAGACAATGTTGAAAGAAGTTCAGAAGGATGCTTGTAATTGGGCCACATTTTCTCCTATATAGAGGATAGTACAGTACAAAAAAACAAAAAAGAAATATTTTTGAATAATCTATTAAGCTCTTCAACTTGAAGCAATGGAGTTAAAATTAGAAAACACTATACCTGTGGCATCTTCCTCTACTGCCAAACAAGAACGACAGCTAAGACTTATAAACTGTACAGCCAGTGACATTTTTATTGACTTGGCTTCTCAAATTTAAGCGTATGCTGAAAGTAAAGCTTGTGAGAAGAAAAGAGATATGAAACAATATCCTGAAGCAGGCTTTGTAATTATAGAAGACCAATATCATCTGAAGAAAAAAAAAACAAGATGTATTGACTTACTGAAGAAAAATTTTGTGCGTTGATAATTTTTACTTGGTATCTTGTTAATTTGTCCTGCTGGAGCCAAAGCATAAAAACAGGCCAAAATTCCCAGAGCATCTCCATTCCTATCATAAAATAGAACATACTACTAGTTTAGGAGAACTAGGAGTTTAAAGAGATTTATAGGGAAGAACACAGGGGCAAAGTTTCAAGACTAGAGATACTCATGGCCATGACTTCCACAGCACTCTTCTTCTCAAGCATCCAAAGTCCTAACACAGAATAAAGAAATTCAGTATTCAAAATTTTAACCTTTATTTTAAGGAAAAAAATTATAAAAGATCAGATAATGATGTAACAAAAACAAAGTATTTCCTCTTATACTCTTTTAACACAAGTAGGACACTCATGTAACACTGAAACTAAAAATATAACTAAGAGAAAAATATCAATATGTTATCTATGAAAAAATTCTATAACCACAAAGTTATGGCAAGCAAAAGTCAGTCAAAACACATACTTGGAAAAAAATTTTCTCCACGACTATAAAAAATATTTCAAATTCATTGCTTTAGAAAAGAAGTAGGATAAAATTAATACTGCAAAAAAAAAACAAAGAAAAAACATAATGATATATCACAAATTGTTTTAAAAAAAAGAAAAACCTAGACAAAGAAATAAGAACAAATGGTGAGAAAATGCCAGTTAGGAGAGTAATAATGGGGACTAAAATCAGAGGTATAATTGGTGTGCCTGATGAAGAAAAAGGCAAAAATAAATAAATAAACAAATAAATTCAAAAATGTAACAGAACAGAAATTTTGTGAGATTTAGGAAAGCTAAAGATATAAAGGGCAAAGTCTATCCCCAAAACAATTTCTATTGAAGCCTCCATCGAAAGACCACCAGGGAATAGCTATTGATCATACAAGACTGAATGTCTTAAGTAGCTGAGCAAGGGAGGGTACCACCTTTATAGGGTCTCAAATGCAAAAGGTGCTCACAGGGTTTTCAAGTCTAGGGTTAGTCATGAGATAATTTTAGGGTAGCCAATAGTAAGCAAGATCTGAGCGAAAAATGGTTAAAATTTATGAACTAGGCAAGTTGCTGGAAAGTCATTTGTCTTATCTTCAGGATATATGAGTGCACTCCTATTGCTGGTTCAGTTTGAGGTCATCTCTTGCAACCTACAAGTCTGAATGAGGTAATAATAAAACCATTAAAGCTTAGTTTTTGTTGCATATCAATATTTGGTTCATTTCATCTGTCTTGAATATCATAGTGTTTTCCATTTCATTTCTCTTTATAAGGAAAAATATCTACATTGAGGTATAAGTTGATGACTTTTCTTATTTAAATATTTTGCTAAAGAAAAGAGTTTATAAGTATCTGTAAAACAGAAATATGTTATCTATAAAAGGGGAAAGGTTTAATGATCTTGGAATATTAGGTGCCAGTATAAGTGTAGCAGTGTGTAATTATGTGGAAGGCAAAAAAAAGTGTGATTCTGTAACTTCTAATCAAGTTGTCATTCATGAGATTAAGTCAAAACAACAAAAAGATACTTTAAATATACAACAGTTTATAAACTATACAACTCAAGTAGGCATTCTAAAAATAGTTATGTCTTGGATTCCAGATAATTGAAAAAGAATGAACTAAAATAAAGAATTTGTATGTGGAAATTATGAAAGGATAGGAAAAGAAATACCATGCACATGCACACAAGAAAGAGAGAGACAGAGAAACAGAGACAGAGAGAATTCCTAATGTTCTTTGTTCAGGCCAGAAAGGACCAATAGGAGCTGCATAAACAATTAAAGTTCACATATGGAAGGACTACTAGAACCTATTTTAGGAACACAGTTTGAAAAAAAAAAATTAACCATCCTGAAAAGTTCATTTAGTCCCTTAAAACCATAGTACCTGATTATGGAATTATAACACTCAATTCATGAAACATTCCCCCAGTGGCAAATGACTGCTTTTATATCGAGTGGTAAACAGAAAAGAGCAATGAAATGTGATGTCCCTAGATACCCTGCTGGCTTTACGCTTGTATAAAGTCCTCCTTTGCCTTCTCTGGCAGCTGTATTTCTTGCCTGAAAGACGTTGCTCCTGTTAGCTTGACTCGGTTGTTTGCATCCCTCCTTGCAGGGTGAGTGGTACAAACCAGCGAAAAAGAGGGAAGACTAGAAAGTTATCAAGTGTAAAATTGAACCCTTAGCCAAACACTAAAAATACTCTCTTCGTGGTTCAGCACAAGTTCCATTAACTTTTGTTTATTTCAGGGTGCCACAGTCGTTCTTCTTGATTATATCTGGCCCCAGCTGTGGAAGTAATAGAAATGTCTTGTGAATCAATTAGTACTTGGGAAACTGCTGAACTATAAAAAATTTACAAGCACCTGAGCTTGAGAATGTTTATCTCATCTGTATCTTAAATTATAGAAATTTAACTGTTCTTATTGCAGATTAGCTTGATTTCTAAGAACTTTTTAGGCATCAGAACTAATGAACTGAGACTTTGTTACTATCTGTTTTTCCTCCTCCACAAAACTAATCTCCCCGTGGAATGGCATAAGAACAGCTGTGGTAAAGGAGTCTTTTTTTTATTTACAAAAAGCTTTTTGGTGCACTTGTGCAATTGTTTTTAATTTATTTCTTCCAGCACCATATCTCTCTTTATAATAGCTGACTTTCAATGTTCCAAACGATGATCATTATCTTTAATATGGTGTTTCCAAGGTGGAATAAGTGATCTTTTATAGGCAAATCACCTAAATTCCTGGCACATCTCTTGGCAAATAGTTTATTAGTTTCTTTTATTTTTACAAATTTTGTTCAACATAAAATATTTTCTCTTTTTCTGACAATATTGTGTCAGACGTAGCTACTGGCCCTCTTTAAAATAGATTACCCACCACCACCAACTCACAAAACTGTATATCAAAAAAGAGGAAGTTCCATTTCAGCACAACTTACAAATGGACAAGCAGTCATAATTTTCAATAAGTCCCACATAAGCAGTGAAGTGTAATATAAATGTTAATATATCAAAAAAGATAAAACTTCAGTTGGTGAGAATGAAGTATATAAACCAGTTATGATTAATGGTGCTCATCTGCCCTTTGTGGGATATGATCTGTTCTCTCATATGCCATATGACCCTATCATTATAGTATTCCTGGCTCTCTCTCTCTCTCTCACACACACACACACACACATGTTTGTGCAGTGTGATATACAGCCTAGCACACTGTTGGCCTTCATTAAATATTAACTAATAATAATGCACATGCTGCCTCACTTAAAAAGTAAATACTGCCTCATTTTAAAAGATCTTAATTTTTCATCTGTGTTAGGGACCATAGCCTGAATTTATAGTGCTATTTTTTAATGGCTTACTTTATGGCACTAGTTTAATAAATAAGTTAATTGCCCGGGTTTTCAGTGTCACAGCAGAGCCACAGTGGAAAAGCACACTTGCCTATTCAGCAATCAGTGTAGCAGGAGACATAACACAGGTGGGGCTCCCAGGACAGCAGCCTGGTGCCCCACTACAGAAGCCGATTCCATTGCTGCCTCTTACTTTTCTCCAGAGATTGACACCGACTGTTGGAAGAGGTACAGATAAACTGAACCTCCTTCCTTTCCTCTCTCCATGGTATCCAGAATGAAAAAATAAAAAAATAAAAAGGTGATCTCACCCTAATGAAGGAGCTCATCATGCTATGTTTCAAATGGCCTTACATCAGTCTTCAGTAGCCACGGGCCACTCAGGCATACATTTCATCACAGATGTCCCAGACTCTTGCTTTTACTGTAAAGACACATTCATGTGGGTGACACGCCTCCATTTGCAATTCTCAGTTTTAACCTCACACTTTCTCTCCCTCTTAAGAACATGTATCGTAATCCAAGTGAATTATTAACTCTGTATCACCCTTCTGAGGCTGGGGGCTTGTTTCCCAGAATCTCCTTTCCTGTCTGGTTCCAAGCTAGTTTGCCAAAAAGAGGCACTCATGGAAGATTTGGAAGGCAAAGTAAAGAGAAAGCCGTTATTCTTGGGAGGCTGCCACATGCAGCAGTGCTGGGGACCTCCCCGCCAGTTCCCACTGTGCAGGCCAGTAGTGGCCAGACATGACAAAATCTCAGATTTCACTCCAAGCTCGACTTTCCCAGCCATTCCAGTGCTTTGAACTGAAATCACTAGTTATTGTTTCTTCAATTCGGTGCCTGCAGAACATCCAGCTCCTGCCACATTTGCACAAATTCTAATTTCTGTATTGAATTTTTTATCCCTAGAGGAGTTGCAGAGGCTCCATTTTCCTAACCAACCCAGAGAGGTTGACATTATAGGTATAACCTTGTATCTGCTCTGATTTATGAAAAAACAAATTACTCACATACTTCAGCACTTCACTGTTAATAGGAATACTTAAGGTACATTTCATGACCAAGCTTGAAAAACCTATGTATTGTGACACTGTAGTTAAGAAACTCTTGCTCTATTATTATTGTTATTAGTACTCCTCTATCATATTACAGCTACTTAAATTCTCTCTAATAAAGCCATAGTATCAATGTATGCCTTACTGTTCACTTACGCAAAAATTATTCATGCGAAATTATGTATGGGTATAATATATCACTATACATGTAAACACTGTATAATATACACTGTGTAATTATAATATACACTGTGTAATTAAATATCATATAATATATATAAAATAAACTTTAATACAGATACAAATTTATATGATTTGTCCTCACCATATAAACCCTCCTGGAGGACACACAACACACTCCTTAGTTCTCTGCTTATTTATGGTAATGTCTTGTGAATCCTGAAACCTTCACAGGGACCCACTTTCTCTCTTGTCTAGCTAGTCACAAGAAAACAATTCCCTTCCTCACCACCCCCATCATCACTTTGTATTAATTCTTCTTCTGTTCTGTCAGAAGCCTTCTCAGTAAAAGGTGTTTATTAGTACTCCACCAAGCAGTGGAACAAATATGAGCTTTGAGTGGAAAAATCTGTGTTTGAATTCACCCCTTACTGGACACTAAATACAGAGTGTGCTACTTAAACTCTCTAGCCCTCAACATGCCCATATATAATATAAGGGAGATAATTCCATATATAAAAGTACGTTGTAAAGCCTCAGCAATGTGTCTTCCACATCATAGATATTCAACAAATGTTAGTTTTCTGAACAAGACTTCTCTGAACTTTGGTTTCCTCACCTATAAAAGAAAGCATCAATTATACTGACCCATGAGAATGCTGAGATGAAATGAGATTATGCTTAGCACAAGGTCTGAAATAGTGAGAAGTTGGTCAGTGGCACCCACTGCTACTGCTGTTGTGGTATTAGTATTTCCTCACCAGGGGCGGCTTGAGACTTTCTCAAAATCAATTATCCCTCTCTGCCTTTCTTAAAACCACTCCTAAGGTAGATCTGCCTTTCTCAAAATTACATCGGATATCCATAAAATTTAACCTGGCCCTCACCCTGGAGTCACCCTTGCCACTCTGCTGAGGCCTTCATGTACGTCTTGCTGAGTTGCTTTTCTAGGTCTGTTAAGGCTTTTTTTATTCACTAAATATCTGTATTGATAACTTTTGTATGTCAATCTGGAAAGTTATTCAATTGAACATTAACCTCGTTATTGCTGTGAAGGTTATTCCTGCAGAAGTGATTAACATCTACAATCAGTTGACTTTAAGTATAGGAGATTATCCTCGATAATCTGGATTGGCCTCATTCAATCAGCTGAGCAGCTGTAGGAGCAAAACTGAGTCTTCCAGAGAAAGAAGAAACCCCACCTGTGGACTACAGTGGCAGTCCTGCCCAACAGTTCCCAGCCCACTGACCTTCAAACTTCACCATTACCTAACCAGCCCCTAGAATCACGAAAGCCAGTTCTTTGCAATCTCTTAATATAACCCTGCTTCTACCAGGGTTCTCTTGTAGAATCCTGGCTAATACAGCGTCCTAATGCCTGTATTAATGTATTTGCCTTCTGTCTCGCTAATTGCAATTTAGAGGATTCAGTTTGCCTATTATGGCTTTAATGATTAGCCTTGAATAATATGCATCTCAAAACTCTAATAAAATAAGGAGGATTGAATAAATAATTGTGGTCCATTTTTCTACTGATAAATATACTTTGTTTCACTAAATTCCACTTGGATTGGCCCCATCCCCCTTCCCCTACTGTATTCCCACTACTCCTATTCCGCACTAAGAAAAACAATGGATGAGTTTAAATTTTAGAGTTATTTAGATGCTTAAGAAAATATATATTTTAAGAAAAACAAATCTAAGCAATAAAATCAAGTATTGTTCACAAAGAAAACAAATTATAGTTGGCCAGGTGAGAAAGCAAAAGAAAAGGAAAGCTACTGACTTAAAGATAAAAACAAATTTTCATTACTTGAATACATAGAATATTTCATGAAGCTACTTATAGTCATTATTATAAAAATATTAGGTAATTTATAAAACCATATATTCTAAAAGTTTAAATATAGGGATCAAAGCCAATAGTACCATATTTTTCTTTTGTCTGTCTCAAAAATCCTCACTTTTTGCCTATGCTGCTATGCCATTAATAGGATTGTTATTATTTATGAGGTAAAATGTTTAAAGAACTAATATTTATGAATTATCCCATTACTAACAAGCATTATGGAATGCCTATGTCCTAGGGAATACTATTTCTCTAAACTAAACTTAGAATCTTTATTAATAATACTACTATGGCTATAAAGAGCAAAGACATATACCTTTTGTTTGGTAGTTTGTTTTCTTTTGCTTTGCTATTTGTCTTCACATGCCTTCCTCTGACATCCTCCTTTCCTTCCTACACCTCATTTCTCTGTATATCTCATCCTTTCTCTCTTTCACAATGACTGAATGTCTGTTTCCCCCTAAAATTCCTATATTGAAACCTAGTCCCCAATGTGATGGCATTAGAGGGTGGGACCTTTAAGAAGTGACTAGGTCACGAAGACACAACCCTCATGAGTGGGATTAGTGTCCCAAAAGGGACTCCAGAGAATTCCCTTGCCTCTTCTATCATGTGAAGACACAGTGAAAAGACAGCCATCTATGAGTCAAGAAGTGAGTCCTCACCAGACACTGAATCTTCCAGCCCCTAGATCTTGAACTGGTAGTCTCCAGAACTGTGAGAAATAAATTTCTGTTGTTTCTAAGCCACACAGTCTATTACATTTTTGTAGCAGCAGTCTGAATGGATTAAGACATTGTATTTCTGTCTTTCTTCTCTGACTTAATTTCCTTCTCTCCTTCCTCCTCTTCTCTTTCTACTGTTCTGTCACTCCCCTTTCGGGACAATTTCACAGGAATCTCCATTATGTCTTCTCTAAACAGATGACCAACTCCAAAGTGGAGACTCCAATTCTAGCACAAGCCAAAATTTGCCCCAGCACTCAGGGCCATAGCTCGTACATCCTGCATCTGTTGGTTCTGCATGGTACTTTGGGTATAAAGCATTGTTTTATTTTAATTCTACTTAGTCCTGGAATACATTTCCCATTTTAGGAGAATCCCCCATTCCTTATCATTGAGGTAGTGAGCACACAAACTTGGCTTGTCAACAAGCGGCAACTTCAGGGAATTTAGACTCCCAAAGGACTTTGCACATTGAGACCATTTATTTCTTCCATTGTGTTGGGAAGCAGGCACAATAGGAAGATGTGATGATAGGATTTACAGTTGGCATCCTAGGTAGGCATGCCTTTGCTTTGACTCTGGCTGTCTTCTCTTGACAGAGCTTGGGTATCTAGAGTTTCTGAGAACTTTGTGAGTTATGCAAGATCTTTCCAATGCATTCATTTTCTGCTCAACTCAGCAACAGTTAGTTCCTGTTGTTTGTAATCAAGTACACTGTCTGGCTAACACATTTTAAGTGTTCAGTCATTTTGTGTGTAGTGCTGTGGTATATTGGCTGAATGGCGTCTGGGGGATGATGGAGTGGGCAGGGACTGTGTCAACTAGTTGAAAAGGCATCTTTAGTTCCAGATATCCTGACACAGAGACCTGCACAACATGGCTGCTTAATAAATGGTGACAACCTGATAATTGATTGAGATTCCAGAAATCTTGCCAGTGGTTTCTGCTGAAAGGATGAAGGGAAAACATTCCTAAGACCACCCTGCCACTAGCTCCCTATTATTTGCAAGTTATTCTTTGTGTCTTTGAAGTGGGAAAAACTCAGTCCCCAACATAACTGAGAAGGATGTCAAATTAAAAATGAGTGAATACATATATAGCACTTGCAACTCATTGAAAGGAATTATATAGACATGACAGGTTCTCATGCTGTTAGTCATTCATTAAAAAATTATAAGAATTGTTCTTTCCATTATAAAATTAGTAAATGCCTAGGCCATAAAACTTAAAACATGCAGAAAACCATTTGGTAGAAATAATAATTTATAATCTCAGGATTCAGAGTACACAGATAATAGTATGTATAATCACTAAAATTTTTCTAGAGGCAATAATATTTCTTTGCTGTCCTGATTACAGAATCATATGCAGGTTTAAGAATTGCTTAAGTTCATAGCTTTTATTTATGCTGAAATTTACTTGATGTTTAAGTATTACTAATCTAGAGGCCAAAAGGCAACTGTTGGGGATGAGTAGGTATTAGTCAGCCTTCCTTGGTGAGTGTTGCTCTTGGCAAAGAGAATGGCAGGAAGCCAAATCTGTGGGTATGGAGTAGTGCATTTTGTCCTGGGGCGCGAACATAGCTCAGCATGGCTGTATGTCTGTGTAGAGATGGATTAGAATAATAGACAGGTGTTACATCACAAATGGCTCAGATATTTGAATTTTTTTCTGAAGTTAGTGAGGATCCTTAGAAAGAACCAAAGCAATAGAATGAGTTAATCATATCTTCTTTGCTGAAATCTCATTCATCAGGAGTTTGGGAGAGGATTTGAGGGTATAGGGGAGGGCAAGACCACAAGTAAGTTACTTTATTGCAATAGTCTAGTGGCAATGCTAAGATGATAAGCAAGAGCAGTGGCATGGGGAAAGGGACTATAGAATTATTGAGTGAGGGGAATGGGGGAACTTGCTGATCCCCCAATAGGGATATGAAATCTATGGTGAAGTAAGCCACCTTCCTAAAGCTATGTGCTTGGTTATCCTGTCCTTAATAGCAGAAACAAAAGGAAGCTGCTTAAACACCCACCCTAAAATTCACTACTTAGTTAAATCCCTCAATAATGAGGCTTGGAAGAAAAGGCAATGGTTAAACTGACATTCTCACCTAACCTGTTCTTTTTCATTCTGTTGAGGAACTCTCAACTTTTCTCATAAGACAGTAATAAAACAAGTTCATTCTAAGATGTTGCAGAATAGTTTCAGAAAATGTGAACCAAGGATTACTTGCATCAAATTCTCAAAAGAGTAGGAACTGGATATCTGCATTTTAACAAGCATCCAAGATGATTTTTATGCCCAGTAAATTTTGGTGGCTACCATGATAGACTATTTTCCCTTAACTGATAGGGGGTTTATTTCCTCCATTTGTTTTTAATTTAAGAATATTATGGGGATATAAATGGTTTGGTTACATGGATTGCTTTTCTACTGCTTGAGTCAAAGTTATAAGTGTGCCCATTACTTAGTGTACACTGTACCCATTAGGTGTGATTTCACTCATCCCCTCCTCCCCTCTCCCACCTGCATGTTTTTCGTTGAGTTTTAGCTGCCATCTGTCCACATGAGTGCTGATTGGTTAGTTCCAATTTAATCACGAATACACGTGATATTTGTTTTTTCATTCTCGTGATACTTCACTTAGTTGCCTCCAGTTCCATCCAGATTATTTCAAAAAGCATTAATTCATTTTTTATGGCTGAGTAGTACTCCACGGTGCACATATTCCACATTTTATTAATCCACTCATGAAATGATGGGCAGTTGGGTTGATTCCATATTTTTGTGATTGTGAATTGTGCTGCAATAAACATTCTAGTGAAAATACCTCAACTCTTCCAGGAGTATTTTAAGAAAGGAATACAAAACAAAACAATCCAATTCAATATGTGTTTATTCAGTATTTTTAATGCATTGCTGAGTGCTGTTTGTTCTTCCTAGTTACATTCAAATACAGAAAGACAGATGGAAGGAAGGAAAGAAGGAAGGAAGGAAGGAAGGAAGGAAGGAAGGAAGGAAGGAAGGAAGGAAGGAAGGAAGGAAGGAAGGAAGGAAGGAAGGAAAGAATAGAGGAAGGAATGAATGATCTGCTCATAGAGAAAACAGGTAATGCTGGAATTTACGTATTCATCAGCATGTCAGTAGAAGAGATATTTTTGTAGGTTGGGTGGGAGACTCTCTCTCAGGAAGCTTTAAATCCCAGCCTTCAGGTGAATGCCTACTTTGTTTCTGTACACAAACTCTATCTTGTCAGGACTCAAAATATAACTTCTCCTAACTTGTTAAAGTGAATCTTAAAGATTTTCCCAACTATTGTGGGACCCAAACATAGGATGCACCCCAGTCCTTCCATAAGTTTCTACTTCCTTTGTATTTGCAATTGTAAACGGTTTTGAATGTTTAGATATTCGAAACATAATTGATTTTAACAAGGAATTAGCAATAAAGCTTATTTCAAAGTCCTTTAGCTTTAAGTGGAAATTCATAAAAAGAGAATGAAAAGATGTAAAAAAATTGATTGAATCTTGTAAACCAATGTATGATCTAAAATAAAAGTTCCACATCACAAAACAATTACTTCCAGTGATTTAAAAGGGATAATTTAAAGTCTGATTATTTCATTCCTAACTAGGTGAGAAAAAATTGAACACCCTGCACTGACAGTGTTTAAAATAGAAAACATATTCAACATATGTTTAACCTCAATTGGAAGGCGATCCCTTTGAAAGTATTTTTTACGCCTTTTAGATTGCTTC
Source organism: Microcebus murinus (assembly GCF_040939455.1). Classification (NCBI taxonomy): domain Eukaryota; kingdom Metazoa; phylum Chordata; class Mammalia; order Primates; family Cheirogaleidae; genus Microcebus; species Microcebus murinus. The sequence goes on from NC_134111.1 coordinate 57,551,297, forward strand.
ATATTATCGAGAGGCTCTATTTCCACCATATATAACTGCCTATTTAAAGTGCTAAACAGCTTTACGAGGGATTGGGCTGTAGCTGAAAGTACAAAAAATTCAATAGATATAAAAACCTGGCTTAGATTTCATTGCTATCATAATGGAGTAATGCTAGATGATTTTAGGATTTAATGATTTAATAGAGCAAAATATTTTTAGAAATTACTGGACCTTAAACAGACTCTAAAGCAGGAGAAATAAGATTTGAGAACTTTTTCTAAAAATGAAAAAAGATTCATATTTGCAGCTTTGTCATAATGTGAAAGCATTAGTAGACACTTAGATTAATATCATTTGTAAAAAATAAATCTGTTATTAAGCCTAAGATGATCTTGAGAAAGAAAACTTATTTCAAGAATAGTTGATTTTCTATATCATTAATATGAGCACTTATGTCTAGCCCCCTCCCTCCCAATTGATCCGTGAAATGAAAAATAGAATATAAGAATGGTAGAAAGATGCATTCAGTGGAAATTAGGAAAATGAGATATTCAAACCCAAAAACATTCATAAATTTCTGCACAGCAAGTGTATATAGGAATATATCTTTGGAAAGGAAAATCAACTTGTGAATTTCCACCTGTGAAGTCAGGTTTTACAGGGCCAGGAAGTGCAAGAGACTCGTACATTCTCCCACCTGCCACCCTTGGCTCACTGTCACTCAACTATCCCTAACTTCAAGGGGCAAAGGCTCGTAGCAAGTGCCCATATGACTCTGCCTATGTTAGTTGGGGAAACCTTGGCGGTGCTCACTGCTCCACCTCCCATAGAAACACTCTTGACATGGACTACCAAGTCAGGCAAAGAACTGGTGTGTGGTTATGGTCACCTTCCAGTGAGAAGTGGGCAAGGCCAAGCACATGAGGGAATGAAGGATGGAGAACAACCCTGCAAATTTCAGACTGCCATATCAAAGAAGGGAAAGACACTCTTAACCAGAAATAAAGCTTTTTGCTGCAACTGCCTCAGGATCAGGGCCATCTAGACTGCTCCAGAAGCACTGAAATCCTGAAAGGGTAAAGAAGCATCCTCGTAACTCTAAATGTTACTTTTCCATCCTTCTATCTAGATCTGCCATATTAGAGTAGGAATCCAAGTACTTTCACAAAAGCAACCTCAGCTCCTGCCCAGATGATAATAGACCTTCTCCATAGTGATGGTGAAGAGGAAGGGTATGATGGTAGTGATTATTATAATGGCAGCTACCACTCATTGAGCAATTACATATGCATGATACTGTGCCAAGTTCTTTCCTGTATTATTTCAGTTAATCATAACAGAATTCTTATAAGGTAGGTGCCATTACTGTAAATATTTTCTAACTGAAGACTCTGAGCTTATAGAGAATCACTGCATTGCCTAAGCTCATATATCTAGAGAAAAGCAGAGTTAGGGTTTGAATTTAGGGCGAGAAAACCAAGAAATATTACTAAATTCATGAAGTGGTAACTACTCTGAGGAATCAGAGCAAATGAGAGAATGAAGAAAGCTAAAGTTGAGAAAATCTCTAACCCATATTCTTTAGAACACACTGCGCTTATAAAATCAGAACAGGTAAACATGAAATGAGAATAGTTCAAAATCTGAAAGGCCTGAATTTAGATTTTAAAAGAATAAAAAGATTACCAAATTAAAAAGTACAGTGACAGTTCCGTACAATAGATTAAAGAAAATTAAATTAGTAACAGAAAATTGGCTTGAGAATTCTCTCAAACTTTAGAAAAAGAAGTGATATGAGAAGATATAAGAGACATAAAGAACACATCTAAGAGATGCAATGTTGAAATAATAGAAATTGAAGGAGTAAAGAACTGAGTAAAGAAAACAAAAATAAATAATAAGAAATTTTTTCTGAAGATATATTTGTCTCTTTGAGGCAAAGAACTATAATATCAACAAGGAAGAGGAATACAGAAATCTGCATGCATATAAAAAAGTTATAGAAAGAAACAAAGATTCCTACCAAGAAAAAAAAAAGAAATAAAAAAATCAGTACAGCCTAGCCGAAAGAAATAGAGAAAGAAGAGTTAAAGATCATGACTCAAAATCCAGAGAGTGAAAGAAATAAGATTGTGACCCAATAATTCCATACTGCCAAATTTTCTCTTTATCAACAAGGATAATTTAAAATCATTCTCATACATGGAAGAATCTGGAATATCCCACATATGTGCCCCTCCCGAAAACAAAATAAAACAAAACATTTCTCAAATAATTAGTTCATTAGACCAAGATTTTAACCAAAGAAGAAAATATAGAAACAAAGAAACAGTGGTATTAAGAATATTATTAAATATTAGTGAACAACAAAATCAATGGAACATAAATAATTTTGATAACTGTGATACATTAACTTTTTATTAAGTAAGAAATTACCACTAACTTAGTAGCTTAAAACAATACATATTTATTACCTTACAGTTTTTTTCCTTTTATTTTATCATATTATGGGGGTACAAATATTGTTAGGGTTACATATATTGCCCCTGCCATTCCTCCCCCCCCCTGCCTTGCCAAAGCATCAAGCGTGTCCAACCCTCAGGTGGTGCGCATCACACCTATTTTGTAAGTATATATTTATTACTTATATATAATAAATATATATATAATAGGGGGGCTATTAGGGGGGCTCTTAGGGGGGCTTTGATCCTTTCCTTTTCTGTATAACTTCCAGAGTTTCTCTAACCATTTTTCCATAATCATATCTATAGCTCCCTTTCACTTTTTGCGTCCGCTTCCTTCTTTCTTAATTAAAGGATATATATAATATATCCTTTCCCTTCTCCCCTGTCCCATCTGCCCACCACCTGATAAAAGTTTTTTTTCTTTTTTGACCTTTTGGTTACATTGTATATCTTTGCCTCTCCCTACGAAGGGTTAGAGATATTCCCTTCCCACCCCCACAATGCTTGCCACAACCCTAAGATGTGCATCTCCTCTCCCCAAACTCTGGTGAGCACTACCACCATTTGAGCACCATAGTTTTAATTAGTCAGTACCAATTTGATGGCGAGTAGATGTGGAGCCCATTTTCTTGATCTTGTGTCCTTACAGTTATATAGATCAGAAGTCTGACACAGTCTCACGGGGCTAATATCAAGGCATTAACAGAGCTGAATTCCTCTTAGGGGGGCTTTGATCCTTTCCTTTTCTGTATAACTTCCAGAGTTTCTCTAACCATTTTTCCATAATCATATCTATAGCTCCCTTTCACTTTTTGCGTCCGCTTCCTTCTTTCTTAATTAAAGACCCCTGTGATAGGACTGGGCTCATTATCCATTGGCTATTACAGGAAAATCTCCTCATCTCAAAGTCTTTAACTTAATCATATCCACAAAGTTCCTGTTGCCATGTAAGGTAATATAATCACAGGTTCCAGGAATTAGGACATGGATACCTTTAGTGGTGGTAGGGGAACATTTTCTGCTTACTACATGTGGTGTTACAATAATGTAAGCACCAAACTAATTCTTATATTAGATATTCACAAAAAATTAATATTATAACTGTTTTTCTATGATTTCAGAATTGTTTGTTTTCCTCAAATGTGTTTTTTGACTCTGGACTTCAATGTTCCTGTTTTTAATTTTGCAGACTGACTTTTCTAGGTTTCTGTGTTTGGCTTTTGAAACCTCACACTCATTTCAGTATCTTCTTCTGAGTTAAGGTGAGAGTAAGACAGCTCTATGGGAAGGAATTATATAATATTAGGCTCCTATGTGAAATCTACAGATGGAAATAATATTAAAATGCCTATCATTATATCCTTGTTCCACCTCTAGATGAGTTATACTAAAGAAGGGAGACAGGAGTTGGCATACTTACAGAAGAATGAAGAGATTTCAAGAGAGCCTAAATTTGGATATGGAGTGGGTAAATACAAACTAATATATAAAATATAGACTAAGTATAAGTTATAAGATCATCCTTAAATTTTTCAATTTAAGCAACATGTTCTACATTCAAAGCATTAAAGCATGATTTTTAATACCATCTATAATTTAAACTTATAGAAAAAGTATGTATAGCCATATATACACATATTTATACATATTATATATAAGTTATCAAGGAAGAAATAAGGCTTCAGCTCAGAGAAGCTGTTACTTGAAGCAGTTTTTCTTCACATGCTATTGCTCAAAGGGTGGAACTAAGAGGAATGTAAATATAAGTTAAGCTTGAAAAACTACTTTGGCTAAAACCCTGAATTCTTTTTAACTGATGAAAGAAAAATGGGATTACAGTAGACATTGCCAGTCCAGCTTTTAAAAATAGCGTTAACTTCAGCCTGTTAAAAGAGACTATTACTTGTAACCTAAATCTGTTAATGTTTTTGTTGGATGTTGATTGATTAAAATAAAATTCACAGGCAAGCCATTCCTTCTAGTTGTCTCAAAAATAAATGGAAATAAATTGACATGAGAATTTTTAGGCAGGAATGAGAATGCTGTTTGCTTGCTCTCATCCAATATCGTATTCATATACAAAAATTTGTGACATTATTTCTAAATGGGAAATTTTGATCAGACTCTACCCAAGCTTCTGCTTTTTTTTTTTTTTTTTTTTTTTTTTTTTTTTGAGACAAAGTCTCACTCTGTTGCCCAGGCTAGAGTGCTGTGGCATCAGCCTAGCTCACAGCAACCTCAAACTCCTGGGCTCAAGCAATCCTCCTGCCTCAGCCTCCTGAGTAGCTAGGACTACAGGCATGCGCCACCATACCTGGCTAATTTTTTCTATATATTTTTAGTTGGCCAATTAATTTCCTTCTACTTTTAGTAGAGACAGGGTCTTGCTCTTGCTCAGGCTGGTTTCAAACTCCTGACCTTGAATGATCTGCCCGCCTTGGCCTCCCAGAGTGCTAGGATTACAGGCTTGAGCCACTGTGCCCGGCCCCAAGCTTTTGCATTTGAGGCCACATTTTAACAGTGACATGAACTCTTCAATAAATGTCTGAGTGAATGTGGAAAATTTCATTGGAAAAAATAAATCTAAGAAATATAATGTAAAGTAGACTTATTCTGTGCTGTCCTCCGGGCTATGTATCTCCTAATTGCCACTTAAGACCCACTCCCACCTTTCTAGACTTGAGAACTTACAACTCCTATAATTTCTATAACCTACAATTTCTAGGCCAGGGTTAGCAAACTTTTACTATAAAGGAGTAAATATTTAGGGAGTAAATATATAGGGAGTAAATATTTGGACCTTGCAGGCCACACAATCTTTGTTGTAAATACTCAACTCAGCCATTGTAGTACAATATCAGTTAAAGGCAAACTTGATATTAAAGAAAATTCACAACCTAACTGCTTTTATTAACCAATATAAAAATGAAAATAAATTAATCAAAACTAACAATTCAAGAACGTAGAAAAAGTAAAAAACATAGCTAGGCACATCAAGATGAAGGAATTAATAGGGATTAAAGCAGGCATCAATAGGCTAGAAAACAAAACTAGTGTAATTGATAATTATTTTTTACCAGAAGTGTTTTTTTTCCCGGATTAATAAAAAAATAAGAAAATATATATAAAACACTTGGAGTAAAAATGCTGAGTAGTCATAGATAAGATATGTAAAAACTATTAAGTTATGATTGAATATTATATACAGGACAATGGTGAAAGACAAAATAATTATGATTAAAGGTACAAGCTTTGAGAGACTTACACTTACTAAAAACTTGCTAAAGATGATGTAACAAAGTTGAATAGATCAATTTAAAAATTAGCAAAGAATGATCTCACTCATCTCCGAAAAGATTGGCTCAAAGATTCATAGGTGAGTTATTCTTATTAATTTTACTTTTAGCCACAAATAAGAATTGTGCATACTTATAGATCACAATATCATGCTTTAATACATATATATATATATATAGAGAGAGAGAGAGAGAGAGAGTGGAAAGAGCAAATCAGGCTAATTAATATATTCATACAAAGATGAGTTCTTTCAAACTTTTTGGTAACATAATTCACATTTTATCTACAAATGTGTAGAGTATCTACAAAGCAGGAAAGCTTACCAATATATGTAATAAAATTTTTATAGTATGATAATAAACCACAATTTGGGGGGGAAAGGGAGAGGATCAATCAATATTACCTATAAATATTGAAGCAAAAATTATAGATAAGGTTTGGCAAATCAGATGAGAAAAGTCAATTCAGAAGAGGTTACAGTAAGAATGGACTAAAGAGTGGGATTTTTACCAGCAGAGCTGGGGCATTTCTAATAAAGAGAAGCTAAGTGGAGCCCTAGAGGCATAGCATCCTAGGTGGGATGGCCATGCTTTTCAGTTTGCCTGGCACAGTGCTTCCTTACACCTACTCTCCAGTGTAATTGTTAATAGCATCCCTTTCTGCTCTCAAAGGTGTCCTGGGTCTCCCTGTCTGCTTAGGATGTTGAAAGTTAGAAAGAGCATTGTGTCTGCTCTAACAACTGCAACACGAAAAGCTGAATAAAGCACACAATTATAATTTTATATAACCTACAGAGCCAAGGTTACAGGGCAGTCAGGTAGCCTAAAATATAACAAAAAAGAGTTGCATCTGGAGGGAAAGCTGGGACACAAGCCCATCCATCATAAGCAAAGAGTATGGAAGGAAGAGTTGCCATTATAAGCACATAAAAAATTAACTAAAATTTTAATAAACTGATGAAGGCTGATTGTGGGTGGCTATAAGAGTATATAATCCAAGGGAGCCATAAACACAAGGGAAGTTTGCACCTACTTAGCCTCTTTTCCATGGAACTTGACCAGGTGCTCACGAAAAACTCTGATGCCAGGGCAGGAAAACAATAAAAATCTAACTTAGTGTTATGGTTTCGAGGAGGGGAGAGGCTACCACTGCAGAAAGTTATAAAGCCTTTCCAGAACCTTTGTCATCTTTGAGTTTTTATGCCCTTGAGGAAAAAGCATCACACCTTGTCAGCCCCAGGGCACAAATTAAGCATCATTATAGCTGGATAAAGGAAAAGAAAAAAATACTTCTACCATCAATAGTGCAGCCCCCCCAGTCTGAGGCCAAAGGCCTGAGAGTCTCCGGAAGGCTGCGGTGCAAGTCCCAGAGTCTAAAGGCTAAAAAGAACCTGTGGTCTGATGTCCAAGGGCAGGAGAACAAGGCATCCTGCTCTGGAAGGGAGAGAGAGGAAGCCAGAGAAAACTGAGTTCTCTCCTTCTACTGCCTGCTTTGTGCACAAGCTGATTAATTGGTGCCTACCTGAAATGAGGGTGGGTCTTCCTTTCTCAGTCCATTGACTCACAGTTCAGTCTCCTCTGGAAACATCCTCACAGACACACACAGGAACAACGTTTTGCTAACCACATAGACATCCCTCATTCAGTCAAGTTGACATCTAATATTAACCATCACAGCACCAATTAAAAGACAGAGATTGTCATATTAGATAAAAATCAACGTACTCTATAAAGGGATGAAACCTCTTTAAATATGAAGACAAATGTAGATTAAAAATAAAAAGATACAAAAAATGTACTATACTAACCTTAATCAAAAGGAACCTGGAGCAATTATATTAATATCTTCAAAATAGACTTCAGATCAAGTAATGCTACCAGAAAAAAGAACAACAACAACAAAAACGGGACACTGAATAATGTTAAAGGGTACAATTAAACACTAAGGCATAACATTCCTAAATATGTATGTATTTAACAACAAAACTTCAAATTACATGAAGTAAAAAGTGATTGAACTAAATGGAGTAATAGACAAATCCACAAATAATTTTGGAGACTTCAAGTCTCCTCTCTCAATAATCAATAGAACAAGTAGACAAAAAACTGGTAAGGGATATAGAAGACTTGAAAAACACTATCAATCAATGTCATCTAATTAACATTTATAGAACACTCCACCCAGTAATAGTAAACTATACATTTTATAAGTACTCATCAAGCATTCAGCAATATCAACCATATTCTGATACATAAAGCAAATGTTAACAAATTTAAAAGAATTTAAATCATATAATATGTTCTCCTAAACAGACCATAACAGAAGAAATCGATAATCAGAAAACTTTTGGAAAATATCCTAATATCTGGAAATTAGATGACATACTTCTAAATAACCCATGAAGCAGTAAAGAAGTCACAAGGAAAATATTTTGAATTGAATGAAAATGAAAATATATTATTTCAAACTTTGTGGACTGTTGTTTAAGTTGTACTTAGAAAGAAATTTATACATCAAATGTTTATATTAGGAAAGAATAAAGGTCTTAAATCTACTATCTAGGGTGCTACCTTAGGAAACCACAAAAGAGTACATTAAACCTATCAGAAATGGGAGGAGATTATAAAATAAAAGCAGAAATCAGTTTAATCAAAAACAAAAAAAATTCACAGTAATATGAAGCCAAAAATTGTTTTAATAGATCAATAAAAATGATAAAACACCAGTTAGAATGATCAAGATAAAAAGAGCAGATTCTAATGAACAATACTTGGACTGAAAGAAGGAACAGCACTATAGAACCTAGAGATATTAAAGGGAAAATAAGTAGTTCTCAATTTTATGCCTTTAAATTTGACAAATTCCTTGAAAGATATAAACTACCAAAGCACACTGAATAAGAAACAAATAATCTGAATAGTCTGTTATCTTTTAAAGAAATTAAATTTGTAGCTCAGAAGCTTCCAAAAAGAAGAGTCAAGACTGAGATTCCCTCATTTGAAAATTCTATCATACATTTAAATAAGAAATGATGACAATTTTTAAAAACTTTTTAAGAAAATAGAAATTTAAATAACAATTTGTGTCTTGTTCTGTGAGGCTAATATTTGTAAAAATGCATAGATCTATGCACCAAAATAGGTGGATGTTGCTGAATGTAAATTATACCTCAATGAATCTGACCTTAGAATACCATCATACAGTATACAAAGGAAATAAGTAAAGAACAAATATATTCATTTCCCCCAAAATCTACTCAATGTTTGCTCTGTAATTAACACTGTGTGCAAGCTACTTTCTTGATATACCCTTTTCTTTTAATTTTCACATAAATATAATCTGAGTTTTGTATACAGAACAATTTTTTCCATGAAACTTTTTCATTGACATAAAATACTCTGTCTAGAGATCACCCACATTTGGGATAACCAATCATTGTATGAATTTAGAATTATAATGCATTTATAAGAGAATGCATATGTTCCATGCCTGAGGCTTTCTATGCTACATATCTTGGTTGGTATAGGCTGAAGTCTGCCTCAAAGCAGATAAACACATTGACTATCTCTGTCTCATAGTATGTAGTATTGTTCATATTTGACCACCATATCAGTTCATTTTGTTCATAATATTCCTGCTTCGCATGAAAGGGAAGAAAAACTCTCTCCACAGATTTTTATTTTTATTATTTCTTGTGGAAATATTTTAGAAATTATAATTAAACACTAGCTAAAAGAACATTATTTCTTCACAATCTTGTTACCATAAGAAAACTCTTTTAATTTTTTCACATTTATTTTGAAGCCTTAGCAATATATGCACAAAATTTTTAACATTGTAATAAATATAGTGGTAATAGCATTTATTCAGTTATTCAACAAATATTTATTGAGTGTCAACATTATTTTAAGACCTCAGGATATATTAGACTGAAAAAAATCTCTGGTTTTATGAACACTAAATGCTGGTGGCTGGTGGCACTGAAGATAGGCAATAAAAAAGCAATAAATAAATTATATTGCTGCTGGAAGGTTTTAACCATATTATGGTTAAAAAATAGAGATGGTATGACCAGGGCATGAGGGAGGAGTATCAAGAGTTCCAGGGGCTTGGGGAGGGTATTGAGATTTTACATAGAATAATCGGAGTAGATCTCCTTGAGTAGGTAACACTAGAAAAAATCACAAAAGAGAGAAAACAGTTAACCATGTAGATCTCTAGGGAAAGAGAGTTTCAGACAAGGGCCAGAGCCAAGGTGAGGCCCCTAGGAGGCCAATGTGGCCAGAGTGCAGGGAGCAATAAAAAAAGCAGGAAATGAAGTGAGCGAGGATGGTGTGGGCATGGCAGGGCTTTGAAAGCCTTTAGCTCTTGGGGTGTATAATTATCCTATAGTCCTATTTATTTTTTTTCCACTCACCATCATATCAGAAGCATTTCCATATTGTTACATCATCTTCTGCATTAGGTATATGGCATAACAGAGAGAAAATAATTCCCCAAGTGTTGTTAGCCCGACCAATGGGAAATAACCAACCTTCTACAATAAAAGAAAACAGGGAACGATATAAACCAGATAGATTCGGTTTTTGAAATCCCTCTCCTTTCTTCACAATTTATTTCTATTTATCCTTTACTATTCCTGTTACCATATACAGGTGTCTAGAGGGAAAAAAACCTGTCCCTTAATGTACCTTAAAGTATTCAGGACTTGATCTTTTCTTTCTTTTCTTTTTCATTTTGAAAGTGACAGGGGCAATGCTTATCACAAACGAGAAATGGCAAAGAAAGAATTTCAGACATTGGAAACTTCTCTGGTCATGTATAAGGAAGACTCTGTCTGAATGCTGCTAGATATGAACACAATAACAGTTGCTATGACAGATGCGTCCTTAGTGAGCCAGTGTGTTTACCCTCGTGTGAATGTATATGGGTAGAACTGGAATTCAGTGCAAAGGTGACTATATAAAACCATTTAATTCCAAAGCACATATTCCTTCCATTATAGCTTTAAGAAAGTCTGTCCTCTTCCCAGGAGATAGTGTTAGAATTGATGTGTCTCATACCAGTGTTTCATATCTCTGTGCTATTTATTCTGAGAGCTTTACTTATTTTTCCAAAACTATTGTCAGTATTCTTTGTATATGAAATAAACAGAAACCAGAGCCTGCTCATTACTATGAAATACTTTCATGATCTCACATTATTATTTCTTTTTCAATGCAGCCAGCTAAAATGTGTTCTTGAAATGTGGCAATTAAACAAATCCAAATTTCTCTTTTTGCTTTCAAGTGACTAGTTAATTCAATGATTTACTATTTAAATGCTACCCAACCTATGTGACTGTTCATTATATTTATTTCTAGTGTAAATATAAATGTAAAAACAAAAAAGCTTAGAATAAATATTATTTATATAAAATTGAAGGCGATAATTTCATTTCTTGCTATTTTGCCAATTTCACGTTTAGATGTGTTCCTATGTGGAAGCACATTGGTCAATTGAATTCCTTCACATCTTCATCATTTATTCCTTAAGGGAATAGCAATTCCTAAGAATTATAAATGCAATATTTCAGATTTTTTATAGTTGATAGCCATATTCTATTGAATCATTCTCCTTTTATTATTATCAAAGTTGTCTAACTTGATATATTAATACTATCAGCTCGTAAAAGCACATGTTTGGTTTCTATAGGTGCATACTTTCTGCCATTGATACAAATGTGTGGATTTCAGTACATTTAAACTGCTATTTATAGGAGGCAGAATTATTTTTAATTACATAGAATACATTTCCCTCTTTTTCCCCATTGCTGTTTCTAAGCCATCTTTCCTTCATCAATGCCTGCTCCATTGAAATACATTTTATCAACCTTTCTCCTTTCTTTTTGCTATTATCTACCAATTCCTGGACATTGTCTTCCCCACCTCGATATCATAGTTCCTATTCACTTCAATACACGGCTCTCTGTATTCTCCATTCTGCTGACTTATTATTCACAACAATGACCCACCCCATACACCTGGAATCTTAGTGCTTTGACATGTGCCCCACGAAAAATCTTTTCCTCCCTAATTGTACTACCTTGGAAAAATCCCAACTTGAAGCATCTCCCTTTCTGATCTCCAATCTTTCCAACTCTGTTACTCCAGCACTTGCATTCCAACAATTCTTTGAACACATTGGGAACTCCAATCCATTCACTCCACTGTTTTCCATTGTCAGACACCACCATGTTCCTATGTCCTTCCTTAACCAGCTTAGATTCTGGGTCTGTAAAAATAAGCACTCTTTCCCCCTCAACACCTTTGCTTTTATAAATCTGAATATTCCCTTGTTCTGTGCCTACATCCATGAATCGTAATGGCCACTTACACACTGCCAGGTAATTATGCTATAATTTTCTAAAAAATTGCCTTCCCTAATCTCTCAAATGAATATTTTAGACCTTCTTGTTTTCTCTTGAGTTTCTAACACGTGTCCCTCACTCCATTTCAGACAATGACTTTGTCTTATATTAAGAGGGAAATTGATTCTATCAGATGAGAACAATTTTCTCTTCCCACAAGCAAATTCACCAACTACCCTACATCTGTACTCTATTTCCATTGAAATAAAAAAAATGCCTCTTCCTCCTTTCTATTATAATATTAAGCTTCCATATATGTTTTGGATTAATCCTCCAGTCAGTTCTCTGAGGTAGTACCAGATAGTCATTAAGAGTGAGGATAAGATACTTAACCTCTGTGTGCCTTAGTTTTCTTATCTATAACCTGGGAACAATAATAGTACCTCACTCAAAGTGAGGAAGGAATAATGAATTGGCAAGTGCAAAGTGGCTATATCAGATCTGGGCATACCAAGTACTTTATAAATGTTAACCATTTTTATCTTTTCTCAAAGTTTTCAAGTATGAATTTTTTTCCATTATCTCCTGAATCAAGTTCTCCTTCTCACTCAAATCATACTTACTGATACACAAATATAACTTAAAAATTTAATCTAGACACCAAGTCTGCCCCCAACTATGCCTCCCTGAATAGTACATACTCACCGTCTTACTCCCTGTCTCTTACTTCCTCACTCTCAATTTTCTCTTCAACCCTGTCTAATCGGGCTTTGGAACCCAACACTGAAATAAATTCATATTTCCAGTTACTCAGTCCAAAAACCTAGTTCCTGTCATATTTAGCTTTAAATTATATTATAAATACCATCACTTCTCACTATGCCACCACCCTCACCCAGGTTTGAGCCTTTAAAAGCTTGCATGTGCAGTGCACTCTAGCAGTAGACTTCTAACAACTTTTTTACCCCTTGATAATTATTTATATAGAATAAAATCTATATAATCTATATTTATGTAGAATAAAATCTAAATTTCTTATCATAAATAATGCACAATCTCAAAATCTAGGATCAAAGATGGTTGATAATTATCCTATTTCCTTATACTATTTTTGATACTTTTGTACATAAAATATATCATTTATAGATATAATTTTATACCCATCTTTTAATTTAATGGTATAAGAATTTCCTTATATCATTAGAATACTTTATGATTCATAGCAGTATAATATTCCATAACATGAATGGAACACAATTGATATAACTAAATACCTAGTGTTGGACATTTGGCTTTCCTGAAGTTAGGGAATAGAATCTCAGTTTGACTTATTGATAGAAATCTTGTGGTAAGTGAGAGAGAATATCACTTTCTGGTAGAATTAGGGAAGAAAGTATAGTTCAAGAATTGGCCATACCTAGATAATTACTTCCCAACAGAGGATTCTGTAAATAAAGTTTGTCTGCCTTACACATATTAATAGTAAGTATATGTGTAGAGTTAAGAAGTTTTTCTGGCCTTTAAAATAATTGGTCTGAAAATTGGTTTTGGAAGAATAAATTTTAAAATGGATAAAGTGATAAGGAGGAGGTGGGTGGATATATTTTTGAGGTGTAACCAATGCAAGACCTAAAGATCTTTAACAACTATTAGTAGTATTAAAACAACAGGGCCTGCTATTACACTCAAATTGCATCATGTCAAATTGGGGTGATTTGGAGGGAAAAGATCTACCAAGCCTCTGTTTTACCCCACAGACTTCCAAATATAAAGGTATATGGTTCAATAATTTTGACAATTATTTGTCAAATGGTATGAATAAAAATCATTGCATTGGTATCATATTTATCCAGAGTTTACCGGTGGTCAGTTTTATAGTACGTTTTATTTAGAACAGTCATTGTTATCTTTCAGTAACATGGATCCCTTCTTATTTTTTATTTTTATTTTTTAAAGATACAAAGCTTCCCCAGGAAATGCACATATGTATATAAACATAAAATTGTGTGTACATATTCAGGGATTCAGAGATGCTCTGAAGCCAATTAATGTTTCATCCTAGCTTAAAAATCATGATCAAGAAAAGAGAGCATTTAATAGAGTGTTCAAAAGCACTCTCTATGACAGTATCAAGAAATGTGGCCTATTAACAAAAGAACAATGAAAAAAGAAGAAAAAATCTATAAAACAATCACAAGATTTCAAAATGCATGGAAATTTATTGCAGTGGCAAGCGGCTCTATATATCTCATGTGACAAGTCCATGATTGTTTAACTGGATTTAAACAGAGTGTTATGATAGATGTTCAAAGCACATTCCCTGAGTTATCAAGACAAACTAAATCATCTTTGCAGTTTCTGTCTTAAATGGTACTTTAGAAAGGGTTCCACCAAAAGTGACTTAAAAGTATTAGAAATTAAAAAGGTGATATGCCTGACATCTCCACTGAAGAGACCATCTTGTTCCCCAGTGATGCCAGGTAAATAAGTTGCTACTATGACAATATCAATCTTCTAGCTAATAATTTTAGATGTCTCCTCACATGTTTGAAGAATTTTCTTAGTCACTATATCATTTTAACTAACAAGTGTGTTTAAGGGATCACTTTCTTATAGTTAAGAAACATACAATTTCATCAAAATTGATTTTTGTAATAAACTGACATAGCTTAAATGAAATAGGGAACTTATTATTTAAACAAATCCCATGGCAAAAATTCTCTTACTGAGAATTTCTTTAAAACTCTGCTTCCTTACCACTTTGCATGCATTAGGATGGTTATGAGAAGAATAAACTAGTATTAGTGAGGATGTAGAGACATTGGGACTCTCCTACATTGCTTGTGGAAATGCAAAATGGTTCGGCTGCTTTGGAAAACAGTTTGCCAGTTTCTTAAAAAAGTTAAACATAGAGTTATTATATTACCCAGGAATTGCACTCCTAAGTACATGCCTGGGAGAACTGACAATGTATGTCAGAACACAAGGACTTGTACATGAATGTTCATAACAGCCAAAACATGTTCATAATAGCCAAAAAGTAGAAACATCTCAAATTCCCATGCACTGATGGATGCATAAACAAAATGTGCCATTATCTATACAATGGACTATTATTCAGTCATAAAAAGAAATGAAACACCGATTCATGCTACAACAGGGATAAACCTTTAAAACATGAAAATGAAAGAAGTCAGATACAAAAGGACAAATGTCTTATGATTCCACTCATCACTTATATGAAATCTCCAGAATAGACAAATCCATATAGGCAGAAAGTACATTAGTGGTTTTGAGAGGTTGGTAGAAGGTGGAAATGGGGAATGACTGCTAATGGGTATGGGGTTTCTTTTGCAAGTAGTAACAAATTTCTGGAATTAGATAAAAATGATGGTTGTACAATTTTGTGAATAGACAAAAAATTACTGAATTTTACACTTTAAAGAGGTGCATCCTATGGTACTTAACATATATCTCAATAAAAAAGTCATCTTTATAAATTTGGATATTTCATACATTAGCTCTTTTTTTTTTTTTTTTTTTTTTGAGACAGAGTCTCACTTTGTTGCCCAGGCTAGAGTGAGTGCCATGGCGTCAGCCTAGCTCACAGCAACCTCAAACTCCTGGACTCAAGCAATCCTGCTGCCTCAGCCTCCCAAGTAGCTGGGACTACAGGCATGCACCACCATGCCCGGCTACTTTTTTCTCTATATATTAGTAGGTCAATTAATTTCTTTCTATTTTTAGTAGAGATGGGGTCTCGCTCTTGCTCAGGCTGGTTTCAAATTCCTGACCTTGAGCAATCCGCCCGCCTAGGCCTCCCAGAGAGCTAGGATTACAGGCGTGAGCCACGGCGCCTGGCCCATACATTAGTTCTTAAATTAACCATCCCCTTGATTTATTTTTGCTTGTGTTGATGACTTTTGTAACTGAGTCTGGAGGCTTCCAAATAAAGGTATGTCTTTGTAAAGTAAAGTTATAAAGTAAAGAAAAGGAACAGTAATTTTGAGGATTAATCATATCAACAAAATGATCACTAGTAATTTTTTAGATTAAATATTTGAGAAGAGGGATTATATCAGTGCCCCCCTTCTCTCTCTCTCATCTCCCCCATCTCTATCTCTATCTTTGTCTCTATCTCTATCCTTCTCTGTTTGATCACAGACTCATAAGCAATATTTTTGTTACAAAGTAAACATCTCTGCCAAGAAGTTCCAAAAGGGTTCTGAGCATTTTCTTTGGTTCTCCATTTCCTTACTGATTTATTCAGTTCAGATTAAGTATTTGATCTTTTAGCTACAAAGCAAATGCAACCCAGCTCAGGGATGCTGGAAATTGTTAATTATGAAATGACAGAGGAAAGAAGAAATTTAGCAAATATATTTAAGTTTTATACAAAGGAGAATAATAAACCTCTATGTAAAGATCTGTAGTTTATGAGAGTAGCATATATTTTGTTATTAAGCAAAAATCATGAGGCAGCAGAGAATATATACTAATAATGGCATATATTTTCCAGAACTAGATAAATTGCCTGAGAATGAAAAGGTTACATTTGTTGATAATAACATAATAGAAATATTTTATTATTTTCCCTCAGGGAAGAATTTTCAATATTCTACTGAGTATAAAGGATTCCCTTTTGTCATTCACTGCTTCAGTGACCTTGTATTTTTTATCTAATAAAGAAACACTCATTCAACAGTATAAACTATTATATAAACTCTGAAGCTTTTTGTCTTGGTCCTTAGCATCTGGACCTAGTGAAATTTGTAGCCCTCTCATTAAACTATTGTACTTTCCTCTCTTAATTTTCAGTCCACATGAGTAGCCATAGATAGTTCTGCATAATTGTTACATTGCTTATTTCATATTTTGTTATATTGATAATATGCTTGGTTACAATGCCCAATATGTTTATTTTAAATTTGTCCCAGAGAAATGTCCTTTTAGAAGAAAAACAATCTTTGTGTATTATCACATCCACAAAATTGTGATGGTTGCATATAAGATGATCAGCATGGTTCAGCAAGTTATGTAACAGTGTTGAGTTTTCTAATCCATAAGGTATCTTATATCTATGATTCTATAACGAAGTATAACAATGCTTGACATAGTCAAGGCACTGACATCACAACATAGAACTAATTTTAAACAGTAGGAAGATGAGAATTTACTCAGAACCCCACTAAAAAGTTCACTATTCAGCAACTAAGACATGTAGTCAGTCTTTAAGGAAAGAAGAGAGTATGTTAAATTTTAAAAAATGTGTCACTGCCTAGCTGTTTTTGTCAACTCTATTTCCGGCTATAGAGGAAAGAATATAGAGAAATGTGTAAATTTCTAGAGAAAAACGTGTTTTAAAATATAGAATGAAGAATTAACGGGATAAAGAGAGTCTCTAGAGGGGACCGTTACAATACCAATAGTTCATAATGTTAATTTGGACTTAGGGCCCAATGGAGAATAAAACTGAGGTGACAAGATGGTCAGGCTTGCCTCTATAAAAGGATGGGGCTTTTGTATTATGGAAATAGGCACTGTGGTGGTGACAGGGGACATTTAAGGTAGGTGATCAGTGTATAGGAAGCATATGGAGGCAACAAAAATATCTGTCATTGAAACATGAGTATAGAAATTCCAATAGTATTTTCTCCAATTTCTGAAACTATTTTCACGCTGTTTTATTTTTAGTCATTTCTTTTCTCCCTCCCCTTCTTGTGGCATGACTCATCTCCATGTTCAGAAGTGCTGCCTTAAGCTGGTGTTCACAGACCATCCTTACTTTTCATTGTGAGAATGTGACCACAAATCCTTCTGCTGTTGACAGAGAAGATGGTGTGCCACCAGTTCTCATTGCATTGAATCAACGTAATAACTTGCAGAAAATGATGACAGTTATTATATTCATGGCCAACATTTTGTGAGCCATGGTCACAGTTCTCTGAGTACCTAGGAAATAAGGGGGTATATTAATTCGAGACATCAATGATAGTATTATTTATATCATCGTTACTAAATGTTAGGTGACTTTTCAACTCTTTTTGCAATTTTATCTTTTTAGGTATGACTGGTTATATTATCTTTGACTTATAATTTTAATATACTAGATTTAGGATCCTTTGAAAACAAGGAAGAACCAGCAAGATATATTCAGAATGTCCCTATGTCTGTCATATCTTAATATAGCTCCAAAATAAATACAATAAAAATCTTTAAAATGGAATACTAAATAGCATTATGAGAGATTTTTAAAAGTGTTTAACATTTCTTTCCAAACAAATATATCTAAGTCTATTCAAACTTAAACTTTAGCTCCAGTTTCTTTAATATTTTCTATTTAGTACTCATGTTCTTATTTGCCTAATTTGTTTTATGCCTTAAAGATCTATGTGTTTATTTTCTATTTTTAAGCTTAGTTGAGTGCAGATTTGAGTTAATATACTCCTCAGCTCATGGTATATTATCTTCATTGGTCAATTCAAAGATTCAGACTTGTCTATTTGTTATTTTTCTCTTGCTACTCAGTATCAGTCCCAATTTCCCTCATATCCATGGGCACCATCCTATTTGTGATACAGGTCTTAAATATGCGCATTTTTCTGTAATAGTTTTGTGAGAGGATTTTTTTTAATTTATGTATAGAATATTTTTCTGTTAAGGTTGTCTGTTTCCTACTTTTCATGTTTAACACATTTGAAATCTCTTCACTCTGTGGTATTTACATCTCCTTCCTTTCTTCCTTCATTCTCTCCATTCCTCTCTTCCTTCTTTCCTTCCATGTTTCTTTCCTTCCTTCCTTCTTATAGATGGTTTTTCCATTGTCTGTATGGTCCATATTTTACATGTTCTTGGTTGACAACAATCTAGGTTGTTTCCAGCTTCTTGCTTCTGCTAACAATTATTTTTGCCATTCTGACTAGTGTAAAGTGATATCTCATTATTATTTAATTTTCTTTTGTCTGATTAACAGTAGGGTTGAGAATCCCTTCATGTATGTTCTTGTTAGCCATTGTGTCCTCTGTTTCCATAAACTGCTTATTCATCTATTTTGCTCATTTTCCTATTGAGATTCTTGTCTTTTCTTATTGATTTATAAATGTCTTTCTTAATATGCCATCTGTCTGTTGATTTTGTCTATGTTATTCATTAGATAGAAATAATTTCTCTTGATGTAATAAAATCCATCCATCATTTTGTTTGTCTTATAGTTTATATGTTTGGGGTTTCATTTTTAAAGTTTTTTTCTATGTCTAGAGCACAAGAAATTTTTTCTGTATTTTTACTCTTTTTATTTAACACACATGATTTTATTTTTTTATTATCGTTTTTAATTTCAGCATAGTATAGAGGTACAAATTTTAAGGTTTCAAATAATGCCCTTGTCCTCCCTCCCTCCACAAGTCTGAGCTTCAAGCGTGACCATCCCCCAGACGGTGCACATCTCACTCATTATGTATGTATATACCCGCCCCCCAACACATATGTTTAGTCTGACTATAATCTCCGCTGTGGTAATGTACAAGTTTAGCTTTATTTTTCTTCATTTGGTGATTCCATTTTCCAAATATCCTTTATAAACAGTTTTTTCTGTTGTTTTGTGGTGCCATGTTTAATTTTAAACTCTGTTCCCATCTATTAGTTTGCTTGTCTATTCCCAAGTTAATATTATATTGATTTTTATAATATTACTATAGCTTTTGTTATGTCTTAATATCTGGTAGGGAAAGTCCCTTCCTTCTAACTGCTCCATACACTTTTTATTTTCTTTTTAAAAGCTGACAACTATTTGTGGACTTTTATTCTTTTGTATAAATTTTAGTGGGAGTTTGCCAGGTTCCTAAAAAAAATGTTTTAAAATATCTCTTAATGAGCATATAATAACAACATATTGCTGGATTTTTATTTTGATTTGAAATCAAGAAAGTATATCTTTAAACATTTTCAAAATATTATTCTATTCTAATCTACACTGAAGTATGCTATTTTAAAGTTTGATGCCAATATGACTTGTTTCCCTTTATAGGGGCTCTGCTCTTCTCTCTAGAAACTTTCAAATTTTCCTCTTTGTCTTCAATAGCCATGTATTTTTCCATGTTTCTAGGCTTGGGTTTCTCATTCTCTATGCTGTATTCTGAAGCCCTTCCAATCAAAAATTTTCCATCCTTTTTCATTTGGGGAAATTCTTGGATGTTACTTCTTAAAATATTTTCTGTCTCTCTCTCTCTCTCTCTTTTTTTCTCTTCTAATGGGACTTATTTTTTTTTTATCGTATTTTGATATTTCTATTGCTAACTCAATATCTCTTGACTTTCTTTCCAAGCACATTTTGGGAGAATTTTCTAACCTACTTCTTAGTACTCTATTTCATTGTTTGGCTGTATCCTTTTATTTAGAGTTGTTGGTTAGAATTGTAAAGAACTGTGATAATACTGGATCATCTAGTGTTCACAATTTTGATTGTTGCCTCTGTTTTGTAGCAGTTATGCTCTTCAGATGCCCAGTTATTCTTGCCTCTGAACTTGTTTTCCTCTGGCTGGTTTTATAAACAGGAAGCCCAGATTCTAGCTTTTGTAGCTCTTGAGGATTGAAGGTGGGGTTGGAGGATGATGGATCCTTGGCAGAGAACCCACCATGCTACAGTTTGGACTTCACCTTCCCTCTCTTTTTGCACTATCCTCACCAGATGATTGACCTCTTGGCTATAGTGAAGTGGTGCTGCAGATGGATTTGAAGTTGCCATGGGATTCTCCATAATTACCTGGTCCTTGTATTGTTTTTCCTAACCATTGTAGACTTCTACATAGCTTGAATAATGTCCTCTGGCCCACTGACACTAGGAAGGCAGTGTCATTTTTCTGTCCCTTCAACTATCATGTGGCCAGGAAAATTTTAAAAGATACAGCATAAAAATCCACCCTATCATTTTCCTCCACCCTGGTACTTCGTTCCTCAGCCTCATCCATTTTCAAGCACATCTCTCAATCTTGTTCTATTATTTTTTCTTCAAATCCACTTTATTTTACCTCTAGAACATCTTCTGGGATAAGATGGGAGGAGAATGTGGCATCTAGGATAATTCTCAATTTTGTTGAATCCCATCCATATTTGTTTTCAAATGATTGATATCAAAATAGTGCCAGTTTCCACTGAATGCTATCTATATGCTATACCTATGCTAAGCATTTTTACACATATTATATCATCTAATGCTCACAAAAACTCTAGGTGTTTTCATCATCCCCATTTTACAGAGGAGGGAAATGAAGGCACTTCACATGGCCAGTAATAGAGCCAAAGTACAAAGTTAAGTGGTCCTATTCCAAAGTATATTCCTTGCACGCTATCTTCTAATTTAGTGTTTTAGTATCCATGGCATCCACGGATAGACTTGATGATATTCAAGATCCTTCTAAAATTGTGTCCAAAATTTTGTGCTAGTATATACAAGAATTTTTTTTTTTTTAACCAGGGATTGAATTTATTGCATTCACTAGATTCCCAAAGGTGCCTGTGAGTTCTTGCAAAGTGAAGAGTGACTTAAGGTGAAGTCAAACTTACACAGGGGATTTGGCATTAAAGTCAATCAGTAATGAAAAAAAAATGGCAAATAATTATTTACCTCTAAAAATACTTCAAATGACCCTCATGCTGCCTAAACTGGGCCATTGGAAGCTCAAAAGCCAAGAATTAATATATATTTTTAAATTTACTTTTAGGTGCTGGTATTTCTTTTCCTGGGGCATTGGAGGATAAGTTACTTTGATATATGAAGGGAGTGGAGAAAATGGAGGTTAAATAAAAGATTCTCTCTCAATAAACTTGTTTAATTGTGTTCATTTATTTCAGTGTTCCTACAATGGAAGTTTACTGTAAATTGAGGGGAAAAAATTTGAGACTCAATTTTCACTGGTATGATGAACAGATAAATAGCGACATGTCAGTGGCTGGCTCTGCATGCCCTAAAACCTGTCTAGTCATCTTCCAGCCCCAGGAGTTGTCAATTTGGCCTTCTGAATGCTCAGTTGACCCTACTCACTCTATCCAGAGTCTGGTAGATTTTCCTTTCATAGGTTCTCAGAAGATGCGACCTATTGAAAAACTTCTGACAGTTCTCTCCTGCTAATGGAAGACTTTATGCTGAGCCTTAGATGAGGTGTCAGAGGCTCAATTTGGCTCAGTTTCAGACCTGACCAGAGCTCTCAGGGCTCCTTTGTAGCATGGGTCCCCCCAGTTCAATTTTCCCAGCCTCCTTTTCAGAGCAGCCAAACAACAGGAGAAGCCCAGAAATGAACTGGCTTCTGGAAACAGATAATTATACTGAACAATTAGAACAACCTTTGCTCTTCTGAATTGAGCTCTAAAGCACAATCATATTTTATAGAGAAATACTTAAGTGATGGACATGTAGGACTCTTAAAAATATTAAAAGAGGTCAGTATATATGGTTTATTTAATGGAAATAGAGCACAGTATGTTATCTAAGTAAAATGAAAAGTGAGCTAGTTTACATGTCTATTTCAGAATTTTTCCCTTTTATTGATATATATATATATATATATATATATATATATATATATATATATCTGAGGGTAGAAAACATCAAAATTACCATATACTACTTTTAGAATTCATTTTTCCATTTAAAACATTAGTGATTTATAATACTGAAAGAAAAGAAAAGAAGTCTCCCAGCTTCAGCCTTAGATAGTTTGTGTTCTCTAGAAAGTGTCAATGTATTGGCTTTTGGTTTCTGTTCCCACACGGACCTTAAATAAAACTCTTCTGTGAGGTATTCGCCCGTAGCTTATAGAAAATGTTTTCTTGCCAAAGGCACAGAATGTGGAGCTTGAGTCGTTCTGCAAGGAGTAACTGACTCTGAAGGTGTCAGGAGTAAAATGACTCCATTTTATAATCTCTCCCAGAGGCAAGGAGCTTCTCACTTCCAGAATAAATTGATGATGAGATCCATTCGCAAGCTGGCAGGATGATGATCAGCAAAGCTTTCACTCCAGCTCGCTGACAAGGGAAAAGCCCTTGTCCCAATTGGCAGGTGTATGTGATTTATGAAATGGAAGCCTTTATAACCTGGCACGTGCAATGGTTCTACTGAAAGTCTTTATGTGTAATAGGCGCAACTATTTGTAAATTGCACTCACAGGGGGATACCACTCCTCCCTCCCCGACACATGGGTTTGATTCTTTCTTCTTGCAGTTTCCCAATGTGATAGTCTATTTGATAGTCCCTAAGCATCTCATTCAGTTCAAAACCCAATCTGGGATTCTCATGTGTAAACCATAGTATGGCTTTACATGAAACGTAAAGGGCTTTCACATTTGTTTTCTATATCCATTTAACTCTGAGCAAATATCATCATCTCATTTTACAGCTGAGGACTCAGAGACCCAAGCTAGGAGCTATCTCGACACAATCTGGGTTTTCTACCTTTCTACTGTTTTCACTGTTTTCCTTGGAATGGAGTTCTCAAACTTAAATGTGCATAAGATTCATTTAAGTTGCTTGCTAAAAGTAATACGAATGATAGTTAATATGTTGTTTAATATGCACCAGGCACTCTTTTAAGCACTTCACATATATTAACTGAATTTTTCTTCACAACATCCCTGAGTTAAGGACTATGATTAACACATTTCACAGAGAAGAAAGTGAAAGTACAAAGAGGTCTTGTCAATCACTCGAGATTTAATAGTTAGTAAAGGCTAGACCTAGAATTCAAGCCAAAACAGCCAGAGTCCATGCTTTTACCCATTGTGCTGGTCTCCAAGAAGATCTTTTGCTTCCTCTTCCAGATATTTTTAAAATCAAAGTGTCTGGTGGTGGGGACCCCCTGGAACCCAAATTTTCAATGTGCACTTCCCCCAGTTTCCAGGTGGCTTTAATGCCAGGGTTTTCAGACTATACTTTGAAAAAATTGGCTTTGGGATTCAAAGACATCGTTTGGTCTTCAGAAGTCACATATTGCAATAACAATGCCCCAAGGGGGCATTATAAACTAACTTAGTTTAGTGACGGTAAGAAAAGCCACAGGAGAAAAAGAGACAACATCTACCTTGTAATTTTGCTTGCCGCTGGACTTGCACAGGACTGCTAAATACCAAGTTTGGAAATTAGAATGTAAATTTTTTTTCAAGTGGTTTTGAGAAAAAAACAGTGGAAATAATAGGCTTGAGCTAGAATTATTTACTAAATGGTAACAACTCATGTTTCCTGACTTAAAGTATCTATAGCTGCACTGTCTAAAATGGTAACCACCATACACATTATTTAAATTAGTTAAAATTAAATAAAATTTAAAATACAGTTTCTCAATCACCCCTGACACATCTCACAAGTTCAATAGACACATAGGGCTAGTGGCTACAATATTGGACAGCACATAGATCTAGAATCTTGTCTTCTTTGCAAAAAGTTCTATTCAACAGTACTATAGACTTGCTCCCAACTATTCTCATAAATTTTTCTTACCATTAGCAAAATCCTATCCGTTAAAGTAATTTAAAAAAGGACATTTAGTATTCACATGCTGCCTACCTCAAGAACACCCAAAGGTCTAATTTGTGATTTTGCAGTGCTGGTCACTTATCACATCTTAACAGGGATTTGTTATCTTCCCACTGTTAGTTATACATGGGGTTAAGTGAGACTAGAGAGAAGATGATGGTATAAGGATTATAAACCATGGCAGTCTTTATATGTGACTGGGCTATCTCCAATGCAAATATCACAGACTAAAGGAGCTCTAAGTGGACAGTATCCCAGGATGCATGCAGCAGGAAGGCCAGGAGTCGCATCAATATCACTAACATAACATCTTGCATTTCATATTTAGTTTGCGTATGACTTTTCACCCTCCATTATTATTGAAAGCAGTGTATAGCAAATTTTTAAGACTTCCTGCCCTGAAGTAAGTCAAGAGTGATTTTATTCACAGCAACCCATCATCACACAGAATGAAGCATCTGCTGGATAAGCCACATAGGGGCTAACTGGGTTTCCAAAGACTCTTGAACAGTACGTTATCTTAGCTCAAGTCTCCTTCCTCAAGAAGGATAATGAGCTGTTGGCCAAGATTCAGCCTTTTGCAACTGGTCTTCTCTGGCTTTCCACCGGCCCCCAGGGCCATGACATTATTATAGCAGTGGTCCTGCCATTTCTGGGTCATTTTAGACACTTTCCTGGAGGTGTGGTTCAGTGTATGAATATTCCCTGGAGTGAGTTTTATAAAGCATCCAGTCAACTCTAACACACTTGACTCTGTGTCCAGGAATATAAGCACCAGATAATTGGAATAGACTTTGGTAAAGAATAGTTCTTGGGTATCAACTAAGACAGTTTAAAATTCTTTTTTTTTCAGCTTCCAATATGAATTATGATCCTATACATGCAATTATAAGTTATTATTAGTCATGCCAACCTTCTCTTTCTTATACTGTTTGGAACCCTAACCAGAAACTCAGAATAACTGAAACTTAGAACTGAAAGGAAATTTTGAGATTAGCTACTCTAACGTCTTCTTTTACAAATGAAAATCCATATCTTAGAAAATCTAAGAGATTTGCCCAGGATCCCCAAGCTAATTTAGAAGAAAACTAGAACTACTAATACATATCTCCTAATTTCATGTTTGGTACTATTTCTACTACATCATACTTTTTTTGTAGGAGTAAAGACTTGCACTATCACATAGAATGTATAGAAATTGTTTACTTCTACTGAGGGAAGATACTTGGCCTTAAGTTCCAGAAAAGCCAAAATTTAACAATAGTTAATGTATATATGATACTAAGTATGTGCTAGACACTATCCTCAGCACTGTGGATATATGATTTCATTTATCCCTCTTGACAGCACTATAAGATCCTATTATTATTCTCATTTTATAGATGAATGAGCTGAATCACAGTGAGGCTAAAGTAACTTGCCTAAGTATACACAACTAATGCTTGGTAAAATCTCAGTTCAAACTCAAGAAATATAGTTCTAGACTCTGTGCTCTAACCAGGCAGCTTGCTGCCTATAAGCTTATATATCTGGAGCTATCAACCAAGACGAGTAAATGTGTGCAGATGAGATTGGAAAAAAAAAATTTGTATGCCTATAGTGTTTAGTTCTAAGGCAAAATAATAGCATTGTCTAGCTGGCATTTTATGGAAGTGAAAATTGTTATTTCCATTAAGTCATTCATTATTGAAGACACTGGTTTGTTTTTTTTTAAACTAAACCTTTCAGCAATCTCAATGAATCCACCAACCAAGTAGGCAGAGCAGTAAAACCTGCTCCTTTGGTGGCAATACATAGCAGTCATTTCTAACTGGGAACAGCAGCACTGGCAGACTAATGCCATTCTTTGCTCTCTGGGGTGTAGCTCTTCAGAAGAAACAAGTCACATAATCAAGAGGGATTTCCATTTGAAACAGGCTGAAGTTGTTGGTCTCAGAAATACTATTCCTGCTTTCTGCAGATAAATATTGATATTACAATGAAAAGGGAAAAAGTGTCCTGATGAAAATGGACTCACTTATTTTGAAACAAACATGCTTGTTTATATATAAGGTAAGTCCCTGGGCCTGTCACAAAATTATTGTATTGAGCTACAGGTTAAGGAAAAGTGATTCCAAGAATGAGCTCTCACCCAGACTAGGATATGTCATGTTCATAAGGATAGTGACATGAGTGTGTGACATATTGAATTAAATAAATATTAAATATAGGAGTCTCTGAGCGCCTCCTCTCTGCTCACCAGTGAGGGTTCATTACAGCCTAAGGTTTTCCTTGCATTCTGTCTGCTGTGTCCTCCAGTAGACCATGTTTAGCCTTCTATGACATTTTAATCAAAATGTCACAGAAAATAAAATCCTATTCAAAGCACCCTAGGAGTGACCCAATGTTAGTAATAGAAATAAATGTTCATCATCAGACTTTAATCTCTTCGAATTGTAGCAGCACTCACTGCCAATCAGAATATTTAACAAAGGAGCTAAATAACTGTGTTAATATGGATGAAAAAAATCTCTGGGTAGTGAATTGTCACTCACCCAAGTACTTGTGAAACTTTAAATACAAGTACAAATCATCTGGGATCTTGCCAAAAGGCAGAAACTGAATGAGCAGATCTGGGGTTGACCCAAGTTTCTGTACTACCCAGGTGACGTCACCGTAGCTGGTCTGTGACTACACTTTGAGTAACATTTTCAAGTATGAGAACACCCTTACATTTTTAATTATTGGCATTATTCTGATTATAAATTTTAAAAACACATAGAAGCCAAAACATCACAATCCCATCACCCAAAGACATTAAGCACAACTAAGTTGGTGTATGTAGTGTATATAGATACCAAATCAAAATTGGGGTCCCTCTCCCACACTGTTTTAATGGTACCTTTGCAATAACTTTAAAATTATTCAAGGAATAGATATTAATTTTAGAAAATTCGTAAAAATGGGCAAAAAGAAGATAAAAATGACCTGTAATCTTATCACTTGGACACAAAATATAAACAATATTAACACGTTAACCTATTCTCTCCCACAGCCCCGCACCTCAATCCCAACTCCATGGCCACTGCGCACATGTACCCACCTCATGGTGACATCATGGTGATAATGTTGACAGAAAGGCACAGGTCCAGCTAGATGAGGTTGGTTGAAGTAAAGGCTATAAAAACTTAGATTGTTAAATAGCACATAGTGGGGCCAAGAAGGACTTTCCAAGGTCCCCAAAGTCCCCCAAGGACATACGCCCATGGCTGATACCAAAGAATGAGGATGCCCTCCAGGCATCATTAATCAATAGCACTGACTTTATAACATCATTCTGTATCAGGGGAATATACTTTGAAGCCTGCTTTAAAAAATCCAATGTTTTTTTACTAAGATCATTTTTCATCAAAAATATCTTTACAATATCATTTTTAAATGTTGCCTTGTATATCATCCTCTACTTGCACCAAAACTTGCCTATTTTCCCATTTCTAAATCCTTAGATTATTTTCTTTTTTTGTTTGTTTGTTTGTTTTTTTGAGACAGAGTCTCACTTTGTTGCCCATGCTAGAGTGAGTGCCATGGCGTCAGCCTAGCTCACAGCAACCTCAATCTCCTGGCTCAAGTGATCCTCCTGCCTTAGCCTCCCAAGTACCTGGGACTACAGGCATGCGCCACCATGCCCAGCTAATTTTTTGTATATATATTTTTAGTTGGTCAATTAATTTCTTTTTATTTTTAGTAGAGACGGGGTCTCGCTCAGGGTGGTTTCAAACTCCTGACCTCGAGCAATCCGCCCGCCTCAGCCTCCCAGAGTGCTAGGATTAGGCGTGAGTCACCACGCCCAGCCCCTTAGATTATTTTCAATTTTATAACTTTATAAATAATGCTTTGAACATTCTTATATTTAAACCTTTGCAAAATATTCTTAATAATCTCATCCTTAATAACCATTAAATCCTTTAAATGGTGTGTATTTTACATGTAATGCAGCCTTATTGTTTAAAAAAAGTCATAAAAAACAGCCTTCTTCTGAAACTATTACCAGGATATAGCTATTATTAATATTTTATATGTATCTTTATAAATATTTCTATATAAATGTATTTATGCATACATGTATTTATAGCAGAGTTTTTTGGGGATTTTTTGCAAGGAGAACCATACTTTCTATACCTTGATTTATTATTTTATTTACCTGATTCATTTTAATGGATTCATAGTAGCATGGGGTTTTATGAATTTCAGTAGATAATCATTACTTTTCAATAGCCCACTGAAAAACATTTAAGTTGTTTTCACATTTCTCCTACAAGTAAAATTGCTAGGCCAGAGGGTGTATTCATTTTCATTTTGATAGATAATGCTCTACAAAAAGGTTTTGCCGATTTATACCTCCTTCCTACAATGTTTAAGAGTTTCCAAATCCCCCCCACCCTTCTCTACAATAAGTAGTGTTTTTTATAATATAAAATTTGAAATTTTTAGCAATTTAAGCTTCTTAGAGCTGATTTTTCATCTGAGCTCAACTCTAGCCAAAATCTCATGGGCTTCAATGGCTAGTGCTTTATTTTTGGCTGTGACACACTTCTTGGCTTTCTCTGTCTTCTAGTAGTTATTCATAATTATGTTCCTACTTGTTCATGTGTCAAAGAATATTTGGAAGGATATCTGTAGCCCAAAAGTGGTGAGGGTAGGAGTTTGCGATGATTCATGCAACCTCTTATTCTGAATGAATACTCTAAAAATTTTCTGTGTACTTGATTTGTCTTGGACTAAACTATACGAGTGAAAACATTATACTTTGTGGTATTACTGTCTATTTCTCTTTGTATTTTCTAAAGTTTTGCTTTATAAGTACCTGAAGCTGTATTATTTAATAAATATTAACTCAATAAATATGAACAATTTGCATGCTAATTATACTATGGATTATATCCTTTATTACTTTATTATTTAACCTTTTATTTTGCATGATTTAACTTTTTTTGCACATAATGCAACCTGGTTTAATGTATTTTTCAACTTTATTTTATTTTTATTTATTTATTTTTCAATTGTTATTTATTTTTTTGTTTCAGAATTTACAGGGGTACAAACACTTCGGTTACATATATTGCTATTGTACCACCCAAGTCAAAGCTACAACCATGTCCAACCCTCAGATATCACGCATCATAAAAATTAGGTGTGAATTTACCCATCCCCTCTTCCCCCCTCCCACCTGCCTGACACCCAGTGAATGTTGCTTCCATATGTGTACATAAGTGTTGATCAATTAGTACCAATTTAATGGTGAGTACATGTGGTACTTGCTTTTCCATTCTTGGGATACTTCACTTAGTAGAATGGGCTTCAGCTCCATCCAGGATAATACAAGAGGTGTTAGTTCACCATTGTTTCTTGTGGCTGAGTAGGACTCCGTGTATACACATACCACATTTTATTAACCCACTCATGTATTGATGGACACTTGCGTTGTTTTCATATCTTTGCAGTTGTGAATTGTGCTGCTATGAATATCTGAGGGTAGATGTTTCTTTTATACAATGTCTTTTGTTCCTTTGGGTAAATACCCATTAGTGAAACTGATGGATGAAATGGTAGTTTTAGTTTGAGCTCTTTGAGGTATCTTCATATTAATTTTCACAGAGGTTGTACTAGTTTGCAGTCACACCAGCAGTGTAAGAGTGTTCCCAGCTTTCCGTATCCATGCCAACATTTGTCGTTTGGGGACTTTTTGATAAAAGCCATTCTCACTAGAGTTAAGTGATATATCATTGTGGTTTTGATTTGCATTTCCCTGATGATTAGAGATGTTGAACATTTTTTCATGTTTGTTGGCCTTTAGTCTGTCTTCTTTTGAAAAGTTTCTGTTCATGTCTTTTGCTCACTTTTTAATGGGGCTGTTTGATTTTTTTCTTGTCAATTTTCCTGAGTTCTATATAGATTCTAGTTATTAGCCCTTTATTAGACGTGTAGCATGTGAATATTTTCTCCCATTATGTAGGTTGTCTGTTCATTCTGATGATGGCTTCTTGGCTGTGCAGAAGCTTTTTAATTTGATCAGTTCCCATTTATTTATTTTTGTTGTTGCTGTGATTGCCTTTGTGGTATTCTTCATAAATTCTTTGCCTAGGCCAATGTCTAGGAGAGTGTTTCCAATGTTTTCTTCTAGAATTCTTATGGTTTCATGCCTTGGGTTTAAGTCTATTATCCATTATGTGTTGATTTTTGTGAGAAGTGAGAGGTGCGGATCCTATTTCAGTCTTCTGCATGTGGCTATCCAAATTTCCAGCACCATTTATTGAATAGGAATCCTTTTCCCATATGGGTCCTCAGTGTTATGTTTTGGGTATTTGTTTTAGTTTTGGTTAATATTTGCCAGACATGTCTATGCCTAGATTTCACTTTAAATTTTTATTTGAATAATGCTCTATAACAGTTAGTTGAATATTAGTTTTTATCCCTTTTTTTAATTAGAGGAGTTTTTCCTTAATATCCTAGGACTCAGCTGGTGCTATAGGCAGTTATCCTGGATTCATCCATTTTTAATCTCTGGAATTTTGTTGTGTTGTGTTGTGTTGTGTTGTACCTTACCATGCCCCATGATGTTGAAGTTTCACCTAGGAGGGGAGCATGCTCTGACTTTCAGGCTGTTTTCCCCAGTTTAGGGAAATTTCATGGGCACCTTCTGGTGGGAATGTATCTAAAAGGTTTCCTGACTTTAGCTCTTGTACATTTTCCTCAACACTATAGTTATGGATCAATGCCAAGATAATGAATCATATCATAATTTTATGGAAAAATAAATGAGAACAACTTACTGAAAGGGGCATCCTATGAGCTCGTTGGGTTGATTGCTAATATCCTCGGGCCTGCCAGAGGTCAGTATGAATTTCCCCTTTATCCTTTCCCAGAAGTTCATGGTAATTGTGAAAACTAGCTATAGGTATGGCAATAAGACATTCCCTCCCCAATTCTAATTATTTTAAATGGAGGTGAAACAGCCACATCTTTGCAGTTTTCCAATTGAATCAATGTCAGTCAGGAAGCTGGAGGCCAAGAGAGCAAATTTTCTTGAGTGCTAATAGCTGAATAACCCTCTATTTCCTCATATGAAATGAGTACCTTTGATGCTTCTTACTGCCAACTTGCTCTGAATTGGAAATAGGGATGTGGGCTGACAGATGGAAGTGCTGATGGAGAAATCAAATTCTTACAAAGTACAAAAGACAGATATGCACACACCCACACTTACTCTTGTAGAGAGGTTAGTTAGAGCCTTTCTATGGCACCAGAAGTTTATATGTAGCATTTGGGTTTTTTTGAGCCCCAGAGGAATACACTGGGGTAGAACAAAAAGGCTCTTGAGTTAGGATTCTGATGATCCAAGTTCTAGTATCATTTTTTCCATTTAGTATGTTACCATAAAAAATATCACTTAAACAGTATCAGAAAAATGGAAATGATAGTTTTATGCTGTTCATAAGGTTGTTAACACCACATAATGAAATGAAAGTCACTCTAACTGATACGCTGCTAAGTCTCACAGGCTGTGTGGGGCTGCAGTCAGATCTGAGGCTAGATCGGGGGGATATTCTCTGCCAAGCTAATGTGGTTGTTGGCAACTTTCTGTCCCTTGTGGATTGTCAGATTAAGGGCCTCAGTTTCCTACTGGCTGTCAGTCAGAAGTTGCCCTCAATTCCTTGCCAGGTGAGCCTGCCCGATGTGGCCATTTGCTTTTTCAAAGCCAGCAAAAGGGCGATGTCTCAGAAGACAGGTGCTGCAATCTTATGAAATGTAATTATGTACATGTAATGATGTGTATCCCATTAACTCTATTACAAGCAAGTCTTAGTTCCTGTCCACACACAAGAGAAGAGGATGACAGAGGGGTGAGAGGAGCAGGAGGCAGGAATCACAGGAGCCTCCTTAGAGTCTGTTTGCCATGAAAGGAAAGGAGCCAATACAAAAAATCTAATGAGCAAGACACTACTGTGGGCATCAATCCTTCATCAATCCTGCTGAGACCTTTTGGGAAATAGTGCCAAATGCACATCAGAAATGTCCCATTCAAGGAATGAGAAAGTTAGAGTACTGTATTGGTCAGGGATCTTTTACAAAATGTTCTTTTTATGGAGACTTTTGGGACAACCTGTCTATATATACACATATACATATGTATATGTATATATATATGGAGAGAGAGAGAGAGAGAGAGAAAGAGAAAGAGAAAGAGAAAGAGAAAGAGAAAGAGAAAGAGAAAGAGAAAGAGAAAGAGAAAGAAAGACAGACAGAGACAGAGAGACAGAGAGATTTATTAAGGAATTGGCTCATGTAATTGTGGAGACTAGCAAGTCCAAAATCTGTAGGGCAAGGTGGCAGGCTGCAAATTCAGGCAGTAATGATGCTACAGTTTTGAGGTAGAACTTATTTTTCTCTGGAAAACTTCAATTTTTGCTCTTAAGACCTTCAACTGATTGGATGAAGCTCACTATATTATTAAAGGTAATTGTTTTTACTTAAAGTCAGGCTTAAACCACTGAAATTTATTGTTGCACATTTCTGTGGGCCAGAAATGCAAGATCAAGGTATCTGCAGGGGCACTCTCCCTCTCAAGGCACTAGGGAAGAGTATGTTCCAGGCCTCTCTCCTAGCTTCTTGTGGCTCCGTGGCTTGCGGCAGCATCACTCCAGTCTTCGTGTGGCATTCTCCCTGTGTGTCTCTGTGTTCAAATTTCCCATTTTCATAAGGACACTGGTCATATTGATTTAGGAGTCCACCTGCTCCACTGTGACTTCATATTCAGTAATCACACCTGCAACAATCCTGTCTCCAGGGAAAGGCCACATTCTTAGGTCCAGGTGGTTAGGACTTCAACATACGAATTTTGGGGAGACACAATTCAATCTATTACAATACTTTTGTCCAATTTTAAGAATTTTCTTTTCTTTTCTTTTTTGGTTGTTATTTTTTTTCATAATCTTGTATCTCTCGTTAAGTAAAGCAGGTTTGCTCTCAAGTCTGTGCCAGGCCTGTGATGATGCCGTGTAGAAAAACTTCCACAGAAACTTGGTAATGCTGGTGAGGAAATGGGAAAAAGCAACTGGCAAAGAGATCTGCTAGTGAGGAAGATGGCAGCTGACAGAAATGATAAATTACAACCATGGCAGGTTTTCAGGAGTGGTAAATATCCTAAGAAATGAAGAAATACTCAGAGGGGGAAAAGATGAAATTTCCTTACTAACCCAGCAGGATAGATACTAGGACTATTGATGTTTCCATTTTGAAATGAAGAGTGAATACAAAGTCTGGAATATGAGGGGATGTGTGGTTTGAACCTCATTTTGCCAGCACCCTTAGAAAAGATCCATCTTCCAGGCTCACATTAATAAAGCTCACTGAG
Organism: Microcebus murinus; assembly: GCF_040939455.1. Classification (NCBI taxonomy): domain Eukaryota; kingdom Metazoa; phylum Chordata; class Mammalia; order Primates; family Cheirogaleidae; genus Microcebus; species Microcebus murinus. Next base: position 57,585,304 of record NC_134111.1, read on the forward strand.
ATGGATATATTTCAGCCACAATGTCAATTAATTATTTAGAATGAGAAATACAATTATGACGCAGACTAGAGTACTTGAAACGGCCAATTGGTTCATATGTTCCCTGGGGCCCATTTCTCATAGGAAGCCCCTCAGAATGTAGATTTACTTATATCCAGTAAAAAAGTACAACCATGAGCAAACTGGACATTGATGTCAGCCTGCTCAGTGCATTCTGCCCTGTGTGCCCAAGGATGCCTGCTAGGTGCATGGGTGCTGATCTGCCCATCTGCACAGAGGATATGCCTCTCACCACCCTCCCAGACTAAGAACTGGAGCAATACACAAATATTTAGTCTTCCCCTTTCTATTTTTCAGACTGACTATGCACCCTCTGTACTTATACATCCTTCTCAAAAGAAAAGAAGAAAAAAGGACAATGCATATGTTTAGGTCTCAAGATACTTAGGCAGCTTCATATCCCATTTCTGTACTCCTGAGTCTCAAATATACCCAAGCCTTTCAGCCACAGAGTCACATGCATTGTCCCTGCTGACTCTCCCTGCTGACTGACTACAACCGTAGTGTGTGGATTTTGCTACTTTACCTGCCAGAAGGCCTCACGGTCCTCATCTTCAGTTCTGCGAAAGGGAATTTTCCTTGTGACTTTCAATATCAGAATGGGATTTTGGACGTTGGAATTCCCTCAGTCTCCGATATATGTACAGATTCAAAAGGACCTTGTGCAGGTTAAAAATGAGCTCATGAATCTAATCAAACCATCTCATTTTATAAATAATGACTTGGAGAAGGTTTGTGAGATGCTCAGATATGCAGGTGGGAAATGACAGGAGTAGAAGCAGAACCTGGCCCCTCTGACTTTCATCCCATCACCTCCCTCTATTCCAGGCTGTCTGTCCCCGGCTGCTGGGTTTCCTGGTTTCAATTGCTTCTGCCGTCTGCTGCAGAGTGCTCCCTATAGCGATCTGTCCTTCTTCTTATCCGTTGCTTCCTTTGTCCCCTCACACAGGTCCAAATCACTGAAATGTAAAAACATCCAGAAGGTTTAGGTTTTTTTTTTTTTTTTTTTTTTTTTTCATTTCTTGTCAAGGAAAGAACACACCTCTTTGTCATTAAGACATAGTAGATTCTTTAAGAGGATTGTTTTCAACAGGGCTGCTCTGTAGTGGATATTGGCTGTGACCTGCTAGAAAATGAATTGAGCCATTCGAACATGTTAGTAGCCTAGTACTGAAGATTTATTTTCCCATTCTAATGAAAGATGACGGCTTCTTCAATCATGAGCCGGGTCTGGTTTTATTTAAATATTGAAAGTGTCATCACCATAGGATCTATTGTGCTGGGCTTCTAAAGAGAGAGGCAAATAGTCACTCCCTGAGCTTGATTGGACCTGATGTGTTATGACATGTAAGATAATTTATTCTTGCTTTAAGTCCAATTAAGGGGAAACGGTCTTCAGGACAGTGGAGGTTTTGATGGCCTAAGCGAAGTTTATATGGATTACGAAGACATCTTCTGGAAGGAAAATTTACATTGAGATGGTCCATTCCACGGTTGGAGTCAGAAAAACAATTTTTCTTAGAAAATGTACTGTTACTGATAAATACCAGAAGTCAGTTCCTATCTCTGAGTTAATCACAACGACTACAAGGCTGAATGCTCACACATCTTGTACTGTTCCACAGGCGGAAAATGGGAGAGGAGAACGCAGTCTAGCAGAAAGGGGAGAGCACAGGCTCCGAAGCCACACCCGCTAAGTCAGAATTCCACCTCCTGCTCCTCTTAGCTGTGTGACCTTCCCAAAGCACTTGGCCTCTCTGTACCTTGGTTTCCTCATCTGGATAATGGGATGATGATAAATAGTACCTATTTTCAGAGTTGGGGTGAGAATTGAATATGTTAATACATAGGATGTAGGAAAAGTGCCTACTGCAAATAAACTAAATAAATACTATCTAAAGTAATTGTTGTAATCACATGTCACATTTTTAATTAGTAATATTCAATTTAGCATACAAAGTCTGATATCATTCAGGATGGCCAGACATGACTCACATATCTAACTTTATATTATTGAAGTAACTTACAATTGACTTTGGGTTTTTATTTACATCAAGTATTGATTTACATTTATTTGTGTAATAGAGAGAAAATGAATCTCATAGTCATATAGTTCAGTAGTTAAATCATAGCTCTGCCATTTTTACCATCTCAGTAACCAAATGATTAGCCTTATTGTGTCTTACATTTCTATCTGCAGAATGGAATAGTATTACTTATCCATAGCTAATATTTATTGAGCACTTGCTATGCATTAGGCACTGATTTAAACACTTTGAATGTAAGAATTAATTTAATCTTCACAGTCACTCTGTGAGAAAATAAGTACCTGGTATGAATTGTTATAGTTAAAAAATAGCAGAACTAGGATTGAAGTCCAGGCAGGTTGATTTCAGAGCCCAAGCTCTTAATTACTGCATGTATAATGCAGTAATTCATTCCACAGATATTTATTTCATGCCTTACATGTGTTTAGGATACAGCAATGTACAAAACAGAGAAAATAAATGCCTTATGATAAATTTAACTCTCTAAGGTGACATATGAGTTAACATAAAAGAAATATTGTTCATTAGAAATATGATTCAAGCCACAAATCTAAGCCACATATGTAATTTAAAATTTTCTAGTAGCTGTATTATCATGAAAAGTAAAAAAAGAAACAGGTAAAATTAATTTTAATATTTTTATTTAATTCAAAATATCACTCAAACATGCAGCTGATATGAAAAGTTATTAATTAGATAATTCCTTTTTTATTGGCACTACATTTTCAAAATCCAGCATGTATTTAGCACAGCACTGGTTAATTCACACTAGCCACATTGTAAGTGTTAGTGGTACTGTTTAGCACAAGGCAGACCTGCAGGATGAGTGGGAGCCCCGAGAGGAGCTCAGTGTAAAGGCTCCAAGTGGAGAAAGGGCTCTGCATGCCAGAGTGACCACAGCAGAATGAGAGGGACAGTGGTCAGGATGAGGTTTGATAGGGAGGCAGGGGCCAGCTCAGGCAGGACATTGCAAGTCATGATCTAGGCAAATCACCTAGGAAATTCTTTGTGCTATTATTTTAAAACACAGTTCCCTTTATCTTTCAGAGTCCTGAATCCAATGAGTGAATAATGAATAACTAAGTGACCCCAAATCTCATTAGCAAAAAGTTGTGTTAACGATCTTTTCATGGTGTCTTGTTTACTTTATCAGAGCAAACAAGTCAACAAGTATCACAGCCACTTAGATGTCAGAGACAAGTCATCTGAGATCTAAGCAGCTGTAATTCTAACTTCCTACACAGTGTTCAGTGTGGGAGCCAATCGAATTTCATCTCTGCAAATAGCACACATGCATAATCAGTTTGCAGATCTGATGTGAAAGAAACCATTTTCATCCAGAGCTGGTTTAGTTCATTAATGTTGGCTTTGATTTAAATTCAAGTGATGCTTTTAGCTCTCAAAATAATTCAAACAGAATAAAAGTATATGATTCCAAATCTTTCCTCACTTCCATTCAGTAACCTTACAATCCCATAGGTATGTGGCATAGGGTCATACAAAGAGTGAGTGTTTGTTAGGACAAGAATGGCATAATTTCTGTATTATTTTTCTTTTAAATATATACAGCACATTCAAGTTCAAGAGTGACTATGAAATTTTATAAGCCAAAGAACCTAGAGGCACTTGAGTCAAAAAAGTCTTTTAATTTAAATAATAAGCCTTAACTATTTGCTACTCACAATTAAAGGTACCTCTCCATAGCTAGGCAAGAAACATTCAACATAATCTATAAAAATTTAAAAAGAGTCCTACATTTTGTTTTCACTTCTTGTTAAAATGTTATGTTCTTCTCAGACTACTACCAAGGTATCTTACATTATAAATTTGGAAATACTTTATAATAGGTATAATATTTTATCTTGGTAGATAAATTTAATGATGCTAAATCATGTATCAATGATACCCAATGAACTATTCTCCTGACAATGCTGATTTTTTTGAACAAAAGCCCGCCTATTTATTCCATTCCTATTGCACATAACAGTAGTTTTTGTATGAAATTATCAAAAGATTTCAAGTCTACACTAAGTAAGTGAAACTATTTGGAAATCTAGTTTTGGCAAATTGGGAAGTTCCTATTTCTTATTTTATCCTTACTCTTTCCATGGTTTATTCATTTGTTCATTCACTTAATAATAAATCTATTAAACTTTTTATTTAAAACACTAAGGTGCCATGGAGGGTCAGGGAAAGCAAAATAAATGAGTGAATTTTTAAAAATACAAGTTGTTCCTAATTGAGAATGTTATATACATATTTATGACACAATTTAGAATGTTCTGAATGGCCCCTCAGAGATATACATACAAAGTGATATGGTAATTTAGAGAAAGGATGAACTCCTGGTGAGATTCAGAGATGTGTAGGATTCCAATAGGAAGTATGTAGAATTCCAATAGGAAGATCTTTGAGGAGGTTAGGCATTTAAAAGAGGAAACCTATTCAAAAGAATGATTATTTTGTTCTTAAGTTGAAGTCTCAGAAATGGACAATAAGAGGGCAAGAGTGAGAGACAAATATATACAGCACATTTCCCAAGTTCAAGAGTGACTCTGAATTTTTATAAGCTGAAGAACCTAGAGGCACTTGAGTCCACAAAGTCTTTTGGACTTGATGAGGCTGGGATCTGGTTCAAGAAAGCCTTCAGTGGTAGGCTGAGTATAAACCTAATTCTGTGGAATTTAGAAAGACTGTGAAAATGCTTCAGCAGAGAAAATGATTTTCTTTAGAGTTGTTTTTTGTTGTTTTTTTTTTCCTGGAGAAACACTTAGGATGAATTGTAAGGGACATGGACAGAATACGGAGAGATCCATTGCAATGTCATTGTAAGTCCAGTGGTAAAGTAATAGGGATTGAAGTCACCAATCTTTATGACATTTTGGAATTTTAATCTCAAGGCGAGCTCTGTGAGACAGGTAAGTGGAAAATGTTGATGATGACACAAGTTTCTAATCTGGCCGGCATGAGAAATAAAAGCACTGGTGAGCAGCTGGTTTGGGAGGAGGATGAGGTGTTTTGGACTAACTAAATCAGGCAGTCTATCCATTATCCTCTCTAGATTACTGAACTGAAAGACAAGCCGAAGAGAAAAGAGGGGCCAAGAGGAGGGGGAGGGACAAGATGTTCTAGAGATAAGACGCCAAGATCCATGGCATCCGGGCACTCCTTCTCTAGATAAGGACAGGCTTCATCTAACAGAATCCATGCAGGTCAATTTCACAGTGTAGTTATTGGTTTTCTTCCTTCCCATATTACAAAATGAAATCTTAGTTGAACAGCTTCATAAAAAAAAAATTAATGTATAAACTGCTACTTGTAGGAGATAAGAATGTTAAAATGCCTGACTTCAATTTTCTTCTTTTAAGAGTTTTCTTTTATGATTAGTTCTGTGTTTCTAGAAAGATGTTTTGTGTGTTTGTCTAGAGGATGGGCAGTGAACCTACTCCAGAGGAGTGAAAGACCCTAAATTTTTTTAAGAGATTTTATGATTGTCCTAGTGTTTTATCTACCTGTGTCAAAAGTTACTTCCAGACACCTTTGTTCAGCCTCTCCAAAACCTATCCATTCTTCCAAATTATGCCTAAACACACCTCATCCAGGAAGCATCCTCTAGGCTGTCTTTAAACTCTTTTAGAAATGGATTGATAGCCATTATTGACATTTATCTAGTGATATGCAAGTCTCTGAACTAGATTCTAATGAATGACCTTGATGACACTTTGTCCGGATCTGCAAGTACTTTGTACATAGTGAGAGGTTGATAAATGATTAGAGAATGACTGTATTTGTAATAACCTGTTTTACTGAGGGCATCCTATATGCCAGGAGTGTTCTAAGCCCTTTACACATGCTACCTCATTATTTTTTGCCACAATCCTATGAGGGGAACTATGTCCCTAAGATAGGGACTATTATTTTGCCTAAGGCAAGGTAAGGGTAAGTACTGGTATTATATAAGTAGCAAAGCTAGAATATGAACCCAGGCAGGCTGGCACCATAGCCAGCGACCTTAACTACTATGTATGATGCCATTTGCTGGTACTATAGTACATGTCCTGATTTGTTTACCATACACAGTGGGGAGGAGAAAGGGGCAAAATAAAGTTTGGACTACTGACTTTGAAATCATGGATATAAATTAATTTCTCAGGTCCCTCACATTAAAGTGGATTAATAGTAGTAGTAGTAATTACTTTGTATAATGTTTGTGGAAAATAAATGAGACAATGCACATAAAATGCACATAAAAATGAACCTTTGTGATTATGGGGAAGGTCATCTTAATGTGTTTAACTCATATCTTCTCTTTGAGATCACAATTTCAGATCCCATCCGGGAATGATATCATGATACCTACTCTTCTGTGTTTGGTGCTACAAAATTAGTTTTTCCAAGAGCAATGATTTCTAGCCAGTATGAAGCTATCCAATAACAGTTGTGAAAATCCATAAAATAGCACTTGTACCCATTCATAAGAATGTTCAACAGGCCAAAAGAAAAAAAAAAAAGTCCTTATAATTTTGTAACTAAAAATGAATCTCTCCCAAATGTTAAATTGCAGGCATTTCTTACTATCTTATTATGGAGTGATAATTAAGCTAATATTAATAATATTGTACTTTAGTCTGTGTGGCAGCACACTGATGCATTTTTCTTTTTTAACCAATCTGTCATGTTGTATGTCACTGATCACACTCGGAGTGCATAAACAAACACAAAGGTAGGAAAGAAAGGGTATTTTTTAAAATAAATTATTTTGGTTTATTTATTTTAAAAATATTTTTCTGGTTCTTTGAAATTTTCCTAACAAAGTGGTAGTTGATTTCAAAATGACAATAAGAAACAAATGATGCTAACTCTACTGAAGGAGAAGAGATAAAAGTGGTTGAAGAAGAAATACATGTTTTAACTTTTTTTGATTTCCCAAATAAAAAAAAAAATGCACCTAATGCTAACTCATGAGCCCATGACTCTTTGTGTGCAGAATTAAACGACAGACCTACTCTTGTCTGTGGTGGGCATATAGGGAGGGATATAAGTATCTTATTTGTAATATCCACTTATCTGCTTATAAGAAAATAATGTGTAACATGTTAACAAGCCTTTGCTTAGCATATTAGTAATTTGAGATTCAGAATTTATCAAAAGGTCTGGAATATATATTAGTTTAACTTTTTTTTCACCTTTTCTGAATTATGGACATGGGAACAATTTTTAAAACTATTTGAGGAGTCTGTTACTTTTAGCAATAACATTTGCAGTGTATGCCTTGAATTTGAATGTGTGTATGTGACAACTACAACCAAATGGCCTATAGGATATTATTAGTTTCTTTACACAAAATCTGCTAGGATATGACATTTTCAAATTCTACAGTATAAAGTAAAAACTTTCAAAATATTAATTGAATCTCAATAGGAAGCAATGTAGCATATAAGAAGCCTAGTTTACTGCTTTGAATTGTTCTCTTAATAAATCTCACTATGTTAAAATATTGACTCTTATATTTTGCCTGCATTAAAATCATTTTAGAAAGTAATTGGTTTAGCTTATTGTAATACTGCCTGATAATATTTCTTTTTCTTTTCAAGCAAAGAATAAGGTATCATTAAATTATTGTTGCATGGGGAAGTCATGTATTACAAATGTCAGTGAGTACAGAATATAAAATGGACTTGAGAAAAATAACACTTCACACAGGAGACTCACTGCAGATTTCACTGGATTATTTAATTCATTCAGATAAGTTTCTACTTGATAGACTAGAATTGCTTGGTAACTCATTTATTTTTATTATATTAAATTTGCTAATTGAAAAATATATAAAAAGCATTAAAGTGTCTATTTTGGAAAATCACCTGCTTCTACTTTAGTATTAAAATGAGATGTGTTGTGTTTTGAACATTGAAAAAATAAGATACATCAAGTTTAATTTTTGTTGTTGGACCTAAAATTGGAAACAGGAATTATTAGGTTTATATAACTTCAATGTAATTTTTTAATTTTAGAAGTCTCATAATCGTAAAAATTAAACTATTTTTAAACATGAAGGATTCTTATAAATGATAAATGAGTATGTGTCAGAATATATATGTATACATACATATATGTGTATGTAACTGCATGTACTTTCCCCTGATGACTTTTAATGACTTAAAACACAATACTATTTCACTAAATTGAGAATGTTTTTAATTGAGGAGATTCATCCAATCAGCTAAACATTTTCCTTCCATACAAATTAAAAAAAAAAAAAAATCAATAGCCAGTTGATTTTTTTTCCAGGCTGAGGTGAATCAGCTGAATTGACTAATTCTGAAAGAGTGGGTAGTTCATAAAGTCACATCCCAAGAGTCTAAAGTTTCCCTGGCATCTGGCCTTCTGTTGTGCATACAGTTGTACATGTCTTTTTTTAGCACATCTAGAAGGTACTTCTCACTAACTTAGCTTGCTATTTCACCATAATACCCAGCAGTAGGTTGGGGGCCAGGTGCCTTGTGAACTGTAGACAAAGTCCCAAACAGCTGAACACACACAGTGTATAAACCTGTCGGAGGAGATACGGATGCCATGATAGATGTCGCTGCAGCAAGGAAAATCAAAAAGGCTGTCATTCAGCCTGACAAAAGAAAGGGAAAGAAAGTAGGACTGGCCGCTCTGAGCAGAGAAGACAGGTGGTCTAGCTGAGGAGAAGAGCAGTAATGATCTTGGAGGATGTCAGTGGCTGGCTACTCTGTGGGATGCTCATATGCACATGTAAGCAATTTACCCCAGCAGAAAATGCTTGAGAAAGCAAAGAAATAAAAGTCACAATTCCTTTTTTCCTTATTTTGCATCAATTATTTTGTAACTTGGATAAAATGAATGTTTAAAGTGAAGACCCAATGGAAGACTATTCTTTAAGTACCAGGATCTGCTATAGTTTCTTATCTGCTAGGAAAAAATAATTTTATATACAAGGACCACACTCTGGTTGTTTGTTAGGTCATAGAATGTATAGGCTGAGTTTTATGAAATTAAGTGGACTTTAAGATTGAAGAAACTAAACATCTTCGTGCATGAAGATTTCAGAACTAATTAATTTATTACAAATCTCACAGTCCATGCCTCAATCAAATGGGGGAAATGTCAATAAAGCTGAAACGGAAACATGAGAAACATGTCCACAGAATAGTAAGCTTGAAGGGAGTCGGCCATTCCAGTTGGTAAGGCAGGGAAGAGTAAAGAAGCCAAATCGGCTTATGGCAGAAAGTTCAAGTACCAATTAAGATAGGGCCTAATAGAACCTATTTGTCAGCTATTAAGTCACTGTGCAGACATGGAAAGTCTATTTGCTCCAGAGAACTGTTCATGGTTTTAACTATACTTAAGTAAGAATTTTAAATATTTTCAGATTTGAGCTGAACAAAAGTGTGAGAGGTCAGAGGGGAAAGATTGTTGTCATTAAAATATATATTTAATGAATTGTCTAGGCCTTTGATTTTTCACTTCCACATTTTTGCCTTTTCTTCTGCTTTAAGATTCAGTTTTTTATAAATGTAATCTTTCTTGCTCATTTACTCTAATGTATGGGAGCAGTGGCATTGATGTAACCAGATAAAAACAATTCAAAAGTATTTGACTTTGATATATATTATATATTATATTTAGAAAATTTGCCTGATTATTTTTGTTCACATGTACTGCATATATATAGCAAAAAATTTTATTTTATATTATGTTTTGTTTCCATCATTCTGTTTATGTATAAATTAGCTAAGCATAAAAAAATTAAAAAGAAAAAAACACATTGACTCTGACAGTTAAATTCTGGACTAGAACCAGGTATCCTGACTTTTAATACAATTCCTTGCCTCATTAGATAGGTGGTCTTGGTCAAAGCATTTACTTCTCTGAGTCTCAATTTCCTCCTTCACAAAAATGAAGTGAAGAATGTTTCTCTTGTCGATCTTGCCATGGAGAACAAATGAAATAAGGTTGGTTACTCTACTTTGATAAATGTACCAATTAAAACTCAACAGGCCACAGACAAATGAGCTTGGTCTTCATCTTAAATAAAATCCTAGAATGGAATAGCAAAAAAAAAAAAAAAAAAAAAAGGAGTAGAATTTGCCAGGAGAGAACAAGATGTATCTAACTTCATTTCTTTGTTTCATGGAATTCTTTTATTGCTTGGTCAGGAAAATAAAAAGGGAATATTGTATCTAAGCTTTAAGACTTTTGACAGAATCTCTTTTTGATCACTCTGTGAACAAGTTTTCTAATTCAAGAAAAAAGAAGAGTTATAACTAAAATTTGCTCAGCCTCTCTCTCTGCCAGTTATGGTACTCGGTGTTAGTGTACGTTATTTTCTTTAGTGCTCCCAAACTTGTAATCAGCCTCTGAGGAGCAGCACAACTTGGCGGCCGGGTGGGGGTAAAGCACAAGCTCTGGCTGGAACTGGTTTACCTGGTTTAAATCCCCGCTCCCTCTCTTTGAAGCTGTGTGATCTCAAACAAGTTATTTAACCTCAATGCACCTCAGTTTTCGCCCAGGAGGCACATTGGGTATATAAAGAAAAATAGTTTATAGTTTCATAGGGTTATCATAAAGATTAAAGAAGTGCATACCTACAAAGCCCTCAGACTACTGTTTGGCACATAGTTAGCAGTTAATAAATAATAATTGCTAACAGTTTTTAAAGCAATTTTTAAATGTTAACTCAGAAAACTGTAGTTCATTAAGTAATTTGCCCAGGGTCTTACAGAAATTGAAAAATGGAGCAATGACTCAGGTCTATCTGAATCACACTCACCTCCCTTTATGGCTCAGACACTTTGTTCTTTAAACACCTCCACACCAAACTCTACGGACTATTGGACTCTGCTGAAGGTATGGGGTGGCAGAACAGGTTTACATCACAGCATTGCAAACAAATAAAAATGCAACATTTGACATTCCTGTGCTTCAGGAATGACTGACTTCAAAATGATCTCAATCACACCACAAGTGGAAACTTCGCACTAGGCATGCTTTTATGCAATCCTGGCTTTCTGCCATAGTCTCCAATCTCTCTCTCTCTCTCTCTCTCTCTCTCTCTCTCTTTCATAATCTAATCTTAATGTTCCTTCTCTCTGCTTTGATCTCCCTCACCTTTACTTTCCTGATAATTTCATATGCAGAATGGTTTTGCTTCTATTTGGATTAGTTTTTTGTTTTGTTTTTTTTCCATGCAATATCTCCTGGACCTCATCTGTCACTTTCAAATAGTTTATTAAAAGCTTCAATTATATAAAAACATAACAAAAAACAATTTCTTACATATGAGAAACATTGGTGCTTAATAAATGTTAAGATAATATCTTTTAGCTATTTATTCAATTGTTTTGCTTCCCCGCTTTAAAAACCTGGAATATTTTCCCATTACCTCCAGGATAAATTTCTTCATTTGGCATTAAAGACACTTTTTAATCTGCCTTAGCTATTTTCCTAGTGTGATCTCCACTATAGTAAAATAAATTGAAAAATAAAAGTACAAAAATGTTTTAAAACACTCATAATATCCACTACGTAATGATAAACCACATTACTTTTATGATATCTGTCCTTACAACTATTTCCTATGTATATAACTACATAAATTTTATTTTGCAAAAATTGAAATCCATTTCATATGCTGTTTGGTAACCTGTTTTAAGAAATGAACAATAAATTGTTCTGTAATATTAATATTCATATATAATTCTTAGTGGCTGAAAAGAATATTGATATAGACCACTAACATTAATTTTATCAATTCTATGTAACTATTTATACTTTTCAAAAATTTTTGACACTATAAGCAAGAATGCTATAAGCTTACTTGTTGCCAAATTATTGCATGTATCTTTATAATTTTTTGTATAAATTTACAATGTGTGATTGACACGATCAATGTATAACTGTAAAAATTGTGTTTCACTCAAATTTTGTGTAGTTATATGTTATGAAATTCTAAATATTTGTCAATTTTTTTGCAAAAATTATATTTCATGGCTGTATTCAATGTTACATAATTATTTCATAGCACATTAGGGTATTTATTCATATATTTAAATATTTGATTTTTAGTTGATGAAAAATGTTGTTCTTATATATAGCACTTAAAAGTCCAATAATCATATTCTTGAGAGAACAACTTATAGGTGACCACAACTAAATATAGACGGTAAAAGAAAGTAAAAGCTGATATTGTTACATAGGCTGTGACAGTCTCAGAAGCAATTCAAATTCTTATATGCATTTATATGTGATATTAAGTTAAAAATGCACGAATTTATTTAAGGTTACACCTCATTTTCATGCTGATATTAAATTTAGAAAGAATAAAGATACACTAAGAAACATAAAATTCTCATCAGCAGTCATAATGGTCTCGGGTTATTGCCATTAATTATAAATTAAGAATGTGATATATGTATTCCATGTAGTACTACTTAGCCATAAAAAAAATGATGAACTAATACCTCTTGTATTATCCTGGATGGATCTGGAGCCCATTCTTCAAAGTGAAGTATCACAAGAATGGAAAAACAAGCACCATGTGTACTCATGATTAAATTGGTACTAATTGACCAATATTTATGTGTACATATGGAAGTAACATTCATCAGGTGTCAGGCAAGTGGGAGAGGGTAAGGGGTTGGGTAAATCCACACCTAATGGATGCAGTGTACATTTTCTAGGGGATAAGCACACTTGTAGATCTGACTTGGGCAGTGCAAAGGCAATATATGTAACCAAAGCATCTGTACCCCATAATATTCTGAAATTTTAAAAAATTTAAAAAAATTAAAAATAAAATGTCAAAAAAAGAAGGTCTTTCCTCCCCCACCATCTTAGTCTGTTCAGGCTGCCATAACAAAATAAACTGGCTGGCTGATAAACAACAGAAATTTATTTCTCACAGTTCTGGAGCCTGGGAAGTCCAAGATCAAGGCATCAGCAGATTTGGTGTCTGGTGAGGACCCACTTCTAAGACAGCTATCTTTTCGATGTAACCTCACGTGGCAGAAAAGGGCAAGGCAGCTCTCTAGGGCTGCAATCTCAGCTGTAAGAATGCAACTCTTACCTAAGGCAGGGTGCTAGAAGACTAGAAACAAGAAAAAGAGACTCTTATCCCCTTTCTTGTTTCTAGTATGACCTGTTGGTGGGGGCAGGGGTGAGGCTCCACCCAGAGCCCAGCCTATTTAGCCTAGGCTAAATAAAACTCCTAAAAATGCTATGAAAAAAAGTTCTTTCAATACTTAAATTATACTGCAAATGTAGCACTAACATACTATATTTCTATAGACTTTAGGCTCTTTAATACGGATTATAAGAACTTTCATTATATGGCCTTGTCTTAGAGTGGGTTTTCCAGAAGTAGACCCTGAAATAAGGATTTGCACAATTTATTTGATCATTGAAGGAAGCACTGCTAGAGAAGAGGGTAAATGAGATATAGAAGAGAAGTCAGCCAATAAGTAGTGTCTTATTAAGGCAGTTACCACTGAAGGTAACTGAAGATTATTCCACTGAGAAAAAAATTGGTAGCCTTGTAGAACATATGCTGCAGAATTGTCCCACCAGAGGGGCAAGGGAGCTGGGGTATTTATTTACCAACTCTCTTTGGTTGAAGACTGCTCTGGGTTTAAGGGGGCATTAATTTCTCAGCACGTCTAGTATTCTTCAGAGGCAGGCAAAGTGGCTTCAGTACTATTTGTCTGACAAAGCCTTAGGCAAAGAAATAGAGATGGTGGCATTTGGAGGTTCCACCTAGATGTGCTAAAGGGATATGAGCAGGGCTGTCAGCAGTCTCTGCTACAGGTCCCTTCTTACTTCCATAAGTTTACTTCCTTCTTATGCCATGTGTTCTAGGAATTCTTACCTGCTCGCTGTTCCTTTCACTATTCAGGGTATTTACTGAACACATATCATGTTATCAGGTACATTACCAGGTACCGGGGATGTGAGAGTGAGCAAGATAGAAATGGCCCCTGCTTACATGGGCACAATGCTCCTTCTTCTTTCCGAAACACTCTTTCCTCCCCCCACCATCTTAGTCTGTTCAGGCTGCCATAAATAAATAAACTGGCTGGCTGATAAACAACAGAAATTTATTCCTCACAGTTCTGGAGCCTGGGAAGTCCAAGATCAAGACGTCAGCAGATTTGGTGTCTGGTGAGGACCCACTTTTAAGACAGCTATCTTTTCGATGTAACCTCACGTGGCAGAAAAGGGCAAGGCAGCTCTCTAGGGCTGCAGTCCCCGACCCCCAGGCCACACCCTGGTACCAGTCTGTGGCCTGTTAGTTCGTGGCCACGCATCACCGCCCAAGCTCCACACCACCCCCACCTCCCCCCCCACACCCCCCTGCCCCAGTCCTTGGGAAAACTGTCTTCCATGAAACCAGTCCCTAGTACCAAAAAGGTTGGGACTGCTGTTCTAGAGCTTCTTTTATAAGGACACTAACCCTATTCATGAGGGCTCTGCTCTGAGAACCTAATCACTTCCCAAAGGCATCACCTTCTAATATCACCACTTTGGTGATTAGGTTTCAACAAATGAATTGTGAGGTGGGGAGCACAAATGTTCAGAACATACCACCCACCTGGTAAATTTGTTCATTTGTCTATTTGCTTGTCTTTATTCCCCATAAAATGAAAGCCTGATGAAGGGAGACACCGTTCCTGTGTCTAGGAGACTAGGTGTCTAGGAGACACCTAGTTCACTGTGGAATTCCTAGCCCCGGCATAAAGCTTGGCATAGAGCATGTGTGCAGCACAATTCAGCTGACTACGCTGTACTATAGGTAGTTAGAACTATGAAGACTGGCCTTGGCTGGAGTAGGAGTTCTTCTAGGGCACTCTTTGTACCTTATTCAGCTTTGTATCTCTGGCACATAGTAGATATTTAGTATTTTTAACAGAATGAAATTAAGTTAGTCAAACTGAGTTGTTCAGAATACATTGACGCAGATATACCAGTAACTTGAAAGCATATTTCATAAAGAATTGTTGAAGAAATTGAACATATTTCATATGGAAAAGAGAAGACTTAAGGATAACATAGCACTTGTCTTCAAATATTAATATCATTGGGACTCATAGAGACATTGGTCTCGTTGTGTCTGTCCCCAAATAAAACAGCTTTTAGCACTAAATTAAACATAACGATCAGATTTAGTATGTTACTGCCAGAAGCAATGAGTTGCCCATGATTGAAAGTGCCCAAGTAAAATCTGGGATATGGCAAAGAAAATTTAACAATAATTTGTGCATTTAATATAAGTGCCTAAGAACTGAGATTCTGTGATGCTTATAGATTAGCACAAAGTACTATATTTATTCAGTCTTTGTAAAACATACTTTTACAAAGAGTGTTCTGGAAGAAAATGAGCTCTACCTTTCTCACAAGGAGGTCATGTTTTCAACTAATAGTTGAATTGCTTTATATGTTACAAGTAGTTTTCACATAATCCTTGCAGAGATTCTTAGAATAGGTAGACAAAGTGTTATTATCCCCATTTTACATGAAAGCAGACAGATGCTTATAGAGATTAATTCATTTGTTAAAGGTCACCCATGCAGTAATTGACAGAAATAAAACTTGAACCTAGGTTTTTGTGCCTTCTTGTCCAAAGCTGTCTGCCCTACCACACCATGCTACTTCTATTATTATTGAAGATGAGAGAAGAAAAACATAACCACAATTTTTTCAAATACTAATGCAGATCCTCCTTCATAGAAGAACTCTGCAAATGCTCTGTAATTTATAGTTGAGAATTGAGTTTAAGTGGCATGATCAAAAGTACATGAACAATGAGAAACAAGATTAGGTTTAGAACACAGGGCTGTGGTATCTCGGGTTGCTATTTGACTGCTTTTTCTGGGAGGGATTATAATGTTGCTTTTATGTTTCTGGCCAGGAAATATTTATAAATCATAATGTACCATTTGCAAGTAATGTTACCTTATGAATATTAAAAGATTAGGAAATGACATTGGCTTTTGTTGAAAACCTTGAGTGACCCTGTAAGCAGACACAATAAATGATTGCTTTTATTGCAGTGCCCTCTAAATATTATTAAAACTCTTTATAGTAGGTAATAAATAATGGCAAACGAATGCTTGATTTATGGCAATTACAGTACAGATGAGTTGAATTCATGTGCTGCACTGTAATGAAGATAATAGTTCAAAACACATGAGAAACAGTCACTCAGTGAAATATGAGCTGATTTGCATGATCCATGTCCCTTGAGTACCTTGTAATTAGCTATTATGAAATGGACTAAGAATGATTTGGACTAAGAAGCAGTACCAAATTATCATATATTCTATGTGGATATTTTTTATTTTCAACACCAAACTATTTTTGTAACATATAAAATCTTTGCCCCCATATCTAATGTGTGGAGGTATTCAACAGCTAAGGACAATTCTTCTCTAACTCCTTTGAAAATTTTTTCTTTGAAAATTGACATCTCTTCAACTCTATTCATAGGGAACATTATACAAAATTGCTTTCTTTTAGCTTCAAGATGTCCTACATTATTTCATCCATAATGTTTTTAAGAAAAGATTTTGAGAGTAAAGCTGAAACAGCATTGTGCAATTCCCAAAGAGATTCAAAGTATATGTGTGAGTTAATTTATTCAGCAAAGCAAATTTAGATAACTCTTATTTTAATATTTAAGATCCCAGGAAATTTCTAATGAAAACTTGGCTTTTTCGATGTTTTAAATGTTTGCCTACATCTCCCTTAGACTCCTCCCAATAGAAAACCACACTAAGTAACAGTCCATGTAAGCCTTTTTTTTTCCCCCTTTGGTGGAATTAGCTGCCATTTTTGAAAAGCAGTGAAGGGAATTGTGCCAAAACAGTATTTTATGCCTAGACCGTCTGTCATGCTTCTGAAATCTCATTCTCATTATCACACAAATAACCCAAGGGTATAGAGTTAGTCCCACCAGCAAGGGAGATCATCAATGTTTATTCTAAGCTACTGCTACAGGGGCCATAATGGGAAAAGGTATACCATAATTAAGAGCTATAGCCAACTAATTATGTCAAATTACATCTAATTATAAATCCAATAATCTATGCCAAAACTAGTTGTTGATAGCTAAGGGGAAAATAATATAGTTTTCATTAACCTCCATTATGGATCGCTGTTTGAAGGTTTTTTTTTTAATTCAAAATATTTTTGCAAGACAAATACTATAGCCCTTTTATGTTTGTTTATAAATAGAGAAGTGAAAAAAGTTAGAAATCATTTTAGCAAAGAAAATTTTGCCTTTTAAAATTTACAATTTAATGATGTTAATTATTGAATATTCCTGGGAAATTTGAAAGGCAATTATAAATAATACTGGTGTGAGATAATTATTTAATGCACTGTAATAAAACATTCCTAAAACAAATTAAGAAGGATATGTAAGAAGGATATGGTCAACAGTGGACTTATTAAATAATAAGATGGAAAATAAGGTGCACATAATAAGAAAATTTGAAGCTATATAATCTCCAGACAAGTTAACTAGAGACAACTTAATAACTGCCTTCAAATAATTGAGAAGCATAAGAAAGGTGCTGACCAAGAGTTTTGAATATTCACTATGGATTTAATGACAATTACATTAAAAACATTAGTTTCTACATAAGGAATTTACCAATAGTAAAAATGTTTAGTGATATATAATCTCCTGCAGAGAGTTTTGGAACTTTTATCTTTGGATATCTTCAAAATATCATTACAAACCCCATCCACCTGGGATATCTGGACGCCACGAACATGAATAATCTCTCTAAATGTCTTCTTCACTCCTCATGTTACATGATTCTGATAATTTAAAGAAAATAAAAATCTCATGTTGGTTTATGGTGTATTTATTTAAAGACAAATCCATTTTGAAATACAACTGCATGAGCCTACTTTCTTCTATGTAAAAAATGTTTTAGGTAATATATAACATGACCACAGAGATTCAAGAGTGTGAGATTTCTCAAAAGTTTGTGCATCATTGCTCTGAGGGTATGACAAGGCTATTATCCTGTGACTTGGGATTTTACAAATGGGTTGTTACAGCAACTGATGTCTGAGCATGATGACGCATTCATGCAACTATTAAATAAACATGTATTGGCCGTCTACTACATGTCAGCCACTGTGCTAGACAGATGTTGTAGAACACAAAGTATAAAAAAAAACTTAGCTCTCAACCTCAAGTAACATATGGTATGAAGGAAAGATAAGACTTACATATAGGTTACTAAGATAAAAAGAAGAGAAGAGTATCATGACAGAGATACCAATAAAGTGCTATGGTTTCAAAGGTGAAGTAACCACTTCTTAGGAATTATATAGCAGGAGATTTTATAACAGTTATTCTATTTGATCATGAATAGCAGATAGGATTTAAATAGGAAAAGAAGGTTGATGATAAGAATGCTTTGCAAACCAAGTGAGAACAATGAATTTAAAGAGCTTTAAAATGAATTTTCATTATTTTATTGTTGTTGTTCAATTCAATCACATATGTTTTTATTATGTGCCAGGCTCTATATAGTAGGGGCTGGAAGTTTAACTAGAATCTCATCCTTATATCAAATTATAAGTTTTTTTTACTGGTGAGAGTTTCTTCTTGAAGAGTTATAGGTATTTGTTCTTCCTCATTCTCTTCTCTCTTATGAAGTGACTGGATCCATGCCCATGCCTTTTATTACTATCCACATAGTACACAAATTTGGACCTCCAATCTGGAACTCTCTTCAGAGTCCCAGACCATATTTAAGTTGCCCACTTGATATTTCATGCACCAAAACAACACTATTTAAAACAGAATTTCATCTTTCCCCCAAAACCTGGCCTTCCCTTTGTATTTCCTATCTCAATAGATGCCACCAACATCATCTAGTTATACAAATCTGAAACCTAGGAATCATTTTGATTAACTACCTCTTATTATGTGCCATGATAAATTCACCAATCAAATTCAATAATCTAGCTTTATTTTTTAAACCTCTTAAATTCATCTCATTCTGTTATTTCCTGACAATACGCTGACCCTCATTATCATTTTCTTTAATATGCATCATTGCAATACATTATTTTCTGAGTCAGTTTTTGCTTCCTTCCAATTTATTCCCCATACTACAGCTGGAGTTATTTTTGTAAACCCAATGTTCTCATGTAACTTCCTTGCTTAAAACCTTCTAAAGGCCATTAGAATTAAGACCACATTTCTTAACAGGTGTCCAAGATCTTTTATGAATTGATCCCTGCCTAGTTCTAAAATTTGCTCTTAAAGTGGATTCTACCTTACTGTCTTGGCTGAAGCTTTTGTTCAGGTTCTCAAATGTGTCATTCTTCCTCCTGCATTGTGGATTCTAGGCACTTGTTTCTTCCTAGTCTGGAGTACTTTCTACTACCTTCATTACTTTGCTTTCAATTGATTTACTTCTATGCATTTTTAAGATCTAAGTTCAAATATCACTTCATTAAGAAAACTGTCTATTACCACCAGCATTTTTCTATTGTGACCTATATTTTTTAAATTTAATTGTAAGATTATTTGATTAAGGTCTATCTCTTATTAGACTGTTAGCTCCATGAAGATAAGAATGTAATCCGTTTTGCTCACAGCCTATCCAATCTATCTTGCACAGCTCTGGCATCAGTAAATGTAATAAGTATTTGTTACCCAAATATACAAAAAGTGGATTAATATAGAATTCAATGGTAAGAAATAAAGTTAAGTAATATGAAGATAGATTTATTGTTTAACATGGTGAAAAGCACATGCATTTATTTCTTCATCAGTCTCCAAACCTCTCACTCGAAATGTACAAACACAAAGGAACAAAGAGAATAGGATATGAGTCAATAGTGGACTAGAAAATTAAACAAATTAATTGAGATTCTAAAGTGAACTGAATGAGTTGAATCTGCCTTACCAAAGCAGGGATTGCTATTACCTAAAAGATCTTTGAGAAGAAACTAAAGAAATATAAAATATTTTCTATCCATAGAAATCCAGAGTGTCTCAGGAATTCAAAGCACCAAGTATCATGGAAGCAGGGTGAGGTGAGGGGTTAAAAACAGGGGGATTTTTGAAAATCTATAAAGAGAAAATAGAAGAAAAAGCTTTTGTACAACCCAAATACAACTTTTCTTCCCCCACCCCCAAACACACACTGAACTACCAGATGATGAAGCCTCTCTCTACTTTCAGATGAAACAACAGGTATTACCTACAAAAGTTGAACCAGAACATCTCTAGACTCAGAAACACCAGACACAGCAGAGCTCAAGGATAAGGCACTGCACTGATAATAAGAGGAATAAGTGAGAATCTACCCATGGAATTTTGAGAACCCTATGTCTCTTCATTATACTCAGCTCCCAGAGTTTAGGCAGAGATGTATAGAATACAATACTCAGCAGACAAAAGATGAGAGTATTCTATTCTAGAGAAAATGATTCGATCCAGATAAAAAACCTACAGATAGTGACATTTGTAGGTTTCTGAATAAAGAAGTTTTTGTCTCTACACAATCATATTGTTGAAAACTCACCAGTGAACAAGTTACATCCATGTATGCATAGCTTCTAGGCAGCTTTTTGATGGCTTGCCCTGAATTTTGATGGATAGCCAAGAATAATCAAACAACTAAGGAAGTGTCTATAACATGAAAGACAAAGAACAAAGACATTCATAGGAAACAGAAGCAAGGCAGGCAACGGAATATAATGTTTTGGAAAAATCTTCTAAGTAATTACTAAATACAATATAATGTTGCATCTAGGAAAAGAATTCAAGGAACAATGCAAGAAACATGCATGAATAATAAGAAACATGCTATCCAAATTGAAAAATGTAGAAGGTTTGGAAAATAAATTCAAGGAAATCTCTCAAACCATAGACTAAAAAAATAAACCTGTGGACAATACATGAGAAAAATATAAATTAGAGAATTAATCCAGGAAGACTGACATATGGCTAAAAGGAATTCCAGAAAGAGATAACAGAGAAATCAAAAGGGCAGAAATTATTAAAGAAATAATACAAGACTACAAGAATGTGATGGCAAACTGAAGCAACTTCTTGAAAGAATGAAATTTTTTAAAGAAGAAAATAATAGGAAGATGCATTCTTAGTGTGGAATAGACCATTTCTAAGTGAAAAACAATACTATTCATGCATGGTGATTTGCCAACCTAAATATGACTGGTTAATCTGAAAGTTCTTGCAAAATGACTGGCCAAGATCCTAAATGACCACAGAAAATGAATTTCACATATAAATTCAATTGTGTTAATAATGGTCGTTAATCATTGTCAATAATAGCAAGTAAAATAAAATTGGTGACTTCTATTAATAAGCAAGCAATATTGGTATCTTCCATTACTCAACAAAGATCACATTAAACATTAAATTGCAAAAATGATTTAGCCATAATATATAATTTTTCGTCTGATTAACCCCTTTATCTAATGATAAAAGGGCTGATATTTATAACTAAATATGTGGTGGATGTAGTAAATATCCTGCTCTAAAAACTTTATGGCTAAATATTATTAGAGAGAAATGATTTAATTATATTCTAGACATTTTCCTATTCGCGGAAAAAGCATCTTATTTTTCACTTCCTTTTTTTTCTTAGTATACGTACTAAAAATTAAATTAATTGGTCGGAAAGACACAGGAACTTTTAATTTCCTTTTAGGTAGAATAAAATGCTCTTATGTTCTATAATGGTGGTAACAATGAAGTCTCTTAAGAATAATATATTTGAACTGACATTTAACTTGGCAATTAAGGAAATTATCTTAGTTTCATGTTCTATTTACATTGGGAAGTTGGTGTTTTTAGGTTAACTGAGAGTTGATATTTTAAATGGTGGCAAATTTCCAGTGTCAAATGGAATTTCCCATGGAAGACATGCTTTAAGCTATCTTGAGGTTGATAACAATTCTATCAGAAATCACTAGAATATCCAAATTTCATATATATGTGTGTGTGTATACATATATATATATATGAGACATCACAGGGCTGCTGAAGCAGACAAGACATGAAAAACTAAGATTCCAAAGAAAAGAGAACCATAGAAAAGTGAACCAAAATTTTGAGTCACTTTTCTCCTCCTATAAGTATTTGTATATCTTGGCTTTGATTCAGAGACTATAGATCCAGGCAGAAGTCCATGGTGACAAGGCAGAGATGCTAGCAGAGCACAATCTCACAGGGCTACAGAGAGAAGTCAGAGGTCAGGGTCCAGTAATTAAAGGGTTTGAGACCCAGTGAGATGGGCAGCACAGAGCAACAAGTCCAGTTCTCCGTGGTTTTCCCCTCTAGATATCTGCCCTATTCTTAAGCTTCTCAGAGAAAGCAGAGAAGAAGCTAGGCAGAAAACCACTGCAAAGAAGAATGGAGTTGGAATTAATAAGATTAGCAGGCTCACTGGTTTATCACTGCATTCTTATGTTATGAGCTGAATTATGTCTTCTAAAATTCTTATGTTGAAGTCCTAACCCCTAATACCTCGTAATATGTCTTACTTGAAGACAGGGTCTTTAAAGAGGTAATTAAGTTAAAATGAGGTTATTACTACGGGTCCTAATCCAATATGACTAGTGTCCTTATAAGAAGAGATTAGGACACAGAGCTAAGACCATGTGAAGACAGCGTGAGAAAGTGGCCATCTACAAGCCAAGTAAAGATGCCTCAGAAGAAGCTAATCCTACCAACATCTTAATATGGAATTTCTAGCATCTAGAATTAGGAGAAAATAAATTTTTGTTATTTAAGCCACCCAGTCTGAAGTACTTTGTTACTTACATTAGCCCTAGCAAACTAGTGTCTCATAAACTATCAATGATTAGAAATTATAAATATTAAAACAATGATATTTCAATAAGACCAAAAATTATTAAAACCCAGGAATAAAAGAATTAAACCATTCTTTCCTATATGTGAACTTAATCCTATTAGCAAAAATTATATTCCCTACAATCTTGCACTTTGGGGACATTTTATATCCCAGGAGTAGTCCTACATCACATACTCCCATACATTTACTAGGCTTCCATTCCTTCAGAAGTTCTGAATCACAGGAAAACTGAAATTGTCCCTATAATGGTCAGTTTCCAACCTCTTTTCCCTAAGTAACTGCCAAACAGTAAGGACACTAAAATGTCCAACAGTACTTTAATTGAAATGGCCATTGACTAAATGTATAGTTGTTAGCAAGAATTAAAACAAAAATTATGAAAGTATTAAAAGGAAATACAGAAAAGCATTTTCATAATTTTCATATAGGGACCATCTTCCTAAATGAAAATTTCAAAAAGCCATTATGGAAATCATTGACATATTTGACTTCATGACTTTTAACATTCTCCATACAGCAAAAGACACTATAACAAAAAGTAAAAGACAAATGAAAAAATGTTTGCAATATTCACAAGGAGTTTCAGTGAATTACTAAGAAGACTCCCAATTCTCTATCTCAGATACACGGATGTAGAAAAGATATTAATATTCAGAGAAGTAACATAATAAGCACTGGGAATACAAAGGAAAATGAGGTAGAATCATTGATGGTGGAATGTCTGAGTAAACAAACATTTTACAAGACTAAGTGAACTGCAATAATGAATTTGTACACAGATTTTTATGGGTACATAGAAGTGAGAAGACCTGATCTGAATTAGGGTCAGTAAGATGTAAAACAAAAGGTAAATGTAAATGTAGAGGTAGATGTAAATAAAAAGTAAAAAATTATGCTGCAAAACAAACAAAACAAAACAAAACAAAACAAAAAACCCACCATAACTTCTCAAAAGAAGAGGAAGAAGAAACTGGGTAAGACAAGAAGTTGGAAGGAGACTGGGGCAAGGTAATGATGTATACGGTGAGTAAAGAAAGACCTGTAAAACTTCTACATTTGTAAAAGTGTTTGGGGATATTTCGAAGGAAAAATGAGAAAATCATGCATAACGACCACAAACAGATATCTTCGCCCGCATGTTCAAAGCAATATTAGTCATACAGCTAAAACATGGAAGCAACCCAAGTGTCCAATGCCTCTTATCATATACCTGGAATCCACATCCTTGCCAGAGTAGATAAGTCTTTCAAACAATTACAACAATTACCAGAGTGTTTACACAAAATGTGTCTACATAAACAGTACAAGCTGCATTAGAAAAATAGGGGAAATGGCAATTGTAGAACCTTTTTCTTCATTTTGTTTCACAATGAGTAACTCATTCTACTTCATGTGTGGACCTCAGAGAAGTAGATTGGGTTATTGGTGATTATCCAGTGGAGACTATTAAACTGTTTGTTACCTCTTCCTCCTACTGTTCCCTGTTGGCACAATGTTCTCTAAACATAAGCACTAAACAATAGATAAACTATGCAAAGCTTCTACAGAAATAGCTAAATTATGGCCATTTCCAAATTTTATCTGATTAAATTATCTAAGATATTAGCTAAATTTGACATTCTATATTCTATCTCAGAATGCAATGTTTATACCCTATGGAATTACCATACATAGAAATAGTAAATGGGAGATCATCATTAAAACATTTAATAATAAATTATTGGTGAAAATTTAAAGCCCAAAAAACTGATTTAGTGAACAAATATTTGTTAATTACCTTCACTCTAATTGGTATTGGAAAATAAATCCCCCAGAAGGGACATTGCCTTTAAGAATAATAAACACAGTTTAAATGTAATTTCTCTTTAATAAAAACACGATCTATTTCTTAACATTTTATCTTCAATGAATTCAAGTTGGCTAACTTTAAAATGTAAAAATCAACTATATAAAAATCAACAATATAAAACAAAATTGTAACATGCTTATTTTTTCAATGTTTCACTTTCATGTATAATTAAAATATTGTATGTGCTCAAGCATGTATTTTCTGAAAAGAATAAAACGTATACAAGTAGTATAATAAAAAATCAAATTGACCAAATGTTAGATTATCTTACTTTTATTTTGTAGATGGAGCTGAACATTATCAAATTAATATGTTCAAAAGTAAAAGGTGGCATGCCAATTTAACTGATTATTACCTATTGAAAATGAATAATGGATATCAATTTTAAAGCATCTTAACTCATTTGCATGATAGTGTGTTCAGTTTCTCTTAGTTTGATTTATGCTGTGCTTTTATGTCTACTAGAGCTATAAATTTTGTCGAATGTCTAGATATGGATTTAGTAGTAATTTAATCTTTGTGAAATCAGTTTTCCAAATCAAATCAACTCCAACATATAGGAGTATGTAATTGAAAGAGTGGTCATACTGACAAGACGAAGCATTTTGTTGGCTCAAATTCATATAAGTTGTTAACACCAGTGAATTTAAACTCATGTAAATATATGGTCAAATAAAAACATTTTACCAAATAGCAAAAAGATAATAAGCATATATTTATATCAATGTACTATAAATAAATTCCTTAAGCGAACATTCAAAATTCATTTTCAAATTGAATGAGTTACCATTTTTGCCTAGGGAAATATATTAAGTCTATAGGGAAGTATAAACAAACTAGTCTATGCTGTTTGAGCCCAGAATAAATGGTAGAGCTGGTATTTTCTAATTCATTTTATCTCTGTAGCTGTAAAGCAGACATTTTTAGATGGTCTCATGCTTACCCTTACAAAACAGAGCAGATATATTTTCTATAAATTAATAATGACTAATCTCAAATGGACTTCCAGTAGTTTTCAATTACTTTAGTGTCTCTAGTCAACTTTTTCACTTTTCATAACAACTATTTAAACTTATTTCACTTTCCTCAAACATCTAGCCCCTCTCCCCACATCACCTCTCTTTATCTTAGCAAATAATCACACCACCTATTTTACTGAGAAAAAATAAGCAGTTTGATGGGCATCACCTTGTCTTTTAAACATATAGTATACCTATATCAACACCTATTCTACTTTCTCTCTTCCTATTACAATTGAAAACATTTCCCTCCAGTTACATAAGGCCAATGTCTCTGTGTGTGCTTACATATCTACTACTACTACTTCTTTATGAATACACGCTAATAGTTTCCCTTTTCTGTATGGAATGTTCAATACCCACTCCCAACGTGATCCTTTGTTCAAGTTTTAGACATTCTCCTATTGAAAAATAAAACTAAGCAAAATCAAAACCTTTCCTTGTCCACATATTCCCCTTTTCCCCATCACAACCCTCCTAGAGGAGTTGTCTATATTCACCACTTTCTCCACGTCCACATAACCAATTTTTTCTTCAACCACTCCAATTTGACTCCCACATTTATCACTTCATCAAAAAGCAACCCCTAAATTTGCTGATCACCTTCACAAAGTTTAGTCCAAAGGGCACTGTTTGGTCTTCATCTTACTTAGTTCAACATTCGTATTAGTCAGAGTTCTCCAAAGAAACAGGTCAATAGGAGATAGATAGATGATAGATAGATAGATAGATAGATAGATAGATAGATAGATAGATAGATAGATAGATAGATGATAGACAGATAAGAGAAGATTTATTATGGGAATTGGCTCACACAATTATGGAAACTGAGTAAGTCCCATAATATGCTGTCTGCAAGCTGGAGAATTAAGAAAGCCAGTGATGTAATTCCCTGAAAACCAGGAATGCAAACGATGTAACTCCCAGTTTGAAGCTAAGCGCTATGAACCAGGATGGGTCCGTATTGGGGGAGAGGGAGTGTTGGGATAAGTCTTGGAGTTTGAAGGCCTGAGAATCCAGAGCTCCAATATCTGAGGGCAGGAGAGGATGGATGTCCAAGCTCAGGAAGAGAGGAGAGAATTTGCCCTTCCTCAGCATTTTTGTCCTATTCCCAACCCTCAAGGGTCTATTCCCATCCACATTGGTAAGGGTGATCTTCTTTACTTAGCCTATTGACCCAGAATCATCTTCACAGACACACCTAGAAATAATGTTTGACCAGCTACCTGAGCATCCCTTAACCCTGTCAGGTTGACACATAAAAATTAACCATCACAACATACGATGATTATTTGCTGAGCACCTACTATATCCTAGAAAAATGTACCTGGGACATATCAGAGAAGAAAACAAAGATCCCTGCTCTTATGGAGCTTGTATTCTTGGGCAAGTCTCAGCAGCATTAATGCTCTTAACCACACACTCCTACTGGAAGCACTTTCTTCCCTTTGTTTCCTTGAAAATTAGCTGGTTTTTTCCTTCTCCTCTACTGGCTATTTCTCCTGTGGTTTATTCTAACAGATCATTAAAATTTGAAGTTCCTCAAATTTCAATACTGGGCTATTTTTCTCTTCTCACTCTCAGGATATGCTTTCTGAAATCTGGAGCCACATATCCAGCTGTCTACTTGACATCTTCTCTCAGATTATCAAAATTACCTCATACATTCAACAAATCCAAAATTGGATTTATGATAATTTCTCCCAAATCAAATCAATGTTTCCTAGCTCAGAGAATGGCACCGCCATCTGTCTATATACTATCTTATTGTATCTTATCTTTCTTTCCAATCCAATATCAAGTCCTGTCAATTTTATTTCTTAAATATCTCCTTCTGTCCGTCTCTACTGCCTTCAATCTAGCCCTGGCCAGAATGATTGCCACCTGGGTTAATACCATAACCTTGCCTCAGGTGTTCTTGCATGCTTTATACTTGTCTCCATTGAAGTCAGAGAAATCTTTTTAAAATGACAACTAGCTATGCTTAAGTTCCTTTATTAGAATAAAGCGGCATGCAACAATTCATGGGGTCTGCCTGCTCCCCTCCCCATCTTTAACATTATCTCACACCTCATCATTTTCATTCTCCTCCATACATACCGGCCTAGATTATTCTTCTATACCCAACTATTCCAAACCATCACAAAGAATTTACATGTGCTGTCATTTAATCTGGAAAATACTCACTCATGGGTATCTTCCAGACCTCAATTCAATCTGCTTTCTCAAGGAAACTTTCCCTGAATCTTCTGATTACATAAAATTTCCCTACTTTAGTCTCTTCTCTCCATCTCAGTACTTCGATAAGAATTTTAGATTTGTTTGTGGCATTTTCTAATTATTGTTTGTCGTTCCCACTAGAACACATGCTGCATGGTGTCAAACACCACATTTGTATATTTTCACCATTGTATCCCCAGCACCTAACTTGGTACCTATTGCATAGTAGGCTCTCAATAAATTATTGATTTAATAGGTGAATAGATAGAAACAACTATTGTTATTAGATGATTTATGTCCCCCCAAAATGTAGATGCTGAAGTTCTAATCCCAAGACTTCAGAATGTAATCTTATTTGGACATAGGGTCTTCATGGAGGTGATCAAGTTAAAATGAGATCATCAGAGTGGACCCTAGTACAATATGACTGGTACTTTCATAGAAAGGGAAAATTTGGACACAGAGACACATATATAGAGAGGATGTTGTGAAGAGACACAGAGAGAAGAGCACCATGTATAATATAAACCAATGAGAGAAGCCTTGAACACATTCTCCACTCAGGATGAACCAACATTTTGATTTTGGACTTCTAGCCTCCATAACTGTGACACAATAAATTTCTGTGATTTAAGGTACCCAGCCTGTAGTATTTAGTTGCAACAGCCTGAGCAATTAACACAACTACTTACTAATTATAAAAACATTGTGTATATGTCATCCTAGGTATTAAAACTATAAAATTTGTATATGTATATGTGTGTTAAATGTTTGAAAAATTTTATAGATTTCTGCCCAATCTATATTTTAAGAGTTGCTCAGTCTTTTTCTTCAAGTAACATATTTGGTTTTACCTTATGACTTATTCCAAATTTATAAATAACCCATCCTCTACTAATGTATATTTTAAACATTCCTGATGCAAGCTACTTCTTGCTCTGAAGTACAATAAATATTTTACTAGTTTGAAAACTAAGAATGAATTGTGCTTTAAGATTTAAAATTTATTTACAAATGCTCTAGCATCTTAAGGTACAACCATGCCACTATAAGCTTCTATAATCCTCTCAGCAAGAGAATAAATGACTGGAGAGTTAAATATCAGCAATTGAGGCCTTTGGCCCTAAAGTGATACATGTTACTTTTGCTCACATTTCATTAACCACAACAAGCCATGGAGTCACATGGCTCTATCTAACATCAAGGAAATAGAAGAGTTTAATTCTCCAACTACTAGGAAATATAGAGAATTGGACACTGGTAAACTTAAGTAATGCCTACCACAAATCTGTAATTGTCAAAATTAGGAAACCTGCCAGGGTAGGTCAAATAGCCCTTAGTAAGTTTTGCTGCCACGAAGGAGACTCTAGGTTAATGACTTGGTCTCAACACAAGAGCTGAGGGTTCTAGGAGAAGAAATTATTCTAAAGGTACATATTCCTAAAGCTCAAATCCCTTTCTAATCCATTCACCTTAGCCTTGTAATATTGCTATGGTAAGGTTACCCAAATATATGTGTCTAAAGTAAGAGCCATGGTCATGAAGCGCTGGGATGGAACAGCACTATGGTGGCATTAGGAATCTGGGTTAGTAAGCACTGCGCCACAAGAATAGGTGAACATTCACCAGTTCTTCCCTCCCTAATTATCTGGTAAGTGCCTACTCTCAGCCAGTCAGGTTCTGGAGAATTTATGCAACAACAGAAACAGTCCCTGCTCTCATGGAGCTTAGAGTCTAGTAGAGGATTCAGCCAAAATCATATTCCAACAGATGAATAATTTAAAACAGAATGAATATTTTGAAGGAACAATTCCACGGTTGCCTTTTACAAAAAGCCTGACCTTCACAGAGCCAGGCCTGCTCATAACCTTTGCAAGATGCATAACTCAGACCCAGGTACCACAGGTATCAATAGTTATTAAATGAAGCAAACTATTAAATGGAAAATTTCTATTCCTATACATGAACAAATATATAAAATTGGAACTTGTATGTTAAGTTTTTGATTTTTATATGACTTTGAAAGAGGGTAAAATGTCAAGATAACTGATGTTGTTATTGCATCTGTCTAGATGTTCTGTTGATAGGCCTGCAATGTTTGAATGACTAATAAGACAACAGCATATGTAATTTCTAAATTATTAAATATTTATTTTATAACATTCATTTTCCTATCTTCTTTTCACCAAACCTACTGATTATGTTGTTGAATCAAAATTTTCACATAATTTTTTCTATTGGCAATCATGATCTCATTGAATATATTTTCATTAAAATAAAATTACATTGAAAAATTAAAATTATTTTTTTATTATATGCTTTCCAAATAGTATTTTTCTTCTGAAATATTCAAATTAACATTAAAAAGCAGATATTATTGCTAATTACATTATAAAATGATTACATATCAAATATTTAAATGAAAATATTTAAATAAATCTGAAATAGTTTAATTCAAACTTAATTAAATTATCTTAACTTAAAAAATTAAAAACTTGCAATTCTAGTATTAAATATCCTCCTAGTTACCAACATAAAAAATTTGCATTGCATTTCCTGTGTATCTTGATCTACATGTATTCAAGATTATGAACTGTTTAACATGGCAAAATATTCCCCAGTTACCATTTGCAACTTTTGCAAATACAGTGCTAATTCATAACTACTTTCAAAACATAAATTGGAACATAAAGAGAAACAAAAAAAAAAATGGATGCTGTACACTACCGGGAAATGATACTTATGTAAGACTCTATTGCAGCCATGAAATCTGAGAGGAAGGACTTGACAAGCTAATTAATTTGACTTTATACTTACCTAAGCATTTTCATGGCTAAAATTCTCCCCACGTTTCCTATTTCCATCTTCAGTGTAAGGAGCAGCATAACATAAACTTTCACAATATGAATGAAATGAAACCTTTTATTTCAGGAACATAGGACAAGATATTTGAAGGAGAATTTCCTGCGTTCTGGTTGGTATTGGCTAATCAGATCTGATGTTTATGATTATAGGTGGTGCCGTACTAATGCTGAGTGCAGAATAAGATCACAAGTGACAGGGGCGCCTGGTTATTAAATAAAGTGTGTGTGTGTGTGTGTGTGTGTGTGTGTGTGTGTGTGTGTGTGTGTGTGTTTGATATAAAGGGCCCTCTCAAGTATGAGGCCAGGGCGGGGGCCCTTCTTGTTTGTGTTTAAGGGTAATATAGCCAGGGAATGAGTGTAAAATCTTCCCTTAGAAAGGTGTACTTAAGACTAAGGTGTGACAAATAACTAGGAGTTAACATAGTAAAGAGATCGAGAGAGGGAAGTGTAGATGGAGAACAACTCAGACAGAGGGAAAAGCAAATTCTCTGCGGCAGGAGAACTCACAGTTTGTACTAAGAACTAAAAGAAGACCGGTGACTAGGTGCATGGAGAAAGAGAACCTTAGCAAGAGATGGGCCCAGAGGCAGCTAATGATACAAAGGTGGTAGTTGCCATATCAAATTTTCCAATTATCTCTCAGCCTAGCATGCAGAAGGCAGAACTGAGTAAATGTCTGGATTCTCAGACATGTAAAGAAAGGACAGAAAGTTCTCAAAATAGACACACTAGATTTCTTTCTAATAATGTGGCAAGACTCACAGTGATTAATTTGAAATATTTAAAAACATGGCCATAATTGCATCCTGAGATAATTAAATGGTTCAAGATGAGTCCATGTATTTACTCTAAAGAGATTTCTGGCAAATCCAAAAATTATTATATGAGGATATTCAACACAGTGCTGTTTTTAATGTTGATAAATCTGGAAATAACCTAAATATCAACTAATAGAACTTTGGTTATTGGATACCTTTATAATATAATTTGATGTGATCATTAAAATAGATGATTAAATTTACATTTACTAACATGTAAAGAGCTCTGTGACATGCTGATCAGCAAAAATAAATAAATAAAAGTATGTATAGTAGCTCCCATTTAATTGTGTATATGTTGTGTTTGTGCATGTGTGTGTAGGCATAGAGAGATACATGGAGAGATGTTTCTTCCTATTGGGAATATGATCTTTGTTCTATTACATTATCTAGTTATTGCTGATATAGAGGAACACTGTTCATTTTTGTAGATTGATATGCTAGAAAAATTGCTGAGCTCACTTGTAGTATTGATTTGACCCAGAGCTCAAGTATGACATAATAGACTCAAAGATGGTGGACATTTTAAAAATCATGAATGAGAAATTTTATCAAACGCTTTTTAAAAAATAATTGAAAAACTATATGAATGATTTATCCCTTAGTTTGTAAATGGGTATATTACATTAATAGACTTTTAAATAGTAAAACTTCTAAGAATCCCTCAGATGAGCCTCCTTACTTTTGATATATACATATATATGTTTTTAATATTGAATTTTGTATAAAAGTGAGATTGGCTTAAAATTTTCTTTACTTGAACTATTATGGTCTTGGCTTGGTATTAAGATTATATTATACAAACCTTATAAAATGAATTTGAAAGCTTTTCCTATCTTCATTCACTGAGATAGTTTATATAAGATGAAGATGATTAATGTCTTAGATGTATGATAAAATTAATGTATGATATCTCTTTTTGGTAGAGGACAGGAAGTCTTTTGATTTCTTATTTATTCTTTAATGATTATTTTGTAAAGTTCTTTATTTCTTCCTAAATCAATTTCAGAAATATGTTTGTTTGCATTAGATTATTATCTTCATCTAAATTTTCAAATGTATTGAATTAAGGTAACAATCCTAATATTAACTTTTAATCTTCAGTGTATCTGTCCTTATGTACCCTTTACTACTCTTAATTTTATTTGTGCCCTTTCTCTTTTTATTGGTCAATCTTATTTTAACTTTTTATTATAAGAAATTCTACACAAGTTTTAAAAAGTGGAGAAAATAGCATAATGACTCCCATATACCAACTATCTATCTCTAACAATCACAATCTATTCCTGATCATGTTTTATCTACATTCCTTCCACCTCTAAACTGAGAATCACAGTATTTCTTCTATAAATATTTCAGTATGTATATTTAAAAGGTAAGGAATCTTATTAAAAACATAGCACCCAATACCATTATCACACTTAAACAATTAATAGCAATTCCTTAATATTTTCAAATGCATAGTCAGAGTTCAAATTTGCTTGATTTCTTCATAAAAACTACTTTTAAGTTTTCAGTTTGAATCAGGATCCAAAGTCAATAGAAAAAAGGACAAAGGATTTAAATAGGCACTTAACAGAAGGAGAAGCCTGAAGCCCAACCACTAATGAAAAGATGTTCAACATTGAAAGTAATCAGGGAAATATAAGTTAAAGTCACAATCAAGTATCTTTCACATCCATCATCTAACAAAAATTTTAAAAGAGTGACAAAGATACGAAACAATAGGAGCTAATATCTGCTAAGGAGGATTTAAATTGGCACAACCACTTTCAAGAGCAATTGGCACTCTCTAGGAAAGTCAGCATCTACTAAATTTGAAGACATGATCCCACTCCTGGGGATAAATCCTGGAGAACACCTACCACTGTACCACAAGGTAACATGCACAAGAGCAGACATTGTTGCATTGTTTTATAAATGTAAACTTTGGGGGAAATTAATTGTTCATCAGACAGAAAATAGATGCAAAAAATTGTGATATATTTGCAAGATAACGCTGTAGTCATCTCACAGGAGCAGGATGGACTTCCCCACCCAAAATTTGGATCCAATGTCTAGACTTATGTTGCCACATACACCAAGAGTGTATGAAAAGTTTATTACTCACATAACGAGGGTTTCTGGGGAGAGCAGGGAAGGCTCCTAAGCTGGTTAAAAAATTATTTTTGAGAGTGTAGGGGAAAGAGATTGGGGATTCTCTGGTGGTTAACTCCTAACTACAAGGGTCAACCCTCAACCTGCTTGGGGAGTGAGTGTTCCCATACACACAAAAAGGCTGCAATATTTGTGTCAAAGAAGGGAACACTGGGCTTTCTTATCAGCTTGCCCAGATGGGGAGCAGAAGGGTAAAGGAGAGTGGTGGGACTTGAAAACTGTCCACAGTGCAACATCAAAAATGAAATCAGACTCTATCACAAATAGAATGTTTAACAATTATGAGAATTGTACATATATTAACATGAGTAAACCTCAAAAACAAAGGTAAGCAAAAACAAATTGTTTGAGGAATGATATATGCATAGAGAAATGTGGTGTTTCCAGCAAAATACACATATTTTTAAATATTAAAATAATATATACTGTTGATAAAGACATACATGCACAGTAAAAATATGAAAACATGAGTAGGAATGACAGATAGAGGGAAAAGAGAAAAGAATGGATGGAAACAGGGAGTTGAAACATATCAGTAACGATTTATTTAAAGAATATCGCATCAACATGTTGCAAATGTTACAATTTGATAAATCTGGTTAGTAGGTACACAGGTGTTCATTATATTAATCTTCTGTAGATGTTTGAAATATTTTATTTAAAAGTTAGGAAAGAAATAATTTGCAGGCTTTTGGTCAGAATGATGCAGGGTCAATCTTGCTTCCATGCCCAAGTGGAGCTACAAAAGGGAGTCTGACCCGTTTATCATTGCTGCTCAGTGCTGCATGCTCATGCCACAAAACGTAGTCCTGCTGATGGACTGCTACAGTGATTCTTGATGGTGCATATACTTGCACAGGCCTCTCCCATAAGGGTCAAACTCATCTCCTTCTGCCAATGCTCTGGTTTCTAAGTTTGCAAACTTAACTTGCATTTCCTTTGGTTCCTATACACAATCTCTCTCATGGGTACCAGCTGACTTCAGGAGTAGTCTATAAGAAACTTTAGTATTCTCCATGTCAGGAACCTTAAAATCATCATCCTTCTTTCCTTCTTTGGAATCTACCTATCACACATGTTTTCAACTGTGTTAAGATTTAAATTAAAAATTGCATATATTTATAGTATACGATGTAGTGTTCTAGTATATGCATACATTATGAAATGATTAAATCAAGCTAATTAATATATTCATCCCCTCTCATACTTATCATTGTTGTGTAGTGAGAACATTTAAGATCTATTCTCTTCACAATTTTAAACATACATTATTATTAACTATAGTCACCACGATGTATAATAGATCTTCAGAGCTTATCCTTTCTAACTGAAACTTTGTCCCTTTTGATCAACATCTCTCTATTCCCTCTCCTCTCTTTTTAATCCACAAAACACTTAGGCTCTAACAACACCCACCCCCTTCAATTCTTCCTAAAAAAAGTGACCTTCAATAATTCTGGTAACCCTCCCATCGACCTTCTCTCAAAGAGGACATTTTCAATGTATCTAAAGTAATTTGCTTTCCTAGGTAAAGTCTCCAATAAATTTCAAGATATCTAAACTTACTGTTCTAGAGAAGGAGACGACAGCTACTTGCCTTTGTTCTAATGTGTCTCTCTTGCCAGAGAGGAGGAAAGAATACATATTTCATTATTAAGATAGCATTATGAGAAGTATTTTAGCTATCAGGAAAATAAAATTCTACCTTTATTATTGAATAAAATATATCTCATTTATCCTATTTTTTCATTAGCCTCTCAGGTGCTTTCATCAAAAGTAGATGTGTTTAGCGAAATTGGTACTACTTTGGTTTAAATCTTTCTTAATCCCTCTTCTCTGGCAAAGCTACAGGTTCCATCTGGCTTGACCAGCAGTGGGAATATCTTTAATCCAAAGTTGTTAGAAACTCCAAGAGTGTGAAGTACCAAGATCTGACCAGGAAGCCCAAGAATATAGTAACAGGATAATGTATTCCAAACTGAGATACAGAAAAATAAAAATCCAGGGTAAAAATCCAAGAAGAGGAAGGGGGCAGGAAGCCAAGGCTGGAAACAGGAGTTGTGGAGACAAACAGAAAGAGGATTCTGGAAGCATCCAGAACTCCATCTGCTGCTCAGGTTTTAAATCCTCAGCATGTGCAGAGCAACGGATGGCTGGCTTCATCCATCATGGTCAGGCTGACACTGGTAGGCTATAATTGTGATTGTTCACTGGAAAATACATCAGGGACATTTTTGAAGATATGAAAATCTGAAGATCAAGACGTACCAGTTCCCAAAGGTGGTTTTTCCACCTACATCTCAGTATTAAACCAAACTGAGAGGAAGGTACTTGTGAATATTCAGAAAACCTCTCAGAAACCCTGCAGAAAGTCATCTCCAGGTAACTAAGGCAATCATGTGATCGACTCAGTAGGCTGTTACTTTGTTTTTGGTGATCTAGTACTAGATTAGTATCCGTGCTACCTAGATCTGAACAGCAAGCTCCAGGGTCCTCAGTAAGAAGATTTACAACCCAAAAGTTTCACGTGAGCAGCTGTTTTATGTGAGGCCAGATGCTGACAGAGAAAAATATGCACAGAGGGAGAGGAAAAGAAGATTTAAAAAAAAAAATTTTAATGAAACCTGTGTCTCTGTCTTCCAGATGTAAATTTTTTTTTCCTTTTTAAAGAATTGTTTTCCTTTCTAAATTATAGAAATCTTTATTCCATCACCTCCTTTTACGATGAGGTGAGTTACTTCTTTGGCTTGGATCTTTTCCTGAGATTTTTCTATTCAGATTTATGATCTTTCTCAGTTTTGAGATTGTCAGTATTTTCCATGTCTTTTAAAGCTCTCAGGCCTCTGCATCCTCCTGCTTGGTCCTCAGCCTTTCTGGATGTTTTATCACGCTTTACACTGTTGACTCTGGCTGCTGGCAGGCAGCTCAGCTGTTAGACGGCCAAGACTAGAATCTCCCCTAGCACCGACTACTGGCACAGAGGCTTGTGATCTGCAGCCTTGATTCTCACATTGTCTCTACAATAGCACTGTTAGGACCTTCTCCTTACTCTCTTTCTCCCTCCTCTGCCCTCTCTTCTCCTCTCCACTCTCCCCTCTGTCCTCTTCCCCCCACTCCATATAGTACTTGGAACAGAAACCTAAAAGAGATTTCCTCTCACTTCATCAATCCAAACACGCAAATTCCTTCTGGAGTCCATAAATGTCCACGCTGTTCTGTCGTAATGGTACACTCTCATACATAGACAGCCACCTTGCTTCCAAGGCAATGCGTTACAACACATTGTCATATCAACTCAAACAAATTATTATTCTCATCTTCACTGACTCATGTGGCACCAAAAATAAGCTAACATGCCAAAGTGTGGGCAGATCCAAATGACTCCATTCACCAAAAAAAATAAAAAATAAAAAACACACCAAAAAAGCATGTATCACTGTGTTTTCTAAGGTGTTTCTTTTCTCATTTCTCTTGGTGATATGTGTAGACCTAATTTGGGATTCATGTATGCATGTGATGGTACAAAGGATTAGTGATGTCAGTCCCAATGATACAACCTACAGAGGAGACTCCAGGCATGACAGCAAAAATTGAGAGAGGAAAAAAATATTTGTAATCATTGTTTATGCTATGGTATCATTTTATTCTCTCCTTCTTCTATCTCTTATGGAGTATCTTTTATTTAAGGCTTTTCTCATCCCTGTCTTCCCTGTTGTGTATAAACACTGCACAGACCATAGCATGGCAAAATAATGTGTTGGGATATTATTACCTGTGTTTGGTCGCACACACCCCAAAACCCCAATTTCCTTTCTCTACTTCAAGACAATAGTTGGGTGACCATGGTGCTGTTGCCTCATTCCTGTGGGCTTAGCCTGGGGAACTCCCTGGATGTCTGACTCTTGCTAGTCAGGGTAGTTTAGGGTAAGGAAAAATACCTCTATCAGAAGTAGGAGCAAAGGGGCAAGTAGAGCATCCTCCTTTTCAAAAAAGAGAAAAATGAAAAGAAAAACCTCCATGCTTAGGGAAGGAGGGAGGACTGAGAGGCAAACTTCCTCCCAGTTGTCCCAGTTTGAAGAAATCTGAAGGTAGCACCAAGACCCCTACATGTTATTACAAGTAAATATATATGAAGGTTTTATAGAACACACACAGTCATTCTAGTAGTAGAAGTGTTTGTAAAAAATCCTCTGTATGTCTTTTACTTTGCCTGCATCTCTTCTATATTGTTTGAGAAAAAAAAGCTTCTATACTTTAAAGTGTTTATTTTCATTTAATTGTTATTTTACAACATGATCAATGCAAACATTAAGATCATTGCAAACATCCCATTGATGTATGTTCTGAGCTCCTCAAGCTTTGAGGCATTATAATGAATTCAGTGCCTCTGATTTCAAAAGTCCTCATTCTTACAGACAAAATGTATTATATTTGACAATAGCAGTATTTTCTTTTCCTCATTATACTCCATTTTCCCAGGGCCTGCTAGTGTTCCACATGCACCTGACCTAGAACGGTGCATTTGACCCCTTGACTCGTCATTGAACTCAAATAGTCCCAGACTGTTGCAGACATAGGAAGAAACTATTAAGCATTTGAAGGAAACTCCAGATCATAGAATAGTGAAAATTATTCAGATAGTTCAGTGTGGTCTAATATGTGGAGTTGTTTCCTTTGTTTATGTCAGATGATTCCTTTATTTATACCTAAGAAGGCTTATCTTTTTTCTGTCAGAAAGCACATGACTTATCTAGCTATTTCTCTTAGTGCTTTCCCTGAACCCAGCTGAACTTATGCACATTCTTCCCATCCCTGCTTTCTCCTGCCTAACTTTCACACCTGCAGTGACAGGGTAATTACTTACATACACCTTGAAGAGAGCCCTTTCCTTACCTACAGATAATTAATTCCCAAAGCTCTGTGATACTTGGTTTTTTCCCACACCACTAGAATATCCTTGCTCAAGATCTCATCAGACTGTCTGACAATCAAGCCTGGGGATAGCTATAAACCTGCATATCTAGGCTTCTTTTCATTTACCTGTTCAATTACCATCTATTTGAATCCTTTGGGCCTCTTTCTTTCCCAGTGATACAGGGATAATATTTTGCAAATATTAAACTAATTTATTGTTCCCTCTGTATAGCCTGTTCTCTTGTTACCTTCTACCTGCAACACTGAGCCACGATTTGCATTTCCCCAGGGAAAATGCCAAAAAGTACCCATGGGACAGTGACCACCAAATGTAGCAAGACAGTTGTCTTTAAAAGACCCAAGCTTTGTAGGATTAGAAAAGAGGTTTCTAAATTTCAAAACTCTTCATTTCACATAACAAGGTGGATCTGGAGGACTTGGCCATGGAGCTTTATCTAAGCAAAGGCCCAGCTAGACAGAAAGAGGAAATGGAAAGCTTCCCCCAGTTTCTTTAAAAGACAATAGAAGGGAGGCAGCAAGGTAAGAGACAGAAGAGAATGCACTTGCCTTCCCTTTCTCTTTAGATGGAATCATCTGTACATACAGTATGGGAATGCAGAAAATAAAATGAACTCCTTCCTTATCTCCTCTCAACACCACCCTGGGAGTGGGGGGCTTGACTATCGTCACACTTCCTGTGCCACTGGAGAAGCTCTGCACGAGTAAGTGGCCACTTACAATATGGTGCAGGGAAACAACATAGCAGTGGAGTGGGATTTGAGTAAACAGCAAGCCCGAAACAGCACTCTGCCTCTGTATGGTGTATGGGGCATGCAAAGAATTCATAAATGCTCTAGTAATGAGCTGTAAAAGTACTATGAAGTTCAGTGGGTTGCACAGGGACTTTGTGCATTGAGTAATATTGCCTGAGACCACCTGCTGCCCATTCTAAGAGTTGGGCTTATATCATGGTAATCCACTTTGTTCACAGGTTCTCAGGATTTGGAGACATAGCATTCACCCCAAAGAATCACTTGCCTTCTCAGGGTGAGTATCCATCCCACCTTGCACTCATGCCAATACTGGAAACTTCCAACATGGAAGAAATAATGGTAGGAGGATGTCCTACATTCTAACAGAAGGGCAAATCACAGGGTTGTCTTCCTACATGGAGGAAATAGTGGACTCTGGGGCCTCAGATATCTTTGAGTAACGGAGAGCTGATCCGACACACCTAGCTTTTCCCCTAGTCTTAGCCCACACAGGAATACTGGTTAGAACACCTCATCAACCACCCCCACCAAGCTGCACAAAGGGAGTATATCAAAAGGCTGGTACTGTCAGCGACAGTTGCTGGCTTGGCTCCCTGTCTGGAAGCCCATAACCCAGCCCTCTTCTGGAAAACTCATTTTTGCCCCCTACATGGACTATACTCCAATTGCCAATTCTGTGCTTTTGATACCACATGAATACACTCATTAACAGGTGATTCTAGACATGAAAGCCAAAAAGTGGAGTTTATGACTCAAAAATAACTATATGACTGACCTGGCACCCAGGGTCTGGGTTCCTGCCAAACATCTTCAACTCCTTTGGGAACCAGGAAGGCTGCTTGGAATGTCTTCTCTTCCCACCTCCTTGCTGCTCACATATGACATATTCTTCAAGACTTAAGACAAGTATGTCTTCTTTTCTAGGAATCTTTGCCCAACGCCCCATACTGAGTCAGTTAAGTACCACCCTCTCTTCACACTATGCATATTTCTATAATAGCACTTAGTAACCTGTTATAATTGCACACTTGCCTATCTTCCTTCTGTATTTAGAACGAATGGGTCTTTTATCTCCAGATCCCTAGAACTTAGCACAGTGCCTTGCTAGTATAAAGCCTCAATATATGTTGTTATATGACTGAATGAATGTGAAACAGTTTCTTCTGCCAATTCAAATATTAGAGATGTAAAATGCTATGTAAATTTGGAAGAAGTTTTTGGTTTACAGTATAAAAGGATGTAATCATGCCAAAGACTCTGCTAGGCACATTATTTTGCTTGAAGAGAATTTTAAACAAATTTAAAAATTATTATTATTTATTTTTTTAATTTTTTTTTTTGAGATGGAGTCTCACTCTGTCACCTGGGTGTCAGCCTAGCTCACAGCAACCTCAAACTCCTGGGCTCAAGTGATTCTCCTGCCTCAGCCTCTTGGGTAGCTGGGATTACAGGCACATGTCATCACACCCAGATAATTTTTCTATTTTTTAGTATAGATGGGGTCTCACTCTTTTTCAGTCTGGTCTCAAACTCCTGACCTCAAGCAATGCCTCAGCCTCCCAGGATTACAGACGTGAGCCATTGCACCCTGCTAGGATTACAGGCATGAGCCACTGCACCCCGTCCAAAGTTGAATATTAAAAAAAGAAATAAAGTAAACTTGAATGAGCTATAGATACACATTAGCAATATAGAACATGTGGCACTGAGATTGTATGTATATTATTGGAACAAATCAAGAAAGGCAATTTAATGGTCTGCTGAATTGTATGCCATCTTCCCTTGGTGAGGTTCCCTTTGTGGTGTCATTTCATTACCTTTACCTGTTCATTCTTTAATCAGCTATCACAGAGCTACAGGGCTCTATGCAGTGAATATAAAGCTATCAAACCCTGCTAGTAAGACCCAAAGTAAAAAGGCTTTGAACATGAAAATTTGGAGATGAGAGGGGAAGGCCACAGTTACTACTTCAAAGATTGTACAAAGAAATATCCCTCTATAAAGTCTGTGAGTTACCCTGATAGCAGTTTTATTATAAAGTACTATTTTAGATTGTTTCTTGGGACCTAGGGCATGATGCTTTAAAGAACACCTAGTGGAAATCCTTTTTATTATGAACTATGTGCTGCTGTCTAGATATCTGATCATGGGCAAACAATTTCTATTTTAAGCCATCTTCAAAACTTTAATTTTTTCTAATTATTTAAAATGTTAAGCCAATCCTATTTAAAATGTCAATATAGCTATAGTGTTTATCCCCTCCTGACACATAATACAATTTATGCCTATTTATTTTCTTTCTCTACTCACTAGAATGTCAGATCGGCAATACTTTGTCCAGTATCTAAAACAGTTCCCAGGAATAGTACTTTCTTCATAAATAGCTGTTGAGTGAACAGTACTTTTATTATAACACACATTCCCTCACCACCTCATCTTTCCCTTTTTTCTCTTTCTTCCTGCCATCCCTCTACATTCTTTACATTATTTTCTTGTATTCAATTTTCAATCTTCTATTAACTTCCAGATTTTTCAGTCATACCAACAAAAAACATATTTCTAAGCATAAATTTTTTTCACCTTAATACGAGAAAAATCTGAATATGCAGCACTTCTCTATGCCGTGTATATTCCATACCAAACAATCATTCAATTACATGGAAAGTAAACTGGTTATGTAGGATGATGTAGAACAAATTCTACTCCAACAGAAGTACACTTATGCACACATGTCTATTTCCTTCCAGCTGTTTGCCTTTTTCTTTTAGTTTTTATTTTAGCAAACTGTGTTGATATTGTGTAAATATTGATTTACTTCATCAACACTGATAATTTAATTTCCTATTTAAAGATATATTTGGGACTCCTCAGCCGATATGCAACTAAGTCTTCTTTCAGTAAGACCTTAACACTAGTGCTGTGATATGAAATATTCACAGAAGTGAGAGTTTTAGTGCTCTTACTACCACCCAACTTCACACAATAGTAGGTACTAGCCCTGGAGGACATATTAGATCCCTTGGCACTAGACACTTACAAAACTTGAAGAGTTGACAGGGTATTTAAGCAGTTGGCATAAACATATGAGAACTGTTCAACTTGCAGAGTATCTAATGGAAAGCTGAAGTCTGCAGAACTGGATATCAGAAATCCAGAGAACCAGGAATCCTATTTTAGTCCTGGTCCACATCGTGACAAGCTGCATAGCCCTAGCCAATTGGCACTTTTCTTCACCAATGGCAGAAATGATGCCCACTGATCTCAAATGGGTGCTAAGAATGAATATTTTGGAAATATCTTGACACCTAGACATGCATGGCATTTTTTCCTGCGAAACATTTTCTCATATATTTATCAATGTAGGACTTTTGGTTAGAAATCTTTAAATTTAACAAATTCTCCTTTTTTGTGTACTTCCCTCACCTGCATCCCAACACTGCATATTGTGGATTTGTTACTGATTTACAAAGAAACTACTTTCCCTTTTATTTCCAATAACCTTTACGTACTGATAGTCCTGTTAACTCTGTGAGGTTTTTGTTGTTGTTGTCATTGTTTTTTGCTTGTTTTTGTTTTGTTTTGTTTTCCCTTTTTTTGCCTGTTAAGAAAATTCCTAGATGAACTTTGGAAACAACTAGTCAGCATATCTTAATTCTAGTTCATCACAGTTACTTACTTTTTGTCTTTTCAAAAGGCCTTGAACTGTTTACATGTTGACATGGGGGTGGGAAAGAGAGCTTATTCAGTGGATAAGCACTTTACATTTATAATGAAGAGACATTCAGTGAGGGAGATATCTTCAGCTCTTACACACAGAAGGGCCTTTGAGCATTAAGGCTGTGCCGGGCTCATCTCTGTGTACCGCTGGAAACCTAGTATAGAGTTTTGCTCTGGGAGATTTTTAAGTGTTTGAATTCACTTGATGTAAATAAATGCACACAATTTTCTTTGCTTTTATTATCCATTAAAATTTTACAGATATAGTTTTGAGACTTTGAAAGTCCTAGCACAGATTACAAATGATTCTATTTGTATGTATAATGTGGAGATTTGTTCTACCGCTGGAACTGATTTATAACTCTTTCTGCCTTTTGAACA
The DNA here is from genome assembly GCF_040939455.1 of Microcebus murinus. NCBI lineage: Eukaryota > Metazoa > Chordata > Mammalia > Primates > Cheirogaleidae > Microcebus > Microcebus murinus. Next base: position 57,629,024 of record NC_134111.1, read on the forward strand.
ATTATAATACCCCTTGGAAATTCTGTATCTTTTCTGTTGGTATTGTTTTGGAAATAAGACTATTTCTGTGTTCCATGCTTTTCTCAGAGAAATAAGTAGGTCTCCTATACATGGATTTAGTAAAGTGACAGCTGTACTCTGGAGGTAGGTAATGCTGATTTAGGAATTCAAAGACAAAGATTGGAATTAGAGTTAGCAGAGATGTAGCATTTCTCATACAAAGTTGAATTTAGATTAAGTTCAGTCCAGGAAATTACTATTGAAGTTTCTTATAGACACTTTAATTTTGTTCTAAATCAAATCACTCACTCACTCATGAAGATAAAACTCTATTGGACTATAGCCACATCTGGTCAATATAAAGTGCTGAAGAACTATATTAGATAATTTGTTTTACCAAAATGTGTTTTTCTCTAAACTAGCAATAACAACATGTTAAATTCATTTTTTACATGAATGACATGTTAAATGTCATCTTTTTTCTAGACTTAAAGTTTTAAAATATTGATTTTTAACATCTATATAAAAATGTTTAATCTATCTGCCTTTGGATTTTTAATGTAATTAACTTTTAAAAGTGTTAATAAATAGGATTAGTATAATTGTCCTAAATCTTAAAAGAAAAATCCCCAAGGTGTATACAATTTGACTACCTATCCCAGACTCTGATTTGGGCAAAACTGCCCAATAAGAACTTAGTTGGAGTATGCAGTTAGAACCCACTAAATGAGTGCCTTCATGAGACGGACTCATTAACCACTTCAGTACCAGCCTCGACTATCGTCGATAGCCACAGATGAACCTCAACTTTAGCTGACAGCCGTGATATGAAGGCGCACAGCCAAGCGTTGACTTTAGCCGACAGCTGACTTTTCTAATTTTTCATTTATCAAAATAAAATTGTGAACATTTAAAAATAACGTAATAAAAACATATATATGTATATGTTACCTATTCTGATTTACATTACAAGTAAAGCTGCCTGTAAAGTAAAACAAGCTTTCAGTCCTTTAAAGCTTTCCTCATCACACAAGAGCAAAACGGATTCGCGGTCAACGCACAGTACTAACTATCCTGCGGACTGTGAGTGCCAGCTGTGGGCAAGGTTTTGCGGCCGGTGAGCGTGGTCCCGAAGTGGTTAATGTGCATTTATACTTTCCCCTCACAAGCTTGTAACCAGGGAAAACTCTTCCCTATTCTGTCTTTACTTCTCAAGAGAAAAGACAGCTATATCAAATCCAACTATTTCAAACTACTTTCAGGACCACAGAAGAATGTTCTAACACTGAACATTCATATGGCTTTTCCATTTACTTAGGACGCTCTTTGTACCTTCTTCACACTGAAGGTCTATCCATCTTTCAAAGGCATAGGGCATAACCCCTCAGAGAATCCCTCCCGACTTACCTGGTCTGGAGGAGATGTTTCTCTTGTCCCAGTGCTCAATACTTAGTACCCTATATCCTAATGATTTATTTTCTTGTCTCCTTGAGAGCAGGGACCATGTCATTTATCTTGCTTTTTGGCATGTAGTGATTAATCAGTAAATGTTTACTGAATACCCACCTGAATGAATGGATATCTATCTTTTCATTTTAAGGCTACCCTTGACATCCATTTTACCCAGAATTGACATTAGCAACATATTGGTATAAATAGTGTTGGTTACTCTCACCTCTCCACAGCTGGGGCAGTCACTGGGGACATGGACAAACAGTTACGAGTTCTTGTCCCTTGTTCATTTAATGTTAGACACTTACTTCGTGTGACCATGACAATGGTTATTTCACAAACAAGTACTGAATCCCTGCTATTTGCCTGACACTAAGGAAACAAACATAAAGATGTCTTTGTTCTCAGGAGTTTAGAACTGAGTTGAAATGAACATTAAGACAAATAAACAGTGTTCCAGTGAAAGTCTGTAATATAAGGACAGAAGAAAGAGCATTATTCCCTGCCTTAGGAAGGTCAGAAAAAGCTTCTACCAGAGGCTAACCTCTAAGCTGAGTTCTCCAAGACAAGAGAAGTGGTACTTCTAGGAAAGAAAACAGTATGTACAAAAGTATAAAAGGGTGAAATTGCTGTAATGCTCATGGCTTGCCTGAGAGTCAACCAATTCTCTTCCAGCTCAGGCAAATACCTGTGAAATTGGAATAATAATTTCCTTCTTATAGCAGTGTTCTTCCATGGGGCTATAATTTATTATAAGGTTAAGTTGGATTTAATGAAGATTTAATATTTTAATACCATTTTTTGGAAATTTGTCTCCACTGCATTCAAAGGCAAAATCTCTTTGTGGTAGGAAACTATTCAATTCATTTACTGAAGACTCCTGTTTGTCTCTGATGAAGGAGCTAGTGCTGAAGTCGAATCCATGAGTCAGTGGTTATGAGTCACTAGAAAGCCTGATACTGGTCCTCAACCATCTGTCTTCGGTTATGCCAACAGCAAGATGTGAAGAAGGAAGGTAGCAGCTACTAGGTCCTGCATCTTCCACCTCTATACCTATCTTCAACGATTCCATGCCAAACTCAAAATGGCATGAGGTTCATGTAGAGGAACTTGGTAGATCTTCCTGATATTAATGCTATCAGTAAAATGGAAGCCTTTAAACAAAATCTAGTGCTTCAAAAGTGAAGAATATAGTAAACAATAAAACAAGGTGCCTTCACATAGTGAGAAATGAAATAATATTCAAAGTGCACAGTGACCTCAATAAATTATTTCCAATATAAGGTATTACATTATCATAAGTCCCCTAAAAAGCACTTGGAACACCATGGGTACCAAATAAATTTTTGTTAAATCAACATATCAGTGGGTGCTGGGATAGAGAGATTATGAGAATAAAATTAGTTCAAGATGAAGTCTTTGTTTAATAGGAAGTAATTCAGTTGTAGCTTAAAAGCAGTAGGGAGACAGACAGAGAGAGGCAGTACAAAAGTAATTCAGTACCATCACAACAACTTTGTGATTCATCCTGCAGGGATGAGACTTCCTCATGAAGAATTATGGAATGCCCTTGAGGGAGAGGGAGCAGCGTGGGTGAGCCTCCCTCCATTGGGGAAAGGGATCCCAAGAGCATACTACAAAGGTCCTTCAGCATGCCATGTGCATATTCTTTCTAGGTTTCTGATAGCCATGACAGATTTTATGGACAAGACTTGATTCCATGGTTGCCTCCAGTTATATGATAATCCTAAACATCACCATGACAGTAGGGTCTCTGATTCCTCTTTTTTTTTCTGTCCTTGCTTCCTTTTTATGCCAGAGTTCGCCTGGCCAATCCTAACTAGTGCTATACAATCAGGTAAGTCAGAGTCACAATATTGTATTTGATTTGAAAAAAATGAACACATTTTTTTCTTGATTTATAAATTCTGAAGTTTGTATTTCGGGAAGTGACCATCAGAGATTAAATTTGAAACATCTGATTGTCATTTTCATCATTGCCTTTCTAGCCATAGACACTTTAATTAGTGTGGCGAAAAGCAGCATGTTGACAGGCTGCCAAAAATGATCTTATGCTGCTTTTGGTAGAATAGCAATGAGAGACAGGAGGTCTTAGGTGCTTGAGAACAAAGTGTCCCTTAATGATGTGTTGGTCCTGAATTCTTCCACATATCCTTTTGGGTAGAAGAATTCAGGGATTCAAATCTGTGCAAGGATAAGAATGAGATAGTTTTAAATTTTTTTAATAAAGTCTGTCCATGTCACCTCAGAAGTGGTTCATTCACTTTGACATTTTAGCTTTTTGGTCCTGCTGTTTCCTCCGCTGAATATTATCCCTCTGCCTTGCCCTTTTGCTCCCATTTATTCAAATTCTGTCCAATTACTCAAATGCTATTGATTTCTCATGGCCCAGCATAAGTCTATGAAGCTGTCTCTGATTATTCAAGTTTATGCTGATTATTCACTTCTCTAAGCAGCTATTATATTTCTTGCTTATGGTACATTGTATTTAATTTGTAGTATATCCTGAATTGGTTTGTATGTTTGATGGTCAGCTTTTATAATTGAAAAACACAAAATTATACAAGTTTCATATGTTTCATAGTATTTAATAAGATCATGTTCATTTCTAGACATTTAGTTTTAATGAAATGAATTCTTAGAGATCAACAACAACAGTATCTCATACTTGTAAAATTCTTTTTATATTTCAAAACATTTTCACATATATTATTTCATTTGATTCTTAAAGTAACCTTGTGGTGTATGCAGAACAGATAATATTATTTTCATGTAAACATACACACAAAAGCTAATAGTAATTGGATGAATTGACAAAAGTCCCAAATTTGTGTACATTAGAGCTGGGGTTAATTGATAGTTCTTCTGACATGTAATATTCAAGGAGAAATATGTCTAGCCTCATTGCAGAGTGGTTTATTGAACTAATGTTAGCATTTAACCAATGAACTTGACTTTGGACATTTAAAAGGACATTTCTTGACTATGAAAAGTCAATGAGAAAGTTTTATGTAGCTCTAAGAAGGAAATGCTTATAGGAGTTCTTGCTCAGTTCACTCAATTAGGAAAAACTTGAAAGTTAATTTGAAGATACCCCAATTTGTCTTATTATTATTTTTTCCCAAGAAATTAAAGAAAGATATGTATGTAATTTCCAGGTCAAAATAGCACCAGATGTGTGTGATATAAATGGTAAATTGTGGCTAGAGCTTTCCAAATGCTACACTTAAGAAAATATATCTTATTAAATACATATTACCCAAGATGTATTAGACATAGATGGCACACAGTAAAGGTTTTTTTAAGGAGAAGACAAATGAAAAACAGAAGTCTAGGGCCTTTTGAAAATAGGAATTAGATGGGAAGTGGCATTTAAAATAAAAATCTATATCAATTTTAACTGATTTTTAAAAATCTGTTTTAATATGTTGAGGTTATTTTAGCTATAAGTACATTACATACCGAAGTTTCTCTATATAAAATTCAACACAATTACTGTCCATAGTGCTCAAAACATGGACCAATTCATCATCCCAAAGATTTTTTTGACATTGAATCTTACTCTGAACAAAGAGGATGCCTTTTGTTGGGTTATTCCATCTCTTTCGGCTGAGGACTATAATAGCTTTAATCTCCCTTCTGGCAAGAGCTATCAATGAGTAGCAAAATTTTCTAATGCAGATTTCATGGCTTCCATTTCCCTTAGTATTATTCAAATGGAGGGGATAATTAGCAATTAGATTAGGAATAAAGAGAGAAGGATCAGCAGTTAGGTCCTGGAGAAATCATAAACAACATACTCAAATCTCTAAATAATTTTGTTAGAATTATTCAATCATACAATAGATAGCTAACAAAGTCATTGACTATCAGTAAGCTTGAACTTCTCATTTTCAGAAGAGGAGACAGAGAGGTTAAGAATTATCCTCAAGAACAAAACTATGGATATTGTTTGAACCTCAACTACAAACTTGGACTTATTTCTAAACTTGTATGCCCTTCCAAATGTTCCCCTGAAAAATGATTGGCAATCAAATTGTGTTTTCAAATATTGTATGTTTTGTCCTCCTTAGATAGACACAATCCTCATTGGAATTTTATTACAAACCCTTATGCACATTATAATTCCCTATTGTAGCATTACTTGTATTTACAAGTTTACATTCAATTACACAGTCGATGGATGGATGTTGATCTCCCTTCTGTGGGCTGAAAGTTACATAAATGACAAGAATTTCTTCTATTTCTGCACATAATACATTGATATATTGACATATATAAATAAATAATCTTGTAGTAGTTGTATATATCAAAGACTGTTAGTGGTACAATAAAGAAAAAAAATTGCTTAACTCAAAATTTCTCGAAGCTACTTGAACAGAATCCCCACTTATTTTTAAATTTAACATTGTTATCTTGCTTTCATCACAAATAGATTCAACTCCTTGAGTTAGATGAAAAACATAGGGAACATAAATTTATAATGTGCATTTTAAATGCTATTTTTTCCTCTTTTTTTTTTTTTGCTCTAATTTACATGAACCCTTATTATACAAAAGCAAGTGAAGTTTACATATACTCATTAAAACTGAGTATGGGAAAGTTATCAACACCAAAATTCTTGGTTAATTTGGGGTTAACATTTTTATATACATTAGATGTAGTCACATAGTTAATAAATGCTAAGTCTTATACTGTAAAATATTGCCTCATGTCCTTTTGAGATTCTACTGGAACATAAAGTTTGCATGCCAACACATACTTGGCCTCAGTTACCTAGAAAGCAGGCTTAAGTGCTGTTACTTTATTAGAGGGTGCAAACTCAGAGAACAGAAGTGAGGTATAAGGGTGGTGAAGCAGGAATGAGAGAGACCAGTAGGAAGATGTCTAAACAAGCTGGGCAGCTCACCCGATCCAGGAGCCATAACTAGTGTGTCTTGGGACCTTCCCTGTGGGGGAAGGGACGAGGGTGAATAATGTTCCACTATTTCCAACTTCCCACTGGTTAAAAATGTATCCCACTTTTGAGTTGTGCATACTGGGTACCAAGTGTGGTTCAGTGGGGCTCCCCTCTCCACAGCAAAAGGAAAGCCCTGGGGACAGTGAAGAGAGAGACAGGACTTAAGGGGATGCCATGCGTGTGAGATGCTCCCAACAACGAATTGCACCCATGTGAGGCTGGTGGAGCCCACTCAGAGATGGGCCCTGTAGTTGTGTCCAGAACGAAAGACAGCTGTGGCTGAGAGACTCGGAAGGGTGCATAAGCGTGTCTGATACATCTACTGGTAATGGTATAGCCAGAAGTTAAAATGTAAAATCTCTCTTTTGGTATTCTTTTTTTTGTGGCTCGTCTTCATTGTAAAGCTGGAATTTTGATGCAGACATTATTAGTAAGGACAACCGAAATGTCCTATCAAAATGTAAAACTTTGATGACACCTGCCAAGTGAATAACATTAACTGAGAGTTTCTATTCTAGTACATAACTCTCTCATGCTTCAAACTCATAGAGTGGTGCTTACAGAACACAGAGAGTGGAGAGCCCAGCCGTCCCCAGGCCCTCTAACTGTTCCTTGAACCTGGGCCAGAAGCATTAACCATCACCGGTGGTGGTGAAATATCACTCAGCTTTAGTCTGAGAAGCTCGCCCCAGGGACAGTCACAGCTTGTTATCTATGGACTTGTGTTTCAATTTTTGTTTTGCTCTAAAAGCTCATGGGAAAAGGCCTTTGGCTCTAGCCTTAAAACTTACTTTAACACAGTTCCTCTTGGAACAAAGATTTTTATCTTTTTTTTTTTAACCTTCCTTGTTGTTATTTGAAAGGAGAAAAGTCAGAACAGAACATAAGTAAGAACTAAGATAGGGGTAGTCAATTAGACCTTCCTTAGGTTTGTTGTATTGTCTTTTTCTCTTTGAGAAATTTGACATTGATATGATCATGTTGCATTTCTGTAATACACACTTACCATACATGCCACACAATGTAAAACTATGTGTAATCTTCCAGCATTTTATTTAAGATGAACTTTCCAATTTAGAATTAGTGCATATTTATCTGTAACCTAAATCACATGAGAAATAAACTTAAACAGAACCAAAGTGAAGTTATAACAGTGTCATATGTCATATCATATATCAATTTAGCCATTTATAAAAAATTTTTTATAGAAACTGCAAATAGGTAATTTGCCTATAAAATAGAGGTATTCAGATAAAAAATGTCAGAATTAATCATAAGAGTCATTCTACATAGTGTTATCTACTTAGCATTTGAGAGGATCTATCTTAGAGTCCCCTAATGTGTGTTGCATGGTTAAAATGTGGGGTACAAAAAGAAGATGATGTTGTCGATATGGTAGGTATTTTGAAATCCAATTAAATTATACAGACAACAGAGATGAAGTCCCAGCTGTAGGGACCAGTGAGAGAGAAGCTTTGATTTCTTGTATGGCAGTTTGACTAGCTCCTCAATTTTTTGGAAAACCCTTCCTGATGAATGGCACATGTCTGCACAGCAGCTGGCTACAGTCCAGGTCTGTGACCAGAGACTAGTTGTTTTCTCACGTGGAACTCAGACCTGCGACTTGGCTGCTTTAGCACTCTTCTCTAACAAAAGCAACTGTCCTGGCTGCAGCCCACAGGAAATTCCTGAGGGTATGTCCTGATCCTTTATAATTACAAAATGAAAATATGTCCATCAGAGGTCTCCCTCCAATCCTAAATAAAGAGAATTCTTGGATGATTTTTACGTCTCTGTTTCAACTGCCAAAAGTATGTCTTCCTAATAGACACACTTAGTGTTTATTTGGCAGCATGCTATGAAAGTTGCACTGCAAGTTTTTCCAAGTATGGACAAAGTACATAATCCAATATTTTAGACCACCACCTTGAATATAGTTGAGATTCTCTAGTGCAGATGCATTAAAAATCACCTTAATTCCTACTAAAGAAAAAAGAGATCTTTTGAATTGCTCTTGGAAGCTTGCTCCATAGTGCATGATTTCATCCATGGCATTAGTCCCTACACATTGTAGATGGCCACAAATACATGTTCTTAAACTTATTTAAGTAACTGCTTGAATCAAAGAAGCAGCATTCTTAAAGCAGTGCCATTTTTTGCCCTTGCTATTTTGAGATGGTGGATGTGAAAGGACTTTTAAATGTGTGCAAGTGCTGTATGAACATGTGGGAATACTATCATTAAAAGCTATCTGTCCATATTTTTTGCTGAGAAAAGGCTTTAACATCTCCATCTGAAGAAGTTAGAAAATGGGTGTAAATCACAGGCTAAAAGTGTCGTATCTGCTATTGTGTAAGGTAAGAGTTCTCTAAACTTTTTTATTTTTATTTTTAGTTATCATGGATACCAATAGTTGTGTATCTTTATAGTTATATGTGATGTTTTGATACAGGCATACAATGTGAATTAATCCAATTGGGGTATAAACTTTTTGTAGAAACAACGAAATTAGGATCTCTTGCACTTCTTATTAAAATGCTTATTTCTGGGCTCTACACCTTAGACGATCTGCATCAGAACCTCTCAGACCTAAATATATGTATTTTAAGTGAGCCTGTGGTTTTCTGTGCAAATCAAAGCCAGAGAATCACTGCTCTAGGAGAGTCATGTTCTCGGTCCTCCTTCCCCTGTCATTGAAGGACTAGAAATGCAGCTAGTCACATCCCGTGACATTTTGCAGGGCAGGACGATGAAATTCTCTGCAGTGTTATAAGCTAGAGGGTTAATATTTGAATTTTTTTTCCCTCTAATGAGAGTAGCAAGAGGGCTCAGGCTGCTGCCTCTGAAGAGAGCTTGGCCATCCCTCCCACTGTCTTGGGACTCTGACCACGTGAGGACGATGGAAAGAGACCCTGAGGTTTGCAGCCGAAGTCCCAGCTAGTCATGCTGTGCATTCCATGTCCTGCATTTTCCTTGGTGCCAACATTTCTCTCTCCAGCATCAGAGGGGATACAATGGAAGTGGATGGCAAAACTGGAACCTAATGTCATCAAAACCTAAGCTCAGGGGATTCACATATGGGGAGAGATCATTATATTTAGGCAATGGTTCCCAAACTTTGGCATACATCAGAATCACCCTGAGAGCTTCAACACAGACTGCTGGGCTGCACCCCCAAAGGTTCTGATTCAGTAGGTCTGGGATGGTCCCAAGAATCTTTATTTCTAACAAACTTCCAGGTGATTCTGCTAGTCCACAAACTACACAGTTAGAACCACTAGTTTAAAGCAAGCCTCCAACTGCCAGCACAGCTGAAACTGGCATTCCAGTCAAAATACTAAAAGAAATGTAAAGTTCTCCACTAACAGGATGAAGCTCACCACAAAACAAACACAGATGTATTGTGCAACTTTATTTTTTATTTTGTTCTGTTTTGATTTTTGAATTCTAATGTCAAGCTCTGAAAGTTACTGCCTATTTGATTGCCCAAGGTTTTCTCATTCTTTACCTTACTCTGGGCACTTTTACTGTATTTGGTCAGAAGCAACCCTGCCAGATTCACCTCAGGGAACTCCAGTGGATTTTCTGCAGCCAATTTGACTCATTCCAACCATGTGCTCTTAATTTATTCATAATATAAATCATGGTCGTCAGAATTTTGTGTGTAGGAGAGTTGAAGTGAAGCCAAAACAAAAGACCACAGACACACACACACACACACACACACACACACACGCACGCACGCACGCACGCACACAGCATCCAGGGTTCTTCTGCCACTTTCTTTCCTGATCTGGCCTCTCAGACACCATTAGCTAAATCTTCAATTATAATTGTCCACTTGAGAAACATAGAGCGTGGCAGAGTTAAATAGGAACAAATAAAGAGGGATGGGGACCTTATTATACTGAGTACAAGTCATAAAACTGGGTGGAAATAGAAGTAGAATTTGATGGAATTATCATGCACACAAAGAGCTGGTAGGAAATACAAAGATCCACGTCTGCAATACGTTGGCTCCAAGAACTGTGTTTGCTCAGAAGCCGAGAGTATCCCAGTGACGGGTGAAAAGCATTCTGAATTTGTCATGTGAACCGACAACTGTTATTGGGGTTTTGAAAGAAAAATCTCAGAAATGAAACTCACTGAGGAGTGGAATCAGCTTAAAATCCAATTTTGTATCATGTGCTAAGAGTAGGAACTCCAGGGAAAAGTAAGAAAAGGGAGTAAAGAAAGTATAGCAGTTTTAACCCTTCCCATGGTGGAAAAGACATCAACTTCAGAAGCAGGCCAAGCTTAATAAACTCAGCTGGACCCAAAAATGTAGGGACATACTGGAAAAACAGGAGGGGAACACCAGACGATACAATCTCTTCTCCCACAGAAGTCTTTGGGACAGCTCTTAGGTGACTTTCCCCTGGCTCAGGGATGGCTAAGGGACGTTGAGATTGTCCTTTCACCAGACATAGTACTAAGGCTCCAGGAAGAATTTCCTACCGCTGTTCTTGATGACCTACAATCCTTGGTCTTGCTCTTTCTACATCATAGACTAAGCTTTGGAATGGGAGTATGTGCAGCCCTGTTTGGGTTTGGCTCATTTGCAATGACCACACTTGGGCAAAAGTCCTCATCTGTTCACTGTGGACCCACACAGACATACACCTGGTTCACACCGGCATGCTGGCATTCCACATTGCAGTTCAGAGCTTGGGGGCTGTTTCTCAACTAATATTAGTTCCTTTGCTTTGTCTTATCTTCTAATTATATGTTTTATCCAGAGGCCTTTCAGGGATGAGTGTTTTGATCAAGAACAAGTTCTGAGTGTCAGAATATTTATTGCCATTGCATTTTAACATTTCCTTAATTCACTTTGCTTAGATTCTTTCCTAGATTCTTTTTTAATATATATATATATTTTTAATTATAATAATATTCTTAGAGTCTATTGAGAAACCCTACAGTTTTAATTTCCTAAGACTTTGGTACAGGAAAAATGAAAATAAAAATTATCATTTGCTCCTCTCAGAAAGTTTCATTCTTATGAGTCCATCACTCACCTGATTCTATCACATATTTGCTAGCGCCCAGTGCTATTGTTTTTCCATTAAGAAAAATACCATACATTTTCCTTCCATCTACCGAAACTCAAAGATAAATCTCTCCCTACACTTCAGCACTTACAAATGTAGGATGCTCAGTTAAATTTAAATTTCAGAAAAATGACCAGTCATGTTTTTAGTATTAGTATACCCCATGCAATATTGGGGATATATTAATATTTATGTAAAAGATTATTCATTGTTTCTCAGAAATTCAAATTTAACGGGGCATCCTATAATCTGACCCCCTGATATTAGATCTCCACAATCTATTAATATATCAATGACACTCAACCACTGCTGCACACTAAATTCACCTGAGGCACTTATAAATAAAACTCATGCCCAGGCTCCACCCTAGATGAATTGAATCAGATTCTTTGGAGATGGAGTGCAGGAAAGGGTCTTATTTTCAATGCTCCCAGGTAATTCTATTGTGCAGCCAGAGTTATCTCTGTTCTATTTCTCCCTGGTTATCTACAATTTTAAGTCTTTCTACCTTTCTAAACCCTTGGTTACTTTTTAACTCATTGAACACCCAAAGCCCAGATATTTGGTTGAGATAAAGGCCATAATCTTAATTCTTAAAGCAGCAAGGAAGTTTGTGAGTGGATGCTTGTGTGTGTGCACATGCGTGTGTGTGTGTGTGTGCGCGTATGTTTGTGTAAGTGTGCATTCATGAGTACGTGTGTGTTGTGTAGGGGCAGAGTAAGAGCTAGAGTAAGGACCAAGTTCATGTGCTAGCGGATAGAGCTCCAAAGCATCATCTTTGAACCACACAACAGCGTACTTTGAGTTGTACTAACAAAACCGACAGGCCAGTGTCTACACTCACATGTGAAAGCACATGTAAATTATCTGAATATTTAGTAGAAAAGGATTATTAACATCTCCATTCTTTAAGATTGGATTGTAACTGGAACCCATACTACTAAGTGAAGTATCCCAAGAATGGAAAAACAAACTCCACATATACTCACCAGCAAACTGGTATTAACTGAGCAGCACCTAAGTGGACACATAGGAACTACAGTAATTGGGTATTGAGCAGGTGGGAGGGGGGAGGGGGGCGGGTATATACATACATAATGAGTGAGATGTGCACCATCTGGGGGATGGTCACGCTGGAAACTCAGACTTGTGGGGGGAGGGGGAGAAAGGGCATTTTTTGAAACCTTAACATTTGTACCCCCATAATATGCCGAAATAAAAAAATAAAATAAAATAAAAAATAAAGAAGAAAGAGTTGAAAAAAAATAGAGTTCTATTTGAAATGATAATAATACACATTAACTGCAGTTGTGGTCATCTTAGCTTATCAATTATCCTGTCTACTAATGAGATCATCTGTTTGAATTTTCCACATATTTCACAGGAACTTTTAGGTTTATCCATATATCCACATGTCAGTTATCAATGCACAAGGATATAAAAGGATTATCCTTCACAATAGGACTGTAGATAGGAGCTTAATTTAAATAAATGTGCTAATTATTCTTTTCTAATTATGGTCATTAGCTGCTGAGGATCTTTAAGAGCCATAATATACTCTTCACTGTATTTCTCCACCTAACCAACCACCCTTGCATTTGTGTGAGAAAACTCCAGAACTGAGAATTAATGGTACATAAATTGGAACACTGCCTGTCTGCATAAAAAACTAACTTTCCTTAACTATTAATGCTCTTGGTAATTCAAGCATAGGGCAAGCCCTGGAATTAGAGTAACATTTCTAAAAATGAAGAGGTAATTTAACAGACTTGGATTGTTAGTCTCAGTAAAGGAAAGCAAGATAAAGCTCTTTAACCAGAGCTGTGTTATGTGAAAAGACTCTTGTGTATCACAGAAACTTGTTTTGGTTCCTGAGCTTATTTATGTGATGATATTCAGTTTATTTAAATGAATTATAAAATTTTATAACATCCAGATCTGTTTTTTATGTTGCTTGAATGCATTCTAAATGGATTTATTAGATACATACAACTTCAAAGATATTTTTTATTTCAGACAAAACCTTACTTTTACCTGTAGTTAGACAGTCTGTACTATTTAATTTTTAAAATCTTCTTAACATGATAGTGTTTTATGATACACATAAACTAGAAAAAAATGAACATACAATATTTCTTATTCAGACATGAGAAGAAGGATGGGGTATTTTCAGACATAAAAACTTCATTCCTCTAAATTATGACACCTGTACTTTAAGCGCCTCTGTAAAGAGGACTGTCTTCTGGGGAAGATAGTTCATAGAAGGGAAACAGGATCTATCAGAAAAGCTGTTTACAATAAAACATTTTGACAGCTCAAGTAATTAAACAGCTTTCCCAGGTGCAAAGCAGTATCTTAAAAGCCCCTCCGGCTATAATAGTACACAGATTTATCCTTCAGAAAAAGAAAAAGTCTACTGTGAAAACAAGTTAATGAAAGGAGAAGAAATCTAACGAAAATAATCTAAAAGTATTAGAACTTTAATTATTAAGACACATGTAAATAGAAAAAAATCAGTATTTTGCTTACATTAACACTGAGAAAATTAGTGTTCTCGCCTTTTTAAATGTTTTGTCAGAAAAAAATGTTAATTTGAACCATAAATTTCTTGCAAAGCATGTATACACTTGCCTACATAAAGCCATGAATTAGTAGGAGTGGTGTAGAAAATATTCAGACCTCCTCATTCTCTAGGATCTGATTATACATGTTTTAAAAATTAATCTGCCAAACCATTTGTTCCTTAACTAAATTTAGTATATTGGCCATGGCACCGACACTAAAGGCAAGGATTTCAAAAGGAAAAAAAGGTAAAATTCAAGTACTCATAGACAATTTAATTGATGTGTTGGAATTCTATTTTTTTAGCCAAAGGCTATGGTATAGCTTATCTAGTAAAGAATTTATTGCAAGTTGTGTAATAGGCATTCAATAATTGTTTAGCTAATAAATGAACAGAGCAAAAAGATGTTAGGGATTCACAAGGAATTGCAGTTTTCTTTGTAGTCTCATGTTTCTTTGTTTCATTAATGGAGGATTTGTGAAAATAATCCCTTGATTTAGGCATGTCATGTTTGAGAGACATGCTTTTGTGTTTTTAAAATATGTTGTGCATGACAAGAGTTATTCCTTCAACAAATATGTATTAAATGCCTACAGTGCATGCATTTAGATGGTGTGTGTGGTAATCCCTTTGACAATTGTGTCTTCTGCACGTGTGTGTGCGCATGCACAGACAGAAAAAGAGTGAGAGGAGTTTGGCCTATTTCACTATATTTCCCAACTAACCATAGCTCATACTTATTGAACATAGTGAGCATACCTAGGAAACCAGGAACCACAGTATGCATTTTTAAAGTACTGGCTCATTTAATCCTCCAAACAATGCTATAAGACAGTTTGTATTATTATCCCCTTTTTAAGATAAACTGAGCCTCAGATACATAAAGCAAGTTGCCCCAGGTTCCATAATGCTGGAGCTAGCATACACAACCAGGCATCCTGACTCCAGACACCAGGGTTTTTATCACCACAGGACAGTGCTGCACAAGAGAGCTTATTTAATGATAGTAATGGCACAGAAACTGTAGATTAGCTTACACCATACTTATGATAGGTTTGTAGAAAAAGAGCTAGGGAGTCTTAAAGAGCAGAGAAAAGTCTGGGGGCTTGATAAAACTCCTTCAAACGCTGATGCCTGAGGTTTGCACAGCACCATAATAACTGCTACAAAAAAAAGAAAAAAAAAACACCCTGCTGGTGGATAGAATGCAGGATTTTGAAATAGCAGATGATTGACCTGAATCTTAATGTACAAATATGTGTTTGTCAATGGACAGTGGCAATTTCTGTGTTCTGGTCAGAGCAAACTGCATGCAATTGGAAATCACCTGGGTTGTTGTTCAGCTAACACAAGTCTGACCTAAATGAGAGATGAGAAGAGAGAGAATATCATGAAGGTGCTACAATGGTATGTTAAGACTTCTTGACTTTATTCTAGCCAAACAAGAAAGGAAAGGATGGATGCCAAGGATATGGGACATAAGAGCCCAATAAATACAGCTACTATTATCTTTGATGTAGTTATTATGCTTCATACTACGCACTTGGGGAAAACAAAAAGAATTTTGATGGGAGTAACAAGATCAACATTTTTCTCCAACAGAGAAAAATCAAAACAGAAATACATTTGCACATTTTTAAAAGTTCAATCAGTGAATATTTGCTTAACACCTATTACGTATCATGCACTGTTCTAAGTTCTTTACATGAATTAGCTATTTTAATCCTCTCAAGAACTTTATGAAGAAGATATTATTATTATTTTCATTTTACATAAAGGGAAACTGAGGCACAGAATTCGCACAGCTACGAAGTAATAGAGGCAGTATTTGATCTCAGGTAGCCACTCCAGACCTCATGTTTAACAATTTCTAGGGCTGCCTCCAAAGCTTTTCCATCTCTTTTAGAGTAAAAGACATTCAGTGACACAATGGAGAGAGCAGAAGCTATTATACAAGTCACTACTTGAAAGTTTATTCTACCTCAAAGTAATGTCCCAAAGTTCAGAATACTCATAAAGTTCATGTGTATGTTTTTTCTACCAAGTACTAGATATTTTCCATTGACCTCTATAACTTGCTCACTGTGATATTAATATTTTAGCCAAAGAGATAAGAAGTATTCTGTAAGAAATTTCAACATTAGCATCTGTTTTTTATTGTCTAAGACATATACTTAAATAAAAGCCACGTGAAGGGGGAAATAGGTCTTATTTTTAAATTATGTTTACTGCTTATTGATAGACAAAAAGAATACTCTGGGTTATGCAGAATGCTCTCAGTAAACCATTCCAAGCCTGGGCCTGTGGTAAAATTTCTAAACCTTCTTGACAATTGAGCCTCAAATATCTGTCATCGAATATCCCCCCAGATCCTTTCTGCTGCTTATTTGATTGCCCAGCTGACCCAAAGTTCAACATTTTAAATCTCTTAAGTCTGTTTTTACCTAAGGGCATAGAGCAGGAACTGCTCTAATTTATTCCTCTTCCTGCTACCATGCCCCATAATATGCTCTCCTGGCTGCATACGATTATTTTATCCTCTTATATTGAAAGCCGAGGAGCCTGCAAAGCCATTTAGCGGAAGAAGAGCAGGTGGTACCAGGTGTTAGAATACAAGACTCCATGACCTTGGGAGAAGGTACAAATCACCCAGGAAGGTTCTGTGGTCCACAGAGCAGCTGGGCTAATAAGGGTCTCAATAAGGGTGGCATTTTTTGTTTTCAGAATGAATAATCTTTTTCATGTACATAGACTTTTCAAAACATCTGGTTATGTTTTTCTTCTTAGAAAAATGTCTCCAAGATAGAGACTTGGTTCTATCAGTTGATACACATTAAGCATATGGTTTTACAAAAGTGGTCTTTGACTCAAGTTTAATATATCCTTGACCCAGGTAACATAAGATACAAACACCATGAAGTTCACTTATCTAAATTCCACACTTCTGTTTCTGAGAAAGTTCAAGGAAGGGCAGTGATTACTAATCAAATGACACAGGACATCGCATAGGCCCCCATGAGCATTGTCTGGCACATAGATGACACCAAATGAATCAGCAATATTAATTTTAATAATAATAGCTACTAATTAAGTACTTGTTATGAGCCAGGAGATGCACACAAATATGTTTTTTATAAATCTCCCAATATATATAGGTATTATACCCCTATTTATAGATGAATAAATTGAAGGTCAGAGAAATTAAGTAACTGACAGCCAGTTAAGTCTAAGCCAGGCTATTCAGATTCCTGTGGTCCTGGTTGCATTTTGGTTGCATGATATGGCAGAAATTCCTCTAAGATATGAAACTATCACATACTACTCTGTATTCAGTCTGTTCTGATGGAATGGAAGCTTTTTTTCTCTTTAATGGAAGAGTTCTAAACCCTTAAATCTCACTATGCAGGATAAGTTTGCATTCCTACTAATGACACAGAACAATCTTACTTATTAATACTCAACATGACACCTGTGAATGATCCCTTGTTGGAAAAGTGAAATTGAGAGAGAGAGAGAGAGAGAAAGGGAGGGAGGGAAAAGACAGAGAAAGGAGGATAGGTAAGAGAGAGGGGAGATTATTTTTGATCACTCAGTTAAAGACAGAGGAGGTACAATTTACTCTTCTCTGCCTGTGTCTTGCATTAGAGGAGACAAACAGGAGACATGGTGATTATCTGAAAAAGCATGATCAGCATAAGCAGTATAATAAAGGCACTAGTAAAGTTCTACAGGAGATAAAAAGGCAGAGAAAATGCTTGATTCTGCTAAATAGGATCAAGGAAGACTTGCAAAGGGGGTGATCTTTCAGTTGAACATTGAAGGATAAATACAAACTTGACAGGTTAGAGAAGGTGAAGTAAAGGATCAGGTCTTACACATTCAAACACACTTAGGCAATAGACATATGATGGTCTTGTCTTAGTGGGAGATATTTAGATAATACGGCATCTCTCATAGTCTAGTGAGTGATAGACATTTATATTGTCTGTTGTGTGTCATAGTGCTACAATGGACTCTTTCTAAGTCAGTTTATTCTAAAGCTCAAAGACCAAGTGTAACAGAGGGAATGGTCTGAAAAATAAAAGCCCAAAATTTTCTGTCTCTTTAAAATTTGCCCCACTCTTTGAGAACTGCAGCCTGGCCTGCATCCCTGACACAGGCTAAATCCTTTATTAAAGGAGATAACTCAGCCCCCCGACCCTGCCCCATAGGTGGTTGGTGGAGGTCACAGGCTTTGTCTTTGGCAGAGATGGGACAATTAGAATAGTAAACCACAATAGCCTAAAACTGAGGAGTCCTCCCTTTAAAAGCTCTGTATTTCTGCTTATGTTCAGGAAATTTGGATTTTGAGATGAGAAGGTCTACTATTTTTCCTCCTTTGCTGGCAAAGGAATAAAACTTCTCTTTCCTCCTTCCCAAACTATTTGTTCTCATTCTTCTGATGTGGCCTCGAGGACAACTATTGAGCTTTCATAACACAAGTACCTCCACATTTTAACATCAGGTACTGGACCACCTATGCAGGAAATGATGAGTCTATAAAATTAGATCTGCCATGAACAACAACCTCCAGGAAGGAGAAGAAAGAGAAAGAGATACACACAGAGAGATAAAAAAATGAAGAAGAAAAGTAAAAAGAGGAACTAAGAGAAGAGAGGGGAGAGAATGTGGGTCTAAGAGACAAGAGTGTTTTGAAATGTCAGGAGGGAGGATTTCTTCAGAGACAATGGCATACCATTTTGCATCTCCCATTTCTGCCAAACAAACAAATATCCCCTAGAACTTAAGGAGCTGAATCAGACTCTTGCTAAAAAGAGACTAAAGGAGAAGAATTGAGGCTACAGTTGCCCCTGCCTGACAGCCAGGTCATGCCAGGAGGGAGCTCACTGAAGCCATCTAAAAAGCTCTGCAGTAGAAAGCACAGAGAAGAAAGCCCAGTGGCAGAGAGGTGGCTGCTCCTGAGGGACAAGTCATGAGTCAGAGAGAGAGGTATACCTTTGTCCTGGCCATTGCTGCTGGAAGTTCCCAGCCACAGGGTGTCATCTAGAAATCCCCAAAGGGGCACCCACGAGATAAAAGCAAAACACACAGCAATTATATTTCTGTCACAAAAGCCAAATGATAACTGTAACACACTATCCATTTTCCACTTACTCTTTCTCCTCCTGGGTTTGACACTATGATGGCCAGGACATTAGGGAGTGGCCAGGAGACCAGAGAGAAGCCAAAGCTAATGCCATCCTGTCCCACGACCAACTCCCAGATCTTAAACCTTGCATCCCTGGGGTCCGTGATGCGAGGAGAGCTTTAGTTTGAATGAAGTCTGGAGTTCCAGGTATTGGCATGGATTGAACATTTTAAATCTTGAAATGAGTCATTTCTCATGAAACAAAGAAATTGGCAGAAACAGAAATAGTTTGCAGAGGTTTAATCAAAAACAAAGTTTAGAGTATCTGGTGTCTAGAGCCATATTTATAAACCCTACATGAAAATAATAAGACCTTGGAAGTTTTGACAAAATCCCAATCCCTTCTAATGAATGAAATGAAAATTTTCAGTAAGTTTTTCCCTAAATATTCTTTCCAACTATTGGAAGTTGATCAATAGTGTAGAGCAGGGAGTTCGAAGTCATAGTCTGTAACTAGTATAGTAGAATGGATAATTTGACCAGTGTTTTCTTCTGACAGAGAGCAGGTATCTTGTTCTTATTAATGCCACGAGGAAGTGTTACTTAGCAGTTTCAGCTTTAGTCTTCCAAGACTTGAATGTGTACAAGAATCATCTCTGGACCTTATTTCCCTGAAGGTTCTGATTTAAGGGGCCTGGGATGGTGCCCAACAATCTGCATTTCGAATATGCTCCCAGGTAAAGCCAATGTTGAAGTGTTCAGAACTCAGATTTTGGGAGCCAAACACAGCTGGAGCTGCATAAGAATCCCAGCTCTGTCACTTATTAGACCTGGGTCTTTGGGCAAGATAACTTAACCTCTCTGTGCCTTAATTTCTTATTCTGCACAATAAGGTAATCATAATTATATATATACACACACACACACACATATAAAATAGGAGTGTTGTGAAGATTAAATTGGTTAATAAATGTAAAACACTTCAAGGAGAGAACTGTGTGTGTTTGTTATTATTTCTTTATGGCTAAAACAGAATCCTCCCCTAGGAAGTTTACTTATGCTTTTGTTTTAATTTTATTTTCATTTGTTTGTTGTGATGGTTGATATAGTCACTAACTTCAACATTCAAAATGTCCTAAAAAAGACTTCTTGACATTTCTCTTCAGTTTTCTAATTGACCTACTAAGAATTAACGAACACTACCAGTTTAAGAGGATTTTTGTAAATGGACTCAACTATGGCTTTTCTGAGCTTCTCCCTCATTTTCCAGGATCCTATTTGTGAACTGAAGAACTATAAGAGCCTAACCTCCCCACCCACTGACTCTAATCCTTTAAAAAACAGGTTGATTTTGGTTTCTCCGTTTCCCCTAAAAAAACCTCTAGGCAGGCAGGAAAGCAACTGAAACTGGGATTTTCTATCTCTTCAAAAGAGAACTAGGCTATTAAAATAACCCTATGATAATTTAATCCATCTTGCGGGGCTGAGGCAATAATGCTGATTCCAAACTTTCATAGAGTTCTCCCTGAGCCTGAACCTGAAGAACCTGCCCTATCCACTGATCTCACCTTCCACCTGGTGGGAGTGGCACTGCCTTTGACTCAAGCTCCTTTGGTCATGGTCCGATGCTACTTTCCTTAGGAGTGGCTCATAATTATTTTTATCCCACTGATTTATTAATGAATCCACTCTAGTGCAATATACTTGGAGCTGGAAGCCAGCAGACTTCCCCGCTCCTAGAAAAATATCTGGGCATCCCTTACTTGGTGATGGTAGAAGCAGTTCGGAAGTTTCAGGACAAGCTATTCAACCAAAATTTAAGACATTTTCACAATGCCAAGGTTGTACAGAAACACACACACACACATACACACACGCACACACACACGCACGCACACACACTCCAAGAGCTATATTCTTTTATTTATGGATAACTGACATCCCTCCCCTAGAGTATAGGGGGTTGAGATCATTAATGTAAAGATTCAATGTAGTGAGTGAATGAGCCTTTTAAAGCATCTGAAAAAGATCTGCATTCTGAAAAGTCATTTTCCCATTTTCAAAGTTACTTGAGTTATTTATTTATTTAGGTGTAACCCTAAGAACAAGATATTTTGGCTGAGAAAAGGGTGAATGTCAGCCTTTCTCTGTCAGCCTCAGGGAACCTCAGTTCAAATACCTCAGCTCCTATAACAGGAATTTGTTTCCTCTAGTTGGGATTCAGGTCCCTGCTAAATCGGATGTGATTTGCCTTAACATGTCCATAACCTGCTGTCACAGTGCATGCTACCTGTTTGGATGTCTGGTCACATTTTGAAGATCTTTTAACCTTTATTTGTTCTTTCAAGTTAATTATTTCTGGGGAGCTAAATGCCAAGTCTGGCAGCTGTTGTAGTAGGACATGACCTGGAGCCAGTCAGAACTAAAAGAATTGCTTTCCTCTAGGAATAAAAGGTAGCTGGAGGATTTAATCTGGAGGAAACTTTATACATATTTCTAACATGGAAGTCAACACCCTTGATTGAATAATAGTTTGCCCGGCTGCCTTAGGTAAGCTATCCTGAGCTTGATAAAAAATAAATCCTTTTCAACAAACATTCACCCTTAGCATAGACTTTCTGGAACCATTTTCCACTCCTACCTCCCTTATGACATTAAGGATATGAAAGAAAATGAGAGGAAGGAAAAATCTTTCAAATTTTATTAAGAACCTTTTATTATCCAATGATATTTTATCATCTTTATGCTATATACACATTTACTTTATTCAAGGAATTCTGATATGTGAACATTTGTTTTTATGGAAAAGGCATATTTAAAATTTTTTTTTAATTTCAAAATATTAAGGTGGTACTAATGTTTCTGTTACATGGATAGCTTTTATAATGTTTTAGCCAGGCTGTAAGTGTGCCTATCACCTGAATAGTGTTCATTGTACCTGTTAGGTAGGTTTTTACTTCTCCCTTCTCCCCTTCCCCTTCTTGATTTCCAGTGCTTGATTTTCTTTCTGAAAAGCACATGTTCTTACTTTGTTGCTAGTATTTATTTTTGAAAGGTTCACTAAGAAAATATTAAAAAATGAAAATTTGCCTAGTAAAGATTGACCATTTGGAGTTTTGTTTGTTTAAGCAGCAAACTAATCATTATGTGGATCTCTAATATGTACCTTCCCAGTGGAAGGAGAGACATGGGAGAGGCTCAGAGGCTCAGCACCCACCCTCTCCGTGCTTCCTTTGCCTCCCTACTCCTAAGCATCCTCTATGACAAATTCCTCTGTACCCTCCCCCAGGCTTTGTAGTGCACAGTTCAAAACCACTGTCCTGGTACATGGACAGGTAATATGACAGGTAATCATATTTGATAATATGATTCAATTTGCCAAAATTATTTCTGCATAGGGTTACCAGAACATTTCTGTTGGTGAAGTTAGACAAATTTGTATTATAACATGTAAACTGCAATAATTCAATGAGCAAAAGGTGGTTGTAGAGTCTGTCATTTTTAAAGTTTGTCAGTTTTTACATTTGGCACATTGCAAGCTAATGAAAATTCCTGCTACTTTGGGAGAAATAATCAATGAGGGATGTTTATTACAATGACACAATGTAAGGAACACATTAAGGCAAGCTATTTCTCACATTTCCATTCTTTCAAAACGCATTGCCGTTTCATGCATCCATTCTTGTTTCTACAGAAACTGATTTGTACTTGCAAAATAATAAATATTCATCTCATATGGATTTTTAAAGGTGACTGATTTGTAAAAATCAATAACTGTCTTTTGCCAGCTCGTGGACTGACATGATTGCCTTCATTTTCAAACATAAAACGATTGCATTAAAATAACATTAAGAGAGAAACATCGGCTGACACAGGAAGAGAAATTCTTAAATGAAAACTGCTCCAGCCAGTTTTAATCAGTTCCGATCATGCTTTTTATTATAGTGCAAATGGGCTCTATTAAAAGGAAAGCCAATTCCAGATGATGATGCAAATAATTATAGCTGCCTTTGGCCTCTAGTTAGTGTTATTAACTAATGGTTTCAAAATATGAGATTTATTTTAGAAAGAACATTTTCCTTTAACAATGAAATGGGAAATTGGGCTTTGTCTATCCAATGTCTCATATGCAGATAAAAACTGAAAAAGAAATTAGTACTTTTTGGGGGGTATTTTAAAATATAGAAACAATTGATTAAATTTCTTCATATGGATAAACTTAAAGTTCATTAGTTCAGCAATTCCAAACTAGTTTGGGTTCTATGTTCTCTTAAGCATGAGAAATTCTATATAATCTATTTACCCCGCCCCTTCAACCACTTGCGATTATAATGTACATTAGTACATTAAAGGCCCTGAGAAATTTTGTAGTGAAGATGTAAGTCTCTCTTCTTTATCCTTTAACTTTCCCTAATTAGTTTAAACATGGAAATGTTTTTAGGACATATGGGTTAATATTTTATCTCACAGCAATCCACAAGATTCCCATTTGAGAAATTCTGAATGAATTTATAACCTAAGGCTTTATTTTTTTAACAGATATGTATCTCAAATATCTAGCCACTCATTCATAAAATTGCAATTATGAGATCAGAAATTTTAAGTAAAGACAATAATTTAAACATAAGTCCAGGCAAACTTATAAATATTGTCTCTAAAAATGTTAATCACTGAAACATGTCTCTTGAAATACTTTATTTTTTTATGTTTCTCTTTTGAGATCTAATGAGATTCAAATTGGATTGTGCTCAATGCTACCTTTCTTAGCATGAATACGTTCATTTAATTCCTTTAGCTTATACATACTTCTATCATTTCATATGTCACAGGAACTGTACTATTTTTGCCTTGGTTTCCCAGTGGCAGGTATGGAAGTGTGTTGCCCAGCTGTCCTTCAGGAAACAGTTGTTCAGCTATAAGCATTGCAGGAACCTGACAGCCTCCAGCTGCTCCCCCTTTGGGATATGCTCCAGCTTTCAAGCCAAGGCCATGTTTTCCTGGGCAGTGCCTAGCGATCTAGCTCTGCAGGAATGGAGGACCTGGTCATTTCTGCCCAACGCAAGGCTCCTCTAACGGGCAATGCTTGCTCTGGAGTTCCCCGTTTTGTTGGTCCAGATTTTGTCATAACTGCACCATGACCTAAATAAAGGCTTTCCTTGCCCAGCCCTGCTTCCTCCTCCTTCCATCTTTCGCAGGCATTACCGCCAATAAATCTTGTGCACTCCTAACTCTGTATCAGTATCTGCTTCCAAAAGGACTCTACTGATACTTCCCTTTTAGCCTCCAAGATACTTCAGAGACAGAGTCATGTCTTTATCTTTGCATTCTAAATATCTCTCACACAGGGGCTGAATGATAAACACTCCATAATCAAGTAAATTGTCAGTATAATTTAGATTAAAAAGGAAACACAGATATAGGTATAGATGCTAATGGATATGCCACATTTGAATCATTTTTATTACCTGGGTTGTGTGTATGTGAATGCATGAGTGAACACTAGGTAGAAATTAGTAGAATGTTTTCGATGAAAGAATTAAATTCATCCATTATGCCACAAGCTAAACTTTTCCCCTATTTCTCAAAGGGTTTCCAGTGTGGAAGGCCCTAGTGGAGTGACCTGAGCCCTAACACCATCTATATGTTCAGGTTATTAGAATGTTAGATCCCATATGTACAACTAGAAAACCATTTTAGGTATTTTAGTTGAAGAGATCAATTTTGAAAAAGGTGTCATAAGAAGATTCACTCAACATTTGTGTGCATTATACATGGAAAGAGAGAAGACTTAGAGCATAATCATTCTTGGAGACAATTACAGCATCATGATTTTGGATCATCATTATCATCATCAGATACTGGTTGATGCCTACAATATTCCAGGTATTTTACACACATTTAGTCATTTAATCCTCAGAAAAAGCCTGAAATATATCTATGAAGGATGAGGGAAGGTAGTCTCAGGGAGAAAATTTGTCCAAATTCTTTCTGATAGAAAGTCAGTAAGTGGGGAGTTGAACCTGGATCTATCTGACTCCAAAGCCTATGGTCTTTCTGGGACATCAAAGTGCTTCCTATTTAGACATAAGGATTCCTCTGAGACTAGAATTGTGTTCAATGACTTTGTCTAAGTTGGAAACAGGGATGAGCACTCTGAGACATGGGCCTCAGAACAGATAGGTAAAGAAAGACAAGGTATGGTATGATCTGATGGATAATGTGAGTATAGGTGAGCAAGAGGCCATTGTTAGGAAGTGTGGACATTGAGAAAAATGAAAACCCATATGAAGAGCTAAATCACGGTGCTTGAAGACACCAGCATTTGGGTAAAAAAAATGCCATAATAAACCAAGTTCAGAGATTAAAAGATCAAGGCAAGAATATAATGGGAAATCAAGTAGTTATAGTAAGTTCAGACTTCAGAACAGTTTTCTAGAACAAGGCTCAGCAAATTATGGCCCATAGGCCAAATCTAGCCAGCTGTCTGTTTTGCAAATAAATTTTTACTGAAACACAGCCATACTCATTCATTTACTTAATATCTATGGCTGTTGTATATAACAACTATAAAGGTGGGATTGAATCGTTGCAACAGAGATCATTTGGCCCATAAAACCTAAAATATTTTAAGTATCAGACACAGTGAAGGGTCCTACCCTGATGTCTAGCCCTGTCTTGCTCCTTGAACCAGTTAGGGGCACTTATTCTGTCGACCAATCACCTTTTCTGTATCAAAGCTCGGTTATATAATAATCAGGGTAACAGAAAGGCAAGAGAAGCCTTACTTCCCTATCAATATCTGATCACTCTGCCTTTCTTTATGATTCCCATATTGTAAAATACATGTCTATGATTCTATAACCATATTTTGAATTGGTAATTCATCCTGCAAAAATGATGTAAATAGCTAAAATTTATTGAATATTGAATGCTACCTGCCACATACCTTGCTATGTACTTTATTATCTCATTGCTTCAACAGAGAACTCCCATTAAATGAGACTGTTCTTATGCTCACTTTAAGTATGAGTAAACAAAGGTTTATAGAGATAAAGCAACTAATTCAAAATTACATGATTAGCAAGTGACAGTACTTGGATTTGGACTAAAGTCTATCTGACCCAAGGGACAATCTCTTTCCCTCTGCACTATACCTCCTTCATACTAAAGTACAATAGTGCTCTTTGTCACTCTGATGGTGTTCCTGAAGCAGTTTCAAATGACTTTAAAATATCATAAAAAGGAAAAGACATTAAGAATTTAAAAAAAATCATCTGGAATTCTTCAATAAATTTTTGGTAGCTTTGAAAACATAAACTTATAAGTTATCTTCCTTTTGCTATATTAATAGAACTCTCTGGAGGTTAATTGGTTAATTATATTTAAGAAATTAGAGAAATGTTCAAAGTATGTAATATAGAAAGAAATTACTGTTACATTACAATGTCCTTTATTATATCATTCATAATTTTTCACAGATCCTTTAAATCTGAAAAACTACATGTTTTCATTCAGTATTTTTACCTTGTTTAATATATCTTATCTTCACAAAAGATAACAAAATGTTCAGAGACATATTTGGGGAGAATTCAGACTGGCGCTAAAAAATTGAGAAATAGTTTAAATTAAATGTGATAAAATTTAATAACAAATACAAAGTAGTGCACTTAGGACTGTTTCATCCTCCCCACAAATATAAAATGAGGATGTATTCTGAATAATGATACAAGAAAAAAGACTTAAGAGTAGCAGCAAATCATGTATCGAATTATAAGGTATTGGATTTAATCATGTAGACTCATCCAATGAGAATACATTGACAAAAGTTAGCAGAAATATTTTCTTGCTTTCAGGTGTTGAAAACCCCACAGGAAGAAATTTGGCAATGAGTTGATATCCATGACTATAAATCATAAATGTAGCCTTATAATATCTAAGGTATTTTACTTCATAATTAATATAGATTATCTAATTTTATCATCACAAAATCCCTATATTATCCTCATACTTAGAGATGAGTAAATTAAAGCTTAGAGAAATACATGTGTATTTTGGCTAAAATAGGATTATCTAAAAGAACTACATTGAAATCATGATAGTCTAGTTTTCCTTGGTGATACAGAAGTAACTATACACTGTTAAGTTAAACTATGATTGTTACACAAATAACAGTTAATAAATCTTTGGCAACACATGCCAAATATTTATTAACTTATTAATGAGAGAACCAATAAGATGGCAAAGCATTTTGAGAAACTGGATATTTTTAAACATTTTTAAAAGGTATGTTAAAACAAAACTTGTAGAGTAAATACAAAACTAAATAATTTTCTATATGGAAACAAACAAAAAAATAACCTTTGAGGTTACATTTTCTACCAGACAATTTATTTGCATCTCTACCAGATAAGGTCTACAGATCAACATGTAACTTCACCAACTCTGAGTCTTTAAATAACAACGTCAAGCAAAAGCACACCTCCCAAGCACTTAAATAATCTTTAGATGTGCAGGACAACCACCTGTCCTGGTTTTCCAAGAACTGTGGGGTGTCCTAGATCCTGGCATTTCAAAGGCAAAACCAGGAAAGTCTTGGACAACTCAGGATGTTTGGTCCTATTAACAATGCCCCAGCATGACATTGAAAGGAAATGCTTTATCCTCCTGATCTTATTCCAAGACAATTTTTAACAGTATGATTGTGACAATGGTATTCTATCTTATAGTGGCTTCAGGCCTTGAAAACACTAAAAATATGTACACACTTTTGGGTTTACCTTAATTTTCATTAAACCCACAAAGAATAAAACTCTCCTTCTAGTTATTTATTAAAATACTGCTCCTCAGGATATCAAGGTCTCTAAAAAGTGGCATTGTAGGTTGCTACTACAGCACATTTGACACAGTCTTAATTCAGTCACCAAGGGACAGCACCACATGACATCCCTTCTTTACCCACTTGATGTCCATTGTTTCACACTCTGTGTGTGTATCTTAACACAAAGTTTACCTGTTTTATAACAATCACCTGTGATTTAGTTGCTATCCTAAGTCCACTGGGAGAAATTGACCCCTGGACCCTGAAGATCAATGCCTGACCCTGCAAGGGAGAGGAATGCTGGTCTCAAGTCACCCACTAGGTGCCCAAGCTGGATCAATGTCTTTCTGCCTGAGGATTTGCCCTGCTCTGCTGGTGTCACCTGGGGAGGGCTGATGGGTAGGGAGCTCACAGTCTGAGTATCCTTCAGTCCACTAGGGCCCCAAAAGGAAAGGTCCCATTCCCTGTAGATGCCTCTGGGTGGTGGCTGAATTGTCTCTCTTCACAATTGTGGATAAGGAAGGGGGAGGGAAGAATGAAGCAATATGACACCTGCCAATCAATCAGCTCAGGTCTGTGGGCTGGGAGGTGCCCAAGGGAGCTGGAAGCCTGGTGCCCTGTCCACAAGACGCTCACTGCTCACTGGCAGCAGCTGTCTCTGGGCTGCTGTTGGCAGGTCTCTCCAACAGCTCAGGAGCCTACCAGCAGTCAGAGATGCATGGGAGGGGAAATTTAACTGCGCCACCTACCCTTCTCACTGGTCTCCAAGTCTCTCAGAGGTCTTTCTTACAGTTCTCCTCTGCAACTTC
Organism: Microcebus murinus; assembly: GCF_040939455.1. Lineage (NCBI taxonomy): Eukaryota > Metazoa > Chordata > Mammalia > Primates > Cheirogaleidae > Microcebus > Microcebus murinus. The sequence goes on from NC_134111.1 coordinate 57,657,865, forward strand.
CTCCCATGGAGTCTCCTATAGTTTCAGGCACCCTTCCTTCTGACCCTCACCCGATCTATGTTTATCTGCCTGTTTATTCTTTTCCTTTCTTCTAAAATCTGTCTTTTTTGCACAGACACTCTGGCTGCCAGTTTTCCTCATCTGCCATCTTGGCAAATCAATGGACAGAAATCAGCAGCATTGCTATATGCCACCAACAGTCAAACTGAGAACCAAATCAAAGACTCCATACTCTTCACAATAGCATCAAAGAAAATAAAATATCTAGGAATATATTTAGCTAAGGAGGTAAAACACCTTTACAGAGCGAACTACAAAACACTGAGGAAGAAAATAGCAGAGGACATAAACAGGTGGAAAACATACCATACTCATGAGTCAGCACAATCAACATTGTTAAAATGTCTATACCACCCAAAGTGATATTGGGATCAGATTCAATGCAATCCCTATTAAAATACCAACATGATTTTTCACAGATATAGAAAAAATAATTTCACACTTCGTATGGAATGAGAGAAGATCCCATATAGCAAAAGCAATCTTAAGCAAAAGGAACAAATTGGGAGGCATTGATTTACCAGACTTCAAGCTATACTACAAGGCTGTAGTAACTAAAACAACATGGTGTAGGCAAGAACAGAGATGTAGACCAATGGAATAGAACTGAGAACCCAGATATAAAACCATCCTCATATAACCATCTAATCTTTGACAAAGCAGACAAAAACATACACTGGGGAAAAGAATCCTTATTCAATAAATGGTGCTGAGAAAACTGGATAGCCACATGTAGAAGACTGAAACAGGATCTATACCTTTCACCTCTCACAAAAATCAACTCAAAGTGGATAACAGACTTAAACCTAAGGCATGAAACTATAAGATTTCTAGAAGAAACTGTTGGAAAAACTCTTATAAATATTGGCCCAGGCAAAGACTTTATGAAGAAAACCCCAAAGGTAATCACAGCAACAACAAAAATAAATCAGAGGGACATAATCAAATTAAAAAGCTTCTGCACAGCCAAGGAAACTATCACAAAAGCAAACAGACAATCTATAGAATGGGAGAAAATAATTCACATTACACCTGCGATAAAGGGCTGATAACTAGAATCTATATAGAACTTAGGAAAATCAGCAAGAACAAATCCAACAATTCTATCAAAGAGTGGGGAAAGGACATGAATAGAAACTTTTCAAAATAAGAGAGACTAATTGCCAACAAACATATGAAAAAATGCTCAACATCTCTAATCATCAGGGAAATACAAATCAAAACCACAATGAGATATCACTTGTCTCCAGTGAGAATGGCCTTTATCAAAAAATCCCAAAACGATAAATGTTGGCATGGATGCAGAGAGATAGGAACACTCACACACTGCTTGTGGGACTGCAAACTAGTACAATCTCTATGGACAGTAATTATGGAGATAACTGAAAGAGCTACAAAGAGAACTACCATTTGATCCAGGAATCCTATTACTGGTCATCTACCCAAAGGAATAAAAGACATTCTATTAAAAAGACATCTGCAATTGAATGTTTACAGCAGCATAATTTACAATTGCAAAGATGTGGAAACAACCCAAGTGCCCATCAATACATGAGTAGATTAATAAAATGTGGTATATGTATACCATGAGTTCTATTCAGCCACCGAAACCAATGGTGATATAGCACCTCTTGTATTATCCTGGATAGAGCTGGAACACATTCTACTAAGTGAAGTTTCCCAAGAATGGAAAAACAAGCACCATAGATACTCACCATCAAATTGTTATTAACTGATCAACACTAAGTGCACATATAATAATAACATTCATTGGGTGTTGGGCAGATGGGAGGGGGGAGGAGAGGATGGGTTTATACACATCTAATGGGTGTGGTGTGCACCATCTGGGGGATTGACACCCTTAAAGTTCTGACTCAGGTTGGGCAAAGGCAATATATGTAATCTAAACATTTGTACCCCCGAAATATGCTGAAATAAAAAAAAATTTTTTAAATTGTCCCAAGATAAACTAATGGGACTTTTGTGGGGGCTTTAAATTTTTATTTATTTTTTTCTCTTAAGAAGGAAAAGCCTATGAGAGATTCTCTAAAGCCATCAAATTTTAGAATCTTGAGTATCCATAATCATCAAACTTATTTTTATCTACCTCCTTCTGTGCATTTTCTCTCTCCATCACTCCAGTCAAATGTGTTCAATGTTTGGCTTCTCAGGATGTCATCCTGCAGACTACAGACTTCCTAGCGAGTCCTGAGCAGTAGATGAGGAACAGCTGAGAGAGGGAACCCTGCAGAAGAATCTGAGAGCACCTCAGCTTTGTAGGACCTAAAGACCCCAGGGCAGTTAAGGGAACACAGATGAGAGACCCCCACAAAAGTAGAGTGGATCCACCTAAGAGCTAGCAGACTGGAAGATGCCCAGTTATGCTGGGAGTACTGCAGTTCTGCTCTACTTTCCTCCAAACTTGCACACCCTACTTGTCCTGTCAGTTGTCCTGCCACTAAAAGAAACCACCCCATTGAAGGACAATCCACATTATCTAAGAGGGCTGTCCAGAAAGTGTCCAACCATAATTTTCATAATTTTTCATATTACATGGCTGGATACTTTCTGGACAGCCCTTGGGTTTTCGCTTGAGCCTGCCCATTGCTGTTTCATGGCTGTATCCAAAATTGCTCATCAAACATTTCTTCTAACACCTTCAGTAATTTTTCTGAGTGTGGTTCTGGCAATATAAATTTATTCATCTCCTTGCATAATATAATTTGGATCAAATTGCAGGATGACACCAATTCTTGAGAGACCAGTACAAGAAAGTAGAAAAATAAGAGAAAGTGGAATGAATTTAGGGAAAAAAAACGGGAAAAAAACCTTGCTAATATCTTTTCATTGGAGAGTGGGGCTGGAACAAGGGTAAACTGAAGGCAGAGACAGGTGTTACCTTCCTGAGAATCACTTTTCTAAACACAGAAAAATTATAATATGCTAAGGATACTATGCACTGCTGCTTCACAGTGAGATTTTTTTCTTTTTTTCTGACCTAGCATCAGCAAGGAGATGTATCAGTCTATTCCAAAATCAGGGAAACAACTTAAAATCTGAACAGCACCCAGCTCAAGTTTAAGGACAGCTAGTTCTTCGCTATACCTGAGCTGGTCTCCAGCTTTAATGAGCTTGAAGGAACCATGTGTGAAGACACATCTCTCTAACCACACAGTTGAGGAGTAGAATATAGACCATGAAAGTGTCTATGGTGAACCTTCTAATCCACTTTACAAGGGGTATATACAAAAATGTCCAGATTAATATGGAAAAGAAGCCTGTTTTTAGGCTCATAACATCTTCCAAGAGGCAACATCAGTGCTCATTCACCTTCCCACTCTACTTCTTTGTGTGCACTTGATGTTTGGAGTTGCAAACTCTGAATGTATATAGGATGAGATGGCATGACCCCCTCCAAGGACAACAACCATAGAGCAGAGGGAAAACCGTCCAGTATTCCATCTGGAATCTAACTATGATGCGAGAGGGGCTGGGGCCATGGGGCTTGAAGGACCTTCCTACTTCCTTCAGGAGCACCAATATCAGGCCTTTATTTCTATCATTACAATTACCAGCCAGCTACATTAGCCTTGCAGTTCAGAAGATTTCATCCCTAATTAAGAGATAAATAGTCATAACTAGTTCCTGGTGCCATTGTGACTTGTGTTTTTCTATGTCTTTTTAGGTATATTATGGGGAAATTAAGAAAGGATGTGCCAGGGGCTATGAGACAAACATCATTATTGGGCTTTTAAACTTTCTGATATTATCAGTTGATACCATTTGTCCATTAAATATGTCTAAGCAAGCCCAGAAAATTATACATTGTACTTACATTAATCTTTGTTCTCAAGACTGATGTTTTTCTTTGTTTTTTGGTAGCCTCTAATTAGGGAGAAAAAATTATAAATAAATTGTTTTAATTAAGTTAAAAAAAAGAAATGCAACTTTAAGGAAAAACATTAATTGGCTAATTTTTGTCGTTAGCTTTTACTAGATGTTATAAAGAGAATGCAGCTGACAGAAAAAAAGATGGATTAAATGAGTAGAAAACTACTACTTAATCTTAGATAGTCAAGGCTTAAGTGGGAAACATTAACCTCAAATTTAATTGTGTCCCTACCCATTTTTCTCTAAAGGTTCACATCTTCAATGTCCTTTGCACTTGTTAGTAGATGTTCCATTGTCTATCTGTGCTTTGCTTATTTTCATTTCTCTCAATTAAAATCTCATCCTATTTCTACCATTCATATCTAGCACTTCCTATAGTGCCTAACTCTATCCTCTAAACCTCTAGAGAACCTTCTCAACTAAATAGCATCATGCTGTAATTGTTCATTTCTTCAATACTTACTTAATTTATATTATTAATATTTCATCTATGCTACTTTATATTGCATACATATACACACACCAACCACACACAGTTTTTACCCAATAATATGGGACACTTCCTTGAAAAAAGGACCAGTTCTTTTATTTACATTATAGTCTTGAAAATACTCCTTAACATGATACAATATTTTTTCCAGATTTGTGGAATAATGCATTTAAAATCAACAGACTTTCCAAGTAGCTTGAGTTTCCATTGTGCTTTTATTCAAGTAAGAAAGATTGTTGAAAACAGAGAGAAGATAGACATGTCCAGAGAGGTCACAATTAATTGGACAAGATACTGGCTCATTTGACTAAATTCTCTCCTTCCCTGGATTTAGGTTACTTTTATCTTAAGATTGTTTTCTTGAGTTCATGGTTTTAAAGCAAATTTGAGGAGACTCACAGGACATGAGACCAAATTGCAACTTACAGATTTTCAGAGAAGCAGAAAGCCCATAGAGAAAAATAAAAGTCAGAAGCAGGCTGTGGCAGTGGAGGCAAGCATGGTGGAGTAATACATGCTCTGCCATGGCTTTTAGAAAGAAAGGAAAGGCAAGAAAATCACCATGGGAAAGGGTAGGCAGAAGAAGGAGAATAGTATGGGAACCAATTAGGGAAAAGAATATATTTCACATCACTGAAAAAGATGGTTTGCTAGACAGGAAAAGAAATCAAGGTAGGTAACAATTCAACCCGAGAAACATACATGAATGAATTACAGTAAATCTTCTATCTAGTGATATCTGCTAGCCTGGCATTCCTTCTGGACTATCTGGCTCTGGCTTTCATTATTTTCTCTTAACTAATAACTTCCAAACTCTCAGGGACAAATTCTAATTTTCTGTCTCCAAATAACAAGTATAAACATATTTATTCTAGATTTAGGAATCAGGGCATTTGTGTTAGAATTCTAGCTCTGCAATTTATAAGCTATGTGCCTTAAATAATTCATTCAACTTATTTGACCTTCAGTTTTTTATTTCTAAAATAGGCATAATAATAGAACCTAAAGTTTCTAGAAACTGACAAAATAACATGAGAAAATGCCTTGAAAATATAAACCTTTATAAGAATGTAAAGATTACTTATTATATTTCTTTTTTGATCACAAATTCAGTGTCTGAATACACATTTCACAGCTTACCATCCAGAACCGGTTCCTTTTCCTCATGTTTTTAATGCTATCAGTGTTACATTATTATCTTATCCAACTATAACAAAAAAAAAAAAAAAGAAAAAAACTTAGGGTTATCTTTGAATCTTTCCCAACTTTAAATATTCACTAATCCCTGCCTATCATTTTTTGCAACATTGGAGTTGTAGATTCCTTTCCATGTGGACTGTTTCTGTGCCTCTGTTTCTCCAGAAAACTACCTTTTATTTCTGAATGGGAGCCATCTTGCACACTCTTATGCAGCTCATATGTCTAACCACTGCTCCTAGCATCTTACTTCCATTCCCCATGGATCCATAGTTCCTCTATTTAAAGTAAAATTTCCTCAGCTAGACCTTATCACTAGCCACAATCTTACTGTGTCTTAACCTTTCAGAATATATTCCCCAAATATACATCCTCTGGGCCTCCCATAGTTTCTTTCGGTCTAGTATAGCATGAATAGTGGGTGATGATGTCACAGGGAAGGGATGGGCATAAGGTCCTGAGACACAGACATGATTGTGTTAGGAGTGGTTGCAAAGGCAGCATACAATTTCATGGGAACAGAGCTTTCTAAAGATACCTGGGCTTTTTCCTGCTTTGTCCATTTTGTTCCATTTTCATATACATACATGATCTATATAATGTTAATTTCTTTTAAAATTGTTTTCTAACAATGGATTTACAACCAAAAACAATATGGGAACTGGGATACCTAGGGATTCATTCAAATAAAGTATTTATTATAGTTTTAGTACCCCAAAAATCTTTTGTACAAAACCAGCCCCTAAACACACACACACACACACACACACACACACACACACACACACACTGCCTTTTAACATTATAATTTTGTTTCTCTGAGTAGTATTGAAAAGAACACTTGATGTATTGTCGCAACATATTGAGTCTTAATTTTCTTTAGGTTGCTAACCAGTACGAACTTCCAAAAGGAAAAGAGTTATAATGGATGAAAGAATTAAACTGATGAATGTTAGTTTGATTTTATCACAAACAGCAATTTTAATCCCTCCAATTGCAATGTTTTACTTTTTTGTCAAATGTCTCACTGAATTCTTTTGTAGATTTTTTGTAAAGTGTATTGCCCTGATGTTTAATGCAGGGAAATCATTGTTAAAGACACTTCAGTCCATCCTGCCATTTTCTCTTCCTTCTCTTTCTGGCCACTAGATTGTGTCAAGCCCACCTCAGAGATGGCTCCAGAATGATGGCTACTTGTCCAGAGATAGGCCAAATGAATGCCTGTAAAGGCATCAAGAAATTTCTCAGAAAACAGCACTATCCCCTTGTCAGCTCATGAAAAGACCCCAAACTTTTCATAGGCATGATGATTACTTCCTGGAAATTTTTCAAAGCCGAAATAATGAATAGCACAAGAGAATTCAAGATTGAGCCTAAAGTCCTCTTTACTGATAATATTAAAATATGTAATTAGGACATAATATATTTCTGTTAAATTTTGTGTACCAAATAAAGGTCTTCATAAGTTCTGTTTTGAACAACTGTCTACTACCCCTGGATTATCTGGAGATAGTAGATGCAGTCTGATGCCCAGTGGTGGAGACTGCACAACATGGTCTCTTTTCTCATTTCCTTCAGAGTCACACAGGAAGACACAGAACACACAGGTGTGAATGGTCACTGAACTTTAAGACAAAATACAAATTGTGTGGTGCAAATAGCTAACTGGTTGTGTCTAATTAATTCTTGAAGAAAGAGATAGGGAAAAGGGATTTGGGGGCTCAGCCAACCTTAAAGTTAAATTTAACACATTTTACTTGATGCCAAATGTAATTGAACAATGTTTCATTATGTTTCATTATGATGTATGAAACCAACCAAAATATTACCATATCACTCTTAGGTTTTCTTTTGCTTTTCATGGAGCAAATTTAATTTGGTAAGAAAATATAACTCTCTTTTCTTCTCACCTACTTCCATTTCTCCTTTCATTTCTTCCTTCTTTCCTTCCTAATTATATACAGATGAGCACGCCGAACATTAGCTTTCCATGAAAGTATATTATTCCTGAATCTCAGACTGTTGATAGGTGTTGTACAGCTTGTACATATTTACCTTTAATCATTAGATCCTTGGGAAATGATGCAACATAAGATGTTGATGTGAGACAAATATTTGTCTCTCCTCCATTGCTCTGTGTATGTGTGTGTTATGTGTGAGATTTATGAGAAGTATAGACTGTCTCTGTGTTTCAAATCATCAGATATAATGCTTATAAGTGTTTTATATTTCAAAACATGGACCAATAGCCAAGGAAAGTATTGCTTGTTATGATATTACTGCTTAACAGTAAACCACTAATAGTCTCCCTGAATCCCTGGTGTTACCAGGAATAAGTCAGCACACCTGCACTACGGGGAATAAATTTAGGTGGAGATATACCGGATTTCAGCCCCTTGTTTCTCACTGACTCTAGGGAAGGGAAATAGACAGTCAAGATATTGCTTTTCAGTGGGGCATTTAAAGTCCTCAGGGTGGGTTTCCTTCAACTGAGTGAGAATATAAATTAGTCACAAGAGTTGGTTGGACTGTGTAAACCCAGTACTGACTGCGTGGCACAAGCTCCTGATTAGGCAGACTGAAAGTTCTTTGAGGAACAAAGAGGAATATGTCTTTCTTGAATCTTATTATGCCTTAACTAGGACAGTGTTCTACACACAGTAAGGGCCTATCGAATATACCCATAATGATAACTATGATAGCTTTTCAAAAGGCAGTTTCCAGGACTATGTGACTTGTGCCTTTCTATGTTTTTATTTTTTCATCCCTATCACCCAGTAAAAGTCTGAAGGGACATCTAATAAACAGGATGATCTGTGTAGCTGCCAATGGGAATCTCTCCCAGTACAAATAGAGACTTGGGAGGCACCACCTCATTGCTGTTTTGTTGTTATCGTTTGGTTTGTGACTATAGAGTTTCCCTTAGTGCCTCAGCTTAATTCTATTTGGCAATGTTGGTAGTGACTCTCTTGCACACTTTAAATTCCTATGAACAGTTGTTATCTAGTTAAATTTGTTTTATGCTACCGCAAGTTTTCAAAGCAGAATACTGGTTTCCTAATACGTTGTGCTCTGAGACTGCCAATTATTCTGTAATATATTTGTACTAGGTTGAGGAGAAAAGAATTTGGGGACTGAGAAAAAAACAAAAAACAAAAAAGGTAGCTGAAATTTCAATAGGCCACCCATGATCAGTTCACTGTGGTGGGAGCTGGCTTTTCTAGTCTGTGTAACTACTAAGGAAGATGTGGAAGGAGGCAAAAGAGGAGCTTGGGCATCAAAAGATCTATGTCCTAGTCCCAGTGAGCAGTGCAACTGGAAGAAGTTATAGAATGTCTCTATGATCCATTTTCTATTTTTAAATTTAAAAAAAAATACTTTCTTAATCATCACACACCATCTTTCTGAGTATATATTTTTTTTCTTCAAAAGGCATTGAAATTACTAGTTAAGCTATCTCCTGTGCAAGCCTCAGAACAAGAAAGTTTTGTTAACAGAGTAATTTCTTTAATTTTTTGGTTGCATTTATATATAGCATCACACATGTTAGACACGTCAAAGGCAGAAAAGTATAGCTAAGAGATGAACAGGTTATTTAGTCTAACTCATGGGAAATGGAGCTAGCGCATGTTATAAGACTTCTGGAATTTGTTGATTCATGTGAGCAGTAAAGCTCTTTATTTGATTTTTAAAATGAAGCTTTTTATTTCAAGCTGCCAAGCAGAAACATTTACATTCTAGACAAATAAAAGAGTACTAAATGGCCTTTTCATTGACAGATTATTGACTGTGATATAGAGATGAGAAGCTTGATTCTACAAATATTGTATCTGTAGCTGTGATCACCTCATTCTGAAGATGATATGACTGAATATAAAAAATATTACTGGTTGATCTTCCATAGTTTGTTGTTCTGCATTAAAAAATACGGATATTTTCATCATTTGTTTAAGTTACTTTCCTTTGAAAACGACAACTAATCTTTTTATGCAGAGACAGATCTTAAGAGGTCTGTCTTTTTAACCATTCATGCAGAAGTACATCTCAAATTGCCATTAAAGTGGAAAATATTTTAATTCCCCCTTGTCTCACAAATAAAAATAATAATCATTGGACTGAGAAAAGGTGTAAACAATTTCTAGTAAATTTTTTGCAGAGGAAGCTGTGAGATATGAAATTATCAGAGTAATATTGACAATACATGCTTGGACCTCAGAAATGAAGTTGCAAACCCTAATTTTAAAACAGCTTTGAAGATAGCAGAGTAGCGCAGCGGAAGCGTGCTGGGCCCATAAAACAGCTTTGAAATTTATTATACATATTTTATATTTAGACACACTAATATTTTTCCAATTTTCATTGTGTTTCTCTCTTGTGATAATTTTTTTCAAAATTTTATTACCCCTAAGGAAATGTTTACATTTTGTCGAAAGCTGTGGAGAGTAAAGTTTATGGCTTTTTAACATATACAATATTAGCATTATTCTTTGTTCACTGAACATCCACAGCTTTCCTTGTGACAGGTTGTCAAGAAATATGTCTCTGAAAAGACAGGTTAGCTCCTCAAAGACAATCAGTAATGCAATTCTCAGTGATGTGCTACACCCCACCAGAGTGCCCCTTACTATTCTTGTGTGCAGTGATGTGATGTCTGAACTATTTGTTTGCTCTGCCATAAGATAGCATTAGCAGATGTAATGGGAACAGATCACTCATTTGCCGAAATATTTATGGCAGTGCTTTTAAAGGACCATTCAATCTACAGTTGCAACTGATGAAGCATGTAGCAAGAAATGTTTCTAAAACCATGTGGGCTAAAATGTCATCCTACAAGGCAGTTAAAATGTGTTAACTTAATATGTGTACAACCAGAGATTAGAAAACACTGGCTGTCATATTTGAGCAGTTCAATGCATGTACATTTTCAGTAAAATAGAAGTAATCATCTTATGTCGAAAGGGCCAGGTTACATTGCTTTAATTTAAGAGGAAGATTTCTCTATCCCATACTTTATTCTGCTCAGCAAGGAACCTTGTCACATCAAAACGCACCTTCTTCTACCTGACAAACCTTTTTAAAGAGAATGTTTTCTGAGCAGTACTTAAAATCACACTTCACAGGACATGATGCAACACATTTAAATGTGAAACTGAGCCAGTCTTAACTCTTAAAAACCATAGAACATGAATTAATTTAACAGATGCCCGTAAGTGTAATTCTGGCCACAAACAATGGCTTTCATCCCTCTGATGCAGCATCCTGTTCTTTCATTCAACACCTCGCTGTGTTCTAATTATTAAACATCTTTTAGTCCAAAAGCTCCCTAGAAGCAGGTCATAAAACATAATGCCCAGCCAATGGATGCTGGCAAATTCTTGTCAAAAGTTTGCCAAAGGTGTCTTGAGAAATCTCTGAGGGGATAAGGAGAGAAAGCTAAATGCATTCAGCTAAAAGCTCGTGAATACCACAGGGATGTGACTTTTGGACATTTCTTAATACTTTCATTACTTTGGGCTACTTAGCACAGTGATAATTTACTAAATAGGAGCAATTTACTAAAGAGACTCCAGAAATGTAAAAGAATTATTGCACCTCTGGAAAAAGTACACAGCATTCTCTCTGAAAAGATGAGGCCCGGCATTTCCAATAAAGTTGATTTACTACTTAATGTGCATCTGAAACAGCGTGGTGTTGGTTCAGAGAGCAGTCTGTAGCAATTTGATTTACACTAATCAAATGAAATGGTGCATTTTCCTGACACATAAATGAAGTACACATTTTAAAAAATTACTTAAGAAAATAGCTATTTGAAATATTTAGTCATTGTGATGGAAGCTAGCGGACATTTCACACTTAGATTAAATTGATGACTTTTAGTTGTCTCTAAAGATACATCTTTGTAATCATCCATCTTGTAAGTTTGCCTTAAGAAATAAAAAGTTCATCCTTTTACTTTTATTTAACTTTATATAAAAGTATTTTAAATACAGTTGTACGTCACTTAACAATGGGGATATGTTCTGAGAAATGGGTCATTAAGTGATCTTTGTACGAACACCATAAAGTATACTTACCTAGATGGTGCCTACTACACACGTAGGGTATATAGCCTGTTGTTCCTAGGCTATATATACAAACCTTACAGCACGTTACTGTATTGAGTATTATAGGCAACTGTAACACAGTAGAAAGTATTTGTGTATCCAACCATATCTACACATAGAAAAGGTACAGTAAAAATATGATTTTATGATCTTATAGGCCATTGTCATGTATGTGGTAATATTGTTACCTGATATCTGACACATAACAGTGTCATCATATATAAAAGATATTAAAGGTAGAATGAGAAAGTCTAACCAAATAGGAGTTCCAAACAGGAAAAAGTATATATTATATAAGAAATGATGCTATTAAATGTTTTTCTTAAAAAATGGTTTGGGTGTTTGTGTGAAGGCAGAAATTTTAGAAGGCTGGCATTCCACATACAGATACTGAACACCTGCTGTATGATACTAAGTGCTTAAATTGAAAAATTGTATACAACGTAGTCCTTTTACTTAACAAACTCAAATTTATTGTCGGAAACAATTTGGTGCTACAGAATCACATAAGAGGGCATCCAAACCAGATCTGGTAGGTTAAAGAGATAGATCTCCCAAAGGCTGCGCTTTTGAAGAACAAATATTTAGTCATTTTTCAGGACAAGCGTAGTCTGTGTCTGTTTGGGAATAGGGGCGATGCCAGGAGTATTCCAGACAGGAAATGTGACTTGGAAGAAGCATGGGTATAGGAGCATGTCTTCCCAGTGGAATAGGGCCTAGTGTGATGGGAGAGCACAGGGCAGGAGGGGAAGAGAAGAGGTGGAGTGGGTGGGATTGGGTGAGGAGATGTCACACCATGAGGGACCCACAGGCATGCTGAAGAACACACTACCAGCTCTGAGAGTCGTGAGAAACTACAGGTAGCTTTTCATGGAAGGCAGTGATGTGGTCATATTCATCTTTTAGGAAGAGGAATGAAGAAGAACTGAAATGGATACAAAATAGAGGCAGGAATATTTAGAAGGCTGTTATAGTAAAGGTAAAGACCCAAGCTGAGTCAGTCACAGTAGGAGAGATTTGACAGATATTAAATCAGTAGAATCAAATTCAACTCAAAACAAATTATATGGAGGGGGGGATGAATGAGAAGAAGGACTCAAATACAAAATCTGGTTTGGAGTTTGTTTGTTAAGGATAACTAAGGGGGATAATATTGATCCTAACCAAAATATAAGAGAAGGAAGAAGAGGGGCAAGTCTGAGGGAAAGATAATCATTATATTATGTTTAATGCTGGCCTGGAGCTTATCAAAAAGATTTGGGCCAGGATATGGATTTTAAAGTCACTTGAATAAAGATTATCAAACTTAGGAATATGGAAGATATCTAGGGAAAATATGTAGAGAAGAGAAACAGTTCAAAGAAAGAATATTAGGAGAAAATTCACACATAACTACAATTGAGGAATGCAAATCTATAGCTGACTTTAAAAAGACATCCAGAAAATCCCAGGAAAAGTAATACTTTTTAAAAAAACAAAGAGAAAGAATTTCAAAGAAAAAAAAATCAGTCATTTAAGATATACAAGGACTGGAGGGAGTAAATTAACATGAAGATTGAAGAAAGTCCACTGGAGTAAGGAAGGAGTTTCAAGGAAGGGTGGGATGAGGAAGACCCAAAGGTGGAGCTGGGCAAAGAAGACAAGAGGAGAAAGTGATGCTTCGAAGTGAAAGTAAGCAAAATAAGCAAGAGGGGAAAGAGAGAGCAGTCACAGGAGGAAGTAGGATCAAGGGATATTTTAATTTTAAAAAAATGAGAGGTTTGAACAGGTTCATATGTTGAGAATGAAAATGAAATGAAATGAAAACATGACCTAGAGGATGAAGACAGAATTGAAAGAGAAGGTAGGGATGAAAATGAGGGTTTCCAAGCAGGCAGGTGAAGATGGTAACCAGGAAAACAGGGGGCACAGCTACTACACAGAGAACCAAAGAAGGATAAAGAGATTTGACTCAGACAAGCTTAAAGGCTAAGAAGAGGATGTAGGCTTGGGGAGATGGTGCTGACACAGGAGTGAGAAGACTAGTGTTATTACAAATGAATGGCCTCTGGCTCCAACAAGATCTCAGCAATCTGAAAATCCATTTATGTGTCTCTAGTTGGCAATCCCTTATTCCCTCAACCGATGACAAATAGGAGTTGCCGTACAAATATCACAGCTCCCTTAACTCCTGGGTGGAATAACTCTGAGGATGGTAGTCTACATTAGCTGCCAGATTTTTCCATTTTACCCAGATTTGACCTACAGCAGTAACTTGTTTGACAATGCATGCTCTATCAGCGATGTTCACTTTCCTGAATTCCTCCCCCGCCCCAGCCTAAGGTTTCCTGAGAACCACATCCCAAATAAACTATTTGCATTCAAATGCTTTCTTCAGGATGGGCTTCTAGAGAAACCCAAATTAAAACAAATAAAGTGCTTAAAACGGCACCTGGCTTATAGCAAGCACTCAATAAATAATTTTTATATGTAAATCATGAGTTGATAAAAGAAATAAATATTATAATCTATTAATACATAAAGTGCTTAGTGAGGGGTGGTTTCACATGAAGCAAGTCTTCCCTAGGGTGCTGTGGGCAAGCCTGTGAGGCCAGTGGAGTAAGAGCAGAGTGAGGTTTCCATTTTGGGTGGGTGACCAAGGATGGCTGAAACATGAGGCAGAGCAGGATAAGGTGACCCCTTGGTACTTACTGCACGAAGCAGTTTTACTCTACCCAAGGCTAAGAGTAAAAACCTAATGGAGCTGTGGTTGATGGAAGGCACTGGAGTGGAAGAAGAGCCCTTAGTCAGACACAGCAATATACATTGTTAGATAAGCGTCTGAAGGTTAAAGCAGACACGTGAAAACGTAAAGGAAAACAAACTGAGCGTCTTCATTAGCCTGTGTCTTCTCTTGCTTTTATTGTGCATAATAACCATGTCCTGTGCCTTGAAAGTAATAGTCTATAACAACAAGTAAATATGGACTGAGATCCTACTATTACAAAACCAATTATGTTCAGTGATTCCTTAAGTAAACCGTTAATGAAATTTGGAGACAGAAATGGGGATACAGGAGAGAATTCACTCCCTCCCATTAGAATATAAATCCCAGCCCATGAAATAAGCCCCATTTACAGCCTCAGAGAGCTGCAATAAAATGATGATTCTACGAGCGTTTATTTTATTTTTAATTGACCAATAATAATTGTAGATATTTATGGGGTACAATGTGCTATTTCAATACATCTATAACTTGTGGAATGATCAAATCAGCCAGTTAGCATATCTATTATCTCAAATATTTATCATTTTTGTGGTGAAAACATTTAAAATCTTCTCTTTTAGTTATTTTGAAATATACAACACATTGTTATTAACTTTAGTCACAATGCTATACAATAGAACACCAGAACTTATTTCCTCTATCTACCTGTAACTTTGTACTTCTTAAACTATGTCTCTTCTTTCCCCATCTACCCACCTGCTCCCCCAGCCTCTGGTAAACATCATTCTACTCTCTACTTTTATGAGTTTGACTGTTTTAGATTCCAAGTATAGGTGAGACCATACCATATTTCTCTCTCTGTGCCTGGCTTATTTCACTTAACCTAATGTCCTCTAGGTTCAGCCGTTGTCCCAAATGAAAGAATTTCCTGCTTTTTAAGGCTGAATGGTATTCCATTGCATAACATATAAATGTGTTTGTATTTATTCATTGATAGACACTTAGGTTGTTTCTATATTTTGGCTATTACGAATTATGCTACAATGAACATGGAAGTGCAAACATCTCTTCAGCATACTAATTTCAATTCCTTTTATTATGTATCCATCAGTGGGGACCACTGGATTATACAGCAATTCTATTTTTAGTTTTTTGAGGAAACTGCATCCTTTCTTCCAATATGGTTGTACTAATTTATGACACCACTATAAGTGTATAGGGGTTCCCTTCTCAACATCTTCACCATCACTTGTTTTCTTTCATCTTTTTAATAAAAGTCAATCTGGTATGAGGTAATATTTCATTGTAAATTTAACTTGCATTTCCCTGATGATTTTTTCATATACCCATTGGCCATTTGTATATCTTTTTTTTTTTTTTTTTTTTTTTTGAGAAATGTCTGTTCAGGTCCTTTGCCCATTTGAATCAGGTTATTTGTTTTCTTGTTATTGAGTAGTTTGAAATCCTTGTGTAGTTTGGATATTAGCTCCTATCCAGTGTATGACTTACAAATATTTTATCCCAAAATATAGGTTGTCCTTTCAGTCTATTAATTTTTTTTTCCATTGGTTGTGCAGGAGCTTTTTAGATTGATGCAATTCCATTTGTCTATTTTTGCTTTTGTTGCTTTTGTTGCCTGTGCTTTTGGGGTCATATCCAAGAAATCTCTGCCCAGACCAAAGTATGGAGCTTTTCCCCTGTTTTCTTCTAGTAGTTAAATGGTTTCAGGTCTTCCATTTAAGTCTTTAATGCAGTTTGAATTGATGCTTGTATAAGGTGTGAGATGAGGGATCATTTTTATTCTTCTGTATGTGGATATCCAGTATCTCAATACTATTTATTGAAGAGACTGTTCTTTTCCCATTGTTTGTTCTTGGTGCTTTTGCCAAAAATCAATTGACCATTGCCATGTCACATAACATGTAAAAAAAAAAAAAAAAAGACAGAGAAAGAAAATTAATTGACCATGGATATGTGGGTTTATTTTGGGGTTCTATATCCTATTCCATTGGTAAGTATGTTTGTCTATTTTATGACATTCCCATGCTATTATGATTACTACAGCTTATAATATATTACATATATTTTGAAATCTGGTAGTGTTCTACCTTGAGCTTTGTGTTTTGAGTCAAGATTGCTTTGGCTATTCAGGATATTTTTTTGTTCTATACAAATTTTAGGATTTTTTAAAAATTTCTGTGAAGAATGTCATTGATATTTTGATAGAGATTGCATTGAAACTATAGATTACTTTGGGTGGTCTGAACATTTTAACAATATTAATTCTTCCAATTCATGAACATATAATATCTTTCCATTTATTTGTGTTAACCTTCAATTTTTTCATAATGTTTTATAGTTTTCAGTATATAGATCTTCATTTCCTTGGTTAAATTTACTCCTAGGTTTTTTGTGTGTGTTTCCTTTGTCTGATGCTATTGTAAATGGAATTGTTTTTCTAAATTTCTTTTTCAGACAGTCCATGATTAATGTATAGAAATGTTATTAATTGTATTATAGAATTATAGAAATGTTATTAAATGTTATTAATTGTTAATGCTTATTTTGTTTTTTTCATTATTTCCAGTTTTTTTTTATTTCAGCACATCACTGTTTAGGTTACATATATTGCCTTTGCCCCACCCAAGTCAGAGTTTGAAGGGTGTCCGCCCCCCAGATGGTGCTCACTGCACCAATTAGGTGTGAATATACCCATCCCTTCCTCCTCACACACCTGCCAAACACCCGATAAATGTTACTATATGTGCACATAAGTGTTGATCAGTTAATACCAATGTGATAGTAAGTATGCATTTTTCCATTCTTGGGATACTTCACTTAGTAGAATGGGCTCCAGCTCCATCCAGGATCATACAAGAGGTGCTAAATCACCATTGTTTTTTGTGGCTGAGTAGAACTTCATGGTATACACATACCACACTTTACTAATCCACTCATGTATTGATGGGCACTTGGGTTGTTTCCACATATTTGCAATTGTGAATTGTGCTACTGTAAACATTAAGTACAGATGTCTTTTTTATAGAATGTCTTTTATTCCTTTGGGTAGATAGCCACTAATGGGATTGCTAGATCAAATGTTAGTTCTACTTGTAGCTCTTTGAGGTATCTCCATATTGCTTTGCACAGAGGTTGTATTAGTTTGCAGTCCCACCAACAGTGTAGGAGTGTTCCTATGTCTCCGCATCCATGCCAACATTTATTGTTTTAGGACTTTTTGATAAAGGCCATTCTCACTGGAGACAAGTGATATCTCATTGTGATTTTGAAATGTATTTCCCTGATAATTATAGATGTTGAGCATTTTTTCATATGTATGTTAGCCATTAGTCCCTCTTCTTTTGAAATGTTTCTGTTCATGTCCTTTTCCCACTTTTTGATAGGGTTATTTTACTTTTTCTTGCTGATTTTCTGGAATTCTATATAGATTCTAGTAATCAGCCCTTTATCAGATGTGTAGCCTGCGAATATTTTCTTTCATTGTGTAGGTTGTCTGTTTACTGTTATGACAGTGTCTTTGGCTGTGCAAAAGCTTTTTAATTTGATCAGGTCCCACTTATTTATTTTTGTTGTTGCTATGATTGCCTTTGGGGTCTTCTTCATAAAGCCTTTGCCTAGGCCAATGTCTATAAGAGTTTTTCCAAAATTTTCTTCTAGAAATCTTATACTTTCATGCCTTAGGTTTAATTCTGTTATCCACCATGGGTTGATTGTTGTGAGAAGTGAAAGATATGAGTTGGGTTTTTGAAAAGCTTAACAAAATGTACAAACACTTAGCTAGACTAACTAAATAAAAAGATAAGTCTCAAATAAAATCAGAAATGCAAAAGAAGATATTACAGAAATACAAAGGATTATAAGAGACTTCCGTGAACAATGATACATCAACAAATTGGACAACCTAGGAGAAATGGATAAATTTTTAACAAATTTACAAAGATCAAAATCATATCAAGTGTTTTTTCTAACCACAATGGTATAAAACCAGAAATCAAAAACAGGATGAATTGTGGAAAATTAACAAATATGTGGAAATTAAATAATATGTTCCCAAATAACTATTCAGTCAAAGAAGAAGTTAAAGGAGAAAAAAGATGAAAGGATATAAAGGAGAAAAAGATATAAAGGATATCCTCCTGATGAAGTGACCCCTTCATCACTGAATATGGACCCACTTTTGTCTCTTTTTACAATTTTTGACCTAAAGTCTATTTTCTGAAATAGGTATAGCTATCTCTGTTTTTTGTTTGTTTCCATTTTGATAGAAAATCATATTCCATTCCTTCTCTTTCAGTCTATGAGTGTCCTTTAAGGTGAAGCTGGGTCTCTTTTAAGCAGCACATAGTTGGGTCTTTTTTTTTTTTTAATTCATTCTGCCTATGTGGCAAATTTAGCTGCAGTTTTCCAGCAAGGATTGCTTTTGCTTGTGCAGCATTTCAGCAATGGAAAGGTGATGTTTCACTGCTTCTGCAAGGTAGTGGCAATTAAAAGATATTGCTATCTCCCTCTGACTATTCTCCCTACCCTCCTCTCTTCTCAACTCCTCTTAACTCCCAGACCATGTGCTGTTCCTCTCAGGTGATGAATTGCAGAAGTAAGGGAAGACAGACAAGAATGACTGAAATAGATATAGTAAAATGTAACTAACAGGTGAAGAAGGAAAGATAGAATCAGAAAAATAGCATTTGATAAGCACCATCATAATAATTGATTCAGGCCAGAATCATCAATAGATGCTAAAATTGGTGGGTAAAAGTTTGATGATGGAGATCCAGAGAAGATGGCAGATGAGAAACACCGTCAAACAGACTGCCTCTGCAGAAAAGACAGATTCTAGCAGAAATTAGAAGAAGCAAGAAGACGAGCCTACATCAGATGAGGGCCGGAAGGAGGAGTACCTGAGACCAGGGAGACTCCACAGGAGGAGGTCACAGAGAAGAACTGGAAGCTGGGACCCCCGGAGCAGCCCAGAGACCAGAGGGAAATGTAGGTGGATAGGCCATTTCCCCTCCTCTGCATCCCAGACTGCTGGTGGGCTCCCCAGCGAATGGAGAGACCTGCGGACACCAGCCCAGCGACGGCCACTGCCAGTGAGCGGTAAGCCAGTAGTGGACATGGCACCAGGCTCCCAACTCCCTCGGGGCACCTCCGTGTGCACAGACCCCAGCTGCACAGCAGACGCCATATTGCCTCCTCCCCTCCCCCAACCCTACCTGCAGCTGCCCAGAGAGACAATACAGCCACCAGCCAGAGGCACCTACAGGGAATGGGACCTTCCCTTTTGAGGCCCTATAGCTGACTAAGGGGAACTCAGACTGTGAGTTCCCTACCCGCCAGACCTCCCAGGTGCTGCTGGCATGGTGATCCCAGGAGAACGGGGCAGACTCTGAGGTTGAGAGACACAGAACCAGCGTGGGCTCCCTGTGGGTGAACTAGGACTGGCACTGCTCTCCCTGGTGGGGATATAGTTTGAACTCTGGGACCCAGAGGTCAGACCTGCAGACCACATCCCGTGCACCAAGACCTCGCATTGCCTGGGGCACAGAAGGGATATTTGTGAATAGCCTACTGAGGTGTGTGTGCCTTCAGGGGCAGATCAGCGTCCTAGAGGGCAACCCTCCCCCCAAAGGGAGGCTGTGTGCCCAGCCCAGGTGGCGTTCCTGCGCAGGGAACCTCCCCACCGGCAGCACAGCCAGGGGAGGCCTGGTTGCGTGTGGTCTGGCCTGCTGGCAGAGGCCCAGGAGTAGCTGCGGAGTTGGGGAGGGTGGAAAGAAGCCAGGCCTGCTCCAGACTGCAGGTCTCAGACAGCCCCACCCCCATACGCTGACTCTCTGACTGAGCTGGGCCATTCCAGCCCCTCCCTGTCAGCTTTGCCTGGAAGCAGAGAACAGAACTTTGACCCCTGCTAACGACATTGGAGGTGCCTGAGGGCAGGCTTACCCAACCCAGCTCCGCCCAGACTCTCTCCTAGATTAGCCCTCACTGAAGGGGAGAAAAGGATACACCTGGAAGTCCCAGGGCCCCACCCACCACCTGAGGCACTAGAGTTCTCTCTACGGGAACAAGAGCTGATAACAGGACATAAAAACAACAGCATAGCCTGTTCCTCCAAGCAAGCGCCACCTACTGACAGGGAGAGCATCCTGCACACCCTTTTAACGACACTTACTGACTCATTATGCAGGGAGTGGTTGAATCTCACCCACAGACACCACCTACTGGCTCAGAAACTAAAGAAGGCATGTGAATACCCAAACAAAAACCTAAAGAAAAGAAACAACAACTGATCGACATGGGAAGAAATCAGCGAAGGAACTCAGGAAATATGAAGAACCAAGCAGAAAACACACCCCCAAAGAGGAGCCCCAGCCCCCTAGAAATGGGCATCAACCAAAATCAGACAACCAAAATGACAGAAGAGGAATTTCGTATGTGGATCATAAGAACACTCACAGACCTGCAAGAACAACTCAATAACCAACACAGAGAAACCACAAAAAGCCTCCAGGATCTGAAAAAAAAGTTCACTAAAGAAATAGACACAGTGAAGAAAAGTTTAACCGAACTCCTGGAAATGAAGAATCGATTTAGGGAACTACAAAATACAGTGGAAAGTCTCAAGAACAGGGTAGATCAAAAAGAAGAAAGAATCTCAGAGATTGAAGATAACACCCTCCAATTAAATTAACCAGTCACATAAATAGAGCAGAGAAACAAGAGAAAAGAGCAAAGCCTACAAGAGATGTGGGATTATGTGAAGAAACCTAATGTGAGGGTCATAGGGCTACCAGAAGGGGAAGAAGACAACACTCAAGGGTTGGACAAGCTATTTGAAGATATAATAGAGGAAAATTTCCCAGGCCTTGCTCAAAATCTCGATATACAAGTTCAAGAAGCTCAGAGGACCCCTGGGAGATTCAATGCAAACAAGAAGACGTCACGACATGCAGTCATAAGACTGACCAAAATATCAACTAAAGAGGCCCTTCTAAGAGCTGTAAGATGAAAGAAGCAAGTAACATTCAAGGGAAAGCCAATTCGAATAACACCAGACTTCTCTAATGAGACTTTACAAGCAAGGAGACACTGGGGCCCCATTCTCACTCTTTTGAAACAAAACAATGCCCAGCCTAGAATATTATTCCCTGCAAAACTAAGCTTCATATATGAAGGAGAAATAAAGACATTCTCAGACAAACAAAGGCTCAGAGAATTCACCAAGACAAGACCAGCCCTGCAAGAAGTACTCAAAACAGCGTTATGCATGGAACATCATAATAATAACCCACGAATATAAAAACAACCAAAACTCAAAGATTAAAGGCCAGATATTACAATGGCTCAAGAGAGAAATCAAAGCAACAACATCCAACCCAACAGAATGAACAGTAATCTACCTTACCTATCAGTTCTCTCAATAAGTGTGAATGGCTTAAACTCTCCACTCAAGAGACATAGGCTGACTGAATGGTTAAAAAAATACAGGCCAAGTCTATACTGTCTTCAGGAAACACATCTAACCTGCAAGGATGCATATAGACTAAAAATAAAAGGGTGGATATCAGTATTCCAAGCAAATGGAAGCCAAAAGAAGGCTGGCGTGGCAGTTCTAATTTCAGATGATTTAGTTTTTAAAGCAACAAAAGTAGTGAAAGACAAAGAGGGTCATTATATAATGGTGAAGGGCACACTTCAACAAGAAGAGATAACAATTTTAAATATATATGCACCCAACTTAGGTGCACCCAGATTCATAAAGCAAACCCTTACTGGAACTAAGCAAATGGATTAATAGCAACTCCATAATCACCGGAGATTTCAACACCCCACTGACGGCACAAGACAGATCCTCCAAACAGAAAATTAATAAAGAAATAACGGACTTAAACAAAACTCTAGAACAATTGGGTTTGACTGATATTTACAGAACATTCTACCCAAAATCCACTGAATGTACATTCTTCTCATCAGCTCACAGGACATTCTCTAAGATTGACCATATCCTAGGATGCTCATCATCTCTAATCATCAGGGAAATGCAAATCAAAACCACAATGAGATATCACTTAACTCCAGTGAGAATGGCCTTTATCAAAAAGTCTCCAAATAACAAATGCTGGCGTGGATGCGGAGAGAGAGGAACACTCCTACACTGCTGGTGGGACTGCAAACTAGTTCAACCTCTGTGGAAAGCAATGTGGAGATACCTTAAAGCGATACAAGTGAATCTACCATTTGATCCAGCAATCCCATTGCTGGGCATCTACCCAAAAGATCCAATGACACTCTACAAAAAAGACACCTGCACTTGAATGTTTATAGCAGCACAATTCATAATTGCAAGGCTGTGGAAACAGCCCAAGTACCCATCAATCCAAGAATGGATTAATAAAATGTGGTATATGTATACCATGGAGTATTATTCAGCTCTAAGAAACAATGGTGATATAGCACATCTTATATTTTCCTGGTTAGAGCTAGAACCCATACTACTAAGTGAAGTATCCCAAGAATGGAAAAACAAGCACCAGATATATTCTCCAGCAAACTAGTATTAACTGAGTAGCACTTAAGTGGACACATAGGTACTACAGTAATAGGGTATTGGGCAGGTGGGGGGAGAGGGGGGCGGGTATATACATACATAATGAGTGAGATGTGCACCATCTGGGGGATGGTCATGCTGGAAACTCAGACTTGTGGGGGTAGGGAGGAAAGGGCATTTATTGAAACCTTAAAATCTGTACCTCCATAATATGCCGAAATAAAAAAAAAAAAAAAAGAATGACTGAAATAACATTTTAAAGAGAGGAAAAAGTGAAATAAGAAAACAAAGTAAAATAAAAAAAGTTATTAATATAAGGAAAATAATAAAAAGATGATATTTGAAAAATGGATCTTTTTCTTATATAAAGATACTTATTTCTACATCTAAAATGTGTATTTGACCTAGATGAAAAAATAGCATGTAATCTAGTGATATGGGGGGAGGACGTTGTGGATATTTTTCCAAAGCCATTACAGAAAATGTGACTAGCAAAGGCTTTACATTTCTATTCCTGTTTAGGATAATCTTTCAAGTCAGAGAAGATAAGAAGAATGTTTAGTGGTGGTAAAAACTATGTGGGAAAAGGGAACTAGGAGGTTGAGATTGTAATTTCAGAATCCAAATCACAAGTTCTTTGCATTTAATTGTGATGAAAATGGGAGGTTTTTATTAGGTGCGTGTTTGTAAAAAAAAAATTCAAATAAGCATTAAGGGATTTTTAAACCCTGATGAGGTAGTTACCTGCTGCATTATTTAGAACATTTGGGACTCAAACTGCTGCCCTTTTGTGTGCCAAGCTGCCACTGACTGATTGATGTAAGGGCCTCAGAATTTCTCCCTTAGGAGGTATAATCAATGAAAATCCTTTACCAAGACTAGTCCCTGAAGTGTGTCTTCCTTCTGCTAGGCACCTAAAGGATAATTTTTCACAAATCATACTAACTCACTAGTACAATAGTGCTCACTGTAAGTTGCTAAATTTTACAACTTAATGAACAACAAGATGATAACATAAGTCAGTGATGCATATTATGCTTAATTTTGATTAAGTGTTTGATTTGCTTATTACACCCGTGCCTGCCTGAATAAAAAGGTGATGAGAGTAAAGGCACCAAACATCATTAGACCTTCATGATTATATTATATTTTAGCATAAAATGAAATGAAACTTTTAGATGTTTTATAATTATTAATACTACAGTGTATTGGCAAAATTTTATTATGCAATTAAAACATTAGCTACAATAAATATAAATATGTTCATGTGTTCTTAATTAGAGCACTTTAATAATCACTGTTCACTTGTGTATAAGTTGTTTACATACAACTAGAGGTACTTTATATGAATGAAATTAATTTAAAAGTCATATTTCAAACTTTTAAACCTGTTTTTTCTATAAATGGAAACTATTAGGTGGTTAAAATGTATAATTAAAGGGATAAAACTGACAATGAACATCGGTATAACCTTGTGGCTAAGTGTCCAGACCCTGGGTTCAGATTCCAGCTCTGCTATCCATTATCCATGACACCTGGCTGCTTGACCTTTCTTTGCCTCAGTTTTCATATCAGTAAAATAGGAATGCCAATGATAATTGAAACACATCCTAGATTTGTAAGGATTAAATGCACTGATATATCACAGCACTTAGAACAGCATCTGACACATAATAAGCACTACATGAGTGATGGTGATTAATATCATTATTATTGCTTGAGTATTGAAGAAGCTATTAATCTAAATTATCAAGATAGGGGTCTTTAGTAAGCTTTCTCAAAAGATCTCAAAGAATGTCTAGGTAGGCAAAGCAAGCAATCAACAGGAAAATGTTTGTTCTTTCTTAGAAATGCAAAGGAGAATCTTGCCTAATCAACTAAGTCAGGTCAATGCTAAGGGTCTCAGACTTCCATGAAAAAAGCACAGTGAAACAATAATAGAAGTTGAAGAGGCAGGAGTCTGCTGAAGAAGGAAAACTCTCTCTTTCTCTCCTCCCTGAGAAAGTCCCTCATCCCTTACTTACTTCTCCTTAAGAAGGTAATATACTGGGTTAGAGAGTCTGGTTGAGAGTCTAAATCCAGCTGCCATTACCATGAGGAATGTAAAATGAGGCCACCATGCATTGGATGCCTCTTGTAGCATAAGGACGGGATTCACCAAGAGCCTATTTTCTTGAGACGAAACTAATCATTTGCACTCTCCTTTCCTTTCCTTCCGGCAGCCAACCAGAGTGTAGCAAAATTCTGCTTTAGCATTTCAGACACAAAGAAACTTTAACTATATGCTCCATCCCAGTTTACCCAAGCCTTCCTTGGACTTTGGGACAGATAGTGCAGCTAACAGTAAAGTGATCATCTGCTTCCATAGGCTATCATTCCCTACTTGTCTCTCTCCCTCCCAGTGGCTCTGATCTATGGTAGGGTTGGGCATTCCTGGGTCCTTCCACCAAATCCTATCTAAAAGTGCCTCTAGCACAACACAATCCCTAACATCATCTAATGAATGGGGGAGGCGGGGTCTGAGAACCAGAGAGAGAAAGTAACCTCCCCAAGGTCATGTGGTTAGTTAGTGGTAGCGCTGTGGCTTGAAGCCTCATTTCCTGATTCCCAGTTTAACATTCAAAATGTGGGTATAATAGCTAAAATTAAGTGGAAAATGCAGAAAACTCCCAACACTTTTAAAATATAATTTTTAAAATACGCAAGCATATAAATTGTTTTTATATAGAACTGAGATCTTAGCCATGCTTCATTTTTTCCTTCCAAAGTCCTTCTCAGAAAAGCTTTATTTTCTTAGCCAAATTCCCACTTAGGCAATTACATCCTGTTCATATAAACTGTCTTTATATCTCAATTGGACAGAGCATACTTCCATTTAATTTGTCTTGTTCCCCTAATTGGCTTTGCAGTATTGCTATGTGAGCTTCAAATTGTTGAGCTTCCTCTCTGCACTCCAGAGTGTCCTTAGGGGGCCATTGAATAAATTACTTTTTTTTCCAGTGTGCTATATAGTGCCCTAGTGCCCAGAAAGAGTTAATTCACCTCAGAGAGGTAAGCAGTTATTCACCCAAGAACTGGAACTGTTACTGACCCAAAGGGGCTGTAATAATCTGGGCATATGGCCAATTAGCCACATGCTGGCTCAGTAGACATTCAGTAGGTGCCCAACCATTGTTCATGCCACACTGGAAGTGACTCAACCATGGAGAACATATGAATTACTCAACCGAATCCCAGGTCTCCCCAAGAACAGAGGTTAGAAGTATATCTGCTCAAAAATACCTATTTAAATGAATACCTGATTTCTGGGGGTCATTTTTTGTTCACAGGAACCCTTAGGAACTCCTAATATTCAAGTTTCAAGTCTTCTTAGAAGACACAAGTAATTTTAGGGTAATATTCCATCATCTAGGACTGTCCAATAGAAATATGTAAGCTCCATAGGTAATTTAAAATGTTCTAGCAGCCACATTAAGAAAAGCTAAATTAGGTAAAATTTATTTCAATCATGTATTTTATTTAACCCAATATATCCAAAATATTATAATTTCAACATGCAATAAATATTAAAATAGTATTAATGATATATTTTACATTCTTTTTAAAATAATTTTTCCTTTTATTTCTTCATATTATGGAGGTATAAATATTGTTAGGGTTACATATATTGCCCCTGCCACCCCTCCCCCACCCCACCATATCAGAGCTTCAAGTGTGTCCAACTCCCAGGTGGTGCACACCACACCCATTATGTAAGTATACACCCTTTCCCTCCTCCCCCCTCCCACCTGCCCACCTCCAGATAACATTTTTTTGTTTAGACATTTTGTTTACATTGTATATCTTTGCCTGTCCTTAAAAAGGGTTAGAGGTATTCCCTTCTCCCCCACAATGCTCACCACATCCCTAAGATGTGGGTCTCCCCTCCCCTGAATTCCTGGTGAACACTACCACTATTTTGAACATCATAGTTTTAATCAGTCAGTACCAATTTGATGGCGAGTAGATATGGAGCCCATTTTCCAGATCTTGTGTCACCTTGCTTTGTATAATGGGCTTAAGCTTAATCTAGGATAGCATAAATGGTGCTAGCTCACTGTCGTTTCTTAGAATTCAGTAATATTCCATTGTGAGCATATACCAAATTTTAGTTATCCACTCATGAATTGATGGGCACTTGGGTTGTTTCCATGACCATGCAATAGTGAATTGTGCTGCCATAAACATTCCGGTGCAGATGTCTTTATAATAGAATGTCTTATGTTCTTTTGGGTAGATGCCCAACAATGCTATTGCTGGGTTGAATGGTATTTCTATTTCTGGCTGTTTGAGGTATCTCCAAATTCTTTTCCACAAAGGTTGCACTAATTTGCAGTCCCACCAGCAGTGTAAGAGTGTTCCTGTCTCTCCACATCCTTGCCAGCATTTGTTGTTTTGCGTTTTCTTGATACAGGCCATTCTCACTGGGGTTAGGTGGTATCTCATTGTGGTTTTGATTTGCATTTCTCTGATGATTAGAGATGTTGAGCATTTTTTTATATGTGTGCAGGCCATTATTCTGTCTTCTTTGGAGAAGTTTCTGTTCATTTCCATTGCCCATTTCTTGATGGGGTTGTTTGGGTTTTTTCTTGTTTATTCTTTTAAGTTCTAGATAGATTCTTGTTATTAGACCTTTATCAGAAGTGTAGAGAGCAAATATTTTCTCCCACTCTGTGGGTTATCTATTTGCTCTAATGATAGTTTCCTTGGCTGTGCAGAAACTTTTTAATGTGATCAGATCTCATTTGTTTATTTTTGATGCAGCAGTGATTGCCTTGGGGGTCTTCCTCAAAAATTCCTTGCCTAGACCAATATCTGATAGAGTTTTCCCAATATCTTCTTCTAGGATTCTTAAGATTTCATGCCTTAGGTTTAAGTCTGTTATC
Source organism: Microcebus murinus (assembly GCF_040939455.1). Taxonomy (NCBI): domain Eukaryota; kingdom Metazoa; phylum Chordata; class Mammalia; order Primates; family Cheirogaleidae; genus Microcebus; species Microcebus murinus. The sequence continues at coordinate 57,685,805 of NC_134111.1, forward strand.
CATCTTGAATGAATTTTTGTGAGAGGTGAGAGGTTGGGATCCTGCTTTGCTCTTCTGCATGTTGCTAACCAGTTTTCCCAGTACTATGTATTGAAGAGAGAATCTTTTCCCCATTGTATATTTTTGTCTGCTTTATCAAAGATTAGGTTACCGTATACTGATGGTTTCATCTCTGGTATCTCAGATCTATTCGAGATATCGATGCTTCTGTTCTTGTGCCAGTACCATGCTGATTTAACTATTATTGCTTTTAGTACAACTTGAAGTCAGAAAGACTGATGCCTCCCAGTAGTCTTTGGAAGACGGTGTATGTTTTGCAGTTAGGTCACATCTCATTTCAATATAGGCCACATTTCAAGTGGTCAGTAACCACATGTGGCTAGTAGCTGACATATTGGGCAGCACAGCTCTAGAGGTTGTCTAAGGTGGTCTAGCCTCAGAGAGAACCATACCTTCCTCTTCTCCCTGCTTATAAGAGGTTCTGTTTGTTTGTTTTGTTTTGTTTTTTGCCAGGCAAATCCAGGCCCTCTGAATTTAATCAATTCTTTCTAAGTTTAACTTTTTATCTTCAGAATATTCTACAGACTTCACCAGTATTTCATAAATATTTGCATTATGGGAAATTTGTATGATTTTTATACCCCAGAATTCCACTTTCTGAAATAAAAGTCAGATTGGAAAATGACAGAAACAGAGCCATAGCATTTCCAGAAATATGAAAACTGTAAGGGACAGAGAATCATTTTTCCTTTTCTTTCCTGAAAGTGGAAGGGAAGGGAGAAATATTGAGAAAAATTAAATAAAGTTCAACAGTTCCACAAAACATTAAGAATCTACTATGAACCAAGCCCTGAAGGCACAAAGATGAACAAGCCATAATCACAGCAATTGAGAAGCTTAGTGCAATGAAGAAGATATCCCCAAGAATGATTTTTAACACCATATAGAAGTAATCAATGAAAGGTAAGAACAGACCCTATCCAACTGTATGATATTTAACCTAACCTGGGATACAAAATGCAAAGACACCTTCCTGGAGGAAAAGAGAATACCAAAGTAAAAGCTTGGCTGCTCCAAATGACAATAACTAGAAATAGATCACCACTGAGAACTAAAGTTTGTAGGTCATGCTGTGAGCTCACACTTACTTTTGTAAGTGAGGGGAAGCCATTGGGAGTTCCTAAAGGAGTCACCCAGTTTGGTTTGTGTTTTAGATAGATCATTCTGGCTGCTTCATGAAGGAGGGATATAAGAGGTGGAAGGTGGGCACAGGAAGTGGAGCTCTAGCATAATTGAAGGAGACAAAGTAGGGGATTGATACCAAAATGCAGGTGAGAGAGTACAGGGACTAACCAGGGATGAGAGACTAACCTAAAGCCAAGGGTGGGGAACCTATGGACTTCAAGGTCCTTAAGGGCAGCCTTTTGACTGAATCCAAATTTTACAGAACAAATCCTTTTATTTTGATTAATACATTTTTGTTCATCTTTTATTTTTATTTTTAAAATGAATATATTTAAAATACCAAAGAATAAAATAAGTTTCAACAAAATAATCCTCCAAGATTGAGCAGCACAATTAGAACATTAGTAAGCTATAGGGGCTAAATTGATGGTTTCTTTGCTCATGATTTAGTTCTAACTTAACTGCCACCCCCACCTGACTTGCACCACTACTGTAAAGGTTGGATGGTGAGAGTTTATGGGGGTCACGTAGGCCAGTCTGTTATCAGGTTTTAACTATGGTATGCTGTGTTTTTGTTTGAAGTGGAATTTGTGAATAGTTGCATAGCCAGACAGTATTTTTTAATTCTTTCTGCTTAACAGCCCATCATGTCAAAGAAGACCAAGAAACTGCTGAAGGAAGAAAACAGATTTTTTAATAAGGATTAGAAAGTGCAATATTATCTTGTTTCTGCTAAAGATAAGATGATTTGCTTGCTTTGTGATACTGAAATATCAACATTAAAGAAATTCAATGCTCATCAGCATTGTAACACTCATAAGAATCACAAATATTTTAACTTAACAGGAGAAGCATGAAAAGTTGTATTGCAGAAATTAAAAGATGAAAAGCAAAAGCAAAGACAATGCCTTCAAGCAGCAATAAGACCTGGAAATAATGCCACTGAAACAACTTATAAAGTACCTTATATATTTGGGAAAAAGGAAAGCTATTCAGTAGAGAAATTGTGAAAGAATGCATTGTCAACGTTGTAGGCTGCTTAGACCCTGATAAGGTTTCAAGGTACAAACAACTGCTTTTTTTTTTTTTAAGGAAACTATAACTGATCTGCAGCATGAATTAGCTTTCAACTTAAGAGAATAACTTCATGTAATATTTCAAAAGGAAAATATATTTTATTCAATCACTTTGGATAAATCAGCTGACACCACTGATTCAGCACAGGTTTTGTATTTTATTCAGGTCATAACACAAGATTTTCTTTGCTCGGAAGAGTTACTCGCTTTGGGCACTCTTGTGAACAGAACATAGGGAAGAGATATCTTCAACAACTTTCAAGATAAATGTCAAGAAATTGGACTGAATTTGGTAAATTTAGTGAGTGTATGTACAGAGAGTATACCTTCCATGACAGGAAAACATGAAGGGTTTGTTGCACAGATAAAAAAAAAAAGTATTAGAGATCTAGATGGTCTCATTTATATTCATTGTATCTTGCATCAGCAAAATCTCTATGCTAAAGCTGCTATTTTAAGTGACATTTTGCAGCAAGTTATAACTATTGTTAACTATATTCCTACAAATGTAACACGGTATGGTCAGTTTCATCACATGCAAAGTTGAATGATGAGGTATTCAGTGTGGATTTGCTATATCATTCTAAAGTGGACGGGTGTTAACCAAAATTTTATTTCTGTGAGAACAGATAGTTAAATTTATGAAGAACAGAATCAGCAATGTGAATTATTGAATGACAATTTCTATAGAAATGCAGCATTTTTGTGTGATATCATGTGAAATCAAAATGACTTGAATATTTCTTTGCAGGGTAAAATTGAGTCTCTATATGAGATATGTGGCAAAAAAATCCAAGCATTTTAAAACACTTCTTCAAAAGGAAATTTCAGATGAACATTTTCCCCAGTTAGCAAAAGTCATTGATAAACAGGATGATATATGTGCATCATTTAAAGAATACTAACTGTATTCTTTACAGTTAGCTCAGTTGGTTAGAGCATGGTGCTGATAAAGAATACACAGCTGTTATAGACCTATTACTTGGAGAATACAATAAAAAGTTCACTGACTTTGAGAATCATGACATCACATTCAAATTAGCATTGCAGCCTCACCTAGTTGATATCGCCAAGGCACCTAAAGATTTACAGATGGAATTGATTGAGCTCACAGTAGATGACATCTTAAAGTCATTGTTTGATGCTAGAAAGGTCCAACTGAAATACAGAAAAATGCAGTAGAATACCCACGCCTTTGACAACATGCCTTAAAAATGTTTTCTTGCTTTTCAACCACTTATTGCTGTGAATCTACATTCTTCTACCTGGCCCAAATCAAGATGCCCGTAAGGTCAGAAATGACTGATACCCATCTAGAGGATCAACTGAAACTGCAGATCTCCATGCTGCAATCAAATATTCAAACGCTTTCCAACAAAAAGCAGACACTATGAAGTCATTACAAGGTTAGTTAACTTTAAAATTAACAAATAGTTTTCATTTTTTGAAATTATTAAGTACATAGTAGTTAGGTTTTTACAAAATAATGCACATTTTTAAGTATATCTAATTGAAGTTTCTTGAATGCAGCCTTGTTTGATTACAGCTAAATTAATGCAGCCTTCCAACATGAAAAGGTTCCCCTACACACACCTAAGGCTACGGTAGACATGTATAAAATAAAATCAATAGGTCTCGGTGATTGGTTAGATCCAGATGAGATTCAAAGTGATTAGGCAAAGACTTCAGAGAGAAAGTCACTTTAGATGAGAAGACAAGTTCTGTTCTGAGAGCCTGAATGTGTTGTTCCTGTACAAAACCCACATGGACATTGCCAAAAGGCGGTGACATACACAGGTCTGATGCTCACATATGTAGACAGTAAATAATACCTACGATTTACTGATCATTTAATGAAGTCAATGAACTTTACATTTGTAATCCCGTTTAATGGCCAGAATGACCTTATGAGGCAGAAATTATTATGAGCAATTTTATAGATGTTGAAGTTCAGGCTAAGTGTCACAGTTAGTAAATTAATTGGGTCACACAGTTAGGAGCAAGGATTCAAATTCTAGGCAGTCTGAGCCCATAGTCTCCAATCTGCTGAAAATTTTATCCTGTGTCATTTAGTTATAATACCATAGAATACAATTCACAAGAGATCAGTGGGTCAGAGACTAAACATTTTATCACTTATAAGAAAACTAAAAGTACCTTGATTTTAAAATATATGATGAATAACTTATTTGCCTACAAATTTACTATGTTTGATTTGAAAAACATAAGGAATAGTTTGTTCATAAATTATAACTTTATCAATTAAACACTTTTTCTAATAATTTTAGTTACAAATTAAGATGTAAAGTATAATTAATTCTGATAATTGAATTTTAAATATTTCATATCTTTTGTATAACACATGGTTTTGTTGTTGAATATTTATATCTAGAATCTCTTTGCTTTGACTAATTTTTGAAAAATTTAGCCAAATTTTAGAAACAAAGGAAACTAATAATACCCAAGTGAAAAAGTAAAATTTAACAATTTTAAGGCTTGATAACTTAATCCCATGGTGTTAAGTGAGTGGTTACAGAAGACTATCACTGTCAGAAAAGAAATCTCTTCCATCTCCTGCCATTCTTGATTTTTATGATTAAGAAATGATTATTTTAAAATTATTTAATGTGGCTTTTCCATGGGATTATTGCCTATGTCTATTTATTTTCATTTTCTGACTATCTTTATCAGAGCTTTTTGCTTGGTGCCACACTTGAACTTGAATTCTACTCTGAAGCCCTATCTGCTTTATGGGGTCCAAGGTCCCTGCTCTCTCTTCTTGGCCTCCATTTCTATTTTCTGTACCAGGAGTCTGTTTAGATATTGTTGTATGGTGGCTGTTTAGATACAAAGCCAGACATTATTTAGTACCCAACACTGCCACCCACATCCTTAAGCACTGCTTATCACCCATATACACTAATGCTGCCTTCACTCAGACCTCTGCAGTTATAACTGGATGACTCTCAGGGTCTGGCTGCTATAGCCCGAATAGGCCTCTGAGAAGTGTTCTCACATATATGTAGCTTCTCTCTTTGGGCACCAGCTTGCCACAGAATTCCCAACATGGCTCTTAGCAGATGTTAATATAATTGTAAATTGCCTTTAGTATGCAAGGACTATAATCACATAGGAGGGTATGTGTTATATAAATCTTCCCATTTGCAAGTATGTTAGAAAATATTTTGAAGAACTAAATTCCAAGGTGACAAAATAAATGAACCTGTTTTTTTTGCCATAAAGCAAAATTTTCTTTCCTTTTTAAAGAAATGAAACATCCTTTATAATTCATAGCTAGAATCTCTCCTAGAATTCAACTAACTAAGTTATAATTAAGTTGTTACAAGACCAGTAACTACAAATAGAGAGATAGGCAGGTCCTCTAGGCTTATTTAACACAGCCGTCAAGGCACTCTCTGGCTCTTCCTCTTGTTCTCTTGGTTGTGCTAATTAGCCCCTTCCATAACTCATATCTAGTCTTAAGCAGATTCAGAGTCTTTCTATTCATGAGGCCAGTCAGGTACCTTCCCAAGTGACATTTTCTGAAAAAGCCCAGATAACTAACTAAAATCTAACTAAAATCACCTCATGCCAACCCTTCAATATATCTGCAATCACCATTAAGTAGTATTATGACTTACTTAGCTAATAGAGTTGTGATTCATTTCATGAATAACCACATCTGTTCGCCATCTATTGTCAACATAACAAGAATAGAGTGTTTCATTTATTTTTAGAGTAAACAAATATTTATTGAGTGATTATTGCCCAAACTCTAGGCACACTACAGGCACTGAGAATACATAAAAGAAGATCATAACATAGATAAAGTCTCTGCCCTCAATGAGTCTAAAAATTTTTTTTTGTTTTGTTTTGAGACAGAGTCTCACTTTGTTGCCCAGGCTAGAGTGAGTGCCGTGGAGTCAGCCTAGCTCACAGCAACCTCAAACTCCTGGGCTCAAGCAATCCTTCTGCCTCAGCCTCCCGAGTAGCTGGGACTACAGGCATGCGCCACCATACCCAGCTAATTTTTTCTCTATCTATTAGTTGACCAATTAATTTCTTTCTATTTATAGTAGAGACGGGGTCTCGCTCTTGCTCAGGTTGGTTTCGAACTCCTGACCTCAAACGATCCACCTGCCTCGGCCTCCCAGAGAGCTAGGATTACAGGCGTGAGCCACCGCACCCGGCCACGAGTCTAAATTTTAATGTATACTGATGAAGGGGGTGAAGTATCAAACAATGTATTAGCCAGGGTATAGGCTAGGTTATGCTGCAGGAAAATATATCCCCCAAACTTAATTGGCTTCCGAAAACAATGGTTTATCTCTCACTTTCACTCCCTGCCCTTTGGAGGTGAGCTGGGTCTCTGCTCCAAGTCTCTTCACTCTGAGATGCAGGCTAGAAAAGTAGCCACTATCTCAAACATTGTGTGTAACTAAAGAAAGCATAGAACAAAAGTGCCCTAGAGAATCTTGCACTAGTAATTCAAAGCCTGGGCCTGGAAGAGATAATCCTTTCTTTTTCTCCCAACCCAAACACCAGAACTAGTCATGCGAACTTACCCAACCTCAAGGAGACATATGCCTCAGAGGCATAGAAATAGAATATCTGAACAGCTTTAATGACTGCTAGATACATGCAAGCTCTGAGGGTAAGGAGGAAATAGGTGGAGGCCTCCAACGTGGTGAACTCTGTAAGGCCCACAGAATAGCACCCTTGGAGTTCTGGGCATCCAAGATGAAATCCTGCAAGTGAAGGAAAAGGGGATAAAGGTCAGAAGAGTGGGGGTTTACATTTATTGGTTATCTACCCTGTCTCAGTCACTTTAGTTTTATTATATTCTTCAAACATTTAAATTTAAGATATTGAGGAGGAAAACAAAATGTTTAGGAATGAATAAGGGAGCTCAAGGTATTCCAAAGGTAAACCACACTCACTGAGCAACTTGGTACCAGACATAACATGACACATGCAAACCGATAGCTATGACCTCTGACTAGGTAAATGCATTCTCCAAGGCTTCCCCTGGCTCTTCTAGCAGAGATCTGGGGAGAAGATACAAAATGTGACTCTTAGAAATACCTAAGAGAACAAAGCTCACTCTGCTTTCATATCCACAACTTTAATTCAGAAACATATCAGGACTTTGTGTGCTCTGCCTGCAGCCTTCCTACAAATGTCAACTTTCTTCCTACTTTCATTATACAAAGTGTTGGGAGCAGAGGCATGAAGCTTGGAACCAGGCCAGCAAGAGCTCTGGGTGTTTTTTTTCACTTTTTTTCTTCTCTCTTTACTCATGTTTCTTCCACATTTGGATTTCTAAATTGCTTCTTCTTCCTACATCTTTCTGATATCTCATTCTCACTAACCCATTCTGTTCATTCCTCTTCTTCTGGTATTGAAAAGATAAAGCACTCTTACAATAATATAGTTCTTTTTTTGGTTCTTTTTTAAAGCTTTTTAAAAACATGTATTGCCTTATTATATCTTAGAATTAAAGAGTGCAGTAAAATGTTAAAAGATAAAGATGATGCCATTGAGTAAACACATTTTGGAGAAAAGAATTGGTATACCAATTGCTATGCTAACATTCAGATAGCTCAAAGCATTTGGAAACCATTCCCTAAGTTTAGCCATCAATTTTGGCCCAGTTTTTTGGACTTGAATATCAAAAACTAAACTTGTGATTTCGGCAATTTTACATTGTCACATAAGTATAATACTGAAAACAAAAAGGGCCATATCATAGGATCCCTGAAATGAAATGAATCTTTTGGAAGATAAAGCAGGATTGGTCAAAATGCTGTGAAATTACATGTACAGGGAAATTGGGAAGGACTATATAATGGCAGTTAATACTTGATTATCAAAGATAATTTTGGAGAGTCAGTAGAACTAAAGTAAGTTACAGAAAACCCCAAACCACACATAGTTCAACTAAAACTACTGTTAACTGTTCATTAACACGCAGTAGATTAGCCACTTTGCAGATCAATCCAAACATCGGATAAACCCCAGCTGGGATCTGAGATAATCTAATTTCCCAAAGAAGCTCAGCCATTATATAATTACAAGATTGAAATTGAAGGACAGCTCTCCAACATGCAGAAGTTGAGAAGCCAAACTTTGGGTAGGACTGTTGATGGAGTGCATAAAGTGTGCTAGATTGCAGGACTCCAGACATGCCCCCTGTCCTCCAACCACTGGGTTGCAGATGATCAGGGCTAATGATCACAACTTGATTGCATGCCCCTGTAGGGGAAGTGACCTAATCCCAAATTCCTACTGCACCTTAACCACTTCCATGTGAAAACAGGCTAATCCACCTTCAGATAATCAGGAATTAATTGTATGCATGCCTGTGAATGCATTTTAATACCTAATTAGAAATAAAAGAAACAATTTTTCATACTTGAAGGCCTAGAAATTCTGTTTATGACATACAAAAAATGCTTTTTAGCCCTCATCTTTTAATCCAAATGTAAAAATGCAAATACTATTGAAGAGCATCCCTACCAACTGCTTTTAAGCCTTTTGAAACTGATGATTATTTTTTAAATGAACATGAATTTACTTTTCAAGGGAAATTTTATCATTATCATTAATTGACTCAAACAATAATATTGTGTACTTATCATACATCAAGCCAAAAAGCATCCACCATTTAAAAATATAATGGATTATGACTCTTTAATAGAAACTTGTATACTTAAATAGGAAATATTTAGGACATTATTCCCCAAAACTGACAAGTGCAGCACAAAAGCATGTACTGGACATGTAGGACTCAGAATAAAAACACATAGGAGCAATGAATCAAAGGTTTATGTTCTAGAACAAAGAACACATTGTAAAAACAGATTGTACAATAAAGGATAATTCCATCAATATGCAAAAATTTCAATTTTATTGAGAGAGAGTTTTCTTATTTGTGATAAAACAGCGAACAATTTAGTGGTATTGACCAGTACTTTTCAATTTTTTATATAGGTTGAACCTTCTCTCCTCCTCTTATCTGACTCAAGATATCTCCCTTAGTCTAGAACATGGGGTTGGCAAACTATGTCCTGTGGGCCATATCCATGCCCCAAACTAAAAATGGCATTTATATTTTAAAACTGCAGTCCCCAAGCCCCGGGCTATGGACTTCATTTGTATTTACAGCTGCTCTCCATCACTCTCATTGCTGCATAAGTTCCACCTCCTGTCAAATCGGTGGCGGCATTAGATTTTCATAGGAGCACGAACCCTACTGTAAACTGTGCGTGTGAAGAATCTAGGTTACACGCTTCTTATGGAAATCTAATGCCTGATGATCTGAGGTGGAGCTGAGGCAGTGACGCCAGCACTGGGGAGCGGCTGCAAATACAGATCATCATTAGCAGAGACGTTTGACTGTACAGTAAATATAATGTGCTTGAATCATTCCAAAACCATCACTACTGACCATGGAAAAACTATTTTCCATGAAATTGGTTCCTGATGCCTAAAAGGTTGGAGATCACTGTTTTAAAAGATTATTAAAAAAAAAAAAGAAGACTATACAACAGACTGCATGTGTCCCACAAAGTCTAAAATATTTACTAGCTAGCCCATTATAGAAAAAATTGTTTACCTCAGTCTAGAATATTCCTAGACTCCTTCATCTTCTTCACTCTTCAAATCCAAATAAGTGTCTGCCTTCTAATATCTCTGCCACAAGTCTCCTCTTTTTTATCCTCTTTGCTAACTGTCCTTACTTTGACTCTACTGCCTCTTGCCTAACATGGTCATCTGCTTCCAGGCTCACCCCTCTCCATTATAGACACTGTAATGTCACCAGAATAATCTTTTAAAGAACAAGTCAGCAAGTCCTTCTCAGTAAATCTTTTCTTGACATCCCAAGACCACTACCACCTATGTGCTTGCTTCTCCTGTGCAGATGTCTATTGCAACCCTCTTCACATCGAGGATTTATTGGTTATGTTAGCTTTCCCACCAACATGGGATCTACCTTGATGGTAGATACAAGCACAGCACCTGCCACAGAGAAAATGTGTGAATGAGTTTAATTCAGTGTTTTCTGAGTATAGATTTTAATAGAGTAAAAAATAGAAAAAAAAGTCCCTAAGATCGTGGATATCTTTGGAAGAGAAGAGGCAGGTATGTGCTACAAAAAGGATGTTTGGCAAAGTCCACAAGAAGAATTGAAAACCAACTGACTAAGAGAACTGAAACCACCTTCTCAACTGCTTTTCATGCTAATGTCTCCCTTCATGAATGCATTTAAATACATAAATTTTTTAAATTTAAATTATGCACAAGAGTAAGCTGTGTTCTTTACATATTTTGTCAGTTATTTTCATTTTATAAAGTTGGCATATCTGTGAATATAGAACTGCAAATTGACAGAATGGGTGCATTTTTCACATGGAGAACAAGAATCAAAGGAAGACAGGAGGTCTCTCCCCCTCACCACAGACCCAAGCTGAGACAGTGGGCACTGTATTGTTATTCCACCCATTGTGTGCCTTTGTCCTCCCCAGGAAGCTTCAGCCCTTCAGTTTTCTTGTCACCGGTCCCCATACAAACATTTCCCAACACGTGTGCCCAGCCTGTGTGGCCACAGAGGACTAGTAGGTCCCTGGGGAACTGTGTAATTCCAGAGCTTGGACATTCAGGATGGACTGCCTTCAGGGGAGAGGAGGGTACAAAAAGCTGGGGGAGGGGGCCTTGAGACAAAGGGGACCAGAGTGTGCCAGCTCTCCTCCATTCAGACTGTCTTCCTAGTCCTCCCTCTCCTGCTCACAGCTGCTAATGTTGCCATGAAAGTTCCTATAATGAGTGCCATAAGAGACAATTGACCTAGAGCTTTCGGGAGTGGCTGCTTCTTTTGTGTTGGGGCACCCACCACACTGAGGCTCCCACAGAGAGTGGGGTTCACACCTTTCCCCTTAAAGACCAGCAGCAAACAAGGGGTGCTTAGACTGTGAGCTCTCTGCCTATAGGCCCTCCCCAGTGCTGTCCATCTGGCTACTCCAGCAGAAGAGGGCATACCCCAAAGCAGAGGAACATTAAGCCTGCTTGAGCACTCCATAGGCAACTCAGACCAGCACACTTCTCCCTGGCACACTCAAAGATTGAACTTGGGGGATCAGAGGACAGACCCACAGGCTAGATACTGTGCCTCCAAGACTCAATCATGTTGCACAGAGGCATGAAAGGGAAAATTGTGAACTAATCTTGGGAGTCAAGGGAGCCCAGGCAGGCAGAACTGAAAGGAGAGTGAAGTATGGGTCTGAGCTACTGCATATTTGTGGAGCACTCCTCACCCAACAGGAAAGCTGCACTTTCTGTCCCAGGTGGGATCCTGGGCAGGGAAGCTCCCAAGCTGTGGTGCCATTGCTGGTGAGCTAAGCTAATTTTGGCTGCTGCTGATGGCCAGATGCCAGAGGAGATCTACAGTCAAGGAAAGAGAGAGAAGAATAAAACTCACTGCTGACTGCTAGACCGTGAATCTCAGATTACCCATCCCCAATAAGCAAACTTTCTGGGTTGGTGGTGAGGCCTCTGCCCCTCCCTGGTGGCTTTCCCCAGCAGCTTGGCAGCCACCCCTTGACCTCTGCCAAGACAGCTCTTATGACTGCCTTTGTGGATCCTGAATGCAGACTTGTCCAATCTAGCCCCATCCAGCCTTGCTTCTCAACTTGCCTCTGCTGTGATAGAGAATTAGGAGTTCCCCAGGAGCTCCAGGGCCCCACCCGAGAAATCCATGTGCTTCTCCTGATTGGCTAGGGTGAGAGACAGGTCTCAAAAAAGACCACTATAGCTGGTTCTTTCCTGCAAGTGCTGCTTGGCAGATAAGGCAGCTTGTACAGCTCATTGTGGCATTTACTGACTCAGTCATAGAGGGCGTTGCTGACTCTTACCCACAAGCACCACCAACTGTCTCAGAGATTAAACTGGGCATCCCAATATATTCATACTGTTAAGAAGGCCATGACCAGGAGCGGTGGCTCACACCTGTAATCCTAGCACTCTGAGAGGCCAAGGCAGACGGATTGCTTGAGGTCAGGAGTTCGAAACCAGCCTGAGCAAGAGCAAGATCCTATCTCTACTATAAATAGAAAGAAATTAATTGGCCAACTAATATATATAGAAAAAATTGGCCTGGCATAGTGGTTCATGCCTGTAGTCCCAGCTACTCGGGAGGCTGAGGTAAAAGGATTGCTTGAGCCCGGTAGTTTGAGGTTGCTGTGAGGTAGGCTGACGCCACAGCACTCACTCTAGCTTGGGCAACAGAGTGAGACTGTCTCAAAAAACAAAACAAAACAAAACAAAACAAAAGAAGAAGGCCACAGGGCTGAGGAAAGAGAAATGATTCCAAAACCTCCATGCCACATTGTTGACAAGAGACAAGGAATCTGCCCACACATATAGTATATCACCACTACAGCCTACAAAGAACTAGCAATTGAGAAAACCACCATGCTAAGGATATCTATAACCAAGTTATCCATCCACAGCCTGGAGTCCCATCAAATTACCCATGAGCAAAGCCAAAGGTCTTTACCCAACATATGCTACAGTCACATGCTTAAGATTGGGGGAGAGGGAGATTCCATCTAAACAACAAAAAAATCCAAAACCAAGAGCAATCACTGTTCCAGATGACAAGGAGTAATTGCAATGACTCTTGAAATATGAAAAATCAGAATGAAAGGGCCCACACACCTAATGGAGCACACTAACTCTCTAATGAAGGATCCCAACCAAAACGAAAATACTGAAATGACAGATAAAAAAATTCCAAATGTGTATTGTAGGAAAATTCAATGAGATCCAAGAGAAAATGGGTTATCAACTCAAAGAAACCAGAAAAATAATTCAGGAAATGAATAAAAAATTTACTAAAGAGATAGATATATTTTTTAAAAACCAAGTAGAACTTCTGAAAATGAAAAATTTATTTAGGGAAATACAAAACACAGTGGAGAGTTTTAAGAATAGACTAGACCAAGCAGAAGAAAGAATTTCATAACTTAAAGACAACTCTTTTGAATTAACCCAGTCAAAAATAAAGAACAAAGAATCAAGAGGAACAAAGAAAGACTTTGAGAAATGTGGTATTATGTAAAAAAGCCAAATGTAAGAATCATAGACATCCCTGAGGGTGAAGAAGAAAAAGTATAAGGCCTGGAAAACCTTTTGAGGGAATAATTGAGGAAAACTTCCCTGATTATGCTAGATATTTAGACATTCACATACAAGAAGCTCAATGAACACCTGGGAGATTCATTGCAAAAAAGGCATCGCAAAAGCATATAGTCATCATATCGTCCAAAGTCAACATGAAGGAAGAACAAACCATGAGGTGAAAATATCAAGTAACTTACAAAGGAAAACCCATCAGACTAACAGCAGATTTCTCAACAGAAACCTTACAAGCCAGAAAGGAATAGAGTCCTATCTATTCTATTGTATCTATAAAGAGAATAACTACCAGCCAAGAATTATGCATCCTATAAAACTATGTTGTCTAAATGAAGGAGAAATAAAGTCTTTCCAAGACAAGCAAGCACTAAAGGAATTTTCACCACTTGACCTGCCCTACAAGAAATGCTTAATAGTGTTCTATACATGGAACAGAACAATCAATACATACCAGTGTGAAAATACCCAAAAGTTAAAACTCACAGTTATTATAAAACAGTAACACAAGAGAGAAGACAAATCAACTAGATAACAATCAACATGATTACCAGAATAGTATCTCACCTATCAATACTAACATTGAATGTGAGTGGTCTTAATACCTTCTTTAAAAGATGTAGCTTGGCTGAATGGATAAAAAAAAAAAAAAAAATCCCAAATATATGCTGTCTCCAAAAACCAATTTAACTCACAGGGATCCTCATAGATTCACAGTAAAGGAGTGGGAAATGTTCCAGTGTTCCATGTAAATGGAATACAAAAGAAAGCAAGCATAGCTATTACCATATCAGATAACATAGACTTTAAATCAACTATGGTTAAAAAACCAAGACAAAGATGGTTCATTATATAATGATAAAGGGATCAATTCAATAAGAAGTTATAACAATCCTAGATTTATAATCACATAAAATGAGAGCTCCCCGATGCATAAAATAAATTCTACTAGAGCTCAAGAAATAAACAGCAACATCATAATAGCTGGGGATTTCAAAACATCACTGACAGAACTAGACAGAGCATTGAGGCAGATCAACAAAGAAACACTGGACTTAAATGGGATTCTAGAACAAATGGACCTAACAGACATTTACAAAACAATCTACCCCAAAACTAAAGAATATACATTCTTCTCACCAGTACATGGGACATCTTCCAAGTACATATGTTAAGCCACAAAACAAGTCTTAGGAAATTTAGAAAAATCAAAATTATATGATGTATCTTCTCAGACCACATTGTAGTAAAACTAGAAATCACTTCCAAGAGCAACTCTCAAAACTACAAAAATTCATGAAAATTAAACAGCCTGCTGCTGAAAATCCTTGGGTAATTGATGAAATCAAGACGGAAATCAAAAATTTTTTCTAATTGAATGACAAAGGTGACACAGGTTTCCAAATATATGGTATACAGAAAAAGCAGCACTAGGATGAAAACTCTTACCCTTAAATATTTGCATAAAAAAGACAGAAAGAATATAAATTAACAACCTAATGCCACACCTTAAGGAAGTAGAAAAAGAACAGACCAAACCAGAAGTTAGTAGAAGGAAAGAAATAACAAAGCTCAGAGCAGAACTAAATGAAATGAAAACTAAAAAAATAGTAAAAATAATACTAAGAATCAATAAAACAAAAAGGTGGTTCCTTCAAAAGATAAACAAAATCTATAGACCACTTCACCAGAAATAGAAAAGATTCAAATAAGCTCAATCAGAAATGAAAAAGGAGACATTACAACTAATACCACAGAAATACAAAATACCATCCATGACTACTATGAAAACTTCTATGCACACAAACTAAATAACCTAGAGGAAATGGATAAATTCTTGAAAACACACAACCTCCCAAGCCTGAATCAGGAAGAAACAGAAATCCTGAACAGATTAATAATCAGTAGCAGACTGAAGCAGTAATAAAAAATCTCCCCCACCCAAAAAAAGTACTGGCCCAGAGAGAATCACAGACAAGTTCTATCAGACCTAGAAATAAAAACTGGCACCCACTCCACTGGAACTCTTCCATAATATCAAAAAGGAGGGAACCCTATCTAACTTATTCTACAAAGCCAGTATTACCTTGATACCAAAACCAGGAAAGGACACACCAAAAGTGGAAAATTACAGGCCAATATACTTATGAACATAGATGCAAAAATCCTCAACAAAATATTTAATACTAGCAAGCCAAATTCAACAGCACATCGAAAAGATAATCCACCATAATCAAGTGGGTTTCATCCCAGGGATGCAAAGATGGTTCAACTATGCAAGTCAATAAATGTGATTCTCCACATAAACAGAAGTAAAACCAAAGACCATATGATCATCTCAATAGATATAGAAAAAACATCTAATAAAATCCAGCACCCCTTTATAATAAAAATCCTTGACTAACTAGGCATAGAGGGAGCATACTTCAAAATAATAAAAGCTGTATGTGACAAACCCACAGCAAATATCACACTGGCATGGGGAAAAGTTTAAAGCATTCCCTCTAAGAACTAGAACAAGACAAGTGTTCCCCATTGTCACCACTTCTACTCAACCCAGTATTAGTAGTTATAGCCAGAGAAATTGGGCAAAAGAAAGAAAGGGCATATAAATTGGGAAAAAGGAAGGCAAACTATCCCTGTTTGCCAATGATGTGAGCTCATATCTAGAAAACACTTAAGACTCCATCAAATGACTCCTAGAATGGATAAATAAATTAGGAAAGTCTCAGGTTATAAAATCAATGTACACAAATCAGTAGCATTTCTATATACTAATTACAGTCATGCTGAGAATCAAATCAAGAATACAATACCATTTATAATAGCTTCAAAGAAAATAAAATACCTAGAAATATACTTAACCAAGGAGGTAAAAAAATCTCTATAAGAACTACAATACACTAATGAAATAAATCAGAGATGACACAAGCAAATGGAAAAATATCCCTTGCTCATGGATTAGAATAATAAACTGTGTTAAAATATCCATATTGTCCAAAGTGATTTATAGATTTAATGCAAATCCTGTCAAAATACCAATGTCATTTTTGATAGATCTAGAAAAAATAATCCTAAACTTCATATGGAATCAGAAAAGAGCATGAATAACCAAAATAATCTTAAACAAAAATAACAAATCTAGAGGTATCACATTACCTGACTTCAATTGATATTACAAGGCTATAGTAACCAAAAGAGCATGGCACTGGCATGAAAGTAGACACATAGGTCAATGGAACATGATAGAAAACCCAGAAATAAAACCATACACCTATAAGCAACTGAACTTCAACAAAGCAGACAAAAACATACACTGTAGAAAGGACTCTCTATTCAATATTCAATAAATGGTGCTGAGAAAATTGGAGAGCCACATGCAGAAGAATGAAATTGGATCCCTCTCTCTAACCGTATGCAAAAATTAACTCAAGATGAACTAAAGACCTAAATGTAAGGCCCAAAGCCATAAAAATTTTGGAAGAAGCCATAGGAAAAACTCTTCTAGACATCAGTCCAGGCAAAGAATTTATGAATAAGATCCCAAAGGCAAACACAGCAATTACAAAAATAAATAAATGGGACTTAAGTACATTTAAAAGTTTCTATACAGCAAAAGAAATAATCAATAAAGCAAATAGACAACATATAGGATGGGAGAAAACATTCACAAACTGTACATCTGACAAAGGACTAATATCCAGAATCTACAAGAAACTCAAACAAATATCAAGTAAAGAACAATACCATTAAAAAGTGGGCAAAAGACATGAACAGAGTTTTTTCAAAAGAAAATATACAAATGGCTAACGGACATATGAAAAAATGCTTAACATCACTGATCATCATGGAAATGCAAATTAAAACCACAGTGAGATATCACCTTATCCCTATCAGAAAGGCCATTATTAAAAAGTCAAAAAACAACAGATGTTTCATGGATGCAGCGAAAAAGGAATGCTTATATACTGTTGGTGAGATTATAGGTCAATATTATACAACTTCTATGGAAACAGTATGGGAATTCCACAAAGAACTAAAAGTAGATTTACCATTTGATCCAGCAATGCCACTACTGGGTCTACCCAAAGGAAACTAAGTCATTAGATCAAAAGGACACCTGTACTCAAATGCTTATCACAGCACAATTCACAATTGCAAAGATATGCAATCAACCTGAGTGCCCATCAGTTGATGGGTGGGTAAGGAAAATGTGGTATGTGTATACCATGGAATACTACTCAGCCATAAAAAGGAATGAAATAATGTCTTTGCAGCAACTTAGATTGAACTGGAGACCATTATCATAAGTGAAGTATCTGAGGAATAGAAAAATAAACACCACATATTTTCACTAATAACTGGGTGCTAAGTGAGGGGTACCCATGATCATAAAGGACATTGGAAACTAAGAAGAGGAGTGGGCACAAAGAGGAGGTGAGATAAAAATCATATCTATGGGGTATAATGTACACTATTCTGGTGATGGGTACACTAAAATCTCTAACTCCAGCATTATATTAATATAATTCATCCATGCAACAAGAACACCTGCACCCCTTAATATTTTAAAATAAAAAGTATGAAACTTTTTTTAATCAGTGGCACTCTGTGCCTCACCCAGATATCAGATATCTAAAAGTGGAATGAATATGTATTAAGTAGGAAGAGATTACCACAGTTTAGATTAGTCTATATTAACAGTGAATAGAAACATAATTTGTTAACCAAATGAGCTCTTGAGTTATTGTTCCTCCTTAGGATTATAAGGTTAATGTGGTACTTGTCCGGGGACAGATCTCTGGCCAATCACATCCTCTGGAGAGAAAAAAAATCTATACCAGCTTTACAAAAGGAAAAGTAAGACAACAAGTAAATAGAGACTGTTTGCAACATGATGTAATTTCTAAAAGGAGATAAAGGCTTCGTACCCTCTGAGAAGAATAAGATCTTATGTAAGAGCACAATGCACTCCTAAAACACCCAAATGCCAGTTACCAAGCTAGCCTTGGATGGATGGAATGAAGACATTTTTCTTTTTTACTTGGCATGCTCAATTATGGATCTTTTCTCTTAATTCACTTCCATGTATTTGTAGATGGACTTGGGATAATCTTCTAATTGTGAAAGCTTCTTCTCTCCAATAACAATGTCTTTTGCTATCTCTTAAAATGTGTACAAAAGATATCGTAGGCTGTATGTGTGTAGTGTTTGGGACTCACTGTGTCAGCCTGCACAGAATGTTTTTAAAATTTGCATTAATTATTAATATTTAAAATTCAGGAGGTTTCATATAAAATTCAAGATGCCTGACTACCCTGGTGATAATGGGACTGAATTCCCACATGGCAGCTTTCAGCTGAAGCTAAGTAAGCCCTGCTGTCTTTAAAGGAGGCTAGAGCTCTCCAATACTACCTCTACTCCCCATTGTCTCATTAACACTGAGATTGGACATTTAATTTCAGATTTTCTTGATGTTTTCCTTGGACTTAAGAAGCAAGTGGCAAATTTCTAACTCCCAGCCTGTTTTACTTATTCATTTTTCCTGCTGTGCCCCCTTTAAAGACTGGAATTTATACCTCCGATTAGCAGAACCAAGTTTTAGCCAAAGAAGCAAAGTTAGGCAGGGTATTCTTGGACTTATTTTGTGTATCCTAGTAAGCCAAGATTCAGGTATCAGTTTAGAGGAGAGAAATCCAGGAGGCTGTTTGCCTGCTTTCAGCCTAGGCAAAAGGAATCTGAAAATGCATATGTGGTCCGGTCCAGGAGTGTGCAATGAAGACCTAGCTGGTGTGCATTTGATAATGGAATTGCACCTGTGTAATCTGATTGGTTAAGGCTTTTGGTGACATATAACAGAAAGAAGCATATTTCAAAATACTCTAACCAAATGGGAATGTGGGGGCTCAATAACTGAAAATTGCAGAAATCAGTCGGGCTTTAGGTACAGCTAGACCACAGGTTGAAATGACACTATCAGCATTAGGCTCTGTCTTTCCATTTTTTGGCTCTTCTGCTTCTGGCTCTATTCTCAAACAGCCATCCCCCCTCATGGTCACAGGATGGCTTCCAGCATTCTCATAGATACATCCTTTTGGGCCCACAACCAGCAGAAAGAGTACTTACCTTTGTCCTACCATTCTAGCAAAAGCCTAGCTACATCATATCCCCTTTGCTCAGAACAGATTGATCCAAGCCTCTGTGGCCAGGAAAATGCCAAGCAAGCACCAGTGACAATTCAGGTGCTCTGCCAAAATCAAAAATTGTTGTGGGGTGTATAATCCCCCAGATGGAAATCAGGGTGGTTTCCAGGGGAGGAGTGGATGGATGATGGATGGTATCAGTAGCTGATGGATGGTATCAACTGTACCTAGGCAACTTGTTAAAAAGCAAATCCCTACCACCACCACCGCCCCCATATTCTGATTCATTAGGTGTGGAACTGGGCCCAGGAATCTTCTCATTTAACAAGATCCCCAGGGATTCTGATGCAAGAAGTCATTAATTCAAGCTCTGTGAAACACTTTGAGACTGCAGTGTCTTATTACAACTAATGATAAATTTATAATTATTTGCCAAGAACTGTATTGTGTTTTACAGGCATTATTACAAAAAATCCTTAAACAACTCTATGCAGTGGGTATCATTATAATCCCCATTTTTGGGGATGAAAAGTGAAGCCTGAGAAGTTACAAATTTGCTCCATGACACACAGATAACAAGTGTCTGAGGCAGGATTCAAACCCAGGATTGTCTAACTCTAAAGTTAGTGTTCCTACTCTGCTATGATGCCTATGTCCCTTCAGATTTCTGTGTGTGCCATAGATTGAAGGATAATTTATGAACTTGAGAGGTTGATCCTCGCCATTCTTTACATGAAGAACAGGCAGCTTACTGACACTCCGCAGCGTGGTCACTGTGTTAGGCAAAGTTCTATCGAATAGTGTGTTGTTCCTGCTCTGCTCTATATTATATATGGCCTTAGATGAGTGAAAACAGCTTTCTGTAACTTGGTTTTTCCTTTTATAAGGAAGGATTATTGATTTCATTTCACAGAGTTGGCATAAATATTAAATGAATAAGCAAACGCGCCAAGACTATGTACTCTCAGCAAATACTGGTTTGTTTATTTTTTTCATCTGTGCATTAAATCATAAATAAGCAGCTGACAATTTCTTTTCCTATCACCTTGTTGCTGCTGCTGATCCACTGAGAAGTCTCACTGTTGGCCCTTGATTACCCTCAGCATAGCCTTCAACCTAGTATGGACAACTTATAGTTGTCAGAACGTTTGTGATGCCCGTGGCGGCTGGTATTCCCATTTGAGAGCAGTGCTCAGGGATTGGAAAGAGGAAAAAAACAAATATTTATTAGCTCATTATTATGTGACAGGTATATCTTAGAGAATATTTTGCTAAGTTTTAACAACAACGCTACGTTGTGCAGATGAGGACTCTGAAGTTTAAAGGAGTTATTTGCCCAAGGTCACTCTGCCAGAAAAGTAGAGGATCTGAATTTGAGCCCCTACCATATCCCAGTGACTGCACAACCTGTGGGTTTTTCTGCATATATCACTTTCTTGTGAAAGTGAAGCCCTCATGGCAGATACAAACTATTCATCTGGTGCTGACTCTACTTGAATGCACTTTATCAGTAAAAACCTCAGTACACTTCACATATTAATGCTCAAAACCAGAATAGAAGAAATCGCCAAATGTGAAGAAGGAGAACTGGCCATTTTACTGATAAGCCTTACAATACTGGAGAAGTATTGATTGTGACCATGATAAACACATCTTCTTTTAAATACAGTTCTTTTTTGACCTTTTTCTTACTCTAGGCTAGAAATTAAAAGTTCAGACTAATCAAATGCTAATGTAATGTTTTCTAATAAGTAGAACCTCTCAGGTTTTGAAAGCATATCAAGTTTTTCTCTTTTCTTTTCCCCAAGAAAAGAGAATCTCCTGAAACCCACTGCTGGTAAGAGCAGGTTCTTATTAGAGAAATGTAATAAATTTATGATGAAGATACAGGTTTTGCAAAGTTGCCTTTCTCATTTGCTTTGCATTCAATTCCTTCAGAAGAATGGGGAAAATTCTACTGAATAGAAAAAAAATCCCTGCAGTTCCAGAATTTGATCAATTATCTAACAATATTAAGAAACCGAATATATTTTGTATGCAATACATTTTATCATTCCAAGTGAGTTAACATTGTTCTTTCTGAGGGTCAGGAATAAAGTTTTCTGGGTTTTTCTAAAACTGTCCATCCTATTTTTTCTGATATCCTATTTTTTCTTTCCAGTGCCTATTAATGTTCTGGAAATGGCAGTAATTCTTTTTTCAACCTATGCAGGCCACTCTCACCATGCACCTGAAGCAATACAAATATCTTTTTCAGATAATAGTTTTCAAATATTGATTCAAAAATATTATTATTATTTTTTAAAACTAAGTGGCTCTAAGTAAGTTACAGATTCTCAAAATGACTAGAAATTAGTCCCAAGATTGTAGCAGAGTTGCTATAGGATGCTACAGATAACATTAATGCTATGTTCCTACTTCACAGCACAATCTCAGATTTTGAGGATTAAATATTCAAAAAGAAACAAAAAACTTGTGTCCC
Source organism: Microcebus murinus (assembly GCF_040939455.1). Classification (NCBI taxonomy): domain Eukaryota; kingdom Metazoa; phylum Chordata; class Mammalia; order Primates; family Cheirogaleidae; genus Microcebus; species Microcebus murinus. The sequence continues at coordinate 57,707,884 of NC_134111.1, forward strand.
CCAAATTTCTCTGAAATGAAAATATTCTTCCCCCTCTGGAAATGAATTATAAATGGCAATTGCATTCCCAGATTAGCCCACAGAAGCCTAACCATTAATACCCAGAGTGTGAATGCTGGCAGCTGGCAGGAGGGAGAGGAGACAGGAAATGATCCCTTCTGAGGCACAAAGCTAGCTTAATATAAAGTTGTTGGTTAGGCAGAGATTGTCTTTGATATTACCATTCTTTGTTTTTCTCATCTCATCAACCATATCCTAGTTCTCCTCTGTTCACCACAAAGCACTCTGAGACCACATTCTGCCTCGAATGGATCCTGCCCGAAACTGACCTGGACCCCAATAATTCTGGGCTCAGGAACCCACACCTTCCAAACCTCAACCTTCATTCTTCTCATAAAATTGCTCTGTGGAACAGTAACTCTTTAGCCTCCCTAAATATGTATGCACGCTAAATCCAAACCAAACTCTCCTCTGGTGTTTCTCCAACATTCTTGTGTATAAGAATCATTTGGTGAGATGGTGGGAAATGCAGGTTCCCAGGATCCACCATTAACATTCTGATTCAACTTGGTCTGGGATAGGGTCCAGGAATTTACCTTGTCAACAAAGACCACAGATACAAGTTTAGTTTAGCAAAGCAAACTTCAAGAAACACTATTTTTATTATTAACAGAAATAGCATGAAAACACAATATTGCAAATAGAACAGGAGAAGCAGTCTCTCTCCTGTAGCCTCTACTTCCTGGTCCTCCTCCTCCTGAGCAGATGGCACCAAGGTGTCCTAGGCAAGGACTCCACTCCCTGAATCACTAAGCAGTCCTTGTTTTACCTGGGTTGTTGTTCCTTATGTTTCCTTATAAGCAGAATTGTCTTCTTAATTCACTGTACTTTAAGTTTTTTCACCAGAGCTTAAGTGGGTCTGAGCATGAATGGAGGGAAAAGTGCATAGTAAGCTGGATGACTCTAATTTGGAGACTGCCTTTATGATATCCCTACCCACCCACTCCTCCCCACCCACTGGATATCCCCTTAGACCAGCACCCACCACATAAATCCTACCCTTCAGGGTGGTTGTACTTGGCAGTGAAACAAGGTATTCTGGTGTTTGGGAAAAGCCACTGAAACGATGTGAAAGATCCTGTTTGGTGAACTGTGCTTAAAAGATATTCCTGCATTGTTTACGCTTTTCTAATTGTTTTTGTAAAGCTGCAGCCTTGCATTAGACCACATTTTTATCAACCTACCCATACTGAATTGAATAGTCTCCCCACAATGCCCAGAGCTCCTATCTACCGACCCCCAGAATGTGAACTTATTTGGTAGTAAGGTCTTTGCAGATAAAATTAGCTAAGATGAGGTCATAAGTCTTACTATATTAGAGTGGTTTCTAATCCAATGACTGGAGTTCTTATAAGAAGAGAAAAATAGAGACACAAAGATACAGACACAAAGGGAGGATATCATGAGATAACGGAGGCAGACGTGAAAGTGATAAACCTACAAGACAAGGAATGTCACAATTTCCTGGAAGCCACCAGAAGCTCAGAGAAAGGCATGGGATTAGTTCTTCCTGAGACTCCAAAAAAAAAAAAAAAAAAAAAAAAAATTAACCATCATGACATCTTGACTTTGGACTTCTGGCCTTCAAATCTGTAAGAGATTAAATTTCTGTTGTTTTAAGCTACCCAGTTTGTGATCATTTATTTCCCAAGGGCACTAACATCCACCTTTCCTGTCTTATCTCACTGCACTCCCTTATCTTTACCATCTCCTCTGGACACAGCCTCCATCCTGTGCCTTCCTCTATTCACCTGCCACAGGTGTCTTTTACCTTCCCTTCAGCCAGAACAAATCCAGTTAATCCTTCACAGTTCAGTTCATGCAGGTCTTTTTCTATAAACCTTCCCTTACCATCCACCTCAGATCAAATCCAGTCTTTCTCTGAATATCTGCAGTTAATACTATTTGAGTAAGGTTTTTATTTTGTAAATAATAAATAATAATTCTACTATTATTACACTGTTTACTGACTTGAACCATTAGTTAAATCATATATTGTTAAGGTCTATGCCTTTATATATTATCTCCTCAACTATTATAAATTGTACAGTAAATGATTAACCTTGCCAAAGAGAGGTTTGGCCTTTGCCTGTGGCTTCTGGAAGATAACCTCCAAGCCCTTGAAATGTCCTGCCTGATTAAAATGTCCTTGTTTCCCTAGAGCCTTGGCCTTTACCTGATAGTCTATGTTAACAATATGATATAAAGTGGGGGACTCTGGGCCACAGGTTGTCAGATTGACCTCTTGCGGAGGGGGACTGAAAACTAAGATTAGCACTGCGAATGGTAACTTGGCTGCAATAAAAACTCCAGACCCCAAAGCTCAGGTGAGTTTCGTTGAGGGCTGTAGTCCACGTATATCTTCACACATTGTTCCTGGGAGGAACAGGCATTGATGCCATCCACATGGCTACACGGGAGAGGAACCCTGGAAGCTCTGTGCCTTGATGTCTCTAGAGCCCTGCCTTGCATGTCTGTCTCCTCTGTTAATTTTTATCTCTATTCTTTCACTGTAATAAACTGTAGCCATGAACATAATAGCTTTCTGAGGTTTGTGAGTCCTTTTAGAGCATTATCGAATTCAAGGGTGATCTTAAAGACTCCTGAACTCTGCATACTAATAAGACTTTACTAAGTCATCTTTATACATATACATAACCCTAACATCTAACAAAGAGTTTAGTACATATCACTGAATAATTATTTAATTCTATTAACAACTGTCATTTTTATGTATAGCTTTCTTTTTTATGATTTCAAAGCATTAAGTTACACAGATACACCGTATAATGCCAAAGTCAGGGCTTTCAGTGTGCCCACCACCAGAACAGTGTTCATTGTACACGATAGGGGGTAAGTTTGTATGTCTCACTGTCCTCCCACTCTACTCTCTTCTTAGTTGCCAATGTCCTTTACATCTTTTTATGCCCATGTGTACCCATTGTTTAGCTCCCACTCATTAGTGAGAACACATGGTATTTTTTTTTACATTCCTGAGATACTTCACTTAGGATGATGGTCTCTGGTTCCATACAAGTTGCTGCAAATGACATTATTTTGCTCCTTTTTATGGCCGAGTAGTACTCCATGGTATATACACACCATGTATTCTTTATCCACTCATCAATTGATGGGCACTCAGGTTGATTCCATATCTTTGCAATTGTGAATTATGCTGTGATAAACATTCAAGTTCAGGTATCTTTTTGATAAAGTGATTGTTTTTACTTTGGGTAGATACCCAGTAGTGGGATTGCTGAATTGAATGGTAGGTGTACTTTTAGCTCTCTGAGGAATTTCCATAGAGGCTGTACTAGTTTGCAGTCCCACCAACAGTGTATAAGCATACCATTTTCTCTGTATTCACGTCAACATTTGTTGTTTTTGAACTTTTCAATAATGGCCATTCTGACAGGGTAAGATGGTATCTCATTGTGGTTTTAATTTACATTTGCCTGATGATTAGTGGTGTTGAACAATTTTTCATATGTTTGTTGGCTATTTTTCTATCTTCTTTTGAAAAAATTCTGTTCATAGGAAAGAATGCCCTAGTCAATAAATGGTGCTGGGAAAATAGATAGCCATATGCAGAAGAATGAAACAGGGCTTATATTTCTCACCATACACAAAAATTGATTCAAGATGAATTAAAGACTTAAGAGTAAGACATGAAACCATAAAAATTCTAGAATAAAACATAGGAAAAACTCTTATAAACATAGGAATAGGAAAAGAATTTATGACTAGGACCCCAAAGACAAATATAGCAGAGCAAAGGAAATAATCAACAAACAGACATCCTCTCAGAATGGGAGAAAATATTTGCAAATTATACATCTGAAAAAGAACTAATATCCAGAATATACAAAAAACTAAAACAAAACAGCACATGCACCCCCCCACACACACACACATACACACAGATCAAAGAGTTGGCAAAAGATGAACAATTTGCTGTTTACTCTCATTCCCCAACTCCACTTCCATAGCACATTCCTTAAGGATAACTACTCAAATCTGGGGCAGTGAAGAGGGAAAAAGAAAAATCATTTGAGTAAATGTGTGAGAGTCAAGGAATCCTATGGTACATGGTGATAACAATGACCATTTATTGAGAACATACGAAGCACCAAGTGTGGTGTTACTTCTTGGCTTGCAATACCTCTTAATTCTCATAGGAACTGTTTCATGCATCATTGTTAATTTTTTCTCCTTTGCAGATGAGAAAATACAAAATTTTTAACAAAAATGCATAACTAATTCACTAATATCAACTTTAAGAGTCCTAGTACTCTTTATCTTTTTCTAGCCATCACCCTATTTCTCCATCCTGCTTCATAGCAAACTTCCCTGCAAAATTCCTCCAAATTGACTGCATCTCATCTCTCCTTCCTCATTATCACACATTCCTTTGCCTACTCTGACTTTCCATCAAAAGTGGTTTTTCAGGACCCACACCTTTCACCTCTCACAAAAACCAACTCACGCTGGATAACAGACTTAAACCTAAGGTATGAAACTATTAGAACTCTAGAGGAAAAAGTTGGAAACACTCTCCTAGACATCGGCCTGGGCAAAGAGTTTATGAAGAAGTCCCCAAAGGCAATCACAGCAGCAACAAAAATAAATAAATGGGACATGATCAAACTACAAAGCTTCTGCACAGCCAAAGAAATAGTCATGAAAGTAAACAGACAACCTACAGAATGGGAGAAAATCTTTGCATCCTATGCATCCGATAAGGGACTAATAACTAGAATATACTTAGAACTCACGAAAATCAGGAAGAAAAAATCAAATAACCCCATTAAAAAGTGGGCAAAGGACTTGAACAGAAATTTTTCTAAAAAAGACAGAAGAATGGCCAACAAACATATGAAGAAATGCTCAACATCTCTAATCATCAGGGAAATGCAAATCAAAACCACATTGAGATATCACTTAACCCCGTGAGAATGGCCTCTATCAAAAAATCTCCAAACAATAAATGCTGGCGTGGTTGCGGAGAGAGAGGAACACTCCTACACTGCTGGTGGGACTGCAAACTAGTTCAACCTCTGTGGAAAGCAATATGGAGATACCTTAAAGTGATACAAGTGAATCTACCATTTGATCCAGCAATCCCATTGCTGGGCATCTACCCAAATGATCCAATGACACTCTACAAAAAAGACACCTGCACTTGAATGTTTATAGCAGCACAATTCATAATTGCAAGGCTGTGGAAACAGCCCAAGTGCCCATCAATCCAAGAATGGATTAATAAAATGTGGTATATGTATACCATGGAGTACTATTCAGCTCTAAGAAACAATGGTGATATAGCACATCTTATATTTTCCTCGTTAGAGCTGGAACCCATACTACTAAGTGAAGTATCCCAAGAATGGAAAAACAAGCACCAGATATATTCTCCAGCAAACTGGTATTAACTGAGTAGCACCTAAGTGGACACATAGTTGCTACAGTAATAGGGTATTGGGCAGGTGGGAGGGGGGAGGAGGCAGGTATATACATACATAATGAGTGAGATGTGCACCATCTGGGGGATGGTCATGATGGAGACTCAGACTTTTGGGGGGAGGGGGGGAAATGGGCATTTATTGAAACCTTAAAATCTGTACCCCCATAATATGCCAAAATAAAAAAAAAGTGGTTTTTGTCAAGGTTTACCAGTAGTTTTATGTCCCCACACCCAGTGAACATACTACTCACCCTCACAGTTGACCAGGTCCTTTCCTTAGTTTTGTTTCCTCATGGCTTTTGATTTTTCTGTTACATGATCTCAAATTAGTCTTTTTGATGACACTTGTTCCTCTATTGAAACTTAGTTTTAAATGTTGTCTCCACCCGGACTCTCTTTGGGCCCTTTGCTTTTCTATCTATTCTGTTTCTTAGGTGATCTCATCCCTTTGATTTACAAACGTTGATAGGCTGATGATGCCCAAATTTCCAACACTATCCCTGACTTTTGCCCTGTGCTCCAGGCTCAGAAATCTGTTTCCTCACTTAATTACCTCCCTCATCAACATTATTGTGTGGAGGGGACTACAGATGTAGAAAAGGCAGAAGCTCACTCTCCTGGTGCCTCTGTGACGTGCTATAGCATCAAGGAAACCTTTGCTCTTCTTGCTCTGATCATCACCCAAGATAATTGTGTTCAACTAGAGTGGATAAGAAAATTGTGAGTCAACACAATTTTTAATAATGGAAATCTTCATGTATAACCCATATGTGTACATATATATTGGGATTTTATGAAATTTCATTATTTTTAAATATTTAGATCCAATTCAACTTTTGAAAATCAATGTGACAGCTAAACAAAATCGCCAGTTTTTATCACAATCTTAGCATAATATTCAAACCCCCTTTTATAGTCTACAGTGTCAAGTACAGCTCTTGCCCCCACCCACACCCCCACCTTCACCTCCACCGCTGCCCTTCTTTCTACCCCTTGATTGTTATTTTCCACCTAGGACATTGGTACTGCCTTTCTCTCTGACTAGAACATGCTTTTTTCCCTAATCTAGCATGGCAGACACCTCAATCTTTGTGTCTCAACTCACCGGGGCATTTCCCAACCCTAGCTCCAACTGAAGTAGGAGCCCCTAATTACCCAGCATCACATGAATTGGCTTACTTCCTGTACAGAACTTAGCACAATCTGTACTATTTTAATTGTCCATTTCTGCCCCAGTGTGAGCTGGAGGAGATTAGGGTCCTTGTCTACCTTGCTCACTGCTGTGCCTCAGCACCTACAGCAGTGTCTGGCCACAGCTGGCCCCCATAATGAGTTTGTTCAATTGTCTTGTTTTATCAAGCACCTACGTCAGGATTTGAGCTTGAGTTGAACTTAACTATAAAGCTCAAGCTCTTAAATACTCTGCTCGGCTAACATTTCATCTAAAGCGAAAGCAGAGAGTGAGGGATGAAAATGGTTGGTATCTGTCAAGGGAAATTCCTTAAATAAGATGTGAAGGGTTTGGATACAGGCAAAAATGTAAAAAAGAACGTTCCAGGCTAAGTGAACACACAGAACCAGAAATAAACTGGATTTATGAGGCAGATGAGTAGGAAAGCTTAATTATTAGTTTAATTATAACTATAATGGAATTGATCTTGATCTTGAACAGTCACAACACAGCCTTTTCGTAGAAAAATTTAATTCAATCTTACTTTCTCCCAATTTCCAGGCCAAATTTAAGTTCATTTTGGAGCTGATAAATCTACTTTTATAGACACACATACGTATGTGTGTGTGTGTGTATATATATACATATAATATGTGTGTGTGCTTGTGTATGTAAATGGCAAAGCTGCAACCTTCAAACTCATGGTCAGCATCTATTACAGGACGTGAGAGGGAGCTACAGGCTGCAACCCACTAGTACCTAAAAGTTGTTTAAAATAAAAAACCCAGAAACTGGGAACCCTCCTTCATGCTTGCTTTGAGCTGTACCATAATATTCAGCATGGCTGCAACTTGGTGGAAAGAGAGATGGAACTAAGTGGGGGAGGGGTGACAGAGGGAAGGTTGAACAAACAAAATGTTTTCACTTTGCAAATAAATTGATTTAAGCATTCTCCAAAATGTTATAGCTTATATATTTTTCATATTGTTTCCCAGAACATGTCACTTTCATTTTGAAGTCTCCTGTTGTTAACTAGGAAAGCCTAATTAATACATAGAAAAGAGTATTATTCACCTTTCCCAAATCCCCAGGAAAATATACTTAGCTGTACAATCCATGACTCACAGATGAAGCTGAGGGCCAACCATAAACTAAAACTCCTACTCACAGATAATGAAGCATGAAATGGCACTTTAGAATTAAAATTACATCGAAAGAGAGTGCCTTTCCAAAACTCAAAAAATACACTATTAAAATGTTGAATAAAACTATATGAAGCACATTTTCCCAGGTTACTAGACAGTAAATATTATGTTGCTTGTATGGGATTATTTTTCTTCCAATTTAGATAAGTCTTTGTTTTCTCCAAATGTTACAATGTTTCTTAATAATTTTTTATGAAAACATGTTATCCATAGATTTGATTTAAAATCATTTTCCAGAAAGAAATGCACCTGGGCCTGGAATTTTAGTATATCATGTAGCTATTTGTGGTCAGATTCTAAATGTATGGTCCTTTGATTGGGGCTACCCTCCTAAAACATTTTAGACCTCCCTACTTCTTGATGTACCTGTGTGTTTAGGTCCTTTTAATTTATGTAGTTACTGTCCTATCAATAACCTGAAAACTTTAGCCATTCCTCAACTTTCTCCAATTATTAAAGAAATTTGTTCATGATCGAATAAATAAATAATTCATATGTATATAGCCCAAAGGAACTATTCTCTGCTCGTGTTATTGGGAAAGAAAGAAGAGAAATATCTTTATTCAAATATTTTATTTAACTCCTACATATCTTATAATGTCTACAAACTAATTTTATTCTTTTTCTCCTTGATTTTGCTGTTATAATTCATGATTTTCATTGATTTTTTAAAATAATTTGCATGAGGCTAATATATTTTGTTTAGCAGAATACAAAAAATTAATAGTGATTTTATTTCTCTCCTTAAATAACAGGAAATGTTTTCAATTATTTCTTAGAGCAGGACATTTGGTACAGATAATGTTGCTATAGCAACTTTAGAGCAAGGCTTAATTTGGGCCACAGTGAGTGCACCCACTTGTTTTAAATTCATCATTCAGTCTAATCTAGTATTTACATGTAGAAAGCTGCATTTACAAACACTGCAGCAGGAGAGCCTATGTGGAAAGTTGTTTAGGGGATACCATGCCTCAAATTTCCACTTGCATTCACATTATATATTAAAAACTTTATATCACAGGACCAAGTAATAATGTTTATTAAGAAAAAATAAAATTTTTCTGCAATTTTACTCAAGATTAAATACTTTGAGAATAAACTTGATCTTCACAGGTTTCTGAAAATATTTTGACATTAAATACATTTTCTTTTAGTGTTAATCCTTATAAAATGTTAGAAAGAAGACATTTATTGTCTGCCTAAAGAAACATAGTTTAGCTTATTCTGCATTCACTTATATGCACTGTGAGAATACCAGGCACTTGAAAGATTCTTGCCAGTATTTCATTACTTAACAATGGTAGTACATTGTAAGAAACGCATTGTTAGTCGATTTCATCACTGTGCAAACATCATAGAGTAGACTTACACAAACCTAGATAGTATAGTCTGCTACACACCTAGGCTACATGGTATACCCTATTGCTTCTAGGCTACAAATCTGTATAGCATCTTACTATACTGAACACTGTAGGCAACTGTAACACAATGATAGGTATTTGTATATCTAAACATAGAAAAGGTTCAGTAAAAATATGGTATAATAATCTTATAATGTGACCACTGTCATATATGTGGTCTGTCATTCACAGAAACATCATTATGTGGGTCGTGACTGTACATGTATTTAGGATTAAGATGATTTCAAATGAGAGTACATGGAATTTCCCAATTGCTATGGTTTTAATGTACCCCCTCCAAAATTCATGTTGAAACTTAATCCCCATTGTAGTGGTGTTAAGAGGTAGAGCTTTTTTGGGAAGTGGTTATGTCTTGAGGGCTCAAACCTCAGTAATGGGATTAGCACTTTTACAAAAGGGCTTCTAGTTGAAGGGAGTGCCCCTTGCTCTCCCATTCCTTCCACTATATGAGGACACAGCATTCCTTACTCCTGAGGATTCAACAACAAGGCCCTATCTTGAAAGCAGACAGCAGCCCTCACCAGACATCAGTCCTGCTAGCACTTTGATCTTGGACTTCCCAGCCTTCAGAACCATGAGAAATAAATTTCTGTTTTTTATAAATTAACTAGTCACAGATATTCTGTTATAGCAATACATGTGGACTAAGATAGAAATTGGTACCAGGGAAGTGGGTTTTGCTATAACAAATACCTAAAAACATAGAAGATGCCATGGAATTGGGTAATGGGTAGAAGCTGGAAGAGTTTGGTGGTACATGCTAGAAAAAGCCTGGATTTCCATGGACAAAGTGTTAAGGCCAATTCTGGAGAGGGCTCAGGAAAGGACAGCTGTAGAGAAAGGCTCATCTTAGTGATTATCTTAGTGGTTGTGATCAGAATGTGGGTAGAAATATGAACAGTAAAGGCCATTCTGATGAGGTCTTAGACCAAAATAAGGAATATCTTGCTAGAAATGGGAGGGAAGGCCATCCTTGCTACAAAGTGGTAAAGAACTTGGCTGACTTATGTTCATGTCCTCCTGCTTTGTACGGGGCAGAATTTAAGAGCCATAAACTAGGATATTTGGAGGAATAAATACTTAAACCAAGTGTTCAGGGTGATGTGTGGCTCCTCTTAACTGCTCATAGTAAAATACGAGAAGAGATAAATGAGGTAAAGATAATTTATTATCAAAAGGGATGCCGAACATAAAGATCTGGAAAATTCTCAGCCTGGCCAGACTGTAAAAACTAAAAAGTTATGCTCAGGAGAGAATACTAAGGATGTGGCCACGGGAACTTTTGATGAGCAGATTAGATGCATCTAGACAAGGGGAAAATTATCTCAAAGGCATCTGAGAGATCTTCAAAGCTTCCACTTCCATCACAGGCCCAGAGTGCCAGGGCCTTTTAGGGCAGAATGGATTCCAGGAAAGGACCTAGGGCACTTGTGGGACCTTGGGGCTTGCTGCCCAGGGCCACCTCAAGTCTTTACTCCCTGCATTGTGGTGCAGCACTCCTTGACCAACCCAGTTATGGCTGAAGCAGGCCCAGGTGTGGCTCAAGCGACCACTCAGGTATGATCTGTAAACCTTGGCAGTATCTATATGGTGCTAACTCTGCTGTGGAGGCGTGGACACCTCCACCCAGATTTCAAAGGATGTCTTGGAAAGGCTCAGAGCCTAGGTAGGGAACTGTGGCAAAGTTGAGACCACTGCAGAGAGCCCTTACTTGGGCAATGCCTAGTGGAGCTGTAAGAGCAAGCTGTCCCCAACACCCCAGAACCCTAGAGTCAACAGTATAGAGCACCAGCCTGGGAAAGCCACAGGTATGTGACTTCAGTGAGTGAGAGCTCAAGTTTGGACTGTACCCAGCAAACCATGGGGACGAGGCCATCTGAGGCTTTGGGAGCCCATTCACTTCCTCATTGTGTTCAGAAGGCAGGATATTGAGTCAAAGAAGATTATTCTCAAAATTTAAGATTTAATGTTGTATTACCTGTTGGGTTTCAGACTTATTTGGGACCTATTATTCCTTTCTTCTTTTCTATTACTCCCTTTTGGAATAGAAATGTCTATTCTAAGCCTGTCCACCATTGTGTTTTGGAAATACATAACTTGTTTGATCTCACAGGTTCATAGCTAGAAAGTAATTTGCTTCAGGATGAATTTTACCTTGAGCCTCACCCATATCTGATTAGATGACACGCTGAACTTTAGACTTTAGAATAGTAAGAAACACAGGTGGAGACATAACAAATGGAATAAACATAAAACCCTAACGTTTAACCTTTAAGTTAGTAATCTGGGAGGCTGAAACATACAGAACTGTGAGAAATAAATTTCTGTTGTTTATAAATTACCCAATCTCGGGCATTTTGTCATAGTAGCACAAATGGACTAAGACACCAATTACACAAACACTTGTTAAATGTGCTCTGGTGCTCAGGTTTCACTCTCATAAGGGCTAAAATCTTTAACTTATCATTCTAAGAAAGATCCAATCTGTTACAATTACCTTTGAGGCAGCAAATATCTTCACACAGCCTTTTACCTCTGCCTAAAATTTGTTTCCTGCCCATTTATGTTAAGATTCAACTCAAACGTTACATCTTCTGACATTTTGCCTGATTAGCACTGCAAGTCTCCTTCTCCATTGCACTGCACCTAGATTGCACTCTGTTATTTCAAATACTTATTTGCATATCCATCTATCTGCCTCACTACTAGACAGAGAGTTCCATGATGAATACCTTATTCAATTTGATGTTTTCTTCCCCACAAACCAAAACAGCACCTGGTATACAACAGGTGCTACACACAAATCCAACAAAACATTTGTTTTAATTAATTGACACATGGCAATTGATGAATTATCATGAACCATAATAAGTGTTATGAGCTTACCATTTTTATTTAGGCCATTAGAACATATATATCTATTATCACCTGAAATGACACCTAAGAGTATAAGAGTACAAGGCAATAAATGTCATCTATAAAATGACTAAAACCAACAATAAGAATAATAAGCTATATAAAATTTTAAGAGTCAGTTGGAGAGAACAGAGAAGGTTTTAAGAAAAGAAGAATAATTTAGCTAAACCTTGAGTATAATTGGGAATTGTAAAACTAGCCAGACGGTATGGAACGGTTTTTCAGAAAAGAGCAAAGGCAAAAAGCAATGGAGGCAGGATAGTTGATCCTGGGACAGTAAATACACAAATGTTGCTGGTTCTAAAGCTAACTAAAGGAGAGGAGATTCCTTACATTCATGAAGAGTGGTTAAAACCAATTGCCTTATAAAAAAGTGACTGTGGAAATTATATAGAAAGGTTTTAAATTATGCAGTACAGAGTTCCAGTGTCAAGAACTAGAATTGGTTCTGATATTTATTAACTATTACTTTCCCTTTAGAACATTTTTAAAACAACAATAAATAACAAAGTCTTGACAAAGTGAAATATGAAATATCAGATTCTTTCTCAAATCCACTATTCCCCCATAAGACTACATTTAATAGACATTTCACATGGCACAGGAATACAATGAAACAGTCTATTTTTGGAAAAGGTAAATTTAGTTGTCATCTCATTTGCCCTGAACTACTAACTCCAGACTTTTAATCTCAATTTTTTAAATCTTTTCATTGATGTGATAGAAATATCTAAAACACATACACACAAAAAAAATCTATTTTTATAAAAGTGAATTGAGCTTTATAAAACTGATAGAGATTTGAAGATATCCTCATGGTTTAAGATAAATAACAGACAGAGGCTCTTAAATTTTGTATTATAGAATTATGATATCTAAGAAATTAAATTTTCTAAAATGAAAAGAATAGGCTATTGACAAATTGGATCTATTGTAGTCATTACAAATACAAGAAGTTTTATTAGGTTATTAAGTATGGAATGTCCAATTTCCTTAAGTATAATACTAAGTTTGACAGTTGATATCTCTGACATTTCACTTTGACACTTCTTGGGTTTTTTGGGGGGTTTTTTTGGTGTTTTTGTTTTTGTTTTAATTGTGAAGGTACATCCTTATTCTTTCAAACACATGTTTTGGCTTATGATTCTCTTTCACATTTTTTAGAGCAATTTTTGTGAAACTATGGTTAAGTCACAAATTTGTGTTATTTTTGAAGATGAGTTCCATCATGGAACCAATGAAGCAGTACAGACAGCTCGAAATATCAGCAAAGTGTTTGAGGCAGATGTGACTAATGAATTCACAGTATGTCAATGGTTTGAGAACTTCCATTACGGTGATTTTCATCTTGAAAATGAGCCATGTGGGTGACCCAAGACCAAGGTGGATAATGATGAGCTGAAAGCTGTAGTGAAAGTAAATCCATCTCAACCTATGCTTGAATTAGCAGCAAGGCTTGATGTTACTATTCCAATATTGAACCATTTGAAACAAATGGGCAAGGTAAAGGAGCAGGATATGTAGGTACCACATGAATTAGAGTGTCAGAAGAGAAATTGTCTTGAAGCTTGACTTTCTTTGTTGTCACTACATAAAGGCAAACCATTTTGACACAGCATTGTTACACATGATAGAAAAATGGATTCTTTTTGACTATTGCAAGCATTCAGCACAATACTTGGATAAAGATGAAATGCCCAAACACAGCCAAAAATTGAATATTCATCAAAAATAAGGTAATGGTGTGTGTTTGGTGGTCCAGTGCTGGTATTATCCACTACAGCTTCATGAAACGTGGTCAATTGATTTCAGTGGATGTCTACTGCAACCAGTTGCATGAAATGATGAGGATGCTTGTGATTAAGCAGCTGAGATTGGTCAATAGAGACAGGCCATTCCTCTTGCAAGACCACATGTCACACAAACAAAACTGCTCAAACTACAGGAGCTGGACCTGAAAACTCCGTCATCCACTGTATTCACCAGACCTTACACCAACTGACTACCACTTCTTCCAGACTTTGGACCACTTCTTGCAAGGAAAAATATTCAATTCTCAGCAGGCTGTGGAAAACACACCTTTCACTCTTTCATTGCCACCCACTCTCCAGGCTTCTTCACTGCTGGCATAAACATGCTACTGTTAAGATGGCAAAACTGTGCCAATAGTTTAGACACATACTTTGATTAATTGTACTACTTCTTGAGATGTAGTAAACTAAACTTTTGATTCAAAATAGGACATTTCATATTTAATGACCTAATAGAAACCGGGTAAAATTTAAAACAAAATCATTATAAGGAAAGAGTGTGGGAGGCTGTAAATCTAATTTAATGAGAGGTCAAGACATGTAACTTTGCATAAAAGACTAATTCTGAAGAGAAACATTAAATAAACATTATGTGGGAGTCAACTATTACAGTACATGAATACTGGATTTAGAGAACAATATGAAACACAGGTGGAAATATGACAAATGGAATAAATATAAAATCCTAATGTTTAACCTTTAAATTAATGATCTGGAAGGCTGAAACATATTATGATGGGTATGAAAAGCATAAATCAAATAGCATAAAGCCATGCACCAAATTAACAAAATACTATGATTCAGCATCAAAAATAGCTATTATTGCTAGCAATAAGAAAAATAAAAGGTAGGGAATTTGGCTTTAATAATGATATCAAATCAATTATTAGAAGTAAAGACAATATAAAATAGAATGGATAGTTCTATACTCTTGCCTCCCCAGAGTATTGAGAATTAATGAGATGACAAAACAGACTTATTGGATACAAAATGAAAGTGATGAAGCATCAATGGGAAAGTGTCTTTATTAATTAGGAAATTCATTTTGCTTGAACATAAAAAATCCTAAGCTTGGAATTTCCCATACTAGAGCTCTAGCAAATAGGCTTGCTGCTGTTTTAGGAGCTTAAACTTCTGTTTTTAAAAATAATTACAGGTCAGGATACTCTCTAAATCACAGGAGGTAGATAAGCTAGTGTCTTTTTTTTTTTAAGATCTTCAGAGAATACTGTCTCATCCTTCTGAATATCAATTCTCTTACATCTTTTAGAGTCATTAATTAGAGCCCTAGCTTCATTTCATAACAAAACTAGAATGGGATATATAGAACATATATATATATAATAACAATATAGGATGCATTAATTTATATACCACTTACCATATTCCAGACACTGTGGTAAACATGTTTAAACAAGTTAAATGTTAGCATATTGAACATTTCCAGTACCTTATATGATTCTAATGTACTTGTGCCATTTATCAATAAATATTGCCTCTCAGCTCTAAATTTACTCTTAATTCCTTATTCTGCAAATATAAAACTGAAGCCTTTAAATACTTTTCTTTTGCAAAATGGCAAAAGTTAAACTTTGTCACCTTAAGTAGAGGTTATTGGAGGGACACCAAAGGAGGAAGAGATGTTTCTCTTCCTGAGTCTGGTGTTCTCTTCTGACCAGGCACCTGTATGGGGGCGCCTTCCCCAACTTCCAGCTCCTACTACATGAACAGCTAGCAGCCCCAGTGGACAAAAACTTTCCCCAACACTCCATCATATAGCTTCCTAGCCAAATGTCACTGATAAATCAACTCCTTATGGAGGGCTTTCCCCTGGTACCTTCTTGAGCCACCTTGCAGCAAGCCGATTCTACTGGCTTTCCCTGGGGGCTCCATCTCAGCCTGAAGGTAATGGCTGCACCTTATTAACTGCCATTGCTGCATTCTGTAGTTCCCATTACTGCTCATTAGCTAATCCTCTGTTACCCCCATTCCCCTGTTAAAGTTAATAATTCTTTATATTAAATTTATTTTTGTTCAAATAACTTGTGGTTTCTGTCTCCTGCTTGGAGCCTAACTGACATAGTGCTTTTATAAGGTTGCAATTAGCCAATCCATTTTATCAATAGAAAACAGCAGGCTAAGAGCAATATCCCAATGTGATATTGCTAATAAGTAGAAGAATCGGGATTTGAACACAGCTCAGGTATTTAACCATTTATGACCAGGTATTATTAAAAATAGATTCCCCTTTATTCTTAGATGTGTCCCAGTTTGTTTCAGAAATTATATTACCATCGTAATTATATTACCATCCTAATTATATTACACTATTTCTCATTTTGTTTAAATAAGCAATTCTCACAATTTTTTACCTCATACTATTAATACTATAATCTGATTTTACTACTAGCACTTCTGACACCAAATTTGTGGGGGTTTTCCTCACACCAGCAACCAGTTCTCCAACTCTCCAGAAACCAGCTTTAATTTTATACAATTCTTAACTAGCTACCTGGAGTTAGCATCCGATCCCACAAGTTAAGGGCTCAGTTTCCCAAGACTGCTCCGACTCCAAAGTCAGTCTCAAGTCTTGGGGGCCCAGAGTACCCACACTTCTGTCCCACTTGGTTACAAAGTCAGAGGTTCACAGAACACCCTCTTCAGTTTCAATCATTTGCAAGAATGTCTCACAGAGACATCAGTAAAATAATTTATTTACTATTACTGGTTTGTTATAAAGAGTACAACTAAGGAACAGCCAAATGAAAGAGATGCACATGGCAAAGTGTAGGAGAAAGGGGTGCAGAGTTTCCATGCCCTCTCTGGGCACGCCACCTCCCAGCACCTTCATGTGATCACCAACCCAGACACCCTCAGAACCCCATAGTTTAGGGGTTCTTATGGGAGCTTTATTGTGTAGGCATGAATGATTACATCATTGGCCTTTGGTGATTTGATCAATCTCTGGAGGTCTGGGGGTGGTGCTGGAAGTTCTAACCCTATAATCGTACCTTGGTCTTTCTGGTGACAAGCCCCCACTCTGAAGCTATCTAGGGACCACCAATCATCTCATTAGCAAACAAACTCCAGAGATTCCAACTCTTGTGTCAGGAGTCAGTAACTCAGGCCAAATGTTATTTAAAAAGCTACTCTTATCACCTATGTCACTCAAGAAATTACAAGGGTATTAGCTCTGTGCCATGAATGGAGATGAAAACCAATATATATTTCTTATATATCTCTCTCATACTTCATGCTACAAATGGGAATGGAGCTCTCTTGTCCAGTTGTGTTGAGCTCTTGTGTTGAGCTCTCTTGTCCAGTTCCTTTAACTCCCTTCTGTCACCTTCTAGGAAGCACACACCAGGGCAGGTAAGAGAGCTGTTAATATGGAAATAACCCTGTTATCAATTCTTATTTATTATAAAGACAAATTTTCTGCATATTTTTGTACTTTGTCTACTATCATTAATTAATGACTTATGATACTTACAGCTTATTACAACATATGTGTTGAAAAAAATGGTTATTCTAACCAATTCACAAAGGAAACAGTCACGTATATAAGCTAAAGCTTTACAATTGCTTCACATAGAAAGTTGAATCCAATCTTCCTCTCCTACTGCAAGATCCCATTGCAGTGGCCCCTATATCTCTATACCTATCACTATGGCCCTTGAATTATGTTTGCCTTACAATCTTTAAAAAAATTGCTTTACATATATACAATTTATTATAGACAACATAATATAAAATTATCAATATCCATTTATGCTTTATTCATATACCAAGTCTATTGCTTAAAAAGAGTTCATTATTCCAAGGGTGCCAAGTTGTATCTCCAGCAGTACAATTGTTTTGATGCTTTATCACTATTAGAACCCCATGAAAACTAACTTTCTACATGTAAATAGCTCATGTAGAGCAGGGACTCTAGATATCAAAGACACACATACAATGTGCACCTCACTGACAACATCTTGAAATAAATTAAACATAAATTAAAAATTAAGGGACCTTGACTTTGTATCTTCAGATAAACTACTAATTTTTTCCCAATAGGCCAGGAATAAAGCTTTGCCATTAATACGCTGCAAATTTCCAAAGTTTTCCTAGGCTTACAAAATGCAGTTCATTCTAGTTTTTACATCTGATGATGAATCTGAACATCAATGAAGTTACAGTTGCCCTCCCCAAAGTTTAAAAACTGAAAGACTCTGGGGAACAATTGGATGTACAGTGATTTGGGAATGAGATGGTGTGGCATGATAGATACTCAATAACCAAATAAATAAATTTGTTGAATAGATAGATGCACACTGTTCCTTCATACAAGCATCATCTGCAGTTACTCATATGCCTATGTCAATATTATACAGCCTAAGCACCTAAAACGTGCAAAACATTGATGATTTCAGACTCCTGCTTGGAGTCTGAAATTAGGAAAAGCACTCAGGAAAAGCACTTTGAGAATCCAACTTCGTCATCTTAAGGATTGTGCAGTCCACATGTTTGAGCAGAGACAAAAAAACTTACACCAGGCATTGATTCATCAACAGTCTATCCTCAGACTAGCAGCTGTGACCTGTCACTCTCTGAGGTTTTGCCACAGGCTTCTTAACAGAGCTTTCTTTGGCTTACATTAGCCATGACATCAGCTTGCTGCATACTTAGTAGGGCCTGCCTCCCTTAAGATATTTAATATCTATCACAGAGGCACCAAATGCCTGACAGCAAAAGAATACTAATGAATGCTGTAGAATCAGGTTTAGGAAAGATTACAGAAATTGTTTACAGAAAGCTTAAAGTGGATGTTATACGACTAACTGCTCACATGGGTCTCACTTGATTGCTTCCAGAAATGAGATATTGTTCGTGAGATTATTTGGTATCATTTGACAATTTGGATTCTCTCCAGACATTGTAGATATTGCAGATATTATAGATATTCTCTATTCTTTTCTAGAATCACAAAACAGTTAGTTGATAGGATTTTCTATTTCTTAAATACTTAGCAGTATATCTCTGGTTCTCAAGGTTCAGTTCTCAGCTGGAATATGCATTTGAAAAATACTTTGCATGTTTCCCCTTAGTGAATGTTTGTGCTGATTACAATGTAGGAGTTTATTTGTGTGGTTATGCAAACTCATTTTAGTAATAGGTGTTTTTGAACATGAGGCCATAATATACCCATAATAGAAACAAATATATATGCAGTGACAATATATTATTTGTACCTTTTAGAGACATTTCTTTCTGATAGAGTGTTTGTTCATAGAGATCTTTGCATATTTAGAGCTGTTATTTCTGCAAATTATAATCAACAATTTTTTTTAAAAGAAAATAAGAAATCCATGCTATAAACTGTATAGGGGATAATAAATTTAACATCATAACAAGAGCTACTGAATTTATTCAAGGAATTTGAAAGGTGTGAAAATTATAAAACCTTAGCTGAATTGGATTTTGAAAAAAGCTATATATAAATTTTATTCCTCTATAAATTAATGGATCTTTCTTGATTATAGAAGAATTAGGACTAGTAAAACCAAGTATATGGGCTTCTCTTCTGCCACACTTTTACTGAGGTGACAAGAGGATCTCCAGGCCATTTTTGACCCATCAGTCTGTTGCTTAGGCAGTACCAGTTTTTGTTGGTTTAATTATTTCATTGTCAAAGCCATGCCTGAATGCTTCAAGCCTTTTAGCTAGTAGTTATTAATAGTTGCAGGGAAAGGATAAAGGAAAATATTTTAAATGCATAATGTTAATAACAGTAGTATGGGGTTGAGGAGCTTTGATCTGTGACTACTTAAGCTGTTAAAAAGGCCAGAAAGAGCAACAAGCAATCGTTAAGTAATAAAAAAAATTAAAAAAAAACTTTCAGTAATTCCTGGTCCCACTGCCTTGGCTGTAATAAGCAAAATATTCTGCATCCCATTATATGTCTTGTGATCCACCCATCCCCCACGAGACAGAGATTAATGCTGCAATACCAAGAAGGAAAATGTGATTACACCAGATTTTATTGTAACACCATTATCGATTTGTTGCCATAATAATGTAGAATGCACATTGCTTTACTTCAGTAAGTTTTTATTTTTCTACATTTCTCTCTAGAGATTTGAGAGCCTGTATGTCTATAAAATTGAAACCTTGATTCTGCAATTGAAAAGCCTATCTATTGTTCTAAAGTTACCTTTAATCTGACTATACAGGTAGGCATAAACTATCATGATAATAGAATTATACCCCTAGTGCTATAAATTTTTGATCACTGGGCTCCTGTCTCAAGGGTACCTTAATATTTAAGGTATAAAAGGACATGCTGTGGGTTTTTTTCTCCATCTTAGTCATTTTTATGTGTGGGATGAAATGGATTCTGCAGTATTATGGATTTCAAACTTAAACATCCAGAAAGCAACAAGGCCAGCCTTCCTAACACTAACTCATTTTAAAATATAAAACATATTTCAGTCAGATAGTCTTATTAAAACAAAAGAAAAAAGCTTTTGACTTTTTAGAGCTTTTCATCTCCCATCATTGATTGCCATTTAAAAAGTACATTTCCTTCTCACATTTCTGCTTGTTCCCTTGCCAATACTATTAATAATATTTTGTTAATACAATCACATTTCATCATAAGTGACTACT
The DNA here is from genome assembly GCF_040939455.1 of Microcebus murinus. Taxonomy (NCBI): domain Eukaryota; kingdom Metazoa; phylum Chordata; class Mammalia; order Primates; family Cheirogaleidae; genus Microcebus; species Microcebus murinus. The sequence goes on from NC_134111.1 coordinate 57,728,586, forward strand.
TACTATGTGGATTCATATGTTTTCTTAAATACTACATTTTATGTACTAGGAAACTTTGTAACACAAACATAATAATTCTTTGTCCGGATCATGTCATCTGTTCTTGTGGCTTCACATACTTCCTACATGAGGCTAGTTTCTGGGTCTGGATCTCTAGCTCAAATCCACCATATGAATTAAACTCCTACAGCTCGCTGCCTGACGTTAGGTGTCTCAAAGGCATCTCAAACTTCACACATCCAAAGGAAAGCTTTTGCTCTCCCTTTTCAGACCTGCTCCTCTTCCCCATCTCAATAATTGCCATCACTATCCACCTAGCTGTCTATGACAGAAAGCTGGGAACTACCTTTGGTTTTTCCCTTCTCATTCCCTACATCCAATGTTTTAGCAAGTTCTGATGATTCTAGTCTCAAAATGTGCTCCAATTCCATCTACTCTGCTCCATACTCACTACCACCTCCCCTGCCCTAGGCATCACCTCCCAGCTGCTCTCCCAGTTTCCACTAAGGTATCCTCTTACCCTATCCTCCCACACCAAAGGATTCCTCTGAAACATCATTTAGGTCATGTCAAATCCCAACTTCACTTAGCATAAAATTAAAAACCTTGATATGATATTTAAAATCAAATCTGAACTTCTTACTCTGTTTTACACAGCCTGGCCTTTACCCACCTCGGAAACATCATTTCCTATCGTCTTCTCAATACCAAAAATGCACCAGCCACACTTCATCTCTCACCTCAGGGACTGTGTGTGGGAGATGTGACCCTTGCCCTGCTTGGGATGCTCTTTGAATTCCTGGCTCCTTTCCACCCTCCGGTCTCAGCTTCAACAGTATCTACCCGGAAAGGGTTTCTTCCTGACCACCTGATTTAAATATGACCCCACCTGCTGCCTCACCACCATTATTTTCATTCACAACATCCCCCTATATTTATTTTCAAAAATCTGTGATTGTTTAGCTAACTTATTCTCATTTTAATTGCCTATCTTTCTCTCTGGGCTGAAGGCTCCTTTAGGGCAGGGATATTGTCTACTTGTTTAACATCTTTATAACCCTAGAGCCCATCAGTGTTAGTCACATAGGAAATTAGGAATAAACAGGCAGACAGACTGATGTTACCTGGATCATCATTACTACAGTCTTGTTCACTTCTGTTACCATAATCTACTTTACTTCCTTTCTTCAAAATAAACATTTCAAAGGTATTTTAAGTTCTATGACTTTATTGTTGTTGATTTAAATTCAAAAATAATAAAGGTGTTATTATTTCACTCATCTTCTAAGTATCTGAATTATTCATAACTTAGTTCTTTTCTTTACAAGCCAAGTATATTAGTTTGCATTCAGTGACAAATGACCATAAAATATCAATGACTAAATATAGTAAAAATTCATTTCTACTCTTTTTTCCATATCTCAGGTATATAGCAGGGGACTCTGTTCCATGTAGTCACTCAGATATGCAAATAGACAAACAGAGGTCTCACCATCTTATAAATGCACAGTGGATCTTAGTCCCCCCTCAGTGGCAGGGCCCTGTCTAACTGCAAGGGCCAGTAGGTGGAAAACTCAAGGACCATTCCTTTCCTTGCCTCTCCCACTATCCCATCCAAATGTATGGTTCATAATCTTTAAGCTTCTCAGAATTCATTGCTTTTCTGTCATCTATTAAGAATGTGTGTGTATACGTGTGTATATTGCTCAGCTTAAATATATGGCACTTATTTGTAACATAATTCAATTTAGGAGTGTTTTACTATAGACTTGAGCAATTTATATGCACAACACACATGAAACAAAACCTTGTAAGATCATATGTTCTATAGCATATTGTGTAAATTAATATAATAAAATCAATAGTATAACAATGGGTGGAAAAAATAGAAAGGAGGAAAATGAAAAAAGTTCTTTATTCATCCATAAAAATAAATACTACCTCAAGTGTAATTTATTCTTTCAGTCTGACAAAAACATATGCATAAATATATAAAAGAAAAAAATTCCAAAGGATCCCCATTGCTCTCTAGATCAAAAACGTTTCACTGTAACTGTCAAAGTCTTCCATCAGTTAATAATACCTTGTCTGCTCTGCTCTTTCAAAAATAAATCTGTATTTTCACTAAAGACTTGAGTGAACACTAGCAGTGGAAAAATGAATACTATTAATATACAGTCTCCGACTCCAAGAAATTCATGTAATGGGGGAAGACTGACTTGTAAATGGTTAAGTACAGTGTGATAATGCTCACAATAAAAGTATCTGCAAATGTTGTAGAAACAAAGAAGAGAGTTAGAGAGGGTTTCGTAAAAGCAGCAACATTTAATTAGAATCTTAAAGAATGATTTGGCAGGAGAGAATAGGGAGTGGGAATCCAGCACAAATCACTAGACCAAATTCCAGAAAGAGGTTTGTGCATAATTATAACTCACATCAATACAATTCCCATATATACATCTGTAGTCAGGCCATCCTTGCTGGGGAGCACCCCAAAGAAATCTTGGCAGCCCCGATGAAGGGAAGTCTGTTAACTATATCAAAAAGTTAAAGGTACTCTTAAAAATAGCATGGCATGTACACAGTCACAGGGAAATGAAAGAGCACAGTGAATATCGAATTGATAAACACCAAAAGGCTTTGGAAATACAAACCTCTCACACATTGCTAGTGGCAAAGCAAAAAGTACAACTCTTATCGAAAAGAATTTGGCAGCCCCTGCAAAATTACATACACATTGTTGTTTGACTCAGCAATTCCCTTTCTAGGAATCTATCCCAAAATTGGCATTGGCAAAAACATGAAAAGACATTATGTACAAGGCTATTGAGCATCCTTGAGGGTGAAGAAGAATATACACAAGGGTTGGATAAACTATTTGAGGATACAATGGAGGAAAATTTTCCAGGCCTTGCTAGAAATCTAGATATCCAGGTACAAGAAGCTCAAAGGACTCCTGGAAGATTCATTGCAAACAGTAAGACACCACAACACAGTAATCATACTGGCCAAAATAAACACAAAACAGGCCCTTCTATGAGCTATAAGACAAAAGAAGCAAGTAACCTACAAAGGAAAACCCATCAGGCTAAATGCAGACTTCTCACCTGAGACCTTACAAGGCAGAAGAGACTTGGGCCCCATTCTCACTACTCTCAAACAGAATAATGCCCAACCTAGAATCTTGTTTCCTATAAAACTAAGTTTCTAAGTTGCTGGAAGTCCTAGCCATAGCAATCAGACAAGAGAAGGAAATCAAGGGCATCCAAATGGAGGCAGAAGAGGTCAAATTATCACTCTTTACTGATGTTATGATCTTCTATCTAGAAAACTGCAAATATTCTGTCATGAGACTACTGGAATTGATAAACAAATTCAGCAAAGTCCCAGGGTACAAAATCAATGTACACAAATCAGTAGCATTCCTGTACCCAACAACAGTCAAACTGAGAACCAAATCAAAGACTCTATATCCTTCTCAATAGCAACAAAGAAAATAAAATACCTAGGAATATATTTAACTAAGGAGGTGAAAGACCTCTAGCAGGAGAACTAGTAAACACTGAGGAAGAAAATAGCAGAGGACATAAACAGGTGGAAAACCATACCATGCTCATGGGTCGGCAGAATCAACATTGTTAAAATGTCTATAACACCCAAAGTGATCTACAGATTCAATGCAATCCCTATTAAAATATCAACATCATTTTTCACAGATCTAGAAAAAATAATTCTATGCTTCTCTGGTATGGAGCCAGAGAAGACCCCATATAGCAAAAGCCATCTTAAGCAAAAAGAAAAAATTGGGAGGCATCAATTTACCAGACTTCAAGCTACACCACAAGGCTATCATAACTAAAACAGGATGGTACTATCACAAGAATAGAGACATAGACCAATGTAACAGAACTGAGAACACAGATATAAAACCATCTCATACAGCCATCTAATCTTTGACAAAGCAGACAAAAACATACACTGGAGAAAAGAATCCTTATTTAATAAATGGTGCTGGGAAAATTGGATAGCCACACGTAGAAGACTGAAACAGGATCTATACCTTTCACCTCTTACAAAAATCAACTCACAGTAAATAACATACTTACAACTAAGGTATGAAACTATAAGAATTCAAGGAGAATGGCTTTTATCAAAAAGTCCCAAAACAATAAATGTTGGCATGGATGCAAAGAGATAGGGACACACATACACTGCTGGTGGGACTGCAAACATACTACCTCTGTGGAAATCAATATGGAGATACCTCAAACAGCTACAAGTAGAACCACCATTTGATCCAGCAATCCTGTTACTGAAAATCTACCCAAAGGAACAAAAGACATTCTATAAAAAAGACATCTGCACTAGAATGTTTATAGAAGCACAATTCACAATTGCAAAGATGTGGAAACAATCCAACTGCCCCTCAATACATGAGTGATTAATAAAATGTGGTATATGTATATACCATGGAGTTCTAGTTAGGCACAAAAAGGTGCTAGAGGTGATCTCGCACCTCTTATATTATCTTGGATAAAGCAAGAACCTATTCTACTAAGGGAAGCATCAGAAGAATCGAAAAACAAGCACCACATGTACTCACCATCAAATTGGTATTAATTCATCAACACATATGTGCAGATATAGTAGTAATATTTTCGGGTGTCAGGCAGGTGGGAGGGAGTAGGAAGGGACGGGTATATTCACACCTAATGGGTGCGGTGTGCACCATCTGAGGGATGGACAGGTTTGAGTAAAGGCAATATATATAACTCAGGTTGGACAAAGGCAATATATATAACCTAAACATTTGTAGTCCTATAATATGCTGAAATTTTTTTTAAATGCTATTGATTGCACAGAAACAAAGATAATTTTCCATTTACAGGGACTAGCTGAAAAACTATGATCCAACTGTACGAGGTAGACTCCACAGCTATATAAGGAATGGGGACTCTCTTTACCTACTACTGTGTAATATCGCCAGGACACATCTAAGTGAAAAAGGAAAGTTGGGGAAAATGAGTATAGCGTGCCTCCATTTATCTAGGAGTCATACAAATATTTAGATTGGACGTATAAATGAAATTGCCATTTTTTTAGGTTAAAAAGCAAATATTGGCAATGTGATGTGGTTCTACCTAATGTGTACATATGAGCTATATTTTTAAAGGTGAAAAAATAGAATTTTTAAATGATGTATTCAAGATAGAATGGCATATATGCCAGATTTTCCTTGGACAGTTCTCATATAGTCTTGTTCTTAAGGTGCAATTATTAATAGAACCCCATTTCACTCTTGAAAGTGCCCAATATAGAACAAAAGAATATGGACATATAGGTGGATAGAAGGGGAAAAGGTGGAGAAGACAGGTGGAAATGAAAAAATAAAAGTATAAACGCAGAAATAAAAGTTTGTCTTTTAGGAACATATTTGCTTTGTCATTTTAACTTTAAAAACATGAAACTATTTGAAATAATTGTGAAAATTAATTTTAAAAGTGTCTCCCAAAAATCAAAAGTGAAATAAAATAAATAAATATAAATGTTTGTCAGTTGGTTGCATAACAATACAGAAACCATTTAGAATGACATAAAAATGCAATAATTTTGCCCTGATAGGGCAAAAAAAAAAAAAAAAACCCTACAAACATATCTTAAACTGTTTTTATGATTTTTTGTTGGTACTGGTGGTATTATTGAGAGACAGCTTTGTGTGTAGTGTAGAATAAAGCAAATGAATAACTATATTGGTGTCATTAAAAATCAAGATTTTCAGCATGAGAGGAAAGGAGATAAAGATGTAGGGTTAACAGGTTGAATAAATATTCAATAGCCCTGAATTTGAATTAAAAGTATCCATATGAATTCAGGTGTGTTGTATCTTAAAAACAAACAAATAAAAACTGTATTTCCTATCTGCCCACTGAAAAGGCCTAGAAATTATGACCAATTAAGTAACTATGAGCATCCTAAGTGTCCACATTGTGGTAACTACTATGAATTCTTTCTAAAAGGACTCAGAGATCCTTAGAGAAACAGATGTTCTGATCGGGTAGGAAATGTTCAAGATAAGCCTAAAAATTACTGTCATACCAGAAAACAAAGAAGCTGTCAAAGACTACTAGGTTATAGTAGAAAGGACTCAGGAGGCAACTTAAATAGGCTCTCACTGGCCCAAGAGGGAGGGGGAACCTAGCGTTTATCCTGCTTTACTTTAATTAAGTATAACTCAAGGTAAGCAATTATGTCATGATGGGAAACATCACTTTATGGAAGTACTCCAGTTAATACACTATGAAATGTTTTTAGAATAGGATATTGCCATTTTGCAATTCCGAATGAATTAATGGATCTAGAAAATGACTATCAATAGCCAAGAATATAAAAGGAATTGCCATTAGATATTATATAACCCCTGAGTAAGTACACACCACCACCTCTGAAATGGTCCGATAATGCATTTGGATCCAACAATCAATACACAGGAAATACAGGGGACACCACAAAGATGCAATCAGCAAAATCCAGAAGGTGGGAAATTCTGTAAGAAAATTACCTGGTTTCTTCAACAGACAAACAAGTGTAAGGGGAAGGGGGAAAAGACAGGTGGAATCTATAGCTTTAAAGAGAAAAGAGACATATCAAACAGTTGCAACATTATCTGGCTCTTAATTCAAACACAATGTAAAGAAAAAAATGAGCCTTTTATAAGACGATAATCAGAAAAATGTGAACACTAGCTTGATACTGAATTATTGAATTATTGTTCATTTTTTAATGTGTGATGACATTTTTTATTACTTTTTAAAAAGAGCCCTGTATATTTTCCATTGCCCAAACAAATGCAGCAGGCCCCAACCTGGAGGGTGGGTGCGGGGACCTCAATGGTGATGCTAGCTTGGGAAATGGCTGTAGAAGCCATTGCAGCCATTGTAGAAGCCATAGTAGAAGCCACAGATGAAGCTTCACTCCTCCTGCTGTGTGCCTCTCACCATCCCCTCCCTCGCTCTGCCATTCCTAAGTTTCATGGAAGACTATTTTCCCACCGTGGGGGGTGGGGCGGTGCTGTGGAGCTCTGCTGCGAGGTCCCTAACGGCCCATGACCAGTGGCCTGGGGGGGGAGGGCGGTTTAGAGACCACAGCTCTAAATAACCTCTTCCTTGTGTCAATTTAAATGAAATGACTGCTTTCCTTAAATTTGCTATATAAGGACACTGCTTCCAGAAAGTTTTCTCCAACTTAACCATCACTTCAAACATTCAGCACAGTCTGATCTTCACCATGCACCTTATAGTTATAACGTATCACTATAGGCATTATGCTTTGAAAAAAGAAAAAGAAAATGAACAAACAAAAACCTCAGATACTCTACGGGCAGTTCCTAGGGTCAATAGAAGCAATTTTTTCTTCTCTGAAGCACATTCGTATGCTCTTGGTCTCACCTCACTCTCTCTTCCTGCAGCATCCCTCCTCCACAGCCAGACCCAAAACGGCTGATGCCAAAACCAAAGGTTTCGGTCTGGGCTCACTGTGAGCGGTGCATGGCTGCGATATTGCCTCGCAAGTAATGCCTAGAGGATATTTCAGAATATCTGAGGGCAGTTAGACCAGACTGCCAATTGGAATACAGGAAAACCAGTTCACATACCAGAATGGAGTGTTAACAACAGGAGGAGAGTTGGAACAGGTGTTGAGGAACTAAGTTTAGCTGTGTAATAAGAATGGAATCCAGGTCAAAGATAGAGTCAGGAGAAACAGATGGAAGAAGAATTGAGCAGTAAGCACTGCTGAACAACTAGAGCAGGAACAGTGTCAGAACCAGAACCAAGAGAAACGCAGAAATCAATTTTATGCAGCAACAGAAATCAGAATCTTATAGGCTTGTTTTGAAGAAGATTTCCCTAAAGGCACAGGTTATTTTTGAGACATCAGCCAGAAGCTTTTATTCAAAACTTCACATGCTTTAGAAGAATTTTGGTTCTGGGTAGCTAGAAAATTTTACACTGTCCACTATACACCACTACACATTGTTCATTATACATATTGCCTGTGGAAAACTTAACAGCACCAAGTTTAGGCAAGGATTAAATTAAGTTTAAGCATTTAGTACAGTGCTCCTTAAAGATTAGCTTCAAAACAGTAACAGTTTAACTGATGTTGAAGCTTGTGTTTGCAAATTATATCTTACCGAAGGATGTCACTAAGTCCTATCATTTTCCACTCCCTTAACCACTTGGGTACGGTGTGTAAAGTTTTTCGCTGGCGGCAAAGACAAGAAACAGACAGAAAGAGAGAAAGAGTGGGGGCCAAACCAACATGGCTTTATTATACACCCGTGGACGAGCTTCTGGGACCCCAAGAGAGGGGGGGCCCAGAAGTCACCGCCATTTAAAGGGGCTAAAGCCTTTTATATCCTTTGGGCCTGGCTAGGGACTTTTGGTGGGAAGAGCTGGGGATTTTCCATTGTGACCTTGGGTGGTCATTGAGAAACAGGAGGGGCTGGAGGTATTTGTGGAATCCAGGAGCCAAAATGTTCTTATCCAGGTGGACAACTGGGTGTGGTTCCTCCCAGTGGGGCCTGGCAGTTTTGTCCTTGGCGGGTCTGGTCTCATGAGCCTTTTCTTTTTTGATCTAGGGAAGGGAGGGGGCCCGACACCAGCCTTACACGGTGCTCACTGACCACGAATCCTTGCCCACAGCTGCCACTCACAGTCCGCACGATAGTTTGTGCTGTGCATTGACGATGAATCCATTTTGCTCTTGTGTGATGAGGAAAGCTTTAAAGCACTGAAAGCTTGTTTTACTTTACAGGCAGCTTTACTTGTAATGTAAATCAGAATAGGTAACATATACATATATGTTTTCATTACGTTATTTTTAAATGTTTACAGTTTTATTTTGATAAATGAAAACTTAGAAAAGTCATATCACGGCTGTCGGCTAAAGTCGCTGTGCCCGTTCATCTGTGGCTATTGACTATAGTTGACGCTCATATGGAAGAGGTTAAGGTCTCTAAACTTACTCCTCCTAGCCAACTCCATTAACATGACCTTATTTTAAGCCAGTACTGCTCTCAAAGTGTGATCTAGAAATCCCAAGACCATTTCAGAGGGTCTACACTAGGTCAAAACTATTTTCATAATAATATTAAAATATCCTTTGCCTATTACAACCTTATTCTTTCCCAAATATTCAGCAGGATTTTTCAGAACCTATATAATGGGATGATCTCATCACTCTAATCATTAGTAGAATATATGTTGGTGTATTCTTATGTTTTAAAATTTTCTCACTTTGTGTTGCTAATATGGTAAAAGATCAATGGATACAACTCACATAACCAGAAGCTCTTTGAGGTCCTCAATAATTTTTAAGAGTGCAAACTACTACTTTAGGCCATTATCATTTGTTGCTCATTTACCCTTCTAATGTATTCCTGTCTCTTTCTAATTTCTCCAAAGTGCTCAACACATGGCATTGCTGCTAGATATCCCTTAGAAGATGATGTTGTCCTCTGACAATGGGCAGTGGGGGATGAGCAGAAGTGACATATAATATATGCAACTCAAGTTGTCTGATACACAAAGCTGGTTGTCCTTCACCTCCTCCCTCTTGTCTGCAAGCTGTAAGGTGGGTTAGGGAGTGATGAGCCAGCTTAAGCATGTGGATGAAAACCATACCCACCTGCTCCAGATTGTCTGCCTAAACCTGTATGTCTGTATTCTTTCATGGAAAAAATATATCTCTATCCTGAGTCAGTTTTCTTATTTGTTTGTTTTTTGAGTCAGAATCTCACTCTGTTGCCCAGACTAGAGTGCCATGGCATCAGCCTAGCTCGCAGCAACCTCAAACTCCTGGGCTCAAGCAATCCTTCTGTCTCAGCCTCCCGAGTAGCTGGGACTACAGGCATGTGCCATAATGCACTAGTAATTTTTTCTATATATTTTAGTTGGCCAATTAATTTCTTTCTACTTTTAGTAGAGACCTCAACCAAGTATCTGCATGACTTGAACCCTGAGGTAATTTTTCTACATATTCTAAGTTCCTACATTGGGTTCCTATTAACCTTGAGCCTGCTCTGAATAACCTTTAATTTTTTAATTTACTATTTTAGAAGTCTGGTAGAAGTAGGCACTATACATGATACTATAACAATACTTAGTCTCCATTCAATACATCCATCAACACCCTGGGATCCCAAACAATGAATATGGTGTCCTGATAGGCAGAGGAAAGTGACAGGATGCAGAGGGCCAATACCCAGGAGCATGATCACACAGACTCTGGGTCTGTACACAAGAAGCAGGACCTCAACAAGTAACTTTGTTTTCCTGACCACCATCAAAGGTCGGAGATACCTGTAGCATCACAGTGGCTGATACAGAGGAGTACATCAAAATGCCAGAAGTGAAACTTCACGTCTACCATTTGCCAACATCTAGGATCTATCTAAAGTTAAAGAGTAATTAGACAGTGTTATTCCATTTCTACTAAAAATAATTTCAAATTTTATATTATTTTTAGGCTGAACCATATAAAATTGCTATTTGTGGATCAAACTGGTCAGTTACTATAATTTTTTTCATATATTCACCTATAAAGTTCACCTATAAACTTGTCATTTCATCATATTGTATTTCTGTTTTACAATGACTGATGTAATTTACATACTCAAAGTGTGATAATGGAGGCTTTGATATTCCATGATGTTACAGAGTGCTGAAGGTATGATTTTATCCATGGTGATCTGGTTGTTTCATTTGTTCATTTCATTTAGCTTTGTAAGTAAAAACAATATATATTTTTAAAATGTAGTGGTGAGATGAGTAAGATCACTCATGCCTCAAACCAGAGATTATTTGAGGTTATCAATATCTTCTCCATGGAAAAGTCTATTAGTTAGGCTTTTGGTCAGGAAAACAAAGTCTCTTGGTATTTTGAGTGGGAAGAAGTTTCTTATGGGGTTAGAGGCTCATGTAGCTATAGAAAGATTGGAGTAATGAAGGCCAGGAAAGTCTTTTTTTGGAAATCTGTATATGCAAAAATTTTAGGAAAACCATCATCAAAGGTCAGAGATACCCGTAGCATCAAAGTGGCTGATACACAGGAGGACATCAAAATGCCAGAAGTGAAACTTCACCTCTACCATTTGCCAACATCTAGGATCTGTCTAAAGTTAAAAAGTATAATGCCTTTTTCCTTCTCTTCTTCCTTAGAAATTTCATGCAAGGGTCTCTCATTGGTAGGATCTAACTAGAAGCCTGCTGGCAAGGGAGTCTGTGGAATATAGTTTCTAGGCATTCTACCTGTGTGGCAGAGCAGGGAATCTAGAAGAGCTTTAACCTATGTTAATGTCAGTTTTATTCATTAGGCTACGTGTAGGGTTTGTGGAGGAGAAGAAATAAGAGCCAAAAGCAAAAAGAGAAGGGAAAGGATGTAAGTGTCAACTCCAACCCTTTCTCTCAGTGACCCTTTCTACTTTGCTCTCCCAACTTCTCCAGCTCACCCTTCACTGGGGATAAACACAGATGCTGCTATCACTGATAGCTCAGAAGTGTGGGTGAGTGTGAGTGCATGTGTGACTGTGGGTGCAATTTCTGAAGGATCCACCAAGGAAAGACTTTCAGTTTTCCATTAGCCTCACCTTTCCTCATTCAAAGGATAAAAATCATATCTACAATTTTTAAATTGGGGAAGTTGGAATTGTTTGAAAATACACATTAACCAGGAAAGAGAGATATCTGATATTCAAAGCCATGACATTAAATGCATGCTTTATCATTAATGCCAACTTAAAATAAAAATTGATGTGTTATTGTTAATGAGAATGTAATTTTCTGTTTGGTAAAAATGCCCCCAGATTCACTCTTTCAGCTTCCCAGATGGATTATTTAAGAAATCAGTGGCAGATCTAAGCCATGAGGCTTTCACTGTAATTATATCTGATTCCTCGACATTATATTAATGCTGGACTGTTAGTATAATAATGGCCACAGATGTACTTTTCATTTGTATTGTCATAATAGCATCTATCCATGGAAGACACCTAATTTGTGATAATGGAAAGTTAGTGTTTTTTAGGTATGTTTTAAAAGCATAATTTCTTATGACTTGACCACAATAGTTCACTATTGTGAAATGGTATCATTTTTTTCAACATGTCAGTGTTAATGCATTTTACAATCTGTTTAAGCCTGATTTGGTGGTCAGTCATTATAGCTGTAATAGTCAAATGTCTCAGACATTGTCCTTTAGAATATTATTTTTAAAAAGGCATAAATTTGAGGGAAATTATCTGTGAGAATAGTTTAGTATTTATTGGTATTATATAATTGTTTATATTGACATTTGGTATAATTTTCAAAATTAAAATAAAAGATGAGTATACTTAGGATAAATACCAACACATATATCTCCCTTCAGATTATTTCTTTCTTTTCCCTGGATCTAAATATTTATTCAGGCTGATTCTAGAAAATATATTTTAAAAATGGAAAATTTAAGCCACATATAATTCTACTACCCTGAAACATTACTATTTTTTAAATATATCTTTTCATTTTTTTTCATTTGGCTATGTATAGGGATAAATGTGCATTATGTGCATGCACACATGAATGAGGATGTATTTTCTGTTATGAATTCAGATTAGGAACATACTATCTCTCATTTACCATTTAAATATAGGAGATTTGATCTGCATTTAATGTTGGAAGTGAGATCTGAGGACAGACTGATTTTTACTGCTTTATACATAGCCTAAAAGTCTGATAAATCTGGAATTTGTTGATATGTTAGATTACATCAATAGATTTAAGCCAGCCTTGTAACCTTAAAACAAAACCCTCTTGATGTATAACCCTTTTTAGATATTTATGGTGTATAACCATTTTTAGACATTTATGAGTTCTGTTTGTTAATGTTTTGTTAAGGATTTTTGTATCTATATTTATGAGGGATATTGGTCTATAGTTTGTTTTGTTTTATTTTGTTTGCCTTATCTGGTATCATGTTCATATTGGCTTCGTAATATGAATTGGGAAGTTTTCCCTCCTCTTCTGTATTCTGAAGGAGATTATTTAGAACATTAGAATTGATGTTAACTCTTCTTTAAATGTTTAGTAGAATCCTCCAGAGGAGCCATTTTATCCGGGAGATATCTTTTTCAGGAGCTTTTCAATCATAAATTCAATTTCTTCAATGCTTATATGGCTATTCAGATTATCTATTTCATCTTGGTTGAATTTTGGCAGTTTGTGATTTTCAAGGAATTTGTCCAATTGTTCTAGGTTGTTGAAATAATGAGCATAAAATTGTTCATCATTTTCCCCTATTATCTTTTTAATGGCTATAAGAATCTGTAGTGATTTTTCAAAAATGAAATAAATTTTATAGGAGTAAATGCACAGATATGAACAGCACAGTTTGATAAGTTTTAACAAATAAGTACTCATATAGCCATCACTCAAATAAAAATAAAGAATATTTTAACTATTCTTGAAAGTTGCTTGACCTTCTTGGCACTCAATAAGGTCTACTCCTAAGGAAACCAATGATATGATTTCTATCACTCTAGAACAGCTGTATTAGTCAGTATTCTCCAGGGAAATGGAATCAGTAGGATATATATGTCTTATATACACATACATACACTCACATAAAGATACATATATAAGAGGAGATGTATTATGGGAATTGGCTCACATGATTATGGAGGTAGAGAAATCCCACAATATGCCATCTGCAAGTTGGAAAATCAGGAAAACCAGCAGTGTAATACAGTGTGAGTCCAAAGGCCTGAAGACTGAGGAAACAGATGGTGTAACTCTCAGTACAAGACCAACAAGACCAGGGGCCTGAGAAACCAGGGGGCTGCTGGTATAAGTCTGGGAGTTCAAACACCAAAGAAGCTGAGTGGTACAAGTTCCAGAGTCTAAAGGCCAGAGAACCTGAAGTTTTGATGTCCAAGGACAGGAGAAGATGGGTGTCCCAGCTCCAGAAGAAAGAGCAAATTCACCCTTCCTCTGTTTTTTTGTTCTATCTAGTCCTTCCATGGATTGGTCAATGCCTTCCCATGTTGGTGTGGGTGGATCTTCTTTAGGCAGTCTACTGATTCAAATGCTAATCTGCTTTGGAAACACTTTCACAGACATATCCAGAAACAGTCATATGTCACTTAACGTCAGGGATCTGTTCTTAGAAATGCATCATTAGGCAATTTCATTGTTGTGCAAACATCATAGAGTGTACTTATGCAAACCTGATGGTACAGCCTACTACACACCTAAGCTATATGGTATGGTTTATTGCTTTTAAGCTACAAACCTGTACAGCATCTTACTGTACTGAATACGGAGGCAATTATAACATAATAATGAGTATTTGTATATCTAAACATAGGAAAGGTACCATAAAAATACAGCATAATATATTTTTTTAAATGGTACACCTATATAGGGCATTTACCAAGAATGGAGCATGCAGGACTGGAAGTTGCTCTGGGTGAGCCTGTGAGTGAGTGGTGAGTGAATGTGTAGACCTAGGACATTACTGTACACTACTGTGGAATTTATAAATCCAACACACCTAGACTACACTAAATTTATCTTTAAAATGTTATTTGTTCAATAATTAACTTTAGCTTACTAAAATTTTTTAATTTATAAACATTTCCATGTTTTTAATTTTTGACTCTTTTGTAATAACACACATTTTACAACTGTACAAAAATGTTTTCTTTCATTATATCATTTTCTATAAGCTTTTTTTATTTTGAAATTTTTATTTATTATTTTACTTTCTAACTTTTTGGCTAAAAACTAAGATACACATTCACTAAAAACTAACACACATTTGCTAAAATCTAACACACACATTCACCTAGGCCTACATAGGATCAGGATCATCACTATCACTTTCTTTTTCTATCACATCTTGTCTCAGTGGAAGGTCTTCAGGGACACAATAAAACACATGGGGCTGTCATCTCCTGTGATAAAAATGTCTTCTTCTGGAATACCTCCTGAAGGACTTGAATGCAGCATTTCTTGAGGAGGTGTCACTCTTTCCAGAAATATGTCCATGGTAGTCTGTTTATTTTCTTTTAATCATAAATTTGCTTGTAAGCAGCTAATACACCATGAACATTTTTTCTATTAAATATTAAATGAAAACCTTTTGGCATTGAGGTCCATGTTTTCAACCACTTTAAGCAGTTTGTTAAGGTCTGCAAAAGCTTCTGCTAAACCCTTCACTGTGTATCTTCTTGAAGATCCTTTTTCTTCTGCTCCTTCTTTTTTTTCTTCTTCCTTTTCTCTGCCTCTTCTTTAGCTCTGCATTCCTGTTATAGTTCCAACAACTCCTCATTAGTCAATTCCACAGGAACCACCTCTAGGAGCTCCTCAATGCCATCCTCATCCACACTCTGGTTAAAGTTGCTTGCCATTTCAGCCACAGCAAACTCCTCATCCTTGGAAAATACTTTGAAGTCATAGGCAAACCTCTTGAGTGTCTTTTTCCAGATGCCATTCATATATTCCTTAGTGATTTCACCCCAAGTTCAAACAAAGTTCTTGATGCATTCATAGATGTTGTATTCCTACCAGAATTGCATCAGTGTCTTCTCAGTGTCTTCCTCGGTTACAGCAACAGCCTGGGCAAAGATCCTCCTGAGGTTGTAAGCCTTAAAAGCTGCTATAACTCCGTGAACCATAGGTTGGTTCAAGAGATGGTGTTTGTGGGGAGAAACACCACTTTGATGGGCTAAAAATCGCCAACAGAAGGAGGATGTGCAGAATCATTATTAACAATAAACAAAATCTTGAAAGGTATTTTATTCTTCAGTGCTTCTTCATTTCACTGGAATAGCAATTTAGGAGGGCATTTTGACAGAGGAGCTGGGTCCTCCATTACTTCTTTTTGCTCCTATAGTGCACTGGCAGTGTGTGCTTATTGATATGCTTGAAGGCCCTGTGGTTCATTGTGTCAGATCACCAAGGGTCTCAGTTCATAGTGTGAAACACTGTCCCCACTCAAGACTGTTATGTCCTTAAAAGCCTCGAAACCTGGCATTGAACTGGCCTCCTTATGGATAAAAGTCCTTTCAGGCATCAGTTTCCAGAATAGAAGGTTTCATCCATTTTAAAGATTTGTTCTGGCAAGTAATTTTCCTCCACAATCAGCTTATCTAGAGTTTCCAAAAATTCTTCAGCTGCCTTCACATCTGCACTTGCAGACTCCCCACTCACTTTCACATTGTGTAATGAATAATGATTCTTGAATCATTTAAACCACGCAGAGATAGCAGCAAATTCAACATCTTAGTTTGGTCCAGCCTTTTCTTTCAACATTGCAAACAAATTTTTGCTTTGGCCATGATTGTCATGGTGCTGGGAGGGATACGCTTCTGTGTCTGGTCTTCAATCCAGGTCATTAGAAGTCTCTCCACATCTGATGTAAGCCTTACTTAAATTTTTGTTAGTCTTGTTGCCCTCAATAAAGCAGATCTTTAAGAGTTTTTGATACTCTGTTCTTGCTCTTCAAGATGGTAGCTCTTGTGGAATGGGCTACACCTGAATGGAGAGCAATGACCATCACTAATTTTCTGCCTTCATAGTCCTTAATCAATTTTAATCTTGTTTCCAAGTCTATCACTCAAGATGGCCTCTTACTGTCATCATTAGCAGTGAATTTTGTATGCGTAGGGGCCATGATGAACAAAACAACATGAAATTAAATCAAGCAAAAGAGAAAATGATGAGATCAAGAGATGTGGTAAACACAAGACGTATACAACTGCTGCCAGGGTAACCACATATTCTTTCATAAGTAGAAGGGGTACCCTCTAAAATAATGATTAAAAGTATAGTATAGTAAATTGCATTATGTTACTAGAACTATTAATACAATGTCACCAGATGATAGAAATTTTCAGCTCTGTTATAATCTTATAAGAGCACTGTTGTATATTAGATCCATTGTTGACTGAATTGTCATATGGTTCATGACTAGCCACCTGGGTATCCCTTAACCCAATCAAGTTGATACCTAATTAACCATCACAAGCTATAGGCCAGTAGTTAAATCTGCCCTGCCATTTGTTTTGTAAGTTTCATTGGGATAAAGTCACACTCATTTCTTTAATGTATATATTACTCCATTCATCCCATAGAGGCAGAGTTGACAAGTTGAGACAGAGATATTATGGCCTGCACTTGGGAAGTCAGTCTTTTCTAGATATGTCATTATTCCCACAGAGACCCAGCCTCCTGAGCAATGGAAATTGACATGCTATACAGACAGAATGCCTCCTTTTGACCCTGCAAAACATTTGCTCTCCACCTTTTAACAGTGTATGTTTACATTTCAAAGGGGAATGAAACTAGAAACCATTTGTTTTCATTTCAAAGGATTGTAAATTAGGGACCTTCCTCTTTTATTTGAGTGAAGATTTATTTACATTGGGAAGATAAGATTTGTATCCTTCTTTCATAGCAGTTACCATATAAACTGCCACATTCATAATTCTGGAGTTCCTCTCCTGTGTAAATTTCAAAATCAAGTTGTCTTCCAACTCTTTTTTGTCTTCAAGATTTTCCAGGCTATTCTAAGTCCTTTGCATTTCCATACGAATTTTAGAATCAAGTTGTCAACTTCTACAAAAAAAGTCTTCTGGGATTTTGATTGAATATATAGATAAATTTGGAGATAATTAACATCTAAAAATACTGAGCTTTTCCAATCTATGAAAATATATCTTCATTTACCTAGGTCTTTAATTTCTCTAAGTAGCATTAGTTGTTGCCAACGTAGGAGACTTGTAAACCTTTCAGTAAATTTATTCCTAAGAGTTCGCTAAGTTTTTTTTTTAATGCTTTCGGGGTTTTTTCCAAACTGGTTATGGTTAGAATGTAAAAATACAATTGACTTTTCTAAAAGGACCTACTTAGTTTGTGATTAGCTGAACCTGGAACACGGTCCTCTGATTCCTAAGCCAGAAATCTCTCTGTAACCAAACTGTTATTATGTGAGTGTAAAACAGCTCTCAAAGTAAATGTCCCACTTCTATTTCTGGCAAGTTATGTTTAGCTACCTTTCCAAAACAGCCTCAATGCTAGGATGCCTTTCAACAGTGTCTTCTTCCTCTATACTAGAAAAGTGTAAGAAAAAAAAAAAAAAAGCATTTCTAAATTCCTATAATTTTTTCCTTTATTCTTGGAATTAAAAAAAACAAGATACCAGAATATTTCTAGGTATGAGTTTCTTGATTTTGCCTCAAACAGAGAGATTCCAACTATATCCATAAATCTTATTTTAGCTCAAGAATTATTTTTGTTTTTAATTTTTGTTAATGTACCCTATTTATTAACTTCCTGTTTTTACTAGCCACTTCTATTCATTCATTCAAAAAATATTCAGTCTATATATTCCTGATATTATAGTAGACACTGGTTATAAAGTGTATTAAAAAATATATAGATCATTTCCTGTCTTTGTGATACTTAAAGGTGAGTGAAGGAACTGGTATTCAGTTTTCAGCATGGTTCAGACTTTTAGTTTCTAATCTATAGATCAGAAAATAGAGAATAATAAAATACCTACCCATCTCACACACATGCACACTTTTTTTCTGAGCAAATGGCTCTGCTACGTCACACAAGGCATAGTATAGGCAGGTCAATAATCCCATACTTAGTGAATATTATTTCCAAATTCTACCAACAGTAAAAAAGATAGCATTAGTTTTTATTATTATTGAGAGTTTTTATTTTTATCTTTTATAGTGAGAAATCAGAAGATGTGTCAAAACCTATAAGACAAATTTTATTTTAAGATAGTAGTGGGGATGGCATTGTAATGTAATCAATTTATTTTCCTAAATAGTGTTTTTAGTTTCTAATGCTTTCTGAGATCATTCATTAGCTTTTATCTTAAGATGCTTAGAAAAGGCCCTGTATTATATTGTTCAAATTGGTTATCCTTTTTAAATGATTTTAGAATATATTACTTTTTTAAAAAAAAAACAGTCCACTCCTCTAGCTTAAAAACTATGACTGCCATTATTTCTAAAATGTATTGCTCTTGTTTTGAGTCAAAATACAAAATAAATAAATAAATAACTCTATAGAGGAAAATAGCCCAAACCAAGAGAAATTATCTACAGAAGAGGTTAGTTATAAAAGCTGGAAAAAAATTCTTTATACAAAGTTACTATCTATTTTTTCTGCTAATTCTACTATTCTCTATAGTAGAGTACCGCTTCCTATGAATAAGTTTCATATACTTTTTAAAAAAGAAAATCACAAAATTTCTGCTTCTATAGATAGCTTTGAACTCTAGGTGAAAATGTTGTGTGCATCAATTTCAAGTGTTTTTTTTTGTTTTTTTTTTTGGCAGGCTTCTTTTCAGTTTGATGCTAAAATGGATCTATCATTTGTAAAAGAATTATATGGAGATTATTGCATGTAGTGTAATTACAAATTATACGTTTATCCCTTGATTCTGCAGGATCATTCACATTATAAAAGATCTGTTCAGAAAGGAATAATTAATTTGCTTTTATTCTAGGCACTAGAATGCTCTGTCTTAATGCCATGTTCATGTTTTATCCATGGCTGACCTTGATCTCATCAGCACACATGATCAGATGAAGGGAACCTTCCTCCACCAAAGAAGTGTGACCTACAATTCTGGAAGATCATTTAGTAGCAGTAGAGTATTATCTTGAATCTTAGTTAGCAGGGGGAAAGATTAGAGAGAAAGAGAGAGAGAGAGAGAGAGAGAGAAAGAGAGAGAGAGAGAGAGAAATTTGACACTAAATATTACTGTGTCCAAAAACGCATGTTGTTCTTTCTCTCTTTATTTAATATTTCTTTCTGCTGAGTGGTTCCTGATCTGCCTTAAGAAAAGCATAATGTAATGCACTATTCCTGAACCAAGGAGTTTGGACATTGGTGTATGTTAAGAAAAAATTGATATTATGAAATATTCATGGGTTTTTCACTTCTCCTTGCTGACTTATTTCAAGGATATAAACGTATATACCCACAGGGCCCAAGCAGGTTATAATAAGTTCAGGTTCCAGCTTGGTATAAAACACTAGGGATCAGCAGGTCCTAGAGACTCTGAGCCCCACCAAAAATTTTAATTTTTAAAACATTGTTTTAGAACTTTGGGAAGGGTGAGAGGGATGTGCAAGACTCATTTATGAAGCCATCCAGTTTCCTGTCTTATCTTGGTGTCAGATACCAATTATCTTCTCTCTTTAATTCTGTCAATAGCCCTAAGAGGGAAGTATCACCATTCTCACTTCATCGATAAACAGTGAGACCAAGAATGTGCATATGCATTAAATAAATGTGTGGATAAACATGTCTGTATGTATTTATATAAATTTTTCTTATATTTGTATCTACATGAGAGGCTGTTACATAGCAAGAGCACCAGCAAATCTAGAGACAATCTGGACTTCACTATCAGCCCTTGCCACCAATACAGCAATGGCAAAGTCACCTAGTCCTTATTTTCCATCCATAAAATGGGCATTTTGTATTTATTTTAAAAATTAAGAGCGGTGATATGTGTGGGAATCTGATTAACATAAAAGAGCATGACTAAACCAAGACATGACTTCACTATATCAATATAGAGATAACATGGTGCCAGGACAGGAGATAGGAGGCTATAGAGCTGCTTCAAGCAGACCAATTCCCCCAAAGATATTTTCATGCTAATCCTGAATCTGTGAACATGTTATGTTATATGGAATAGGGGAATTAAGGTTATTAAGGTTACAGATGGAATTAAAGTTGCTAACGAGCTGGTCTTCAGGTAAGAATAATATCCTGTATTTTCTGGGTTGGGTTCATATCATCCCAGGGGTCTTTGAACATGGAAGAGAGAGACAGAACTGAGTCAGAGTCAAAGGAGATGTAACGGCAGAAAAGAAGGATGCAATAATAGGATGTGAGAAGGCTAAACCTTCCACTGCTGGCAATCCTGCCAATGAACACAGCCTTAAAAAGCTAGAAAAGGCAAGGAAACAAAGGGATTCTCCCCTGGAGCCTCCAGAAAGGAAGGCAGTCCTGCTTACACCTCGTTTTGAGCTCAGTGTGACTCATTTTGGAACTTTGACTTCTAGAACTGTAAGATAAGAAATTTGTGTTGTTTGAGCCACCAAGTTTGTGGACATTTGTTATAGTTGCAGTACAAGGGCTGACTGGCAGAGGAGCAATATGGTGTTCACCACCACGCATCTCAATGACTCCCAGCAACTCGCAGGACTGTTAGAGACTGAACACAACTGAACTAAGCCTTTTCTTTGATATCTGTGGTATGCTGGTTACTTTGCTTGGACTATTTCACTGCTTACAGAGATGCACTATAGAGACCAGAGAGAATTCTCTGGACAGGACCTCTTGAAACATGGACTCTTCAGATTTTCAAATATCTCTTGCTGTGCCAAATACAGCATTAGGCTCCAAAGTACCAATGATGCTGTCTTGAGACGCGGGCCATGAATTTCACATGATGTGCAGCTTGCCTCCCAGCATGCATCCTGAACTGAAACTTCTCAGTGGTTGTAAAATTAAGATTTGGGGTTTTCACTTGGCACCTCATTTTCTTAATGCAGCAATAGCTAATTCTCTCTTTCCCTTTATAGCTTTCATTTGGTACAGAGAAGGAGAAAAGCACCCGTGTGCCTCCTCCTGACTTTCCATTGTCCCGTACTGTAATGACAAGAAGGAGAAGGCTGTCCTTGCTTCAGGAGGAATGTGTGGAAAATAAAATAGTTTCAAAATTAATACAACTTGCTTGTAGGGTTAACTCCATTCATTCACTATCAACCCTTGTGAGCCCTACTTTATTTCCAGAATTCATACTTCAAGATATGCACTCGGACAACCTGGTGGCGTGGCAGGGCTGCATTGGAGGAAGCTGACTCCTTGCATTTCCTTTTTCTGCCTCTAGCAGCAAAGGACACATCACTGGTTTATTTTTCAGCCTCTGGGCAGTAAGGTGCAGTAAGTAGTAAGCTTTGGACTAATCAAGGCATGAAACTTACTTTACCCACCTGTGTCTACTCCAGCTTCACTCTATGAACTTGAGCAAATCAGTTTCTAGTCTCTTGTCTATGAAGTGAGAATGATATTAATATTTCCTGGATGCTCCCCCCTTCATACTGATAAATGTGATTAATAAAGAAAGCTGAAAATGTCCACTCAGTTCTGACTTCCTTCGAGATGTGACTACATAAAAATTATGTGGTGCATATTGGTGTTAATCTAGACATGCCTAATGAAAAGAGAGCTAAGTGGAGAAGAGAGTGCTGTGGACATTAGAGAGAGTTATTACAAATTCCACAAGTTCCTTTTAAAGCTTAGATTAAGCCTGAGTCTCATTAGCGAAAGTGCCTAATCCTCTCAATCACGTAACCTCTGGGGAGAGCCTGAAGTTAGTGATGCCTCTTTCAGTTTCTTTTGTTTCCTCTGTATATCCTCAAATTTCATTTAAGATTTTCACAAAAATAGTTGAATGCAGCCCAATGTTTTTCTCTTTTCATCATTTTTTCCCTAAAATATAAATGGTCTTCTTGGTTGAAACACTCATATCAGTAATAATAAACTTTCTCTGTTATTTCAAGACTATATTTTGTATGAGTAAATATATTACAAAATTGTGTTTCTGGTGTCTTTTTAGAGGCAAAACGAAAGTGGCATTGAAAACAATGATGTGAGGCAAACTCTATCTTCTTTCTCCCTATCTCATAGAGAGAGACACGCTCACGTGCTCCCATGTTCACATACACACACCCCACACTCAGGTTTAGATGGTTATATATTAAAGTTGAAGAAAACCTCAGCGGGCGGTCTTTGAAATCTTTTGTATTTGTTTATGCCTTAGAGTTCAGTGTTGTTTTTATCTGCTCTTCTTTCAGATAATGAAAGCGATACCCACAACATTCTGTATATTAGTGCCATAAACGCCTGCCTCTGGCAAAGCCTTAATGTGTGAACAAAGAAAGGAATTGTTCACACAGCAAAACGTACAAGGAGAAATGAATATCAGTGGTGGAAACCTCTCTGTCAGAGGGAATTTCAGATCATTTCAATGTTTACATTTGCAACTCAAGCGTATTGACAGAGCAATGCAAATAGATGTACACTAGGAAATGCAGGAAGCAAATTATTTGCCCAGATATTGCAAAGATTTTCTAGCTATGTGAGAAATGAAAATGCATTTTTGCCATATTTGGTAAACTGAATGTTATTAAGAGGACAAACCTCATGTAAAAATGAGATAAGCAGAAATTGATTTGAATATTATTACAGAGCAAAGTAAATAATCATGATGCATTCAACCTTTATAAATCTGCAAAAACAGATTAATTTTCCCAATTACAAACCTTAATAATATTAAATGACTTTTAAAACATGAAATAGGATAAGAAATAGATGGTAATGATAAGCCACAAATGTGTTCTAAGGGATATTAATAAATGTTTGGTTAAACAAAGTGGAGAGCACATGAGGAAAGAAGAAAAATGCTGGGTAAAATAAAGTTAAATGGATATCCTCAAGACTTCCCAAATTCTTAAAGACTAATATACACTCTGAATCTCCAAATAGAAATAGAGTATGCAATGTTTCCCAAACTTTTTAACCCCAGAAATACTTTCACAAAGCACATTGAGGAATTGAATTCTGAGGAACACACAGGTAACTAAACGTCTTCCCAATTAATTTAAACTTGGAAGTAAGCTGAATTATACATCCTATTCTATATATTGCTGTAACAAAGCTCAATCTTTTCCCCGTTCCTTGCCTTGGATCAAGTTTTCCATAAAATTTTTGGCTTCTAATTGTAGTGTATTGTTTTCAGTAGACTATCATTTTTATGGTATTATACATGGTTAAGGATTCATTTCATTTTTGGAAATTTGAACAAAAACTTCAAATAAATGATCACAGTATGAGATGATTTAGGCACCCTCCCAGACTGTCCACAACTCTGTTACCTCGTTTATAACAGAAGGTTGCATTTAATGTTTTTTAAGGAATCTTTCTGATTCTAAAATTTTAATTTCTGTGATCCTAACTGCCAAAAATTATTGACAGTTATGATTATATTAAAAGAAATTATTGTTATTATTTAAACCATAGGGAAAGATTTGCTTCTAGATTCTAGAAGTTAGAATATGCAAGACTATTTGCACTTTTTTGTATTTGAAAGTTAGCTTTAGGCTAGCTTTAGGCTAACAATTTTAAAAATATCTTTTCATTTAGGTCAAGATGGAACTTCAGAATGTTTTAAACTTGAATATCCAAATTGGAATACCTACTGCCATGGTTCCTAATATTGATATAAGAAAGAACACACTGAAGTCATGCTATGATTTAAAGAATTGCTAATTTTGTTGAACTATTATGCTTTTACTGGAGAGCAAGAGCTGTATCCTGAGAGTAACATAGTTAGGTGATGTGTTAAGATAGATCTTTACCTCTTTGGTGAAATATCTGAGGATAGGCTGAACTAATTTATAGGATGAAATTACCTTTACACTAAACAAAAATCTATGAGAACTGTTAAAAGGCCCATTAAGAATCTTTAAACTTTAAATGGCCCTGAATTTCTTCATGTAAATTAATCAGAAATACATAGATTTTATTATTTTTAAGCTGTGCGATTTTTTAAATGAAGAAGAACCATGCCTTCCAGTTTTTTTTAACTCCAGTTGAGTCACAATTGTCCATAGTGGTAACTTGCCCATTAATCACATGATATATCCTCTTTCTTTGTTTTTTGGTTTTTTTTTTCTTCTTTTTCTTCTTTAACTTCATGATGTTTAAGAAGCTACAAGCACAGCAGGGAGGTACCCAACTAAACAGAACTCACTCTTTGAAAGATGCTGTCATTGACCGTGGAAGACTGTGGCATTTTATTTTGCAAGCTTCAATCTTCCCCAGAAAATGAAAAACCAACTTTGAAGGTGATGTTTTCCCATAGACTGCAAGTAGAAGATGGATAAGTAAAAATGAACCCAAGCTAGCATTCAATGACCTGAAAAAGAACTCTCTTGCAACTAGGGTCTAAGGAAGCTCACCCTTGGGCCAGTCTGACACCTGCTGAAATGTGCCATGGCCGTGGCACAGACTGTTCTCAGGTGTGCTGCTCTCCAAGGTGGCTTTCTGGATCATAATTATGTCAGGCTGCCACTCCTCTCAGCAAGTACTTATTCATCCTACTTTGTTTCCTCAAATATTCAAAGTTCTTATTCTATATTACAATATCTTTTAGCATGTTGGTATGCCTAGACTTTTTCACATATGAAATGTCCTTAATAGAACCATTTTCTGGATACCTCTGGACACAGGAAATAGATGCCTGGCAAATAGATTCCAAAAACAATACTCAGTGATGAAAAACAATCATTATTCTAATTGATTTCCTTCTTTTTGTTTCACAGAATCATGAGACTCCCAATGCCAGTGTCATCCTCACTGTTTAGGATACACTGAAACATTTCAAAGAAGAAGTGAAGAAACAAATTTGTACACTTTAGCTCTCATAAATCCTAGATTAAATGACAAATTTTTTTTATACAGAATAATTTCGAATTACACATTCCTATCTCGGACTATTTCCAGGAAGTTACTCACCATTATCCTGCTAATTTAAGCTTCGCAGGCCCTGTGACATTCTGAATTTTGCTATAATGTGATTTCAGAGTTACACTTAATTTACTTTACCCCAAGTGTTTAAATATCTGGACGTACTCACAAATAGGCTGGATAATTATAACAGGTTGGACTTACTGAGCACTTGTTATTTGTAGATACTGCTAAATGCTTTCCACATGTTATCTTACCTAATCCCCTCAATTACCCTATCAGGGAGGTCTTTATTAATCAATCATGGTTTACAAATATGAAGACTCAGAAATGGATTAAGTATCAGGCCCAAGGCTGCATAGCTAGTCCCTTGTAGAACTGGAACTCAAGCTTCTCAATTCCTCCTGAACAAATAATTTCAAAGAATATACTTGAAAAATATTAATAAACTAGAAATAAATTACCAGCTGTCATTATCCTCTTGTAGCTCACAGATTGCACCCTTTTACCATATAAATACATATCAACAACAAACATTTGGATATGCTCCAGTGTCAATTAAAAGCAAATACAGAATAGAGAACCCAACACGAGCATCTCAAATTTGAATTCATATTCCACTCTTGTCCTCACGAATGCCTTTTCTTCCTTCAAACTGGTGTCGACTAGAACTTACTTGTTTGTTCTTTTTTGTTTTTTACTATGTTGCAGGTCATGTTTGTCAAACATTTTTGTTTGTCTCTGTGTGACTGAAATGATCAAATGAATCAGTTGCCCTCCGCTGGTGTGCTGGGGCATATGGGGATGTACCACAAATGTTTCCCGGGTGTGCTGCCAAATTTTGAGCAATGTGCAAAATGTATTTTGGTTACAACTAAGAATACATATGGTCATTGCAATGTCTGTCAGATGGAATATGGAGCAAAAAGGGTCCTGTGGCGTGCTCTGGAGCAGATGAGGATTTGCTGGGGAGAAGGAGTGAAAGCAGGTGGGTATGTTTTCAGAGTGACATGGACGGTTACTTAGCAAATCCAGATCTTTGCCACTTGAGTCTTTAAGAAAGTCTTTCTCTGCAATAATCAGTTATTCTCAAAGCCACAACACTACAGAGCAACTGCATGAATCCCGTGGTGACTATGGAAGCTTCTACGGGTTTCAGAAATACTGTCATAGTGTGACTATGACCATGTGGTAATCATCGTTAAGTGGTGACAAAAATCCAAAAAGTTCAAGGACCACTGAAATAGACCAAACTACTTTTAAATTTTGTATGTAGGATCGAATTTAGAAAAAAAATTATCATCTTGCCCTTTTCTTCCAGGGACTTTCTTATATTTTGGAAAACCAGTGCTCTCCTGTTACTCTCCTCATTTCCCACGTCCCTCTATTTTCCCACACTTGAGTCTGACCTCTTGAATAATAATCTGTCATGCTAGTTTCTGGTTATCTCACCCAATTTAACTACTTGGAATAACTGACTACTTGATAGTCTTTTAGGATTAGTAACCTAAATATCTGAGCTCTATGGGTTTTATAATCAATTTTAATTTGTCACTTAGACAAAACAGTCAAACTGATTTTGCATGAATTGATTGAAAAAGCCAAGCATCCAAGCTAAAAACAAAAAAAAGAGATCAAGCCATAAAAACTATAAATATATATACATATGTATACACATACACACACATATATATATTCAACTATCCACTCTTCTAGGGAAAAAAGACAAACTTTAAAGCCTGTTTCTTACTTATATTATTAAAATATTGAATGATTGAATTATATTTTTCAAATATTGTAAGAGAACATGAACACCATTGAAAACATCAAAAAATCATAAAGCATATATACTTATCTTTTTTTAAAAACAATCACATTTTGAGGCCTCCCTTTCACCTATCTTCATAGAAGCTTTCAACTTTCATTTGTTTTATCAAATGCAGAAACTGCTCTGCAAACGTGAGCCTATATTTGCCTATAAATGTAATGTTATTCTTAGCCAAAAGCACAAAATTATATTTGTATGGCTCATCTCCAAATTCTGCTGATGGCCCTCAGTGAATGTGCTAATTGCATTTTTTAGCTATCCATTTTCTTATCTTAGCCTTTGTGGTTTTATGCACATTTTACTAGATGTTACACTTTCTTGTGTTTAGGTTTTATTTGCATGACACCAAAGTGTGAGTCAGTTGGCTCATTGCATTTTGCATACATTGTGCATAATGAATACTAAAGCGAAGATTATCTTTTCATGGAGCAAAACTGAAAACATGTGTTTCTCTGCCAGATCTGCTTTGACGAAAAACAGAAACCTAAAATGTTGGGCAGTATATGGTAAAGTAATCTTTCTACAATCCAATCTTAGCAACGAGGGACTTTGTTCCTTGACTTTTTTGTTGTTGTTGCCATACAAACCTCATTATTCTTTAATTTCGACAAGTGAGATAAAAGAAAACTCTACTTAAATTCTTCAATTTAACAGAAGTGTGAGGTGTAATGCTCCTATATGTGCTTGTATATATTATGGTTACCATACAACTTTGAACTTTGATAGAATATGCTTTATGTATTATAATAATTCACATTTATTCTTAAAATTATATAAAAAATCATAAAGGAAGAAAATAAAAACAATCTAAAATTTTAATAGCATTGATAATTTTTTTTAAACACCATTTTTCTTAAGCTGAATTTTTTACTGCAATAATGCCTTTTGTCTGTTACTGACTCAGTGCCTTGTTTTCACTCTTCTAAGTTTACAATGTGGTTTAATTCCTAATGTAGCAAATACCTTACCCCTGCCCCCATGGATTTGAATTGCATTGCATTGCATCTCTGGAATAATTTCAGAGTCAACTTTGTACCACCATCCAATACAGGAAAAAAATCTTACCTGGGAGTTTTCTGCTGCTTCAACATCCCACATCAGAAAGAAACCTAGCCTGCACAGGCTTTTTTCTTGGAGAAGCACCTGTCGCTGTGTGTTTTATCTGCTTACTGACTTGCTTACTGTGGTTCCTCCATGTTGCTCAATGACTCTTGTTTATCTCACCAAATTATGGGCTGTTCGGGTTTCCTCACTTTACATCCCAGGCACCCTGCACTTTTGACAAAAGGAGAACATAAGCTTCCATAATCTAGAAAGAGAGAATGAGAAGGAAAGGAGCAAGAATGGGAGAAAAGAAGGAAGGAAGAAGAGAGGGAAGAAAAGAAGGAAGGAATGGAGGAAGGAAGGAAGGTAGGAAGAAGGGAAGGGAGGAGAAAGAAATGGAGATTCTTTTTTATCATGGCCACAGTTCAGTTTTAGGTTTTACACCCTACCCTACCCCACTCCCAGGAAATAGAACTTTACCAAAGAATCTTTTCAGTTTTTGGAGTCTTAGTCTAACAGATGGCAGCAGATTGGTCTCTACAATGGTAGTTGTATCACTGACAGAAAACTGGAAGGATTGAGCTCTACGTTGTCTGTATACAGACCTGACTGCTAGTTTGATCAACACTTACAATTGAAATGACTCTTGGTTCTTTCTGTTAACTTATTGAAATATACAAAGTTGTCTCCCCTAAGATGATCAGCATTGGTAAAACTTGGCTCATAAATTATAAATTAAGCACATATGGTGGTATATTCACACCTAATATGCACTGTCTGGGGAATGCACACGCTTGAAGCTCTGACTCAGCCGGGGTAAAGGCAATATATGCAACCTAAACATTTGTACCCCAGTAATATTCTGAAATATATATATATATAATATAAATTATCTATTTCCCAAGGGCTTCTGAAGAAATAAACTATAAACTTTTTTATTATAATAAAAAGTTCTGATGTTTAAAAAGAATAGGATTAAGGCCGGGCGCGGTGGCTCACGCCTGTAATCCTAGCTCTCTGGGAGGCCGAGGCGGGCGGATTGCTCGAGGTCAGGAGTTCAAAACCAGCCTGAGCAAGAGCGAGACCCCGTCTCTACTATAAATAGAAAGAAACTAATTGGCCAACTAATATATATAGAAAAAATTAGCCGGGCATGGTGGCGCATGCCTGTAGTCCCAGCTACTTGGGAGGCTGAGGCAGAAGGATCGCTTGAGCCCAGGAGTCTGAGGTTGCTGTGAGCTAGGCTGACGCCATGGCACTCACTCTAGCCTAGGCAACAAAGTGAGACTCTGTCTCAAAAAAAAAAAAAAAAAAAGAATAGGATTATATAATACTTCCTTTCTGTTAAAAAAATCCAAAACTTGAAAATAAAAAAATAAAATAAATTAAATTAAATTAAAAATAAAATTTAAAAAATAGCTGCATGTCCTTTCCAAGGTAATGCTTTGGAGCATTATCTGACAGGAACATGCAAGGACTACTTAACCCTATAGAGGATATACTTTTTTTGTTGCACTTACTAATTACTATTGCTTAGGGCCTAACTCCAAAAATTGCATTCTAAATTGTATACCTTGTCCACCGTGGATGCAAATTATTTCTTTGCAGAAGCAAAGATAATTTCAAAGATTATGTTTTACTGCCCTAGAGGACATAGATCGATTTTGTCACTAACTTAGCCAACTTATTTCAGCATTCTTTCCAGACTGATAATATAAATTGCTGTTCATAAAGTTCTCTTAATCAGCTTTACCATTCTGCTGGTTTACTGTTTAATGAGTTTAAAAATCTTTAACATGTTTTATTTATATGAGAGTTGTATTTTTAAATTTTGAAAATTATATTTTGGCATTCCAAATTATTTTAGCCTTTATATGTCTGTGTCTGCACATTCATGAAATGATTAATGATGATACTCAAGCAGTATTAATAAAGGGATTCTATTTTGGTTTTAATTAAATATGTATATGTAATTATGTACACATACATGTGAATATTCATATATATGTTAAAAATATCAAAATGTATTAGAGAAAATCTACACAATACTTAATGTCTGCCCACTTCAGTTACCAAAAAACTATTAAACATAGTAAATTGTGTAGTTATATATTATTTTGGAATAAAACGATTCAGAGAAATATTTTTGAAAAATCAAAATGTAGAATCTAGCTTTTGAATTTAAGATCTGGGAAAATTATTTTTGTTCTTTTTAACTCCCCAGAGTATATGTTATAATTTTCATCAATTATTAATTTATAATTTAAATACTAAGCAATAAAGAGATTTACATAAAAGATTTTATAATGGTAGTCATTTGCAGTATAAAAATGTGGTTTCTTATTATTTCTAGCTCTTATAGCGTAACGATAATACATAGCTATGTAATTTTACAGGACAGTTTAATTTCCCTTGAAAATATGGACCTCAGTGAAGGGTCCAAATTAAAAAGAAATTAATATGTTTCACATATTAAGTTATTTTTCTGGTCTTTTGAGTTTTATAATATCTAGACCTTGTAATAAATTCTACTTAAAGAAAGTTACTAAAAGCGATCCTAGATTTCTCACATTACCAGAAAATAAAAATGCTTTTAGAATGGGTATTCTACATTCATTTCTTTATATTAATTACTATCAAATATCACAATGATCAAAATTCCATTGGCTTGAAAAAACTGGTAGAAATACATTGATCAAACACATTAGCTCTTTATCAGCTCTGCCTACATAGAATATTATCATTTACTCTTCCAAAAATCTTTGTAGTTTGGGCCAATATGCTATTTAGAAGGTTAAGTTTATCTATATATGTTAAATATTAATCAGGTAGGTTTTAATAATTTATATTTGAACTTCAAGTTTGGTATACCCGTTTTATAGAAACAAGAGTTATGTTGAAATTATAACAGACTTAGGATTTAATGATAAGTTTGGAAAACCTAAGACTCTAGCCATGCACTGTTCAATATGGTAGCCACTAGCCATATGTAGATATTTATACTTAAAAGTCAATTTATTAAAATTAAATAGAATTTAAAATTCAGTCCTCTATTATGCTAGTCACATTTCTAGTGTTCAATATCCTCATGTTGTTCCTGGCTATTGTTTTGTACAATGCAAGTATAGAATACACCTGTCATTACAGAAAATTCTATTGGACAGCCCTGTTTAGACTTCTGAAGTGTAAATCATGCTTCCTTCTGTTTTTAAATGTTAAAGATAAATTTGACCTTATCTAAAACATCAGCAGTATAAAATTGGACAGATATTATATAATACATCAACCCAGACATTCTCAATTTACTGAGTAGGGAATTTCAGTCTGCTACATTTACCTATAAGTACCTATTCTCTACTTATTCTTTAGATTAACATGCATGGAATGTGCTTCATTCATTCTTAAGATTTCTTAAAATTGTTTTGATTTTGAGTGAGAATCATTTCTAATATTAATAAGCATTAATAATATGTAATAAAAATCAAAGAAAGAGACATCCACAGAAAATAAATGTTAGATTGTCAATTCAAAATTCTCACTTGTCACAAAAGCCCAGTAAAAATCAGAATATGGGTAACTATCTCATGCATTTTTTTCAGGCTGCAAAAATATTTACTAATTTCCTTTAATACACCTATGATTTTTATTTCTAGAACCAACTTCAGTAGTTCTTACTCATATAATGATTAAACATACCATCACTGGGAATCTAACTCAGCAAGAATGAAAGTTTAAATCAGTAATTGTTCCAGTCATTTTTATTCTATCCATTCTAATCATAAATGGGTGAGTCATACTGATGGTGAAAAAGATTGCTTTAAAATAATTTAAATAACTCCTGATTTAAAGTAAAAGTAAAATAGAACACACATTATTCTCCACCTAGAGATTTTATGTGACATTTATCACTCTTAATATTAATCCTGTGTTTTAGTCCTTTGTAATTCAAGTAATGCTTTTATTCAACTTAATGGAAAGAATGTGGAAACCCTACAGAATTCCTGAAGAAAACCTCCTATGGTGCAAATTTGTACACTTATTATTTAGAGTTTTAATAATAGGGATTTGTATAAAATTAATGTAATTTGATAAACTCTGGAAAATTGTTTGTTTTTAATTTTCAAGTAGTCAAGGAAAATCTCTCTGCCATTTGAGAAAAACATGGGAAGAAAGGAATGTTACTGATATTCTACCTTTCCTAGGAAAGAGGTGATTTGACATTATATGGGAAGAAGTTAATTTGAATATTGAGCTAGAGATTCTGATTATTTAAATGGTATTTTAGGAGACAATATACATGGTAAAATGACAATAAATTACATTTATATTTTTCATAAATATCTTACATGTGTGTTTAATATAATCTCCTAGATAAAGAGATCCTAAATGAACAATTTTAAAACCAAGTATTAGCAATAGGGAAAAAATTTAATCTAAACCAAAATTAATACATATGTTTTTATTAAATTATATTGACATTTTTAAAAGCTGATTTACATTCAAATTACAAATGTAAGAGAGAAAGTTTCATAATCCTATTCAATTACAGCAATCAAAACTTGAAGTTCTAAGTCTGAGAAAATGATTGTATCTCTTATAGAATACATCAAAAGTACATACTCTTGAGTTAAAAGCACTCTCATTTTTCACTGTGTATTTAAAATGAAATAAAACAAAATATATGACCTGAAAAGGTTTGATGCTGGCATGAAAGAATGGTTAAATATCAGAAGATTTATCAATGTAATTGCCTACAGTAACAAACTGAGAGAGAAAAATCATATTATCATTTCTTACGTATAGAAAAAAAGTGTTTGATAGACTCTCAACTATGATTTTTAAAATAAACTCTTAATAAACAAGGAATAGAAAGATATTGCCATAAACTTATAAAGCATATTTAGCAAAAACCAGTGGTAAATCATAGTAAATGGTGAAATTTTAAAGCAGTATTGTCAATCAAAAGAAAGATAATTATGACTGTTGGGTTCCAATACAATTGAACATTGTATTAGAATCCTTGCAATAAAAAAACAGGGAAAGCGTATAAGATCAGAATAAAACAGGCAAAATTTTCATTTTCAGGCAATATGATTAGATGTAGAGAAAAATAAAAACGAATTAATAAATAAGCTTTAATTAATAAAAGAGGACAGCAAGTTTCTTCTTGGCTGCAAGACCAACATTCAAAAATTAACAGCTTTCCAGTACACAAATGGAAACTAATTAGAAAATCTAATAGCAATAATAATCAAAAGGGACCTAGATACAAATGTTTTTGGTTACAAAAAAAAAAAAAAAAGAAAAAAAAAAAGGGACCTAGAAAAAGAGAAGCAAGACTTTTGTTGAGAAAATTACAACTGTTGTTAAAGGACAAAAAAGAAGACCTGACTATATGTCAAGATGAGCTAAGTTCACTAAATGAGGTGACTCAATATTGTAATTTAGTTAATTTTCCACTAACTAATCTAGAAATTTAAGGCAATTCAAATAAAAATCCCACAAGATTTTATGTGCAACTAGACAAATCTAAAACCCATATGGAGGAATAAAGTTTTAAGAATTCATAGAACAATTTTGTAGAAAATAAAAAGAAAATTTTCTTTGCCAGATACAAAGATCTATAATAAAAGAATAATAAAACAGGCTATTTTGATTAGTTACTTATAATAAAAAAAGAAAACAGCATATATTACTTGTTGGTACAAGGATAGGTAAATAATCTAATAAGCAAAATCAAAAGTACTGAAAGACTCACACACATGCAGAAACTTGGCACATGACCAAATTAATAATTATTATATAGAAGAAAAAATATAGGTATCCACCTCATAATGAAAAAATTAAAAGATTGACAATGCTTTAAAAATCTAAATTTGGAAACTAAAACTTTTAGAAGACATTAGGATAAGAAAGAATTTCTTAAACAAGACTTAAAGAGCACAAGTATAACAGAATATATTAATACATTTACCTACATTCAAATTTTAATAAAAACAAGCCACATTATGGGGATATATTAAAAGAAAGGAGATATTATTACACATATATTTGATAAAGAATGAATGCCTGGAATCAATAAAAGTTTTTCCAAATCAGTAATTAATCAGCAAGTGACTCACCCATAAATATATAAAAAGATACTTAACCTCACTAATCAGGAAAATGCACATTAATACAATGAGATACCATATTATAACCACGAAATTGGCAATATATAAAAGTTCTTACAACACCAAAATTTATCAAAGACTAAGGAACAGAGTGAATTCCTACACTGCTAATGGAAATATAAATTAGTTAAGTCACTTTGGAGAGAAATTTTAAAATATCTGACAAATGTAAAGATATACATAAACTATAATCCAATAATTCTACTTCTAGGGATATAGAGACTCTCACTCATATGAGGATATATATAAGGATAATGATTCTCCACATATACATATGAATAAATATGTAAGGATTGTTAAGCTATTTGTATTATTGAAAAATTAGAAACATCTTTAACATTCATTAACAGAAAAACAAGTAAATTGCATTATATTTATACAAAGGAATACTAGTCAACAATAAAATTAATAAATTAATGGATCAGAAATAAATTTCTGGGTATGAGTAAATATCAGAAACATGATATTTAAGCAAAATTTTAAGGTTCTCCAGGGAAAGATTTTCAGATACTTTTCGTCCCTGGAATAAACCTCTTTTGGTTATAATGTATAATTTAAAAGATTATAAGGTAGCTCTGAAACCCATCTGTTAATATCTTGTTAAAGATTTTTGCATCTATATTCATGAGGGATATTGGTCTACAGTTGTTTTTTGTTTGTTTTTGTACTCTCATTGGTTTCAGTATCAGAGTAAAACAGGCTTCATAAAATGAATAACAAAATTTTTCTTCTATTTTCTGAAAGAGATTGTGTAGAATTGGTGTTATTTCACTTAAAAAAATGCTCTCAGAAAAATAGAATAGAAAAAACTCCCTCAGCTTGATAAATAAGGTCTAAGAAAACCACAGCTAAGATTATATTTAATAATAAAATACTCATGCCTCTCCCTAATGTCAGGAATAAGGTAAGTATTCCATTCTCACTATTATTCAACATACTATTGGAAATTCTAGTCAATACAATAAGACAAAGAAAGGAAATAAAAAGCATACAGAACAGAAAGGAAGAAATAAAACTCTTTCTATTTGCAGATGCATTGATTATCTATGTAGAAAATGCTAAGGAATCTACAAAAATTCTGAGCATTATTAAGTGAGTTTATCAAGGCTGCAGAATACAAGATAAACATACAAAATGGTGCTGAAGTATTTGGACTTCCTCAAGAAAAAAAAAGACCTTTAACCTAAGTATCATATGTTACACAGAAATAAATTCAAAATAGATCACAGACTTACATGTAAAATCATAAAACTTTTAAGGAAAAAAAGGAGAGAATCCTAAGAATCCTCAGGATCTAAGACCAAGAAAGGAGTTCTTACACTTAATACCAAAAGTACAATCCATAAAAACAAAATTTGAGGAGCTAGACTTCATCAAAATTTCAAATTTTACTCTGCAAAAGACCTTGTTAAGATGATGAAAAGACAATCTACATACTGAGAGAAAATATTCCAAGCTACATATCCAAGAAAGGACTAGAACAAATAAAGAAATCTCAAAACTGAACAGAAAAAATAATCCAATTAGAACATGCGCAAAAATACATGAATAAACATTTTACCAAAGAAAATGTTCAGATGACAAACAAACATGAAAAATGTTCAACATCATTAGCCACCAAGGAAATGCAAATTAAAGCCACAATCAATGAACTATCCCTACAAATCTATAAGAATGGCTAAAATAAAAAATAATAAAACCACCAAACGCTGATGAGAATGCAGAGAAACCGTGAATAACTCATAAATACTGGTGGGAATGTGAAATGGTACTGCCATTCAGGAAAACAGTTTGACAATCTCTTTAAAATCTACACATACAATTACCACACAGCCTGGCAATTGTGATCCTGGACATTTATTTCAGAAAAAATATTTACATGTACACAAGAACCTGTACACAAATGCTTATGGCACCTTTATTCATAATAGCCCAACTGGAAACAACTGGATGCCCTTAAGTGGGTAAATTGTTAAGCATTTCATGTTATATTCATACAAACATTTATACATGCACCAACCTGGATGAATTCCTAGAGGATCATACTGAGTGAAAAACGCCAACTCCGAAAGTTTACATATTATATGAGTCCATTTATATAATACTTTTGAAATAACAAAACTGCAGAAATGGAAAACAGATTAGTGGTTGCTACATGTTAAGCAGGGGTCGAGTGATGGAGAGAAAAGTCTGTGTCTGTAAAAGACCAACACGAGTAATCCTTGTGGTGATGGAAACATTCTCTTTCTTATCTGTATCAAGGTCAGCATACTGGTTGTGATATTGCAGCATAGTTTTGCAAGGTATTTCCAATGGGAGAAACATATGAAGCTATGATTATCTCAAAATAAAAAGTTAAATTTTAAAAAACTAAAAATTCTTATCCATGGAAAGATGTAAAATAATAAGTCATGTGACGAATAGCAAGTAAGACTGTAGTAAAATTTTGTCTCATTTAGTACTATAGACCTCATTTTCCACAGGAGTTCAGAAGCCACATTTCTACTGCTCTTTGAGGAGATTTTGCCAACTATTAAGAGATGTGATGAAAAACAAAATAAGACATATATTCGTTAAAATATGGGTAAAGTCCATAACTGAAATTACATCATACTTCTAAATCCAACCATTTTTGGTCTTACATACATAGTTTTAATAAACCATTTCCACTATATGAAAATTATTAGAAGAACTTAATGACCATTAAGAAGGCAAGTGCTTACTATCATAGCTTAATTGAAATGTATTGTTCCCAATTCATAATTTTTTTAGCATTGAGCAAGGCAATGAATAAGACAATACTAAATGTGGGTGAGACTACCATGTATGAGATGTGAGTGAGACTACCAAGACTACCAGGAAGGGAGTGAGGCTCAAGCCTGACCAATCAGAAAACTGGAGTACCTGTTCCTTTGGACACTGGTAAATTATAGTGCCATAGAATTTCAGAGATGAAAACTAAGAAATCATCTAAGCATCTTTTTTAATTTAACATGTGAGTAAACTAAATCCCAGAGGAATTAACTGACAGTCTATGGTCAAATTAGCAACAGCAGAGCTTCATTTATTTATCCACTGAATTTTTTAAAAAACTATTGACCAAAATTAGATATCCATATATTAATATTTATATTAAGATTACCTTTTGTTTCAGATAGCCCCAGAAGGACTGGATGAGGAAGGGGGATTTTGCCAAATGGTTATATTTCAAAAAATGGCTTAGCTGGGGAAATTAACACGAGAATACTCATACCTGTTATCAAAGTCTATGAGTGGTTTCTATCCTCACTATACAAGAGCTCTCAGTGGGTTTGGAACTGCCTGAGAACACTTCTGTGGAAGCTGTCTTCTCTTGCCTTCTGTGCTGCCGAAACCCCCTATCTCCTTGACAGCTCTTCTTTGCATCTTCCACTAGGCCTTCTTAAATTCTGTTGTCTGTTGAGGGTCTGTCCTCACTTGGCTTTTTCCTTGACATAAATTCTGCACTACTGACTCACTCAAATCCATGGCTTCATCTACCATCCAGTAACTCCAAATCTTGATCCTGAGCACTGGAACTCTCTGCTGAGCTCTAGGGACACAAGAGCCAGCCTCATGAACATTTCATGCTCATCATGTCTAAAGCTGAACTTCTCTTCTCCTCTGTTTCCTATGTCTGCAAATTACAGCCAACCATTCAGTGTTCCAGGGCAAGAACTGTAAAATTACCCTAGCCTACTTAGCGCTATCTCACCACAGTTGTATGTAATCAATGCTTCCTTCTTTCTGGCCCTGTTCCTTCTTGATTATTTACTTCTAACAGCAGAGCTGATCTCCATGGCCTCTCGCCCACCTCGTGTGCTCCCCCCACACTCAGAGCTTTGGCTTGCCATCTTGCCATCAGTGGACTCCCCCACACAAGTGATCTTTCTGAAGCATAGATCAGGTCATGTGACTCCCTGGCTTGAGGTAATTTAATAGTTTCACTAACCATTCAACCCAGAATTCATACTCCTTAACTGAGCACACAGAGCCCTCTGTGAATTCATCCCTACCTACCTCTCAAGCCCTGGCACTATTTGTAATGATTTCTTTGCCATAGAACACTGATGGTTTCCAGCCTTCTCAGTGTTTTTCAAACACCATTGACATGGCACGTTCCATCATCTGCATCTTCTCCTACTGCTGTCCTCACTTGCCCGGATTCCAGCCACTCAAGCCTCTGTGCTGCTCCTTGAAAATGCCAGGTATGATCGTGTTCCAGAATACAAGGAGTTTCCAGACTAGACCGTGTATGTTTTTTGTAACCGCTTTACTTTTTTACATGTTTTTGCCCTTGTCTGTAACATCCCTCTACTTAGCCCAGTTCTGACTCTTTTAATCTATATGTCAAAAATCAGTTCCAAATTACTTTTTGAAACTCTTGGTGACCACCTCTCCCAGGATAATGTGGGTGCCCCTGCATGCCTTCCCTAGTGTTCCCGGACATTATGTCAATGATAGTTTACCATCAGGTAACTACCCCTTACTGTTATTA
Organism: Microcebus murinus; assembly: GCF_040939455.1. NCBI lineage: Eukaryota > Metazoa > Chordata > Mammalia > Primates > Cheirogaleidae > Microcebus > Microcebus murinus. Next base: position 57,767,760 of record NC_134111.1, read on the forward strand.
AAGACACAAGAACAATAAATGGTGAATTCTGTGGAGGAGGGGATTTTGTCTGTAGCATTATTAAAGTAAATATTAATAAACCCTAGAATGCCTTCCTGAGAGGAATTATGGTCTCTGCTATTTTGTCCATTTTTAAAAACAGATAGATGGATTTTTTTTATCTATCAAGCATGATTATAGAGTATTGCTATTTGTAAATGAATATACTAGAACCTGCTTTATTAATTCCTCTGTTATCTCTTTCTCTTTCTTGTCCTTTTCCTTATTTCTCTACTCCTTCCTTTTTCTCTCTTTATCTTTTATTTTATTTATCACATCCCCTTCCTTCCTCTTTCTTTTTTTCTCCATTCTTCCCTTCTTTTTTTCTTTCATTCTTCATTGATTTCCTGAGTGCCTACAAATGTGCCCCATGATGCATACAATCATTAACAAAACAAAAATTGACATAAAATCACGTTCAAATGTAGGAAGCTTAGAAAAATGGGGAAAGAGAGTATCTATCAGGATGCATTAAGTTAAAACTAATAGAAAAGTCCTTCTCAAACCAGTTTAAGAAATAAAGAAATTGATTATCTCAGGACAAGATCCAGAAGAAGGACAGCTCTTAGTTTGGTTAATTCAACAGTACTATCAAGAAATGAGATTCTTTCCTTGTTTCCTCACTTCTGTCTGTGGTGTGTGTGCTTTGTCTCTGGGCTGGTTCCACCTTAGCTACAGAGTGTTGCAGCACTTAGGTAAGCTATGTCCAGACAGGATCATTCATTCAGGCCCCGACTGTCTCTTCTGGCGTCTGCTTCATATAATTTAGAAAAATAATTTGAGAAGCACCCCAGCCAAATGTCTGTCACTTCTCATTGATCAGTATTGAATCACAACCTCTTTTTGAGGCGCTCAATAAATTATTATTAAATAAATTCATGGAAATTCAATAGTTCTAAAATTTGGGTTTTAAAAAATGATCTGCCAGATCCCAAGAACAATATTTTATTACCAAAATGTGTTTGAACAGAAGAGCAGGGCAAGAAATGTAAATTATAGGAAGAGGTTTCCATCCATCTCACTGCACACATGAGGACTTGGGTGTTCAAGGACCTGGAAGCCATTTTTATTGCCATCTTGGCTCCTTTCCCCAGTTAGTATCTATTTTTTCTGTATCCAGTTAGGTACTAATTACATGTCTAAAAGTGTAATATGATATCAGGAAAACCAGAAAATTGGTAGTGGAGTAGAATAAGAGCAAGTTAGATTTGTCCTCTTTATGGTGTGGGTTAGAAATATTTTTTTTATTATTAAAGTTAAAACTATATATTTGAATATGTTTTTAAAATCAAAATGGCAATGGTAATAGGAAAACTAAAATATTGGAAAGCATTAGAAGACAGAAAGAAAGCAAGAAAATATAGCCTACATAGCAAATGATCAAAAAAATTAGCAGAAAGCATTTTAAAAGAAACAGAAAATAAAACTAGGAAACAGTAGTCAGAAGTAAAACAAAATATATCAATTACAAAAAATGAAAAGAAAAGAAATGTAAATGGCCAAATATTATTAACAGATAGACTCTCAAAGTAGAAAAGAAAAATCCACTCTATATGGCTTATGAGTAGGGTGATCATATTGTTCATTTCAAAACCAGGATGCTTTTGAAGACGAAACGTGGCCACTATCAATAATAATGCCTGGGGGACAAATGTAAACTAGACTGTCCCAGACAAATGGGGATATATCATTATTCTACATGAAATAAACATGAAAATGTTAAACATTAAATAATTGTTAATTATTTATGAGACATGTTTAAAAAAAGAATTAAAACATTAAAATTAAACAAAGTACATTTTTAAGGCAAAAAACATTGACATAAGCCAATTGATGAATATTTATTGAGCACTGCCTATGTGCCAGGCAATATTCCAAGGACCAGAATAATAGCAACACGTGAAACAAACACAGTCACTGTCCTCAGAGAGTTTATGTTTTAACATCTAATAAGTCAATGGCAATGAAAGAAATTAAAAGTTCTACTTCCCTGTCCTTTTGCTCTAATTCATTTTTACAATATTAACAAAAGTTTTAGACTGAAACCAGATAGAGAAAGCAAAACAAACAATAAACAAACAAAAAAGAACCCCAGATGGAAAGGACAGGGCATGGAAGAAAGGAAAATAAATTTCAAGTATTCTAAATAAAATACTACTAAATCAAATAGAGCAGAAAATTTAAAAAGTAATATGTCATGATTATATATTATTTATGCTAATAATATCAAGGTAGTTCAATATAAAGAGATCCATTAATATGTTAATACACATGAAAAGATCAAAGGTGATGAGACATAAGACCATTTCCCAACAGTTGCTAAAGAACAATGTTTATCAGATTGAGAGACAGAAATTTTCTGACACATTTGTTGGAGGTCTAAATTGATTAAGTCCACGTCCTTTATTTGAAGTTCTAAATATTGTTTTTCATTTTACATTTGTTTTTGTTTTTTGCAGTTCATTTACTGACAAAACCATGCTGACTTAAATTCATAAACAATAGAATGAAGAAAGGAAGTTAAAAATTGACATGAATAAGAAAAAGATCATATCTTTACAAAATATTGTACATGTATTTGTAGCAGGAGTGAGGGAGTTGTTGGAAATATAAAATTCAACTCTAAGTGGAGGAATAATGGACAATTTCTGCTTTATTGCCTTGAGTGCCTTAATTTTCTTGCTTTTTTAAAATTGATCAATGTCTCACTGTGAAATATGAGGAAATTAGCTCACTTAAAATTGCCTCTTTTTCATCTCCCTTCATCTTCCAATTTTTCTAAGTTGTATTGTTTTTACATTAATGATATTTATAAAACAAGTGACTGTATATATACATCCTCAACTATAATGAAATCTTCTAAGTTTATCTAAGGCCACATCACTACAAGTATTGTCCCACAGCATAAAGTTGGGGAGCTTTTGAGCCCTACCCCCATACCTGGACCATAATTTCTGGACTTGGGGCTACAGTATGACCAGGCTGCACAAATAATAAATGCATATTAAAAGCATATTGAAAACAATCTCCCCAGAGGTGGGGCAAGATGGAAAAGGAGAAAAACTCCCAGCCAGAATGTCTCTGTAAGAAAGAGAGATTTTAGAAGAAAGTGAAAAAAATAAACAAGCAGACAAACATAGACTGAATGAGGGTCGGAAGGAAGGGTACCTGAAACTAAGGAGACTGCATGGGAAGAAGTTGTGGAGGAGAACTAGAAAAGGAAGGGCCCCCACGAGGCTTAGAGACTAGCGACAAGGGTAAGTGAAGCAGTAAAATTTCTCCTCCCTAACATCTCTGACTGCTGGTGAGCTCCTGAGCTGTTGGAGAGACCAGCCCAGAGATGGTTGCCGCCAGTGAACAGTGAGCCTCTTGTGGGCAGGGCACCAGGCTCCCAGTCCCTCAGGGCAGCCCCGCCCGGCAGACCTGAGTGGATCAGGAGGTGCCATATTGCTTCATTCTCCCCTCCCTCTTCCCTGCCTGCGGCTATAGGTTGTTCACAGCAGCACCGAGTCGGGGTGCATTTGAGCCCTACCCCATACCTGGACCATAATTCCTGGACTTGGGGCTACAGTTTGACCAAACTGCACAAATAATAAATGCATATTAAAAGCATATTAAAAACAATCTCCTCAGAGGTGGGGCAAGATGGCGGAGGAGAAAAACTACCGGCCAGAAAGTCTCTTTAAGAAAGATAGATTTTAGAAGAAAGTGAAAAAAATAAACATGCAGACAAACACAGATTGAATGAGGGTTGGAAGGAAGGATACCTGAAACGACAGGAGACTCCACGAGAAGAAGTTGCAGAGGAGAACTGGAAGGAGAAAGGTCCCCGAGAGGCTTGGAGAACAGCGACAAAGGTGAGTGGTTAAATTGCCGCTCCCTGTATCTCAGACTGCTGGTGAGCTCCTGAGTGGTTGGTGAGGCCTCCCAACAACAGCCCAGAGACAGCTGTCACCAGTGAGTGGTAAGCCTTTTGTGTACAGGGCACCAGGCTCCCAACCCCTTCAGGGCACCTCCCAGCCTGCAGACCTGAGCCAATCAGCAGGCACCATAGTGCTTCATTCTCCCCTCCCCTTCCCAACGCACAGCTGCTGAGAGAGACAATTTAGCCACCATCCAGAGGCATCTGCAGGTAACAGTACCTTTCCTTTTCGGGCCTTACTGCAGACTGAGGGGTACTCATGCTGTGAGCTCCCTACCCGCTGGCCCTCACAGCTGTCTCCAGCAGACCGAGGCAAATCCTGAGACAGAGAGAGGTTGATCCAGCTTGAGCACCTGGTGGGTAACTTGAGACCAGCACTCTTCTCACTGACAGGGTCAGGGATTGATTTCCAGGGACCAGGGGACAGTTCTGCAGACCAGACCCATACACCAGTCTCGATCACATTGCCCAGGGGCACAGAAGGGGCCTACTGAGGTGTGTATGCCTTCAGGGGCAGATCAGCATGCTTGAGGGGCAACCTTTCTTTGACAGGAGGGCTGTGCTCCCAGCTCAGGCTGTGATCTTGGGCAGGGAACCTCTCCGCCAGCATCACAGCCAGGGGAGATCCACTAGCTTAAAGTCCTGCCTGCTGGCAGGAGCTCAGGAGAAACTGCAGACTAGGGGAGGGTAGAAAGGAGCAAGACCTGCTCCAGACTGCAGGCATCAGCCCCACTCCCACATGCAGACTTACTGGCTGTGTGATGCCATTTCAGTCCCTCCCTGGCAGCTTTGCCCAGAAGTGGAGAACAGACCTTTGACTATTGCTAACAGCATTTGTGGAGCTTGAAGATAGGCTCAACTAACCCAGTTCTGCCCACCCTCACTTCCCCACCTCCCCTTACTGAGGTGGAGAATGAGGACACACTGGAAGTCCCAGGGCCCCACCCACCACCTGAGACACTAGAGTGCCTCTCCAGAGGAACAAGAGCTGGTTACAGGACCCAAAAACAACACTACAGCTTGCTCCTCCCAGCAAGTGCCACCTACTGACAGGGAGGTTAATTTGCACACACTTTAAGTGCATCTATTGACTCATCATACAGAGTGTGCTCAAATTTCACCCACAAACACCACCTACTAGCTCATGGACTAATCATGGCATGTCATTATCCAAACAAAAATCTAAATGTAAGTAGCCAACAGCTGATCCAAATGGGAAGGAATCAGCAAAAGAACTCTGAAAGTATGACAAATCAAATGGAAAGCACACCCCCAAAGGGGAACACCAGCTCTCTAGCAATGGACATTAACAACATTCAAAACACTAAAATGACAGAAGAATTTCAAACATGGATTGTAAAAAAATTCAATGATATGCAATAAAAAATGGATAACCAACACAAAGAAACCACAAAAAATATCCAGGACTTGGAAGACTCATTTCTGAACTCCTGGAAATGAATCTATTCAGGAAACTACAAAACATATTGTAAAGCCTCAAGAGCAGGGTAGATCAAACAGAAGAAAGAATCTTAGAGATTGAAGATAACACCTTCCAATTAGATAAGTCAGTCACAGAGATAGAGCAGAGAAATGAAAGAAAAGAGCAAAGCTTATAAGAAATGTGGGATTATGTAAAGAAACCTAACATGAGGGTTTTGGGGATTCCTGAAGGGGTAGAAGAAAACACGAAAGGGTTGTATAAGTTATTTGAAGATATAATGTAGGAAAACTTCCCAGGCCTTCTTAGAAATCTAGATATACAGGTACAAGAAGCTCAAATGACTCCTGGGAGATTTATTGCAAACAGGAAGACACCACAACACACATTCATCAGACTGACCACTAAAGGTTGTTTTTCACCACCAAAGAGGCCCTCCTATGAGCTGTAAGGCAAAAGAAGCAGGTAACCTACAAAGGAAAACTCATCAGAATAATGGCAGATTTCTCACCTGAGACCTTATAAGCAAGAAGAGACTGGGACTCCACTCTCACTCTTCTCAAACAGAATAATGCCCAGCCTGGAATCTTGTACCCTGCAAAACTAAGTTTCTTAGATGAAGGAAAAATAAAGACCTTCTCAGACAAGCAAAGACTGAGGGAATTCATCAAGACAAGACCTGCTCTCCAGGAAGTACTCAAAACAGTGTTACACACGGATCAGCACAATAAACACTCACCAATGTAAAATCATCCAAAGTTAAAGGTCAAAGGCCAGATACCCCAATGGCTCAAGAGAGAAAACAAAGCAACAAAGTTCAACTCAACAGGATGAACACAAATCTGCCCCACTTATGAATTGTCTCAGTAAATATGAATGGCTTGAACTGCCCACTGAAGAGCCATAGGCCGGCTGAATGAATAAATGTACACAAGCCAAGTATCTGCTATCTTCAGGAAACACATCTAACCCACAAGAACGCATTCAGACTCAAGGTAATGGGATGGAAAACAATATTTAAAGCAAACAGAAGCCAAAAGAAAGCTGGCATGGGAGTTCTGATTTCAGATAACTTAGTCTTCAAACCAACACAAGTAACGAAATACAAAGATGGTCACCATATAATGGTAAAGGGTACAAATCCACAAGAAGACATAACCATTCTAAATATTTATGCACCTAACTCAGGTGCACCTAGATCCATAAAGCAAATCCTACTTGACCTAAACAAAATGATAAACAGCAACACCGTAATAGCCAGGTACTTCAACACCCATCTGACAGAACAGGACAGATCCTCCAAACAGTAAATAAACATAGAAACAATGGACTTAAACAGAACTCTAGAACAAATGAGCCAAACTGACATTTACAGAACATTCTACCCCCAAACCGCTGAATATACATTTTTCTCATCAGCTCATTGGACATTCTTTAAGATTGACCGTATCGTAGACCACAAAGTATGTCTCAATGAATTTAAAAAAATAGAAATCATCCCATGCATCTTCTCAGACCACAGTGGAATAAAATTAGAAATCAACTCCAACAGAAACTTCATCTCTACACAAACTCATGGAAACTAAAAACCTTCTGCTAAATGATTATTGTGTTAAGGAAGAAATTAAAATGGAAATCAAAAGATTCTTTGAACTAAATGATAAAGGAAACACAAGTTATCAAAATCTGTGGGACACAGCTAAAGCAGTCTTGAGAGGAAAATATATATCTATAAATGCCTACATCCAAAGGACAGAAAGACCACAAATCAACAAGTTAATGAATCATCTCAAAGAACTAGAAAAAGTGAGCACAATTTACAATTGCAAAGATGTAGAAATATCCCAGGTGTCCATCAATACATGAGTGGATTAATAAAATGTGGTATATGTATACCATGCAGTTCTACTCAACCACAAAAAACAATGATTATCTAGCACCTCTTGTATTATACTAGATAGAGCTGGAACCCATTCTACTAAGTGAAGTACCCCAAGAATGGAAAAACAAGCACCACATGTACTCACCATCAAATTGGTATCAACTGATCAACATTCAAGTGCACAAATAGTAATAACATTCATCAAGTGTTGGGTAGATGGGAAGGGGGCAGAGGGGATGATTATATACACACCTAATGGGTGTGGTGCACACCATCTGGGGGATGGTCATGCTTGAAACTCTGACTCAGGTGGGGCAAAGTCAATATGTGTAACACAAACATTTATACCTCCATAATATGTTGAAATAAAAAAATAAAAACTCCTCAAATGTTTTCCATGAACAGTGTGAGGACCACTGATCTATAGTTTGGACTTAAAAATGAAAAACTAATAATGAACAATTAAAAATGATGATGGGTGAATATAATTTACTCCAAAATTGAGTAACACATCCAGGCTGATTGATAGAATCATTCTTAGGTTTTATCTTGGGAGCAAAATTATTTTAATGAATTATAATCACTATTTTCCCTGACAATTTCTATTTTTTGTCTAGTTGATTCTGAATTTAAAATTTCCTCCAAAGCTCACTGGAGAACAGCAAGGCTTGAGTGTTAAACTTTCTGTTTCTTTTCTGTTCTGTGTTCTCTCTTGGGCTAATCTTGGACTTAGGTTTTCCAGTAATTCCTGATGGCATTCTTTCTTGACTTCCTCTGCTATAATGATTCTATTATTTTAAGGAAGTAGATACTTCCTGTCAGTAAGTGGGAATCAGGATAGAGAAAATTAGATATACATGTTGGATGTACTTAGCTGGAATTTTCCATATCTAGATACATTATCATGATCATTCAAAAAAAAAACCTTTTTACTTTGACTGTAACATATCTGATGCATTTATGAGTTAAAATAAGTATGAAAAGCCTGGGAATAGTATGATACTTTCTTAAAGTAATAAAAAATATCAATCTTAAATCAGAAAAAGCATAACACTTAGTACTGAAACACTGCAGGGTCAATATCAATCAAAGTCAGAAAAACAATAAATGTAATTTTTATCACCATGATGATTTAATATAGTCTCGGAAGCTCTATCCAAATCAATGAGATAAAACAAGAGCAAATAAGAACATCATTATTTTCAGATATTAACCAGCCAAAAAGTCCTGGAAACTCAACTGAAATGCTATTATAATTAACAACAGAATATAATAAGTTAAACAGGTAAAAATCAATGTGAAAACCATTTTTTATATAGCAAAATAATCAGCAAAATGGTAAAAGCTCCTGTTCACAATAATAACAAAATGATAAAATGCACAGAATATAAACTTACCAAAAAATAGATAACCCATAAAAGAGGACTATGAACATTCAGAGTGAAATGAAGATGGGTTTAATGAATGGAGGAATAGACCATATTCTTAAGTTAGAAAATAGAAATTTTAAAAATGTCAATTTGTCTTCAAATGTGCTAACACTATAAAAAATTACATTCAATACTCCTGCAATGTTATTTCAAGGGAGAGAGAGGAATGGCTTGTACTAACTTATATTAGAACGTATAATAGATCTATAATAATTAAAACAATGTTGTACCAATATAAGAACTGATGTATAGAATATGAAAATCAACAGAAAATTCTATGTTTAAGAATTTTGAACATAGTGAAGATATATGATATGCTGATGAAGCCTGAGAAATTATTATACTTGAGAACACTCACATGAAAAATGAACTTTAAATTCTAATCTCATACTACATATCAATACGGTAAAGATGCTATTTTTTAACTTTCTTCTTGTACTTCTCTGTGGTTCCCCAATTCTCTAAAATCTTTGCTTTTGTAAGCCTAAATAATTATTATTATTAAAAAATCAAAATAAATATGTTATTCAATTTCAAATATTCAGATTCATTATGTCATCCATTTTTTACACATCAGCCATTATCGTTAACCTTTTGTCTAGTGTTAATTTCATCCTCTTGTTTATTACCTACAGAAGATATGTTATGGAAACTCCTAAATGATTACCAAAACATATTGTCTATCTTGTAGTGAACGTTTAGAGAAAGGACTAACGTGTTAAATTCATTTCTGTTAATTCGTACTCACTTTGAATTGTGTGTTTTTATAAGGCATAAAACGTTATATGACAGACACAAGTTTTCAAAATGACAAATCATTGACAACATTATAATTCAAAATTTTACATTAAAATGTAATAAAATGTCCAGGCATAAAATAAACATTTGAATGCAAGTATATGGTAAACTATATCAGCTCCTCCTTGCTTACTGTACAAATGCAAACTCCTCCAGCTAGTCATGAAGCCTGGCTTCCGTCCCACCACATTCCAAAGCATACAGCCTATAGATCCAGCCCAACTGAGCTACTGAGGATCTCACAGTTCCTGCCTCTGTGCTTTTCCCAGTGGAACTTCCTCCACATCCTGCCTTCCCCATCATCTCTACCTGTCAAGTCTTGTTCACCCTTCAATGTCTTACTCATCTGGTCTTTTCTCCCTGATATATTTCTCTTCTTATAAGCCAGAAGTCTCTCTCTTTCTCTAAACCCCCTTCCTCTGTTGCTGGACCTCTAAAATGGCACCAAGAGATAAGACACTCCCTTGTATGTATGTGTGTGTGTGTGTGTGTGTGTGTGTCTGTGTGGGGTTTGGATGTATGTATGGGTGTCAGTGGATGTGTAGCTGAATTTTGCCTATTTTTCATCTCATAGCAGATTTCCTGGCACAGAGCGAGTGCACAATAAATATTTATTAAATGAAATAGCAATATTAAACAATTATTTAATACATGACTTTTTTTTTCTGGATCAGTTTCCTATAAAGGAGTAACAATTTCTCGGACTTATTTAAGGGACTCATACTGCATTGCAAATAGTATGGAAATGTTGCAGTGTAAAAATAGTAGCCCATTCAATATGACTATAATGAACTGAGCAAAAGGAGGTTGCAAAGATTTATCATTTTGTTTGTCATATGATATATTTTCATAAAATTAAAAAAATTAAGAAATACTTTTTGGGAATACTTATCCTAGGCGATGTTAAATATAACTTTTCTTGTGTAGTATATAAGAAAATACAAATAAAATAGTTTGCTGTGACTACTAACAAAGAATGATTTCATGCATTATGTAAAGCGGAGCCAAATCAGCATATCTGGTATCTGCATTTTCTCTGTGCAACTGTCATCATTCATGTGTTTCTTCACTCTGTTTATTTTGATCTCCTCTGTAAAATAGATGAGTCAATTCTTTGTCATTTTATTGGAACAGTGTATTTTGCTATTGGTGCTTTACTCATCATATAACATAGGGTTAATTCACATTTAAAATAAAAAGATTACTTTTCATTTTATATATAGTTCAATTACCAGTCTCCCCTAATATGTTACAATAATATTTAGGTACAATGTAATCAAATATGTTATTGATAAGAAGATAATTACCTAATACTTTTAGTAAAAAAATATTTCCATCACATAGAAAGCTTATAGTCTTATTATTTTTCTCATTATTACTTTTGTTTTATAAGTTCACTTAACTTGGTATAAATATTATAGTAGTGTGGATATCCTTGGTCAGAGATATTATAATATTCTATTTCTGGAGCAGAATTCTTCAGGCAATATGGAAGGGTCCAGAAGTGTCACCATTTGAATTTTCGCTAAAAATTCATCCTCATCTCCACAAGTTAAATGCTTAGCAAACACAAAATGCCCTTAGTTGCCAGAATAATTAGCTTCAATTTAGTGTGTCTTAGATGTCTTAGTTATTTTCAATGGTCTGTCTGAGTTAAATGCTTGTTATTTTTTAAAAACTGACACAAGTAAAGCCAATATAGCATTAAGTTCTGCCTTGTTAACTTCGTCAGTGTGTTTCTCAGAGCAATACTGCCACTAAGAAATCTAACTTATTAGGCTTGATTCCTTCTTCTGTCCAAATGCTTTCATGCATTCATTCGTTCATTCATTTAATTATATGACAAATATTTATCTGTGCCTACTGATTTCTATGCACTATGCTAAAAATAACAAAAATGTCCTAATCATCAAGAAATTAAATATACTAAGGGAAATACACTAACAAAAAATTATAATAAATGTGGTATGCGTAATTTAGTAAACCATTCGACAAAAACTATATTGAGCACTCACTAGGTGTGACTGGTATTGTAGTACAAACTAGAAATAAGATTGTAAACAAACAGACATTTATGGAGTTTTTGGTCTAGAGAGCTACTTAAGAAACAAATGGCCGGGCGCTGTGGCTCACGCCTGTAATCCTAGCTCTTGGGAGGCCGAGGCGGGTGGATTGCTCAAGGTCAGGAGTTCAAAACCAGCCTGAGCAAGAACGAGACCCCGTCTCTACTATAAACAGAAAGAAATTAATTGGCCAACTGATATATATATATAAAAAATTAGCCGGGCATAGTGGCACATGCCTGTAGTCCCAGCTACTCGGGAGGCTGAGGCAGAAGGATCACTCGAGCCCAGGAGTTTGAGGTTGCTGTGAGCTAGGCTGATGCCACGGCACTCACTCTAGCCTGGACAACAAAGTGAGACTCTGTCTCAAAAAAAAAAAAAAAAAAAAAAAAAAAAGAAACAAATGGAAGATAAAATTGGTAGTTGTTGGTGGTTATCAATGCTGGGTGATGTAAGGGGTGGTTTGGGGTTTGAAGAACACACAAGCAATTGCTTTCAAGGTTCTAGCATGAGTTTGTTTATTTGATTATTCATTTATTTATATTAACAGACACATAAAATTTGCAATATGCTAGGCTCTGTTCTAAGCAGTTTTTCGTTCATCTAATCCCCATAACAACCCTACTCTTGCTTATCCTTATCTTGCAAATGAGAAGCCAAGTAACTTTCCCAAGGTCACAGAGCTGTTAAGTGGTAGCACTGAAGCTCCAACCCAGGCAATGTGGCTCAAGAATTATATTTCTAAACACTACTATAGGCTGCCTCTCACATGTGACTGGGAGGGCCTATTACTATGGAAAATGGAAAGAAATGAATAACTCTGGTGGGGAGGATGTCAATTTGAAGTACTTAGAGAATATTCTTTTGGTAGATAGCTTGTTGGATGTGAGTCTTAAATTTAAGAAAGAGTGCTAGGCTAAAGATGGAGATTTAGGGGTTGTGAGTTATAGGTATTAGTGAAAACCCTAACAAGTAGGTGAGGCCACTTAGTGGTTCCCAAACACTATTCCACAGATCACTTCACATCCCTGTTGAAGTTTCTAGTAGGTCTTTGCAAAGTAGAGGCAATAAGGATTGTTGAGGGGTTTGTTTAGTGCCCAAATTCAATCTTTCCCCTTAGGTGCATGGAAAATGCATACAAAGAACCTAGCTAGCTAACACCTAAAGTCAAATGGATCTTATTACTCACTCTACACATCTGAAACTTGGAATCTGCCAAAGGAAATAGCTGTCTGCTTGCTAAACCCTGTCCTACCTACTCAGTTACAAACTAAGAACCTGGGGGACATGGCCACCCAAAGTGCTTATCACTTAAAAAAAAAAGGAATACAGCCTAAAGAATGGCCTGTGCAGGAAAGACTTAAGATCATAATATTGGTAAATTATCTAATATGTGAACATACTGAGTGATATCTACATGCCTGGTAAGAGCTTGAAACTAAATTAGTGACAGGACATAGAAAATTAAGCAAATAAAATAAACACAATTATTAATGTACTAGAAAGTAGAGTTGTCATACAGCAAAAATAATCATAGCATATTATATGGCCTAGTTTTTATAGACAAAATAATGTAAACAAAGGATTTTATAACCAAATTTATTATATATCCATTTTGATGCAATGAAGATGAAAAATTAGGAGTGAGACAGGAGGGTATTAGGTGAAAGAGTAAAAATGAAATAAATTGTTATCTTCCAAAATACCAAGTCAATGGACAATGATTAAAACTAAAAGAATAAAAAATAAGAATTGTCACATTTATTTAGATATAGAGAAATAGATACCAAGTTAGCGGTTAAGAATTGAGAATGCTGGTTTCCAGTAAGAAAGGAGGAAGGGCTGGGGACCACTGTTTTTCATAACACAATTGGTGGTCCTATTAGATTCTGATTAACTATGTGCGTATGTAATTTTTATTTGAAAGCTAAATGGCATGTAACCTTGCAGGGAGAGGGGAACAAAATGAAAGTCGTAAATAGCAGCATTTGTATTCGCAAAGATTGAAATAATGAGCTCATGAAAAATAGAGCTGAAATATTCCACCACATGCAGAAGTTTCCAGTATCCAGAAAACAAAGTTTCAAGAGAAAAGGGGGGCAGAGAGATGGGGAAGATAAAAAAGATGGAATAAGATTGAATAGATTCTTAGCATGACAAAAATGGTAAGTATGTATCCCATACCCTGGCTCATTTTAGTAAAATTTAAGATTATCAAAGACAAAGAAAAATTTCTGAAAGCTTCCAAAGAAAAAGAACAGACTACCCAAAAAAGAAATGATAATCAGATTGACATCTGACTCCTCCACAAAATCCCTAGAAATGAAAGACAATGGAGAAATATTTTCAAAATATAGAAAGAATAGAACTCTGATTTTAGAATGTTATATCTTCCTAGAATGTCATTTAAATGTAAGAGTGAAATTAAAGCATTCTTATGCATTCAAAGCCTCAGAGGTTTTATGTAATAAAGATCCTCTGAAAGCATTCTTTAAGGAAATATTACAATAAAAAGTAGAATACTGCTAAGAAACACGAAAAAATGGACAATCAAGTAACTTAGTAAAATTATTGTGGTATAGAAGATCAAGAACTGAAATTAAATTTTTTTTAGCAAAGCAAGCAAGAAAGGTAAAAGAAATAGAGGAAATGCTGAGAGAGAGAGAGAGAGAGAGAGAGAGAGAGAAAATGGAAATCCACTTCAAAACAAAACTAAAATTTTAGAACCTAAATTCTACCAACACAGTAGCAGAACCAAAGATGGAGAGGTGAAAAGGTGGGAAATATTTATCCCATTTAAGGGAATATATATATATACCAGTAAGTTCATAAAATTGACAATAAACATTAACCTTGCATGTGCCTTAAAAAGTGACAGTAATACAAAACATAAAAAATTAATATATAATATTTTAATCAGTAAAATAAAACTTGATTTACTCAATGCAAAACAGAAAAAAATGAAAAAAGTATGTAAAGAGAAAATTTTAAATAAGGTAGAATTTTTAAACTCCAAATATAGCAACAAATATAACAGCTATAAATAAATTCAAATCTCCAATAAAAGAGACAACTAGATTAGATTTAAAAAGCAGTATCCATCAATACATTGTCAGAGTAATACAAAATAAACTTACAAATTTTATACACATTTTTCTAAACAGAAAATAGAAAATATCACATTTTTGATACCAGCAAACACTATAAAATATATGAGAATTAACAAAGAATTTCTAAGACCTCTTGAAAAAAATTGCAAAACTCTATTGACAGACATACATGATCTGAATATATGCAAAGATATTCTGTGCCTGTGTAAAGAATTACTTGATATTATTAAGATGTCTATTCTTCAAAAATTATGTATAAAAGCAATGCAATCACAATTAAAATCTGGCTAAGAGTTTTTTTAGAGGAATACAAAATGCTATTACAAAACTAACACATTGTAGATCCATGAATAACTATTTTAACATTTAAAAAACTGAGCAGAATTGGTGACAGGGGTTAGCACCTAGCCTACCAGCTTTCAGACATACTAAAATTCTTAAACAAATCAATGAAAGTATAATCTTTAAATAAAAGTCTATGTGTGAAGAGGTTTGAATACATCCAAATGTATTGATTTGTTGAAAAAAGAAGATCCCAGTCAAAGGTAACAAACAATGACAATAGAGAAGAAGATTTTTGCAACAGCCAAAGCTGACAAGGAAATGATATGTGGTGGGATTAAGAAGAACTATGTCAAGAAAACAAGAAAGAGAGAAGAAACACAAAGTTGATAAAATAGGCATTTAAGAAAAAGGGAAGAGGCTGGGCATGGTGGCTCATGCCTGTAATCCTAGCACTCTGGGAGGCCAAGGCGGGTGGATCATTCAGGGTCAGCAGTTGGAAACCAGCCTGAGTAAGAGCGAGACCCCATCTCTACTAAAAATAGAAACAAATTAATTGGCCAACTAAAAAAATATATAAAAATACTAAAAAATTAGCTGGGTATGGTGGTGCATGCCTGTAGTCCCAGCTACTTGGGAGGCTGAGGCAGGAGGATCAGGATCGCTTGAGCCCAGGATCGCTTGAGGTTGCTGTGAGCTAAGCTGACGCCACAGCACTCTAGCTCAGGCAACAGAGTGAGACTCTGTCTCAAAAAAAAAAAAAAGAAAGAAAAGAAAAAGAAAAGGGGAAGACCAAATGTTAAATAATGATATGAATGATTGAATGATATTCCATTTCATTCATAAGAATAAAGTAAATCAAAACAATGAGATCTCATTTTATTAATAACTATAAAGATTGAAAAAAATCAGAAAGTTGACGAAGATATAAGTAAGGAACAGAAACCATCATGGTTCAGCTGATGTTTGGTAGAATGCTGTAGCTATTCTGGAGAATAATGGGGCAGTTCTCAGTGACATTAAGGAAAAGTATAGCCTATCCCCAGTGACCCCTCTACTAGAATTTCCTCTCCGAAGAAATTCTGAACCAGGGACATACAGGAGTATACGTACTGCAAGAGAGTTGGAGGCCACCCAGGTGTCTCACAGTGGGGACACTGAACAAGACAATGGTGGAGGACACATACTACAAAACATTATTCAACATTAGAAGAAATAAGTTCCTTAAGATGTGTCCAAAGAACAAAGATGTATCTTGAAAACATAGTGTGGAGCAGGTAAAAAACAAAAAGGGATTTATGGTAAAATAACTTTTATGTAAATTAAGAATACATGTAAAAATGTTATCATATATTTTACATATTAAACCATTGTCCATACGGGGAAGAGCAATTGAAGAGAAATGGTGTAAAAAAAAATATGCTACCATAACAAGAGCGGGATCTCAAGGTGACTGAGGCTGACACTGTGCCATGGACTCAAAGACACTGCACACCTAGCTGAGAAGGAAGGAAGGGGAAGAAGGAAAAAAGGAGGGAGGGAGGAGAGGCCTAGGGAAAGAAAAGAGGGAAGGAGAAGATAAAGTACAAACTTAAAAACACAGACTAAATACCTACCACTTTCTAGTTAAGTTAGTCTGGCTGTTTTCAAATATGACATAATTTGTGCATAAATTAATTTTATTACCCTCTTAAACGTATGGCATTCCCAGAACACCCAATTTTCTGCAACACTACAGATATTATAGATGCTCCTTTGTTGACTGAAGCAGGGAGATGAGAACGTAATAATAGACTGAAGACATCCCCCTCAAACACCCTAGGACACAGCCACTATGTGTAAGAGGTGTAGGGACCTTGAGGCAAATGTATTAGCAGAACTTCTAAGACAATTAGCCCCTGGACTAATTTATGTGGCAGAATCTCTTATTTGGGGATATATTCTCGTAGCCCCATCTTGTTACTAGGCAAAGTCAGTAGTTTTCTAAAATATGCTTTTGTTCAAAACCTTAATTCCTAATTCCTCCATGTGGCCATCTTTTTGCATTAATGTAGAATGTTCCCAACACTCTTAATATAATCAACTGTATTCAATAATCATTATTGCAGGGTTATATTATACTTTGGTAATGGAGGTTTTAGATTCCAAATGAGTGGGATGCCTTCATGAAGGAATTTTTAATTCAGAGAAGAGCTCGTGTAGGGCCTTTGAAACAAGGAGTAGAGATAGAGGAATTCGAGAAAGCAGTGAAGTTTTCTTAAAGTGACAATCAGCAGGCTAAGGTAAACATTTGCAAAGGTGGTAAATGCCATGACAAGACAAGGAAAGACAAGCATTAAAAAATAACAACAACAAAAATAGAATAGGGAAATGGAAAATTAATAAAATATTTGCTCAAGCAAACGTGCACACTTCATTCAGCAACATTTGATTGCCTACTCTGTGACTGGCTCCGTGGGAACACAGCTGTGAATAAAACATTACCTCAGAACAGTCTTGTGTGGAAGACAGGAGGAAAAATAATGAAGATTTGATGTGTTAAATGTGGTAATAAGGGTATAAAAATGCTGTGGGAAGACAATGGAGAAAGTAATTAATTCTCACCACAGGGATTACAAAAGGATTCAGAGTGACATTTGACCCCCAATCCAAAAATGAACAGCAAAGATTATTTGAGGATAATCATTGAGTAAATAATATATTCTTATAATTTATTACTATTTTACAGTTCCTAAAGACTCCTCATTTTAGAATGACCCCTGGCTAGTATAAATATTTAAATTATTTTTTTAAATTATTGTGGTCTAACTTCATTTTGTCTGAGTCTTCTAGTGAAAATATAATTTCAAATGATGACTTTTTCTATATACTCTTACCAAGATGTTTGAACAAATAGTTTCTCTAAATCAGTCTAAAATCATTTCTTTTTTAAGAATTAGAAAATTCATTCCTCTCAACAATAAGATTAGTTTTATTAGAATTTAACAACCCCTAAGACATTACTCCAATCAACCCAGCACAATTTTAATTAACACAACTTTAGTATAAAATGCATAATACCATAGTATTAATATTAGCTCAATTTGACTTTGAAGATAACAGACCAAGTGATAAAAAATAAAGAAGACGTCATACAGGTTAACGTACAGCACAGTGCCTGGCAGGCCATAAGTATTTTCAGATTAAATAAATAAATCATAAGATACCAACATGAACAATCTGAGTATTTAAAATGAATTTACTAAATTAATTTAGAATGAGATCAAACTACTTACTAAAATTGAATTGATCATTTGTCTGAGTAACTTAAATATCTATCAGATCCTGTAGTCAAAACAATTTCCATGTAGATGAAAATTTAGTCTTCATTACCATGTAGAAAATAATCACTGATGATAATTAGCATTAATGAGTTGTATTTGGATAGACACTAGTTCAGGAGGAGAACAGCTCAAATCCTTTCTGAATAATAGCAATCATTGGTTCTCCAGTCCTCATCAGTATTTTACTGGTTTAAAAACTATTGAATTTTCATCAGCCAACTTATATGTAAATAGCAGTAGTAGGTAATGTGCTGAATTTTCCCCATGATGAGAGCAAAAGAAGAAAAACACGCAGGAATTCTCGTGAACACAAAACTAACACCGAACAGAAACTATAATATTAATATATGCAGATGGTGTAAGATGCTAGCGTCTCCTTTTGTATAATTCAGTACCTGTTTTCATTTAAAAAGAAGACATCGTGACAAATTCAGAACTCCCTTTGAAATTGAAACCTAAATGCTTCAACCTGAACTTCAAAATGTGTGCTTAGACTTTCTTTTAGAACTAGAAAATTGAGTCCTGAGCTGTCATTGTTTCCAAATTGCATCAGTTTCCCAGAAGACATAGTAAAAAGGGAAAAGAAAAAAAAAAGCCATTTTCTAGAAACCACAACAGTTTGAAGAGTTTTGCTTTGCTGTTGTCTGAAATGAAAGACCCCTTACAAGATAACACAGGTAACTCTTGCAGGGGGGACACTGAGGACTCAAAGTCACCTGTCATAAGACTTGTAGTACCACCTTCACATAAAATACTTCCTTCAGAAGACAAATATATAGTATAAAAATACACATGTTTGGTGACCAAAATTGTATTTCCTTCTCAACTTTAGTAATCTAGGTTTATTCCATCAGTGACTTCAAAACTGTCCCAATGTTTTGATATTTTAAATATATATTTATACTAGATATTTATGTATTTATTTTGTTCAATCATTGTGCTAAAGGGTTAGCAAAGGTTGAGGATAAGACATATGACCTACCCAAGCAGGTCTGTCAAATTTCCACATTAGCACGCTTCCCACAGGTACAAGTGAATGATAGTAGAGCTCTTGGTGCAAATAGCAGAACCAACTGGCTGCCACAAACAAAAAGGAAATTACTGGAACAATATAAAGTCTGCAAATTGGAGGGAAGTAGTTCTATAAAAATGTGTGAGAGCCAAAGGGATTCTGGAAGCTAAGTGATATGAACCTTCAGGCCAACATTGCGCACAACAGTTGGATGCTCATGGCCACAGCACACTACCCCTTCCTTCAAAGCCCTACCACAATAAGTTCTCTCTGCCAAGGGGTGAGGAGAAAGGATTTTTCCCATTCAGCTTCCATAACAGAAGCAGGAAATACCACTGGGCATAGTATTTCCACTAATATTATGATGGCAATATATGCCCAATATAGTCTTTCTAAACAGGAAGACAGATATGAGATGTTGAACAGAAACAATAACAAGAAAGTACAAGAAAAATGTCTAGGGTGTTGTTCTTCCCTCTTGTTCTGTAAAAGATATAAAATATAAAGACAAGAGCAAAAAAACATAAAAGACATAAAAGCCTTCTCAATCAGGCTCACTTTATTATATTCCAGAGTCCTCCAACTCTATATGCATTTTGGACCCTAATTTGAATGACTGTAATGCATTCAAATATTTTAGATGAAAGACAGTTTTCAAAACATCAGCTCAATCAACTAAAATTTCAACAAAACTTTAAACATATTTACACATATTTTATAAATGACAACATGACACTAAACTGCTGTATAAGCAGTGAGAGAAACAATAAACTAATCAGATATCATGGTATCCATATCTTTGGAAAAACAAAAAGTGACTTTGAGTATGATACCATATTTTAGGGAAAATAGCTCTCATTGAAATAAATCTCTGATTTGTAGACCAAAAAAGTATGGATATATGAAAAGTTTAACAGGCTAAATACCTAATGATAAATAACATGCTAGTTAAAATTGCCTTATAATGGATAAAATCAGACAAAAATCTAGTATAGCTGGAGTCCTTTGGAATTAATTGTAAAAGAAATTAACTCATAAAAATAATTTTCAAACTTTTTTTTCCCTTTTCCTCCAATGGCTCCTTAGGGCCGAATTTGAAATTCCTAGCCCAGACCTTCAACTTTCTCATCTGAAAAATGGCAAAAATAATCCCCTCATTGGGTTGAAGTGAGGATTAAATAAGACACCATAAATAAAACATTTAAAATAACACTTTATATATTGTGAAGCACTCAATAAATGTGAATAATTATTATTACCTAAGTAAGAAATCCAGGATCAGTGGACTTTAGTACATTAAAAATTACAACATTTTTCATAATTATTAGACCCTGACTCTTCCTAATTGCTTGTCAAGACACCCTACTGATGAAAATCATTTTAGAGTTTATGTTGTACTATCTTTCTAACCCCACGCCAAAAAGTTCTGATTATACAGAGCTTCATCAGTTACTTCAAAGTATCTGTCTTAGCTAGCTATTCTGATCTGTTTCCAAGTTTAACATATTTTGGTTATTTGAAATGTTGAATTCAACATTTTAAAAAAGAAATTGAACCTGAGCTACACCTGGTATTATTTATTATTGCAAATTATTTGACTCTCATCCAATTTCAAACCCCCATCTGTAAAAAGCACTGGCAAGCAGAAAAAATATATATATGAAACTATTACTCGTTATAATAGTAATATGCTCTCTTCTTTTCTGCACTCTTATTGCTCTGCCCCATAGCATAATTTTGAAGTTATGTGAGACACAATAGCAATCTGATGATTGTCTACTCATTGTTGTCCAATAGTTTTCAGGAAAGAAATAATAATACTTTTATAATAACAAAAAAAGTGAAAGAAAACAGATTTAAAGATGTACTTTTTTATGAAAAATGAAATGCCTCATTACCTGAACCCATGTCAGATGATCCTGGTTATTAAAGTCTAATACAGAACAATCTATGAACATTAATAGCCTCTTGTGATTCTTGCTGGCTGAAGTTCTATAATCATTACACTTTCCTCTCAAATACTCTGGAGCCCACCCCCAGCTTATATTTACTCCAATTCTATATGTTCAGCCTACAAATATGTCAGCTGTTTCTCCAAGGAGCTTATGTGCAGTATTGTTTTTATCAAAACACTATTAATCAGTGCCCCTAGACTTGAAAAATACGTATAAGTAATTTTCACTTGTGTGTAGAAAAAGAGAATTGCAGAACCAAAGAATGTAGAGTGGAATAGGACCCTGAAAATATTATAGCACAACCTCCTACCCAAAGCTAGAATCTTCTGTACAAAGCACTCCCAGCCTGCAAATACCTCATTCCATTTCTAAATATCTTTGCTATTGAAATTGTTTCAGTTTGATCAGGTTCAATCTGCCATCCTGAAACTTCTGGATCTTCCCTATAGTGCTTCACAAGCACATCTAATCCTTTTCCTATATGACATTCCAAAAAACGTGAAGATGGTGATTACACCACCCTTCCCCTTCCAAAATATGTATGAAATACAGAAATCGCATTTTATTGTACTTTGCTTTATAACGTTTCACTTTATTGCATTTTGCAGATATCACATTTTTTACAAATGGAAGGTTTGTGGCAACCCTGTGTCAAGCAAATTTATTGACGTCATTTTTCCAATAGCATGTGCTTACTTCATGTGTCTGTGTCGCATTTTGGTAATTCTCATCATATTTCAAACTTTTTCATTTTTATTACTTCTGTTATGGTGATCTGTGATCAGTTATCTTTGATGTTACTATTATAATTGTCTTAGGGTGCCACAAACCATGCCCATGTAAGACAGGAAACTTAATTGATAAATGTTGTATGTGTTCTGACTGCTCCAGCAATTGTTCTTCTGTCTCTCTCCCTCTCTTCCAGCCTTGCTATTCCCTGAGACACAGTAATATTAAAATTAGGCTCATTAATAACCCTACAATGGCCTATAAGTGTTCAAGTGAAATGAAAAAGTTGCATGTCTTTCATTTTAAATCAAAAGCTAGAAATGATTAAACTTAGTAAGGAAGGCATGTTAAAAACTGAGATAGGCTGAAAGAGAGGCCTCTTGTGCCAGTTACTCAAGTTGTGAATGCAAAGGAAGAATTTTTGAAGGAAATTAAAAGTGCTACTTCAGTGAACATATGAATGATAAGAATGTGAAACAATCTTATCATTAATACGGGGAAAGGTTGAGTGGTCTGGATAGAAGCTCAAGACAGCCACAACATTCCCTAAAGCCAAAGCCTAATCCAGAGCAAGACCCTAACTCCTTTCAATTCTATGAGTGCTGAGAGACATGATGAAACTGCAGAAATTTGAAATTAGCAGAGGTTGGCTCAAGAGGATTAAGGAAAAAGCCATTTTTCTATAAGATAAAAATGTAAGGTTGAAGCAGCAAGTGTTGATGTAGAAGCTGCAGCAAGTTATCTAGAAGATGTAGCTAAGATCATTGATGAAGGTGACTACATTGAACAACAGATTTTTAATGTAGATGAAACAGCCTTCTAGTGAAAGAAGATGTTATCTAAGACTTTAAAAGCTAGAGAGGAGAAAGACTTTCATAGCCAGAGAGAAGTCAATGCCTGGCTTCAAAGCTTCAAAGGACTGACTAACTGACTGACTCTCCTATTAGTAGGTAATGCAGTTGGTGACTTTAAGTGGAAGCCATAGTTTATTTGCCCTTCAAAAAAACCCTAAAGCTGGTAAATATTATTCAAAATCTATTCTGCCTATGCTTTATAAATGAAACAACAAAGCCTGTATGACAGTACATCTGTTTGAAGCATGGTTTATTGAATAGTTTAAGCCCACTGTTGAGACCCACTGCTCTGGAAAAAAAAGATTCCTTTGAAAATATTACTGCTGATTGACAATGTACCTGGTTATCCAAGAGCTCTGATGGATATTTACACAGAGATTAATGTTGTTTTTATGTGCACTAACACAACATCCATTTGGCAGCCAGGAGAAATTGTGTCTTCCAAGTCTTATTATTTAAGAAATATAATTCACAAGCTTGTCATAGATAGTAAGTCCTCTGATGGATATGAGCAAAGTAAACTGAAAACCTTCTGGACTAGATGCCATTAAGAACATTTGTGATTCATGGGAAGAGGTCAAAACAGCAACATTAACAGGATTTTGTAAGAAGTTGATTCCAACCCTCCTGGGTGACTTTGAGTAGTTCAAGACTTCAGTGGAGATAGTTATTACAGATGTAGTAGAAATAGGAAGAGAACAAGAATTAGAAATGGAGCTTGAAGATGTGACTGAATTTTTGCAATCTCATGGTAAACTCAAATGGATAAGGAGTTGCTTTTTATGGATGAGCAAAAAACTACTTGGTTTTTTTTATGATAGATCTGCTCCTGGTGAAGAAGCTGTGAACACTGTTGAAATGGCAAAAAAAAAAAAGGATTTAGACTATTACATCAACTTAGTTGATAAAGCAGTAGCAGGGTTTGAGAGGATTGACTCCAATTTTAAAAGAGGTTCTACCATGGGGTGACATGCTATCAAGCAGCATCACATACTACAGAGAAACATTTTGTGAAAGGAAGAGTCCACCAATGCAGCAAACTTCATTGTTGTCTTCTTATATTAAGAAATTGTCACGGCCACTTCAACCTTCAGCAACCACCATCTTGATCAGTCAGTAGCCATCGACACTGGGTAAGACTCTCCACGTGCAAAACAATTATGACTCGCTGAAGGTTCAGATTATCATAAGCATTTTTTAGCAATAAAGTATTTCTAAATTAAAGTATGCACATTGTTTTTTAGACATAATGCTACTGCACACTTGATAGACTAGTAAACATAACTTTTATATGCACTGGAACATAAAAAAATTCATTTGCCTTGCTTTATTGTGATATTCACTTTATTGTGGTAGTCTGGAACCAAAACCGCAATATCTCCAGTGTATGCTGTAATGAACTTATTATCTTTAAAAAGAAATAGGACTCAGTCTGTACCCCTAAAAAGAAATAGGACTCAGTCTGATTTCCACTGCTACAGTGTAAATATTTTCAGCTCCTTTGTTCAGCTCCTTTTGTGGGTGATTCATTCAGAATTAAGGGGTTATTCTTGGCTTCTCATTTAAGAAAGAGAGGTATGAAAATCAAATCTGTTTGGGCTAACTTTGTTCTCTTTTATTTTTAGGATTTAGCAATGCTGGAGCCTGTATTGGTTTGAATGGTGACCTCCAAAAAAACAATGTCTACTTCCTAACCCTTGAAAACTGTGAATGTGACCTTCTGTGGAAAAAAAGAATATTTACAGATGTAAGTAAGAATCTCAAGTTGAAATTAGCCAGATTTAAAGTGGACTTTCAATCCAATGGCAACTAGTCTTATAAGAGTCATACAGGGAGAGACACATGGAAAAAATAGAAGACACAAAGAAGGCCCTATGCAGGCAGAGGCAGAAATTGGAGTTATGTAACCACAAACCAAGGAACACCTGGAGCTACCAAAAGCTGAAAGGGGCAATAAAGAACTTTTTCCTAGGGCCTTCCAAGGGAACATAGTTTTATTTTGGACTTCTGAGCTCCGTAACTGTGAGAGAATGGATTTCTATGATTACAAGCCACCCAGTTTGTGGTAATGTAATATGGCAGCCCTAGGAAATTGATACAGAGCTCTCCAACATTTGGCATTCCCAAATCTATTAAACAGAGCAGCCCCCTTGTGCCAGGATAACATTTCCCTGGCTTTCATTTAGGATTGATGCATTTAGGATTTTTAATCTCATTATTAATGTTCACTATGAGAAAAGATCCAAGAATTAACTTTGGACTCAAGATGCCAACAGAAGCTCAGATGAATATGGAAAATCATAGGTACAAGTTCTTTGTGTCCTAATATGCTAAACACTCATGAGCTAAAGACACCAGGAGAACTCCAAGTTAAAATAGCAGTATATGTCACACTGGAGGCTCACTTCTACCTTTCTTGATTATGCTTCTGCCACTAGTCATGAAATATGGGTCATTAGAGGAGGACATTGTGAAATTTTGTAAAGGAGGAAAAAGTGTGTACTTACAGACACACACACACAGAATTTTATACACAATTTTATGGGTCAATTATTCACCACTTAAGGGTCACTATCTCCATATTAGTTTTCTAGGGCTGCCATAACAAAGTACCACAAACTGGGTGGCTTAAACAGCAGAAATTGATTGTCTTACAGTTTTGAAAACTGAAAGTCCAAGATCAAAGTGTCTGATTGGTTTCTTCAAATGCTGTGAGGGAAAATGGGTTCCATCCCTTTTCCCAGCTTCTGATAGTTTGCTGGCAATCTTTGGCATTCCCTGACATGCATAAGCATCACCCCAATCTCTGTCTTCATGTTCACATGGCATTCTCCTTATGTGTCTGTCTCCAAATTTCCCATCTTTATAAGGATGCCAGTCATAATGAATTAGAGGTAATACTCCGGTATTACCTCATCTTAACCAATCACATCTACAATGACTCTATTTCCAAATAGGGTCAAATTCTTAAATACTGGAAATTTAACATATGAATTTGGGAGCAGTCACAATTCAACCCATTAAAGCCCCCAAAGTAACTACCTCAAAGTATGCACTATGTTCAGAATTGTTCTCATTGTCATACAAAACAGAAAAAAATTGTGTCATAATTTCTACTTTCAAAGAATTTCCTTGAATGGACACATGAAACAGCCACTGAAAAAATTAAGATTATTTAATTTGTCTGATAGGAACTTTAGGTATTGGAAGTATCCTGGTAAGGAGCAAACTTTTTTTTTTAATATGTCACAGAGAGACATTAGAAAAGTTACTTGAAATAGACATTAGGACCAGGTGTGGTGGCTTATGCCTATAATTCCAGCACTTGGCAAGGCCAAGGTGGAAGGATTGCTTGAGGCCAGGAGTTCAAGACCAGCCTGGGCAAAAGAGCAAGACCTTATCTGTAAAAACAAACAAACAAATAGGCATGAGGGAAAGAATGGTCTCAATGAGATATTTGCATATGCATGTTCATAGCAGCACTATTTATAATAGCCAAGAGGTAGAAGCAACCCCAGCGTCCATCACCAGATAAATGGATAAACAAAATGTGGTATATAAATACCATGGAATATTATTCAGTCTCAAAAAGAAAGGAAACCCTGTCAAACACTATAACATGAATGAAACTTGAGGAATCATTTTTTACTGTGTATAGAGTTGCAGTTTTGCAATACGAAAAAGTTCTGAAGATCTGTTCACAACAATGTGAATATACTTAACATTATTACACTGCACTTAAAAATGGTTAATATATGAAGTTTTACATTATATGCTTTTGACCAAAATAATATAAAAATAATGAAATAACTGAAGCAAAGAACTGAATAGACGGGGTTTAAGAACAGATTAGACATAACTAAAGAAAATAATTAGCCAACTTGAATATAAGACATATATATATATATATATATATGCTCTAAAGTATGAGGAGAAAGTAATAGAAAATAGGGAAAAGCAAACAGAAGCACAAAGTATAGAATAATTAAATCTGACACATGGAATTGGGATCCTAGAAGGAAAAAGGAGAGAGAGAGTTTCAGAGGCAGTATTTGGAAATTTCAAAACTGACAATGACATGCCATGCTTTTCAGGAGCACTTAAAACCCCACAAAAGCTAATGAAAAAGAAAACCATAACTAGGACCATAGAAGAAATCCATCAAAGGCCAAAGACAAGATCTTAGAACCTTACATAGGAAAAAAAAAGGGCTTTCAAAGGAGCAACACTCTCACCAAGGACCAACTTCTCAATAAAAACAGCAGAAACCAGATGAATAAGTACTCATAAGAAATAATACACAAATAACCTGGAATTCATTATCACCCAAGAATGCAGATTAAATAACAGAAAACATAAATTAAAAGGAGAAGGACAGTCACGATAAGATACATCTTATTGTATGTAAATGACACAACCATATGATTTAGCATTGAAACCAAAGTCATACACTGAAATCATGTCAACTGAGAACTCTACAATAATGTGCTAATAATTAGTGCATAAATGTTAATAAGGAAAAATGAACATAATTGATACTAAATAATTTTCTCATTTTTTAGTTAGGAAAACTTTTTCCATATAAGAGTGACAAAAACATAAATGTTCATCAAGGTCACGAAAGATAAGGTGAAATATTAAAGGCTAGAGGCAATGAGGAAAAACCACTCCCAACTTCGGGGGGATCCTGGATTGGAAAAGGACATTAATGAAAAACTGGTGAATAAAAAAAATCAATAATGAATATTTTAAAATAAATATATGAAAATAAAATTAAAAGTCTGTAATTTAGTTAATATTATCCCAAAGTTACTTTCCTGTTCTTGAAAATTACACTATGGTAAGGTAAGATGTTAACATTAGGAGAGAAAGGGGTTATAAACACCTTCTTTGATCTGGTTTTGTACCTTTTCTGTAAATCTAAAATATGTTCATAATAAAATTTAAAAATAAACATTAGGAAAGGTACTTGCAGCACATAGACTGCTGTGTTCAAATCCTAGTGTCACCACTTAGTAGCTGTGTAATTTTCAAAAAGTCACTTAGCCTCTCTGATACCCATATTCCTCCCATGTAAGTTGGAGGTACTAACAGCATATACTTCACATAGCTGTTGAGGATTAAATGAGATAATATTAAGTAAAATGCCTGACACATAATCAGCACAGTAGAAGTGATAGATAAAATTAAATAAATTATTGCTTAGAGGAATTATTGGCTAGTTAAGTATTCAATTAAGTCGAGTTTCAGTTAATTAATAAGATATCCAAAGTCTCCAAAGAGAGAGAAAATAAGGAGAAATAAATCATTGAGAGGAGGATCAACTCTGGACAAAATAAAGAATAATTTTCCACTGAGGCTAGAGGCAAGAGGGTGAGGTGAATGTCTAATGGTGTGTATCATTGTAAACAGAAAGTTGAAGGACTTTCTAAACTAAGGGACACTTTATTTTTTATAAAATGAAAGTAGAATTCTCGACTAAAAATGAGTTGGAGTAAAGAATTAAAGCAGGTGGCCTGTATGTGTTTGTGCTGGGGGGGGCAAGGGAATCTTCTAGGAAGGGAAGAAGTCATGTCATTGTTGTAGACATGCTGATAGCTTAACTCCTTATAAATAGACTGATGATATTATATTTGCTAGAAGGAGAGCCTATATGTATGGAATTCTCTTAGTACATTCCTATTTTAGGATTGCTTATGATAAATAAACCTAGGTTCTATGGATTTATGGGGGGGCATGGCACTCTGGGAAATGTCATGCAAGCCAAGTTACTATCTGAGGTCTAAAATGGAGATACTGCAAAACGTAAATGCTCCCCACTATGTAAAAATCCATGAGCCTTTCTTAGAGACCTCATCCATTACTCTGAACCAGCACTGTGTGAGTCTAATGCAGGAATGGCAGACTTTGAGAGCCATGCAGATGTCTTAGACTCTGCATGCATCACCTGTGCCTCTCAATTGCTTGTATTCTTGAAATTAATATAATAGTAAAGCTTGCTACTGGAGAAAGTCTCTCTCTATGTGAGTTAATTTGACAATCTAATGCTTTGGGTTAGCTCATGAGCAGGAAATGGTGGAGCAGGAGATTTGAGGAAGTTCAGTTTGGAACAGAGAAGGGAGCTGACAAAGTACACTTAGCCAGGCAGCGTTGGAGACCCAGCTGGGCATAGAGACAATGAACGACTATGGCATCAGTCCTCACTGGCTTGTGTTTTCTCCAAGAGTGCTCAGCAACCTGAATAGAAGAGAGAAAGTGGATGAGTTAGCTAATGGAATTAGGGTTTTTTAAAATAGTAGTGGCTGTCAAGATGGGAGAATAGCACTCTCTCTGTCTCTCTTCTCTTCCTCCCTCCCTCATCTCCTTCTCCTTATCTTCCAAGGTGGAAGCTTTTATTTTCCAGACCAGAAAGAAACATCTTTCTAGCTGCCTTCCCCTCACCCACTGATTAAAAAATGAAAAAGAAAAAAAAAAAAAAAACCACTAAGAGCTAAAAACTAAAAAACAAAACAAAAAAGACTAGTGGATAAGGGAATTGAGGGCACTGGCAGAAAAGACAGAGAGCGAGAGAGAGAGTATGATTGAAGTGAGGTATTACCTGGTTAGGGTAGAATGTGGAAGGGAGTAAAAACATAAGAGCTGTATGGCATAGGCTATGGAGAACCTAGACCTGAACTTAAACTATTGCCTCCCACTCCTTTTGAGCAATTTATTCCACCTCTTTAGGCTTCAATTTCCTCATATGTAAAATGAGATAATAATTCCTACCTCATGGCGAATGGCTTAAATAAGACAATGCATGTAAAGTGGCTAGGACAATCTAAGCACACAATTAATTGTATTTTTACTGAATAAATTGGTTAAGGAAAAATGAAAACATCAAGAATATCAAGGCCTTGATGGAGGAAAGGCATGATTAGCAGAAGTAAGGAAGTGAAAGGATTGAAGGAATCCCGAAACTGGTCAGAGGATAGAATGGTAGGGTTTAGGGTTTTAAGGATGAAACAGTTCCAGGAAATAAAAAGGTTCAGGACGGGGCTTCAGGGTCTCCTGGGTAGTTAACGTGCATAAGTCTGCTGGTTGCTGTCATACATGAAATCCCAGAGCTGCGAGGCTGCCTGCCAGCACAGATTTCAAAAGGCAGTTTTAACATTTTTACTTCACACTGATGCAAGCATCGTACAGACACAACTTAACTCTACCTTAGAAACTCTTCAGTAACACTTTGGAATTTGTGTTCAAAACAGATTAGTTTGCTTTTATTATTTCCTATGCAGTGAAAACATTGGTGAGGACAATTGTGCCCCTCTGACCCTGCTAACCCTCGTAGATCCAGTTGTGCTCTTTCCCCAGGGACAACACACCAACTGAGATCCATTAAGCAACTAGCCAAAAAACACCATTTAATGCAATGCCAGTTTTCATTTAAATTATATTATAAACAATATTCCATTTGGCTAATTTACACGATCAAAGCATAATTATTCTACCATAGTTTATGGAGAACAAATTAGTTCAAATCACTAACAGATTTGCAGAAATTAGTTATGTAATATAGTATTTCAGCAGAATAAATGATTTAAACTAACATAACTTAAAACTAATCGTGATGCATTGAGAATAATTCCCAGAGATGTTTAATCAAAGGAAAACATGTAAAGATAGGAAATAGACAAGGTTTAAAATATACTAATAGCAATGTGAACAAAATTAACACAGTTCTTCTATATTTTAGTGATATAACTAGTTCAGAAAAATACATAGTGACAAATAATTAGAACATTTAAAATCTATAAAAACATGACCAATGCTCTTGGGTACAATTATAAGAAATTA
This sequence comes from Microcebus murinus, assembly GCF_040939455.1. Taxonomy (NCBI): domain Eukaryota; kingdom Metazoa; phylum Chordata; class Mammalia; order Primates; family Cheirogaleidae; genus Microcebus; species Microcebus murinus. The sequence continues at coordinate 57,798,436 of NC_134111.1, forward strand.
TAAATTGGCAGGTAAAACTATAATTCTAAATATTATAACTATATGATATCTGTGTAATTTGTCCTACGTATTAAGATTCTATTCAGAAGAATAATTTCATTTTGATTGTGGATACAATGAAATGTTATTACATTATACTGACAAATAAGCTCTTTTTAAAAATTTGGTCTATTCTACAAAACACCAAGCATTCAAATATTTTTCTGGTTCTTGCTTCTGGTTTTATGGCTGAATTTTTCTGGTTTCACATAATATTATACATATAATATGTAGTTTTGTTATTTTTATTATGTATTATGGTTTCACATTTTATAAAATTATAGTTGGTGGATTTTGGCATAAATTTTCATCAGAATCGCTTAGTCTTTCTAAGTGGTAATAGGAATGGTTTAATAGGAGTGGTTCTTCTACTACCATTGTAAACCAGGGGCCAAAATTCTTTCTGAAATCATAATGAAGATAGTGTCCCTATTGTTTAAACTTGTCAAAAAATTAATATGCTATTGTATAAAATTCCTCATAAGCACTTTGTCTTCTTTTCTTGGTTCTTCCTCTCACATCTTCCCTTTTAATACAGGATTTGATGAAGGAAAACCCTTTCCTCTGACCTTTTCTGTTTCTCCTTTAAAATAAATTATTACAATCAAGGTAATGGATGCTTATTCTAACTAATTGGAATTATTAACTTTATGCATCAACTTGATTAGGTTAAAGGATGCCCAGATAGCTGATAAAACAATATTTCTGGGTGTATTTGGATATTTCAGAAGAGATTAGCATTTGAATCAGTAGACTCCCCAGTGTGGGCTGGTATCGTACAATCAGTTAAAGGTCCAACTAGAACAAAAAGGCTAACAGGTTAACGAACGGCAAATTCTCTCTTCTTGAACCGGGACATCCATCTTCTGCCCTTGGACATCAAAGCAGGGCCCAATGGACCAGCTTTCTTAGTTCTCCAGCTTGAAGATAATATGTCATGGGAATTCTCATCCTCCATAATCATGTAAGCTGATGCCCGTAATAAATCTTCTTTTAATATGTATATGTTTCTGTTTCTATGGAGAACTCTAACTAATAATTCATTAATCAAATGCTATAAAAAAACTTATAATGAAAAGCAACAGTATCCATCTACTTTCCTCCCTATCTCTCTATTCCCCAGAAACACCCTCTCTTAACCATTGTTTTAATAACTCCAAATAATACGCTCTATATGCCTTAGTTTATTGACTTAACAACTCTTGGCACTGTTGATTCAGCACTATGAATTTTGGATTTTAACATATTTATACTCCCTCTTTTCCCCACCTTTGCTTCTTTCTCCAAATGTTTATATACTATTTAGATCTTTATCTTCAATTCTCCTATTGCTTACATTTGTCACTTAAAATGATATCTTTAAACTTCTATTTCTTGTTCCATGAATTTTAGGTAAGATCCCTTAACAAGACACTTTAAAAAATTAAGATATTTGACTGCTTACCTTTTCTTCTACTTTTCATTCATCCCAAAGTCCCTTCCACCTCCCACCTTCTACTACCTACCTTTCTTTTTTATATTTATTTTCAAAGTTGTTAACATTTGCCTTCTTTTCTTGCAACCACAACCCAGGGTTCTGTGCTTTTTCACAGATTAACTCTAAATATAATGAGCCAGAAATAGCATTTACATTATCATTTGTATGTAAATATTATTCAAAGTTGGACCAAGATTGCATTATTTTTTTTCTGTGGATCTAGTGTTACAACTCCCAAGGCCACTCAAGAGACTGTGGTCACTTTGTCGATGTGTAATGAGATCAGCCAGGCTGAACTAGGTTTTCCAGAATCCCCTTCCCTGTATGATTCAACTTAGGTTGGGCCACTAGAGACATTTCGTGTGAGATTCTGAAGGCAGAAGTGAAGAAGCAGTTAGATTGTCTTCATGCTCAGAAGATCAAGGCAGGGGCCGCCAGAGCTGTGTTTGCTCTTATACAGTTTTGCTTATTTACTGGCTCTCATTGTCAGTGAGGAGCAGAAGCCCAGCCTGCAGCTGCTCCATCTCCCCCTAGACCTTCTTTCACTTTCTTCTTCTTTCACTTTTCTTCTGTGCCAGGTGTGGGTTTAATTCCATGACAAAAGGTGTCAGCTTATTCTGCAGAACACATGCCTCATCACAGTGAGAGGTGGGAAGAAATCAACACCGTTCCAGTCTGCCCTAGTAGATGCTGGAGGGTTCCAGTATGCTTGTGCCAATATTTCACACATCTTCCCCTCCCCATTGTCTGTCCTGAAGACTTCACGCTCCAACATCTGACATGAGACATCTCATGGAAACTAAACAACTTCTACAATTGTGTGTGTGTATACACAAATGATACAAAGATTGCTCCTAACAGAAACTTCAAGTGGATTGTTTTTAACATTCTGCAATTGCTTAAAATTGTGTCACATCTTAGTTTGCTTCATATTGTTTTCTTAATATTTCAAATTGCATGTCTTGGTTTCTTAAATTTGTGACTTTACAATACTCACATTCTTCCTCCTTCTTAGTTGTATTATCTGTAGAGTTCCCTTCCCTTCTCCCCTGCCCAGATCAATTTCCTAGAGTGTCCTTCACCTTCAACCCAGGACGTGCAAAGCTATAATTCTGGGATTTCTTTGACTTTTTTACCAGTTAGATCCACTGTTTCCTGCGTTACATATCTCGTTTCCCTGTGCACTTTTCTGTTTTACTGGAGTATATCCTATTAGTTATAGAATAAAAGTTGATGAAGAACAAATCTTTTTTAATTTTGGCATGTTCAAAAATGTCTTCAAATAGCCATCATATTTGGTTGATAAGATATTTTTTTCTCCTAAATTGAAAGAACTTCTTTATAGAAGTTTTTAGTGTCTTTTCTCTTTGGTGCCCTGTAAAACTTTACAAGAATATGTCTTTCTGGGGTCTTTTTGTAGTCCTGGACATTTGGTGAATTATTTTAATCTGAACTCACGTCCTTTTCAGTTTTAAATAATTTCCTTGTATTTATGTCTTTGATGATACTCCCTCATCCAATCTACCATCCACCCTACTCCTAGACACATTATTTTTCTGTTCTTTCTATGACTCTTACTAATCAAAATTTGAACATTTCATATTTGAACCCTATACCTCATCTTCTTACTAGCATTTCTATTACTTTCTTATTTTGGTATACTTTCCAGGAGATTATTAACTTTTTTTTTTACCTCATTGGTCATATTTTAACTTGTTAGAGCTCTCTTGTTCTCTAATGCTTTTGCTTTTCTGTTCCTGGATTAAGAATGTAATATCTTTTCAGTCTGAAGAAGAGCAAGACCCTATCTCTACAACAAATAGAAAAATTAGCTGGGTGTAGTGTTGCACACCTGTGGTCCTAGCTACTCAGGAGGCTGAGGCAGGAGGGAGGATCGCTTGAGCCCCAGAGTTTGAGGTTGCAGTGAGCTATGATGATGCCACTGCACTGTAGCCCAGGTGACAGAGAAAGACCCCAGCTAAAAAAAAAAAAAAAGGTACAGTCATGTCTTTTTTAATTTCTATGAATGTATTAAATATTTCAGGTACAATGGGAAAGACACTAGACTTGAGTCAAAGATCTAGACATTGATTGTTTAACTTGCGAAACAAGGATAATATTACTTTTTCCATAGGATTACTATGATTATTAAATGAGATAATATATTTTAAAAGACTTATAAATTATCACATATGTAACACATGAAATATATTTAAATTACTATAAAATTTACATGATAATTTTTCCTAGCATGGCAATATAATGTTTTTATCATTGAGGTTAAAAAAAAAATTGTTAATCTCCCAGAAAGTAGAATAAAATGAGAAATGAAGCTGCTGAGGTAGGCAGGGGCCAGAGCACACAGAGTGTGCAGGTCATGGTGTGGATCTGTGAAAGCTACTGTAGGGTTTTAGGACAGTGTGAGGGACTGATGGGTCAGGTTTACATTAGAAGATTACATGAGAAATAGTACTCCTCCCTAGGCTCAACCCCTTTGCCTGTTATTAATAGTTTCTACTCACCCTTTGGAACTCAGCTCAAATGACATTTCCTCAGGGCTGCTTCCTAATACTCCAGATCACACACCCAGTGGTTCCCCTTCAGAGTGTCACAAATACAATAGAATAGTTAGTAATATAAAAAATATCTTGCACATAAATAGGCTACTTTAAAACAAAATCATTTCACACATGTTATATTTTCTATTTAAATATATTTATCATTAAGTTTTTGAAACATAATCACCTCTGAATTATATTTGTAGCTGAGCAAGTCCAAGTTTTATAAGATTTTATTCTATTTTAAATCAATACTTGTGAATATATATGAACACACAAAAATGTATATAAATGGACATAATTTTAAATCTAAAAAACCATATGTATATATGCTTTTAACACATATATTTTTATGATAATAGGTACTAGTACTATTTTGAATTATAACATGTTCTATCTGAAGCAAGGAACTGAATACATATAAATTGCTTCTTTAATAGACTATATTTTAAACATTATCAAATTTAATTAACATTTTTAAGAGTAAAAATAGTTCACTGTTTTTCTCTTAAAACCATGGCAGTAGTGCTAAAATCCTTTTGATTCTCTTCTCTTTTTATCACCCCTAGCATTTCTTTCAAATATTGACAAATCTATTGTGAACAACATGTTTTTCCCATATGTAAGACAAACCAATTGATTTTTTTTTTGTTAGCCACAAAAGTCAGGTCGTGGGAGAAACTGGAAAAAGTCTGACATATTAATCCTAAAATGGAAAGGCCAGTATAAATGAGAAGTAAAAGGTTATGCAAATGAAGGAGGTTAAGACCTAAAGGTTATGACACAGTTGGATCATTCTCATTATAGAAACATTAACATAGACAAGTACAATCTGCAGGCCAGCTAAATCTAAATTGCACAACTGCACCCAAGGGAACTGAAATGATTTCAATAGTTTCCTTAAATGTAGACTAAACAATTTATGTTTGAAAGAGTTGCTAAGTTATTGAGAAGAACTGTATAATCTTTAACAGTAAAATATTAAACCAAAGAGATTTTTTTGATCTATTACTTATTTCTACAGAGCAATAAATTTATTATTCACATACTCTGAATGAGCTTGCATCAATCACTACAAGACATTCAATCAAATTCATCTTGAAAAATGAAATGGCAAATGCATTTAAATTCAAGAAAGCCAATTTGGGGCAATTGACTATAATTAGGAATATTCACTAGGATGAGGTCTACTGGATTCATGAATATATAAAAAGGAGCCCCCAAAACACTAAAAGTTAAATACCAAAGTTAAACTGTGAACATCCAAATGAAAAAATTAAAGTTGGAAAGATGGCTATGTGAGAGAGTGAGTGAATGAGTGAGTGAGTATGTGTGTGTATAGGTGTACAGGGGTGTGTATGTATGTGTGCGTATGTGTGTGTGTGCGTACGTGCGTGTGTATAGAACCACGGTTAAGATTACCAAAAGGAAGGATTGTAATTCTTCCTCCTTCCCTACATCCACCTCTCACCACCATCAGAAAGTAGTATATTTTCTGTCCTTATTCTTCCTATAAAATAAGTTCTTGGAATCATGTGAGTTTATATCTAAATTATGGAAAATTTAGAGGAAAAGCCTTGAATTAAGAAGAGTTTGCGCTGGAAGTATGGTACCAAGCAAATTTAATTCCTGAAACCAACATTTTAGGGAAAAGCAGAAGGTTCCCTGCCCCCCTCCTCAGTGAACACTATCTGAGCAAAGAACATCCATCGTTAGCATTCCTGAAAGCACAAGGCCATCAACCAGAACACACTGTGCCTGCTTGTGAACCAGGGCTTTTTTACCATTAGCTTCACCAACCTTCAAAAGAAAGAGCTTCAGTAAGAGCATTTAAATTCGATGCCTTGAGCTTGTTCTAGTTCCAGTAACACCTTCAACTGGCTTCTCCCCAAGGAGTATCATATTAATGTTGCTGGCAGGCACTGTTGCCAATTTAATTAATAGTTTTGACTGCACAATCTTCAAAAGAGTAGTTCTAAATTTAACCAAAGCACTTACCATGATTTTAAAAATTAACACGTTTGGTTGCCTCCACTGTTCCAACAACTGTAATTGAATCGGTGCCAAGTGCAGAGCACTGAGGTAGGTGCCTCAGGAAAGTACAACCACATACAAGAGTTGGAAACAAAAAAAAGTACAGTCAACTAAGGCACAGAGTGTGGTGAATGCCCAAAGTGGGAGTCAAAGGCTAGGGGTGCTCAGTGAAGGCAGAGAACACATTCCCCCCTCTCTTTCACTCTGCCACCCTATTTTACTTCCAATGACCTGTCTCCGCCCCCCCCCGCCCCTCCCACACACACTCCAGGACTCACTTCTTTCCTGCCCAGCCAAGACCGCAGCACAGACTCAGTTTCTCTACACCTTCACATTCCTAACCTTTCTTATCTTTTAACTGTATCCACTGTCCAAATTCCTCAGAGAACATTCCGAAATGTCAGTGCCTCTATTTCTAAAAAGAGGTATTCTTGATGAAGAATCTCACACAATTGTAGACAACTGATGCCATCATTACAAATTTAAGGTGTCTGACATCAAAGAGGCCTTCAGGACAACCTGTTAGTCTTTTGACTTTCCGTAGCAACTACGTCTCTCTCTCGTTCTGTTCAGAAGCTATCCAGAACTTCCGATATTCTCTGTAAATCCACCATTCAACCCCTACTCTTCACTCTTAGTTCTCATTCTCAGCAGATAGTTGCCTGAGAGGACGCCGTGAAAATCAAGTGATAAGTGTGAACTCCCTTAGGGTCTGGTTCTCATACTTGCTGCCACAGGCCCCCCTACCCAAACCCAATTTCCCCTCCCGAACTCTAGAGTTCAACCTGTCTCCTCCAACGCCTTCCTTCACCATTTTTTAGTCCTTTTAATCTTTAATTTGTTCTTCTCACTGGCTTTTTGCCATTCAGCCTGCAAACTTGTGTAAATCTCTCCCTTCTTAGCAAATAACGCTCTCATAACTCTGTGTGCTCCTCTCTCTCTTGACATCATTTCATTGGGGTCTGTAATCATTGCTTTTTTCTGATTATAAAGGTTCACTGTAGGATATTTGAAAAATGCAGAAATGTGTAATTAAATAAAAATTGTTGCAATCCTTTGGTCCAGAAATGATCATTTTGGTTAACTTTTTAACATATTGGTATATTTGTTCTAGTATTTTTTCCACTTTTTTATATATGTAGGCTATTATATTTTGTAATAAAATTTTAGCTTATGTATAATATAGATCAAATCCAAATGTTTTCATTTCATTATATAAAGAATATTATATTCATCACCAAACATTTCTCAAAAAATACTTTAAATGGCTGCATGCTAGTCCATTATTGCTAATAGCATACATTATTTTTCCCACACTGTGGTATTAACAATATTTTATAATATTTGTCAGTTTAATAGACATACATGTTTATTTAAATTTGTATTACTTTGATTATTGGGAAATTGGATATTATTTTATCTATGTTGATTGGCTGTTTTGTTTATCTCCTTTTATGAAGTATCTGTTGATGTTTTTTGCCCACTTTTCTATTTATGGACCTATCCTTGTGAAGAGGATTATCTCTTTTCCATATGTGTACCAATAGTCTTCCCACTTTGTTAGGTGTCTTTTAATTTTATTTATTGTGTAATTTTATGTACAATATTTTTCAATTTAAATTATCAAATTTTCTTTTAGATTTATTCCCTCATCTTGTGCATGGTAAATCATTCTTCTTCCAGAAAATCTACATGATTATATCTTTCATATAGTCACCAATTGTTTACATTTAACTCTTTCACACCCACTGTAATTTATTCTGGGTTACAATATGAGGTGTAGGCCAGTTTAGGTTGATAATTTTCATAATAGTTGATAATGATGTCAGTAGTGCTGATTAAATCATCCCTGTCTCCTCTGATTTGTAATGTCATCTTTATCATCTATTCTACTAGGCCACCCTGGTGTCCCTTTCTTGTTCTTCTGCTGTTCTGCTCAGTATTTCAAACAGACCTACACAGACTGTTTTCCACACTCCCTTATAAATAGGCTTCCTGCACTCGCCCCCAGTGGGAGGCACTTCCTCCAGTGGAAGGAAAAGAAGAGCAAAGGTATTTCTTCCCTCTTTCTGCCTCAATTAGTTGTACTTTTTCTCTGACTCTTGTCCCTGTTTAGACAGGCCCACCAATGACTCTACTTTCCACTAGATGACCCAGCAGCCCCTGGACTCTGGGAACCCCAAATCCCTCCCTTTTTTCTCCAGCCTAGAGGTATATAAAGCAGCAGCATACTGTTCATCTTTGGGCAGCTTCTCAGTCTCTTCTCACCTGTGTAACCTATTATCTGCATTAAGTTCCCTCTGATTTAAACATTTAGTTTAATTTCAGATTTCCTGTTTGGAAGATAATCTTTTTCATTCATTGATGTGTGTGTTCCTTTCTATAATAGGGATACAATTTTAAGATTGTAACTTTTATAAAATATTTTAATTTTACTCATATTTTAAAAATGATATTTTCTAATTTGTTTTGGAAAAAACTAATTTTTCCAAGTTAACTTTAAAATTATTTTGTTGATTTTTTTTACGTTTTATCACATTGATATGCTTATAGATACACTTATAGGAGTAAACATAAATATATATATAATGCTTATTAAAGAATTATTTGTACTAGTAAAAAAATAGAAAACAACCAATGTTAAATACATTATGATATATTTATATAATAGGATAGTCTAGGTCTTTACAAAAATATGAAACATGTACTACCGTTAGCATATAAATTGCTATGCTGCAATTATTCTGAAAACTCATTGTCAATATCTACTAAAACTAACTATATGAATACCTATCACCCAGCAATTCTACTTCTAGGTATATGCCTAACAGAAATATGTATATGTTCACAAAAAGACATGTACAAGAATGTTCCCAGTAGCTCTATTCATAATATTTTCAGTATTGATATAACCCAAATATCTACTAAAAGAGAAATATATAAATTATATTATATTCATGTAACATAATGTCCAATGAAAAGAAAAATCAAACTACTAAATGAGTCTCATAAATGTAACATTGAGTATAAGAGACCAGATATGAAAATAATAAAATAATATTGCATGATTTTATTTCTACAAAGTTTAAAAATGGACAATACTAATTGATGCTTAAAAAAGTCACAATAGTGGTTGCCTTTGGAGGATTATGATTGGAGAGGGTATAAGAAAGAGATTATTTCTGCGCTCCTTTGTATGTATGATAGATTTTTATTTTAGAAGTTTAAAAATGTATAAGGTAGATCCATATGTATTGATGCAGAAAGATATCCAAGTTATGCTGCTAAGTTAAATAAAATAGTTGCTGAAGGGTATGTAAAGAAAGAGTCCATATGTGTAAAAAAGCATATATGTGTGTGTGGGTATAAATATATATTCATGTGTGAATACACACACATTACACATACACACATACAAGAAAGAAAAAGAGAGAGACTTCATTCAATTTTTTCTCCACAAACATGCGCTACTTTTACAATAAAAAAATTGTTACTAAAAAATCCTATGGAATATTTGTGTTAACTTTCATTAAAACCATAAATTAATTTAGGAAAATAGTTCTACCTTACAAAATTATTTTCCTAGCCAGAAATATGGTATGTCTCACCATTTGTTCAACTTTTCTTTTATACCATTTAATCAAGATTTTTCACTTTCTTTCTATAAGCCCTGCCTGGCTCTTGAAAGATTATTTCTGTCCATTATTTATTTCCTATGACACTTGTGAATTAATTTGTTTAATATCTAATTTCCCCGAAAGAGAAATTTAACCTTTTCTCTACTTCCTTATTTTTCATTCATTTCTAACCTACTCAACCCTAATGAAGCTGTTCTGGCAGAGATTATCAATTGCCAAGTATAACAGATGGCTTTCTTTTTTCAGCATGACACATTTAGACAGTTATTAATTCATTAATTCAACAAATATTTGTGGATCTCTCGATACATGCTAGACACAGTGCCATACACTGTAGGTTCAAAGGTGAACACAAGCGCTACCCTCAAATTGTTTATACCTGAATGGAGCAAGCAATAAATGGGAGTTTACAACACACTATGCCATGTGCTGACTTAGGGAAAACACCAGATTCTAGGAACATACATTAGAGAGGCGCCCAATCCAGGCTTAGGTATTAGGTACCAATTCCCAGAACAGATGCTGTGTAACTGAAACCTAAGTCTTATGAGGCAAAGATGAGAATGAAGAATGTTCTAGACATGGATAAAATTACCTCTTAATCTGACAAAGGGCAGAAAGAAAGAAAGCATTAAAAGAAAGAACAGCATATTTTAGCATATTTAAAGAAATGCCAATAACTCAATATGGCTAGATTATAGAATTTGAGGTAGGAAATTATAGAAAGTTAGACTAAAATATTGAGTAGAGGAAACCACAAGGTCTTTAGTGTCATCCTAAGGAGATTGGAGGTCAATGACAAGCCACTAAAAGTATTAAAGGAAGAGGTTGATCCAATTTGCATTTTAGAAAACTAAATTAAGCTTCAATGTGAAGAACAGATTGAATGGTAGAGGAAGGAGGACTGAAAGCAAGAAACTCTACTTGTTTAAGTAATCTGGACTGTGAAACTGAAGAAAAGTACTGAAATTCCAGAAGTCATGAAGAAATCAAACCAAGAAGATTTGATAAAAACCTGGTAGGAGAAGAAAGAGTTGAGGGGAGTCAGGATGACAGCAAGTTTCCCAATCTAGCAAACAGTGAGTGAATTGTGGCTCTGTTCAATGAGAAGAGGCAAGAGAGAGAGAGAGATTGAGGAAGAGAGCTCCATTTTGGAAGGGCAGAAAGTGATGTGATAGTGAGATTCGTTTGTGACAAGGAGTTTGAGATGCTTGTGTGACACAGTGGGAGGCTATGGGATGTATGAGACATACTGGGAAGGAGAGCTAGCCTGGAAAATCATAAGCATGTGGCAAGTGGAGACACGAGAGTGAATGAGATCACAGAAGGTGAGAACACAGACCAAGTGATTAAGGGACAGACTCTGTTCAGTCGATTAGGGTATGGGTCTTGCCTTTGCCACTTGCTACCTCTGAGACTATGCTCAGGTTCTTTAACTTCTCTGTAAGTGAGAATAATAACAGTATCTTATATGATTTTATAAAGATTAAATTATCATATTATCATATATAAAAAGCACATAAGTAAGAATTCAGTAAAGGCTAACTATTATGACTATTGACATGGTTGCTATAAATGTGAAGACAGACTATGATGACCTGTCACCATTAAAAGGAAAACAGAGAAAAACAGCCCATGAAGGAGTCTGTGAAGCAGCAGCCAGAAGGTTAGGAGGAAAAGCAGGAGAAAGCTATGTCACATAGGCTAAAAGTGAGGGATGGGGGTGTGGGGGAAGGAGGATTTCAAGAAGAAAAAGTAGACAACAGTTTACAATGCAGTGATAGAGGCAAGTAAAATAAGGACTTATTTCACACCAAACTATCTTAATCAGTATAAATTTATTAGTGTCCTAGGAACAAACACCAGATTATTTTAGGCTGAGGTATAAGTAGATGGGGAAAAAATGAAGACAGTCTTTATAGTCAGTGAGTGTGAAAATACAAAGAGATGATAGAGAAGGCTAGATGGGAGGAAGCTTGGCTGGTTGTTAATAAAATAGTAGAGGCGTGAGCAGGTAAACACTGATGGGAAGAACACTTAAGATCGGGGGGTTGCAGTGTTGGTGAGAAAAGACAGGTGATGATATAGAGTTAAGGGTGAGATGGAAGAATATGGGACCCAGGACACAGGAGCAGGAGGGGACATCCCCAGGAGAGAAGGGAGGTGGGAAGGGGCAGAGGTGGGGAGGTTTGCAAACACAGTGGAAGGAGTTTGAGGAAAGTTCCCTCTGATCATCTGTTTTCTCTCTAAATTGTTCTGAGTGAACCATGAGACAAAGAGGGCAAAGGCTTGAAGAGAAAGAAAATTTGGGTGGAAAATATGCTGTGGGAATTGAAAGAGGAAACCAATAAGAGATACTCAGAAAATCTTCTAGGGAGTTTTCAGGACGTGATTATTGTTAAAAATGTTAATTTGTTGGTCATCAGTCTGTTGTGTTCATTTTCTCCAGCAGTACTTAGTAGCCCAGAAAGGAGAATGGAGAAGATAGGGATTTAAATAGGCTTAAACTTTGGTTTTGCTGGTAGACTCAGGGGGAGCAAAAAAGTGGCAAGAGTTGAGAGAACTGGCAAGGAAGGGGTTCAAATGTTGGAGCATGGACAGAGAAGGAAGTGAAGAAAAGAGGCACCATAGATAAAAACAAAAGGAGAAAGAAACTGTAGATCCCAATGAGGTTGAGAAATAGTGGTGGTAATAACTTGAAGATAAGAGATTATGATCCAAGAGTAGGTTGTGAATATTTCAGAAAAGGAGTACATTCTGATGAAAACGTGGTGTGAGTTGGAGGCAGGGAAGTGGCTCTCTGAAATGGAATAGGTTTGAAGACCACTGGAGAAGAAATACCCAAGCTAACAAGAAACTACTCTCTTTGCTGGGAAACCCAATGATCACTAAAATTACCCTAGGTAATGACAGGAAAGGAATACAAAGAAAGATGTATCTGGTGCAAGTATATAATGAATGAGCTGTATAGTGACTCAAAAGTTTATGAGAGCAAGAAAGCTGTAGAAGGTGTAAAAGTTTCGTGAACTTCAATGAAGAAGAGAAGATGAGGAGTTATGTGTTGGACGTGGTATTGAGGCAAGAGAATGTTGACCCTCCCAACTTAGTGGAAAAAATGAGTGTCATCCAACTGAAGACAGCTGCTAGAAAAACCAATTTTCAGTGAAGGTCAAGAAGTGGGATCAATTAGTCTATGTAGAAGGTAAAGACAAAGGAGAAGTAGATCAAATAAAACAGGCATCAAAGAGGGTGGTGTACAAAGGTTTGGGGTGTGATAGGGAAGGGGATGGTGGGGCAGAGGAGAAAAAGCCTTTCAATGTGAGGATGAGAATATGGAAAGCAATACACAGTAAGAGGCATTTAAATTGAAGGCAAGGACCACAAACGACAAGAAGGTGAGGCATGGTGAGATTTCCTGACTCAAATTGTAAACATTTTATGCCTGAACTATTGTAATAAATGCCTGACTGGCCACTCTGCTTCCAGCTTTGTTCTTTTAAATTTATTTTTTATAATATATCTGGATAATATTATATAAAATATAATTCTAATCCTATCATCCATCCACCTGATTAAAATCCTCCACTATTTTCATCCAAACTATAGTGCTAATTGCAAACTTCTGAAATTAGCACTGTATACAAGTTTCTTCAATTACCTGGCTGCTGTCCACCTTCCCACTCTGTCCCTCCCACTATAGTAAACTACATGATACCTCCCTGAAGCCCACATACTCTAAATGGAGATAAAGGAAAAAGAACATTCCATGTGGAATAAACAATTTGAAGAGGTGTAGAGATGGGAGCATTCCAAAATGTCAAGAGATGTAATACAAAACATAATTGGATGATAAGATATGAGCAAATAAGGACTTCTCGTCACTATGATTCTTGAACTATGTATGGCCTCTTTGAAATGTGTTAGAATGTAGATGCTGTTAATTTTTCTCAAGGAGTTTAATTTTATTTTTATTAGGATATACTTATCTGATGTTGCTTTTAATAATTACTATACACATGACTTTTTCCTCATCTTTCCAAGTTTTCTATAGTCATATTCTTTATGTTGAGAGGCATATTGGTTAAGAAGTATCCTTCACAGCATGTAATTCGTAACAGGCACCTTGCAAAAATGTGTGTGAGTTTGTATATTTTTCAAAGATAATGAGGAGAAAGATTTAAAATCTGTTCAAATGTTTCCTGGCAAAATGTACGAGAATCGTGCCAAAAGGAATTGCATGTTGCATGTCTTCAATCTGTTCTTGAAATATTTGTAGATACAGGCAACATCTGTTCCACTGGACAGAGATGTACTATAAGTGCTAATAACTTTGGAAAGACCTGACTTCAAAAGTTTGTACTTGGGAAATAAATATTTATTAAACAGATACATGTTGAAGGTCTCTTCCAAATAAACTTAAAAAAAATTTAAATCACAGTAATAATAAAGAAAATATTTCACAAAATAAACCAAAGCCTGAAATCTAGGGAATGTTTTTGAATTGATTTAATCATGTGATAAATATGCCTATGGAAAAATACAATATTCTGGCTCCCCTCTGTTAAGCATAGATAGGGAGGGGACAGGGAAGAACTAAGAGACAATGTTGGGCAAAAGCAAAGCTCTGTAGTGTCGTGAGGAGATGAATGTGAGTAAAAACCAAATGCAAGAATAAGAAGAATGTTGAAAAAGTATCACCAGACTGCAAATAAAAAGGCAATGATTCAGTAGAGATTCTGGCCAACACGCATCAAGGCTCCACCTGGCCTGAGTTTAATAGACACTGTAAATGTTCATTCAACAACAATAGTCATATTAATCAACTGGAATAATATCCTTACAGAATAGTATAGCTCTGAATTAAGCTATCTTGAAATAAGATTTTCTTTATTTAAAAAAACAAAAAACAAAAAAACAGACAAGACACAGGGGCTCATTCCTGTAACCCTAGCACTTTGGGAGGCCGAAGCAGAGGATTGCTTGAGACCAGGAGTTCAAGACCAGCCTGGGCAACATAGCAAGATCCCTTCTCTACAAAAAATTTAAAAATTAGCCAGGTGTGTGGTGTGCGCCTGTAGTCCCAGCTGATTGGGAGGCTGAGCTCAGGAGTTTGAGGTTTCAGTGAGCTATGATGATGTTACTGCACTCTAGCCCAGAGACAGGTTGAGACCCTGTCTCAATTAAAGAAAAAAAAAGGAAAATTTACCTGTTTCACGTTGTCACTGATAAATCACATGAACTGATAGACATTTCTTTTATAGCCAGGAGGAATGTCTTTGAAAATATGCTGATTGTCATTAGGTAGTATTTTTCAAATTCCAGGGAGCCATTGATTATTACTGGGCCATGAAATCCATTTGAGTGAGACATGACATTTTTAAAATGAAAAATAACAGGAGAGAAAATATGAAATGGCAACATAGTAGTAATAAGACTTGTTTGCTAATTTTTTTTCAGATGTGTATATATAAGAAAGTTATGAAATGTATTTCTTATGGTAGATCACAGTCACAAAAGGTTTGAAACCCACTGTCAAAGGAAACACCACCGTGGTAAAGTTGATACTCCTTTTTGGAAACTGACCTAATTACACTTGGATCTAAATAAGAAGATCTAAATCAGAGAAGATCCGGGGTCAGATAAAGTCTTTGATATTGCAGACTCCTCTGAGAACCAGAAGTACAGAGAAGCTAAGTCAGCCAAGGAACAACCTAAGGGAGGTGATAGATGGTGAGGTGGAGGTCACAATAATTGATCTACTCATATCCATAGAACTGGGAGAGAGCAGGCTGGACTTTGGAGGCAGATGGGGACTTCTGTGCTTCTCCATAGAGTATTTACCCCACGCATTAGAGTACACAAGGAAATCAGAGCAAGGCAATACATGGCTAGTTTAATAAGCAACAAGGAAGGTGTACATTTTTAAATATTATAGTAAGCTATGGAATCAGCATTCCAAAGTTCTATAGGTATTGGCCGCCACATGCTAAACATCTCTTGTGATTTTGGAATTCATGTGCCTAAGGCAAAGAACAAAAACCAGCATATCTAGTGAGTTGAGAAACTATTGTTGTGTAATAGGATGACAAAGATAATAGTATTTAATACTTTGTTTATCTAGCCTGATGAAAAAATGAGAAGTAGAGAGACTTGTAAGGATGACTGGCCTGGGGAGGAAGACTGGGTGGCCAGAAGACACAAGAGGAGGGAGGCTTGATTTTCGCGGTACATGCTTTGGCAACTTTTGAATTTTAAACTATGTGCCTTTTACCAGTTGAAAAAATGATAATGTGCATTTAGGAAAACAAGTATCTCACGTAAGTGAAACTTTTAGATAAACTAAGTTAGCTCTGTATAGGGACACCTGGTTGATTGTTTAGCCAATGAACAATTCTCCTGGGTACTTTTTGTTAAAAATCTCAGATTTTCTCTGAGTGATACCATGTTGAAGTCCCAGAAGATGAATCAAGATTAGCCTACACCAAGCTAGTTTCCTCCCTGACAAAAAAAAGACAGCATTTGGAAGGTTCTGAGGAAAGCTTTTTCCATACTCTACCTAGCTATCTCACTTCTGCCCTTGGACTTGGTGTGAGACTATGATATAAGAAGGTGCAGCAGCATGCAGTGTTTACGACAATGGGGCCAAGGGCATTAGAGAAACATCTGACCCTGCACCCTGTTATTGCAACTCAGCTAGGTCAACTCTGTCATTACCTCCACCCATAAATTGTGTGAGTGAACACTAAGTTCTCTTGTGGTTTAAACCTCTATTAGTTGAGCTTTCATTAATTAAGCTAGACTGTAACGCACTGCTGATACACACTGAAATATATATTTTTAATTTGATAATTTTGAACATTTTTATAAAACATTCTTCTCTGCTGAATTAAATAGAATACATTGATTTTCATTTTAACTTTTATTTAATGATTTGGTATTGTCATTATGAGCATGAATTATCATACTGTAATGGACAAAAAATGATACAGGCACGGTATCTTATTCATTTTGTATCCTCAGTATTGCTAGCATAATGATAATGCCTTGCACACAGCGGTGGTCACTTATGAATTAAGTACTGGTTAATAAAGCATTATATTAAAATACTGAACATGTGGCCGGGAGCGGTGGCTCACGCCTGTAATCCTAGCACTCTGGGAGGCCGAGACGGGCGGATCACTCAAGGTCAGGAGTTCGAAACCAGCCTGAGCAAGAGCAAGACCCCGTCTCTACTATAAATAGAAAAGAAATTGATTGGCCAACTAATATATATAGAAAAAAATTAGCCGGGCATGGTGGCACATGCCTGTAGTCCCAGCTACTAGGGAGGCTGAGGCAGCAGGATTGCTTGAGCACAGGAGTTTGAGGTTGCTGTGAGCTAGGCTAACTCCACGGCACTCACTCTAGCCTGAGCAACAAAGTGAGATTCTGTCTCAAAAAAAAAAAAAAATACTGAACATGCATATCTATCCCATCTCCCATTCCAAATCACTAGGAATTAGATATGGATATATACATAAACACACATATGTGTATATCCATGTATATGTACTTAAGTATACAGATACATTATATATATGCTTTACTATATATATTATATTTAAGAATAATTTCTCAACAGTGCTATTGTGCTAGAAAATAAAAGAGTGTTAGCCGGGCGCGGTGGCTCACGCCTGTAATCCTAGCTCTCTGGGAGGCTGAGGCGGGTGGATTGCTCGAGGTCGGGAGTTCGAAACCAGCCTGAGCAAGAGCGAGACCCCGTCTCTACTATAAATAGAAAGAAACTAATTGGCCAACTAATATATATAAAAAAAAATTAGCCGGGCATGGTGGTGAATGCCTGTAGTCCCAGCTACTTGGGAGGCTGAGGCAGTAGGATCGCTTGAGCCCAGGAGTTTGAGGTTGCTGTGAGCTAGGCTGACGCCATGGCACTCACTCTAGCCTAGGCAACAAAGCGAGACTCTGTCTCAAAAAAAAAAAAAAAAAAAAAAAAAAGAGTGTTATCAGCAGCCTAGAAATTTTGAAGAGTCCCTAAGAGAAGACAAACACACAGAATCAGGTTTGCAGAAAGGCTAATAACCTTCACTACAGGGAAGATTGCTGCTCCACACTCAGAAGTATAAATAGAAGACCTAAGAGAGAAACCTGAGGTAATTATTAAGGTGTACATATGCCTATCAGGTTGGCTTCTACTACTTTTCCCTCTTGTATAAGCAATGAGAGGAAAATAATTTATCCACAGCTAAAGCAATAAATGTAAGCATACACACACACACTCTAAATTTAGGCAATGATAAACAAAATTAGCTTTCATAGAGAGATAATCTCAAATACATAGGTAATAACATATCATAACTCACAGAACATTTGAAAAAACCATTATGAAGGTAAGCAAAAAATAATCTTAAGGAAATATAAAATATTTTCAGGGGATATGAAAGGCTGTCTTATCCATGAGAAATAAATTTGAAAGTAAAAATATGGTCATTAGTGCTTAAAAAAGTATACAGATGGCTGAATAGCAGAATAATTATATATGAAAAGTACATTAGAGCACTAGAATATTAAGGCAATGGGTTCTTCTATAGCATAGCACAAAGAGAAAAACAGACTGGGAGGGGGGAA
Organism: Microcebus murinus; assembly: GCF_040939455.1. Classification (NCBI taxonomy): domain Eukaryota; kingdom Metazoa; phylum Chordata; class Mammalia; order Primates; family Cheirogaleidae; genus Microcebus; species Microcebus murinus. Next base: position 57,816,807 of record NC_134111.1, read on the forward strand.
TAAACATGAAAGAAAGATCCAGAAGGTCCAACATTCACTTAATGTTGAGTTTCATAAAGGACTGATATAAGGAAAGTCAAAAATAAAAGGGAATAGTGACAAGGGTGCTTATAGTTGAATAAATACAGAAGTTTTCAGTTTAAATGGACAAGCAGGATAAACAAAAAGATGACCATCTGAAAACACTTGAAAAAGTGTAAAAGAGAAAAAGTTATTTGAAAATCCTTAAAACTTTAAGTGACAGAAGCAAAACTTTTGGTACAAAAGAATGAAACTGAAATGATAGACTTCTCTGGTAAAAATGGTTGTAGAAAGACAATGCAACAATTTTGAAAAGTCCTGAAGGTGGAAAATATGTAAGACTAGAAAATCATGCCAACAAAGAGAATTCACATTAGAAGAAAAATATTAAAAAAAAAAAAAAACAGAAGGCAGGGAAAATGTACACATAACAAGAAAATTTGATAAATATAAACCTTTTTTAACTTATGGCCAAAAAAACACCCAAATACACCTGTAACAGAACAAATATAAATGGGATATGTGTTTCTATGAAAAGTCAGAAATTTTCAAATTGGGCAAAAACAAAATAATTTATATCTAAATACATGGTGTTTACCAAAGATCTATCTAAAACAACATAGCATAAAAGTATTTGAAAAGAAAAACCTGGAGAAAAATATATCAGAAGACTGCTAAAGAACAAAATGAAAGCAGATATAAAAATATCAATATCAAACAAAATAGGAATCAAGACAAAGCATTAAAAGGAAAGATAATATTTTATAGAAATGAACTGAATATAAAAGAATATATACTCTTTATCTTTTAAATGCTTTATTACAGAAATATATAAAACAAAAACTAAAATACAAATGAAAGTAATAAATGCACAATCATATTTAAGAGACTTTAACATATCTTGCTCATAAAGTGACAGATCAAGTAAACTAAAAATAATTAAAGCTATTTAGAATTCAAAATCACAGATAATTATCAAAATTGGTCTTATAAATAATGAATATATAAGGAACTTTGTACCCAAGGAAACTTTCATTAAAATTTACCATTTTTTAGTGTGCAAAAGACATCTCAACAGGCAACGTTCTCTGTTCTCAAAGCATAAAATCATAGACCTGCTCAAGTTTACAAGGTGTTTACTATGTGTCAGGCATTGTTCATTCTAAGCCAGTGTGGACAGATTTAAAATAAAAGTACAGGATACCTGGTTAAATTAGAATTTAAGATAAACAATAAATACATTTTTGGAAATTTTACAATGTTTTAGAGATCATAAACTATCCCAAAGCATCAAGTAAATATAGAGAAACATTCCTAAATCATTCTAAGATAAGTTTATTAACTTGATACCTAAATTGGACCAAGATGGCACAAAAATGAAACCATAAGCCAAGCTTTCTTTTAAGTATTGCTGAAAAACTTCTAAATTAAAATGTAATGGATTAAATATAGCAGTGTTTTAAAGGTTGCCCTGAAACCAAGAATACAAAGAAGATTGAATTCTATAAAATGTTTTTAATATAATTTATTTTTAAAAAGATTTAAGAGAAAATCATAAAGTCATCTCAATACATGCAAAAATCCATATATTAAAAAGTGACACCTATTTATTATATTTTTATTTGATACATATGGAACCCAAGGATAAATTTTCCTATACTTGATAAAGCATATATGTCTATCATCAGCAATGACAAATTAGAAAATGTAATGGAAAAAAAGATTCTAGTTATAATTGAAAATGATAGAAAATTAAAGAAAATATCTAAGAGTAAACTAATATAAATGTGCAGTATCCAAAATAAAAACTTTACTGTTGGACATAAAAGAAGGTATAATTAGAGGAACATACCCTATTCTAAATGGAAAGAAAATATAGTAAAAGAAGTCATTCTCCACTAAATAAATTATAAAAATAACTGTAATTCAGTTCAAAACCTAACAAGATTTTTTAAATAAAATTTAGTCTAGTTTCAGAAAAGATGCCAAACTTGCCCCAGAAAATTTATCAAAACAAAAAAAAGATAAGGATTTATACCCTTGAATTTCAAAATATACTAGTTAAATATGGTAATTAGAATTTTATGGCATCGATATGTTAATATGCACATAGATGAAGGAGAACAGAATGCACAATGAAAGGGAATTCCAAACCAGTGAGAATAAGACTAGGGGTTGGAAAATGTAATTATAATACCTAACTTGGTTGCCAACACAAAAACAACAGTAACACATATTCTAAGCTGATTAAAAACCTAAATGTCTAAAATAAAACCACAGAAACATTCAAAAGAAATATATTTGTAATCTCAGAGTACAGGAGACCTTTGAAAGATATAAAATGTGTATATCATAAAAGAAGTAATTGACACATTTGGCATTAATATTTAAAATGTATACATAAAAAAGAATAATATTCCTACCAATATTCTTAATTCTTACCATTGGGAAATTTAGAATCTTCAGAAGAAATGGCTCAAAAGTTAAGAAAATATAAATTAAGGGAGGCAGGGGGAACTACCAAATGTTCAGGGCCTGCTTTGTACCTGACACCATGCTTAGGGGCTTGACATAGGCTATCCCAATTCACCTAAGAGAATCTTCACCAAACCTGCAAAGGATGCATTACTATCACCATTTTGCTAAGGAGGAAACTTACCTTTAATTATACATCAAGTAATTTACTGAAGTCAGACTCAAATTGAATGCTTTTAACATCATCTTGTCTCCCTGCAAAATAAGAAACATAGGAAATTATACCCAAAAATATTGCATGAATGATAAAGTGCTTCCTAAAGTGGTTAAACAACTAGAATATGATAGATTAATTTAAGATGGAATTTAAACACACACAAAGCAAATGGTTATTTAGTATATTGTATGGTAAAAAACAGAGGATGAGAAGACAGAGGCAGGAGGCTGTTAAAATGTTTTAGCATAACACAGTTAGAGCCTGCACCAGTCTTCCAGGAGCCAATCTGCAAAACGTTCCACAGCGCTCAATAACAGCCTATAGAACTGGATTCAGCTGGAAGAGAAATCATTTGAATCTCCTTCCTAGGCTTTAAGTCAGACTGCTAGTGTCCTAACAGCACTGATTTTGTTAGTAAAGAGTAGTGGTAAACAGCAAAAAATACGACTGAACTAAGACTGTTTCTTGGGAAGTCAATTGTCACTAACCTTTCTATACCTCCATTCTGAACACCAGGTGCAGTGATTCCGTGCCTTGTGAAAGTTCCTAGTTCACTGAGTAGAACTAATAGAATCTTTATCCAAAGAATCTTTTGTATATTTTGAAATTTACAAAAAGGATTCTTTAGGAGAAATTTGGGGTCTTAAAAGTGTTCTTCTGTTTTAAAAAAAGAATGAGTCCACTTAAGGAAGACAATATCCCATTCAAATTCACACAGATAGAGGAAGATTTCTTCCAGGGGTTTCATTTCTTTCCTTTTTTTTTTTTTTTATGTTGATAGGACTAATTTTGAATTATTTATATCTATGCTATAAATTGAGAGCTGAAATCTCAGTCTACTACATTAGCATCCGCCCATCCCTAAACACACCTTTTAAAGTCCTGCAGCATTTAAAAACACTCATGAACTTTGCAATGAGTATGATTATTCAAAGTATAAGATTAGAATTTGGGACACCTAAGGTCTTGGCTTGGCATACAAAGTGAAATACGCAAACTAGCCTAGTAGTCTCTCCTGTAAGTCCCCCATTATCATGACTTGATGTCTGCCTTAGACTTTGGTTTGCTTTCCTGCAGAGGAAGTGGCACCCCACACATTTGCCCTGGCAAGTGTATGGCCCTTCCCAGTCTCTCAGGGAACTTAGTTCTCCGCCCATACCCACAGGCAGCTTTAACATGAACAGCTTAGAATCGAGGTACCGTAGCCTCTGACCCTCTCCAGGTGTGCTGAGCTCCCATGGTCAACAGGACGGATATTGATGACGCCCCATCTCTTTGAAAAGGAACATCCTTCACAGAGGTGAACAATTCCGTGCCAATAAGTTAGAGGGGAAATAAAACACCATTGTGTAAATTGAACAAAAAGAGAAAGTTAAAATGTCAATGATTAGTTATTATGGAATATAATATCACCAATATATTAATAAATATATAAAATATTTATTTTGATGGTGTTTAAAAATCCTTTATTTTATTCTAAAATATTAAGGGAGTACAGATGTTGTTGGTTACATGGATTGCTTTTGTAACACTTGAAGTCATGGTTCTAGGTGTGCTCACCACCCAAATAGTGTTCATTGTACCCATTAGGTAGGTTTTGGTTCCTCCCTTCTCCTGCTCCTTTCTGTTTGATTTCCACTGACTTTTACTTCCCTCTGTGCACATGTGTGTTCATGGGGTAGTTCTAACTTAATAATGAGCACATGTGGTGTTTGTTTTTCCATTCTTGAGATACTTTACTTAGGTAATGATCTACAGTTCCACCCAAATTATTGCAAAAGACATTAGTTCATCCTTTTTATCGCTGACTAGTACTCCATGATATATAATACATATGCCACATTTTTTTAATCCACTCATGAATTGATGGGCACTTGGGTTGATTCCACATCTTTGCAATTGTGAATCGTGCTGCAATAAACATTTGAGTGCAGGTGTCTTTTTGATATAAAGACTTCTTTTCCTTTGGCTAAATATCAGTAGTGAGATTGCAGGATTGAATGGTAGATCTGCTTTTAGTTCTTTGAGGAATCTCCATATTGTTTTCCACAGGGGTTGTTCTAATTTGCAGTCCCACCAACAGTGTACAAGCATTCCTTTCTTTCTGTGCTTGTATGCACACCAGCATCCATTGTTTTTGGACTTTTTAATAAAAGCCATTCTGACTGGGGTAAACTGATATCTTATTGTGGTTTTAAGTTGCATTACCCTGATGATTAGTGACATTGAGCATTTTTTCATGTGTTTGTAGGCCATTTGTCTATCTTCTTTTGAAAAGCTTCTGTTCATGTCTTTTGCCTACTTTTTAATAGGATTGGTTGTTCTTTTCTTGCTGATTTGTTTGAGTTCTCTGTAGACAGTCATTATTAGCCCTTTATCAGATATATAGTTTGTGAATGTTTTCTCCCATTCTGTAAGTTGTCTATTTATTCTGTTGATTGTATCCTTAGCTGTGCAAATGCTATTTAGTTTAATTAAATACACTTAATTTATATTTGTTGTTGCTGTGATTGCCATTGGGGTCTTTTTCATAAATTCTTTGCCAAGGCCAACATCTACAAGAGTTTTTTCTACATTGTCCTCTAGGATTCTTATTATTTCATGTCTTATATTTAAGTCTTTTATCCATCTTGAATTAACTTTTTGAGTGGTGAGAGATAAGGACAGTTAAGGTTCTGGGTGAAGCGTTGGACCTCAGGGAGTTTCCGCTGGCCTAGAAGCAGTGGTAGAGACGCAGGGCATAGTGTCTTGAGGTCTAGGCTCAACTCTGGAATCTCAGGGGTGGTATTACAGGCCTGATGGAGGCCCTGGAGCTACAGGGGCAGAGGCTTAGGCACAGCTAGAGCTTCAGAGCTGGCTCTGTGGCTTCCAGGGGCAGAGCCACACAAATGGAGGGCTGTTCCATTGTAGACTGCTGATGCCCAATCACACAGGCAGAGGTTTGTCTCAGTTGCCCAGGGACTGAATATGCAGGCTGGAGCTGCTAGCCAGCCAAGGTTCTCGCCCACACCTAGGACCCACTAAAGCTATTGCCCCAGTCTTCCCAGATGGTGCCTATAGTGTCTGTGGCTCATCCTCTGCACAGTTCTGCACAGGGGAGGAAGCATGGTCAGCCCCCAGTCTCAGGGTACAACACACAGGAGCTTCTGTTCTGTCTGCTCCCTCTCTGGGCTGGCAAGGGCTACTGATGGAAAGGCTACTGCTGGAAGGCTGGGTCCCACGCAGACCTGGATCCACGTACTAAAGCAATCAGGATAGTGTCTGTTGCAGGGATCAAGGATTGGCAGTTACTGGGTCTCTACTGTACTGAGACCACAGGCTTAATCTCTGAGTTGGTGGGTGGTGCCTGTGAGTAAGAATCAGCCAGGCCCTGTTTGATTGAGACAGTAGATGCCATCATGACCTATAAAGTTGTTCTCTCGGTCAGTGGTTGGATGCTTGCAGGAAAGATCCAACTGCAGACATGTTCTTTTGTGCCTGTAGTAGGCTTTAGCCCCTTAGGAGAAGCTCTTGATTGCCCCAGGTAGTGGGAGGGGCCCAATAGCTCCCAGGGGATTGCTTGTTTTGACCACAACAGAGGTGGGTTGGGGAGTGAGGGTGGGCAGATTTAGATTGGGCAAGTCTGGAAGGCTTGGCAAAGTCTCAGCAGGGCTCAAAGGTCTTATCCACTGGGAAAAGCCACTGGGAGAGGGGCCAGAGCAGTCTCTCAAAACTCGAAAGATTGCTCATGGGGGAGGAGCTGTCTATAATTCACCAACTGCCTCTTGAAGTGAGTTCTGACCCTTTCTTGCTACCCCTACCCCAAGAGGCTACCTCCAGGATCTGTTTCCAAATGGGTGCCCCAATGTGCCACCCTCCGCAGCAATGGCACAGTGCAACTTTCCTGTGGGGGATGGGTGTTCCAGCAGATGTGGCAGCTTGGACTGCCACTGTATTCTATTGTCAGTTCTGTCTTTGTGGGTTCCCTCACCTCCCAAGTCAAGCTGTCAAATCTCTCCCTTGTGCCACCTAGTAATCCGCTCAAGTCCTAGGGGCACAGGATTTTGCCTGCATGTCTGATCTTCTGGTGTGCACCTCTGGGGAGCGCCAGGAACGGAAAATCCCCTGACTGGGCACCCCTGAGCTCACCACAGGTCCTGAAGGGGGAAGGTATAGGCCCCGCTCTCCCTGGAAACCCTAGACTGGAGAATGCCACAGCTAATGAGAAGCGGCTGCTCCAGAAAGTCTCAATCTGCCCTCCCAGCTGCAGTGGGTGAGGGAGGGGCAGGGGAGGAAAAGAGGCTGCATGGAGGAGAGCTGGGAGCCCCCCTCTTCCAGTCCTCCCCTGGAGGGAAGCCTATACAGAATGTCTAAGCTCCGGGATCACACCCAATCTCCACACAGTTCAGAGATTGCAGCAATGCCCAGGCTCACAACGGTAGAAAAGCTTCCAAACAACTCAGTAGCCTTCTGATTACTGAAGGTGTGTGGGGAGGGGAAACGGGATTACCCCATACCCCTTCACTGGGCACCAAGCCTCTCTGGGTTTGATCCTCGCTGAGCTCTTCTCCTCTTTTTCTTTTTCCTTTTTCCTGTTCTTCTTCCCAATTCCCCTCTTTGAAGTCCCTAGCAAGCTCTGGCACCTCCTCCTCCAAACTACACCTGAGCTGTGCCCATTTCCCCCTCTCCTTTATCTGAAACCCTTGCTTCCCTCCAGGACTCTCTGGCTAGCAATGTCTCTAGTCGGCCATCTTGTCACAGCCCCTAAAAATCTTTTTTTGTTAAATTAATTGATATCGTTTGCTAAGGCTATTAAGGAATTCTAACTGTTTCCTCTTTGGACATTTAAGTTAGAATGTAACATTTGGAGTAAACATCATTTTGGCCAAATGAAGGCTGCTGCCTTGTATGAGCTGAAACAGTTTCCACTGGAAAAAAAAAATTGGAAGGTAAATGTAAAGCAATGTGCTTATATATTTGTAAGGTTAAAGCAATCTAGGATAGGGAGAAACAAATAAAAAAGAATGAATCTAAGCTTTTCTCTTCCAATAAGAGACCAATATAAACTAGAGATTTCTTTTTCTTTCCTTTCTGAAAATACAGTCTAGTGCCTTGAGTGGTTTCTTTCTGAACACATAATTGATTCTTGGAATGACATTCACTTTGACTGTGGACAGTTGTGCCTTTGGGACAGAAGCAGTTGTTTCTACCTTTGTCATTTTGTACAAAAGCCATAGTAGGAGAACTATTTTCTCCCAAAATTACCACTTAAGAGACCTAGAAAACGAAACAATGTCATTTTGTATTGTTTATAAAAGACAAAGCGGTCTTTCTACTATAAACCAAATAGAGCAAAAGGAAGGCAACTGAATTAATGGTGTTTTTATCACTGGGAATATACTAAAAGTCATTATAAATAGAAGCATGTAAAATATTTAAGGATGCAGTTAAAATAATGAATGTCAAAAATGTTTAAAGGATTCAAAAAAATAGAAAAATTTTTGCAAACTAGCCAGAAACATTAGAGGAACTATTTTTTTAAAAATTACAAATATAACGCCTTTTTCGATGTATTTTTATTATCTCTTTCCTTTTTGAGAAGAGACCTTTCAAAGAAATAGAACAATATATGCCTCATATAATCAGTACATACGGGAAGAGATAGATTATGCATTAATTTATGAATAAGTAACTTTCTGTTAAGTTATAATAAATCACCATTGTTACAATTGCTTTGTAATTCTCCTTAGCCAAGGTGGTGGATTTATCCAGCTATAAATAAAAATCAAAAATGATATAACAAGTGAAAAAAGTGTGAACTATGTAAACATAATGGTTGGAAAAAATCAGAAACTAGGGATCAATTAAGTATGATTTAAGTAGTAATATAAACCCAGTGTTGTCTAAGTATTTCTTTCTCTTTTTTGCCCTGGCATCTCCAGGTGAATTTAGTGAGTACAAAATGAATATAACCCATAATAACCTAATTCACTAAGTATATTACACAAAAATATATCTATAAGCAATAAATAGCTTCATTGCCCTGATGAGAATATGTACTGCTTCAAACTTTTATTAAATATAACATTTTATAATATTGTCTTTGTCACACAACCTACAAATAGAATGGTTATTTTTATTAATTATTAATATTTTACCAAATTTCTCAATGAAAACTCTATACCATTTCCTTCAAGTTAGAATTTTAATGTTCACATTAAAATTTATTTTAAATTGTCCCCTAATTATTATGTTAGCCAACTAACCAGATATTTTACATACTTATAAAATATTTATAAGATACTTGTTTAGAATGTTTGCTTTTCTGTAATAAAAAAATTATTTTAAATATTTTATAGCTTTCTTTTACATTTTTAGGGACTTTTTACATGGTTAAATATATTTATCTATTAGAAAAGTAATGTATTAAACCCTAACCTAAAGATACAAGATATTAGGAAATACTACTACTATCTACAAAATAATTCACTATAAATTTCCTAAAAACATTTTTTCTACTGCATTTCTAATTCAATCTGGAAAAAAAATACATCAATTTTCACACAATTTTTAGAAATTCAACTATTCAATAATGTATCATAAAGATACATTTTTCTCATGCCATGGTCACAAAATCAGTATGAGAAATTATGGCCCCTTTCTGCATAATAGAAAATAGAAATCCAGTGAGGTCATGCCTTTGCTTCATCATTTAGACGTAAAAACCAATTCAATGTTTATGTTTCCTAGTTTACTGATATTTTCACTTCAAATTAGCTCATATTCATAGTTTCATACCTGAAATAATCATAGTCTAGGAAAAAGGTTTAAATTAAAATGAAAATGCCCCTAAATATTGGTATTATACTTCTGATGATCACCATTATCAAATGTATTATCATTTTGATAGTTTACATGCTATTTTATAAACTGGCAAATATATTTTGCAGAAATAAAAGTATTTTAGGCCGGGCGCTGTGGCTCACGCCTGTAATCCTAGCTCTTGGGAGGCCGAGGCGGGCGGATTGCTCAAGGTAAGGAGTTCAAAACCAGCCTGAGCAAGAGCGAGACCCCGTCTCTACTATAAATAGAAAGAAATTAATTGGCCAACTGATATATATATAAAAAAATTAGCCGGGCATGGTGGCGCATGCCTGTAGTCCCAGCTACCCGGGAGGCTGAGGCAGAAGGATCACTGGAGCCCAGGAGTTTGAGGTTGCTGTGAGCTAGGCTGACGCCATGGCACTCACTCTAGCCTGGGCAACAAAGCGAGACTCTGTCTCAAAAAAAAAAAAAAAAAAAAAAAAAAAAAGTATTTTAAATCTGGAAACAAGGTGCTGTACTCAAAGTTGTTTTTTTTTTTTTTTCTGTCTCTAGGTTATTTTTAATAATAAGCTTAAAGTTTTAGACCTGAACCTTAGGTAATATTTAATATTGTAAAATTTTTTTTATTTCAAAATATTAATGGGGGGGTACAAGTATTTTTGTTACATGGATATGTTATATAATGCTTAAGTCAGGGCTTTTGGTGTGCCCGTCACCAAAATAGTATTCAATGTGTCCAACAGGTACGTTTTTATCCCACATTCATCCTCCTGCACTCCTCTGTTTTTGGTTTCTCATGTCTTTTATATCACTTTGTGCCCATGTGTACCCATCTATTACCTCCCACTTATTAGTGAGAACACATGGTGTTTGGTTTTCTATCCCTGAGATACTTCATTTAGGACAGTGTTCTTTAATTAACTCTACATTTCTGCAATTAACATTATTTCATTCCTTTTTGTGGCTGAGTAATATTCCATGGTGTATATATACATTTCTTTATCCACTCATGAATTGAAGGGCGCTTAGATTGATCCCACATTTTTGAAAATGTGAATTTTGCTACAATAAACATTCAAGTGCAGTTGTCTTTTTTTATTAAATGAGTTCATTTCCTTTGGATACATACCCAGTAGTGGGATTGCTGGATCCAATGGGTAGGTCTACATTCATTTATTTGAGGGATCTCTATACTGTTTTACATAGAGATTGTGTTAATTTATAGTCCCACCAACAGCATATATGTGTTCCTTTCTCTCTGCATCCATGCCACCACCTGTTGTTTTTTGACTTGTTAATAATGACCATTCTGAAGGGGTAAGATGGTATCTCACTGTAGTTTTAATTTTCACTTCCCTGATGATTAGCGATGCTCAGCATTTTTTCATATGTTTTTTAGTCATTTGTCTATCTTCTTTCAAAAAACTTCTGTTTATGGTGTATTTTGCCCACTTTTGATGGGATTGTTTATTTTTTATTGATGATTTGTTTGAGGTCTTTGTAGATTCTAGATATCAGTCCTTTGTCAGATGTATAGGTTGGGAATATTTTCTCCCATTCTGTACATTGTCTATTCACTCTGTTGATTATTTTCTTTGCTGCGAAGAAGCTTTTTAATTTAATTAAGTCACATTTATTTATTTTTGTTGCTACTAAGACTGCCTTCGGAGTCTTAGTCATAAATTCTTTCCCTGGGCTGATGTCTAAAGAAGTTTTTCCAAAATTTTCTTCGAGAATTTTTATGGTTTCATGCCTTACATTTAAGTTGTTAATCCATCTTGAATTAATTTTTGTATATGGCAAGAGTTATGGGTCCCGTTTCATTTTTCTGCATGCAACTACCCAATTTTCTCAATACCATTTGTCAAATAGGGCATTCTTTCCCCAATGTATGTTGTTATCTGCTTTGTTGAAGATCAATTGGTAGATGATTTTATTTCTGGGTTCTCTATTCTGTTCCATTGGTTTATGTTCGTACTTTTATACAAATACCATGCTATTTTGGTTATTAGAGCCTCGTATTATAGTATAATTTGAAGTTAAGTAATGTGATGCCTCCATATTTGTTCTTTTTACTTAAGATTGCTTCAGCTATTCAGGTTCTTTTTTGGTTCCAAATAAAGCTTAGGATTGTTTTTTCTATATCTGTGCAAAATTATTCTGGTATTTTGCTGAAGATTACATGAATCTGTAAACCATTTAGAGAAGAATGAACATTTTAATAATGTTAATTCTACCAATCCATGAGCAGGGAATGTTTTTCCATTTGTTTGTATCTTCTGTGATTTCTTTTATCAGTGTTTTGTAGTTCTCCTTGTAGAAGTCTTTAACCTCCTTGTTAAGTATATTCCTAGGTATTTTATTTTCTTTGTTGCCACTGTGAATGGTATTTAGTATTTGATTTGACTTTCCACTTGACTATTATTAGTATATAGAAATGCTACTGATTTGTGTATATTGATTTTGTAACCTGAGACTTTGCTGAATTTATTTATCAATTCCAGGAATCTTTGATGGAGGCTTAAAAACTCTCAACAAACATAGAAGGGACATACCTAAAAATTGTAAAAGCCATATATGACAAACCCACAGTCAGCATTATAGTGAATGGGGAAAAGTTGAAAGCATTCCACCTAAGAACTGGAACAAGACAAGAGTGCCACTGTCACCACTTCTATTCAACATAGTATTGGAGATCCCAGCCAGAGCAATTAGGCAAAAGGGAAAATAAAGGGCATCCAAACTGGGAAAGAGGAGGTCAAACTATCTGTTTGCTGATGATATGATCTTGTATGTAAAAATCTTTTGATGTATGAATCAACTAGGAAGGGTTGTGTTTGTGTAGCAAGCAAAAAATGTCAAATTTAAGTCAATTTTGAGTATATGTGTGACAGGAAACATTTGCAGGGGCTAAGTATGTATGCATGTGTGAATGGATTGTTTGAATGTAAGATAACAGGGATAATGAGTCATACAAGGAAAAATGATATCTCATTTAGAAGCATTAAAGTACAAAAATTTTTAATTCCTATACTAGTCATTGGATACTCAAACTAAACAATCCAAAGGCTCTCTTCAACTGGTAGTCACCAGTTTTCAATGCTTGTTTAGGTGAAATTCAGAAAACACAAGTCACCTTGGAGAATTTATTCTTTGTACTGAAAGTCCCTGAACCAGTCTCTCCTATTTTGCATATGCCAGCTGGGCACCAGTTACTCTGGGTGAAGAGTGTAAAAGATCTATTTTTTATTTATTTATTTTTTTGGCTTAATGAAGTCTGCCACTCTTAAGACCCCCTTGAAATACAGGAGCCATCTCAAGGGAGAAAAGAGAAAAAATTTCCTATTAACAGAAAAAGCTACTGGAAAGAGTGGGATTTCAATCTGACTTATTCCTTGAGCTCAGGATTTGAGATGATCTTACTGTAAGTCATTTATAGAAATGGACATCAAGGACTACAAAGAGGATCTTGGCACAATATGGGGGAAATCTTAAGATCAGTGCTAAAGCATTCATGATCACATGGCTGAGACTGGAACCCCCTCAAGCCTCTTTGTCTAATAGTTAGGTACAACATACATGCTCTATGCATGAATGCAACTTTAACAAACTATAACCTGGATGCCAAATATGGCAGCCACTCTAGTACAGAAATGGGTCCTAATAAAAATATCATCACTAAATGGAAAAGAATAGTCTTTGCTATATACAAATGAACAAATTACAATAGCAATATTCTGCAGTGGAAACAGAGGCAAGGGCAACCCCAAACTATGAACTTGTAGTGCACCAATCAGAATGTCCTAGTATTCATCACTTGATCTTTGGAAGAAGCTCCAACAACCTTGGACCTAAGTAAGTCCCAGGAATCTTGGACAACTGAACCTCAGAGAGAGATTTTTAACTTTTGTTTAATATGGCTAATGGGGATAGTGGAGTGTCAAGTAATTATGCAAAGAAATAGAAAAGATATCATCGTATTATATTTGTAGTTCTGGCTGGAGCAGTGGGTCTTTGTGGTTATGTCTAGTTCACCAAGCAAAGATTTATGAATATACTTGTTCAAGTTGAAAATTCAAATTTCAGATTTTTATTTAGAGCTTGTGGTAACATGGTCCCCTTTTTAAATATAATTTTTTAAAACTATCCATGTTCAAAAAGTATGGAAAATTGCCTTTGGGATACTTAACTATATTTAATAAATAAAATCCATAAATGAAGATATGATTTTGCACTTACATCACACTTATCATTTTATATATGCTATTTCATTTTATCAACACTGCATTCCTGTGAATTAAGTCAACTTACAGTATGGGTATTCAAGATTCAGAAGTTAGATAATATTTGAAAATTTAGACCAAACAGGTCTTTTGAATCACATCATTATTCATTATTCATCAAAACAATAAAGAACTTCCATTTTTGTGATACTTCACTTAGAAGAATAGTCTCCAGTTTCATCCTGCACTCACCATTAAATTGGAACTAATCAATTAACACTTATGTGTACGTATAGAAATAACATACATCAGAAATCCAGCAGGTGGGAGGGAGGAGATGGGGATGGGCAAATTCACACCTAATGAGTATAAGATACACTATCCGGGTGATGGACACACTTATAACTTTGACTTAAACAGTACAAAAGCAATTTATGTAACCAAAACCTTTGTACCTCCCACAATATTCTGAAATAAAATATATACCTATAAAATAAATAAAAACAATAAAGAACCTCAAATAAATAGCCAAATACACCTTAAAGGACCTTAGAATTAAGAGTCTGAAGAGAATTCGTATTTCTCTCCCCACCCACACTGGCAAATATCTATTTCAACTATTTGCTTCTTTGAATTTCTGGAGCAGAAAGGAGAAAGGAGAATGAGAAAGATGGAAATGGCACTTGTCAAAAAAGAAACCAGCAGGGAGTTTCCCCTGATTCTCTTACCTCACCTTTCCCAAAATGTGGTCAAAGTCTGCCTGCATCGGAGTCACATGGGGGCTTGTTACCACTGAAGAGCCCTAGGCTCCCCTCCAGAACCTGTGGCTGGTACCTCTCAGTGTGGAACATGGGGATCTTCATTTTTAGCAGCATTGTCAAGTGATTAGTCTGCACACTAATATGTAAGAACCACTGCCTGCTACCTGCAAGGGCGACCTTAAAAATTAGGTTAAAATCCTCCTGTTAAAGCTATCTGATTAACATCATTTGCAATATAATAGAATTTGTTTATAAAGCCCTAATGATTAGGTCTCTGTTTAAGTCATTATGATCATATAGAAAATTGTTCTTTGTGTGTTTTCATCTCCTACAGATAATTTACAAACATGGATCTGCTTATGAATTGGCTTTTGAAATAAATTACCATATTGTTTTTAAGTATTTCCTTCCTATTTTCAACTATTAAAATATGTTTTTTTTAATATTTTATGTTTTTATTTATTTTTTTTGAAGGGTCTAATGATTAGGTGGGTATAGGTAGGAAGGTCGTAATCTAAAATATGTTATAACCTGAAATAAAATATATAAAACATCAAAAGAAAGGTCAGCATTGAAATTGGAATTTTATAATTAAATGATATATGAAATTTGAATATGATTTGTTTAATCTAATTCTTCCGGAACCACAGTTACTTTCTTTCATTAAGTCAAACAGTTGCCACAGTACTAGTCACATCTTACTCAATTCTGTTAAAATTTGGCTTGACAGGATTGAAAGACTTCAGTTTAGGTAAATTTCTGCTTTAGAAAAAAATTATGCTTAGGGGAGAGAAGGAAAGATATTTTAGAAGTGATTTATAGTATATTATCAAATGTAAATGAAAACTGTTAAATGAATATATATCAGAGTCAATACTTTTTCTATATAAAAGACCAATTTTCCTAATACCATTTATTGCTATTAATGATACCTTCTTTCTTCAGTTGAATTCTAATACTTTCTCTGTCACATTCTAAGTTCTCACAGATGCTTGGCATTAGGTCTACACCATATTGTTTCAATTATTAGAACTTTATATTATCATAAGATAGTCTAGAAGGCTCCTCCTTTTCTACTTTTCCATAATTGTTTCAGACAATTATTTTTGGATCATGACTTTCTCATACAGACTTCAGAATCAGTTTCTGGTTATACGTAAAATGTTATTAAGAATTATATTTAAATTGCATTACATTTATGGATTAATAAAAGGAAAATTTGTTATCTTTCTAGTTTTGAATCTTTTCATCAATGACCATGGTAAATCCTCACATTTATTATGTCCTTGAATAACATTTTTTAATTTCTTTAATAGAGTTCTTATACATCTTTTTTGAAGTTTATTTCTGTACATTTATATTTTGGAGTTGTATCTGTTTTTATATGATTTTAAATTTGGTTATTAGTGATACATAGAATTATTTTTATGTGTTGATTTTTTATATTCAAGAATTATTTCATACTCAATTTTTTAGCCTTAATGTACATATTATCACCTATAAATCAAAATCACTTTGCCTCCTCCTTATCATTCATTATGCTATTTTCAAATTCTTTCTGGTTCTAATGCACCAGCCAGATTCTTCAGTAAACTATTAAATAATAGTGCTGACAGCATGTGCTCTTGTTTTGACTTCAATCAAAATGCTTCTAAATGTTTTGCCACTGAATATTTAGAGGGGATTTTGGTAGTTGTACTTTATCAGGTTAAGATCTATTCCTACCTTGCAGGGAGTTTATATATAATAACTGTTAAATTACATCAATTGTTTCTTCAGAAACTGAGATACTCTCTTTAACCTCTTAATTTGTTAATATGATATACAGCTCTAATGGTTTTTATGATGTTAATTATCTTTATACTCCTAATATAAAGCCTCTTGGTCATGCATTATTCTTTAGTCCTAATGGATTTGATATGGCAGTAACTTATTTAAGATTTTCATAACAATGGCCGCATTTCTGTAGTCTTCTCACTGGTCTTCCCACTCTCATCCTTTCTCCAGGGTATTCACCACACAGCTGCCAGAAGGATCCTTGTAAATCATGTCATCTTACTGACACTAAAAACCAAAGTTCTGAGCAAAGCCCACAATGCCTTATATATACATATATAAAGCCATCTTCCACAACCTCAGGAAATGAATGCACCTCCTGTCCCATTTCTCCTGTTTACTCTTCTCCTTGCTATTTCTTGAACTGACCAGGAACACCTTTGCCTCTCAGCACATTTGCCTCACTGTTCCCTCTGCCTGGTGTACTTTCCCCCAGATAGCCGCATGGCTCACGCTTTAATATTTTTAGTCAAGTGTCAAGTGTCACTTCATGAGTGAAGCTTTCCCTTGCTACTCTATATCAAATAGCTCCCCTTCCTCTACCCCAACCTCTTCAACTTACTTTATTTTTCTTCATAGCACTTGCCATTACATGACCTACTTTGTATTTATATTTATGTGTTTATTTGTGGTTGATCCTCAGACCATAGAAATGTGAATTCCATGAAGGCAAGGATTTTATGGGTGTTTTTTTCACTATTTGTATCCCTATTGGTGAACATTCCTGAACCACGGTAGGAGCTGAAGAAAATTGGAGATAGCATTATACTAGGTACCTGCCTGGTGTTCATTTGCCTATTTGGTAAATATTTTCCACCTCTAATGTGCCTTGTCCTGTTCCAGGCATTGCAGTGTCCACTCAGGACACTGGTAGTATCTGTGAGTGACTTCACATCTACTCTTACTGGCAGAAGGCAAACTGCTTGTCACTTGCCCATATCAAGGTATAAAGTACTTCTGAACACCACTTTCACTCAAGTCAGTCTTCTGAATCCTGGCTCTGTGTTAGTGTTTCAATTCTAGCTCTCTGACTACAAGGAGCCTTCAAACTGTACCCCTTTTCCACTCAGGAAAGACTGATAATACTCCCCCAGCCGCTGCCTCATGCCTCACCCACAACTTATGTTTTGTTTCTAAACCACCCAGCCATTTAGCTTCAGCTCCTGCTCACTTTGACTTTAGGGTTCCTTTTCATTTCTGGCTCGTGGGGATCTCTCTCTTGGATTCATGATTGACTATTTATGCAAAGCATTTATATTAGCCAGCATGTCCATATATTGGTGACAAACGACACTGTCTTCTGCATTGGCTAAAGTTTTGTCATGGGAATTGAAATTTCCTTAAATCTCTGAAAAGCTATGTGTGTAACTCTGGATATTACAAGTGGTGAATAATTGTGCAGATTCATTTCTGGGACAATGTGCCCTTAGTACTTTTGTGAAAAATATAAATCCTGGTTCTTTCTGTATTGATTTTTTTACCTCATTGTCTGTACAAATATGCTTTTAAATACCCCATTTCTAAATCTGCTAAACTATTTAATGACTGTTTTGTGAATCATTTGTATTTCATAGCCTTATAAGTAAATTATTATTCTAAGGATTCCAAAAATGTCATATTCAGTGTATCACGCTGGAGTTGTAGGTCTGGGTTATGTTATTGCATCTCAAGGTGCCAATAAAATATTCTCAAAAAGCCTTTCACTAAAGATACCTTGGTATAGAATCTCTTAAAATAAGCAAAGATAAAAATACTCAGAGGAGGTTAAACTGCACAGGAGAGCCCCAGATCAGAGAAAGAATGTATTTATAATTGGCTGGCTTTTTACAAAGCTCAATAGAAATTGGAGAGAGGGACCACCTTCCTTCCTGCTTTTTGCCTTGCCAGTCTTGCAATGTAAGAAATCCTTTCCTGGGAGCACTCTGGGAGGCCAAGGCAGGTGGATCGCTCAAGGTCAGGAGTTTGAAACCAGCCTGAGCAAGAGTGAGACCCC
The DNA here is from genome assembly GCF_040939455.1 of Microcebus murinus. Classification (NCBI taxonomy): domain Eukaryota; kingdom Metazoa; phylum Chordata; class Mammalia; order Primates; family Cheirogaleidae; genus Microcebus; species Microcebus murinus. The sequence continues at coordinate 57,835,137 of NC_134111.1, forward strand.
GTCTCTACTAAAATAGAAAGAAATTAATTAGCCAACTAAAAATATATAGAAAAAATTAGCCGGGCATGGTGATGTATGCCTGTAGTCCCGGCTACTCGGGAGGCTGAGACAGAAGGATAGCTTGAGCCCAGGACTTTTGAGGTTGCTGTGAGCTAAGCTGATGCCACGGCACTCACTCTAGCCTGGGCAACAAAGTGAGACTCTGTCTCAAAAAAAAAAAAGAAAGAAAGAAATCCTTTCCTAAGGAACCTAGATCTCCCAATTTCATTAAACAGTTGGCTGAATGTATGTAACATTTGTCAGATTAATGCAGCCATCCTTCTTTGAAAGGGAATGCCCTCTAGAAGCCTTTTTTTTCTTTTTTAGTTTTAGTTTTTTAGCAGGTTAATAGCTTTATAAAAACAATACTAATTATGAGGGGGAAATGCCCAGATATTTCCCCCAAATAGCACACTAATTGTTTTGGAGACAATGCTAAAACTAGAATGTTTAGATTTGATATCACTCACATGGCTTATGTTTACATAATACAAAAGTATTAGGTTAACTAAACATGCCCTTCCCTAAAAACTCATTTCGATGAATGAACTAGTTGAAATTATCTTTGCCATCCTGTATAATCACAAGAATTGATTAACTGACTCTTGCTTTAGTGGAAGATCTAAAAATTGTCTACATTTTGTTTAATCATCCTTATGGAATCCAGTTTAGAGCATTCTCTTAGTTTCAGAAATAAAAACATTATCGGTGAACCTATCATTCCTATATAATAGTCATTTAGTCATTCAAAGCAAAAATAATGCATTTGGGCATTCTCTGTTCAAGTTTAGTAATAAGTACGACAAAGCACTAGTTAAGAGCCCAAACTCCAAAGTCAGGCTGCCTAGGTTCAATCCACTTACTACCTGTGTGACTTTGAGAAAGTTACTTCTTCCATCAAAAGTGTCCTTTGGATTATAATAGTGTAAGGTTATTATAGGAAGAAATAATTATAATAATATGTAAAGTGTTTAAAGCAGGGCCTGACACATACAAGTACATTGTAACTATGAGTTCTCTCTCTTTTTCTCCAACACATTATAGTCATAAAATATGATGTTTCCCATAACAGTGCTGCTAAACATAGCAATAGGTCACATTTATTTGATCTTTACTCACAGTTCCTTAGTAAGGGATATGTTTAGAATTCAGCTATATTAACCCAAGAAAAGACCAAGTTGAACCCATGATTGTCTAGTACTGCTTTTTAGATTAGAGTATCAATAATCCTTTGTGGTACTTATCACTTTGGGTACAGTTTATTTTTAAGGTTTTAAGCAAGAGTTTAAAAGAACTACTCAAAAATCATGTAATTCCAGTTATCCTTAAACTACTTCTTCCCCTAAAAGATCAGTTAAACCAAAAAATATTTTCTTCACAAAATAGAAAAAAAATAATATAATAAATCTTAAACAGAAAGATTTTTATTTATTTTTAAAGCTTCAGTCTCAACTTCTCTTTCCTGTCTTGACAAATACATAGTATAGAGTTACATTTTTTGTAGATTTATTTTATTTTTATTTTTTAATTGGCAGATTAAATTGTATGTATTTACCATGTACAACTTGATGTTTTGAAGTATATATATATATATATATACGTTGAGAAATTATTAAATATATTAGGTTGCTGCAAAAGTAATTGTGCTTTTGGACCATGAGTTTTAAATCATTATAACTAGGCTCAAACACATCTCTATTAATCAAAATAGGCACCATTACAATCGACACATTTTTGCCAACAAGAAATAAGTTGGTTTATTCCTGTAGCATAGAAATCCATGTTTCAGGATTCGATTAACTTTGGAAAGTATTTTCTGCATGGTGCTGGTTGTGGAAGCATTTTCCCTGTTGTCGAGATGCTTGAAGAAGTGGTAGTTGGTTGGCAAGAGGTCAGGTGAATATGAAGGATGAGGCAAAACTTTGTAGCCCAATTTGTTCAACTTTTGAAACATTGGTTGTGAAGAAGAATTGGGCCCTTTCTGTTAACAATGCCAGCTGCAGGCATTGCAGTTTTCAGTGCATCTCATTGATTTGCTGAACATATTTCTCAGATGTAATTGTTTCTCCGGGATTCAGAAAGTTGTAGTGTATCAAACCAGCAGCAGACCACCAAACAGTGACCATGACCTTTTTTTGATCAAAGTGTGGCTTTGGGAAGTGCTTTGGAGCTTCTCCACAGTCCAAATACTGAGCTGGCCATTGCTGGTTGTCATATAAAATCCACTGTTAGTCGCGTCACAATCCGATCAAGAAATGGTTTGTTGTTGCATACAATAAAAGAAGATGACACTTCAAAACGACTACTTTTTTTTTTTTTCAGTTGGCTCATGAGCCACCCACTTATCAAGCTTTTTCACCTTACCAATTTGTTTCAAATGCTGAATGACCATAGAATGGTCGACACTGAGTTCTTCGGCAACTTCTATAGTAGTTGTAAGAGGATCAGCTTCATAGATTGGGTCTTTGTCAAATTCCGATGACTGATCACTGCACTCCCCATCTTCAAGGCTCTTGTCTCCTTTGCACTGAACTCATTAGCAGTTCCTGGGCCAAACGAGTTGTTGATATTGCAAGTTGTCTCTGCTGTTTTACAACCCATTTGGAACTCTAATAAGAAAATCGCTCAAATTTGCTTATTGTCTAATATCATTTCCATAATCTAAAATAAATTTAAAATAAAGAGAAAGCATTAGTCATTAGCAAAAAAAACATAAAGTGAGAAATGCACATTAAAATGATGTATAACATAAACATATTTATTTAGGAATGTATTCCAATATCATACAGCAAATAACAATGCTAAAACCACAATTACTTTTGCACAAACCTAATGACTAGTTAACATATGTATAACTTCACACAGTTATCATCTTTGTGGTGAGAACACTTTACATTCACTCTCTTAGCATTTTTCATGAATTTAAATATATTGTTAACTATAGTCACCATGTTGAACAATAGATCTGTTGAACTTATTCCTTCTACCCATCTGAAATTGTGCATCCTTTGACCAATATCTCTGCAAACTCCTATTCTCAACCACTCCAGCCCCTGGTAACTACCATTCTACTCTCTACTTCTATGAGTTCAAGTTTTTTAGATTTCACATGTGAGTGAGATCATGCAGTATTTGCATTTCTGTGCCTGGCTTATTTCACTTAACATAATGTCCTCCAGGTCCATCCATGTTGTCACAAATGACAGAATTTTTTTCTTTCTATAGCTGATAGTATTCTATTATTTATACTTACCATATTTTCTCTATCCATTCATCCATTGCTGGACACCTAAGTTGATTCCATATCTGGACTACTGTGAATATTGCCACAATAAATATTAGAGTACAGAAATCTTTTCAACATACCGATATTATTTCCTTTGGAAATAAACCAAGTAGTAGAATTGCTGGATTGACTGGTAGTTCTATTTTTAATTTTTTGAAGAACCTCCATACTGTTTTCCAGAATGGCTATACTAATTTACATTCCTATGAACAGTGTACAGGGGTTATTTTTTCTCCACATCCTTGACATTTAACATTTATTAAATGCCTCTAACATTTGTTAGATTTTGTCTTTTCAATAATAGGCATTCTAACCGGTACAAAGTCATATCTCATTGTGATTTTAATTTGAATTTTCCTGATGATTAGTGATGTTCAGCATTTTTTAATATACCTATCAGCCATTTTTATGTGTCTTTTTTGAGAAATATCATCAAGGTCCTTTGCCAACTTTTTTAAAAATTGGATTATTTCTTTTCTTATTGAGTTGAGTTCCTTATGTATTTTGAGTATTAACCCTTTATCAGGCATATAGTTTACAAATATTTTCTCCCATTCTGTAAGTTGTCTCTTCACTGTGTACATTGTTTCCTTTGCTATAGTAACCATGTTGAAGCTTTTCAGTTTGATGCTGTCCCATTTGTCTATTTTTGCTTTTGCTCCTTGTGCTTTTAGGATCATGTCCAAAAATTATTGCCCAAACCAATGTCATGAATGGTTTCTTCTATTAGTTTCCTAATTTGTGGTCTTACATTTAAGTCTTTAATCCATTTTTAATTGGTTTTTGTACATGGTGTGAGATAAAGTTCTAATTTCATTCTTCTGCACATGGATATACAGTTTTCCCAACACCATTTATTGAAGAGATCGTCCTTTCCCTATTGTGTGTTCTTTGTCAAAGGTGACATTGTGTGTCACCTTTGTCAAAAACTAGTCAGCTGTAAATGTATAAATTTATTTCTAGGCTCTCTATTCTTTTCCATTGGTCTTTTTGTTCATTTTTATGCCAGTACCATGCTGTTTTAGTTACCATAGCTTTGTGGTATATTTTGAAGTCAGATAGTGTGATGCCTCCAGCTTTGTTTGTTTTGTTCAGTATTGCTTTGGCTATTCAGGGTCTTTTGTGTTTCTATATGAGTTTTAGGATTGTTTTTTCTATTTCTCTGAAGAATGTCACTGGTATTTTGATAGGGATTGTATTGAAACTATAGATCACTTTGGGTGATCTGGACATTTTGACAATATTAATTATTCTAATCCATTAACAGGGGATATCTTTCCATTTCTTTTGTCATTTTTTATTTCTTTCATCAATTTTTATCATTTTCTGTGTAGAGATCTTTCACTTCCTTGGTTAAACTTATTCCTAAGTATCTTATTTCTATGTGGGTATTATAAATGGGATTTTTTAAATTTCTTTTTCAGATAGTCATGTGTCATTTAATGATGAGGAAACATTTTGAAAAATTATTTTTTAGGTGATTTCACCATTGTGCAAACATCATAAAATGTACTTACACAAACCTAGATAGTATAACCTATTACACACCTAGGGAATGTGGTGTAATCTATTGCTCCTTGGCTACAAACCCATCAGCATGTTACTAAAGATAGAACTATAGATCATGGAAATATAGATCAAAGGGACATAATAGAGAGTTCTGAAATAGAACCATATATAATGCCAACTGATTTTCAGCAGAATGTCAAGTCAAATCAATAAGGAAAGGAAAAATTCCAACAAATGATGTTAGAATAACTGGATATCTATATGAAAAACAAACAGAACTTCATGCCATCCAAAAAAAACTAATTTTAATGAATCATAAACCTAAATGTATAAATAAAACTATAAAGCTTTTAGAACAAAATGTTGGGGAAAATTTTTAAAATAGATAGGCAATTATTTCTTAGGTGGACACACAAAAATTACAAGCCATAAAAGAAAAATTGACTAATTGTACCTTATCAAAATTTAAATCTTCTGCTGTTTGAAAACTACCATTAAGAAAATGAAAAAGCAATATATAGACAGGGAGAAAATATTCATAATACATGAATTTGACAAAAGACTCATATCCAAGATAAAGAATTCTTAAACTAAATAATAAGATAACTGATTTATAAAATGCACAAAAAGCTTAAATAGACATGAATGTCAAAAAACACATGTTTTTTGAAGAAAATGTTTATCATTAGCCATCAAGGAAATTACAATGAGATTCCATTATATAGCCACTAGAACTATAGTCTCCAACCCTTGGCCTGTTAGCAACCAGGCTGCACATCACCGCCTGAACTTCGAACCAGCCCCCTGTTCCCCATCCATCTGTCCATGGAAAAATTGTCTTCCATGAAACTGGTCCCTCGTGCCAGAAAGGTTCGGAACCACTACACTATAACAACTAAAATTGAAAAACTGACAATAATAAGTCAAGATGTGAAGCAACTAGCACTCTTACACGTTGCTGATGAGAGTACAAAATGGTAATGACCACTGTGGAAAACAAGTTGGCAGTTTCCTATAAAGGTAAACACATGCTTACTATGAAACCATCATTTCTGCTCCTTAGTATTTTCCTCAGAGAAATAGAAAAATATGTCCTCAAAAAAGAATTGTACACTGATATTTATAGCATTTTTAGTCATAATAGACAAAACTAGAAATCAACCAAATGTCTATCAAAAGGTGAATAAATAAATGAATTGTGGCATGCTCATATGATAGAATAGTACTCATCAATGAAAGGCTTAAATTACTGGTACGTGAAACAATACAGTTGAATCTCAAAAATGAAACTTAATACAAAAGAGTGCATGCTGTATAGGTTCATTTTCACGAAGTCATAAAAAAGACAAACCTAATTTACAGAGATAGAAATCATTGATTTCCATCTGAAATAGAATCACTGATTTCAGATCACTCAAATCACTGGTCTGAAACCACAGATCACTGATTGCCTGGGGTGAGAAGGCAAAGGGGTTTGACTATAAGGGGGCACAAGGTAAATTTCCAGGGTAGGCCGGGCGCAGTGGCTCACGCCTGTAATCCTAGCTCTTGGGAGGACAAGGAGGGCGGATTGCTCAAGGTCAGGAGTTCAAAACCAGCCTGAGCAAGAGCGAGACCCCGTCTCTACTATAAATAGAAAGAAATTAATTGGCCAACTGATATATATATAAAAAATTAGCCGGGCATGGTGGCTCATGCCTGTAGTCCCAGCTACTCGGGAGGCTGAGGCAGAAGGATCGCTCGAGCCCAGGAGTTTGAGGTTGCTGTGAGCTAGGCTGACGCCACGGCACTCACTCTAACCTGGACAACAAAGCAAGACTCTGTCTCAAAAAAAAAAAAAAAATTTCCAGGGTAATGAAAGCATTCCAGGTCTTGAATGGGTTGGTAGTATGCATTTGAAAGTACATATACTTTTCAAAACTCTTTGAATTATATACTTAAAATATATGCATTTTACTTTACATAAATTACTTTTCAATAAAGTTGATTTTTAAAATAAAGTGAAATTTCTGAATGAGAAAAGTGATGAGTGAAAATTCATCTATCTCAAGAGCAGTAATTTAAATGGGAAAGATGATGCCTGATGGATGTAGCCAATTAATTTAATATTTTGAGAATATAGTTTGAGATTCATGTTGTTGGTGAACAGTTATGAATTGAACACATGATGCTCTGTAAACCTGAGCTAGCAGTTTACAAAAGTAAGTAATCCTTAGTTTATAGGCAATTAGCAATTAGGCTTAGAGTATAATTGCTGTTGCTATATTTGTAGTCAAGTGAAATTGTAGTATGATTAAACTAATTGAAAAGTGTAAAAAAATCTGTTGTGTAAACTCTATTTAAGGATCACTTTCCATGTGGAAGAAAGATATTAGCAAGATTAAATTGAAACTACAAAAAGAATTCTACTTATTTTGAAGATGCTTGACCATCACCAAGCTACTAAAATTATACTAGAAGTTCCATCTACCACTCAGCCATGGGCCCTGTGGCTTACCAAAGCTAAAAATGTCTTAGTCAGAAAGAAGCATATGCCTCTCAGATACTAGTTAACATTCCCAAGAACTTTGCTGAAAGGTTGACCTTCGAAGCCACTGCTACATTCAGATATGAGTATCTGGGGTGTTTATTCAGACAAATTTGCATGTTTGTTTTAGGCAAAGTCGCTGTTACTGCTCAGACCCTGATCATTTTTACAGAGCCATTCCAATGGTTTCCTAAATTAGAATAGTCTCCATACAGTATCAGAATCATCGCTCTAAAACACAAACATGGTCATGCCAACTTTAGCTAACTTCCTCATTGTGTATAGAAGAGTCCCAAACTCCTGGCATAGCATGCATGGCTCCTTTCATTGCAGTGTCAGACAAATCTTACCAGTTTCATCTCCCACCACACTCCTTTTAATCAACTCTTCAGCCACTCTGAATTCCTCACCATTTGCCAATTATGCCATGTTCACACATAAATCACTTACTATTCCCAAAACTCCACAAATGCTTGGAAAATGCTTATTCATCATCCAGATCTGGATCAAAAATAATCTTCTTTGTGAACATTTTCTAACTCCCTCAAGAAGAATATTTCCTTCTTTTCAGCTGCTACCTCACTTCATGTAATACCCCCATTATAACATTTATGTCATCTTAATCAGATTGAATGTTAATATGTAGACTGAACTATCAGGCTTTGATTGGCTTAAGGCCAGATATTGTGCCTTATTTAACATTAACTTTTTCTCAGTACAATGCATAGTACATAACATTGGGTAGCAACTGAGTAAGTGTTTGCTGAATAATGAATGCCTGATCAGATATACATCTCCTCCCTTCAGGGATCAGAAGTGTGGACTTGAACTTTCTCCGCACACCAAAGACTTCCCTTTCTCTGGAAGAGAGAGTAGGCAGAGTGTCCCTCCAAAGGGGCCCCTATCCTCTGTCAGTTTCCAGGGATCTTTGTGTGACAAGATACACAATCTCATGTTTGGAAAACCATTTCATTCTTATAGCTACTGCAATAGTGAACTATTATGGAGATGATTTTGATCAGACTTCATCCTAGAAAAAATTATAAGATTTATAAATCAAAATTTTTTTGATCAGTAAAAAACTTTTCTGATCAAAACTTTTTTGATCCTAATTTCATGAGGATTCTAATATCCAAAAGTAGATGGTCTCCAAAATAATCATGGGTACCTTTCAGATACTGAAGAATAATATATTGATATATTTGGAAACTCTGGTTACTAAGGAGAAAACAGACCAGAAGGCAAGTGCTGTAATGTCTAGTGAATTAAAGAGGTGGGTAAAGAAACTTTTAAAAACACATGTAGCCTATAAATATATATAGCTACAATGTACTCCTAATTAAAAAAATAAAATTTAAAAAACACAAGAAATTTGAAGCTGTCCAATGCCAATGTCAATAAAAGGAAATTTAAAAAATGAGGTTGATTCCCTTGCATCATCAAAAATAGAGGTGAAATTGCACAATTTAAGTAAATTTTTATGCTGCTCTGAAAGCAGAGAGCACTGCCTTGCACATCACAAATATGCTGTTAATGGACAGAATATATATCTGGCAATTCAGAGAGAAAAAATAACATGGGGTTATACATCTCTGGTTTCCCTACTATGCCAAAGCATCTTCAAACATGAAGAGAGCTGCATATGGGACACCCTGCTCCTTTTCCCAAGCCTGACATTGTTTCAGTTCTTACTTGGGAACACATCCAAGGCCTGGAGCACAAGGATGTTCTGTCCGTGATTGAAAATAAAACACTTTTATTATAAAAATCGAAAAACAGCTGGAGGAGGGAAACTTATCCTACTCATTGGCACTTCTATAAATGCACAAAAGACTACATTGTGCTGTACCCAGTAATTATTATTAAGCATTTGTATAGAACTTTATATTTACAAAGTGCTTTGTAGTCCTTTATATTATTATTCCTCACAGCAGCCTTATGAGGTAGGTTGGTATTGTTAAATCTATTTTACCCCACTTCAGGAGGTCCCTCTTTCAAGTACTTTGAAATAAACCTTGAAGAATCAAAACCCTTCAGAGTGTCTGGAAGAACAAGGTAAAAAAGAAACCCCATGGTGAAAGTTTGTGTTAAAAAAGAAATCCCAAAGGGAGTCTGTGTGCTGGAGAAGGAGATCAGAGACCTAAAAGGAAGCTGGAAAATGCATTGATTTGATTTGAAATAATGGGCAGCCTGAATATAGTGAGATTCTTGGATTAAGCTGGGTACGGGGCCTGTTTTCTTCCTGGTTTCTCTAGAAACCCTGTTTCATGTATTGATAAATTGTGGATAAGACAAATATTTTTTTGCATGGTATCCAGGTAAGATTGGTGAATGCCTTCATCTTCATTTTCTATGGTTCTATATCATATCACATATGATGATAAATGAGGAAATGCAATACAATTAGTCACTGGGTTCTGTTATGTATCCAAACATGAACTGAGCAGCACACAAGAAAAACTTTTTAAATTTTTCCATAACCTTGGAAGGTAAACTTTACTTTTGTTCCATTTTAAAAGTAATTCATATTTGTATGGGAAAATTTGGAGAATAAACACAAGCTTGAAAAATTGGAAAATTTCATCAATACTCCCAACACCCAAGGCAATCACTATTCAAAATTTCATATTTTCTTCACATATTTTTCTAAGCATATTTTTATATTATTCTGATTCTATAATGCATATAATTTCATACACTTTTTTATTCAACATTTTAACATAAGCATTTTTCTATGTTCTGTGTAACAAATACTTATGGCCTGCAGCTCTTTTAAACCTAGAGAAATTTACTGAGTCCTAGAAAGCACAAACATTTTAGTATTATCCTAACATAGCATTACCTTAAAACTAGCATTCCTTTTTAAATTATGATATAATGAACTTCCCCTATAATGGCAGAAACTGTCATGATTTTCATGAAAAGGATCATCAGTTTCACAGCTTTAAATACCACATACATATTAACTCCAAAATCATATGTATATCCAACTTCCCACGCATCCTTTTCATTTGAATGTTTAACGGGCATCTCAAATCTAAAATAGCCAAACCTAAACTCCTTTTTATGTTATTTTTATTTTTGTACATTTTCATAGGGTATGTGTGGTATTTTGTTACAGGCATATAATATATGATTAAGTCAAGGCATTTAGGGTATTCATCACCTTGAGTAATTATCATTTCTATATGCTGGGAATATTTCAAGTCTTTTCTTCTATCTATTTTAACTATACAATATATTGTGGTTAACTATAGTCATGCTACTCTGATTTTGATCAGTAGATCTATTCCTTGTGTTTACCTGTATATTTGTAGCCATTAACCAACCTCTCTTCATCCCCTCTCCCAGTACACCTTCCCAGGCTTTGGACCATCATTCTACTCTGTACCTTCATGAGATCAACTATTTAGCTCCCACATATAAGTGAGAACATGTGATACTTGCTTTTCTCTGCCTGGCTTATTTCACTTAATGTAATGTACTCCAGCTCTAGCCATATTTCTACAAATGACAGGATTTTATTCTTTTTTATGGCTGAGTAGTATTCCATTGTATATACATTCAACATTTACCCATTCATTTGATGAGCACTTAGGCACATTTGCTATTATGAATCATGCTGCAATAAACATGGGGGCTCAGGTATCCCTTTGAGATAATGATTTTTTTCCCTTTGGATAAATACCCTAGAGTAAGATTGCTGGATCCTTTAGTAATTCCATTTTTAGTTTTTTTAAGAAATATCCATGCTGTTTTCCATAATGGTATACTAATTTACATTCCCAACAACAGTGCATAAGACTTTGCTTTTCTTCACATCCCCATTAGTATCTGTTTTTTTGTATCTTTTTAATAATAGCCTTTGTAACTGAGATAAAATGTTACCTTATTGTGGTTTGATTTGCATTTCCCTAATGATTAGTGATACTGAGCATTTTTGTAATACCTTTTGGCTGTTTGTATTTCTGCTTTTGAGAAATGTTTATTCATGTCCTTTGCACACTTTTTAATGGGATTATTAGGCTTTTTGCTGTTGAGTTATTTGAGTTCCTTATATTTTCTGGATATTAGTCCCTTGTCAAATATTTTCTTCCATTCAACAGATTGTCTCTCCACTCTGTTGATTGTTTCCTTTGCTGTGTAAATATTTTTAGTTTAATATAGACCCTTTTGTCTTTGTTTGTTTCTGTTGCCTCTACTTTTGAGGTCTCAGCCATAAAATCTTTTTCTAGACCAATGTCCTAGGGTGTTCCTCCTATGTTTTCTTCTATTAGCTTTATAATTGTGAGTCTTACATTAGCTCTTTAATCCATTGGAGTAGACTTTTGTATATGGTGAGACATAAGGGTCTAGCTTCATTCCTATGCATATGGATATCCAATTTTCACACCATCATCTTTTAAAGGGGATGTTCCTCTTGGGGTTGATTTATAGTTGCATTCCTTTGTGTTCTGAGAAGATACTTAGTATGATATTGAGTTTTTAAATTTGTTGAGAGTTGTTTTGTGGTCTAACATATGATCTATCCTGGAGAATGTTCCATGTGCTGATAAGAAGAATGTGTATTCTACAGCTGTTGTATAAAATGTTTTATAAAAGTCTGTTATGTCCATATGGTCTAAAGTGTAGTTTAAATCCAATGTTTCTTTTTTGACTTCTATCTAGATGATCTATTCAATGCTGAGAGTGAAATATTGAAGTCCTCATATTATTGTATTAAAGTTTATCTCTCCCTTTAGATCTAATAATATTTGCTTTATATATCTTGGTGCTCTAGTGTTGGATGTATATATATTTAGAATTGTTATAGCCTCCTGTTGAATTGATTCCTTAATCTTTATATAGTGACCTTCTTTGTCTCTTCTTACCATTGTTTTTTATTGAAAAATATGTTTTATATCATATCATTATAGCTACTGCTGCTCACTTATGTGTGTCTTCAGAGGTGAAATGAGTTTCTTGTAGGCAGCACATAGTTGAGTCATGTTTTTAAGTCTATTCAGCCAGCCTATATCTTTCAAGTGGAAAATTTAATCCATTTACATTCAAGGTCATTATTGATAGGTGAGAACTTATTCCTGTCATTTTGTTATTTGTTTTCTGGTTGTTTCATATATCCATTGTTCCTTTCTTTCTCTCTTGTTTTCATCATTGCAGTTTAGTGGGCTTTTACAGGTGTAACATTTAAGTCTTTTCTAGTCCTCATTTTTTCTAACAGTGAGTTTTATACTTTTGTGTGTTTTCATGATGGTAAATGTCATCCTTTCACTTCTAGGTATAAGACTACATCAAACATTCCTCATAGGACCAGTCTAATGATGATGAATTCCCTAGTTTTTGCTTGTCTGGAAAAGACTTTATTTCTCCTTTTTTATGAATGATAACTTTTCTGAGTATAGTGTTCTTGGCTTGAAGGTTTTTTCCAGCACCTTGACTAAATCATTCTATTCTCTCCTGGCTTATAAGGTTACTGCTGAGAAATCTACTAGTAGTCTGATGGGGTTTCTGTTATATGTCACTAGACCCTTTTCTCTTGCTGTTTTTAGAATTCTCACTTTTTCTTTGACTTTTGGCAGTTTGACTATAATGCACAATGGAGTAGTTCTTTTAGGATTTGATCTATTTGAAGATCTGTGAAATTCCTGTATCTGGATGTTTAAATCTCTTGTTAAACTTGAGAAGCTTTCAGCTATTATTTTGTTATTTTTTTCTATGCCTTTGATCTTCCCCTCATCTTCTGGAATACCCAAAATCCATATATTTTGTCAGTTTGTGGTGTCTCATATGTCATGTATGCTTTGTTCATTCTTTTTAATCTTTTGTCTTTTTTTTTTTTTTTTTGTCTGAGTAGATTATTTCAAAAGACCTGTCTTCAAGTTCTGAGATTCTTTCTACTGCTTGGTCTAGTCTATTGTTGAAGCTCTCAAAATAATTTTTTATGTCCTTCATTGAATTCTTCAGTTTTAGGATTTCTGTTTGTTTTTTGTTTTGTTTGGTTTTGTTTTGTTTTTTTTTTTAATAATATTTTTCTCTCTGGTGAATTTCCCATTCATATCTTGAATTATATTTCCGATTTCTTTGTTTTGTTTATCTGTGATCTCTTATATCTCATTGAACCTCTTGAATATAATTATTTTTAATTCTTTTTCTGTGATATCATAAGCTTGTTTTTCATTGGAATCTGTTGATTGATATTTTTTGTTCCTCTGGAGGTTTCATATTTCCTTGTTTTTTTCATGTTTCTGGTGTCCTTACATTGATATCTGTGCATCTGGTGTATCATAATAGTTGCTTCTTCAAATTTTTTGGATTGGCTTTCACAGGGAAAGACTTTTTCCTATAGCTGTATTTACAGTGTTGATTCAGTAGGACACTTTAGCTTTGATTCTGCGTGTGTGTATTAGTGTGGTTTCTGTATGATTTCTTCTGCTATAAACTGTCAGTGGTGTTTGTAATTTCCTCAGTGGCTTAGGCTGTGGTTGTTAGTGGAGGCTGTGGTGAAGTTTTGCTGGGGATGGGGACATCAGGTGCCCCAGTCCTTGGGTCCCAGTGGTGCAGTAGCAGACCAAGCATGCCTGTGCCTCAGCCCCAGGGCAGTGAATGTTGGTACCAATGTTAGCAGGCACCGGTGTTAATGGATCAAAACAGGCTGATTCTTGAGCCTCCAGATGGCTTGCTTGGTTGCCAGGAATGTCAGCAGCAGGCCAGGTTGGTGGGTGGGTCCTCGGTTCCCTGGATAGCATGTGTGGCATGAGAATGGCAATAATACTGGCAGGACAACTTTTAGGCTACAAAGCACCATGCATTGATGCTAGCAGTGACTGTGATGGGTTGATGGGTTGCATGGGCCAGTCCCCAAACCCCCAGGTGATGTATACAGGTGGATGCTGGCGGTGGCAGTAGCAAGAGGTTGAATGGGCCTGTCCCCAGACCTCTGGGAGGAGTGCACAAATGCCAGTGGTGTTAGATAAGTGGGGCATTCACCAAAGCCCTAGTGGTATCCTTGGGCACAGGAAGGGCAGTGCCAGACTGGGCAGTTTTATGTCTAGTTCTCCTGGTGGTGTGTTCTGTGCTACAACAGCAGTGGCAATGGGCAGGGGGAACCTGTCCTCAGGGCACATGCAAGTATACTTCAGTCCTACTGCTGGTGGGGGGGAGTGGAGGTGCTGACAGTGGCTGCAGCCATAGGCAGGCAGCTCTCAGTCTCTGGAGGGCACACACTTCAGCCTATGATAGCAAGGGCAGTGATAACAGCAAAGAAAATCAGTCCTCAGGACATATGAAAGTGTATGGCAATGGCCCTGCTTTGGGGGTACAGAGTTGTGCCTGTGGCAGCCTTCCCTGGTAGGCAGTTCTCAGGCTCTAAGGAGTATGCACTCTGGCTCCCTTTGTCTGAGGGCCAGCTTCCCCAGTGCATTGTACTGCTTATTCCCCAGGGTGCAGGACACTGTGTGTGCTAGAATGCTAGGGCCCCTGCAACCCTGCTGGGTCTGACCAGTGTCATGCTTCTGCAGCCCTCCAGGTGGATGTGAGAGGGACGCCAGTGGGGCTTGAGGGATGTGGAGATGCAGGGACTGTTGGTCCCTAGGGCAGGATGCAGTCTGGTGGGGAGGCTGAGATCTCAAAATGACACTGTGCTGCCACTGCTTAGGATTTGAGGGGTCTACATAGGACCTGTTGTGAGATTTCTCTCTGGAGAAGTGCTGTTACACAGTCTCCAGGCAGGTCCCTATGCTATTCCTAGGGCCCATGAGCTATTCTCCTGTGGCTAGAGTTGCAGGAGTTCACAGTGGAAATGTTTCTGCCTTGCCTCTTTAATACTATCCTCAATCTAGCAGCCAATGCAATCCTGTTAAAACCTATCAGAAGACATTCTTCCTTGCTCAAAACTTTGCAGTGGCTTTCCATTTCTTTCCCAGCATAGACTTACAAGGAGCCATGTGATCTGCCCCCGACATTCACATTCTTTCTCTCTCAGACCTCCTCTCTAACTACTATACAGAGTGTCCAATCTACTCCAGCCACACGGGACTCCTCCTATGAACGCCAGGTACCCTCCTGCCTTTGTACTTTTTCATTTCTTTCCCCCATCCGAGATGTTCTTCCTCCAAATAGTCACACAGTTCCCTCCCATATCTATTCTTTACTCCATGAGGTGTCCTAGTCATTTCATCTAAACTTTAACAGCTACTTCCACCAGTGAACCATCTAGCTCCTCCCCTACTTTTTTTGTTTCTTTAGTACTTTAATTTCAGATTAACATACCACATATATTTCTTATTTATCCTGCTTAATACATATCTTTCCCCCACTAGAATGTAAGCGAGGATGTTACAAGACTATAAGGGTGTGGATTTTTGTCTGTTTAATTTGCTGCTATATTCTGGAACCTGAAACAATATCTAATATACAGAGTGTACCAGATAAATAGTTGTTGAATAAACAAACTTCTAAAATAGAGTATGCAGAAATCTCTTTTAACAGACATAGCTCATTTAAAAATTAGGGTACACATACTCTGGTTTCTCTTCAGATCGTATAAATCTTTCGCCTTTTACTAAAGATTTCCGTGGAGAGGAACAATTCTGAGTTTTATACCAATTTTTTGAGGTCTTGCTTTAGCAAGACTCCAAAATAAAAAAAAATAAAAAAAAATTAGTGTACAATACAAAGAGTTAAGTAAAAGATATTTAGAGATAAAGCAAAGTAAAGTGGCCTGTACAATGATAAGATGCCCACAAGGGCCACTTGCCAAAGAACATAGCTCTTCATCTTAGGAAGAAGTCATTAATATTCAAGGTCAACATTTTTGATATAAGGTTAGGTCCTAATAATGGAGCCCTTCTTGCATCGTCAGTAGTAACGTGGGAAGTTTTCATAGTCAGTAATTTTCAACAACACCTGGAAATCATACCATTTCTTAGAAAAAAAATTTAATCACAGAAAAAGAACTTTATATTGTTAAGATGTCATTACTGAACCATATGCACACATATATACATTAAATATAAGTAATCATACATATAACAAAATTAATTTAGTGCAGTAACCTACCTGATTTTCAACATGCTCTTATAGTTTGTAAAATGTGATCATTGGCACCAGGATCTATTCCAATGTGCAAAACTTAAAAGGTTTTTAATAAGAGTCAAATAACTAAATCAAATAAAAACTACCATTTTTAATTAAATACCTCTGATAGAATTTATTCAAAGTCCAGTAATAGAACAAATTAATCTTCCAAAGTAACAAAACCAGAAAAGCTTAACTGAATCCTACACAAAAGAATTATTGAGGTGGGAAATTAACTTATCAGAATTAAGTAGCTTTTGTTGTCAAAACAAAGCTACTTAATAGTCATTTTAATCACCTATAGTAGGGAAAATCCTTAAAGATTTAGACATACATATATGAGCTAAACACCTTATTCAGGTCATATTTCAAGCCTTAAGAAATTGACATAAGTGTAAGTAAAAGTTAAGATTTCATTTTTATTTACTAACATTGCTCCACTATAAAGACAATTTCTCACTTTCTCTGAAAGCACTTACACAGATTTTAGTCATTATTGCTGTATGTAGGCTAACTTTGTAACAATGCAATTTTAGATTTTTGAACGTATACACAACATATGAAAACTATCGAGTAACTTAATTTTTATCCTTATGAATTATCTATATATGTCACTTTAAAGCTCACCCCCTTAAAATAGACCATATATAATTTCACAACAAATGAGTATAACTTATGACTTTTAAAGAGTAATTTTATCATGCAGGACCATATTCATATTTTCTTGTGCATTTTAAAATTGCTAACTGCTGAAGAGAAAATCACAATGGTGATTTTCTAGCTTTGGGAAGAGTATACTATGAAAATACTTTGCTGAAAATTAATAATTTGAAGAGAAGCACCATTATGAAAATAAAATTTCCAAATATAATGCTTTCTTTCTTTAATCAAGTCTTCTTGAGTGTGTCATATACAGCTGAAATCACTTCTTAGTCAACTACTGAGGCATTAGCAATATCTGAATTCTCTTTGAGATGTGAATTGTCATTGTTAAAGTTGAGAAGAAGATAGGAAATGTTTGTTCCACTCCAATATAATATAAATTGAATATTCATTTTAGAATTGATCATCACAGAGTTAGTCTTAGCTAATCATACCATTATATCTTCAGAGTTCTAGTGTTCTACAATAGCTTATCACCCTTGTAGAACTCCTTAAAAATTCCCTCCTGGCATTAAAAAATAATTTATACTTTGAGGGAAGTTTCAGTTAAATTATATGTATATATACACCAGAAACATTTTATATTTCTACATTTATTTAATAATTATTATCAATAAATATCAATATGTATTTATTGAGCCTCTTTTATATGTTAGTCATTACTCTATTCTATAGCTATTTCTATAGATGGGAGCAGGGAAGACAAAATTAAAGAAATCATTTGAAACTTCTAGTTAGCCACAACAATGTATCTCTGCTCCCTTGCTCTGTCCTGAAACCCACTAAAATGACAGCAAAAATGCTTGCATTCACCAAGACAAGACTAGGAGAGACCATATAGCAGATAGGAAAAGTCAACCAAATTGAAAAAATGGAAAGTAGATGGATAGTTGGAAATTGGCTTAGGTTTCAGCCTTCTCCTCTCTGCTGAGTAGCTGGGTAAGGAGGAGAAACAGATGCTGGTGACAGTGGGACAGGGAAATTAGAAGATAAATTGATTCGTACCTCAGAATTCCACAAAAAGCCTGGATAAGACACTAGCTATCTCTGATATCAGATATGAGGCTGAAGACAACTGGATTCATTAAAAATCTGTGTAAAAAATAATTAGACTTCTCTATTCTCTGCTCCAACAATGTCATTTAATCTCTGGAGACTCTGAACCCTACTGAGAGACAACAAAAATAATAAAGGGAGTAAAAGAAATCCTGTATGCTCAATGGAACATACTCAGCACCTTCCCCTTTAGCTCTCAGAGCAATTGTTGCCTATCTTTTACATCCCATCCTCTGTCTCATGGCAGGAGATTGGAAGCTCTCCGTCTCTGACAAATCTGTCAGGTCCATAAGAAAATAGCTGACAGCTGAGGATACCAAAGAAATGGGCCGCCATGCCCCATCCCTCACAGTGAGGTCTACAAATTGGCAAAATCCACCAGTGCACACAGAAATTTCAATTTATCTCTTAGTGTCTCACTTTTAAATATGAAGGGATAGACAAAGAACTTCAGATATAAATAAAGGGAATTTGACTTCCAAGACCAGACAAAGAAATGAGTAAGTGAAAGAAAGCCCATAGGGACCAGAAGAAAATTTCAAGCAACTATAATAAATCTCTTCAAAGAGATAAAAGATGTGATATTCATAAAACAAGAATGAAATGCTACTTAAAAATAAAAGGTGGAGTAATATTCAGGGAACAAAAAAGAGCCCTTGAAAATATGATAACAGAATTTATCAATTTTGGAAGATAAAATTGAATAAATTACCTGTAAACTAAAACAAATAAAAACCAAAGGTCACAAAGGCAAAGAAAATATTTGAAGAAATATTTTTTAAATAAGAGAATCCTTTCAGAAGATACAGGTGTCTAATAGGAATTTCAGAGCAAAAGAACTTAAAAAAGGGGGAAAGGAAGTTATTAATAAAAACAATAACCAGAAATTTTCCCAGAACTGCAACACAAGTTTTCAGATTGAAAGAGCTCAAGGAGTTCCCAGTCCAATGGATTAAAACCCAACTTACAACCAGATACTTCATTATTAAAATTTTAAAACACCAGACATAAAAGAGAAGACTGTCAAAAGAAAGCATGTGAGTGGGACATTTTAAAGGCCATTTTAAAAGGCCATATCCAGGGGAGGGGAGAAGCGGGGAGGGACAAAAAACCTACCTAATGGGCACAAATTGTCACTATTTGAGTAACAAGCACACCTATAGCTGGGACTCAAGCATTACAAAAATGTGCCACGTAACCTGAAACATTTGCACCCCCTTAATATTTTGAAATTTAAAAAAGGTCACATCCAAATAATAATCAAAAGAGAGAAATGCTTTTGAAACTTTGAGGAAAAAAATTATATCAACCTGTAAGTCTATACTCAAGAAAGCTGTCAAGCCAGGGTGAAAGTAGAATAAAAACAAGTTCAAACACTCACAGCCTCGACAATTGATCCAGAGACACACCCTCAGGAGAGTACTAGAGAACATGCTCCAGCCAAGCAACGCTGCGAAAAAGACAATCCAAGAGATGCAGAATTCAGCTCTACAGAACAGCAAATCCCAGGGCAACAGAGAAGGGAAGTCCTGAAACAATAGCAGTGCCCCAGACATAGAGAACAAGCAGTTTAGATAGGAGCAGGACAGGGGGCACCAAGACGGATATCAAATGTTCCCAAGGGGGACAAAAGTAGAACTGAAAGATGATCAAATATACTTTATCATATGAAGAGGAATTTACATAAAGTTTGGGGATGAATTAGGAATAGGTACAATAAAACTAAACAAGCCAAAATTTTTTTTTTAAATGAAATGATTAACCTCAGGAAAAATAAAGTTGCAAACAAGGAAAGGAAATGTAAGCAAAATATTCTGTGTGGCCCAACAGTAAAGATTATTACAAGAATGGTGTATACTAATGATTATCTAAACAATGAATATTTATTTTTCAAATTGGCTAGTGGAGGAACAATAGCAGAGAATATGGAAGAGTGAGTGTAAGAGATTTAAATCTTAATTCTTTATAATAGAAAGGTAGTAAATACTGACTACAATTTGAAAATTCATAAAATTGTAGTATAAGCCCTTTGAGAGTCATGGGACAGGGCAGTACTATTTTCATAGCAAATATTGCAGTATTATTTGACTTTTTAAACTATCTATACACATTTTTAAATAAAAATTAAAATTATGAAAATGCTAATATTAATATATTATCATAATAAGTATGAAGGAGAAGTATTGGAGTCTTAAGAGATCATTTAAGGAGTCTTAAGAGATCATTTAAACTAGCTGTAAGTTGACCCAAGTAATATATTATTTTTCTCTGTTTTAGGTTGGGTTCCCTGTGAGATAAAATAATGTGTGAGAGAGATTTGAGGGGGAGAGTTTGTGGGAACGACACTCACAAGAGAGTGGAGGGATCAGGATTGGGCAAAGAGGGCAGCTAAACTGTGAATCAGTTGTAACAAACGTCTGACAGGGAGCCCTGGAGCTGAGACAGCCCTTCAGAGTTGCCCCACATGAGACGGGGTCCTAGTGTTGGGCTCCGTTGACCAGTCACGGGATTAGGATGGACCCCAAGGATGAAGTATAGCACTGGACACAACATTAAGTGAGGCAGCTCCTTTGAAAGAAATCCCCAGAGAAGAATTCCACTCTGAGCCATCATCCAGCACTGCCAGCTGCGGAAAAGGAGTGTGTCTGTCCTGACGGGGTATCTGGGTGGCAGCCAGAGCATCCACGAAAACTCTTCTGTTATTAACAGATCAAGTGGCAGAGTTTTATTTATCAGTTGGGGGAGATTTAAAAGCTTCTTCATATTTCTTTAAAAAACACAAATTCAAAACACTCTTTGAGATAACGTTCAGAGATGGACCACAATTGCTCACTTTCTCCATAGTGCTGGTAAAAGCATACAGAAACAGTTCCTTTGTAAGCAAATCATAAAATGGAATAATTTCTCTTAGAAAATGCATTCTGAGTACCCCCCTGAATGCTTGGGCATGTCTCTTTTACAGTTCCCACTTGCAGCAGGGCCACGGGCCTCCACTTCCCCTGATGGATATCTGTGGGAGCTGCTGCTCCAAAGTCCTGGAAGTAAGCATGTGGGAAGACAGGGCATGTTAAGGAGAGAGAAGAGGACTTCAAGGCATCAGCAGTGCAAGGGTTTTCCTCTATCTCTCCTAACTTTCCTTTTTCACCCAAGATGCAAATGTAAGTCCTTCCACTGACTACCATCACTGCGGTGAGCCAGGAAGCGGGATGAGAAGACAATGTCTTCAAGGCACCTTACATTGCACGCTCTGCAGCATTTAAATTGGAGAGAACAAAAAAGGAGAAGCAGTAAAGTCAGCTGACACAGAGAGAGACGTTCTTGACTCTACCAAGCTGAACCTATTGTTGGTGAGAGAGACACTCGTTGAATTTCAGCATGTATTTATTGAGTGCCTGCTATGTGGCTGGCATGGTGTAGAATGCCAGGAAAGAATAAACCTACAGGATTCAGATACATGAGCAGGTAATTGAAATATTGGTGATTTCATGTTGTGGAAAAAGTGAATGTAATCTAACCTCACTAAGGAATGTTGAAGGGTATGACTAATCTTATGTACTAGACACACTGTCAGGGACAATCTTAGGAGGTACTGATAAAAAATTACAAAGAACAAAATATCAGAGTAAACCTGATAAAGAATTGTGAAAGAACAGAGTGTCAGATTAAGCTCATTGTAACTACTGAACCGAATATCTGCTGACCATTTGCTGAAAGTTGAATGACGTATAGCAACTGTAGCTGTAATTCCATATAAATAGGGCTGAAAACCCACTATAGCTCTGTGGCCATTTGTTGGCTACCTGCATGCATTCAGGGTATTTGGTTTGATCAACGATAAAATCAGCTAATTCTAAATTTGTGAATTGGCATGCTCTTTTGTGTCTCAGTTTGTGGGTTTTTTTTCTCCCAACACTGTAGACATATACAGACATAACTGAAGAATAAGAAAAATATATATGCATCCTGTAGCTCAAAATAGCACAGACTTTTCATCAATATTCAACTAGGAAACTCATTCTTCAATCTTTAGCACAAATTCAAGCATTACAGACTCAATTTTTAGCAAAATACTATTTTCAAAGTGTTTTAAATAAAAAGCAAAACGTATTTGAATCATCTTAGAATCAAAGGGCATTTAAAAATATTTATTGAATAAACTATATCACTATGTCCTAAGTATGTCATTTCAACCAATTAATTTTAAAGATAAGCATACGTAACATGTGTTTTATGTTGAATGGTGCAAAACATTCAACATGACTTACTATATAGCAGCTCTAGAGTTAACAATATTTTCTGTAAGAGTAACATTTTCTTATTCCAAAGTCATAGCTTTGCCTTTTGGATAATCTGATTCCAATGTTTTGCCTGTCAGATTTTCTCCCATTTCGAGACAGTTTTCTGATGAGCTTATCATTCTTATTTTATTTTGGACACAAATCATAAGTAATTCATTTTTCAATTGATTTATGCTATTTATAAAGTGCCACATCAACTAATGCTGAAGTTTAGTTTTTGAATTCTGGCAGTGCTAGTAAATAAAACACTATCTGCCGTAGTGGAACTGCTGAGCTCTGATTGGTAGAATTCTCTTTTGATCAATTGTCCAAATGCAGTTAGTAATGCTTTTACACAAACTCAAATTATAAGAAACGGCTCCTACTATAAGACAAGTTACATGTGTTTTGTATTAATACTTTGATATTTCAGTATGTAAGCAGTACATAAATTTTTCCATTTGTTTTATCATGTACTGTTGAAATGCTTTTGCAAATACCACACCCCGAAACACAATGTCTTCCTCTGAAAAAAAATGCTTATACTGTTCAGGAGTCAGAATTCAAAAAAAAAAAATCTTAACAGGAATAAAAATAGCAAATAAAGATTTTAAAATGCTTTTAAAATATGTGTGTAATTGTTTATAAAATCATCCTCACATCTAGAAGGAAAATGCATATCCATTTTGGCACCGAGTATAATACTCTTGGTTATGTAAAGAGAAGGCTTGACTTTTGTTATCTAATAAGAGGCAGGTGGTCTAGCAACCCCCTCCAACAACTGGCAGCTTAGTTTACATTCTGCTGAGCAGCTGCCTCCTCCTACTTTAAATGGCATTGCATCACAAAACACAGTAGTCACTTGTGTAACTTGTAACACAGTAAGATAAGAATAGACCTTATTCCCACACCATTCTGCAATAGTTAGGCAAGCTATCTATTTTGTTCGCCTTGAGTACCATTTGGAGGTTCATCCCGTTCAAATATTTATCTTTAACAATAACTAGTATTGTTAAAAATCCTTTACCTTTTCCAAATATTGCAAATATGGCAACACTTTAACTCCTTTATGTATTATTACAGATAACTTGGAACGCTCAATCTTTGAGTTTGAATCGGACACCCAAAAGGTTCACTGAGAATGAATAAACCAGACACCATGCATTAGAAACTATATATAGTTTACTTAAGAGGTAATTGTTATGCAATAAGCTTCAAAAAACTAAACAGTGCTGTTCTGGCATCAATCCATGCCTCCTCATCAGGATGCAAGGAAACCCTCAGCCACCTGAGAAATGCTAGGGTCTGTGATGAGCTCACACTGACATCTGTGTTGGTTGCCTGCAGACCATCTCTACCAAATCCCATTCCTGTCTGCTTCAATGAGATCAGCTCTTCATTATCAGGGCTTATGATATTAAATTAAGAAATTTTCTAACTCCCTTTCTACATCTGCTTCAAGTCCACTCTTTCAATACAGGTTTTTTATCAATTGCATTTCTAAAAACAGAACTATGGTAATTTGTTGGAAGTTGTTTCCATAAGCAAAGCTCTGCCCCCTTTGAAAAAGAATAATGTACACTCCTTTCATTTATGCCATTTGGAGCCTTGACCTACGCGGATGATAACTCTGAGTAAAATGGCTATTTTGCAGTTGCCAGCTTCTTGGGGATGACCCCTCTATGTTTACAGTTGTGTGCAGATTTTTTCCCTAAGGTTAATGTAGCAGCGGGAGGAGAATCATATCTCACTCTAGCTTTTGGCAAGATAAGAACAGAACAGCTTCCAGGCTTGATATAACATTTTTTAAAAAGTGTCCCTTATTGTATTTAAGCCTTTGACCTTGAGATTCTCCTGTTTCAACTCTTGTATATCCCTTCCCCATCCCCATCTTAGCTCAGGTGCATACGGTTTTACTGTTTAACCATTTGGTGATCACTTTTCCAAAGGCTGTCTATATAGAAGCAGAACAGCTCTAAAATTATTTAGACCATGATGTCAGTCAAAATAATTAATTTTCTTTGGTCTTTTGATAACTGATAAATACTATAGTCATGTTGGCTGCTACACATAAAAATCCATTTGACCAAAATTTGATTATGATAAAAAATTATTATTAGATCAGAACCTGGTTCAGTTACCAGTGTTTGTTCCTTAAAGCAGAAAGGCATAAAACTGTAATTTATCTCATTGTCTCCTTTCTTCTCTCATATAAAAATCAACTGGCTGTCAATCAAGTCAGAGATTAGAAACTTTCTAAGGAAAAATAAGCATTTGCAAACTGGAATGAAGCACAAATCACTTCAATAGCTTAGATGTGAGCTTCAAAAAGTGTCAAACTAAACTAATCACAGTAGGAATTGATGGAATATTAGCTCTGAATTTCAAGTTATTATAATTTTTCAATGTCTGTCTCACATTTTTGGCTATCTGTCAGATATAATTACCTTGGAAATCCCATCTTCAGTGTTAGTTCTCTGTTTAAGGCCTCAGGGGAACTGCTATAAAAATGAATTAGTCCCATGAAAACAGACTATTTATGGGTGTTTTCTGCATGGTATTTGGACTATAGAATAGACATTCTATAACCTTGACTTGACAGGAGTACAAAGTGGTAGATGCACAATATTGGAGAAGGCAATGAATATAAACCTACAAAGATGATTCTGCTTTGTTCCCTCTATCCCACCCCCAACTCAAATGTCTACAGGGAAACATGGATACTATTTTCAAATTATGGGAAAAATCAATTTACTGCTTTCTTCATTTGGGGATCTGTAACCTTCATTTTCAGACAATTATTTTTAAAAGTAAAATAACAATTCTCTTTTCTAATTTGTTTAATGCTGTTTTTTCATCACATCTGCTATAAGTTCTTACTTTCATAAGCAATGCAGTGATACCAGGAAGCAATCATTTGAATAGTCCTCTGGAGGAGTAGGGCAAAGTAGTTAAGATCAACGGTTTTTTCACAAGTCTGCTGCTTTCTAGTTTTGTGACCATGGGTAAGTTATTTAACCAGTAAACATCAGTCCTCTCATCTGTAAAATGGACAAAAAAAATGACAGTGAATTCGTAGACTTGAGCTTAAATGAGATATGGCATTTTGAGACTTAGCACAGTTCATTACTATTACTTTGTACAAATATAAATTATGAAATGTGTACCTTCTGGTAAAATTTGTATGATGCACTATTTAATTTTTAAAATACTTCATTGAACTTATGTAAACTTCCAATATTTACATGTGCTAGAAAGTTTTTTTGTTGAATAGGTCCACATTTAATCAGTTTTCTATGTAAACTGTAGAATCTATTTTCTACATATATGGCAGAGTATTTAAAACAAATATCCCATAGATGTGTGATGATACCATCTATCACATTTCTGTGATCACATTTGAATAAAGACAATTAATATGATAACCAGGTAGCATTATGAATGCTGACAGCTAAATGGTCCTGGCTTTCTCCTGGGCTGCTAATCAAGAGAGCATCTATTAATAAGTTAATAAGTAGATGAATGGCTGTGGTGTGTAATACCACAATCTTTAGGAGTTACAGGTCTACGTCTAAATAAATAGCAATTTATTTCAACTCTTCATATATACTGAATAGGTATTATAAGTTGACGACATGCCAGTTTGCCGTTAGGTCTGTTTATTTATTGAATGACTGCTCTGTGGTACTGTGCTCAGCTCTAGCATATAAAAAAGATATGTTGGAGGTTATGACCCAGTGAGAGAGCAGATAAT
The DNA here is from genome assembly GCF_040939455.1 of Microcebus murinus. Lineage (NCBI taxonomy): Eukaryota > Metazoa > Chordata > Mammalia > Primates > Cheirogaleidae > Microcebus > Microcebus murinus. The sequence continues at coordinate 57,861,323 of NC_134111.1, forward strand.
AAGCAAATAGATACACATGGAGTGTGAAGAAAATAACTAGGACATAGTGTATTTGTTTAAAGGGTAATTACCCATCATAAATGGTCCAAGAAAGGATCCCTGGGGAATCGGCTTTTAAGTTGGAAGCTGAAGGGTGGAGCTGTCAGCCTTATGACTAACGGGTAGAGAGGGTTTATGTAAATGTCATCAGATATTGGTCAAAGTCAGACAAGAAATGGTTAAGCAGTAATGCTCCTGAGTTACTGCTTTGCACAAAGGGGTGTCTAATGGTGTCACCGAGGAAGTAACAAAGTACTACACACTGAGAAATGAGTTTCATTGCAGCTTCCAGCAAGAAAGTTACTTTTTTCACCAAAAAGGACAATTATAAAGTGTAACCCTCCCGAGAGACGAGAGACGAGTGGAGAAGCCTAAGGATGGAGTTGATTCAGTTGGAAGGAGCTGCAGGGCAGCGGAGCCAGTCACCTGCATTTTATAGAACATTTCAAAGGCAAGCAAAGCCTCAGGTTCAACCAGTTAAAAGGCTGTACTTTAAGCATACAGAGCTTGACAATGAGCTGAAACAAGGAAACATCAAGCAGGGCAGCCTGTAAGAGTAAAAATATAATGCTGTAGAATGCACAAAAGAGAAACTTCAGAATTTGGCCAATTGTCTGCAATAATTATGACTAGCTTATGAGAAGGAACTGACAGCTAATGTCATTAATTCAATAAATATTTATTGCATTACATCAGTGCACACACACAAAAAAATAACAAAGATATCTATTCTCCAGGAACTTATATTGGGGGCCAGGAGGTGGGAAGGACGGGAGAGTAAGGGGAGAATAGATTGGCATTAAGCATTAAACATAATAAATAAGTAAATGATGCAGTATGTTAGAAAACACTTAGTGCTCTGGAAAAAAAGACAAAGTAGAGCAGGAAAGTGAAGATGGTGCAGGGAGAAGGGAGAAGGGCCAGTTTGCAATATTAGTTGGTCAAGCCAGGACTCGCTGAAAAGGTGAAATCTGAGCAAGACATGAAGGAGGCGAGGGAATTAGTCACGCAGACACCTTAGGAAAGAGCATGCTGAGTGAAGAACATCCAGCCCAAGCACTGTCGCATGTACTTACACTGAAATATTTGTGTACTAAAATGAATATTTTGTTCCCTTATATAATAATTATGCATATACTAAACTATATTTTGAGTGTGAGTTAGTTTCAAATGAATCATTTTTCTTGCCTTCAAAAACACTTTCAAGCATCACTGGAGACAGATTTCCTGGCTCCTTGGACCTGATCTAACAACTACGTCCAGGATTCTGGATCCCAGAGCAGGCAGAATGAAGGAAGCAGCACTCATTATAAAATGCTGCTTTGTAAAGAATTAATTCTGTCCTGGCATGTTTCACCATTACATTAGGTAATCCAGAGGAAATAAATATGTCATGAACCTTCCCCGAGGAATAATTAAAGAGTAATTTAGCTCAATATCCAACTTTCACTTTTGGCTTTGTAGTCAGAGGTAAACTCTGCTTTCCCTGGTTCTAAAGTAAAGGTGAAAAGCTTCTGAGAGGCCTGGAAGAGCGAAGGAACGCTTCCGCACCAGCTATGCCTGCCGTTACATTTGGGAGGGTTATCCGAGGGGAAGTGAGAAAGGATTTAGCACTTAAAATAATATTATTCTTGGCATAAGATCTGTTATGCTTTTTTCTAGATAAAACAATTCAATGAACATTGATGCTTTAGAGAAAGAGAGCCCTAGGTTTTTAAAAACGACTTTAAAGTGGGGAGAAGGGGGGGGGTTGTGGTAACCAAAACAAAACTGTGACGCAATTGTTGAAAAAGTCAGTCAATTCTTAAGGCAGCATTCATGGAAATGAAGTAAACAGATCCCAAAAGTAATATGTCCACTGTACTTTGCCTCAATTCTGTCATGTCTAACTAATGTCTAACTACTTCTGAGAACTGCATTGTAAAAAAGAGATGTTAACGAAGAATAATGAGGTTAGAGGAGCATGACCTCCATGTTGCAAGGCCGCAGAAACGTTGCCACATGAGGACTGGTTAATGCAGACGGGCGCCTGCAAATAAAAAGCCCTATCTTTGTTAACAGAGGGGATGGGAACAAGCAAGTGAGGGAAGGGGGGAAATGAGGATTGACATAGAAGAGCCAGGGACAATCTGACACAGGAGAGGTGGAGGTGGGGAAGATAGCATATGTGACTGCAGTGAAGGTGGTGGTTTGGGAGGAAGATAAGTAAAGACAAATTTAATATGTTTTCCTGTGAAATGCCTGTCTAATAACCTCCTTAGTGCCCCCAATAAACTTTAATAAAGTTTTCCACCGCTTTCCCAGACTTTTTTTGTCTTAATTGGTGTGGCATGTGCGTGCAGTGTTCTAGACGTGGCAGGAAAGAAGAGGCAAAGCCTCAAGCCGGCCCAGTTATATTCAGGACCCAATTGAAAAGGAGAGAAAACATTCCCAAAATATGGTATACCTTTATATCACAAACTTTCATTACATATCAGTTTTCCATTTAAAAAAAAATACAACTTGAAAAAGGAGTGAATACCTACTGTTCTTACATGTGTGTTCTTTTCTTCCCATCCCAGATTTCATGTTATAATTCAAATGTATCCCTTACTGTCCAATTAAAGATAGCAAAACAGTGCTACACATAATAGCTGGACCTACTCAGGATATTGTTTGTGTTACAGAGTGTACTGTTGAGTATGATTCTGGTATGGAAAATTATATAGTGTTTGGTGGCATTATTTACATAGTCAGGATTCTATTCCACAACACAACAACAAATACTAAAATTAAAAGGAAATATACCAGACACACATTAGCTAATATATTTCTTGCTTCATCATGCCATTTACTTTGTTTTCCTATTTCTGGAATAAATATTTACTACCTGCTTGCGAGTTAGGGCACTAGATAACAGCACATAGCTCTGCCGTCTGGCAATGGGTGAGAATAATTTAAATGGGCAGGACAGAATTGATGAGCCCTCATAGTTACTAAAAGAGTGTCTGATATCTTAGAAACCGAGGTCTTTCTATTTTGTGTGTAAGAGAAATAGTCCAGCCCCTTTGGAAGCTTTCTCCTTTTTGATACAAAGCCTCTGAGTTTTGTAGGTTCCACTTCCAGTAAGTAACAGAGGAGTAGTTCACATCAGACCAACCCTCCCACAGGTAACAATGAGAAATTCTGGACAAGCATATTTTTTTAATTACCAGGGCTGAGACTAGAGTGAGGTGAGGGAAGCACTTACCTCAGGCACAAAATTTAAGGGGATGCCAAAAACTCAGTAATCAGGATAGGTAAAATTCAAATGTAATATTTTCAAAAATCAAAATTAGTGCTGAAAAATTCGTGATGAACATAATATCAAAATGTTAAATAAGAAATAGAATCAGTATTATTCATCTTCTTTTACCTCTGCTGCTAATGTAGCTCAGCATAGCACTGTGACTGGTCATTCCTTATTTAAAATTTTGATATTTTTCTCATCATGGCAATCCATGATGAGAAAACTTTGTAAATGATGAGATTAACTTTGTAAATGAGAATTAAAATAAAGAAAATATTCTGGTTTCTGTGAAGGAGGTAGTTGCCCAGGGAGCAACTTATAGAAGTTATACAAAAAATGAATAGGGATCATCTGCCCCTCTAAACTAATCCGTTATTCTTCTGCCAAGTGTCAAAAATGTGTAGATAAATGTGATACTTTCAACAGTGCTGAACACTTCCCAGCCATTAATGTTTGGTATCAGTTTTATTTTCATCTGATTGCTTGCCATTTGGTGCTTGGTTTAGTCTAGAGCAGCTTCAACCTGGAACGCTATAGAACAACATGCCAATTTGAACCTAAACTACTGCAAAGGATATAATTATCCAGTGTCTAAGGAAAGTCTCCAAAAAAGTGGGGCACAAAATCTTTTGGATATGACCTTTGTTTCAGATCATTTGAATGCACTGTGACAGAATTTGGTGGTGAGAAGTGTAGTACACCCAGAGATGCTCTGCCAGGACCCTTTCAACAAAGCACTTGCTGCCCAGCTGTGGGAAGGGCAGTGGGCAGAAAGCCTAGCCATCAGCAACTCAGGGTCCACCTCAGCTGAAAGAGCTACCTCTCCTGAGAGCACACCCTTCTCAAGGCAGCCCACAGCTGCTGAATGAGCAAGGCAGGGGTTGAAAGGCCCCAGCATTGTATCATTTTATTCTAAGGCAAAAAACAAAACCAAAAAACCGCCTCTGAAGTGTAATTTTCCCTTATTGCTCCGGCTGGATTGGTCAAAGGTTCATTGGCTTGCATCCCAGTTCAACTTCTTCCTCTGCCCAGTCCTTCCCTCCCTTACTTCCTTTCTCATCTTGCTCTCTAAAACCCATATAAATAAGTATCTGCCTCCAGAAAACCCGACCTGAGACAGGAAGGTAAACTTGCTGAAATTTTTCTTTTTACGATAGTTAGAACAACAACAACAACAAAACTTTATGCAAAAAAAGAATAAATATACAACCCTACATGCAACTTATCCTTTTGAAGTTTCATTTTATATCTGAATTATACATAGGTATAGTTATAATGATTTTAAATTCAGCTTTTTCAGAGACATTATTTAACATACAATGCCTTGTGGCAACTTTGTCCACATACTTGCCTTTGCAGTGCCCTCACAGTATTCCATGTGGATTTCCTAACTGTCTCCAAATTTATGGCCTTAAGTTCTTTTCTATTTTTTTCACTGCTTGAAATAGTGCTGTTATAATATTTTTGTACAAATTGCTTTTTTTTCTTTTTGATTAATTTCTTTGACAATTGTTTTCCTAGAGTTGCACCCGAGTCCCATGAATGTCTGCACTGGGACTGGTTACCTGAGGAAAAGGGAAGAATGAAAGAGAAAAGAATGAAGAGTCATATAGCCACCAACTTTCCCTTTTTCATATGTAAAAGACCTACATAAATGAAGTGCATATAAATCTGGAACAACCTGAAATTCCATCAAGTCCTGGATAACCTCATTTTTTTCTATGAGTCTTCTTGACTAATCTCACTTTACATGAATCTGTACTGTGAATGTGGATATTGAATTATACTGGTTTGTAGCCCCATTCTGCAAAATCTAGTTCACCAATGTTCACTGTGAAGTAAACAGAAGTTCAGAGGATAAACATAATTGGGAAATGATATATATTAAGTTTTCTTCTCAAAGATTAATAATATACAGCAGTGTGTTAAAGGCTTTGAGAATTCTTACAGCAAAGAAACTTGTTAAATTTTTAAATCTACCTACCTAATGGAATTAATATTCTAAGAAAAACAGTTTGTGAAAGAATTGTATATATGGTACCAAAAAACTTTCAGAAAAAGATTATTATACACACATAATATTGTAATATACACATACTGCTTATGAGTTGAAATGTAGCTATCTTCTAAAGGAAGCCCATTTATGCCATTGTGTTATTATCCCCTCTAGCACCTACCACCCATCCAAGCAAATTTTAGATGTTTTACAAAGGTTTATGAAATTGCATTAAACACCTGTTAAAATCACTTTATTCATTGCAAGACATTTATATAATGTAGTTTTAAAGAAAGATAACAGCTGAGGGGAGCTACAGAAAAAAAAGCATGGAACTTATGTTCAATTATTTTTCTTGTACATATGAAGTTGCTCTGTGAGAACAAGAACACTCAGCAGATGTATAGATCCATTATCTTTTCACATGGCAATATGTTCATCCTTTCAGACAATTTGAGCAAGTTTGGAACATAAAATAATACAAACAAGCTGAAATGCAGAGCAGAGAAAATGAAAATGATTGGCACAAGATAATGGAAAAATCATAAGAGATGTCACATAAGTGAGCTTAAACCAAGGCATTAACCATTGAAGTTCACTGTTTAAAAAACATCAAAATACATTATTATCTTGCTAAATACTTGGAGTAGCAGATTCCCATCATGTGCATCCACATGCACGCCCTACATTAAAAATCAATGACAATGGTTTTCACACCTTGTCATTTTATCCTGACTCTCAAGGCTCAGGGGATCTACTGTATGACTCATATAACCTGTGCATTCAAAAACAAGCATTTTAAACTCTACATCTGGTGATAAATATTAAAGATAGAAGCTGAGAGTTCTAAAACAATCTACTGACTGTTTAGCAGGCAAGCTAGGCAATTCAGAATGCAAGGAACTATGCAGTGGTGAGTTCCCTGGATTTTCTTCTTGCCTCATACATCTCAGATTGGGAACTGAAGAAACTAGCAACCTGAAAACACCAATGGACACAGAAACCAAAAACCAAACAAACAAAACCCCAAGAAAAGCCTGCTTTCACTTGCCAATGATCAAGAAAGAGGCAGCCTAGCAAGACAGAATATACTTAAACAATAATCACTCTCCACCAGCCAAACACTACATAAAATACTGCATCCACATACACACAAGCAAAGGCAGAGTAGAGAGTCCAGTTTTTGCGCCCTTGCTAGGCTATAAGGAGTTGCCGCTGCTCTTCCCTCCTCCAGGGTGGTGAAAAAGGAAGAGTGGAAAGCTGAGACTTTCATCCCTATTAGGTAGTAAAGAGGACTCCCACAGGAAGGGGATTAGGGCCTTTGACCTCCACCCCCACCCAAAGGTAACAAGGTACCCCTCCTACTCCCTGCTGTGGTGTTGTCCCAGGAGGTCTAATGGAGAGTCGGGACTTTAACTCAGCTGGGTGGTAACGAGGTCAATCCGAAAAGTGCCAGTAGAAGGCATGTGGGAAGCAGTGAGAAGATGTCCCTCCCCTCTCAGCCAGGGTGGTATCAACAGATGCCTAATGGGGAACTGAGTTTTGACCAAAGTGCAAAAGTAATTCCGGTGAGGAAGGATAGTCTTTTCAATAAATGATACTAGAGCAGTTGGATACCAATAGGCAAAAAATATATAAACGTCAACCTAAACCTCAAACCTTTTACAAAAATTAACTCAAAATAAATCATAGATTTAAACCATAGATTTAAATATAAAATGAAAAACTATAAAACTTTTAGAAAATAACATAACAGAAAATCATTGGGATGTAGGGATCAGTGAAGAGTTCATAGACATTACACCAAAAGCACAATCCACAAAAGTAAAAATATCAATAAATTGAGCCTACTTTTGCTCTGTGAAAGATCCTGTTAAGACAGTGAAAAGACGCAAGCTACATAGTGGGAGCAAATATTTGCAAACAGACAAGAGACTCATCTAGATCTTTTAAAACTGAACAGTAGAAACAAATAATTAGAAAATGAGCAAAAAACAACAACATGCAGAGACATTTCACTGAAAATGATATATGAATGACAAGAAAGCAGGCAAAAAAATGTTCAGCATCACTAGCTATTAAGGAAATGCAAATTGAGATCATGATGAGACATCACTATATACCTCTCAGCATGCTGAAATTAAAAAATAAAGTGACAATACCAAATGCTAGCAAGGGTACAGAAAAACTTGATCTCTCACACATTGCTGGTGGGAATATAAAGTGGTACAGCCACCCTGGAAAACAGTTTGGCTGTTTCTTTTTTTTTTTTTTTTTTTTGAGACAGAGTCTCACTTTGTTGCCCAGGCTAGACTGAGTGCCATGGCGTCAGCCTAGCTCACAGCAACCTCAAACTCTTGGGCTCAAGCCATCCTCTTGCCTCAGCCTCCCCAAGTAGCTGGGACTACAGGCATGTGCCACCATGCCCGGCTCATTTTTTCTATATATATTAGTTGGCCAATTAATTTCTTTGTATTTATAATAGAGACGGGGTCTCGCTCTTGCTCAGGCTGGTTTCGAACTCCTGACCTCGAGCAATCCGCCCACCTCAGCCTCCCAGAGAGCTAGGATTACAGGCGTGAGCCACCGCGCCCGGCTAGTTTGGCTGTTTCTTAAGATAATTAAACATACACTTACCATACAACCCAGCAATTGCACTCCTGGGTATTTATCCTGGAGAAATGAAACATCATTATAGCAGCTTTCTTTCTAATAGCCAAAAACTGGAATCCTACTCAGCAATAAAAAAGAATGACACACCAACAACTTGGACAGATCTCAAGGACATTATAAGTAAAAAAAAAAAGAAATCTCGAAAGGACACACTTATATAACATTCTTGAAATGATAAAAGTTTAGAGATGGGAAACAAATTAGTGGTTGCCAGGGGTCAGGGATGTTGTTGGGGAGAGAGTTGAGTGTGGCTATAAAAGAGCAGCTTGAGGGAAATCTCTGTGGCAAGGGAAGAGTTGTGTATTTTGAGTGTATGGATCGTTACATTAGTCTACACATATGATAAAATAGCATAGGCTCATACATACCCATTGTCTAATTCCTGTCTTTGATATTTTATTATAATTATGTAAAGTAGACCTGTTGGAGGAAACTGAAAGGTACATATCTCTGTACTATCTTTGCAACTTTCTAAGAATCATAATTATTTTAAAATAAAAATTGTCAGGTTTTTTTTTTTTAAATTTCACTTTGAGGGCAATCCTAGGGAGCAACAAGAGGCTGTGTGACTGCCAGTCTGAAGCAAACAAAGTGCAGCCCAAAAGATGTTAGGCTACCAGTTGAAGAAAAATGCTATAATAGAGATTTTGTGGCAGAGAAAACAATTTATTCCACTAAGAATTCCAAGTAGATTTAATGGTTTTCAACCCCCAACTGCAGATTAGAACTATGTGGGGAGCTTTAAAAATGTTCAGTGTCCAACCCAACCTCCCTCAATTCTGACGTCTTTGGCCTGGGATAGTAATTATGCTAGATGATACTAAAGTGTACTGGACTGAGGAATGCCGTATTTCATCAAAGAATGTGACATCAGTTCAGTGTCTGAAACGTAACAGTATTATTGAGCCCTGTAAAGGAAGCGTAAACCCAAAGGTTTATGTTATTCTACTAGTGAGATTATGTTAAGGCCTGTTACTGAGCCCCCAAATCGCCTAAACCTTAATTAATGGAGCAATATTCATTACCCAGGAAGTTTAAAAATAACGTAAGTGATTTTTAATTGGCTAATTTAAAAACAAAATCAATATTTTATCCTTTGTAGATCACTGATTCTCTCCAGTGATCCTTTTACTTTTCAGTGGTTATTTATAAGAGGCCAGAAAAACAGGCTCTAAATTTCAGACATTAAATTATGATGAACTGCTTCTGGAAGGGGTAATTCTATATGGAGTGAACCAAGGTAAATAGCAACAGGAATCCTTTCATATTATTCAGGCTAGTAGAATGACAAATGTGTTCTATAAAAAGGATTTGACACAAATTTAAAAATTAAAAATTGTTAAGCTGGTGGCGGGCACACTGAAAGCCCTGAGTTTAGCGTAATAACATATATCCATGCAACAACTTTTGTGCTCCCTTAATACTTTGAAATTAAAAAAAAAATTGTTAAGCCTTCTATTAATTACTATAATTATGAAACATTGTCAAAATTCCACATTAATATTTATAGTTTCCATTAAATTTTATTTAACAACAGTTGATGATGCACTGAACGATACTGGGTATTACAGTTAACATATAATTGAGATATGGAGCTACGTACTGGAAACGGTGTAGGAGCTGAAGTCGGAGGACTTGGGTTCACATCCCTGCTACCCTACCTACTGGTTATTTGACTTTGGGTGAGTTCTTTATTAGTTTCCTCATATGTAAATTTGAAACAATTACATTCTGCAAAATGAATGAAATAATAAAAATTACTTTAAATAATAGAAATCACTTGAAATAATAGAAATCACTTTAAGCTGCAAAGTGGTAAGCCTGCTGTCATTGTCATATCATTACCATCTTAAAATTTTAATTCTTTGTTGTTAGATGCTCATTTATAGGTATGTGGAACTTTTTAAAAATTGTAGTCTATATAAAAGAGCAGATCTCCCAGTATCAAAACAACTGTATGATAATAATCAATGGTTAATTGATGGGTGATTGTCTCCAAATAGCAAATGACTTAAGCATATTTGCTTACATTGATGAAGCCTATTAACTATAATTCATTGGAAATGGCCAGCTCCTTTGGCATGTAGAGCTATGTGGTATGCAAATACTGTGTGCCATTTACACTTTTCCTTAGAAATCTATCTAAAGATGTATTTTATGTCTATATTTGGCCTTTCCATTAAAGGACGCTTTAGCTGTGGTGCTGCTAACATTTTAAGCTTTAGATTTAGGAGCAAAAGATTCCTAATAGTGTACATATGGCTGTAAATATTCCACACCCTGAAGCAGTGCAGACAGACACAAGACTATCTGGAAGAATTTCAAAATGTCTGTAGCATGCAATAGTAATTAGAGAGTATGTACATGATATTAAATAGTGTGAGAATAAATGACTTATGTAAATTTTAAAACATAGCTAATATAAAATCATACAGCATTTCTAAACAATAAATTTCAAATAAGCCTAGGTGAATGATTTATAAGAATAATTGAATAATAATTTAAGAACTATACATGCAAGTAGTAATAGGCAATGCAATTTTATTGGCTTGTTTGTTGATACTCTCTCTTACTCCCAAACAGAATTGCAGTGTCTTGTTATAAATAGCTATACCACGACATAAAAAACTTTAATCCATCAATCATTAATATCAAGATAAAGAAAAAAATGAGTGTATAAAACATAAGAAGGAGCCTAAAGTAAGGTTAGAATGCATATGGCTCAGTATGCTTGCCAGAGAAGAACTACAAATTTAGTTCTAAGGGAAAAAAACACGATCAGTTTATGATACACAGTGTCCATATGCTCAGGAGGTATGGTTGCTTCTGGTGTGGAGATTTGTGAAACATCTCTCCCATGCATTGACATAAAGTGGACCCTCTTTGATGTAGTAAACAGCATCAATGACAACATCTCTACAGTAGTGATGTGTCATAAGCCTTTTCTTATAACATGTCTCTAAACTGGCTGATGCCATACCATCAAAGTTCAAGAAAACTAATTCTACAGGAGCCAAAACCACGCAGAACAGGGACCCAGGTCCCTAACAAGCAAGAAATAACCAGACTTGGACCGTAGCCGAATGGATAATGGCAAAGTGACTCCATCCTAATCCATGTAAAATTTTTAAGTTAACTAGAGGAAAGAATCACCAATGTAGTCATATACCAAACTATCATTTATTTTCAAAGAAATTAGGATAAGGGCAGAGGTATTCTTTAAGCCTTATATGCTGCATAATTTCTTTATTATTTAGTATGTGGTGGAGACGGTGGTTATAGACCTTAAAAAGAATCAACTCTATTAATAGAGAGTCATATTTTTTAAAATAAAAGAAAATGGAATATTTGGGTAATGAAAAAGAAACAACTCATTTACTACTCATATGTTGGTATTAAGATATTTCATGTCAAATTTGGTGCCAAGAAGAAAAGAAGAAAAGCCAATGAATATGCATTAAATTTTACAATAGCACTGGAAGAAATGGATTTTCACAAATAAAATGGGAAAGGCCCACATTTCTTTTCACTGAACTTTCAAGATAAAAATCCAAATTATCTATAAAAAGGAAATGTATATTCATAAACACATACTAAAATATCTGCATACAGAATATCAATTGTAAATACTTTGCGCCTATTCCCCTCAGCACCCAACTCATCTTGGCCTATTTCTGTTACCAGAACTTGAAAGCTAATTGGAAAGTGGAGGGAAGAAGACCTTGGTCAATTTGCATAATCTACTTGCTTAGTATTGTAAATGGACTCCAGGAGGTCTTTGTGCATTAGATTGATAACCAGGTATTTCCTTTCAGAAACCTACAGCCAAGAAAATCAAGACTTGAGTACTAGCCAAACAAAGAATTACAAAGAAGGCTACAGGTAAATCCCAAGATTAATTCATGTCAAACCAATTAAATCAGATGCCAATAATATCTGAGAAAAATCACTGAGGCATATAATGGACTTGACTTAAAATTTAAGGAGTGAAAGTAAGAAAATTCTCCTTGCTTTTGGCTGAGAGAATATGGAAGAAAGTTGAAGACTGAGACAGAAAGTGAAAGATAAAGAGGGTTCAAGAGGAGATAAGAAAAGTAGAACAAAGTAGAGATAAAAGGTGGCTTCCTATATGGAACCCAGCTACCAACTGGCCTTTACTTTGTGTAGGTGTTTGTGAGCTTCAAACTAGCTAATGTGCCTAACCTGTGCAGAACAAAGTGAAAAAGAAAGACATTTATAAGAAAAAGAATGAGTGTAATTCACAAAGGGAATATTTTCAGGATCACCAGAGATAGAGACACAAAAGTACAGCTTAATGTGTAGAAACAAATAGCTGGAAAATTTTAAAATACCTGAAAGAGTGAACAAATGTGAAGAGGTAGCTTCCACACAAGAAGAGAGGCTCAGAGAACACTAGGAGAGAACGGAGCTCAAAAAAGAGAATAGGGTGGAGAAGGCTGTGGGTCAGAGGGAAAAAAGGGACAAAAGGAGGAACCTGGCCAAAAGTTTACTCACTGGGCTTTGCCACGGGAGAGCCTGACTGCCCCTACCAAGGCTCTGGCAATGCTACCTCTTTGCCAGCCTTTAGATAAGTGGGAATGGAGTAGAAATCCATTTGGCAAATTTAAATATTTTGGGAGGGATGGGTGAGTTCTGTAGCCTTGCTATAATAGTATTGATTTTAGGATAAGTTTTAATAAAGGGAAGAATCATCTTGGATCCTATCCCAGGGTATTTACTTAATGAAATGCAGGAAAACCTCACCTACAACATCCTCATTTATAAGGCAATCTTTTAAGTGGATCCTGAAGACATCATCATAATCAAGTTCTAGGGTATATATGCATTGAAAGTCCCAGTAAACAGGATTCTTCTGATAAAAGAAGTATCTCTATAGATAAATCCCCAAAACATTACTGGATAGCACCTATGTGGGGGAGTATACAAGGGTGTTAGGGAACAAGGGAATTTTCTTTTCCCTTAGATCACAGACTTGGTTGAAGTGACAGTTAAGAGAAAAGGCACACATACACAAGTGCAATGTGGTGAGAGGCTAGAAATCGGAAAACAGAAAAGATAAGTGTTAATAGTCATTTATACCTTCTTTTGTTCATAGCAAAAGACTGAAAACATTCAAGGAATAGAGTAACATAGTAGGGGTAAGGTAAATCATTGGCTAGAATTAAGTTTTAACTGGATCTTGAATAGTCGGTCTGTTGGAAAAGTGACATATACTTCATTAGAAAGGAACTTCATGAGCAAAGGTGCGGAGTGAAGAATGTAAAAGAGGGGTAGTAATATATATAAGGGATAGTAATCAAAACATAGTAGAAAAAATGCCTAGAGAAATGGAATAATGGACCTTGGACAGCGATGAAATAAGGGAAAGAGCTTTAAAAATAAACTTTCAGGAGTCAAGAAAGTGATATGATAAAAACAGTATTTAACTGTTTTTCCTGTGACTTTTCACAGGTTAAACAGACACCAGGATTTCTGGAGACAGATGCCTGCTAGAAAGTGGGAAAGCAACATTCAGGATACTTTGGAGGCTCCTATGCTATTGGTTTCGCACTGAAGAAAGGGCAGCCAGTGTAATGCAGAAATACTTTTAAAATATTATGAAATAAGAATGTGTATGTTGTCATTGTTATATGGAGGAAGTGCTTTACATCCAGTAAGTTACCTCTGGAAAAAAACAAGTTACCACTTCCATCATTGTAAATGTCGAATAGAATCTGTTTACTCATGACTTGTTTTGTTTTGTTTTGTTTTGTTTTGTTTTGTTTTGTTTGAGACAGAGTTTTACTCTGTTGCCCAGGCTAGAGTGCTGTGGGGTCAGCCTAGCTCACAGCAACCTCAAACTCATGGGCTCAAGTGATCCTTCTGCCTCAGCCTCCCAAGTAGCTGGGACTATAGGCATGTGCCACCATGCCTAGCTAATTTTTTCTATATATTTTTAGTTGTCCATCTAATTTCTTTCTGTTTTTAGTAGAGACGGAGTCTCACTCTTGCTCAGGCTGGTCTCGTACTCCTGAGCTCAAATGATCCACCCACCTCAGCCTCCCAGAGTGCTAGGATTACAGGTGTGAACCACTGCGCCTGGCCTACTCATGACTTTTTATTGAGACCTTTATTTCATAGGCAATAAGACAATTTGGAGATTAGGGCTGTTGTTAATATATTGCTTTAGATTATTGAAACAACATTCTCAGGCTACTATGATACCTCCGACTACTGATTGATTTTGCTTAGTCATGTTTCTAAAATCAAAAACCTCAAAAGAATTTGGTAAGATAATTACCTTGAAGCTAGATCAGAGGAAGATACTATTGTCGTTAATTTAAATTATGGAATGTGTTATAAACAGGTGAACTTAATTCTCCACTCACCTTTTTCTTACTACCATATTACCAAAGTAACAATAATTGTATATTTAACAATCATAGTGTGAGAGGGACTGAATGACATTCTTTAAAAAATAGCAAACAATACTGATACAGATGCAGAAATCTTTGGAAACGCTATGTAAATATTTGAGGTCAAAATTGGGTTCAAAGTGTTTAGAAAAAAGAACAAGATATTTAAATGAGACAAATGGCTCAGAGGCTAATGGAAACAGATGGGTAGCAATTAGAGGGGATGCTAAGCATGAAGCACCACTGCAAATAGTTCCCGGTTGGAGAAAAGCAGACGATCTGAGCCTGGGAAAGGGAGGACTGAGGAAAAAAACAAGAGGAAATCACTATTCCAGCTCTTATTCAATCTTTATTTCTAAGTAAAAAAATTAAAGAATTTTATAACAAGAAAGGAAATGCAATCAGATGAAAGTCTTCTGTAACTCCTGGTCTCCGCATCATTCATTCGTTATCCTCTGCTTCCCAGCTCCCTCCCTCTCCTGCTCTTTCTCAGGCTATTTGCTTCTTCACCAAAAGGCAGGATTTGTTTTACAGCTGTCTCGTTTTCTTCATTTTCTCAGAAAGGGTCACAAACTTCTCATAACTGCGATCTTGGGTTAACAGGGCAAAGGGGAGAGAAAAAGAACTGATGGTGAAAAGGATGGGGTGGAAGGAGATCGGTTATCAAAATTTAATTATTTTTATGTTCAGGAGGTCTAGAAAAACTGAATGAAACAGAAGCAGGAAGGACCTAAGATGGCTTAGAGATTTACTAAGTACACTGTCAAGAACAAGTGCTTAGAAATCCGCAGCTTGGGAGATCACTTTTCAGGGGGGAAAGTTGGAAAAGATGCAAAACTGTCACAATACTAATATTATTTGGTTTATGTTTAATCATGTTGCACAGTGATATTCAAAATAGACAATGCTTATGATTTTAACTGAATGTTTCCTTTTTTGAGGCTACCATTTAAATAGTTTGAGGCATTAGTTTTTTCACAGAAAGTGCTGGGCATACTTGTAACTACTCACCTTCAAAATCTTTAAACATGAATCTTGACCATTAAAAACCTAATTGAAATCATGTTATGTCAAATAAGATGGATAGCACAAGAAACAGTGCACAGGAAGAATGAAGATATTTGAGAGGAAAACAAATCTTTCTAATTATTGACTAGTGTTTAGAGGAAAGAAGACATTGCTGTTAAGGATGGTGACTTACTTTAATTACAGATATTTCTTGCTTTTTTGGCAATGGAAGAACCACTGGGCTTTCAAAACATGTATCAATCAAATCATAATAAATATATCCTAAAGTGGAAAAAATAAATATAAAATAAATATGTATATATGCTGAAGTTGAATGTTAAACATTGAAACAAATAGTTTATTTAATAACAGAAGAAATAAAGTAGACATTAGAGATTACCTAGACATGATAATCAGCACCAAATATCTCCACAGAGAATTTGGACAGTTTTTATCAGAGATAGTGAGAAGTATTCAAAGAAATACCCAAAAATAAGAAAGCATAATTCTTAAAGAAACATGATTTTTCAATCTCCATTTCAAAAAGTTTAGAATAAGATACAGCATAGGTTAAGGAATCATATTATATGGCAGAAAGAGTTCAACCTGAAAGTCAGAGGCCTGGATATTAGAATGACTTTTGCCCTGCCTTTGAGCAAATCTCTTCACCATTCTACAACTAGATTTCACTTGTACATAAATGGAGAGCATTGGACTACATCACAAGTTCTCTTCTAATACTGATACTTTACAAATCTACAAAATCTTGTAATATTGAGGGAATATGTTTTCAATCCAAGCTTCGTGTTTAAAATTCAACTACTTGCCAGGATTCAAAATTTACACATTTTTTCTCATTTTGTAAAGAATATCTACACATGAAAAAAATTCTAGAATGCATACACCAAAATGTCAACATGTATTTTATTTAACACATCTATGCTGTTGCCACCATGTGCCACGTACCATGCTCTTCACCGTGGATATGGAGGTAAACAAGAAGGTTCTGGATCTTGCCATCATGGAGCGTATAGACTAGTGCTTATGTCTCTGGGAGGCAAAATTGCAGAGTGATGTTTTTGTCTTCTTTCTGTAATATTTTCTGGAGTTGCTACATGTAACACTTTTGAAATAGAAGAAAGTTACTATTTTTAAAAATTCAATTGTTTTTAAGAATCACATAGTCCTATTCTATCTTTACAAATAATGATGCACAGAGGAATATTCAGAACTTGAATGACTCCAGAATTTTTAGCAAAAGCAACACCAATGCTCAAATCTACCTTTACAAGCAATGGGCTTTGTAAATTTTATTGCTAGTTTATTATTATACTATACCCTTGTGTCCAGTTGACCAGAGGACCCAAGGTAAGAACATCAGGGCACTTGCAATTTTAGATCCTGTCTAGAGATCTAAGAGACCCTTATAAGCACTGTGGTTGTGAAATACCAAGAAGAGACTTTATTTATAAAGTAAAATCTTATGGACAAATCTCAGCAGTCCTATGCCCCATAAAAAACTCTATGGTACTATCCATAATAATAGATTTGTTTATTGGTCCATGTTCAGTCTTATATGATGCACTTTTTTTGCCTTAGAGTTCTCCTTGTCCAAAGATCTATTTTGAATAAGTTGGAAATTTCTTCTAACATTTATAATGATTAGGCTTTCAGCCAAATATTATTCTCTTTCTCATCACATTTTTGTTTTTCTCCTTTCTAATAAATTTTCTTTTCATAACTATTAACACTTTTAAATTACCCATCATAGGCCTATGTTCTACATAAATTTCACCTGATTAACATTTTAGAGATTATTGTTATTGCCATTATTACAATTACTTTTCCCAAACTGATAATATATAACTTCCTAAAATTTTTCATTATTCTTATCATTATCATGGTTGCTATAACTATTAGTAATCTATTATTAATTGACACTTAATAGCAGACATATTTATACATAATATAGTACTTATAGCCAAAGAGGTATGTATTAATACACATGATATTGAGGATGGCCTAGGTAATTACATCAGGAAAAATGTTTTTATGTTTTTATAATCTAGGAGGTAGTATATTATTCTCATAAGCAGCTTAATATGGTATCTAATAACTTTGGAAAATTTAGGATAATATATTAGCAATAGCACTGGCTTACTAATCTATAGAACTGGGTTTTAACCACTCTTCCCTCAGTGTCTTATAGTTTTACTGTGATATCTTATTATTTTGCCCTTAAGTTACATTGATCATGCTATGGTTTAAGCCTGTGTCATGATATTCTCTAACGAGGAGAAATATCTGTTTTTATTTATAGTTTTTAAGGTTTATTAGGGTAAACTGATCCATCATATGTCTCATCACTAATTTTTTAATTTATCTTAACAAAAATTTCTCAAGTTTTATAAACACAAGTTTCTTTTGCAGATAAGAAGTCAGAGTAAATGTTATCTCTACCCTCAGGGAAATTTCAATCTAGCTAGAGAAATGAAACTAATTATAATAACCCAAACTTGGTTACCAGCTAAACTTAATCCAAGCTCTTTTGGTTGTACCAGGTAAACTACAAAGAACATCTGAATATGAAGGTGATCTGGCTACAACTGTCCAGACCCCATTAATTACCAGTTTTTCAGCTTGGTAAGCAAACCTGCTTTCCCTCACCACTTGGCACTGCATAGAGCCCAGGCCACGAAATGTCCTAATCACTTTCCTCTCAGAAATGTGGTTAATAGATATTATTATGTACATTTTGCAAAAACAGAAGGTAGGACTCAGAGAAGTTAAGTTCTTTGCCGACGTGCCACAACTAGAAACCTTTTGAGTTCAAGCCCCTAAACTCTTGAATAAAGCATGATCACCTTCTCCTATAGTATCACTAATTACAGAATCATTGTTTCCTTAGAAAATACTCCAACCTCTTAGATCTAGCTATAGAAACAATAGAATCTGATCAGTGCTAACTATATGGAAAGTACTGCCTTTTCTAGAACCATAATTATGGCATTCCTAGAAAAAATGAGAATTGAAAAGAATTGAGATCAATTAATAGTGAATGCCTGCAACATTGTGTTGTGAAGGATTCTAAAGACTTGGTTGAGATCAGTAGAAAAAAGTACCATAATTAATTATTGATGTTTACCATGGGCACAAAAAGGGGAAGTACTTGCATATAGTTCACTTATTTTTTTCATTCCTAATTTGCAGAGTATCAGAGTTTATACATTTTACCTACAATATAATTTTAGTAATTTATGCTGACTTTATTTTTTAGTACAATCCATGCTATAATCTACCATGACCCCTTGTTTGCCCTTCCTTATCACACAAGGTATTAATATTTTTTTTATTTTTGCTTATAATGATTATCTACTTCAAACAGTTCTTTTCATAACCATTAGGGGGAAAGATCCTTAATCCATTTAATTTATTATCTTTATGGAGAGACTACAGTTTGTAACTTTTAATAGGTAGATATCATATGGACATAAAGACTCAAAGTTAACATATAGGAATAAAGAGTAATTTATAGTCACAAAAAATTGAGTTATGGTTACCATAGTAACCTTAACTAAGAATGTTAAGGCTTTCTAAGGTGGAAAACTCAACCATAATAGTGCAGAAACATGGTTTTTTCATGCTTAATAAGCCAGAAATATTACATATCATAATTGTGTGCAATAAATTACTTCTGTAGAGTAAAGAAACCTCTAAGATGGTAAATCAGCAATTTTTAAGGCTTGACTAGCTTCTTCAAAATGTCCTGTGGGCAGAAAAATAATATACTTCCACTGCAAACTGTCTATTGATATCTATGTAATAAGAGAAGTGAAAATAAACATTTGGACATATAATAGTCTTAGAAATAAAGACAAATATCTAATAAAATCATAGACCCTGAGAGTGGTTAGGACCTTAGAGACCAGCCCAAAGCAGAAATGTGTTGTATAGATTCCCTAATAGATTGCAGCCAGCCTTGGCTTAAACCTCTAACAATAGAGATCTTATTTTCTCACCAAGCAGTCCTTCTGGTTGTTGTACAGATTGAGGTATTATTATAAAGTTGTTTCTTTGAGCCAACAATATACCTTCTTTTTGCTTTCACCTGCTGATTCCTGCTCTGCTCTCTGGAATGACACAGAGTGAAAATAATCCCTATAACAACACTTGACAGTCCTTTAGATATTTGAAGACAGCTATTAAGGTTTTCCACTAGTCTGACTCCTAAGGTTATCCTGTTTCAATTCCTTCAACATTTCCTGTATATCATAGTTTCCTGACAATCCCAGCATCTACTGCTCACATTACAGATTGTAGTTACCTCTCTTGAATTAAAGAGGAATGGGGTGCTGAACTGAGCAAAATAACATTTTTATGTATCTGTTACATTCCAGGGATTGGGCCAATGTGATCTGACTATCTTAGACTGAAGGGATCTATAATTTCCATAATATTCCTATTAACCATGTGGTCAACTGAACACTCCAGATTGTTTCACATGAACTGCTGCCTGATTGCTTTTTTCTTCCCTCTTTGTACTTACATATTTGCATTTCCAAGTCTAGGCTGCAGAATTTTATTCTTGCTAAATTTTATCTTGTTATTTTGGTCTGACATTTTTGCCTAGAAATATAATTTGGCAGGGTTGGGAAATGAAGTGTTGAATCTTGAGTCTGCCATTGCCAAGCTTTTAAAACCTAATAATTACGTTTTATATTTCTACCGATGAAAGTATTGATCAGGATGGATTCAGGAAGGGAACCCTCCAGTCTTCCATGTTTGCCTTCATTCCAGATTGAAAGAGAGCTATGAATGGTACCCTTTACTTGCATGTTATGCCTAGATGCTCTTTCTAAAGCCTTTTAAAACTACAATTTTATGTAAACTCACAGCCACCTATGAGATCAACTTAAAGCAATTATTATGTCTTTGTTTTACACATAGGGATACTTGCAAGGTCACACAGCTACCAAATGGCACAGTTAAGACTAGAACATACCCCAATTCTTTTCCTTCTGTACTATTGCATCTTCCATAAGCATGCTTACCTTGTGTGTGGGGGGGGCAAATAATAGGCTCCATGCCGCCGATATAATCTGCCATTGAAGTCCAGACAGCAACAGGAAGAAAGGAAGGTCCTCAGTAGCCTTCAACCTGACATGCACTGTGTCCATGACTCACAAAGCAAACATTTGAAAGTAATAAACCCGTCTCTGGGCTAGTATTCCACTTACGTTACCAGCTTATCCATAAGGATAGTGTGAAAGGTAATTCTTTTTTCTAAAATCATTATATACCAATCTTAACATTCCACTCCTGCTAATCTAACAACTCCGGTAAAACATGATGAAATAGTTTGAAATTTTTATCCTAAAAAAACCATGTAAAATCTTATATTCTTTTCTAAATGTGAATCCTTTATATAATAACTTGTTCTACTGTTTCATGAAAGATAGATTTTTGCCATTATTATCTTGCAAGTCTCCAGGAGCCTTTGCAGGACTCTCTTGCTTTTGGAGTATTGATGAAAGTTTCTTTGCCACCCTGACAGGGCACTTTATCTGCATAGAAAGACTAAAATTCATGTGTAGTGTTTTTTTGTTTTTTTGTTTTTTTTCCTTTTCTTGGTCTACAATTGCTTCTGTAATTTTTGATTTTTCATATTTATTTGGAAATCCTGAAATTTTGTAGCAAATATGAAAGCAAAAACAGGTTTTGGATACTGTGTATGACTTCTGGAAACCTGAAATTGCTTGTCTCTAATATTGAGTCTAATCTGTTCTTTTTACCCTTCTTTCTGCTATAAACATAGCTTTAAAAGTTACTTGGTCCACTTTTGGTAACTTTTTTCAAACTCTCAAATGCATTCTGGGTTCTAATCTTCCTGATATTTCTAGATGTCTGTGCTTCTGTCTTAAATTAGTGCTTATTTCTTACTTTCTTCTTCTTTCCTTCCTTCCTTTTTTTTTTTTTTTTTTTTTTTGGTACATCTCTTTTTAAGCAAAAGATATTAGTTGAAAGCTCCCTATGTAGCCATACTGACTTTTTACTAATGCGTCCTTATTTTATTTTTCTTTGAGATATTTCATTTTCAATGACTTTTTTCTAGATCTCCAATCTTCAAAATTTTTTTCCAGAAAAGAAAATCTCTTACCCATGACATGTCATATTCCAGTTTAGAGTCTCTAAGTTAGAAGTCTACCTGTCTTTTCACTGAAATTTTGGAATTTCGGTGTTTTCTTACTTTACCTTCCTACTACAGAGAAACAGTTGTGATAAATGAGTTTGACCAGATGTTTTCCTCTTTGGTTTAAACAGAAAAACTGGGGAAACACTCTTCCAAATCCCTACAGATTTCCTATGGATAAAGCCTTGGCAGCACCAAATGGGATAGGAAAGGTCTTCATAAAAGTAAACTGTTATTCAGTGAAGCCTGATTACCATTATTTCTGGCATACCAGTATCTTAAATTATTATTCCATATGGTGGAAAATATGAAGATGTATATGAAAATTATGAAATTCCCAAAACATGAAGATGTGGTATCTTTAAGCACTGGTGCTTTATATGTTTTAAGGCCCAGCAGACTAGTCTTATCAGAAAGCTGATTCCTGAAATAAAAATAAGCCCCTTGTTATTGTGTATTAGTTACCACAGAAGCTAATCAGTCACCATGATGCTAATTAGGGACCAAGGTTGCTAATGTAAAGGCTGCTTCCACAAAAGTCCCTCTTCCCAGTGGTAGACAACAAGGAACTGGAACCTTTCAAGGAGAAAGTCATTTTGTTCCAGTCAAATCCTTTGTGAACACAGGATGGAGATGTCAGACAAACATGTTATAAGATTCTGATCATTCCATTTATTTCATCATCCAATTTCTTTCCAAAATGGGATGATTTAGTCACTAGAAAATATAAAGAAAAACATGTTGGGGCTTAATAGATCTCCTTGCTACGCCCCCATCCCAGAATTAATAATATGCAAGAATTGTGTGTTCCTAACTCATTGTGGAATGATAGCAATGACCATATCAATCAACTTTTCCCCCTCATTAGGATCTATACAGCACCTAGGCCAGGTGTGGTAGCTCATGCCTGTAATATCAGCACTTTGGGAGGCTGAGGCAAGAAGATCACTTGAGACCAGGAGATTAAGACCAGCCTAGGCAACATAGCAAAAAATTTAAAAATTAGCCAGGCATGGTGCATGCTCCTATAGTCCCAGCTACTCAGGAGGCTGAAGCAGGAGGATCACTTGAGCCCAGGATTTTCAGGTTGCAGTGAGCTATGATGGTATCACTACACTTTAGCCTGGGCAACAGAATGAGAGCCTGTCTCTTTTTAACGGAGAGAGAAGGAGAAGGAGAAAGAGGAGGGCAATTATTATAAAGCACCTTACATGTGCTATCTAATTCAATCCTCATAACAGCCCTATAAGGTAGATATAACTATCCCAATTGTACATATTGGAAATTTCTTAGAGGATCAATTACTTGCCTCAAATGAAAAGGCTAGATAGTGGCGTCAGTGAGCCAGGACGTAATGAACAAAGACCTCCTTCAATTTCAAATACTTAGTGTACACTTTTCATTGCATTACAACTGTGGGGAAATCATTGGCTTCTTTAAAAATTGCGTCAGAAGGACTCAAAGAAAAGATAGAGGCAGAGATTAAAGGTAGTATAGCTCTGGAATCAGTGATGTCAGATGAGGGTAGAGCTTAATAATAAGGTCTCCAGCTGTATAAAAAAACATTAAAGAACTGCTGTACAGAAGGATCAGATGATGAGAACTACCCAATGCCAAGAATGTCAGTGGCTCCAGCCCTAGAAACTGCTCTTACTCTCAATTGGTATGAACCCTACAATAAATTTAAAAGGCTGATTAGGATCTTTGGTTGCTGAACAATACTCCCTTAGGCATTGTGAGTAAATGGAAAAAGACACCAGATGATGAGAAAAGAAAAGGAAAAACTATAGCAGTTTATATCAGAGAAGAAAGACCAAAGCTTTTCCAACGTTATCTCTATTCCTTGTGGCAAACTACATTTCTGTTTGTCAAATCTTCTGGTTCCCCTCCCTGCAGTGTTCTTCACTGCAGGCACCTCCCTGTGGGAAGATTATACATTCTCTTCCTATTGGACTTGGAAATGTTCATGAAACTTGGTTTGCCCAGTGAAATAAGAACAGGAGAGCGTGTGTGTGTCTTCTGCGTGCAAGCTTTAAGAGCCAGCTCACACTTTGCTGTCTCTCCTTCCTCTGTCCCAGAACAGCAACATCCTGAATAGAGGCAGTACCTTCAGCCTGCTCCCTAAAAATTAGAAAATGTGGAGGACAGATATAGTGTCCCTGCACTGAGCATACAGCATGTGTGAGAAATAAACTTTTGTGGTTATGACCACTAAAATGTTGGAGTAGTTTGTTACTGCAGCATAACCTAGACTATACTGACAGATATAGTTTTCCTCCTATGTTTATCCTAAAAGAAATGGACAAATGTTGAAATGTATACTAATCAAGCCTCTTAATAATGATTTTCCTAGTCATTTATTTCTTTTTAAAAATAGCAGAGAAAAAAAAGGCATGGGATTTAATCTTTCTCAAGAATATTATATCAATACAATAGAAACTAAGCAACTGCAATGATACATGTATAAATGCATGAGAAATATTTAGATATACATAGCACAAGTAAAGATAAGATGTAAAATTATAAAGTTTTACACACGGTTGATGCTTAATAATTACTGCCAGTTCTTCAAAAGCAAAGCATCCCACTGAGCAAAGCAAAAATATGTATACATTTTTAAAATAGAGCTAAATTTCTTCCCCCAAATTCCCCTAGTTCTAAGGATCTTCTTCAAATATTCCTATTAAGTTTTAGAGTTCCCCCAAGAAATTCAAAGTTATAGGCTTCTTAAAAATCAAATGAGCTTGTTTCACTTAAATATGGTACTTCAGAACTGTATGTCACAGGGAATTAATTATTTTTCATTTTAATTTTTAATCATTTTTTACAGGAAAAGAAATGTTTATATCTCTAAACTGATACCTTTATAAGCAATCATTAAGTGCAGGTTAATAGTATGTGTGTGTTCTCTATTTGAAGAATAACTTTTGGTATTTTTATCTCATTACCAAAATTCAGAACATTTCATTTCATTACCTAAGAAGATGGGATTATTTTACACTAATTATGCTTAGTTTAGAATTAACTTCAACCTCACATATAAATGTTATACACTGAAAATGTATTAATACATCCTAATACCAAGAACAACTCAAAATATTTCTTTCTATTGGCAGTTCTGAGCACTTTCTATAGCTCTAAACTTTTCCATTCTTGGCACTGAAGGACTCTTGTTTGATTACTAATACTTTAGTCAGTATTTGTTGCTATTAATACTGAGACAATTTCATTTACCAAATCCATGAAGTGTGTGGTGAGGGTATGTTTTGTGTTTTGATAGAGATAGAAAGAAAGGGTAAAGGACCCCAAAGTAAGAATATACTTGGCTGCTAACTCATCACATGTAGGCATACACACACTCACACACATGCACACACAACTGACACCTGACCCATGTATATTACTAGACCTTCTTCTTCCAGACTTAGTGGTAGAGTATTCCTGGGTTAATGCTGGGACTCCTCTCTCCATTATGATATTGACAATTATATCCTATGTGATTTCATTAAATCCCCACATTTTAAATACTAACTACAAATGAACAACTCCTAAATGTTTATCTCCATTCCTACCTCTCCTTTGAACTCCAGGTTCATATTAATATCTCCTCTTAGATGCCAAATAGGGCCCTCAAACCTAAGATGACAAAACACACCATGGGAATTTCCCCCAAGCCTTTTCTTTCCATCATCTTTTCTACATATGTAAATGGAAATTCCCTTCCTCTTAATGTTTAGGCAAAAACCTTGAGATCATCCATGCCTCATCCCTTTTTCTCATCTACCATGTTCTATAGGCAGATCCTGCCAACTCTATCTTTAAATTATGCCCAGGGTTTGACTGCCCTCACCTCACCTTTATCACCATAGCCTAAACCACTCCCATCTCTCATCTGGATTGTTGGAATAGGTTCCTATTGCAATTCCTTCTTCTACCTGGCTTCCTGGCACTGTATTCTTCACACACAGGAGCCAGTGGGATACCAAATCATCTCACTTATCTGATCCCTCAAAATAAAATCCATGTTCATCATCTTCCCCTTCCTCTAACTTCCTGTTCTCCCTCACATGTATCCCTTCTTAGATCTCTTCTCACTCTTTCTGCCCTCGGTCACTGCCCTCCAAACTGGCCTCCTTTGTGATCCTAAAATAAATGAGGTCTGCAGCCAACCCAGGACATTTGCATTTGCTTTTCTGCCTATAAAAGTGTATTCCCCAACTATTTATTTGCACACTTTAATTCAAGTGTCTACTCAAATATAACTTTATCAAAAGTCCTTCCCTGAGCATATTATGGAAAATAGCATTTAATGCTCCAGGGAGAAGCTGCTGGCTGAATGTGGAAGCATGCTGCATGGGATCTAGGCTGGTCACCGTCGATGCAAGGTGAGTCTGAGATGGCACAGAACCACCCCCCACCCAGCTTCAGCTGAAATCAGGGGTGGTCCTCATGGGAGTGAACCACACCTCAGGGGCATTGTTGAGTTTTGACTTGGGGATGTGTTAACAAGTTTTTGCCCAGTCAAATGAAAATCTGTTTACAGATGAAAACATTTAACTTATGAGGATACTAAATGAGACTTCCAGAAAATCAACCTGCTGATTGAGGCAATTATTACAAACCTGTTGACTAGTGAGTAATAATCTTGGCAACTTCACTAATGTGTAATACAATGAAGCCATTTCCCTAACCTCCCTATAAATTACTTTTATTCTCTTGCAAGCCAAGAGAATTGACACCCAAACTGTTTTTATTGTTTTATTTTGTATTTATTGATTTTAGATTTATGTGTTTAAATTAAAAAAAGATAAATGCTTCAAGCAAAAAGAAGTTGTAGAAACCTACAAGGAAGTGAAGGTTTTACCTTATTTCTTATCCCACTGCCAGAGTTTAAAAAAAAACAATTGTAGTTTGATATGTACTCTTCTGGAGTTTTAAAATTTTCTAGTTTTAAAGTTTTAAAATTTAAAATTTTAAAATTTTGAATATGCATCTACTTATACATAATGTTTAAAATTATCATGTATATCATGTAACTACATCAACTGTATAAATTATTATTCGCTAACCTGTTTTTCCCAAATGTATATTAGAACCTCTTCCAGATCAGTACAATAGATTCCTCATTATTTTTAACACCTATATGGTATTCTACTACATGGATATACTTTGATTTTTCTGATAAAAGTTTAAATAATTTCTAATATTGTTACTATTAAAAATTATGTTCAAAAAAACAAAACAATGAAAAACAAAGTGCACTGTTCTATGCATATAGTGCCCAGTTTCTGGTTTCAAAATATCATTCTCCACTAAATGGAACAAAGATTTCTCAGGAAAATGGCCAATTCCAGAGCTGGGGAAAGGAAAGGAAGCCTGGACCATCTTGTGGTATCAAACTCTAGGAAAGTGTTCTAAAAATGATTAGAATATGTCAAAAGGACATAGCAGCTAGCTTGAAACAGGCCCTCTTTGCCAAATCTGATACAATTTGAGCACCAAAATACATATATATCTTAATAAAGATTAATTGTTAATATTATATGTTAATAAATGTTCATAAAGATTATTTTCTTGAATTAAACTAGAATCCATTAGTCCACACTGATATAAAGAAAAGATAAATAGGAAAGAAGTAAAAGCCCTTCTTGATGGTAGAAAGCAGATTAACAAATACAGAAGAAATGAAATGATGAAATTAGAAAATCAGCATTTGGCAATCATCATACTGATAATTGCTTTAGGTATGAATCATTATTGAATATTAAAATGAGTGGGTAGAAGTTTGAGAAGTAACAAGTATTTGTATGTCTCAAACTATATACCCACATGATACTAAGAAAGAGAAAAACATTATCTTTATGAAACCTGTCGTAATAATTTGACAGGAGAAAAACCTGTCAAATAATATCTTAACCAGGTGATCAAAGGTAACACCACCAGTAAGAGGACAAAACTGCCTGTGCCCTCTGGTATGATGGGCTAGAGAAAACACAGCATGACTTCTGGGGTATTCCTGCCAAAAGTGCCTGACATGAGCCTACTCATGAGAAAACATCAGATTAGCATTAGCAAAGGAAGAAAAATTATATAAAATAACTGGCTTGGATTTTTAAAAAAATGTCAATGTTATGACATACAAAGAAAGATACAGAAGCAGTTCTGGATTAATAAAAGTGAAGAGATAAGACAGTGAATACAACCTATGGACTTTTTTGCTATAAAGGAGATTACTGGAATAATTGAAGAAATCTGAATAAATTCTAAGATAATAATATTCTATCAATATTAATTTCTTAATTTTGATAAACATACTCAAATTATATGATAATGTCCTAAATTTTTAGGAAATACACAATGAAGTATTTGGGGATAAAGAATGCCTTATGTAGGAAAAATAAGTGTGAGAGTGTGTGTGTGAAGAGAGAAAGAAAAGAAAAAAGCAAATATAATGAAATGTTAACTTTGAGAATTCTGAGTAAAAGATATATTCTTAGGTTACTCTTGAAATTATTTTATAAATCTCAGATTATACTAACCATAAATTTTATAGAGTATTCTAGCAAACAATAATGTATATAAATATTTGTATCATTCTAAAGATGTTAATGTAGGATTCATTCCAAGAAGTGGAAATGATGAATCAAAGAATATACACACTTTAGATTTTGAGAGAAACTGACAATTTTTTTCTCTTTTACCCCTGTGTACCATTTGGCAATTCACAAATGACACAGGAGAGAATGTATTTTCTGACACCTCAACATCAATAAACACCGTCACTCTTTTGAATGCAAATCTGATAGGTAAGAAATGAGATATTGTTTTTGTTTGGGTTTGCATTCCTTTGATTAGTAGTAAGGTTGAACATTTTTCATATATTTGATAACCATTTAAATTTCATTCTTTTTAAAGTATCTTTTCATAAACTTTGCCATTTCAAGTGTCATTTTTTTCTTAATAATTTACAAGATTTATTTTGTTAAGGGCAGTGATCAATGTAATACTGGTTGTGAATGTTGTTTCCACTAGTTTACCCTTTGTCTTTAACTTTTTAGTAGTATTTTATAATTTTATGTAATCAAATAAATCTTTTTCATATAGATTCAAGGTTGCATATCATCCTTAGAATAGTCTTTATCATCCTCAAGAACATAACATTTTCTCCTATGTTTTGTTTTCCTGGAACTTTTAAAAAAATTATTTAATGTATAAATCTGCCAAATCTGCTATTTTGCTTTCTAGACCATTATTAAAGTCTACTTTGCTGAATGATAAACAGAGCCTATATAAAACTTTTTTAAAAATTTGAAACTTTTACAAGTTTTATATTAATAGAAGAGAAATTAATAATAATCTGTAAGCCAAATGCTCAGCATAGCCTATGTGTAAAGCAATTATGTGACAGAATAGTTCGAGTTCCCTAGCTTGCTAAAGATTTATGACTGATTTGGATCCCTAGAACAAGTTTGGTAGATTCTCCCCTATCACAATCCTACTCTAATAGATGACAGGATGTATAGAAAAAAAATGCTTTTGTCCTTCCCAAATATGCTATCTTTTCCCAGAAATAATATCTTAAATATCTGCCTGGAGAGAATCTAGTTGTTTTCTGCTCAGACGGGGCTGGCAGGCAGTGTCAGTCCCTTTGATCCCTTGAAAGCGCATGGGCCTGTGGGCTGCCATCCTCTTGAAGGATCCTGTCATTCCTTGTCAATCCATATTAGGCAAGGATGGTGTTTTGTAACAATTTATCTCCTTCAAGGTGATTTAGTTATTTTCTGCCGAGATTATACTGGAGGATGTCATTACTTTTGTCCTGTCTGTCTCATTATTTTTATTGCTCAGAGAATGTTGTCTTTTATTTTCACTGATAATCCATCTCTCTGGGAAAAGATTATATTAATACTTTCATGCTGGGTAAAAGCATCATTTTTACATTGAAGAATATAGAAATAAGATTGCTGCCAGTGTTCTTCCAAGATGCTGTCACAAATAAACAATAAACAACCCTAAGAAAAAAAATGATATTAAAAGTAGCAACATGTCATGAGCAGAATATTTTAGAAAGAAAAGAGTAACTATGTAAGCATTCAATTACACGCAATTGAGTGCTTTGGATCATAGTATGTTGGTTAAGAGAAATACTTTGGGATCAGCCATTGTTAGCTAGGTAACACTGAATGTGTATTATCACACTTTTGTAGCTCCCTTCCCTTTGTTGTAAAATAGAAACAATAGTGACACTGTGTCCTAATTTTGAAGTAAAGATTTATTTAGATAAATCCATGTAATATATTTGCATACTACTTGGTACATACTAAGAACTCAAGGAACATTATCGTCATCATTGTCATCATCATCAAATAATAAGATTCTAAAATAATGTACCATGTTTGGTCCTGAATTGTCTATAATACACAAATGCCCCTGAACTGGCTATTGACAGATTTTTTTTTATTTAAAGTTTTGCTCTTTCTTTCTTTTTTTTTTTTTTTTAGTTTTTTCTTTTTTTAACCAACCTACTCCTGAGATATATTGACAGATATTGATGGAACAAGGGCTTCTCATTAATTCATGAACTATTATGACAATGAAATCTGTGCAGCAATTACAAAGTGAAATACTTTTAAGAATATAGCTTTAGTCAACCCCCTCCACAAAATATTTTTTATTTTTGGATAATTGGACAATGTTTTACCAAAATATTGGTAAATATTTTGGATATTTTACCATAATTACCTCTCTAGATTAAGAGGTTTGTAATGGATTTGATGTAAATAAAAACTTCTTTCCCAGAGTGCCTTCTGTCTTTTCTTGGACCACTTTGGAAAAGGTAGCTGCATAATATCTCTTTGATTCAGACCATGGACAGCTCTTAACACAATCCCTGAATCTGTCTTCCAGTGACTCTCTAACTCCTCTCATTCTCTCTCTTGTCCAATTCCCCTGCCCTAATATTCCTCCTCACACTCTCTACCATTCAATTTAGAAAGAGTCTACCTTTACTTCTATTCTGCTAGTCTTATTTTTGTATATATATTTTGGAACAAAATCCAAGTTGCCAGAAAATAGAAATTGTTTTATATGTTAAAGAAGTTAAATATCATAATAAGCTAACTAAACGTAGCACAAAATTAAGAAGTAAAGAGAAAATAAGTATGAAAATGGACACTTAAAGAATTATAAAACTTAAAACTGACTTCTGTGTCTAATCCCATCAGTAAAATTAGAATTACAGGACTAATTTATTGAAAAATATAACAAATAATAGCTATATTTAACATTATCGGGTAACTCATGATATCCTTGGAGACAATGGACAAACATTAACTGCATAAAGATTCAGATGGATTGATTCTTTGGCAGTTGAATTGCCCTGCTCGATATTTGCTAATTAATGGACTGATAAAGAGGAAACTCTAAAGAAAAATTAAAATTTATGCACATTTTTAAATTTATTGGTATATGATTAAGATTCAGTGAAATGAATGGATTTTAAGGGTTATGTTCAGTTTTAACAAATGCATTCACACATATAACCCACGTACTTCTCAAAATATAGAGCATTTCTATCTCTTGAGGAAGTTCCCTGTGCTCACTTTCCTTGTCAGCTCCTCTCACCCAGAAAGCAACACTGTTCTGATTCTTGCCACTGATTAATTTGCCTGCTCAAGAACTTCATATAATTGGAATCAAACAATATTTACTTTTTGAACTCTGGCATCTTTCACTCAGCATAATGTTCTTGAAAGGCATCCATATTGCAGAGTGTGCCACTAATTTAATCCTTTTTTGCTGAATAGTATTCCATTCTATGAATATACTAGTTTATCCATTCTCCTATTTGTGGACACTGACACCAGAGCAGTTTCCTGTTTTGTACTATTATCAATAAAGCTACAATAAAAAGTCTTCTATGGGGTTTCATATCTCTTAGATAAACATCAGGAAGGATAACATTGGGTCAAGATAGCGGTTTCTGTAAACCCAAAATTCCACACAATCCCCATCAAAATACCAAAATCATATTTCACAGATCTAGAAAAAATAATTCTATGTTTTGTTTGGAACCAGAAAAGAGCCCAAGTAGCCAAAGCAATCTTAAGCCAAAAGAACAAATCTGGAGGCATCACATTACCAGACTTCAAACTATTCTACAAGGCTATAGTAACCCAAACAGCATGATATTGGCACAAAAAAGTAGACATAGACAAATGGAACAGAACAGAGAACTCAAATATAAAGCATCCACATACACCCAACTAATCTTTGACAAAGCAGACATATACCCTGGAGGAAAGGAGCCCTATTCAATAAACGGTGTTGGGAAAATTGGACAGCCACATATGGAAGGATGAAAGAGGATCCATATCTCTCACAATTCAAAGAATTAATTCATGATGGACAAAGACTTAAACGTAAGGCATGAAACCATACAGATTCTAGAAGAAAATATAGGAAAATCTCTTCTAGATATCAGCCTAGGGAAAGAATTTGTGACTAAGATCCAAATGGTGATCACAACAACAACAAAAATAAATAAATATGACTTGATTAAATTAAAAGGCTTCTGCACATCTAAGGAAATAACCAACAGAGCAAATAGAAGACAACCTACAGAATGGAAGAAAATATTCACAAGCTATGTATCCAATAAAAGGCTAATCACCAGAATCTATAAAAACTTAAGCAAATCAGCAAGAAAAAAACAACCTCATTAAAAAGTGGGCAAAAGATATGAACAAAAGAAGATAGACAAATGTCCCACAAACAAATGAAAAAATGCTCAATGTTACTAATCATCAGGGAAATGCAAATTCAAATCACAATGAGATATCCCCTTTCCCCAGCTTTTACTAAAAAGTCCAAAAATAATAGATGCTGTCATGGATGAAGAGAAAGAAACACTTATACACTGTTGGTGGGACTGCAAATTAATACAACCTCTACAGAAAACAGTATGGCAATTCCTCAAAAAACTAAAATACCTACTATTCAATACAGCAATCCCACAACTGGGTATTCACCCAGAGGAAAAGAAGTCATTTTATCAAAAATACATCTACATTAAAATGTTTATTGCAGCACAATTCACAATTGCAAAGATGTGGAATAATGTGCTGTATTTATGCCATAGAATACTACTCAGCCATAAGAAAAACAATGAATCAATGCCTTTTGCAATAATTTGGATGGAACTGGAGACCATTATCCTAAGTGAAATATATAAATAATGGAAAAACAAATACCACTTATACTCACTATTACATTGGAACTAACTGATGAGCACACAGGTGCACAGGAGGAAGTAAAACTCAGTGGAAATCAAGCAGGGGGAAGGGGGTGAGGGCATAGGTGAAAATCTATCTAGCAGGTACAATGAACACTATCTGGGTGATACACACATTTATAGCCCTGACTCAAGCATTATAAAAGCAATTCCTGTAACCAAAAATATTTCCACTCCCTAAATATTTTGAAATTTAAAAAAATGTTGATTCTAAAAGAAACAGTAATTTTCAGTTTACTCAAAAATTGTAAAGCTATTTTACAGTGAATTCTTCTAGAAGATTCATTGGTTTAGTTTTTATGTATAAGCCCATGAGTCCTCTTTAATTGTTATGTATGATATAGGCTAGGTAAGGATAGGCCTGTTCATTTTTATCTCATGTGGATATCCAAATATTCCTACATCATTGATTGAAAAATTTCTTCACTATAGAGTTGCTTTGGTACTTTGTACCAGATCATTTAACCATATATATGGTGTATTTGGGGCTTTTTATTTTGCGTCATTGATCTATTTGTGTACATTTTGACCAATACCACACTGTTTGATCACTGTCCCTTTAGACATGTCTTGAAATTAAATATTGTAAATCCTCCAACTTTTGAACTCCTGACCTCTAGCAATCCGCCCGCCTCGGCCTCCCAGGGTGCTAGGATTACAGGCATGAGCCACCGTGCCCAGCCGACCCTCCAACTTTTAAGATCATTTTAGCTATTCTAGTTTTTTGACATTTTCCATATAAATTGTAGAATTAGCTTGTTAATTTTTCAAAATAATCTTATAGCTATTTTTACTAAGATTTCATTGAATATAGTGATCATTTCAGGAAGAGTTTACACTTTAAAAAATGGAGTCTCTCCATCCAAGAATATAGTATATCTTTTTTCATTTTGGTTTGCCTTAATTACCCTCAGCAGTGTTTTGTAGTTTTCAATGCAGAGGTTCTGCATATATTTTGTCAAATTTGTTTCTAATAATTTTATGTTTTCGGGTGCTACTGCAAATGATGATAAATTTTAGTTTCCTTTTTCAATAGTTCATCACTATTATAGAGAAAAATAATTGATTTTCTGTACACTGGCTTTGGATTGTCAGCTTATTAAATTTACTTATTTTTAGAGGTTTTTGGAGAGTCTTTTGGATTTTCTGTACAAGATCATATAATCTGAAAATAGTTTTTCGTGTTCTTTCCAATCTTGAGTCTTTTTTTTCCCCACACTGCATTGGCTAGAATTTCTATCTACTGCTATGTTGGATACAAGTAGAAGGGAAAGTTTTAATATTTCAACACTAAACAGTAAGCTTTTCATAAGTGCATTCCATCATATGGATGATGTTTTCATCTCTGTCTAGTTTGCTATGAATTTTAATTGTGAATGGGTGCTAAATTTTGTCAAATACTGATTTTGCATTTCTTGTAATGATTATGGTTTTTTCCTACTTTAATCTCTTACAATATAACCTGAATTACATTAATTTTTGAACGTTAAAATAATCTTGCATTTATGTACTAAATTCCATGATATATTGTGGTGTTAATATATTACTTATTTTGATAAGCTAATATTTTTAAGGTTTCTTGCATCTATGGTTATGAGAGATAATTGCTTTGTAATTTTTTCTTGTAATAATTTTATCTGGTTTTGATAATAGCATTACGTTGGCCTCATAAAATAAATTGAGAATTATCTTTTATTCCTCTATTTTCTAAAAGATTTTGTGTAAGTCTGATATCATTTCTTAATTAAATGTTTGATAGAACTCACTAGTGAAGCCATTTGGGCTAGGAGTTTTCTTTGTGGAAAGGTTTTTTATTAAAAATTCAGTCTCTATAACAGATATAGGAAATATGAGTTTTCTGTTGTTGTGTGGCAAATTATTCCTAAAATTTAGCAGCTAAAAAAAATGAACATTTATTAAGTCACAGTTTCTGTGGATTAGGAAACCTGGAGCAGGTTAACTAGATAATGGGGTGGTTCTAGCCCAGAATCTCTCATGAGGTTTCAATTAATCTCTCAGGGAAGCTGCAGACATCTAAAGACTTAGGTGCAGGAGAAACCACTTCAAGCTCACTCATATGGGATTTTTGGAGGCTTTGGTACCTTGCTGGTCTTCAAGTGGTAACCTCAATTGCTCCCCATGTGAGCTTCTCCATAGGCTGCCTGACAGTTCTCACAGTGTGGCACCTAGCTACTTGCAGAGTGAGTGAACTTGGAGAGAGGGAGAGACCAACCAAGGCAGAAACCATAAAGTCTTCTATAACTGAATCTCAGAAGTGATATGCCATAATTTCTATTGTCATCTATTGATCATACAGGTCAACCCTGGTAAAACGTGAGAGGGGACAATGCAAGGTATGAATACCTGTATTGCTAAATATACAAATTAATACAATCTTAATATAATCTTAAGCAGTAGAAATAAATACTTTTCAGAACAAGGAAGTATCAATGCCAATATCTGCAAATGTATTGGAAGTATTATGCTCCTATCTGACATTAATAAAGAGAGGCATTGGCAAACTGGAGTAGGTAGGCAAGAAATTGTCAACAAATATTGTTGAGTGCCCTACAATAGGGCCTATCAAATGCCAAATGAAGAATGGTAGTGACAAATGATTGCAAATCTTGAAAATAGGCATATCCCTTGACTGAATAATCCTACCTTTAGGATTTTGTCCTGAGAAAATACCTAGACGAATGCACAAGTAGTTGTGTGCATAGAGAGTCTTGACAATGCAGCTGTCGGGCAAAGTAAGCTATACAAAGAACTTACATGTTCAAATGTAGGGAACCATTAAATACGATTAGTATTTTGTACCCATCAAAATGATTTTCTGAAAGGATGTTTATTGACAAAGAAAGATTTTTATAATTGGTTTTAAGTAAAACAAAAACAAGTCACAAAAGAGTTTCCACAGCAGGATCACATTGTAAGAAATGCATATGTATAAAAAAAGTCTAGATACAATATCATTACTAACAATATGAAGTTATTCAGAGTGGACATCCATTGTTTTAGCTTACCTAGGATCTATTTTTCCTTCTCCTAATAACAAGACTCAAACTTTCCAATTATCCTTCTCATATCTTCTGTCCACTCATTAGCTGAAATTAACTCAAACCCAAACTCAACAAAAACGTTCGCATATGACGTAACCTCAACCAATACTTGTATTGCCAGTTACAAATATCGATTCAGGGATGGGATTGAGAGTCAATCCCCAGACATTTGTTCGAATTTTAGCCTAGTGGTAGAGTGGCCATGTTGCTACTTCCTGGAAGCCAAGATATAGAGGGAGACCTTATGACATCATTTGAACCTGCATCTCCAGCCAACCGTAAGTGTCCTCACCACACTCAGATGGTCATACCTGTGCTAATCAGCAGTCCTCTCCCCACCACATACGCCCCTACCTTAATTGGTTCCACTTGGTGGCCTTTGTACTTAATTAGAAAAAAAGTCTAGAAATAAAAGATGGAAGGATCAATGGAAGAAAGAAGGAAGAAAGCTTAGTTTTCTTTTATTTTTAAAGATGGCTGGGTAAGAAATCAAGGAAATCTATTTTAGACAAATACAGACAGATATAAGGGGAACCATACCATTGTCTTCAAATAGCTTAAGGACTCATCTATAGAAATACAAAAAGAACTATTTCTCACTCAATGGGTATAGATTACAGGGAGCATATTTACTTCAATATAAGCAACATAGTATTTTAATTTGAACTGGATAAAGTTAAAATAGGATGGCTTGTAAAGTTATGAACCCCTTGTAACTAACCGGAGGCATTCAAACAGAGATTTGATGGCAATTATCAGAGTTTTATTCAGGGGTTCATTCCCACCTTAAAAGAAAGTCAGTACCAATGACAATTAAATTAGCTTAGGCTTTTATTTATACTTTTATTTTTTAATGTAATAAAGTAGTCCTTACACAGCACACTTTTTAATATAACTCTAAAAATGTCTGAAAGAGTATATTTTGGGAAAGTTTTACTCACAATTTTCTAGTAGCAAAAATAATTAGGTCCTGATCTTTTTGTGATTCAGAACAGTCAGTAGTCAATGCATTAAATAAAAACAACCTACCAGGACAAACAGTTCCCTTTTGAAAAATAGGACTACTCTGAATTACACAGAAAAGAAAAATTTCCCTTAGATAAAATTTAAAACATTATATATTATATTAAGGAAGGAAAAACATTTTATTTTTATCACCATGGGACTCCTGAATGTTTTTTTATAAAAACATGAGCATGACAAAGAGAAACAAAAAAATATTGATAAATCTCCAAACCATCAGAATTTAGCTAATGGAATAAAATCTCAGGTCCTTATGAAATAAATTTTACACATTCATGTTTATTCCTTTAACCAACAAAAGTTTTGTTTTGACAGAAATCTTTTTATAAATGTATAGTCACATTTGTCACTTTCCTGCTTTATTAGGTACAGATAACAAAAATAAAATCTTAAAATGCCACAATGAGCCACTCAATAATCAATATAATATGCTCAGCTAAAAAGATTTAAAGATCTACACAAGTATCACTTTATACCCAACTTGTATTGATGCCCTCAGTCTGTGGAATCATATATATAACCCTACATTATCATTCCTTTGATGTGTCTTTTGACAAGCAGCATTTCCTTTTTTAATTTTTTGGTTTTCGTCCTTACTATCAGACTCTAGTTTGTCATTCTTCAATGCTGTTAGCAAGACTATCTCTAACAACTTTTATCCTGATACTGAATTTGCTCTTTGTCTGCTGCCAGTTTTTTCCTCATAGCTTTAGTGAGGTATAGTTGACAAATAAAAGTTATATACTTTTATTTTAATTTTATTTATTTATTTAATTTCAGCATATTACAGGTGTGTAAATGTTTAGGTTACATATATTGCCTTTGCCCCACCCAAGTCAGAGCTCAAGCGTGTCCATCCCCCAGACGGTGCACACTGCACCCATTACGTGTGTATATGCCCATCCCCATCTCCCCCCTCCCACCTGCATTAAAACGACATGTCACAAAAATATATGTAAATATATCCATAACTAGAAATAAACTGAAGATGGGTGTGTAAAACTAAAAAAAAAAAGTTAGATATATTTAAGGTATACAACATTATGTTTTGATGTGTGTGTACATTGTGAAATGATTACCACAATCGAGCTAAGTAACATATCCATCATCTCCCATGGTCCTAACCATTTGTGTGTGGGTGTGTGTGTGGGTGTGTGTGTGTGTGTGTGTGTGCTATAAGAACACTTACGATCTACTTTCAGCAAATTTCAAGTATATTGTATTATTCAGCCTTTAAAAAGAAGGAAATCTTACTATTTGGGCATTATGCTGAGTGAAATAAGCCAGATCCAGAAAGACAAATATTGTGTATCACTTATGTGTGAAACCTAAAGAAATTGAACTCAAAGAAACAGAGAACAGAATGATTGTGGGGAGGGGGGACTTGGGGAAATGGGGAGATTTTGATCAAAGGGTGCAAACTTTCACTTATAAGACAAATAAATTCTGGAGATCTAGTAGATATCATGGTGACTATCTGCTGTTGTTATGAAAACTGGATAACTTAAGCAGAATAAGAGAATGTAAGAAAGATTAGATCAAAAGAGTGGACTGAGTATTACATGTGTACCTCTTCTTTCTTCCCCAAGTATTAAAAATGAAAGAAATATATGCTGTAGATGTGCAAGGCAAGAATGTGTGGCATTTTATAATGAATTTATTCTGAAGTTTAAAATTGCTAAGAGACAAAAAAATGTTTGGAGCATCTTGGTTCGTATGCCCTCCCTGCAATGCTGGAGCAGAGATTGAGGATTTGTGCTGTAGAGACCATTTAAACCATGTGGTTTGTGGGAAGGTTAATTCCTAAAAGAATGGGGAGATTGACAGATAAAAACAAGGCATGTTCAAGACGCTGACACTTGCCACAGGGAGACCTTCTCCACCACCATCCTAGTCATTTATCAAATTTTCAAAAACTTGGATTTCAAAAAGAGAAACTGTCTTCTTTCAGTTTAATTTGAGCAGAATTCACATTTTATGTCAATATGCAAATAGCTTATAAGAACAGTAAAGTTTAGTTTACGTATAGATTATATTGTTCACCTCATAAAATGTCCCTTAATAGTTTAGAAGCCAAAACTATTCCTGACTTTCTTCAGCTTGGGAAAATTCCAAATGATCATTGCTTCAAGTATTACTTCTCCACTACTCCCTCCCTTCTCTCCTTCTGGAACTTTTGTTAGAAACACATTAGAATCTCCAAATCTATCTTACATATGTCTTAATTGCCTTTTCATATTTTAGTCTATTTTGTTTCAGCTGTGTTTGGGGTGAATTTCTCAAACTATCCTCTCATTCACTAATTCTCTCTTTTAAACTATGCCAGCCTCTCAGTTATCTATTGTTGACTAACAAACCCTTCAGAATTTAGTGGTTTGAAATAAGAGCAACTTATTTCTTATGATTTTATGGGTTGGCTCGTCTTGCCTGGACTTGCTCATGCAACTACATTCACCTGGTGGTCAGCTAGGGTCTGGGCTTCACTGAGCTGTTGAGATGACGAGATAGCTGAATGTCTGACTGTATGTGATCTCTCACCACTTGGGAAGCCAATCCAGACTCTTTTTCATGATGGTTTCGGTGTTCCTAGAAGGAAGAAGTTATAAGACCCAATGATCACATGCTTTTGCAGTGTCCACGTCATCACACATGCTAGTGATCCATTGGCTAAAACAAGTCACATTGCCCAGCCCAGATTTAAGTAGTAGAGAAGTAGTCTCCACCTTTTGATAAAAGAAAATATAAAGAACATATGGTCATTCTTTGCAATTTACCATATCTGGCTAGGGTTCATTCATCTTCTCTATTTTTAATTGCAAGTATAGTTTTTCATTTCCAATATTTCTGATTCTTTTTCATATTCATACATTTTGTGCACATTTGTTTTCATGCCATCCTATTCTTTACAATGAATATCATTCTTTCATTTGTTTCTTTGAAAGAACAAACTTAAAGTCTTTGTCATATTGTCCCATAAAATTAATTTCATCTGGGGTGAATTTATATCTGGATTGTTGATTTTGTTGGCTGTCCTTTGAACTTAATAAGTGTCAAGTGCTTAGAACATACTAAGCACTATGATAGTATATGCTAAGAATGATGGTATATGCTTATGATTCAGCCATTCCATCCTTAGGTATTTACACAAATGAAAGTAATACATTCATATAAACGAACGTTTGTGCATAATATTTATGACAGCTTTATTTGCAACAGCCAAATTTGAGACATAATCAAAATGTCTATCAACAGATGAATGAGTAAAAAACAATCTGTGGTATATATATATACAATGAAATGCTACCTATAAATGCTAGCAATAAAAAGTAATGAA
Organism: Microcebus murinus; assembly: GCF_040939455.1. Taxonomy (NCBI): domain Eukaryota; kingdom Metazoa; phylum Chordata; class Mammalia; order Primates; family Cheirogaleidae; genus Microcebus; species Microcebus murinus. The sequence goes on from NC_134111.1 coordinate 57,901,625, forward strand.
CTATTAATACATACTACAGCATAAATGAATCTCAAAATAATTATGCTGAGTGAAAGAAACTAAACAAAAATAATACATACTATATGATTACATTAATAAACATTCTAGAAAATAAAAACTATAGAGACGAATGTAGATAAGTAGTTGTCTGGAATGGGTATAGAAAACAGAAGAGAGTGTAAAGGACAGATTATAAATAGTCCTGAGGGAACTTTTGGAAATGATGGGTATCTTCATTACGATGATGGTTTCACAGTACATTTACATCAAAACTTACCAAGTGGTATACTTTAAATATATCGTTTATTATATGTCAATTATGCCTCAATAAACCAATCTAAAAAATCCATTTGATGTTATTATGAACTTCTGAGCTGGTTTAACTTGAACATATCAATTTCATTTAAAAGATAATTATAATATTGGCAAAAATATTAACTATGACAACTAACATTTTTGGCACTTTGCCAAGCCAATTATTATGATAAGCATTTTACTTAGGTTGTGTCATCTCAATAAATTTATCAATTAGGTACTATTAATAATTCCATTATATAGATAAAGAAACTGAGCCTTCAAAAGACTAAGTAACTTGTCCAATAGGCAACATATGAGGTAAGTGGCGGAAATGGATTTGAACCATGTGTTGTGGCTCTAGGGCCCAAGCTCTTAACACTAGCCCAAAAGGGGTGGAAAAGGACAGTTTTCCTCACTCTTACTCAGTTTCCTAGTCTTGTCCTTTAAAATTGTCCTTCCTCTCAACTCTCTCCCCCATTCTCATTTTTATCTTTGCCTCCTGGGAAAAGCCATTAAGCTAGTTACCACTGTGGGACTCAATAAAGAGAATTACCTTTTTTTATACTTCACCTGGTCACATAGGCAAGGAAAAATTGTCCTGGCTGGTTCATACATCTAGTGATCACCTTCATTTGTCTTTGAGCTATTTTATAACTTTTTAAATTAACTTGTAGAAAACTGATAGTAATAATTCCTGTCCATAGAAATGTACATTGTATCTGGTGGAATGCAACTGATTATTTCCCTATAGACAATGACCATTTGGGGGTCAATTTTCCATCCATTTATATATTCATTTCAGTATTCCTCATCTGACTATAAGTTGTCTATTGAACTAAAACATCTACTGGTTCCCTCATTTATCAATGAGTTACATAACATCTTTGTATGTATTCATTTTATATTTGTATGAGAGTTGTGATTTTATCCTTTTTAAAAACTCTATTGTTTAACATATAGTATAATTTATAATAATTTTTAAAAATATGTTATCTAACAGAAAAGCTCACTGACTTTAGTAAACTCCTTCTAATCCTGTCTAAGGATAAAATTCATATATATATATATATTCAATGATCATGAGAATTTCAGTTCTAATATGAGACAGTGGAGAACTCTTTCCATTGATCTAATTAGAAAAAATAAGATTGAGGAGTTGAAAGTAGAAACTAAACATAAAATAGAGGTAGAAGTAAAAAGAAGACTTTTTTCTTTTCCAAAAAGGCATGCAAAATTTAAAAAGAAGAACAGGAAGAAAAGCAAATGCAGGCTTTAGGAATGCCTTCTTGTAACATCTGGAAGGAGAAAGGAAGGAAGCCAAATGCATGTTCTTTGGCTTGAAGATTTCATAGAAAGAGCTGAGGCCTTATAAAACTGAGAATTTGGATAGAGAGTAATAAATACCTGCTTTATGATGATGAGTATATTAAATACAGATGACTCGAGTCTTTTTCCAGTTCAAGTATCCAAGTTTTTCTCTCTACCTTGGTTAAGACAGTGAGAAGGTAAATCAGAGGAAGTGAGGAGGCTTGACTAAGATGTAGGTTACTGGAGCATAGTATTAAACAACCTTGGACACAGGGAACCAGAAAAGCATTGATGGATCCATAACTGAACAAAAAGACCCTTGTTTTTAAGATTATGTGCCATAAAGAAAAAATGAATTCATCAGTATCTGGTTAAAACTCAAACAGAGGAAAATTCTGAAAGTTTTCTACAATAAAAGGAAGCAAATGGACATTAAATACAAAGTATATGTTCTTACAATTTAAAGTATATAAAGTATCATTGATGCTGTCCTTATAAATAAATGTTGTTTTATCTGAAATGTCATTCAAAATATTAAACAACCTATAGGCATTGCAAGACCTATCTGGAAGGCTGCAGGGCCCAGCTGGAGCAAGGTTTTGGAGGCCCCTTGCTGATCCTGACATTGACTCATCCCTTGCTGGATTGTGGGAAGTCCAGTGGGCCTTGAAGGAGTAAATAAGACCACTGGAGTAAGGATCTGGCATTTGGAAGGCTTGGGGAAGTGGCTATTTACAAATTGGATGGAAGTATTCCACTATTTTAAATAAAGCACACTCTCTTATAAATACTTAGCACTGTTCGCCAAAGCAGTCAAAGGACAGAGAATTTATAAGAGAATGGGTTACTGGATGAGTTAGGAATGTGTATAGCTACAAATAATAAAAAACCCCACCATCATGACTTAAACAGAGGTTTTTATTATGACATTTAAAAAAAGACTAGATGTGAGCAATCCAGGGCTTGGGCAGCAGCACAGTAATGTCATCAGGGACCCAGGCTTCTTTCATCTTTGTCTTCCGCCACCCTAGCCATCCTCATGCTTGTAGCCTCGTGGTCATAGTTGGTTCCTTGCCCCCACACTTCACACCTAAGTTTTGGAAAAGAATTAGATGGAAGGAGTCTGAGGAGAGCTAAAACATTTGAAACTTCCAGAGTGGACTTCCACTTGCCTCTTTAGCTGAGTTGTGTGACATTACTTACCCTACATGCCAGGTAGCATCAGGAGGTCAGTATTTTTAATGATGCACTTTGTTGTTTTGAACAAAATGAGAATTTATTAGTAATGATGAAGGGAAAAATAAATATTGGTTGGGAAAAAAAAATCAGTGTCTACTTACTATGCATGAAATGTTTGTGTCCCCCCAGAATGCATATGTTGAAACCTAATCCCAATGTGATATAGTCTTTGGAGGTGATTAGGTCTTGAGGGTGGAGCTCTCATGAATGGGATTAGTGTCTGTGTAAGAAGAGGCCAGAGAGCTAGCTTGCCTTTTTTCCACCATGTGAGGATACAAGGAGAAGGTGATAATCTGCAACCCAGAAGAGGACCTCACCAGAGCCTGACCATGCTGGCATCTTGGACTTCCAGCCTCCAGAACTACGAGAAATAAATGCCTGTAGTTTATAAGTCCCCAAGTCTGTGATACTTTGTTATAGCAGCCTCAAATGACAAACAATACCACAATCATCTAAAACTCCATCAAAAATAGAATCAAGTCTAGCAATGAATTCTTAACATTTATGAAAAAGTCTTACAATGATAAAGGACAGTTCACTCTGCTATGGGTTTTAACATATGTCATTCAGTAAATTTCATATTTAAATTTCACATCTGTAAAAATGTGTATAATCACAACCTCATGTCTAAGTGGAAACTGATGTATTACTTACAAGCTATTTCCAAACATGTATAACTAATCAAATTTCTAAGCCAAATTTTTCCATCCATGCAAAAAAATCTACTCCTCATTAATGATCACATAAAAGCTGTTCAAGAACATAAGATTAATTTTGGTAGCATTTGAGGAGAGAGAAAGGGCATAATTTAAAAATTTTATAACTTACATGAGGCAATCAAATATAAGGGAATTTTCAACTTAAGTTTTATTTTCAGAGTTACCTGCCACTGTGAAGTAATTACTTTTTGATCTTCCTGGTTCTCTTTCTTTTCTAAGACTGTTTTCAACTTCCCTTCTGTCTTTCTCTATTTTTGTTTGAGTTAGTTTTTTTTTTTTTTCCTTCTATTCAGGGCATAATTTTTACAAGAGCAGTAGAGAAGTTTTCTTCAAATTTCCCAACATTATATACCTTGATTCTAAAAAATGCAATCCTCATCTGTCTACAGAGAGGCTTTTCGTAGGTTCTAATGTAGCAAATGCAATATGTTAAGTTATACTCCCAGTTTAAAAATGCCTATGATGAAATAATATGTAAGAGTTCATTGGAGAATAACCCTTGCATATAATGTTTGAGTATTGTCTTATTTAATCTGAATCCTGGTTCTGGAAGAAAATTGTTTTCAGAATAGTTTCCTTTTAGCAACTGTTGGTAATGCTGAATCCTCTCCTCTCAGTGCAGTGGAGAATGAAGGGGAATCAGGTAAAGATCAATATCTACATCTGAGATGCTGATATCTCAATATAGCACAAGGAGCGCTATAATGCCTCAATCAAAAACTAAAGGGTTTTCTGAAGAAAAAAAAAGTCTAGGCTAACAAGACATTTCTAAGATAGACATTGATTCTATATTTAGGCTTTATGTATATGCAACTCAATTAATTAACTCAGTGTAAATAGACTCAAATACTTATTACGTGTGTTTAAGTCCATAAAGTTTATGTCACTAATGATAGGTGTGTGATGGTGGCCTCATTTCCTTCTTCCTTTCTCAAAGCCCAGACAAACTCCTGTTTGATATTGATTGGACCCCATGAGTCATCAACATCTAATCAGAGATAGCTTTAAATTTGGCCAGAATTTGGTGACTCTATAAAATGTCATATCCTGCTAATGAGAGTATAAATTGGTTCAACTTTCTGGAAGATCATTTGGTAACACATGAAGAGTCTTAAAAAGGTATAGCAATTCAACTTTGTGCTCACATCTGATCAACACTTTTGGATAAAGTAGGTTTATGTAGACAGATGTTTATCACAGCCTAATCATAAAATTTTAAAAATGGAAAGAACTTAATTATTAGGTTATTGGGACATAAAGTATTAGGTTATTGGGGCATAAAGTAAAAGATAGGGTGTTGTAGACAACATAGATAAAATAAATAAATAGATAGATAGGTAAATAAATAAATAAAAGATAGAGTGATAAAAGCAGAGTTTGAAATGGTATAGTGTGAACTGAATTTTTAAAAAATTATTCAGACAATAAGACCCAACATAGAAAAATTACTGAAAGGAAATTCAACCATGCAGCCTTGATATCTGCATAAAGAGATTGTATTCTACTAAGCAAACCATTTACACATATCTGATTAATTCCTTTGAATAAATTCCAAGACATAGAAATGATCTAGTATGACATATATTGTTATTTTTAAAGTGTTTTATGTCATGTTTTCAAATGGTCATTGAGAAGTGTTATACCGGTTTACATATTTTCATTGTAGGCAAGCTAATTTCTACTTATGTTACCTGGCTTACCAGATCTTATTTATATTTTTAATTGTCTAAATTATCTGCCTTAAATGTGAATGTTTTAAAAATTCAAGAAAATACTTAAACACAGATGAAAAATGACTATGAATAGACAGTGTTAGAAATGCAGTCCAGGTAAAGTACAACACCCTCTTCCTCAACAGTAATTGTTCAGAGTCTCTTAGAACCAACATGGGACTCTCGCGTCAACCAAAATTCTGTCTACCTTCCTTTCTTTAACTAACTGGTAGATGTTTCTAACTTAAATGTCTTATCATCCATCTCACATTAAAAGTGCCAAAAATTGGGCTCCAAACCTAGCTCCTCTAGCTTCCTTGTTTCTATCAGTGGACTATCTTTCTCTCCCATTGGAAACTGTGATGCCATCTTGATTTCACTTTTCGTGCACATCATAACCAGTCAGCAAATCATAACATTTCCTGAACCTGTCCTCTGTCCTTTCCTTTCCATTCCTATAACTCCCACCCTAGCACAGTTTTTATTACCTCTTTTATACAACAAATATGTATTGAGCACCTACTCTGTACAAGACATTATACTATGGCAATGATAAGATACATGCTGTCCCTCCTTTATGGAATTCATAGTCTGACAAAGCAGGCAGAGAGTAAATGACAGCCTCTGCCTCCAGGTTATAGCTCCTTCAATCATTATTACCACTACAAGTAGACATATCATATAAAAAGACCTGTTGAAACACATTAGTTTCCTGACTAAAATAAAACAAAACAACAACACTACAAAAAATCATCACTTAGTGGCTCACAACTGCCTGTGGACTCAAGTGGACTCTTTGGGCTTTGGTACAACTTGAATTGTGCCCCCTGAATTCATATGTTAAAATTTTCCCCCTGAAATGTGACCATATATGGAAATAGAGTTGTTGTAGATATAATTAGTTAAGATGAGATCATACTGGATTAGGGTGGGGAGCTAATCCAGTATGACTGGTACCCTTCTAAAATGGGAAAATTTGGACATACACACACACAGAAAATGCCATAGAAGATTGGAGTTATGTCCACAAGCCAAAGAGCTACTAGAAGCTAGGAGAGAGACCTGGGACAGATGCTTCATCTAGAGCATTCTTCTCTGCCCATCGCAATACCCTTCTCCCAATGGTGTCAGGGCTTTGTAGAACTAGAACTAGACCTCCATAAGAAAGGATTAGAAAACTTAGGCCTGAAACATATATATATTAAATGGCATCCAGTTTAGAAACCCATAATTTAAGAAAGGATACAAGAAATAATGGAATGTGCCTTTCTTACTGTAGGTCTAGTTCTCTATTAAATACAAATGAAGAAAATGGAGCTATAATAATAACACAAAATTGCTTTTAGACAAGATTGGAAATTTCTGCCATGATTCAGACATAGATAGTAATCTATTTTTTGCTGGTTTTTCAAGCTATAAAGTACAAAATCTTGTTTCCTAATTAAATTGATATGTATTCATTAAAACACAACAGAAGTAGAAGGTTAAATTTCCATGGTAATATTCAGTTAACTGTTGGTTTATTACAAGAAATCCCACTGAACCACCTAGAGACATATGTTAGTGTGTAAGTAGAATGTGATTAATTCAATAATTAAAAGAATACTGTTTCCCCTTTATTAAAGAAGAAAAGTCAAATGATGTTAGTGGTAATAGAGTAGACAACTATCTATAGCAAATGATTATTTTCATTTGTTATATTTTGATGGTGAGGGATCTGAATTATGCTGAGAACTAAGGAATTAACCTGTCAATAATTCCAAACTATGCATATACTATAACAATTTTAATAACTGTTAGATGGATTGTGCTTATAAACTGTTGTTTCAAAAACCACCTCTACATAATATGAATTTATTTAAAACATTGAGTTTAAACATTATTTTAAGGGCTTTCCTCTTTGTTATTTGTTTTAGTCACCTAAATTTCTGTGCAATTTTACATTCTGTTTACATCTGAAATACAGAGAATATGTTTTTGGTAGGGAGCCCGTAAGATGATCCCCTATGATCCTCATCTTCTGATATTCACTCCCTGCATATCACTTCCTCTTGAGTATATGCCGGCCTTAGTGGCTCACTTCTACCAAATACAATATGACAGAAATAATGTTATATCCCCCTTGATATTAGGTTATAAAAGACTGCAGCTTCTGTCTTGGGTATTCTTGCTCACTCTCGTTCTTTTCTTGAATCTTGCTATCTCTTGAATTGGTCTTGGGAGAGCCAGCTACCGCATTGTAAGCAGTGCTGTGAAAAGGTGCACATGAATGACCTTGGACATAGGTCTTCTGAGGTTCCTTAACAGTCTCATGACTGAGCTCAAGACTGGATACTTCTTCAGATTCCACTACAGCCCTGGCTGACAGCAGGACTGCAAACTTGCGAGTGATCTTGAGCCAAAATCATCCAGCTAAGTCACTCCCAGTTTCCTGACCCATAGAAACAATAAATATTTGTTGTTTCCAGCCACTAGCTTTTGGGGTAATTTGTTACACCGTAATAAATAACAATTACAACATTGGGTACTCTGTAGTAGATGAGTTTTCTTCCCATCTTGAAACTTGCCCAGTCATACTTTGGGGGTCAGGAAGGGGGCTATTAACTATGTTAAGCTTGGCCTTCTGTGCAGAAATACATCATCAAGTCTTCTTTTCAGTGGTGATTTCCATAACCAACCTTAGTGAACTACAGTGCTTCATTATCTTCTGTGTGTCATGTATAAATTTATTTCAAAGATCTTGTGAGAGTCTTGATAATATAAATAAAATAAATGAGAAAAAGTGATAACTTTAGTAATTTAGAATTTAATAGGTAAAATAGCCATGCCACTATTCTTAGATGCATATATTTTTAAATGTCAAGAACTTCCATGTGTTTGGAATATATTACATGATTCATTTACTCATTCACTCATTCAATTTCTCATTAATACATTTAGAAAGAATCTGTTGAGTCCCTATTATGACCACGCGTTATACTAGGCAGTGGGGATACCAAATGGAAGACCGTCCCTGGGTTATGGATGACTCAGCTCACAGTGTGCCATACTCACAAACAGACTCCCAGGACGCCCCATAAGGATAATTTATAATTAAATAATTAAATTAATAATAGTTCAGGAACTAGTTTCTTTGGCACATGTAAAGAAACTTGCATGGTGTAAGGGGTTCGTTGGTGTAGTATTCTTACCTAGCAGCTAGTCTCATTGTTTATATGGCCGCTTATGCATAGCATCACGTTCGTCTTAACTTTTAATTTGATTTTGTGAGTTCGTGTTTACCCTTATGATCATGCCTCCAAAGCAAAAGTCCACTACAAGTCCAGGTGAGCCTGCAATGAAGAGAAAGGTGATTATAATAGGAATGAAAGTAGAAACAATTAAGCGTCCGGAGAAAGGCCAGATGCCATCATTCATTGGGAAAGCATTAGGCTTCAGTTGCTCCACTATCAGAACAATTATAAAGGATAAACTGAGAATAATGGAACATGTGAAAGGCGAGGCTCCAATGAAAGCATCAATTATTATTAAGCAGTGTAGTAGATTAATTATTGAAAGGGAAAGGTTATTATTGATTTGGTGAGAAGATCAAAATAAGCCTAACTTTCCTATAGAGTTGATGCAACATTAGGTGAGTGTTAACCTTTAATATTCTTTTTTGAAATTTCTCCCATCTCTTATCTAAACTTTTTGTATGAGTTTGTTTTTATGTTCTATTTGTCTGAATTAAAAGAAAGCACAATAGTTTCTGTAACTTATTATAGTATGGAGTATTATTATTATTACAGTTATACTATATTATTATTATCACTAATGAGTCATTATAATTTTGTTGTTGTTATTATTATTACTGTATATGTGCTGTTATACCAGGGATCCAAGTTCCATACAAATGCAAACTAAAGACATTCTCAGGAGTATCTCATCCATAACCAGAGACTGTCTGTATTACTACTAATTCTGCCCTCCAGAAACTTAAAGTCTAATGGGGTAGAATAACAATTACAATAGAGGGCAATAATTGACAGAAATAGCAGGTGGCCCTAGGTACAGTTAGCACAGAGGAAGAGATTTAGGAGGATGAGAGAAAGCTTCCTTTAGGAAGCCATGCCTGATGTTGAAGGATAGATAGGATTTAGTCAAATAAAAGAAAGGACGAGTAAAGTATTTCAAGCAGAAGAAAGACATGTCAAAGCACAGGGTAAAACTAGAATTTAAAACTTTTGATTTTGGGTGAACATAATAAATTTGATCCCTACCCTCTCGGTACTAACATTTTAGTAATGAAGAAAAATGCATGAGCAAATAAATATTGAATTACAAATTGCAGTTTAAAAAAAGGGGGGGGGGGAAACCAAAATGCTACAAGACAGTAAGGGGATTTATAAGCGGTAGTATTGTTAGGGGAATTGATTTTCATTTTAGACTATGTTTTAGATAAGTATGAGGTTTTTCCTTCAGAAAAGTTCTGATACAGTTACATAGACAAAGTGAAACTTGGAGGAGAAGCTGGTATTGCCGTTAAAGATCCGGGGTTCATCAGCACTTTGGCATTAATTAAAACCCTGAAAACTTGTAGGGTCATCAAATTGTCGATTATTCCAAGCAGGGTGCTTTCTGAGGTAGATTTTCAAAGCATCTATGCTAATTAACTTTATTGTGATAATGTTATTTTTTTACATCAGTACAGGGTTTAAAAATAATTTCAAATAATTTTCATTAAGCCACAAAAATTATTACCAATGGGATATAACGTGCTTTCTGAAGTTCCATTTGGTGAGTGGGTAAGACTGAGAGGCAAGAGGCAAAGATGTAGAATGTAACCAAAATGTTTGTACTCTCATAATTTCCTGAAATAAAAAAAAAAATACTGAATGATGCAATGAGCATTATAGAGGGGAAGGGCATGCCTCTAATCCTCCCTTGAGTGAGGCAAAGATGTAAAATGTAACCAAAATGTTTGTACCCTCCTAATGTCCTGAAATAAAAAAAAAAAAATAAAATACTGAATGCCTTGATGGCTGTCTGGTTTCAAACATAGGTTTTGGCACTTACAGTATGACCACAGATTAGTTACCTAAAATCTTTCATCTCAGTTTGTTTCTCTATGAAATAGAGATAAGCCTTTGTGTGTATAGTAAGAAAAAAAAATTAAGAAAACACAGACAAAGCCTGTGACACATTATAACTGCTCAACTAAAAAATGGCAGCTTCTCCAAATGTTATTCTTAGTACTATGAGTACCAGTAGTGGCGGCAGTAGTAGTTGGTAATAGGGGTAGTAAATGCTTATTCTGTGAGAGCTTTCTGAAAAACTGGGATAGTTAGGGATACAAAATTATCAATAATCGGATATTTTCTGATTAATGTTGCTGTTTCTCATGTGACCACAAAAGAGGGATTTCTTTCTTTTCTGTGTTTGAGGTAGGAACATGGGATTTTAAAAAATGTGGAGAAACCAAGATAATAAGGTAAGGCAACTGGAGATATACCCTCTGCCATGAAAGCTCACAATTTTAGGATTTTTCAAGATACCCATTTGCTTCTGGGACTTTCCATACTTGGTATTGCTAACGAATGTGATCTTTTCCCATTTCAAATAAATATACAGATTGTTATTCTTTATTGTAATATTATATTATTTTTAATGTAAACATGTTATTAAATTTTCTTAATTATTTGGACTCAATGTGGGTGAGCTAAAGAGACAATAATTTAAGTTTATCTTTACCCTTTATTCTATTTAAACATTTTAATCCTGAGCATGTTGTACTTTCATAATTTAAAAAACAGTTAATTGAAAAAAACTGAAGCTACACAAGAAAGCTAAATAGAAGTATTAAATAGGAGTTTTATATAGGAGTAAAATGTTTTTAAATCTGGTCTATTGCTAATAATATTTCCAGGTATTAACTTAGCTAGCTCTTTGAGGACTGCTTCATTTTAAAATAGGTAGTCCCTGAATAATTTATTGTCCAGGCCATAAGAAAAATAAATACATAAATAAATACTTAAAATAAAATAAAATAGGTAGTCCCATGAACAGCAGACAAGGTTAGATATCTGACTAGAACAAGACTTGTCTGGTGTTTTCCTTTAAGGGTCACTTTCTCTGGAACTTCCTTCCACCCATGAGTCTAGGAATTCCTGAATTTATACAAAACCCACTCCCTTAAGTCTGGAGCCAAGAATTGATTTCATTTCCGTTATGATGTAGGTTGTAATAAAAAACTTGCATAGCACTTTTAAGTCTAAAATGTTTTCACATCTATCTTCTCATTCTCTCTTCTGAATCACCCCGTGAAACAGGCAAAATAGACAAGATCATACCTCTAAGACCATTTTCTAATGGTGTGCTGTGTTTTTATACAATGTTTCGTTAGGTATACAAGCACAAGCTTCAGAGCTACTAGTCCATTTTGCAGCTATGTAACATGGGACATAATTATTAGTGATATTTTAGACTTTTTTCATTTATTTATTAGCCAATTGTGTTTTCTTCTTTGTGAATTACCTGCTCATCACTTTTGACCATTTTTCTATTGAGTTGCTTGTCATTTTCTTGTTGATTTCAGTGAGTTCTCCATCTAGATAGTATAGATACTAATCATTTTTTATAAGTGTTGCAAATGTCTTCTATCTGGCTGTGGCTTACCCATTCAATTTTTGTGGTATCATTTGATAAAAGAAGTTTTTCATTTTAGCTGAGTTTACAAATATTTTTCAATAATTTTTAAAGTTTTGCTTTTTCAGTTAGGTCTTTAATCCACTTGGAGCTTAATTTTGTACATTAAGGAAGAGAAAGTACATTTTTTTCCCATATGAAATATCAAAGTTGAGAGCTGCTATTATGTAATACAGGAGTCTGTTTGGCTATTGTCCTTAGGGCACTACACCTATTTACTGAGTGAGATATGAATCTATTTATTGAAGTCTGTCTTTTCCCCACTGATCTGAACAGCTTGTTCATGCTTTGCTCTGTTTATGTCCAATTGGTCTATTTGTCTATCCCTACACTGATACACATTGCCTTAATACAGCTGTTATCTTGATATTTGGGAGATCACATCCTGTCAACTTGTTCATCTTCAAAATTGTCTTGGCTACATCCAGCCCTTTTCTTTTTCATACATATTTTGGAGTTGGTTTGTCAAGTTACACTCCAGGACTAAAGTCAGGATTTTAATTGGAACCACAAGGAATTTATAGGATAACTTGGAGTGTATTGACATTTTCACACTATTGAATCTATATATCCATAAATATGATAATCCAATTCACTTATTTAGATCTCATTTGTTACTTCTATAAGTGTTTAATATTTTCCATAAAGATTGTGCACATATTTTGTTAAATGTATTTGTGAGTAATAGTCATTGCCATTTTAAGTCTATTCTTTTGAAATAACTTTTTAAAAATTATTTCTTGCTCATATATAGGAGCACAACTCCTTTTTGTATTGACATTTCTTACTAATAACTTAGGTGACATACTAATAATGTGGGTAAGCCCTATGTACCAGTATTTACATAAATAACATCAATCCCCATAACTACCTAATGATGATGATGTATGTACTGTTATTATTCTCATTTTATTAATAAATGCATGAAAACTGAGACATAGGGAGTTTAAGAAACTTGCCCAACATCAAACAGGTAGTAAGTGGGCATAGTCAATATTTGAACCTAAGCTAACTGGCTCCAGAGTCTGTGCTCTCAGTCACTAAGTTATCATGCTCCTCTGTAGACTTTCCTGGCATTTTGATGTTGATAATTATCTGTGCGTAATGACAATGTTATTTCTCCCTTTCTTAACCTTACATTTTGTGTTCCTTTCTCTTGTGCTGCTATAATCTTCAACTCAATATTGAACACAAGCTGTGATGGTATGTAACTTTGTCCTGTTCCTGAATTTAAGTGGATCAAATTTTTACCAGTAAGATCTCTTTTTGTTCTCACAAAACCTCTACGGGAAGTCAGGCAGTTATTATCATCCCCATTGTAGAGATGCAGGAATCAGTCTGTAACTAAGAGTTGAGATAAACAGGCTCAGTATTACACAACTCAAAGTTTAGAGCTAAAATTTTAATCTAGATCTATTGATTCCAAAGCCTATAGCCCTAACCAACATATTCCCAGTATGCCTTCACTACATGCATGAGTGTATGTGTTTATAAAACCAAGAGCTAAAATAATTTATGTTCCTTTAAAATTGCTTTTTCCTTTAAAAAAGAAGTTGAATCACTCTTAAAAACTAAAACTCACAGAGAATGTCAATAAGTAAAACAGATTAAAGTGAGATTGCTCTGGATCAATCTGGGGTGGATGGCCCAGAGCTGGGTCTGTTCTGTTTATTCCATCTGCCCTGGTAACCCTCTTTGAGGTACCTATGAATTCTGTAATGCCTGAACTAAATCTGAAACCACTGATTTAGCATATCTCTCCTTTTCTAGGCATACAAGTAGATGTTTGTCTTATTTAGTAGGAACTGATACATGCAGAGATAAATCCTCCCTGCACCCAGGCTCTTTCTCAGCAGTGAGTTAGGCGTTGGTAGGTCAGAGTCACTCAGATACTGTTTACTTATCTTCTGCAGCAATGACCTCAACAGGACGACTAGTGTCTGCTGCAGGACTGGGTTTGCCAACTTGTTTTCTTTCCCACACAGTACAACTTACCCTCCAGTTGTCTGCTAGCAATTCAGTAGAAGGAAAGAAGAGGCTCTGAAAACACTGTTAAATTACATCTTTATATGATTTAGCAACAGCTGATCTCTGGAATAAGCTGCTTAAAAAGGGATACCTGAACATTTATCGAGAGATTCTTAGTAGGCTATTCTGTCCTACCAATCTGAGTGTCATTTTTTTTGCCCCAGGATTTTCAGAGGAACATTTCACAATTAATGTGGAATATTCTCAAGTAGCTCTTACTTTTCTACCTAAGAGGGGACTTTCTGTAAAAGACACTATATACAAAAAATAGGTTATTATATTTATATTAATCAAAATGGCTTGTTTTGTGACCCCTTTTTTTGGTAGTCATAGGCATGGCCTTTCAGGATGTAGACATCCTAAAATATATAACAACTTTAATTGTAACTCAAGATTCTTACAAAGAAAATTTCCCTATTTCAATTTAAAACAAATATAACAGCTATAGAATATAACATACATATAAACTAAGCAGAAGTGGCAGGCTGAATGATGGCCCCCAAAGATATCTAGGTCCTAATCTCTGGAAACTATAAATGTTACTTATATGGCAGAAGAGAGCTTGGAGACATGATTAAATTAATGATCTTAAGATGGGTGGGTTATCTTAGGGTGAGCCCTAAATGTTATCATGAATATCCTTATGAGACAGAAGGAGAGAGAGATTTAACACAGAAGAGAGAAGGCAATGTATCCATCTCAGCAGAAAGAGAGAGATTTAAAGATGTGATGCTGCTGACTTTGAAGAAGGAAGAAGAGGCCACAAGCCAAGAAATGCAAGGACCATAGCTCTAGAAGCTGGGAAAGACAAGGAGGTAGATTCTCCCCTGAAGCCACTGGAAAGATCATAGCTCTACCACCACCTTGATATCAGCCCAGTGAAACTGATTTCATGCTTATGACCTGCAGAGCTGTAAGGGAATAAATGTTTATTGTTTTAAGATACCAAGTTTCTGGCAATATGCTACAATAGTCATAGGAAACTTATATGACATATTTTGGATATGCAGCAAGAAAAGATGGGGGAAATCAAAAACTTTGCAGCAAAGAAATGATAATATTATCATTGAATAAAATAAAATTGAATTGAATAAAATTATCCAAGCCTCTGAGAATTGTGCACTAGGAATTTATAATCTGAGGATTTGGGTAATGTTATAGCAATCTTCCTCTTTTTAGGCGACTCTAACATCCGTACACTACAATCAACAAAATGCAGCTAGTGCAGGGATTTCCAAATGCTTGATCATAGAGCGGTGCTGGTATGGGATGTTTTTAATTGGTCCCTAGATGGAGTGAAAAAATGAAGACAATGGATTGAGCTTTCCCAAAATTAAATTTATTTATTTGCTCTTATACATAATATTATATTTATATTATTATTCCTTTGTAAAACTGTGTTATAGTATGGTGCTATTATGTTATAATTTTAAGCAGTAAGCAATAAAATTAAAAGTTAGCAATTGGTTCCATCATTCTGGGGGACTTTTACTGGTCTATTAAATTCACAATTTTTATAACCATTTGCCTAAGACAATCAATCATAAACATTTTTCTACCTTAGTAACTGCATTAGGTACTTGTTGCTGATGTAGGAAATCAACTCAAACTCACAGCCATGATATATTATCTTATGCTTCTGTGGGTCAGATGTCTGATGTGGGTCTCACTGGAAGAGGAAGGTTTTCATCTAGAGGCTCTAGGGTAGAAACTGTCTCCTTGCTTTTTCCAGCTTCTAGATGCCTCCTGCATTCTTTGGCTTGTAACCCCATCCTCCATCTTCGAAGCCAGCAACAACAATTGATTCCTTCATACACCATATCTCTTTATCTGACTCTATTCTTTTGCCTGGTTTTTCTACCTTTAATAATCCTTATGATTACATCAGGCCCACATGGATAATACAGGATAATCTCCCTATTTTAAGACCAGCTGATTATCTACTTTAATTCCAACTGCAACCTTAATTTCCTTTTGCCATGTAACCTAACATATTCATAGGTTCCAGAAATTAGGACATGGACATCTATTGGTGGAAGAGGGGACATTATTCTGTGCACATTAATAAACCTAGTCTAAATAGCAACTAAGACAGAAGTGCTGATTTGCTTTAATTTTTTTTTTATTTCTTTAGGATGAATTATGAGCATTGGAATTGTTGAAACAACATAAATATACCTTGTAAAGATTTTGAAGCACATTGTCAAACTGCTTTGCACAAACCATACAGCGTAACCAATGAGGGTCTATGCAAACATTGCCTCCCTTTAGCCTTTCCTAGTCCCTGAGGCAAAATGAAAGCAACAACTAAGTGCTAGGCACTGATGATACAACAATGAGCCAACAGACGAGGTCTGTGCTTTATGATGAGCATATAGACTAGTTAGCAAGACTGAAACCATCTATATTAAAATAGTGTGGAGCCATAAGGTATAAATAGTACTCAAAGTCTGATTTTTATAAAAGAATAGATATAGCCAAAAGTTAACCGACCATTGTTCCCTTACTTCCTTACTGCTGTAACTGGTTACTACTTAATGGCACTATGATCCCTGATAGGGACAAGATTTGTGACTTCCCCCACTGCTTCTATAGATAACATTGCCATTGTAAAGCCCAAGGACTTGTGCTTCTGTAGATAACATCACTATTATAAAGCCTAAGACTGGTTTTTGAGGTATTTTTCAGAATCTGCATTCTGGGGGGAACTACTGATGCCAACTGGATCCATGGATAGGTGTGGAAACCGATCCAACAGCCTTGAGACCCTCCTACCCATGAAATCTCCCAACTGCGAAGATAATCTCTGTTTCTCAGCCTTATGAATTCATCTCCCACCAATCAGCAGACCCCATATCCTGGCCTTTCATCCACCAAACTATCTTTAAAAACCCTTTCTCCCAAATTCTTGGGGATATGATCTGAGAAATCTCTTTCATCTCCTTGCATGGTGCCTGTGATATTAAACTCTTTCTCTGCTGTAATCCCTGCTGTCTCAGTGTGTTGGCTTCCTCTTGAGCAGTGGGCAATAAACCTGGTTGGGCTGTAATGAGACAGTTGCATAATTACACACAAATATGTTATGAAAAACTAACTCAGATAATCCTTATCCGATGAGTTTATTGTACTTTGTATCTAACTTTATTACAACAATTGCCTTAATATATCTTAACTGTTTACTTATCTGTATTTTTTCTCACGAGACTGTTAGCTACTTGAGGGCAGGGACAATCATTTGTCACCATAGTGTGTAAGTGAGATCAGGGGCCCTGGAATTAGACAACCTGGGTCTGCATTCTGGCTCCACACTTATTATGTGTTTTTGGACAATTTATTTATTTATTTATTTATTTTGAGACAGAGTCTCCCTCTGTTGCGCCGGCTAGAGCGCAACAGCTAGCTCACAGCAACCTCAAACTCCTGGGCTCAAGCAATCCTTCTGCCTCAGCCTCCCAAGTAGCTGGGATTACAGGCATGCACCACCGTGCCTGGCTAATTTTTTCTATATATTTTTAGTTGTCCAATTAATTTCTTTCTATTTTTAGTGGAGACGGGGTCTTGCCCTTGCTCAGGCTGGTTTCAAACTCCTGACTTGGAGTGATCCACCCACCTCAGCCTCCCAGAGTGCTAGGATTATAGGCGTGAGCCACCACTCCCGACCTTGGACAATTTCTTAAGCTCCTTGTGCCTTAGGTTCCTAACCTAGAAAATGATGATAGTTATAATATTAGTTACTTTGTAGGGCTGCATGAGGATCAAGTCTCAGAACATGTAAAGGGCTGAGAATTGTGCTTGGCATACAGTAAGTGCTCAGTAACTATTAGCTCTAACCATCTTTCTAAACCTTATGTTTACCACCTAGTATTTAGCACATGTAAACATGGTGTCTAACACCTCAAATGGCTGTTAGCTTAATATATAAATATACTTAAATATATTAATAATTCTGAATTCTTTAACAATCATATTCAATAGTTTGGTAAATCTGACTAACCTTAAAAACTAATATGTGCTTTTACCATGTTTCGGAAGTTGAAAATTTGATTCTAAAATACACCATTATTTCATGAACCTCTAAGAAAAATTGTTGTCAATTTAACAATGGCACAAACTATTATATCAAATTCAAAAATTGATTCTAAGATGTATTATGATTTTATGTGCCTTTACAGAGGAAACATAACCACCGATTAAACTATGATAATGTTTTTTACCACTTGGAATTGTTATTTTATGTTTATGGAAAGAATTTTTCTAAACTTACTTGGGCTTTTATTTTTATCATACATCACATCGGTATGAAGAGCTATGACCAAGTTCACGCAGTCACGGGCAATGACAACTACATCATAAATGCTGCCTGGCTGAGAGTGATTTAAGACATCATCGATTGAAAGGTATATTTTGATTTAAGAGATGTTAAAATGTCCATGTTAGAATCAATGACATTATACATTAGGGAGACCCTTAGAATATGAGGATTCTTGATTCCCACTCTGCAGTAGTAACTGAGATGGTCCGTGATGGGAGGTGATTTCAGCTTTGCTGAGACCCATATTGCACGTCTCCCATCTGGTACACAGGCAGGGTTCCTCAGTGGGTAAAGGAGCCTGGCGGGTTATGCACTCCACTCACACCGCCCTGAGTACACCTGTGCAGAAACTTCCACTCGCCTGACCATTCTATTCCTAAATGTAAGTAAAGCCCTAACAAATGGCAAAGGTTTACTGTGAGCAGTTATAAAAAAAACAGACATATTATTCCCATAGGGGGGAAAAACAGGCTTTCAAAAAACCTGCTTGAATAATTCAAAATAGCTACCCTTTATGCAGGGTTTACTATGTGCCAGGCACCACGGTAAGGTCTCTGTCAACATTTCCCCTATAGAATCAATCACAACTAACAACTTCATACAAACGATATAAATAGACCCCTTTTATGGGTAAAAAATTTTCTCCCTGGACTAGTAAGCTCCAGGATACATACTAGGAGGGGCAGAGCTAGGTTTTGAGCCTTAGTGTGTTTGAATCTATTAATAATCCCTGGACTATACTGTCTTCTATAGTCTACACTGATTATATCTAAGCAAATAAATCACTGCTTCCAACTTACTGAAATTACATTAAAGTTCGGGGGAATTTTTCTGTCTGTACTATAATTCATTTTTCTTACTGGATAATTCTAAGATATCTCAGGAAAGCATACTTTATGAAAATGAACATAATTTGAGGAGTAATAGCACAAAGTACAGATTTATCTTTTTTCCCTAAACTGAAAATGGCTAAAATCATTTTCCCAAGGACATCTGCCACCTCCAATTACCATTTGAAAATTATTCATTCTGCATCATGGCTACAAAATAATGTGTATATTATACATATATATTTTGTTTCCAAGATCACTTTTTTGGGAAAAGAACCCTACAAATTAAAAATAGTTACAGATTAGAACATAGGGGCCACTTGTTCACTGGTGTACTTCAGTCTTAATAAATAGGTACACATTTCTCTAATCTGGAAAATAACTCTGTTATACAATAGATGGAACTGAAGTTATGATTGTTAAATGAATTGGAAAAAAATAACATAATAATCTCTTTCTACATATCACTGGTATACAGCAATTTGAACAATCACTAATGTTCACTCTTAATTTAGCAAAGGACATTCTTTTCTTACTGTTTTCCCACCTCACTGATTCTTATCTTCCCTACCACTAAGTTGTTTAATGTAACCTTGACCATACATTGAAATCACCTGGGGGAGCTTTTAAAAAAAATCCTAATGCCTGGGTCTCACCCCAGAGCTTCAAGATTTAATTGATTTGGAGGATGGCCTATGCAACAGGATTTTTAAAAGCTCCTCAATCATCCCCAGATGATTCTAATGTGCAGCCAAAGTTGAGAACCACTAATATAAAGAGTTAGATAATAAAAAACACATCTGTCAGTTTGAGAAAGAAGGCTGACTCAAATAGCTTAACAGTGATACTTTTGAATTAGCTACAGATTTCCATGTACATGTTATATCTGTTCTTGTAACACCATAGTTATGTTGCCAAATACTCTAGGCATTTCATGAACCAAAAAAATATAACCAGATCATTATCTCATTATAACTCTGTTCCTAAAATTATCTTATTTGTTTTAGGAATTCTATAACAAATTTGTGTTTGGATCCTAGCACCATAAAATCCAACAGTACTACTGTCTTGAGGGAGGGGAGTGGGAGTGTATAGTAATAAGGTTTAAAATTTATAATTTGCCATCTTGGGCAGTAACTCTGGCCAAGTTTCATAAAAGACAATTTGACACACTAATAAAACTTCTGCCAAAATAATCTTTTACAGAGCCAAAGTAACTTTAGGTATGATAAACTGGCCCCAGTGCATGAACTTATGAAACAAACAATTGTAGCAGGCTATCTGTACTTCCGATATTACTGTTTTCTCAAAAATCATACATAAAAGAAAGCAAGATTTTGTATAGCAAATGGTAGAGATGCAGGTAGGCCCTCAAATAGGAATAATTTCTATTCATACAGAATCTTATAATTTTTAAAGCTTCTTTGCAATGAAGTTCTTTATTTGGTTTCTATGGTGATTTAAAGTCACCTCACTTCTTGGTAATGTTCTTCCTTAAGTAAATGTTTTTACAGCTCAAGTGGTGTAATAATAAGATAATTTAAAAGAAAATGCATCATTGGTTGATGAGAAGCTATCATGACGCTGTCAAGAAAGTTAAGGTAAGTCACTATGATGTTTATATCTGGCATTATTGCTGTTTCTAATTAGCACATTTACCTCTAGTTCAGATTCTACATCATTATACATCAATACTTCACTTTACATAGCTCCTTAATGTTATGTCTTCTAAATAGACAATTGGCAACCGCAACAGCAAACACCCCATAAGAGGAAAATATGACCTCTTAAGAGGAAAGTGTCATCTACTGGGACTCAATGTCAGTAAATGAATATTCATTCAAATAAACATCTGTTACTTACACAAGCCACTGCGGTAAATCAGTTTTAAGAAGCTATACGGACATGAATATCGTATCACCTTCTCTTACCCCAAATCAATCTCTTTAAAATGGAATCTCTTTTTGTTTGGATTTTATATTGCACATACCACACTAAAACACACTGTAGGTACTTAGCTCAGGCAATATAGAGCCTGTGCATATGCTCCTGATGGCGGTCCTGATACTGGTTTTTACTTATTTCCTATCTGTAGCACTCAAGTTACGAGGGTTTATCAAGTTATGTGGTTGGGAAGGCTGCAATGATCCTCATCTATAGTGTCTTTAACGAACACGTGCTCATTCTTGTAGCAAATTGACTATTTGTACACACACATATATGTATATGTATGTGGATACATACATATTTATATACAGAGATCTGTAGATATTTGCACTCTGTTTTACTGATTAGAGTAAGTGTACTCAGATTAAGTCATTAATGCAAACACTTGGTACTACAGGAGGCACAGATTGCCTGATAATGCTGGGAATTTCCCCCAGTCAATTCCTTTAAATGACTCACTATTATTTTTATATACTCACTTAGTTAAATTCACAAATATACTTATCAGTATTTTAGTGTTTTTATAGAAACTCAGAAATTTCAGCATTTTATAAATTGTCCCTCAGCCTACATCAGGCACACATGAACTTCTTGTTCCCATTATAAAGAGTCTAATCAATGTGAAAATGTTCCTAAATCTAAACTTGGAGATAATTTTAAAATTTAAAAGAAAATGCTAAATTTCAATAGGAAATGTTTTGTATTTAAGATTTGGTCATCCTTTCTAATATTGACATGACAGAAAACTAAGATTTATTTTTCATAATCTTTTACTTTTTAAGGATTAGTCCACTTGGAGGGGACTTTCCTTCTGTTAAGAATCACTGACCCACATGTTCCACACCAGTAAGGAACGATTTGGAAATATAATAACTTTAGTTGCTTTCTTTTAATGGAAGTGGAGAAAGAGAGTGGGATGATATATAAATTTGATAAATACAATAATTTAAAATTTAGGTCAACATTAATACAGGCTAAAAGGGATAGCAGAGAAAAGAGACAAAGGAAGATAATGACATACAGAAAGAGAATGAACTACAGAGAAGTTGGTAAAAGAAAAATTGCTCAGAAGGACCACGAATTGCTTCTGATTTTAACTGCAGCTTTCTTATATGTTTCTTCCCTACTGGAAAGTTGCTCTCAATCCCACTATCCAAAGACTGTCCAACCCCCTGGGTACACCTAAAACCACAACACTTCCCCACTTTTCACTGGCTGTCAGCATCTCCAGACTGTCCAAGAGGTCTCAATCCTTTTATGCCAACTATTGGACCAATGATGCTATTAGTTCCACCTCCTTTCCATCTTCTCACTTCTTCAGAGGTAGCAGAGCATGCAACCAAGAACATGGGGGCTGTGGTCAGTGTCCAATATTTACTAGTCATGTGACCGTAGGCACATTGCTTCATCTCTCTGTGCTCCAGTTTCCTCATCTGT
This sequence comes from Microcebus murinus, assembly GCF_040939455.1. Classification (NCBI taxonomy): domain Eukaryota; kingdom Metazoa; phylum Chordata; class Mammalia; order Primates; family Cheirogaleidae; genus Microcebus; species Microcebus murinus. The sequence goes on from NC_134111.1 coordinate 57,924,138, forward strand.
AACATTAATATATAATAATAGTACCTGCCTCCTTGGGGTTATTGAGAGTATTAAATGAGTCAATGTATACAAAAGACAGCATAAAAGACAGTAAATTAATCCACTTATGAATTGATGGGCACTTGGGTTGATTCCACATCTTGGCAATTATAAATTGTGCTGCAATAAACATTTGAGTGCACGTATCTTTTTGATAAAATGACTTCTTTTCCTTTATGTAGATACTCAATAGTGGGATTGCTGGATCAAATGGTAGGTCTACTTTTAGTTCTTTGAGGAATCACCACACTATTTTCTGTAGAGGTTGCACTAATTTGCAGTCCTACCAACAGTGTATAAGCGTTTCTTTCTTTGCATCCATGCCAGCATCCACTGTTTCTGGACATTTTATAAAAGCCATTCTGACTGGGGAAAGTTGATATCTCATTGTGGTTTTAATTTGCATTCCCCTGATGATTAGTGACATTGAGCATTTTTTCATTTGTTTGTGGGCCATTTGTCTATTTCTTTTGAAAAGCTTCTGTTCATGTCTTTTGCCCACTTTTTAATGGGGTTGTTTGCTGATTTGCTTGTGTTTTGGTAGATTCTGGTTATTAGCCTTTTATCGGATGTATAGCTTGTGAATATTTTCTTCCATTCTGTAGGTTGTTTATTTGCTCTGTTGATTATTTCCTTAGGTGTGCAGAAGCTTTTGCATTTAATTAGTCCCATTAATTTATTTTTGTTTTTGCTGTGATTGCCATTGGGGTCTTTTTCATAAATTCTTTTTCTAGGCTGATATCTAGAAGAGTTTTTCCAACATTTTCTTTTAGAATTCTTATGGTTTCATGCATCATATTTAAGTCTTTTAGCCATGTTGAATCAACTTTATAAATGGTAAGAGATAAGGATCCTGTTTCAATCTTCTGCATGTGACTATCCAGTTTTTCCAGCACCATTTATGGAATAAGACTTCTTTTCCCCAGTGTATATTGTTGTCTGCTTTGTCAAAGATTACTTGGCTGTATGTGGATGGTTTTATATCTGGGTTCTCTGTTCTGTTCCATTGGTCAATGTCTCTATTTTTGTGCTAATACCATGCTGTTTTGGTTACTAGATCCTTGTAGTATAGTTTGAAGTCTGAAATAGATTAACAAAATCTGGTATATGTATACCATGCAGTAGTACTCAGCCATAAAAAAGAATAAATTAATGCCTTTTGCAACAAATTGGATGGAACTGGAGACAATTAGTCTAAGTGAAGTATTTAAGGAATGGAAAAACAAATACCATATGTACTCGCTATTAAATTGGAACTAACCAATAAGCACACACATGCACAGAGGGAAGTAAAACTCAGTGGAAATCAAGCAGAAGTGAGGGGAGAGGAAGAGATGAGCAAAAACCTATCTAAGGGGTACAATGAACACTATCTGGGTGGTGGGCACACTTATAGCCCTGACTTAAGCATTACAAAAGCGATCCATGTAACCAAAAACATTTGTACCCCCATAATATTTTGAAATAAAACTAAAGACAGTAAGTGCTACAGAAGTATTTGCTATATTTATTCAATGAATATTTATTGAGCTCCAAAAGAGTGCTAGGCACTGCAGATACAATTATGGTGGCACAGAGTGGGTAAGAGAGCCCAACATCTGAAGTATCCCAGGTGAAAGGCTAAATTCTGAATTCTATTCTTCTTAAAAAAAAAAAAAAGATAACCTGTCACAGTGTAAAAAAAAATTCAACTGCTGCTTTTTAACCATGTAATTCTCCTAAGATAAAATTTGTTTTCTTTCTCTTAACTAATGCCTACTTCTTCAGAGGCTGCTCTGTATGTGTGCACATGTGTATGTGTATGGAAGGAGATGTTACCTACATTCAAAAATACAGGTTTTTCAATTGTTGGATAGGTACTCAATATTTGTTGAACAAGCATATAAATATGCCTTTCACTTCTTCTGGCCTCCCCTTTAATTTATTGGGGGTGGGTGGGTGAAAGCACAATTCTAAAGGGCTGCTTATTACATAAAGAATAGGCAAAAGAAATTCTGCCATTGTTTTTAGGCAGTAAGCTCCTGTCCTTAGACCTCGAGGCTCTCCCTCTTAAATCATCTTCCTAGATCATAAGGCCTGTAGAGCAGAGATGATATCATATGTTGTTTGGGACATACCTTCTAGCATTGTGATTTATCCTTTGAAAGACATTTGCTACATTTTTTAAATGAATAAAGTCTCAGATATGCAAATAATTGTATTTCTTAAGTTCAGTTTTGTTGTGCTGTGCTTTTTGTGTGTATAGCAGAAATGCTCACAAGGTTAAGTTACAGCTTTTTTTTTTAAAGAAACTTTTCTAGAGACAAGAAAAAAAAATATAATTAATCTGACCAGGAAATAGAAATCTTACTTGATAAAGTAAGATTTGATAACGTAATCTTGTTAAAAATGAAAACTGGCATTAATTATTTTCTTACGAAACTCCAAATAACTAGAATTGCTGATATAATTTTTCCCATTTAAATTGACAGCTGGTTTGAACATTCGTATGTTTATATAGCCAATATAACAGGGGAATGGAAGGTGACTGGTTATGGTATACTTTATATAAGAAAGACATTCAAATTTTTAAAAGCCAAATTGAATTTTAACAGTTAATCAACTCATGTGGATACATATGGCCTTAAATCATTGCTAGCATAAGTATTTCCTTTAAGCACTGTTAGTGTTAAAAAAAAAAAAAAAGCTACAAACCATGTTAGTTAATTCAGTGTGTTCAACATCACTTATTTAAACAAGAGCCTAAATCATAAGGGTTCCAGAATTGTAAAAGACGTTCAGACTCTTTCATTGTACTGATGAAGCAACTGGTTGAAACTTTTTATAACCAGAAGTAGAATGCAAGATAGCAGGTTTCTGGGTCAATGACCACAATGTTTTGATTAAGGGGTAGAGAAAGTTTGACCAAATATGTTTTATTTTCCATCAGTCCTTTTAAATTCCTCTGCCAATTAGTCTGAGATTGATTGAAGTTGTTTGAGTTAAATCTTAATTGCCAGAATTTAGCTTTATAGAACATATAACTTGATCTCTTTTATACAGATATTTTATTAAACAGGTTAGAAAATTTTTGCTGCCCTACTATATTTTTACAAAAGAACATAAGTCTAGAGCCTAATATTCATTCTCTGACCATGGTTCTATTAGAAGTTTAGTGAGAAAATGTGGTCACTGTCCCCTTGACATTTATCTCTGAAGTCAGGGTCATATACCAAACATCCATAATTTATTCAAATGTATGAACTTACTGTCCTTTAATTTCTCGAAATACCTTTGGATTCTGGTATGCTTGACTTATGCTACCTTTCATGAAAATCGGTGCCATAAACATACTAAGCAGTGTGAAAAGATCATTTTTCTTCTTGTTGTTATTATATAATATTTCCTTCAATTGGCTTTGAGAGTGAATTAGGGTAACTTGGTTACTATTAAGGAATTATTTACTAAAAGCATTGTCTTAGGCACAAAAAATAGATACAGGATAGGACCTGACCTCATTCTAGTAGGGGGAATATATTACAGAAATAATCACACAAATAAATATTTACTTATAAACTGTGATAAGAGTTATATAGAATATATAGAATGTTATGATTGAGTATAATAGGATTATGAACTTTATGCTATCTTATCAGAGAAGGTCTCTTTCATGCTTATGAACAAGATGAGAAAAGACTGTTACACTGACACAAGAATTTTCTGATTACATCCTTTTGACAATCTCAACAGGAGGTAGTGACCTGGGAAACTGGGCTATCTACCCTGGTGGATATGACAGTATAGTGGAATGGGCATAGAATTCCAAAGTTCTATCTACAGTTCTGTCAAAAGCTATCTTTAAGACTTTGGTGAAATCATTTAGTGCCTCTGATCCTCAATTTCCTTGTTTGAAAAAGTCTAGTACTTCAACATCCTTTTCTTGGATTTCACAGTACACAGTGTCCACTACTTTATGAGCCTGAATTGGATAGGCTCCTTACCTCTACCACACACAGAGTATATATTATTGAAAATTATTTATCACCATTTTTAACCCACTCACATCACTTTGTGATGTTTACTTTAGCTGAGTTATTCTGGGATATTACAATCCAGAGAAGTTAAAAACATATGCATTTTGACATTTTACTAGGCATACCTTTGAGATCTTTTATAAATTATGATGAGCCTCTAGACTGCCCTAAAAAAACAAACAACAAAAAAAACTAAAGAATTACTCTTAACATAGAAACATCCCATTTAAAAAATATTTTGTTTTACTTTTTTAGTTATAGAGATATTCAACTGGAACAGAAAGTTGTTTATCATGTCAAATTAAACTACTTTACTTACAGCCCCAAATGAAAGCATATTGTTCCTTACTGGGTCTTTTCCAATTAGGTAACCATTTGTGCAATACAGAAGAGGTAGCTGGAATCACAAGTAATCAGGCTTCTTAATCCAAATATGTTTGCATATTTCATTCAAATCTCTTTTATACATTTTTCAATCATTGTGCATACAATTTTGTTTTCTGAAGCAGAAACCATACATTTAACCTGATTTTACACATGAGATATTGTAAGCATCTCAGGAAAATTTAAGTGACAATGTTAAGTAAAAATATCAATTAACAATATGGTGGGTGATATCTTTTGTTTGTTTTATTTACTAAGGAGGACATGAGCTGATCTCACGGAAAAGGATTTACCAACAAGGACAAATTGATAATAAAAATGTTAGTTATAATACTCATCATTTTATATTCATGTATCATATTCCATTGAGTGAATGAACCATAATTTACTAAAGCACAGCCCTTATGTTGGACAGTTTGAGTGGTTATCATTTTTATATAGTATAAATTACATTGGGATAAACATTATCAGGCATATAGTATTGGAAAAATATTTTGGATTATTTCCTTAGGATAGATTCCCAGAAGTAGAATTACTAGGTTAAAGGATATGAACATTTTTATGATTCTTGAAACACAGTGCCAAATTGCTTCCCAAAAAAGGTTATATCAATTTACAAAGCCAACAGCAATTTGGGAAAGTGCCCTTCTCATAATAATCTCACAGGTATTTGGCATTACAGAGTTTTTAGATTTGCAAATTTTGTGGGCAAGAATGTAGTACCTCATTTTAATATCTATGTCTTAGATTTTTTAAAAGTAAAGATCAATACTTGTTTACATACAGTTTAATAATCTTGAATCTAACATGTTTAACTATCTGTGATGTTTTGATATTTTTATAAACCTACACAATATTATATGTGATATATACTAATCCCTTTTCATAGTACAAACCATTTTGTCTAGTCTGTTGTTTCAAGTTGGTGCATGTGTATGTATAGGAAAGCATATTAAGGATTCAATTTTTGTACCTGGTAAAATATATATTTTGTCCTGTGATTTTTTTCTCTGTTGCTTTTTAGCATAGTATATCATAACTCCTCTTTATATATTAAGTACTCAAATTGTTCTAATTTTTCAAGGAGTGACTTTTTAAAAACTCTTGAATTCATCTGTAATTTTGTTGATGTGTGATATAAAGCATGGTTCTAAGTGATCTTTTTCCAAATTGGTAATTTGTTACATCAGTTGTTAGTTGCATAATCCTTTTTTTTTTCTGTGTTTTAGGTAAAATCTCATTTGCTATATAGTATAATATCTAATTCTTGGTTGCTTCTTCTTCAGTGACCTTTATTTCCTTGAACCAGAGCTGTTTTCTTTAAGGTGGATTGTCCTCACATGCCTTTTTCAGGATTTTAAAATTGCTCTTCCCTATTTTTTCTTACATAAACTTTAAAATTTTGACAAATTCTAAAATAGTCTGTTACAACTTTCATCATTTCTTTTAATTTATATAAGAACTTAATTAAAAAATCATAAAAGAAAACAGCACTTATTTTTACCAAATCTACACCTTTGCATTTATTCACATTTTCCCCCTCATTATAAAAGTAGTACCTGCTCATTAAAGAAAATTAGAGAAATACTGAATTTCAAAAAAGGAAAAAAGGTTATTCATAGTCATTCTAAAATCTAAGTATAATTAATGTTTTGGAGTATTTTTCTTTCAGACATTTTGTCTTCCTAATTGTAAAATTATGGTACATATTCATTTGACAAATATTAATTGAGCCTTTACTTTGGGCCAGATACCTTGCAAGGCATTGAGTCAGACTGATTTCAGGTAATAAAGCAGACAAAATCCTACCCTCATTAGCATTTTATCATAATCTGTTTTTGTATTTTTGCCTACTCCTCACAAGTTTTATTTTATTAACTGCAAGTTTCATACAGTGGGTGAATCAGTTTGTGTAAATCATTTTTCTATAGTTGGGTATTTCCAATTTTTCAATGTTACTTTTTCCCACATTTAGAATGTTCCCTTAAGATACATTTCTTGAAATGGAGAAATTTGGTCAAAGAGTATAACCACATTTAAGGCTCTTGATAAAACTTCCAAACTGCTTTTCAAAAGGGTTGTACCAACTTTCATTGCCACTGGAAATGGACAAAGGTAAATATATTTTTTAACCAATTTGCCAGCAATGATTATAATCACTAAAAATTGTTTTTTGTTATTTTGATAGGTATCTCATTTTAATATGCCTTTTTGGATAACTAGTAAGGCTAAAATTTTTTTATAATGTTAAATAAATATTTCTTTAAAAATTTTTCTCTTCATGCCTTTTGCCCTTCTAAGGTGCTCACATTTTTGTTTCCTGTGTAGGAGCCCTTTATAAACACATGAGCCTTTTTGGGTATGTACCCTCCCTTAGAGTCATCTCAAAGGAGAACAGCAGGAAATGATTACTGAGTTAATCTGAAGTCCTTGAAGTCAAACCAAGGCTTATGCACCTTTCCATATCCAGGGGCCAGCTCCTGGTCTGGCACACAACAGGTTTCCAAACATGACACAATGGAGACATACCTAGATGTGGAGTAGTGCATTGGACCTTGGGGGGTCCAGAGAGACTGGGACTAACATTGGCAAGCATGGCTTTGTAAACTAAGGCTGGGCCAAGAAATATCTTCCTATTAAACTAATCCAGTTTGTATGGGTAGAAAGAGAAAATTGTATAGCAAGAGGATTGAAGGATATATGTAAATGGAAAGCATAAGAAACAGAAAAAAAGTAGGGGGTAAAATGAAGGGGTATTGAGAAGAGTTATTGTGTGGAAGGAAACCAAGCACCCTAAAATCAACAAAATAAATTAGTAAGTATTTATTCTACATCTATTATGTATGAGTTATGCTGCTGGCCATGGTGGGTGAGTTAAGATCTGCAGCCTCACCCTGGCTTACATGATCACTCAATTCAGAAACTTCTTAAGCAACTCAGTGATATATCCTGTATAATCTTGGTTAGATACAGATTTACTTACGTATATAGATAACACTGAGACTCATCGAAAGGCTCAGGAAAAAGCATCTCCCAAACTAGAGAGGTGTAATGGATTCTGGGGCCTGCCTTGTCTGCCCTTACTATAGGGACAGGTCTCTTTTAGTCATATTTGGTAGAAAAGGAAAAAGGAGGTAATTGTGGTAATATTAATATCTATTGCAATTGGATTCAGTATCTTTCTTTTTATCTCTATGCTTTTCAGGGTTGTAAGTGACAGGCTGGCAGGACCCCATACCAACAGGAAGGAAAAAAAGAGACTGAGAGGGAACAATCTTGAGGGAGCTGGGGTACTACCTTCAGGAGCGTTATTGCAAAACTTTTTGTTATATATTTTATAAGATAACTGCACATACAAATTACAAATTTGTATGCCCCCAGAGTGTCTATAAAATATGATCTCTAATTTCAAGAATAGACATAGCCCCCCAAAAAGAGAGAAAATAGTAACAAAACAGGGTGTCCTGTGAAGAAGAACTTCACATTCGAAGCAATTTATAACTTACAAGTTGCTTCTGGTCAAGGTGGTGGGGTCCTATTACCTTGGAGGGGAGCTGTGAGCTGAAAGGAATCATCTGAACAACCCATTTAGTAAGCTGAATGAAGGCAGCAGCTAGGCACCCAACATTGTGGGGGCAGGCCGCTACTCTCCCTAACCTTCTGGAGACATTTGTTCTCTTTATGGTGACTTTAACAATATGATCAGTATTACTTATTGAACACCTGTTAAGTTCCAGGTATTGCTAAGAGCATTATCTATATTATCTATGTTAACACTGGCCCTATTAATCACTCCAGGTCCAGCCCAGTGTCTCTTCTGTTGACCTATACCCCATATTCCACAACTCCAAGCTGAATTAATAATTCCATTACTAATTATTAATTGACAATTAAGAATGCTTTACTCTCATTGTTTATTCCTTTAATATGGCACTTCTCATTCTGTAGCCTTACACTGCTGGTTGCCCTGCTACACATGGAGCTCAGTAAAAGCATGAACAACCCATCTTCCAAGCACTTAGTAGTTCCTAAACATTCTGTTGAGTGAAACTCCGTGACTTCAAATTCACCAAAGAATCATGAAATTTCTGAGCAGGAGAGGACTTAGAACCTTTGATACAATCTCCTTTTACACAGGAGAAAAATTAAGTTGAAATAAGTAACTTGCCTGAAGGCATATAAACTTGGTAGAATGAGGATTAGAATCTAGGGCCCTGGCTTTTTAGCCCAATACCCTTTCCTCTACAGAAGAGGTTACCAAAAACACAACTAAGTATCTTTATCTACCAACTTCCTGGCCCCACCCAAATCCCATCAGCAATTGGCATTTAGGCCTTCAGGCTATTTCTGTGTTATTAAATTTCCTAGAAGACCCTACTCTTAATATATAGTTTTCCATTTACAGCTCCCCATTCCAAACAAAGCTCTAACTCCAAATTGGCTGGCTTTTGCTGTATAGCATCACATTGTGAAAACTGGGGGAACCCTTTGCTTGTATTTTCACTAACAAGTTCTTCCCAGAAGCGCCCTTTGATCCAGCCAAATCAAAATGCTCCTCTGCACACAGCCATCCTCTTTGTTGAGATAGGAGAGACATTCTTTCTGTTCATTCTGAATGGAATATCCTTCGTCCTTATGAACCTGGTGAACTTTAATCAACTGTTCCCTCTCTGCACTGGGAGCTCCTAGCAGGGAGTAGGGAGACCTGGCTTTAGTCACACAGTAATTGAACGTTTGTGTGTCTAGCACCCAGCAGCATAAAGCCCTAGATAAAGTTCACTGAATGAATGTGTTTTTGGAAAATTACATAAATAAAATTTGCTCTTTAGAGTTGTGAGCAACCCTTTACCAAAACTTTTCTACTTGGAGGAAAAGTTGGCTCATTCAGACTTTTCTTCTGTTCTTTAACTCTGGTTCATCTGTTATAATTCTGCCATTCTCACTCCCTCTGTGAACTCCACATTCTTCCAGCACCCCTGCCCCTGGACACTTGTGGGAGAGGAATTCACAAATTCCTTCGAGCCTCCATCACTAGAACAAGTTCTCAGTAGCTGAAGAAGGTCTGGGCTGCAAACAGGAAGTTTTTGTACTCCAGCTACTTTGTGCCCGGGGGGCAAAAACTCCACCTGGAGACTCTGCAAAAAGAATAGTAGAACAAACAAAACTAACCTTCGCTGTCCCTATCTGAAGCTCTTCTGGGTGGACATTCTGACCCAACATCATTTAGGGCTTCTCTTTCCAGAACTGCCATCTCCCGTCCAAGGCAGAATAGTACTACAGGAAAGTGTCAAGTTTTAGCCCTCGCCCTCCCTTGCTCAACTCCTCTCCCCCACTTTTTAAAATCCTGAGCGGGACATTTAAAAAATTGTTTTGGATTTTTAAGCTTTCAAACCATCCGAAAAATAGTCCCCTTTGGCAGCGACAGATGCAGGTTGTGAGCCAAAGAGAAACAGACTGGTCCCCTAGTCTCCAAATCCTTTTTACCTCCCTTAATGCCCCTTCCTCTAGCCCCCACGCGGGGCAAGAGGCAGCTCTCCCCGGCCTCCGTGCTGGGCTCAACAACACCCACCGGCCCCCGGGCAGAGGCGGGCGCCCAGCCACGCGCCCAGGGCCCTTGCCTAGGTCGTGGGGCCCCGGGGTCCCCAGCGGCCCGTGCGCAGCGGAGGGGACGCAGCCAGCCCCGGGTGGGTGGGTAGCCTAGTGGGCAGCCTCGCCCCAGAGGCTGGCCCAGGCCGGAAGCCACCCCGCGGCACGGCGGCCCCGCGAGACGGCGCCCGCGCCCCCGCCTTCTCTGGCACGGGCTCCGCGGCCAAGGGCGGCAGGGGCCAGCCCGCCGGGTCCCTGCCGCGCTCTTTGTCCTGGCCGCGCGCGGGCGGACGCGTGCGCCCCCCGGGCGAACGGAGGCGCGGAGAGCGCGCGCGGGAGCGCGCGGGAACAGCTCGCACCCGCCGGCCGCCGGCGGCGCGCACCCCTCCACCAGGCAAGCTGCGAGCACGCGCACCGCCGCCGCGCCCGCCCCTCCCCCCGCGCTCGCCTCGGAACTTGCTGACTGCGCGGCCGGGAGGAGTCGAGCCGGGCGGCGGCGGCGGGAGGCCACAGCGCGCGGGGGTCTCCCGCGTCCCCTCCGCCTCGCCGGGAGCTCGCGCCCTCGCCCAGCCGAGCTCCCACCCCCCCTTTTTTCCGAAGGCGCTGGGCGGCGCCACCCTCCGGCCGGAGCCCGGCACTGCACAACCCCCTCCGACTTTCAATGTTCCACACTCCCCGGCCAGAGCCTCCTCGGCTTCTTTTTTACCCTCCCCCCCCTTTCCCCCCCCCAGCTGCCTCCATTTCCTTAAGGAAGGGTTTTTTTCTCTCTCCCTCCCCCACACCGTAGCGGCGCGCGAGCGGGCCGGGCGGGCGGCCGAGGTAAGGCGGCGAGGCCGGGGGGCCGCGTGGGGGGCGGCCGGGGCGGCGGCGGCGGCGGTGGGGGAGGGGCGGGGGCGGGGGCGGGCAGCTTTGTTCGCGCCGGGCGCCCGCGCCGCCGGTGTCCGCGAGCCGCGGCGGGGCCGGCCGGGCTGCCCGCATCACTTGGCGCCCGGCGCGGCGAGCGCTGCCCCGGCCCCCGCGCGGCCCTCCCCACAAAGGGCCGCGGAGCTGCGTGGCCGCCGGCCGCGGCTCGCCTCCGCGGGCGCGGAAATTTGTTGTACTTCTTGGGGCTTTGTTTGTTTGTTTTTCCTCTGTTTCCTTTTTTTTTTTTTTTTTCGTTATTTTGGACAAAATGTCGGTCCGTGATGTAAAAATTGAGCGAGGAACCTTGGTGGCATTGGGAGCTTTGCAGAAGGTGCAGTTTGGATTCTGCTTTTCCCAGGGTGGCAGCTCGGTCTTGGCCGGATGAATCTTCTCTGCTGGCCGTGGAAGCAACTAGAGCAGCTTGTTAGTTGATTTTTAAATTTCTAAGTGTTGTGTTTAAAGGCTTTACGTGCACAGAGGAGAAATCGCCACCTTAAATAAGCATATGGGCGATTAACAGGGTGTGTTTTCCTCTGGGAAAGGGAATTTGGTAGCTTTGACCAATGTCAGTGTGTAAATATTTAGACGTTATTAGTGACTTTTTAGCATTTTTCAGCGAGATCTGTTATTTACAGTGTGTCATATGTTATTAATGCTCGTTGCCTAAGTTCCTTGGCAAATCTGTTTCATGCTTTCTGAGAAAGTAGACAATTGATAGATTGTCCAAGAGATGGAAAAAAATGTGAGTGGGTTTTCTAACTTGAGTTCGGTAAATCCCTGAACGCTGGCGTTCTGAGACACATCACCTCCCCTATAACCTTGTTGTACAATAACTGTGAATACTTTTGAAGCTTTTTCATTAAAACACGGTTTTAGGTGAATACTAAGAGAAGAAAATGCTCTTGTTTTATTTCCTAGATTTAACATTTTTCTCCTTTCACCCCCATTCTCTTTAAAAGTTTTCCAAGAGACAACTTCAGCAAGATGTCAAGTGATAGGCAAAGGTCCGATGATGAGAGCCCCAGCACCAGCAGTGGCAGTTCAGATGCGGACCAGCGAGACCCAGCCGCTCCAGAGCCCGAAGAACAAGAAGAAAGAAAACCTTCTGCCACCCAACAGAAGAAAAACACCAAACTCTCTAGCAAAACCACTGCTAAGTTATCCACTAGTGCTAAAAGGTAACGTGTAAAAGAATGATTGAGCAGTGTCAGGTCGTCTTCCAAGTGGTTGGACGCTTTTGTTGGTTTTCCATCAGTAGCAATAGTTAAGAAATGTTTGCTTCGTGATCAGTTTTATTCATACTTGAATGAGTTGTCATTCTTTAGGTGGTATATGAGTGACCTCACTAGAATTACGCTTTTCAGCAAACTTATCCCTGAACTTTGGTAACTTCAATAAGAGTGTCCTTGGGTAGAGATTAGACTAGCATTCTGACAAACTGTTTAAGGAGTTGGCAAGGAAAATTTGCTGAACCCAAATTATATGGTACATTGGGGATGTTTCCTTTTATGGGTCATAATTTTCTTTAATGAAATTGACACTCCTAGAGATTAGCAGTATCTCTCTTCATGAAACGTAATGATCAGAAATGATCACATTTGCTAGAAAATTTGTAAATTCCAGGCCTTAGCTATATTTGAAAGCAGATTTAAATTTGTGTGCCAAGTCTGCCTCCAGTTTTACAAACACAACTTTAAATCCTGCATCACAGGTATAACTTTTTGTAGTAAAGTTATGATTATCCCTCTGTGTTCTTGTAAGGGCAAAAAACACTGACAAGTAGCCATTTACAATTTTAGGTGTCTTTTGGTGATCGGAAACTTTCATTGTCCTTGTGCCTCTTCACTCTAAAACTTGTTGGATGTGCTTGACACATTAATACTCAACAACAGGAGAAACATTTTGTTGAATATAAGTGAAAGATCACTTGGTTCCTGTTGATTTGTATTTTCTGTGATGCTGAAAAAAAGATGCTATCAATGGGACTCCATCAGCGGTGGTAGTAGTAGTAGAGTATCCACAAACTCTAGTAATTATTCACAAAATGTATTTACAGCATTAGATTATTCTTATTACAACTAAAGGAAAAAGAAAATGTAGAAACTGATCAAATATTGCATTCTGTTGTGATTCAGAAATACTCTTATTTTTCTATGGATTTTTATCTTTATCATATCAGTAATCAGGTAATAATGAGAATATCTTATTGAATAACAGCAGTCTTTGAAATAATTTAATATCCTCCATTTGTTGTAATCTTGTTGAAGAACATGTTAAACATATCAAGTTTGAAAGCCCTTAAATTTGAATAAAATCAGAGAACTGCTGACCCCCCCCCCCCCTTAACTCAGGGCTAAATATTTTTATCCTCTCTCAAAATTTATTAAATTTAAGTGCTGTGTCTACGATCAGGGAAAATCAGAAATGGTTAAGTGACAATGCCAAGTAGTCTTTGGAAGTTTTTTTTTTTACTAGTAAAGATATTTGTAAATTTTAAACTTTTTTTTTTACAGGTAAAATATTGTCAAAACTATTAATGTGCTTCTGTGATGGCCTGTTAATTTTTAGCTCAGTAAAAGTGACTTGAAGTCATTGTCAAATATTCTAGTGCTTTCCCTCCTCCCTTTTTGTCTCATTTGCATATAAGCTTGAAAAGAGAATTTCTTTGCTAAAAAGTGTTTGAAAATAGATTATATATCCTTTACTGAGTAGTAGTGGAAGACTATTTCTTAAACCAGGTGTAAATGACTTACTTATTTACAGTAGCAAGTGAGAAAAAAAGCTGCAAAGTTTCTGTTAAGGGATTTGGGTTATGCCTCTGAGAACAAAGAGGAAGCAGCCATGTTAGCATTACTGAAGGCAAAGCCAGCCTTGCATTTAACTGCATGGTGGTAGAGGGCAGTGTAATTCCCCGGTTATTCTGCAGACTACCTCAAATCCTTTTTGTCTGTTCTCATTTCACTAACAGAATTCAGAAGGAGCTAGCTGAAATAACTCTTGATCCTCCTCCTAACTGCAGGTAAGAAATTTTGTTGTTTTGATTTCAGATTGTGGAAAAATATCAAGAGATTTATGTATTGCTTCTGGGTATGTGTGCAGCAGAAGAGGCTACATTTGCTTTACAGCTTTGCAACTGCGTTAGAAAAAAATTGTCTAAGGTGAATTAAATAAAATTGGGAGGAAAAAATACTTTTTAGCATGTATCATATACATTGTGGATTTATAAATATACTACTTGCGTGCTTAGATTAGCAGGAATAGGGTTGGTTTTTGTTGTGTTGTATTTCTGGTAGAGTGTGTTTATTCAGAAGTATATTGCAGAAACTTCTAAAATTTTGTTAAGCTTAAAAGTTACTGCTTATGTGCTATCTGAACTGACCTCCCAAATTTGTAAATTGCTGAATGTGGTGTTACAAAATGTAAATGTAGTAAACAAGAGTATAGTTGTTTCTGTTTGATTTATTCTGTAACTTGCTTTAAGGACAGATTTTATGTGCTAAGCTAATGGTTTCAGTTTTCTAGAGAATGCATTGTTGGGATTATTTACATTTTAAGCAAATGTCCTAATTGCTTGGGAAATTTCTCAGTAATTTTGGTAGTTGAAATATGTGTGTGAAAAGCAGTAAATGAATTAACTCAGGCAGAATAATTTAAGATTGTTGGTTGGTATAAGATACATTAAAAGTTGCTGGTTGATAATTTTTCCCCAGTAATTGTTTTTCATTTCATCTATAGTATTCTGGGTTTTTACAAAATTTTACAAACTTAGAAACAATATAATTTGCATAGAGAGATGTCCTCAAGAATGACAGTGGCAGTTTTATAGTTTGATAGGACGATGTTTTAGTGTCTAACCTATATTTTTGCTACAAGTTGTGTTCATTTGTGATCAGACCCTCTCTCTGAAGTCTACTTGAGATGTAATAGGGTATAATCCAATTGCTTCTTATTGTGTGTGTTAACTGGATCCTCCGATAAGGTGATCTGATCCTGATTTATCCAGTGAATTAGCGGTTTTGCTTATACTTGTAATCACAACCATTTCAGTTCAAACAGGAAACATGAATGTAAACTAATTTTAAGGAGATAGTGGTGTGTCAGATCTCAAAGTATTACTTAAGAGCTGTGCTGTCCAATAATGTAGCCACTAGCCACATGTGGCTGTTGACCACTTCAGTTGTGGCTAGTCCAAAATGACATGTGCTGTAATGTAACATACACATTGGATTTTGAAAACTTAGTACAAAAAAAGAATGTAAAATACTTCATTGATTTTATTTTATATGTTTATTATATGTTGAAATGACAGTGTTTGGATATGTTTGGCTATAAAAATGCTATTAAAATTAATTTCATTTTTTGCCATTTTAATGTGCTTATTAGAAAATTAAAAATTACACATGTGACATATTTCTACTGCTTTAGAGAACAAGTAAATCAAAGTATTTCCTTCCAGCCTTCTAAATGGTATGTCAAATCTGTAGCCATTTAGGGAGGTCAAGTTAAATTTGTTCTCTGGAAGAATCACTTAACTTGCAGAGTGTATTCTGATATTTCCCATTATGAAAGATGTAAAGACCTGTCAATTCAAAACTCTTAAATGTTTTTAAATTGCATGTAAGGTCAAACATTTTTAAAGGTTTCTGTTGGTTTTCTGCAAATGGCACAAACTAGTGTATGTGCATAAATCTAGAGAGCCCAATAGACATGTGTTGAGTGACCTCAGAGCCATAGCCTAGCGTTGCTGTTGCTGAAGAAATCTGCTTTACTTGTTTAGCCCAGGAATGTTTCCTCAAGGTCACTGAGGATTATGTTAGAGGGAGTAGAATCTTTCTGTGAGATAGAAAGTTTCTCTTGTCTTATATTTTTCTCTTTGCCAGACTTCATTTAAGTCTTTGAAAAGATGCTTTACATTTAATGATTAGACTAGTAAAATATCAAAACTCTGGGCTTGCTTGTGAACAATACCATATGTCATCTCTCCTTTCCCTTTTTATAACCTGTGATAACTGTCAACTATTGCAAATGACATAGTTCTCAAATTCTTTTAATATATGAGTTTAATTGTGACTGCGTAAGTGAGTAAAGAAAGAGCAAACAAAATGTAAATCTTAGGGGATTGGGAGAAGTTGCTGCTGCTTATTTGGGGACAGTGTTCTTCCATATGCCTTACATGTAAAATACCCACTCACGCATGTCTTCACAGTCTTTTGGGTGGAAGAAGGCCTTGTTCTTGTCCTTGAGTGGGAATTTGGGCACTGAGTTTTTAGTAGGGGCATTTCAGGATTTTGACAGATAAAATTTAGCTTGAATTTGTATTGTATTTTTCCCTTCATGTCAGATCGGCGATAGATTATGATGTTATGGTCTTTTAATTCACAGGTGCTTAGATGAAAATTTTAGCTTTATGGTGATTGTATGGTTTAAATTTATGAATTTATGCTGTAATTAAAAATGAAATTCTATATTCATAAATTCTAGAATATGTGAATTCCTATTGCCTGAGATCTGTGAAACCTAATACGTTTGACTTTCATGTCTAGTTATTGAATCAGAATTCCATTATGATTTTGAATATGATTTTTACAAGCTTGTCAAAGTATGTGATTAATTTAATTCTTTAATTCTTCCTCAGGGAAGAAATGTAAAGTATATCTGTGTACATTCAGAAAAAAGTTGATTGATATACAAGAAAACTCGGCAAAACCAGAATTATTTAAACTAGGGAGATTTTCTTAATTCCTTTCCTATGTTTTAATTCCTTAGTTATTACACTTTTATGTCTAATATATACCCAGGTGATCTTAGGATAGATTTAATTATTAAATTAAGTCAATGACTTTAAACATGTTTTAATATATTTTGACAGTATTGGTATTTCTTTTCCTGGTAGTATAGTTTGATACTGATGTTATTTCATGATAGTTTGACATAGATGTTATTTCCAGTGATTTGATGGTATTTCAGCTTTTAGGACTGGAGGGTCATGGCCAAAGTGTCTTAAGCATAGAGATATAATATTTGTTGGTTTCAATTTATACTATTTATATACTGGCTTTTAGATTAAGGTATAAGTAATTGATAGACCCACGAGAGTGAAGGAAATTGTATTATGGACATTTCCCAATCTGTTTTTAAAGAAAATTATTGACTGGAATTGTTCAGTGATGTTTTATTAAGACATTTACCTTCCATTGGTTTCCCAAAAGGTGTCCTTGACCTCTCAGAGTCACCGCATGTGCAAACACCAAAAATTTAGAAAGGTACTGGGTTTTTAATTTGACCCCTACTTTCTTTTTATATATGAAAAAGTACAAATATACACTCTTAAAATATTCTTTAGTATGTTCAGATTAAATCTGTTCTGAAGTAGATATTCAGGGGTATTTGTAAATAGTTTTTGGATGTGGAAAAGACATTACTGGGAGTAGGTATTACAAGCATGAAGTTAATAGTATTCACAATATGTTGACTGGCAAAACCTGAAATCAGGTACTATAATACTTGCAAACTTTGACAACTTCTTTTAAAAAAATCAGAAAAGAAGTAGTTAGGTGCTAAACTAGAACTTGCTTGTTATCCTGATTGTTTGAGGATGAACTCTACTTCCTTTTAAGGGTTGCCACCACTTTCCATCATTTTCTAGGGTAGACTAGAACTTTGCTACATAACAGGTGATCTGCAAACCTGCACCATCTGCATCACAGGTGAGATTGTTACAAATGCACACTCCTGCTTCCTAAAACAGAAGTACTAAGTCATAATCTGAATTTAACAAGATTTTTAGGTGACCTGTATGTATATTAAGGTTTGAAAAGTGCTGGTACAGTAGCAAATATGCTCTGAGTTCAGATCCATGCTCTGCCACTTACTGGCTGTGTTACTTTAGATTAAAGTTATGAAATATTTCTGTCCTTCAGTTTTCTCAGCTGTCAAAATGGGGATTAAAATGCTACCTCTCTTTAGAGGGTTGTTGTGAGGAGTAAATGAATTAATATATTTAAAGTCTTGTAGCAGTATAAATTGGGTCAGTAAAGTGGCCACAGCAAGACAAAAGTGGGAGAGACAGTGTAGCAGCATGCCCTCACTCTTGCTGGCATATTTTCTCCAGTGTGTCCACATCTTACTGTGGAAATAATTTCATCTGGGTCAGTTCACCACCTTATTGAGTATGTATCAAGCAGTTTGTGTTTTAATGTTAGTAAAAGCAGTTGTCTGGAACTTGAGTAAAAAGGAAAATTAGCCTAAAAACATTAGGCATAGATGAATAAATACTCTGTCCCTTTTAAAGGAATATGCATGAAGTTATTGATAGTTAATTCAATAGAGAATGCTACGATTGTCCAGTAAAGTATAATAAAAAATTTTTAGAAAGCACTGATGATTCTGTTTTCCCCCTTTTAACTATCCCATTATAAGAATTTGTGGTTTTGCTGAGAATAGAACTATATCAATATTTGTAAAATTTGGATTCTGGATTGATACAATTTACCAGTTACCTAAACATACATTCCCTCCTTGTTTGTGTTTTAAGGTGAGATTTTGAAAGCTTTTTCTAAAAAGCTTTTTGGTGTATGAAGGCAGGTAACAATTGAAATAACATATTTATATAGCTTTCTGGATTGCTTATTATATAGTACTTGCTTTTTTAAATTCTCCTGTAGATATAGATAGGTTCCTTTTTATTTTTTACTTATACATTTGATTATTTTTATTTTACTTATATTAGTGTGTGTTATGTGAAGGTACCCTATTATATAGAACAAAATTGTGTCTCATTAATTATCTAGTCCTTTTATATTTAATTCTTCCAAAAAAAAATCCTGGAACTCCTTTTTATAAAAAATTGAATCTTAATCGGAAGCTTGCTTTATGAGACAGGTAAAACGCAGAACTAGTCTGTAGGTATTTTTCATTCCACTGTAGACTGGTCATCTACAGATGGATAGTTTTTATTATTAGTTTTAGTATTAATTTAATTTTGGCAATCACCAGAGACCTTAAAAGTCATGAGGATTTTTCCAGGGACTCAGGCATTACTGATAATTTTAAATGGTTTATGATCAAAGTGAGTTGATGTTTTATTTTTCAGTAAGCCAATAGTTGCTTCAACATAGCTGTAGTACAGTACTTTGTCAATGCTGTATTATAATTATTTACTTTGTCTACCTTCTGCAAGGGTTAATGTTCCTTGAAGGGAGAGATTGTCTTACTCATTTTTGTATCTCTTACTTCACATGATGCTTAGCATATGGGGCTTTGCATATGAAGTCTCTTGAATTGACATAGAAATTCCAAGCAAAACAATGACTTTGGATTGGAGAAAATTTATTAAATTATTCCATATACTCTTTACTTTTTTTCATAATTGTGATATTTAATATGATTATGCAAAGGTTATTTAGCAACCATTTTTATTTGCTTATAAAAGGAAATTGATAATCACTGTAAACCTAATTTCCTCGATATATACCAGTGCAGCAGAAGGAATAAATACTGTTGTGTGGCTAACAACATTTTCCAAAGGAATAACTGATTGAAAACAGTATTCTTCCCATCAAAAAGATCACATTTTTATTACAGTTCTGTTAAGTTCAATGCGGATAATGTAATTAGAAGGTGGGTAAAAACTGCTTTTGAGAAAGTTATGTGGTTACTTTACAGCTATATGCTGCAAATTGTGTTCCTTTCTTAGGTAACTAATTGGTACTTTATTTCATCCTTGGAGTTGCTGTAACAACAGATGGATATGTTTAGTTATCAGGAAAATCAACAAGTCTTTCTTAGAGTGCAAGGGCTTTCAGATTGAAAAAGGAGAATTTTATCTTTCATTCCCTACAAATATGAGATAAAAGCATATAATAAAACCACTTGTCCATCTACAAAAATAGAAAGAAATTTTTTCTTCCCATACTGATTTTGACAGGTAAGTATTAATATATTTGGACATTTTATTAGAATCTAGAAGCTGAAACATCTTTAAACTTTTAATCTTTCTTTTGCCTCTGGATCATTGGTTCTCAACTGGGGCAGTTTTTACCCTCATGAGGATAGAAGACAACTGGCAATGGCTGGAGACATTTTTAATTTTCATAACTGGGGGAGAAAGGGGCTACCACTGATATTTATTTAGTGGCTGGAAGTCCGGGATGCTGCTAAATACTTTGCAGTGCATAGGATAACCCCCCCACAATAAAGAATTATCTGGACCGAAACCTCAGTAGTAATGAGGTTGAGAAACCGTGCCTCAGGTAATTTGTTCCTATACTTTGCCTCTTGACTTTTCGGATAGTTTGCCTTTGATGTTTTTCCTCTCTTACCAGTGATGCCTGCTTGATACATTCATTGACCTACAACTTTCTCAGAGCTTGTATCCTCACCTCCTGCTACTTCCATGCTATAGTTTACATATATCTTACATCATCTGACATATGTGCATATTTTTTTTTATGTGAAACCACAGGAATGACTACCTTGAGTATCTGCTAAATTATGGTCTTTTTGAGGCCAGGAATGCTTACAGCAGTATTTTTATTTTTTTTAGGTCTTCTACCAGTTAATTATACCCCTGTATGATGTAGCTTTAGGCTGGTTCTGTCTATTATGTTCTACTAGGAATATTGAATTAACATCACAGAGAAATACCATTGGAAAATCATCAAAATTCAGTTTTACATTAGATTACACACAGATTAGAAAGCCATGCTCTTCATTGGAGTTTTATTTTCATCATTAAGATAATACAGAGGTTGCTTCTATTGTCACAAGTCCACAGTCTTTAATTTTAGATGTATTTCAGAATGCTGAAATTTTCAGATTTAAAAAGATAAAATGATGGATTTGTTGTATTTTATGAACTACCCCCACAGCACTCCATAATCAAACACATTACTGTTTCTACAACAGATATGTATGAATATTCATTCTAAATAGGATAAGCAGAAACTACGCATAGGTTCAGGTCAGTTCAGATTAGGTGTTGCTACCAAATTATTTTGCACCAATCTTACCAAAAACTCTTTGTTTTTTAGCACTTTTGGGATTCCAGAATTGTGGATAAGCAATTATGGTGCTATCCAGTAGTTCCTTCCTTATCTGTGGGGGATATGTTTCTCAAGACCCCCCAGCGGAGGCTTGAAATGGTGAATAGTACTGAGCTCTACATATACTGTTTTTTCCTATCTGTGCATGCCTGTGATGAAGTTTAATTTATAAATTAGGTACAGTGAGATGTTAACTTTCCTTTGTCATATATTTGGCTTCCCTTTGGGATACCCATATTGCCAGCATCACTGTTCTTGGGCTTTGGAGCCATTGTTAAGTAAAGTAAGGGTTACTTGAACACAAGCGCTCCCAAGATGACTACTTAAGTGACTAAGGGCAGGTAGCATATGCAGCTTGGATGAGCTGGACGAAGAGATGATTCAAGTTTGGGGCAGGGTGGAGCAGGGTGTGAGCTTTCATCATTCTATTCTACTCAGAACAGGGCACAGTTTAAAACTTTGAATTGTTTACTTCTGAAATTTTACATTTAATATTTTCAGACAGCTGTTGACTGTGGGTAACTAAAACCACAGCGGAACTGTGGAAAAGGGGCCACTACTGTACTACTTCTATTACATGACAATGACTACAGCTACTACTTATGGTGAAAGGGTGTTTTTGTAGTATTGGTTTGCTTTCCTTTTTACCTGTTTCCTATTAGCTGATTTCAGCTTCTCAGCTGATTTTCAGCTTATTTTTGGATTATTGTGGTTTTTTTGTTTTATTTGTATGCTTAAATAGAAAAAAATTTTAGATTCTTGATTTTAGTGTTCTTTCCTCTTAAGGTGAAACTATACATTATATATCAGGGTTTTTTAAAGTTCTGTGTATGTTGGATTATTTTTCCACTTTGCTTTCAAATATTGTCTTTTAATCATTCTGTTCATTTTGGAATATATGGGATTGCACAGAAAGGAAGATATTCTTTAATACTTAAGCATGAAACTTGCCATTTTTATGTATGTATTTTGTCTTGTAGCACAGAAAGGAAGATATTCTTTAATACTTAAGCATGTAACTTGCCATTTTTATGTATGTATTTTGTCTTGTAGCATTTAAGTGCAATTAGGCTATAAAAGGAGACATTAAATTTGCTAGCTGTGTTGTGATTACAAACAAACCTAGAAGTCTTAGTAGCTTAATATATTAAAGTTTATTTCTTGTTCATATGCAGTCACTGTAGGTCCAGGGACTCTCCTGGGTAGCTTTTTGGTGTGTTGACTTGAATCTGTGCTGCTTGTGTTCTTGGAGGTCTGCCATTGGAGCATGTGTCCAGGCAAGAAACTTGGAGGGTAATGTGGCAACTTTTAAGTGCTTTGGTCTGGAAATAAAGGCTTGAACTAGTCACAGGGTCTTGACTAATTGCAGGGTGACTGAAAAATGTGGGAAAGCATATGGGTATTCAGAGAGATACCAATTTCTCAGCCTCAAAGGAGCTACATGGATAGATAATCACACACTCATGGTCTTCCATGAATATGTGACTTTCACCCTCACTTCAGAAGAGTAAAGAGGAAGTAATTGAATACCAACCTGGTGCTGTACGGGGTTTCACAGTACAGTAACCTGTTAACACAATATTTTGGTTAATTCTCAAAACAACTCTATGAAGTAAATATTTAGATTTCAAAACTGAAGGTGAGAGTTGTTGAGAACCTTGCCAAGTTCTCATGTATATATAATAGATCCAGGGCAAAAATCTAGATTTACTTTTGACAGGAACGCATTTTTTGTACAGTGCTGTTTTAGAAATCTGGTAAAAGCAGTCAGAGCTGATTATAGATCTATAGTTGCATTCTTGGTGTAAATATATCTCATGTGTTTGCTTATCTCTTAGAGGATCCAGAACTGTTCTCATAAACAAGTACAGTCTAGATGATGAGTTGGGAAAAGAAGAGAGTTTCCTTCTTTGTCTTAGGGGTGCCAGGCCCTTCTTGCATTTTTCTTTTTTAAATTATCATTCAGAAACATTTTCTTTTCAGGGGGTATTCCCCAAGTGGCCAGCTCTCTCTTGTCTTACTCTCTTTCCTTGTGAGGAAGAAGGTCAGGGATTGAATGTGATCATAATGGAAAAGGTCAATCTTTGTTTTTCTGCCTTGTAGTTCTTTGTGTATGGTTGTCTTGTGGGAAAAGGAATAACTTTTGAATTTACCTCTACTTTTTTCTCTGGCGTATTGTGAAGGAATCATGTTTATGAATTAATTGCCTTAAAGTTGGGAAAAAAATCCCTCTGCAGATAAGAATTTCTGTGCTCCGGTCCCATAGGATTTTAAGGGATTTTTAAAAGCTGATATCAGCAACATGTGCATGTGTTATCTTTTAATACTGTTAGTAGATCTGACTTTTTGTAGAAATTTGGCTTTATATTAGGTCCTGAACTAGTCACAGGGTCTAGTATTGTTTTATTAATGTATAGTTTCGTAGTTTATTTAAACTGTTTTTTCCTAAACTTGTGAATGTATACAAATATTACTCCTGGATATTGTATGGGGATTTGCTTTTGTCTAATAACTCTTTTTGGAAAAGGAACTGGTCTGCTTAGCAAAACAGACCTAATGTTATCAGGGTGACCTGCCATGTTTTTATGGTTTTGATGAAACTAATGAGTTTTATGAATCAAATCTGTGTCTTGTATCTTGTTTAAATGCAGTATTAAAGTTAAATTCTAGAACTTTTAGGTTATTTTTGTTGATATTTCATTGGTTTTATAGGGGCATATAGGTAAATAGCATAAGCTTGTTTATTACACCTATTTTAGATGTGATGGTCAGTGGGAAGTGATAGAGTAGTATAAAAGTAAGTGTCAGATTTCTAGGGTCATTCAATTCTTAAAAATCCCAGTCTCTTTTGGTCTTTGGTGTATATAATAATTGTTTTAATTTTACAGTTATTTGCCACAAAGAACACTTTGAAAGGAATTGCAGTATTGCAGTGCTTATTCATTGTCCAAGATTTAGTCTGCCTGTTTTGGAGGGATTTGGACCAGTTATGCCATTCTAAAGTTTCTTTGCTGCTTCAGTGTCCCAGAGCAAATATACTTTGTCATTCTGTTTAACTTCCAGCTTGTCTGGGGAGAAATAAAGACATCTCTAGTCCAAAATTGCTTTGGGGAGTATAGCTCCATATCCTTTAGTCTGAATGAAAGGCCTAGGGAAACATGAATTTTGTTACCTTTTTATTTTATTTTTCTTTACTTATAAATCATCATGATGATCTTCCCTTTTGTATCTTTGTGTCTCACTTTTTATAAACACTGTTCATTCCCTTTCTGAGGGTGGTTACTTCTAGTTAGTTTTGCCATTTACAATTTTATAGGTCCTTTACAAATGAATCATTTTTTCACATTAAATTTTAGTAGGTCAAGAATCCATTTATTCAGGGTCCCCAGGAGAATCGATCTCAGAAGATTGTGGCTACATATTTTTTATGGCTTCCTATTGCTTTCTGTAGTCTTCTCAATTTAAACAGTAACAACAACAAAATATAGAGGGAGCCATGAGGCATTGGCTTTATGATTTATTTTTGCTTCACACTTGTTTCTAGGGGCATTGGTGTTATTTGTTGGATTTGTGATATATACGCTTGTACTAAATTTACCTGGTATAACAATGAGGAAAAACCTGACATTTGAAGGCTTTGAACAGAACTTAGGGATCCATATGGAATTCAGTGGCAGTTTTAACTAGTGTGCCTTTAATTTTCCTTTATTTTACATTTACACCAGTGCTTTTTTTTTAAATTTCAGAATATTATAGGAGTATACATGTTTTGAGTACATAATTAGCTTTTGTGCAGTTTGAGTCAAAGTTGTAAGTGCCCTTCACCCAGATAGTGTGCATTGTATCTGTTAGGTGTGAATTTACCCATCCCCTCCTCGCTGATCGATCAGTTCAATTTAGTATTGAGTACATTTGGTGCTTGTTTTTCTATTTTTGTGATACTTCACTTAGAAGAATGGTCTCTAGTGCCATTCGCGTTGTTACAAAAAGATACTAGATCACTGTTTTTCTATGGCTGAGTAGTACTCCATGGTATACATATACCACATTTTATTAATCCACTCATGTATTGATGGACACTTGGGTTTCCACATCTTTGGGATTGTGAATTGTGCTGCTATAAACATTTGAGTGCAAGTGTCTTTTTTATAAAATGTCTTTTTTTCCTTTGGGTAAAAACCTAGTAGTGGGATTGCTGGATCAAATGGTAGGTCTATTTTTAGTTCTTTGCGGTATCGCCATACTACTTTCCACAGTTGGTGGAAGTGCAAACTAGTATACCAGTGATTTTTAAAAAAATTTAGAAGACATTTTTGTTTTATCCTCCCAGATGCTTAATTTCTCCATTTCCATTAGAGGATTTTGCCAAATATTCATTTTGTTCTTTTTTAAGCCCTGAAATAAGCATGTTGCAAATGATCACTTTTCCCTTCTACTGAGATTTCTTGATTTTTTTTTCATTAGCTTTTTATTGTGGAGAACTTGAAACATATACAGAAGTAAACAGACTAGTATGATGAAGGTCCGTGTAACCTTCATCCAGTTTCATTAGTTATCAATTCATAGCAGATCTTCTTTCATTTATTTATACCCACATCCATTTTACTCTCCCATATTATGTTAAGACAAATATCAGGCATCTTAATATGTGTTTTTAAAGATGCAGATATTTCAGTATACATTTTCAAAAGATAAAGACTTTTTTTAACTTAACCACGATGTCATTACATTAATATACCTAAAAATTTTACAGTATTTCTGTAATCAGCCATTATTCAAATTTACAATTGTCTCGTGTATTGTCCTCCCCTTCTCCAAACTTATTTGAATGAGAATCTAAATAAAATGTGGTTGACCCTTGCGCAATACGAGTTTGAACTGTGTGGGTCCGCTTACACATGAATTTTTTCCAACAAATGTGTTGGAAAAATTTTTGGAGATTTTCAAAAATTTCAGAAAACTCACAGTTGAACCACATAGCCTAGAAGTATTGAAAAAATAGGAAAAAATTAAGTATGTCACAAATGCATAAAATTATATACGTATGAGTCTATTTTTTCGTTTACTACCATAAAATATAAATCTGTTGTAAAGTTAAAATTTATCAAAACTTGTACATATTTACAGACTGTACATGGCATCATTTGCAGTGGAGAGAAATGTAAACAAACAAAGATTCAGTATTAAATCATAACTGCATAAAATTAACTGTAGGGCATACAGTACTACTATAGTAATTTCATACCCACCTGTAGTATTACCTGTAGTAGTAAATTATCTGTAGTAATTTCATACCCACCTCCTGTTGCTGTTGCTCAGGTATCTACTTAAAACGTGTGACACTAATCATCTCTGCGTGAGCAGTTCATCTCTCCAGTAAATTTTGTATTGCTATAAAAAGTAATCTCATGGATCTTGCGTATTTTTCATCGTGTTTAGTGCAATACCGTAAACCTTGAATAACACCATGGGACCCATATGAAGTGCCACTAGTGATGCTGGAATTGCTCCCGAGAAGCAGAGAAAAGTCATGACATTACAAGAAAAAGTTGAATTGCTTGATGTGTTACTGTAGATTGAGGTCTGCAGCTGCAGTTGCCTGCTATTTCAGACAAACGATTCATTTTATAAACACAACATAAACTTACTGTATCAAATACAGCATAGTTCTGTAAATGTATTTTTCTTATTTTCTTAGGTTATTATAAGAATATGATATATATAATACGTATAACATACAAAATATTTGTTAATTGACTTTTCGTTATTGGTTAGGCTTCCAGTTAACAGTAGACTATTAGTAGTTAAGTTTTTGGGGTGTCAGAAGTTACACTTGAATTTTCAGCTGCATGTAGGTTGCCTTCCCAACCCACCTATTGTTTAAGGGTCAACTGTAGATACATTGTGATTGGTGGCTATGTCTTTTATATTTTCCAATCTATAAAATTCTCATTTTTTTTTTGTTTTCATTTTTGCACTTTATTTATTGAAAAAACTGGGCTGGGTTCTTAGAGTCTGTATGTTGCTACCTGGATTTCTATGGCATAGTTTAATATCTTTCTTTGTCTTCAGTATTTCTTATAAATTTGGGAGTTAGGTCAAGAGGCTTGATTAAATTCAGGCTTTTTTTTTTCTTTTTAACAAAAGTGCTGGTGGTGTGCTTTTCTACCAAGACACACCTAAAATCTGGTTGTCTTTTTGTGATATTAGCAGCCTCACATATCATGTCAGTTACATTGTAAAGGCAGGATAAATGCTTAATTTTTTCCCCTTGTTTACCAGTTTTTTCTTCTTTTTCAAAATAATGAATTTGTTTCCTAGTATCCTTTATAAAATCATCGTTAACTCATATTTGTTGTGTTTCCATTGCAGTACTTCATTATATTGCCATTATTATCCTTATATAACTTCTTAATTTTAAATAAACCTCAACTTAAATTGCTTTGCCTTAGGATACCTTAGATGTATAAAAGTTGCATGGGCCTATTTGGTGGCAAAACAGTGCAAATAGTGTATTCAACCATTGCTCTAGGTATTACTTTGAAAATTGAATACTTATTAAATATTGTTTTAAATATATGACATTCTTTTGGCCACTTCTTTGTCAATTGTTACAGATAATTAAGTCTTAGGATTAGAATACTGAAATATCTTTATTAGAACTATAGGTCTGTTTTAAGTTTTGAATTAAACTGAGGCAGTAGATTAAGGTAGAAGGCAAACCTTTATCAGAAGCAAATTAATTTATCACAATAATTGAATTTAAAAATCAGTGCCCCTTGGATAGCTCAGCTAATAGAGCTGGAGGACTGTAGTTAAAAATTGACCCTCCTTACATATACATGAATGGGCCTAGGAGGAAGGGGAAAAAATGAAGAAAAAAGTAATATATTTTAAAAAAATTAAAAAGAAAAAAGAAAAGAATTATAAAAGAAAAAAAAATTAACCCTCCTATCTGTATACATAAGCAACCTCCTCCTTCTTCTCTAGTGTTTCTCAACAGGAACACCTTAGACATTTTGGGCTGGATTGTGCTTTGCCTTGGAAAATATTGAACATCCTTTGACTCTCCTGACTAAATGCCAGTGCAGTAGGGCTTCTCCCTGTGTTGTGGCCACCAAGAACCGCCTTCTCCCCCCATTTCCAAATATCTTGGCAGAGAAGGGGTTATCACTTCCACTTGTAAATTAATGGTCTAGATTCCACACTGCAGTGATAACAAATCATAAGGCTATAATAAACTAATTTTGTATAGCGTCGTTTTGAGTAATGCATAATAATTTGTAATAGTCATATTTTTTATGTAAAATCTATTATGACCAAATTTTTGTGATTTTTTTTACTGCATATGAAATTGTCTAATATGCAAAAAATATTTTCTTCCTCCAGCATTTTACTTTTTATACCTCCTTCAGCTCTGAAATCTCAGTAAATTTGAACTTTGTGCATGAGCTTAATGTATATATATGCACACACTGTTGCAAATATGTGACTTTATGTATCTCTTTGGTCTTTTCATTATTAGTGAATTTTATTTACAGGAAAACCCATGTTCTTAACAGGACTTTTCTCTTAGCTCATTGCCTCAAACTACACTTTTTCTTTTCTCTTTTAATCTTTTCCCAATTATCAACCTCTTTGTAAGAGTTGTTTTTTTTTTAATCCATTTAATTCTGTCATCTTTTCCTGTCTTATTATCTGCTGTCCAGCTTCCCATTTATTTTTATTTTATTGAGCCGCCATATATATAGATATATATTCTCCACTTTTCTCTCTTGTTTTCTTTCATCTTTTTATAATCTGGTTTTATCTCTTCCAATTTATTTCAGAAAAATTATTTGGTGATCTTAACTGTCAGTATTTTTTCATATGATTTATTCTTAATTCTTTTTTGTTTTATGTGCCCATCTTCTGTTTAGTTTCAATTTTTCTGATATATTTAAGATGTCTTTTTCTTCTAATTACTCTTCTTTAGCATTTACTTTTATGTGTGGTATCTCACTCTCATATCTTTTATCCCTTCCCATCTCCCCTAGGCACTCATGCCACATTGAATTTCAGCTGCTTTTTGATTAAGAATCAGAATCTCAATGGTTGTCCCTCAAAATTTTCTGCATCTGTCTCCTAATTTATCTTTATTTTTATTTTAGCTTTATTTTATTTTCCATTATGTATGGAAGCCCTATACTCTAGCAAAAGTGTGTTTCCCACCACCTGGGTAAAACTTGAGTTTTCTAGGTCCTGCATCTTTGTTTACCTTGTTTCATTGCCTAGAATGGCTTTCATCCTCCAAATGGTAGTGATCCTTTAAGGCCCGTTTGGGGCCGTTTCAAATCCTACCTCTTTGTGAATCCTTTCCTGCACATCTCTGCCTCTTATCCTGTGACCTTTCTTCCTAACTAAGTGGGCACTAAGACTGAGTACAGATCTTATGTTTCTTTATATTTTCATTTCTTAATATACTGCTCTTGCACTATATGAGAATAATTTTAATTAACTTAGTTAAAAGTAGTTAGATTCTAGCCAGATTCTAGAAAACTAGCCAGATTCTCAAAATGTGGAGCACCACAGCAATCTTGCTTTGAACATACACCTTGATTTGCATCTGTTGTCTTGGCATAAATATTAATAGGGTTTCCTTTCACTTTCAGAAATACCCCTGTTTGTATGATAAATTATAGGGTTGCCCTTACCCTGTTGCTATAAACGGGAGGTATTCTGGTTGGGCTTTGTGAATCAAGAGTCTTATAATCAACAGTTACCCAAAGTAGAGATTCTGATTTAGTGGACTAAAAGTGGCCTGAGAAGATGTATTTTTAGGATGCTTGTCTAAGGATTCAAATAGTAGTGGCTCTCTAACTATTCTTTGAGAAATGGTCATAGTTGAGATGGGGAGAGTGGAGAAGGGGCAGGGGAAGCTAAGTACCATTTTCCTCTATGAAGCTAGAGAGAGACAGTTAAGATTGTGTTTCATACTTGATTTTAGTGGCTACCCATTTCTTAACCTAAGTACTCCCATACTTTGCCCTGTGTCATAATGCAAAATACTGTGGGTAATAGTGTGTATGGGAGAAGTCTGTACTAGAACATTAGGGCTATATGTACACATGTATAGATTTATAGACTTTATGAGAGGCCAGGTACAGTGGCTAACACCTGTGATCCCAGCAATTTGGGAGGCTACAGCAGGAGGATCCCTTGAGGCCAGGAGTTGGAGACCAGCCTTCATCTCTATAATAAGAAAAATTAGCCAGGCATGGTGCTTTGTGCCTGTTGTCCTAGCTACTTAGCAGGCTGAGGCAGGAGGATCAATTGAGCCCAGGAGTTCAGGGTTGCAGTGAGCAATGATTGTACTGCCATCGTGCTCCAGCCTCTGTGACAGAGTGAGACCCTGTCTCTTTAAAACAAAAAAGAGAGACTTTATGACAATATGAAATTTTAGTGTAAATAGCTGAAAATAGAGTAAATCAGAACTTATAAGATACAACTCTGGGAGAAGATGGAGTGAGTGTAAAGCAACAGTGATATCCCTAAATCTCACTAGTATGTGTTTTCATTCAAAAAGGAGTAAAACAAAAAATCTTAAACAGCAGTCCCTTCAAATAACAGAGGACAATTCATTTGAAAACATGGATTATCTATCATTTGATTATTTGTAAAATAAGTTTTTTCAATTTATAATTTGTATTTTTGTTAAATACTTTTTTCTGTAGAATTGCAGAAAAGATGTTTTAAGTGTCTAAGTGGTAGATATTTCCTATGTTATATTCTGTTCTAGAGCATAAGAAAAGATGGAAAACTACCTTAACCATGTTTTGAGGCAAATGTGAACCAAATCTGTAAGCATAATACCAATACAACTAATTGACAATTATCTAATCTCAATGAACAAGAATATTAAAATTATTTAAAAAGTGGAATTTATTAATTATAAGAGTAGTACCCCTCCACAAAGGAAGTTTGTTAGAAGATTGCAAAGAATGGCAGTTGCTAGTACTTTGACATAACCACAATAGTAGGCTAAAGAAGAAAAATTGAACATTTCAAGAAATACCACATATAGAAAAAAGCATTTGGCATATTTTATTCATTTATCAGTTGTGAACATTTGGGTTGCTTCTATGTTTTTGCTACTGTGAATAGTGCTGCTATGGACATTTGTGTAAAAACATTTGTTTGAATACCTGTTTTCAGCTCTTTAGGGTATATTCCTGGGAGTGGAATTGCCATGGCATATGGTAATTTCTCTGTCTGACTTTGTGAGGGACTCCGGAACTAATTTTTATAAAAGCTGCACCATTTTACTTACCCAACAGTGAGTGTACCAGGATTTCAATTTCTCCACATCCTTGCCATATTTATTTTCTGTTTTGTTATTTTTTTTCATAGCTATCCTGGTGGGTGTGAAGTGGCATCTCATTGGGGTTTTGATTTGTGTTGCCAAATGGATTAAAATCTTATGTATTATAAAAGGTTAAGCTATCGGAAAACTTTGGAAAATGGGTATATGTATTATTGGTTGGATCTAGAACATTCACATTGTACAACTCCAGGGGGCACCATTCATAGTGTACGCTATATTCGGCGCAGCACAGAGTAAGTACAGTTTGAAGGACATCCTCTGAAGTTGTGCTGTGTGGTGGCCATTATTAGACCTTGAAGAATAAGTTTTTGAATTCATAAGCAAAATCACAAAGGAAATTATTGAAATTCTAGTATGTAAAGTAAGAACCTTGAGCTTTGAAAATGAACAAAACATTAAACACACAGGAAAAATATCTGCATTATCATTACAAAGAATGTATATTACACATAAAGAGTTAATTCATGTCAGTATCAAAAGTATCAAGATTCACTATAATTGGATGAAGAATATGAATTCATTCAATCTATTAAAGAGGTAAAAATTACAAACAACTTTGGAGAGATTACATTCCTTGGACTGTTTCAAAACCTATTGAAAGCTGTGAACTGACTTTTCAGAAAAATACTGAAGAATTTTTGGTTTTAGAGACCACAGAGTTCCTTTCAGTTTTATAAGCATGAATTATTACATTTAATGTAAATTAGTGTGAGGAAATGAAACAAGGTAAAATATGTCACTTTATTCAGGAAAGATAGGTGGTAAAAATACCAGTGTAGCTTCCAGAAGGTTGAGAGCTTGCATTTTGAAAATAGAATTTTAAGAGCTTCATAAAAGTCTGGGGAAAAGAAACATACAATTATGTTTTGACTTGGGTCTTGGAAGTCCTTTCCACCTACTCACTGAATGTACGAGGTTCACATAAAATCACTGAATCTCCATTTGGGAGAACAAGAAGTGGAAATCTAACCAAAGAGACAATTTGGAGAAGGGGGTGGGTTGATGTAGTAGGTTTGCTCAAACACTAGGGAAGGAGTAGGCAGAAAATTACAGAAAAAATAAGGGAGATTAGAAGCCTGAAGTGGCCTAATGAAGCTTCTTAAAACTGAAGGTAAAGATTCTAACATGTAGGGGCTATAGGAAATCTTTTAGGATATTGAAAGAAGAGTTGGGATTTAGAAGGTAACCTGAGTTGTTGTGGTTTTAGAGACTTGGGTAACTAACAAATGGATGTTTGCAGGGAAGAGGGTAGGAACCATCTGGATGCAATTCACCTGTTTGTTAATATACTGTTTTCAAATATGGATGAAGGGATTACAAAATTTTATTATTTTTAATCCTCTAATAAGATAAGGCTATCCTCACTATTAAATATTTGGTGACTAAAAAAAAAATGTGTTTGACTATATCTTTGTGTTTTAAGATGGAAGTTTACAGAGAAGTTTCACTTTTCCAGCTGTTGCATATGGAGATTCAGGGGCTTTAATATCACAAGCAGTAGATAGCACAGTATATAGAAACACAGTTGGCATTAGCTAGAAATACATAAGGCCTTCCACACCTAGCATTTGCTGGCAATTAAAATTCTAGGGATTAGGTTGACTTTATGGTTGGTTTACCAATCACCTGTTGGAATGGATTTGTTTTAATGGATTTCTGTTTAAATCCATTAAATATCACTTGTTGGCTATGTGATAAAAGCACTAGTACATTATTGACAATACAATGTCTTTTCAAGCTTAATACATATTGCTCACTGCTGTTAGGCATCTGAAGAGTTGTATGAAAATGTATGGAAAGATGACAGGAAATACAGAATGTTTAAACTGGCATATACCTATCAATTCACAAAGCCTCTTTTTTTTTTTTTTTTAAAGACAAACTTAGAAATGATTACAAATGAAGAAAAAACTCTAAATTCAGAGATTTGGATGCTATGTTTTTAAATAGTGCTTTCCAATAAAAATACGACGCAAGCCACATATGTAATTCTCAATTTTCTAGTAGCCATGTTAAAAGTTAAAATAAGTGAAATTAATTTCAATATTATTAACTCAGATATCCAAAAATCACTAATTTTAACATGTAATATAAAAATTATTAATGAAATATTTTACTCTTTTTTTGGTATTGTATTTTTGAAATCTGCTGTATATTTATATCTAAAACAGAGTTCAGGCCGGGCGCGGTGACTCACGCCTGTAATCCTAGCTCTCTGGGAGGCCGAGGCGGGCGGATTGCTCGAGGTCAGGAGTTCGAAACCAGCCTGAGCAAGAGTGAGACCCTGTCTCTACTATAAATAGAAAGAAATTAATTGGCCAACTATTGTATAAAGAAAAAATTAGCCGGGCATGGTGGCGCATGCCTGTAGTCCCAGCTACTTGGGAGGCTGAGGCAGGAGGATCGCCTGGGCCCAGGAGTTTGAGGTTGCTGTGAGCTAGGCTGACGCCATGGCACTCATTCTAGCCTGGGCAACAAAGTGAGATTCTGTCTCAAAAACAAAAAACAAAAAAAATAAAAATAAGACAGAGTTCAGACTAGCCACTTTTTAAAGGCTTAAAACAGCCACAGGTAGCTATCATCTATTTTCAAGCCTCACAGTGGCTATAGTATTGGGGCAACATAGATTTACAATGTTTGCTCTGTGTTCTTCTGCCTATCATGTATTATCTTTTCTTCCCTCTTCCCTCTTTTTATAGTGTATAGATTTCAAGAACTGGGGCACACCCTAATTTGTAAAAGGAAGATTAACAGCCCTTTCTTGGCTAGAGGTAATTAGATGTGAAAGGTCTGAAAGGAAACTCAACACACATTGCAAAAATACAGGTTGTGCTTTCCAAAGGATTTTGGTCTAAAACCTGTCTCTCTGCCCACGGGTCTTTGTTATTGGTATCTTATGTGGTATATGCACACGTTTTGTTTTAAGAGAATCTCCCTGTTCCTTTTGGGAATGGAGAATATATACTAAACATCACTTTTATGACAGGAAGTGTATTTATTTGGCTTAATTAGTATTCCTAGATGGAGGAGTTTATTTAGTAAAGAGCTTATATTAGATTTAAATATATTTTCATTGTTGTTCTAAGCTGAAATGTCATTTGTTATGAGTTTAATTTTTATATTAACATCTTTTAAACGAACATGAACTAATAATGTATTTGTAACTGTTTTATCATATTACAGATAATCTTGCCATTAGCAATTCTCATGTTTCATACCTCTGACGAGCAAAATGTGATACTCTCCAGACATGTTTAGAAGTACTTTGTAAATAACTTTAAGTCAAATTATTTGTGTCTTTCTAAGAACTTCCAGGAGGGATAATACTGTATCAAGATGTAAAATTGACAATCTAATTATAATGGAATTTATTGGATATTAACTTTAAATATGATATGGTTAGTTTCCAGATTTGTGATTATGATTTTGGATTGTGATTTTATTCACTATAATGTCATAAATGAGTTTGCTGTTTTCAAACACTAAATTTTAGTATTATAAAACTTCATAAAACAAAATTTATTTATTTGCACATAGTACCCAATAGAACCAGACTATATTTTCCAAATCTTCTAGTCATGGACATTTTTATTGCCATCTACTTTTTTCTTAGATGATGACTTATGACAAGCATCACTTAATTTCAGTTATGCATGCCCATTTGAATATAATTTCAAGCGCATTACTTGCTGAGTGTGCTACATACTATTTTAGGTAATTTACATGTATTATCATTTCTCCATTCTCCCAAGAAGATATTATTATGCTCTTTTTAGAAATGAGAAGAATAAGTCCTTCAGAAATTATATAACAAAAGTCATGCTAATAAATGATGGAAGCAAGATTCAGACTGAGATCTGACTCCAAAGATCATGCTCGTCCTTGTACTGCCTGAGATGTTCTGATGACATCAGGTATAAAAGTGTATACATGGGAATGTGTATGTGAGGTTGAGGTAGAGGGTTAAAGAAAAATCTAATACAATGAAATTAATCAGTTTACCACAATACTTTGCTTTTCCCTTCATTTTCCTTTGTATTATACGGAGTTTGAAATTGACTTATGGCAACTTCATTAACTCATAATTTTTAAAGTTAGAATTGAAACCAGTATGTATAATAGTTTTAGTTGTAAAACTTGACAATATAATGTTAATATTTTAAATCTCTCATTTGTATACACAAAAAATTAACTACATAGGTAGCTGTAGCTTAAGAAACAATATAATTGTTTTAAGTAACTTTTGAATTGGAGCTTAATATGTTTAATATCAGGAATACTTGACAGTTTGTGTACGTGTTTGCATGTGCTTAGGGCTTGTTTCTTTTTAAAGAGGCTAAGGCACCATAGTCTGCTATATTGTGAAAAAAGTATATATATATATATATATATATATATATATATATATATATATATATATATATATTAGTAAGCAACAGCCAAGACCATTGTTGCTTCATGGCCTTTTGTGAAATGTAGTTTTGAAGGCTAGTGTTTGTTGGTATGTTAAATCTTAAGGCAAACTGTCTTTCAAAGGAAATGTTTTGAAACGATTTTAAGTAAAATCAAGACTTTCTATTTGCATATAGTTGCATACTGGCAGCCTATAAAAACTCAGCACTGTATCTGTGTGTGTTATTTTAAAAAATTAACTTTAAATGCCTTTATCAGAACTCATTTGGTTACGGTGGCAGAATTCACAAATCAAATTTGGCTTAATCAAAATGTGAAATTGTTATTTTGTATAACTGAAAAATTCAGGGTAGATTTACCCTTTGGCCTGCTATCAGCATCTGACTTACCTTTCCATTTGCTAGCTCTCCTTCCTTTTAGTTGACCCCATTATTAGAAAGACTTTCTCCTTGCAGTCACAAGATGACTGGTAGTACCACCCAGCTACTTTATTCAAGTTGAGATGCAGTGTGAAATAGTGTGAGTCCTGGCCACAGTTTTTCCATCAGAAGTCTAATTGTATTTTATTTACTCTAGTTGGGTTAGTCATTAAACCAGTGACAATGGAGTGAGGGTTATGGAGGTGAAAGGTTATGTATGTATGGTTCCTCCCTAGGTCACTGCTCTATCCCTGAGATAGGTGTGGTATTAACTCCACTGGAAGCATATAGCTCTGAGAAGTGGTACAAATGTGAAATGGGTTGCTACAGTTAAGTTAATGAAGGTGAATAGCAAAATCAATATATCTCTGTTGTAGTAATAGGCATTCTCTATTTTACTTCCTCTCTCCCTATTATACTGGCTCACTTAACTAATTTACATTACCTGTATGGCACCTTAGAGACATTTGGGTTTGACTTCCCTGGTTTATATCTTCCTATTATCAGATGTACTGAAGAGTTTGTTATGGTTATATATATATATTTTTCTCTATTTAACATAGCAGTTCCCAACCTTTTTGGTACCAGGCACTGGTTTCATGGAAGACAATTATTCGTGGGGGTGGGGGTGGAGCTCTGTGGCCTGGTCCATAATAGGCCGTGGACTGGATTGGTACTGGTCTGTAGCCCAGGGGTTGGGGACCGTAGATTTAACAGATCTACTTTTATGGTTTTAGTCTTTCGGATATCTATGTCTTAAGCATTACATGAATATAGAATTACATTTGTGTGAGTTGTGAAGTGGCAAAATGCTTATAAAGGGTTGGATTAATTAGTTTTTTCAAGTGACTTTATCAAAACAATTTACTTATTGGTTAAACCTCAGCTGGAAGTCTTCAGCTGCCTCTGCCAGTCTCTTAGAAGTGCCTGTAGCCACAATTTTGGCTCCTGTATATAGGTACGGCTAAGCCAAGAGCTACTGATCTAAGAACCAGTGGATGTTTTGAGGGGTAGGAGATGGCATAGCTGGAATGGAGGAGGTCCAAGCCTAGTCCTTCTACAGGAACGTCATTGGGAGGCATTTCCAGAGTCCCTTACTCTGATAGCAAGATGGAATTAGAGTGAGGAGGCAAAAGTCTGTAGATTTGGGATTTGTGTGAAGAAGATAAAATTAACAAAAAGTGAGAGCTAAACCTGAGCATAACTAGTGTGGAAAAAATTCCTCCATCAAGATACTTTTACCACTGGCATTAGATTGAAAGGCATAGAGTTTGCTCACATAGGCATGGCTTCTCTTGTTGTAAAGGTGTATATTTATTCTATCCATAGTGTTTATGATTTCAGATTTTGTTGCCTTCTACCCTTTGCCTTTCCAGATTCCATTCAGACTAATTGAATTTTAGATAAACAGTGAATAATTTATATAAGTGTGTCCCAGATGTACATGGGGCATACTTATATGCATGTTAAATACTAGAGGTGCATACTAAATATTTCTTATTTAACTGAAATTGAAATTTAACTGGGTGTTCTTTTTGTCTTTAATTAAACTTTTTTATTTCAAGAAAATGAGAGATTCATATACAGTTGTAAAAAATAATTCAGGGATTTTCCTGTGTTTTTATTTGCTGAATTTGACAACCCTTTCTGGATCTTTTCACCATAAGACAACCTAACCCCAAAACATTTGTGTTTGCAAATAACAAATATTAGTTAGAAACCTTTTGGGGTCCTCTAAGAGAATAATGATTTTTGAGAGACTAATCTTTAAGATACTACTGAAATTATTTCAATGTTTTTAAAACTTCAGAATAAAACATGCAGAATTTGTAATATCTAATAATCTTTCTAGCAAGATACTGCATTGGAAATGTTAGGGAACAGTGAGCAAATTTAGCTCGAGGCATCTCTAAGCAGGTAATATTTTGAGCCATGTAGTCTCCAGTCTCTTTTATCCCCCAGTACGTCAAAGTTTTTCCACCTCCTTGACCCAGATTTGGCAAGAGGATTATAATCCTGATCTTTTCCAATAGGCTGTGGTGATTTTAATAGTGATTTTGTAACTGTGGAATTGTAATTTGGATACATGAGATCCTAATGCCCACCACCCCTTTGAATTAGATGAGGTAAAGAGATGAGTGATCCTTCAGATTTTCAGAGATTTTGAGCCTGATCACAATAGCTTACATCATCATCCTTTTCCCTTATCCATCAGTAGGTGATATGGCACGGGGAGACACATGGCCAGTTTGTTTGTCACACAACTACTTAGTCAACCTAGCTGTTGCTCCTCATTGATAATCAGATTTCCCCCTTAGTACTTTTGTTGTTTTATCAAGGGAATAGACTGGACTGGGGAAAGGAGAGGAAGTGGAACCAAGTAAAACTGAACTAAGTAAAATTGGTTATCTCCTTTTTCTTTCTTTATGCTTGGAAATACCTGGGCAGATACTATAGAACATTGTTCTCTAATGAGATGCAAATTGGAGCTGGAATTAATCAATCCATTTGATCTTCCAGTGGATGAATTTTGGTTTCCAGTTTTACCACCCCTGAAGGAGCCCTGCATTGACATATTCTTTCTGCCACCACTC
This sequence comes from Microcebus murinus, assembly GCF_040939455.1. NCBI lineage: Eukaryota > Metazoa > Chordata > Mammalia > Primates > Cheirogaleidae > Microcebus > Microcebus murinus. The sequence goes on from NC_134111.1 coordinate 57,962,895, forward strand.
TCTATGAGGCAAGACATGAATGGAGACCAGTAGAGCAGAAGGTGCTGCTGCAGGGTTCTATACACCAGTGCTGTCCGAGAGAACTTCCTACAATAGTAAAAGTGTATGCTGTCTGCCACATGTGGCAATTTAGCACATCAGATACGGCTAGTGTGAATGAGGAATTTATAATTCAGTTTTAAGTATTTTAAACTTAAAATACTTAAAATTGAATTATAAAACATAGTAAATAGAGTCATGAACTTTTTTCAAGGGTTCTAGAGGAAGGGGAAATTTCACTTTTCCTTGTTCCCTACTCATCCACTGAAACTAAAACTAGCATAGAATATTTTGTATTCTGAATTGTCTATTCATTCAGTCTGGCTTTTTAAAGTAGGACTTGAGAAATGATGAGATTTAACCTGTTTAAACTTTGGCCTTGCTGATAAAATAACCAATTGTAACATTAGGAGGTCTCAGTATTATAGACAAATATGATTGGTATGCCAGTCAGGTGGTTATTTTGCATATAGTATTTTGTTTCTTGTAAATAAGATTTGTCTGGAAGCTTTGTGAATAATTCTGCTAATATTTATTGAGTGATTACTATGTTCCAGTCAGTATTCTGAGTCTCGAAGTAGATTTACGAGTGTTATCCTTACCTTGAGATAAGAAAATTGAGATACAGAGAGAGGAAGTACTTTCCTAGGATCACACGGTTGGCAAAAGGTGGAACCAAGATTTGAAATCAGACAGTCTACCTCTAGAGGTCATGCTCTTAACTGCTAGACTGCACTAGTCTCTTACGTTGTTTTTAAAGTGGTCATAGACATTTCATTTGTATGTGAAGCTGACTACTAGGGGAAATGGATTCCTACTTCTAGCAGAGGTCCAGCTGGATTATATGCTGCAGCCCTGATAGTGTAAGGGAAGGTTTCCAGTTGCAAACCACTGAGGGCAGTGCTGGAGGCAGCTTCAAGTTCCAGCAGAGAGGGAAGGATCAGGTCTGGCTGTGGAGTCTCTAGTGGTGAGGAGGATGGAGGGAGGAATTCTTAGTGGCTTTGGGTTGGAAAAAGGGAATGTCATTTGGCATGTTTAAAGCATATCAAAGAGCAGTGGGTATGCTTAAGTCAGGTCGGCTTCCTACAAGCAAATGTTAAACAGTTACTGAGTTGTTTGTGATGGTTTAATTTCTTGAGAGCTAACTTGAAATAATTTCATATATTATGACCATATTTCTCCCTTGTAATCTTTGACAGAGTCTTTCAGTCTTGCAGTCTGTACTTTTTCCTCATCATACTGGGCTGTAATTTGTTTTATTTTTCATGGGAATATAAAATTAGTTGAATGAAACATTGTTGGATCTTGATGCATTAAATATTATAACAATGCTAAGGATGGTTATTCTAAAACAAATAAATGGACACTTTATATAAAGTAGTCAAAAAGTAAAGGAAGTAAGTGATTTCTTTTAGTCAACTCTTTCACCTTATATCATTCACCATCTTTGGAATGTCTGGTCTAGTCCTTGGTTTTCTTCCTTAGTAATTGTTTTTTGTTGTATTTTATTTTTGAGACAAGAGTCTCACTTTGTTGCCCAGGTTAGAGTGAGTGCCGTGGCATCAGCGTAGCTCACAGCAACCCCAATCTCCTGGGCTCAAGCAATCCATCTGCCTTAGCCTCCTGAGTAGCTGGGACTACAGGCATGTGTCACCATGCCCAGCTAATTTTTTTTTGTATATATATTTTTTAGTTGGTCAGTTAATTTCTTTCTATTTTTAGTAATGATGGGGTCTCACTCAGGCTGGTTTCCAACTCCTGACCTTGAGCAATCCGCCGCCCACCTTGGCCTCCCAGAGTGCTAGGATTACAGGCGTGTGCCGCCACGCCTGGCCTAGTAATTGTTAATGTAATATCAGTGTGATGTTTTTCCTAGGCATGTAATATTTTTGACGTTAAGAGATTGGGCACATTACAAAACAAGTAACTGAAAAGTAAGTGACCCTTTTCACTATTTATCTATATAACCAACTTTGAATTATCGTAATGCTTTTGTTTATTTTAGTGTATATAGTTGTTTGAAGTCAATAACCCAAAATGGTTTTCCTCTTTTTAGTGTTTATTTTTCTAACTTCTACTAAAGTGTTCATTGTGAAAATTTCTTCTAACAGCTGTGCTGTGGGCTACAGCTAAGACTAATTCCTTTAGGAGATGTAATAGGTACTGTTTTAAGGATTTGTTGATATCAAGAATTGCAGGGTGATATTAATAAAGCGTATTGGCCCTTAGTTACTTTATAAATGCTTATTTATCATTAATATATAACCTGGTTTTCTTTCTAAGCTAACTTTTCCAGTTTTTAAATACATTTTTTACCCGTCATTGATTCTTTGCAAATGTATTTGTATTTGATATTATAAATACTGTTTTTATTTTCTGTTTTATTTTAGCCAGATATGTGGTTGCAAGTGTAATCAGATTCTGGTCACATCCAGTTGTTACCCATTCTGGATTACAGTAATTTTTTACCAACTATAAACAGAGTAAAATGAAAGTCTACCACATATTAATTCTCCTACTATACTGGTATAATAATTGGGAAATACATGTTTGTAGTAGGCTGTGTTTTTTATTGTCATTCTCTGTAGTTCTTATTTTCATTCAGAGAAATCAGTAGAAATCTTCATTTCCCGTGTACCAGAGCTGGTTACAGGTTTAGTAACATGTTACTATAATTATATTTTGTTTGTCATATCCTACGTTGAGGGATTAGTTTTTTGAGGTGGTCACTTTCAGGTTTTCTTTTGAAAATAAGATTAGTGGTTGATATTTTTAGCTGTAGAAGTCAAAGGATTGTTTGCGTATTTCGAGATTTTGCATATCTGCTCTAATCTCTTTGTGTGCTCTTCAGTAAGGGAAATGATCTGTAGGAACTATATGCACGTTTTTATATTTCTTTACGATTGGAAATTCTCCTTGCTGTGATGTAAAAATTCTAGTTAGGATTAGTATTGTTTTAGTTAGATTTTGGTAGTTTTGTAGCTGCCAAAAATGGATTCAAAAGTTACATATAAACTGGGTTTCACAGTTATAAAAGGAAATTGGTAGAATTTTTCTAAATATCCTCAACACTTTTCCTTTTTCTATATTTGTATAAACAATGCTTTCTAGTGGGATCTTAGAATAACTAAAACAGCCTGTGACTGATAAAAACCAATTTAGGAAAAAAAATCTTTTTTGCTAAGAAGAGGTATGATGTTATAGAGTATTGGATATATTTACCTCTTGTTGGTTGTTTTTGTTGTATCCTCTTTGTTTTTTCATTTTATGCTTGCATGTCTTCATTGGCAACATTCAAGTCTGCCTTGGACTTCTACGTGTTGAGTACTTATTTGCAAAAATGAACCCACTGATTTCTTATTAAGGGAGTGCCTTGAGTTAAAACTTCCTACTGAAGACTTGCAAACTTCAACTTCACATCATACAAAAGGCGGGGCCTTTACAGACTTACCTAATATAAACCGTTCACTTAGTAAGATTAAGGAGAAATTTTATAACTTGAGCACAAGGTCATTGCCTTATTTTTCAAATTTTATTTTTATTTTAATTAGAGCCAGAACAAAAATCCAGATCTCTAGGCTTCAGTTCTCTCTCAGTCCATTTTGTGTTGCTATAACAGAATACCTGAGACTAGGTAATTTATAACAAATAGAATTTATTGGCTCAAGTTCTAGAGGCTGGGAAATTGAATATCCAGGTGCCAGATATGGTGAGGACCTCCTTGCATGGATGCTGTTCATTCCATGGTAGAAGGCAAGAGAGAGAGGTGCAGTGCAGACAAAGAGAGGGAGAGGGAGGAGTAATGAGGGAGGAGGAAGGAGGAGAAGGAGGGCAGGGGAGAGGTAGAAACAGTCTGAAAAGAGCAAAATGGGCTAAACTCATCCTTTTATAACCCACTCTTGAGATAATGTTATCCATTCAGGAGAGGAGAGCCCTTGCAGCCCATTTACCTGTCTGAAGTTCCACCTCTTAATACTGTTAAAATGGCAATGAAATCTCAACATGAGTTCTGAATGGGGACAAACTTTCAAAACATAGCAAGTCCAGTGCTTTTTCCAGGGTACCTCAACCAAAAATAAACAAAATTTTCTTTTAGAAAAATAACATAGTGGCTACAAAGGAACCATGGTATAGAAGTGTCATTTAGTTATAATATTAGTTGCTAGTTAATGTCTTTCCATTCTACAGCTTTCATCTTTATACCAGCCTTGTATGAGCTTTAACAGTTTAATCGCTGAGATCCTCTAGCAAGTAGTATTATAAAAATTGGATCATACCATTATTTATTATTATTTTGGTTTTTAAAATGAATGAACCATGTGTCCTCTTTTTAACTGCTTTTAGGAGGAGCAAATGATAAGGATTGACTGTAACATGTTTTCCAGCCATTTAATTTCACTTTATGAACAGTGATTTTTATTTACTTGTTTTTAAGTTCCCTGAGTGAAGTTTATTAGGCAAAATGGACTCTATAGAATGTATCATATTTTCCTATCACTTCAGTATTCTCAGAATTAAACTATCGTTTTATGTGGAAGATGTCATCTTTTGAGAGCAAGCAATATGATGGGCCGCTAACTCCAGATTTCTGTCCCTTGCAAAGGGTACGTGTTCCTTTTCTTGCAGCAACACTTAATAGGCTAGCAACATTGATTTGCTTAAATAAATCCATTGCATATATTAGCATATACTATACATTTTCATATATAATATGAGTTATATTTCATTTTGTCTTATTCAGTTGACATTCAAGGCATTTGTCAGTTACAGTTGTCATTTGAATTGATTTTGTCTTATTATTTATATTATTTCCTAGATAGTTTGCTATATATTTTAGGTACTTTAGTACTTATTTAAATAAAAAAACAAACATGGCTAAGTAATACATATGGTTGAGTGAGTGGGTGTACATATAATACACTCACATGTATATGTGCTCTCTCATGGATTCGGATTTGTGTGTATAATTGATTTTAAGTCATTTATCTGACAACCACACATTGTTAGATAAGCGCATAAGAGATTTAACATGTAATGGCCATAAAATAATCTCTTTGTTATGCCTGAAGCCAGTTTAGAAGGTCTGACTGGGAAAGTGAGTGCGGTATATTCTACTTATATAAATAGCTTGAAATACACACACACACACACACACACACACACCCCCATGCCTATTTATGGCTTCATATATATGTATAGATATTTATTTGTAATTAAATTTAGGTTTTGATAAGGTATTAAATCATTTGATAGCATCACATTAAAGTTTTATTTAACACGCTTAAAGGCATGAATTTAGAGAGATTGACAAGTATTGGTATTTTTCATATAGAATATTTATGGAGTCCCTACTATGTGTTAGACGTTATGTGCTGTCTAGAATATAACAGTGAACAAGTCAAGCTTTGTCTGTGCCCATGCACTTCTTCCTAAAGGGAATCAGGAAGACATCATACACATTATTTTTTTTTTTTAAGGGGAAATCTGACTATATTGCCCAGACTGGCCTTGAACTTCAGGCTGAAATGATCCTCTTGCCCCAGCCTCCCAAGTAGCTAGGACTACAGGCATGTGCCACTGCACCCAGCTACATTAATTTCTTTAAATTGCAAATATGTTAAATGATGAAGGAAAAATACTAGGTGGTATTATAGTGTACCGTAGGAGTTATGTTATCTATTGCTATTTAACAAATTACTCCACAGTTTAGTGGCATAAAATAACAAACACTATCATCATACTTTCTATGAGTCAAGGATTTGGGAGAAGAGTAGCTGGGTGGTTCAGCATCAGGGTCTTCCATGAAGTTATAGTCAAGTTTTCAGCAGGCTGTAGTAACCCTAAAGACTTGATGAGTTTGGAAGGTCATATTCAAGGTGGCTCACTCACATAGCTGTTGGCTGGAGGTTTCAGTTCCTCCTTGTTATTATCTGGAGGCCTTAGTGTCTTGAAATGTGGGCCTGAAAACAGGCTGTTTAAATGTCCTCATAACATGGTAGCTAACTTCCTCTAGAATGAGTGATGAGAGAGAGAGAGAGAGAGAGAGAGAGAGGAAGAGAGCGCGCGAGCGAGCGAGCTAGCACAGGAGCACACCTGTATGGGTACACCACATGAAAGCCTCATTGTCTTTTCTGACCTTAGCTTGGAAGTCATACAGCATCACTTCTACATTCTGTTGATCAAGGATGTCACAAAATCCCACCCAAATTCAAAGGGAGGAGAAATAGACCATTCTTCTTAATCGGGAAATGTCAAGTTTCTGGAAGAGCATTTGGACCAGCAGTGTTGATATGGTCATTTTTGAAAAATACAAAAATTTGCTGCAGAAGGGAGAGCAAGAAGGGACACTGGGAGATCAGTTAACATATCTGTAGTAGTCTAGGAAGGAGATGATGGTGGTGGAAGGAGGTATAAAAAGAATTAGATAAATGCAAGAGATATGCCAGGGGGTAGACATCTATTAAATGAAAAAATGTGGATGGTGAAGGAAATGAAGATGTTAGGGATGACTCCCAGGTTTCTGACATAAGCAATTAAGTGGATGTGGTACCACACTCTTGGATAAAGAAATCCCAGAGGATGTGAGGGTAGAAGTTTTTGGTTTTGTTTTCAGTGGTGTTATGGTTGTGGTGGGTGGGGGAAGATTCTAAGTTCATTTCTGAACAAAGTGAGTTTAAGTTACTTGAGGAACATTCAGTGGAAATGGAATGTTGATGTTCTATCTCAAAGGCGCAGTCTGGGTTAGAAATAATTATTTGAAGATTTTAGGTTAATATGGTAGTACGCATGAAAAAGGTTCATCCATCTGAACGGACACTGAGAAGTTAAAAAGAGGGGAAAAAAACTTTGAGGAATGTCAACATTTAATGATTGGTTAGAGAAGGCTATGTTATCAAACAAGGCTAAGAAGGACTGGCCTAAGAGGTTAGAAGAAAGCAAGGAGGTTATGTTAAGGAAACTTTAGGTAGAAAGTATTTCATGGGTTTGTTGTAGTCAAGTAAGTTGACGACTGAATAATGTTTATTGGATTTGGCCTCTTGGAGGTGACTTCAGCAAAGTTGCTTTTTGTTTCTTGTTTTGTTATTTCATTTTTTTTTATTGATATAAAAATATTTGGGGGGTACATGTGATATTTTGAGGCCTGTATACAGTGTGTAATGATTAAATCAGTGTAATTAGGGTATCCATCACTTCATCCACTTATTTTTATTTATGTTGGGAATATTATAGTTCTTGTCTTCTAGCTATTTTGAAATATACAGTAAATTATTAACTATAATATCCCTACTGTGCTGTAGAGGTGAAGACAAATTGTAGTGGTGTAAAATGTGAGTGGGAGGGAAGAGCCTGGTTAGGGTTGATATATTGAAGAGATCAACATAATTTTTGAAAACTAAATAGAACTTCTGGAAATTCCACAAGGACTGAAAAACCTATTTGAGGGAATGATTGAGGAAAATTGTCCTGGTCTTGCTAGAGATTTAGACACACAGGTATAAGAAGCTTACTGAACACCTGGAAGATTCATTGCAAAAAGGCAATCACCAAGACACGTAGACTGGCCAGATTTAAAAAGGAGGAGGAACTCCTGCAAGTCATGAGGCAAAAACATCATCAAGTAACTTACAAAGGAAAATCTTGTCAGGCTAACTGCAGGCTTGTCAACGGAGACCTTAAAAGCTAGAAGGGATTGGGGCACCATCTTCAGTTTCCTTAAGGAGAAGGAATGCCAGCCTAGAATTTTGTGTCCTGCAAAACTAAGTTTCCTATATGAAGGAGAAATAAAGATTTTGCCCGACAGTCAAACACTGAGGGAATTTGTCAAGACTAGACCTGCCCTGGAGGTAATATTCAGAACTACATTATACATGGATCAGCACAATAGAAACCCACCAATGTAAAACTACCCCAAAGGGTAAGGCTTGGAGCTCATAAAAAACAATAGTAAGAGAGGTAAAACAAAGCAGTAAAGTACAAACCAATAGAACAAACAGAACAGCACCACGTATAGCATTTGTGTCAATCAATGTGAATAGTCTGAGTATCCCACTCAAGAGACTTGGGCTGGCTGAATGGAAAGAAAAATATAACCAAAGTATCTGGTGTCTCCAGGAAACACATCTAACCCACAAGGCCTCATAGAAACTCAAGGGGAAGAGATGGGGAAAAATATTCCCTGCAAATGGAAACCAAACAAGAACGCAGGTGGAGCCATTCTCGTATCAGATAAAATTGACTTTAAATCAGCAATAGTAAGGAAGTACAAAGATGGTCATTATTTAACAGTAAAGGAAGCAATTCAACAAGAAGACATAACAATCCTAAATAATTGTGTACCTAATACAGGAATGCCCAGATTCATAATGCAGATTATACTCCATCTAAGCAAAGAGACAAACAGCAGCATTGTAATTGCTAGGGACTTCAATATCATACTCACAGAACTGGACAGATCATCAGAGCACAAAGTAAATAAACACTGGATTTAAACGGGACTATAGAACAAATGGTTCTGACAGACATTTACAGAACATTTTACCCTAGAATTACTGAATATGCATTCTTGTTATCAGCACGTGGAACATTCTTCAAGATTGATCATACCTTAGGCCACAAAACAGGTCTCAACAAATTCAAAAAAATCAAAATCATACCATGTATCTTCTCAGACCAAAGTGGAATAAAACTAGAAATAAACTCCAAGAGAAATACTTGAACATACACAAACTCATGGAAATTAAACAACCTTATGCTGAACGATTATTGGGCCAGTAATGAAATTATGATTTCTCAAACTGAATGGCAAAGGGGACACAAACTACCAAAATCTGTTTGTTTCAGCAAAAGCAGTCCTAAGGGGAAAATTCATATCCTTAAGTGGTTACATCAAAAAGACAGAAAGGTCACAAATTAACAATCTAATAGTAACAAATCTCAAGCAACTAGAAAAGGAAGAACAAACCAAACCCAAAGTCAGCAGAAGAAAAGAAATAACTAAGGTCAAAGCAGAACTAAATAAAATGGAAAACCAAAAAACAGTACAAAGGATCAGTGAAACAAAAAGCTGGTTCTTTGAAAAGATAAACAAAATTGATAGACCTCTTACTAGTTTAACCGGGACTGGAAGAGAAAAGACCCAAATAACCTCAATCAGAAAGGAAAAAGGAGATATTACAGCTGATACCACAGAAACACAAGTTTCATCAGTCAATACTATGAAAATCTCTATGCACATGAATTTGAAAATGTAGAGAAAATAGACAAATTCCTGGAAACACACCACCTTCCAAAACTCAATCAGGAAGAAATAAAACTCCTGAACAGACTGATAATGAACAGCAAGATTGAAGCAGTAATAAAAATCTTGACCAGATGGATTCACAGATGAATTTTACTAGACCTACAAAGAAGAGTGGTACCCGTACTGTAAAATTATTCCATAATATGGAGATGGAGGGAATCCTCCCCAACTCATGCTATGGAGCCAGTATCACCTTGATAGCAGAGCCAGGAAATGACACAACCAAAAAAGAAAGCTACAGACCGATATCTGTTATGAATATAGGTACAGAAATCCTCAATAAAATAATACCAAACCGAATTTAATAGCACATTAAAAAATAATACACTGTGACCAAGTGGGCTTCATCCCAGGGATGCAAGGATGGTTCAACATATGTAAACCAATAAATGTGATTCACCACATAACCAGAAGAATGAACAGGCCATATGATCATATCAATAGATGCAGAAAAAGCATTTGACAAAATTTAAAACCCTTTTATGATTTAAAAAAAAAGCCCTTAACCTAGGTATAGACGGTTATCTTAAAATTGTTAAAACCATATATGACAAACCCACAGCCAACATCATACTTAATGGGTAAAAATTGAAAGCATTCCCACTAAGAACTAGAATAAGACAAGTGTGCCCACTGTCACCACTTCTGTTCTGCAAGGAGCTAGAAGTGCTACCCAGAGAAATAAAGGGTATCTAAAAGGGGAAAGAGAAGATCAAACTATTGCTTTTTCCTGACAATATGATCTTGTATCTAGAAAATCCCAAAGTTTCCACCAAGAGACTTGTGGAATTGATAAACAAATTCAGCATAATCTCATGTTACAAAATCAGTGTACACAAATTAGTAACATTTCTATGCATTAGTAACAGTCAAGGTGAGTGTCAAATCAAAAACTCACTACCATTCACAATAGTTACAAAGAAAATAAAATACCTAGTACTATACTTAACCAAAGAGGGTGGGAAAAGATTTCTACAAAGAACCACAAAACACTAAGGAAAGAAATCATAGATGGTACAAATAAATGGAAAAATATATCATGTTCATGGATCCATAGAAACAGCATTGTTAAAATATTAATACTACCCAGTGTCCTTTACAGACTTAATGCAAGCTCCATTAAAATACCAACATCAAATTCACAGATCTAGAAAAAATAATTCTGTGCTTCATTTGGAACCAAAAAAGAGCCTGAATAGGGAAAGTAACCTTAAGCAAAAAGAACAAAAGTGGAGGCATCATATTACCAAACTTCAAACTGTACTGCAAGGCTATAGTAACCAAAACAGCATGGTATTGGCACAAAAATAGAGACATCAACCAGTGGAACAGAACAGAGAACCCACATCCAAAACCATTCACATATAGCTAACTGATCTTTGACAAAGCAGACAACAATACCCACTGGGGAAAAGAAGCCCTGTTTAATAAATGGTGCTGGGAAAATTGGAAAGCCACGTGAAAAAGATTATAACAGGACTAATATCTTGCACCACTCACAAAAATTAATTCAAGATGGACAAAAGTCTTAAATGTAAGGCATGAAACCATAAGAATTCTAGAAGAAAATGTTGGAAAAACTATTCTAGATATCAGCCAAGGCAAAGAATTTATTTAAAAGACCCCAATCGCAATCACAACAACAACAAAAATAAATTAATGGGACTTGATTAAATGAAAAAACTTTTGCACACCTAAGGAAATAATCAACAAATAGACAACCTAGAGAATGGGAGAATACATTTGCCAGCTATACATCCAATAATGGGCTAAGAATCAGAATCTACAAAGATCTAAAGTAAATTAGCAAGAAAAGCAAAAACCAATGTAAAGTGGGCAAAAGACATGAACAGAAGTCTTTCAAAAGAAGATAGGCAAATGGCCAATAAACACATGAATAAATGCTCAACATCATGTCACTAGTCATCAGGAAAATGCAAATTAAAACCACAATGAGATATCACCTTACCTCAATCAGAATAGCATGGATGCAGAGAGAAAGGAATTGCTTATACATTGTTGGTGGGACAGTGAATTAATACAACCTCTATGAAAACAGTATGGAGATTTCTCAAAAAACTAAAAGTAGTCCTACCATTTGATCCAGCAGTTCCACTACTGAGTATTTACCCAGAGTAAACAAAGTCATTTTATCGAAAAGACACTTGCACTTGAATGCTTATTGCAGCACAATTTGTAATTGCCACAATGTAAAATCAACCCAAGTGCCCATCGGTTCATTAACGGATTCATAAAATGTGGTATATGTGCACCATGGAATACTACTCAGCCATAAAAAAGGACGAATTAAAGCCTTTTGTAACAATTTCTTTGGAATTGGAGACCATTATTCTAAGTGAAGGATCTAAAGAATGGGAAAACAGATAGCATGGGTATTGATACTAGATATTGCATTGAAACTAACTGATGAGCATACATGTACACAAAGGGAAGAAAAACTCAGTGGAAATCAAGTGGGGCAAGGTATGGGGATAGGGATGGGTGAAAACCTACCTAATAGGTACCGTGAACACTATTTTAATGATGGACACACTTATAGCCCTAACTCAAGCATTACCAAAGCAATCCATGTAATTAAAAACATTTGTACCCCTTTAATAATTTGAAATTTTAAAAAAAAGTCCAAGTGGTGAAATAAAAAAGTATATTCTTAAGAAAATAATGCAAAATGTTTCTTAAAATGGTGGCCGTATTAAAAGACAATGTTATAATTTATTGAAGAATGAACAATTTTTATTATGTGATAAAGGCAACAGTATTACTTTGAATTTATCATATCAACAGATAAGAATGGAATAAAAGTAAATTAATTGGTTTAGGAAGTTATCAAGAAATGATAGACATATAAAAGTAAATGCCACAAATTATGTCAAAGCAAAGTGGTAACAAGAATTGGGATGTACTGAAAAGAAGGCACAGAAATCTGAATAGAGTATAGTCATTAACTCACTAGTATATGGTCCTTGTCCCGTACACTAGACATGAAACCCACAAAGGTAAGTCTGTAGCTCAGTTATTTTACAAATAACTATACTAGAGGAGCCCAAAGTAGAAATTGGGTACTCTTCTCACCAGCCAATGTTGTTTCTGTTGTATAGTACGATAGAGCTTGTCAGAGCTGTGAGAATGAGACCAGAGTAATTATCAGTGAACACTAAAATTTGTTCTACTAAAGTGGCTTTGTGAAGTCACAGGAAATTTTAAAATTTAAAATAACCACATGCTACTTATGGCATTCATATGACAGACCTTGAAATAAATGGTAGTGAGCAATGTAGTGGGCTTGGTTTCAGGGGAACTGAATTTTAATCCTAAATCTGTCATTAGTTTAGCTTTGTGAATCTGGACAATACATGTAACCTTTACCTGTACAAAGGTACCTTCTTTGTACCTTTTTGTCTTTCTCAATAATGATGGGTTTGAAGTCGGGGATATGAAAAAAACCTCACATTTATTGAGCACTCTGTGGCAGGCAGTGTTACTTTCTTAATATTTTCTGTTTAATCTGTAACCACCCTATGAGGCTGCCCATGTTAGAGTTAGTTTACAGTTTAGCCTAGGTAACTTGACAGTTATTACCTGGCCAGTAAGTGATGGAGGTAGAATTGCAACTCAAACCTGTTGGCCCCCCAAACTGATGCTTTTTACACTGCATCAGTGTGTCCTAAACTTCATTTATTTTTGTACAGCTTTAATGACTGTTGCCCTATCAATGTGTCACTACTACTGTTACATACGAGATATTTTTCTTTAAATCTGTATTGTTATATTTAATGTATTTCAGAAGGAAACTCATGATAAAGTGAAATAAAACTAAACAAAAAACTGCTATGAAAGCCTGAAAAGATAAGGAACTCTCAGAGAGAAAGGAGTTTCTAGGTTAAAGACCAGAGCCTGGAGATGTCATAACACAGCTGTCCCCAACCTTTCTTGGCACCAGGGGCTGGTTTCATGGAAGGCAATTTTTCCATGGACTGGGGATGCAGGGGTGGGGTGTCATGGGTGTGTGTGTGTGTGTGTGTGGTGCGGAGCTTAGGTGATGTGCAGCCCGTTTCCTAACAGGTCACAGACCGGTAACGAGCTGCGGCCTGGGGGTTGGGGACCGCTGCCATAACAGTTCAAAGAAGTGGTCTTGGGACTGGCAGTTGATCTCATCTGACTGAGAACTTATAAACAGTATCAGAGACAAGAAAATGGAAAGAGTGAGGAGCAGCAGGATCTGATTTAAAAGAGAAAGATGGGGGTGGGAGACAGAATTGGACCAAGAGTAGTAGAACCTGGGTTATAGAAGGGTCTGGGACTGAGGATGGAATACTGTTGGGAGTGGGAGGAAGGTAGACTCTGAAGCAGGGGCATAGGAATTGGGAAGTCTAGAAGAATATAGGACTGGGAGCTCAGATTAAATTAGGACAGTGGCCAGGACTACAGGGATTGAAGGAATGTGCAGATGAAGGCTAAGGCACAAAGGGACTACTAGGACAAGTAAGGGTAGGACCAATTTGGGGGGTGGTGGTACTCAGAAATGAAAATTTAGAGGTGGGTACATTTGAGATTGGGATGGTAATTTTGAGTTGAGGGAATAAGAAGGGGAACAAGCATGACTCCGTCCTATATAAAGCCAAGTTTTTCTTCTAAGAATGGACTCACAAGTGCAACAACAATTCTGAACAGTTTTCTCCAAGGGAAGACAGCTTGTATGTATACTATCTAAAATCATCTCATGTACATGCAATAGTATGGAATACCATCCTTTTTGGAAATTTGGCTTCTCCTAGACTGTATACTGTGCCTACTCTGGGCTCTCCCTAGATCCATTTTGTGTAGAAGTGTCATGTTTCTCATTTACTCTTGTATCAATATGTTGCTTATTTAACAAATAGTGTTAAAGTCTTTAAAAATTTTTCTTAATTAATAATTAGATCTAGAGTACTATTTTAGCTTGCCTTGTCTTTCACCTCCCAACTAAAACAGGGGGCTTTGATAACTACCAGATAGAAAGTTTGGGCTGCTTTTTAAAAGAGAATGATTGACTTAGAGCCCTCCTGCTGCAGTTTTTTTTTTGGTAAAGTAATCCCATCTTCATGTCAGCCATTATCTTCCAACTCCATCTTCTGAGATTGGTTTACTTTTGTCTCTTATTTCTTTTTGCAGTATTTTTACTTTTCTACTTTCTCTTTCTACTCATTACCCTAGTTAATTTCTTTGTTTTAGTTTTTACCTAGCTCTACATGAGGAGACTGCAACAGTGATTAGTCTTTGGCTTCATTTATGCCTGTTGGACTTTCATTTTCTTTTTTCTTATTGTACTTTGTTGACCATCTCTTCTAAAATGAATAATCTTGAACAATTTTTAAAAAGGGTCATAGTACAGTAGCAACATATGCCAGTAAAATCTAAAGAACACTACTTATATTTAGAGATTCTGATTATCTTGGATGAATGCATTCTGGTGCTGTACACGCATACATAAAGACATACGTGCACATATAAGCACCCGTGTTTATGCATATGGTTAATATTTTTATCTGTATATACACAAATATATAGGAAGATATCGTGTATATATTATATAGTGTATCTGTTGTGTATGTATATACATATATACACAAACATACCTTTCAAGTTAGATAGGACTCAAAGGAGTGTAGGATAATTTGCTGATAACTTTGCATTTTGTTTCAATATCTAATGTATGTTCTTTTATTAGACCTTTTTAGTAACTAGGTTCTAAAGAGCTGGAAGAAGGAAGTCATTTTAATTACAGGAATTAGGGCTTCTTCATTTGGGTTTTCCAGTCTGTGGGGAACTCTTCATCTTTAAATTGATACAATTGGTAAAATGAATGGCCATAGTGTAATTGTAAACATATATATTGTTTACCTCCGGTATCTGAAGGGTCTAGAAAAGCTCTTGCCTTCTGTATAGGGGGACAGTTATTATTTTCCTGATAAATGATTATCTGGGCTGGGAGTCAAGAGAGACCTGGTTTGGGGTTTTTCCATTGTAAAATAAGGAAGTTGAAAATACTAAAACTCTTTTAAGCTAGAAAGTTTCTTTCTGGCTTTAAGATTTATAAGAATATGGGTCCATGAAATTCTTAGTTGATAGATATTAAATCATTGGAACATGTTCAGCCAGTGCTCAAAATTTGCTGTCCATAAATGCCAGTTAGAAGCATACTAACTTTGCATTAGTGTATTTTTCCTCCTATAATATAAACTTTTAAGCTTTCAAAATATAGTGTTCAGTGGAATTTTTAACTTGCCGTTGTTTCAGGTTGTTACTTTGGAAAGCAAGCATGGATTTTATTTTTAGTTTGCATTTTGAAGGAATAGCAGAAACTACAGAACTCCTAGGAATTGGCGGCTTCATTTGTAATTATATAAAAAATTAGAGGGCACAATGTACCAGTCATTTTTTTAAAACCTACTTACTATTAAATGCATAGTAAATTATTTTTAAATTTAAAATTTTTTTTTCAAGCTTTATTGAGATATAATTGACAAATATTGTATATATTTAAGATGTACAGCTTGATATTTTGATATACATATACATTGTGAAATAATCACCACAATCAAGGTAGTTAACTATCACTGACATCGCATAGTTACCATTTTCTTTTAAATTATTTTTTTTCTTGTGGTGAGAACAAATTTTAAGTATACAATATTGTCAACTATAGTCACATTGCTGTAGGTTAGCTCTCCAGAACATAATTCATCTTGCACAACTAACATTTTGTACTCTTTGGCCAACATTACCCCATTTCCCCCTTAGCCCACTGTTCTACTCTCGGCTTCTATGAGTTTGACTGTTTTTATATACTGTTAGTTTTTGTGGGAAGGTTGATGTGTTAGTTTCCTAGGGCTCCCACTGACAAAGCACCATAAACTGGGTAGCTTTGAACATAAATTTATTTTCTTACAGATCTGGAGGCTGGAAGTTCTCCAGTGTAAGATGTGGGCAAGGCCATGCTGTCTCTCTGAAACCTATAGGGAAAATCCTTCCTTGCCTCTTATAGCTTGTGGCATTTGCAGGCAATTGTTGCCGTTTCTTGACTTGCAGATGCATCACTCCAGTCTCTGGTTCCATGGTCACATGTCTGTCTTTTCCTGCAGTATCTCTTCTCTCTTCTCCTTATAAGAACTGGAGCCATATCAGATTAGAGACCACCCTGCTCCTGCAGGACCTCATCTTAACTAATTACATCTGTAATGACTATTTCCACATATGGCCACATTTTGAGATACTGGGTGTTAGAACTTCATTTCTTTTAGGGGAATAAAATTCAACCTATTAAGAGTTGATGAAAAGATTTTGATCTTAAATAATAATAATAATGTAATAAAACCAGAATTGTTGTTCTTTTTTCTTTTTACTTAATCATCATTTCAACACTACTACCTTTCCATCTGCTGAACAAATGTTATCAAACTCTCTTTTGTTTCTTGTGTCTAAGATCAAATAAACGCTGTAGTGTAGATTCAGAGAGAATGCTTAAAATTTTCTTCTATATATAGAGCTAAAAGAAGGAAGGTCAGCAGTTACAGTGGGTTTTATATGTAATGCATTAGAAAAAAAAATATTAGTTTTAGAAAATACACTTTAAAAGTCACCTCAGCATATCTGACTACCCCGATGTATGAGTATAAAAGCTATATGATTGTTGCTACCTGGGTGCTTTAAATTTTTTATTAAACTTTTAGATTTAGGGCATAGAAAAAGGTAGAAAAGAATGAGTGAATTTTATTTTTCCTGTTTTTAACATTTTATTTGGACATTTCAATATTTATATATGCATTTGAAACTAATGAACAGGTTATTGCAAACTTTTTCAATAATTTTGTAGACTATCATACATGAAAAGCAGTAATTATTTCATGAAAGGTGGTTTACAGAAATAGAAGATATAATTGCTACAGCAATATATTAGTCTTTGTGGACTTGCATATAGCATAACATATTTGCAACTAAAAATCATGAGTTTAGTCAGGATTTGTGATGTTTTTATTGGCAAACAAGATATTAATCCCAGTGGAGTGTTGTTTTCCCTTCTGAAATTATGGATTCATTTAAATTATATTTTTCTGTCCTTATCCAAGTTTTAAAAATTAATTATCCGGATAACTGTAAACTTCCCTGACTCCCCAGCTATAATTATTCTTTTCAATGTACTTTATCTATTTGTGTATCTTGTGTCCATGGTCATGGAACCAAGTAAAGAAAGCTAGCAGTGTTTGATGGATTGATTTCTTAATATTCTTATATACTAGTTTTCTATTTCTATTAGTTTTTATTTTATCTTCTTCAGATAAAATCTGAAAAAGGTTGGAAAATGTTTCTGGGTTTTGCCTCATAAAATTTAAATGACTTCTAAGTTCATCTAGAGGTTTGCAGTAGAAGTCCTGAGAATCCTTATCTGTGAAATCATCAGTTTTTCCCTTTTGATTAGTTTTTTTGCTGTTAAGGGTAGAAACTGCCCTCCCTCACAACTTTTGTGAAGATAAAATAATTATGTAACATTTTAGACATTGTACAATGCAGTATAGATGTAATAAGATACCATAAACGTAATTATTAGAACTTAAATGGAACTTTAAACTTAGATGTCCTCTGATTAATAATTGTTTGTTTTGGTAAATATACCATAAGTCTAGGAATCATGGGCCACCTTATTTATTTAATATATATCATTGATTGGTTAACATTTAGCTCCTGGTCAGCAGCACTGTAACTGATGCCTGAATGAAGCTTATCTAACATGTATTTTCTCAGTAAGGGAGAAAATGGCTGCCTTGTGCTTAGAACCAGCAGCATGTAAGCACTACATTTGGGGACCATTTCAAACAGTGAAATTGCCAACAAAAAGCACAAAAATGCAAAAACATGGTATGAAATAGATTGCAAAAAAGGAAAATTGTTTATAATATGTGAACTGAAATAGGAAGCCAGAGTCCTTCCTTGATCAACCTCAGCTGTGAATCAAGTTTTTCTCCACTCTGCACGTGTCCACAAATAACTACAAAAGCCCGATAGTATTGATTTTTAGTTTACAAATACCAGAGTCTCCTTGACTTACAATTGGGTTACATCCTGATAAACCCATCATAAGTTGGAAATATCATAAGTAAAAATGTATTTAGTGCTGGCAATACATTAGACAGTTTTTGAGTCCTTGACTTGTGGGATTTAGGTAGGTTGCAGTAAAACCTTGATAAAGTCAAAATAACGTAAGTAGAAACATTGTTGGACTGTCTATTTTAGGGAGTAGGTGAATTCACAAATATAAGATCCATAAATAATGAGGATTAACTGTACATTGAATAGTGAGAAAATGAATTGGGTTATTGTTAAAATTAGATTCAGATACTTTTTATCTTGTTTCCTTAATGTTTCACTTTAAATAGTACATCTTCTACCTTTGTCTTCTGATTTCTCAAATAATACTTGTGGCCACAGAATCTGTTATTACTGATATTTGTTGCAAATAATAATGAATTTAATGCTTTGCCCTTTCATTTATTAGTAAGGAGTCTGCTACTTAAAGTTAATGCTCAATAAATGTTAGCTATCATCATTATTACTTACCTTTAATTTAAGTAGACCCTTTTTATTTCTCCTTGTCCTTTACTGTCATAAGTGATAAATTAAGGGAAAAAGCTTTTAACATATTTCTTATGTTTGTAACCTTTCCTGACACTTATGTTTATTATTGATATGATTAGTCACTTTTTCCCCCTTGTTACTATCATTGTAAGAGGTCAAGAATGCAAGGAAATAAACATGTATGTTCAGTCCTTCATTTGAACCAAACATTGATAAGGACTTTAGCAATGAGTCACCAAAGGATTATTTCTTTAAGTGTTTTTTGATATTATCATCTGTCTTCTTACAAGATTAGTCTTTTGACTATTCTCAGAAAATGACTGACGGTGTAAAATTAACTTGCAAAGTGAATTATGTTAAAACTAGATTAGGAAAAAGACTCTATCCTACCATCTTATCTATGCACCTTGTACAAAAAATAATCCAAAAAAATTTTCAAAAAGGAAGGAAAATTTAGTCATTTATTTTGGAAACAGAGTTCTAGTCATCATGGAATACACATGCAATAACCATATTAGGTAAAGCTCCAACAAAATAGAACTGTAACTTAGCTATAAATTAGGCTTTGGAGTTTTCCTAATTCTATTTTTAGACTTCACATTTAATATATATGATGATACTGTAAAGATGAATGTATCTGGGCATGGCTTACGTCTGTAATCCCAGCACTTTGGGAGGCTGAGGCAGGAGGATCGCTTGAGGCTAGGAGTTTAAGACCAACCTGGGCAACACAGTGGACCCCATCTCTACAGAAAATAAGAAAAATTAGCTGGGCGTGGTGGCATGTACCTGTAGCCCCAGCTTCTCAGGAGGCTGAGGCAAAAGGATCACTTGAGCCTGGGATTTTGAGGTTACAGTGAGCTATGATTAGGCTACAGTACTTCAGCCTGGGTGACAGAATGAGACCATGTCTCTTAAAGAAAAAAAAAAAAGTAATCATGATGTGCTGTAGATATGTCAGTGTTACAGCAATCTGTTTTTCTCTAACATTTTTATTATGAAAATGTTTAAACATAAAGCAAAGCTGAAAATTTATAGTTGCAATGACTACTTGTATACCAACCACTTAGATTCTATCATTGAGCAATCTGTTTTTATAAAGGTAATTTGATGTAGCCATTTTATAAGTGAAAAACTATATACTCTAAAAAACAAATATATGATCTCCAGAGTTTTTCACGGAATGCAGTAAGAATTTTGTTTTTTTTACTTAGTTAATATTGCTGGAATTGTAGTAATTCAACTACAGTAATTTCAAAAGTAGTTTTTTTCTGATATATTATCATTTAACTTCAAATCAGCTCCATTAATAAACATAGACCAGTAATAAAATAATTTTCATGATTTCATTGGCAAGGCAATCAATTAAAAACAAATTGTTAATAAAGGTTTTTAGAATCCAGAGTAAGCTGTTGTTTGTGACTGTAGTCCAGCGTATGGGGGTGGAAAATGGGACTAAAGTTGGAAGTATTCTCAGGGAGTTAAAAATATCAAATCATTTCTAGGGGCACCAATGTTTTGGTATATAGTTAGGATTTAAGGTGAGTGTTGGCATTTGTCCTCAAACCAGACCACTTTGTCCAATATACTTGAATTCCTAAAAATATTCACCAGCCTAGACACTCTATTAAATAGATCAGAAACCCTGCTCTTAATAACATGTAGTACAGTGAAGTGGGCTTGCTTTCTGGAAATGCTTTCATTTTTTTACCAGTATCAAATAAGTGTAATTTTCACAGTGTTGTACGTTGAGTTTGTTGTTGAAGATGTTACCTATTTTTTCCCTTGACAGTTGCGATTTTTCATTTAGCCTTGTTAGGGCAAGATAACTTTGATATTTTTCTTCGATATTTATTGTGAAAACAGGTATAATTGCCTGGTATATATATATGCTGTTTAAGGATATTCTATTAGAACAGTTGTCTAAGGTACCTTTAATTATAGTTGTTAAATAGCACGTGCCACTTTTTCATCATTTAAGTGACCACCATCTTGTGTTATTGAACTTGTCTCAGAAGTAGGGGAAATATGAGGTCATTATGTTAAATTCTGGATTTGAATCATATTACTGGCTGTTAATCTTCCACAGTCATGTCTACATATATTAGCAGTGAAGAGTCATGTTAGTGACAATCTGTTAGTCTTTAGAGAAAAAAAGAAAGATTTGAATTCATATCTAGTCTTCCGTAAGAACAATTCTGATGTAACTATACAGTCCTTTCTTTAAAAAAGGAAAAAAACTTTCTAAGATTGTTCAACTTTTATATGGTAACAATTTTTTGAAGAGCAGAAAATGGATTTATGGAAATTTGTACATAAACATGTAATTACATTGTATCTAAAATGCATACAAATATTTTATTAATGTTCAAAAAATATGTTAAATGTTGAATAATACCAAGAAGCGATATGATTTCATTTACAGGGTCCGCAGAGCAGCTGATAATGATGACAGAACTGGGGAGCCTTTTGTTATAGTACCAAATGTGTTGGGATAATGAATACTTAAATAGTTGTAATTAAAACAGCAAGAAAAATTGGGAAGGGGGAACCTGAAACCCTTCCAGAGATCTAATCAAATTTTGAAAATAGTGATTGAGGCTAATACTTTTGATGTTCTCATAGAAACAGAAACAGGTTTTTTAATATAGTAAATATAGATTACATATTCTGTATATTGTCACATTTTCTTGTAATCTGAAATTTTATTTAATCTGAAATTTTTAAAATTTACCTTCAGTTACCCTTCAGTTTGATTCCCATAGAAAACAATTGTAGTCTCTCCTAGAGTATTTTGATTGTGCTGGTTTCTCTGTCTTGTTTATATGAAAAAGCAGAGCTGAGGCACCTCTTTGTGTCCTGTGTATTGTCTGTCAGCTAGTTATTAGATCTTTCAACCATCTTTTGATAATCCTGGGGATATGTTTTCCAAAGGTAGAGGAAAAAGAAAGAAAAAGAGGGGAAAGCTGTAAATAATTGGGATTAAATGGGGATTAATGTTCTTCAAGTTACGATAATGCCATTAATTTAAATATTTGACTCTAGCCCTTTTGTATATGAGATTTGTTCCACCATTGCTTCAGGTAGGTTGCATTAGCTTGACTGGACTGCCTGAATACATCTTTTGTGTCAGTTAATATAGTTTTGTTTAATTAAACATGTAGCACTGATAGTATTAGATCTATCGTACATATATTGTCAGTAAACTTGTGTAAGTTTGATTCTGATTGAAATTCATGTCTGACTAGATCTGTTGACCATATTATATTTTGTGTAACTTCTATAGTACCTGTAAAGATATGGTTGATAACCAGTTACTTAGGCAATTTGCATTTTAAATTTTTTTATTTGGACTTTACTAATCAGTTAGAAATGCCTCTCCATGAAGCTAATTATTTATTAGTAAAACGATTTGTGTGGAGAATTGTACAGAATATCTTAACTCATTCTTTCTAATTTACACTGTAGTTAAGAATATTCTATGTCTTTATTAAAAATTTACTCAGAATTTGTTAAGTAATGTGTACTTATGTTAAAACGTTCTGCAGCCTTTTAATAAAAGGGTCATATATTTTATAACTTATGCAAATTCCAAATTTGTAACAAATATGTATGTATATTTGTGTGTGCACATATGTGCATAAACTGAATCTTAGAATAAAAGATGGACTGTGACAGAAAGTGTGGGAAAGTTTTATAGTCACGATGTCCTGTTGCTTTTCTGTGTAAAATGCTAGTAGCTGCATTTTACCAGCCTTATGACCTTTACTTATGGCCAGCCTTACCTTTTGTTTGAAATGAGAGACGTGGTTAACTATAACGAAAAATACCAAATAAACTTGAAATAGAAACAATTTGACCCCTTAAATAAAAAGTTCTTACCAGAAACTCCTAGATATAAAATATTTAATTCTTGAGATTTAATTTAAAAATACAATAATTCATTATGGGTAGACTTTTAAAACATTTTGTGTTTCAGGCATTATGTAAGCTAGAAATTTTATTTATTTTTTTACTTTGAAAGTCTTAAAAAACAGTACATAATTATGAGAAGCAGTATTAATTGAGCATATTGTATGTTTTAAAGGTCTTTTATAGTGACAGAAAAACTCAAATTCTCTCCCAGTATCATTTTTTAAAATCAAGTATTAAAACTGTATGCAGTCCAGCTAAGTTTTATTTGCTGTCTCTCACTCTTTAACATTGCTGTAACTCTACTTTCTTTCTAGTCACTTGATTCTATGGAAAAAGTATATTCTTTCATTATATAAGTATACTCTTCTTATTCAATATCCATGTACTACATAATGCATAGAGAAGAATAGACGTGTTATGAAGCATAACAGCATAAACGCTCATGATATCTCACCTAGTTTAAATACTAGAACATATCATTAAATCTCTGTATATTATCTGTCCTGTCACCCTACTTTCCCTCACCCACATGTAATCATTATCCTAAAAATTTTTTCAATCATTCTATTACTTATTATAAATATTACTTATTGTATATATTCCTAAATAGTATATATTACTTATTTTTGAGGATTACGACATACACGCGCGCGTACGTGACAACATGATGTAATCATGAACTAATGTAATTATGATGTAATTAAACCTCTTTTTTTCTCTTGAATCTTTTTGCAAGATTTATTTGAGTCTTGGGATGTAGCTATAGTTAATTGAATTTCATTGCTGTGTACTATTTTATTATGTGAATATGCCTGGGTTTATTCTGTAGTAGAGAATATTGGTTATTCCTTTTTTTTTTTTTGTCATTAGGAACAGTTTTACTGTGAAGATTATTGAGCATGTGATCTGGTATGTGTGACTGAATTCTTTAATTGTAGATCTAAGAGTAGAATAGGCGGCTCCCATAGAGTATGTGCATATTTAACCATGCAAGATAATGCCAAATTGGTGATGCACCGATGTACAGTTTCACCAGCAGAGTGCAGTAGTTCTCTTTGCTCTACACATCTGTCAACTCTGACAATGTTTATATTTCCTGATTTTTGCTAATCTGTGGGTATAAAAGTGGTATCTCATCATGTTTTAAATACATTTTCCTGAATAATAATGAGGGTGAACTTTATTTATGTTTATCTTCTATATTCTCATTTCTGTGAAATGCCTGTTTTTGTTATCTCCCCCGGCCCCCTTGATTTTGTTTTATTAGGAGCTCTTACATATTCTGGATACAGATGCTTTTTTTTTTTTTTTTTTTTTTGAGACAGAATCTCACTCTGTTGCCTGGGCTAGAGTGCTGTGGTGGCGTCAGCCTAGCTCACAGCAACCTCAAACTCCTGGGCTCAAGCAATCCTTCTGTCTCAGCCTCCCGAGTAGCTGGGACTACAGGCATGCACCACCATGCCTGGCTAATTTTTTTTTTCTAGATATTTTTAGTTGGCCAATTAATTTCTTTCTATTTTTAGTAGAGACAGGGTCTCACTCTTGCTCAGGCTGGTTTCGAACTCCTGAACTTGAGCGATCCTTCCACCTCAGCCTCCCAGAGTGCTAGGATTACAAGGTGTGAGCCACCGTGCCTGGCCACAGATGCTTTTTGTGCTATATATGCTGCAAATATCTTTTGTTAATGGCTTGGTTCTTTATGGTATCTTAGAAGAACTGAATTTTAATACAGTTAAATTTATCAGTCTCTTCTATGGTTAGCATTTGTGTCATGGTTAAGAACTCTTTCCCTGCCCCAAGGTCTTCAAGATAATATATATAAATTTTATTTTAAAAGGCTTGCCCTTCACATTTATTTTAAATTTGTTTGGAATTGAGTGTAAGGTAATAATCCAATCACATTTTCTCCCATATTGATAACTGTTTGTTTTAGTACCATTATTGAGTAGTTCCTCTAGTGGCTAGAGTGCCACCTCTGTCATTTCATGGTTCTATTTTGCCTGTTTTTTTGTTAGGCTCTTTTCTTTTTTGAGATAGAGCCTTGCTCTGTCCCCCCAGGTAGAGTGCCATAACATCGGGCTAGCTCATAGCAACTTAAAACTCCTGGGCTCAAGTGATCTTCCTGCCTCAGCCTCCTGAGTAGCTGAGACTATAGGCATGTACCACCATGCCTGGCTAATTTTCTGTTTTTAGTAGAGATGGATTTTGCTCTTGCTCAGGCTGGTCTCTAACTTCTAAGCTCAAGCTATCCTCTTGCCTCAGCCTCCTAGAGTGCTAGGAAAACAGACATGAGTCACCAGGCCCAGCAGGCTCTTCTGTTCTATCAACAAAGTTGTCTATCTCTGTACAAATAGTATATGATGTTGTTTTGATTACTATAATTTGAATGAGTCTTGATATCTGGTAGTACAAGTACCTATATTTTCAGCAGGAGTTGCTTGACTCATTCATATAAAATGAGAATTAGCTTATCAAATTATGGGGAAAGTATTCTTGCAGTTTTACATGGAATCTTATTATTTATCAAAGTAGGGAGAAGTAAAAATCTTTAAAATGTTGAATCTTCTTATCCATGAACATAGTACATCACCCCATTTATTTAGGACTTAATTTCATTTGTGTTTTATAATTTTCTTTATTGCACACCTTTTGTTAGATTTATTTGTAGGTATTTAATATTTTTGATGCTATTATAAATTGCATTATCTAAAAATTTCAGCTTTATTTCTGTTCTGTATAGAAATTAAATTTTTTGTTGTTTTGTATCTAGTAACCTTGTCTAAATGCTCTTACTAATTCTAATAATTTGCTTGTATATTTTTTCAGTTTTATGTAGACAGTCCTATCATCCCTGGATGGTAATTTTTTTTGGTTTCTCCCTTCCCCCCCCAAAAAAAGTTCCTTTTAGTTCTGTTTCTTACTTTACTGTAGTATCTAGGACCACCAGGTCAGAATGAGCTTCCTGTCTGTTACAGATTTTAAACAGAGTGGTACAAACTTTTCATCTTTAACAGTGATGTTTGGTGTAGATGTTTGAAAAAAGTAACATCATTAGTTAATTCAGTCATTTTCTTTTTCTAGTTTTCCAAGATGCTATTTTGGTTGGTTTTGTTGTTAGATTATGGACTGGTAGTTAATTTCTACTTTTTCCCCCATACCATTCCAAATACAGAACCACCAAGCCTACACAGTTTTACAGGAGAAAATTCTATCAAATTCAAGTAAAAGTCATTCTAATGTTAAAACTCTTCAGGAAAAAAAACAAAAATATTTCTTCTCTGAAGTCAATATTAAAAATAGGCTAAGCACAAAGAAAAAGTTAAAAGCTAACCTCAGCTAATGAACATAGATCTAAAATGCTTAACAAACTACCTCCAAGAAAGTTCATATTAAAAAGAATATCATATATTAATTTATATATTAATGATATATATCAGTATATATAAATTGGAAAAGCAATGTTAATTTGACATTAGAAAACTATACAAATTCAATTTATCAAATGAATAGATTAAAGCAAAAGCATATGATTACTTACTTAGTAGTTAAAGTATTTGTTAAAAATCTAATACCGAATAAAGATTTTGCATAAGACCATTTCTTTATTATATAATCAATATTCACTTAATATGTTCCTTCTGGTAAGTTATACTTTTCTAGGAATTAGACCATTTAAATTTTTTTTCATTTCTATTGTTTGTGCCTTCTCTCAGTCTTTTCAGAGGTTTGATGTGTGTTTTATTAGTCTTGACCCCCCAAAATGTTGATTCTCTATTTTGTGTTCATGTTCTGTTTCACTAATTTATACTCTTCTCTTTGTTACCTCCTTTGTTACTTGTTTGAGTTTGTTTTTCTTTTTGTAACTTTTTAAGTTAAGTGCCTGACTTTAGTTTTTCTTCTTTAATGTAAGCATTAAAACTGTACATTTACCTCTGAATACTACTTTTGTGGTCCCTCTGATACTAATTTTTAAAAAATTTGTTGGAACTTGCTTTTTGACCTAGTATATAGGTGTGTAAATATTTCCAATGTGCTTGAAAAAAATACATTCTCTCTAATTGGTAGGTACAGGGTCCTATATGTCTCCATTAAGTTCATTGTGTGGTTCAAATATTCTACATTTTTTCCCTTTATCAAAAATAAAACAAGAAGTGTGGAAATGTGTGCATTTGTCTAATCTTTGCTGTAGTGGTATACCTTGAGGCTATTTTATTACATAAAGCAAATTTAAAATGTTTCAGTAAATGGAAGCATTTATTTTTACAGCTTTTGTTTTTTGTCAGTGTAAAATACCATATTACTCTGTGTGTGTGGGTTTATGTTTATTTAGTCTGACAATCTTTGAAGAGTTTTTGGTCTCTTTGTATTCATAGTGATTTGTTTCTGCCATTTACTTCATACTTACTGCTTCTCTCTCTCTTTTCTGCCATGAATATGCTAATAATATCTGCTTTTCTCTTTCTGACCAGCCCACCCACCTCCTTGCCTTTTTTTCCCCTTTTTGATTGATTGAGGTTTTTTGTGTGTTTATTAGTTTGGGGGGGTGTGTTTTTTTAAAAATTTCATTCTTCCTCTACATCCATTTTGGAGGATATATATTATTTCTGTTTTCTCAGTGATTCTGAAATTTTACTATGCTTACTTAAGTCTTAAGTTAAAATACCTTACTCCCTCTCATATAACACAAGGACTGTGGAACAGTTTAATTTCAGTCAGCTCCTTTCCTGATTTAAATGTTTCCAGACTGGTGACTTTATAAATGCCATTGTTGGTGTTTAACATAGTTTGCCAGGCTCACAAATGCCATTTTGGAAATGCATATAACCTGTTCTTACCATCTAAGAGTTGTTTTCTGCAATGGGAAACCAGCTTCAGGGGTGTTCCATTAGCAAAAGTTGGAGACCAATAACTGCTAATGATCACTTTTCTGAAGTTTTTAATCTCTGAAGAAGCAGAAGCTCCTAGTACCCCTTTGAGCAGATTCTATACCCAGTTTTCCATGGGAGATATTTTTGACAAAATGAACTTTTTTGTTGAAATAATATCTTATAAAAGCTACAATGAACATCATTATTTGAAAGAAAAAGAAAAATAGAATATAGTCTGTCTTATTCACCTGGCAGCAATTGTTTGAAATAACACATTCAACATTAATTTTTAATTGGTGACATTTATTTCTCTGGAGAGTCAGTTTCTGCTAGATGATAAAAATGTATTATCCTCTCATATACATGGATTACAGAAAAATCATTTGACTAACTTATTCAGATGGCTCCTATTTAAGAGAACTTCAATAAGTAGGGTGGATAAGGTAATGAGGTTTCAAAGAAACATTAGAGTGAGTCATTTAGTATTTCTGAATATCTTCTTTTTATCTCAGGACTTTCTCATTTGTACTAATTTCTTTATTGTTAACTAGATTTTGTAACATTATTTTCTTTCTAAATAAGAAAAAATTTACAATCTCTGAAAAATAAATTTTAAATTGATTGTAATTTAGAAATGCAAAAAAAATGAGCTTGAAAAAAATGTAATTTTTAAATACACCTCCTTATTCCCAGCTGATTCAGAACCACTGAGATTTATGGGCAAGTGCTTGATGTAATTTTAGGATTATCAAATACTATCTGAAATTGTTTGGAACTAGTATGTCACAATACTGTTTTATGCCCAGCTCAAAATTCAGTATGTACATTGAATTTTATTTCATTTCTATTTATATTAAAATCTCAACAGAGCTATTGAGAGAACAAAAATGTGCGTTTTAACAGGTGAAATGATCTGAGTATTAGAAAAAATTAGAATTTGAACTTAAACACAGCTTTTATTGTCAAGGCAAAACCTAAAGTTAACATATATAAAGAATATGTAATAGTTTGATAATTGTAATTTAGGAATGGTTAGAGAAAGAGGTAAGGCAAGACATTTGGTAATTTTATTTAGATAAATGGCAAAATTCTTTTTGGAAAAAGTATATAATATACGTCATATACAGATCTTTTGTAACCTATGTAGATCACTTAAGTGCTTTGTGGTTAGTATTCATAATTTCAAATTTATGTATATTATAGCAAAATGACTTTTGATTCAGTATTTGTATGCATTCTGTGTAAGAGACAATATTTTCATTGGCGAAAAGTGAAACCTATACGTAAAAGATTTCTAAGGTACCTGTTATCCTGTGATTTGTATGATGCAAGGCTGTTTATATATGTATATTCATTTTCCTGAGATATTCTTTTGGTGTTTGCAGTAGTCTTTCCAACTATTTTTTTTCTTTGAACTTAAACACAGTGTTTATCATTGTTGTGTGGAAATAATTACCATCATTTCATTGACTTTTTAAAAACGTGTTCCCAAAGAGTATGAATTTTTAAATAGTAATAACTATTGTTAATGTTACTGTAATACTCTATTATTCTCATTAGTAACATACATAACATATTAATATATTTCCATATATATTTTATATGTGACATTATATATGATAAAATATATAAACATGTATAATGTATTAAGCTTATGAGTAATAATATATAGGTTTACTCTGTATGTTCCCAGGGTTTCTGTCCTGGGAACAGCAGTAGTATCACATAATAGGTAATATAAACTTATGATAAATTCTATTCATCCTTCAATAGCCAGCTTTCTTAGAGTTCAAGATTTATTTGATATTGAACTCTAAAGATATATAGTTAAGTAAGCCTTCAGTGTGGTAGGTGATGTCACTACTGTACATTCTTCAAACAGTAGACATAACCCTGCTTTCCTTGAGTGGTATTTTGAAATACCACATTTCTACTTGAAATGGACAGGATGGAGGAACTAGATTACAGTAGGCAACATCTTGGACATTCTAATTTTTGCAAACAAAGAACAAAGAGTACTCAAACTACCTCATTCCAAGACATACTATGTAAAGATATAGTAATCAAGATAGACTAGTATTCGTATAAGAATGGACATAGATCAGTGGATATAGATCACAATAAAGAGCCCAGAAATAGATCCATATATAATGGTCAGTTGTTATTGTACAGAAATGCCAAGGTAATTCAGTAGGGAAAGGATTTCAACAGCAGGTGGTAGAATAACAGTATCCGTATGTAAAATACAGCAGTCATCAAATACTGTTATATTCAACATTGTTTAGTTAAATGTCAATGAGAAGAAGAAATCGATTCCTGGCAGGGGCCATTGTGTGGAGTTTGCACGTTCTCCCTGTGTCTGTGTGGATTTTCTCTGGGTGCTCTGGTTTCCTCCCACATCCCAAAGATGTGCCTTTTAGCTGAATTGTCTTGTCTAAATGGTCCCAGTCTAAGTGACTGTGGGTGGGTGGGTGAGAGAGCGCCGTGCAACGGAACAGCATCCTGTTTATGGTTGGTTCCCACCTTGCGCCTTGAGCTGCCAGGATAGGCTCTGGCCACCCATGCATGACCCCAAATAACTGGGTAAACAATTATCTTACTTGTTTTTATAAAATTTTCTTAAATGTATATATAGCTCACATTTATTTCAATGTTTAATGTTAGAAATGTTTTGATCTTTTAGTAAAGTTTTGTGATGTTTCTGTGACCAGAAATATGCTGTAGGAACTTAACTCTTGTTTATATCAATTAGCCTATGGTAAAATTGGTTTCATTATACGTCATTTCACATAAAGTCTCAGTTTCCAAGGACCTATCGATGAAATTAAGTGAGGACTTACTGTATTGAACCTTGATTTGTTCTCTCACATCATAAGTGGTCGTGTACTGCATAACAACCATTTGGATCAACAGATTGCATATACAGTAGTGGCCCCATAAGATTATAATGGAACAGAAAAATTTCTATCACTTAGTGATGTAGCCATCGTGACATAGCACAGCACATTACTCATATGTTTGTGATGATGCTGGTCTAAACAGACCTGTTGCACTGCCAGTCATATAAAAGTATGTAGGATATATAGTTATGTACAATACAGAATACTTGATAATAAATGACTATGTTACTGGTTATGTATTTTCTATAGTGTATTTTTTTATTATTAGAGTGTACTCCTTCTACATATATATATATACATATATATACATATATATATATAGAGAGAGAGAGAGAGAGAGAGAGAGAGATAAATATATGAGAGCTGTAAAACAGCCTCAGGCAGATCCTTCAGGGGGTTTCCCAAAGAAGACATTGTTATCATAGGAGATGACAGTTCCATGTGTCTTATTACCCCTGAATACCTTCCAGTGGGACAAGATGTGGAAGTAGAAGACAGAGATATTGATGATCCTGACCCTGTGTAGGCCTACACCAGTATGTGTATTTGTGTGTTAGTTTTTAACAAAAGTTTAATAAGTAAGTAAATTTCAAAAACTGAAAAAAGCTTATAGAATAGGATATAAAGAAAAGGTAATTTTGTACATATAGTGGTACAGTGTGTTTGTGTTTTAAGCTGAATGTTATTATAAGAGTCAAAAAGTTAAGAAAAGTTTATAAAATAAAAATGTTAGAGTAAGTGAAAGTTAATTTATTATTGAAGAAAGAATATTTTTGATAAATTTAGTGTAGCCTAAATATACAGTGTTTATCATGTCTGCAGCAGTCTACAGTAATGTCCTGGGTCTTCACATTCACTACCACTCACACACTAACTCACCCAGAGCAACTTCTAGTCCTTCAAGTTCCATTTGCAGTAAGTGCCCTATACAAGTGTACCATTTTTTATCTTTGTGGCATTTCTACAGTAACTTTTCTGTGTTTAGATATACAAATACTTAACATTGTGTGACAGTTACCTACCTATTTTCAGTACAGTAACATGCTGTACAGGTTTGTAGCCTTAGAGTAACAGGGTGTACCATCTAGGTTAGGATAAGCACACTGTACTATGATGTTAACAGAATGTCACCTAAGGGACAAATTTCTCATAACATATCTCCATTGTTATGCATTAAATGGCAAATAACTGTACAAACATTAACTCAAAATGGGTCATAGACCTAAATGTAAGAGCTAAAGCTATAAAACTTATTTTTATGCCCTTGGATTAAGTAAAGATTTCTTAGGACACAAAACGCATGAAATAAAAGAAGAAAATTGGTAAATTGAACTTCTTCAAGTAGAAGACACTTGAGAAAATGAAAGGGCAAGCCACAGAAAGGGAGAATCTATTTGTAAAACCTGTATCAGATAAAAGACTTGTATCTGGCACAGAGAACTCTTATATCTTAATAGTGAGAAAACAATCCAAAATGGGCATGTTACAAATGGAGCTCTATGAATGGCAATGATGCTTAATATCATTAGTCATTAGAGAAATACAAATAAACTATAGCTACATATTGAGGACTAGGATGGTTAGAATAACAAAAATAACAGACTATACTAAGTGTCAGGGAGGTTGTGGAGCAGTTGAAACTATCACACATTGCTTTTTGAGAAGGCAAAATGGTCTATCCACTTTGGATAGCAGTTTAGCAGTTTGTTGTTATAAATGTACACTTTTAGCATGTGACACAGTGTTATGGGTTGAATTATGTCCTCCAAAAGGTATATTTAAATCCTAACCTCCAGTACCTCAAGATGTGACCTTATTTGGAAATGGGATTATTGCAATGTAATCAGTTTAAGATGGGGTCATACTGGATTAGGGAGTTCTCAATCCACCATGATTTATGTTCTTATAAGAGGAGAGAGACACAGGGGAGATGGCCTTGTGAAGATAGATAGAGGTTTATAGGGAGAATGACGCCCAGTGATCAAAGAGAGATTGGTGTTAGACAGCTGCAAATGAAGGGCTGTCTAGGATTCCTGGCAACACCAGATACTAAGAAAAAGACATGGAATGCATTCCTTTCTAGAGGTTCTCCTAGAG
This sequence comes from Microcebus murinus, assembly GCF_040939455.1. Taxonomy (NCBI): domain Eukaryota; kingdom Metazoa; phylum Chordata; class Mammalia; order Primates; family Cheirogaleidae; genus Microcebus; species Microcebus murinus. Next base: position 57,995,645 of record NC_134111.1, read on the forward strand.
GCTTTAAGAGAATATGGTCCTGATTTCACACTTCCAGCCCTCAACTGTTGAGAAAATCAATTTTTGTTGATTTAAACCATGCAGTTAGTGATTCTTTGTTATGACAGTTTTAGGAAACTAATACACCCAGGGATAACAAGTTAGGCTAGGCATTTACTCAAGAGGAATGAAAACATGTTCACACAAAGATGTACTCAAAATGTTTATAGCAGTTGTAGTCATAATGGTGAAAATCTGAAAACCCAGTGTTTATCAACTGGGTGAATAGGTAAACAACAGGTTGCTGTATACATATAATAGAATAAACTATTGATACACACACTCTCCCTCCCCCCTGACATGGATGAGTCTAAAAGCATTATGCTAAATGAATGAATCCAGTCTCAAAAGTGTATACACTTTATGCTTCCACCGTTAGGACATTCTGGAAAAGACAAAACTTTGGTGACAGAAAGTAGATTCCTGTGGTGGTATGGGGTAGGGAGGGGAGATTGACCTCAGAGAAATATGAGAGAACTTTTTTGGGATGGTGGAAATCTTTTAAATCATGATCGTGGTATATACATTTGTCAAAACTTATCACATTGTTTACTTCAAAATGGTGAATTTATTATAAATTATACTTAAAGCTGATTAAAACATTTAAAAAGAATACATTGAGGATATAATGAATATACTTTTAGGTCAAATAAAAAACATTTAAGACTGTACAAATATTTAATTTTGGCTGTGATAAAATTTCTGATGACTGTCAATTGCAGAATCAAAAAATGTTGCGTCTCAGTAACTTGACAAAGACACTGATGTCAAGGAGTTGAGTAAAATTTTAATGAAATGTGAGCGTGGAGAAAAGCATTACAATGTTGTCCCTAAGTATCCTGGGGATGGTGATGTAGGGGGTTGGTTCTAGGATCCCTGTGGATACCTAAATCCTCAAAATGCTGAAGTCCTTCATATAAAATAGCATATTTGCATATAACCTATGCATATGCTCCTGTATGCTTTAAATCATCTCTAGATTACTTATAATACCTAATACAATGTAAATGCTATATAAATAGTTGTTTGTATTTGTTTTATTTGTATTATTTTCTATTGTTTTATTGATATTTTTATTGGGTTTCCCCTTCCCCGTTGTCCCCCAAATATTTTCAGTCTGTGGTTGGTTGAATCTGCAGATGTGGAACCCATGGGTATGGAAGGCTGAGTGTATTTACAGCTTATTTTATTGGATGATTTAAAAAATCTATAGCTAAACTAATAAGTATTTTAAGTGGCCATTTGACTGTTTCTTTGACATTCTTAAAAATTTATATACTTAAATCTGGGAGGAAAAAAGTTTGTCCTCTTAGTGGGAAGATGGAGGATTGTCTTGTAGTCAGGCATTCATAAAACTTTCTGGTATACGTAGTTAAACAATGTTGATTTATCCTCATTCATCATTGCAGTCCCAAACCCCTGGGCCACAGCTTAGTATTGGTCCATGGCTTATTAGGAAACAAGCCACATATCATCTTCTGAGCTCTGCACCACCAGCACCCCCACCCACAGCATCCCCCCACACACACACCCTGACTCCTGGTCCGTAGAAAAATTGCCTTCCATGAATCTGGTCCCTGGTGCCAAAAAAGGCTGGGGATTGCTAGGGGACATTGAACTGTCTCTAATGCTGCATGTTACACTGTACTGTGTTTAGCCATTTTCATATTTGTAAATTCAGTTGGGTGGCATCTTACTCCTTTTATCTCTGCTACAGGCTACAATACCTGGCTTATGATGTACCTACAATAAATACTAGTAGATAGGAAAAATTTTTATAAAGAGTCAATTTTGTGCCACAATGCATTTTATCATGCTTGACGTTTATTCAACAAGCATTTACTGAGTAATTGTTATATGGAAAGCATTGTACTAGCTGCTTTGTGATATATAAAAGTGCTATGACATCTAAACTTTCAAGGTTAGAATATAATGTATTTCTGTTCAGTGTAAGGTATAGCATAAAGGATGAGGGTGGGTAATCACTAGAGATTTCGGGTAGATCATAGGTTAAAAATACTGGAAAAACTGTTTAGTGTGATGACAGAGGAAATCAGTTTTCCGTAGCTATGATGTTCAAAATAATCATAGTTTAAAATGTCATTTAATGAAACAGTTTGTGAGATTTTTATAAAGTCATTCTCCTTACTTCATATTGTTAGGTTGACCAAAAGAGTTAGACTGTGCAGTAAATGAACTACAGGGTGTCTCAAAAGTCTCCATACAAAGGAAAAATTTTGTAAAATTGTATAATGAATATTTTGTAAATAAAAGTACATTTAGTTACAACTTCCAGTTTTCCTGTGTATGATGACTTTTGGGACACCCTGTATTCTTTGCCCTAGAAGAGTGTAAGACTTGAATTTTCATTAAGTAGGCTATTGGAATTTCCTTCTGATGCTTTAGCACATTTCCATTTCTCTAAAGAAGTACAATGAAAAGTAGTGCTTTGGAGATTCAGTCCTTTTTTTTTTTTTTTTTTTCTTTATAAAGCAGAGTTTTGTCTTCATATAGAATGTCAAATAGCACCTGAACCAAAGCCTTTTACCTCTCCTCCCAGAGGCATTGAATAGTAATAGAAGCTTATTAGAACATAATACTTTTTATATAGATGATCAGTATAGCTCTGTACTAATTGTTAAAATGGATGTCAGGGTTTTCTATGAGTACTGTGCAACATAAGGATTCTTAATACCAGACATTAAAATAAGGTTTTGTCAAACAGAATTATATTTATGGCCAGTGCTTTTACTAGGAGAATTGAATGACAACTAAGCCACTGGCAAGGGGCAGTGTGGTCTGGAAGAGCAGTGGAATATGAGCCAGATCTCATTCGACCTCATTCTCGCTGTTACAAAGTGTAGAGGGTCATTTGGGCAGACCTTACTAGCGCTGTTGACTATAATATATTATTATGGTGCCTACCCATTAGACAATAGAAAGTAAATGTAAACGAGGAAACAGTCGTGGAACCTTCTGCTACATTCATCAAAACTAAGATATTAATGTTGGTAAATTACTACTAACTAAACTCTACGCTTTCAGATTTTACCAGTTTTTTCACTAATGTTCTTTTTATTCCAGGATCCATTCCAGGATACCGTTCTATTAAATTGTTACTTCTCTTTAGTCTTCCACATCAGTTTTCAATCATTTTCTAAGCTTTCCAGAGTTTGAAAATTAATCTGTTTGCCTGTGTTAGAAATCAAAGAATATGTACTGAACATTGCTCAGTCTTGTAAGCTCAAGGCTATTATGAAACATTAGTTACTGTTCTGTGCCTTCAGGGGCTGTTTACATATTTCGTGTTTTCTGACTTGACCTTAAGCTGCTGTGCTTGCTCTTCTAGTTGTCCCTCCATCAGTGTGATCTAACCAGAAAGCCAAACAGCAATGTGTACTAGGTAAATTCAATGAGATGGAGAAGTCACTTTTGGCATTAAGGAGAGTTTTCTATTTATTAATTGATTCCAGATAAAGAATATTGAAAGAGGCAAGAGTGATCAGGGAGGTAAAAAGAAATGGCATATGCAAAGACTCAAGGGATTTTCCTAGGATGCTGATGAAACTACTGAACTTGGAGTCGAGAAACAGGTTAGAATTCAGGTTCTTCTACAGATTAGCTCTGTGGCTTTGAGCAAGTACCTGACCTCAGTTTCTTCATTTGTAGAACAAGGGAATCATACTAAATGATCTCTAAAGGCCTTTCAGTTCTAAACATCCATAATTGAATTCCAGGTCAGATGTGCTAGGTATCTGGGTTGAAAATAGTGATAAAGAAAATTACATAATAGTAGGAGCTGTGAATTTCACTGTAACCCCAAAGTCAGGTGCCATCACATACAGATGGAGAAAAATTGGGTAATTTGCCCGATGTCACACATCTGGTAAATGCAACCAGATTTTAGATCTTTTGTGATTCTCAAGCCTTTTCAATACAGACTTAACTTCTTTTGTTATAAGAAAGATTATTCAGAAGGACATTGGGAATGGTGAGGAAGGAAGCTTAAAACTCAAGTTTTATACTTGTGCAACTGGAATAATAAATGAAAGTGCCATTTTTAAGAATAACTTTTTTTATTATAAAAGCGTATAACAGGTTGATCTTCCCTAGTTGAAATATCTGAAACGCTCCAAAATCTGAAACTTTTTGAGTGCCAACATGACACCACAAATTATCCTGAACACATTATGTTGTGACTGTATTAATGGTATGTTCTATTTTTTACTAAGTCCTTATGTGTGGATATGTGTAAGAAAATGATTGCTTATCAGTAGTGTATCACTTCAGAGTCAGGAATGATGGTAATGCCAGACAACCAACCAGCCTGTTCACATGGGTGGCTGAGGTAGTGATACTTTTAGTTTCTGATGAGTCAAACTTTGTTTTGTGAACAAAATTACCTAAATTATTGTATAAAATTACCTTTAGGCTATGTGTATAAGGTGTATATTATATATGAAACAAATGAATTTTGTGTTCAGACATAGATCCTATCCCTGAGATACGTGCATATTATGTATATGCACGTATTCCAAAATCCAAAAAAAAAACAACAAAAATCAGAACACTTCTGGTCCCAAGCGTTTAGGATAAGGGATACTCAACCTGGATTATTATAGAATATTTGATAAGACAGAAAAGCTAAAATGTACAATGAAAATCAACTATATTACCATAGATATAACCACTATTAATATTTCTACTCATCCTCTTTAAAATATGGTGCGTATACATATTGTTTACACATATACAAATTGTTTACACACTTTGATTACTGCTGTATACAGCTTTATGACCTACTTTTTCCCCCTTAATCTGTCATAAATGTTTCCCTATGTTATTAAACAATCTTTAAAATCTGGATTTTTTTTAGTGGAGACATCATAGTTGATTAAAAACCTTACGTGATTTAACTATTACTCTTTTGTTTGACATTTAAGTTATTTTGAGTTTCACTATTGTTATTTTGCTTTGAGTCTCCTGGCACAAAAGATTTTATCTACATCTGTTTATTCTCTGAGGTCAGCTTCTTAGAAGTGGGTTGACTTGATCAAAATGGCTCTTGATACATGTGGCTGGGAGTCTTTAAAAAGTTGTGTTGCTATCTCTTCCCACCCAGAAGTGTTTGAATGTGATGGTCCCTCCGCATTTTTATTATCAAATACTATAATTTTGGTCTTTGGCAGGGCCAGATTTTTATTTTAAACATTATTTTAATTTTGTTGAGTTTGAAGTGACAGTCGGGCAGACAAATTATGGTGTATAATGTTCAGCAAGTACTTGAAGAAAAGTGAATGGTACAAAATATGCAATGCTACAATTAAAGATACAGAAATCAACTATATGTCATTTATGTGAAACACGATGAAATCTTTAAGCAATAAATATATAGTGTATGTGATATATATGATTTATGGCATTGTATATAGCAAGAAGTAGGTTGCTAAAGACAACTTCAAGGTGGGATAGAAGTGGAAAAAAGAATCTTTAGTGGTAATAGAGAAAACTGGAGGCAATAGAGAACGAAGGTTTACATTAGTAGGCAATTGTGTTTTCTATAAGTCTTTATCCTAAGCAAGATTCAGTTTTAGTTTATTGTGTAGCCAACTGCATTTGTAATTTTAAAATCTCTGACCTAATTCCACTGTTACCTAGTAGAAATGTTTTGTCACATGTATTAATGTAGTCTTGATCTTCTTAATAACCCTTTTGCTATTTTATATTATATGAGCTTATAGATGATAACATACTACTAATGTCCCTGAATGGTTTTTATCTTAACCATTATGTTATTAATAAAAGCATTAATTGTCCACTAGTGTCTGATTTAGTTTACTGGACTTTTCCAAAGTTAGAGGTCTCAAACTGTTCAGTTCTATTTTAAAAGTATCTTATAGCATAACAATCATATAATGTCTAGTAATGTACTGATTAATGTTCTAGAATTAATTATATATAATTAAATAGCACATTATATTTTACATCACATTATATAGAATGTTTTCAATGTTAGGATTTAAAGTCAGAGAGGTTACTAAATGTTTACATAGGATTCTAAAATAAGATTTTACCTGTCTCTAATAGACCTTGTGTTTATGCTTTTAAGTCTGCATCTGCTTTTATAAGCAGAACGAGGAGGGAAATGGCAAGAAAGCATAAAGCAGGAAGAGCAGGGATCTAAAACTGTCATAATAGTCTACTTTTTAAAGACAAATGCATAGGCAAAATTACTTGTGCACTATGAGTAAGAATATTGTTGAGATATTTTCTCATTTGATCAATTTTTAAAAAGCTATTATATTATGCAGGATTTCATTGTAGCTTTTTGAGGTGGTGATAGGGAAGTTTTCCAAGGAGGTGGACATGTCCCTGGCTGAGCCCAGTGGAGCAGCATATCTTTGATAAATAAACTACAATCCAAAGATGTTAATGAGTTTTGGCAGAAGTTATAGCTTCTTACATCTGTCTGCGCAATAGGAGTAACAGTTACAAAGCCCAGGTAATTATATCGTATCTGAGGATTGGAATGCTTTCTTATGTCTCTGTTCCCTTTTTTCCTCATTATTCATGTCAGATCTCCCCCTCCCTCCAGTTGCTTTGAATCACGGTTGTGTATTTTATCACTTGATGAGGTTTTAAACCTGTGTAGAAGCTCAGACCACACCTCAGACTAATTAATACGTCAGAATCTCTGGCAGTGTGATCTGGGAGTCAGTAATGTTTTTTTTCTTTTATTCATTTATTTATTTTTTAACTTTTTGAGAGCCAGGGTCTTGCTCTCAGGCTGGAGTGCAGTGGCTCAGTCATAGCTCACTGCATGCAGGTTGACACAGCAAGTGTCAACCTCCTGAGTAGCTGGGACTACAGGCATGTGCTACCAGGCCTGGCTTCATTTTCTTTTTCTCTGTAGAGACGGAGGTCTCACTATGTTGCCAAAGGTGGTCTTGAACTCCTGGCCTCAAGCGGTCCTTGTACCTTGACCTACCAAAGTGCAGGTGTGAGCCACCCCACCAGGCCAAGGGATTCAGTAATTTTTAAAACTCCTGGGTGATTACATTTGGCAGCTGAGGTCGGGACCCATGGGTTCAGATATAGTAACACCAGCAATTAACTTAGTATCTCTTAAGAAGGTTGCTTAATAATCACCTGGGAGATTTTCTTTACACTGATTCCCTCTCTCCCTCTTCCCTTATTTGACTAACCAGTGTTAACTGATGGGAATATAGCCATGCCCATGTGTTGGGGCCAAAAGAAAATTACAGAATCAGTTTGTTAAGTACTGTTTTTCTTGCACTCTTTTTGGGATATATCCTGCTTATTTAAGTAACTTTGCATTACCTAGTATTGTTTTATATTGATAATTTTGTGTTATTAGGCCAGTATTTGTGTGATCTTTAGAGGACAGGGCCCGTCTCTGTTCTCTTCATCAGTGTATTTTCATCCAGCAGTGCCCAGCCATAGTGGTTACTCAGAAAATGTTACAAGAATAAATCATTGAGTTTTGGGAATATCTCATTGTTATCGTTATCTATATGTACTATATAGATTAGGAAGCTTTATAATTACGTCCACCAGAAGAAAAAGATCTTCCATAAAGCAGATGATAATTAGGAAATAGATTTATTGAATTTTGGAAATCTTTTGTAGGTCAAGCATTCTGTGTAGGCATTATTAAGTTTTGAACAAAAATATAAAACAATTCCTGGTAGAAGATACACTTCCATACCTGGCCCTCCTACATCAAACTCCAAAACAAAACATACAGAAAAAATAATGGACAAATAAATAGATGCATTTAGAGTCTGTATTTATTTTAAGCTTCATGATAAACTGGACTGGAGCTTGGCACATTTATCAGCTGATAGTTGTACTTTATGCAGTAATGGCCTATTTTAAAGTAGAAGGTGGAAAATGAAAATGAGATGATCTGTCAAATATGGTTGCCTTGTAATACAGATTTATAATATATTGGCAAAGTGGCTTAAATTTTAGATGAGCCACTAAGGTTTAGTGTGCAAAGAATGGGGGAAAGGAAGTTACCTAAGCAGGGACAAGTATTTCTAACTAAGATATCTGAAAGCTTTTATTAATCTGTTATTTCAGAATCAGAGAATCTCTGTTGTCAAAGTTCTCCCATTTTAGAATTGAGAATAAGAAAGCATATTATAGAAATTTACTCTGCTTATTTAAAATTCTTTATGGTTTAGATTTTCTCTTGCAGTATCTCCACAGTACTCTTAATGCTTCAGCCATAACTCTAGTCTTTACCCACTGGATACCCTGCATTTTCCCCTCTCCCCTTTTTTTTTAATTGTAAATTATACAGAAAAAATTCAGAGTAGGAAGAATACACAGTGAAAAGCAGCTTTCCGTGTCACTCCAGAGCAACAGATCCTTCTTAGAGATAACCACTATTAGCATTTCCTTACGTATTTTTCCAGAAAGAATCAGTTCGTATTGCCAGTGTATACATGCAAATAGCTCTTGTAGTTTTTGCCTATAAAAGAATATATATATCCACTGTTGTGTACCTTCCTTTTTTTTTCTTTCCATCTAACATACATCATGGAGATTGTTCCAAATTACTTTTTTGTTTACCTCACTGTGGGCTGATATGATCCCCACATCACCAGATGAAGTCTTCCTTAGTCTCTAGCACCCTTTTCAAACCCAGTTTCTTCTCATATCTCTTCATGGAATTACTCTCTTGTCTGCTTGTTCCTATTTGCTTTTTTGTCCCTCCATTATTTATCTGTTACAGATCTGTCATATATTATTATGAGTTAGGTTTGGTCCTTTCATCCCAGCCATTATCTCTCTCCCCTTCTTACTGAGATCTCACAAGTTTATATCTACAGCCCAGGCCTCTCTACCTTATTTTATCTGTCTCTGTCTTTGACATACTATCATTTGGATATTTCAAAGATTTGTTAATTTTAGTATGTCCCAAACCAGCTTTTTTGGCATCCATATCTTAGTAAATGGCATCTATAATCATCTGTGTTGTGTAGAACAAAAGACTACAAGCTATTCTTGATAGCCCCTCTCCCTTACTGCCCATATTTCAAAATATAAATCTGGTTGATTTTTTTTACCTTCTAAATATCTCTCAAATCCATCCTCTTCCTTTTATCTCCAGTACCAGATTAGTCCAGCCTGCCACCACTTTTACTAGTTGTCTACCCACCAGCCCCTCTGGTCCTCTTCGAGGCCATTCTCCACACAGCAACATGAGGAAGCTGTGTGACTCCCTTAGTGTGACTCCCTTCCTTTCTTAAAATCTTTTGGTGGCTTATTGTTTTTAGAATAAAAACAGATATCTTTAGTACAGCCTGACAAGGTCTTGCATGGGCATTTGTTACTACTTTCCTCATCGGATCATCTCTGGTTGTACTTAGCTCATGGTCTCTTTTGTTTCTGCCATATTGTCTTTATTTCCAGGCCCTGCTACTCATCTTGTTCCCTCCTGCCTTAGGACATTTGCATATGCTGTTAAGTATTCTTTCCCATTCCTTTCTTCTCAATCTAATTAACTCCTACTGGGTCATTCAAATATTTTCTGAAGCATTGCTTCCTTTGAATCTTCCCCAGTCTCCCTCAGCAAGGCATACCTCTCCTTTGTAGCATTTGTCACATTTTCTGTTTTTTGTTTTTTTGTGAGTTTATTTGATTAACATGTATATTCTCTGCTAGGCTGTAATCTCCCTGAAGGCAGTGAGCATTGTATCTTTAGTTTCTTGCACAGATGTCTAGCACAAAATAGTAGACACTCAATAAATCTTGAATGAATGAATTTATTTTCTTCATCATTGATTCCAGCAAGTATTGTATATTGCATATTGTGAAAGTTGAGATATTTTTGACTCAGTGAATTAATATGTTCACAAGGCACAATATGGATTAATAAGCAAAGCCATTTCATGCTTGGTTGTAATAGAGATTGCAGCAGAATTCACAAGTTTACTAGAAGGAGGTTATTCTGAGGGTGGGGAATAGGAAGATAAAATAATCAGCACTGCAAGCACATAACTAGATCTACCTTTCTAGTTAGTGGAATTACTTCTCTGTATTATTTTCCCACCCTTCCTCCTATCCCCAGTTGCCTGTATCATAGCTCTCCCAAGTAAATTATGAACTCCTAACTGCCTTCAGCCTAGAGAAATATGACATTTCCCAAAGCACTCAAGAATAACAACTGATCACTTATAAAACAGTTTCTGAAGTTTGGAAAGAGATATAGCGATATGGTTTTCCCTTAGAAAAATGTTACAAAGGCTGTTTAAGTTCCCAGCCTAGTTCACACATGTACATTTTGCATTTGATGTACTTAATTAATGTAGTTAAGTTTGTTCTACATGCTGGGGATATTCCAAAGCTGTTAGTTAACACCATTGATAACCTTGTTAAAATGAACAACTCATTGATAACTAAGATTACCTTTCCCTCTTCCTGTGTTCCAGTGAAGGTTGAGCTCTGTAGGCTTCAGTTGAGAGAGTAGAGAAGACTAGGATGAGAAAGGGTGGTGGGTGTTTGAATCAGAGATTCCTGTAGGCTGAAAGAGTAGAAAAGACTTAGAGGAGAAAAATATTCTTGAGGTTTCCATTAGTAAGAGAAAAGTCAAAGATCCGGATAATGGGTGGGGTTGGTCCTTCCTATAATCCCAACACTTTGGGAAGCTGAAGAGGGGGGATCACTTTAAAAAAAGGGGAAAAAAAGCCATGTGTGGTGACTCAAGCCTGTAGTCCCAGCTGCTGAGGAGGCTGAGGTGGTAGGATTGCTGAGCCAGGAGTTTGAGGTGCAGTGAGCTATGATGGTGCCACTGCGCTCCAGCCTGAGCAAAAGAGGAAGACCCTGTCTCTTAAAAAAAAAATCTCCTAGACAGAGCAGCCTTTTGAGTTTGTAAATATTTTAGTCAAGTCTGGTTTTACAATCCACAGTGAATGGGAATATAAAAAACAAGGGACTTAAATGTGAGATTGTGGCCACATTAGCTAAAAGCAATGTACTTACAGATGTTGATGTTTAATTTCACCATCACAGTTTATGCTTCTAACACCAGTACTTGGTTCATAGTAGTTGTTCAAAATGTGTTTTAACTGACTGAACTTGGGTTTGTTTTTTGTTTTTAATTATTTCACTTTGTGTATCATTGTACTTTCAGAGATGTTTTCACCTGTGTTTATACAAGTATTACTGTACTTTGCAATGAAAAATATCTGGACTAGAATTCTTATTCTCTTATAAAGTCTTTCTCATGATTATACATAATAGACTTGACTGAATTTGGATGATGCCTGTCATAATAGGACTTAAGACAGACAAAGCACAAGCTTTATTGTAGTAGCTTTGAAGAAAGACTATGTGGTAATTACTGGATCAAGAAAGCATTGCATTATATGTGCAGATAGAATTCTTCAGGCAAATGCCTTAAATATTTTTTTAGTTCATCAGTCTTTTCATTATATATACCTAACTGCCAGAAATAGTCATTAATTCTTTCATGAAGATGTTTTTGTAGATTGTGAATTTATTTATGTGTATGTATTTCACACACACAGCCATTTTAGGAGTATGTTCAGTCTAATCTCTTTAAACAAAAGACTATGAAAATAGATATTGCTTCTTTCTTTGTAGACCATGTGGTAAAGTTGTCAGGGCTGGGAAGAAAAAAGAAATCTATTTATGTGCCACACTCTCAATATATGAAAAGTAAACTAGGTCTCAAAAACCATACTTTCAAGTATCACAGTAATTTACAAAAGGGCCAGGAGGTTAGACAAGCATTTTTTCATTAATTTGTCTAAAAGATGTTAAGCTGATATGGGATGGTTCAAAAACTTTTTTAAAAGAATTAGAATCTGCTTAACGCAAATCTTATGAAAAGAATCCACTTTTTTATAGGATAATACTCTGATCATTGTTTCTTAAACACTTATTGAAGGTTTTTCAGAAAGAGTTACATACCAGCATAGCTTTTTAATGCAAATGAATCATATTCTTTTTGAAGTGATGCCTTATGGATTTTCTTTTGTAGTCTTTTCAAAACTTGAATTTAATATCATTTTGCATGTTTTTCCTCCCATCCCGACATCTTAGGTGATAAACGTAAAAGACTCTAAAGCTCATCTTGTCACTTGTTTTGTTAATCAGGATTCTCTTTAGAAATATAACCTCTAAAGTTGGAGAGAGTACTATATTAGACACTTAAATAAGCAAAACAGATATGGAACAAAAAGGTTAATAATCTAAATTATAAGTATTTATATGTTATTTTTTAAAGTATGTAGTAATAGAGGCTATTACAGAATCACCTTTAATATATTATCAGATACCTTTATTTCTCAATCTTTTAACTGTCTATAACCATAGGCAAGTCACTTACTCTTTCTGACCCTGTATTTTCTCACCTATGAAATTGTAATAAATATGCTTCAAAGATTACTAAAGATCAAGTTAGATGAGATATAAAGCCCCTGGCATAGAGCAAGTACACTAAAATGTTCCTTTGTTTACTCATCTTAATAGTAAAATACAGCTTGGGTGTACTTTGAAACTTTCATCTTTTTTTTTAATGTAAAGTACAGAAATAAATAGGACTTGAGTAGTAATCCAATAATCTTTACATAATGTGTTCATAATTTTGAACACATTTTTTAAAAGAAATAAAAGTATATGAAATTGAAGTCTGTGTATTTCCTTTCCAGTCTCATTCCTTTTCTTGTCTCCCCAAAGGCAGTGATTGTCCTGTGTTTTTTGACTGTGTTTTCTGTATAAGTTTTCTTTGACTTTGTATGTATATATCCATAAGCAATATGTAGGATTTTTTTTTGTTTTAAAACTTGCATAAATGGTATCTAGTTGCATACTTAATCCTTCAGCTTAACTTTTCATTCAGCATTATTTTTGAGATCTATCTCTTGCTAAAAGTATTTAGGTCATTCATTTTAATTGCTTATTTATTTCCTTATGGTGGACATTTATGCAGTTTTTCACTATTATAAACAATGCTAGGTTGACTATCTTTATATTTTTAATATTCTTCTTAGAACTCAGGAGAACCTATTTATTGAATCCCACCTTAATCCCCAAAATGTACATTACTGACCTAAAAATTTGTATAATGAACGTTCTCAATTATTAAATAACTCATTCCAGCCTTTCCTAAAGATTGGTCTAATTTAAGGGCTCCTCTTTCTAATTCTCTCCCTCCAGTACTTATGCCATGGTGCTAAATTGATAGCCTCTCTGTGGGAAAAGCCATATCCATCAATGTTAGGAACAGTTAGAGTTATTACTTACTTTAGTGGTATAAGTGATTGGTTTTAAATTCTAATATTATGTATTTTTTAAATGAAATGTACCAATTCTGAAGCATTATTTTTGCAATAAATGTATGTAGAAATTCTCATGACTGTTATAATACTTAATGCAACCTAACAGAATAACCTTTTATAAGTAGAAACTTCTTTTAAAGTATGTATTTATAGTGAATAGGTGAGCTACCTTGATAAACATTATCCTTTGTGTTTTCTAGAATGCTCCTCTTTAGCAATGACATTTTATCTAAAATTTTTATATTTCTGTTTTCAAGTTAAAAATACATTTTCCAGGAGCTGGGCATGGTATGTTCACTCCTATGATCCCAGTGACTCAAGAGATTGAGGTGGGAGAATAGCCAGGAGTTGGAGACCTGCCTGGGCAATATAGGGAGCAATGTGGTGGCCCACACCTGTAGTCCCAGCTACTTGGAAGGCTGAGGCTGGAGAATCACTTGTACCCAGGAGTTGTCCAAGCTGCAGTGAGCTACATACAGTCTTACGACTGCACTGTAGCCTGAGAGACAGAGTGAGACCTCATCTCTTGAAAAAATTTTTTTGCAGTAAAGTGTCTTGAGTCTGCAGACACTAGATATATTTCTTAATTACTGAAGTATTTCCATATAGTTTGGCACAATGTAAAAACTATACAATTTTACTTAATTTTGACTGAATCATAGTGCTTAAATGCCTCTCATTTTACTAGCAGTTTTATTAATCTGAATCTTATCTAGCTGTTAAAGTTGAAGAAAAGAAAGGTAGCTGACACAGTCATAGCCTATAAAAAAATGAATGTAATGCCTAAACTATAAAATAATCATTAAGGCAACTAATTCTCAAATTGAAATAACTTGTAGAAATTTGGTTTTTACCATAACACTGATTGTTAGGGTCTTGGTGATGTCAAGAATTAATTAAAACTCTCTGAGTCTATGTGACTTTTAAATATCTTCATTAACCCAGGATATATACTAATTGCTTTTCAGAAATTTTGAATTTTGAAAATATCTGGAAATTGCTCCAGTGTTAAAAGTCACCAATGAGAACAGCTGATTTTCATTCATTATTTTAATAGCAACAACCTTGGCCAGTCTTTTTTTTTTTTTTGTCTGCTACAGACACAGAAATTCCCCTTTCTTGTTTACCTCCCACATTTCTGTTTCGAATCATATGACCTAGTCCTCTTCACTGTTACAGAAGAGACTGCCCACTGTTAGGGCCAGGGTAGATTCCTCTCCTTATTTTCTTTGCTCTGCTGCTTCTGCGTCTGCTGTCCCAGGAGAATCCCTTTCTCCATTTTCATGCCTACTGAGAAATGCTTGCTGGTCACTTTCCTACCTTCCTACCCTTTTTATCCTTACCTCTCTCCTGTCAGTGGCTGGTTGGTGAGCTGTTTGTTTGCCTCCCTGTGCACAACACAACTGTCTATCACGTTTATAATCCCATTCCCTGTGTCCTCCATTTTTCAATCATTTCAGCCCCTTGAGTCTGCAGGAATAATCTTTCTTTGCCTCTTATTCTTTCCCTGTTTTCTAGTGTGTTTGAAAGAGGAGTAAAAGATTAGAGGTCAGAGTCAATACCTGCCAAGTACTTGAACTTGAAAGGCCAAGAGGGGTCAACCCAGGGCACCTTTGGAGTATGTATTTTTTAAATGTTTAGCCAGATATCATGACAAATAAAATATAACATTGCTTTTCAGTATTTTTTTACTTCAAATATACTTCATTTAACATAATGGAGGAAATGATTTAAATAAAGTTTTGTGGGCCAGCATTTAAACCACCTTATTTACTGTCATCAAAATGTGGTGTTTTACAGCCAATTTTTGGAACATATCCATTTGTAAGTTAGAAACTCTTTTTGTAACTAACACTTAGAGAAACATTGATGACTTCTTGTTTTAATACACAAACATATCCTTGTTCTGAACTTTATATTTTTTTACTAATAAGCTTTATTTTTCAGGGCAGTTTTAGGTTCATAGCAAAATTGAACAGCAAGTACAGAGAGTTCTCATATACCCCCTGTCCTTATACAACCGTCCCCACTATCATCATCCCACGCCACCCACCTATATTGGCATATCATTATCACTCAAAGTCCCTAATTTACATCAGGGTTCACTCTTGGTAGTGTACATTTTATGGGTTTTGAAAAATGTATAATGACATATATGTACCACATTATACTATACAGAATAGTTTCAGTGCCTTAAAGATCCTCTGTGCTCTACCTTTTCATTCCTTCTCTAACCCTTGGCGCAACCACTTATCTTTTTATTGTTTCCATAGTTGTATTTCTTTTAGAATGTCATAGAAGTGGAATCATAACAGTATGAAGCCTTTTCATATTGGCTTCTTTCACTTAGTAATGTGCATTGAAGTTTCCTCCATGTCTTTCCATGGCTTGTAGTTCATTTATTTTTGGCACTGAATAATATTCCATTGTCTGGATGTACTCAGTTTAGTTATCCATTCATCTACTGAAGGACTTCTTGGTTGCTTCCAAGTTTTGGCAGTTATGAATCCAGCTGCTATATACACCTGTGTGCAGGTTTTTGTGTGGACATAAGTTTTTGGTTCATTTGGGTAAATACGAGGGAGTGCTGGACCATATGGTAATGATAATGTTTAGTTTTGTAAAGAACTGCCAAACTGTCTTTCATAGTGGATGTCTACATCTAAAAAAAAAAAAAATGAGTCTGGACATTTTGCATTCCCTGTACCATTTAGCATTCCCACTAGCAATGCATGACAGTTCTGCTGTTGCTCCACATCTTCACCAGCATCTGGTGGTGTTAGTGTTTCGGATTTTGGCCATTCTGATAGATGTGTCATTGTTGTTTTAATTTGCAATTCTTCTTCTTCAATTTTTTCATATGCTTACTTGCCATTTGTCATCTTTGGTGAGGTGTTTTTTCTTTTGCCCATTTTCTAATCAGGTTGTTCATTTTCTTATAGTTGAGTTTTAAGAGTTAATTGTATATCTTGGATAATAGTCCTTCATCAGATATGTCTTTTGCAAACATTTTCTCCTAGGCTGCGGCTTCTCTTGACATTGTCTTTTGCAGAGCATAAAATCTCGACCGGAGTTACAGATTTGGAAGTTAAGAGAATATTGGTGCTATTGGAAGCCCTAAAATTGTATAAGATAGCCAAAAGAGTATATGTACGTAGAAAAGACTATAGAGCTAAGGTCTTGGCTTTGAGGGACTTGGCAATATTTAGATGATGGGGAGATAAGGAACAGTAATAGAAAATGAGAAAGAGGGGCCCAGAAATTTAGGGGGAAAACTGATAAAGTATTTTTTTCTAGGAACAGAACAGAGAAAGTGTATCAAGGAGGAAGTCATTGAGTGTGTCAGATGTTGCTAGACCAATTAAATAAGACGAGGAGTGAGAAGTGATCAGTGGGTCTAATAATAAGGCCATTGGTGAAGAGCTGTTTAAAGGGAGTGATAAGGAAGAAAAGCCTTTGGGAGAAGGATTCAAATAAAAGCAAGAGGAGAAAAATTGGAGAGAGCAGTTATAGATAATACATTTGGGGGAGTTTTGCTTTACAGGAGAGGTCATTGAGATGGAAGGTAGAGGGGTAGATTTGTGTTTTTAAATAAAGGTTAGAAAAATGTCAGTGTTGGATTCTTGTTGGTGTGACTTGCCAGAGAGGGAGAAATGGATGATCCAAGACAAACTTGGCAATTGCTGGAGTGCTGCCCTTGTAGGGGAGAGAGAGGAACTAGTGAAATGGTGTGTGTAGCACCTGTCTTGAGATTGTCAGCATTTTCCACCCATTTTCTACTCAGCTGTGACGCCTCAGTGGCATGTCAGCTGCTGGCCCATAAAATGTTTTGTTGGAGTTAGAGTACACTCAATCCTTGAAGCTGTTCTATCGTGTACTCCTCCCTAGCCCTCTCCCACCTCACCCTATGTCATGACTAGAAGATGGTTCCTTTGTGAGAATGAAAAGGAGCTCCTTACTCTGGACAAAGGCAACTAACACAAAGCTGGATTTTATCCCTCATTTGCCTTAGGCTAGGTGTATCGTACTACCATAGCTCATTCTACTCCAAGACAAGAAAAATTAAATTTAATATCTTGCTGTAATAGTTAAATGTATCCTTTGTCCTGCAGCAAATATTTAAGAACTGAGAATTTGGTGTAGGAATCCCAGCTCTTGCACCAACTGGCAGTAATGTATATTTGAAGAAACTTTAAGGCATAGTAAAGTCGACTTACCAACAAGTAATTATGAGTTTAGATTTTATTTGAACTGTCTTTCATATTTGTATCTTATAAATTAAGAAATGGTGTCGAGCACACTGCATCAAAATATAACTGGGACTTAGTAGCACCTAGCACTCATATCTTGTTTTTTTTAACAATATTCCCACTAAAAGGAAACAAGGCTTCTTGGAGAAATAGCTGGTTCCAAGGCTTGGAGCCTGGGACATCATGTTATGCCAGAAAGGAAGGATATGCTTAAAAATTGATAGCAGTATGTCACAAGGATGTAGGAGCCATTTTGAAAGGGTGCCCAGTGGCCAAATCTGGGGTAATCTGAGCATCAAAATAATTAAAGCCAATAATGAATTATAAAGCATTTGGGAAAAAAAAGGATACCATGATACCATGCCAATAAAACATAGGTATATGCATACATAAAAACCAGAGAAAAAAGGACTCGGGGGCAACTGTTAAGTATGGAGGCAGTACTGGAGTTGGAAAATGGTGGTTTTGTTGTTGTAACAGAATACTTGAAACTGGGTAGTTTATAAAGAAAAGCGATTTATTTGGTTCATGATTCTGATTGGCTGGAAAGTTTAAGATTGGGCATTTGCATCTGGTGAGGATCTCAAGCTGCTTCAATTCACAGTGGAAAGTGGAAAAGGAGCTGTTGTGTGGGAAGAGATCACATAGAGGAAGCCATACTCTTTTAGCAACCCATTCTCTTCTAATCCATTCTCTGGAGACTGAGAACTCAACTTAACCTTGAGGGAGGGCATTAATCTATTCATGAGGGATCCACCACTATGACTCAGAAAACTCCCAATAATGCCACATTGGGGGTCAAATTTCAACATGAGTTTTGGCAGGGACAAACCAAACCATAGTATTTGCAAATAGATGTTGAAACTAGGGGAGAAATTTTGATGAGGAGCAGGATATTTGCATGGTCTTAAAGTGTCTTCCTAAAGGTTGCTTATTGGTTACAGGGAAAAGGTAATAATTAAGCAGTAGGAAAATTTGAACAGCACCTTGTCTGGATGATGAAATGTAACATCACCAATGAGGTACAGATGGATACCATGTGCCTCTGAATGTGATATCCTCAGAATACATTACTTGAATTTAATCATGTGGAAACATCAGACAAGCTCAAAGTGAGCATTCTATTTTTTTAAAAGACTATATTCTACAAAAATGTTAATGTTATAAAAGTTAAAGAAAGGCTGAAAAGACCCATATTAAAGTAGATTAAAGACATAGGACAATACATGATCCTAAGACTGGATCCTACATATGGAGAATAATTAAATTTTTTAAATGGTATTACTGAGTCAGTTGACATTAAAATGCAAATTGTAGATTAAAGTATTATATTGATAAACAAACTGAAATTTTAACTATATTGTGGTTTATAGAAGATTATTTTTAGGAAATTGAAAACTGAAGTATTCATGGGGAAAATGTTATGTATGCAACTGACTCTCAAATGACTCAGAAAAAAAATGTGCACACACAAGGGATAGGGAGGGTATTTGAGGGAGAGAGAGAGGGAGGAACAAATGGGACAAAATACTAACAGAAGGAGATTCTGGGTTAGGTTACACAAGTGTGCTTTCCTTGCTTTTCTTGTACTTTTTTGTGTAAATTTAAAATGTTTCCAGGTGGATTTATATACATACTCATGAATACATTGGGCTTATTTCTTTTATGCTTATCTCATTTGTTATTGTTCTAGGTTGCTAATTTACCTTTAATACTTCCTTGATTTTAAAAAGATGTTAACATGCATTGCTTATAAATGTACATATTGATTTTTAATTTCTTTTAAATAGTGCTGGGCCTAAAGGAGATAACATATATGAATGGAGATCAACTATACTTGGCCCACCAGGTTCTGTATATGAAGGTGGTGTGTTTTTTCTGGATATCACATTTTCATCAGATTATCCATTTAAGCCACCAAAGGTAAGAACCTAGAAGTGTATTCTTAAATATTTATCCCTTTCCAAAATCAGTTATTTTGTAACTTAAATGTATATTGTTGTAATCTTTTTTATTTCATTGTTTTTCATGGATTGATATGGAAACTCTTAAGTAACCAAGGATTGTAAAACTGAAAGTAATTGACTCCTGTCTTTCACAGATAACTTTGTGATCAATAGAATTTTGTAATCAATAGAAAGAGGGTACCTGTTTGGCAGCTTCCAGAAATAAGGATTTAATAACATGAATTTTGTGCCAAATACCTTTGTAGTTAAGCAAAACCTGGAAAACCATATCAAAGAAAGGAGAAACTAATAATATCTAGTAAACTCAGTTTGTACCCTCTGTGGATGTGATGTAGTAATAGAAACTGAGGGTGGCCAAGTGACTTCTGCCTTTTTGTTGTCTCTGAGTTCATTGGAGGAATGAACCAGATGAATAATAAACAGAGAAGGGGTGAGTTGTGCCATGTTATGACTGCCAGTTATTTTGCAAAGCTTAAACATAACAATTGCTTAAATAGCTTCCTCCCCTGACTTCTCTTTCTAAAATTGTCAAGCCAACAGGTAAAAACCACCAGAATTAATTAAGCATGAGCAGAATTGATTACAGAGATGTTGACATAGCAAGGAAAAGTGTGTTATCAAGTCTGTAGCCCTTAACTATGATAAAATTTTTTCTTTAACATAGTTCCTTATGTTCTTTACACTATTTAAAATTTATGTAGCCTGTGTATGTGCATGTGTATGTGTGTGTGTATATATATGCATAAAAATAAAGGTTTTATTTTATGGGGAAAAAAAGACAGGATTATTTCTCAGGAAAACATTATCTAACAAGTTCTACCCTAGTGGTGTTTACTTCAAATCACAGGTACCAAGGTCCCTTATCACCTGGAGGTATTGACTCTCAATTGTTTTTAGAGTGCTTTAATTTGTGGTCCCATTAGAATCTAAGATCTTGAAATTCCTATCTTTTTTAATGCTCTCATGTCTGTAGAGTCTTGCTAAAAGCAATCAAAGGGCCAAAATCCTCACATAGATAACACCATAAGTTGTATTTACATTCAGAATGACATGTATTAAATGCTAGTATATCAGTAACTGTTCAATATGCTGGTTAAGTTTTCTGTATTATAGAAAAAAAGTAAAACCTTAGCAAAATACCTCATGTCTATATAAACGGTGAGACTTATTTTCTACATGCTTGTTTTTTCACATTGAAAATTGGTTTTAACATGTTAGCAAAATTAGGAAAAGAGATAGCAAGATTTATGTTATACAAATTTATTTTGTATGTGGAGGGAAATTAATTGAAGAAAAAGACTCTTACATTTATTTTTCTTAGCACCTTTTAATGGAAAATGGAAATTGACTAACGTAAGAATTTTAAACTATAGTTCTGTATGTGATTTGTCAGTAATTTTGATTATTGATAAATATGGTTATAAATTAAACATGTTTATTTTTTGCTGAAATTGCAATATTCTGATTTTTGTTGGTTCATTTCTCTTGCTAAGATATCTTATACAGTATTAAACATTACTAAGGTCTATTGTAGGATAAGAAAAAATAAGATTTCTGGTGTCAATCTTGTTAGGAATAATTTATTTCTTCATAGTGCTGAATCTTTTTGAAATTCAGAAAAAGTATTGACCCTTCTTGAAGAATAATAAAAATTTAATTTCTTCTATTGTTCTTGGATCCTATTCTTTTCACTGGTTATCGATAGCTGAAAAGATTGTATTTGTAAATTCCATATCTATTGAGTAGTCGTCTGTCAGTGACCTAAATATATATTCTCATATTCTAGAGAAGTACTAATGGAAATATAATGTAATTGACATGTATAATTTTAAATTTTCTAATATTTAAAAAGGTAAAAAAATTAATTTTAATAATATATTTTATTTAACTCAATATATCCAAAATACTATCTCAGCATATAATCAATATAAGAGTATGATTAATGAGATATTTTATATTTCCTTTTTGAGAATTTTGAGTCTTTGAAATCTGCTACATAAGAGTGTAAAATTGTAAGTGTAAAACTTTTAGCCCATTTCAATTCAGCTAACCACATAGGACAGAGGAGTTTTAAAGGGTTCTATTCTCCTCCTCCCAAACTAATGTCCTTCTTCCCTCCATCCCTCCCTCTCTTAATCATGCATTCTTTTCAGAAAAACACTTTTGAGAGCTTTTAATATTTTCTTCCCAGATTCCACTTTTGAGCTCACAGTACACTGCTACTTCCAAGAGATCAAGAATTGTCTTTTTTTTCTCTACAACTCCAATTGTGAATTAACCACCCAATTAGTATTTGTGGCTGTTTTGAAACTTGCCAGTATTTGTTCCTATGATTGATCTTTTTTTCTCACACATCTCTTTATCCAGTAGCTATAAAGACCTTGCTTACTTTAATATTTTAGTCCAACAAGATAGTGAATCAGCTGTGAAAATGATAGGCTAAGAAATAGAAAGGCAGGTAGTACAGATGGTTTTACCAATCTCCCTTTCAGTCCTTCTCCAGTATTTTCTCACATGTGGCAAGAAATTAGCTGAGTTGATACTGATCTTTTCTACTAAGATGCTAATATAATGTTTATTTGTTTTAAAATTCATCAGTTCCTCTTACTGTTAACACCAAAACATTTCTGTCCTCCCTCACTTTCTGTATGTGTGTGTATACATGTACCCAAATATATACATAGACTTACTGTATCATTTATTTAGGTTTAACTGATCAACTACTGGGTTTGTTTCTTTCTATACGAGGTAAAAAACAGAAAAATTTCTTTAAACTGAATCATAAAACAATTTAATTTTATTATTGAACCTAATTTAAGCTCAGCTCCATTTAAGTGTAGCTTGCTATTTAGTATCACCTATGATGTGTCACCCTTTATTTTTTCTGATGAGTGTTTCAGTTGGTAATAAAACATTCTTTTGTTTGTTTGTTTGTTTTTAATATGATTGTGCTCAGGTCACTTTCCGTACCAGAATCTATCACTGCAACATCAACAGTCAGGGAGTCATCTGTCTGGACATCCTTAAAGACAACTGGAGTCCTGCTTTGACTATTTCAAAGGTTTTGCTGTCTATTTGTTCCCTTTTGACAGACTGCAACCCTGGTAAGCAAATCTTCAATTTTTTCTCTAGTCCTAAACTAGAGACAGAAGCAAATCTTTATTAACACATACAGTAAGGCTATAAAAACCAACACATTTTTTCAGTTAGATTAAATGTGGATGGAGAAAATGCTAATGGTAGATCAGCGTAAAACATTTTGTGAGGAAATGACCAAGGACATTTTCAAGTAGTCCAGGCCAGAAATTTCTCAGTACCTTCATTTAGTTTGTTAATGACAAGCCACTCTATAATTATTTTATCACAATCATTGTGATGGAATCTCTACTTTTCAAATTATGTAGCTGCACACACCACTTCTGACAAGAGTAAAGCAACGTCTGGCACTAAGGGCCTCCTTTTCTTGCTCCTTCCACACTGGTATGTGCTTTGAAGACAATCACTTAGTAATGAAGGGCTTTCTTGTTCTCCCTTCCTTTTTAGATTAATTACAGTGAGAAAGTTGGACTAGATTATGATCATTTAAACTCAGAGATAGTCATTGGTGTATAATTCTTAACTTAAAAAAAATGACGAACTGCCACATGTGACTTTCAACTATGGGTAGCTGACTTGATAAAGTGATGTTTAGGCCTAGAGTTTCACATATGTTGTCTTACTGTGTGGTCATTTTTGAAGTTGACTTTTTAAAAAAATTACTAAGACACTAAAGGCTATTACTGTTACCGTAGGCTCTCGCACTTACACGTATGCAACTGGTGTATATCATAGATAGATAGATAGATAGATAGATAGATAGATAGATAGATAGATAGATAGATAGATAGATAGATAGATGTGTATATCATAGATAGATAGATAGATGGATGGATGGATGTATGGATGTAAATATTCATTGTATCATTTATTAAAGCAAAAGATTGGAAACAACCTAAATGCTCATTAATAGAGGATATAGCTAGTAGAATGAGACAACTCTATATTAACTAATGGAGAAAGGTCTTTAAGATATATAAGTAAAACAAGTACTGGGAAAATATATATACATAGCAATAATATTCTCAGTGCTTATCAATGCATATAGTATCTCTGGAATGAAATGTTATAAATGGTTAACAGTTGTTTCAGGGAGAGAAACTTCTGCATAGTTGGAGACAGGAAGGAAAAGAGTTTTACTTTTTTACTGGCTATTGTTTGGTACAGTTCAAATATTGTACCATATATACATATTTTTTTTTTTTTTTTTTTTGAGACAGAGTCTCACTTTGTTGTCCAGGCTAGAGTGAGTGCCGTGGCGTCAGCCTAGCTCACAGCAACCTCAAACTCCTGGGCTTGAGTGATCCTTCTGCCTCAGCCTCCCGAGTAGCTGGGACTACAGGCATGCGCCACCATGCCCGGCTAATTTTTTATATATATATATAAGTTGGCCAATTAATTTCTTTTCTATTTATAGTAGAGACGGGGTCTCGCTCTTGCTCAGGCTGGTTTTGAACTCCTGACCTTGAGCAATCCGCCCGCCTCGGCCTCCCAAGAGCTAGGATTACAGGCGTGAGCCACAGCGCCCGGCCCATATATACATATTTTATCTTTTTGAAAAATAAATTTGAAATAAAAGCTTATATCTCAGATTCAATTTGTAGTTGGAAATTCTGTTTATAGTGAAATGGCAAATAAGTTTTCAAGTGGAGGTGTGAATAGTTATTATGAATACCATTGTATTGTAAGATTAGAGTTTTATTTTAAAATCACTATTTTTTAATATCCATAAGAAAGCAGAAATGTAACTACCTAGTATACTTCCATTGTTAAATAAAATGCTAAGAAAACAAAATAGTTTTTGTATATTTTAAAGACATACGTTTTATTAAAATCAGATCTTTTCATTTTCTTAGTGAAAGGGGCTTTCCTGTTTTGAATATTAAAATATACATATGATCATGTTACTTTAAACATTTCTTTTTTGAAAATCTAGCTATTATATATCAAGATGCTGCTGAAAAATAAATGTTTCAATTTAATAGAATATTAGAGCTGTCCCTTTAAGACACCACATAATATCTTTAATGTTCTTTCGACTTTTCTAGCGGATCCTCTGGTTGGAAGCATAGCCACTCAGTATTTGACCAACAGAGCAGAACATGACAGGATAGCCAGACAGTGGACCAAGAGATACGCAACATAATTCACATAATTTGTATGCAGTGTGAAGGAGCAGAAGGCATCTTCTCACTGTGCTGCAAATCTTTATAGCCTTTACAATACGGACTTCTGTGTATATGTTATACTGATTCTACTCTCTGCTTTTATCCTTTGGAGACTGGGAGACTCCCAAAAAAGGTAAATGCTATCAAGAGTAGAACTTTGTAGCTGTAGATTAGTTATGTTTAAAACGCCTACTTGCAAGTCTTGCTTCTTTGGGATATCAAAATGTATTTTGTGATGTACTAAGGATACTGGTCCTGAAGTCTACCAAATATTATAGTGCATTTTAGCCTAATTCATTATCTGTATGAAGTTATAAAAGTAGCCGTAGATGACTAGGAATTATGTCATTTGTATTAAGCCCAGATCTATTTCTGAGTATGTGGTTCATGCTGTTGTGAAAAATGTTTTACCTTTTACCTTTGTCAGTTTGTAATGAGAGGATTTCCTTTTACCCTTTGTAGCTCAGAGAGCACCTGATGTATCATCTCAACACAATAAACATGCTCCCGAAGGCATAGTTTCCTGTCGTAATATTTTAAGTCAGTCTTGTTAGAAGGTGTGTCTGAGATGATTGTTGATGAAATAAAAATGTGGATATGAAGATTGACTACTAAGGACTAGTACAAATAAACCAATTATTAAATTGAAAACATTTAAAGTCTTATTAAATGTGTAAAGTTTTTTTCTTTAAGTCTTGAAGTAAGACAATACAGTGAGCTTAAATGTGCAAAACTGGATTTTAAACCATTGGTCTCAAAAACACATAAAGCTTTACTTTGATAATGTGATGTTTGAGCCAAGAAAAATAAAAAATTTTGGCTCGCTCAGGAGTCTGATAATGTCTTATGGAACCATCAATTTTGTTTCCAAATTGATGATTTCTGCCCAAGATTAGGCAATATTATTAAACAATAACATTGATCTGATAGCTAATCTATGGTGCATTTTTTACTTCTAATCCTGGTCTTGAATTTTCATGGTATGCTTTACCATTCTTATTATGACACTTGGCTAGCCAATATAGCCAGAGGCAGAGTTAAACACAGAAACTCTTGTCTGCCCTGAAGGTAGAATAGAGCTGTATATTATTAGTGTGCAGATGTGGAATTATTTGTCAATTGAAAAAATGCCAAATCATAAGGTTTTTGTAGGTTAAATTTCCTTCTTTCTAGTTATTATTAGATTTCTTATGGGAGTTAGAATTACTTTGCAATATTCAGATTTGATAAACAGTATAATTATGCTATTTTTCTCCTATCACTAGTATAATTATCCCTGGTCATATAGCCAAGGTTTTGGTACATGGGCCAAGTGTCTTCTCCAGTCCTAAATATGGAAATGGAATGTCATCTTAAAATTTATAGAGTGGAACTATTAGCATAAAAATGTACTGCTTCAAGATAATAAAGTAAAAAATGTACAGTGGCATATATTGTCACTAAGAATAGTGGGCTTCTACTTATTTGTCAATAGTAGTCTTAAATCAGAATAAAAATATAATTACACTTATATATGTATTTTTCTTTTAAACTCCCCTCCTCCCCAATCCTTATTACAAAGGAACACCATAGAAAACTATTTTAAAGAGTTCAGGCTTATGTCTGTGAAAACCTAACTAATAATCTGTAATGAATTTCAACTCAATGTGATATGAGTCTCTTGCCTTTTATGTAAGCTGTAAGGATTTTTATGAACTGTGAGTGAGCTATAGAAAGTCATTTTTCTTCTAATTCCAAGATTGTGCATTCTATATCCTAGAGTAATAAACTTTTGGTGCTGGAAAAACTTTCATCAGACTGGATATTAGGATGTTTGGGGATGCTGTGAATGGACTTCCTTCAGTTACTATGAGCCTAATTACTACCACCAACCTATTTTGCTTACTTGTTGATTGTGTAACATGCTGGCCTGGGACTAAGTAAGGGGAATTGGTTACTTAAAATATTTGTGGCTTTTCCAAAGCCTTCTAAAGGCTCTTCTCTAAGGCCACACAGATAGTTTGTGGCCTTGAATAAGACAACTTTGAGCTTTAGTTTATTTAAATATGAAACAGAAGAGTTGAACCTGATTGTTTCCTTGTTCTCTGTTAGCATACAAACTCTGTAATTCTGTTGTAAATTTTTGGTGTTCTTGTTCTGCTTTCTCTTTCAGGGAACCGGCTACACTTTCAAATGGACTTAATAGTGTCTTGGTGTTCTAGTAAAAAGATGTACCTATGAAATAAGAGCCACTACATGCCAGGCACTGTTCAGTCACTGATGTGCCCTGTCTCATTTAAGATCCTTAACCACTTCGGTACCAGTGTTGACTATAGTCAATAGCCATAGATGACCGTGCACAGTGACTTTAGCCAACAGCCATGATATGAAGGCGCACAGCAGAGCGTCAACTTTAGCTGACAGCTGTGATATGACTTTTCTAATTTTTCATTTATCAAAATAAAATTGTGAACATTTAAAAATAACGTAATGAAAACATATATGTATATGTTACCTGTTTTGATTTACATTACAAGTAAAGCTGCCTGTAAAGTAAAAAAACAAGCTTTCAGTGCTTTAAAGCTCTCCTCATCACACAAGAACAAAACAGATTCGTCGTCAATGCACAGCACAGACTATCGTGCGGACTGTGAGTGCCGGCTGTGTGCAAGGTTTCACGGCCGGTGAGCGCCGTACCGAAGTGGTTAAAGAGCGTTAGGAGAGTAGACATTGATGATCTTCAGTTGACAGTTGAAACTGTGCATAGACAGGTTAAATAGCTCCCTGCAGATTATACAGCCAATACGACATGGAGGTATAGCACTCACACATTCTACTACCCCACTCCCAAAACCATTAGGTAAAGAGTTTTGTTTATAACAAGTTAGTATTGAATACACACACACAAATATACTCATATACAAGTTATAACTGTTCCCTACAAAGTGGATATTCACAGATTTCTGTAGCTTTTGAAAATTATTCCAGTTTTGCAGATATAGTTTTGCATTTTAGTAAATCCTTATTTTAATATTCTATTTTAGTGTCAAATGGAACCTTACAAAATAAGACTATTGTTTCTAATGAATATAAGGTAGGTTTGTTTATAGTCTCCCCTAAACATGTATCATAGGAATGCTTTTAACATCAGTATCCCTTTTTTTTAGTTTGGAAAATGAGATAAATGGTATTTTTTATTTATTTAACCATATATTTCATAACCACATCAGAAAATTTATATTGATAAATATATCAAGTGTTAAATGACTATTTTTCAAAACAAGATATTTTAGTTAATCTAGACATTGTCCTTTTCTGTTGGTAAACAAGGAAATTTTAACTAATCACTGGGATAATATTCAGTCGACATTTGCAATTTAACTTATGTATATGCTACACTTTCTAACAAGAACTTTGAGGTGCTGTTTTCTAATGTATACATAAAGAACTTGGAGTCAGCCCACTAACTTGTCCAAGTATATTCTTATAACAATACAAGAATGACTGTATGGTACAATTTAAGTCAGTTTCAATCCAATGAAATTACAACCTTCAGTTATAGCCAATGTTAGTGCAGTACATTTTGCATTTTTACTCGACATTTATATTATCAGAATATAAATGGACAGAATTATAGCATAATCTGAAACATCAATTATCTTTCTCAAACTATTATAAATTGTTTTAAGAGCCTGAGATAATGATTCTGCAATAACATTATCTACTTATATTTTAGTTAGTGTTCCTTGTTTTAGGTAAATTAAATAAATTCATTTGTTTCATATCTCAGTTTTTTCAAGAAATACCCAAGTAATGAAAATTTATTTATAATTATACTTTAGTAGATACATATTTGAAATGAAACATAAATTTTTTCTAACAAGTTTGTCAATCTTTTTTGCAAAGTTATTCAATGATTTAACTGTGTATCTCTCCAATGTTTAATGGGATGTTTCTACTCTGTGGACCAATAGTCCTTTCAAAATGGTCATAAAATTGCTGGGAGTGTAACTGCATTGCCAACATTAATGGATGGTGTTAAAACCTTGGTCACTGTCAGATAGAATAAACCTTGTTAAATTAGAAATGAAGAGTGATCCTGTGAGGTGTATGCATGTCTAAACTTACACATACCCTATCTAAGGCATGTGCACACCTAGCCTCACTTTCTTCTTTTTCTCCCTAACTCTGTTAAATTCATAAGCACTTCTCTGAAGGGAGTATCTCTCTTGAGTATCTTTCTCATTTTAGTTTGATACTTGCTGTGCTTTCAGTTTCTTGTGATTCCATTATTTCATGAGACAGGAAGCCCAAGGTGATTATTAAATGACAACATCCAGTATCTTAATAAGACCAAATATTGGGAACCTAAGGATTTTTGTTTTTGTTTTTGTTTTCCATTCCTATAACAGAAGAGAACCTAAGTTTTAAAAAGAAAAGAAATTCTAAGCAATAGATTACCCAGATTCAGGCACAAGTGCAGTGTACTTGTCCTTTAATAGTCTTTGTCATTAATTTATACATAAAAAAGAGTCATAAATATGATCAGACAGCAGAGCTCTGGAGCCTAGTCCTGGATATATTATGAAATAAACAGAACCATGGAATAGCAAAAGGAATTTTTGACAAATCTAAGTATTATCAGTGATGTGAATTTAGAGAAATCTAAATTCATTTTAAATCTGTAGGTTACTTTGTTGAAATCTGACAAGGCTAAAGCTGATCATGCAAGTCTACCTAATATAGGCCACTAAAAGCAATTTTTTCCCCATATCCTTCAATCCCTAAAGTTTATCTCAAGTCTAACTGCTTTGATGAAACCTTTCCATTGTACTGCTCTCATGTATCTGTTAGTCTTGTCAGTCTGTCTCTCTGAGATGGCATGTGTACAAACATGAGAAATAATAAAAGGAAATCCAGCATGTACGTATTTCCGAATGCCAGCAACAAGCCAGGTGCCTTTCTCAGCAATGTTTGCGCTAAACCAAGAATCCTTTTTCCTTTTCTTTCTTATTTTTGGGGGTACTGAGGAAGGGGATATGGAAGGTAGTTGTGCTGTATAACCCCTTAGCTGATTGTCGTGAGTTTATTCTACAAATTTTAAGTGCTTGCTAATTGGAAGTTGTTTTGGGCAATGTGATACGCAGATGAACGAGTTTTAACATCCTTAAATAGTCTTCATTTTTGTGTCCAGATAATTTTTCCCTCTTTATAGCAGGGGGGAACACATCTTTACTAGTGTGTATCCATTTTCATTTAATGAGAAATTGAACATATGTCCTTGCTGATTTAGCAATAAAAATATTAATGTAATATTTGATAAGTTTTGGCCAATCTCTATAATATTAAATATGCTTAATATTATTTGATGCTTTTAGAATACTCTCTTTCAAACTGCTCTTAGTACTCCATGTCTCTTGCTTGCATTTTGGCATTTTGTTATATTCAGTTTGACATTGTATATTTCTGGATAATGTGCTTTTGGAGGATAATGTCTATATTTGTCTCTGTATCTCAGTACCTAGCCCAATATCTAATGTCGTATATGTCCTGTTTGCTGAATGAATAACTGTGGGTGTAAGTCTTCTCCATAAGGTATTTCAGAGACTTTGTGAAGCATATCAGTCACATCTTTAGTTCTCCATCAGGCTGGTTCATTCAGTGCTTTGTATATGGGTAGGTGCTGCATATATTTCTGTTAAATTGGAATATGGAAAGTAGTGCAATGAGTTATTCATATAATCTTTTAATGACTACTTGTTTAAAATGGGGATTGAGTTAATCTTATAAAAGTCCTTAAATATATCAGAATGCTTGGTGTCCTACAGAATTTACATAATTTTTCATTATCATGACAGTCTTCTTAATTGCTATCTCTCTCTTACCCTCTTTTATTGGTAAAAAGAAAATTGACACAAACGCATGTATCTGCTTATAGTATTCTTTTAAGGAATCTAATAGGAAAAATGAAAAGTGATGGCCTGTAAAAAAATTCTTTTAAGAAAAATATTTTAGGGAAAGGAAACTATTACATTGTTTGGTAATACAGAGGGGGCTGTAGAGACAGTTGTTTATTGAAATATTAGGCAAGGCTCTTCATTTTTTTCACTTCTGGGTTCTGTGATTAAGGGAAAATAAGATAAAAAATCAAAATAAGATAAAAGATTTTTATTTTTATTTTTTTGCCAGTAAATATCATTGAAAGGTGACTGGGTAAAAGCTCCCTAATTTCAAAAGTATAATTTCAGCAACTTCTCATTTATCTCTTACCCATAGCATGAATATTTTTAGTCAGCTGAGCAAACTCGGATATGTTGACTGCTCCTAAGGCCACTTCACAGTCTAAGATGGGAAAAAGCTAAACCTGGAGAAATGAGTTCTTGAGAGGTGTTGTGTACCAAGGGAAAGCCCCACAATTATGGGCCTGAGTTTGTAAGGAAAGTTAACAGTTCTCTAGTGATTGACATTGGGATACTTACGTCAGGTCTTTACATGAGCATTTCAGGTTTTCATCTATAAAGTGATGAAGAGTAGTTTATGAGGAGCACAAAGGGTATCACTGGCATACCCTCATCTGATTCCTTTATCAGTTTTTTAAGGAGCAGTTAAGCCCTCTGCTAACTCGCCATGGCTACACAACTCCCAAATGGTAAAGATCACTTTATATGTGTGTGAGACTGTGTTTTTTCTTGTATAATTTTTTTTAATATGTAGCATTTTGTTTGTATATCTTCTCTTAATCATGAGCTTCTAGAAATAAGGAAGATAATTTATTTCACTCAGTCAATGAGTTATTAGTTATATACTCTAGAATATTGGTTAGGTGTTTAGGATTAGCGGTGAATAAAGCACACGAAAATCCCTGCCCTTATGGAGTTTACTTTCAAATACAGGGAGACAGACAAAATATATAAATATATTTATGTTTGTATGTGTTACATGGTAAGTGTTATCAAGAAAACTAAACAAGGGAAGAGAAATAGTGTGTGCTGGGAGGGAGAAAGAAAGGAGAGGTTTCACTGCAGTATAAAAAGGGTAGTCAGGGAAGACATCACCAAAAAGCTGAGTCAAGAGCTGGAGATGGTGAGGGATAAGAGGGGATGAGTGTTCCAGGCAGAGGGAATAGCAAATGAAAAAGACCATGGCAAGAGCATGCCCAGTGTATTAAAAAAACAGCAGGAGCCTGGGAGGGCTGGAACAGGGTGAGCAACTAGGAGGCACATTGGAGGCCAGGTCAAGAAGACAAGGTGTACAGATCACTCAGGGTCTTAACCATCTTACAGCCCATTGGAAGGAGTTTGGCTGGTATTCTAAATAAGATAGAACACCGTTGGAGGGTTTTTTTTCAGCCAAAGAGTGACAGGATATGATTTTGTGTTTTATTAGAATCTCTGATTACTGTTAGGGAAAAGACCTGGGTGGGGAATTAGGAGCAGGGAGATCAGTTAGGAGACTAATTCAGGTAAGAGATACTGGTGACTTCAACCTGGGTGGTGGTAGTGCAGGCTGTAAGAAATCATCATGTTCTGGTTGAAGGTAGAGCTAACAAAATTTGTTGATAGATTAAATATGTGGTATGGAGGAGTTAAAAGTTTAGGGCCTGAGCAAATTAGAAGGCTGTAATTGCCATTGCCCAGCGTGTGAAATTTGGGGGTGGAATAGAATTGGAAAGATTAAGAGCTTAGTTTTTGACGGTTTAAATTTAAAATGCCTATGAAACATCCCAATGGAGTTGTCAAGACAGTGGACATACAAATCTGGAATTCAGGAGTGAGTTCTGGGCCAGGAGTGTACGTTTGGGACTCAGGAGTGTGTACATGGTATTTGTAGCTGTAAGACCTTGAGGTCACCAAGGGAATGAGTTCTGCTAGAGAAGAAAGCAGCTTAGGCAGTGTCAGCCTTAAGAAGCTGAGGTGAGGAATCAGTAAAGAAACCCAGGAAGAAACAGTAAAGAAGGAAAACCAGGAGAGTGTGAGAACTGAAAAGGAAGGTGGCATATTTCAAGGAGGTGGGCATGAACTACTGTCAGATGCTACTGATAAGTCAAGTTGAGGACTAAAATGTTCATTTTATTTAGCAACTCGAGGATGGTAGTCGTTGGTGACTTTTGTAAGCACAGTTTTGTTGGAGTAATAAGTAACAAGGAAGATTGGAGAAAGTAACAAGGAAGAGAGAAATTGGAGACTCCTGACAATTTCATATTGGTAGTATAGAGAAATGGGGAATAATTGGAGTGTTTTTGAAGATGAGAAAAGTTATGGCATGTTCATTCATTGATGGGGGGAATGGCAGATATAGAGAAGAAGGGGCGGTGTCCATGAAAAATTCCTCTTCTACACCATCTCATGGTGCTTTCAAAGCTCTTCCCTACTTTGGACATCTGTCTTCATGACTAGAGTGGAAGCTTTTTTGGGAAACAGTTGGGAAATGCAGCATCTAGCACTTAAAGCAATATTGTCATTCACCACATTCTTGAATTCCCCTGGTAGGCAGGAAGGGATAGGACCTAGCACAAACGAAGTGTTCAGCCTGTGCTAGGAACTTGCAGACAAGGACATAGGTCTGGACTGGAGGGTAGGGTGGTGGGAAGCTCTGTGGTTGCTTCAGTTTCTCCATGGAACAGATGTTACTGGCTAAAAGTGAGGGTGGTAGGGGTGGGGGGAGTTCATATGTCTGTGTGACCCCTTTGTATCCAGCTGAGTAGTCCTTGCTGAGTGTGTAAATGAATGAGTTGTCTGTCTGGATGAGCCTTTTATTTCTTAGTTACATGTTAATAATGAACGAGCAATTAAAATTCTCAGCTATACTGGAGTGGCTCTTCTTTTTCATCAATTCTGGTTAGCAATTATTAGTTCCTTTGAATTAAGAGCCTTAATATTTTCTTTCCTTCAGATGATTTTTTTCAGTCATTGACGAATCTACCTTGACACGAAATTTGACTAGAAAACTTAGGGTATTTGCTGAAAATTAATACTGCTTTAAATGCCAGAAGCAAAAAATGTTTATGCTGTGTTTCCCAGAAAGCTCATCATAGTCTAGTTAGGAAGAGAGATGTCCGAGGTAAGTGCAGAGAGCTTTGAAAACACCTTGGTGGATGATAATGGGATATGACTTCTCTGAGTTGGCTAGAAGAAATGATTCTAGAAAATTGAGTGTTCTTTACCCCAATTCTCTTTTATTGATGTGTTAATCAGAGAAAGGCATAGTAACACCAGTCTCTATTACCCTGTCGTCCATCCAGGTCTTGTGGTAAGACTTTGAGTTCTAGGCCTTCTCTCCCTTTGGGCTGTACTACTTGGGAAGTAAGCAATTTGGAGATCAGGTTTCATTTCCAGAAAACCCGTGGGGCAGTTCCAGCTTATGACCTAGGCTCATACTTTCTACAGTACTTATCTTTCCCTGCTACTGTCCTGACTTCTTCTTTCCCAAAGTCCATAAGTAAGAAGTGGGGCATTTTCTTTGCTTGTTTTCTGTGAAAACATCTGAGACAGACCCGAATTTTAATTGGCTCAGCTACTTAATTTTGCTTAGAGAGTCAAAAGAGTTAATAAATACTAAGATGTTAAAATTTCTTTTTTTCTGATTGGGTCTTGCAGAACAGTACCTTTGCGGTGGTTATTACACATTCAAACCCAACTGTACTTTTTATCTGAAAAAGAAAGAAGATGTGACTCTTTTTTCATAAGTTAAATTAATCATGACAGTATTCTAGAGTACTTCATATATAGACAGGGTGATAGTTGTTTTCCTCTTTTCTTATTTCAGGACATGATGTCTTGATTCTGTTCTTCCGGTCCTACTGTCTGTTCAGGCTCTTGGTTATCACTTATCTACAAGAACCGTTTTTAAAAAGCTACCCTCTTGTACATACAAATGACTCCCATCCACTTCAGTAGTGTGAACACCACTGTCACATTTAATCTTCCTGGGGTAAGCTCTTTATCAGGACACTAGGCTACTAAGACATTCAGTGGTTACTGAATGAAGTCCAGACTCCTTAGAAGCCTAGCTTTCTGTCATTACATTAGTGTGCTCCCATAATGAAGCGGAATCTATTTCAACAGCAGCCACACTCATTTTGTAGTGAAATACCAGAGTCACTCTTGTCAGTGGCAGCAATTCTATCACTTAAAAATATTTCCTCAGAGATACAGCAGTAGTGACTCATTGAGAACACTTCCTTTATCCAAAGACTCTTCTTTAAGGCTTTCTGCCCGTAGAACTACAACTCTTCAATGCTGTGACATTTTTATAATTTATTTTACTACCAGCAGTGGAAGTATTGATGCTTGTAACCTTGTTGCTAGCCATGTTAAGTTTCATTCAAGCATCAGAAAATGGATTGCTTAAGATACTTTGCTAGGCACACCAGTATTTTAAATGTGAATTGATATACTCGGTGCTTCAAGACAGATGGTGCATTGCTTCTGTGCCTGAGAGCATTTGGCAGTGCTGAAATTGAGCCTTCTGTTCAGTCCAAAATAATTCAATGATGAGTGGGCAACTTTTTTTTTTTTTTTTTTTTGCTGTATTTGGAAGTGTTTTAGCTCATATATTAACTATATGCAAGCAGCAAGCACCTTCATAAAATGACACTACAGACATAGGCAAGTACCTAAGCCCTGGATAAGTACTGTGTATCAGTTTGGAATATGGTACCACTTATTTTTATTTTCATTATAGTGATATGTTTCTAGTAAGATTAAGGACAGTTGACCTTTGAATAATACAGGTTTGACTGCAGGGATCCACTTACACGTAGATCACTTTCAATGCATGTATCAGAAAATTTTGTGTAGATTTGCAACAATTTGAAAAAATGCAAACTGCATAGCCTAGAAATAGTGAAAAAAATAAAAAGATATGTCATGAATTCATAAAATATGTGTAGATACTATTCTATTTATGTGTTAATGGACTGTTTGTTATCCTGTAAGGTTCCAGTGAACAGTAGGCTACTAGTAAGTTAGTTTTGGGAGAGTCATATGTGGATTTTCAACTGTGTGGGGCGCAGTCCCCCTAACCCCTACATTGTTCAAAAGTCTGCTATATTTGGCCACATTTAAACATGGGCCCAAAACTTTCCAGGTTCAAAGTTAACTCTTAGGCTAATGTTAGTTAAGCCAAAAGGGAGGCTTTTCAAAAGCTTTCGAAGTAAGTTTAAAGGAGTGGATGCTTTTAGATCTCATGTTCACCACATATCCTGTTTCATGTTATTCCTCTGGTTAATAACCTCTCCTCAGACACCTTGCTAAAACAGCATTGTCTCACTTAAGGTCTGGCTAGAAGATTACAATGAATAGTATCTTTAAAGTCTTTATTTAGAGAGTACCATCTCTAAAGTCCTATATTTTGTTAACTAAAATTAAAAATTGTTTCTTATTCCTTTAACTTGCAGCTTTTAGAGCCTTCTTAGTCATTAGCTAGAAATGTATTTTTTGTCTTCATGGATTTCCAAAGTAGGATTTATGTAACTATGGTTTTCATTTGGGAAACACTGGGTGTCAAATATCACAAGATGCCAAAAGCCCACAAGAAGATAAGAACACTCCAGTGGGGACTCTGAAGAGAAACAGCAAAAGCACCCCCATCCTGCAGTCTGAGTTGTGGGTTATCATGGTGGTAGAGGAGGAGGATGGTTGATTTAGGAGAGGGTACTGTTACATGGAGAAAACATCCAACTTACTTAAAGTTTGGAAAAGGTTTACTCCTTTGAGCTTGGGTTAAAATATTGTATTGCCTGCTCTCATAATGCTGGAAGGATAAAAAGATCAATAAAGTTTCCTCCAATTCTGTAAGTCAGACTTGTCTCTATTTTCTTAACATTTCCAGGGAAACCAAGATCACAAAGGGTGATGGATTCTAGTGGTGGGAAAATTGGTATTGATTCTATAATTTTACTGTAAATTCTTCTTCTGAGATTAAATATACTGTGCACAGGTTCTCTGAACACATCTCTAGATTCATTTCACATAACATGCCCTTGGACTGATCTTTTAATAGCCATCTCTTTCTTAGCATCTACAACTTGGAACATGTCCAGAAAATATATTTCCTGTCTACCACATAGCAGCGTATCCTGGGAAAATGGAACCAGAAGACTGATTTAGGAGAACACAAACACACCCCCAAAAAACACTGGTGACTTCTTTGAAAAATCACAGGAGTTTGCTCATTCTGCATAGTAGGGACAGTAACCTTACTTCCAAAGTTAGGGTCTTGCCTGGGAGTCTTTAAAATCACCATCTCTAAATCATTTATAGAATACATCATCCAATAAAATATATATTACACACATGTGAAAACTAATTACCAAGGGTTGAAGCCTAACATATTTTGACATTTTCTCTTGAAAGAGAGAAATATGGAGATTATGGCTTTTAATTTTAGAATTACTTAAGAGTAATTGGGGGTCACTGATTTATCACAATAGTTTCTTTGAGAGTAAAACACTCCAGTAATAATTGATATTTCAATTCTGACTTTTGAGTCTTTAAGATATTGAATTCTAGAGCTAAAATAGCTTAATTAATCTAACCACCAGCCTATAATAGAATAGCTAAGCTTTCAAATCTCTCTTATTTGCTATCTTGCTCTATAGTTAGGAATTTTTTTCTTTTTACTTCTCTGGGCCTGAATTTCTCAATTATGCAATTAAACTAAAAACGATGAACAACATTGCAGAAATATAGGAAAATTTACTTAGTAGTAAAACAATGGGCAGTGTAAAGTATCTGGAAAGACTTTTTTAAAGCATAAAATTTAATACAATTTTAAATTGTATGGATAATTATACGTTTCAGTGCAGCATGAAGCTTCACTATTAGAACATTGTTTTTGCTTGTGCTAATAGGTTATATTGCATCTTTTTTTTTGTTGTTTTTGTTTGTTTTTGTCTCTGGGCTCTGAAGATTGAAGTTTATTAATTGCCGAGAAGGACATAAGTGAGTATACTTCTTTTTTAAAATTTAACATCAACAATGGATACACATTTATTTAAGGATGTTTGGTTATAATTAAGCAGTGTGGCTGCCTTAAGATTCTTCTAGGACTTCACATTTGAGAACTGCTCTGATCTAATCATTTCTAGATGATTCTTCTGATTCCCAGACATAATTGAAAGAATGAAGGAGTTAAAGAATTTAGAATTGTTCTGAGTGTGGTGGGAACAGAGTCATGCACATTCTTCTCAAGAGAAAAAGCACACATTTTCTAGTCCTTGAGGATTTCTTTTAGTTCCATGTTTCCTCCAGACCAACAGTAAGGTGTTTTCACTTTTCTTTCTTTTCTTTCTTTTTTTTTTTTTTTTTCCAGAAGAGGTGTGGTGGAAAGGTCTTCCAGAACCAGAGGCTAAGCATACAGCAGTATAAAAAAAAGTTCTTTATTCCAGCTTCCAGAGTTCCTTCTCTTCAGCCTTTCCTGTTCACTGGAATAACGAAGCTATTAAACAGTGGTGTAAAGAAGTTCCATCCAGTGGTTGAAGCCCAGTAGAAAACAAGGAAGTAGGCTGGTGTAGATAAAATAAACCATCTGCACTCCAAGTTTTTCCCAGGTTCACTAAAGTGGGAGGAGAGACACAGTTTTAAATTTAATTTGTACTGTTGCAGATATGATTGTGATAATTTTCCAATGAATATTTGTTAATCTTACCTAATTTAAATAATCATGTTAAATAAAATATGCAAGTGTTAAATTGACTTCCTCCTGGGGGCACTTAGCATTTATTTCTTGTAATCTGTGGAAGGACAGAAAGGAAGTACAGAAGCCACCCTTTTCTTGATGGTGCTAGGCATTAGGAAAACTCAGGGTAATAGAAACATTTTATATTTTTATTCCAAAGTAAATGCAGTACATTAAGTGAACAAGTTTAGATAAATGCTTAGTGACATGCCAAAAAGCTTACACATACATTTGCTTAAAGGAGCTTTCCTTCTGGAATTAATACAATTCTAACCACAAAGAGGTACAAAAATTAATTCAAGGACTTGTTTTTCCCCTCCTTTTTTACCCCCTTCTGCCTTTCCTTCCTACACCCTTGCCTGTATTTACTATAGAAAGAAAAAGCCAGGTAAGCACATAGTTACCTACTTGCTTTTTTAAATTCTGAATTAGAGGGAGGTTTTTTGGGATCTCTCAGGTCACAACATTGACCGGCTCTTCACCACTCCCACTGCAGCCTTCTCATAACTTTTATGGCTTGTGAATTGGCTAGTGTTTCTAATGCAACTGACAAAAATATATGGGAAGTGTACCCTTCTTTACTTAACTTTTTATATCTTTTTCATGATGCTTTGCATAAAAACCAAAAGGTGCTTTTGCTTCTCTCTGCCCCCATCAGAACTGTGGTAGGATTTTTTGGATATACTGAATCCCACAGCACACCATAAATATCCACTAGATGTCAGTGTGTCACTAAATGAAACTTTAGCCTACCTGTTCTTAGAACATATTGGATAGGTAAACTCATTTATAATTTTTAACTGGAATGATACAGATGTTTTAGTAGTACAGATTAGTAATAAGTGATATTTGTCCTAAAGAGTATTAATAACAAGTGAAACTTTTATTTTAAAAATCCAGTACCTCCAGTATGAGGATTTCAAAATATTTATATATAGTCTCATTTTTTTGGCCATAATATCCACGAAGAGACAGAATGCAAATATGTTCTTCATTTTATAGTAGACTAGCCTCAATTTCATGGAGACAAAGTGGTCCCAAATCAATCACATAGTCAATGTACAGTGGAACCAGACTGGTACTTCTGGAAACTCAGAGCCTACTCTTCTCCTTTGGTATCTGCAGTGTATTTAGATGCAGATTCCCTTTGGAGAAGTCTGTCATTTGTATTAACTATCTTATAAACTCAACAAGAATGAAATAATAATTAAGAACAATGAGATAATTGGTTAAGTTAATATGGGGATGTTTATACCAGAAAATGTAAAAACAGAATTGTGTACAGGAAAAAGAATTAAAATCGTTTGTAGAAAGGATATTTGGCAATAATTTTTAAATTTTTTACAGATTTTAGAAACTACATCTATTCATAATTTTAAGATTTCACACTGACTGCATAAAGAGAGTGCTAAACAACCAAAAAGATAATAATGTTTTACATGTACTATTTTAGAGATAGTGAGCTCAGGCTAATGAGAGCCTCATATAAGTTCATTTGCTCAAGTGGAGAAGGAAAGAAAGGAAGTTGTAATTTGGTCTGGAAGGCTGAAATTCCTAGGTATTTGAGAATTATGGTACATATTGCATATTGTAGGTTTTACACTGTATGGTTTCCTTAACCACTTCTGTATGAGCATTGTCTATAGTCAATAGCCATAGACAAATGCACACAGCCTAGCGTCGACCATAGTTGACAGCCGTGATATGAAGGCGCACGGCCAAGTGTCGACTTTAGTCGACAGCCAAAAGCTTTTACTTTTACAGCTTTTATCTCTGCAGCTGCAGTATGTATGTTCAGCTAATAAGTTACTATGAATCTGTGACCTTTTAACAAGTCCTTAGTAGGAGTTATTATAGTTATTTTCCTAAAGCTGCCTGTAAAGTAAAACAAGCTTTTGGTGCTTTAAAGCTTTCCTCATCACACAAGAGCAAAACGGACTTGTCATCAATGCACAGCACAAACTATCGTGCGGACTGTGAGTGCCGGCTGTGGGCAAGGTTTCGCGGCTGGTGAGTGCCCTACCAAAGTGGTTAAAGAGAAGTCTCTATATAATCCTGTATATTAGGATTTAAATAGTAATTTACCCTAATTGTATGCGTACACAGGTTACAACTATGCAAAAATTATGTTTGTGGATAAAGATGAAAAGAGTACACAGAGAAGAGGTTAGGGTGGCGGGATTGTGGGTAAATTTAATTTCCCCTTTATCTGGCAATATTGTTTAATTATAATAAATAGAAAAAATGGTTTCTCCTTTATTGTCTGTATTGTAAAAATTTGCCACAATCTCAACCTTAGAAGGGCTATTCATATCAGTGAGCTATATTGTAAACAATTGTAATACACGAAGATGGGCTTTATGCTTGGTTTGTTTACCAGTGTTTCAGTTAAATCATAAAAATCAAGGCAGAAGTACAGGGTCAGATTTTCAAACTTCAGTATAAATTTCAAGTAAAGATAAATGATTGCCTAAATCTCAGCAGGGTGTTTGCTGTAGCATTTAGTACATTGTTGGTGTTTAGTAAATATTGATGAAGTGTTTAATAAATGTAGCTATCCTCCATTTGTGTTTTCATTTTCAGTGGTGTAATTTTAAAAGAGTTAGCAGCAAAGTCCAAAAGATTGCCAAAATTAAAAATTAAATAACCTATTGATTTTGCATGCTTGATATGTTTAGATTCAGAACTTGTATATAGCAAATTATATGTGGATCAAATTGAGGTATAAAATGATAACATTACATATTATAAAAGAAAACTTGTATGTCTTATTCAAGTAATAATAGTGTGGACACCATTGAATTATGTATGAAGATTTCCATGGACAGTAATAATTCACAACTGATAGTGCTTATCATTTGGGGAAGTTGGGCATTTGTATCAGAATTGGCTAAAAAACTTTGAAAACCATGTATGTTCCCTTACCACCATCTCCATCCTGTAATTATTGCATTTGGAGACCTGGCTCTCCAAACTTGGGTGTGGGTAGATGGAGGGGGTAGGATGTGTGATTCCAGGACATTTCAGGGTACTATAAATTGCTGATGTATATAGGACCTTCAAAAATCACTAAAATGGTACTGGCTGTAACACAGGGTACTGGGCTTACACTGGATTGCAGTTATCAGATAGTAGAAGCAAATCTAAGAGATAGGTAAATGAAGATGAATTCTTTGTTCAATCAATTCTTGTTAAATATAAAGGAAAGGAATCCAGGTCTAAGACCAAGATCAGACCAGCCTACCTCATGTCTGATTTGTAAAATATGAAAAACTTGCTGGACACAATGGCTCACACCTGTAATCCTAGCACTCTGGGAGTCTGAGATGGGAGGATTGCTTAAGGCCAGGAGTTCAAGGCCAGCCTGAGCAAAAGTGAGACCCCATCTCTACTAATGAAGAAACAATTAGCTGGCTGTGGTGGTATGTACCTGTAGTCCCAGCTACTTGGGAGGCTGAGGCAGGAAGATCACTTTAGCCCAGGAGTTTGAGGTTGCTGTGAGCTAGGCTGATGCCCTGGCACTCTAGCCCAGGTGACAGAGAGAGACTCTGTCTCAAACAACTAAACAAAAAACCTCCAACCTCCACAAACCTTTATTTACCAGTTTTTCACTGTGCCCACAACCTCACCATTAGAGAATCGTTCTTTGGCTTAAAATATAGTCATCTCCATATTCATCCAATAAGGATTAATATCCAGAATATTCAAGGAATTCAAGCAATTCAATAGCAAAAACTAATTGATTTAAAAATGGGCAAATGATCAGAATAGACATTTCTCAAAAGAAAACATACAAATGGCCAAAAAGTATATGAAAAAATGCTCACTATCACTAATCAGGGACATGCCAATCAAAACCACAATGAAATATCTGCTCACCCCAATTAGAACGGCTATTATCAAAAAGACAACGGGATGCCGGTGAGGATGCAAAGAAAGGGTAACAAACACACCATATATATGTGTAATACTGTTGGTGGTAATGTAAATTAGGACAGGCATTATGGAAAACAGTATGGATGTTCCTCAAAAAACTAAAAACTGAACTACCCTAGAATCCGGCAATCCCACTACTGAGTATATATCCAAAGGAATGGAAATCAGTATGTTGAAGAGGTATCTGCACTCCCATGTTTACTGCAGCATTATTCGTGATAACCAAAATATGGATTCAACCTAAGTGTCCATTAGCAGATGAATAGGTAAATAAAATGTGGCATATATAAACAAGGAATACTGCTCAGGCATAAGATAAATACCATATGTTGTCACTCGTACATGGAAACTAAAAAAGTTAATATGAAGTAGTTTAGTAGTAGTTACTAGAGGCTGGAAAGGACAGGGAAGGATGAGGAGAGGATGCTTAACATAAAACTATAGCTAGATAGTAGGAATAAATTCTAGTGCTCTATAGTTTATTGTATATTTTCAAATACCTAGGAAAGAGGGTTTTGAATGTTTTCAACACAATGAAATGATAAATATTTGAGGTGATGGATATGCTAACTACCCTGATTTAATCATCATGCATTGTGTACATGTTTCAAAATAACACACTGTACCCCATATAGTACATATAGTGCTGGTACATATGTAGGACATTCAAAATCATCCCCACCCCTAGGTGTATACTCAGTTTAATTGTTGGACTATTGTATCAATTAAAAATTGTATCAATTTTAAAAAGGTATGAGATCAAAAATAAAGCCTTTTTATAGAAGTGAAAAAATATAGTCATCTCCCGAAATCATTTCTTTTTAGTGCTGATATTATAGGAATTAGTAACACATTGAGTTTTATTAGTGACTATACAGTATAGCTTATTGCTCATAAAAATCTCTGCTTCCCCTGCAGCTGCCTGAAGCAAGTTGTTAGGTAAATGAGGATTTCAGTAGGGAAAAGTGAAGAGAAGTTCAGAGTGCCCTAGCTACCCTTCAGGGCCCTAATTGCCCCATGGCTATACCCTCCCAGAGAACAGAAATCAGCACCCTTCTTGCTTCCAACCTGAATGTAAAAGAATCCCGTGGGGATCTTCCTAAAATGTAGTCTCTGGCTCTAAGGTGTTGGGCAGGAAAGTGTGCCTTTCTAACAAGCTCCCAGGTAATGTCCATGTTGCTCTTATGGAGGAACAAACTTAATCTTCATCTGTCTGTGGCAAGCCCTATAACCCTGCACCCAAGGTCTTTTAACACAGTAACTGCCATGTTGTATTTAACTCATACTAGTTTTGAGCCCAGGACCTTGTGAAGCTTATGTAACTCATATCTCTTCACCTTGGGAGCCAAGAGAACTATTCAAGTTGCATAGAACTCATGTGCAGAAAACAATAAAAAATAACAAATTTTTCATTAAATTAGAAAGGATCGTTTTGATTTTGAAGTTTCATTCTGTTTTCATAATAAAATACTGTGGTCCCAAGGAAAAAAATTTTTTTTTCTAG
Source organism: Microcebus murinus (assembly GCF_040939455.1). NCBI lineage: Eukaryota > Metazoa > Chordata > Mammalia > Primates > Cheirogaleidae > Microcebus > Microcebus murinus. The sequence goes on from NC_134111.1 coordinate 58,039,601, forward strand.
TGTGGCAGTCAATGTGTTAAACCAGAAGTTCTAGCACTTGAGTGAGAATTAAGGTCACCTGGAGAGCTTGCTAAAACAGAGATTTCTAGGCCTCATCACAGAGATTCTGATTTTCAGCAGGTGAGGGCCACAGGTTTGCATTTCCAACTGCTAATAATAGGGGCAGCCTTGGAGGAGCAATGGTTTGGACAATAGATCCCCCCCGGAGCCATATGAGCAACTACAGAGCGCCTGATGCCCCCCCCCAACATGTGCTTGAGTTCTAAGTTGTGGTGTTTCCTGGCATGCTGCTAAGGTGAGCCCAGTCTTTTCATTTTGGTTTTTCCTAAGTTCGCATCAGACGGGTATTGTGCTGACGTAACAAGGTTTGAGGGAGGCACGTCTCACACATGTGCATGAACACCCAGCTGGTCATGCTTATGAACCATGAAAGAATTGGTGGCTCTTCATTTTGCCAAAAAATAAAATCCAAGAGATTGCCTCACTCAAACTCTCAAGATGTCTTCCTTGTCTTTGTAAGCTTAGCCGGGCGCAGGAAGATCAAGCTTTGTATTGCTTGCTTGTAGGTTATCAGGAAGATAAAAGAAATTCAGTAGGCATTGAATTCAGTAGGCACTGAATCAGAATCCTTTAGATCGTGATTTCCTGGCTGTGGTGGGTCTCATTGTTTGAAATCCACAACTTAAGGACATTCAGCCAGAGTTAGCAATGATGCTGTTTTAGATGTTGCAGGCTTTCTGTTGGCAAAACCTTTTCAAAACTTTGATAGAAATATTTTAAGAACTTGGAAATACATTGAAAAAACATCCTTAGGCAACTTAGGAAAACTTCTTAAAGTTCTTATCTTTTTAGAGCAACTTATCCTTAAGTTAAAGGACTTATCCTAAAGTTAAACTTATCCTAAAGCAACTTATCCTAAAGTTAAAGATGGGGCTAAATATAGATTTCAACTTCAAATAAGTTGGTGAGAATGAAAACTTCAGTTTATTATTGCAACAGCTTAAAATACAAAAACTCAGATTTTTGTTTCCAATTAGCGGTTACCTTTTTATCAATTCTCTCTTCTTCAATGTCTTTGAATGTATTATTATCAGTATTATTATTATGAGAAAATATGGTTACAATTCCTTGACCTTCACATAGCACTATTTGAGAACAATCCCTTCAGTTTGAGGATTACCAAAATTTATTTTGTCTCAAAGATTAAATACGTTAAATATTGTGTTTAAAAATAAACATGTTAAATATGGAAATATTTTTCATTTTTAAAGTCAGTTTTTCTCCTTTCATTAATATAAAGCTACTGTATTTGAGCTCTGTGATTTATAAAATTTCTTTCAGTGGACATGCATTTAACGACATTAGCTTCCTCCTTGGAGATTTGTAAGAGAACTAATAAAGTATTCCATGACACCGCTGGGTGTTACAATTGGAAATAGCTAAGCGACATTGGTTTTATAACAGCATAACAACTTGTACTACATAAAAACTACAATAATAGGATTCACCAAATATTGCTTGTTAGAAGCTGGTCTACTTAGCAATGTTATTCTGAACAGATCTTATCCAAAGCACATTTCTTTTCCTTCCACACTATACAAACCTCTAGGTTATCTACTATAGTAGATGAATTTCTAGATAACTTTCCATGTTAACAGTTTAGTTACACATTGTGTGTCACGAAAAAGTATTTTTAAATGGGAAACCTCCTCCAACTCATCAACCCACTGAAACTGATTTCCTTTGTAATATGTTATAACCAGGCTTTTTGCCTAATAGCAATCACCTCAGTATGTAATTAGAGCATTTCCTCATGTGTGTGATCATTTGATTATATCTTTCCTGCCTGGACTTCTGAAGCCCAGGAGCACAAGGACCAAGGCTTCTTATTCTTCATTGCATCTCCAAGGCCCAGCATATTGTCTAATTTGTAGTAGCTCAATAAATACTTATTAGCTATTTACTATTAAATGTTTCTCAATGCTTATATGTTACATGAATTATTTCCATAGAGAATATGTATTAATAGTTATTTAGTGCCTCAGTCCCCCAAATTTCTTCCTCCAGTTCAAATAAAGGAGAAGTGATTGCTTGGGAACCTCCAAACTGCCATATTCCTCTCCTTAAAATGTGGCTGCTTTGGAAATGGAAACATTAGTATCAGATGCCATCCATCTCATTAAAAGTCTAGAAACTGACCGGGCAGAAGCTGAAGAAGCTTTAAAGAAACAAGATCAAGAGAGACACTGCTTAACACAAAAGATCAAGAAAGACACTGCTTAACACAAAAATCGACTCTTGGTCAATCTGGAAATTTGAAGAACTCCCGTCAGCTGTGCAGAAAGAACACGAGGCTTATTTAAGAGATTTTATAGAATTACCATGGCATCTTGAAAATAAAGTTAATCAACTAAAACATTTTGAGGAAGAAAAGACACAGAAGAAGCGAATGCAAAGATTCAAGCAGACATAGACTTCATGATTGAGCGTGGCCCTCTGCTGAAGTTAAAGCAGGACCAAGAACTTGTAGCCCTGAAGGAAATTTACACACAGAAAAAGGGAGATAAATGAATGAATGGATATGCATTTCACAAACTGTTAGATATGCAAAAATGGTTTGAACATGAGAAATTAATATTATTGTAAAGGTTTCATTTTCAGTGAAAATTGACCTGCTGTTTATCTACACATACTACCATCTATTGGTATTCAAGTTAACTGTGTCTTTTTCCCTTATCTTTATACTTAGAAGTATTTTTTTTCTTTTATACTTCAGCATATTATGGGGGTACAAATATTTAGGTAGGTATATTGCCCTTGTCCCACCTGAGTGAGAGCTTCAAGTGTGTCCATCCCCTCAAAGGCAATCACAGCAACAACAAAAATAAATAAATGGGACCTGGTCAAATTAAAAAGCTTCTGCACAGCCAAGGAAACTATCAGTAGAGCAAACAGACAACCTACAGAATGGGAGAAAATATTTGCATGTTACATATCCGATAAAGGGCTGATAACTAGAATCTATATAGAACTCAGGAAAATCAACAAGAAAAAATCAAACAACCCTATCAAAAAGTGGGCAAAGGACATGAACAGACACTTTTCAAAAGAAAATAGACTAATGGATAACAAACATATGGAAAAATGCTCAACATCCCTAATCATCAGGGAAATGCAAATCAAAACCACAGTGAGATATCACTTATCTCCAGTGAGAATGACTTTTATCAAAAAGTCCCAAAAAGTGATAGGAACACTTATCCACTGCTGGTGGGACTGCAAACTAGTACAACCTCTGTGGAAAGCAATATGGAGATACTTAGAAATACTAATAATATTTAATATACCTACTAATAAAATTTTTGAGGTTTAAAATAGCTTGGTATTTTTTAAAGCTGTCATTGGACTGAGGGCGAATGCAAGAAGAATATATCAGTAAATTTTATTGTTGATGAAAATATGTAAGTGAAGTAAAGTTTTAATGATTAAACATATAGCTCTTCTATTGTGGGATCATATTATATTTAAAAATATATATATATACCTGTCACAAAATGAAAATTGCATCATAGTTGCTTATAGACATTTTAAAGTAAATAAAACAAGTTGTTAAATGAAAAAAAAATGTGGCTGCTTTGACTTTCTCTGACTGACTTCGAGCATAGCCTAGAGAACCCACTGGCTGCAGGCTTTCAGTTTTGTTTCTTCTCCTGGTAAACTTAAACCTCACAGAGCCTATTACCGAAGGGGCTACCTGGACACACTGTATTCACTGTTTCTGAAGTCATTTTGCGAGTTGTTCCTTATGGTTCTTAACCCAGCCAGTCCTAAGAATTCTCTCCCTCCCTCTTGTGTCCTACCTCTCCATGTTCTGGATCCTCTGCCCAGCTAGCCAGGTGTCTCTCACTCCCTGACATAATTTCCTGTGGGAGAAGAGAAAGGGATTTTTGACTATAAAAGTGTTAATTCTGTCTTAAAATGTGACATCAGGAAATATATAGAAGCAAATTTATTTCTACATTTAGTATTGATGCTATTTCTTTGAGGTTTTAGATATAAAATATATAAGAGTTTTACGAGTTTAAAATAAAAAGATATGTTAACCAGGCCTTACTTCATACTATTAATATCTTGGGCCATCTGTACAGTTTCAGACTCTTTTTATTTTTAGTAATACAGCTTTGTTTTAGATCTTACGACCACTTCCCTCCCTCCCCCATTTGCATCTAATCATCTAATTCCTTTCTTCTTATAGTATTTTTTATGACATAATCCACTTAATTGGATTAATTAAATTTTTAGTTTTATGTTCTGTGAAGAGGAAGAATGATTTGATAGTTATAATACCTTCAACCTTTTAGCAAGATTTTGTTGGTTTTTTTTCTAGTTTATGAGAAAAAGACAAAATTTGATGAGGTGAAACTATTGACAGTAAGACTTGGCATACTAGTGTGACAGTTAACAGCATGGGCCCTCCACCCCGTGCTATCTGTTTAACTTTGGGCAAACTGCTTCACTCTGTGGTTTATGTTTTTCATCTACAAATGCAAATAGCAACAGTACTTATTTCATAGGATTGCTGTAAGGATCAAATGAGATATTGGTTGTAAAAAACATATCTCAAACAGTTCCTTATATTCTTTATTTTCAGAAAAGGAACCCAATTTTTTAGATAATCTCACTGTTTTAAAAATTTCAGAATATACTGGGGTACAAATGCTTTGGTTACATATATTGCCTTTGCACCACCCAAGTTGGAGCTACAAATGTGCCCAACCCTCAGACATCATGCACCGTACCCATTAGGTGTGAATTTACCCATCCTCTCCTACCCTCTCCCACTTGCCCAGTGCCCTATGAATGTTACTTCCATATGTGCACATAAGTGTTGATCAATTAGTACCAATTTTATGGTGAGTACATATGGTGCTTGTTTTTCCATTCTTGTGTTACTTCACTTAGAATAATGGGCTCCAGGTCCATCCAGAATAGTACAAGGGGTATTAGTTCATACCTTTTTTATGGCTGAGTAGTACTCCATGGTATATATATACCACATTTTATTAATCCACTCATGTATTGATGAGCACTTGGGTTGTTTCCACATGTTTGCAATTATGAATTGTGCTGCTATGAACATTTGAGTGTGGATGTCTTTTTCATAGAATGTCTTTTTTTCCTTTCGGTAAATACCCAATACTGGGATTGCTGGATCAAATGGTAGGTCTACTTTGAATTCCTTGAGGTATCTCTATATTAATTTCCATAGAGGTTGAACTAATTTGCAGTCCTACCAGCACTGTAAGAGTGTTCCTATCTCTGCATCCACACCAACATTTGTTGTTTGGGGACTTTTTGATAAAAGCCATTCACACGGGAGATAAGTGATATCTCATTATGGTTTTGATTTGTATTTCCCTGATTATTAGAGATCTTGAACATTTTTCATGTGTTTGTTGGCTATTATTAGTCTGTCTTCTTTAGGAAATTTCTGTTCATGTTCTTTGCCCACTTTTTAATGGGGTCGTTTGATTTTTTTTCTTATTGATTTTCCTAAGATCTATATAGATTCTAGTTATCAGCCCTTTATCAGATGTGTAGCATGTGAATATTTTATCCCATTCTGTAGGTTGTCTATTTGCTCTTGTGATAGTTTCCTTAGCTGTGTAAAAGCTTTTTAATCTGATCAGGTCCCATTTATATATTTATGTTGTTGCTGCAGTTGCCTTTGGGGTTTTTTCCATAAATTCTTTCCCTAAGCCAATGTCTGTAAGAGTTTTTCTAACATTTTCTTCTAGAATTTTTATGGTTTCATGCCTTAGGTTTAAGTCTGTTATCCATTGTAGTTGATTTTTGTGAGAGGTGAGAGGTGTGAATCCTGTTTCAACCTTCTACATGTTTCTATTCAATTTTCCCAGCACCACTAATTGAATAAGGATTCTTTTCCCTGGTGTATGTTTTTGTCTGCTTTGCCAAAGAGTAGATGGCTATATGAGGATTGTTTTATATCTGGGTCCTCAGTTCTGTTCCATTTGTCTATGTCTCAGTTCTTATGCTAGCACGATGCTGTTTTGGTTACTATAGCCTAGTAGTATAGCTTAAAGACCAGTAAATTGATGCCTCCCAATTTGTTCTTTTTACTTAAGGTGCCTTTTGCTACATGGGGTCTTCTCCGCTTCCACACAAAGACTTGAATTACTCCAGACCATTATCCCTTATAAATATAGATAGAAAAATTCTCAATAAAATCCTAGCAAACTGAATTTAGGTGCTTATCAAAAAAATAGTTCGTCATTACCAAGTGGGCTTCATCACAGATATGCAGAGATGGTTCAATATACACAAATCCATAAATGTGATTCACCACATAAATAGAAGTAAAAAACAAGAACCATATGATCCTCTCAATAGACACCGAAAAAGCATTTGACAAAATTCAGCACCCTTTTATGATAAGAACACTTAACAAAATAGGCATAGACAAGACTTACCTCAAAATGATAAAGACCTATATGACAAACCCACAGCCAATATCATACTGGACAGGGAAAAATTGAAAGCATTCCCATTTAGAAATGGAACCAGACAAGGTTGCCCTCTATCACTGCTTCTATTCACCATAGTGCTGGAAGTCCTAGCCAGAGCAATCAGATAAGAGAAGGAAATCAAGGGCATCCAAATGGGGGCAGAAAAGGTCAAACTGTCACTATTTGCTGACGATATGATCTTATATCTAGAAAACGTCAAAGATTCTGCCATGAGACTACTGGAATTGACAAATTCAGCAAAGTCTAAGGTTATAAAATCAATGTACAGAAATCAGTACCATTCCTATACGCCAACAACAGTCAAACTGAGGACCAAATCAAAGACTCCATACCTTTCACAATAGCAACAAAGAAAATAAAATACCTTGGAATTTATTTAACTAAGGAGGTAAAACACCTCTACAGGGAGAACTATGAAACACCGAGGAAGGAAATAGTAGAGGACATAAACAGGTGGAAAACATGACCAGGCTCATGGATCAGCAGAATCTACATTATTAATATGTCTATACTACCCAAAGTGATCTGCGGATTCAATGTAATCCTTATTAAAATATCAACATCATTTTTTGCAGATCTAGCCTAGTTCTTTCACATTCTTTAATCTCATGATTAACTGAAACTATTACACCTTGTCATATCTGGCTATTTCTTTATTTGGCATAAGCATTTCTAACTATAGATCAACTTAAAAAAAACAAAACTGCAAAAGATAAAAGATTAAAGCAGTCAGGTAACTTGTGTCTCCCTGTCACGATGTCGCAGAAGCAGCATGCCTCTGCCTGAATCCTAGAACACATTCTTGTAATAACCTTGTGAAACTGCCTTGCGTTTGGCAAATGTTTGAAGAAATCTGTTAATCACTGTTAAATCCTAAATATATTTATTCTTTGGAGAATAGATTTCCTGGACCATATATAATGCATCTATCCCTGGACTTCAAGCATGCTACTTTTCTTTTTCTACTAGTTCTAAGTTTATCACTGCTGGTTTTATAACTGTGCTCTCAATAGTTGACATCAAGCCTTCAAAACTTAGTTCTGGGAATAGGCAGCAGGAAGAATAAGGCAACAAAATTCTTCCTGCTTTACTTTATATTTTACATAATTTTACTCTTTAGTATCTAGGTTCACCATTTAAAACAGATATTTATTTCATAAATGTTTATTAGTTTCCTAATATGTTGTTTTTGGGGTTTAGTTTTCAGAAATCATTTGAATAAGCCAAGATAAGAAGGTAGGGTAGCTACACTTTAAGGTAAATCATTTGAAATGTTATTCACTCTTAAAATACATCATTCAGTTTTTTTCTGCTTTTAGAGAAAACTTTTTCTCTGAAAATGTCTCTTGGTTTTTTTTTTTCTTAGTTAGGTATTCACATTTCTAATTAACATAAGTATTCTTTGAATCTTGATTCCCTTAATTAAAGCATACTCATACAAAACTCCTTTTAGTCAAATTGAAACAATTACTCTACTGTATGTGCCCTATAGTGTCTGTAAAAAGAGAGATTCATTCATCTTTCCTGAGGGGTAAGCTAGTAGTGGGTTTTCTTCTTTTTTACACAGGTGGTCTTAGGAGCCTTGTGAGACATAAATAAGAAAGCAGGAGCAGGTAATGATCATATATATTAAGGATGGGAACCCTCTTTAGGACTCCACTAGGAGCTCTCGTTAAAAGGTCACTCCTTAGCTCCTATAGCAGCCATCCATCCAGATGAAGCAAGAATGCAACCATAGAGAGTAACCAAGGTACACCGGGTCACAGTCTTGACTGTAGCACCGTGTGTCACTCAGCTTCCTCGTTAACCTGGGAAAGTCTGTGCAGCACTGAATAATCAAAAGCTTTGTGACATTTTGAAAGCCTGAAACATCACTCTCTTGCCTGTGGAGAAATGGAGGGGAAGGACATTCCAGTTAAAGGATACATCAAGTATAGAGGCCTGATAGAGTAGATGGCAGCTAGCGAAATTTTTAGGAACAGAGTTGATACACTGGTGACTAATGGATAAGAAATGTGAACAAAGGGGTTGGATTTTAAAAAAATGACCCTAAATCTTTTGCTTTGGGTGACTCACTATATCAATCAAGAGAAGAAATATTACTAAGGAGGGAAGTAAGAACAAGAGAGAGAGCGAACTCACTACTACTGTGACTGGTGGTCTCCATATTGTGATTTATTTGATTCCTATGGAAACCCCAATACGTAAGACTTTATTTGAGACTAAGTAATTTGCCCAGGGTTACAAAGCTAAAGTGACAGAACCAGGATTCAAGCTCAGGACTCCTCTCATTGCCAAGCCAGTGGCCTTTTGTTATAGCATCATGGTAAATGGGAACATAAGCCACACTTAGCAAGGATGCTGCTAACACCATGCCCCAATTCTAGAAAACAAACTCATCAACTGAGTAGAACTATGCCAAATAAATTAATAATTATTATAAGAACTCAATGTCTGTACCAAGCTTCCCAGTCATACTTTCTCAATTTGCATCAAATGTTGAATATGTAATTAAAGAGAAACTTAGGCACATAATTGAATCACTCCAAATACAGCACTGGGGTTTTTTGCTATTTTGATAATTATAAGCTTGATGATAGGCCTTGAAACCAAATATCAAACATTCCTATACTGAACCAACTGCCATTCACAATCCCTTCCTATATTGAACCTTCCTTACTGGGAACTTTTATATACAAAGTCCTTCCAGTATTAAGCAGTTCAGTGTGCTGCTTCAGATATGATTAACTGCCCCTTAGAGCACAGATTGGCTCAGGTCCTGAACAATGTTGGGGGGAAACTTATCATTATTTCCATTTCCCATCACAGAGCACATAGAGCCTATGTTGTACAAGATTCAAAGCAGTGTTTCTTGAAGCGTAGTCCAAGAACACGTCATTTGAATTGATAGTTAATATACAGGTACCTGGGCCCCACTCCAAATCTACTGTAAAAGAAATTATTGCAAAGTGACCCAGGAATCTTTTACTAAATATCTGCTGTGATTTTCATACACATTAATCGTTGAAACAACTGATCAAAATGTAGACAGGGTGCTGTTGCAATACAGTGGTATTCAACAGCAGAGATACAAGCAAGAACAGGCCCTTAGAAATAGTTTCTCTATAACCACATATTGTTCATTTTTCTTCTACTTATTCTGAGATAGGGACACACAAAGTAGAAAGTCCTCATTTTATTTGCTAACAATGACTGTTGCAGTCAACATACCTATTGTAGTGACAGCCTCCTAAAATGATGCCTCTTGCTGGTTAAAAATGTATGGGGTAAAAATGTGTGAGAGGGGTATTTCATGTGCCACAAAACACTGGTGCTTAATTTTTATGGTTTTATTGTTTTTTTAATTTCTATAGTTGTAATCATCAATGATTTTTAACAGAGCCAAGAATATTTCTTCCAAGGAGTGCTCTATTATAGTGCTGTGCGAGGCCACCCCAGTATAATATACAATCAATGAAATGGAAGCAAAAATATGTCCCATAGTCAGCATAGCAGGCCATGGTCACTCTGATTTCTTAAACAGTATGAAACAGAAAATGACCAACTAAGAATAGAACAAAGTTGTTACCACAAGTTCAGTACTTGTCCCCAAGGCCTAATCAATGAGAATAAAGAACAAGGACAAGTGGTTTGAGGAAAAGGAAAGAGTTTATTAATTTACCAGCAAATGAGGAGGGCAGTGGACTAGTGTCTCAAAGACTGCCATCCGCCCTTTAAGCAGAAATACGGGGCTTTATAAAAGAGGGTGGTTTTCAGTGGTTGGGCTCAGGTCAGTATCACAGGTTGTGGCTTCCCGCTATTGTTGTTTAACTGTTAATATAATTGGTGGTTTTGGTAGACCTTATCTCCGGTGATGGTGACAGGTGGTCCCTGGGCTCCTGACCCTCCTCCAGACAATTCTGTGGAGCCACCTCCTGTGGTTTAAGATACTAGAAAACAAACAGCAAAGAATATTTTCCTGCTCCTTTGGCTACTGGCCTCAGGGAAGTAAGGCAGGTTTTTAAGTCCCTAAAAGGGTGTATTTTAGAGAGACAACTCCTAAAATATTTCCTTGCCCTTTTTCTGACCTTTACCTCTGTTACAAAGGGTTTCTGGAGACAGCTTTATGGCTCTAAAATTCCATTTTTTTATATTTATAGAGAGATCAATAAAATAATTTGATTCATTCCATGTGGTTAAAGGGGTGAGATGTTGATTGAAGACTCTCAGTCAAAAACCTCTGGTGCCAGGAAGCTATACTTAGTGCTAAGAAGGAGTCTTTTAAAGAGACACTTCACTGAGCACTTGACAAATAAGCACAGAAGATATGCTCTGCTCACTGCTGGAGCCTGAGTCCTATCCTCACAAAATTAAATGTATTATAGTTTGTGATTTTGATGAAGATTAATTTGTGAGCATTAGCCAAAGCATTGTGGCATAAAATAGTATAAAATATCAAAGAATTAACCAGATTTTATTATCATGAAGAATTCTGCTTAAAACATGTAGCTGAAAAGTTGAAAAACTCAGGCAACTTCATTGTCATTTGTCTCTACAATACTAAGCAATGAAACTCTCTGATATTTTCAGTTACTTTTACTAAATTTACCAGCCCCTTTCCTGAAATAGTCTAGAGACTCCTTTGAGAACTATAAGATAGTCATATGAAAAAATAAGGATAAGTCATCATATTAATGACACATTTATCCTAAAGATATAGGGTGGGGGACACCGTGCTAAGCTAGAATAATCAAGAGGGGGCTTCCTGGAAGAAGGGGTCATTTGACCTGAACCTTGTATGAGGGAGCAGGAAATGAAAGCAGATAGTCGAAATAATTCTGATGATAATGAAAAAGTCCATTTGATATATGATGTGCTTAAATATAGTTGTAAGAGAATATGTGCATTGAGAAGGAATAAGAAATAAAGTTGGAAAAATGAATTCATTGAAAACTGGTAGGTTCAGGTTCATGCAATACCTACTGTCCTGCGGTCTTCAAAATATATGCTCCTGAGGATAAAAGTACCAACGCACAGATGAGAGGCCCTCTTAGCAATCACAAGCTTAGTCACCTGTAACAAGAGTCCAGTGTATCGGGCATCTCACTTTTTGGCTACTCTACCACCTGAGGATTCACTGATTTTTCAACTCACCTCCTCCTAGGCTTCTTCTCTATCTTGCTGGTTTTTCTCCTTCCCTCCTTTTCTTTGACCTTTACTCATTTTTGGCCCTTTTTTCCAGAGGGGAAAAGCAAGCTAGCAAACAAGAACCCCCTCCCTTCATCTCCTGCAGAGCAGCCTCTGCTTTCTCTGATGTCCTGTTTCCTGCTAACATCCCAGCTCTACCCCAAGTTGGGCAAGAGTGAACAATCAAGGCATTCCTGAAGAAAGCCAGTTCTCTTCCTAAGGAAAATTCTGGTGCCGGCTACTAAAATCCTAATGAAAATTTAACCTCATTACACATACAATGACAAATGACAAATATAACAATTATAATCCTCCACTTTTTTTTCTATACCTGGAATTCTCTGCCTCACTAACTTGAACACTCCATCTACATTTTCTTTCTAAGTGGCAGTTGTTTTATTTCTGGGTAATCAGTGCTTGTTCTTTCCCCTCGCCCTTTTCCCGTCTCCCCACCTCCCCGGTGGTGATGAGAGAGATATTAAACTCTCCGTGTCAGGAAGAGTCACTTAAGGCCTGGTGTCCTTTAAACTGCTCCCTAGAAGCAACTAATAGTCATTACTCTTTAATGACTCCTTGCTCAACATAATGTGGGTTTTACATTCACATACATCCTCTTATTTAATTATCTCCATAACCATATGAGAGAGGTATAATTATGCCATTTTTATAGATGTGGGAACACAAGATTAGAGAAATGAAATAACCTGGCCAAGACAATACAGCAAGTTCAGGGCAGAGTGGGGAGTTGAAAGCAAGTTACTCTGATTCCTTATTACTTTCTATTATTTCAGCTTCTCTCCAAAATTTTTCTTAAATCTTTGGCTTGATTGAAAGAAGAATTGCAGCTGCATTAATGTGAAAATAACCACCAGTATGTCATCTCTCAAATTACTATTAAAGTTTAAATCTTTCAAAAAACATGCCCCATATTAATGAGACTTAGGCATTTCTCTGAACTCCAGTCACGGAAAACACCTAACAGGTTGATTTTTCCATTTTCTAAGGATTTCTTTAAAGCATATCCCTTATTACCTAGTTCAGACTCATTCCTCTCAACCTTTGAGTCCATTCTTGGCATGTCCTTAAACACTACTATATATCAGTGTCCAGAGAAAGAGAACCAATGGGGTTTATGTATGTGTACACAGAGAGAGAAAGAGAGGGAGAGGGGTGGGGGAAAGAGATAGAGAGATTTAAGAAGCTGACTTACATGATATGACTGACAAGTTAAACATCTGCTGGGTTTATTGGCAGGATGGAGACCAACGGAAGATTTGCAGTTGGATTTCAAAACAGTTTGGAGATAGAATTCCCTCTTCATTCCAGGCCTTCAATTGATTGGATGAGATTCATCTACGTTAGGTAGGGTAATCTGCTTTACTCAATGTCTACTAATTTAAATGTTAATCTCATCTAAAAGAAAATGCCTTTGCAGAAATATCTACAATAGTGTTTAACCAAATTTATGGGTACCATGGTCTAGCCAAGGTAACACATAAAGTTGACCATTACAACTACTTACCCCTGAGCTGCTGCTTTTACTTAGATGAGCATCTGTGAGTGCAGAGGAAAATGCTGGAAGCAAACACACCAGAATCTTTATACCTAGAGAGGATGTGTCACCTTGGGCCATGTGGAGAAACTTAATTTTTCATAATACATTCTGTATTGCTCAATTTTTTCAGAGTAAATTTTTTTTTTTTTGAGACAGAGTCTCACTTTGTTGTCCAGGCTAGAGTGAGTGCCGTGGCGTCAGCCTAGCTCACAGCAACCTCAAACTCCTGGGCTCGAGTGATCCTTCTGCCTCAGCCTCCCGAGTAGCTGGGACTACAGGCATGTGCCACTATGCCCGGCTAATTTTTTATATATATATATCAGTTGGCCAATTAATTTCTTTCTGTTTATAGTAGAGACGGGGTCTCGCTCTTGCTCAGGCTGGTTTTGAACTCCTGACCTTGAGCAATCCGCCCGCCTCGGCCTCCCAAGAGCTAGGATTACAGGCGTGAGCCACAGCGCCCGGCCCAGAGTAAATTTTTATTACTAATTTTCAAATTAATTTTTTATCAAAATAACCCATGGATATAGTTAAAGTAAAATAGTGCTATGAAGCTTGTGAGGAATTGCACAGGCCTCTGTTCCACCACTTCCCATCCTCTGGTCCCTATTCTGTATAGGTATTTACTTTCAACTCGTTAAGCTTTTTTTTTCTGGTTTGCTTTTTGTTTTGTTTTGCTTTGTTTTATGAGATTGAGTCTTGCTCTGTCACCTGGACTAGAATGCTCTTGCATCAGCCAAGCTCAAAGCAACCTAAAACTGGACTCAAACAATCCTCCTGCCTCAGATTATAGGCAGGCACCACCACGCCTGGCTAATTTTTTCTATTTTTAGTAGAGATGGGGTCTTGCTCTCACTCAGGCTCGTCTTGGAACTCCTGACCTCAAGTGATCCTCCCACCTTGGCCTCCCAGAATGTTAGGATTACAGGTGTGAGCCACCACACCCAGCCTCTGGTTTTAAACTCTGTATTTCTAATTACACATTTATACTGCTGTTTCTTGGCTTTCCAATTTGAGACATAACCTATTGATGTGACATTCTACCATGGAAGATGGAGCTTTATACTACCCCCATCAATTATACTACCCCCACTTTGCCTCCATTCCTCTCAAACTTGCCAGGTTTGGGTCAAATATATATTCAATGTTACTTATTATGTCATCATAAAAGTCTTCTACAACAAAGCAATATAGTGAACTATAATTACATTTTCTTTCTCATACAACTTCCCACCATGAAAATTGCCTAATTTGATTTTGTACTTGGTTTTTTATTTTCTTAGCGTTAATGTATTTCCAAACAATCTCTGAGATTTCTAAAACTCCTCTCAATTGAGTTGAACACATAGCAAATCTATGTTTCATTACCTCCAAGTCAGCACTCCTGGACTCTGTGTCTCCAGTTCTAGCATGAGTTGCATGCTATTTATTATTTAATAATGTCTTTCCTGTTCATTTTATCTGCTTTAGCTCTTTATGGAACTCTTATTAATGGATGTTAGAACTCCTGAGATGATTCTCTTATGTAAAAAATTTTTTTTCCTATTTTCATGATTTTTCTGTTTTTTTTTTTGTTGTTGTTGTTGTTTTGTTTTGCTTTCTTAGAGACATCCTCAACATTACCTCCCAACTAATTGAATCTTTTATTTCTGTTATATTTTTAGTTTTCAAGAGCTCTTTCTTATTCTCTGAATTTTGGTATCTTGCTCTTATTTCATGAATTCAGTATCCCCTCTCTTTTAACTTTTCTTCACCTTATTGCATTGCCCTTGATTCTTTCAAAATTTTTATTTTCCTGCTTGTTTGCTCTGGTTTCTCTTTTTCACATGAGCATCTTTCCTTACATGCCAGACAATTGTTGGCTGTTTATTCATACTTCAGAGTCAGTCACTAAGAAACTATTTGGAAGTTATGTGTGTGCGTGATTGTACTTGTGGACTGTGTGGGTTTTACTCTAAGATAATAAGGCTTTCAATGTCTACAAACACCTAAAGGCCAGTATGTTTACAACTTTTCTTTTAGGCTTAGTTTAGTAATAAGAGCATTCTTCCAGTTTTCAGCCTGGGAATAGAATCTTGTTTGCCAACATCTGGAAGCAGAGCAGAGCATGGGGGAAAGGGGTTTGAATATCACTATTAGTATGCAGATTTTTATTTAATACCCCTGTTTTCCTTTCTTGTCTCACCCTTCCTTCAGCTATGTCTGTTGTCCCTGAAGTACCCATAATATGAGAAACAATGGCAGGTAGTACTACAAGGTGGGGTGGAAGTCTGGGTGTCTGATTACCAATGGGACAAACTTAACTTTCAATCAGTGTTTCATTCTTGGGAGCCTGTTCCTGTGCCAAACTCCTGCCTTCAGAGGTACCAAATGCTTCCAGTTCTGGAGCCTTTCCATAAGCAAAAAGATAGATAAATAAAATAGAATCTACTTCTCTCTCTCTCTTTTTTTTGAGACAGTCTCACTCTGTCACCTGGGCTAGAGTGCCAGAGCATCAGCCTAGCTCACAGCAACCTCAAACTCCTGGGCTCAAGCAATCCTCCTGCCTCAGCCTCCCAGGTAGCTGGGACTATAGGCATGTGCCTCCATGCCCGGCTAATTTTTCTATTTTTAGTGGAGACAGGGTCTCTCTCTTGCTCAGGCTGGTTTCAAACTCCTGAGCTCAAGCAATCCTTCCACCTCAGCCTCCCAGAGTGCTAGGATTACAGGCCTGCACCACTGCGCCCAGCCGAATTTACTTCTCCTTTTAAGTTTTCCAAATTATATTTGACAGTTGATGTAAAAATTGTAACATTGCCTGACATGGTTCTAAATGTATGTGAAGGAAATATTTGAGACAATTATATTATAAACAGAGAAAGGTAAAGGAAAGGTAAGTTTTCCATAATTCACTTAAACTGGTAAAGGGCCAATACCAGTTGACTGTGATACATTCTGTAAATATAATGCAATACCTAAAGTAACCACTAAAATGGAATACAAAGAGATACCCTAAAAAAATACTATAGATGAATCAAAATACAATTTTAAAAAATATTCAAGTAATGTTCACAGGAAGGTAGGGGAAGGAAAACAGACAGGAAAAACAAACAAAACAAAAAATAAAATGGCAGACTTACACCTTAACCTATTAATAATTACACTAAATGTGTGTTCTAATTACATCAATTAAAGGACAAAGGTTAACAGAGTGAATTAAAAGCAATACCCAACTATTTATTGCCTACAAGATATTTACTTAAAATGCATTGAAAGAAATAAATGGAAATATCTATTGTTCTATCTATATATAGTGCTAACATTAAGGAAAGTAGAAATGGCTATTCTAATATTGGATAAATCAACTCAGAGCAAAGAAATTACCAGAGACAGAGAGGGACATTATATAGTGATGAAAGTGTCAATCCACAAAAAAGACATAATAATCCTGAATGTGTATGCACCGAAGAAAGAAAGAAAGAAAGAAAGAAAGAAAGAAAGAAAGAAAGAAAGAAAGAAAGAAAGAAAGAAAGAAAGAAAGAAAGAAAGAAAGAAAGAAGAGAGAGAGAGAGATGCCAAATATATGAAGCAAAAGCTGATAGAACTGAAAGTAGAAATTCACAATTATAGTTGGGGACTTCCATGCCACCCCACCTTACCAATTATTATAATTAGACAGATCATTAAAGATATAGAAGAACTCAACAACACTATCAACCAACAGGATCTAATCAAACTTCGTATAATACTTCATCCAACAACAGCAGAATACATTTTTTTTTTCAGGTGCTCACAGAACATACAAAATATATACCAAGGTAAACCACATCCTGGACAGTAAAACAAATTTTAACAAATTTTAAAGAATTGAAATCCTATAGCATGTTTTCTCTGACCACAGTCCTATCAAACTCTTAACAAATAAAAGAAAGATAACAAGAACATCTCCAAATACTCAGAAACTAAAGCTACACTTATCATCCATGGGTCAAAGGAAAAGTCTTAGAAGAAATTTTAAAAAATACATTAAACTGAATAGAAACCAACATACAACATATCAAAACTTTTGAGACATAGCCAAAGCAATGCTGAAAGGAAAATCTATAGCACCAAATATTTATATTAGAATATTTTTAAAAAGAAAATTTCGAATCTAAGCTTGCACCTAAATAAACTAGAAAAAGAATAGCAAAATAAACTCAAAGCAAACAGAAGAAAAGAAATAATAAAATTAAGAGCAGAAAACCATAATGTTGAAACAGAAAACAATAGAGAAAATCAAATCTTTAAAGAAGAGCTGGTTCCATGAAAAGTTTAGTAATATTTGTAAACCTCTACCAAGACTGACAGAGGGAAAAAGAGAGAATAGAAATTGTTCATATCAGAAATGGAACAAGAGATATCACTACAGATGCCAAAAGGACAATAAGAGAACACTATTAACAATATCACATACATAAATGTGGTAACTTAGATAAAAATGGACAGATTCCTCAAAAAACACAAACTGTCACAACTCACCCAATGTGAAGTAAATAACTTGAATAGCCCTATGGCTATAAATAAAATTAATTCATAATTAAATACTTACAAAAAAGAAATCTTCAGGCCTGCATATTTCAAAAAAATTCTACCAAAAATGTAAAAAATTAACACCAATTTTACACAATCTCTTCTAGAAAGGAGGGAATAGTGCCAATTCATTTATATAAAGCTAGGAATAACCTGATAACCAAAACCAAAATCAGGTACAGACCAATATCTCTCATGAATATAGATTCAAAAATACTTAGCAAAATATAAACAAATAGAATTCAGCAATATGTAAAAGGAGTTCATCATGACCAAATGGAATTTATTCCAGGTATACAAGGCTGCTTGGATATTTGAAAATCAATATAGTCCACTATTAGACTAAAGAAGATAAAAGTCATAAGCTATAGACAAGCTGCAGACCTGGAAAGAATATTTGCAAACGTATTTGAAAAATCTTATATGTACAATATATGTAAGTTTATATGTAGAAGAACACTAAAAATTAACATTAAAAAGAATCCAATATGAAAATGGATAGACAATATGGAGATGCATATCAATGAAGATGTACTGAAAGAAAATAAGAACATGAAAAGATGTTGACCATTCTAGTTATTTGGGAAATGCAAATTAAGGCCATAATGAGGTATTACTACACAGCTATTAGAACGGCTATATGTAAAAAGGAAAACTTTCTGAAAAAGGCAAAACTTATGCGACTACTCTATGACCCAGCAACTGAACTCCTGAGAATTTATTAATCAGAAATGAAGAATTATGTTAGTTCAAATATGTGTTCACAAATGATTATAGCCACTTTATGAGTAACAACTGAAAACTAGAAGCAATTTAGATATCCTGCAACAAATGAATGGTTAGGCAAAGTGTGGTATGCTCATATGATGGAATACTACACAATAAAAGGTAACAACCTGGATGAGTCTCCAGAGAATCATGCTGAGTGAAAAGAGCCAATCCCAAAGGTTACATACTGCATGATTCCATTTGTATAACATTCTTCAAATGGCAAAATTATAAAAATGGAAAACAGACTAGTGATTGCTGAGGGTTAAGGAGGGGTGGGGAGAGAATTGTGTATAGCTATAAAAGGGCAACTTTAGTGATGCTTGTGAAGATGAGAACCTTCTGTATCTGGACTGTATGCCAAGCCCTGGTTGTGATATTGCACCATCACTTTAAGATGTCATTATTAGGAGAAACTGGGTAAAGGGTATACGGAATCTCTCTGTATTATTTTTTACAACTGCATGTTAATGTACAATCAAATAAAAAATTGATTTAAAAAATTTTTAAATCATTTTCAAGACAGTATGTACATTTAGTGCAGAAAGAAATTTGTTATAATGTTTTCAAGTGTCAATGCTTACCCTAGTGAGCACTGATGTAGTTTTGTCCAAAAGCTGTGAGGCTGGACCAGCCTCATCATTGGAATGTCTCATTTTGTTATATTCCTTCTTAGATATGTGTTCTTCCCCATGCCTTTGTCCAAAGAGAACCTACTCACTTCTGATTATTGAATATTCTAAATTATTCAAAAATATTTCTCAATATTTCAAATATTAAATGGTCCATGGTATGTGTTATTTAAGGATATCTTTTAACCTCAATGGAATACAGTATTAATTTCATGCAGTTACCAAAAACTATCTATTTATAGTTTACAACACTAAGTATTTTACATATTTACTTACTTAAGAACTTTTTATAGGATTTAACACCTAGAACAGTGGCATAGCTTACATTTACCCTTGAAACATAGTGAATAATATGAATATCAAGAAATGAAGAAAATAGGCATATCAATGGTATAAAGTTTGTATCAAGCTGTGAAACAGAAATCAAGTATTATAATGCGTTTCTCTTTTGTTAGGGAGCCGTAGCCACCCCACCTAGCCTGTGCCTGTCCCACAGGGGGCTGCCCTCCTTTCATGTTCTCTTGTGCCTTCTCCAGCTCTGTGAAATCAGTCTCCCCAGGCCTCAGGAGTTGAGTTTTTTCCCTCTCCAAACTTAATTTCCAGACCCTGAGTGAGTACTCAGGGTCTTCTCCAGGACTTCTCAGAGATGTTCATTTCGTGAGGCTCCCAGAATAGTAAAAAACAAAGAACTATTAATACTAAATCAAGTACAAAAATAAGGGTATATGTGAAGTGTTTCTGTTTGACACATGAACATTTTAGCAATGGACCCTATTCTTCTGCCAGTCCTGTCTGCCTCTCTCTGTGGCTGTGATGTAGTCTTCTTTGGAAGATAGTGACTAAAGTCTAGTGAGCACAGTCCTTTCTGAAAGTTGGTCCTGATCCCGTTTCACCTCCATTAAAGATGGCCCTATGCTTTCCCTGCTTCTTTGCATCTCTTAATAGTACTTGACTTTTCTACCTTTAGACACCAAGTGCTGTCTCCAGGGCACTTTTCTCACTGCTGTGAGCTGTTCAGCCCAGAGCAGGGCGAGCCTCAACATCCTGACTCTCCTGGTGAGAATATCCCTCAGCCCAGGTCTGCAGAGCTTGTTAAAATATGAGCATTAAATGGCATAAGTATCTTATCACTTTAATTGTATGTCATTTACAAATAATTTCTCCCGTTTCAACTACTGTATTACTTTTTATAGATATTATAAAGAAAAAGCAAAGCTTCCATTTTTGTCATATTTATAATAAATTTACATTCACATTAAATGTGACAAGTGTTTCTTAAAATGGAAAATTTCAGGGGTGGTTTTGTTGGTTTATAAAAGCCACAGGTAATCATTTTTTTAAAACATGTACTATATTTTCGATTTAAAATTTGTTTAGTTTTGAATAGGTAGTACATCCATATGGTTTAAATGACAAAATGTTTCCTTTCCACTCTGCTTCCAATTCACCTGTTTCCCCTCTGTAGTTAATTTTTCCAGCTTCTCGTGTGTCCTTCCAGAGATACTGTGCATGTGTAAAAGAAAATGTTTTTATACAAATGGTAGGATACAAAACACATCATTCTACATCTTGTTTTTTCTTCCACTTAGCCAAGTATCTTACAGATTGTTCCATAGCAAGACATAAAGATTTAATTCATAGATGTAATCTATGTATATTACTTTATAGATGTACCATAATTTATATAAACAGCTCTACTGATCAACATTGAGGCTATTACAAATAATAATATAATCTCGTACTTAAATTACTTCACCCACAGGCAATTATATCCGTAGTTCTATGGTATAGGAGAAATCCCTAGAAATTCAATCACATTTTTTTAAAACAGGCAGTTGTGATACCGACTATAGAATTTTCATGTACTTGATAAATGCACAAAGCAAAATGGTTTCAAATAATGTTTAATTTTAATTGGTAACATTCTAGGAATTTTATGAGGAAGTAGATCGTAAGATCTGGAAATTATATGGGTACTTGTTTTTTGCTTTTGTTTTTTAGTTTGTTTTTACTTTCTTCTCCTTTTCTTTGTATTTTCACTCTCTTCTGTTTTTCTTTCCTCCTGCCTGCCTTCCTTTCTTTCTCACTCCGTTTATTCCCATTTCTTCCCTTCTATTTTGTTTCTATTAATGGTCAGATTGAGAGCTATGTAACCACTAGGTGGTGGTACAAGAACACAGGGAGAAGTATTTTTGTAAACATACTAGGAATTAGTTTTGATTTCCTGCTCAGTTTTTAAATTGCTATACACTTGGGCCCTTAAATACCTCCTAAGGGATGCCATTGTGATTGCTGTTTAGTAGTTGAGCCAACATAAAATTGATGTTGAGCTTTACAACAGCTGTTATAGACCACTTTATGTTGATGTTGAGGCTTTTTAAAAATGCTCATTGCTTGAAAATGTTAACTCTTCGGTAGGAATCTGTTAAGTTTTCTGAGCGATTTGAAGGGCTTGCTTATATTCCTGAATGATTTACAGATCTTACAATGTTGCGGTTGAGACTACTTAGAATTTATAATCCTGCTTTACTTAGCTGACTGAATTTTCAGTAAAGGAATAGCAATTTCTAGGTACTTCCTATGGAAATGTCAAAAGGCATCTGCTTACTACGGTTTTACCCTACTGGCTGCACTTCAATGTTTTGTACAACCTTGCAGCTTTGATCTTCATCTAAATAGCTAAAATATATTTTTAAGTGTTTTGAAATTTGATATAAAGGTATTTTTCTGGGTGTGAACTGACTGAATTTTCAGTAAAGGAATAGCAGCTTCCTAGGTACTTCCTATGGAAATGTCAAAAGGCATCTGCTTACTATGGTTTTACCCTACTGGCTGCACTTCAATGTTTTGTACAACCTTGCAGTTTTGATCTTCATCTAAATAGCTAAAATATATTTTTAAGTGTTTTGAAATTTGATGTGAAGGTATTTTTCTGGATGTGTATTACCTTAATTAACTTTTGGACGTGTACCTTGTTCTCTTTTAATATTCTGAATCTGTGCTTAAAAATTTTGGATTGGTGAATTCTCCTTAAATCACAAAAGAAAGGACCCTAGCATAAATATTGAAGGATCTTTGCTTACATTAGAACTGGATGATCATTTCAGTCTTTAAACACTGCTGAAATTCTGTATAATGTA
The DNA here is from genome assembly GCF_040939455.1 of Microcebus murinus. Lineage (NCBI taxonomy): Eukaryota > Metazoa > Chordata > Mammalia > Primates > Cheirogaleidae > Microcebus > Microcebus murinus. Next base: position 58,061,982 of record NC_134111.1, read on the forward strand.
TTCAGTGCAGGAGTGTGGTTGTAGTTGGCCTGCAAAACACTCTGCTCAGAGCTGGCACACAGATTCTTATCCTATGTAGTGTCCCTGCTGGATATACAATGGCTCTCCTGCTTCATCAGAACGTTCATGTCAACTGGCAAATCCATATCTTCCTGGAAGTAACCTTACAGTAAAGTACCTACTGACTTGCTTTGATGGGTCAGTTATTTTTGGACAAGTCTTAAGGTATATCACTTCATTTGCATAGTTATTGATAGTGCTATATACCATTTTTACTAATCTTCCTTGGGTTAGAAAATAAAGAGTGCTAACATTTTAGCTAAATTGTCTTGCACGATTTAATGATAATAGGCCTTTCTTCCCATTTATCATATGGTCTTACTAATGAAATTCTATGATTTGGTATCCAATAGTGGTCTGTTATAACATCACATCTGAAACCTTCATTTAAGGCATTTGGTGTTTAACTAAAAGGAAAATGGCTTCTTTGTGCCTGTTCACACATTATGAAAAAACAAAAAAATAATCACAGACTTCAATTCAGCAGACGAACGCTTAAGTTAAAAGAAGCAAGCCTCCTTTAGATGATAAAAGTGTTACAACATTGTCCCAGTAAATAGAATCAACTGCAGCTGATTCCTTGGGTTTATTAGGAAAGATAGCCCATTTTGTGATCTGCAACGTTTAAATCAATTGAACTATAGTGAAATCTCTCCCCTGAAATGGCTATTACACAGCTTGCAACCTTTTGTTCAAGAGATTAAGTTTGCATCTCCTCACATTATCTCCTTGTAATTGGAAAACTTTCATTTTGACAGAGAAAATGTGCCAGTATCCCTGTGAGCCTTGCCACAAGCCAATGCAGAATGCCATCTGGAGGATGCATGCCCAACTCATGCAACAGCCTCCTGTCGGGTTGTATCTGGAACTTTGCAACAGAACAACTAATAACATCTTAAGCTCCATTTGTCTAGCTCGCTAGTGCTATTGGCAGAGGTCATAACCAGCAGTGGTTTTGTTGATTTGCTGCATCAAATGTAATTAGGTTAAAGCACTCACTGACAGAGCCTCTGATAATGGCATAAAAGCCTCAGGCTTAAATTTACCCATTGAGTCAAATTTAAGTAGATCAACAAAGACATTCTAATTTCATCACTAGAACAATAAAACTTAATAATTTTTAAAGGTGCTTATTTGGGACAATAAGATTTTCCTTTCTTTGGATCTCATAATTTTTTTCTTTTAATTTAATTTATTTTATTCTACTTTTTAGTCACTAGCTTCTGATGAAGTGGTTGATGTTTCCTGCTAGGAAAGATGGTTTCGTGTATACAAGCCATACCTTGCTTCTGAACCTTACCCTTGAGCACACTGTGGAAAATGATGAGACGTTTTTGTTAGGCTACATCCAAATACCTTTGAACTCTAGCAGTTGCATGCTCATAAGAGTAGAGGTAATATTATCACTGACCTTTTAACCCTTGCTTACTGGAAAACTCCAGTAGTACCAGCAGACTTTTTATAAATGAGTCAGTTTCAGGCTATGAGTAAGATGGAGAAACCATTACTTGGGGTTAAATTTAGGGCAAGGCTAGGCCCAGAACACAAGGCAGATTTTAGCTATAATTAAGAGTCATAGAAAACTATGAAAAACATTTCTGCCTTATGCAGAGAAGAAAAAAATCACCAGAAAGAAGGTTTAACAGTTTCCTGCATAAATATTGTAAAACAAGTCAGCAGGGGTCTGTGCCAGAGTGAGAGAGAGCTTGGAGGTGGTCTCAGCAGGAATCTTGTGCTTCTCTGGGGTGGCTGTACTGATTATCTGGATGAGGGTTTCTTTTTAGAAACTAACAGAGGAGTTAAGTATGATGTAATATGCAAAATAACAAAGACATGTGAAATGCATTTTTTATTGGTTTCTAAATTTCCTCTCATGTTCACTGGTTTTCGAATATATCCCTAATCCTAGAATTTGCTAAGAAACCTGAAATTTCCAGGGAACAGCAGGGATTTCTGGGGGCTTTGTACCTCACGGTGTTAGTTTGAGTGTTCCAGGTATGCTGCTTTTGATAAAAGCAATAGGCATATGTGAGAACGAGGTTAAGTAAGTGTTTATTTGAGGATTTAATATTGTACACACTCTAGGAGTAAAGCAATTATCGTGCTGTTAATTTCATATTCATGTATGGCTTATTTATTTGTTGTTTACCTCTCTGCATAATGAAAATGCCATGGAAATCTGCTTCTTCTAGCACTCTAATTTTAAATGAAGCTAAATGTTATGTATAATTTTAAGATACTAATTCGATTCTATTTTAAATACTCTATGCATGAGAAGCTCCTACATTATTGCAGAATCCATCTTTAAACAGAATCAAAGCATAATTGTCTAAGTAATTATGGAATAGGTAGTTACTATACTAAAACATGAATCAGAAGCATCATAGGTATATTTTGAACCATATAGTTCTCTAAGCCCATGTGTATATGCATATATTCCCTATCTTTCTAAGAATGAACACCTCAATTACTTTTCCGGAAAATGTAATGCAGTCATGAGATAATAGCTCATTGCCCCTACTGATAAATTATTTGCATCTGGCTTACTTGTAATCTGGTGGCAGAGTCAATGTTTAGTTAAGTGATTCTGAAAGCTTCAGGGGCACTTCAGTTTTAATCTATTTATATGATATGATATACTTAAAGAACCAATAATTGGCAGAATTCTGAGCTAGTTCATCTTCTGGGAATAAAAAAATAGAAAAGAAAAATAAAGAAATCCATATCCAATATGTATGGAGTTTCCTTCTCCAGTCTGGGTTCCTGGCCCATCCTTGCTCTTCTCTGCTTAATACCAGAAACCAGAGTTGTATGTCACCCAAGTTCTTCTAATATTTTATTTATTCAGTAAGTATCACTGTGTGCCTACCATGTGTGTGGATAAAATCCCTATTCCTGGGTGGCTGCAGCCTGGTTGAGAAGGTAACACATAGATGTAAAATATTGAATAAATAATACTGCAAGTCAGTAGAAATTGAAATATTCCAAAGGCAGAAATTGTTGAGGAAATTCACTTCTGAAAACTCTTAACATAGTCTGCAAAGCTTGGTATGTGCCAGTTGTTCAATTTCCATTGTTATTTACAAAAGTGAAGCTTTGAATTAAGAAAAAAAATGTACCATCTGCCTACCCGTGTAATAATGCTTGGTTTTATTCCCAAGCATATCAACCACTGGCTTGGCATTTTAACTAACTGAAGCACTTTTCTCATTAGAGTGTGTCTGTGTCTACAAAATGCCTTTTTTCCTGGTTGCTCATTTTAATCTTTCTGCCCTCCAGCTCTGCCTGTGCTGGACTTAAGGCTTTCTCTCTGTTTGTATGGCCAGATTGTTAAATGACTCTTACCTTCCAAGTACCTCATGTGCAGGCTACACCTGATGCCCCTCCTTTTCCAGTTACTTAGTCAATCCAAGAAACCCTTTATCAATTGATTGTTTAGAAAATATTTATATTGAGGCCCTATTTTCTGTGGATATAAAGGCCATCTACAGCTCTTTGAAGATACAAAGAAGTATAGGGTACGATACCTGCCCTCAACTAACTGCAGTCAAAGAAAAAAGTACATGTAAAAATATTCTATTTTAAGTAGAGTTTTCTAAGGACCAGGGTGAATGTCATTTATTCAACAAACATTTATTGAGCATTGTGATGTGTCAAGCACTTGGTGATTCACTGGACATATAAAGAGGAATAAATCATGCATGTTGCTTGTCCTAGATGAATTTAGAGGACATAGCTACCATGGTAGGCCAGAAACTTGTTCTTCAAAGTGTATATCTGAGGACCAGCAGCATTGGCATCACCTTAAAGCTTGTTAGAAATGCATAATTTTAGGGTCCATGCAGATTAATTGAATCAGAATTTGCATTTTATCAAAGTACCCAAGTGATTTGGAATAAAATTTGAAAAGCACTGAGCTAGAGAGAATATTGAATTCTTCACAGAAGAGCCACAACAAGTGGGGATCATCAAGTTTTATTAAAAGAGGAAGGAAGGCAAATTGAGGCACATAAAAAGGGATTGGATAAAATATGAAATCTAACTTCTGAAATGAAGTTTTGGAGGCTAGTTGGGAGTGATTCTTCCAAAAATGATGAGGAATGACCCAGCAGTTGATTGATGATCCACAGGGATGAGTAGTGGTTGATAAAGTATAATAATATGAAATTCAAAGCTGGGAGGAAGGTGAGTGGTCTAGATTCTAGTCTCTAGAAGTGGTGATGGAGTGCTAATGATGGTGCCATGTCTGAAGGCAGGGCTTCCTCATCCAGAGAACATGGAGGTAAATATTAATGTTCTCACAGGTGATCTTGAAGTTAATTCTTAATTATTATATTTTGAATCTTAAAATTATAGTGACAGTCAACACATAGATATATATGCATAATATAATGTTTTTATATATGCCAGTTTTTTCAAAACACACTTAATTGTTGGACCTTAGATATGACAGAAAAGGAGTTATGGGGTAATCTGCATCAGTAGACTTGTTTCAAAATTTATGGAGAATATTGTTTAGGAGAAAAGGGATGTTTACATCTTTATTTATATAGAGTTAAATCCTTATAATCAAGAGAGATCCCACACAAGACTGTGAGAAAATGAAGTTTATCTGTGGGATCTTTACCTACTTCATCATCTTTTCTGCTATGCCCCTCTCAGTTTGTGCAGTCTAACACACAAGGAAATGAAGATATCATTGTGGCAGAAGTCAATAAGGGTTATACTGAGGCACCAGTGACCTTCTCAAATGTATCTTTTCAAAGCACACTATGTTGAGTGGTTTCTGTCCTTTTGTGAGATTAGTCCTCTCCACAGAGTTACTTCCATTCATGGGTTTGAAAGAATTTAAGGGCCCAATTCTGTGTGACCCAATCAGCCTTATGATAATCATAGAAAATTTACATTTGCTTATTAAGCCCTTAAGACTGCCTTAGCAAATGATTTCACTTCTGAGATGCTTTAAAAATGACTTCCATACCTCATGCTTTTTTGACATCTGTTAGTGTGGCATTCAGTGTGCTTTAAACACATGACTTATCTGCACACAAACCTGAGCTGACAGGGAGAAGCCCGAAGCTCTCCAGTAAATGACAGACTTAATCAGTAAGACATAGAGCCTAGAGCAGTGTCTTAGATAAAGTCTACCTTACAAAGCTCAGAGACCGTTGGAAAATTTTCAATGCCAGTGTTGCAAATGTATCAGCACAATGATGAGAAGTTATTCTTTTCTCTGAATAGTGTCTTGAAATAACTTGATGGGCAAATCCAGGATTTTATATTCTTAGCCAACAATAATTCCTAAGTATGGAAAGCTGGAGAAGTAAATGAGATTTGGGAAAAGAGTTTGCTAGCTAGGAGTAGACCATAGGCGAAAATTTTATAGCAGACTTAGAAGGTTAATTGACCTAATAAGTTGGAATAGCATTTTCAAAGCTAAATTATTTTATCGTTATTTAAAAAAACATGTTTTAGGGTGAACCTTTTCTACATAGCCACATAAATGTCCTCTCATGATATGAATTAGTTGCTGTATTGAACATTAGTAAATATACAGTGTTTATGGAATAATACTTTTCATTACTTTGAGTTCCACAGGTAAAGGTGTTACACTACAAAAATGACAGGTGAATATTTCACTGATGGCAAATCTTTACCAGTTAATGGAAGATTTGATATTTTACTTATGAAGGTCATTTGGAGCCATATACTGTGTGATAAATTAGTCCAGTGATCGATTTCTGGTAATTTTGTTTTAGGTCAAAAGAAAGATGGAAGGAAGGATAGACAGAAGGAAAGAAAAAGGGAAAGGAAGAAAGACACTGTGCCTATGAATTTTACTCATTTGTATTGAAAATTCTCTCTTTAGTTCCAAACGGCAGCAGCATTGGCTTTATGATTCCTTGTAGAGAGGCTGTGATGGCAGCAAATGTGAATATTCAGTGTGTTTGTCCCAAACAGATTTCATTGTTCTGCAGTTTCATGCTTATGAGTTACTTAACTTTAACAATCACTTTCATTATGTCTATAATGAAAGCCATGCTATATATGTGAGTATACTATTTCTATCATTATTGGTAATGGAAGTTCTAAGTTTAATTTTTTATTGTATGAACATGAGAATTTATATAATAACAAATTATATAATTGGAATGTATAGGTCAGAGAAGAATATTTTCCTTTATTCCTCAAAGGATAGCTGTATTTTATGAAATAATTTGTTCATTAGGATCAACAAATATAATTTCTGAAAATATGAGGATAGAGTCAAAAATTATTTTTCGAACCTTTAAGTTAAGGTCATATTTTTTCCTAAATATATTGGACATCCTTTGACTTAAGTAGTATTAGTTCTATATTTTATATCTTTGCTAATATCGTATTTTCATTCAACCTTCTTTCCCACCATACTAAAGTACCATCAGTGAGAAAGACTCAAAGTAGCTTTCCCAGTTAAGAGACAAGAAACAAACAAACAAAAAACTGGGAACTGATAGGATGGCTGCTGAGTGGCTTGCTATTGGAGTTCAGCCCATGAAAGAGAAGAATGTGGTAAAAGAAAGTGGCACCACATAAATGATTATCAGTGGAAAAAACGTCGCACATCATGTGGCCTCTGTCTGTTAATTTAATGTGATGCACTTGAGTGTAAAAATAATGGGCTCTGTCAGCTTTATTAATTATCTATGTTCTAGAAGTCAGGATCATGAAATGCCTCCAAACCACCTGACTAAATGGGCTATTTTAGACCTTTACATACGAGTCTCTGAGTGAACAGTTGGTGATACCAATGGCAGACTCATCTGTAGGTAGGGATGTTGTACTGAGCTGGACTTGCATAATAGCAACATTGGCTGCAAGAGGATGGAATAATTGATCTTTTGGTAGTGGATTATTTTAGGCTGGTAGGACAAATTTCCTAGTTAATGAAACTACTGTGATGCCTGGGCACTTCCCTATCTCATGTTGCCTCTGTTCATTATATTTTAAGTATACTGCATTTAGGTTAATGGTACAAGCTAATTGGTCTGTTGTAACTACTCACATGTACTTCTTTGGTGTAGTCTTTAATATGGCCCTTAGCAAGCGAGAAGACAAGCTAGACAGTGCTCCAATATTGGAAACTATAATGTTAATGCCTGAGAATTTACCCATGGAACATTTTGAGAGAGAGAGATTTATGAATGAGACACTGTGCAGAAAGACCCAGCTACTGAGGGACATTTCTTCTTTCATTCTTTTAGCAAACCAGTGCATTTGCGTGTATGTGTGTGTGTGTGTGTGTGTGTGTGTGTGTGCAGTCCTATTTACATTTAGACCATGAACTTTGTAAGGTTCAAAGAACATGTCTCTGTCTTCATAACTTCCCTGGATCTTGGCACTATGTTAAGTACCCTATGACTCTGTAATATATGTTTATGGATGGTGGGGGAGTAGGTGTTCCAGTGAAAACACATGATTGGGATGAGAAGCCTGGGTTTCAGTTCTCTTTGATGCTTACTTGCTGTGTGACCTTGGGCAAGTCACTTATCCTCTCTGAATTTCAGTTCATCACTTCTAAGAGAATTATAATAATACTTATGCCATTCTAATTTGTTTGAAGATCAAATTAGATTATGGAAATAGTAATAAAATACTCTATAGGTATTAAATGGTTGTATCCCTCTATTATTATTATTAACTAAAACTTTAAGATATGATCTAGCCCTATAGATTTTTAATATTATGATGATCCTTCTTACAAAGTTTAGGAAAACATTTTGTATTTAATATTTTCTATGCATTTGCATATGTATATCATTTCCAAGGAAGATAATCTTCTTATATTATGCTATAATGAAATATCATTATTACGAATGAGAATTGATATTAAATATCTAGGTCCAGATACCATGTAAGTGTTATCAAACAATCTAATTAGAGGAAGACTGTTATTTATATAGATTCTTCCCATTGTAACTAGATTGATAACCACATTTAGATATGCCATTTCAGTGTATATCTCACCAACATGAAATAATAAGGAAATTAATGTATATCAATGATGCTTTTTCCTTTACTTTTCAACAGTGAAAGCTAATTGTTCAGCTAGCCATAGGACATTAGGTAAGCAACTTAATCCACTCAAACTTCAGTTTTATCATATACAGTGAGAAAGTAACATTGAATGATCTCTAAGGTCCTTTTTGGCTCTGAAAAGGTTTGGCTCTCTGCTTTTGTGGGCCTTTGAGTATGTCTTAAGTAAATGATACTATGCTTTTCACACCAGGAAAGGAATCACCTTCAGCTGTCTAAAAATGGCTCTTCTCCCTCAGTTATTCTTACATTACCCTTTTCATTTCCTTTATAGCTCTTGTCACAGCCTCTAATTATCTTGTTTGTTTATTTTCCTGGTTTAGGGTTCACTTCTCTATGACACTAAAGACCGCCTTGACCACAGATAGGTGGCCAGTGCCTACAACAGTGAGTGCCTGGCATGTAACAGGGGTCCAAATAAATATTTGTTGAATGAATGAATGAAGGAATTCAGTTGTGTCTGCAGAGTGCAATATCTTTATTCTTTAAAATAACTTCACTAAGAATTCAATAGGATGGAGTAGTGGTTGAATCTACCAATTACGTACAAGAATTAACAGAGGAAATGATTAAATGTTTTGCTTCCCATGTATGAGAGACAGCTATATTTTATTTATTTATGGCCTTTTTACTTTTGGTAATCAAGAGTAGGATTTTCATGCATAAGTTGTTTATGTGTTTGGTTTCTTTTAACACTAAATTTGATTAGCCATTTTGTTCCTAAAATTTTTGATTGACTGTCATACTTGAATACGTTGTAATGTCTAGGTATATTTTTAAATCATGTAAATAAATTTGCCTGTTATTTGGCTTGTATTTTCATATGAGAGAAGAGTGTCTATCACCATTAAATGTGAATTGTAAATTTTAAAATTCATTGTAAAAAGTAATATATCTTTAAATTTCCTACTGAGCTATTAGAATATACCTATTCTTTTACAGTTCACATATATGGTATCTTATAACATGAAAATGTTTGAAAATTTTGTCATTTATTCTTTGTGAACTGAATGAATTACTTCTTGCTTCAATATACATTCACATTACGGTCAGTCTAGGTGCTATAACTCAGCTTTAAATTTGTTGGAGAGCGAGACCTTTCTTTGTAAGACATTACACAGTGGGCATTACCAACAAACCTTGTCTCTAAGTGAAGTAAAAACCCTTTCAAATTAGAAAAAAAAATTCAAATTGATTTGGTATACAGAATCACGAAAATCAGTGACAATAGAGCCTATTATTCCCTGTTATGGGACTCTCTAATAACATTCTCTTGAAAAATTAAAGGGAGCATTATCTTTCATTGTCCTCATTGTTTATATACAACATGAAATAGTTTTTCTACCAATGTTAACTTCATCTATGAACTAACAATTTTTCTTCATTGAAAAGCTGTCAAGTTATATATCTATGACAGTTTATTGGAGGCAAATCTTTGCAGCCTTCTATTATGATTTGTCTCTCAGTGGATCTGGGAACAATTCCTGACAGTAGAGCTAAGCTCACGTGTGTTTCATAATCACACTTTAGATTACAAATTAGCCAGGAGGTAGAAGCAAACCCAATGAGACACTAAGGGGCACAGGTTTTGGTGACAGGTAGGAAAAAACAGAACAGAAAATGATCTGCTTTTGTTTGCCTGTAAGATATTTGTTGTTCCTTGGCTCTTCAGTATGTCCTTGTCACATAGCAAGGAATGAACAAGAGACTTTCATCATGAACTTCTCCCACTATCGTACATGTATGTATACATATTTCTATGATATTTTTATTTTGACAATTTTTGAAATATAACACATTGCATATTAATTGAGTAAAAGTGGTTTGAATTGTCTTTTAAAAAGGTGCAAATTGTGGTTTCAAAGTGACCTGATAGAGGTGCAAATGAATGTTAGCACATTTCTAAAATGGAGTTATTTAAAATATATGCATACAGATATGAATTCAGAATTGGTCTACTTCATTTTTTGGTTGGAGGTTTACTGACTTAAAATGGGAAATAAATGTGTGAATTCTATCAAGGGTGTGAAATTCTCCATTTGTACAGACTGGAAACTTGGTAATAATTATGAATATAGCAATAGTAGAAATTATACAAAAGTTTAGCAACATTTTAATTTTAAATGCATGTATTTCAAGAGTTTAGAATCTGCTTGGAGAGATTTTCTTGCAGTCTTTGATATTAAAAAGTTAAGGATTTCTGAACAGCCTATAAAAGCCAATTTTCTTATAATTTTTAAAACAGAAAATTGCATTGATTAATCTTTTCTATTTCTAAAGCTGCTTATTCAAAGCATGTCTGAATCTGATAAACCCATGAGCCCCAACTTAACCCAACCTAAGCAAAACTTAACCTTTTCTCTCTTATCACATCAGTGGACAATGGGCCTCAGCTGCAGAAAGCATTAGCGAAGCTTGCCCAGTCTCGAGGCCAGCTGGAAGGCCAGTTCCCTTGCTTTGCAGCCAAAGAGACACTTGGCACCGAGTTACCCTAGGGCAGAGGTTTAACATGGTTTGAATGAAGCCTGGATTTTGAAGTGTCTATCTCTTTAGGTTGATGTCACTGGGAGTCCAAGACCCCTCTTTCATTAACTGGCCTCTCGCATAGACGGTAATGATGACAGAAAACAGCCAACCACTAAAACAGTTGGTTCTTTTTTATTATTTGCAATTTTTTCTATTTGCATGAGAGCCTGGCAGCATATGGCCTGATGAATTAAAAAAAAACAAAACCCTGCAAACTCTCCCCTACTGGCCAGAGCCTCCAGCTCATGGCATTAGCAGGGGCCGGTGCTGCTCCACCTGCCACTTGTCTGCAGGGTGGGGGCATAAACTGATGACCCACTAGATTTCTACAGCCAAATAGTGCTCAGCTAATGCCATAATTTAATTCCTAACAGTACTGTCAGGAATGGCTAGAAGTGGCAACACCTACTGTTTCGATAGCAAATCTGATTGGCAAACTCCCTGCTTTCTGCCCTACCTAATATCCTATGCTAATTATACTCTATCAGGCCAGCAAGAATATTGAGGGAGCTGAAGTGCTTCAAATCCAATGCACACAGGTCAGTTTTGAGTACAAATACATAGGGATGTACATTCACGTTATCATCCTATGGTTAAAGGGAGTAGCAGTAAACCTAGGAAGAAACAAACATCTTTGCAATGAATCTGTTGACTTAATTATACATTTGATCTTTTCAAAGTCAAATATTTACATGGTTCTTGGATTTTTATATTTCTTTCTTTTTTTTCCCGAGATGGGGTCTTGCTCTGTCACCTGGGCTAGAGTGCAGTCAGGTCATCATAGCTCACAACAACCTCAAGCTCCTGGGCTCCAGTGATCCTCCTGCCTCAGCCTCCCAAGTAGCTAGGACTACAGGTGTGTACCACCACACTTTACTAATTTTTCTATTTTTTGTAGAGATGGGGTCTCACTCTTGCTCAGGCTAGTTTCAAACTCCTGGCCTCAAGCAATCCTCCCATCTCAGCCTCCCAGAGTGTTAGAATTACAGGCATGAGCCATGGCACCCGGCCAGATTTTTGTATTTCTGAATTAGCCATTTTCTTTAATCATAAACCTGGGAAAGGGAATTTATTTTATGATTTATTTTGAGAACTAAACTTTCCTTTCACTGAAAGAAAGAAATTATAATTATTCGGGTTAATACTTTATAGTTAAACCAGGTTAACACTTTTTTCTCCCTTTAATTTTATGTGTATTTAACTTATGATTCTATAAGTCAACAAACCATACAAACATAAGCAATGTAGAGACTTTCATTAATTAAATGAATTGGTATAAAAGCAAAAAACAAGTCATCTTGAAATCCAAATTTAATCTGCTAACTTATTTTGATGGAGTTTAGAAACGGTTTATTTTTCCTGCATTTTAAGATTGCTACAGACATGTATGCTAAAGATATGTGGTCAGCATTGCCAGTGATCTAAGAAAGAAGGGAATAATTTGGGAGTAAAAGCTTCTATGACCTTATCAAGGGAGAATTTTCTTGATAAGTCACAGCAGACAAATCTTGCATTGTGATATTGGGCACAGATAAGACAGCAAATCCTTACTAAATGCTAGATATTATTACCTCACGAGACCCTAAAAACAAATCAAAGCATAACAAACTCTATGAGGTAGGTACAGGAGATAGTAAAAATATTTAACAACCAGTGGGGTAAGGGTTCTGACCAATCAGAATGGCAGCACTGGAGTAAAATACCAGAAGCGCTCTATTTGGTGAGGTATTGTCCCTTTGGTTCCTGAATTTGGGAAGGTCCAGAGGATTCTGGTGTCGAATGGGACACGGGGGGACTGGTGGACTTTGGGCAGCAGATATTTACCCATGTATAGAAGTGCTTTACTATTTATTAACAGGCATGGCAGTACCTCTAGTGTGCTGACTGAGCATTAGTCCCACAGGCAGGCATTATTTTGCAGATGAAGATGGTAGTGGCTTAGAGAAGTTAATTAACTTGTTCAAGAACCACATAGTTAACAGAAGGCAGAGCCAGGATTTGAATCTATATCTGTCTCTCTCCAAAGACTGAACTCTTTCTTCTATACCATCCCACTAGTATAATGCTTCCTTGATATTTTGCTCTAAAAAGTTGAGTCCAATCATTTTGCCTAGATTCCCTCTGAGTAATGTGGATAAAAACATCAGATATTACCCTAGCAAGTCATAAAGGTTAAGTGAGAGCAGAGAAGATCTTTCTATTTCAAACTCAACTGACTGTTTGAGATTACAATGGTACATGTTCCTTCATGTAATAAGTTAAAATAAAACCTTTATTGTTGTACTTTTACATAGCAAGATGTGTGTAGGATATATACAAGTTATCATTTTAGGTAAGATATAATTGTATATAAGAGCAAGATATTAAACTATTAATAAAGCTTCAGCAGTATTTGTTTTTAGCTGAGGTAAATTAGCTTAAATTGAACTGAACTAAGTGAATGAGTTTTGCTTCAATTCAAAATGAATATAATTCACTACTGCATTTGGTTGTTAAAAGTGAATATAAATAACCAAACCTTAAATTACAAATAACACTTTACAGTATTTAAATTTTTCACATATAGAAGTAAAGTTTGTGCTGAGCGTTAACATGTATTAAGTGCTATGTAGTGGTTGATTTCTTCCTGAGGGAATAAAAGAGATTTTGGAAAGAAATTGCAAACTGATGCTAATCAAGCTCTGTTCCTTCTTATGGGACCAATCAAGGTACAATTATAGGTACACTCAAATGTATAACCACATTCTATTTAGAAAAATAAGTTCAAGAACATTGATTTCACTAAATAAGATCGAGCTGAAACCAGTCCCAAGTGTATAAACAGATTTTGTTCCAAATGTTTATTTGTACTTCAGTATTCTAGAATTCTATATATAAATTTTCGCATATAAAACTGAAATGGCAATAGATATGTCCTCAGTCTGACTAGTAAAAGTGGTGAGCTGTGTAGAGGCACAAGTGAGTCTCATGGGGTGTTTCTGTATTTTGAAATGGTATCTGGGTCTGGCCCTGAGATTGTGTATCTTAGACCCCCTTCTGGTATACATACTTGTTTGCTAATTATTCTCTTCTCTCTCTAATACTTCCTTCACTGTCATATCCACCCCACCCTCTAACTTCATGCACCCAAACAGTAAGGAAGTAGAGTAGAGAGGAGATGGTGTTCTGCTACTTTTATTGTGGTTGTCCATGGACCTCTTGCTTTTCCTCTTTTGACTTGAGCATTTTGAATTGCCACTGATAGCAGCAACTACAACTGTGCCCCTTTGGTTTGCATGTCCAAGTCTAATAGTTTGATAGCTATATCCTTCAAACATGCTCAGACACACCTAGAGAAAACATTTCCAGGTATCTCCAGATATATGTCAGATAGGGGAAAGTTTAATCAGGAGTTAAGGCCAAAAAGAGACTTAATGAGTACAACCCTCTCTAGAGTGCCCTCTTCCCAAGGGAAGAAGATTCTGATTACCAAATGATCAGTAACACTTACAAACTGGAGAGCTGGGTCAATGCCCAAAGCATTTCTTTGCTGGGCAAAAGCTGCTTCAATGTAGTATTTCCATAAACACTTATTTATTGAAAACTTACTCTGTGCTAGACACTCTTATAGATGGTGTGATTTTCTATTGGATCAAAGCCATTCTGATACATAAAAATAAAGTGAATATAGTTTCCTCAAGAGGGATTAGTATTTTATAATCTAGTTCTGCTTCATGTGTTAGCACTTAGTATGAACATTCACCATTGTGAACATCTGTAATATGCATGCATTTTTCAGATATGGGCCAAGTATTGAAAGCATCTTAATACTTTTCATTAACAGTCTTCTTTAAAGTGTTCAATCTTTAACCAAAATATTTCTTAAGAATTATTACATGGATATATAACATATGCCATTTATTTTTGTTCTGCATAAAAAATGCCTCATGATACTAAAAATAATTTTGTTAATATATCAGTCTAATCCCTTGTCAGGGTCCTCTACACTTTATCAGTATAGCGCTAGCTATAGTTACCAAAAAATATGTATTGTTTTGTGCCTCTGGATCTTTGCATAGACCCTCAGCTGGAAATGTATTTTCTTGCATAGAAAATGCCCTTGCAATACTCTTTACCACAGTTCAAGAATCATCTCTTTTAATCAACTCTTTTATCCCAGTTAGAATGCCCATTTCCCCATTTAGGGCCAAATGTATTCTGTTTAAATTTCTATTGTCATTCTCACATGGTAGTCACAATTATTTGTTCAGTTTTCTTTACCCAGCTGTAATAGATTTAATAAACTTATTGAGGACAGTGATTATGTCTTATTCATGGTTATACTCCTCATGAAAAAGAGAAGCTCAATATATGTTCAATGAATTCATTGAGGGAAAAATGTATGGAGGAATGAATCAAAGAACAAACAAGCAAATGGCATATGCGTGCATGCCTTCAACTCCTAGGAACACATTGTGCCAGTAAAGTAAGAAATGCAAAGAAATATAAGATGGGATTCTTTCCAGAAGGTACTTCTAAGATGTAACAGCAATGCCTTATATGGAATGTGTACAATGGTTTCTGGATAATATATTTTAAAGAAAGAAGGCTTTTCTTTTTCAAAAGTGTAGTTTGTTATAAAAGTCTTTGTAAGTTGAAAAAAGTATTTTTTTAAGAAGCAGCACTCTGTACTTAAAGAAAATTCAGCAGCCAAAATGCTTTGCTACTGCATGTGTAGGTGTAATGAAAACAGTTAGCTGTCTGGTTACACTATCTTTGACTTCTCACTTTTAGTATTCAGAGGTTGACCTGAACTTAGCTGTGTTAAGTTGCTGGCTCCACAGGAAACCACCTCCCTAACTGCTGCTTGCTGCTTTCTCTTTAGCCAACACCCAAAGCCACTGTCGGATGTCATGGGGATGAGACTTCACAAGGTAAGTGCAAAGAAAACAGGAACAAATGCCTTTTTAAACAGAATTTGGTGAAGGCATTGGCCCAAGAATGACTGGAAGCACCGCCTTGCAGGGATCCCCATTTGGGGTGCAGAAGGGACAGACAGCCCTGGTTTATATGGAATCATATATGGTGTGAGGGAAACATTAATAAGAGATCCCAGGTTCCCAAATGACCTATTGGAGACGGAAGCAGGTTATGCCGTCTAGACAAGAGGAAATGCTTCACTTTTTGAGGGAAGGTTATCAAAATTTTAAAAGCCAAATGATGGCAAGAGAGTCTAACTGAAATTGGATCTACTGCTTTGTTTTTAGAAGATGTTTTGTTTCATTCTAAATGTCTATCTTTAAGCCCAAGACACAAATTAAAAGTTGATTAAATTAGTGATTCCAAGGAGATGTAGGCCTTCTTACACAACAGGCATCCTCTGGCATTTTTTTCCCATCAGGATTTTTAAACTTGGGGAATCAGTGTCATGTCTAATATTTTTCAATAGTCTCATATGGTTACATGGTTATTTTAAATGAGTGTTTCATAATCACCTAAAAATGCTACAAGTTTAAAATAGTTTTTTTCCTACATTGTAAATATTAGATTATTAAGAGTTCCTTATACCTTTTTCATGAAAAGGCAACATCAACTTTAACAGATATTTGTGGTTCTTGAGCTTCAAGGATTTGCCCTTCCCCTTGACCTTCAGGCCTTCTGTGATTTGTCCAACCTGTTCCCACTGCCCCATGACTTTCTCCCTCACAGACTGTAAGATGTCAACAGTAGAAGATGAAACTAGAAATTCTGAGAAAAGATTGGACAATAAGGATTAAAACAAGCTCCTTTTGTTTTGAAATTTACCCGTGTTATACATTTTTACTGATGTAAGTCACTTTATTATAGTCAAAAGTCAGCATTTTGGCATATTTAAAAGACTGTGTCCTTCCAACCTACAAAAGTCTATCTCTTGTGAATGTCAGGTCTTTTAGCAATTTACTCTGTCCTATACTTTTGTGTTGACACTGCCAATTTGAATTTCCCAGTTCTAGCCCTGAGAACTGTTATTCTAGAGGCCATTGGACCTAAAATTATACTAGTATTTCATTTTTTCCTCAGCCCAGGTTTTTTTGTTTTGTTTTGTTTTGTTTTTTTACTGTGAAATTGTCCTGTTTCCCATTGATGAGTACAATATCCATATCTCTCTGGGTTTGATAGACTTGATAAACTAACAAGAATGTTTGCATTTGTATAGCTTTTATATACAAATATTTTATTCTCCTAATACCCTTTCAAGCTATAGGTAAATTGTAGAAAGAACAAACTCAAATGGCTGACAAACGGCTACATAGACTCTGGAGCCCAACTGCCCAGGTTTATAGACTACTTACAGGAATGTGAATTCTGATAGCCTTTTTGGAGACTAATATAGCAATATCTGTGGATGTTTACTGTGCCATTTTCTAAAGTTCCTTCCACAGGCTACCAAGCCCTATGTCATTCTGGCCCCTCACAAGATGCCTGTGTGAGCCCTCTGCTTGCCTGCTTCCCATGATGCATCAGCCACAATGGTGCTCTGTTTCTTCTCATCACTCTCAGTGGCTCTCCCTCAGAGCTCTTGTGCTTGCTGTACCTTCTGACTGGATTGCTCTTAATCCTTCCTGTGGCTTACTCCCTGAAATCATTCGGGTTTCCAATCAAACATCTCCTCAGAGAGGTCTTCCCTGACCAACTCATCTAAAGTAATAAGTAATTTCTGTAACTTTCTAACACCTTATTTAGCTTCATACAAATATAACATTAGGTTACATATTAAATTCTTGGCCGTCCCCTTTACTCCATGAGAGTGTGGTCTTTGTTTTGTTTACTACTCTATTTCTAGAGTTGAACAGGCACATAGAGGGTATTAAAATAAGGATCTTTTGTGTGAATGGTTTGTGGTAGCAAATGAACAGAAAAACAAGCAAAGAGGGTGTCATTTGTTAAGAGAATGATTGGACGAACTGTGGTATATCAATAACATGAGTATTATGCATGTAGTCACTGAGAAGAATGGAATTAGAGCTACATCATTGAGAGATTTCCAAAAGTCATTAAGGAAGAAGTGCAGATGCAGAAAAATGTACATAATAGGACCCCGAGCAATGATCTACTTATCAATCACCTATCTATCTACACATAATTCCACCAGCATGGAGACAGACAATATTCACCCCATTGTAAGCATTGGCTATCCAGGGAAATTGTGCAGAGTTGAGCAGGGTAAGGAAAAGGACACCAGAGGCTAAAAGTTGGCTAAAAGGGATATAAAATGATTGATAATGTGAGACAGCATCATTGGCTTCTGCTAGATATACTTCACAGCAACTTCACTCAAATCTTTCTCCACTCCCCACCCCTACCATGACTTAGTGTCAAACTCTGATTTCTGGTTGCTGATTTGGCCCCATGAATTACCTTCATTTGGAATTCTGTGTTAATGCTTTGGCATACTGAAGCACGAGTTCTAGGTAGTATACCCATCTCCTCTTTGCCTACCTCTTGGAATCTCTATGCATTCCCTAAAAAAGACATTTGTCTTTTACTGACATACATCAATGGTATAATTTAGGGAGAACATTTAAAAATAATCCTAGTACAGTAAGAAACTGCACCAACCCATGCCAAAGCCATTTTGGACATTATAAAACTAGTTTTAAAACTATGTTTTCTGAGAGAGAGAAAAAAAAAGATGTTTAAGCCCTGAAATTTGGAGAAAAAAATCCTGAGTCTATTTTTTAAATTTAGATTTTCTTTGAGCAATTTCTTCTATCAACATATTCATAAACCAAATTCTTTCCTTTTCTCAAAAAATATACATAACACAAAGAGGAGAAATGGAGGTATTGACAGACTAATGAGTGTAAGAATTTTGAATTTCAGCCAGTGTGGTGGCTCATGCTTATAATCCTAGCATGCTGGGAGGCCCAGGCAGGAGGATTGCTTGAGCTCAAGGGTTCAAGACCAGCCTGTGCAAGAGTGCGACCCATCTCTACTAAAAATAGAAATATTAACTGGGTGTGGTGGTGCCTGTAGTCCCAGCTACTTGGGAGGATGAGGCAGGAGGATCACTTAAACCCAGACATTTGAGGCTGCTGAGAGCTACTGTGATGCCTCTGCACTCTACCCAGGGTGACAGAATAAAATTCTGTCTCAAAGAGAAAAAAAGAAAGAAGCTGAAGAAACTGAACTACCCTCCTCTCTTCTCCCTGAAATAAAAGAATTCTGAATTTCTAACATGCGTGCTTTTGTTTTTACATTTCCCTCAGTTTATGACCATTAGATCATACCACTTTCTAATCATGCTACTATGTGACCGTCCACTTTTCATCAAACCTAAGCATAAAAATATACATTTTTCCTGTTTTTGGCAGTCTTCATTTTTGAAGGCTCCTATGTCATATAAATTTTATATTACAAATTTGTTATGCTTTTCTTCTGTTAATGTTTTGTTATAGGGATCTCATTCATGAGCCTTGTTATATATGAGAAAAACATATTAATTTTTCTACACTACAGAAGTAATATACACTATTTCCTTTCTTTCAGTGTTTATCCTAATAATTTTAACATGCATACATGCAACTTAATATGGTCTACATTTATTATATTTGGCATCCTGTCAGGCATTCAAAACCTAAGAAGACTAAGAAGAAGAAGAAGAAAGAGTTGTCCTCTTCTGACATAGATGAGATACCTTTAGTTCCACCTTGTTTGTTTTCAACCCAACAGATTAGGCATTTTATTGTTTTATATGGTTAATGATTTTGTTTTCTCACCATTCTTTCATGTCTTCTTGTGTTCTAGATCCTACCCTGGTATAATTTTCATTCTTTCCAAAAGACATGCTCTAGAATTTCATTTCGTGAGAGTCAATTGTTAGGAAATGCCTCAGTTACTTTCTTCTTTTAGAAAACGTGTTTATTTTGCTCTTATTATTGAAAGTCTTCAAAATTCTAGGTTGAGAGTTATTTTCTCTCTGTTCAATGAAGTTATTATTCCACTATCTTCTGGGTTTTAATGTTGTATGCATTAATGTAATTGTAGGTGAACTACTTTTTCTTTCAGGCTGTTTTTGAAATCTTTACTTTGCTATTGCTTTTCTTCTCTACAATGTGATTAGTGAATTCTAGTTTTATTAATCCTTCTAGAGATTCACTAGGATTCCCAAATCTGAAGGGTGATAGATATTTTTCAGCTCTGGATACTTGCTTCTTCCTCACCTCTTCTAATTTATTTATCTGAAACTCTTATTAGATTTACTTTATATGTAATTGATTTTGTTTTCAATTTCAATTTTACATTTTAAATACTCTAGTTCTTTTAACAATCTATTGGTAATAGTTGGTAATATCTTAATCATCATAATTTTGAAAACATTTAAAAATTTCTTTAAATATGTAAAACATTTAATTTCTAATCATCATCTTACTATCCCAATAGCTGTGGGTTTGTGGGCTGACTATGGTTTGCTGTTTCTGCTGACTCTCACTTGTGGTAGCTTGTTTTCTCAGGCATCTAAAGATTGTGAATTCATGTTGCTTGCAATTTTATTGGTCCATAGAAGTCTAAATTGTGTCTTTTTTTAAAAAAATTATATTTGTATAAATTTATGAGCTACAAGTATAATTTTATTACCTGGATAAATTGCCTAGTGGTGAAGTCAGGGCTTTTAGGGGATCCATCACCCAAATAATGTATCTTGGACCCATTAAGTAATTTCTCATCATCCACCCTCCTCTCCCCTCACCCTCATCTCAATTGTCTGTCATTCCACATTCTAAGTTCATAGCATGCATGCTTAAATATCACCAAACAGCAACAAATTGCAACCATAAACTTGTTTTCTGTCCTGATAAATGCTGGGCTTTAATGATCACTTGTTTAGGACAGAGTCTTTTGATTATGTGAACTGGCAGAGCTCAAAAGAATCATGTAAATCAATAAAGAAATGCAAATATACTTTTCACTATTCCTTTATCTTTTTTAAGCAGGAATTAAGGGGATGAGCAGTACATAAAGAGCAGTCCATCAGACTCAGGGTTGACCTTTCACCTTCGTTGCTTTACGTTAACTCCTCTGCAAAGTGTGTGTGTTTTGCAGTGTCCTTTTCAAAATTAATGAGCTAGACTTCTTGAATCATATAAGCATGCTGAAAGCCCACATTGTTAGAATCATAGGGGAAGTTTGCATCTGTTGATTAGCTGAGAAACTTGCTTTCACTATTACTATGCAACAGTAATTCCAGTTGTGTTCTGATAAAAGTCAGTATAGTTATTAGACACCAACTCAATAACTCTTGACAAAACAGGTTTCTACTGAAAGGGCTCTCGAATACCTTGGGGTTTTACTTAACAGTAAAGTCTAACATCTTTACCCATTTTGAAATCTTGAAACCTAAAACACATTCAAATAATGTACTTCAGTCTTCATAGTGGAGAAAATTAGTAGTAGAAAATGTATTGACTTACTACAGTGGCCTTTCATCTAGGACATCTAAGGTCACCCCAGGAGAAACTTGAGAGTAATTGAAATGAAGACCTTAGCAGGCTCTGCACTGTCTTATAAATGTGTCTGCCAAGTAGTAAGCTCAGAGGATTATTAATGGACAGCTGTGTAAGATAATGTTCTTTATAAATGTCGCTGACCTACCTACCTCATACCTGTAGTCACTCCACTAAGATTTATAATTTTCTAATCTCATGTTAAAGCCCATGAAGATAATTTATTTCTAGTATAGCTCCATCAAATAATATGAAATAGAGAAAGTCATGTTACTATAAACACAATGAGCTAGTGTACAAGTGTTTTTACACATGAATATGGAAATCTTTAAAATAAGCATTTTTAAAATTATAATTTGAAATCTATTACATATAGCAAAATTGTATATTTTATTTTATGACCTACATATTAGTTATCTTATGTACAAAATTAATTTGAATAAATGCTTAATTTCTGTGCTATCTCTTAATCCCATTCTCTTTTGTATTCTCTCTGTCCCAGTCTCTCTGTCTCTGTCTCTCTTTCTACACATACATATATAACTTTTTCTCTACCAATGCAAACATGGAATTTTTTGATAGAAATTAAAAAATTTACCCATCCTCTTCTCCCACACTTGTAACTTTGACTCAAAGCATACACAAAACAATTTATATAACCAAAACATTTGTACCCCTGTAATATTCTGAAATAAAATTTAAAATTGAGGTTTATATAAAATTTTAGATTATGACAGATATAAATACTAAAATTTTGTTTAGAAGATGCAAAGAAAGTATTCTTAAGAAATAAAAAATATAGTTGATTACTAGGTACAGGCTAATTTTAGTGATTATATAATACACAGATGCAAATTATACATGCTTTATTACTCATCAACTATGACTTAGGTGAATAATTTATTCAGTGAGTAATTCTATTTAAAAATTAAGAGAAATTTACTTTTGTTTCTTTGTGACAATAAGACATATTCTTCCATTAGCAGCATCTACATGAAAAAAGCATTTCCAAAACCTCTGGGTTCCCTAACCACTAAAATGGACCTCTCGGTAGTAATATCTTGGATCTTGTCCAGGGAATTTTATAACTGAAAATGTCAGCATTTTAAGTTGGTTTCATCTATAAAAGTGAAATGTCACAAATGCTGGGAACAGCACTTCTCTAAGCTTGAGTATGATGCTATAAGCTTTGGTAGCAAATTTTTTCTTAATTTACTTTTGTTTAGTTTCAACTAGACAGCATGTTCAATATCAGATTAATGTAGACTGAGCCCTGGCTCCAGACCAAGTGATTTCATACCCTTTCCTATATTTTACTCTCTAATGCCTTTTCCCACAGCTTTTATATACTGCCCAGTGACTGACAACCACAAGTTTATGTATTCATTTGTTTTTCTGAAAACTACCTCTCTAGTAAATGTGTTAAACATTGGAATGAATTGTCTGGTTGTCACTTTATTTGGTAAGGTTTATTCTTTGCTAACAGACTTGTCTATTGTTGAATAGACCTGGCTTCTAAGCTGTTCAGAATTACATTTTTCCTTGACCTGAGTCTTCCAAGTTCAATAGGAGTTAGCCAAGAAACTGAGGTAGGCAAGTGTGTTTTTGGCTCTAAGAGGGAGGATAGTCTTTATTTTATGAAAATGCAAATAATTTAGGAGGCTGGAGTTAAAAACATGGGTGGGGATAAGACTGTCCAGGAAGAGGGTAGAGAAGGAAGAGGGTAGAAAATAGAACCATGCAAATTCACAATTTAAACTGAGAAGAAAAACTCACAAACTGAAAAGGGATAGCCAGCAAAGTAAGAG
Organism: Microcebus murinus; assembly: GCF_040939455.1. NCBI lineage: Eukaryota > Metazoa > Chordata > Mammalia > Primates > Cheirogaleidae > Microcebus > Microcebus murinus. The sequence continues at coordinate 58,084,915 of NC_134111.1, forward strand.
GAAATAGTATCCCAGAAGAGAAAAAGAAAAGAAAAAAGTGGAGGAGTTGTGAGAAGAATGGAGCCATCTGCGGCATCAAATGTTGCAGTAAGCTCCAGTAACAGGAGAAGGGAGAGTGCTGGGGTCGCTGACTGCTGAGATTTCATGGTGGGCTTTAGAGAGCAGTCTTAGAAGAGTGACAAGGCTGAGAGGGCTGGGAAGTGGAGCCAGTGAGCGTAAACACGCTTCCAGAAGTATTAAATTTGGTGAGAAGCTGGGAGAGACGGAGTGAATATTCTGAGCGGGAAAGAAGGTTGAAGCAAGAGAGGCATTTGATTTTTCAGATTTTGAAAATATAATTCCATTTCTTATATAAATACATGGATTTCATCTGATATGTTCCTGGAGTATTAATATTTAGGAGGTTTTGGGGGCTCTAGCTTTAAGATAACAAAATAGAAATAAACAGACAAAATTAACTTAAATAGCCACTTGAATTAGTTACAATTAAAGTATTATTAATTAATTAATTATAAACAATTAAGCTTAACCAGAAAAATTTACTTATTTTTGAACTCTAATAATATTGATTTAGTATATACTGGCACATCCCTCATAAATATCAATTAAAATGACAATTTCCACATATTCATTTCTGTAAATACTTTATATTCTATGCTTTGTTGATGGCTCACACCATGCATAATGCTGTTAGTTTAACATGTGTTACATATGCTAGCATTTCATAGAAATATGAGACATATTTTCACTACGATAGAGAATTTTGAATGGAAATTTTATAAAGACTAAAGTTGAGGGAGAAAAGATAATTCTCATAAATTAGAATCAATAATAATGATAAATGCTATGAACTTATAAACCTGTAGTCCTACTGGTTCAGCCTGTAGTGAACAAATGACAATCAGGCACTTCAAGCTTGTTGTTGGATTTAAAAAATTTAAGAAAACTGAACAGTTTGTCATGACCTTCTTCATCCTAAACGTCTACATTTTGGTGTCTTCTTGCAGCAGTATCCTAAATTCCTTCCCCTTTCCAGCTAATCTCTCCCTAGGTGATTTCATTCATTCTCAAGGTTTGAAGTGCCATCTATACCTGATGACTACTACCAAATATATATTTCTAGCAAAAACCATTTCTCTAAACTCATGTTATCTATTTTCTCCTCTTCTTCCTCCTCTTCTTTTCTGCCTTCTTTTTTCTTCTGCCAGCTTAATCAAAAAATAATTGACATACAATAAACTACACACATTTAATATGTACAATTTTGTGAATTTTTGATATATGTACTCACCTATGAAATCATCACTACAAACAAAATTATGATCATACCAAAAGTTTCCTCATGCCTTTTATAATTCCTCCCATTCTCCTTGTCCCCTCTGAGTCTCCAAGCAATAAAAAATCTGCTTTATGTATATGTTAATATATTCTAGAATTTTATAAAAATGGAATAATTTGATATAATGAATAGAATGTTTCTATAGTATTTAGAAGGTTTTAGGGATATAGCTACAAGATGACAAAATAGAGAATACAAAATACAAAGATGATAAAATAAACAAGATTAATTTAAACAGCCATTTCAAATCATTTTGCAATCTTTCTTTGGCTTTTTTCATTCAACATAATTATTCTAAAATTCATCCATGTTGTTACATGTATTAGTAAGTTATTCATTTTTATTGCTGAGTAGTAGTATCACATTGTATGAATATACCACAATTTGTTTACCCATTTACCTGTTAGCGGGCATTTGAGTTGCTTCCAGTTTGGGGCCATTATATATAAAACTGCTATGAATATTTGCATACGAGCCTTTGTATGGACATATGTTTTGATCATCTTGGGCAAATACCTAGGAATGGCTGAATCACACAGTAGGTGTATGTTTAAATTTTTAGGAAGCTGATAAACTGTTTTCTAATGTACTATTTTTCATTCCCACCAGCAATATATGAGAGCACTAGTTGTTTCACGTTCTTGTCAACATTTGGTACGGTCAGCATTTAATTTTAATTGATTTCAAGATGGAGATAAGCTATAGTAATCAAGGCAGCATGGTTTTGGCATGAAAATACACAGATCAATGGAATAGAACAGAGTACAGAAAAGCCATATATAACAAAACCACTATTAATATACTGAAAAGGAACAAAATTGAAAGTCATTCCTCTAAAACCAGGAACAAGGAAAGGATGCTCATTTTCACTTTTATTCAACATAGTTCTGGAGTCCCAGCCCAAGCAATTAGGCAAGCGAAAGAAATAAAGGGCATCTAAATTAGAAAGGAAGAGGTCAAATTATCCTTGTTTGCAGATAACATGATCTCATATTTAGAAAAACCTAAAGACTCCATCCAAAACTTACTAGAATTGATAAACAAATTTGGTAAAGTTGAAAGATACAATATCAACATACAAAAATCAATAACATTTCTATATGCTAAGAGCAATCAATCTGAAAAAAATTAAGAAAGCAATCCCATTTACAATAGCTATACAAATAAAATACCTAGGAATAAATTTAACAAACAAAAATTTCTGCAAGGAAAACTATAAAACCCTGATGAAAGAAACTGAAGAGGACACACATACACACACACACACACACACACACACACACACACACACACACCCCACACACAGGAAAGATATCCCATGTTCATGGATTAGAAGAATTAATATTATTAAAATGTCCATACTACCCAAGGTGATCTATGCAATCCTTATCAAAATACCAATGACATTCTTCACAAATATAGTAAAAATAATCCTAAAAATTTTACATAATCACTAAAGACCCCAAATAACTAAAGCAGTTCTGAGGAAAAAGCACACACCTAGAGATATCACACTCCCTGAGATCAAATTATACACCAATGTTACAGTAACTAGAACAGAATATGTATAAAAATGTCAAGATTCTGTGAGTTAGTAGCTAGCTAATGATGAGTCCAGCTCTCCTGAAATATTGAGAATTGATAAGAGCACAGGTAGAAAACTAACAAGTGTGTGTGCTGATTTTTTGTTTGTTTACTCCTGCATGGTTATCTGTCTGTTAGAATGTGGGTTGAGAGATTAGCCTCTCGGACTATTTAAAAATGTGGTATACTTTAATATCTGAAATTTCATATAAAGATTGGTTTCTAAAAGTTTATGATCTAAACTCTTGGCCCTTTCCTTCTCTCAATAGAGACCAGATTGCACTAGCCAGGTCAGAGATAATTAAGGTTTAATTCTTATTCACCTGGGCACACTGACCTTATTGACCAGTTGTGTGTCATAGTTATGCAATATAAAGGAATAGTTTCCACTTTCTTTTGCCTTCCCTACTATGTTGTCCATCAAGTTCTGGTTTCTAGGTGACCTACTTTAGTTTATTGCTTTCCCATTAAGCTTCATTCATTCCATAAATATCTATCATGTTCCAGGAACTAATCTATTGATAGGAATATTGTAGGACACAAAAAAATAAATAAAGATATGTGCTTATGGAGTTCATATTCTAGTAGGGAGATAAACATTAAACAAAATAAACAAGTAAATTACATAGTATATTAGATAGTGTTATGCACTATGGAAAAAAAAGCAGGAAAGGAGATTTAGTGAGCCAGTAGTGGCTTGGCGGATGGGAAGAGCTGCAATTGAAAACAGGGTAATCAGGGAAGGCCTTGCTGAAAACATGACATTTGAGTTAAGATATGAAAGAGGTAAGGGAGAGATCCATGTAGTTACCTAGAAAAGTTTTCCAGTTACAAGGAATAGCAAGTGCTCTAAGGTAGGAGCATTCCTAGAATACTCCAGATGCAGCAAGGAGGTCAGAGGGACTAGAATGCAGTGAGCAAGGAGGAAGTACCATAAGGTGCAGCAAAAAAAAAAAAAAATGTACTAAATAACAGATTATATAGGGCTTTACAGAGCATTGTATATATTTTGGCTTTTACGCTTTGAAATAAGAAGCCATTAGAAGGTTTTAAGAAGGTTAGTGATAGGATATGACAAATTTTAAAGGGTCACGCTGGCTTCTGTGTTGAAAATAGGCTACAGGGTAAATTTTAAAACAGTGAGACCATTTTTCTATCACATAATGCAAAAATGAGTCATAATTTACTAAAGATTTTTTTTAAAGATAGCAATATAATTTTAATCATTTTAAACCAAATTTATACTTTGGTTTACTTATGTCATATATAGAATATATATGTAATATATATTATGTCTTATATACAAATATGTATGAATATTCTCTATGGTATTCAAGGGAAAATAAACATAAAAATAAAAAGGCATCGAAATGATTTAAACCATGAATTTAAAAGAGAGAGTTTAGGAGAAAGTAGAAAAAGTGGACCTGAGGACAGTTTCCTGGTTAGAAGTGTAAAGAGGAAGGGTAGCAATAAGGAGAAAGAAAACTGGATGCAGGTGGTTAGGGACAGATGGAGAAAACAGACTGGTGAAGAAGCAGAGAAGAGAAAGGGAAGAGAAAATCTAGAGAAGCTGCAGTAGTGATCTGTGTAGATTGGCATATGATGACTTGTTGCATTTGGAAGTTAGATGATGGTTGGAAGCCATTGAGAATGCAAATTCATTTGAATGTATGGATAGAAGCCAAATTCTGGGAGGTGAGGTCAAGTTGGGAAAAATGAAGATTAAAGCTTGCCCATAGTCCTCCACAAGTTTCAGGTGGCAGTTCAAATCCCATTCCCCACAGGAAGCCTCAGCGGAGCCCCCTGCTGGCAGGTGCTTCTTTAGCACCCTGTGCTCTTGCTACCATGTCATCCATCAGACCTTTATTTTATTTATTACTTGATTCTGGTTTTCCTGTAAGTGTAAGTCAAGGACCACATTTTACTCTTAAAGCATCTAGCACAGCACTTGGCATATAACAGGGGCTCAGTAAATATATTATAGCATCAAAGCAAGACAAGAGTAGTTTGAGAAAGCTACATGATTATATTTTCAACTATAATGGAATAGTCCAGACACTTTCTCACTAGGATCCTCAAGAGAAGAGAAAAGGAGAATGGTTTGAGGAAAATTTTCCAAATCAAGCAATACAATTACATAAACACAAAAACCTGAGGTATTAACGCCTGAATGTTGAGGTTATGGTAACTGTTAAAATGGAGCAGTAGAGAATAATGAATAAGACAGAGAACCGTGGAATCGGATAACAATGGTTTAAATTTGTGAGATGCGTGATGTTGTGCAAGTTACTTAACTTGTGTGAGCCTCAATTTCCTCCTCTTCAAAATGAAGATTAAAATCTAATAATAAATTTGTCATAAGGATTAAACTTGTGCAAAACTTGCGTACATAGTAAGTGCTCAAGAAATATTATTGTAGCCACTTCTATTTTCTAGTTTACATTTTTTTATTTGGTTTAAAATTGTTGGATTTAATAAACTAAAAAGAAATCTTGTAAATGATACCAGTATATAAAAGTTTTCATGTTTTAGACTTCTTAATAAAGGAGTTGTGAACTTGTATGGGAAAAGAACACTGTCCTGTCATCCAGTTTATTCCCTATATCTGGCACACAGTGTGCACTACATATGTAATTTTATCACCAAATAAATAATAAATATATGAGATATTAATTCTTCTTTTACTTTCTCTCTTTTGCAAGTATTCCTTCATATGTAGAAAATTAAACCATGATGCAAAATAATACAGTTCCTGATGAAACCCGAGATAAGGATGAAATTAAAAGTTTGGAGAACTTAAAATGAAAATACTGAAATAAGCCAGTTATAAGGCAGTCGGTAAGTCTGTACCCTTTTGACATTGCTTGCTAACTCTAGTCCTGATCTGTTAGATAATCACGGTGCAATTGCCCTATCTACCATCTAATCCTCACATAATCTCTGTTGATTATAATAGATAGCTCAGGTGTCATTTTATAAAAATTGAAAAACAAATTGGTTTTGTTTTTCTGCACTGCCACCACCAAAAAGCAGCCCATATGCCTGTCATTAGTAGAACTGTGTATATAATTTACACATAAAGCTATCATAGACTTATCATCCTAGACAGTATGCCTGGGGATAATGTGGAAATTATGCTCTTTTGTGTAACTGGGAAGGTCTCCAAGATGAGTGCCATTTCTTGGAACAGCAGAAGTCTTTTCTCACATGAGCTACATGACAGAGGAGTGTTATACAGCTCACCCATGGATGCTGGCAGCCAAGTGACACCCGAACAGAGTTCTGATTCTGCATTATGTAATTGGAAATCCCTGCAGTGCAATAACTTTTCAATGTGCACAATGATCTAAATTAATGTCTCACTTCTACTCAGGGAGAACTAGGCTGCCAATTATTTCATTTTTTTTTCCTTTTAGGGGAGAGAGACAATTTATCATAGAGAAAATTGTTATGGATGTTTCTGCATGTGTATTTTGTGCAAGGACATGTCTGTTTTGTGCTGTTCCTTTGTTTTTCTGCTCAATCCTGAGAGATGTGTGAGCTTATATATTTTAAGGCTATTTGTAAGTGTGTGTGTGCGTGTGTGTGTGTGTTTGCGCTTGTTCATTTGCTGTGAAGTACTAGGAAGGTGCTTTGGATATTATACATATTGCTTTTGCACATAAAGCATGGTTGCTTAGTAGCCATACTATGGAGATATGCTCCCTTAGGCAATAGCTAGTCTTATGGCAGTTACAAAGATGATGCCTTGGGTTATTTTAGAATTATTACTGTTGGACTTGTTGCCTGTGACTCTCTCAACTTCCTGACTGTGTTTTCCTTCCTTTCCACTTGAATTCAAAGGTATTACTACTTTTTGATGTAATTTCTCATGAATGATTTTTTTTTATCTATGGCATTTTCATAATAAAAACATGTTTCAATGGAAATTGTTTCCTTTGGTTCATTTTCAGTGTTATATGTTTTATAGTAATACTAAACAAGGGCTTTTACCTGGAGGGAAAAAATACTGGTTATTAAGAAATTGCCATTTTCACTGTAGCCTCATGACTTCAGATGTAGATGGACTCTTTTTACCTGCCATTAAGATATACTTGGTTTCTTCAGAACATTTCTAAAGGGAAATGTCTTTACATAAAAACATGTACCTGGGCAAGGAAAGAGAAGAATTTATGTTTTATGGAAAACCAAGCTATTCCTCCATAACTTGCAAAACTTCTAGCTCCACTGCCCTCATCTAAGCTTCCACATTCTCTCTCTTGCACCCCGGCAGCAACCTCCCAACTGGTTTCCCCATGACTATGACCCCCTCTAAATTGTTCTTCACGTGCAGAACTCACATCAGATTATACCAACCCCTTCCTCTCCTCAAAACTGACCACAGACCCATGCTTAAAATTTTTTAATGGCTTCTTTTTGTTCTAAGGATAAGAACATACATGCTTCAGCACAGCTTACAAGGCTCGGCTCCCTCTTCCAGTCTCAGCACGTTCGTTCACTCCATGCTTCCCCTTCTCTGAGCTGCCATCTCACCTGCCTCTTTCCAAGCCTGGAAAGCGCCAGGCTCCCTCTTACCCACATGTAGATACTTGAACATTGTTGTTCACACTTTTTACTCTCTTAGCTTCACTCTGCCTTCCAATATCAACTCAGTTATCACTTCCTTAGAGAAGCTTTCCCTCACCAACACAATTTGTTCTTTCCCCATAGAGTTATACTCCCATAGCACTGGGCTTTTCTCTTTTACATCACTGAATGCAGATGCAATTTGACATTCATTTTGTGTAATGACTTTGATTAATATTTATCTTCCTTAGTACATGAAGGCAGAGATTTTGTTTATTTTTATTTATTTTAAAATATTAAAGGGGTACAACTGTTTTTGTTACATGGATAGCTTTTATAATGCTTAAATCAGAGTTGTTAGTGTAATCATCACCCTAAATAGTGTTCATTGTACTCAGAGGTTGTATTTATTTTTTGCTTGAAACTTTGTATCCCACAACCTAATATAGTGCCTGGGTTGTGGTAGGGTTTCCATAATTTTTTTTTTTTAAGATAAGTGAAAAAATGAAGTCACATGCTAAGAATTTGCAATAAATCTTTACTAAGTCTGTTGTGATTGTTTAAGACTAGAAAGTATGGCCATTTAAGCTATTAAAGTGCATTTGAATTTTTTTGGGTCAGATAATTTGAGTAATCAAATTGAACTTGAAAGAGGGGATCGCTGTGATTTCATTTGAATAGACTCTGTGGGCCAAGTGCCTTGACTCGTGAAAAAAGACCAATCTGGGATAGACTCTAATTCTAATCTTTTTGGTCTTTACAAATACAGATTGGGAATTGGTCAGCATGCCCAAAATGCCCATGAGGAAATACATAGTCATATTGTAACAACAAATGTTTATCGAGTTCTTACTATGTGTCAGACACTGTGCTAAGTCCTAAACCTATAATAACTCATTTATATCCATGGCAGTCTTCCGAAGTGTTGGTACTATTATAACGCATATTTCATAAATGAAGAAACTGTAACAGGTTAAGTAACTTACTGGAGGTTACAGAGTTAGTTGGCGGAGCTGAGAGATTTGTAGGATTCTAGAACCTAGCTCTTGTATTGCCTAATTAAAAAAAAAAAGTTAGCATGTTTGTATTTTGTCTAGCAAGTAGGATTAGGAAATGAACATTTTCTGTTTTGTCAAATAAATATGAGATACATACTTTAAGAATAAGTGCAGATTTTTTCTCTCTCCCAAATATAAATATTATCTGTATTATATTTCCAAAAATATAATGAAATAAAAGTTAAAATGCTATCCTGTCTTATTTAAACTCACTTAAAATTTTTTTCATTTGTTTTAATCTGTTATACTATCTTTGGTATTAAAGTTCAGGTATTATTAATAATATGAATACCTTACATTTGTGTTATCATTCTATAGTTTATTAGGTGTTTTTGCTTATCTACTGAATTAAATTCTCCTGAATACTTCATAAGATAGGAATTATCTCCATTTTTAACACATGAAGGTGAGAGTTAGTGCTCTGGAGCATACAGTAGATGGCTAAATCAGGGCTAAACCCTGGATTTTCTGACTTTAAGTCCAGCACCCAGGGTTCATATTCACAGAACCCTTCAATTATACAAAACCTATAGGACTATCTGCTTGCAGGATAAAAGTTCACCTGTCAAGATACACTTGCACAAACATATTTACTTTATATATCCTTTATACATAAGCATTAGTAATTATTTGAAAAGACTGCAAAAGAAATATGATTAACATCATTTTTCTTCAGAAAATGATACTCATTAGTATCATGATTTCTAGTAAAAAATGATCTCAAACTGAGCTTCACATTGCTATTTTCTTATTGTTAGCTGCTGGGAATAACAATAATATTAATACCAAACATTTAAATAGATGGTAAAACAATTAAAATGGCATTTTGTGATAGGTCATATTATTAAGGCATAAATGATGGAGTTTTTAATGCAATAGTTATTGCCTTTGATTTTCTGAAAGTCTGTTTTCCAAAAGCTTTCATTTTAATCTTGTTTTGTTTACAGCAAAGCATTAAAACTTTCTTCAGCATAATATTAGCACAGGAAATGAGTGACAACAGGGTAGCCAGCCTGACCACAAGACCTCCACGTTTTTACTTTGAAGGTCTCAGCACTCGTATGCATTAACACTCTACCCGCATATAGCAAAGTGCAGTGGAAACAAAATCAGAAAAAACTCTCGCAAGTTTGTGGGGTTTTTTTCATATTTGAATAGCCCAAAGTATAGTATGATTCACATTTCCCATCAGGTTTGACTCTTTTCCACAGTGTGTGATATTGGTATGCTGCCATATTGCTTCCATGGCTAGGAAGATGGGAAATTTATGGCCGGCTAGAAGTAGGATAAGGAAATGATTCAATATGTTTTTATTCAAACTTCCGTACATATAAACTGATAAGGTCAGCCAGGAGTTATATTAGTAATTGCAGTTGGTTATCTAAAATCAAAATTACAAGATGCAGCGTACTTGTGTTTTGAGTTGAAAGCTCAAATGTTACGATTGATGTTTGTTTCATTTTGCAAAATACACTAGTTCCTTTTTAATAGTTTTGACCATCACAAAGAAATTATATTGTAGACCCAAAACCTGAATCTTGTTGGACTCTTCCCTCAGTGTAGCAGGAAAGTTTTATCAAATATTATATGTCTCACTTCTGGTGGGGGCTTTGCAACACAATTGTGGAAAGCCTTTGCTATTTGGAGATGGAGAAAACTCAGACACTGAAGAGGACACATGGCATGTTGTAGCAGTGAACATGAGCTCAGAGACCTGGGATGGAGTCCTAGTCCTGCCACTGCTAGCCTTGAGACAGGGTCTTCACCCCTCAGGGATAGGAAACATACAGCTAACGATCCCCACCCTGCCTAATTCCCACTACTGTAGTTGAGCCGCAACATCCTGCGTGAGATGCTTCTGAGAAGCTTTACACCTGGTCACATGGTCTCACATGGTGAGTCACATGGTCTCTCCATCATGTTTACCATTTGCACAGGGACTGACAGATTAACAGTTCCTTTACCTTGTTTCCTAATATCAGGGTGGATGATTCCCCTGTTCCAAAATGAATGACTCAGAAGCATAGATCTGGAAGAACCAGACAATTGCCAATAAGTCTGGTGAGATCAGCAAAATTGTTGTGGTATTGGTGTATTTTGTAAGATATCTTTGTTTTCATTCTCAGCCCTTGTATTAATAGTGCTTTGAATGGTGGAGGTTTTGAGACACTACTGAGGGCTGTTAAGCATTATATAGGATGGTGGCGCTTAGTTGTTAGCCATTACTGGTTTCCTTACCATCATGATGCTATCATTATACTATAAAATGTAGTGTGTTTTTTAACTTTTCTTGAGGTAGAAAACACTGAAGCCAATACCACTGAGGGGTGGTCATAGTAGTGAAATAAACCAGTAACAAGAGTCATCTAACTGTGGTGCCTGTCACTCTTCATCATCATTGGGCAACATAAGAATATATTTGATGTAGCACAGAGTGCCTACTCCACACAAGGACCAAGACTCTTCTCTTTCTCTTTCTTTTTTTTTTTTTTAATTTAAGAATAACATAGTTTTCAAGTAGGTAATACATTCAAATGATTGAAAACCCAAAAAAGTGTATAGGTATCTGTGAAAGTCTTCTTCCCTTCCCTGCCTCCATGTTTAACTTCCACATATCCTTCTCTACCATGACCACAGACAGGCAACCCCTGTTACAGGTTTCTTGTGTATTCTAACAGAGATATTGTTTATAGCTGCAACCGAATATAAATATACATATATTTTTTTTTTCTTAAAAAGACCCACAAGTTTTGGCTCCTTGATAATTTTTACTTAATGTAACTCAAGCTTCCTTTTTTAGGCAATACTTGCCCACATGATTGTGTGAGATTATCCCTTGGAAGGGTTGGTTCTAGTTATACTTCTGTAACTTTCCACAGTCTTCCTTAATGAACTGAGGAAAACATGGTAACTGTTTTTTCCAAAAGTTGAGCAAAAAAATGAAAAGAGTTATTAGTATAGTTTTTTGAGGATGAGTCCTCCGAATACACGCTCTTTGAACACCTTGCACATCCTGTTAAATGTCCTTTGTGTTTTCTAAAGAAAATTATGTGTATGAATATATTTTTATCTCTTCCAACTCATCACAATGCTGCTGATGTAACGATTTGATATTTAAGAAAATCACAAAGATCTATTGAATAGTTAAATTTGTCTTTAATATATATCTAAGTAAAGTCTTTAGCAAAATTTGTGTTCATCACAGCTAAAATACCCAGGCATTACCTGCCTGTCTCTGTTTTCTGGAGAGAAATCATCAGGTTTATCTGGGTTTGTCTTAATTTATCCAGCACATTAGCAGATTTCCAGGAGAGTCTAGCATAGCTTCCTTTACTAACGACAGAAAATAATAGTTTAAACGTAATTTATAAAATACAGAATTTATAGTTCTAAATAACATTGAAGGTACATTATATATAAAATTATTTAATATTTATTAAATATTTAGTCATTACAAAGTCACATACTGGTCATGAATACTGTTTCAGATGGTTTTTAGTTATGTAAATTATTTCTCTCCTGACTGTGTAATTACATGATGGACTGGTTTCTAGAGTATCATATACTTAATGTGAGTTTCTAAAAATGCTTTAATCATGTAATTGCTAGTTTATCAAGTAGAAAATATAGGTCTGAGAACACTATCATTATGTCATTATTTTCCACAAAAGACTGTGAAACACACTGAAGAGGCCATTATGAGGCAAATAACAGTTTTCTATGGTGTCTAAATTTGCAAGGATTAAAAAAAAAGACTAGTAAAGAAAATGCCTAAAGGTAAAGAGCTTTAAATCTAGCCAAGCAATTAATATTGTGTCTCTATCTGTGAAAAATCAGTCCAGACAAAGGAAGTAAATAGATAAGACTAGAACAATGAAGCTCAGTGAGTGACACTAATATTTAATAATTAATTCACAAAATTCTATGAGAAAGCCTAAAGGAAATGAAATAAACTTGAAACTTTGTATTTGCATTAGTGTTTAGTTGCGTTATGCTTATGCTAGTTAATACTAAGTGTATCATGTGCAAGTATCACTGAAATAGATAATCATTTATATTCACTTGGTCTAGAGCCAGTAGGAACAGAGTCATATAATCTGGAATGGCTAAGTGGTTAAATTCAAATCTAGTTTTACAGAGCTCAAAGACTTAAATGTCTTTTTGATTCAATGAGTAGTCATGGGTGAGAAAATCTGTTTATTTGCAACAAAATCTAGTAAAGTCCAACATTAAAACTATTCCACTTGCTGGTTTAGTGTGAGAAGACAAGACTCCTAAAAAAATCTTTCTCAATATATTTCTGTTACACACACACGGCCTTTCATATGTAAGGGTCCCGTAACCCTGTATTCAACCAACCATGGATAGAAAATATTTGGAAAATATAGAATAATTGCATCTATACTGAACATGTATAAATTTCTTCCTGTCATTCCCTAAACAATATAGCATAACTATTTATTAATACATAGTATTTACATTGCATTAGCTATTATGAGTAATCCAAAGATTATTTAAAGTATTAGGAAGAGTGTGCGTAGGTTAAAACCAAATGCTACATCATTTTATACAAGGGACTGGAACATCTATGGATTTGGGTATCTGAGTGGGGTCCTGGATACCTGCACAAATTCCGGGACGGAGGACTGTGTGTTTATTACTACCTTGCCTGCATTTAAAATGATCACAGCTACAACTCTGAGCAGCAGAAGGAAAGCCAAAGGTGGCATGTTGGATTTATAGAAAAATGAGCATGTTGAAGGTGTTTCTATCTTGTGGTTTCAGTATTAGGTAATTCTTTATTCTCTTACTTAGTTTGTTGATATTTAGCTATTGGATCTAGTTTATGATCAATATATCCAGATGATTTATATCTCCATGCAATAAAAGCATTTTTCCCCATAAAGTAGTGATTTAAAAAAATTAGATTGCTAAAACACTACATTTTGCTAATTAATCCTTTGATTTTCTTTCACCTGTCAGAAGGAATTAAGACTAATATTCTAAGAAAATGATAAATTTGTAGTTTACTGAAAGGATTGAAAATTGATTCACTTCTGGACCTTTGGGTCTCTCAGAAAACGCTGCAACTCGATGGAGCCTGTTAGATGGAGACTTCTGCGGCTCATGCTGGAGCAGTGTAGGGAAGTGATTGAGAGTCTGGGATGATGGGTCACGATGCCCCATGCCTGGGTTTGAGTCCCTGCTCTGCCTCTTACCTCTCTGTGACTTCAACCAACTTACTAAGCCTCTCTGTACTTGTAAAATGGGCATGGCATTATTAAGTATCTCACAGAAAATTAAAGGCATTATGTGTACCAAGTGCTTAGAAGTCAGGGGGCACATGGTCTACACTCATTAAATGTGATCTTTTCCTTGTCTTCCTCCTCAGTGCGCTCCCCTGTTCTCTGTATCTGGCTTTCGCTCTCCCTACTATGCTCTCTTCACAGTTCTGTGATTCTCTTTTTCATCAAAACAGTAGGTACTTAAAATATATACAGAATTTGTTTTAAAAATGTCTCTGCCACTTAATAGCTGGGCAATCTTGAGAAAATTCTTTAATTTTTCAGCCTATGTTTTTCATTTTGTAGGACTCTGCTTTCTTGTGCAGATCAAATGATATATTAAATATGAAAATACTTCAAAACCTGCAAAGTACAGTATATGATTAGAGTTATAGCTTGAAGTGGAACTCTAGAAAGGCAAAGATCATGACCTTGCTCCTTTTTTTAAATCGAAGTTATGTTTTTCATTTGAATAGGTTTTTTTTAAACTGAAAAATACAGAAAAGCAGAAAGAAGAAAAAACTCTATATTTCTTTTACTCAAAGATAAATATTGTTAACATTTTGATGTATTTCTATTTATTTTTCCTTCCATGCATTTTATTATATTATTTAAGGCATATAGTAGGAATGTAATTTGGTATTGATCATGTCTTACTTTAATTTTTGGATATTGCTAGCATTCCCATACTAAAATTTAATTCAAACTATTATTCTTTACACTTATACTTACATACACACGCCCACATATGCATGTGTAAAATATATATCTCACAAAGAGGATACATGAGTATTTTATTTGTGCCACGATGTGGGATTTTTCTGCTTGATTTATGTGTTTTGTTTTATTTGCTTTGCAGTATAATATATGCACAGCCTTTGCCTTACACTTTTATGTGATGAAGACTTTTACCCTTCGATACTAAAAACTATCATAAGAACAGCCATCTTTTGCTTTAATCCTATCACCAGATCAGGTATCATTTACTCAGGTACTTTATAAACAATCAAAATGTTCTGTCCTCACGTATATTGTTTGTCCCTATCCTTTAATTGTAGGAGGGAAAGATAGCTATGAAAATTTGAGGTTGAAGAAGAAAACTTGACAAAACTCTCAGCTTTAAGAATGCAGAAATTTTTCTTTTCTTTGGTTTTTGTTCTTGTTTTGTTTTGTTTTATTTTTCAGAATTTTATGGGGGTACAAACGTTTCGGTTACATGAATTGCTTTTGTACGGTTTGAATCAAAGTCATAAGTGTTCATCACCCAGATAGTGTGCATTGTATCCATCAGGTGTGAATTTACCGATTCCTTCCTCCCTGCCACCCACCTGCTTGATTTCCATGGAATTTTACTACCGTATGTACACATGAGTGTTGATCTTTTAGTTCCAATTTAATAGTGAGTACATGTGGTGTTTGTTTTTCCATTCTTGTGATACTTTGCTTAGGAGGCTGGTCTCCATTTTCATCCAGGTTGTTACAAAATGTATCAGTTCACCATTTTTATTTAATGGCTGAGTAATACTCCATGGATACATATACCACATTTTATTAATCCACTCATATATTGATGGGTACTTGGGTTGTTTCCACATCTTTGTGATTGTGAATTATACCGCTATAAACAAAAATTAATTCACAATGGATAACAGACTTAAACCTAAGGCATGGAACTTTAAGAATTCTAGTTAACTGTCTTTAAATTTGGATGGTTCAGCTGAGCTTACTTTCAATATATTTATTTTTTTTCATTCAAGAAATATTTTTAAGTGTCTACTAGAATATTAGATATTTGGATTTAAAAATAAAAGAACTCATGAAGTTTCTGCCCTCCAGATCACAGCGTAATGGTGAAGACAGATACACAGATAATTAAAATGCAACACGGCAAAAGCACAGATAGTGTTCAACATAGGTTATTCGAACATCCAGGAGAAAATGAAATGTAGTATCACCTGAGACAGGGAGGGAGAGCACAGTTTCAGAGAAGGATTCCTGGGGAGGAGACACCGAACTGTCTGACTATGAGAACTTAGGTATAATGGAAGTTGGAAGAAGACATATGAACCAAACCCTGGAACCCACAAGCAGCATGGTGTGTTAGTACTGTATTGTTGGTGCATAATCTCTGAAGTGAGAAGACTGGATATTGTTCTAAAGAGGAGAGGGGAAATCACTGGAGAGTTTTAAGCCCTCACCTTCCATTTTAGAGAGGCTACCCTGCTATCCCTGTGAAGGATGGATTGAGGGACACCATCAAGCATATAGAAGAGTTATGTTCTATGTCATTCTAGAATTTCCTCACAGAAGATCTTCAGAAAATTAATGTGGAAAAGTCTAAAAATAGTTCTGTCCCTTTCATGTGATAATTTTGCTCTTCTATGTAGACAGAAAAATATAGTAGACGGATAACTGGAAAAGAAAGCCCTCCACGTGTGATCAAGGGGGACATGGAACCTATGTTCCTTGGAGACCACATGGTGAAAACTGCTTAATCATTGTCACTGGAGAAAGGTGTCTTTAGAAGCAAAATGTAGATTTAAGTAACTCACGTAGAGGTCACTCATTCAGTCAACCCAGAAATCCAGTTTTTACTTTTTATCAGAAGTCATTTATGTTTCCAATATTCATAATGAAGAAAGAGAGAAGATACATGTATGGAATGGTGAAGTTAAGATGGAAGAGTCTGAAATAAGAAACAATGACTTTCACTGATCACAAGGGATTATAAGCTATTTTACAGCCAAAAATTTAAGTAATTGCATAAGAGCAAGTACAGATTTTGTTAATAATGAAAATTATAAGGCAAATCTAAACTGGGGGGGGGGAGAAAATCCTCGAACATTTCAAGTATTTACTCATCATTTTTTTCATGTGTCCCACACTTCTTCCAGATTGCAAATTAAACTGTGTCTTCCCACTTAGACATACTTTCTATCTCTTGGGAATGAAATGAATACTGTGATTCTTCATTGCTCAATGGTAAGTCAAACAGAGCAGTTTTAAGATATTAAAATGCCTAACTGGAAACTCCAAGTTTCCCTCAGCCAGTAACCCAATGATGATGTGTAGCTTATAGCCTTTTAAGGAGTACTATTACTTGTTACTACTGTGGAAATTATGCCATTTCTGGGTGGGCAGTATCTATAAAGCCCCATGACCTCTACTCAGTCTGGTTAGTGAGAATTCTTTTAGGAATCACAGTTTTAAGCATGTGCTTAATTTATTTTACACCCTGTTTTACACTTTTTTCCCCACAAGCATTTTAAGTTATATTCACACCTATGAGTAAACTAATGCCTGCATATCTTCTGTGCTTGCTCTTATATTTTTTTCATATATATTTTTCTCACTAACTGCTAACTTGGCTTCACACTTAATTTTTTCATACCAGAGCTCATTAGTTTTACTTCCTATACTCTGCCTGCATCACTCCTGGATTAAGCCCCATGAGACAGCCTGCTCCACCAAAAGCCATGCAGAAAACAATGACATTTTTGTTTGAGGTACCATACTACTAAGGAATGGTGTAGATTTAAAAAAGGAGCTCATTCCTGGCAAGTTAAGATCTCAACTTAAAAAAAAAAATCCAAGCATCAGCTTATATAAGGAAAGTTTCAAACTGTGAAATTTCAATTTCTAATCTTTTTCATCTATCACAGAAAGTGCAGGTATATTTATCAAACCCACATATATGTACATCTATGCTGGTGCATGCATGTTAAAAACCGAACAGCCTTTTTCAAGCTGATTCTTTAAAATGTTGTTGCTTCAATCTCCTTTATTTCAATGCCATGTTTCATCAGACTATGTACTTTTATCTGGCAGAAACAAGTTGATCCTGTCAAAATATTAAGTTAAACTCATGTGCTTTGAAAGTGAGTTAAAGGGCCCACAAAGAAAACACATGCTGCTATTTCTAACCAAATGTTTATAATACGTAAAACATGAGTGTTAGAGCTATTTATTAAAGTTTTATCTTCTTTAACACAAGAACAGAAAAATTTAAGCTGTATAAAGGTATACAACAAGGGTTACTATTCAAAATACTTAGTGACGAGTAAAGCACAGGCAACATCCGACTTTAACAGACACACGTTACTTCCCTGTATACTGTTCTGGTGCACACCATTAGCTCACTGTCAGAAGCAAAAAGTAGTAACACATTTGTTTTGCCAGCGGGTTATTATATTTCCTTGTTATCAAACCGTGGCTTAACATCATTCTCAAGAAAATGACTAAGTTAATAAGTGAAATCTTATCCTAATTTTTCAATGTAATCAAGACAAGCTGCCTTAGAAATTATCTCTTCACCTACTATTGCCTGAAATAATTAGTCATAGTTCTTCTAGAATAGCATAATCGACAAGGTCATTATTAGACTGAACTGTGTGGAGAAGTAATCATAATTTGAGGTGCTACATAGGTCTGGTGTGAGAGTGTTTTCAACATATGATATGTGATTAAAGTACACTGACTCACAGTGTTATAATTATCCTTACAAAAGCACTTTAGTGCTCAAGAGTTTATACTTTCAGATTATTACAAACATACTAATTGTTTAGAATGTAGATACTATATTTATACATGTATGGCTTATATAATATATTTGAATATTATGTTATATAATTTTTGAACTATAATTTATCCATTTGATAAATTATATTATCCATTTGATAAATTATATCACATATTGTTATACTATATGAACATAATATATAATTGTTCATATATATTATGTAATACTGGCTTATATAAGCATATATATGTATAGTTATATAGTTTTATATAATATATACAATTTGATTAAATATTATATTAAATATTATGGATTATCATATTCTATAAAAAAGAGACAATAGAAAATCGGTGTAGTAGAACTAGTAAGATCAACTACATGGTTTCAGAGCTTAAGTCTGCCCCTTACTAACTATATAACTTTGAGTACTTTGCTTAATTTCCCTAAATCTTAGTCTTCTCAATCTATTTCCCCAATTCTAGTGATCACGTAATATATAATTTGAGTTTCAAAAGCAAAGTATGGCTTAAAAAATGCTAAAACAAAGAAAATAATTTGAGGTTCTTGAATAAGTACTGAGTTGGTTATTTTTGAATAACTCAGGGTAGTGGGACTTAAGAGAATGAAAAACAACCAATATGAGGGAAGAGTTGCAAACACATCAATTTTAGTAAGTGGTTTGTGATTACAGAGTTCTAACAGAATACTTTGTGTAGTGGGAAAATACTTATTTAAAATTACTCTTCAATTTTAAAGAGTTCATATCAGGGTCAAGACTAGTGAATGTAACGTGAGATGGTTGATGTATAAAACCAACCCGCAAAGTCAAAACTCCCCAAACATTACTTGGCTGAGGCCCTTCCAGTTACCCACAGAATTCTCCATGTGGCTGGCCTCAGTTCCACACTCACTACTCCCACCAGACATGCGAGTGGAGATTCTCTAAAATAAGCATCACTAGGACAAAAATTTTGCTTACTTGATTCTCAAACTTGGAAATCAGTTAGCATTTCTGGTTTCACATCCATATGTTTAAGGAAAAAAAATATGTTTCAGGAATCTTAGCAAATCTTCAAGCATGAAAAGGCCATTAAACACTTAGGATTTTCTTCTCACTAAGGATTCACAGTTGTGGAAAGAAAACACAAGTAAAAAGAAAAATTTCTCTGTATCAGATTTCTTACAAGAAGATTTTTATTTGGTAAATTTAGGAAAGATGGAGTTAACAATGGATATAGCAATTCTCTCATTTATTAATATTATAATAATATTAAATGTTTCTAAGGATATAACATGCTATATATACATGATTATTTGTATATGGAATTCAAAATATTTTATACAAATTTAAACCTCTGTGCTTACATATGAGTGTCAAACACCTTGATTTTTTAACACTACTGTAAACAACATGCTGATATCCTTTGGCAAAAGGTCTGGGGGATGGTCACGCTTGAAGCTCAGACTTGTGGGGGAGGGGGATAAGGGCATTATTTGAAACCTTAAAATTTGTACCCCCATAATATGCTGAAATAAAAAAAAGAAAAAGAAAGGCTAAAATGTAGTAGTATTTTTCTGTCATGAAGACAGAATGTGTTCAAAGCTACAATCTTTTTTTTTAATTGTGCATGGATTTTATTTCAATAACTATTATAGCATAGACAGAAGGATATGAGATGGGAATCATTAACATTATTAATTCAGGCAAACTGGAAACAAATTGACAATAATTACTTTTATAGACTTGTAGCTAATACAGCCTGCATTGAAATCGGGCGTTTGGGGATGGTGATTGCCCTCAGTATGGACCTATTTGGACAGAATAGAAAGGATCTACAGGGATGAAGTTTTATACATTGGATATTGGGGCCATGGAAGAGGGTTATGCTGAAATGAGGAAGATATTATGTGGTCTGTTCACAGGCCCAGTCTCTCCAGCTTCTCCAGCTTTGAATGGATGAAAAAAGAATGCAGAGCCATTTTGGAAGGTTTTGCAGCTTTGTGAACAGTTGGAAGCAGGAATCTTGGTGCACGTAAGTCTCTTAGTTAAATGGTGTCATACTGCAAATGAATCAGAAGTCCTCTTACCTTTCCTTGTAGCATTAATTAGGTCATATTCTTGTTCTATAGTCTATACCCATTTCATGGAGAAATACAGCATCAAACTCTTGATGAAAAGCTGTGTAATTTAATTTTTATCACTTCCATGCTCCTACCAGTGAGGAAAGAAATGTATTTATTATTTATCCATTCATCATGTATTTTCAGCTGGATTCTAGAGTATCAATTAAAGGATCAAAAGAAGCATCAAGAGTAAAGATGAAATAGTAGAGGCCTTTTAGCTTTATATAGCCTTCTGATTATACCTGGATGGTGTTTTAATATCACCAATATCCCATGATTGTAATATCCCATGACAAGAGTAATGCTTGATAGAATATAAGCGTTTTGCACCTACTGTGTGCTACCTAGCACCTTGCAAATATTTATGTTTATAGCACATCCCCTGTAGATACTAGCATTTGCAATCCCTAATCCAGAAGTGTGTCTTCAAGTCCCAGAAAAAAACATCATATCTTTACATGACATAAATATCAGCAAGTGTGACCAACCTGTAAGTTCAAATAAAGTCTCATTAACATTAAAATGAAATAATTATGTTTCTTTTACTCTACATATATGATTGTAGGACTTCTGCACCACTTATTTCTGCATGTATCCAGGATATCGCATATGTGTAAAAGAAAAAAAAATCTACTTATGTTTTTTACCTGACTACCAGCAAGTCTTTTGAGGGAGGCACTGTACCATAACCACTGCAGCTGATGCCCTCCTGTGGAAAGTAGCTGCTGGTAAACTCCACTGATCTCAAGGGTGGCTACCACTGATGGCCATTGCTCTGTAGGCCCCGCCAGATGTCACCCTTTCAGTCTAGAGGTGGCAATGTTCCTTTTTCCATATTAGTTTTAAACTAGGTACTTAGGTACCAGAGCCCATAATCTCAGAGTTTTACTAGCCAACAGCATCTTTAGCTCTCAACTTAATTATTCCTCCTCATGTGTTGCACAACCCATTCTTACAACT
The DNA here is from genome assembly GCF_040939455.1 of Microcebus murinus. Classification (NCBI taxonomy): domain Eukaryota; kingdom Metazoa; phylum Chordata; class Mammalia; order Primates; family Cheirogaleidae; genus Microcebus; species Microcebus murinus. Next base: position 58,106,353 of record NC_134111.1, read on the forward strand.
GTTTGGCAGAATGACCCCAAGGACATCCCATTATTTATAATTTTTCTCCTATCTTTTCCTAGCCCCCTTCAATCCTCAACCCCCAGATACCTCTGTAATCCTCCTTTCAGTAAAAAAGTACAAAAGCTCCAATGCATTTCAACTTATCCAAATGGGCACTTTGGAACATGATACCCAGTCCCTCAAACAGAAATGGAACCCACTTTTGGACCAGCAGGACACAGTACTCTCTTCATGTTACTTAGTGTAGTTAACAAACTGCATTTATTTTCATATTTTTATAGTTTGTGAACCCTTAATCACATCCATATAAGTATACCCTTAAGGAAAATCTTTGTGAAACCTCTTTTTCAAAAATTGGGACTGTTGTTCATCTATTCTAGTAAATTCTACCTAAATATTCCTTTCTTGGCATCTTTGGTTTACTGTTAAACCAAAGTTAAGCTAATCCATATTCAATTATTCACAACCTTATAAATGAGTGTTAAAGAACATGTATTAGCCTTGTCATACCTTTTTCCATCTTCTCCAAACATGTCATCCTTCTTCAAAACACAATCCAGAGCACCGCATGTACTCACCATACATTGGTATTAACTGATCAATACTTAAATGCATATATAGTAATAACATTCATCAGGTGTCAGGCAGATGGGAGAGGGAAGGAGAGGATTGGTATATACACACATAATGGGTGCAGTGTGCACCATCTGGGGGATGGACATGCTTGAAGCTCTGACTTGGGTGGGGCAAGGGCAGTATCCATAACCTAAACATTTGTACCCCCATAATATGCTGAAATTAAAAAATCCTAAAAACAAAACAAAATAAAAACACAATTCAGGACTCCTGTCTATGAATCTTTTCCTAATTAGTCATATCTTGTTTTAGCCACTGCCACCACATTAGTTTAATTTCTGAAAGGTTTTTCTTAATGGAATATTGCTTATTTGAAACATGTTAATAAATGTTCCTTTGGAGAGGTCGGGAAAGAAAGTTGTGGTCAACTAACTTTGGGTAATTCTGCTCACTCTAGCCACCTTTCTCAGGATGCTTAAATGTATTAAAGGTTCTAAGTACATTTTAAATAAAGAAACTAATTTAATTTTATATTCAATCTTATAAATATATATTCTCTAATATTTGTATTACATTTGTTATATATTGAAGCTTTGCCAAACTACAAATTTCGTAAGAATAAGTCAATGTTTTCTCTTCTGTCATAACTCTCCTCAGTATCTGATGCATTACTGTCTATAGGTTAATTAAACTTATTATATAATAGATGCCACAATAGGTCCTGGAGGTTTCAAGATGAATAGTTTTTGTAAAGATTTATAGATCAATGAGTAGCTTTCAGTGAACAGTATGTTGGTGATATTTAGTATTTATCGAGTTATGAATTCCTTGGAATTTGATTTCTAATTCTAACTGTAACTGTTTACTTCTATTTCTCTGATCCATTTAGGAATCTCTTAATATTTTTTTCCTGTTGATGTTATACAACTATAAATGAAGCTTTTAAAGATATTTAAAACCAAGGTAAAGCCGCCAAAATATTACACAAAGATAAATAGTTTTATTTTCTATTTCGCTGTGATTATGGAATAGTAAAACGTAAATATAAGGCATAAATATACTTTACTTATACTTTGGAACTTAATTTATTCTTAAATTAAAAATTTAAAACTTCTAAATGGAAGAATCAAGGGATTGTAAAGTAGTGAAGTTAACCTTTAAAACAGTGTTCCTAGGAATTTGATATCCTAAAAGCAAGAGGCAATAAGAGATACAGAGAAAGGCAGGAAGAGGTGAATAAAAAGTTTTGTTCCATCACCATTGTGGTTACTGAAGGAGCTTGGGCTCACTGGGTGATGCACATCAGTGCTAATTTCTATTACTCAGAAGATTAACACCTTTTGGACTGAAGGAATGGATATTCAGAGTTCAAACCACAACTCTACTGGCTTCATTCAATAATTTGCAGTTATGTTCTACGAAACAGGATTATAATCCACTTGGAGCTGAAGGAATAATGGCCACCAAAGGAACAGTTCTTCTTCTGTTTTATAATTCAGTAAACTCTTGTTGGATTCCTAGTTGATGTCATGAATATGTTAGGTGTAGTGGTGGTGATGGGGGTGAAGGTGGTAGTTAAAAATAAGCAGTATCTTCTGGGGAGAATATACTCTTTTGGAAGAGATTAAAAGCTTAAATATATAGAAAGCATAAAAACATAATGTGATAGAAGTATATAATGAATGTTATTATTACCTAGTAGAAAAAAATACAACAAAACTTTGAGAAAGCTCTTGAGGAATGGCTGGTGTTGCTCCAATTTATTTAGGAGGATGCAGAGCTCCTAGACAAAGTGTTAACACACACAAAACAGAAACAAAAAGAAAATTATAAAACAGCTTGAGGAGATAGAGGAAAACAAATATTAGGGTTAAAATCTAGGAAAACGAATGTACATGCTATTCCACAGAGAAAAAAATGAAGCAGCAGCAGTGCTTATGGAGTTAAATAAGGCTCTTCTCATAAAGTATGAACTCTGAACTTTTGATGAGGCATAAGTTTCTCATTGTCTATGGAATATTAACGATTTTTGATGTCATCACTACAGAAAAAATTTCATAGTGCTATTTGGAGACCACCTGTTGTAAGTAGTTTCCATGGCAAATCATGAGATGCATGGAGATTATTACAAACCACCAAGTTCTACATACACCATAAAGTTGATGTATGTTAATACACAAAGAATACACAAAAAGCTTCTGTTAATACACAAATAAAGTAATACCACCAAGAAAAATATTTAGAATGTGTTTCTTATAAATTTTAATTCTAAGGTAGAAATGGAAAAGTTTGAGTTTACAGGTGCAATTTAAAAAACATAACTCTTCCTGCATTTGTCAAGAGTGGCATAGAAAGAAAATTAAGGGAAGTGAAACACTGACTTCACAAATAATGACGAAGAATATAAATTTTTTGATACCATTGCTTATGATGAAAAACACATGGGTCTGTCAGGAAGAGGCAGCATCTCGTTATAGTATGCAAGCCTGTCAAGATAATCTCAGATTGGAGAAGAGTATTTAAACTAAGAAATGAGAGGGTTAGGCATAGTCAAAGCAAAAGAAGGACAATGCCAAATATTTCTCAGGAGAAAAAACAATTAGAAACTATTATCATAGCCTTGGATATCCCATGTTTCACTTTCCAAATAAAGACAATTTATTTATTTATTCATGCATTCAGAATATTATGGGATACAAATGTTTTGGTTACATGAATTGCTTTTGTACAGTTTGAATCAAAGTTATTTCTCCTTTTTCATTCCCGATTGAGCTTATGAGAGTCCTTTCTTTTCTGCTTCTGGTTAATCTAGTGAGACACCTGTTGATTTTGTTCATCTTTTCAAAGAATCAACTTTTTGTTTCAATTTGGTCAAATGCTTTTTATGCATCTATTAAGAGGATCATATGAACTTTGTTTTTGCTTCTATTTATGTGGTGAATCACATTTATAGACTTGCATATGTTGAACCATTCTCACATATCTGGGATGAAGCCCACTTGATCATGGTGGATTATTTTTTTGATGTGCAGCTGAATTTGGTTTGTTAGGATTTTATTGAGAATTTTTCCATCTGTATTCATAAGGGATATTGATCTGTAGTTTTCTTTTATTGTTGTGTCCTTTCCTAGCTTTGGTATGAAGGTGATACTTGCTTGGTAGAACAAGTTGGGGAGGATTCCTTCTTTCTCTATGTTATGAAATAATTTCTATAGTATAGATACCAGTTCTTCTTTGTAGGTCTGGTAAAATTTAGTTGTGAAACCATCTGGTCTAGGAGTTTTTTTGTTGGGAGATTTTTTGTATTGGTGCTTCAATTTTGTTATTTGATATTGGTCTGTTCAGGAGTTCTATTTCTTCCTGATTGAGCCTAGAGAAGTTGTATGTTTCCAAGAATTTGTCTATTTCCTCAACATTTTCAAGTTTATATGCATAGAGATTTTTATAGTATTCAGAGATGGTATTTTGTATTTCTGTGGCATCAGTTGTAATGTCTCCTTTTTCATTTCTGATTGAGCTTATTAGGGACTTTTCTTTTGTTTCATTAATCTTCTGTATAATTCTTTTGTTATCAACTTTATTTACTTATGCTGTGACCTTAGTTGGTTTTTTTTTTCTTCTGCTGGGTTTGGGATTGGTTTGCTATTTCTTTTCTAATTCCTTGAGATGATTCATTAAATTGTTGATTTGTGATCTTTCTGTCTTTTGGATGTAGGCATTTGTGGCTATGATTTTCCTGTTATGACTACTTTTGCTGAATCCCACAGATTTTGATAACTTGTATCCCCTTTGTCATTTATTTCAAAGAATCTTTTGATTTCCATCTTAATTTCTTCCTTGACCCAATACCTATTCAGCAGCAGGTATTTCCATAACTTTGTGTAGAGTTGAATGTTTCTGTTGGAATTGATTTTTAATTTTATTCCACTGTGGTCTGAGAAAATACATGATATAATTTATATTTTTAAAAATTTGTTGAAGCCTATTTTTGTGGTCTAAGATATAATCATTCTTAGAGAATGTTCCATGAGCTGCTGAGAATAATGTATATTCAGTGGTTTTGGGGTAGAATGTTCTATAAATGCCTGTAAGGCCCATTTGTTCTAGAATATCATTTAAGTCTACTGTTTCTTTGCTTATTTTCTGCTTGGAGGATCTGTCCCACTCTGTCGGTGAGGTGTTGAAGTCCCTGGCTATTATCATGCTGCTGTTTATCATTTTGTTTAGATCAAGTAGGGTTTGCTTTTTGAATCTCGGTACACCTGTGTTAGGTGCATAAATATTGTTAGGACTTTACATTGAATTGTTCCCTTTGCCATTATATAATGACCATCTTTCTCTTTCTTTACCTTTGCTGATTTGAAGTCTATGTTATCTGATATGACAATGGCTTCAACAGCTTTCTTTTGGTTTCCATTTACATGGAATATTGTTTTCCATAACTTCACCTTGAGTCTGAATGAGTCCTTGTGGGTTAGTTGTATTTCCTGTAGATATTAGATACTTGGTTTGTATTTTTTTAACCATTCAGCCAGCCTATGTATCTTGAGTGGGGAGTTCAAGCTATCACATTTACTGGAAGAAATAGTAAATGGCACACATTTTTGTTGGTCCTGTTGAGTATAACTTTATTATAATTATGATTATTGCTTTTTTAACCTCTTAAGCCATTGTGGCATCCTTCCTCTGACTTTTAGCTTTTGGGTGGCTTTACATTGGTGGGTGTTTATTGTACTGATACATGTATAATGTAGTTCTAAGTACTTTCTGTAGGGCAAGTCTGGTCTTGAGAAATTCCCTCAGTGTTTGCTTGTCTGAGAAAGACTTTATTTCTTCCTCATAAAGAAACTTAGTTTGCAGGATACAGAGTTCTAGGCTGGGCATTATTCTGTTTGAGAGGACTGAGAATGGGGCCCTGATAACTTCTGGCTTGTAAGTTCTCTATAGAGAAATCTGCAGTTAGTTTGATGGGTTTTCCTTTATAAGTTACCTGCTATTTTCACCTTATAGCTTGTAGGAGTGCCTCTTTCATGGTTACTTTCACCAGTCTAATGACTGTGTGTCATGGTGATTGCCTCTTTAAGATGAGTCTCACAGGGGTTCTTTGAGCTCTTGAACCTGGAAATCTAGATTTCTAGCAATACCAGGAAATTTCTTCAATTATCCCCCCAGATTGGTTTTTCAACCCTGTGTATTTTCTTCTTCACCCTCTGGGATGCTTATGATTCTTATGTTGGGCCTCTTTACATAGTCCCATATTTCTTATAGGTCTTATTCATTCTTTTTGTTTCTCAGTGCTTTCTCTTTGACTTAATTTGAAGGTGTTGTCTTTAAGTTTTGAGGTTCTTTCTTCTGCCTGATCTAGCCTATTCTTAAGATCTCCCACTGTGTTTTGTATTCCCTTGAATAAATTTTTCATTTTCAGAAGTTCTGTTTACTTTTTTTTAAATAATTCAATTTCTTTAGTAAATTTTTTATTGATTTCCTGAACTACATTTGTGATTTCTTTGTGTTGGGTTTCTATTTTCTCTTATATTTCATTGAGCTTCATTATAATCCATATTTGAAATTCTTCATCTATCATTTCAGTCTTTTCGATTTTGTTGGTATCCATTGGTAATGAATTATAGTTTTCCTTTGGGGTGTCCTTTTCCTCTGATTTTTCATGTTTCTGAAGTTCTTTTGCTGATTCCTTCTCATCTGGCCTCTTGATTGGGACCTGGGGGTCCTAGGCCTAGCTTATGAGCCTGTCTCTGGGTCCTCAAGGATTGATCCTTGAACATTCCAGGGAGAGGACTGCTGTTCCTGAGTTACCTGTGCAATGTTCTAGCAGGTTTGGTGTACTGCTTGGCTATACCTCCTGTCTTCACCTCTTCCCAACGGTGTGTAACGAGTTAGGTCACCCAGCTTACTGTCAGTGATGGCGGGTGGTACTTATGAGTGTGAATCAACCACACCCTGTTTGCTTGAGTTAAAGACACTCTGATGGACTATATTGTTGTTCTTCCTGTCATTGATTGATATTTGTGTGATAGAGACAGCTGCCAAGATGTTCTGTGTCTGTGGTAGACACTGATCCTCAAGGTGGAGTACTTGAGTACCCCAAGCTTTAGAAGTAACCCTGTAGCTCCTAGGGGTTTTCTTGATTTCTATCACCACTGAGATGTGGAGAGGAGCAAGGTAGTTTTGGCTAGGTTGTATAAGCCTGTAAGGCTTTGCAAAGCCTCACCAAAAATATGGGGAATTTAAAATTGAAGATATATTAATATATGATCTCAATTTATAGAGTTTGGGAATAGAATCATTCAACAAAAGAAGAAAAAGATTTCAGAAGAATGCCACCACCTGGCTGTCCTATGGGATTGCCCCTACCTGCAGCTCTGCTGCCTACCACAGTTTTGGATCCCATTGCTTATGGATACATATGGGCCAAGCATAAGCTGACCTTTCCATATTCTTTTTGGAGGTTCTAAGTTAGACTTCTGCCCATATCCTCTGGAACCATGATGAAGTTAATTTCATTTCTTAGCCCTATGTTTGCCTTATCTCTTTCTCAGGCAGCTTAAGTTTTGGCAAGGCTGATGCTGAATTGCTCTTATGTTAATGATTCAATATTGGGTACATATGCATCCTAATAAAGATGTTAAGGGAGTTCATAACTACTAAGATCATATCTGTGATTTTGTGTCAGTTAAAAACATGAATGTGATTAATTTACAACTGATGCTACCAGATTTCTCTGTCTTTGGGGACAGTTCCTAATAAACTGCTGTGGCTAATTTTCAGGAATAGTCAGTCATAAGATGTTTCTTGGCCTTTCCTAAGTGGTGAGAACAGAAGTCTTTGATCTGTGAAGACAAGAGTGTAGGAGATAGTGGTGGAGGAAAGGGAGGAGAAGGGAAGGAGGAGGAAGAAGCAAGAGAGTTGTCTCAATTTCTTTACCACCTCTCCTCCCACCCTAGAGCTGACCACATGACTAATGTCTGGATGTGTCCATTCACTTACCACCAAAGCCACACTCACCTATGGTTCTATGAGTTCATCTCATTTCTACACCATCAAATTGCAGTTTTCCTAAGGACTTGTTAGTTTATTGAAATCATATATGTGTTTTTTGAATGACAGTAATAAATCTGGAAAGGTTTGTTGACTATTTCGTAGACTGATAAAGACAGTTATGACTTATGTATTTCAACCCAGATAGAAGAGACCATATGCATCTAACATTGCTGAAATGCAAATATATTAATATGTAGAAACAGTGGACTAAAACATTTATTTTAGTCATGTTTAAATAATTTTAAACACCAGAGTTCAGAATTGCTAAAATGCAAAGGAGACAATGTAGTAAAATAAAAAGCACTTTAGCCTTCTCATTTTTCTACAATTGAAAGTATTTTGCAGATATTCAGAAAATGAAAGGTTTTACAGACAAAATCCATATTTGCTCTCTGAAATAGCTATGGAAGGTGCTGTGAAATTGTGTGTGTGTGTTTTCAAAATTGCTTGGGTTAGAGTATGCTAATGCCCCAAGATTTCTACTTATTCTGTCTAATGTTTGGCTTTAATATTTAATCTTTCTTCACTTTCTCTTTCTAAGTATTACACAGAAACATAGATAAATCTGTTGCTTATTATGGAAATGTGAAATGACTTTCTTTTCTAGCTGAGACTTCTAATTGATTTCTAGAAATCAAAGGTCTTATCTCCAAGTATTAATTTTAAAGGAGAACAGCTAAAAGGGTTAGTCTTTAAACCCAAGATTTATATGTAAAACATTACTAAATCAAATGAATCCACGAGTATATATATCATTTAGAAATGGTAAGTGAACCTGCTTCTACAGGCTCCAGTGCAGTTCTGGGTGCACAGTCACTAGAGTTTAGGACATTTTGATCACATACATCTTTTTCTGCTTTTACCTCTTCATTCCACTGCTTTATTTTGCAAACAAGAGCTAAGTATAAGGCTTGTTCTGCAATGAAAGCTGCAGTTTTGGGTGCACATGTGCTTCTGATTTTCACTTCCTGAAGATTGTTTTTAGGTGACTCTTCTTCTGTTTACTTTTGTGTAGAGTTTGAAATGGAGTCTGACAAAAACTACCCTAGAATTCCCTAAATTTCTTGTCCTAGAATTGTCCTAAAATTAAATCACTCTTAGGACTTTAATTTGGGGATGAGTTTATTATACTATTACTTTTTTTATATATTTGAAAATTTGCATAATCAAAATCTAAAAGAAATTGGAAATCACAATTAGGAAAAATACTATTTATAAGGTTGCATATGTGTAAGAATAGAAAAACTAAAATAGATATGAAGACATGATGCATGTATTTACTAAGAAATTAAGGCATGTGTGCATAATTTGATAAAACTAAGTTCCAAATCTTTATAAAGTATTTATTTGAATGATTATTTATGGAGACAAAAAAGGCTCAAGTTGTTAGAAGCTTATCACTGTCATGGTCTATTCAAGTAGATTCAAAATGGTCAGGTGTGAAGGGATATTTTAAAAGGCTACAACATAATGAAATTTCCTTGATAATTGTCAGGATATGTGACCGAGGCTTCGGGTTTAGTTGTTATATGGTTCTATTAGTTGTTTTGGCAGTACTCACACACTGAACTTGGCATGTCATCTAAAATACTGGTCACAAAGAAAGACTTCATGAGCATCTAGATTGGTTAGTGCAAACCTAATGCTACTGTTAGTGAAACAACTCAAAGTAAAATGGGTTGGTCATTTATGTACTTGTTTGAGCAACAAATATTAAGGACATGTTTTGTGCAAGATGGCATTCTAAGGATTATAGGAGAAACAAGATACATTGTTCTTTTCTCAATACTTTGCAGTTTAGTTGAGAATATTTGACTCTTGGGTACTTAACTGGAATAAAAAGAGACTACAATAAGTTTTACCAGGGAGGTACAAATGAAGGTCTAGGAAGTTAGGAGGTAGCTGACAAAATATTTTTGCCTAGGAAGGATGATGGGTCAATAAAAATATTTTCATGCTAAAAAGACTTCTAGATATGCCAGTGTGAGAAATGTTATCTTCTGACTTTAAAATATTTTACCCTTTAGGTTTTACTTATTTATATAGACTTTAATAAATACATTAGGTCAAAATTATGATTTAACATTTTAATACCACATATAGTTATAAACTACTGAGCATACAAATAAAGCTACAGACCAGTATGTACAATATGATTCATATTTTATAATAATTCATACATTCATGTATATATACACATATCTATCTAGATTTGGAAAACTTTTCAGCAATATATATACCAAGTTGTAAGAGTAGTCTAGACTAGGGTATGGGATTGGATAGGTGAAGTAGGGAGACAATTTTACTTCTTAAGTAAGCTTTGGGAGATTTTTTACGTTTTTCTTTTTAGTATTTTTCAAAATAGAAAGTTATAATTTTAGTTCCAATATAGAAAAGATCTTTCAAAAAGATCTAGTCCATATCTCTGCCTTTGGCAAAATAATAAAATCATGGTGTGTGGCCTTTTCTTTTTGGTTGTAGACTTTCCTTTTATTTAAAAGAAAGCATTATTGTAAATCGAATATTTTTATTACAGTAACAATACTGGAAAAATACACCAAAATTAAGTGCTGTTGTGTGAGAATAGCAAAAGTATGAGTGATTTATTATCTTTTTCTTATAATCAAATTTTCCATGTGATCATTGTTTTAATAGTAATTTTTTTTTTTTTTTTTTTTGAGACAGAGTCTCGCTTTGTTGCCCGGGCTAGAGTGAGTGCCGTGGCGTCAGCCTAGCTCACAGCAACCTCAGACTCCTGGGCTCGAGTGATCCTTCTGCCTCAGCCTCCCGGGTAGCTGGGACTACAGGCATGCGCCACCATGCCCGGCTAATTTTATATATATATATCAGTTGGCCAATTAATTTGTTTCTATTTATAGTAGAGACGGGGTCTCGCTCAGGCTGGTTTTGAACTCCTGACCTTGAGCAATCCGCCCGCCTCGGCCTCCCAAGAGCTAGGATTACAGGCGTGAGCCACAGCGCCCGGCCTGTTTTAATAGTAATTAAAGAATAAAACAAAAACTTATCTAAAATATATGGGCTCACATAATGACATGTATGTGCATTTCAAGACTATTACAAAATTAAGCTTACAACACATTCCAAGACTATTTCAAGAATAAGTTTTCAATTAGTTACCTCTTATTTCTAAAGCATAAATCAATGAAAAACATCATCTATACATTGTACGATACATGAACAATTAACAAGTTAATGATGGCCATCTATGGGGAGGAGACTTTTATTTTTCTAAATAAGTGTTGCATTCATATTAAAGCCATAACACACAAAGGGGACATTTCATAAACATTTGCTCAAAGTGTCAAAATGTTTTATTTTTCCCCTAAAAGTCAATTGGAAAAGTAGGGTTGTGACATTGCCAGGTATCAAAATTTGTATTAGGAGTGTTCATCATGCGTTTGCCACTCCTTCTACCTGACAGCTGCACGTAATGAAAGGTTGAGGACTCTGGGTTTAGACTCAGGTCTACCACATACATGCCAGATGGATCTTTTAGCATATCACTTAATCTCTCAGGATCAGTTTCATCATTTGTAAAAACGGAAAAAGGAGAAAAACATGATTCTTCCTTTCCTTTGTGGAAATATATCTGCTATATTTTTGTCTAAGAAACCCCATTCCTTCAATCAGGTGGGTGAGTTGGGGCGGTTGGTGAGGGTTATCAGAGAGAATAGTTGAGGGAAGAAAAGGAACTAATATTTATTGGATGCCTTCTCCATGTCAGCAAGGCTAGCTTCACGACCATGTGACCAGGGCAGTCACACTGGGCTCCACGCTTGGTTTATTGTCACCATTCTAAATTCTTAGTAATTTGATCTTTGATTCTGTAATTTATAAATGAAGTTGAAAATGACAACGGTGCAAGTGCTGGGGGCTCCCCACCCACCCCAGGTGGGTTCCTGGCTATCAGCTCCCAGACCCACACCACACCCCGTCCCCACAAGCCCTGACTGGCCTTCCCCCACCTGCCTGGGCTTGCTGGGGCCCTCCTCCTTTGGCAGGGGCCAGGACACAGGTGCGGGGAGGGTCCTGCGAGCCCTGCAGTGTCTTGGACTGGGGCCATGGGGTGTTGTACAGGTGGAAGCGAGTCTTTTACCCAGTCCAATCAAGCATCTAGCTGGTGCATCCCACCTGCCTTGGGTTGGAGTGGAGCTCCTAGGAAGGGAAGGTGACTGTCTCGAGACCCCTGCTCTCAGCTTGGGCACAGCGTGTGGATCGGGCGGTTGGGAAAAGGAGGAACCTGGCACCTGATGCATGGCACGTGCGCAGGTGAGCACACACGCCACGTGACAGGGCGAGGACCCGGGCACCTGTGAGGCTCTGCTCCAGTCTGGTGAATATTCTGATGCCCAAGAGGCGCAACACTAAATAGCAAATGAAGAATGTCCTGAGAGAGAGAGACCAGGAGGAAAAAAAAAAGCAAACACTTTATATTTCAGTGTCTGTAATGACAATTTTGAAATGCGTTTTAAACTGTAGACCCCACATTTTCACTTGGCGTTGAGCTCTGCAAATCATTTAGTCCGTGCTGTGCGTCAAGATGTGCATAGGGTTGCTGAAAAGGTTAAATGAGGTACGGGGCAGTAAGCGTCTAGCAAAGGGGCTGGCACACAGTAGGTCTTCATTAAATAGAGGGATTATAGGAAGTAAATTGTGGGCCCTCAAAACAGAAAAACATAAGGAAGACCATTCTTGAAGGGACAAATAATCCCACCAGAGTCACTGGGGAGGGATCCTTACCTTTTGATCTCCCTTCCCTGCTCCTCCCTTCAGCATGGGTGGCTGTTTCTAGGGCGTGGTTTGTTCCTTTGATATTCAAGGTTATTTTGAGGAGTTATTCACCAAGTTTTTGTTATAATTATTTAGGAAGTTGTTTGGCAATGCAAGAGGCCATTTCTGAGAGCAGTGTGAAAGGATTATAGGTTGAACAGATCATTTAGCAGTGTCTCATCTAATCACCTGTGCAGTATTTTGACACAAGTTAAAAAGGTTAGACTGGTGGAATGTTAAAGCCAGAAGGCTGCTCAGAGAACTTCTATTTCAGCCTCTCCTTTCTCTGGCGGATTTGCTTTTGGGTGTGTGTGTGTGTGTGTGTGTGTGTGTGTGTGTGTTTCAAAGTAGAGCATGGCAAGAGCAGTGTGAACCTGTAAATGGTTACAGGCTCTCACTAGAAAACGGAAAAAAAAATCTCGCTTCTGAGAAGGGAAAATGACCTATTTCTGTGTATTAAGAATATCAGTTTATGCATTCCAGCCTTCCAGCTTGGGCAACTAGAGGAAGACCTGTCTCCTACCCAAAAAAATGTGTGTGTGTGTGTGTGTGTGTGTGTGTGTGTGTGTATACACACACACATACACATATATGTTTAATAAAGAGAGTTTACACAGCTTGTTGAAAAACATTTTCCAGAAAATTAAGCCTCTATTTTCTTTTATTTCATTTTTAACTTTGCCACTAACCCCTGAGCAATAAAACTGGGAAATCTTATAAAGTATTATGGCCAATAAAATAATTCATGAATGTAATATGTTTGGTCTGGGGAAATCTATTTTTATCCATTACATGGTACATGGAGTGTGCTGTACTTTCTTCCAAGTAACTTTTGGAAGATATCTGGCAAAATAATTCAATATGACTAGTAGTTATTTTCTGGAGACTGTATTGTTTTGACATGGAGAGCATTGAAAGCATATGGTCTTTCATGTCTCTTGCCTGTGCTTTCCTTGAAAATGTTTATATTTGCTTGTGATAAAATGCATTAAGTTTCATAATCCTGAACAACCTTCTGGTACCATGATTCACTTTCAAATAGTGCAACTGGGGAAACAGAAGTTTTTACCAAAAAAAAAAAAAGGATGAGATTTTCTTAAGTAGCTATGCATTTTATACAACACAGGTGCCAATTTTTAGATTTTTTTCCAAATGTTAAAATTCCAAAGCAACTGCTAGGATAAATTATCTTTATGCTGTGCCCCATCCTCTCCACAGATAACTCATATTCTTCCAAGTCAATGTAAGTTTTGCCAGGACTTTACCAGCCTGATAGTGATGGCAAAGTCTGTGCTCATTTAGCTCCTGACATGGTTTCTAGAGTGTCCAGTGACCCTCGTGATTATGATGATAAACGTTTCCTGTGCAGATGGTAGAATGGGTATGGCTCAGTTGAAGGGTTTTCCTTGACACAAGATGACTATAAAAATAACATTTTCTTCATACAGTATGATAAACCTGCGCATTTTTGCTAATGCTAACTTTATGTCCAGAATCAGTCATCTTTCTCCTTAGCATTTCCTCTATTTAAATTAAAGAGGTAAGATGTGGTTTTGGCTATGCTCATCAACAATGGAAATTCAAAGCAAATTTTGAAGGCATCTACATGTACATTTAAAAAAATCATTTTCAAGTATACTGAAATCAGATATCTATTAGAGATTGCATGCTAGTTGGTCAAGTTTTATATTTTTGTTTTGCTACATGCATAATTTAATAGAATATATGCCATCTTTTTATGCCACGTGCATACTTTTACTTTTCTGCCTTTGTTTCAGTTGATTGAAAATTCAGCTTAAAACTATGCTCAGTGCTAAATTTAGAGTAGTCATATCATGCTATTGGAGGACTTTATTCCAAACTAGAATTCTAAGGCCCAATTGCAAGATTGGAAAATATTAATACTTTAGTGTATTCAGTGTTCAAAGTGTACTTTTCTTTTCAAAGCCCCATTATATTTATATAATGAAATATTCCTATAATGTTTTAATTTCTAAATTTATTGGATTGTGTCCCTTTTAAGAGAATATCAGCATACCAAGGAAAGATTTAAAGAGACAGTCCCTGCCCCCCCAAATTTATGGCAACACCAATTAAAATATCAGTGTAATTACAATGCCAAAACGCTCATTTTATAATGAATGTGGTTTTTCAAAGCACACAATTTTCCAGCACTTTAAGCCAGCTTTCAAAGAAAAATTATTTAATCTTTATTTGAAGTATTAATTTAAGAAAGGCAGAAACAGCTTGACTCTAAGCACTTTGGAATTCATTCAAGATTCAAATTGTTAAAAGTGATTCAATCTGTTCACTGTCTTGGGTTTTTCAGAGATTATCCACCTGTAGTAAATTGAAAAACCAGGAAAGATTCTATTGTTAGAACATTTTCCAGTTGGACCATTAAGTACTTTCTGGAGATTTCTTCTCTGAAAAAAAATGGGCATGACATGCACTGTTTGTTCTATTTGTTTTGAGAAGAAGATAATAATAGCAACAGAGAAGCAATCATCTTAAAGATGTACAGATATTCCCATACGGACAGCATGTGAATTCTCAAGGTGAAAGCACTTTGAAAGGGATTTTTGACTTTATGGAAGTTACATGGGCAGAGGGATGGGAGAATCAGGCCAATAGTTATTAGTATGATTAAACCATTCTTACACAGGCCCTACCTAGTGCAGAAACAAGTCATCCAGAACCTGATTGAAGTGAGGTAATGAATAAAATAAGCTACAGAAGCAAGAGAAATCAGGAGCCTCCAAATTATTTTGCTTGATTCATGTATTAAATTTAAAGGGCTACAATCTTGAAGGGAGTATTTAGTAGCATCACTACTTTCAGATGTTGCTCCAAAACTTTTCACAAGTACTCGTGTGACCCAGGCAAAGAGGATGAGAGTAATTCTGATTATCCAATTTCACTGTGAACATTTTAGTCAAGGAAGAAATACCAGAACTCATGAAAAGTAAATGGCATAAAGTTGTCAGAAATAAATGCCTCCTTCTTATAAATCCTGGATGTACTTCTTACTATGATCTTAATTGTTTGAAGTCAGTTTGGCACGCCTTGTGATATCTCCAAGGTATCCTTGCCCCTTTCAAGTCAATAAAATGTTTTGTGTATTGAATATAATTCTGTGTTAGCAGTCAGATCCACTGAGCAGAGCAGATTACTGAGTCTGATATTGAATGGTCTTGGGTTGGAGCTTTGTGAATTGTGAACATTTTTGTAGTGGAAGCCGAAAAGAATGAAGCTTTGCCCTACGAATGTGTATTCTAAAGTTAGTCAAAACTTAACCTATTTAGGTTAAATATTTCAAAGTAGATTTTCAGTTCCTCAACTTTAAAAGTATAAAAAATATTGTTGAGAAATATCTATTTTTTCTTACTACAAGCCACTTTTCAGTATATTAAGATGAACAGAATTAAGTGGAACGAGAACAATCAATGTATCTTTGCAGAAAAAAAAAACAGTTCTGAAGATTTTATTTAGATTTGTTCAATCTGAGTCTAAGTATGTGTGAGGAAGCTAGAGATGGGGTCTGGAAAACCAGTGTTGCCCTCTCTAGAAAAAGGTTTGGCCCAGAACTATAACTGAGCTATAAAAACAGATTATATGTCCTAATTCAGGGACTTTTGAGTTTTGTTGGGGAGAACCTTTGCACCACTGCCTCTTGCTTAAATGAAGGAACTTTGACAAACACAGCAAAATCCAGGTGGATGCTGGCCTCTGGTGATGAACTAGGAGCAGGCTGCAGGCTAAACTCACCTGTGTGGAAGGAGTGGCTAGGAGGGGACTTATGCTTCTCTTGGCTAGTTAGAAATTCCTTAAAATTATGTCTTGTTCTTAGGAAGTGATCTCTAGACCAGGGGTCCTGAAACTTTTTAAACAGGGGGCCAGTTCACTGTCCCTCAGACCGTTGGATGGCCGGACTACAGTTTTAAAAAAAAAAACTATGAACAAATTCCTATGCACCCTGCACATATCTTATTTTGAAGTAAAAAAACAAATGAGCATAAACAACCCGCATGTGGCCCGCGGGCTGTAGTTTGAGGACGCCTACTCTAGACTCACCCCTAAGGAGAGGCCTTGGAAAATTGCCTTCAGCTGATGGCTCTATTTTAGCTGAAACCTAGCACTAGGGAAAATGAACAGAAGTTAAGGTCACCTGTGAAGGCAGCGGAGACCCTTTTACTCATTCCAGACATACATTTTAGAGGAGTGTAACATTCCCGAGGAGTGTAAAACAAGAATGTGACAAAAACATAATACCTGTTTAAGAATATGTAATATCTATGCATAGAAAGAGTTGTAAATTGTCAGTCATGGAAGTTCATAGAATTAGAAGTCACTTGGTCCAAACTAGTTACCTCCTTTTCTTATGCATGAAGTAAACTGAGGACGGGTGATTCAGGGCATCTTTGCCAAAACTTATTTATGTGAAAAGGTGCAGAAGCAATTGGCTAAATGGCAAACCGAGACTTAGGTTTCTATTTCCCTAATGATTAATTGTCTTTCCAGGCAATGGGCTTTATAAAAGTGCATGCCCATAACCAACCAATATTGCACATCCTTGACATACGACATCTCATGAATTCTTAAATTAGCAAGCAAAACATTTGTGCAACTTACCATATTTTAATAACTTCAACTTTGAAGAAAGTTTTCTTTCTCACTTAATGAATAGTTTTGCGCTCACTGGAGTTTAGGTGAAAGCTGTTCATCCATTGCTTTTACCTGTGTCTACATGAAGCATTCATAGCATTGTAACGCACTAAGTCACTGATCTTACAATCTGTGCTCTCATTGGCTTCTTCTATTTCTGGCTCTAAGGCTAAGTATCTTGAGGTAGGAAATGGATTTTTTTGTTTTTAAAGAGAGATATGTTGAGATATAGATGCTTAGTTTGACTTGCCAATTTTGTCTGAGTATTGCTGACTTTTGTGAGAGGTTGAAAATATAAATGTTAAATTTACTAATGCCAGGAATCTACTGTATCTATAAATTAATTAACCTAGTATAAGATCTTTTGACAGAATTCTTTTAATTTCAGGCAGTACCATGCAATACACTATTTCATCCATTTATCTTGTATATTTATCCATCCATCCATCCACTTATTAATATCTAGGCATTAAGGCTTCCTGGCTTTGCAGTCCTTTCTAGCAAGTGGTGTGTCTTGAGGTCAGTAGACACTACTGGAGGAGGTAAGTGCACCAGTCATCTACATAGGAACAGAGCTAAACAGTCAATGTGCCGAAAAGCAGAGGCTACCTGGGAGTTTAAGGGCAGGTATCTTGTGTCTCTGGGCGTTTTGGTCTTCAATGCTGCAACCACTGACACTCAGGTTTTCCTGAACCCAGAATCACCAAAAGGTTGCCTTAGTTATTATTGTATTTCCAGTTGTTTTTTTGAATGCTATACATACCACATGTTCGCTTTCTACAGTCTTTTCTTTGGTTATTTCTTCCATTCTCATAGCTTCAGTGAACATTTACATGTATCTCTTTCTCAACTCTAATAACTAAGAGTTTTTTACTGAGCAGTACTATGCATTACATAGTTCCTCAATTAGGCCTCCCAAAGAAAGGAAGATCTAATATTAATATTACAGTCCTTTTATGATGAGGAATCTGAGTTCTGTCTGATCCTAAAACCAATGCTTTTAACTGTTATGCTCTATTAACTTTTAGGCATGGCTCTACCTCTTGATGAATTTCTCCATCAGGATGTTCAGCAGGCAACACAAACTCACCAAGCCCCAAAGCAAGTGATAATCTTCCCTGGGAAAATCAGCAGATTTCAATCACCTCTATTTCTGTTGACGTAACCACCATTCTATCCTGGTCTGCAATCTTAGTGTCATTTTTAATTGCCTGTCACTTCTTATCTTTTCTTCCAATTTAGTAAGTCACCTGATTTTATGTCTGTAATGTCTCTGACATGCATTTTTTTTCTTTCTGTTGCTTCTCATGCCTCCCAAACTCCAACCCTCTTACCTCTTACTTGAATGATGAATTGGACATAAAAGGTCCAAGTCCTCCTGCAAGTAAGGTTTAAGAGGTTTAAGAAAAACTTTTGTCTTTACTATAAAACAACAACAATCATAAACCCAGCCTCACACAATAATAATAATAATAATAATTAATGCAGTTGGCATTTGCAGAAGCCATAGGGAGTGCCAGGGACTGTGGCCATCAGCAGAGTTTATGCCCCATGCGGAAGTTCACTTTTCATGTTTGGTGATTACTGACATGTGGGAGTGTAAGTTTAGCATTGCTGTCAGAACTTTAGGTTTTCTGAGAGAAAACCAAACATTCAGAGTTTTATGTGTAATCTTCCAATATTTAAATCAGGCATCCTCAATGCGGCCTGCCGAGGACATTTATCCAGCCCGCTGGGTGTTTTTGCCGCCGCTGCCTGTCCTGCTTAGCAACCAACTTGTCCTGGGCCCACAGTGCACATGTGTGGAATGTGCGCTGCACTCTCCAATGGCCTCCAACAGTCTGAGGGACAGTGAACTGGCCCCCTGTTTAAAAAGTTTGAGGACCCCTGATTTAAATAATGGTAGCTAATTCAAATAAACCACTGACATTCATTCTCTCATTTTCAGTCTCTTTCTGCAGTTAGAAAAGAAAACTAAACATTGAGCGGGCCAAACCCATCATTGGTTGGCTCAGTTAAGCTCATGGTCTGACGTTTGCACCCTCCGTGTGGAATGTTTCTGTCTTTCACCTCTATGGGCTTTATGTCCCATGCCCCACCTCTCTCCTACGGTGATGGCTGCTCTTGTAGTTCTTGTCTCAAGCAAAGCCTTCTTCACGGCTAGTTTACTGAAAACTTACCTGTTGTCATGATCTGCCTTAAATTTTATTCCTCTGAAAAGCTCTCCTGACCCTCTTGCCAGGCATCTTACTTTCTTACAAACTTCCTGAGTCATCTCTTTTGTAGCCCCTCCTCCGCTCTGCCTTGCGTGTGAGCTGTTTATATGTATATGCTCCTACTTGACTGTGAGAGGTATGAGGCCAGACCATCTTTGGGACCCCGCAGTCTTTGCAACAAGAGCCTAAATATAGCTGAAGCTCAATACATCTGATTTTGAACTTGCCAAAGATGGAATGGAAGATTCTGTGTATTTGAGCATTTTTATTTCCATTTAGAAACTGCGGGCTATCTGCTTGTTATCAAAAGTAGGTGGTTCATCCAATCCCCTACCACGTCCACTGTGTCTGTAAAAACTCATTGTGTGGCACAGAATGTGACATGGAATCTGCTTACTTTATGGAGGAAAAGCATCGCTATACTTGAAGATTATCTGGTATATAGAAAGTTCATTATGTGGCTATTTCTTATCAATAAAGAGGCAACACATTTGCTCATTCTTCTTCTCATTTCAAGCCCTTTTAATTCCCATTTCAGATACCATGTATATCATTCAATCTTTGGAGTTGGTGTTTTGAACCTGTACTTTCTTTACTATACCACATCAACTTTTGAACTACTGATCAGATAACAGGCAATCAGGCAGGCTGCCACGTAGCAAGTAAAGGACCGCAGAGTGCATTGGGAACTTAGTCATGCATATTTAAAAGCGCCCAGCCTGAACACATTTTTATTGATGACTGGCAAGTGCTTTGGCATACCTATGCCAGCATATTGCTACTTAAATATAAACCCACCACAGTAGTTAGTCTTTCAACCTGCAGTTGCAAAGAAATCCTCTATAGGAAGTAGCGCTCTTATTCTACTGGCTAACCAGGCTAGGAGCTTCATTTATAGTTTAAGAAACTTTACTAAACCCAGGACATGCCCTAAACTATATTCTAATGAGCAGAGTTGTAGTTTATATCTAGCATAATAAACATCAAGGGACTATTAAAATTATTCAGAGTTAAAATAATTGTTAACAGTTTCAAGGAAATTTAAAAGAAAAACACCCAAGTTCCAACCACCTAACATATAATCATTAGTTGGTTTCTTCTTGTTTCCTTCCAGTTTTACATCAAATATGCAAATACCTGTTACCTAGTTTTGAGTATACTTCATGTAAACTTTTGCTAAACTGCTTTTCTATGTTGAGTATTTCCTAACCCAACAAAGATGCTCCCCCTCGACTCTAGTTGATTGTTGCATCTTTGAATGGAAAGTAATCTAGAGATCTAGGACCTGAATATGTATATTTTGAAGTATTCAATTTTTCTAGGAATCAAGAGAAAAATTATAAAATCATAAATTAACAGTTTAGGCTCCCACTATAAATATAGGCTCTTACTTCAATGCGTATTGTTATTTGCTGATGCTAGAAACCCAGTGCTGAGATGAGCATACAGATTAGAGATTTGTATAGGAGCTGAAGAAATATTGCAAGGCGCTGGCCAGTATCTGTCTTTAAATATTGATAGGTTTAGCTTGTATTTGTGAAAAATTTGAGTATTCTTAAAAAAGAACTTACACTGGTGCTATATCAGGCAGTCATAAGTCACACATAGGTGAGGAGTTTTTTTCAGGAGGTTTCCTGAGGGAATACTGCAAATTCTCCAAAGTGCAGAGGCTTAACAGGTCCATCCTCCTCACTGTTAGTTTTTGATATATTACATAATAATACAGTTTTGTGCGTTAAGTAGATTTGTGGGTTGTATTTTTTAATTAAAAAAAATTCACCCTCCCTCACAAAGTGGACAAGTAGCATAAAAAGAGTTCAGGAAAGAAAGAAAGGGTTGAAGATAATGCTAACAACAAAAGCCAAGCAAATTTTAACAAACATAAAAATTTGTTTGCATTATTGGCAGATAATAAGGAGAAGTATTCAATAAGTATCATGATTTACATTTCAATATGTTATTAAATGGTGTTCTTCATTTTCAATAATCCCTTTCTACATGATTTTTAAATACTACCTCCATTCCCTAACTTCAGTGTGAAGGGGAAGGGTCAGAAGGCCTGCTGTGTGGCCAGGAGCAGTGAGGCTATGACTGGCCAGCCTGGGGACCCCAGAGGGCCTGTGGGTGGGAGGGGGCAGCTGCTCTAGGGACCTCAGAAGCTGACACCTGGAGAGGCTACGTGCAGGATGCTCAGAAGCTGGGGATTAGGTGGATGCTCATCCCTGCCAGTCCCACTCTCCTGTTTTAGTAGTTTATAACTCCCCTCATCCCAGACCCAATTAAGAAATGACAGAGGGAACAAGGGAGAGAGGCCCTGGATTGACCAAGAACAAACTTCAGCCACCCTGCAGAATAGGGAGCTTAAAAGAGATATTGCAATCATTTATAGAAAGACATAATTCTTACACATTGGGTTTGTGACCTGAAAATTATACCAGCTCCCATATATAGAGAGCACTTTCAGTTCTCTTTTATTTATCTTCCTGTTCTAGATCAGTGGTTCCCAAATTTGTCTAAACATTGGTATCACCTGAGGAGCTCAAAAAGCTACCAAAGCCTGCATCCCATCCCCAGAGACTGTCATTTTAACTGATCTACAGTGTGAACTGGGTTTTGCAAGGTTTTTAAAAGATTCCCAGGTCCTCATGATTTGAATAGGCCTCTTCAAAATTCAGGTGTTGCCAATGAGGTAGTATTCAGAGGTGGGCCTTTAAGAGGTGGTTAGGCCATGAGGGCTCCTCCTTGGTGAATGGGATTATAAAGAGACTTGACTGAGTTCATCCTCTCTTGCCTTCATTCTGTGTGTGATCACAGCAAGGTCCTGTGTGCAGATGTTTGGGAATACTACTCTAGAACACTTCCAGTGGACTGTCAATGCATAAATAACATGAATCATTTCTGTGCCTTTTCAAACAAGAAGACATCTACTCATAATGACTACTTTTGAACTGAAAAAAAGCCAAATACATTTTTTGATATTATAACTTACTTGCTATTATGTGACAGTTGTGCTCCAAAACCAAACAAAAAGCAAAAACAACTCTGTAAAATTTTTTCTGACAGATCTTATAACAAGTATTTGTTTGCAAAATGCAGTCTTATTACCATATAAATTGCATTAAATAGAAATTATTTTGTGAATTATGTATAATTAGATGTACATATATATGTATGTACATACTTATTAGATGGAGAAATATCTGAATATATTTCTTTACCATATGCCAGATTGGTGTTTTAGGCACAGTGTGTTTTTCCATGCTTCCCTGTAAGTAGAAGCTAAACAAAGTTTAAAATACCTCTTCCACATCCTGACAAAACTTGATTTTATTCTTAAGGTTATACATGCAGGTAAGCTAGAAACCGTGACTCTCTTTCTCTAACCACTCTCCTGGTCCAGTAGATTCTGTAGGGCACTTGGATCTCTTGCTTCTCCCCAATATCCTAGTTCAGACCAGCATCTCTTACCTGGATTACTGTAATTGTTTTCTAACTGGTTTCCCTGCATCCTAACTTGTTCCCTTTAACATATTCTTCACAAAATGGCTAGAGTGATATTCCTAAAATATGAATGCGATCAATCCACATGTTGATCATGCAAAGATTCTCACAGCCTTCAGGATGAAGTCTATTTAGAAGTTTCTTGATGTTCTAACCATTGCTTCTTCAGACTAACTCTGGTCAGCCCAGCCCATCTCCACCTAAGCTTGCAGTTTCTGAGAAGCACCAAGCCATGAGACTTCTTCCACTCAATTTGGAAGTCTTTCTCTTACACAAGGAGACTTGGATTTGGGGATGTGTTTGTGGATTCTTAAAGTCCAGAGTGCTGGAAGTATTGTAGCACTTAGTGCTTCTCTTTTTACAGCACATCCCATTCTTCAGTCCACGTGCCTGCATTCCCCACACAGCTGTAAATTGCATGAAGGCATTTTTGCTTGACAGTTACACTCTGGCATTCAACACAATACATCACATATAAAGGATAGAGAATAAATATTTTTTGCATGAGTGAAGGAATGACATGTAGGTCTTTCCTCCTTCTCCTACTCATTATTACTCACTCCAATCTCCTCTGAAATAAGCGAGAGAAAGCTCTCTGGCTAAAACCAGATGAGTCATGAAGCGTGTCTACAGGAGCAGCCATGTGAAGAAACAAACGCACATATGCTTCTCAGCTGAACTAGACATCATCAATGTAGAGATGATGATTAAATGCCAACTCTGTGGTCATAGACTGCTTAAAGTTCTAGGGGGAGAACATTCCTGCTCTTTCATTTATGGAATTACTCATGACCATATTATGTCGAGTGAATAATCAGGCACATATTTATGAACAGTTTTGTTAGGTTGATTCAAATTTATGGGTTTATGATTCTATATTCTCTATATGGGTCTGCCCATGATATTTCCTTGACATTTATAATCTCTCTAAATTCTGTATTCTTTGATCAATTGCCAGGAATTTGGTTGATCACAGTAGCAATTTTTAATTTCAAACTTAAAATTATGAAGTGCAAAGCATAACATGCCTAAAAGCTGTGCTTTTCTATAACATTTTAATCTAAATGTAGGTAGTAACAATTAGAAGATTAATGAACTTCAAAAGTTTTTTTTTTAGTCTTTTCCAAAACCATTCGTGCCATGTATTTTCTCTGATTGTATCTACAAATAGATATATATATATATTTAGATTTTGAAATTTGACGGCAGACCTTACTCTCCTCTTCCTGAATAGTACTTATTACTAGGAATGTGGATTACATGGGCTCTGCAGCAGCTAATGAAAGGCGAATTAAAGATGATTGGTGAGAAGAAAAAGAAAGTAAACAGGCTTCTCTAGTTTTTGGTTTTTTTTTAAAACAAATATGTTTGTTATTTCTGCCATCTCATCAAATTCCCCGATCACTAGGCAAATCTTTGAAGGCATCAGCAATAACATTCATCACCAACTTAGCAGTGATCACCATAGTAGATTTTGTAAAGTGTAAAAGGAAACACTTTTCTACTCTGTGAAATTTTATCTTTTTTATATTTACTATAAAAAGAAGTAATGATATGTAGAGTGACTCTCACAAGATACTAAGTACAACATAAAATGCAACGTGCAAAGTCTGTAAAAAAAAAAAATAAAACAAAACAAAAAGGCAAATAACCCACTTACCAGTAACCTTTCTAAAGGTCTAAAGGGAGCCACCATCTTTTCTGCATGCCCAATATCTGAAATTGGATTAATTATAATTCTTGGTTCAGGATACACTATCATCATTTGACTAAGAATGGCCATCTTTTATTTATTTGTTTTAATAATATGAAAAGTCCCATGAGCCTACAACCTACCCACTGGAATACTTTATATGTGTGTGTGTGTATTTGAAATATATCTCTTAAGTTTATCTGTGCACTACTTTCTGACCCCCTTCTCTCCCTGCAGAGATAAGGACTATCGCAAATTTTGTATCTATTATTCTTTTTTAGTTTTATCACATACACATAAACAAAAAGACATGCAAATATCTAAACAATACATTGTTTTTTGTTTGGTTGGTTTTGCTGCTTTTTATTTAGCATTGTTGTTAAGATTCATCCATGCTGTTATATCTGTAATTCATTCATTTTTTACTGCTTTATAATATGTGGTAAACATACACAACAACTTATTTTTCTGTTTTCCTGTCACTAGGCATTTGGAATTTTCAAAGCTTTTGTTATTCTGAACTGTGATACAGGAGCTATCTTATGTGTGTCTCTGGTGCACACATGCAAATGTTTCCCTTGTGTTTATATCTTGCAAGGCAATTGCAGGGCCATAGGGCATAAAAATGTTAAACTTACAAGATTTACAACTTTACAAATCAATTTTAAAAATCTGATTTAGCTTTACTCTCTAACAGTTGGTATTGTCAGACTTTTTTTTTTCTTTATGAAAGGTGGGGAGAGAGGGGGATTCAATTTCATTTTTTTTTTTTTTAAGACGGAGTCTCGCTCTGTCACCCTGGGTAGAGTGCAGTGGAGTCAGCCTAGCTCACAGCAACCTCAAACTCCTAGGCTCAAGCAATCCTCCTGCCTTTGCCATCCAAGTAGCTGAGACTACAGGTGGGTTCTGGCTAATTTTTCTATTTTTATTAGAGATGGGGGTCTCACTTTTGCTTAGACTGGTCTCAGACTCCTGAGCTCAGGCAATCCTCTCACCTCGGCCTCCCAGAGTCCTAGGATTACAGGCGTGAGCCACTGTATCTGGCCCAGACTTCTTAATTTTTGCCAAATATCTTGAAAATGATATTGTATTGTGATCTGATATATATTTGCAACATTTTTCATGAGATTGATCGACTTCATCTGTTTATTATCCAAATGTATTTCTTTTGTATAACATACTTATTCCTGTCTTTTCCTCATTTTTCTATTGGGCTTTTATTTTTGTTGATCTATATGACTTTTTATGTATATTTTATACCAATCCTTCAGTATATATGTTGTAAATATCTTCTCCCATTTTGTGGCTAGTCATTCTCTTTATAATATCCTTTAATTTTAATATGAAATTTATCAATATCTTCCTTTATTAGAATTAAGCCACTTCACACACAAACATGCACATACACATATGGAAATATGGTATTTGACATATATGCATATAAATACATGTGTGTCTCTCTATATTATATATATATTTTTTCCTTTGCCATTATTTTCATGATTCCTAAAACAAGTTATTTGTAGGATGGGGATACTGAAGTATGTATATACACTGATTAAAAATTGTTTTTTGAGTTGAGAACTATTAAAAGAAAAATTACACTTCAGTCGAGTAAATATTGCGGATTTATTTTTTATATGCAAAACTCCAGTTTTTTAAAGCCTCTTCCCAGAAGAAAAAACACGAATTTTAAAGAGCTAACTGATAATTTTCTGTTTTTTCCAAGCCAAAAAATTATACCTTATACATAATGAGAGCATATGTTCTCTCTAGAAACATACCTCCTGATAATTATTTCACATATATTTTTAGCCAGATGAACTAATGATGAATCCAAAATGTAAGAAATCATTACGTGATACTTTCACAGTCATGAAATAAATGCCATCTCATAAAATCAGGGCTAACTCTTCTTGAATACTTGCTAAGTGCCAAGCACTATCTTAAGCATCTCACAGGCATTAGTATCATACATACAGATCTCACAGCAACCCTATGAGGTAGGCACCACTATTCTTATTTACACGTGATAAAAATGGCATAGAGGTCAAGCAACTTGTCCTAGTTCTCCTAGAAAATAATGGAGCCAGAATCCAAACTCAAGCTGTCAGAATACTTGAAAACAAAATGGGATGCTCTTCAAAACACTCTGGGAGAACAGGTGTAAGCCAGCAGGGAATCAGGCCAATTATTAATAAGATGTGTAACCACCTAGCCATGCAACAAACAGAAAGCAAAATCTTCCAAGGATTTTTATCACTTTGGAACTAGTGGACATAATCTGTAACTGGTGGGTGGGTGTTCACATCCTTCAATTTGTGGAAATTTATAGTGAGTCCCTTTCCACTTCACCAACAACAATCATTCATGCATTTAGACATCAGAAGAGGGCAGGACCCAGCACTTGGAGCCTCGCCAAAGTGGGCCTCAAAAATTCCTTGCTCTGAGTCTTCTGGTGACATCTGGATTTCTGCCAGAGAAGTCTCGGTACTACACCTGTGTGTGTCAAAAGAATTGGTTGGCCCTTTTAGATAGAAACAAACATTATATACCCAAGCTCCCTTTTAGACAGAAACAAATATATACCCAAGCCATCACTCAGTATAAGATGAAAGAAAAAATAATGGGGTTTCTGAACTTCATAGCTCAAAAGTGAGAGAGCTCTGAAGCTGAGACTTCTGAGGGGACTTCTGAGTCCCTATTTGGCTTTTCTGCTGACTTATAAAAATTGCTGCTCAAAAATATCTGGGATGGGGAACAAATTACCATCAGTTTTCTTAAAGCACCCCAAAACAGCATGTTTTGTGTAAGCGGTCACTATTTACTACTATTTTTGTGAAAAAATAAATTAACATAAGGTTTGTTTTTCTTTGTCTAACTTTTTTTGATGGGATTCATTCCAAGGCCAGAATTTTGAAAACAGAAATATTTAAAAATCAATGGCAAATCGATGGAGTATTTTGGGGTTTTGGAGACATCGTCCAAAAAACAGCAGCAAAAGGTCCTCCTCAGATGTACATGTCAGATTGTCAGCAGCAGCTAAATTTGCCCCTCAACCCGCAACACATCGTCTGCCATGAATGCCACCTGCTATTGTCTGTGGATGAAGAATGACAACTGTGCACAATAAAGAGGAAGAATGGTATTGCCTGCAAGTAACACATTTCTAACTGGGGTAAAGTGATATCTCATTGTGGCTTTAATTTGCATTTCCCTGATGATTAGTGACATTGAGCATTTTTTCGTATGTTTCTTGGCCATTTGTCACAATAGCACAGAGGAAAGTAAAACTCAGTGGAAAGCAACTAGGGGGGCAAGGGAATGAGGGGAGGGGAATAAACCAACCGAATGGGTACTATGAATGATATTTGGATGATGAGCATACTTATAGCCAGGACTCAAGCATTATAAAAATGATCCATGTAACCTAAAACATTTGTACCCCCTTAATATTGTGAAATTAAAAGAAGTAATACATTTCTTTTTTTATTTCAGGATATCATAGGGGCACACATATTTTGGTTACATAATTTGCTTTTGTGTAGTTTGAGCCAAAGTTATAAGTGTGCCCTTCACCCAGATAGTGTGCATTGTACCCATCCCCTTCTCCCTCCTCCCACCTGCTTGATTTCCATTGAGTTTCACTTCTATATGTGCACCGCAGTGTTAATCAATTTTCTATTAGGATTGGTACTGATTTAAGTGCTATTCATTTATAGAGAAGCACTGCAATTGAAAACTTAAAAACATTACTTTCTTGTATTTCATAGGTTTCTTAATTGTGTTTTTGATTAAATACTTTTATAGATTCAACAATATTTACCTCATTGAGTGAAGCAGTGTACACATATGGGAAAAATGTGATCATTATCTTATAATGAAATGTAAGAGTGGTTTTTTTGCATTCCCTCTTTAGACTGAAGCAGAAGTCAAGACATTTGGCTTAACACTTGACTTCTTTTCTCTTAGCCACGTCCAGAAACAGAAGCTCTATAAATGGAGCCACCATTATTAATCACAGAGGATCTTAGGCTCTTGAATATAACAGGTGCTTATTTAATACTGTTTGTTGAAGGAACAATAGAGGAAGTCATCAATTATTTTTAGACTCTGATGTGATCCTTATTTTAGCATGAAATTTTTCTGAAAATGCACACTTGAAATTCAAAGGAGGAAAAGAAATTGGCTTCTCTATTGTAAAATGACAGTTTTAGGTTGAGTTTATCTTACAGCTATTTTTACTTAATGATTGAGTTTTACTAATAAGTAATATATTTTTAACTTGTTATCAATAACATTAAAGAAATAATTTGGGAGTGGGCACAGTGGCTCATGCCTGTAATCCCAGCACTTTGGGAGGCTGAGGTAGGAGGATTGCTTGGAGCCAGGAATTCAAAACAGGCCTGGTCAACATGGTGAGACTCCCCCACCCCAGCCAAAAAATAAAAAAATAAAATAAAATAAAATAAAAATTAGCCAGGTGTGGTGGTATGCACCTCTAGTCCCAGCTACTCTGGAGGCTGAGGCAGGAGGACCACTTGAGCTCAGGAGTTCAAAGATGCAGTGAATTATGATGGCTCCAAGGCACTCCAGCCTGGGCAATAGAGTGAGACCCTGTCTCTGGAAAAAAAAAAGAAAAAAAAAAAAAAGAATATAGGAGAAGTATATTTAGCCCTATAAATCCATTTCAAAGGTAGAGCATTTACTACCCATGATGGTATTTCAAAACTTTACAATGGTATTTCAAAACTTGACTTTACAATGTCAGTTGTAAATTATAATTTTATTTTATTATTCATTTGAGCTTTTCAAAAAAATTTCAGAGATGATTTTTTTTGTTTTGCATTATAATTCAAATAAAAATCTGTTTAGCCAAGGCATATGTTAGAATTTTAACAGCTATACAAGTCAGATAAAAAGCCACATTTATTAGCCCTCGGAGATAACTATAAAACTCAGAGATAAAATTAATTTCTCAAAACACACAGAAAGAAGAGATAGAGCTCCCTATAGCTTATGTCAGCTGTCAAAAAACAGTGATATATTCTTCTTCTCCACTAAGTTGCTTCACCACCAGCAGGTTTTAGTTAACATTATTATGATAGTGAATGACCCTAACGGGCCCCCTCATTCATTCAAGGCTCCTTCTTAATAATCTACAGCTGTGTGAACGCCATCACCTGTGGGAGTTTCCCTTGGGCACGTGAAAAGTGGTGGTGCGTCACCCCGTATGGTTCTTATGGGCTTCCTTTGATGACTCATATTCCATCAGCACAGCTGTTGAGAGCCAATTCCTCAGCTAGGCTGATAACTTGGAAAGCTGCTCACCAGTCTTTAACTGTGTCCCTTTGTTGCTACTTAAAAAGCCAGGAGTTCTTTGTTTGCAGTTGGTAAAAAAATGAAGAGGAGTTCATTTCAAATTAAAGCAGCCAAGATTATGAACAGGACCATCCCTCCAAACTCAGTAAACTTCTGTTTCTACATACTAAAGTCCACATGGCTGTAGGGATACAAAGTAATTTGGAGGAGAATTGTTATTGCTTCCATTGCATGAAAATGTAATCAGGCCCTTGCATAGGAGGCCCCAAATGCAGCTTTGGGCACAAGTTTAAGAAGTGATCTTATTTTGTTGGCTTGTAATAGAGGTATTTAACTTTCAAACTTGTTTTCTGAAGAAAAGCAATGAACACAAAGAGGTAATGGCAGTTTTACAGTAAAACTTTAATTTGGAAAGAATTGTGAGATCATTATGTCATTTGGGGAAAACAAAGGCATTATTGAAAAATAGCAGAATATTTAAAAACTGTATATAAAATTAAATGGAGGTTAAAAGGAAAAAGAAGTAACTACAGTTTAACGCTGTAATGAAGTTAAAGTTTTGTGTTTTAGTTTTTTATATTGGTACTAAATCTTAATTTAGAGCTGGTCTTTCAGAGCCTTAACTTGAATTTATTGCTTGAATTGTCAGAGGAAAATAATATGTTGATATTTATATGTTGCCTTCTTTGTTAAATTTTAGATATTTGCCTTTTTTTAAATTGTAAAACCCTTTTGTTTTAAGACTCTTGGTAGAAAGGAAATAATTTCTAGGGAAGATAGTTTAGATTAGCTTTCTTTTGCCTATAAAAATGCATTTAATTTCTCCATGTTTCTGTTTACTAGCTTTTATACAAGGCAGGATAACAACAAACTAACTCCAGGATATGAGGAAGCTCTCTATAAATACTTATAAATACTATTGGCTGAAATTAATAGTTCGAAAGGCCTGGACAAGTGATGCTGAAACAAGATGAATAATGATTATTCCTATTTCATTAGGAAGTAGTGTCTGTGAAATACTCCTGAATCTTCAAAATCAATTAAGGTGTATTTTTATAGAAGCTCAAAGCTGAAGACTCTAAGGAACATTAGTGGAACTTCATTTACCCAAAATTAATGGGCCCTGATGTAGTTGGAATTCCAAGAAAAAGAGCTCATTGAGTAATCCTCACCTCTTTAATTATACAGCCACTTTGTTTTAATGTTCTTTTCACACTTCTAAGGGTTCTGTTATATTGTGATAGCCATTTATTACTTTCTCTTATACTTTAGCTTTCCTCGTATTTATGTCTTTATCAAGGATAGGGATGATACATAATTTATTGATAAACTTTTATGTTTTATAAATAGCCATAATTGGTCCCTCAAATCATTTCTTACATAGTATACATACTTACAAGAAATGTAATACTTGTTCTTTAAAATGCCCCCATTGAAGTTGGAAAACAGGTGGGAAGATGCTTTTCTCACTTATTAAATTTTTTTTTACAGTGTGTTGACTTATTTCAAATACATCTTAGAAAAGGAAGTGCTAAGAATTGTCAGAATCAAGATAAAAGAGTAAAATTTGAAATTTGATAATCAAGAGGGTTTATTATATATTGACAAGTTTTTAAGTATAAAATATGGAGACTCTGTCTCTCTCTCTCTCTCTGTATATCTCACAGTAAGTAATTCCCTCTCAGTTTCTTCAAGCAGAATTTAGTTATCAAGCTGCTTTGTGGTTTCGTTTCACAAAACATAGAAAAAGAGAAGAAAGAAAGACAAGAAGGAAGTAGCATGAGATATAATATGAAACTCAGCTGTCAGGCACATTTTATTATTTTTACATCCATGATAGTATTAGGTCTGTTTTATGTGAAGTTGGGATGAAACTATGGCAAGGTCAATGACCAACCCCTTCCCCCTAGATGGTCACTAACATATTGCAATCGAGGACATACAGTCAGATCACATCGCAAATACTTAGCTATTTGGTTTAATCAGTGAATGTGAATATAAAAATGATGCCCTCTAGAAAAATCAGGAATGACTTGGTGAGATGAACAATAAGAAAACTATTTCACAATAAAAATTAAGCAGGAATTTTGAGAGCTTAGGGAAGCTGAAAATTCAGTCATTGAAAAAATGGCTGAGGGTGCTGGAACCACTGGACATCCACATGCAAAAACATGCATATAGACACAGACTTCACACCCTTCACTATTAACTCAAGATAGATCATAGACCTAAATGTAGAATCTCAAACTATGAAACTCCTGGAAGATAACATAGGAGAAAATCTGAATGACCTTGAGTACGGCAGTGACTTCGTTAGGTACAACACCAGAGCACCATTTGTGAAAGAAATAATTGATAAGCTGGACTTCATTAAAGCTTAAAGCTTGTCTATGAAAGACAATGTCAAGAGAATGAGAACACAAACCAAGCCATGGACTGGGAGAAAAAAATTTGTAAATGACATCTGATAAAGGACTGTTATCCAAAATATACCAAAAAAAACCCTCTTAATAAGAAAAGAAGAACTCAATACAAAATTAACAAAAGACCCAAATAGACCTACTTTACCAAAGAAGGTAGACAGATGTAAATAAGCATATGAAAAGTTGTTTAACATATGTCATTAGGGAATTGCAAATTGAAACAACAATGAAGTATCACTGTATACCTTTTAGAATGACCAAAATCCAAAACACCAAACTCTGTGAAGATGTGGAGCAACAGGAACTCTTATTGCTGATGGGAATTCAAAATGATCCAGCCACTTTGGAAGATAGTTTGGCAGTTTTCTACAAAACTAACCATGCTCTTGCCATACAATCCAGCAATCTTGGTATTTAGCCAAGTGACTGATAACTTATGTCCACACAAAAACCAGCACATGGATGTTTATAACAGTTGTATTCATAATTGCCAAAACTTAAAAGCAATGAAGATAGTAGATATCCTTCAGTAAGTAAATGGATAAACTGTGGTACATCACACCAATAGATTATCATTTAGCACTAAAGACAAATGAGCTCTGAAACTATGAAAAGACATGGAAGAATCTTAAATGCATACTAAGTGAAATAAGCCAGTCTGAGAAGGCAACAAACTGTATGATTCCAAGTCTATGACCTTCTGGAAGAGGCAGAACTATGGAGACAGTAAAAAAGCTCAGTAGTTTCCAGGAAGAAGGAGAAGAGAGGGATGAATAGGTGAGAACAAAGGATTTTTAGGGCAGTAAGTCTATTCTGTATGATATAGTGGTGGATACATGTCAGTATATATGTGTCAAAACCCACGGCACTAAGAGTGAACCCCCTGTAAACTATGGACTTGGAGTGATGATGATGTGTCAGTGTAGGTCCTTTGATTGTAACAAATGGGCTGCTATGGGGCAGGATGTTGATAACAGGGCAAGCTACGCATGTGGCGTGGGGAGGGGCTGTATGAACGCTCTATCTTCTGCTCAGTTTTGCTTTGAAACTAAAATGAATAAAGTTTATTAACACAATGGCTGAGGACTTCTAAAGAACAGGACTGACATTTTATCTTAAAATACTTGTTAGGCTGTGAGCAAATGTACACCCTCTCCACTGTCTCAGACCTTCCACAAAGGCTGCTCTGTGTTTCCCGAGGTTAGTGGTCATTTGGAGGGAATAAAGAGCTTGGGATGGTGGCAGGAAAGCAAAGCATGGAAAAGGCCAGGAAGAATCAGGGCATGGCAAGAGTACCTTTCAGAGAAGCAGCTGCGGGGGGATGGCTCAGGAGTGGTTGGAGACCACCTCCCTTCTCCCCCACGAAGGATACTGATGAAGCTGACTGTTGGAGACTGCACTTGGGTACTGGGAAGAGAGTTGATAGAAAAGCTGACATCTGCTTCCATACTTGTGAAAAGGATCTATTTTATTTTGCATCTGTAATGCCTTTATTTGAATTAATGAAGAATAATATGTGGAAGAAATATTAGTGTTAGCCAGATAATATTAATAGATACTATATAAAGCTATAAGTGAATGAAGAGAAAATGTAAGTGGCAAACTTGAGGCCAGATGGATGAGGATAAAAGTAGTAACTATAACCGTTGTGTGAAAATATTTCATTTCATTTTTTTGAAAGTGCCATAGAGAATCTATAAGAAGGACATAAAAATGAGCAGATTTTTAAGCTAATGCTTATGGATAAATGAAGAAATAAAGATTTTGAGGGAAATAGAAAGGCTTTTTAAAATTCTAAGCTGTGACATAAGGAAATCTCATAGTTCAGTCAACTAGAAGGGAGATAAAATAGTGTCCAGGCATTTCTTAATTGGAAATTTCTTTTTCTCAGCCCAAAAAGAAAATTTCCATCTGTTCTAGCATCTGCTTACTGTGGTTCAAGAATTTCTCCAGTTTAACAAGTAGGTGTGTCAATTGTGACATCTGGGGATTTTTATAAGGCTATGCACAAAAGAGGTGAGGTGGCTGGGAACTGATTGCATAAGCTTTCCAAAGATTCCTTGTGTAGACATAGAATTAAAATAGCTGATCACATGTCACTTTTATGCTCTTTTTTAAAAAAGAGGTTTGAATTATTGTAATATTAGAATTGTATCTTTTTTCCCTAACCAAATATTTATCACAAGAAGAGCATAAAGAGGTTTGCCCAATCATAGCCATAGTAGGATGCAGGAGATGTGACTTCTAGGTCTGTTTGTGGGGTTACCCCTTGTGGCTTTGGGAAAGTTATCTCATTTCTTTTTGACTCAATTTTTCCACTGACAAAGAAGAAAATTTAAATACCTCTCTATTCCAAAGACACTGAAATGTTGAAGAAGAAAATATGCTAGAAAGATAGTCCATGAGTGCAAAGAAAGATCGTTACATTTGAGACTGATACCATCTTTTGTGCTTACTATGGAGCTCTGGATTCAGAAGCTTTGTAATTTCTTGCTTTCATTTGAGGAAAAGAAACTCCTCATGATCTTAAGAGTTTAGCAATTCTGAATATGGATAGAATATGTAAACTTTTCTTTCCACCTTTTAAAATACTTTTTAAAATGTTTATGCTAATTTATTAAATGTTTTTTGGTTTGGCTTTATAGCTATATAATAATAATATACATTGTACTGTGTGGACTGTATTTTTGGCATGTCTTTATAGTTATAAAATAGTTGTCTCTAATATTTTATCATGCTTTTCAATTAGCATCAGTCACTTAGTGAAGCAAAACATTTTGTGCCATCATTTTCTTTTCTATCTTTCATATTTGGAAATTGGAAAAATGAAAGGGTATGACTTTCATTCATATTCTGCCATGTGCCCAAAGCAAAGGTTCCTTGCTTCTCTGCCTCTAACATATATTCCAATTCTACTTTTGTTTGAAGTGGTTTTCTATAGTCTCTCAGTCCAGATCATCCTGATGTGGCTACCAGGGGTGGCTCCAGGGTGCTTGAGAATTCTGTGGTCCTCACCAGTCAGTCAGTCTTCAAATCCTGACCAGAACTCTCGAGCCATCCTGTCTGTAAAGGTCTTGGGCTCAGATCACCCAGAGTCATTCTGTGTAAAACAGGGCTTTCCTCCCTATATCCTCCTCTTTGATTTGATTGGAATTTTACAAGTCTTGGGAATGACAGAAGGCATGGGCAAGGCTGGGAAATTAAGGAATCTAATGCAGACTTGCCTATGTCATGTAATGTGAATCATAGTTGGAGACTGAGATTTCCCTTAATTACTCGGTCAAAGTGCAAGTGTTCTTTCCCATATCCCTCAAGAAGAAAAGAATACAAGAAGCTTTTAGCTCTTAAGTGATCCTCTGTATTTTGTCAGACTTGCTAGAATCATATATTTACTATTGTATATTTCTATCTGTAGCTATGTAATATTAAGCATATTAACAGAGTCAAAAATGGAGAAGGAAAAAAACTCATATTATCAGAAAATGTATGAAGAGATGCTCAACTTAGTTATAATTAGGTAAACAAATTAAGACCACAATGAGATATCATTTTACACAAAATAACACTAGCAGAACTTACGCAGTCTAACAATACCAAGTGTTAGTGAGGATGTGGATCAACTGGATTTCTTATTCATTGCTGGGAAGAATATAAATGGATTCAACTACTTTTGAAAATTTGTGTTGTCTTGTACATTAGAGCATTTGTATATCATTTGATACAGCAATTCCACTTCCTTATGTATATATAGTCGTGTGTTCTAAGAATCACATGCATGTGCCTCACACTGGAAACAACCCGATTGTGGCCTTTGAATAGTCGATGGTAACGTGTCATGAACCAAGGATAATGATTCTGTGTGACTGATGTGCATCCAAAATACAAAACTAAATAAAACAGCAGCAACCAAGGGCATCTAACACAGCACCTAACACATAGAATGTATGTAATCATTTGTCGAATAGATAATGATATAATCATTCATTTTGGAGTATTTTGTGACTTTGGGTTTTAAGCAACTCTTCTTGACTAACCTGTTTACTCCTGATGGGTCAAGTATCAAATACTAAGAATCCTTTTACCAATTATTTTCTCATTACTTAATGATTCTGTATTATGTTCATTTGTATTTTGCTGTGTAAATAGCACTAATATTTTTTAACCCTACCCATTTTATTAACTAGAACCAACTTATAAACTTCTGGAGGGCAAGGACCACATTTTAAGGTTTTCTTTTCTTTCTTTCTCTTTTTTTTTTAATGGAACCACATGGAGTGGGGCAATCAGTAACTGCTTAGGACTTAAAGATGAATCCAAAATCCACTTGAATTTTACTCTTTTAAAAAATCTATTTTGGAAAGAATAAATCATGATGAAAAACAGTTTCTATCAGGTCAAGGGCTCTGTGAGTTCAAGTGGGAACTTGTAAAGAAAAGTTTATAAGTTGTCAAGTTGTGGCAATTATTTTTGTATGTAGCAATGTTTGTGACAAATACAAAGATGTTCTTTATGTGGTAATTCTGCAATGTAATGAAATTCTTAGCACACAGGCACCAGTGATAGAAAAACATTGTATCTCTGATATTCATCCAATTAAAAACATGCTAAACAATGTGCTATGCTCATTATCTCGCTGAGAAAAATGGAACCCAGAAAGCTGTTGATATTTCAGTTCTAAGAGGTTATTTTTGTTATTGTTGTTTCATCAAGTACTAATCAGGAGAAATGCACTTTATAATAGGAGAGCCAATTTAACTGACATCAAAACTACCCAGGCAGTTAGCCTTAGATGATTATTCTTAGAACCACGTTAGCCTATTTCCAATTAAACTCTACTTCCTGTTGTTACGGTGGTTACAATAGATACAAGCTTAGAGAGGAAAAGAAAATAAGCATCCCCACCCTTTCCCTTCTACCCAGTACTTCACCAATTTAAACCTCATATACGAATTACTTCATATGTATCAGATGAGAATCTTTTGATAAAAAGCAGCAGATACCCCTATCCAAAATAACTCAGCCAAAGGGGATGTTATTGTTAATGGAACACTCTGTTTCTGGTATGAGCAGGATTTATTTCTATTTCTGCTTCCTCCACTTGGCTCCACTTAAAAGCAGGCTAGTTAGTGCTGCTTATACATCTCATCTAACAGGAAACCAAACTTCTCTCCTTCAAGAGTAGTGCAAACACTTGGTTTTTCATAGACTGACATGGAGTCTTGGGCCCATCACTGATATAGCCATTGTCTCTGGGGAATTGGGGTTTGTTTGGCCTGAGAGATAGGCCTCCAAACACGTGGGAGTGGGGAGTCAGTTGCTGTCACATACATATAGGCTGCATCTAAGAAGCATTGGTAGTTGGACACAAATTTAGGGTACCACTATGCTAAATGTTTTAATTATTTACTGTATGATTACACCTTTCAAATCAATTCCACATTTTCTCATATCTTTAATGATTGTGGGATGTATATTTTCTTTGTGTAGAGGTATAGAGGGATACTTGGCAAGATGGAACAGTTTTTTTGTTTGTTTCTTTGTTGGTGAAAGAAGCTGCAAGCTATTTTTCTGCTGCTAGGTGAAGGATAATAATGAATAAATTTGGAGCAGATTTTCTTAATTCAGAGAGAAGAGTTGCTTGAGGATCCATCCTTATTATGCAAATAGAAGAAGTAAGAACCCATTGACTCAGGGAAAGTATGTATCAGGTTATTTTGTGGCTTGATAAAATTTTCCCCATGTATCTTTTGCTATGCAAACTTGGAGAGAAGTCCAAGTTAATTTGCATTGTCAAAGACTTCTAGAAGGAAATAGAATCTCCTCCTTGTTCCATTTCAGTCCACCTTATCAGAACAGCAGATAGGTTATGATGATTTCAAATAAATTCACCTGTGTCCCCAAAGGATTCCTTGCCCTAAGGGAAGATAAACTGCAGGAAATCATGCAGGAAGATTCATTGCATAGTGGTATGTGACTGAGAGACTGCCCTGTTGTGGCAGGCACATTGTGGGAATAATTGCCTACACTGACAGGGTAAAAGGAAAGCTGTAATTTCAGAAGCCTTAAGTATGGTGCTATTGTTTGAATCTGTTCCCTAAAAGTTCATGTGTTGGAAACTTAGTCCCCAGTGCAACAGTGTTAGTAGGTGGGCCCAACAAGAGGTGATTTGGTTGTGAGGTCTTCACTCTCATGAATGGATTCATGTTATCTCAGGCGCTGTGTAGTTATTGTGACCGTGTGTTGTTTCAAAGTGAGTCTGGACCCTGGTGCCCCTCTCTGTCATGTGTGCTTGTTTCCACCTTCCACCATGAGATGACTCTCACCAGATGTCAGGTCATGTTCTCAGACTTCTAAGCATCCAGAACCAGGAGCCACATAAACTTTTTTTCTTTATAAATTACCCAGTCTATGGTATTCTGTTAGCAGCAGAAAACAGACTTAAGATACATAGTATACCTCTGCAGCTTGTGCTACATCACGGGGGAGAGCAAAGGGCTCAAAACACATGTCCTGGACTAGATCAGTTAAATGCAGTGAATTTGTATGGCAATGATGATGGAAATGGCAGTTGAATGCTGGGGCTAGTATGGAATGGATCAGACAGCTTGAGTGGCTTCCTTCCATTCATCCCTCCTTGAGTCTTTCTCTTTTCCTCCTTCCCTCCTTCCTTCCTTCCTGTTTTAATTCTCTTGCTAAAGATGAGTAACCAAGAAACTGAGATGATTCCTTTGGGCTACGTAAGCTTCTGCGATTCCTGTCAACTTGGTTAAGTGGAGAATAGGTTTCAAGAGGTAGCCACTGGATTTCCTTTTATTGGTCCTGTGGGGGATTGAATGATTAATTTGAATATTAAAAAGATTTATGTTCTTAATTACACCTCAAGCTGGTGATGTAGGTCACATTGATTTTATCTGACTAATTTTTAAAACCCCAAAAACTAAACAGTGATTCCTAAAACTTCTGTTCCTGCTTCTCCTGCTTTCTCACTTCTACATCTAATCAGAGATAATATCATCTTTGAAACAAATTCTTCCCAGACCATCAAATGTGGATTTAGATGGTAATAACATATCAAAATAAGGAATGAGACAACTGGAAGAGGTGGGGGATAGTTGGTGAGAGGAGAAAAATGAGGGCCACAGAGTGGAACAGTGGCACTTCCTATCCCTGTGGAGGGAGTGATGGCTCAAGGACCCGTCAGTCACCTTGGCAGGGATGTCTCAGTTCTCAGTCAAGCTCCTGTAGCCAGATACCATTGAACAATGAAATAATTAACTCCCTTCATTTTCAAATTCCATGTTCATGAAGCAAACTTCTAATTATATTTTGGCTTCACCATAGAGAAAGAATTTACTGAATAAAGGATATATTCAGCTAGAATCCTTGGTGTCAAAAAATGGCAACATCAGACTGGGCTTTGAAAACACTCATTTAAAAATTAATAGAAAAAATACATTAGAAAATGTAAACATAAATGAAGACAGCATAGCTCTCAATTCAAACTAAAAGGGATGATTGAGGATGTAAGATCCCTTATAAAAACCATAAAGAGATAAAAAAAATTTGTTTAGCTCTTGTTCTTCATTTTTAGGGAGATCTATGTAAGGTACTGTGGATACAGTGATATCAAGATACTCATGTTCTCTGCCCTCCTGGGGAAAATTTTTGCTGGAGGAAAATGGATTGCATAATGGTTGTTAGATAACTAATTATAATTTTCAGTAACAGAAGTAGGAATGAGAAATAAAAAGTGCAATTAAAGCATGGAGCATGGTGTCTTCTCTGTTCTGAGTGGTCAAGGAAAGCTTCCTGGAGGAGTAACATGTACTCTGGCATATGAAGTCTTAAGGGAAGAGAAGAAATTAATTATGGCAGAGGGGCGGAGTTCTAGATCATATCAGTTAAGGTTCTTGGTTACAAACAATAGAAACCAATAGATTAACCAGAAAATTAAAAACAAATTATTGTAAGAATATTGGACATGTTACAGAATCAATTGGGAGGTTGGGAAATAAGACTGAAGAATGAGAAAGGATGAAGAAAATGTAAGGTAATGGAAAACACAGTCCAGAACACATCAGGGTAATTGTTTGCTTGGGATGCTGTCATTGGTGCTATCCCCACTTGATATTTGTGCTTGACCTTTTATCATCACTGTGTCCTTACTTTGCTTTCTCATTTTTCAAAGTTCTGGCAGGAGTGTGTGATTGGCCAAGCATGGTAGCCATCCTCTAAGATGGCTCCCATTGACGCTTGCTGCTTGGTATTCACGCTCTTGTATAGTCCCTTCCCATATGGTCTTAGGGTTCTGTGCAAACTCCACTTAGCAAAACAAATGCCCTATCTTCAGTAGAGCAGCAACTCTCTGTTAGAAACTCTACTGTCTACAGGTAGCGGTAATGTCATTGTTGGATTGGACTTTATATAAGAAAGGAGGGAGTAGACCAAACTGTTGATCACCTTGAGGCTGCTTGCCTTGCTTAGTGAAAAGCAAGCATCCAAACAAAAAATAAAAAGCAAAAAGAACACCTGTACTAGCTAAATAAAAAATATTTTCATGGGCTGAATTTAGTTGATTTTCTGCCTGTCCTTCACTGTCTGTCACTATACCCTAGGTGACTTTTCAAAATATCCAAAATGTATAACACTCTTTCAGAGCAGGAATTCTAGGGCTAAGAAAAGAGCAGCACGCCATGACATGTAGACATGGTAAAAGAGAGATTGGGTTAAATACTTCATGGATGATCTCAGGGTTTGTAGGTAGGAAAACTGGTTCATTCATACTGAAATCAGAACAGTTTAATTTCGGCCCAAATCTGAAAACCAACTCTCAACTTTATAATTACAATAACAGCTTGTATCCTGATTCTGCATGTATTTTGCCATGTGGTATTAAGGGGACAATTTGGTTTTTTACTCTAAGGCTATGGATGAAGTTCTGCTCTAGCACCAGATGATGGAGAAGCTTAAATTAAAAGCAGAGGACCTGACATTTTGGCAATTTTCTTCTTTTGCTGATTGTAACATTGCCCTTGTTTGGGTCACTTCAGGGCCAAAGTATATCTATTTCACATTAATGTGAAACAAAGCAATGACGTCTTGGTGGGAAAGGGTACAAATTATTTTGATCTACTTTTTTTTCCCAAGCATTAGGTTTTGAGTCAGGGATTTTATAGCACAGCTGTGTGTGTGGTATATTCAGAGGATGATATAACTGAATAGAGTATTAATGCATTTAAAGCTAAACATTGATGATGTGTAATGAACAATGTGCTAAATGTTAATACAATTTATCCTTTTTAAAATTTATAAACATGACATATTGCATGCACTTAGTGCTAATCTGTTTTAGACATTCATTTGGGTTGACCTATGACCATAATATATTATGTTCCTTGAGATATTTATCTTGTCATTTGGAAACAAGATTACAATTAATGCGACACACATGACTTTAAATTACTACTTCAACTAGAGATGTGTGAGTAATGAATTAGCCACAGCTTTGAACCCCTCTGCTTATAATTTAAATTACCAGCCTTTAGCTGATGCCTGATTGGGATCCATTAAATAAGTCACAGAATCAAAGAACCACATATTGTTTTAATGCTAGACCTTTCAGGGATATTTTTTCATTTAATTTACCTAACTGTAGGCTATTTTTTCCAAATTCATGTGATGAAAACAAACACAAGAGAGAGCATTTATATGTTTATGTTAATAGTAAAATAAAATCATGGCCAGAGTCCATCCAAACTAAATATACAAAAACATTACCCTTTTTTGCTGCATTTCACTTTTAAGGAGCAAAAAAATAACTGCTATTGGAAAAAATGAGCTTATATCAGGGACTTGGTCCATCAGGTATCTTTCAGGGGTTTGAATATTTGTCCCCTTGAAACTCATGTTGAAACTTAATCCCCAGTGTGGCAGGTTTGTGCTGAGGGGTGGAGTCTTTAAGAGGTGATTGGATCTGAGGGCTCTGCCCTCATGAATGGACTAATCATTCATGGATTAATGGAATAATGGGTTATTACGGGAGAGGATCTGGTAGCTGTATAAGAAGAGGAAGAGAGACCTGAGCTAGCATGTTAGCATGCTCAGCCCCCGGCCATGTGACACCCTGCACAGCCCTAGGACTCTGCATAGTGTCCACCAGCAGGAAGGCTCTCACCAGATGCGGCCCCTCTGCTTTGGGCTGCTTAGCCTCCATGACTGTAAGAAGTAAATTCCTTTCCTTTCTAAATCTCCCAGTGTCGGGTATTCTATAAGAAGCAGCAGAAAACAAACTAATATAGCCCCTTAAGAAAAAGTTGGATTTCTTATATTTTACACACCTCCTTTTCAACGTGGACATTGCCAGACCATAAGTTCTGAAATGGCACAGAATAGAAACACAACAAATATTTGTTAAATGATGTCAGAATGATGTCAGATTAAATAATGCTCAGTAGCTTCTGTTTGCTGTGACAAGATGGATATGTTGTTTTTTATTGTATATATTTAAGGTGTACAACATGATGTTTTTATATGCAAAGTGAAATGATTATTGTATTCAAGAAAATTAACATATCCATCTCCTCACATAAT
The DNA here is from genome assembly GCF_040939455.1 of Microcebus murinus. Classification (NCBI taxonomy): domain Eukaryota; kingdom Metazoa; phylum Chordata; class Mammalia; order Primates; family Cheirogaleidae; genus Microcebus; species Microcebus murinus. The sequence goes on from NC_134111.1 coordinate 58,149,192, forward strand.
TACCTTTTTTTCATGGTAAGAGCATCTGAAATCTATTGTCTTAGCAAATTTCCAGTATGCAATACACTATTATTAATAAATATACTCTTCATGCCATACATTAGACCTTCTGGATGGATATTTTAATTTATTGAGCTCTTACTGTGTGTTAGGCACTGCACTAACATGCATTCTATCTATAAAATAATGTTTTGTATTTTAACACATATATAATGTAAATATGGCATATATACTTACATGTAGCATATATTTAATATTATATATTTAATTTAATGTATATGAAACCTCTCTGCAATAAGATAACAAGGTTTTTAAGGGCAAGGATTATGTTTTAGATTTCTTTAGTTTTTATCTTCTGGCAAAATGTTATTCATATAGTTGTCACTCAATAAAGACTTGTTGCAAATAAAAATTAAGGTGTTATTTTATGATTTCGCATTGTAAAATACACTAGAGGGCAAATAGTACCATAGGGCTACAAATGGCCCAAACCAATGGCAAATAGCAATTATCTGAGAAACACAGCTTTTCCTCTAATTTATTAAACTGCTCTAGATTTGCTAGATTCAGTCCATTAACAAATTAAATGCCTGGTACTAGGCTGGAGTGGAGGTGAATAAACTTCTACACATTTATAGTTTAACTGAAAAGGCCAGATATATTAAAAAGATACCTGTTAAATGCTGAATCATATGCTACCATGTGTTTAGAAAATAAAGATATTAGAAGAGGAAGCAAATAACAGAGTAGTTAAGGGACATAGACCATGAGGCAGACAAATGGGATTTATATCTGGACTCTGCTGCTTTTTAGCTGTGTATCTTGAGACATGTTACTTAACTGCTCTGAGCTTTTTACATCTTTAAAATGGGATCCCACCTCCTTTAATGGAATTGTTACCATTAAAGAAAGTCATACATGTTAAGCATTTAGAACATTGTCTTGCACAAGGTAAAAGGCCAGTAGATTAATCAAAAAAATAAAAAAAGGCTCCAAGGGTAAATGCTACTTTAGCTGGAACTTAGAGGATTAGGCTTTGGGTAAAAGGGAAAGATTAAGGCCACTCTAGGTAGAGGAAGAGCATGAGCAGACGAGGCAGGAATGACAGCAGCATGCACGAGCTGGAGGGAGGGAGTCCACTGGAACAAAGTACAAGGAGAAAGCTGTTAGCATTAGGAAGCTAAATTTGTTCCATAAAATTGGTTCAGATAGTCGGGAACCTTGATTGCATGTCAGAGGTGTTTCTGCTGGAGATGACACGCAGAGTGAAGGATCCTCTGTCTTTAGCACACTAACATAAATTTTGTATGGCATATTATTGTGGCTGTAGTATCCCTTCATATTAGCTTTGTCTGCCAGCACCTGGCACATTTGTTTTTTATATGAATTAATGAGTTTGCATGCTGACAGTCCTCTGTTTTGCTATTATGTACAAATATATGTATATGTATAGCTATCTACCTATAAAAGATGAAGATATTATGTTTAAGATGACCAATAAGTCCTTGGAAATCTTAGAATTAAAGTACTGTAGAAGTGTAATATGCAGGGGATTCTATATGGACTATACATTTATACATTTTGGTCTTCCATTGTGCTAAATTCTTTGATATCCCTTATACTGTATTCTCTCAAGAAAGTACTCTGAAATGTTGGGGTTTAATAACAGAATTAATTATAATGCATATTGATTTGAAGTATCAACAGCAAAACTTTTTTCTAAGTTTCAAAATAAGAAAATTTAAATCTTTTGACAGTTTGTTAGTTTATTGAACTTACTATAAAGTTTAACGACTGAAAACCATCGGTAAGTAACTTGAGCTAGCCAATGACTCAATATGATGGATTGTAAAAAAAGAAAATAGGACATTTTTTAAAATATCAAATTTAATTTTAAATGAAATTAATTTACCAGTTAACTGTTGGATGGTTTGGTTTTCTCATGCCCAAAGAGTTAGGAATAACCCATTTTTATTGAATTTGGCTATTGTACTCTAAAGAAAATGTCTTTGAAAAAAATAAATTATGCTCAGTTCTTTAGAAATAGCTATTTAAGGAGTTTATAGGATTTCCCCAGATGTCTGATTGAAACTGTCTGATTCTTATGTAGATTTTCTCCAACATACACCATTTGGTTTGCAGAATTGTGGCTCACAGGAAAATGGCTGCTTAACAGAGGCAGAAGTATAATTATGATATCTTTAGGAATATTTAAATATAAATAACATTCTATATTTGTCCTTGTCACTTGTCTGCGTTTTGACAGGAGGAGCCAGTTTTGATGGGATTCCTGTGGCCCCATAGATTTTTATCCTGTTATCCAATTTTCCGCTGCACTGCTCTCCTTCTGTCAAACTGACTGCCAGCCAGCCTTACATTTTCCCGAGAGGAGGAGCAAAGCTTTGTATTATAGTGGACAGAAGAAGGGGAACAAAAAAACGATTTTTTTCCCTTCTAAGTGCTATACTCTCTCTTTCTAATGGAAAATTCCATTGTCTGCGGGGTTGAGAGAATAGGGGGACAGGGAACAGAGAAGACTTCATGTTGTCACCCAACAGAGCAAGATAATGTTGCAAAGCAGACTTGGATCCAAAGCTGAGCAGCATACAGATCAGCAGACAGTTTTCCAGGATGCTCAGAGTCACCAGAGTTTCTGAGATGCTGCCAGAACTGGTTTGTGCTGAGTATTCCCTAACATTTTGAACATTGGCTGGCTGTCATATAAAATGAAAGGATACTTACGAATGATGGTGTAAAGGAAAAGAAAAGGAACATTTTTCTTCCAAGTGGAGATGTCACAGTGCGAGCTATTTTACTTGGGGGTTTTCCTCTGATACCTGCTTATGGGGCAGGGCTTAGTACAAAGATCAGACAGGTACAATGAGTGGATTGGATGGGGTGTTAAACAATGGGGAAGAGTAAGAAGAGGGGTGAGGTGGCTAGCTTAGACCCTATCTACATGCCAAATATCAAATTGCAAAATTCCAAATTGCAACGGTCTTCAAAATACCATATTGCAAAAACCAAACCAAAATAGACCCTTCAGTCTGTATGCAATCTCTGGATTAGAAAAAGAATGGCCCTATGACTGACAAGAAACCAGTGATACATGAGGCAACTGAAAGGGCTATTTCTTATAACTACAGTTACTTATTGGTGAGATTAAGACCTTGTTGTGCATCAGGACTATATTTTGTTTTTCATTGATATCATTTAAACCTTATAATCTTAAAAAATTACATACATAAAAAGATATAAAGATCAGCAAACATTTGTCTTCTTATTTACATTATAACTAAACCATTTGAGTTGCTTTTGGAATCTTGGGTATATATTTATTATAATTTGGGTCAGATTTTTATACCCAAAAGTGCAAATGTATTATGTAAAATTGAAAATATGGAACTATATAAGAAATTCTGCTGTCAGATGTTATAATTTACAGTTTTATTCTGAATTTAGCACAATGGCTTACTGATTAGGATATGATTTTCTCATAAGAGAATGGGTGCTTGAAATACTAGGAATAAATGTGAAAGAAATTCATTCCTCTTACTTTTTGGATAGTCAGTGCTTTGAAATGGAGGTGCAATCTTATGAATTAGGGATTTTTGTTTTTACCCTTAGTTACCTAGAAAATGGAATATATTAATCTACCTTCTGATATCAAAAAGGGATTGTGATGTCTGTCCAAGTTCTGAGCTTTGGGAAGTTGATTAATAAATGCTTAAATGAATGTATCTGCCACTTTGATATAGGATCAGATCATTTTAAGTAATTGTGTCCTATTCATGGATACACGTATAATATTCTGGACTGTATTTTGAAACATTTTTGAGCCCATCCAATCAAATTACATTGTTAACTTATAATAATTTTGAATATTCAATGGGTTCAATGTATACGAAGTAATGTTTTGAAAAGGGTTGACTATCCAGAACCCCACCTGACTTGCTTTTTTAAAAATTGTATATATTTAGGGTATAGCATGTGATGTTTTGATATCTGTATACATTGTGAAATGATTAAATCAAGCAAGTTGACATATCCACCACCTCACTTATTTTTTTGTGGTGAGAACATTTAAGATCTACTCTCTTACCAATTTTCAAGTATGCAGTATGTTATTATTAACTATAGTCAGTCAGTCTCTAGAATTTATTCATCCTACCTAACTGAAACTTTGCACCCTTTGGCTAACACCCTTCTCCTCTAGCCCCCTGGAAACCACCATTCTATTCTTTGCTTCTGTGAGTTTAACTTTTTTAGATTCCACATATAAGTGAGATTATGCAGTATTTGTCTGTGCTTGGCTTATTTCACCTAGCATATTGTTCTCCAAGTTTATCCACATTGTCACAAATAATAGGATTTCCTTCTTTTTTAAAGGCTGAATAGTATTTCATTACATATATATGCCATATTTTCTTTATCCATTCACTAGTTCAACGAACACTTAGGTCAATTCTGTATGTTGGCTATTATGAATAATTGTGCAATAAACATGGGAGTGGAGATCTCTCTTCAACATACTGACTTCATTTCCTTCGGAAGTGGGATTGCTGGATCATATGGTAGTTCTATTTTTAACTTTTTGAGGAACCTCCTCACTGTTTTTCTGTAATAGCTGTACTAATTTACATTCCTACCAATAATGTACAAGGATTCTCTTTTCTCCACATCCTCAACAACGCTTATTATCTTTTGTCTTTTTAATAATAGTTATTCTAACACGTGTGAGGTGGTATCTCATTGTGGTTTTAATTTGCATTTCTTTGAAAAAACAAATTGGTGATATTGAACATTTCTTCATGTATCTATTGGCCATTTGTATGTCTTTTCTGAGAAATGTTTGTTCAGGTCTTTTGTCCATTTTTTAATTGGGTAGTTTTCCTCCTATTGAGTTGTTTGATCTCCTTATATATTTTGGATATTAACTCTTTTTAAGATACGTGGTTTGCAAATATTTTCTTCCATTCCATATGTTGCCCCTTCCTTCTGTTGATTGTTTCCTTTGCTGTGCCGAAGCTTTTATCGGCAATCTTATTTATTGATGCAATCATATTTATCTATTTTGGCTTTTATTGCTTATACTTATGGGGTCATATCCAAAAAAATCATTGTCCAGATCAATGTTAAGTACCTTTTCCCCTATGTTTTCCTCTAGTAGTTTTAGAGTTTCACATATTAGATTTAAGTCTTTAATCTATTTTAGGTGATTTTTATATATGTGAGATAAGGGTCCAATTTCATTCTTCTGTATAAATATGTCCAGTTTTGCTCAAGATTGTTTTGTCTATTCAACGTCTTTTGTGGTTCCATACAAATTTAGGATTGTTTTTTCTATTTATGTGAAAATTGCCATTGGAATTATGTTAGAGATTGCATTGACTCTAAATCATTTTGGGTAGTATAAACATTTTAATCATTAATTCTTCAAATCCATGAACACAGTATATTTTTCCGTTTATTTGTGTCATGTTCAATTTATTTCATTAATGTTTTATAATTTTAAATATATAGATCTTTTACCTCTTTGGTTAAATTTATCTCTAAATATTTTATTTATGTTTTATGTTATTATAAATAGGATTGCTTTCTTGATTTCTTGTTTTGATAGTTCATTGTTACTTACTTGCATTTGACTCACATTAATAGATACAATTAATTGTGTACCATCTTTTTTCCTTGATCTTAAGAGATGCGGATATGAGACAACTTAGAAAGAAGGCAGGAGTGGTCAGTAACAGCATTTTATTATCCATACTGGCTTTTAACAAAGCAAAAATCAAGTAAGTCAACACATTTGTAGTGGAAATGGCTTAATATCCAACTACTGAAAAAAAATGTAAGTTTTATTTTTGTCAAATCTGTATGTTTTTAGCTCCTGAAAATCAAAGGAATTCTATTTTAGTATGAAATGAAATAAATACACATATAGTCAATTCTCTTTCCTCTATGAAGTATTCTTCTCATTCACCATTTATAGTTCATCAAAAAACTTTAAGACATTATCAGAGTGAATAAGATATATTAAATTACCTGGATATCTACTTAAGATTGTACTAAAAGCTCATGGACATTTATAGAGAAGAAAAGAAGCTATAAGTTTGACTCATATTTTCTTTGCCTCTCTGAAAGAGCAAAAGAACCATATACCAATGTTTTCTGACTTTAATCACAGGAGCAAACCCAACCTGGGTTTTTACCACTTTTTAATGAATGGAGGTTGTATTTAATAATAAATGAGCTCAACTACACAATTTCAGGATCTGTTGAGGTGGATTTACCTGCTTTTCACTAGAATGAATTTAAATCTAGAAATAAAAAATCCTGAGGAAACTACTTCCATGTGTATACGTGTATTTTTTAATAGAGTCGAGGTCACGGAAGATCTCCCTTAAGATTTGCTGGCTTCCTGTTTGTGTCCTGCTCATATCGTTACACTCATAACCTGCCCCATTTTTCAATTTATGGTTTCCAATAGCATTTTAATGCTGTCTTTTTCACTGGCCCATATGGAGGACGTTGATTCTGTTGTTCCAATAACAGTATGAAATATAGTTTGTGGTTGCTTTTGGGGCTAAAAGAAACTCATTACAATTTCCTGTTCCTCTGTGTGTCGCCAAAAATGTTATTGTTACTCAGGTCTGGAGATATCTTTTGAATCTGTGAGCACTTTCCAGATTTTTGCATCAACACGTTTTGTAAAGCAGCACATTTTGTTGTAAAAATTGGAGTCCAGATAATCAGGGGTCTCCATTCCTGCCAAAGACAGACAGGAAAACCAACCAACCAAGTGACCTTTTGGCAGAGAGCAATTCTTACTAATTTTTAAGGAGATTCCACGAGTGCAGTTCTTTTTAGGCACCAGACGGTGTAAATAGCTAGAACCCTTAGCTATTTTAAAAGTTAAGATTGTACATGAAGCAATCACAAATTGGAAAGGAAAAGCAAATGGAACATATTTAACAAAAGATTCTAATTCTCTTAAGTCGTGCTTCTCAAAAGGTGGTCTGCTGACCAGCAGAAACTTAAGCTTAACTCTCCTAGTAAATAAAAACCTACATCTTAAGATCTCAGATGATTTGTGTGAACATTAGAGTCTCAGAAGCACATAGTTTCTATTTAGTGAACGCAATAATTCCAAACTTATCACCAGATGATATTTTTATAAAGTATTGAAGTTTACAGAGGCAAACTGCTTTGTGAATACAACCTGAATTTTTGCACTGTTTACCATTTAATTTTTAATTGCTATTGGAATTTTAAAGATAGATAAGCTTAGAACAGAAAATACAAAAGTTAAACATCAAAGGTTACATTGGAAAAACCAAAATATTATACCTAGAAACATGCTATAAAATGTCTGTGTGCATTTAAGTGTGTTAATCTTCAAAATCATGCACTTTTTTTACTTGAGTTGCTGATAGGATAGTTACTTTTGACTTATATGAGTGTAAAAATGCCACTGGGGAAGGGAACATATGTCTTTTCTGTTCTCAAAATTCAAAACTGGCTGAATGAATTAAACTCAAAAGTATGAAAATAATTCACCTTCAGGCTGAGTCTTTCTTATCACAGTGGCAACCAGAGTTAGAAAGTGACTTGAGTGGCATTTGTGAACACCTGCAATGATAGATTTTAATAAGGACATTTTCCCCCTTTAGCATTCACAGTTAATCATTATGTCTGAGAATGTATGGTAAAATGATCACTGATATTTGCTCTATTATTTTCATACATGCTCATCTGATGGTAAAGAACATTTGTTTTCATTTCTTTCTTTTTTTCCTCCTTTCTTCTCCTCTGTACTTTCTTTCTCCTCCTCTCTCCTCTCTCTCTCTCTATGTGTGTGTGTGTGTGTGTGTATAAATCTGTCTCTAATTATTTGATTGTCTATTATGTGCATGTTTCAGGCTATAAAAATATTCAAATTAAATAAAAGACAAAACTCTTGTCTTCCAAAATCTTCCAAGTTCCTAATATTTTCCTGAGATAAACTACCTTCTTAATATGTGCTACTTGAGGATTTTTTTCTTGCTCTCATTATATATTCAGGGTTAGTTGCTTCTATTTTTTACTTTATTTTCCTTTTTTCTTCTTCCTCACCACCCTTGTTTCTTTATAAGTAGATCAGTTACTATGGAGACATATCACTGTTCTGGGTGTGGTGACCACCGAAATTTATATGTGATTCTTAAAATATGAGTACACGAAACTAAGATCACATATTGCCCTTTTGATATTATTCATACTTTGTTTCTAGATATACTTTGCTTTGGCTGAGATGGTTATCTTATAAAGCAACTTTTACTTGAATATGTAATGCATTTGAACTTTTATTTTAGACATAATTACCAAAAAATTATGTGAACCACAAGCATATTTGCATCAAGCAAAAAGTCGTTTTTTAACATCTTGCATAATTAACAAAATATAGTAGAAAAACATGCTGATTTGGTCCTAAAATAGATGAGTTGTATCCAGTTCTATAACAAATTTAGCAACTCCATAAATGCTGAAAAAGAAAGTTTAAAAGGTGAATATAAATCTTAATAATATACTTTTAAGTTTATGTTTTAAGTCCTATGGTAAGTTGACTATGGAGTGGAAGGGGGAAGTTTTTTTCCTCTCATCTCATGTCACAGAATGAATGGTGTTGGTAGAAAAAACTATTCCTCTACTGATTTAGGTTGGAGTGGTGGAGGGTGTGCATTAATTGACAAGATACTGAGTAGTAATGCCCTGAATAGCCAGAAGTCAGAGTTTATGTATCAGTTTAACAAAAAGAGCTGGGGGAGAGTTTAGGGTTACAATGGGAAATATGGAAGGTTCTATTGGGCCTTTTCATCCTGATGCCAATGGGCAATCTGCGTCTTGGCTGAAAGCTCCCCCAGATGAGGGTGAATGACAGCTATATTTTTGGGAAGCTCTACTTTAGTCAGATAAGGAAAGGTCAGATAGAATTTCTTTCTGCTGATCTCATCAACAGTTTTTCCAGACTGTCTCATTGCACTTCTGTTAAAAAAGCTGTTTTGCATATGAAATACAGGTTGAATATCCCTAATCTGAAAGTCTAGAATCCAAAATGCTACAAAATTCAAAACATTTTGAGCACTGACACCATGCCACAAGTGGAAAATTCCACACCTGACCTCATAGGATAGGTCGCAGTCAAAACTCAGCAGAGCTTTGTTTCATGCACAAAATTATTAAAAATATTATATATAATTAACTTCAGGCTATGCATTTAAGGTATATGTGAAACATAAATGAATTTTGTATTTAGATGTGGCATGGGTCTCATCCCCAAGATATCTCATGCATATGCAAATATTCCAAAAACTGAAAAAATTTGAAATCTGAAACATTTCTGCTCTGAAGCATTTTGGATAAAGGATACTTAAACTGTGTACGTTAATCTTCGTTACAGGTGATGGGGTTAACCCTCATCATGAAGACAATGAGGATCTAAGACTTTTATGATGATCCACTTCTACTTAATGAATAGTAAATATATTTTCTCTCCCTTATGATTTTCTTAATAATAGTATCTTTTCTCTAGCTCACTTTATTGTAAGGATACGGTATATAATACATACACAAAATATGTGTTAATTATTGATGTTATCGGTAAGGCTCCTGGTAAACAGTAGGTAGGCTATTGGTAGTTAAGTTTTGGGGAAGTCAAAAGTTACAAATGGTTTTTTGACTGCACAGGGTGGGGGAAGTGTCTCTAACCCCTGTGCTGTCCAAGGGTCAACTGTGTATTCAAATACATTTAGGAAATGTGTGTTAGTATATATTTATAAATTATGTCCCTGCCTTAATAAAGGTATTTGAATGTATTTCCTGTGCTTTACTATCAAATATTTGAATTGATGAGAATGGTGATGGGGTTCGGGACATGCTACCCAAATATGGCACCTTGGCCTTTGAGAAAACAACAGAAGCAGGAAGGCCACTCTCACCTCCCCCTCATCCTGCTCCCCTAAAGCAGGTCATGAGAGCCTCATTTGAGAGGTACCCTCCCTATACCTAGAGGAAAGGAAGGAACATCCTTATCTTTGGAGACACAGAGACACAGAAAAAAAAATCAGAACTTGCTAAGTTACCCCCAGTTTATTATTATTAAATCATACCCCCTTTGTCCAATCGTGGCTCCTCATGGCTATGCACCTCTTCATCAAATCTAAGCACAAAAATAAGAAGTTTACCTGTTTTCTTGGGTCTTCATTTCCTTATGAAGGCTCCTGTGTCATATAAAACTTATATTAAATAAAGTTATATGCTTTTCTCTTATTAATCTGTCTTTTGTTATAGGTGCCTCAGCCTTGAGGCTAGTGATGGGTGAGGAAAGAAATCTCCCCTATAGCTAGCATGACAGCTTTATTAAAATTCTGGCAAAATGCTGCATCATGTAACCATTGAACCAACGTGCCACATTCTTCACCTCATAAAGGAAGCTTTAAAAAGCAAAGTTAAGGAATGACCAAGAATTCCAATGAACACAAATGGAAACACAGGCAATGATAGAAGCATTTTTTGGCTTTAATCTACCCACTCCGAGGTCCCCTGGAATTTTGGACTGCTCCTTACTGTTCCCCATTTTCCTCTTGACTTTTTAATTTCTGACCTCTTTCTCTGTTCTCTTACTGTTTACATGCTCATCTTCCTCTCATTAGGGAAAGGGAACAGAGTGAACACAAGTCAATTTTTCTCTTCTGTATCTAGTGCCTAGTACATTGTAAGGGGACTACATCTTGGACTTGAGGAACCAAATTCTTATTTGTCTTGCCAGAAATCACCAAATGATGGAAAAGTTTAGGGATAGGTATATATTAATACTTTGGATCTTGAAATCATGAAATGATTATATTCTCTGCTTATGCTTGTGACCTGGGGTGTGGGCAGAGGATATTTCTCTTTCTTCTGTGTTCTTTTCCCACACATGGATATATATTACGCCAAGAGGAGAAGCTGCGTAATGTAGCTACCTCTCTTATTGACAGAGATCCAGGGATACTAGGAAAGCTGTGGCTAGTTTAGCATGTTTTCTTTCCCCTAGCTGTCTTCTCCATGGAATAACTACTACTAATACCAAAATAAATTAATCAATTAATAAAATTACTATTGCAACCACCATTGCTAACTACAGTGAGCATTCACCAATTAAAATACTAAGCTCTGTGCCTGGCACCTTACATATGATGTCTTTTTAAAATCTCTTACAACAGCCCTAAAAAAGAAAGATGTTATCTACATTTTACACTTAACAGAAACTGCTCAGAGAGGCTAAATACAGCCCAGTAGAAAAGTATTACAAGGCAGCTGCCCCAAACCATTAACCATACACACAGGTAAGAGGAGTGACCTCCCTGGCAGATTATTCTACTGTCAACAGAGAGCTGGTACCATTGAGGGCACAGAGGAGGTACTCAAAATGCTCTGGGTGGGTGGTTTATGTTGGCTCTGGGTGGGTGGTTTATGTTGTGGAGGATCTATAAAACAAAGAAGAATGGGCTCCAAATATGTTTTGTTATTATTATCATTACTTCATCTTTAACCACATTTAACTTGCCTTTTAAAGTCAAGTCTTTGGGAGAGGGAGTTGAGTTAGCTGTAAAAATTTTATCTTTTACATTGAGATCAGCTCTCACTCTAAAAGCTTTCAGTTATTAGAGCAGTGCAAGTTTTGGGGGTCTTCAAACTACCTAAGTATAATCAAAGTAATACATAAACATAGCCATAAATATTTAACTGTATGTAATTCTCCTGATGAATTCAAACACCCTGAGAATGAAAGGTGTTCAAATGCAAATACGGTATATAAAAATGGTGATTCCAGTGACTGTTTTCCTTTGGAAGCATTGACTCTTTATCTGTTACTGTGGCCTTCCTACTGTATTTTGTACAAAATCAAGTTGGGTTTGGAAATTTTTAGGCTTGCAACATTATCTGCTCCTCGGCAAAGAGGAAGTGAGAAACTCCTGTTCCACTGTTATTTGAGCCAAAGGCTGGTCGGTGCCTTGTGGTAGCAAGAAGAGCAAGTGGCTGTCACCCTCCCTTACAGATCAGCCTGAGGAGCAGCGGCAGCACGAATGGAGTGCTCAGGACTCCCGGGGGCAGGGGCTCCCAAGCACAGATGTGCCCCATTCTTAGGAGGTTCCCACAGGGTGCTGCAAAAAGCCCCTGTGCAGCTTCTGTCCTTTCATAGAAGCACCTAGATCCCAAACAGAATTTTGTCAACATTTTCCTTGAACAAAATTTCACCTTTAGTTAGGCAACATACAATTATTTTATTAAAACATACACCTTTAAAGTAACCCATGTTACTAGGAGTTGTTTAAATTGTAGATTTCTAGATTAACTTGAATGTAAAGTTGATGGTAGAGTGAAAAGGATGCTAAAACGAGTCCAGAATTTGAAAAGTAAAAGAAAATTGGAATGATTTAGAAGTAATTTGTGAAATTTTTGTGTTTAAGAGAAACTGATCATGTCAGTTCCAAATATGTGTTTCTTTTTATTTGCTCAAGTTTTATGACTTGGTTAATATTCATATCCATGATTTGTGTCTAGTTTTTAAAAATGTATATGATTGAAATAACAAGTGAGTTATTATAAGATTATAGTCAAATGTTTTTATTCTCTTCTTCCTTTTTGATATTTATCACTGATTCTTTATCATGTTTCCTAGTATTAGCTACTACCCATGTAACTGGCATATTTATATTATGCATAAATTGTCCAATTTCCCAGAATCCTATATCTACAAATTTTCTGATTTAATCAAGAATAAGCTTCCCCCTGCTTGCTTGTTTTCTCTCTCTCCCTGTCCCACCCACTCTCCCTCTCTTTCTTTCCTTGTTAAATAAATGTACCTTTCTTATAGGATTAAAATCCTGAAAAGGACCCAATTAGTTTCCATTAATAAGAAATGAAGACCATGTTTTTTTTCATCTGAAACTGTTATCAAACACAGGGAAGCAAGCCTTGGTTCTCTAGTGAGGTGGCTATAGAGAGAGAGGGTGTGCTGTCTGCTTCTCACCTCCCCCTTTAACATAAAAAGTCCTTTGCCCCCAAATATAAAGCCATACACCTTTCATTCCACTATGATTGCCTTATTTTGGGGGGTCTAGAAAGTTTTCTTGGGTTCCAAGTGTCCCTTTTTAAATAAATGCAAATTCTCTTGAGCTGGCTTAATTATCATTACCTTTTAATGAAACAAAGTTGATAGTAACAGTAAAATGGTACTTAGGACAGGTATAATGTACAGAAGGGTACCTGAAGGGCTGGTACGGTGGGTAGGAATTGAGGCACATTCTGCTAATGCTACATTGTATATCTCTATTTAGAATATTGATTCCATCCATAACATAGCATTTGACTTTTGAAGTACATTGAGGAGCACACCTTCATATTTGAAAATGTCTTGGAAGTAATTTGACAGAAATTTTCTGACATGCACTGATGTCATAGCTACACAGGTCAGACTGTAAGCTAATCACAGGGGACCCCCAACTGGGAACACTGCAGACCCAACAGGAGATGGTGGGCTGTGAGGCCTCATGTCAGGGGTTTGATGGGCCTGTGGTCTACTGTCCTGCCCTTATGCCAAAACCAGATGTGGTTATGAATTACCCAAGCCATTCAATCTGAGGAAGAATTAAGCAGGTACCTGCCTCTTACACCTGCAACCCATACCCCAATTTGGGGAACCCTGTGTCTTTAGACTCCTATCAAAACTATATTATTTGGTACATCTATATGTATGGATTCACGACACTCCCCAAATTCCTAAATTAGCAATTAAAGATATTTTATTCTTTTTCAAAGTCTTTGAAGTATTGTTACAGCTCAGCTTCCTCAGACGTTGGGATGAAAGAGGCTTAAGAGGAAATGAACACCTGTGGAAGAGAAGGGGTGAGAGCAAGTTTGGATAGAGAAAGATGTCAAACGGTGAAGCATACTTGGCAAAGCCCTGGCCAGCCCAGCAGGCATCGCTGGAGAGAATACTGCCCGTTGGGTCCCTTGAGCCAAGATAGCCGGGCCCAGTCACAGGGTGCGGGCTGACCACGGTGGGGCGAAGCTGTGAACAAAGTGGGTCTCTGCAGCTGAAGCATCGGACTGCTGGAAGCCGCCTGCTGACCGCACTTCCTGTGGGGGTACAGGGCCGAGGGCGGTGCCTCCCGGTGTCGCTGCCATCCGTCCTCATTGTCATGGTGTCTGACCTGCCTGCTCTCGCTCCAAATGGTTGACTATTAACTGTGGGGGTTTCTTTATCATCTTATTATATTTGCTTATTTCCCCAAAGTGTTAGAGTTTGTAACTTCTACCACACGAGTCTTACATACAGATTAAGAAAGATTAGGGTTTAGTTCCGATTATCTGCCTCCACCCCTCTGACCAGCTGTTTAGCCCAGGGTAGGTTTCTTCACTTCTCTAAACTTCAGCCTCCTCATCTGTGAGTCGTTGAATGATTAAATGAGGAATATATGCAAATTCATTGGGTTAGAATCTGCCCAGTGTTACTATGCATGATAATTTTTTGTTATTATTCTATACTCTCTCTTGATCCAGAATTTAGAGTCTGAGAAATTTCCTACACACTGGTCAATATTAGAAGAAGAAACCAATCCCCAAATATATCTACCTATTAGGCATCATGGCAGCAGAACAAAAACAATGTTAAAATAATTAAATAAATGCAAGGCAAGGGGTGAGAGAAAACACCATCTGGCAGCTCTCCGTGAGTCATTTAGGAGTGAGTTGGAAGATAATGAAGGCCATTGAATTCTGGTCATGGATGGGTCCTTCTGCTTGGCTAGTGTTGCAGCCTTTCTCCGAATAAAAATAGCCCATGCATCCTTTACTGCAGCTCAGTAAACACAGATCATGTGAATAAAAATAAAAGGATGCACAACAAAATCTTTGGGGAGATTTCCCACAATTTATTTTGTTTCTTAGTGTACCCATGAATTTCAGTACAATCAACAGTTTAATCTGAACAGCAAGGCATTAGTTATTTGGCTGTAGTCAGTTTTATACTATTTTGCTAGCAGGACTGACCATATGAAATACTCATCAGAGCCATGAAAACAATCGTCAGATTTAAAGCCACGTGGTGGCTTGAGTTCAGTACCTCATGTAGAGCCACAAACAAAAGCTTAGGTTTGGGGTTGGCCACCTACTTACTGCCTGTGAGGACATTGGGTATTCCCCAAACCTTAGTTTCTTTTCAACAAAATAGTGATGCTAATAAATCTTGTGATGCTTAAATGAGATCAGATGAGTAAAATGTTCTTTTTAAAATGCTTTGTAAATATTAGCTTATCATGATTAAAAATAAAAAGCTACTCCTGAAGGACAGTTCTACAATCTGATTTTAAGACTAAACTTAAAAAAAAAAAGACATACTATCAGTTCCTAGCCATGCAAAATTATTTAAATTTGGGGAGTTTATTTAGGGAAATGACATATATTTTGGTGCCTGAATTTTCTTAAATGTAAAATGGAGATAATAACATACTATTCACTGCATTCATGTTTGGAAGCAGACATGACCTCCTAAAGTTGTGAGGATGCAATCACATGGTCTGGGGCAAGCACTTGGAGTACGGTGTCTGACACAGAGTGCTAATTTGGCTGCTGCTGTTTTAATAATAGAATAAATATGAGTCTTTTCTCTGCGTTTTGCATTGCAAAATTAATATTTTGGGGGGCAGTTCTGGGATGGTTTAGCAATATTTTTGTTTTATTTCAAGAGTTATATAGTGACACCTACTAACTCATAGCTGGCATTCTGGAGAGATTGCAATGACAGAAAATTAAAAGACAGGGACAGACCCTGGAAAAGGAGATAGTAGGAGAGTAGTTCTAGGTTTTGTGTTGTTTTTAAAGATATTTCTGTTGTCAAATCGATTTTAATTTTCAAAAAGCATGGATTAAAGACATATATAGTGAAATGTAGAGGAAAGTACACAGGTGTGGGGGTTTCGCACCTGCGGTCACAGTGCTCCTTCTGCCACAAATGACTGTCTGTGAATGCTGAACGAATCATTTAACACCACTGGCCCCCAAAGAGATAGATGGACAAGATCAGTGCTTTTCAAGCTTGGCCACACATTAAATTCACCAGGAGTACTTTTGAAAGACAGTATATCTAGCTCCACCAAGCCCACTGCAGAGGAATTGAATTATAATCTCTCTGGGGAAAAACCAGTCTCCGAACTCACCAGGTGTTGGGGATACACTGGGTTCTGGACCACCCGATTGTGTGGTCACTAGGGTCTCTTCAGCTCTGAATCTTGTATATTGGGACAACACTTCTCTTTTGCCACAGTCACATACATAAAGAGGACTTCTTAAAAATCACAATAGATATATAGCAGTATTTAGAGAAGCCAAAGGAATTTGATTTAAGCTATTAATTTCTGGAAAAAGCAGAAGTGATTTTCTGAACCTTACTACAAACCATAAACCTCTCTTGCTTTATGAGATGTGATGATTATACTTCAGCTGTACAGGTTATATATTCGACTCTGCTACCCCCTTTTCAATTTATCTCTGTTTTCCATGGGAAAAGTTCTACCCTTTTAGTAGCTTGGGTCTAATAGAGGTGAAGTTCTTAATGCAACATTTAAAAACCACTTGCAAGGCCTCACCTCTGCTTAGGGACTATAAGAAAATAGGTGAGAAAATGTTTCCAGAGAGGGGTTTTCTCTTCTATTGATCTCAGCATAAAGCATCAGCCTGGAAAAAATGCTTTTTTGTAATAGAAATATTTAGTAAAAAAACACTAATAATTTCCATCGATATCATAAAAGCGATGGAGGGAACATATGGCTTAGATTAGGAGGGTGAGCATTAGCTATGAGGCTGCATTTGCAAGAGACATTAATTAGGACTGAGAGGACCTCAAGTATTTGACTCGGGAAACAAATTTGTTTAATAAGCTTCATGCTTTGCAGATGCCTTTCCCTCTTCTTTCTCCACGACTCCAAATGAAGCAGTGTTATCTGTGCAGAGCTAAGCACTCTTGAGAAGTCATGTGAATTTTGTGCTTCACTCTATTCCTGTTTGGAAGCAAGTCGACATGACCCTCGAATGGGTAAGGCGTCTTTTACAGCAACACTACACTCAGGTGAGGGCACAGTCGTGTGAAATTAGGATTAGATTTTAAACTTGATCTGTTTAGGGCTTTGCCTGTAACGAGACCATCATTCATTTGAATACTACAAGGGAGTGCTGATGCGCCGTCTTGATTCCTGGAGTCGCTCTGCTCTGGGGTCCACTTGAGTGGAGGACACCGCACACGTCCTGTCTTGTGCTTGTAGCAGCTCCTGCTGCTTCCTTTGATCAGTAGCTGATAAAATCTCTCTTGAGGTTTGTGGAGCTGATGAAAGCCAGGTGTCTGGGATAAGTCTTTGGAATCTGATTTTTGGCATTATCATTATGTTAATATCCGTTAGTACATTTTAAAACATGAGCCCAAGGCCTTAGATACACAGAATTCTCTGGTGACTACCAGCTGGGGCAGCTGACATGCAGGCTGTGTTGAACCCTCAAAAGCATATACTGTATCACTTTCTTAAGCTAGGAGAGCTGTAATGACTCTCTTGGGACAAAGAAACATTTCCTGTGAGATCTCTACTTATTTAATTGCTAGCATGAGTTTTAGAGTCCTTGCTACCCTAAGTGAACTCATTTTAATAAAAGCAAAAGTGTTCAGCTGGTTTTTTGGCTCTTGGTGAAGAAGGCAAAGGTCTGGGAATTGAGGAAGAACTTGATCACTCATTAAGGCAATATTTGTGGGATAAAATAGAAAGGTACCACATGCGACAAAGCAGACCAGGGTAAGAGTGAGGTTCTGGAGCCAGACTTCCTGCCTTTAAGTTCTACCTTTAGTACTTGCTTGGTGTAAATCTCAACCAAGATACTCACCGCTCTTTGCATCAGCTTTCTCATCTATAAAACGAGCGTAATGACAGATCAAACAAGTTCGTACTTGCAAAGTGTTTACTATAGTGCTTGCACATCAAAAGCACTCAGTAAGTGCTACTGCTCACTGGGCAGAGCCCCATGCCATAGTCCTGTTAATATCAAGTGACTTTCTTTTTTCAGAACCAGCCTGATTCTCTGAGCCTGATCTGAGAGTCTCCTGTTCCTGAGGCCAGTGCCAAATGATTTTGTGACACTAGGGAAAGAGTGTGAACCTCAAATATCTACCTGTCCATGTTTATGAAGTGGAGATTAATTCAGTGCTGCTTATAGGTATGCTGGGAGGAAAAAAATGAGACCACTCTTGTAAATACTTTCAGCTCCACTTGTGTACAGCAGGCCCAGAAAGTGGTATGTATAATAATTCAACTATCAGTCAAAACTTCAAAAAATAGTATTAACTCCATGATATGAGACATTTTCCAGTAGAGAAGATTATTCAACATCTAGATCCCTGAATCAGAATAGGAAGTGTTATTGAAATATTAATATAACAGATTCCCAGACTATGCCCACACAAGTATTTGATTTCAGCCAATCATTTATTAAAAACAAGACACAAACTCATTTACTTGTTTATTCCTAATATACCCTACTTAGTTCCAGAAAGCATTTAAGACCGCTGAAAAGCACTTGTTGAAAATGTTCAGAAAATAGGAGTTAGAAACTTTTATCATCTTGTGGCTTTCAGTATCACTATTTGATGGAAAAAAGTCAATGATATTTCTCTTCTCGGTTTCATTAAACACAGACCTTTGGCTGCCACATGTGTTATTCATTAAAATCCCATAGAAACCAAGTAAGGAACTGTCTCTTAAGGAGAAGCCACTTGTGAGGGAGTTCAGGATTAAACATCCATATCATTTGTTGTTATATTTCAAATGAACTATACATTGATAGCAAAGGGGTCATGCTGTCGTGGTTCTTGCCATCTCATTAGAAGGTCCTTCTTTGTGACCCCACCCAGGCCTCAGTTCCTCTCAAGTGTTTGTGGTTACTTTTTTTAATGGCCTAATTGGGTCCTGAGGTAAGAAATGAATGTGGGGTGGTGGTGGCCTTGTTTCCTTTGACACATATGAGGACTTTAGTCAACGGTGATGGTGGTCAATGTGTCTTTCATACTGAACATAATAAATTTGAAGAAAATTGAAGGCGTACAGGAGGCTTGGGTTGTAGGGCTACCATTGGAACTTGGGCAAGATGCTTTATTTCCTTCAAACTCAGCTCTTCATCTGTGCAATGAAGAGGATGAGCCAGCTCTGTGCTCTCTAATGTGCAGTGATCTTAAGATACTAGGAATCAGCATAATTGTAGACACTTTAGCAGTTGCATTACAACTTTAAAAAATAATTTCTTAAATTTGTGTTTACTTTGTACCTATAACACAAAACCAGATAATATAATCGGATATCTGACACAGCTGAATCAAGTCTTTGCATTCTGTCTTGTATCGTTTCACTGTCCATGCTCTCATTATTATGTGTCTCTTGGCTTCTATTTTATTGACTCTTGGAGGTAGGTGTATTTATTTACTGCACAAAATAGAGACAAGGAGTATATTCTTGTCAGGCAAGTTGCTAACATTAATATGCATTAATTCAAGAAATATTTATTCAGTAATTTAGTAAATAGAAACAAAACAATGAATAACACATGGGGCTTGCCCCAAGAAGCTTACAGCCTAATGGGAGTACTGAAAAGTAAATAGATAATTATAAGACGGTGTGACACAGATGATGATTGCGGAAAGCACAGAGTGCAAGATGAGCAGAAGTGAGGACCTAATCCCACCCGGGGAAATCATTACAGACTTCCCAGAAGGCATGGCGTCTCAGCACATGACGGTGGTTAGTTGGGATCTGTGATTGTTCCAGGCAGGGTAAGCTGCAGGTGCAAGAACTGGGGCGGGGAAGAGAAGCAGTTCCTAGACATGAGCTGAAAGGAACTTACAGAAGGTGTTGGGTGGGAGGGGAGAGAACGAGGGCAGCAGGAAGAGATGGGGTTTTAGAGGTACATGAGGAGTTCGGGTTTCATCCTGAGGACAATGAAGAACCATCGGAGGGGGTTCCTGAGAGGGGTAATGTATAATATTAACATTTAAAGGAAAACAAACAATGACTGGAGTGTGGCAAATGGTTTGGAATAGAGCAGGACCGGAGGCAAGGCGAGCAGTTGGAGCACTGTAATGATAAGCTAGGCGAGAGGAGAGGGTAGACTAAATTAAAGTAGAAGCAATAGGGAAAGAAAACAAGATGGATTTAGGGAATATTAAGGAGAGAGAATCAACAGGACTTGATTGAATCACTCAAATATTTGTTGGATTTCTATTTCCAATCATGATGGAGTAGCTGGTGTTAGACATACATTCCCGCTGTCAACGACTATGAAATCTGGACAAAATATGTAGAGCAGTGTGTGTAGGCGTTGGGTAGCATCCCAGTGCGAGGCCCCAATCCTCAGGCAAGGGGAAACACATGAGATAAGCCACAGAGTCTCTCTCAAAGAGTGTTTTTCAGGTCATGGTGTGGGGAGAAAGAAAAGTAGAGAGCATCATTTTGCCAGATGAAGGTTGCAGAGATCAGAGTTTGTGGCTGCTAAATTGTCTGAGATTTGGGGGCAAGAGCACTCAAAATGGGGAAGCTCCCAAAAGAAAAAAAAACACAGACATATAAGAAGAAATTCCTCTGTGGTCCTTGATCAACTCCTAGACTCTGCTAGCACAGGATGAGGTTCCAGAAGGTTTGGGAGACAGTCTCTTGAGAGAGGCTGAGGATTATGCAGACATTCCAGTGCAGGGAAGGCATCTGCTAGCAGGCCCAGCTGGAGTGGAGAGAATTTGATGAAACCCTTAGGCATAATTAGATCCCAGAAAGCCACACTGTAGGAGTAAGGCTCATGTCTTAGAAGTAAAAACAAATCTAGAGTAGACCACCTTAACAAAGCCTAAAACCAAGTCTCAACAGGATAAGGTAAATCTTTAGTAATTTAACTGCTTGCCATAACAAGACTCAACCATCTTTAGAAGAAGGTAACATAATGTGGTTCCTCTACAATGTTATCTACAACAGGGCGCCCCAACCTATGGTGAGTTGTAGAATTATTTCATTATATATTACAATGTAATAAGAATAGAAATAAAGTGCACAATAAATGTAATGTGCTTGAATCATTCTGAAACCATCCCCCCCTCCCCGCCCCACCCCACCGTCCATGGAAAAATTGTCTTCCACGAAAATGGTCCCTAGTGCCAAAAAGGTTGGGGACCACTGATCTACAATGCTCAGCATTCAGTAAAAAAAGTTATTACACAAAGAAGCAGAAAAAGCATCTGCTGATAATCAAGTGATAAGACTGTCAATAAAAGCAAACCTAGAGATAGAGCTTACAAGAATTCATATTTATAGCGTGCATACTGTGTGTATATTCTGTTGCAGCTGTGAATAGGCAGGAAAAAAAGTCCCTGAACTGCTGGAACTTATTCTCTAGAAAGAGAAAACAGACAATAGATAAAATGAATAAGTAAAGTATTTGGTATATTAGGTGGTAGAAAATGCTATAGAGAAAAAGAAAGCACAGAAACAGCACAGAGAATGTTGAGAGGATGGGGTGTTCATAGGGGACCAGAGAAAGACTAAGTGTGTGGGGCCAATGGAGGGGAAAATTCAGAGATAACACCCATGGTTTGAGCTTATGCTTTTATATTGGAACAAGCGATATAAAAGGAGGAGCAGACTTATTTGTAGGAAGATGATATTCGGGGAATGTTTACTTTGCCTATGAGACTTTAATTGGAATTTCATAGTAGGCAATTGGACACATGAACTTGGAAAGCAGAAGAGATATTAATTTGGAAGTAATCAACATATGATAAAAACTATGACTAACAGTGTATATGAGAAGGGACAAACCCTGGAATACTGCAGGATCTAAACCATAGACATGAGATATGGAAGTATATCAGTGAGTGATAACTAACTGGATAGATAGAATAAGCCAATCGAATTTGTAGTCATAGAAGTCAAGTGTTCTAGCAAGAGGAAGTGGCAAGCAGTTCCAAATGGTGAGAAATGAAATCAAATGAGCATTAAAATGTTTTCTTGGATTACGAAACAAAGAAATCGCTTTAAAAAATTGGTGAAAATTATTCTGATTAAAATGTGGGACAGAATCCATACTGCAATGGGATGAAGAGAAAACAAGAAGTAAATCTGTTAGATATGGACAATTCTAAATCTGGCTATAAAGGGCAGTATTTGAAGAGAGTTGTCAGGTTAATGGGAGTGTGGGGGGTATTATGTGTATGTGTATGCCTTTTAAGATGAAAGACAAACATGTAAGTGTACTTAAATATTTTTTGAAGGACTATTTATGCAATCTAGATTGAAAACAGATGAGATCATGATAACTCGAGGTTAGGCACATGGTATTTTAATCACTGTGATGATTCTCATTGCCACCTGAGGCACAGAGGAAACTGCTTTAGTTCTTATAACAGTCTCTCAGGTGATATTATGCCAAATCTTGCACACCAGAACTTCTGGCTTTATCTCCGATTCTTTCCCATTTAACCTGATATAAGTAGTTTTTTTTCCACTCAAAATATTAACAGGAGGGCAACTTTATGGCACTTTTTCTTACTCAGTTTATTTAACATTGGTTCAAGTGAAGTTTTAGCCTAGCTCAATTTATATACATCTCAAAAGACATTTTAAAAATTACCACAATCACTATTTTTGAGATTGGAATCTAAAAATTAGTTTTAAATAGATGCAATTTTTATATACATAGTCAAACACTCCTTTGTGTTCACACACATTATTCCTTAGAATCTTTTAAAATGTTTATTACAATTTAGCTTAACTACGGATCCCAAATTATAATAATTGACATTTTTATCAGTAATTTCAACACTTGCAAAAGACCTCTGTGCAAAGTTTCTTCTATTAACAGATATATGTGAACAAAGTGTAAATACTCTTAGAAGCACACTCTCTGTCTCATTCAAGTTTAAAATAAATATTAATTCTATATGATCCTGATTAGATTTCTAAGAATAAAATGATAAAAATACTAGAATATTTTTGAGAACTTGTACCATAATATTCTAAGAAAAGAAGGAGGCCGGGCACAGTGGCTCACCCCTGTAATCCTAGCACTCTGGGAGGCCAAGGCGGGTGGATTGCTCGAGGTCAGGAGTTCGAAACCAGCCTGAGCAAGAGTGAGACCCTGTCTCTACTATAAATAGAAAGAAATTAATTGGCCAACTAAAAATATATGCAAGAAAAATTAGCCGGGCATGGTGGTGCATGCCTGTAGTCCCAACTACTCTGGAGGCTGAGGCAGGAGGATAGCTTGAGCCCAGGAGTTTGAGGTTGCTGTGAGCTAGGCTGATACCACAGCACTCACTCTAGCCTGGGCAACAAAGTGAGACTCTGTCTCAAAAAAAAAAAAAAAAAAGAAAGAAAGAAAGAAAGAAAGAAAAGAGGGAAATTTCAAAGTGTATTTATACCAATGAAAATGAATTGTGACAAAAACATACCCACTGAATGTATTAGAATTGAATCTCTAAGCTTCCTCTGTTGAGACAGAAAGACATCAAAACTAAATGATTTTATCATCTGCATTTTCCTTTGAAAAGTGAAAAGAAATACATGCTTCAAATACATTTTTTTTTAAAGAAACAGCCATGGATATTTGAGATATTCAAATTTTCAGACTAGGAATTTTCCCTGAGTTTTAATGCTTTCCACAGACTCAGTTTGTTAGTGATCTGTCATCATGATATCTTTTTGGATTAAAAATATCTAGTTATCCTAAAGTGTCTCTATTTATGAATGAATGCAGATCATCAAGAAAGACAAGCTATTTCAAGAAGTCATTTTAAAGGACTAATTATTATTTTCTTATACTGCTAATGCTCAAGGTGATCATATGACGCTAAAGCTATCTTGGTCCTGACAAACTTGAAAACAACCAAAGGAACTTAGTGGGAATAATGACAGTGTGTAATGATGCTGGAGGAGTATACTGAGCAGGATGACCTGCTGTGCTCCTCAAACCAGAGGGGAAAGATTACTCTTAACAAGGCATGAAACCAGATACCGATCTGTGTTTAATTAGCAGTTCCAAAAGTCTGGAAACATCTTGAAAAATAATATCATCTAGTGTGTGATTTATAGTTAGTAAAGTTCATGTTTTAAAGATGAATGTGATTTATTACTTGGGTATTAGAGTAAATGAAGGTCAAATTTTCACTGCACTAGGCTAAAAGTAGTTTATAGAGATGAGCAGTTCGTATTTTGCCCATAGATACCCCTTCTGAAGAAACTTACATAAACTGTCATGGTGTAACATAGGATTTGGGTTTGAGGTTAGAAGCCCAGACTTTATGTGGTTCGAAGCAGAAGGAGAAAATTAAACGTCTTTTTTACCCTGTTCCCCAGGGGTTATCCACCATCTGAAGGGTGGCTGCTTTCCAGCCTCAGATGGTCTGGAATAATAGTCATGTCTCCCTCTAGGTCAAACCAACCAATACTACTCAAAAGAGAGCTTATTCGTTGGCCTCCCTTCCCCTTCCCTTCTTTCTTATCACAGTCTTGAATACTATTGGTTTCACTGTTTCAAACTTTCAGGACTTTTGGAGGACACAGAACAGCCATGTGCTTATGTATTGTGGATGTCTAATTTCCATGCAAAGATTAGCTCTGATTTTGGGAGTAAAGAGTCGCTAAGGTCCTTTGTCTGCCATTGGCAAGAAGCTTTCTACAAAGTCTGTTGGATTATAATTTTCCCCTGCTACTTAGAATAGAAACCTGAGTGCTAGCTCCTCACATAGCAATTTCCACAGGTCTTTGGATTTTCCTGGTATTTGTAGCAAGACACATTCAAGAATATTTACAGCCCTTTATGACTCTTTTGTTTACATGAATGTGACTAATGGATCCTTAGAGGTGTTGATGGGCTCAAGAGCATGAGCATCCTAACTAGTCTTTCAGTCAGGTGTTATCAGTGATAAAGGTACAAAGAATTTGTGATTTAAAAGCCAAACCTGACTTTAGTTTAGCTCCTGACCTAATTGGTGACCTTGCATGTGGTGGTTAATTTTATATGACTCCTTGCTGGGGTCACAATGCTAAGACATTTGGTCAGACATTATTCTGCATGTTTCTGTGATGGTGTTTCTGAATGAGATTAGCAAATGGGTGGATTAATAGTAAAGCAGATTATTCTCCATAAAGGGGGTGGGTCTCATCCAATAAACTGAAGGCCTTGTATTAATACAAAGACTCAGCTCCTTGGGCAAGAAGGAATTCTACCAGCAACTCCATGTGGGCTCAGACTGCCTCTTCCCTGAGTCTCCCGCCTGCTATCCTACCCTATCAAGTTTCAGATTTTGGACTCACAAAGCCTCCACAATTACATGAGCCAATTTTTAAAAAATAAATCTCTCTCTTTCTCCATGTGCATGTATACATATGTGTGTGTGTGTGTGTATACATGTGCATATATATATATATACACACACACACACATTCTGGTGGTTGTTTTTCAGGAGAACTCTAATGCATTACTTAACCATACAATTAAAGTAATACCTGGCACATGAGAAGAACCACAGATTATTGAATGAATCAATGGCTAAAAATATATTTCAGGAATTTGTTTGAAAAAAATAGTTTAATGGTGAAATCTTAGGGGATGAAGAGTGATTCTTAACACTTTTGAATTCAAAGTCAATTGAAACTAGGTTAAGATTCGATATTCCTTAGTGAGTTGTAGAACTTGAAGGTTTTTAAAAAGATGTACTAAACCAGGGGGGAAAAGGTCTGCAGTCTAGTCTGGCCATTGCTTATCGTTAGCTTTGGAAACCTTGATCTCCCTAGGCCTTCAGCTGTTTCTTCAACTGTAAAATGACAGATGTGGGTTAGTTGGTGTTTCGCGTCCCTTTGTTTATAAAATCTCTTAATTCCATAATTCTCTCTGAGGACCCTTCCAGCATGGTCATTCTGACTATATCACTAATCCTAAGGGATTCCGCTAACGAGCTCCCACTGCAGTGATATTGCAGGACACATCAAGTCCTGTTGGTTACATGGTTAACGGGGAGCTAGAAGAGTGCAGTCTTTGGGTGCAAGAAGGTATCTCCTTTTCCCAGTAGGCACTGCAGAGGAAAGCTTAGAGACAACAGAAGTTCTCAGTATATACAGTTGATAAATAAATGTTAAAATTCTCTGCACACTGTTCTTTGAGAATAAAGAAAACAAGACCTCATCACTAAATTGTATCATGAATTAAAGGTCTCTCATTTACATTCATTGCTTTGCCTGTTGGTTTTTTGCCAACAACTTAATGTCCTGAGAATGCTATAGGTCATTTTGCAACCTGGCATTTAATAGCACCATCTCACAAACCTGATTTAATCTTTTTATTTTGTCACAAGTTTTGGGGGTACAGGATCCAAATAAACCTACCATATTCATTGAATGAAGATAGTCTTCTAAGTTGAAAAAAATAAAAGATTATTGCCATTATGAATCTTGTCAAAGGACAAAGGAAAATGTGCTCATTTTGGATAAGGCATGAGTTACAGATTGCTTTCATTGATGTCATGGAAAAAAATTAAATATACACAAGATCAACATTAACTGACATTTCAGTTAACATTTTTCCTAAAATTTGCTTTTTTGGTTGTTGAAAACTCAATACTTGATATCAGAAAATATAAACTAAAGAAGAGCATTTAAAACAGTAAGAATTTTATCCATCCAACAACTATGCATAGTGCATTGATATTTATTCTTTCACATGGGTTCTTATAGGTTCCTCTTCCCCCAACTCCTAGCTCACGGACACAAATGTACACATAAACCAGATGTCTTCAAGACTGACTAGTCTGTGACATTGAAGTGAGGCCATGTTTTCTCTAAGATTAAAATTATGACACTTCCAAGCCCCATATGCCTAAGTTGTGGAACCCTCGTCTTTCCTCTTCTCATAGTGGTTTATATGATGTGGGCAAGAATTCCACGGTTTCTGGCTCACACCAGGGGATGACTCTGGTATATTTCACCTTGATGCAGAGGTTGGGCTACCTCTAACACGCCCTGCTTACCTCACTGTTTCCATTCTCCACAGCAAGTCTTTGAAGTATAAGAGAGGAGCAGCCTTCTCCAGGTGTTAAATTCTGCGATGGACTCGCCTCTCCCCAACTGGTAAGCCCAGAATTAGAGTAATCGGTTGTCAGCACACACAGTGTCAGTTTTCAGTACACACAGAGTCATTTTTTTTTCTAATGCTGGATCAGGCATTAGCTTTACACCGTTCTCAAAGCCAATTCTCTTCTGGTGGTCTAGATCTAGTGTTAAGAGAAGACCCCCAGTCAAGACTTGCTGGATGTGGCTGCTTGGGTTGTTTCCAGATTTCAGTTATTTCCTTCAATCTGGGCTCAGGCACGATCCCTCCCTCTGGTTCATCAGACTTATTTTAATATGTTTGAATCTCAAATTGAGTTTTGATCTTGATCCTTTTTCTTCTAGAAATAATCTTGACTCCTATATAAATTTGTGGGTATAAGTAAGCACCTGGGGAAGGTTACTACCTGACTTTACCCATCAAGAAAACCTGAGACGGGCCTTGCCATGCTAAAACATACACAATTATTCTTTTCTCTGAGCACTGAATAAGTGCTGGTCTTGCAGTGACCTTTCTGCTAGGGAAGGTCTACAGCATAATGGTTAAACAAACAGCTTCTGGATTCATACAGCTCACATTTAAAGCTCTGTCCTGTCATCTTCTGGCTGATGATCTTATGAAATTTACTTAACAGCTCTGTGCTTAATGTGTCTTTATCAGTAATACAGGGCTGACAATAATCGCATGCTTCTCATATATGGTTATGAAGATTAAATGCACGGGGTTACATTTAACATTGTTCCTGGCACAAAGTGTGTGCTCAGTTAATGTTAGCGATTACTACTTTAGTTGTTCCAAATGTGGTCCTTCCAGAACAAAGGAGAAATAACATCATCATCACTAACGATAATTTCTAGTGAATTTTAAATATCACTTCTTCAGTATATAAAGTCTTAATTCATTTGTACCCTGTTTTGCATTACTTAAATTTATATTGATGTGATTTTAAATGTTTAAGCCCATATTGTTTTAGCATCTGCTTGCCACAGCAATATACTGTGAAACTCTTCTCCTTGTCGATAGCTATATTTCCAAGATGTTACACTCTTTATTATCCTATTTATAAAATAACTGTATTTTATCAAGTACTTCACATTTCCATGTTTTCAATGTCATAAATGACGGTACCTACCTTCTTAAAGGTAGGCAGTCACATGACTCATTATTATTCCTTGGGACAAATATCAGAAGTTATCAGAATTATTTCTTTGTGACAAATATCAGAAAATGAATTTCAAAGCTTTTAAAATATGCTGCTAAATTGTCCCCAGCAGCATTTACCAGTTTATACCAGTCAGCATCCTTGCACCCTCACCAACGGAGAGCATTTCAAAAACTAAAGATTTAATACCCTGCAAGACAAAAAGGCATATTGATTTCATGTATATTCTTTTATTATTAGTGAAATTGAATGACTTTATTAAGGTAGGTTTTAAATTTCTTCTTTTGTGAGAGAGTTACATTCTTAGCCTATTTTTATTTTTATTGCTTTTGAAGAGCGTTTTGTATATGTAAGAGAACCACAAATTTCCTTACTGCTATCCAGAAAGAAAGGAAATTTAGCTTATTAATTTCCTATAATTAGTCCAATTTTTCTCATGAGCCCCCATCTGGGGAAGGAAGTTGGTGAAAGTAATGGTGAGGAAGAACTTAACAATGAATGTATCTCAGATATTTCAAAACAGACTTTTTATGTTAGATAACTCAATCTCAAGTAAATGCTCAGACTTAAGATACGCTTTCCTTCTCTCTGCTCCTTCAGGCAATATCTGATTATGTTTTTTGTGTTGGCATGTGAGTACTGCGTGATCCCATGTAGTGTGGGGGTACTTCGATAAAGGCTGCGGAGGTATTTGTGTAACTATCTGCCAAATTTATTGTTTATCTGGTTATGTGGCACTCTTGCAATCTTCTACTGAAGCTGAGCTGTTCTCTTGGCTTGGTCAAGGCCTGGAGATCCCTTTGTCTGCCTCAGTTGCCCTTTAGCTGGAGCCCTGTCACCCTCCATTGAGCTCTGGCTTAATCTCTCCACTTCTCAGCCTTGGAAACATTTCAGCCTCGGAAACAAGAGCCAAGGGAAGGCCTTTAACTGAGGGCACTTTGTCTTCCTAACCACTTCAGGTGGCCATTGGTACTCGTTCATCTCCTTTTTAGAGTCTCAAAAGCCTCTTCTGCTGTGGCTTTTCTCTCCACCGTTCTAAAACCCTACTCCTTTCTGGGATTTTGGTTCAGGAGTAAAGAGCTGGGATACTTTGATCTGATTCTTTCCTTCCCCTACTTTTCTCTTTTGCATACTCTACTAGGCTAGAATTGGCAGGTTTTCTTCTTTCTCTGTCATCTGGTTGGATCTCCATTTATGTCATATTCTGTTCCTGGGACAGAGAGTTTCAAAGCATGGAAGAAACTCCCTGAGCTGAATCCACCAGTTTTAGCAATTAGAATGGGCACCTCAGGGCAACTACAAACCAGCGATTACACAGGGCAAAGTACACTGTATTGATGTTCCCCAGGTGTTATTTGTTTTATAAATATGTGTATACAAATAGATTCAGATGTTCAGATCAGACAGGATTGATATGTCATGTATGTTGTAAATGTTTATGCCCATTTTTCCTTTTTTTAAAAATTATGTTCCTTGATTTTAAAAAGTTTTATATTTTTATGTATTCAAATCTATCAGATACATGCTTTATGGTTTCTAAATTTCATAAATCTTTAAAAAAAATCTTTCCCTTATCAGGGAAAAATTAGATATATTCATATCTATTTTCTCCAAATATTTTTATGGTTTTGTTTACCTAAAGGCATTTGGTAACCATCTAAGTATATATACACATACACACGCATACACACACATACACACAAATGACACAAATATATACATATAAATATATTTAATAACCAACTTGAGCTCAACGTATTTTGTTGAATAATCAACTTTTTCTTACTGATTTGAAGTGTTACCTTGTCATATATTAAATCTTATTTGCTTTTTTCTGTACTTTCTCCCATGTACTGTTGATATACCTGCTTATTCCTTTACTAGTTAAAATATAGTTTTAAAATATAATTTTATAGTACTTTAATATCTATTCAAGCTATTTCCCTCACTACTTTCATTTTTAAGTATTTTCTTGAGTCTTTTCATGAATTTCACTGAGACGATTTCTTAGAATAATTTTTAGTTCCCCCCCAAATTGATTGGTATTCTCTTTGTAGTACATTAAAATTTAAGATTAAATCAAGAACACCTTAATAACCCTCAAAATACAAAATATATTTTTTATAGAGCTTGTTAACATTTATTTATTTGAGGCATGGCAATAATTACCTCTATGTCCACCTTCCCCATCATTCTGTTAAAGCCAAAGTGCAGTTTAAAAACTGTTAAGTAGAATAAAGTGTTAAGGCTTATCTAGGTTAAAAAAAAAGAAAGGAAAATATTTGTGACATAAGTATTTAAATATCTGAGCATTCTACAAAAATTGAGGGTTTTTTGCCTTATATTATCTAGATATTATAAATTTTTAGTTGTGCATATATGCATCCTAGGATTTCTTTTCTCTTGATTTCATAAAGAGTTTGAAATTCTCTGTTATAATAAGTTCCAAATCTTTAATATGATTTTTTCAGCCATTTTAAAATATAGATTGGCTATCAATTTTTATCTTTGCTTCTCTTTTTTCTGTTGTTTCTTATGTTTTCAGTATATAAAAATTTCTTTACTTGGCCTCTAAGTTATAGGGTTCCCCCCTTCAATACTTATTATTTTTTTCAAATCTAAATTTATAAAAATAATTCTATATTAATGAATTCATTTCTCCTGTGATTATGTATGCATGTATTATATATTCCCTTCAAGCTTAATCTTTTCTCTCAAAGAACTATCTATGGTATATAACTAACGATGAACATTGAATATTTGTTGTTATTGAAGAGACTTGGGGGGTATTGGATTTTGCAGAGTCTCTTCTAGTGAGCTTTGTACCATGAAGAGTCAAGGCCATCGCACTGGGTACTTTTGTTGCTTTCATTCTTCATGCCCTCCAAATACACAGGGTTGCATGAATTAAGGGAAACAGTGCAGGGACTAATAATGATTTGGGTGGTATATTGTAAAATCATCTATAAGAACCATAGAAGCTGATGATCTTTCAGTTTTGAACATATAAGCAACATAAAGGATCCACTACTTGATGCATATATACTTTTAATGCTCATTGTTCTCCTGGCTTAGTACTGGGAAATATCAAGAAGTGGATCAACTCAAGCTGGAAGGGAGAAAAATGGATGAAAGCCAAGGAATGACTTCACCTGAAGAGAATAAAAATTAACTGTGCCAACTTTAGGTGCCATTAGTTGCAGTCAAATAATTTCAGGTTTTCACTCATCTATGATTTCTGTGATTTTATTTTTATCTAAAAGGTTTTCTAAACTAATTCTTAGGAATATTGAATTTCACCAAAAAAGACCATAATAAAGAAAACACGATAATATTTCTTCACATAAATAGTTATGTTCTGTGATTTTTAGCACCTTATTTTTAATAAATGAATTGTGTTATAAATTTTAACTCATGGCAATAAATTAGCAAAAACTGAGTTTATTTGGTACTATCATAACCACCCACATTTAGCACAGATGTTCAGCAAAAGATTTAGGAACTATTTTGGAAGCTCTCATTAACTGAGATAAGTTTGCAGAATATTTATGGGTAATATTAAACTGCTCAAGTTCATATTTTCTTTCCTGATCATTTTATAGCAGTCTCATAAATATCAACAGCTGGCTTACTGGTCCTTCAAAAAAGTCTTATAGATATTAGTAGGACCAAAGCCCAATATTTTAATGTTTTCTTATCTCAGAGCAGTTGCCTGGCCACAGGGCACTCAGATCAACCACACTCTAACCAACCAGATGTGCCTCATCTTATCTCTAAGACCCTGCTTTTTCTTGAAGTAACTCATGGGATAGTAGAGACCAGGGTGGTTTTCCCCAAGGGATCTAATTTGCTAGGGGCTATTTATCTCTTGGTCTAAAAGCCTCTAGGAGCCTAATCATATCTAGAATTCAGGGGATATATGGAGAGTGAATATTTTAGAAGAGAAGTAGAAGATATTATTATATTTTCCCTGAATTCTTCTAATTCAGATTCAGTCCCCTGTATGCTGCGTCTTTCTGTGTCAGACCTGACTCATTATTTCAAAACCCCAAAAGATTCAGTATGGGCCAGGACTAGATACTAATTCTACAGAATTCTATAACTACCTTTAGGACTTGTAAACACTCTGTGAGTGTATGTATATGGGGATGTGGACTCAAAACTCAACCGTATTGCTCACTGACTATGTTGTCTGTCTTGGTGATCATCTTCCGGAGAGGTAAATCACAAGCAGTATAACTGGTGATATTTAAATAACTGGAGGGAGAGGTTTTACATGTTAGAAAGGAGGGGGAACTACTATTGGGAATGTATATTTTGACTGCGTGCGGAAACCTTAAATGCCAAGCTAAATTTGAACTGTCCTATAAGCAATATAAAGAAAACAAAGCTTATGATCAAGAACTATGAAAATGATGTTAGGGCTGATTAAACTTTACATAGGATCAAAGAGAATTGTGAAAACTTAGAGGCAGAGAAACAAGTCCAGATGATCATTACAAAACCGTCCAGGTGAAGGTGAAGTGGGCCAGAGGGCGGCAGTGATGTTGAAAGGAGAGAGGAATGCAGGGGCCAGTATGAAGATTAACTATTGGTGGCAACTAATTGCGTATAAGAACAATGGTGAATTTGAATTCTGTAGCATTTTGAGCAAGGGTAATTAAGACAGCAAAATGGCTACTGAAAAATATAGGCTAAGCAGGAAGGGCTCTGACTTTGGAGGATGCTATAATTTGAATGCTTGTCCTCTCCAAAACTTGTGTTGAAATTTAATTATCATCATAACAATATTAAGTGAGTCCTTTACCTTAACAGTATTGAGGTGTTAACACTTTAGCAGTATCAAGAGGTGATTATGTCCTGAGGGTTCTGTCCTCATAGGTAGGGCACTGGAGCCATGAGATAAGGGTGAGCTCAGCACCCTCTTTCTCTCTCTTGCCCTTCTGCTTTCTGCCATGGGGTTACGCAGCAAGAAGGCCCTCATCAAATGTGGCCCCTTCATCTTGGACTTCCCGGCCTCCAGAACTGTGAAAGGCAATACATTTCTGTTCATTATAAATGACCCTGTCTCAGGTATCCTTTATAGCGGCAAAAATAGACTAAGGGAGAAATGGTGATTTTTTAAGCAAATAACCCTGGGGAAGGATTCCACAGCAAGAAATTGTCAGACATTAAGATAATGGGTTAACTTTCTGATTACTTGCCAGTGGGTATTCTGAGAAGTCACAGATTAGAAAAGGAAAGAAAGATGAGTCATTAGTGATTTTGCAAAATCTAATGATACTGTGGAAGCCAGTGGGACCCCAAAAGGAAGCATTGACATAAGATGTAGATGTGGAATGAAAGGTAGGAAATGTTGGAAAATAAAGTGCCTACTTCACACTTGTGGCAAGAAGCACCCTGAACAACAGCATTTGGATTAAAGGGTTATACCATGGATCAGTCAGAGTCCAGGCGGGGCATATTTAATGTGAACATTTCGATCAGAGGGAATTTAATACTGGACACTGTTTACACAGGTAATATAAGAGCCAAAGAGCCAGACAGGAGGTGGTGAGCAAACCCAGAGATTTATAACAGGAAACCATCAGACACCTGGGGCTGAAGGACATCAGGGGCTGTGGCATTACCAAAACCCAGAAGCTGCCACTGTGCAGTGGGAGCTAGAACCACAGAGTGGGGGGCTGTCTGTTGGGAGCTAGAATCATGGGGGAGACTGAGTAGGTACAAAAGATGCCACTGGAGGCAGAGAGGAGGAGAGAAACCCCCTGGCCTTGCTGCTTAGCCTTCGTGCCAGTCTTCCATCATTGCTTCCCATCTGCTGGCCAAGCCTACCCACATGCTAAAGGGCAAGAGAGCCCGGAAACGTGATTTTCTGCAACACAGAAAAGAGGAAGGGCCTGAATAGAGCAGATCTGAGCAAAAAGTGGTGCACATGGTTAGCCTGTTATTCATGACAGTATTTTAAGGACTGCCTCCTGAGAAACCTTTGGGTGATAAATGTAGATAAAAATGTTGATATTTCTTCCTCCTATGTATCTGCAATCTGAACAGAATTGCAGTTTTCTAATGCCATTGAGAATTTAATGGTCATCTAAAGTAGGAGTGCATGTGTTTTCAGCTGCCGGACTAGCCTTCAGTCCACCCTTCCCCCTGCATTTCTTTACCTTGTCAATGTCACCATGTGCTTCTTATCTAGTTACCATAAAGCTGAGCAACCACAAAAAAGAATAGTTCTGCCATTTTAAACAGAACAGATTAAAGTTTTCCATGATGCAAGAGCGGGTTTTAAAAGATAATTGTGTCCCTCCTCTTCTGTAATTATTTTATACTCTGCAAATGATTTATGATCTCCTGGCTAGAGGACTGGAAAAGCTTCATAATTTTAGATGCTTGCTTTTGAATTTCTCTGGGTGTCTTAGAAAGTCACTTATTCTATCAAGGACTATGCTTATGTAGAAATAAAGAACATACCTAATGCAGGGTCGGGTCAGCACTTGCAATTTGCAGCCTGTCCCCAGAGCCCACACTGTACCCATGTAGCATGTAGTCAGTGTCTCAGGTAGGCTCAGATGTGGAGATGTGGAGGACTGTCAGCATACCCCGAGACTTCTCCAAAACCACAGGTGCTGGTCTCAGGAGGAATTGGTTTGGTGAGGCCATTCTAAGGCTTGTTTGAACAAATATGCTTGAACAGCTATCAATAAGGAAGCATGAACTGTCTGGCATCCAAATGGGAGGCAAGAGAGAGTAGTGTCTAAGTGCAGGGAGTCTGGTTAATTTGACTTGGCTTTGTATGAGTTATATTTAGATTTGAGCTGTTACTTCATCTATAAAATAATGATAAGAGTATTCACTTCATAGGGCAGTTGTAAGAATGAAATGAAATAATGTAAGTAAAGCCCTTGTCACATAGTAAGTACAGTTCTCAATATATAGTTGTGTGGTTGTTACTATTACTGTAGTTGTTATTGTCATATGGAGGAGGGAATCAATCCAATGGCTTTGGAAGCCAGACTATATACTGCCTATTTTACTACAATAAATCCTGATTAACCACTGATCTCCCTCCCCAAACCTCTCTTGTCATGTAGGCATCTAATAAGAATGAGCCCTTGTAAAGACTATAGCTTTAAACTATGGTTTAATTCTAAATCTTCTGCCTTTAACAGCAAAATAGATGGGAATCAACTCTTCACAGAAGATGTTTTCAAGATGAACAGAAACAGTAAAAAACAATCCCTTTTCTAATATGATCCACCAAAATGTTCTAATAGTGTCTCCTTTTGGTCATCTTTTTGTGTAAGTTCCCAAAACACCCTAACTATGTAATGTTTTCACACTTGTCCCATGTCTCTGTCCTCTGTTTTTATTTCTCATCTACCTAGGAAATCACCCCCTCCCTTCGCCTATCAAGATCTCCTCTTAAGTCCATTTTACATGAATATATTCCACAAAGCCTTTTATTATCTATTTATATAAATGGGCTCCCTTTCTGATCTCTGAGCTCCACAGCACTTGTTTCATCTCTCCTGCTACAATCACTTACTACCTTGTATTGTTTGTGGACTTGTCTGAGCCTTCCTTAATAAGATAAAGATGTGGGAACTGGTTTTACGTCTGGACAATTCCTTGCAGCAACTGTCACTGTGCTTTGTGAAGAGAAGTCACTTAAAAATTATGTGCAGAATTAAATGTAATACAAATTTTTGAATAATACAATTTTCACTTTGGTCCCTTTAGTCTCTGGCTCTGTTTTCAGCTCAGCTGTATTCTGGCTGGGGACTTCATTCCCTGGTTTCAGATTAAACATCGTCCTAGTAAACTATGCATTGCAGAGGCCTTCTTTGAAAGAGATTTTCAACAGGAAATGTACTCCCATTCTTTTTGATGTTAAGTAAGGGCAAGAGAATTTTGAATTAAAACCAACCTACTGCAGCCTTTGGAATGGCTCTTTAATTGACCATTAAGCATGTACATGGAAATAAAAACTCTCTTCACTGAGGTGAAAAATACACTACCAAACAAGGCATGCTTTTCCCAGCTGCTGAAGGAATAAGCGTGATTTGAGTGAATCAAGATCTTCTTCAGTAACTTCTCTCTGCAGGAGATCCTGTTATTTCAGAGGATGAAGGACACTCAAAACTTACAGCTTAAAAGACACATACACACACAAACCAAATTTCAATTCACACATACTATGAAAATTGGCAAGTTGAATCCAAGGAGAAAATTTCTTATTTCTTCATTTTTATGTATATATCACGATATGGATGAATGTGAGTAGAAAAGCCAATACATTTTGAATCAATGGGTTCTAAATACTTTCTTGTAGCCATCATTTGGCATTGGGATAGGAGTACGTAAGTATGTATCAAATAATGTGGTGAGAACCATCTGTGGGGGAAACATAGATGAAAGCCCAACCTTCTAGATCCGTGTCTGTTGAGGGTCTCTGTGCAGTGTGGCAAGGCTCCAGGCTGTAAGCACTTGGCCATTGCATTTGGATTTTAAAAGATCCCAGGCCATAAATTCTGGTTGCAATTAGAGCTGGTGAACAGAAAAATACCCTAGGACTTATTAATATGTAAATCTAGTAATCTAGGAAATTGATCGCAGGCTACGGGTTCTGAATTTATGCAATCTCATTTTGACCAAAATGACATCACACTTCAACAGTTCTGCATAAATTGACAGCAAAATGCATGATGTTTCTTTAAAATTAGTACAGATAAAGAATGCTTAAGAAGAGCATTGGATAAGAACACACGTGGCTACAATACATCACACCAATGATACACATAGTCTGAACTCTCATTCCCAAAATAGTCAATGTCATATGATGTGGTAAATAAAAAAAAACACAATAATAAAGAACTCATGTCTTTATGAATAGGGCCACATGATTTCTTTAGAAATGTTTTCTTCTTTTTTGGTCAAACTTAGGATGTTTTACCTCAATACCGGTACAAGTAGAATAACCAATTTTCCTTATTTACTTTTATTTCAAAATATTAAGGAGTTACAAGTGTTTTAAGTTACATGGATAGTTTTGTAATGCTTGAGTCCCAGCTATAGGTGTGTCCATAACCCAAATAGTGTTCATAGTACCCATTCTGTTGGTTTATTCTCCTCCCCTCCTTCAGCCTCTCCCCTGGCCGATTTCTACCGAGTTTTACTTCCCTCTGTGCAATAATCAATTTTTCTGTCAATAATTTTGCCATTTAGAAGGATAGTGCTGATACGTGGAAATGTTTCTTGGAATTGCTCAAGAGCCATGCCTGTAGACACTGCTGGAATCAATCGTGAAATGGGCTACATGGCTAATCAGTTTACAATATGGACCTGAGATTTGACTGCTATTACTCTGCTTACAAGC
This sequence comes from Microcebus murinus, assembly GCF_040939455.1. Classification (NCBI taxonomy): domain Eukaryota; kingdom Metazoa; phylum Chordata; class Mammalia; order Primates; family Cheirogaleidae; genus Microcebus; species Microcebus murinus. The sequence goes on from NC_134111.1 coordinate 58,186,928, forward strand.
ACTTAACCCAATCTCAAGTAACCTGAAATAATCTATTTGTTTTGAAGCCTAGTTGCATAGTTTTGTGGGTTTTTTTTTTTTTTGCCTGACTAAAATAATAAATTGGTATAGTTAGCAGGCTGCATTAATCATTTCATATACTCTTAGTACCACAAACACTGAGGGCCACCCCACACTTACCAAATCATGCTGAAATGTACTTCAGTCAAATATTTGTTCAGACCGAGATCCACTGAGTCCAATTACCTGACAGTTACACGAAGGGCAGATTTATGGACGAGCATGACTTTCCCAATGTGAATTATTGTTTTATATTTTTTGCTTTACCTGAATACTGTAATTTGTTGTGAATGTGCAACATACACTAATGTAATTGTTTTTATGCACCTATTTGTATTTAAAGCCTATTACAGTTCTGCCTCTCCATAAAGATATCTCTTGCTTTTTAAAAATCAAGCTAGCTAAAGATCCAAGAATGTCACCTAGTTTGAATATTCAAGGATTTGGCAAACAAGTTCATGTGAGTCAGTCTATCTGGGGAATGAGCCTTGGCCTTGGAATAAGAAGACTTGGGCCAGAGAACCAAGAAGAGGTTGAAAAGGTATGGAAATAGGAAAAGGCATGGCTTATTTAGAGAATTAAGAAGACGTTATGTGATTGCTATAGAACATACGAGATGGAACGAGAGGACATTCCTTTGCCATGGGAGGCTAGCAGTCATATACATTGGTTATCATGTCACTTTTCTGCTTACTATCCTTTCAAAAACTCTGGTGGCTTATTGCCATTTTGTTACCTTTTAAAAACATTTCCACTTTTTTATGTTTTGTGTTTTTTTTGTGCTTAAGTGTTCAATAGTACTTCTTTTTATTATGGATTGAATCAACTTCCAAATGTGGGACAAAGCTTGTGAAGCTTATTTTCCAGAATCTTCCTTGGACAGCATCTTAGGAAGTTGTACTGGCACCTATCACTCTTTTTAACATAGTGGTCTGAACTGCAAACTTGCATATGTTAGCCAATGGTTCTACAATTTCATCACCTAATCCTCATGATATTCTGAAAGAGGATACCTTTCAGCTGCCTTCTGTGAGCATTCGGGTGGCAAAAAGATGTCCATAGCTTTGTGACCCAAGAAAGTTCTGTGGAGGATGTGAGATTTGGTCTGGGTCTTAAAGGACAAAAGTAACTGAGCATTCCAGGCAGAGGAAACCTCATAAGTAAGGCATAGAGACAAGGACATTCAGGACAGGGAGGGTGAAGAAGGGTGCAGGACATATCATGGAGTCATTGAATGGGAAGTCACGATTGCCTGCTTGTAGTGGGCTTTATTCAGTAGTTTGAGATAATCAATGATTTTAGATCATAGAAAAAGCATGACTAGAATTGCTCACTAGGAAAATGAACCATAAATCAGACTGCAGAGAGAAGGTTTGAGGATAGGGAATTCAGCTAGCTAAATTTTTTTTTTTCCAGCTAGCTAATATTGAGAGGCTAAACACATGTTAAAAAAGAAAGGATTGAATTGTGGTTGCAATATTGAAAACAAAGAGAAGCAAACAATTTAGAGACGTATTCTGTAAGTAGAATCAATTGACCAGCAACTGTTGGGAAAGAGATATTTACAATGATTCCAAGCTTTTGAACTGACATAATGCTAGTGCCATTAATAGACAGTGGGAGCACAGGAGGAGGAGGAAGAATGTTGCAGGGAAACTATGATGAGTTAATTAGCTACACATAATGTAATGTAAGTTGAGATAATAGACTACTTATAAAATTAGACATGTGGGTCAGAGGAAATAAAGCCTCTGCCAAATGTCTACATCTGTGTCTACTTCTCTTCTCATTTTAGCTATAATAGACTAAAATGAAAGGTGAACTATGATTACAAACCTATCCTCCCAAGTTTATTGTGAATTAAGTACACCATTGTTCCAATCTAACTATACAACACCCTCATCAGTGGAGCCTTTTTAAAATACTAGTATGTTTGTTCACCCAGGTCTTTAACTCAGTGGTCTCAATTAGATCCTCAGTAAATAGAGAATCTCTGTCTCCACTTTACTCCTATACGACAGCTGGAAAAGGTTATGGGTTCTGAACCCAGATAGCTTCTGTGTAAGTCTTTCTGTTTCTAAACTCCCATAATTAATCTTTTCCAGACTGACAATAATTCTACTGTCCTCATTTCACAGACAAACTCATGGTTTTGCAACACTTCAGATAACTCATTACTAGGTGAAAAAGGAATGGAGATACTCTTTCAGGCTTCTCCAGTTCTGCTGTGTGCTGTCAGGTCAACATTCTCAGCACAACTAAGCGGGGACAGATGGTGCCCATTCCCTCAGTGACAGAATCATCCAGCAATGTCAAAGGCATTTACATCCTTGAGAGAGAGATGCTTTATGACTAAAAGTTTCCCACCATGTGCACTCCAGAATACAGCAATGAAACTCCAATAACAATTCATGTCCAATTAAGTTAAACTTTAATTACATAAATCATTTAGAAATAAACTCAGTGACTTTGTTCTATTTTCAATTCTCCAAGGACGCTTTCTAGAAGGACATTAATGTGCTTGACTTGAAGGTGTCTACACTAATGATTATGTAAAATTCAAAATTGGACACATGTTCTAAAATGAAGGCTGTATATTTTAAATTACTGTAGTAAAATTGAAAAAGGAAAATATTCAGGAAAACAGTCATTAAACGAAATTTTCTGTTTCTTTAATCACTTTTCTTCTATTTTATATATTATTAAATTCAATTTTGTCTTTTCTGATTCTATAAGGATGGCCTTAAAATTTCTGCTTTAATAACTTATAAGTTTGGTAATAAAAAGATTTTAAACTTTTCTCATTCTGTCCATTTTCTGCTTTAACAGTGGTTAGTGTTAGTTTTAAAAACTATAACTTAAAACTCTTGTAGAATCTGGTGACCTGAATTTTAGTTTTAATTCTGGCATTAACTCTGTACGTAATCTTTGTTAACTGTTTTATTTTTCTGAACCTCAGATTCCTCATATATAAAAGACAAGGGTTATTTAGCTAATATCTCTTCCATCACTGAAATTCTATTGTATGATTTTCTCAGATGAAAATGATGATATAAATATAAAATGAAATTTAGTGGGATAGCAAATTTATTTTTCCTCATTAAAGTTATATAATTTTTTGGTCTAAAAATATAAATTTGCAAAAAACCTGTAAAGTTTTTTGTCTTTGCCTTTATTGAATTGATAATATTTTTATCTTGAAAATATCAGATCTAAGAGCACATCTTGATATCCTCTATATTATTTTTAACCTCTGGACATTTCCACCACAGAGGTTGTATCCTCTGAAAGTATCTCCTTCATTAATTGAACTACAGTTATAACACATAAGGATGTATTCAATTATTCCTTTTTTGTTCCTTTCACCCTAATAAGTATGTTTAAAATATTAAGAGGGAAGAGAAACAAAACAGCAGCTCTTTAAACCCAAAGACATCAAGGAAAGCTGAAAGTAAGCTGCTTATTCAACAGCAGATTTATATTCCATGGTGTTGGAATAGGTCACCACTTTGCTCCATCTCTCCAAAGCCCCTCTGCCATTAAAAGTCTATCTTGTGGCCTGACATCTTGAAAACTCACTCAGCTCACTGAAATGGTATTGGACCATGGTCACATAATAAAATCTGTGCGTGGTAAGATATGGATATTATTTTATTCTTCTGCATGCGACTATCCAATTCAAGGTGGATAAAAGTTAAATGTAAGACATGAAACCATAAGAATTCTAGAAGAAAATGCGGGAAAAAGTCTTCTAGTTATTGGTCTAGTCAAAGAATTTATGACTAAGACCCCAATGGCAATTACAGCAACAACAAAAATAGACAAATGGAACTTGATTAAATTAAAAAACTTCTGCATAGCTAAGGAAATAATCAACAGAGAAAATAAACAACCTATAGAATGGGAGAAAATATTCACAAGCTATAAATTCAGTAAGGGCCTAATAACCAGAATCTACAAAGAACTCAAGCAAATTAGCAAGAAAAAAACAACCACATTAAAAAGTGGGCCAAATACATGAACAGAAACTTTTCAAAAGAAGATAAATGGCCAATAAACATATGAAAAAATGCTTAACGGTATGAATCATCAGGGAAATGCAAATTAAAACCACAATGAGAGATCACCTTACCCCAGTCAGAATGGCTTTTATTAAAAAGTCCAAAAACAATAGATGTTGGCATGGATGCAGAGAAAAAGGAATGCTTATACACTGTTGAGGGGGCTGCAAATTAGTACAACCTCTATGGAAAACAGTATGGAGAGTCCCAAATAACTAAAAATACACCTACCATTTGATCTGGAAATCTCACTACTGGGTATTTACCCAAAGGAAAAGAAGCCATTTTATCAAAAAGAGACCTGCACTTAAATGTTTATTACAGCTCAATTCACAATTGGAAAGATGTGGAATCAACCCAAATGCCCATTTATTCATGAGTAGATTAACAAAATGTGATATTATTTATATATATGTATATACACTATGGAGTACTACTCAGCCATAAAAAGGATGAATTAATGCTTTTTGTAACAATTTGGATGGAACTGAAGACCATTATCCTAAGTGAAGTATCTCAAGAATGGAAAAACAAACACTACACAAACTCGCTATTAAATTAGAATTAATTGATGTGCACATAGGGAAGTAAAACACTGTCGAAATCAAGCAGGGAGGAGGTGGGTGGAGGGGTTGGGGAAAACCTACCTAACAGGTACAATGAACACTATTTTGGTGATGGGCACACTTAAAGCCATGACTCAAGCATTACACAAGTGATCCATGTAACTCAAAACATTTGTACTCCCATAATATTTTGAAATTTAAAGATTAAAATCTGTCAAAGCTGAAACTTAGAAGAACATGAATCTGAGTTATGTCATGAATGTTTTTATTACATAAAATCTGTCATTGAATTATAAAAACATTCAAAATAAAATATTTATAAAAATTTGTATAGCTCATAAATGTCTCTAATTGCTGGATTTTCTTTTTTCCATTTTTTAGATATAATTTACATATAGTACAATTCACAATTTTTCATGTATAATTCTATGAGTTTTGACAAACCTACCATCAAAATCAATATAGGGGGGAGGATCAAGATGGCGGATGAGAAATACTGCCAGACAAAGTGTCTCTGCAGAAAAGACAGATTCTAGCAGAAATTAGATAAAAGAAGCAAGAAGACAAGCATACAGTGGAGGAGGGCCGGAAGGAGGGGTACCTGAGACCCCGGGAGACTCCACAGGAGGAGGTTACAGAAGAGAACTGGAAGCTGAAACTGCCAGAGCAGCCCGGAGACCTGTGGGAAGGGTAGGTGGATAAGTCACCTTCCCCCCCCCCTGCATCTGGGACTGCTGGTGAGCTCCCCAGCGGGTGGAGAGACCTCCGGATACCAGCCCAGAGACAGCCGCCGCCAGCTAGCGATGAGCCTGTAGTGGACCCGGCACCAGGCTCCCAAATACCGTGTGCAAAGACCTGAGCTGCGCACAGGCACCATATTGCCTCCTCCTCCCCTCTGCCGATCCTACTCGCGCTGCCCAGAGAGACAATATAGCCACCAGCCGGAGGCACCTCCAGGGAATGGGACCTTCTCTTTTGGGACCCTACAGCTGACTCAGGGGAACTCAGACTGTGAGCTCCCTACCCGCCAGCTCTCCCAGGTGCTGCTGGCACGGTGATCCCAGGAGAACAGTGCAGACTCTGAGGCTGAGAGACATAGACCCAGCTTGGGCTCCCTGTGGCTGAATTAGGACCGGAACTCCTCTCCCTGGTGGGGATACAGTTTGAACTCTGGGACCCAGAGGTCAGACCTGCAGATCAGATCCCGTGGACCGATGTCTCACATTACCCGGGGCACAGAAGGATTATTTGTGAACAGCCTACTGAGGTGTGTGTGCCTTCAGGAGCAGATCAGCATCCAAGAGGGCAACCCTTCTCACAAAAGGAGGCTGTACGCCCAGCCCAGGTGGCGTTCCTGTGCAGGGAACCTCCCCGCTGGCATCACAGTCCGGGGAGGCCTGGTGGCTTGTGTTCTGGCCTGCTGGCAGAGGCCCAGGAGTAGCTGCGGAGTTGGGGAGGGTGGAAAGAAGCGAGGCCCGCTCCAGACTGTGGGTGTCAGACAGCCCCACCCCCACACGCAGACTTTCTGGCTGAGCGGGGCCAATCTGGCCCTTCCCTGACAGCTTTTCCTGGAAGCAGAGAACAAAACTTTGACCCCTGCTAACAGCATTGGTGGTGCTTGAGGGCAGGCTTACCCAACCCAGCTCCACCCAGACTCTCTTCTAGACCAGTCCTCACTGAGGGGGAGAAAAGGACACACCTGGAAGTCCCAGGGCCCCACCGACGACCTGAGGCACTAGAGTGCCTCCCTACAGGAACAAGAGCTGATAACGACACAAAAACAACAACGTAGCCTGTTCTTCCAAGCAAGCGCCACCTACTGACAGGGAGGGCATCCTGCACAGCCTTTTCATGGCACCTACTGACTCATTATATAGGGAGTGGTCGAATCTCACCCACAGACACCACCTACTGGCTCAGAAACTAAACAAGGCATGTGAAAACCCAAATAAAAACCTAAAGGAAAGAAACAACTGATCGACATGGGAAGAAATCAGTGAAGGAACTCAGGAAATATGAAGAATCAAACGGGAAATACACTCCCAAAGAGGAGCACCAGCCCCCTAGAAATGGACACCAACCAAAATCGGCAACCAAAATGACAGAAGAGGAATTTCATATGTGGATCATAAGAACACTCACCGACCTGCAAGAACAACTCAATAGCCAACACAAAGAAACCACAAAAAGCCTCCAGGACCTAGAACAAAAGTTCACTAAAGAAATAGACACAATGAAAAAAAGTTTCACAGAACTCCTGGAAATGAAGAAGCAATTCAGGGAACTACAAAATACAGTGGAAAGTCTCAAGAACAGGGTAGATAAAACAGAAGAAAGAATCTCAGAGATTGAAGATAACACCTTCCAACTAAATAAAACCGTCACAGAGATAGAGCAGAGAAACAGAGAAAAGAGCAAAGCATACAAGAGATGTGGGATTATGTGAAGAAACCTAATATGAGAGTCATAGGGTTACCAGAAGGGGAAGAAGACAACACTCAAGGGTTAGACAAGCTATTTAAAGATATAATAGAGGAAAATTTCCCAGGCCTTGCTCAAAATCTCGATATACAAGTTCAAGAAGCTCAGAGGACCCCTGGGAGATTCAATGCAAACAGGAAGACGTCACGACATGCAGTCATCAGACTGACCAAAATATCAACTAAAGAGGCCCTTCTAAGAGCTGTAAGATGAAAGACGCAAGTACATACAAGGGAAAGCCAATTCGAATAACACCAAACTTCTCTAATGAGACTTAAAAGCAAGGAGAGACTGGGGCCCCATTCTCACTCTTCTGAAACAAAACAATGCCCAGCCTAGAATCTTATTCCCTGCAAAACTAAGCTTCATATATGAAGGAGAAATAAAGACATTCTTAGACAAGCAAAGTCTCAAAGAATTCACTAAGACAAGACCAGCCCTACAAGAAGTACTCAAAACAGTGTTATGCATGGAACACCATAATAACAACTCACGAATATAAAAACAACCAAAACCCAAAGATTAAAGGCCAGATAATACAATGCCTCAAGAGAGAAATCAAAGCAACAACATCCAACCCAACAGAATGAACAATAACCTACCTTACCTATCAGTTCTCTCAATAAATGCGAATGGCTTAAACTCTCCACTCAAGAGACATAGGCTGGCTGAATGGATAAGAAAATACAGGCCAAGTATATGATGTCTTCAGAAAACACATCTAACCTACAAGGATACATATAGACTAAAAGTAAAAGGGTGGAGATCAGTATTCCAGGCAAGTGGAAGCAAAAAGAAGGCTGGCGTGGCAGTTCTAATTTCAGACGATTTAGTTTTTAAACCAACAAAAGTAGTGAAAGACAAAGAGGGTCATTATATAATGGTGAAGGGCACAGTTCAACAAGAAGAGATAACAGTTTTAAATATATATGCACCCAACTTAGGTGCACCCAGTTTCATAAAGCAAACCTTACTGGATCTAAGCAAATGGATTAATAGCAACTCCATAATCACCAGAGATTTCAACACCCCACTGACGGCATGAGACAGATCCTCCAAACAGAAAATTAATAAAGAAATAATGGACTTAAACAAAACCGTGGAACAATTGGGTCTGACTGACATCTACAGGACATTCTACCCAAAATCCACTGAATATACGTTTTTCTCATCAGCTCACGGGACATTCTCTAAGATTGACCATATCCTAGGACACAAAGTAAATCTCAAGAAATTTAAAAAAATAGAAATCATACCATGTACCTTCTCAGATCACAGTGGAATAAAAGTAGAAATCAACCCTAACAGAAACTCACATTTCTACACAAAAACATGGAAATTAAACAACCTCCTACTAAATAATTACTTCATAAATGAAGAAATCAAGATGGAAATAAAAAAATTCTATGAACAAAATGACAATGGAGAGACAAGTTATCAAATCATCTGGGACACAGCTAAAGCAGTTCTGAGAGGAAAGGTTATCTCCTTAAATGCCTATAACCAAAAGACAAAAAGATCACAAATAGACAATCTAACTAAACGACTCAAAGAGCTGGAAAAAGAAGAGCAGACCAACCCCAAACCCAGCAGAAGAAGTGAAATCAACAAGATCAAATCAGAACTAAACGAAATTGAAAACAGGGAAGCTATTCAGGAGATTAATAAAACAAAAAGTTGGTTCTTTGAAAAAATAAAATTGACACACCATTGGCTAAGCTAATGAAAAGCAGAAAAGAGAAATTTCTAATAAGCTCCATCAGGAACAAAAAAGGAGATATCACAACTGATCCCAAAGCGATACAAGATATAATTTATGAATACTACAAAAATCCTTATGCACACAAACTGGAAAATATGGAGGAAATGGACAAATTTCTAGAAACACACAGCCTCCCTAGGCTCAACCAGGAAGAAATAGATTCCCTGAACAGACCAATCTCAACAGCTGAAATAGAAACAGCAATTAAAAATCTCCCTAAAAAGGAAAGTCCCGGTCCAGATGGTTTCACACCCGAATTTTACCACACTTACAAAGAAGAACTAGTACCTATCTTGCAGAAACTATTCCACAACATCGAGGAGAACGGAAACCTCCCCGACACCTTTTATGAAGCGAATATTACTCTGATACCAAAACCAGGAAAGGATGCAACAAAAAAAGAAAACTACAGACCAATATCTCTAATGAATATAGATGCAAAAATTTTCAACAAAATCTTAGCTAACCGAATCCAGACGCTTATCAAAAAAATAATCCATCGCGACCAAGTGGGCTTCATCCCAGGGATGCAGGGATGGTTCAACATACATAAATCTATAAATGCAATTCACCACATAAACAGAAGCAAAAACAAAGACCACATGATTCTTTCAATAGATGCAGAAAAAGCTTATGACAAAATTGAACACCTTTTCATGATACGAACACTTAAGAAAATAGGTGTAGAAGGAACATACCTAAAAATGATACAAGCCATATATGACAGACCCATAGCCAACCTCATACTGAATGGGGAAAAATTGAAAGCATTCCCACTTAGAACTGGAACCGGACAAGGCTGCCCACTATATCCACTTCTGTTCAATATAGTGCTGGAAGTCCTGGCTACAGCAATCAGACAGGAAAATGGAATTAAAGGTATCCAAATAGGGACAGAAGAGATCAAACTTTCACTGTTTGCTGATGATATGATATTATATCTAGAAAACGCCAAAGATTCTACCAAGAAACTCCTGGAACTGATCAATGAATTTAGTAAAGTCTCAGGATACAAAATCAATACACAGAAATCAGAGGCATTCATATACGCCAACAACAATCTAATTGAGAACCAAATCAAAGACTCAATTCCCTTCACAATAGCAACAAAGAAATTAAAGTACCTAGGAATATACTTAACCAAGGAGGTAAAAGACCTCTACCGGGAGAACTATGAAACACTGAGGAAGGAAGTAGCAGAGGATGTAAACAGATGGAAATCCATACCATGCTCGTGGATTGGCAGACTCAACATCATCAAAATGTCTATACTACCCAAACTGATCTACAGATTCAATGCAATACCTATTAAAATCCCATCAACATTCTTCACAGATAGAGAAAAAATACTTTTATGCTTCGTATGGAACCAAAGAAGACCCCGAATATCAAAAGCAATTCTAGGCAACAAAAACAAAATGGGAGGCATTAATATGCCAGATATCAAACTATACTACAAAGCTGTAGTAATTAAATCAATATGGTATTGGCACAAAAATAGGAGTATTGACCAGTGGAACAGATCTGAGAATCCTGATAAAAAATCATCCTCATATAGCCATCTAATCTTTGACAAAGCAGACAAAAACATATGCTGGGGAAAAGAATCCCTATTCAATATATGGTGCTGGGAAAACTGGATAGCTACCTATAGAAGGCTAAAACAGGACCCACACCTTTCACCTCTCACAAAAACCAACTCACGCTGGATAACAGACTTAAACCTAAGGTATGAAACTATTAGAATTCTAGAGGAAAAAGTTGGAAACACTCTCCTAGACATCGCCCTGGGCAAAGAGTTTATGAAGAAGTCCCCAAAGGCAATCACAGCAACAACAAAAATAAATAAATGGGACATGATCAAACTACAAAGCTTCTGCACAGTCAAAGAAATAGTCATGAAAGTAAACAGATAACCTATAGAATGGGAGAAAATTTTTGCATCCTACGCATCCGATAAGGGACTGATAACTAGAATATACTTAACTCATGAAAATCAGGAAGAAAAAATCAAATAACCCTATTAAAAAGTGGGCAAAGGACTTGAACAGAAACTTTTCTAAAGAAGACAGAGGAATGGCCAACAAACATATGAAAAAATGCTCATCATCTCTAATCATCAGGGAAATGCAAATCAAAACTACAATGAGATATCACTTAACTCCGGTGAGAATGGCCTTTATCAAAAAGTCTCCAAATAACAAATGCTGGCGTGGATGCAGAGAGAGAGGAACACTCCTACACTGCTGGTGGGACTGCAAACTAGTTCAACCTCTGTGGCAAGCAATATGGAGATACCTTAAAGCGATACAAGTGAATCTACCATTTGATCCAGCAATCCCATTGCTGGGCATCTACCCAAAAGATCCAATGGTACTCTATAAAAAAGACACCTGCACTTGAATGTTTATAGCAGCACAATTCATAATTGCAAGGCTGTGGAAACAGCCCAAGTGCCCATCAATCCAAGAATGGATTAATAAAATGTGGTATATATATACACCATGGAGTACTATTCAGCTCTAAGCAACAACGGTGATATAGCACATCTTATATTTTCCTGGTTAGAGCTAGAACCCATACTATTAAGTGAAGTTTCCCAAGAATGGAAAAACAAGCACCACATATACTCACCAGCAAACTGGTATTAACTGAGCAGCAGCTAAGTGGACACATAGGCACTAAAGTAATAGGGTATTGGGCAGGTGGGAGGGGGGAGGGGGGCGGGTATATACATACATAGTGAGTGAGATGTGCACCATCTGGGGGATGGTCATGATGGAGACTCAGACTTGTGGGAGGAGGGGGGGAATGGGCATTTATTGAAACCTTAATATCTGTACCCCCATAATATGCCGAAATAAAAAAATTAAAAAAAAATCAATATAGAATGTTTTCATCACCCTTCTCCCCCAGTTTCTCTATGCTCCTTTGTGGTCAATCTGTCCATCTTTTCTACCCCTTGACAATCACTAATCTGCTTTCTCCCCACAGTCTTGCCTTTCCAAGAATGCCATGTAAAGGAAATTATACAATTTATAGCCTTTTTTTGTCTAGATTCTTTCACTTAACATAATGCACTTGAGATTTATCCATGTAGTTGCATATATCAGTCATACATTTCTTTTTATTGCTGAGTAGTAGTCTGTCATATGGATGTAACTACTTTGTTTATGCATTTCTTGATCGAAGGTCATTTTGATTGTTTCTCATCTTGGTGATTGCTAGTAAAGCCTATGGAAACATTTGCATCTAGGTTTGTGTAGTCATAGGTTTTTATTTCTCTTGTTAAATACTTAAGAAGGGATTTATAAGTGACATGCTAAGTTTACATTTAAGAAGAAACTTTCCAATGAAGATACCATTTTAAATTTCTACCAGCGGTATATGAGTTCTAGTTGTTTGGCACCATTGCCAACCATTGATATTGTCATTTTTAAAAGCCATACTATTTGGAATGTAGTGGTATATTATTGTGGTTTTAATTTACATTTCCCTAATGTCTAATGATGTTGAGTATCTTTCCATGTCTTTATATTTACGATCTGCATATATTCTCTGGTAAAATACCTTTTAAGATCCTTTGTATATGGTATGAAGTACAGATCAAGGTTTGTTGCTTGTTTATTTATTTCACAGGGATACACAATTTTCTAACACCATTTGTTGAAAAGACTACCTTTTCTTTGCCAATGTGCTTTGCACCTTTGTCAAAAATCAATTAATTGTGTAAGTGAAGGTCTACTTGTAGATGCTTTATTCTGTTCCATGAACCTGTGTGTCTGTTTTTTTAGCAATACCACACTGTGTAGGTTTCTGTATCTTTATAGTGAGTTTTGGAATCAGAGAGAGACAGTGCATTACCTTTGTTCTTTTTCTTCATAATAGCTTTGGTTATCCTAATCCCTTTGCTTTGTCATATAAATTTTAGAATCAAATTGTTGATTTCTAAAAAACATTTTTTTTGCTCATTTCTAAAAACATTATTTTGGCTGGGATTTTGATTGCAATTATTTTGAATCTACAGATTAGTTTTTAAAAATAGCTTGAGAAATATTGCAAATTCCAAATTTGCCCATTTGAAATGTATAATTCATTAGTTATTAATATATTCACAGAATTGGACAACCATCACCATAATTTTAGGACTTTTAATCACACCGTAAACAAACCTGTCACCTCTTGGTGAACACTCCAAACCTCCCACTCCCCAGTTCTAGGTACCCACTAATCTTTCTACAGATTTGCCTTTCTGGACATTTCATATAAATTGAATAATATAATATGTGTTTCTTTCTTATTGGTCCTTTTGTTTAACACAATGTTTTCAAAATGCATTCCTGTTGTATAATGTATCAGTACTTCATTTTTTATTGCCTAAACTGTTAAACTTTAAGGACATAGACTATTTTATTTTTTCATCAGTTGGTAGACATTTGAGTTGTTTCCACTTTTTATTTATTATGAGTAATACTGTCATGAACATCATATATAAGCTTTTTTGTGAAAATATGTTTTCATTTTTCTTAGGTATATATCTAGGAGAAGAATTGCTGGATCATAGTATAACTCTGTGTTTAACCTTTTAAAGAACCACCTGACTCTTTTTCAAAGCAGCTCCTTCATTTTAAAATCCCAATAGCTATGCATGAGTGTTCCAATTTCTTCATGTTTTCTCCAACACTTCTGATTATAGCCATCCTAGTGATTGCGACGTGGCATCTTATTGTGGTTTTGATTTGCATTTTCCTGGTGGCTAATGATATTGAACTTTTGAAAATGTGCTTATTAGCCATTTGTATATTTTCTTTGAAGAAATGTCCACTTATATCCTTTGCCTGTTCTTAATTGGGTTATTTCTTTGAGTTGTAATTATCTTTATATATTCAAGATGCAAGCCTGTTATAAGATACATAATTTGCAAAAATGTTCTTCCATTCCTTGGGATGTCTTTTTACTTTCTTGATAGCATCTTTTGAAACATGAAAGTTTTTAATTTTGATATTGTTGAATTTATTCTTTTGTTGCTTGTGCTTTTGGTGTCCTATTTAAGAAAGCATTGCATGATCTAAGGTTACAAACATGCATACATTTGTTTCTTAATAAGAGTTTCATAATTTTAGCTCTTACACTTAGGTCTTAATAGATTTTAAGTAAATATTTGTATATGATATGAGGTAGAGGTCAAATTTTATTATTTTGAGTGGATACCTAGTTGTCCCAGCACCATTTGTTAAAAAGATTATTCTTTCCTCATCAGATTGTTTTGGCAGTCTTGTCAAAAATCAATTGATCATAAATACAGGGGTTCATTCCTGTACTCCCAACTTTATTCCATTAATCCATATCCATGTGGTTTTTGTCCTTTATTTCATTAATAATGGCTTGTTACTTTAATTGATTTTCAGATACTAAATTGACTTTGCATTCCTTGGATAAATTCCAGTTTATATATTTTATTTGCTAGTATTTTATTGAGAGCTTTTGTGTCTATTTATAACATATATTGGTCTGCAGTTTTCTTTTCTTGTTATGTGTTTGTCTGGTTTTGGAATCAAGATGATACTGACCTCATTGAATGAGTTGGGAAAAGTTCCTTGCTGTTTTATTTTGGGGGGAATTTGTGAATAATTGGTATAAATTCTTTAAGTATTTGGTCGAATTCACCTGTGATGCCATTTGGGCCTGGAGTTTTCTTTTTATGTAGTTTTAAAATTAATTCAATCACTTTATTAGTTATAAGTCTCTTCTTGAGTCCATTTGTATAGTTTGTATTTCTTTAGGAAATTTTCCTTTTCATCTAAGTTATCTAATTTTCTGGCATAAAGTTGTCTTTAGTATTCCCTTATAAATCTTTTCATTTTTGTAAGGTCAGTAGTAATGTCCTCTCTTTAATTCTTGATTTTAGTAAGTTGAGTCTTTCTTATTTACCTAATCGGTCTGTTTAAAATTTTCTCAATTTCATTAATCTTTTCAAATATCTAGGTTTGGGTTTCATTGATTTTCTCCATTGTTTTTGTATTTTCTATTTCATTAATTTTCTCTCTAGCGGTTATAATTTCCTTTCTTCCATTTGCTCTGAGTTTAAAGTTCTTCTTTTTCCAATGCCTTAACATGGAAGGTTACAGTGTTAATTTAAGATCTTTCTTCTTTGTTGATAATAGGTTTTTAAGCTATAAATTTTTTCTAAGTACTTCTTTAGTTGCATCCCATTTGTGTATGTTGTATCTTTATTTACATTTATCTCAAAATATTTTCTATTTTTTGTGATTTTTTTCTTTGACCCACAGATTAATTAGTATTGTGTTGTTTAATTTGCACATATTTGTAAATATCTATAGAAGAGTTTTGAGAAAATTGACATCTTAATAAAACTAAGCTTTTCAATCCATTAAGAAAATATATCTTGTCATTTATTTAGTTCTCCTTTGATTTCTTTCTTCGATGCTTTGTAGCTTTCAATGTATAGATCTTATACATATTTTGTAAGATTTATATCAAAGTATTATTTTTGGAGCTATTGTAAATTTTACTTTTTATTTCCATTTTTAATTGTTCATTACTAGTATATTAACTTGTGATTGATTTTTGGATATTTAGTCTATATCCTGCAACTTTGCTAAACTTACTTAGTCATTAAAATAACTTTTTAATAAATTCTTTGAGATTTGTTTTACATGGACAATCATGTCATCTGAACAAAGAGACTGTTTTATTTGTTTTCATTCTGGGTGCCTTTTATTACTTTTTCCTTCCTTATTGCTCTGGATAAGACCACCAGTCCAATTTTGAATAGAAGTTGTAAAAGTAAACATCTTTTTTCTTGATTTTAGGGGGAAACAGTCTTTCACTATTAAATATGTTACTTATATTCTTTGTAGATATCCTATATCAGGTTGATAATGTTCTTCTCTATTCTTAATTCTCAGAGGGTTTTTATTATGAACAGATGGTGAATTTCATTAAATGTTTTTGGCATCTATTGAGATGATAGTATTTTTTTGTTTTTAATATGTAGATATGGTGAATTTCATCGATTAATTTTTGAATGTTGAACCAGTCTTGCATTTTTGGGATAACCTTCACTTGGTCATGATATTTTATCCTTTTTATATATTGTTGAATTAGATTTGCTATTATTTTTGCAGATTTTTGTGTCTATGTTCATGAAGGATATTAATCTATAGCTTTCTTTCTAAGTAATACCTTTTCTTTTGATGTCAGGGTAATTTTAGCTTCACAGAAGGAGTTTCAATTTTCTGAGAGAATTTGCATAGAATTGCTATTATTTCTTTCTCAAATTTTTGATAGAATTAACCGGTGAGGCCATCTAGGCCTGGAGTTTTCTTTGTGGGGAGATTTTTAAATTTCAAATTCAGTTTCTTTAATATATATAGGGTTATTCAAGTCAGCATTTCTTCTTCAGTGATTTTTTATTATTTGTGTTCTCAAAGGAATTTGTCCATTTCATTTAGATTCTCACATTTACTGGCATAAAATTTTTATCATCCATATGATCCTTTTATGAATCCCAGAATCTGTAGAGATGTCCTCTATCTTATTCCTAGAATTGGTCATTTGTCTCTTCTGTACTTTTTTCCTTACAGTCTGGCTATTAGTTTATCAATTTGATATATCTTCTCAAATAATTATCTTTTGAGGTCATTGAAAAGTATGCCTGAAATGTTGGGGAGAGAAGAAAATGACCTTGTTGCAAATTTCCATAATTTCATGCTTAGGATTTTCACGATATATGAGGGGAATGCCCTGAAAGAGAAGCTTCTGTTTACATTTTATCTTAAGTCAGTGACTTTAGCTTTCAAATCTAATATATAAAAAAAAAATCCATCACATTATAATCAAAAAGCGAAGGATCTATCTTCTTTTTTAAAAACCCACTTCATAATCTTTTTGAGATGATTTGCTGAAAACAACAATAAAATAAGCTACCTAAGGCCCCTGTAAATCTAACTGCAAATGATAGCTCCAAGAGGGAAAGGTTGATTGTGTTATTTTAGAACTCCTTAGAATCAAATATGTTCCTGTTGTTCAGGAGACCATTGTCCCTTGATAGCTGTGTATTCTCTAAAAATATTATCATACAAAGTACTTGCCAAACTGTAGTTTAGGGAACATAACCATAATTTAATATAGGAGAATTTACAATTGAACTGTAACAATAGAAGAAATATTGCAATCATACTTGTAAAACACATGCAAATTAATTATTTTAAAAGGAGAATGAATAGAGCCCCTTTTCTCTCAGGACAGTATAGAATCTGCAGCATCTTCTTTGCCCAATTTTAAATTGAAGAAAATATTTTTTCCGACTCTTCTCCAGAAGGTTGGGACAGATACCACATAGCCAAGGGGTTGGGGTGGAGGGTAACACCCAGAGTTATCTGCTACTCTCTGTGTGGAATCATTCAGTTGCTTCTTGCTCAAAATACACTCCTCTTGCATTGAAGATAAATAGCCCCTTTGCTTCATGGTCCTGAGGCTCCGCAGTATGAGAGGACTGCAGGCTAAATTTGGAGAACAATGCAGTTACTAGAGCAGACAATTGCTGATTTTATAGTGGGATAATGATACTGCTAACACTTAGGCTAGCAGACTGTGGCATAGTTCCTAGAGGAGATGCAGATTTATAACTTTGAGGCCTCTGATGCCCATAAAAGAAACTGTAAAATAGATGAATATTTCTAGAAACAATTTCTTATCTATTTCTATTAGTGCCGTTGTCCCTTTTCTACTTCTGGTCTCCCATCTCTCTGTGTAACTATTCTGTGACCCATTCTTTATCTCTAATCTTTGCTGACTTGTTAATCCCTATTATAAGTGTGTCCTGGAGAGGTTAAAAGCTAGATTGTCTACCATAACCAAAGCTCCATTCCTATGGTCACTTCCAAATCCCCTTTCTGCAAATAACAGTCATTTATGAATATTTGGTTCTATGTGTCCATGTTTTATACCACATGGCCTATTCCACCTCAACCTTGCCGATTGGGCTAGTGTTATTGTAGAAATTTGTATTTTCCAAAGATAGCCATGCTGTCAAGATATAGGGTTCCTGATTCTGTGAGATCTACTTTTTTAGATTCCATGTAAGCTAAAGCATTTGGGGAGAAGGAGGTGGGGAGATGTTGGTCAAAAATTACAAAATTTCAGGGAGATAGGAGGAATAAGTGCAAGAGATATATTGTACAACATGGTGACTATAATTAATATATTGTATTTTTGGAGAATAAAAACGTGTTTGGGGGTGTGATTTTTGGGCAATGTGTTATATAGCAATAGATAACTAACACAGATAGGCATCTGGCCCTAGGATAACCAAAATTTAGAAAGAAGGTAGCTCACTATAGGAACTTTGACGGAGACAATTAGATTTTCTCTTTCTGAAATATTGTTTGGAATCACAAATAAGAAAGGCAGTTGTCCATGGGGCATAAAGACACTGATGGAGAAAGGTCCATGGCAGGGGCTGTGGGAGACAGCCTCCACGTCATCGAGAGCCAGGCCAGAGGATGAGGTGGTTAGCTGGTAGTGACAAAAGACAGAAAAGTTAAGTACCGATATTAAGAGAAGTAAATGGTTAAAAGTGAGGGTCCCAGAACTAGATGCCAATGTTCAAATCTTGGCTCTTTGTACTTGGGAAGTCACTTAAATTTTATGTGTTTTATCTTCCTTCTCTTATGTACAGAGCATTTAGAATCATGTCCAACACACAGTTTATATTTAATATTATTATTGATATTGACATAACCCTTCTGCTGGGCGTGAAAAGAGTTAATTGAGTAGAAAGAACTATCCTAAAAAACCGATGACCTTCTAGTTCCCTATGCTTTTTAGAGACTCTGTAAGCACAGCTTCTATGACTCTGGGTTTGTTCTCATGAAGTTCAGCTCGATGTCTGCTATTCTTGCCTCCCTTATTTTAAAATCTAGTCTTACTCTAAAGTACCATTATTTAAGAAGTTTTTTTAGTTTTTAACAAAAGATATTATTACTGCCAGCAAGGCTTGAAGTGTTTATAGTAAAATGCATGTGTGTGTGTGTGTGTTAGCTACATAGATGACAGGCAGACAGATCTATCTGTTTATATGCTTAAGGTTCTATTTTTCTCTTTTGCAAAGCTCTGTGCACTTGAAATTATTTACAATTGCTTTTTAAAAAATACATTGTTTAATGTCTCCCTGATTATTGAACTCTATGTTCTGCAAGGGCAATGGCTATCTTTTGTTCACCACTGTATTTCCAGAAGCTAGCCACAGGAAAAGCTTTCAGGCAGGACTGATCTCTAACCTGCTAAGCATTGGAATGCCTGAGACCTTTGATTCACTGGATCTCACAGTCAATGCTTAAGAATGTACAGGAGTGTTTTGTATGGGTTATTTGACCTGTAGTGCAAGCAAGCATAGAGCCAGCCTTTTTAGAGAAGTCCTGGGGGCAAGGAGTCTATATAAAAACTGGAGAATAGGAAAAGGAAGCTTTTCTAAGGATCGGACAAATTCCTCATCCCGGTTTGGTGGTATCTGTGAAAATACTGAATAACGTAGTATATACAGTTAAATCTGCCCTATATCTGCTATTATAGGAATTGCACACAATAGGATTTATCATAGTCATCAGAAAACATGTAGTTGTACTACACTGTGAATGCCTTTAAGTGAGATGTTGCGTGTTTTATACATCTAAACAAGTTGTATCATATTTTAGAAAATCTCATTTATCTTTACCTAAGGAAGTTTGGCAGGTTCAGAGAAAAATTGTCAATGGCACTGTGAAATGACAAACACAATATATTGATGAAGTAAATATAGCAAAATGTTAACAATTGTTGAATCCAGGCTGTAACTATATAAATGCTTATTGTGCTATATTTCTATCTTTGAAAGTTTTCATACTGAAAAGTTAAAAACATTACCCTGTAAAATCCATTCAGTTTGCAGGGGCAGCGATTAACACACATATATCAGTAAATTGATATATACGGTAGAAGAGGAATTTGATTATACAATTGTACTGTCCCATACTGCAGAGTGGCATTTTTAAAATACATTTGTTTTGCTATAGTGTATAATTTAATTTCAGTTTGATTTTGTATATTTTTCATAATTGTTAATCAGATCAAAATTCATATATGATTGGTATGAAGTATGTTGGTGCAAGCCAAAAAAACCAAAAAAACCCAAGTAAGTGAAAGACAGAAGACTGGCAGAAGCTTCAAAATGCCAAAAACTCTTTTAGCATATCACAATGAAATTTAGAAGCTCTGATGTCAAGATCAATAAAAATTTTTCTACATTATAAACTAAAAAATAACCTTTAAGTCATGAAAAAGAAAAGACTAAATTATCTTTGTACTTTTTCCGTGACATTGCAAAATCATTGTCATATGGAAAAGTAATCAAAGCGTATGCAGCCAAAAAATTTGGGAAAATAAACTTGTGTCAGGTGGTTAATAAATAAAATAATATTTTCTTGGATTTTTTATATTTGTGCTATGAACTAACTTTTGAGTTATATAGTTTATGTTTTCCCATTCAAATTGTTTCAAATTTTTAATTTTGTAATCTTAAAAAGAACTGCAAAATTTTATACACTTCAGGTACCAAGATTGGTCAATGGTCATCACTCAAGATTTTATGTAATATTTAAATAGAAAAATTGTGTTTCCTAGTCTTTTCAAGCTAATTGTTTTCTAGTAACAAAAATATAATATTAAAAATTTAAATATTTTAATGAGAAAATTGAAACTCAAAAACTGACAACTTGTCCTAGGTCAAGTAGGTAGGCGGCAACAGCTCAATGGTCAGGATTCAGGGCTCCCAACTCCTGGCCTCATGTTCTTTCTGTCGTACAGTGTAGTCTCCCTTTAGTAAAAGAAATGTGTTATAAAGCATGATGGTTAAAATATGGCATGGATGAGATGATACTGTAACATTCATTCTATTAATTTACTCAGCCGCTAAATCCTGCATCCATCATTCAGTGAACACTGGGCTCTCCCAGGTGGCTCCTGACCCTGTGGTCCCTGACCTTAAGCAGCTCACAGGAGCAGGAGTCTAGACTAAAACAGAGAAATGTGCAAAATGGATAGTGATTGTACACATTGGAAATCCAACAGGAAAGGAATGTGAATCATTGGATCCACTTTTTTTTTTTTTTTTTTTTTGTGCTCCTATATATTCCTTGGGGAGATATGTAGGAAGGCTGGTCCTGGCTCTGTCAACTACATAGAAATTCTCCCTCTATGCACACTTATTGCCAACCCCCCCCCCTTCTTACCCTAATTCAAAGGGAAATGAAGAATGTTAGGAATACCTTTACTTTCGAATTCTCCCCTCTGCTCCCACCACAACCCCCCTTCTGTGTGTGTGTGTGTGTGTGTGTGTTGGGGCAGGGAGAGATTTATTAGAAGGAATTGGCTCATGTGATCACAAAGGCAGAAAGTGCTAAGATCCGTAATCTGAAAGCCTGAGAACCAGGAGAACCCAAGAGGTATGTTCTGGTCCAACTCCAAAGGCAGAAAATCTATGCCCCAGCTCAAAGGCAGTCAGGGGGAGAGATTCTTTCTTGCTCAGTCTTTTGTTCAAGGCATTAGATGAGGCCTACATTGGGGAAGGAAATATGCTTTACTCAGTCTACTGATTCAAATGTTAACGTCATCCAGAGACACCCTCGCAGACACACCCAGAAATGATGCTTAACCAAATATCTGGGCACCTGCAGCTCAGTCAAATGGATACATGAACTTAACCATCACGCCCATCTTTCTCCTGTCTTTGACCTCTTTCTTCGTCACTACTTTAGATAAGGGCTCCCCAAAAGCAGATGCTCAGATGAGGATTCCTGGGAAGGTAGTTTACTAAGAAATGCCCCTAAGATAAAAAACAAAAACAGAATAGGAGCAGCCAGTGGGACTGGGAAGGAGAGAAGGCCAAGCCAGAGTGGATTATTAAATCCCAGGGGGATGAAGCAGTCCTGGAGACACGTAGGCCATGCCTCAGACTTTCCCTGGCCGGTGCAGGGGAGCCTGGGATATATATACCCACACAAGGTCAGTCAGTGGTCAAGGAGTTAACTCAGAGAACAGAATTTTCTGTTCTCTGTCTAGACAGAAATAAAAGGCTCTGGCAGCCTGAGGGTCAATGACATCAAGGACTCTGCAGCAGACACTGGACTATGCATTTTCCATAGTACACACATAATACTATTACTCAATCATCACATTAAATTTATGATAAACATAAAATTTCCATTCTACAGGTGAGAAGATTGAGGCTTGGAGTGAGGCCACAGGAACAGCCATGGCTGATACAACCTTCCCACCCCCAGATGCTGCCTTTTCCTTGCCCTGTGTGCTCACTCATCACCCCCCATTATCTGATGAAAATATCATTACTTGCCATGTCAGATAATCAGATAGAATGCCAACCTTCCCATTTGTGGTAGAGCAAATGTCTTGTTATTTATAGTTATGTTCTCATATATCTTGTTAACTTCCCAGGACATAACTCTGCATTCATGCAAAGAAAAACTTCCTGGTATTGATAAAGAGTAATGTAGGTCTGAGCTGGTAAACAAAAACATCCGCAATTTCTCTGAAAGTTTATTTTTTAAAGCTAGTTAGAAGATTCAATCGTTGGCTGTCATGCACATTTTTACACCCAGTTTTATGCTCTGGGTTTCAGAAATTTGCTGCATATAAAAGAAGTCTTTAGATTACAGAATGTAATGCTATTTTTTAGTAACAAGACACAGCATTTCCAAATTTAGCTATTCACTACTAAATGTAAAGAACAAGTGGTGGAAAAATTCTCTGTGTAAGCCATAAGTGCTGGGGACTTCCCACGTTGGTGAGTCATATAACTTCACCTCCGGAAGGCTCTCAAAGGGACAGCTGTGTGTTTTTAAACAAAAATAAATGGGTTTGTATACTCCACCACTCCAGAGTTAGCAATTACTTTGAGTTCTTTATTAAAACTGCATATAAATAAAGACATAAATTAGAAAGATTTAGGAAGCTTTGTGTTTTCTGTAGTTACTTACTGTTTTGCAAAAGTAACACTGCCAAAACAATTTACCCCTTCTCAATGTTAATTTTGCAAGTGGCTTAGCAAAGAATAGATGAACTAAATCCCAGCATTGTTTTAAAATAGGTATCAGGTTGATTTTCTTTGTGGTGGGTGATTTTCTTACCTATCGTCAATTAATATTTTCAGCTTCTCAAAGAATTGAACAATTGAAAAATTATTGAAGGTGATATCTCCCAAATTAGAGCATTCCAATTATATATGCAGAGTGAAACCAGAAATTTGATAAATTTGCGCAATTGCACAATATTGAGTATGTGGAAAAGACACTCTGAGAATTCTTTCTTATTAATTTTCACCTTGTATTTTAACACATGTTTGGTTTCTTTTATTGTGGTGTCTAGCATTATTTTACATAGAGGATTGCACTTCAAGGAATGCTTTAGCATGTGTGGGTATATTTAAAGCTACCATTTAATGGTGTGGAGATGAATTCATGCAGTAATTAGGAGAAAGACAGCTTGAGAAACCTAAATTATGTGGCTCCAACTGGCCCTCTTCTAATCACCCTCTTTTTGTAAAACAGAGCTGAAAGAGGTTATCATCTTTGTTTTGTGAATATGTTTTTTATTTAAAAAGAAAGTAATGCTCAAAAGTTTCAACATTACAAACTTGTTTAAGAGCAAGCCATTTCAATACAAATCCCTGTAATTTCTGGCATCTTTATTTCTGTTTTTTCCTGGACACTGGTGGGTGATGGTTATTGTTTTCACATAGCGGTAGCATATATACATGACTTCTGACTTTGGAGATGACCCCTACCAATACATACACAAACATACACATACTCATACTCTCAGGGACTCCCACACACTGTTTTCTCTCCAGTGTCCAATCCCAGGAAATCTCTCCTTCCCTTCTTTGTCTTCTCAGAGCCACCCTCTTCTTTCCTTCCCTCCCAGTCACCTAGAAGAATCTCTTTAGGGAGTAAAGGAAGAGGTTTCAAGAATCTCTGAGACAAGGCATTCAAAAACCTGCTTAGCGGGGGAAATTCAAGGACAGAAGAAAGGGAAGATGCATTCATGTGCTGCCTATTGACATTTTGGTCAACGACGGACCACGTATATGATGACGGTCCCATAAGATTCTAATGGAGCTGAAGAATTCCTGTCGCCTAGTGACATGTGGTACAACACATTATTTGCGTGTTTGTGGTGATGCTGGTGTAAACAAACCTGCGCTGCCAGGTGTCTCAAAGATTAGCACATGTAATTATGTACAATTCATAATACTTGATAATAATAAACGACTGCTTCTGGTTTATTTACTCTACTATTTATTGATAAAGTGTACTCCTTTATATTAAAAAATAAAAAGTTAACCGTAAAGCAGCCTCATGCAGGTCCTTCAGGAGGTATCCCAGAAGAAGGCATTGTTGTCATAGAAGATGATAGGTCTATGCGTGTTGTTGCCCCTGAGACCTTCCACAATGGGACAAGATGTGGCAGTGGAAGACAGCAATACTGATGATCCTGACCCTGTGTAGGCCTGGGCTAATGTGTGTGCTTGTGTCTTAGGTTTTAGCAAAAAAGTAAAACAAACAAACAAAAAAACCCCGTTTTTAAATAAAAGAAAGCTTATAGAATAGGGATAGAAAATAAAATATTTTTGTATGGCTATATATGTTGTAAGATAAATGTTATAATAAAACAGTCAAAAAGTTAATAAAATGGGTAAAAGTTTACAAAGTAAAACTGTTGCACTAAGCCAAGGTTAATTTATTATTGAAGAAAGAAAATATTTTTAAATAAATTTAGTGTAGTCTAAGTGTACAGTATTTATAAATTCCACAGCAGTGTACAGTAATGTCCTAGGCCTTCACATTCACTCACCACTCACTCGCCCAGAGCTACTTCCAGTCCCGCAAGCTCCATTCATGGTAAGTGCCCCATCTAAGTGTACCATTTTTTATCTTTTATACCATAGTTTTTACTGTACCTTTTCAATGTTTAGATATGTTTAGATACTTACCACTGTGTTACAATTGCCTGCCGTATTCAGTACAGTCGCATGCCGTGCAGGTTTGTAGCCTAAGAGCAGTGGGCTGTAGCATACAGCCTAGGTGTGTGGTAGGCTGTATCTCCTAGGTTTGTGAAGGTACACTCTGTCATGTTCTCACAATGAAAACATCACATAATGACACATTTCCCAGAATGTATCCCCATGATTAAGCAACACATGACTATATGTGCAAAAAAGATCCAGTACATTTTTCAGAATATCCTGTCATCTTCTGTCCCTACCCATAGTGTTTTACTGTGAGGTCTTTATCTTCTAGATGCAGCACGTCAGTACCAGTCCCTCAAATCACTCTCCCTGTTCCTTTTCTGGGAGTCACAGACTTCCACTGGGTGGAGTTCAGCTGCAAGAGTTCTGGCTGATGCCCAAAGCAGTGCCCATGCAGGGGCAATGGTGCCCATGTTGCCTGATCTGGCACAATAATACTTGCGAAATACTTTATATCTTCCCTACCACCTTACTGAAGAGAAGCCAGTTTTACACACTGAGCTATATAAATTCTTCTGTTTTATAATCCATGGATTTTTTTTCACCTCGGTAATATAACCTTTGTACTGAGTTTTAAGTGCAGTAAACTGATTTTTAAAATTCCTTATCTTTAAAAATAAGGATCAAGATTTCAAAACATTTCCAGTTGGAGATCTTTGGGTAGAAAAACTATAATAATGAGCAAAAGGGATGAAAGGTAAAACATGTGCAAAACAGATGCTGCACTCGATTTCATGCCAGAACAAATTAAAAATCAGAGCCTCACTTTATGATTTAGACTCTGGACAAGCTATACAGATGTGTGTAGGCTGAAAAAATTCTCCATGTGAAACTGGACATTTTTTAAATGATGGGACCTTACTTTCCAGAAGCAACCTGGTCTCAATTACTAAAACAGAAATCTCTTCCTTGTATGGAGATTGTCTACAGTATTCAAACCTTGACATTAGATCAGCACGACATAGAATGAAAATAACTTCAAGATTCATGCATCAAATGGAACAATATGATGAGAAAATTTCAGAACATTTTCATAATGAAAAATAAAACATTCACACAATATGTGGTAATCTACAGTGTATTAAGAGACGGTGAGTTGGGCATCAGTTAAGTACAAAGCACTCAAAATGGTAATGAAAATAAATAAAAACACAGTTAGTTTGTATGGAGGGAAGCAGCCCGCAAACCCCAAAACAGTGTCAGAAAGAGTCGCAGCCTGGTATAGATAGATGCTCCCAGGTCTTTTAAAAATTCGGTATAAGCATTTCCACCCTCTTTAGGGGATTTTAATGTGATAATGATGCATGCAAATTGATATTTTAGAGATTTCAAGTATTCCTCTTTATAATCATCATTAAACAAGAATAGGATTTCTTGATTTGGAGTCTCTTAGTTTTCCAGGCGATTGTACATGGGTCTTGGACTACAGAGGGTCTTGGACTCCTCTAAATTTTTTTTTTTTTTTTGTATTTCTTTTGAAGAGAGAATACATAGATTTCATATATTCTCATGAAAGTCCATAACTTCTAAAACATGAGTAAACTGTGTTGGAGAAAGCAGACCTCCACTGAAAGGAGACAAGTCGATTTATCTTATATAAAAATGAACTGTGCAACCCAGGAAAACTTTGCAAATAGCTAAAATATAAAACAAATTAAGTGCTGTGCTTTTGCCTTCAGAAAAGTGCCATGCAACAACTCTGATAATATAGTTTCCATTTAGATGGCTATTTTAGAAGTCCAAGCTATTTGTCATCAGATACCCTCTGTTTATAGTTTGAAAAATTTACAGAGCCATGGGAACTAACCATAGGTTATACTATGTTGGACGTTACTGACAATTACTCAAGAAAGATCTGAGAAGAGAAAGCAAATGAAAAATAAATATGGGATTCAACCCGGTGGTCAAGGGACACTGACACAGATAAGGACAGATTAGGTCAAGAACCTGGTTGTGGGTTTTAAAGTGCCTAATTACATTACATTTAATTTAATTCAACTCAGCAATATTAATGAGCACTGTGGTGTGCAAAGCACTGTGTTTCTAGTGAGGAAAAAAAAATGGAAACTAAACTTGAAACTTGGTCATGTTATAATTTTTCTTGTTTTAACCCAAAAATAACTTATCAAATCAATGAAGAAGTTAAGATTTGGGGTTTGTTGGTTTCTCATTGATGAGAGGATGGTAGCAAGCAAGAACCATGGTGTGGTGGATTTACATCAAGTTCAGTTGGCCAATCTGGAAGTATATTTCCCCCAATTTCCTGCCAGTCTGCTTCCAGGTTAACATGGGATGCGAGAGACAAAGGGTGAGAGATTTGGTAGGCGCGAGGTGGAAGTAAAGCAAGAGGCACGTTGTGTTGTGCTCGGAAGGTCAGGTCAGGCACCGCTGTGCTGGCAGCACTCTCACATTGCTGTTTGCTGGTTCGCTTTGTTGGTCTGGGGCAGTGGGGGCTGCAGCTCCTCTAGGCCCTGACAAGGTCTGCAGCTTTTGACTCCTTGAGCAAGGTGCATGCTGAGCTCTGTGATAAAGTCACCAGCGTCTCCCATGCTGGTCTGTTAAAATGCATACTACAAAAAGCATTTTAAGTAGTTTTGTACTCTCCTGGGCATAGAGAGTAATCATATCTAACACAAACTCTTATGAATCAGTTGTAGTTTCCATCACTGGACACTCACATTACTGAACTTGGAGGCCAAGTGAGGCTGAGATTGGTTGCACTGTATCCTTGCCTTCCCGTGCAAGTCCATCTTTCTTTACTGACTGTCTACCCTGCCTCTTCAGCCAGCACCAGATGCAGAAGCAACAGGCTATGAAGACTGTTTAGCCAGTTCCCATGATTGTATAAAGTCAAACCCCTATGATAAATCCATTTTTCTAGGTCACTTGTAATGGTTTTCCTTTTCTAACTGATGTCATACATGAATATACACCAATATAACCTGACAGATCTATATAGAGAAAGGATTTTAAAATTAGGGGATCAATTGTTGATATCAGAAGCAATATTCTTGCACTTTCTCAAAATCGATGCAAGATATACCATTTCCCATGCCAGTCTATTAAAATTTATGACACAAAAAGCATTTTAAAGTAATTTTGTAGTCTCCTGTCCTTAGGAAATAATCAGAAATAACAAAGACTTATGAATCAATTGTAGTTTCCATCACTTTTTCACAATAGATCCTTTCTAATAACAACTAGTAGAGCAAGAATTTACTTTCTACAGAGAAAGTACAGACAGAGAAAATCCAGGACTGAGTATAGAAACTGCCTGGCTTCTTTTCATTTCTCAAAGTTGACTAGGAAGGACATTGATCTTTTACAGGAAAAAAATAAATAAATTTTAAATGTAATTGGTATTTAGTTACCATTTATGGAAATAGATAACTGTTTTATAGCTAGTGGAACCCCCTTATCTACTTTTGCAAATATTGGTAAGAGTTACTAGATACCACATTGGTCCAGTAAAAGTGGGGACAGGGAGAGAATCATGGACTGAGTTGAGAGTCATTGGATCTTATGGGAAGGATTTGTTACAAGAAAGAATAATCAACTCAAAATAGAATGAATTAAAGAGGATAATTTATTGGGATATAGAAATTTTTTAAAATATAACTCAAGGTAGAAATATAGTTCTCTTTCTGTCTCTCTGTCTCTCCTCCTGTCATCTCTCTCCTCTCCCTCTTTTCTCTCTCTTCCTCCATTGTCTCCCATTTCACCCTTTCTGCATCCCACCTCCTCTATCTCCCTCCCTTCCTCCATCCTCTCTTGGTGCTTTAGGATGGTTATAGCACCCACTCCTAGGTTACATGTCCTTTCAGATTGAGTGCCACGGACCAACTGGCTGGTGTCTTTTGACCCAATTATTTGGAATGTTGATTGATACAACTCAGCCAATGGATAGGCCATGCAAGGGTAGAGTTTCCACTTTTGGTCCATTCAGCTATGGACAGGGAACAAAGCACTGAAATAGATACTAAGAAGCAGTGAATGGACCTTCTCAAAGAAGGAGATGTGGGCTGGGCAGATATCCTATGTCCCCACTATACTATATCTTCTTCATTATGTAGTGGAAAGGAGTTGGACTCAATTGCTATTCTTAAGCAGAGAATCAAGTAACTTTCTTGGTGTTTTAGCTCTATCACATTGATAGGTGTAAGAAATCTATTCCTACTCTACATGTGAAGATTACTTGGAGTATATTTTTTAAAAGCACTGAGTCTTTTAGTGATAAGTACTCTGTAAATATTAGATATGGCCATTACAGGTCTTTTAATATTTTTGTTGACTTGAAAGTCCAATTCTTAAAATAAAAAAATCTTCACTCTGGATAACTGTTTGGTTTCCTTATCAATCACAAATGAAGGGTCAAGATCCCCATTCTTAAGGTATGGTTGTAACAAATATGTGACAATAATTATAAGAGATTTTATGATGTTTCTTGTCCCTCCAGGATTGTGCTCTTCCTTCTGAATAACAGGAAAAAGTTCTATTCCTTGAATGTGCAAAGAAAATATTCATTTTAATATCAAGCCACAAACAAAATAAATAAGACATTTCTTACAAGTATAAAAATTATCACAGTGGGATTAAGAAATTATAATATACAAAAAGCATAATTGAATTGCGGAATGCTGCAAGTAGAAGGGGCTGTAGGGAACATTTAGAGTTTAAATGGTCCAGTCTAACCCTTTTAATTTCCCGGTTAAGAAACTAAACTTCAGTGGAGACTAGGCAGCTTTCTAAGTACTAGTTTGTATTTGAGCTAGTCCTACGCCTTGTGATTCCAAATATAAGTGAAATAGCAAAGTTTTGACTTAAAGATTTAGGGAAATGAAAATCTTTATATTCTCCATCTCTCTTCATTAAATACTATTTTTCACTAAGTACTTCATCAATATAACAACACCATATAAGGATGTAAGAGAAAGATTGGATGAATCTTCTTTCTATGTCCATATGATTAGAGAAAATTATTTTATTTATAGTAACTTTTTTTCACCAGAAAGTGCTGCATAGTATATGCTTTTTAATAAAATTAATTTAAAATGACATTAAGAATATTCATAACATTTACTGACATAATTAATGACATCCTTGACTTGTATAAAAAAACAGAATTGGAGATTCAAGAGGGAAGAAAAGATTGAGAGAATAGTGCAAGCTTTAATTTCTGTCACACATTAACACTGAATACCAAGGACAGGGATCATATTTAATTTACTGAACATGCATAAAATATTGGGTATGCTGGCAAGAACAGAAGAAAAGCAATGAGAGCTTTAAAGATTTCAGAAAGAAAAAAATCATAATTCACTATTTTGAACTGACATGAGCCAGAAATATTATCACTTTATGATGAGCCCTGTCAAATAGTAACATTAAAAAGTTCTAAAATTTAGAGTATAAATGAAACATGAACTTACAAGTCTAAATAGCTGCATCGATATGTCAGGGGAAATAGGCAAGAGTCATTTTAACATCGAACCATATGCAATTGTTTGTATATTGCCTTTTTGTCCCCCCTTGAGACATTCTGGCTGCCTTCCCATTGGTCAAGTCTCTTGGCTCATTTGTAAACTTAAATTTCATTTAGGGAAAGCCTTTCATGTCTATTTATATCACATTCTACTTTCATTTGGTTTATTTAATGATTTATTAAATGCATTAAGCACAGCACAATTTCCTATGAGAGTTGAAACATATGAATAAAATTATTTTAAAATTATGTTTATGTTGTGATTTATAGAATTGCAAATTGTCAAAGACATAAGGGATGATGGTAAAATAGCACACAGTTGCTTGGAGCCTACACATTACTCTGAGACCTCAGTTGAAAGCTGGTAATTTCCCTGAAATAGCCCATAGGGGAAGCATATGCAAGGCAAACTCACAGCACATGGTTTGAATAGATGTGCCTCTTCAGTGAAAGGGCAAATTGGGGAAGATATTAATAAAGAATATGAATGCAGGGGCAAATTCATGATTCAGATCCTGACCCCATGTTTATTCAATTTTTATAATCTGTCTTATTGAAGAGAGTAAGAAATTTTACTCAGGACCAAACACTCAATTCTTAAAGTATGAGCTAATGGCTGTATTATGTAAAGAGCCATCCAACTGCATACCTAATTTATTATTTGATGGATTTAGAAAGTAGCAAAAAATTGTTTAGTGGTTATAGTAGCTTGTATTGAGAGTGAACAAGTTACTTAACCTTTCTGTGCATTAAAACAATCATTAATTCAAGAAATACTGATTGTCTACTAAGTGCAAAGCATTTTGCTAGTTCCTGGGATGGAGGAGTGGGCATGAGTGATAGGATGTGAGGCTGGAAGGGTATACAGATGGCAGATTTAAAGGGCCTGTGTAACATGCTGAGCTGTTAGGATTCATCCTTTTTAGTCTGTTGGGTGTCATTAAAGGATTCTGAAGGGAGAGGTCTGATTAGGTCTCCTTCTTAGAAATGACACTCTAGTAGTTGTTTGGAGCATGAATTAAAATAAGATAGACCTAGACCCAGTTAAAAGACAATGGTAATTAATTGGACCAGAGATGACAGTAGCCTGAACAAAGGCCATGTGAGTGGTGATGGGGAGAAAAAGATGGCTTTGAGAAATTTTAGGAAGTTGATTTGTAATTAATTAGATATGGAGGCTAAGAAACAGTATGCCTTGATAGTGATTGATAGAATGATAGTGACTTGTACTAATGAGGCATATATGGAATCTTGCATAGCCTTGATTAAGCTTTGCAATAATAAAAGTAATTGTTAAAGAAAATTGTTCATCTGTCAGGTTATATGTGTAAAGCAATAAAATTCATTTTCAGACTGTATATGTAATGCAAGCAAGTTTAAAAACTCGTTTCTGTTGTTTCACTTCTGCTAATAGGTTGAGAAAACTGGTCTAAATGGACAGTCTTAATGGTTGATATTTAAAGAACAGCCTTCATGTCCCTATCAAAATGAGAAATAGGTCTTATAGAAAATTCCATGCAAAGTTTTGAGGTCTAACATGCCATGACTTGATAGACTAGAGCATATGAATATCTAGTTCCTAACTCCACAGAACAAATGTTAGAAGAGAGAATTGATGAATACTTGACTTAAACTAATTCCTTGAATATCTAGCCACGCATTTTATGTCATCTATCATTGTGGTTTCTTAGCACTAGAAATATGAGCTCTGAATAAAAATGTAGAGAACCACCTGTCTGCATGGCAGTATTCCAAGAATCCACAGCCTAATTTATGCTTACCGCTAGCAGGAAATGTAGGCGGCCACCTTCTATTTGCCATTCTCAGATCCACTTTTCAGAGGAAGAGTATTCTAAAGAAACTAACTTTATGTTAAGTCTGATGTAACGGACTGCACTCTTGTACATGGCAGCTTAGAATCAGGTGTTATGATCTGAGGAGGCAGGTAGGATCTGAGGGGAATCAAGTGAAATAGACTTATAATATATTATTTCTAACTTTTCTTTCAGCCATTTGATTTTTGGAGTCTAACACAGTGTGAGTTTGTTAGTGACCAGGAAAGACAAGAATGAAGCAGATTGAGGGTATTAAGTTTCTGTCTGGAATAGTTAAGTACTATGATCATTTCTTTTTTGTTTAGTTGATAGGTTTTAGCATGTGTGTTTTTAAAGCAATGAAGTTTTTATTCTTTTTGTTTTTTCTTTTTTTTAATTTCAGCATATTATGGGGGTACAAATGTTTAAGTTATATGTATTACCTTTGCCCTACCAGAGTCAGAGCTTAAGCATGTCCATCCCCAAGATGGTGTGTGTTTTTTTAAGCCAATAAATTTTTGGCTTTAAACATTTAATCCATTTTTTACCCTTAATAAATGTCTATGGTACATAAGATGTTGGAGTAATTGGCTGGGCGAGGTGGCTCACGCCTGTAATCTCAGCACTTTGGGAAGCTGAGACAGGAGTTTGGGGCCAGTCTGGGCAACATAGTGAAACCTCATCTCTATAAAAATTAGAAAAATTAGCCAGGCATGGTGGTGTGTGTCCATAGTCCTAGATACTTGGGAGGCTGAGATGGGAGCATTACTTGAGCTCAGGAGTGTAAGACTGTAATAAGCTATGATTATGCCTTTGTGCTCCAGCATGCAGGTGACAGAGCAAGACCCTGTCTCTAAAAGGAAAAAAAAAAGATACTGGAATAATCACCCAAACTCTCTTATTCACATTATCTTTTTAGGTATTACTGAATGCCAAATATCTGCTTTAAATTTTTTTAAGGTATGGTGTAATTATAATGTGACATTTAAAAATTCACTGTTAAACCTTTCATTTAGGCCAACTACCAACTAAATATGGTATTTCTGTGGGCTCAATTAGCAAGCAGTGCTGTAGAAATGATGACGTTTCATTACTTTGATACTTTTTTTCTTTTATTTCATTATATTATGGGTGTACAGATATTTTAGGGTTACATATATTGCCTCTGCCACTCCCCACCCCCGCCGTGCCAGAGCTTCAAGCGTGTCCAACCCCCAGGTGGTGCGCACCACACACATTATGTAAATATATATCCCTCCCCTCCCCCCCTCCCTTACCTGCCCACCACCCAATAAAAGTTTTTTCTTTTCTTTTTTTTTTTTTTTTGGCATTTTGGTTACCTTGTATATCTTTGCCTCTCCCTAAGAAGGGCTAGGGGCATTCCCTTCCCCACCCCCACAATGCTCACCACATCCCTAGGATGTGGGTCTCCCTCCCCACCCCCACCCCCACCCCCAATCCCTGGTGAGCATTACCACCATTTGAGCACCATAGTTTTAATCAGTCAGTACCAATTTGATGGCGAGTAGATGTGGAGCCCATTTTCCTGGTCTTGTGTCACCTCACTTTGGATAACAGGTTTAAAGCTTAATCCAGGATAGCATAAACAGTGCTAGCTCACTGTCATTCCTTAGAATTGAGTAATATTTCATTGTGAGCATACACCAAATTTTAATTATCCACTCCTGAATTGACGGGCACTTGGGTTGTTTCCATGACCTTGCAATAGTGAATTGTGCTGCAATAAACATTCGGGTACAGATGTCTTTATAATAGAATGTCTTATGCTCTTTTGGGTAGATGCCCAACAATGCTATTGCAGGGTCGAATGGTATTTCTATATCTAGCTGTTTGAGATATTTCCAAATTCTTTTCCAGAAAGGTTGCACTAATTTTCAGTCCCACCAGCAGTGTAAGAGTGTTCCTGTTTCTCCACATCCTCGTCAGCATTTGTCGTTTTGGGATTTTTTTGATACAGGCCATTCTCGCTGGGGTTAGGTGGTATCTCATTGTGGTTTTGATTTGCATTTCTCTGATGATTAGTGATGTTGAGCATTTTTTTTATATGTGTGCAGGCCATTATTCTGTCTTCTTTGGAGAAGTTTCTGTTCATTTCCATTGCCCATTTCTTGATGGGGTTGTTTGATTTTTTTCTTGTTAATTCTTTTAAGTTCTAGATAGATTCTTGTTATTAGACCTTCATCAGAAGTGTAGAGAGCAAATATTTTCTCCCATTCTGTGGGTTATTTACTCTAATGATAGTTTCCTTGGCTGTGCAGAAACTTTTTAATTTGATTTTTATGCAAAAACACAAACTGAAATACTTTCTTCTTCAAAGTGATTTTTCTGTTAAAGATCTACCTTTAACTAATCTTAAATAATCTTTGGCCAAGCAAAGAAAAGACTTTAATTTTTATAAAATATCTACAAAGTACCTTGCAAAATAGTGTCAGGAGAACAAGATCTACCCCATATCTCTAACTCATAACATCTTCTTTAATATAGGTATGCTCAGCTCTTAATTGTTTTTTTTCCTCTCCCTAATTTATAATGAGGATCAATTCTTTTTTGGCTACTCTTATTTAGTACTAAGTAGAAGGGAATGTAGCTAGATAGTCATTTAGTCATTCAAAGTTTGTTACCTTGTGACTCAGTAGTGTCTACTGATAAAGGGTCATATTTCATATAATTTTTAAAATTTACTAAATACATGAATTCTGAATCAAAATAGCAGTTTTTTAGAACTAGAAGTTGACATGTCTTATATAAGTACAAGATACCCATAAAAAAAAAAAAACCCTGTTAAAAGCTGTACTTCCATATCCTTGAATGCATAGCCAAATTCATTTTAGCAACCCATTGCTAGAAGAGAGTACAGGAATTTACAAAGGAAACATTGCCATTTGTTATTTAACACACACTTTCATGGTAAGAGCATTGTTTTTAGGAGAGTGAATTGGTGTTAAATATTGAAACCTTCAATTTGTGGTATTTGTGATTTTCAAATCCACATATTTCTGTATGTGACTTCAGTGCAATACTATCTGAAAGCTTTTGATATTTCTTTTCAAAAGATATTAGAGGCCTTAATTAAGAGGATCCTTGAAACATGGCCACGTGACAGTGGGAGGACATTTCTCTACCCCCTCCGAGGTGAGAACTTTTCATGTTATTTGATTGAATGGGATGATCTTTCCCTTTAGTGTTGATGTGATCATATTTCATAACACCAACTGGCAACAAAAGATAGCAATAAAGAAAAACAGAAAGCTAAACCTTGGGTTATAAATGTTTCTGTGGCAGTGATCCTTTGTGAATTTTAAAATAGAATTTAAGACCCCTTTTTGTCATTATCCATACTTTCAGTCTTGGTGGGTAGGTCTTCCCCTAGAGTCAAGTGTTTTATCTGACAAAGCATTTTGATTATGCGCTTATGAGCCAAGTCTATCCTAAAACAGCGTGGTAGGAGTTGCCTAAATTACCCCTTGCTAGAGGCATTCTTATAAATGGTTTTTCTTATATAATCTTAGAATATATCTTTTCATAATACATATATTAAAGATATTCAAAATATGCATGCCTGTTTGTGTCGAACGTGGTTTATCAATGTATTTGAACTTTTGTCCATTAAAGGCAGCAGAATAAAAATTATGTTTATGTTTGAAAATATTAAGTTTCCAAAGAGCTACATTATTCACAAAAAACTAAAACTGTTACTTTTTTATCATTAGAAATAAATATTTTATGGAGAATTACATATTTTTAAAACTGCATAATTTTATAACATTAATTTTTTAAGGTCATGGGAACTAGATCCAACGGTCAAAACTTTTTCATTCCCAAGAGCACAAGAATTTCTGATAAAAGTAACTTGTCATTCAATTGAGCCACAATTTATTAATAATTGCATGTGAAAAAACTATATGGAATACCAAGATAAACAAGGCATTATCTTTGGTAAAGTAGCTCACAAATGAAATTGTAGTTAATCTTGTGAAAATAATGAGTAATGTGTTTTGAGAGCTGACAAAATAGCACATATTTCCATTTCTTTCTCTCAGAATGGAAATATCTTGGTTGATTTTGTCCTGATAACAAAGCAAATATATGTCTATAATTTAAAATTTTTAGGCAATATTGCTGTGTATGGTAGTGAGGGAACCTCACTTCTTCTCACAACTTCCTACCTGCCTACTTTCTCCCTCTATCCACCCTAGTTTGGTGCATATGTATCCATGTGAGTGTGAGTGTGTGCTTGCACATGTGGATGCTTGTATTTGTAGCACCCGGCTTGTGGTTCAATGCCTGACACATGGTAAGCACTTAATAGATGCGAATTAAATTATAATTGATATGTGACTCAATTGCATATTTGGTCTTAGAACTTTTTCTGTAATTTGTGCCTTTTACCCTGTAATACAGCAGGGATTTTTGTCACATTAAATCATATGGATGTTTTTTATGTGTTTCGATAAATATTTTGCATTCATTTTATTGTCATATCTCAATTTGTTTAACCAGGTCCCACTTAATGGGCATTTCAATGACTTAAAAATATTTTTGCAATAGTGACACTGTTACAATCAACATGGTCTTCCAAAAATATTGAACTGATTTACACTACCACAAGTAATATATATGAGAAAAACTACTTCCTTTTACTCTCATCAATATTTGGCATTACCAGTACTTTTGAATCTTTGCTACTCTGATGAATGACAAATGATATCTCATGGTTGAATTAATTGGCATTTTTGTTGATCATTTTTGATATTATTTTTGGTCATTGCTTTTCTTTGAGATTACTTTTCCATGTTGTGTCACCTTCCATGAAATGGTTTGAATGTTTTTGGTATGTGTTATTTCTTTATATGTTATAAATATTAACTTCATTTCTATCACATAAGTTGCAAATAGTTTTCTTCAATATATCGTTTTTCTTTTGATTTTGTACATTATATGGTCTATTCTTCCATACAGATATGTAGTCAACTATCCTTATTTTTCTTTATGCTTTATAACCTTTTGGTGTCAAATTAGAAAGCTTCCTACTTCAAGATTTAGATAATACTTGCTCTTATTGTTTTC
Source organism: Microcebus murinus (assembly GCF_040939455.1). NCBI lineage: Eukaryota > Metazoa > Chordata > Mammalia > Primates > Cheirogaleidae > Microcebus > Microcebus murinus. The sequence goes on from NC_134111.1 coordinate 58,224,347, forward strand.
CACTAGTTTTACAGCTTTATTTTTTATGCTTAAATCTAACCTATCTGTTCCATCTGAACTATGTTCATGCATTTATTATTTCAGGTAACCTGAACATTTTGGGGTTCTTTCTTTTTTTTTGGTCAAAATGAATAATATGCATAGATTAATTTAGAGATAATTAGTCTCTTATTAATTTTGAATTGTCCTAACCATAATAGGAATATGGTATGCCTTCTCACACATCTAAGTTTTCCTTTATGTCTTTCTATATCACTTTCTAATTTTTTTGTATAGTTCTTGAAAATTTCTGAAATCATAGAACATCTTTGCAGATATCCCCGCCAAAACTCTTGGAAAGGACTGGATTTGGTTACTTTCCTCCCCTCTGAACAAATTATCATGGCCAAGGAAAGATAGCATTCTATTAGCCTAGGCCCAGTGCAGCCCTGCAATAAGCCTGGAAAGGGAGAGGGTGCAGACGGTGGTGGTACAGCCAGTGCAAATCATGGAAGGAGCAGGAACACCATGACTGGGGTTAAAGCAGAGTTCTAAAAGAAGACATGGATTACTACTCAACCCTAAAACACAGTGGTGAACTAGCACCTCTCGTATTGTCCTAGTTGAAGCTACAGCCCATCTCCAAAGTGAAGTATCCCAAGAATGGAAAAACAAACACCACATGTACTAATCATCAAATTGGTACTAACTGATCAACACTTAGATGCACACATGGAAGTTATATTCATTGGGTGCTGGGCAGGTGAGAGGAAGGTGGAGGGCATGGGTACATTCATAACTAATGCGTGTGGAGCACACTGTCTAGGGGATGGACACGCTTGTAACTCTGCCTTGGGAGATACAAAGGCAGTGTATGTAACCAAAATGTACCCCCCATAATATTCTAAAATTTTAAAAACTAAAAAAAATAAAAATTTTTCAAAAAAATAAAATTAAAAAAAATAAAAAGACATGGTAGGTACACTTTTGGTAAAGTTCCCAAAACCAAGAGAATTTTATTTACACTAAAGTTTTCTTTCTTTCCCTAAACTATGATTAATCTAGAACACTAGCTCATCCCCGTCTCTATACTTTAAAGGAGACACCAACCCCTCTTTTCTCTCCACTTTGGTATTTATCACTTCTGCCTCCACAGTTTCATCACAAATTAGCAAATTGGAACAAAGAAACTTAGAATGTCATAACAAATTGATGTCTTCACAAAGTTTTATATCAAACTGAGATTATTTTAGAAAAGGCTTCTCTATTTTTATCTCTGTTTAATGTTCATTTTTGCTTTTATTTTTAAACTTGGCTTGGGAAACACAAAAGAAAGCTTGTCAGATTTTTTATCTTATTCTGGGACAAGATCTCTTCTTTTTTTTTACTCTTTGTTACATGATATTGCTCTGGAAGTTTTCCTGGGGCCACATTTTGAAAATAGGGTTCCAATCTATTATAATTTGGGGGTTATAAATATGTGTCCAGAGACTTAGGATAAGAGGTAAAAATTAAATCAATATTTTCATTTCCATCTTAAATCAGACATAGCAATGAAGAGAACAAATGATCTAATGGTTATAGTTCCAAACTGGGTAATTATTAACGATTAATTGCTTCTCCATGAAAATCAAAATAATGAATGTTAATCTATAAATTGATTTCTACACATCTACAGTGATATATGGATTCTTCTGAATCATATATGAGATATTTTGCTTGTGTCTAACAATAAAACAGGAACTGAAGTAGCAGTTTACAGAAGAAAACTATTAAATAACATAGATTGATTTATAATGCTACCTGTTTATATACTTTAAGGGATATGGACTGATGAAAATTTAATCTCTACATTTATAAGCTATAAAAGGATATGTTACTTAGCTGTGTGTGTGTTTTAAGGTGTGCTACCTCAAAGCACAAAAGAGATTTCAGAAATACTCTACCTTAAGACAAAGGATATGTTGCAAAAGATTTTGAGAAATCAATAAAGTTACTCTCTAAAAATAAAATTATTATAGGATGTCCAATGTTTGGGAGTAGTGCCCTTGATATAATTATATGATAACAGATTGATTATTTAACAAAGTTAAAAGAGCAAATAATAATAATAGCAATAGCAATGTTATATGTGAATAGACTGGGAAATTTTTGGTTTAGCTTCTCAAGAAAATAACACAGTTAAAGTTACAGGAATTGTATATTGTAACTAAGTACAAAAACATTGGTTTTGCTTTTGGAAAACTCTTCTTGCCACTTCCAATTTTTGTTACTAATTTTAATTATTCTTGTAATCTCATAAATTTACTCTTCAATAATACCCATTTGTTATTCAGCTTTTACTGTTTAAAAAATTTAGCAATTATATTTTCATATATCAAGATATAACACCTACTGAATGCCTCTACATATATTTCCAATTTCTTCTCCTTATTATATAATCTCTGACTCCCTGGTCTTAGCTCCCATTTAGAGCTCTTTAGAGCTCCATGGGTCAGAATTGCTCAGACCTTTACTTTAACCTGCTCGTGTACATGTTCCAGGATAAAGGTTCTCTGTAGCTTATCCATCAGTACGAACCCATTTGCTTTCTGATTTCCAGATAGTTGTAGGAAGCTGCTGTATGTCGATGACACACATCATTCTTGCTTTCAGCACTGTCCATAGATTTATTATTTTTGATATATCTTTACTGTTATTGAAATGGGATCATGGAAAAGAGGTGACATACACCTGAGTGTTCACTTGACCATTTTGAACCAAAAGTCTAATTCCTTTTAACAATAAGGAGTAGGAAAAAACCACATTACATTCAGAAATAATTTTTATTTAAATTTATATTGTTTTTTCTGTCATTTATTGAGAGCTTTATGATGAACCACACTCAGTGATAAGTGCTTTACATACATTCTCTCATTTAATCTTCATGTCATCCTCTGAGTTAGGCATTACTATCACCCTCTTATAGAGAAGGAAACTAAAGTTACAAAAACCTAAATAATTTGCCCAAATCATATAGCTAGTAAATGATGGATTTGCTAACTAACCCTATGGTTCATTGTTGCTAGAAACATACTCTAATCACTTATTGCCTCCCTCTTCTCTTTCTAATTTAATGCCATCATTATCCATTTAGTCTATTATATCTAGTACATTTATCTGCACTTATTATTGCCTATTATGGGATCAGTGCTTTTTTATATGTTGTGTTTATAAAGATGAATAAGACAGGCTCTGTAAACTTCCTTATTCCTTAGGAGCTTCTGGTTCAAAAGAAGGTTGACAAGTAAACTATTAAATCACAGTACAGCAAATGCAATATAGACAGTCCTGTGGGAGCCTAGAGATTAAATATATATGATAGTTTAGCTCATCAGTATTCACCATTCAATAGAAAGTAAATAGATTTAAATTTTAAAATATTTCAATTATTTCACACATAGTATAGAGAAAATATCTTTTTTTAAAAAAATTGAAATGAATAGAATCTAAGAAAATGCTGAACTACCAGACCTGATGAAAATACAGGGCTATCAGATCCAGTCACAGTCATCATTATTGCAGTCATATATAATTTCATTACAGAAAACTGATGCCAAATGAAGATAAGTCAAACCAGTTGGAGTATACGGGGGATAATTACATGCTTTTCTCTTGTTTTTTTTTTTTTTATTTTTTTTTTGAGACAGAGTCTCGCTCTGTTGCCCAGGCTAGAGTGAGTGCCGTGGCGTCAGCCTAGCTCACAGCAACCTCAAACTCCTGGGCTCAAGCAATCCTCCTGCCTCAGCCTCCCGAGTAGCTGGGACTACAGGCATGCGCCACCATGCCCGGCTAATTTTTTCTATATATATTAGTTGGCCAATTAATTTATTTCTATTTATAGTAGAGACGAGGTCTCGCTCTTGCTCAGGCTGGTTTCGAACTCCTGACCTTGAGCAATCCGCCCGTCTCGGCCTCCCAGATAGCTAGGATTACAGGCGTGAGCCACCGCGCCCGGCTTATTTTTATTATAGGAAAATACTTCTCTTGATCATAAAGAAACAATTTGACACTTTTCTTTATAGTATGAAATCAAGGTATTACCTTCCTTACTATTTTTCTGAGCCTGAATATTACTATATTAAACAATGATAACTCCTGAAAGTTTTCTCCTAGCTTCACATTTTATGTATCCAACCTTAATTGTGTCTTAACATAGTAGCTTAAAACTTTTAGAGTCTGTTTCAGACTTAAATATCCTGAGAGTACATGTCATGTTGACTTATTTTTGGACCCAAGGAAAGTTCTTTTTAGACCCAGGGATGTTTTTAAAGCATCAAATATCACCGACATATGTTCTTTCCCTGCCACTATAGTGAGCGTTATGCTCTCTTTATAGTTTCTTCCTTCAGAAACAATCAGTATGACTTTCTAACAAGCACATTTGAAGTCAAAGAACTTGATGATATTATAGCTGAGAAGGAGGATCCAATGGCTTTTCAACAGGGAACTTTACAATGTATGAAAACATGAATGAAGATTAATTCTATGTGTGTGAAGCTGACAGAGGATTAGGTTTTTTTCATAAGGCCACCACGCTTGAGAGGTAACTTAAAAAACAAACAAACAAAAAAACAACCAAAAAACCCTCTTGGAGCCCCTGGCATCAATGACAAGTGATAGGAATGGCTGATAAATTAGATAGAGAAACAGCTCAGATCTCTTGAACTTTCTTCTTATTTTACCAAAAGAAATGAACCAATCTCTTAATGCTGTACAATTATTACAATGCTAATGGTCTCAGAAAATAGTTTCCGAATTATATCTAATGATATTCATGGCCTGGGATTATATTGTTTGTGGCACATTAGTTTAACCCCAAATTCACAAGACATGGAATCCTGCCTCTTTGGCAAAGTTCAGTGTGAAGTTTAAAGATAGCAGAATGTTGTTTGTAACTGGCAGAGACCAGACAAAGAACAGAGATAAAGATCCTATGATCAGTGAGCTTCCAAACTCTTTTAGAGGTCTTGATTTGATCGCCAAATATTAGAAACAAAGCAAAAACCCAAATCATCTCTGTTCTTGTTGGCTGATGAAGAAAAACTGTTTGCAAAGAAATTTGATAAATGCAATAGTAAAACATGTATAATATCAATCATTTCTAAATTATTGATTTTTCTGTGAGAAATTAGATGATTTCAATATTTCCAGTTGAATTACTTGGTTATGCAGGTCTATGTTTGACAAAACATGAGTAAATAACGGGATATGTGGTTAGGAGGCCTGAACCTCATGCCACGTGCTTGTTTTTATGGCATAAAGTGAAACTAACTGTCCCCATTCGCCCAAGAAGTTACATGTGTGGTAATTTAAGGAAACCACACAGTGTAACAAAAGGATGTTGAAAGGGGTTAGAAAGCAAAATTAATTTATAACCATGCCAGCTTTACATTGTTGGTAAAATACCACCACCTGATGCTATCATCGAACTTACTTTCTATATTTCAACAAAGCAACACTCCTTAGTGACTAGTTTATGATACAGAGAACCATTTTCCCCATACTTTTCCGTTTTTTTTACTCTACATTGTCTTCCAAGGTGATTTTTTTTTTTACACACTTCAGTAATCACCCATGTTCTGACACTTCAAGATCTATACTCCCAGTGTATCTTCTCACACCAATGATGTCCTGCCTACTAGATATCCCTACTTGATGTCCATGCAACCTCAGACACAGCCCAAACTACATTCATCTTCTCAGTCTTGGCCTTCCTTCTCAGTTCCAGATCCTCTCCAAATCCACTCTTCTTCTTGTGCTCCTGATCTCGGTAAACGGCACCACTATCCACCTATGAATCAAGGGGAAATCTGATCATCATCTGTAATTCCTCCCTCTTTCCTACATCCAATGGAACTCAAGACCTGTCAGTTCCATCACCTGTCTCTCAAAACTGTCCACTTCTCTCTAGTCTCAATGCCATCACAATAATTCAGGTCCTCATCCAGTTTCTCCTACATTACTGCAGCAGTTTTCTATTTATTGAAAATAATATTTATGTGTAAATTTAAGAATGCCCATACAGGCTGGGCGTGGTGGCTCACGCCTGTAATCCCAGCACTCTGGGAGGCCAAGGCAGGCAGATCGTTCAAGGTCAGGAGTTCGAAACCAGCCTGAGCAAGAGCAAGACCCTGTCTCTACTAAAAGTAGAAAGAAATTAATTGGCCAACTAAAAATATATAGAAACAATTAGCTGGACATGGTGGTGCATGCCTGTAGTTCCAGCTACTTGGGAGGCTGAGGCAGAAGAATTGCTTGAGCCCAGGAGTTTGAGGTTGCTGTGAGCTAGGCTGACATCATGGCACTCTAGCCCAGGGAAAAAGTGAGACTCTGTGTCAGAAAAAAAAAGAATTTCCATACAGTAAGACAGTTATTTTTATGCTATATAGTTACACAAAAGGAAACTATACCCTATGCCTTGGTTATAAATGTAGGTTTGGTTTTAGTCTTTAGGTGTGAATGAGTAATTCAGGCATTAAAAAAAAACCTATCCTGGCATATGGCTAAACCTCCGTGTGCACAACATATACACATTACCCAGCAGTGATTACACATATGAACTGTGCAGTGAGCTTATTGATGTTTCCCAAAATATGACATTTGAGAGCTTTGATTTGAATTCAGGCTCTAATCCACCATTAGACTGCCTTAATAGCTGGAGAACCATTTTTAGCTTATGAAAAAAATGCCAGCCTAAGAGGGAACTATGTAGGACACCCATTGTGTATGTGTATTTGTGTGTATGTGTGTTTTAAGGAAATATGTAGGTTACCCATTGTGTGTGGGTATGTGTGTGTGTGTGTTTTAAGGAAGAGTGTGTCTACTCAAGTCAAAGGTCAAATAATTCCCAAGAAGCACTTTTTAGTGGAGGAGATAGAAAATAACATTACAGATTTTTTAGCATAGAATTTTTATTCCCACAGAAGAAAATATCACTTTTCTAAATGTGATTATTATTTTCCCATATTGGAAAATAAAGATATTCAGAATTGTGTACCTCTATTTCCAACAGCATGATCATCACTTAAATACATCTGTGTTGTTCACCCCCTTCTATAATGAGGTGCGTGTCTGGACTCTCAATTTGCCTCATTTGAGGTAATATACTTTTATTTAGTATATAATATATCATAAATACTCTAGGGAGATATAAAGATGAATCAGACATGGCTCCCACTCCAGAGGACACTAACGTGAAAATTGATTAAAGGTAAGAATAAGATGGCAGTATGCCCTCCTAATCCATAGGAACGATGTCAGACCACTTTTGTTGATTCATTTCATTTAGCACCAAAATGAGAATATAGTTATTTTTCACCTCTGTAAATCTGACCACAAGACAAAAGAACAGCAATTGCTTTAAAGCATCAGTCATAAAGCTTTACATATTTTAAAAACCAAAAGTTGGTTTAGTCTGTTCAGCCAGTTTAATAATAATTGATAAGTTTAATGAGTAAAAAATGAATAATGTAAACTGGTTATTTGTTATAGTTTTTAATAAAATAATCATTGATTTGATATTTTGTTTATTGTTAAATTGGTCTTTAGATTATAATTATATATTTTTCTCTTTCTAGGCATAGTCCAGTTTAAATATATATTAAAAGACACAAATAGCAAAATACCCCATGAGACTTTAAATCTAGGTGTTCAAATATACACCAGCAGGTCCATCAGCAGAAACAGGGTACTCATTTGCAGAGGAGAAAAATGGCAGCAGCTTGCTTTTCATAATTTCAAACAAGAACAAAGAATTTTGAAGTTTATGTGTGTAAGACATAGTGAAAGTTCCAATGTTCACTACGATAGTCCATATGTCCAATGTTTCATCACAAATCATCCTCTTACAATAAGTTTATGAATGAAAGAACTATATCTTCTCACTAAAAAATGTAAAAGAAAAAATATTTGGAGACCACAAATATAGTTATTTCAAGCTGAGACTACATCATAATTTTGTTTCTTTGTTTATAGATGGTTTAGAACAATGACTCTACTCAGACTGTTTTCTAAAACCATATTTTCTTATTACTTGAAGATAATATAGATAATGTGTTTAAATGTCAACCATAACCTTAAATATTAATATTGAACTGTAGGATAGAAATGTTATTTTTTTTTCTATTCCTCTCTATTCTCTATTCCTCTCTCTACACACACACACACACACACACACAAGAGACAGGGTAAATATACATATGTATATTTGTTGTCATATATATGTAGAGAGAGAAAGTAAACACCTCTCCAATCATATCTGTCAACTTTTACACTTAAAGTAGAACCCTGTACATTAGCATGTTAAATAAAATAGTGTATATTTATATATTTTATTTAAATATATTCTATTTGTACATTTAGATATTTAATAACTTCATTAAAATAAGAAAAGTAATATTTCGGTCTTAAAAAGATTGATTATCTGATTCATTGCCTAATTAAAGACTATGATTTTGGCATAATTTGGAATAATTTTTGTGACTACCTTGGTGCTACATGGGAGTGGGGTTGTGTGCTGAAGGTGGGGTTGTGCTACTTTCATTTAAGAAGCTCTATGAAAGTACCTCAGGCTGACCAAGCAGTGTTCTAAGTACTTTACAAAAATCAACCCAGATAACCATCGCGATAACCCTCTTTGGCCTGTGCTAGTAGATGCCCAATTTGCAGATGAGGAAGTTAACTAGCTTACCCAAGGTCAGAGAGCTAAGTGGCAGAGTTAGGATTCAAAAGGACTTCAGAGTTCACTTGCCAGTTTGAAAAGGACTAGCAGCCAAATCTCAACAGGTTTTATTTAGTAATTGGAAATCAAGGGCATGGGAAAGATGACTAAACTCTTGGTAGTTTGGTTGCAGGCCGCTTAGGGCCCTAGAGTCTCAGCTTCCAGTTGTCACTGTGTGTGTTGTTTCAGAGTTGCAGTCACGTCTTACCTGCCTCCTCCTGGGGCCCTGTCTGCAGAACACGGAAACAGCTGGCAGCAGAAGGAAAGTCAGCATCAAACTGCGCCCTTTTCTTTACCTGACAAAGAAATGACCCTTTTGTTATTTTCCACTGACTCCACAGCTGCCTTGGTGTTAGGTTAGCCATGGTTACAGACTGGTTTTTGTGGTAAGCGTGACTTTTGTAATTCTTTGAAGCCTCTACCAGGACTCTACGTTGCCCCCATTAACGGTGTTAATTTGTGAGTATATCTAGCTACAGATCTTCACAGAGTGGAGTTTGAGCTGGCTTCTTCAGCATGAGACTGACTACAGCCCTTTATTACTATAGAATGTTTTTTATCATCTTCTAGAACTTAAGTTCTAAAAAAGACTTAATTTCTGTTTGGGTAGTGACAATGAATTTTAGATACTTCTTCGCAAGCTCAGGGAAAATAGATTGGACTTTTCTGGCTAATTTCTTAGGGCTCTTTGTGCTACAAGGGAAAACAGAGTTTTAAAGGACAATAATTATATTTAGTATGTAACTTTCTTTTTTCACTTCACTACTGACCCTTGAATAATAATATGCTACAGTTGTTTGGATTTAAGTTACTCCTGCCTCTTGAATTACTGTGCAAACACCCTGAGATCACCGTATGTGTTACTGTAGAAAGTGAAGAGCCTTAAAAATTGCCTCTGAAATTTTATTTTTTTATAATTTAAATTTGGCTATTTCCCTCAAGAGTAATAGAAAAGTTCTTCCAAAATAAATAAAACTTGTGAACTAAGTATTTCCCCCCACACTACATTCAGGCAGGAGCTGACATTCACTGAGTGTCCAGAGTATGCCAGACATTTTACCTTAAACTCCACACTAAATATATGTGGTGAATATTAATTCCCTTCATTTTATTGATGTAGAAATTGAATCTCAGAGACATTAGGTAAATAATCGAAGGCTACACAGATCCTAAGTGGGATCCAAACCGGTTTTATTCTGACCTCAACAATTGTGCTCTGTTCACCACACTACTACACATAAACTTTTTTTTATCTTGGTCATTTTCACCTTTAAATTACAACAATGCACGTTAGAAGGGGAGGAGTATTTCTAGAGAGAGAGCCACTCCTTTTGTTGGAGGTATAGAAATCAGGCTGAATACCGAGTGTAATTTACCTTGGCAAGTGCAATGCTTTTAAACTAAGAAAAAATAGTGTGTGTAGTTGAATACCTCTTTATTAAACAATTAAAATGCAGATTAAAGTCCAAATGTGACTTGTGAGCCTTTACGCCTTGAGCCCACGAAGGTCGTCTACTGCTTATGGGCCCAATGCACAAAGTGCAGTTGCGTGCACCTCAGAGCCCTCTTCTGAATGGCTGGGAGGGATTTCACAGGAATCAGCAGGTGAGAGGCATCAAAGGGGACAGCTCACACAGTGCCCTTTGCCCTCAGTTCAAGGCAGAGATTCAGAGTAGCTGGCAACAGAAAGGAACCATTGTAGGAGAGAATTGCTTAAAATACTTCAGTTGCTCTCCATGCATAGTGGAGGCACTGTTTGCGGTTTGGGAAGCTATAGTGACAGTTTGAAGCTGTTGTACCAATTCTGAGCGTGTGTGTATATGTATATATATCTGTAATGTGGTGTGCTTTCTTATCTTCAAGAGCATGTGTTAAAACAGTTGAATTATGTTGACAGAAATGGAGCCTGTAAGGAAAGAACAAATTTTGACATTTCCTCATTTTGTAGATTGTGTTCAGTTGGCAATGTGAGTGTTAATAAGGGACATTAATTCCTGTTTGTGATGGAACTTGCCTGTTATAAGATGATCAATTACAGATTTATTACTTGTTTTCCCAATCTCCTGACAGCTGTGAGCAAGGCTGTTCCAAATTTTTATTAAATGATAGAAAGTTTATTACTTCCCTGGACAAATAAGATACAAATACAATTTTATCCTGCAAAAAGATTGTTGAGCTAATGTTGCAAAAGACTATTAACCTTATTGTTAACAGTGCATAGGACTGAATAGAGAAATTCAAGACTATTTGATTTTTAGAACATAACTGTGTTTTGCAAATCATATTGTGACCCCAAATATTTATAAAATAAACATTCGTGAATACAGTATTAAAATTTTTCCAAAAAAGAAATCCCTAACTCCTAATAAGTTAGGTGCTCCCAATAAGGAGTTGGTATTTTTAATGAGGAGACGCTTTGTGATTTCACTTTTGTGGTGACTGAGAGACAGAGATGTTACCATGGAGCAAAGATGGACAGAAGAGTAGATGAGCAGAGTGGGATGATAAAGGAGACAGATAAATTAGGAAAAGAAGAGAAAGTTTATTGTTTTTAAATGTTTTGTATTTTCTTAAGACACATGTTTAAAAGAATTTTGTTCATAGTTGCAAAAGAGATTCAGAAGAAAGAGAAATAGAAAAGGTAATGAATTATGAAAAACAGAGGAAAATGGGAGGGAGAAAAATGATGTATGAAAAGCAAAGGAAACATGTCTAGAAGAACAAAGGTATTTGTAAAATGGTTTTGAATCTTCTGCCCTTTCTTCAATCTTGAGAATCCTTTGGTTTCATATTTTCTGCTTCTTTAGACAGGATGTACATTTATAGACTGTTTACTTAGTAACTGAAACCTTTGCTTTCTTTCCTCTTTGAACAAGTTATGAAACGTGAAGTTAGAAGGGAGAAGTTTGTTCCTGGCCACTGAAAAATACAGACCTCATCTGGGGGCAATAGAGAGATTCAAAAATATTCTTTAATAATCTAAAGTGATAAAATTTAAAACAATTAGGCTATTCCTATTGGCTACTGAGATTTCTTAGAACTTATTCTGCAAAATATTTTGTGGTATCAGTGACGTTCGAGTGAGAAGCACTTCTAGTACCAGTAGTGGCAGTTTTTCATGACAGCTGTTTAGGTCTAAAGAAACCATGAATATGTTCCCTGAATTAAAGAATCATCTCACTACTTAAAAACTGTCTCTTTGGTAGCATTGAAGCTGAGGGGCAAAGTGATGTGCCTCTGAGGCCAAACTTTCTGGGCTAGAGTCTTTCTTCTGTCCCTTACTGTCTAGGTAACCTTGGGCAAAGTCATTTCTCCTCCTAGATTTACTCTTTGTGAAGGTACTATGTCATAGAGTTGGGCTGTTGAATAAACTAACAGATGCAAAGAACTCAGAAGAACGTCTGACGCAGAAGTATTGATGTGTATCGTGTGTTATTATGACACATTGTCCAATATAGAAAAGAGTAAAAATCATATCAAAATGTAAAAAAAGAAAGCCATAAAAGAAGCAAACAAGTATGTGTGTAGCCAAAGGTGAAGAGTACCCTTTGAAAACTAATCAAATTATATATTAAATCTATCAAAGTATCTTCCAAATAATAGCAGTTTGATAAATAGTTGCTGAAAAAATGGGTGGCTAAAAGAATAAAACATACAACTAGAGCTCTTCACCAAAAAAAAAAAAATACTTATTTTGAGGTCTAACAAGAGCTTATAACTGCATTAGGTCTATTTTGATTGAAGAAAAAATATAAGATTTAGCCCATGCTCTCAGGGTGGTTTCAATTCATTAAAGACAGAAGACTACATATGTGACAGACACAGGGATCAGGTTTTGCACATGATAGGCACTTGATAAGTACACAAGTGCTCATTTAATTACTAAAAAATCTGAAATAATTATAAATGATAACAGCAATATAAAACACTATATGGTAGGCATTTAGAGGATGCTAAGGGGCAAATGGCTTGATGTAATTCAGAATACAGGACTCAGGCTGGTGTTTTGAGAATGTGTAGATTTAAGCCTATCATTCCCTACCCTGGTTGCACATTAGAATAGTGAATATGCTAAGGACCTACCCCAAGAAAAATCTCGTTTACTTGGTTTGAGGTGAAGCCCAGGCATTTCTATGGTTTAAAAGCTACAGAGGTGATTCTAATATTCAGTCCAGGTGGGAATCTCTGGTATAAATGGTTTTAGTGAGGACAGTGAAGAAATTCCAGGCAGGGGTGAGGGGAGAGGAGTGGTGGTGTGGGGTGTTTTGTGTGTAGGGCCTTGACAAGATGTATAGTGACTCAGAAGCAAGCTACACTGAAGCTAGTCTAGCTTAAGTTTGAGGTAACAAAGTGCTAGCCTGGAGTGGCCTCGATGGGGATGGAAATGACAGATGTGTAGCCCTCTCATATGCACGGGCTTTGATTTCAGATAGAGCCAGCTTAAATCCCCTGGACAGGTTGCATAATCTCTATATTCCTTAGATCTCTCATCTATAAAATGGATAATAATTCTACGTCATGGGCCTCTCTCAGGAGGACCACAGGGACCAAAAGGACATGGTAAAAGGAAGAGCTGAGTTAAGGATGAATGGGAAAATGGTGATGTCCCCACCCAGGCAGGAAGACAGAAGTGCCCGAAAAGGAATAAAAGCAAGTCACATGCTTCATGAGTTTGTAAGGCTATATTCCTAGAAAAATAAATCATTCAAAAATCTCCAAATGAAATACACTGTGGATCAGGGTACTACTATTTTATGGAACAAAACAAATCCCATCCACCTACCCCCAACTACTACTAATACATTCCCTCTCAGAACTGATTCTACCAACTCAGAAATGAAACTCGAGTTGTGTAAGACAGTTTGGGCAAAGTAAGAAATGACCCTTGAAAGTTTACTTAGTGTTTTTAAATGTTCATATTAGAAGCAGAAGTGTGTAAGTCCCGTGAGAAAAAGCTAAATGAAAATAGGAAGTACTGAAAATGAAAGCCACGTACATTTTGTAAGAATTTGTCCTTCCACATTCTCTTGATAGACTTTTTCTACATAAAAACAAAATTGTGAGACCTTCAGATAACTATTGTCTAGATGACAGCATGTATTAGTGCTGCTATTTTTAAATTGAAGTGTGGTTGCTTAGAAACATTAAATGACCATTAGGCACCCTCCTTTTTGACTTAGTGCAAGTAGCACAAAAAGTACTAAGTGAGGCAAAATAATCTAGAGAGAAAAGTTGACCTGTGATTAAATTACTTTTTCTTTTTTAATCTGAAGCTATTTTATTAGTTTGCCAAGTTAGCTTTTGAAATGGTTTCGAGATATCATTGGCCAGACTATTTCTATTCTCTCTATGCATTTTTGTGTACTTTCACTCATTTTATTGCCACAGAACTCAGAGCAATACACGGAGTAGACACATTATGTCACTTCACGGGAGAGGAGGAGCACTACAGGGGGACTAACTGTCCCCAGAAAACGTGCCTGGCTAAGCTGGAATGATGGCCAAGCTGTAACCCAACTTTCTCCAGTCTCAATCTGATGTTATTTCATTTTAGACTATCATATTCATGTCCGTGGTCACTGACCTTCTTAAATCACATTCAGTAAAAATAATTACTGTATCTTTCTTCTGCTTAATATAACACTAGTAAAGCCAAATGCATTCTCTTTGTGGAATTAAGTATCACTTGGACTCTGATAAATGCTACTTTCTAAAGCAAGCAATCATTCACATTTTCAATATGTGCAGGGCTCTAATTTTAGATAGACCCAGCTTAAATATCCTAGACAAGTTGCATAAGCTCTACATGCCTAGATTTCTCATCTTAATAATTTGTATTTTATATTTGTGAGAATTTTATTAAGAATGTATGTAATGTTCTGGATATACAAAAGGCTCAATAAACATAATTTATATAATTTTGATGTTGAAAATAACTTTTATAGTATGAGTATGTTTTATTGATGTATTTGTTAACATTTATGTTTTGTAAAGAAAAATAATTTGTGTTATGGGGATTTTCTGAAAATAATTCAGGTTAAAATATGGAAAAATGTTTCAAACAAAAATATGTAATAATTTGACAGGTATAATAAAAATATCAGCATGCATTTTTATGAAGCTAGACAAGTTGATTTTAAAGTTTGTGTAGAAAAATAAATATACAAGAATAGCCAAGAAAACACTAAGAAGAAAAACTATAATGAGGGACTAGTTCTAACAAGTGCTAAAACCTATAAATCTTTTATAATTGAAAGTGTGGAACAGGTACTTAACCATGACATTGGCAGGTGGAATTGAATGGAAATTCTAGAAATAGATCCAGGTATGTATAGAACTTCAGTATGTATGTACTTATCTGTGTATTTACATCTATTTTTAAGTTCCCTGCCAAACTTGTAAAGCTGTCATTTCTTGGATCCCTCTTCTGCACTGACTTAGTGTTACTGTCCTGGCTGGTGAACCTTGATTTCATTCCATGCTTCTAGATATCAGTTTTACTCTATACCAGCATTACTCAAGACAACTTTCTGTACTGATGGAAATGTTCTAAAATCTGTGCCGTCCAGGTCACCCACTGTCCATATGTGACTGTTGAACCTTTGAACTATAGCTAGTGTGGCAGATAAACTTATTTTAAATTGTATTTAATTTTAACTAATTTATATTTAAACAGACAAATGAGGCTAGTGGGGACCTGTGGACGATCCTGCTATAATCTCCAAGGACAGGTCCAAGTCTGTTTAGTTCACACCGGTATCTAGCCTGACGTCTGAGCAATGACTGGTTTTTATTTTTGCAATCCATGTTAATTCTATTACAGATGTTTGGCAGGAGAGCTGGATGCACCCTGATGTTCAGCTGCAAACCAGAAGATTAAAGGCCCCAGTGCTGCACGTGGAGGCTTAGAAGCAGCAGAAGCAGCTGCTGGGGTGGGGGCGGGGCAGGGGCAGGGAGAAGAACTACAGTTATAGGTGTTTCTCAAAACGGCCTTCCCTTTGCAAAAATTCACTCTAGTTTGCAGAACCTCTGAGTATTGTTTTTAGATAGATAATAGGTAATAAAAAAAACCCCAAAGCTAAATTTAAAAAAAAAACATATTTATTCACCTGCTTCAGGGAAACTATAGCTTTCTTAAAGTTCTGTTTTCAGCTTTTCTCGTAGAAAAACATGTCTTTGAGGAAACATATGCAGCCAATGGTTTAAATAAACACTGGTCTCACACACAGAACATCAGATGGAGGGCTCAACAGCAACAGAGGGAGAAAAATCAGAATTTTGGAAAGAATTTCTGGTAATCTAAAGACTGTTCAAATCAGATCTTCACAGACAATTTTGGGCAAAGTCAAATAAAACGCTAAGCAGCGTGCTGGAAAAAGTAAATGCTTGGGGCCATAGACCACTGGCTGGACTTTCAGCTCTATTCTTTCCTTCATCGATGTGAGGAAAGCTACCCTTCTGAGAATTAGCCCCCTCATCTGCAAAAAGGGAAGGATTTTATTGCATAAATGTGATCTGGGAGATAGAAACATAAGTAAATGATCAAAAAGGCGAATTCCCCCTACTAGCACCTCTCCCATGCAATCACCACACTAAAGAGGTTGCTGTGTAGAATTAAAGGACATAAGAGCTGGAGAATGTTCTAGAAACCACCCAATAAAATGAGGAAATTGAGGAAAGAAAATGTAAAGACAAAAGTGATACCAGCAGACTCAAAAAAAAGGAGAGACAGAGATGGCAGACGTCACCACCCTCATACCTGCTCCACGGTCCACGTCACTGCCTTGGAAATCAGGACTCAGAGTCTCTGCTGAAAGTTCAGAGATGCAGACACTCATATGCATATTTTGAATTCAACTTCCTCACACTGTGATTTCCAATTTTTTAAAATTTATTAAGTGTATTACAAGAGTAGTAAATTTTCTCTAATTCAAGCAAAATACTACGATCTCTTTAAATAAGAAATAACAACCTTAACCTTATTTTTTCTAGTAGGAGGACAAGTTCTTTGTTCAGAATCCTCTACAGTTCTTTCTATTCTAATGTGGTGATATGGTCTATCCTGAACTTCTGTGCACACAAACAGCTTGCTTTTTTTTTTTCTTCTAACTCTATTTGGGTGACCTCTATAGCTTCATTGTCTTTTTTCTTAGTGTACATAAAACACAGCATGGGGATGGCAATTGTGGTAAAGGACCTGTGAAATCACACATTAGAGACAAAAGAACACATCGTTAGTGATGTCAGTGATAAACATTTTTTATGTTATAGCACAGCGTGGAAGTGTAATATCAATGCATAGATCAAATATTGGCTTGTAAGAAAATTTCCTAAAACCGTATGGTTTGGGGATTTGTTTTGTTCAGATTTGATTATACAGAAAGCATAAAGCCCATTTTCTTTTCTCTCTCTGCTTCCTGGTTTGGGTAATTTTACATAAATAAACATGTACAAAACTTTTTAATGTCAGTTAATTTTCTCATATAGAATTTTTGAGCTCAGTTACAATTTTACTTAATGAGAAATCATTTTAGGTGTGTTATTCAGATATAATAGGACCTAAGAGAAAGTCAAATTAAAATCTTATGATTTTTCTTTTTGTTATATGAGGCAATAAAACCTAAATACTGTGTCTATAACAGGACAAAGAAAATAGTATAAAAGTAATATTTTCCCAAATTTTGGAATACTGCTCCATGGTGTTACTTATAGATGGACACACAGATTGTCCTTAGGAGGCAGACAACATGACTAGTTTTATCATTATTCATTTTTAGAGACTCCAGACTTATAACCATTACCAACAATGTGCTTTCTTTTTCAGTGAGTCATGTGGTCTCACCACCCTTCCTTTCAGACAGCACTTCTCAATGTTTCTCTTGCTTTCTTTTATTTTTTAGGTCCCCTTACTCACCTGCTCATGCCTGTTCCATATCTTTATTTACTTATCTATTTATTTATTTATCCTATTCAGGAAGAACTCATAGGATAATAAGGCTAATATTAATCATAAAGGGAGGAAGATTCCCAGGGAAGGCTTTCATTCACAGTGCTGAATTTTTGCCCCTATTTTTCCTTTAAAGATGCTATTTGGACAAATTCCAAGATGAAACCTCCCCTGAACAATAGCTCCCTAAGTGAAGCTATTTTATAGTTGATTTTCTCCCTTTACAATTTCATGCCTTGGTGCAATATTGCTGGACACTTAACCTCTTCCTCCTTCTCAACAGGAATCTCTTTCTTTATTGAGAGTAACAAAGCCAGGAGGGGAAGCAGGTGTTCAAAGCTTCAGCGGCCACAACTAGAAAAAAAAGAAAGAAAAAAAAATCTTCATCCCCAATCTATCTAGAGTGTAATCTTTTTAAAAATATGCCTTCCTAGGTATTATATTGTCAGGTTTATTCAATTTGCTTAACTGTGAGTACATGCTACCTACGGCCTTGCCAGGAAATTTCTGGAACATCCTATTTTTTCTTGTTTCTGCTAATGAGAGGGAAGCCCTAGACAGCACACTTCTTTGGCACAGCTCAAGCCCTGACCCAGGGGTAATGGGCCTAACTAGAATAAGGACATAGGGGCTTCCCAGAAGCCTCATCATTAGTCCTTTATAATCATAGTCTGTAGGAATCCACGGATCAGTAACCAAAAAGTCCAATTATGAGACAAGTTATTTTAATAATATGAGCTATTTATGAAACCCATAATGTGGCATAAATTAAATTATTATGCTACAGGTCCACTACTTTTATTTTCTAATTGGATGTAAAGTGATCCAAAATGATCTATAGAAATAATTAAACTTTTTAAGGTGATAAATTAGTGAAATTAACTTGTTAATTATTGTGAGACATTGAAATATTAGTATGCTCCATTCAGATTGAAAAAATATTAGAGAAACCAAGTGATGATATCTTTTCCTATTTTTCTTCTGTGTTGTCTCTTTTCTTAATTCTCTAACAGTTCCAAGATCTACATTTTAAACATCCAAAATAAAGTATTTGATTTTTTCCTTTCATTCAAAGTTAGTTCCATATGATTGCTTTATCAAGCGCAGAAGTGTTTCTCAAATCAGGTTGCATATCAGAGGCCATTAAAAAAATTATCTTAAGTTGTTAACATCTGTGAAAGAAGAAATGGACATTCTCATCTATTGTTGTGTGTATGGGGGGGTAAATTGGTAAAGCATCTGATCTGTGAAGAGCAATATAGCAACATACATCAAAACATGAAAAGCATATAAAACTTGACCCAGAAATTTCACTTCCAGATATTTACCCTCTACATATACAGGTTCATGTGCACAATGATGCAGGTATAATGATGTTCACTGGTGCATTTTTATAATCCTAAAGATTAGAAACCAAATGCCATTAACAAAAACACTGGTTAAATAAGTTTTGCTGTGCCCATGGTGTGGAATGACATATACATGTTAAAATAATAAAACAATACTACTAAAATGGCACAGCCATTAAAATCATAACACCTAACATTTAATAGTAATAATTGAGTAGTATTTATTACATAAATGTTTAAATTCATTTAATCCTCATAATATTCCTGTGATGTATATGCTATTATTAAAACCATTTTATAGTTAAGAAAACAGAGATGTGGAGAGGTTGCCTGTAGTGACCAAGATAGAATGTAAAAGAAGCCATTATACAAATCCAGCCAGTCTTACACTTACACTATATAAACAATTACAGAGGCATATAGAGTATGCCCAGTTGTAAGAGAAATATATTTGGAAAGGTAGGGAAGAAGAAAGGAAGGGGGAGAGGGAAGGAGGAAAAGAAGGAAGAGAATCTACATTCCTAATTTATCTAATGAATATAATTCTTTTAAAAATATGTCTTCCTAAGTATTTCCTAATGCATGAAATTTTTTTCTCATATATTCAATAAACAAACATTTTTCAATAGCAGTTAGGGCTTTTATAAGTCATGTATTGCAAACCATTTGTATAATACTGCACTGTTCAATATGGTGGCCCCTTGGCACATGTTGCTCTTGAGCACTTAATATGTGGCTCTTCCAAACGAGATATGCTGTAACTGTAAAATTCTCACCAGATTTTGAAGATTTAGTACAAAAACAAAAATGTAAAATATCTTACTAATAACATGACAATGATTTCATGTTGAAATAATATTTTTATTATATTAGGCTAAATAAATATATTGTTCAAATATATTTCACCTTTTTCTTTTTACCTATTTAATGTGGCGACTAGAAAATTTAACATTATGCAGATTATATTTCTATTAGACAGCAGTGATCTAATGCATTCAGGTTTCATTGTACTTCACTCCCTTCTCCTCCAGCACTATTTCTCTAGCATGGTGGTTCTCAATGCTTGATGTATATCAGAGTCACCTGAGAAATACTGAAATAATCCCTGGGCCTCACCACCACACGTTCTGAATTAGTGTTCTGCTCTGAGGCCCCAACATCACTATATATTTTTTCAAGACTCCACATTCTACTATGAAGCCATAGAGAAGAACAACTGCTCTGTCTGAGCTTAATAGTGTTGTACAAGAAACTTAATCTTTCAAAAGGCATTTCTTTTCATAATATTTCGGATGAGAAGCTTTGCATTTTTTAACTAGGTGGGGATTTTTATTTTGTCAAACAATGCCAAATAGGTTGGAAGGCAGGAGAAATTCTCAATTATAAGAATATTTAGAAATTTTTCTGAGTCTTTGCTTGGTTAAATTTGTTTAATCATTGTTGGAACAAATAGCCTTATCCATATTCCTGTTTATCCTCCAAATTTGGCTAAGAAAACATTTGATGCACTTCAAATAGCGCAAATAAAAGTTGGAAATCTGTTTATATTATGATTATGATAAGTTAAATGTAACCAATAGTACTGGCTCAAAGAATATATCTTTACAAGTCACAAAAATAGATCTTTCTGGCTCGTAAAGTTCCCAGTGCCATATAAATAGACAGAATCTTTTGTGCCTTTCTGGATAAGCTCTAGTTTTATAAAATTCCACTAAAAGTTCCTTTTTCATCATGCATCAAAAGTTCATTTTTCATGTATCCCATGAAACCAATATTTAGCCTTTCAATTTTTCTATCACTTTTCATAATTCTCTTTTCTACCACAGTGCTCCATATTTTGATTCCCATTGTTGATTGGATGGTGGTGACAAAATATTGATTAAGAAATGAAGCTGAAATAATATAAAATTGTGACTTAGAAAATTACCCATCTTCAGAAAGGAAGAAATCACTCATAGAATCTAGGATTTTTTTCTAGCCTCTTTGGTATTAGCTACATAACAGTTTTCTGTTTGTGAGATGCCAGAAACTACACCATAGGGCTATCAAAGTTTTATTAACATTTAAGCTGTTAAAATGCTACCTTCTGTCTGATTTAACTTTTTGTATTGACAAGCTAGACTGTAAGTTCCTTGAGGACAGGTACCTGTCTGCCTTTTTCACTACATCTCTCCAATGTCCAGTCAATTAACACATGCATTCTTTTTAATAAAATAGAAATTTACAACAAATATTTCAAAGTACAATATAGCCCCATTGTGATAAAATTCTTGAATGATCAAGTTGTAATTCACTCGTGCTGTTTTTTGTACTTATCTTTTAGTTTACTCTTGAATAATTCTAAAATTAGATTACTGAATAATATTTTTTTAATTTTAAAACATTTCAAAAAATTTTAAAACAAGAAAATTTATTTTCAAATTTGAGAAAAAATTCAAGGTGTAATTTAAACTTGGCCTACCAAGTATTCTTTGAATTTGTAATGGTAAAATGTCAGCCATTAACTTTTTTTTTAATCACCTCATAAATAAACTTACCTATTTAACATTTTGAAACATATATAGCTATTGTAACTTTCAAACAAATTGTAGTGTCTTATATACCAAATTCTAGAGGTTGGATGATTGTACCAAGTGCAACCTACCACACCACAAAAATACCTTGAGTTAAAGCTGTGAACTGAGGTACAGTCACTGCATCCTGTAAAACCTATTGTTATAGCATCGGCCTAGTCTGGCTGATCAGATAAGTCTGGGCAAAAGTTCATACCCCAATGCTATGTGAACTGGTTTCATGGTTATGGAACAAATGGATATATGAGCAGACTAAAGCATTTATCAGTAGATTACATACAAGGACTTAAAAATAATTCATTACCTTGAAATATTCCTTCAAAAAAGTATAGATGTAAATTACACACACTTGTGAAAACACCACTCTCCTATTTAGATGATATCTCAACTAAAAAGAATTGGAATTTGTAAATCAAGAGAAGCAGGACTAGACTGATTTGGTAAGCTAGCATCACATCAGGTAAAACAGGATTTTTTGATTGACTTAGCATCTTGCAAAGGTGTAAAGTCAGAAACCTTGTAATTGTTTGCAGAAGGAACTTCTCCCAGGAGTACAAAATGCTGAGCAAAATAATCCTAATGATTCTTGAGAATTATTCAAGCCTGTCTGTCAGCTATCATTCATATATTTTTATACATGTGTCTATAAGTGAATAAAACTTCCAACAAAGAGAAATTTCATGCATTGATTAACTTAAAAACAAATAATCTAAAATTAATCTCTATTGTGGAATAGTAAATGTTTTACAAACTCCAATATTTTGGGGGTGTGATTTTACTAGATAAACCCTAGGGCAGGCGTCCTCAAACTATGGCCACATGCGGATGTTTTTGCCCATTTGTTTTTTTACTTCAAAATAAGATATGTGCAGTGTGCATCGGAATTTGTTCATAGTTTTTTTAAAACTATAGTCCGGCCCTCCAGCGATCTGAGAGACAGTGAACTGGTCCCCTGTTTAAAAAGTTTGAGGACCCCTGCCCTAGGGGATATCGTTCTGCAGCTGAATTCTGGGCTTTGTTTTCAGTTAAGTGGCAAAAAAATATAATAGTTACAAACTCATTTCCTGGGATTAGGAATTAACTGTTTGAATCATAGTTTCTTCACTCACTAGCTCTGTGGTTCCAAGCAAGTAACATAATGTCTCTACCCTTCAGCTACCTTGTCTTTAAAATAGGAAAAATAGTAATACACACTCAATATTCTAGGGGTATTGTGGGAATTCATTTAGGTTAATAGCTATGAATTAGCTAAAATAACCCGTGTTCAATAAATATGAACTATCAAAATTATTGGTTGAATAGCCATGTAAAATTATATAACTATTTATTCAAATGAAACTATGCAAAAATTTGACAGTAGAAAGTAGTTCAGCTCTAGCCATTAACTCCTCCAGTTGGAAGATGCTTTTAGCACAGCCAAACAAACTAGTGTTTGTCTTTTGTTCTTTGACTTGCTTGCTGCTTAATTACCTAGTGCCTGGGGTGGATGGGCTAATATCAAATACAAATCCTAATACTCTTAGTTAACAAAAAAAAATCCATAAAAAAATCTAGTGCTTATGTCATCATAATGGTCAAGATTTAGTAAGAATTTATTACCTTTCAGGCATTACACATAGATAATTTCATCTAATTTTTACAATAACCCTATAACAAAAATACTATTTTTATTCCTTCCATGGGCAAAAGATCTGAAACTTAGAAAAGTTATGTAACTTGTTGCATGCCTACAGTTAATGTTAAAGAGAAAATTCAATTACAAATAATCTGACTTTAACACCTACGTTTTTAATCCTTACCCAGTGTTTCCAAATGTATGATAATGCATATCATAAGATCTAAAATAATTTATGTGGCAGATACACTTTCACAAAAATTACTTTTTAATTTAAATGTGTACTTTTAAATGTTCAGCTTTTAATCAAACTCATGATTTCAAAATACTTTTATGTGGGATGAGACTAAATTAGTTAGCCTGGTGGGCAATCTGCCCTAATGAGGCCACATGAAGTCATGGTGGTGCTCAGGCATACCTAGTAAAACCTTCAGTAGTTCAACTGTTCAGATGTAAGTAGAACATGGGTTGTTTGGTTGCTAATATAGATTCTTGTATACTGAATTTCCATGTCATTATGTTGTTCTTTTCAGTGATATACTACATGTCACTTTAGTATGCAAAAGTGTCAGTTGTAAGTTCCAGTTGGGACTGTATATTATTTAATTTTCTTTTCTCTTGAACCTATCATAAATCAGTGCTTTGTATATAAGTCCTTTACAGGATAATACTAAAGACACTGATTGAAATAAAGGTGCTATGGTGATTGTGATGAAATCAGTGATATGCATGCAGAATAGTAGGAAGACCAAATTGATGAATCACCTGAAACCATCTGTTACTGTTATAAAAGCAACAGCTGAAATGAAAACAAAAATACTATGCAAATATAGTGAAAATTATTTGAAATTTGGATTTTAGTGGACTGTCAATGAACATAAACTTCTTCATTAGGTGCCATGTGTTTGGGGACACTCAAAGTTCTGGTAAGAAAGTATTCTATCTCACACATCGGTTTTGAAATGTACAAAGACTACCATGGGAAGAACTGAATTTTTTAAAGCAAAGCAGGAAGGTATTCAAGTACCTCAGAAACATCAGCGCAGGGTGGCAGGAGATGAAACTGCAAAGTTGCAGAATTGTTTAGAATGTTGATTTTAATTGCCAGGGTTAGAGATGCTCAATTGGTGAGACTCTTACCATGTCAGCTGCCAAACAGTACGAGTGATGTTCTGTGGGACAAAGCAAGGGGGAAGCTCTGATGGGACAACTCTGTCAAATACAACAGTTCATCAGCCAACGACAGATATGACCCAAATGTAGAACAGCGTTTATTATTCTTGGTACAATGAAGTTCATAATATGCACTGGAGACTCTGACATGAATTCCCTGATATTAGCAATTCAGCTGATCTTCTAGTGTTTGTCAAATATAATCTGAATAAAGGAGCCCAAGAAGACATGTTTGACCAGTGTCTATTAACTCTTACAACTGAAGAAGAGATTTTAAAATTATTGATAACTTCAAGATAAACAATAATCTGCAAGTGATGTATTATGTTACGCACAGATGGTGCTAAGGCAGTGGTATCCAATAAGAATGACTTGTTCCATGTATTCAAGCTGTTGTACTGGAAACAACATCTACTCACTATTTCGTGCCGAAGGGAATCTTTCACCACCAGAGATGTTTTTAAAAAGGAAGGAACCTAATGAAGCTATAAAAATTGTCAACCACATTAAGGACAGCAAATTGAATTCTCTACTTTTTCTCAGCTTTGAGAAAATATCAGCATTGATTATAATTACTGTTTCCTGTAGTAATTTAAAAAAAAAAAAAAACCTCATGTCTTTGGTGATAAAACTTACACAATATTTAAGAACATATGCATAATTTGGGTTGGCTTTGCAAATCAGCATTTTGAGGTTATATTTTCTTCTTTGAATAACCTAAACTTATCATTTCAAGTCAAGTGCACTTTCATTGTTATTCCACATGAAATTGAAAAGAAGTATGATGGTTGCAGATATGAATCTGTGGGACACACACCCTGATTTGAGTGAGCTATGGTATTATATTGGGCTGAATGGCCTGATAAAAATATTCATCAAAAGAAGTAACTGAAAACATTCTGAAAATTGTGAATATTCACTCAACAAATATATCCATAAATATGTGGCCAAACAGAATGAATGACTTTGGTGAATGGGTGAGTGCCATAATTTTAATTGTTTGGTCTAAATTACCAAATATCCATGAAAATTCATATTAAAATAAATTCTTCTAAAAGTTTGTTGAGCCAAAGTTACTTATGGAATTTCATTACACCATGATCTATGAAGTGGCTTGTGTTATATCTATATTAGGGCATTTGTAAAGGTTGAGGTTATTACATGTGGTCAATTTTTTGTAGATTTTCCACAGACACTTAAAAAGTGGTAAATGCCCATTTTGTAGGATATAGAACTCATGATATGGCTATTAAATCAATGCTTTTAATGTTTTTTAACAATATTACTCATGTCCTCTATATACTTATAAATTTTTATCTGTCTGTTCTGTAAGGCCTGAGAGAGGTATGGTAAAGTTTTTTGTTACTCTTTTGTTTTTTCTTTTTTACTCTCTTTATCTTTTTTTTATACTTTTGCTTCATAAATACTTAAGTTATTTAGCATATTAAGGTTACAACAATGGTACCTTCATCATAGACTGTAGCCATCTTTATAACACGTTAAACTTTTTGTTCCATTAAGAATGTTTAACCTTGAACTCTGCACTTTGATTTTAATGTTGTTTTCTATGCTTTATTTTCATTTGCATCTTTCAGGCAAAAATTTGTCCCATATTTTCCTTTCATCTACTCTGGGTTGCTTTTTTTATTATATGTCTTTTGTATGTAGCATATTTTCATTTTTTGATGAAATTTTGGGAATCTATTTCAATAGTGAATATATCCTACTTATTTTCATTATCACTTTTTATAGACTGGCCTCTCTTTTGTTTTTTAATTATATTGTATCATGTTGTTTCTTTGTTTTATTTTCTTTTAACTGTACTATCTGAGATTTCCTTTACTTTCTAGTAATTTTAAAATGTAAAGTTTGTATTTAGATATGTCAACTGTTAAATCTTTTTTTAAAAGCCCCTATATGTTTATTTTCTAAGTTATTAGCTTTAAAAATTAATTAGCTATGTT
Organism: Microcebus murinus; assembly: GCF_040939455.1. Taxonomy (NCBI): domain Eukaryota; kingdom Metazoa; phylum Chordata; class Mammalia; order Primates; family Cheirogaleidae; genus Microcebus; species Microcebus murinus. The sequence continues at coordinate 58,250,708 of NC_134111.1, forward strand.
TATGATCTAATGGCAATCCCACCTTCTCAGGATAGTGATACTATTTATCTCCCCCTACACTTTTTTTTTTTTTTGCTTATTATCATTCTTCCTTCAAACATAGAGTTCTTACCATATTTTAAGTATGTTCAAATTTTACCCATAAAAATAACCTTCTTCCTTTGATCACACCTTTCCCCTGCAACTGCTTCAACTCTTCCTCACTGCTAAACTTCTAGAAAGAATTGTCAATACCAGCTGTGCTTATTCCTTATCTCCCTGAACTTCTGCCAGATTACTCCCTTGCTCTCTGGAGTTTCCTCCTACTTCTTGGGGGCTGCTTCTCAATCCTTTTTATAATGCCATCCTCTCTACCAGACTTACATATGTATAATTCCTCAAAGCTTGGTCCTAGGTTCCTTATCTCCTCTCTCTGGGACATCACTCCAAAAATTTCAAATGACAATATATGCAAATGACTTGCAAATATACACCTCTAATCCCAGACCCCCTCCCAGAGACTCCAGATCCGTACTTGCAACTGCCATCTTGCCATGTCTAGGACCTGTCAAAAGTACCTTAAAATTGATGTATCTATGACTGGATTCTTGATTGCCCTCCCTGAACCAACTTATTCTCTCATCCCTGAGCAGAGAAAGTTGTGAGAAAGCCAAGAGTGAGTGTTGGGAAGAGTGGTAGGAAATCAGACTGTAAATGTGGTCCTGTTTATGACTAACCTTGGAGGTCATGACAAAGACATCAAATTTTACTTTGAGATGCAAAGTCATTTGAAACTTTTGAATAGGGAAGCAATATTCATATTTTAAAGGATTCCTTTGTCAGTGGAGAGGGTAGGCAAGAGTGGTGTCTATCCAGTTAAAAGTCCATTTCAGAGGTTTAAGAGTGATAACAGAGGCTTGTAAGAGGATGATAGCAATGAAAGAGATTAGGTGAGTTCAAATTTTAATACTTTTACAAGGTAAACAGTATTTGTTGATGGATTAGATGGAGTATTTAAGGTGAAGAATCCAGGACAACTGGGTTTTTATTGTCATTCTCTGATGAGAGGAACTTAGGAGACAGGACACATGTGGGGAGGAACTAGAATCAAGAGTTGAGTCTAAAACCTAGTGAACTGAGATGTGTATTAGAAATCAGGTGAAGATGCTGAGTGGGGTCTGGCGGTTCACAAACTGAGTTCACGGTAGAGGTCTGAGCTGCAGATACAAATGTGGAAGTCATCATCATATAGATGATAATTAAAACCACCCAGAAGTCAGTGTAGATTGGAGATGAGAAGAGGTCCAAGCACTAAACAAAGGAAATTAGTACAAAATCAGCTGGCTTCTTTTTTTGTGGCAGCCACCTCTGATTAGTATTGGTTTGAGACAGAGAAAATATACTTTCATGTAGGGGGTTGCTCAAATTTCTTTTATGGCCTATCTTACTCTTTAGTCCTCACTTCTTCAGATTAGGAGCTTACTTTGTGATTCAGAAAGAACTTCTTAAGATAACCTGGATCCTTCAGGGTGTTGAGAATTTAAGCCAAGAAAAGCCATGACAACCCTGGCTTTGAGTTGGGTGGGATCATGCATTTCTTGTCTCCTAGAGCCAATAGGGAGTTTAGAAATGCTGTTGATCCACATTCGAGAGAACAGTTCTCCAAGGTTGGTGGTCCTCATCTCTCCCATAGCCTGCCCTATCCTCAGCTCTCACCCCTCCAAATCTAAACGTTAGTGTGCACTTGGCTTGGTTTGCTAAAATCTATTTCATTACTTTTACCAACACTCCATCATTTCTCAAGAGTATCAGTAATGTTTCATTCCATTTGGTTCCATCTTTGTTGTATTTAACTATTAATATATTAATATTTCCTTTAGGTTTGTGGTTTATTAATCCTATTCCCCTGTATCAGACACTGAATTAAGCTCCTTCATAAATACAACCAACCTGTGAAAAATCTGAGGCAGATAGATGTTAAGAACTTTTATCAAGATTACACAGCTAATAAGTGAGATCTTTTTAGAATTTGCTTTCTCCAAAGACAGTGACAGATTTCTATTAATAAAAGGTATAATAGTCCTATTCTTACATTCACAGATTTTTCCATCAATGCAAGAAAATTTTTAGTTTTCTAGAATACAGATTCAAAAGAAATCCAAAGCATCATCATTATTAATAGTGTTATGTTACTATTCTAAAATAGAGTCACAACCATGTTTGATAAGATACTTACATATTATAGAGAACTTTTTATCATATGTGTATGTGATTTATGAGTTTTCAATTCTATAGAAATATAAAAATTTTACCTTTGTAAATATCTGCTTGAGTAAACAGAAGGGATTTCAGTTCATAAAGTTCTAATTCATAAATGTAGCATATAAGCCCTCCCTGAGCTGAATCCTACCTATCCTCTACCATTCTCTCCTTGTTGGTCTCACCCTGATGCTCTGCTCTGCAGGTGTGTTTAATTACTCATTCTCCACTCATACTAGGCTGTTTCCTACCTCTGTGCTTTTATTCATATGTTCACCACTTCATAAAATGTCCTTTGCTCCATTATTTCCTGTGCAAAATAAATTCACTCCTCTTCTAAGGCTTAATCCAAGCATCATCCCATCATACACTTATGAAGTCTTTCCAGTCAGTATTGCTGCTGCTTGTGCTCTGTGAATGCCCAAATGCAACAATCATTACAGTTTATTCCACCCATTTCTTTATATGTGTTTCTCTAGATTTTGAGCTGATTTAGGGCTGGGATGCTATATCTGATTAATATCAACGCCTTCATACAATTCCAGGTACATAAAAGATGATGAATAATAATTTGTTGTATTCCGGGGTAATATTCATAATCTTTGACAGTCATAGTGAACAAGAAATGGCCAATCTGAATAGATCTTCAGCCTATCATAAGTGACACTATCCTGGTGCATATCAGCTAAATATCAGCCCTTTGAAGTTTGCCTTATTTACTTTACATGCCTTCTTTCTTTATTGTTTTGACCTCTGTAGATCTGGTGAAATATTAATAGGATATAACCAATGATTCTATAGCTAAATATGCAGTTGATTTCAAAACCCAATTTCCTAAAAGAACTCTGGTTTATACTCTTACCTGTGCTCTATATCATGCCAAGTTCCAGGATAAAATCTTACCAGATCTTCATATTAACACATATTCAAAATTATTTTAAAAAGCATCACTTTTTGCCTTCTAAAGTGAGTGGTTTGACACTCCCTATGCAGTTCTCCATCATATAAAGGGCTTTTTTCTTGCCTCTGACACACCAGCTGAGATCAGTGAAATTACAAGTCTTTTATTGAAAAATTATTTATGCAGCAGCCAGAACTATCTTAACCCTTGACAATATTAAATAAAACCCCACTAACTGACAGTTTATGTTCCACATTATGCAAGGTGAGAAATCAACCTACAAGACCAAAGCAACCATGGATGCAGGTAGGAAAAGAGCTAAAGTGCTCAAAGAACGTGCCTCTTTTTGGTCTCCTGGATTTAGTGGTGTTCTTTTTCTTCTGAAGGCACTTACCTAAATAAGAGTTAAATTGAAACTAAAGAGAGTAAATATATGATGATATTTTCTGTGATCCCCAAAGAAAGATCTATAGACATATGTTACAGCCATTATGTTATGAGATAGTGCCTTTTAGAATTTCAGCATGTAGGACCACAAATCATCTGAAATGCTACTTAATCTTGAGAAAGTATTTACAACAATCCAATGCCCCCTAGAATAAAAGAGAGCATTTAATGTGGCAGACCATGATGGAGGGGAGGCAGTAAAAGAGAAAGCACAGCTTGAAGTGCAGTATAACTGGGTGACTTACACCTCCCTACTGAAAGCAGCAGACTTGCAGTTACAGAACTGCTAATCTGTTCTACTGTTTTTTAATCAGATGTTGGCATTATCTGCCACTAATTGCTTTTTCATTTCCACTTGTAATTATTCCATTGCATGTTTGTAGTGAGAAGCTGAAAATGAGGCAGATCACTGAGAAAGAATTAATTGTTAATGAATAATCATCAGTAGGAAGCCAATTTCATTATCTTCAAAGAGGTAGCCAGAGATTAACCACTAGCTCTGGTTCTCCTACTTTCTGTGCATGACTGTAAAGTAATCACAAATAATCACGCCCTCCAACTTCATCAATTATTTTCTATTATGTGGATTGATACCCATTTTTGTCTTTGTTGTTTAATGATAATGGCAGTATTCATGCTGGGGAGTGCTAATTGGAAGGTGTTACATTCAGTGGGCTCTAGGCCTAATTATTAGAGCATCTTCTTCATTAGCACATGATCCTACAAGGGTTGCATGGTGGGAGTTACTAATTTTTCCAAGTTATAAGAATATCACGTTAGGAAACTTTTGCATGTCCTTATGCCAAGTAACACACAGAAAATCTTATGTCTGGTCAAAGGCATATAGCTACCAACAAAGACTTTCTGTTTAAATAAACCGAATAGAATGTTTTAATCTAATCTGAGTCTTTGAACACAAAGCCTGCTTCTGCCCTAGAAGCTAGATCTGCCCCCGACTGTTGTTGAGCTTTTGCTTCTGCTTTGTTCCTGCCATTTACCAACACTCATGCCTTAGAACGGCTCACACAGCCCCCTGCGGTTATTACATGGAGCTTTGCCAGCTATTAATGGAAACATGATGAGATGAAAGTGAGGACTGAAGGGTTCTAATGTATGTTGCCTCAGTGGTCGGGTGATACACTCCACGCAGACATAAGGAAAGGTAAATATATAGCCCTATTTCACATTTTCATGGGGCTGCATAGCTTCTCAAGTCACCCTTATGAGGAGCAATGCAATTCCCTGCTGATAAACCTGTTGTGGCCCCAGAAACTCTCACAGCAAAAAACTTCATGTCCAGCATAACAGAGGCACTCTCACCTGCCCTCCCTTTCCATAGTGGTCTGTGTAGTTCTTTAATGAGTGTGACTAAACAGGCTGCCCATCTAATCTGAAAGACCTTTGTCAGTGCTTATCATCACTCCCATGTATCCAAGACCCTCTTTCCAACTAAATGAAAAGCTAAAAAAAGACTTGACATAGCATGCAGCAATCTCAAGCTTATTGGACTACAGAACATGTTTTTGAAACATCTCTAGGAAGGAAAACTTGCAAATGAGACAGAAAAATCAGGTATCGATGATAGAATGTGGGGTTTTGATATTAGTCCTAGCCATTTTGTTGATTGTATGAACAACCAACCCGTTTAACCTGTTGGAGCCTCAGTTTCCCTTATTAGGTTGTTATAAAAAGAAAGGAGATATATGAAATATTACATGTAAAGTGCTAAACTCAGGGCCTGGTGTCTAATCAGTGCTTGCCTTGGTTAGGAGCAGATTATATAGAACCTTTAATGTCTAAAGTAACAAGTTGTTTCCTGGAAATTAAAGTTTCTGAGAGGTAAGTAACCTGAAGTGCTATAACAGGCAAACCCTGAAAGATCATTGACTTAGTAGAGGACAGTTTTTTTAATGCTCATGAAGACTTCACTGTGAGGTGTCATGTCTTTCCTCTACCCAGTCCCTTGAGGATCCAGGCTCCCTTCATCTGATGATGCTGCCATCTGAAGACATGAGTGTAAAGATCATCAAGGGAGGGAGGGAAAGAGAGAGATGGCACCAGCATATTGGCTCTCAGGTGCCTTGGACCAGAAGGGATACCTCGTGTCAACTCACAATCCTATTCACCAGAATTCACTCACATGGTTCCAATCCAGTGGCTGGGTAATGTGGTTTTTCTGCATTTTGGGAAAGAAGACGTGGTGTGGTAAACACACCATTGTGTCAGCTACAGTGTGCAAAGAGTGAGATAATTAGGAGATTCATCTCAATAAGATTCTACTGTGAGAGCATAGAAATGGCTGGGAACAGGGACTAGACTAGAATGCCCTTTATCACCAAAGGAAGAGATGATGGAAGGCTCAGAATGGATTAAACACTGATGAGAAATGTCAGTCGAGAGAAAGGAATCAAAAAGAGAACATTTCAAGCTTAAATGGTGGTTCTATGGAGACATATTAGCAATGTATAAGGAAGACTGGATTTGGAGCATGAAAATGATAAAAGCCTATGGAATGCTATTCTAAAAAGAGGTTAGGTTATAACTGGCGGATGCTGTGATCATCAAGGGAGGTATAACCTTAGAGAAGAGGGAGCTTCATCTATGAAAGGCCTGACCTTCAAATGTCCAGGAGAAATGTTCAAATATCTTCTTTTTATTTATTTTTTTTTTTTGAGATAGAGTCTCACTTTGTTGCCCAGGCTAGAATGAGTGCCGAGGCATCAGCCTAGCTCACAGCAACCTCAAACTCCTGGGCTCAAGCAATCCTCCTGCCTCAGCCTCCCGAGTAGCTGGGACTACAGGCATGTGCCACCATGCCCAGCTAATATTTTCTCTATATATTAGTTGGCCAATTAATTTCTTTCTATTTATAGTAGAGACGGGGTCTTGCTCTTGCTCAGGCTGGTTTAGAACTCCTGACCTTGAGCAATCTGCCCGCCTCAGCCTCCCAGAGTGCTAGGATTACAGGCGTGAGCCACCACGCCTGGCCCAAATATCTTCTAAGCTTTATTGGTAGCGTCACTGGAAAGAGGTTGCTGGGTGAGACTCCTATTCAGAATTTCTCTTGAATAGAGTAATAAGATTATCCTTTTCCACAATGACCTTTACCCAGATATGAAATAATTTTACCTTTCAAAGATAAAAACACTAGGTTTTTGGTTTACCTGTTGTTAAATGAGAGGTTGGGAAGGAGATGGTGAGAAGTAGGGTAAAGGGGATAGTATACACATAGACACTGCCACATTTTCACAGTATTTGTAATGTTACATGTGAGAAAGATGATTTCCATGGGATAAATTTAAGAGTCTCTAACTTATTAATAGGCGATGTTATTTTGTCATTTCTGCATTGTGCATTATTTCTGGATAGCAAGCTGTAAACTGATACTATGGCATGAAATGCTCTCTTCTGTATGCATCATGATATTCAAGACCCCTTGTTTACACACCTTGTTTGTCTGACTTGTCATTTGTCTGACTTTTCTTACATGTGTAAGACATTTTACAGGGCACTGATTGTACACTTCAAGTTTTTTACCTTATGTGATGTAGGCATTAGAGCTGGTTTATTGACACTTGGTTTCTGTTGCCAAAAGTTTGTTTCTATGTTTCATACTTTTCTCAGCCACTTGGCGAGAGACGCACATAAGAGAGTGAGCAGAAGGAGCTTGAGCTCATCCTTTTATCAGGAGCCCATTCCTAGGATAACTAACCAACTCTCATGATAACAGCATTAATCTATTCATGAAGACAAAGTCTTCATGACCTAATTAGCTCTTAAATGTCCCACCGGTCAACACCATTGCATTAGAGACTACGTTTCCGACACATGAATTTTGGGGGACATGTTCAAACCATAGCAGTAGAGTATGGGGGCCATCCCAGCCCTAAAACTAATCCTCCCACCCAGAGGTAGGAAACAAACCCAACAGTCTTTATTTATTGATATTTAATATTTATATATAATGTTACTATAATTTTAATATATGTGTCTGATATTATGCTAAGAATATTAAAGTGAAGATGATACAGTTTTTGCCCTTCAAAGCTCAAAGTCATTTATCTTATCTCCTAGTGGCAGTCCTATTTCAGAGTGCTTCATGGGTGAGCAAGAGAGATGCAAAATAGAGTTTTTAGAGGCCTCTGAGTATTTTCAGGGATAAAAGTTGTTAAAAAAAAACAAAAAACTAAATAATATGGTTTTACAAATTATGGAAGTTTCTGAGATTATAGTCCTGGATTTAAGGGTGAAACTTGTTAATTATATTGCTCTTTAAAGCATATTAGTATAAAAGTAGGTGAGGCTACAACATATAAAATAAATCTTGATATAATTAAGGAAACTTTAATGAGAGTTTGGGGAGCACTCATTCTGTCAATCAACTCAGCCATCCTATATTCTTACAAATGAGATCCTTCTAGCACTTAATACATTTTCAGTACTTTATGTAAGAGATAAGAGCTAATTATGTAACACCAGGCTCACATCCTGTTCATTTCCATCTGAAGAACTAGATTCTGAATCAGACATAAAGATTAGCAGATAGTTTCAGGAATGAAGCCATAACAGAAACTGTCCATGACAAGTGAAAACAATATCCCTCCAAAGCTATTCTCCCATTTTGTCATCTCATATCAATTTTAATACCTTATGTCTCATCAGAGAGTGGTTATATGCTGACACATTCCCTCTTGGTGCAAGATGGCAGCTACTAAAATATAAATCACTGCAGAGAATTGCTGGATTTAGAGCCAATTCTTCTAATCGAAAATAACAGCAATGTTAATTTCAGCTTGAGAATGATGGCTTTTGTATGGTGATATAATGGTACAGACTATAATGGTGTCAACTACTGCAATAAAATATGCTTCAAATGGGCTACCTTTTTTACATTTAGACTAGGGTGACTTCTGTCACATTTCTTTTTTTGGCATGAAACTGACAATCTATTAAATAAATATTAATCCCTAGCAGTCTTCAAAGCAGGCTCAACCATATCAGGATTTTAAATAACTTCATTAATTGCTTAACTACCTTTTCCCTAAATTCCTAAGGGATCCTTTGATGCTAGTCACTCTAATGAGTTACCAAGTGATTCATGACTTCAACCTGTTATCATGCAAAATACATTTCCAGTTGGAAATCTTTGCAGATGGTTTTGCCAGAAAGTAAGTAGCCTTTCTAGACTTTAAAGAAGGCAAATTCCATTTTCACACTGTATGAAGAAAAATGATTTGCCTTTTTTTTCACGTTGGTACTTTAAAATGGCATAATGTGTCTAAAAAATTCAGTTTGGGTAATACATGATCAAATGAAGGAATTCTATTTGAATGGTAAAAGACAACTTGGATTATCTGTGGGTGAATTATCCGTGACCAATTTTTATTACATAGTGGCTAGTCCTTGCTTTCTTGCAAGCTTTCCTATTACTTCTCTCTTTCTAAAGTATTCATAGAAAACACAGAATTTTTTTATTAATCTAGACAAGACATAATTCTTAAAATAAATATTTTTAAAAGGACAAGAAATTTTTAGAAATCTGTTTTTCAAAAGCTCTGTTTCTCTTGATGATAGTAAAACACTGAGAATTCTTTATTTCTAATGACATATATTTTTATCATACTGGTACAATGCATAATTTCTTTAAAATATTGTAAAGCTAATAAGAGATATTTCTGGGGAAGCCCCTCTGATAGCCCTCCACTGTCTGTTTCAGTCTGAACTGGCTGCTCTCTAGGAGTGGTATAGATTTGCCATTTTAGGATTTCCTTTTGCTTTTGCCCTGTGTTGATTACCCATTTCCAGTGTTCTGGAAACTGGATAAGGAAACAAGGCTAAGGAAGCATGTAGACTTCCTTATCTTCTTCTTTTATAGGAAAATATCTTTGTATCTAAGGTCTCTCTAGAGATTAAGCCTTCTATTTCCTGGAAAGATAACTGAGGGGTGGTTGCTTAGCTGAAATAATGCTCATGTTTTTAACTTCACTTTTCATTCCCACTTTTAGTATCTGGTGCCTCTAATTTCTGAACGTTTCTGGGCTGTGTGGCGTCACTCAATTCACTGTCCTGGGAACTGCAGATTTCCACTTTCCATCTTCCTTACATTTGTTGACATAGGCTCCTTGTTTTCTTTCTTTTTGTCTCTGTGGAGTAGGAGAAGGGAGAGGAGAGGAGGAGGATGTTGATGACTGTATCACTTTCATAGTGGTAAGAAATGGAACAGTAATAAACAGATTTGTTCGGTCTGCCATGTTAACTTGATGTTGATTGTTTTCAAACTTTGCCTTTTAGTCAAGGATTTGGAAAGTCAACAAATAGGTTTACTATGATCAGAAAATATTTCCAATCTATGTAATGAAAATCCTAAATTTATTTTTAAATGTTTCAGTCATTTTTAATCCCTGCTTCTTAGAGTTATAGAGATTCCACAGGACTTCCCTGGGAGTTATCACCTAAGGAAGGAAGGAAAAAAGGCTGCTGATAGGTGGATTTGGGAAACCAACCCCTCCTCCCACCCAAATCCTAAAAAATTCCATTTTTACCTGTTTTAGTTATTATATTTTATATAAGATTTTAATTGAACAAAGTTTCAGAGATACAAAATAGGCCAGTTTAAGTCAACATACAGTTAAATGTAAACTATCTAGATCTTTTGACAATGAGTGGCCAAGTTTTATGAGATTCAATGACTATGTGCAGAAATGTTCATTTTAATTGTTTGTTCTTTGCTATTTATATATAGGCTCTAAACTAGGCTCCTGCATCAGTGCATGGTCACATTCAAAGTAGATGCTCTTTATATGTTAAAGAAATGCTGACTTGTGACACAAAGTAGTGGCAAAATTACTCAGACTGGATAGCTGTGCTATTTTGTGATTTCCACTTTCTTCTTTTCATTCCTTTTTTTCTCTGGTCTTCCTCGCTCTTATAATAATTTATCCAGAAGTTCATTCTTTTTTCCCATTAACTATCCAGCAATATTCAGATATCACAAATCATCCTTTATTCCATTTGTAAGTTGTCGATTAGTCCATGTTTCCTAGAATCATCAGGTAATTGTTTCCATATATTCAGTGCCCACTTAAATACCGAAGAGTTTATTTTCCTGGGCCAGAACCATTTAAAAACTTGATACTTTCAGAAACCTGGATTGTTTTTCTTTATCATAGAATGACATTATGGGAAAATAATTGATATAAGTTCTCTGTTTCATATAGAACCAAACCAGAGGTAGGTAAACAAACATCTAATTTATTCCACAAAGGAGCAAATACCCATGTCCTTCTTTTTCTTGTTGTGAATGTTGCCCTTGAGGAGAACATAAGCAGTTCCCATTCATGAGCCAGTTCTTTGTCCATTCCTGGCTTGTATGACTTCAGAATCTAACTGCATCTGTGAAATTTGGAAGGCAAGCAATTTATTCCTGACTCAATTGCTAGCCAGCTCTTGTAAATCATATTTTTATAATATGTAATTTCTCAAATACAAAAACATTACTAGACATATCCCATTTTATAAAAAGTCCAAGTCCAATATATGATATATTTGGGGGCTGTTGGACTTTTACAAAAGAAGACCTGTAGGCTTTGGAATTGGACCAAATTTTGAATTATTAGAGATTTGAGGCATGAATGAAGCTTTGCTCTGGAGTCCTCTTCATGCATGTATGTACTCTAGGGAAGAAGTGCACATACCAATTGACTATGTTCATAATTGCTATAATATAGTCAAATGATGCTTGCTATTTCCCTATTCAGAGGCATATGAGTTGTATGAGAAAACTGCATAATATTGAAAAGAGATGCTTCTAAACAAGCAGGGTATTCATTGACATTTTACAACAATTTTTCCCATAAGTTTTCAATTCCTAGAGTATTTTATCCTTCTAAAACAAATACTAATAGGGTAGAAGTTTCTAGAATGTACTTTTCTTTTCTAAACACTATAATGAATTCTTCTATGAGTCAAGCACTCTGCCTTTCTGCTAGGTAAGCCTTGCTCAGGTAACACTGATGTTCTTATTACTACAGCAGCCATTCTCAGTATTAGATTTAGTAGTGGCTCAAAGTGCATAGTTAGTTTCAGTGTCCTCCTTTTTGCTTTTTATATCTTTCATTTGGGATGGAAGATATGTTTATATTTTTTAAGATAGCATGCATGTTAATAAACTAAATACTAGAATTCAAATCATACAGCATTGTTTTCTTAATCAGATAGCAAAATTTATTTTAAAAAGAATCAGGTATCATGCAAGTACAGTGAATCTGAAATTAATCTGTTTGAACTATATCACAATTCACATTTATAGCCAATGTCAAAACACAATTCAAATTACAACATTCTTATCCAATTCTGGTAATATTATTGTGGCTTCACTTGAGCACATTAACTCTTTGCAATTGATCTATAATGGCTGAAGAAAGTCATGCATTTTGGTTTTCACTGTTTATGTGTTTCATGGTACTTTTGCAACTAGGAAAATATATTGTGGCCTCACTACTCAAAAAAGGTACCCATTCACTCACATGCTAGACAGCTTACACCTTAAATTTTTAAACATCTAAATGACTAGACATTTTGAAGGGTAAATTGTCTTTTCTCATAAATTTTATTTTTTTAAAGGACTAAGGTTAAATGGATTGAAAGAAAGATAAGGCAATAAGGTTAAACAGATGAAATAAAGATTGATTTTTAGAATAAGACTTCATCATCCCTTCTAATAATATCACTTGGTGCTAAAGGATTTGACAAAAAGTATAAAGAAACTGGAATGATTTTTAAGGCTAAATATTAGATGAGGAAGTTCAGGATAAGGACTCTCTTCAATCATTTAGCAAATATTAAATAAATACTCAAATAATTCATAGGATTTTCCAAGGTATTTGGGTACTTTGAAATAACTAAACATAATTCCTTATCTCAGGCTAGAAAAACATAGTACTAGATAACAGAAAACAATTGATATGAACATAAACAGAAAATTACAATATTTACAAAGCTATGTAGAAAGAAAACAAGGTCATGAGTAAAATTCGATAAATGAGATTAATTTACAAAAAGATAAAATTTGGTTCCAACTAAAACTCAGATATGTGGCTCATTTCTTTCATGTGCAAAAATGAAGAGGAAGAAAGTGAACCACTAACTACTATTTTTGCCATTAATAGTTTTTGTTTGCAATATTCTTTATCCATTGCCAATAACAAAAATATTCTAATAGACTTAGGAAGGAAATAATGTGTAAAATAAGAATTTCAAAAGTTTTTAAAATTATAAAATTACATCTCAGGCTATAGGAAGCATTTTCTTAACAAAAACAACTGGATATATCATATTTCTAACATTTTTACAGTATGACAAAGAAATGTATATCATCTTCCTTTCCAGTATGCTCCCTCTCCAATATCTCCTTCCTCTAATAATATTGTCATCACCATCCTCCATGTTGCCTAAGTCAGAAGCATGAGCACTATTCTTAATTCTTACCAATCTTTCAGGCTTGATGCCCAATCAGTCCTTGATTTTTATACTTTTATAAGAGTTTGTGGAATCCTTTCACTTTTCTCCATTCCCAATTTTTTAAGAGGACACTACCTCTATTGGTCCTTCCATCAGTTTGGTTCCCCCATCTTTCAATCCTCCATACAGAAGCCAGAGTAATTTTCCTGAAGCACAATAAGAATGAATCATTCCTAGTTTAAAGCCCTTCAATGGCTTCTCATTATCCCCAGGATAAAACCAAAACCCTTAGGATGTTTAGCAAGGACACCTTGCCCTGTACTTCCTGTGCCTCTCCAGCCTCACCCCTACAACTCTCTGCTCCACCATCCTCCATCTCCAGGTGTAGTAATATGGGGATGTACCCAGGCAGCCTTTGTTTCTGGACTTTCAAACAAACTCTGCTCTTGCTTAGAATGTTCTTCCATCTCTTCTTCCAACAACCCACTACCATCTGCCTTTCCAATTACTCATAATTATCTAGCAGGTCTTCAGTTTACTTGGGATTGCCATGATAAAAATTTTCTTGACTCCTATCCTTAAGTCTTTGGTTGGGGAATAGTTACTGTGGGAGTAGATGTTCCTTCTATTGTCATTGCATGTTCATTCATACATCTCTCTATGTTACAAGGTCATTGAGAATAAAGATGCTATCTTGTTTGCCATTAGGTTATATCCTCAACAAGCACAATGTCTGGCACTCAATATCTATTGGAGAAATTAATTAATAATAAACATTTTACATGTTCTTCTAAACTGTACTAATGTAGAGATAAATCAAGAATCTCATATAAATGGAATCTTTAAAGTATGTAGTCTTTTGTGACTGGCTTGTCATTGAGCATAATGATTGTGAGATTTATCTATGTTGGTGTTTGTAGCGGTAGTTTGTTTCTTGTTATTGCTGAATAGCATGTTTTCTGTATGTACCAGAATATGTTTATTTCTTCATCAACTAATAGACATTTGAATAGTTTCTAGTTTTGACTATTAACTTTTAAAAAGGTGCTATAAACATTCTCATATAGATCTTTGTATGGACAAATATTTTATTCTGAATAAACACCTAGAACTAGGATGCTAAGTCACATGGTGGCTGTATATTGAACTCTATGAGAAACTACTTAAGTCTTTGCCGTAGTTGCTTTGCCATTTTGTATTCCCACCAGTAATATGTGAGTGTTCAAGTTGCTCTGCATCTTTGTCAACACTTGACATTTTCAGTTTTCTAAATGCTAGATAATATATTAGTCATAGATGTAGTACTACCTCACTTTGCTTTTAACTAGTAACTAATGATGTTGAGAAATTTTTCATGTACATATTTTGACACCTGCATCTCTTCTCTGTGAAGAGTCTGTTCAAATCTTTTGTACATTTTTTTAAAAAGTGTTGTCTTCTTTTCATTGACTTGTAGTAATTCTTCATATATTCTAGATCAATTACTTTGAGAGGTAGGTGCTTTGCTAACAGTCTTTTGTCCTAACAGTATCTTTCAAAGAGTAGTTTTAATATTTGTGAAGTTCAAATTATCAATTTGTTTATGGTTCATGCTTTTTGTTGTTGTTTTGTCCTATCTAAAAAATCTATATTAACCTAAGCGAAAGGGTGTGAAATTTGTACACAGGTGAGAAAGATTTCTCATACGGTGTTTAGGATATACAGAAGTAAAAGTTTACTTATCTTTTGATAAAGAAAGAGAGAGAGCAAAAGAGAGAGAGAGAGAGAGAGAGAGAGAGGGAATGAGTGGCCATGGTACACAAATGAAGGAGTATGCTGGTCCACTGAGGAAAGCTGTTTGGAGTTTTAGATGGTAACCCCCCCCCCCTGCTTTAGCAGACTGAAAACAGAAGCGAGAGTGAAGATTTTGTAGGTGTTATTTATTTTCCCTCTTTTTTCTGTGAGGCTGGCTTATCTGAGTCCTTGGAACCAGGTCTTGGGAAGAACTGAGGCAGAGAGTTCGCACCCCTGCTGTCCACTTAGGGCTCTTTGAGGCTGAACAAGTGAAAGTCTCAGAGGTCACTAGTTAGGCCAGAGGTGTTTTAATTAAACTGGGGCTAGTTGTGTTGTGAGTTTCCTCTTCAAAGGGACAATTATGTGCTGTGAGTTTATTTTTCTTATTTTTTGTTTGATAGTTTATTTTCATCTGTTAGGTTATTAGCAAGGCCACCTTTCACTAAGGCCACAAAGATATTTTCCTATGTTTTCTCCCAGAAGTTTTATAGTTTTAGGGATTTGTGTAAGGTTTGAGATAATTCTAGAGCTTCATATTTTTTTTTCATAAGAATGTGTTCCCAGACCATAACTCTTTGTACTACAGCAGAATCTTCTTTGATTTATAGGAGCTAATAAATTTTTAATATCCACATTTATTTATGTTATCCTAAGTCCATGATTATTTGTTTTTATGTTAGGCACAGGCTGGGACTGCCATATTGACTTCTTCCTAGACTTTATAAGTAACTAATTTTAGATATTAGAAACTAGTCATTATTACTCACATGCAATGTGGTTGCAGATAGGTGATACCAAATTATTGTTCTATGACCAGTAGACACTGAACTCGGCATAGTAAGAGGTTGTATCCAGGTAATGTGGCCTAGTCCCTTCTCTTTAATACTCATCATGAATGATATTGGAAATGTTTGCACAACCTCCCATAGAAAGCAGCCGCAGTAGTCCTAGGACTATGATGTGTAACACAAAGAAATTTCTCTTTCCACTTTGTAGCATTTATCAGAACTATAAGATTGTGGTCCCCAGCCCCCAGGCTGCAGACTGGTACCAGTCTGTGGCCTGGTAGGAACTGGGCTGCACAGCAGGAGGTGAGTGGCAGGGAGCCACTAGGGAAGCTTCATCTGTATTTACAGCCACTCCCCATTGCTCATATCACCATATAAGTTCCGCCTCCTGTCAGATTAGCTGAGGTGTTAGATTCTCATAGGAGCACAAACCCTACTGTAAACTGCACATGTGAGGGGTCTAGGTTGTGCACTACTTATGAGAATCTAATGCCTGATGATCTGAGGTGGAGCTGAGGTGGTGATGCTAGTGCTGGGGAACGACTACAAATACAGATTATCATTAGCAGAGAGGTCTGACTGCACAATAAATGTAATGCACTTGAATCGTCCTGAAACCATTCCCTCCCTCCCCGGTCTGTGGAAGAATTGTCTTCCATGAAAATAGTCCCTGATGCCAAAAAGGTTGGGGACCACTGCTATTAGATACTAAGTCACAAAAATGTTATACTGAAGCCAGGCTTGGCGGCTTGCATCTGTAGTCCCAGCTACTGGGGAGCCTGAGGCAGGAAGATGGCTTGAGGCCAGGAGTTCAGGACCCACCTGGGCAACATAGCGAGACCTCATCTCTAATAAAAGTTTTTAAAAATACATAATGAGGCCGGGCGCTGTGGCTCACGCCTGTAATCCTAGCTCTTGGGAGGCCGAGGCGGGCGGATTGCTCAAGGTCAGGAGTTCAAAACCAGCCTGAGCAAGAGTGAGACCCCGTCTCTACTATAAATAGAAAGAAATTAATTGGCCAACTGATATATATATAAAAAATTAGCTGGGCATGGTGACGCATGCCTGTAGTCCCAGCTACTCGGGAGGCTGAGGCAGGAGGATTGCTTGAGCCCAGGAGTTTGAGGTTGCTGTGAGCTAGGCTGACGCCACGGCACTCACTCTAGCCTGGGCAACAAAGCGAGACTCTGTCTCAAAAAAAAAAAAAAAAAAATACATAATGACTTATTTTACATGTATCTGCAGTTTTATTTTTTAAGATGCCAGTCCAGGTTTCACATTGATATATACAGGATTTAGGTTGATTTTTTTGAGTTTTAAGAAAACTAGAAGTGAATTGCCTTTCTGTCTAGAAGTCTTTTTGGGTTTCTCCTGCCAACTTCCTATTTATTCTGCCTTTACTCCACATGGATTCTGTGGATTTTATTTAAATTATGCCAACTTGCACAGACATCTCTGCCCTAGAGAAGTTTGACTCTTTTAACATTCTACTCACCACTAATGTTCCTTTTTCATTTGGGCTTTTAATTTGGATGAATTCCAAATTACTATTTATCTGATAGAAACACTACTAATTACACAAAGTGTCTTAATAAGAATGGAAACACCATTCAGATCATCCTCCTTGTGGTATTCTAATACCTAGTAGTTTTAAAACAGCATTAAGGCACTTTTCTTCCACAGCTATTATCTAATGCTATTAAAACTCTTACTCCTTGGTGTTTTTCCAATGTTGAGCAAACTTTAGATTGAAGGGCTTTATGAGAGCTCTTTATCTTTCGTGTGTTAAACAGATCTTAAATTTGACCAACTAGATTAGCTTAAGGAGACACATTAACCTGCCAGTGATGTTTTAAAATAAGTTATTAGAGTTTTGCTAAAAACAACTAAAAGTTGTTTCTTTGCTTATAATAGTATAGCAGATTGCATTGACGGCCCACATTCTTCTTCCCCTCCTCATGGCCACACCCTTTGTTATGTGATTCTGTAGTTTTCCTCTCAAAACATGAAGTATTTTCCTTGTCTTTGAGTCTGAGTTCAGGCATGTGACTGATGGGATATCAGTACACGTGACACAAGCAGACACTGAGGAAGCACTTCTGAGACTGGATTT
Source organism: Microcebus murinus (assembly GCF_040939455.1). Classification (NCBI taxonomy): domain Eukaryota; kingdom Metazoa; phylum Chordata; class Mammalia; order Primates; family Cheirogaleidae; genus Microcebus; species Microcebus murinus. The sequence continues at coordinate 58,268,427 of NC_134111.1, forward strand.
GGTCCCTTGTACTTCAGCCACTGCCATAAACTTGCAGGCCCAGCCTAGCCTGCTGGTCCCGGGATGAGGGTCAGAGACACACGAAGGTGACCTAAGCTGATCTACCCGTGACCAGCCTACAGTAGTTTGCCCAAATGACACTCAGACACATGAGTGAACCCAGCACAGATAAGCTGAACCTCACATACACATGAGTGATAAGTATATATTGTTGTATATCACTGAGATGTGAGGATTATGTCACATCACAGTCACCAACCAGATTACAAACTTTTTGAAGACAGGGCCTTTTAACTTATTTTTTTTTTTATCCCTGCTGTCCAGCACTCAGTAGGGGCTTATTTAATGTTTGTGGGATGCCTTCATGAATAGAGGAGTCATTGAAAATAATTTTTCTCATATCTTATCCTTACATATCATGCTAATAGCCACAACTAAGAGCCTCTGCATGTGATAGGCCCATGCAATGAACTAACCTACAATTGATCATCCTAGAGATGCTGGTTGATCTTCCCCTCCACCCACAACCTTTCCTGGGGTACTTTCCACAGCTTCTTTCAGTACCCTGACTCAGTTGGTGTGTAACCATTCTTTATAGTAAGAACTTCTGCTGATAAAAGTAAGTAGCCATCAATGAATGATCTGCAGACCATAAATGAGCACTGAATGAAAATTTTTTACACTCTAGCTCAACAAAAGTAGTAATGTTGTATCTTAAGTTCTAGAGGAAATTGAGGAGCAAGCCATTTGTGTTTCCTTTTCATCTCACCTCCTCCTGTTCCCCTCCCCAAATAAATATCCGTATCCTCTTCTCTATCAAATCCTATTCTTAAAAATGGATCTGAGAGGCAGCTGAATGAGGAATTGCAGATAGATAGTATTTTCTCTCATAAGGAAGATTGCACGTTAACACTCCGTGTTTGTTCACCCATTTCCAAAATGCTGAGTGGCCACTGTGTCCAGCACTGTAAGTGCTGGGGGTGCAATGATGACTGAGAGGAATAGGGTATCTTCCTTCACAAAGCTCATGATTTGGAGATGGGGCAGGTGGGAAGAGGTAGATATTAAACAAGAGTGCTACATGTTGAAAAGAAGTAAAGGATATGGCAGAGTGCATGGATAAAGTTGCTAATCTAGTCTACAGGGATAGGAAATTCCCCTAGAGAAATGATATTTACATTTGAAGAAGCTGAATTTAGTAACAGTGTGGTACTACATTTCAGCCAGCAGTCACTGATTGTCTTTGTATGAACAGGGGCATCTGGTCATGCCGAGCAGGCCTAATAGTCTTGAAATATTCTGTTTTAAGGCAACATACTCAATATGAAAACATCAAACAATTTTTAAACACATTTGTCTCTGATTACTATGTCACAATAACTCTTAGGAAGGCACCTGAAATACAATTACAATGGCTGTTCTCTTAATAGACCCTCACTTGACCAATTTGTGGACTTGCCAACCCTGTCCAGTCCCTGTGCCCCCCGGCGCCCAGATGCTTGTAGAAACAGGCTATTCTTAAGGATAAACACACACTTCTGCTGCTGCTGAGTTTCATTCTTAATGTGAATCAGTTGTGTTTATTCTTGAAGTTGTTTAAGCTACTTCTTTCTTATTTTGTAATTATAAAACCTAATTAAATGTTAAATAAACAAATGGCATGTAATTGTTAAAAGAAAGCTATGATTCTTATGAAAACTAAATTTAATATTTTTGAAAGTTTTGAAAATTGCTTTCAAATAAAGTACAGGTGAGAAAAAAAGAAGACTCAGAAAAATCAGAAAAAACTACATGTATTCTGCCTTGAATTGCTTCATTCATGTCTTTAATTCTCATTAATATTTTACATATATAAAACAAAATAACTGGAACTTACTGAGAATGCATTATGGATTTGTTTGTGCAAAAGGTCAACTCCGATCTCTAGCCGGTGTCCCCATACCAATGAAATGGCCGTGGCCCAACATTTGAAGACTGGCAAAGTGGATATCTTAAGTTAAATTTATATGTCAAGATATGTGTGTATCTTTTTTATCATTCCAGTTTTTAACCTATTTGCTTGATTAAGTAAGTAGCTGTGGGTCCCAGTCTTATCAGAAGAGAGCGCTTTTACTCTATAAAGAATGTGGGGATTCCTACTCTAACAACTTGGAATCCTGTTTACTGGCCAAGCATAAGGTGGGTACAAGACCAGCCTAGCCCCCTTAGAATACGATTGAGATAATATGTGCTAGTGAAAATCTTCTGGTCTGAAAAGCACTACATATGTGTTATATATTTTTGTAATCTGGGGTGGAAATAGAATGTTATAAAACAGAAATCTTTTTCTGAAAGGATGCATTATTTGCTCCTGTGATTTATTTCTCCTACAGTGCAAAGCCAGAAGCACATTTATTTCTGTCTACAGCAACACAGAGATTAGGGGTGCTTTTGAGAAAGGGTTTCTTGCTCTATTTTTCCCTCTCTCTGATCACAATGGCAGTTGTGGCAAGAACAGAAAACTTCTAAAAGCACCTGCACCCTCTGTGCTCATCATCCTGGAGACCATAACTGAGATAAAAGGAGTCTCCTTTCTAACTAAGCTAGGGACTCCCTCCCAAGCCCACTGTAGTGTAGGAAAGGCATATCAGCTAAAGGTGCTTAGAATTTGGAATACCCTCCTGGGGAGCAAGAATGTCTGGTCTCTGGCTGGAGGATCACACATAAAAGGCTGGTAACAGACAGCAAAAATAATATATCTAGATTCACTTTTTAAGCAACTGTGATAGAGAAACTTTTACTAACATATTGGGAAAAGAGCAAAAGTAGCCTCCACTTCCAACCAGTGCATGAGAGGGACCCATAAAATTTGGGTTTCATTAAAATGAAATACCACCGCACATCTATTAGAATGGCCAAAATCCAGAACACTGACAATAACATGTGCTGGTGAGGACGTGGAGCAACAGGAACTCCCATTCATTGCTGGTGAGGATGCAAAACAGTACAGCTACTTTAGAAGAAAGTTTGGTGGTTTCTCATAAACCTGGACATATTCTTAACAAAGGATCTAACAATCAGGCTTTTGTTATCACTCTAGGAGTTGAAAATTAATGTTCACACAAAAATATACACACAGGTATTTATAGTAGCTTTATTCATAATTGCCAAAGTGTCCTTTAGTAAGTGAATGGAATAAATTGTGATACATCCAGTTGTAAAATATGATTCAGCACTAAAAAGATATGAGCTATGAAACCATGAAAAGACATGGAAGAATCTTATATGATTATCATTAACTGAGAGAAGCAAATCATGCATACTATGATGAGAGTATGACTCCAACTATAAGGCATTCTAGAAAAGGCAAATCTATGGAGATGAATGCTATAGAGATCAGTAATTGCTGAGAGTTGAGGGTGGGAGAATGAAGAGGAGGGCACAGAGGATTTGTAGGGCCCTGACAAGACTCCATATCATACTATGTTGGTGGATACATGTCCTTCTTCTTCTTATACATTTGTCTAAATCCATTGAATGTACAACACAAAGAGTGACCCCTAACATAAAGTACGGCCTTTGGGTGATTATGATGTGTCAAGGTAGTTTCATCAATTGTAACAAACTCTGGTGGGGATGTGGGGAATAGGGGATGCTATGCAGGTGTGGGGACAGGAATTATATAAGAAATCTCTGTACCTTCCTCTTGATTTTGCTGTAAACCTAAAACTGCTCTAAAATAAGACTATTTTTTAAAAAATATAGGTTTGTATTTTTAGAATTACGTTTTTCCACTGATCTGCATTTACTAAATACTAACTCCTTCTTTTCTCAGTAATTGAGAAATAATATATATTATAAAATTTACCTCAAGAACCCTTAGAAATGGAGCAGACAAATAATCAAGGTTTGCTCCTGTCATCATAATTTTTGTGGCTGGTCTGGTCATCATCTTTATGTAGCTCTGTGTTCATTTGTATGATCTATTCCTAGCTTCTCTGATTGTCAGGGTCTATTCTTAAACACAACTATTTAAGCAATATATTTAATGGCAATTCTAGATGACAGATGGGCATGTGCTAAGATGATGTGTGTGCACATCTGATTTTTCTAAATACCCTAGGGTAAGCAAATAAGTGGATGTTCAGAGAATATCTGCAATGCTATATTTAAGGCTCCCGTGCATATTTTGTTTAGCATTACAAATTGACTGTCTAATGGAATTAGGTAGAAAAAATATATATCAGATCCATGATGATTTGTGAATAATTGACTAGCCACACAGGTGCGTAAGATTTCAGATGAGATTTCCTCCTTTTTGTGGGGAATATGTATTGTTAAAAGATTGCAGGGGAAAAATTCCAGCAATTCATTGTCTCTTTCTAATAACAAAATTTTGTACATAGTTTATCAGATAGCCAACAGTTTTCTAAACTTCTTGCCATTGTTGTGATATTATCTGTCTCACATCTGCCCTGAAAACTTAGAATTGTACCATTTATTCTGAAAGTCATTGTTATACTTTAAACAAAATTGGCTCTATTTTCTTCTGTGCTAGGGAATAGAATGCTGCCTCAGCACAGTACCCTAGCAATACTCCCTTATAGCACTCTGCACTTTTACCTCAAAGCCCTCACCACAATTGCAATGATATAATAACTCATAGACCCCATCTCTATAAAAAATACAAAAAAAAAAAAAAATCCAGGCATAGTGGTGCACACCTGTAGCCCCAAGCTACTCAGGAGACCAAGGCAGGAGGATTGCTTGAGCCCAGGAGTTTGAGGTTGCAGTGAGCTGTGATTGCACCACTGCACAGTCTGGGCAACAGAGTGGGACCCTGTCTCTAAAAATTAAAAAATATATATATTTCATATTTATCAATCGCTACCACTAGATTATAAACTATATGAAGTTTATGACAGACGTTTAAATCATGCTATGTCCCCAGCACAAAGTAAGTGATGAATACTTATTTTATAAATTAAAGAACAGATGGACAGAAAGAGTGGGAATTCTATACTTCTATACTTCCTCCTTGCCTTGCCTTTTCTAGGACTGCTGTAGATAGTAGGGCCCTAAGAGGAGGCAGAGGGGACACAGGCAGCAAGCTCCTCTCCCTCTCAAACCTCTGCTCAATCCATACTCAATCCCTCCTCCTTTGGATCTGGGTGTCAGATGTCCTGCCACTGTGGACATATACAGATGAGGACATATTATTCTAAGACTAGCAAAAATTTTAGTGTACTGCCAAGAAAAAAACAAAAACAAACAAACAAAAAACCCTTATTGATTTCACACATGGCCAAGGACACTCTCACACCACTGTTCATGTAGCTCACACTTAGATCCTTTTGTAGAGAAAGTTTATTGTGGACAACTGTACTATTTTGAGAATATCCTTAACCTTTTGAACTTGACCTAAGAGAGGAGAATCATGACTTCACATAATTCTTTAGTGCCACTGTCGAAGGTAGAACAAGGGGTGGCTGGAATATAATCCTACAGAGTTTTATACTTTAGTGTTGTTTTATCCTGACTGTTTAATATAAATAATTCACCACATACAGTACAGCTATAAAAATACATCACTAGAAATATGTATATGTAACATAGTAAGTCTGCTTGGATCCAGTGAGGCAGCAGATGCAGGGAATTCAACAGAAAGGTGAAAATAGAATAAAATGAGCATGAACCACTATTTAAAGAAATGCATGTCAAAACTCAGGTTACATAATAACAAGAAAAGTAATATTAAGCAGTAATGATGATAGCAATAAAGCCAGATGAAGGCATATGGACTCAAAAATATATAAAGATTTAAAAATTAAAGTAAGAAAACTAGTAGGATGCAAATGCTAAATGTTAAATAATAAAGTTTTATGTTATATCATAATTTGGTGACTTGAACATTATAACAAAACAACTTATAAGAGATGGTAATTAGGTGGGTGTGATGTCACGTGCCCATAGTCCTAGCTACTCAAGAGGGTGAGGCGGGGGTGGGGGGGTGATGATCGCTTGAGCCCAGGAGTTTGAGGTTGCAGTGAGCTATGATGATGCCACTGCACTCTAGCCTGGGTGACAGAGCAAGACCCTGTCTCAAAAAAAAAAAAAAAAAAAAAAAAGAGATGGTAGAGGAACAAAGAAGTATATGTGTCCAATTATAATTTTAAAGTCAATCAATCAATAAATGTCTGAGTTCTCATCCCTTACTTTTCTCAACTACTGCAATAACCTTTGAAATGACTCCTCCCTTTCTAATCTCTCCTACTAGCTCCTGTCCTGACTCTGCCTTTAAGTCATTTTCTCCTTTTCACATGTTCATATCTTTCAAGGCCCAGTTGAATGCTAACTGTTCTTCCATGAAGCCTTCTCTGATAACCAACTGTAAGTGTTGTCTCCGTCCTCCAAACTGCTGTAGAAATTTATCAGTAACTTATTTATGACTCAGAGCTTCCTACTTTGTATTTTAGTGACTAACACACATTATTAAAACTTCCTTACTAGTTCATAAACTTTTGAAGGTGAAATTTCTCTTTGTACATTCTGTAAAGCTTATTATAATATCTAGTACACAGCAGGTGCTCAACTGATAAACATAGACAGTACATAATTTTCAAGAAAAGTTCTTGTACATGAGATTTTCCAGAGAATCTCTATCCTTCCCTTTCTTCCCTAAGTCCCCTACTTGTGCTTTTCTAAACTGAAGTCCCGCTCAATATTTAACTCCTTAGTGCCGATTTCTATGACGCCTAAGTTCAAAGTTGTCTCTTCTCTGACACAAACCCATGTATTCAGCATCTAAAAGGTTTGAGTCACTGTGTCAGGCGTTGTGATACTCAGTGTGTGCTACCTCAGGGGGTAGGTCATCATGTTTATGTTATCAGCCTCCTCCTCAAGATTGTAAACTCCTTGAGAGCAGAGATCAAATTTTATACATTTTAGTACTTATTGTCAGTTAGTACTTATTATATTTAGTAGTTATAGTCAGTCCCAGAACAGTGCTTCACATCTTTGCTTCTACTTCATTCCTGAGGAATCCTAAACATCTAGAACACCATCTGGTGCATAGAGAGCACTCAGTAAATGTTTGTTGAATGAGGCTGAATAGATATTCAGTGAAATGTTTATTGAATGCAGCTGAATAGATATTCAGTGAAACTTGATTTCTGATAATTCTGAGTGAAAGGTTGACACATCTGGCAGGAACTTTCTGGGAGCTGATTTTTTGAATATGAAACTATAGAAAGCAGTGCTCACTCCTGGCACACCTACGTAGCAACCGGCAGGCTAACTGGACAGTTTAATAGTCATGTGTTCCAGTGACCCTCATTTCCCTTCATCTTAGGCATACCTCCTTCACAGCGGGTCCGAGAGGCCTCTACTTGGAAATGCTCAGTCATCCATGGTGTGGATCAACTGTGCTATTTCCCCCACAGCCCAGTGGTTTTTCTCTGGCTGTTCTAAGTAAGTATATGCAATGTGCCTCCTCCCTCAGAACTATCTTTTTTCATGTGATAATTCCCAAAATATATTGTAGTCTCTTTGGATTAAGGTGAATAATTTTGTCTCCATTCACTTATTATAAACATATAATAATTCACCTAATCATGGAGATTTTCATGAAGCCAGAGTGTTCTGAGTTCATGTAACCAAATGCAGAGGAATTTAGTCACGTGAAAGTTTAGTATAGAAAACCGATTTTCTTTTTGCTGTTGGAGCTCTTCCCTTTCAAGATCCTTCCATCCTTCTTCCTTCCTTGCCTCCCTCCCCCTACTCATATCTATTGACAGCCCTAGCATGCAAGACATAATACTGTTTGCTGGAGATATAATGGGGAATAAGTCAGAAATGTTTCAGGTCCTAATGGAAATTATACTCTCAGAAGAGATTCAGACATAACTACTAATTTTTACCATTTTAATTCCAATTGTTGTAAATGCAGCAAATACAGACAGAGAACTCTGGGAGTTTAAAGGAATCTATCCTGGTTTGATGGTAAAGGAGCAATGGGGTTTGGCAGTCTGGAAAGGATATCAGGGCAAGTGATATTAAGGGTGAATCACGAAGAACCAGTAGGAGTAAGCAAGGAAAGGGGCAGGAGATGAGAAGGAGGGGAGTGTTTCAGGAAGAAGAAAGAAGTGGCCTTGAGTGGTCACTTCTCTTTTCCTTCCTGTATTTATCAGTTAATAAGAATTAAAATTATTTTTGTCTGATTATTAGGCAGGTTTAAAGAGACATTTGACTCATTTAAATAAAAAAAAACATGATAATATAGTAATAGAAAATTGTCAATATTTTTTAAAAGCCTGTATTTTCTCTGTTGAATTAAAAATAAATAACAATGTGTTGAACCCTGGCTATATAACTCGATTAAAAGTCTCTTTATTTACTCACACACTTATTTAAGGCGGGGACAAGCATTAGATGAAGTCCCTTTTTTTTCTATCCTTAAGATTATTTCAAGATCAAGTTAAATGAAAAACTAGTCATTTGCTTTGTCAGCTCTTAAAAGATATCCTCAGTAAAATGTGCATTATTAATCATTTTCATATTGGTGATTTTTAATCAGCTCTTAAATATATGTTTTCTAAAAAAGTTTTTCACAATTTCTGGTTTCTAGGTTGATTGACATTTCAGTATATAAATCATAGTAATCTAACTATAATCCTTAAAAGTCAGACTAAAGGCTATTACAGTGTAACTACTGGTAGCAGAAGAAGCCTTTAGTCCAAGTTCATGAAATGGGTGTACTTTAGTTGAAAAGAAACAAAGTGATTGCAAATTGAAGATTACTATTCTACGGCGATCCTCCTTTAGTTGACCTTGGATAAGGCAGGATTATTAAGTTTTTATTCATATTATAATTTGGTTCCTTTTTAAAAGAGTGAACATTTTCTGGAACTCTGATACACAGAATATATTTTGTACTACATATGTGTGTGTGTGTGTATAGTTATTGCAGCTATTTCTAGTGAAAAATATACTTCAGTCAAAGGGAATGAGACATTTCAATACCTGTTATATGTGCTCTCTTTTTGCCCATAAAACTAAGCAAGTCTAATAGATTAAAATTTATCTAAGTCACAACCATCCAATTAGTGGCATTTTTCTTGTAGTCAGATGATGAAGGATATTTTTTTCTCTTTCAATTCAGCAGTCAGGTTAAGCTTCCCTAATAGAAGGCTGCACTATTTGTTAGTCCTGCCACTTTTAGTGGCATTTATTTTTAACCTCATTCTCTATAACTAAAGGGGAGTAGGTTTGCAAATTTATAGGTACAGAGGAGAAATGAGAAAATTGAGGTCTTTGTTCTGAAGGGCAGATTTAACCCTATGATTTTCCCCTTTGGGCATGTGAATAAGAGTGATCAGTTTTTAGGAACCATCATCTAATTAAGTTACTTCTCTGCTTTAAAATGTTGCAGGATTTCTCATTGCCTATATCAGAGTTTCTCAAACTTTTTTGAGCATCAGAATCACAAGTAGGGCTTTGGAAACCAGAGTTTCTAATCTAATGGATCTGGAGTGGGGAACACACTTTGAGAATCCTGGTCTATAGGGGATAACACTAAAATTTTAGGTAACACTAAAATTCTAGATAACACTAAAATTGTAGATAACACTAAAATTCTTTTTATGTCCTACAAGGCCCATCATAATCTGAAGCCAGGGAGTGAGCTCTGGAATCAAAACTCTTGGGTTCAAAGCTCTGCCACTTACTATCTTAATGTGACCATGACCAAGTTATTTCATGTGAACAATTAAGATGACAATTATGTCTCCCTTTTAGGGTTGTTAAGAATATTATACAAGATAGTACATTGTAAAATAAGTAGACAAGTTCCAGATGAGTATTAGCTACATATTATGATTGTGATGATTATGATTATCTTTCCAGTCTCTTTTCTTAGTTGGATGTCCTTGTTCCATCCATACCAGACTATTTCAGACCATACTTACATCATGGACTTTCCCCTCTTTGAGGCTTCAAATGTCCAGTTTTCTCAATATAGTTTCTACCCTTCCCCTACATCATTGCTGCCTTCTTCTAGCAAACTCCTACTCATTATTGAGATCTCAGTGTTTATGTCATTTTTCCAGGGAAGCCAAGCCTAGCAATAGTTGTATGTACTTTGCCATTAAAACTCTGTTGTCCATATGCACGTTATTCATATCTGTCTTCTCTGCTGAACTATGAGCTCATGAGGGCAGGAATGATCTGTTCACTGGTACAATCCCCATGCCCACTAGAGGATCTGTTGAATACATGAATGAGTAATTAATTATTCATGCTATCCTGTGGGGCTCTAGTCTGGACTCACAAAGAAGATCTTGTAGACAGATCTTACCCTTTCATTGGAAAAATGTGCCAAGACTGGAGATTCCAATTTTCTTTTTCACTATTGTTGTTCCACTCTGAGAAAAGAACTGAGTGACAGTTGCTTCCTAGCACCTTTTGTGAAGTTCTGAATATCAGGGGCATATGTCGGGTCATATCATGTTAATATAGGCATTTCAATTTCTTTTATATTTAGATATGTCATTCTATTATTATTTAAATCATTAAAATTATAAAGCTAAGAAGAGCTCTCAGAAGCACATAGCAACATAGCAGTTTTTAGTGCTTTTCTAAGGCTATTTTGTATAATCAACAGAGCACAGTGGTTAACAGATACAGGGACAAAAATATTGCTGGTATGACATTCTCACTGATGACTTTGGCCAAGGGCCTTACCTTTTTGAGACCAATTTTTTTCCTTGTAAAATGGGCATGATGGTTATTACCAAGTAGAGTTACTGCAATTGAGATAAAGTATGCAAAGCACTTAGCACTTATTCCTAAGAACCAAAGGAGTTATATTTTATCTATTCATTACTGTATGAAATGGCAATTATGGTTTCCTTCTCATGCAGAGTAAGTCAAAAGCTCATAGTGTATGTAACTCTGCATTGGTTTGATTTTCTAAAAGAAGAAAGAATTTCAGCAGTTAATCAGGGGAGAAGTGGAAATGATGACCAAACAGGGTAAAAACCAAGTTAGTGATGTAATCTATCAGAGATCCTCATAAAATTCCCACTCAGAATTGTATGGGGATCTCCAGGTATCATACACATAGTATCATTTAAGAGTGTGATCAGTGGAGAGGTTGGGCTGAGTTTGTCTTTAATGAACTAGTGTAACATTCTGTTTCCACATTTACCTATGGAGCAGGGTGTTGTGCTGTTGCACAGGGCAATCACCAGCCATACATCAGCTTTCTAGTATGATCCTTTCATATGGCATCAGATGGCCAATGGATCAGATGACTTCCACATATCAAGCAGGGCAAATTTCAATGATGCTGGAACACTTTCTGGGAATTTCCAACCCATTTTTCTCCCAGTTGTACTAGGATAGGAGCCTTTTCTTCCTATATATCACCATCATTGAACCTCCTTCTTTGGATGATAGTTGCCCATTTCAGTTGTCTGTCTCCCTCACATACTGGTAGGTCCTTGAGGACAGCAACTATGTGTCATTCATCTGGGCAGCCCCAGTGGTTGGCACAGGACCTAGTTCAAGAATAGTCCCACTGTTAACTGAACCTCGGTTGAACTCAATCGAATGCTCCCTTACTTTGTATTCATAAGGTACAGGCTACTTAGGTAAATATCCAGGTGGTCTCTGAGATAGTCAGAACTTGACAATGAGCCATTTTGACTACAGAGTAGGAAATCTTGAGCCCATCCATCAAGAACAGTTAAAAAATAACTATAGGGTTTGGAGCAGGTTGTGTTGTTGGTTTCTCTAGGGAGAAGTGATTTAGCATCTATGTCCCTTACTCCCTGCCATTTTAGTTGATAAAACCAATTGAAGAAGCTAAAAAACTTTTAAGAACCAGAATATATAAATCAACTTTCACTGTCCAATTCATGGATACAGAGGGTTTTCATAGTGTACACATAGTCTAAATTGGTAGAACTTCTTGATGCTGCTTGATGGTTTAAGAGGCCACAATGGTGACAAGATGAGTTCTAAATAATCACATGTCTAAAATGCCATTGAGGTGGAAGTGACTCTTAATATGAATCATCTAATCATCTCAAAAGAGAAGCTCTTGACAAATTCTTTAAATTCCAAGAATTAGACCTATGTTTAGAAGGGAACCTGAAATTGTTTGACCTGGGTCCAACCACCAAGATCATTTCTTTAGGAATTTTAGATTCCCTTCCCCAAAATTCAACTCAGAGTCATATCTCTAATAGCAGAAGTCTGTGATACAAAGGAGAGTCACAAGTTCAGCTTCTCATTTTTTCAAGCCTTGAGGAAAACAATCCCTTTATTCACTTTGAGTAACTAAGAGGAAACAAACCATAAAGGGATTTCAGTTTTCTCTGTAAGTTGTAGTCATGGTGAATTCCTTCCTCTAGATCACACAGGGGACTAACCTTTTCTGCCCTTCAAGTTACAGTGACTTCTCTTTAAAATAAATTAATTAAAATTCTGTCATTTTATACCTCTCTGGTATACATTCTACACGCAAACTCAATGGATTAATATTTTATCTCTAATTAAAAATAACTGCAAAAGAGTGTCATATTATGTCACAGTGGACACACATCAGCAATGTATTTCAACTTGAACTCTAGGGAAGAAAGATCTCAAATTATATGCATGAATATTCAATAAGTCTATGAATCTTTCAGTCACAGTTAAAGTTCAGAAAGGAGAACATATACTAATCAGAAAATAAACAAACGTCTATGTTATTGTCAAAGCATCAGAATGCTGGTTATTCTTTCTGGCTATGTATGTGCATCACCTATCTAATTGAAAAAGAAAAATACCATGAAATTCAATTATTTTGCCATATAATACTGAGCAATTTTTAGAAATTTTTCTTTATGACAAAATTTTCTTGTTACTTAAATGCATGCAATATTGTATAAAAATCCAGTATGGGAGAATCTTTTCTGTTATCAGAAATAAGGTATTTTACTTTCTAAAACTATTTCTAATAGTTGATAATATATAAACTTCTCTTAGCATTTGTTTTGGGAGAAATGGAAGCTTTTACAACTTGTAGCTTGAAGTATATATTCGGCTTCCAAATTTAGAATAGCACATGCTTAATGCCTACAAATAACATTAGAAAAAGGATAAAAAAGAAAGAGATTTTAGATAAATAGAACAGAAATCACAAGATACTAACATTTTAGATATTGCAACCTCAAGGATAGCTTAAATTTACAAAGTACCATTAGACCTATTTCTGTTTGGTAGTTTCTTTGAAATAAAAGATAGATAGATCTGGGTTTTAAAGACCATAGACAACAAAGCTGCTTGGAAAAGGCTCTAGAATGACAGATAGGGTCTTTTTTTGGAAGGACCTGAAAAGGTTTCCAAGAGAACTTGAAAGAAAAATGTTACTTGCCTCTCTAAGTCCAGTACATATGACATTCTGTGTAAATTGACATACACATTTAGTTAAGATGCCATGATTTTATACATTAGATCTCTAGACTTACTCATTTCATAACTAAAAATTTGTTCCCTTTGATCAATATCTTCCCATTTCCCCCACACTCAGCCCCTGGCAACCACAGTTCTACTCTCTGCTTTTCTGAGTTCAACTTCTTTAGATTCCACATATTAAGGGAGATCATACAGTATTTGAAATTCTGTGTCTGGCTTATTTCACTTAACATAATGTCCTTTAGGTTCATCCATGTTGTCACCAATGGCAGGATTTCCTTCCTTTTCATGGCTAAATAGTATTCTATTGTCTCTCTCTATATATGTATATACACACCACATTTTCTTTATCCATGGTAACTATAATTAATCATACTATATTGTTTATTTGAAGTTTTATGAGAGAGCAGATTTTAAGTGTCCTCACTCCCCCCACACAGAAATAGTAACTATGGCTGGTGATGGATGTGTTAATTAACTTGCTTGTGATTATCATTATACAATGCATATAAAATCACCAGATATATTCCTTGAATATGTCCAATTTTTATTTGTCAATTAAATATTTTAAAATTAAATGTAGAAGTAGGGAACAGAACCTTTTTGGAAGAAAAAAAGCCATAATTTTAATAAAGAAAATTTGCATGCTGATATATTAATATTTTATAGGATAACCATCCTACCTATGTTTCCGGAATTTGTATAAAGAAATGTAGAAAAGAATACAAGAATACAATTTAAAATGAGAGTGGCTATGAAGATTATGTCAAGAGTACACCAGTGACCCTTTGTAAGGCTTCATAAAAGGTTTGCATTCAATCAACAAATATTGTAGCTTTGTTCACACTTCTCATCAATGTGAAATTCTTCCAAAGATTGAATGTCTGCAACTGCTTTGCAGACTATAGTTTATTAAAGAGCATAAACTGTGAATCAAATTCTTTCACTTAGAACCCTTCTGTTTTAATTCAATGGGAGCCCTCTCAAAGTAAGTGATATTCATAATGAAAGATCATGCATCTATACAAATTAAGTTACGCTTTCGGTATGTGGTTATTGGTCTGCTAAAAATTTTTGTCATGAGGTAGTTTGTCTATGTTGGATGTTTTATTCTTCTTTACTTATGAGCATAATGCTGTAGAATTTCAGAAAAGGATGTCAAGTTGGAATATCCTAAGGAATTTAAACAAAAGAATATGTACAGGGCAGCATCAAAGCTTAGACAATAATAGTGATTTTTTTTTAATTGGGAAAAAAATATGTTCTAAGTCTTTGAGTAATATCTGTGCCAGACTGAAATAGGAAATGGCAAAAGGTCAAATCCATGTATCTGCATGAGCCACTTGGGTTCTTATTCACACACCAGGTATGAAGTAGAAGAAATATTGCCTCTTCAAAAAGGACTGCTATGCTTATCAGTTTATAGAAAGGGCAGCATGGAATAGCTCACAGGGGTTTAGAAAGGCAGTTATATGCAGGAGAAAAAACCGAAGCAAAATGGTTTATCATTTTACTTAAGGGTTATTGTCTAGTTGGTGTCAATTTGCATAGTTGCAATCATGACAAACAAAGGCCTTCCCCTATGGATTTACATTCCATGGTCAAGAACTGACAAAATGGAATATAAACCACAGACAAATGGTTTGATTTGGAGCATGGGGAGAGGGAGAGGTGAGCAGAGGGGATACTATTGTTTAAAAAAAAAATAGAAGAACTTCTGTTCTTAAGAGATGGGTGTTTCACTGTTACGTGTTCTCATACTACGAGGCAGGGATTATAATTATTATATTTTAAAGTTTTGAAAAGGCATTTGGTGGGCAATTTTAACTCCTGAGAATTCTTTACCAAATCTATTATTTTAAAAGTCATTTTAGCTAAATCATATTTTAGGCATAGTGGTGTTTCCCATCTAATTTCCTGGAGGATGGAGGGTCCCTTTGGATGGGGAAATCCAGGATTGGGGAGTAGCTATGGCTTCTGTACAAGAACAGAGAATTTCCATAGTAGGAAGAAAGTACCAAAGAAAGGAAGAATACTAGTATGTTAGTCAGAATAGGCAGAAGGGTCCAAGCTATATGCTTTTAATCATTTCAACTGGCAGCAGTCAAAGCTCCAATAAAATAAATGTTAAGAAACTGTTTATACAACACATTTAAGTGACCTTGAATGTTTTTTTAAACTCCAATTTATCATTAACAAACCCATACTGAGTTCATATGCAATGCATTAATCATCAACCATATAAAATAAGCTACATAATAAAATTAAATTAAATCCCAATTTACCAAAATGTTAACATGCTAACAACTACCAACTTTGTTAAGTCACAGTGTAAAGATGAAATGAATAAAACACTAGAATCACTATACCAAACAATGCAATTGAAGTTAAAATGCTATTTTCTGTGGTTCATTTTAGAGAAAATAACAAGTTGTTTACTTTAATGCAGTGACATTTTATTTTGTGATTAATTTTAAAATAACATTGTAAAAACTACAAACTCATTTTAATTTGACAAGCATTTGGTAATTAATTTTCAAACAATGCTATGGGAACCCAGAAAGCACTCTTCCTTTGACATGTATTTTATAATTTATTTTAAAACAATGCTGCACAAATCTGCAAAGGCATAATTCATTTGGGAGTTCATTAATTATGCAAATGAGTTGCAATTAACAAATCTGTTCCAAGGATGGCATTTGCATAATAATGAACTTCATGTTTGTGACATTATTTAATAAGATACCTTTGTGCATTTTTAAACAAAACACTCTTGTGAATACTATATGATGAGATGGGGTTGAAAATGGACATCTAGTCAATGAGATTCAAAACTGTATGCAGAAAAATGTTGTTAAAATAAACAGAATTATATATCATTCAAATAATAAATATGGATATTCTTTTTAGAGCACAGGGGTTTTGATTAATCTCAGCTTCCCTAAATAGCATAAGACTTTAATTTACATTTATAAAGAGCAATATACAAATGAGGCTAAAGCAAGATGAAGCAAACAAAACTATAAACTTCAATTTAATATTTCAAGTGAAGGTTGGGACTCACCATACCCATGAGTCCCAAAACATAAACCTTTCATTAGGAAGGAAACTAGAACATTGAGTCAAAAGACCTCTTCTTTCTCAGGGTTATGGCAGGATAACCACAAAACTTGGTTAACATTCATTTATTCAATCAGCAATCATTTATTGAGCCAATTGGCTCAATGAGCCAATTGCTTCAGTTAGGGAAAATATTAATAAAAAGAAGAGTAAGATATATTTCTTCCTTCAATGGCATGAAATCTAATGAAGGACCATACATATAAACACTAAAATTCATTGACACTTGTCTTATAAGAGAGAGAAATGCAAACTGTTTCAGGAGTACAGAGGGTTAGAACAATTAACTCAGTCTGATGGATTTAGAAAGATGTCTAAGAAAGGGACAAAATGTTTTGAAGAATGGGAAGGAGTTCACCAGTAGCTAAGAAGGTGGAAGAGTATTTGAGAAAAAGGAAACTATGTATACAAAGTCATGAAATAGTGAAGGATAGAGATGTGTTTACAAAATGATAAGAAGGTCACTGAGACTTGAAGCAGCAGGTTGGGGGATAAAAGTTTTTGGAGGAAGACTGTCAAAAGTCCTAGAGATATATTTCAGAAAGATAGTGAGAACAGTGCTGTAAGTAGATGGCTTGGAAGGGATGGAGTGATGGGTAAATTTCTCTGCAGTTTATCAGTTGCAGAGGGTCGCCATTGATTGGCAATATAGGTCTTGAGCATACGATGAGATCAGTTGAAACTGTGAACCAACAATTGCCATTCCAAATCAATGTGACTCTGTGATGATCATAAGAGCTTATGATTCTATCATATTATTTTCCTATTTTCTCTTTACTTGTGTTTTTAGCTCTTTAGTCATAACTCAGTTTAAAGCCAAAGATCTCTTAGCACCACTCCATGCCCCAACTGTACCTGCTTCCACAGCTAGAGGGGTCTTCCAAACCCAGCCTTTTCTACCCTCCTCTCGACTGAAGTTTACCCAGCCTTTAAAATTATATCATAATGGTTTGGAAATAAAGGTACAGGAGCTCCCCATTATCCTCAAAGGATATGTTCTCAGGCTCTTCAATAGATGCCTAAAATTGCAGTTAGTCCCAAACCCTTTACATACTATTTTTTCCCTATGTATACGTACCTATGATAAAGTTTAATTTATAAATTAGTCCCTGTAAGAGATTAACAATGACTGATAATAAGATAGAACAATTATAACAATATATCATCATCACTATGTTTGTGTTTGGGTCTATTACTAAGTAAGATAAGGGTTACTCAGATATAAGTACTGCAATACCTTGACCTAGATAGTCAGCTGATAACTGACTGAGTTATGTGACTCCGTTAACTGACTGAGGCAGCTACTAACGGCTCGACATTTCATCACGCTACTCAGAAAGGTGCACAATTTAACACTTAATGAATTGTTTATTTCTGGAATTTTCCATTTAATATTTTTATGGGGGTGGTCATGGGTAACTGAAACTGTGGAAAGCAAAACTAGAGATAAAGTTTCTTATTGCAGATAAGTAACAATGGATGACACTGCAAAGGACAGTAGTCCAACTGGTCAAGCAAACTGGTAGTATCTTTACGTACATTCCTTGCTAAGTTTTCTTCCAGAATCACATGGTAGAAAGAATGATGAGAAGAAACAAAAAAAATATTTTTTGCAATACTAAAAATTGAATAATACTACTCCACCTCAGGGGTAGGTTTTGTTTATGTTTTGATTTGATTTTGTTTTGTGGGGCTTTGGGAGTTTTTTTTTGTTTTTAGCATAAAAACACCACTTTCTTCAGCTGCAATTTTTTTTTTTTTCATATCTAGAGACTTCGATAAAGCTGTAATTATAATGAGAAGGTTTTTTGTTTTTTTCCTTCAGTGTTATGCTCCTGCTAACAGGGTGGAAGTCTTGACATCTATCTCACAGAAGTAAAAACATGGATCTGGGCATCTACTGCTTCCAAGAAGCCAGTCCATTCAACCTTCTGCCAAGCCATCCAGCATCCATTCTCCATTCTTAGCAGTACCCTATTTCGTTTGGGGAATTGTCTTTTCCCCATTGTGTACAGTTCTAGTGGGGTGATAAAGCTAAGTACTTTCCCTTCTATTCCTCTTGCTAGATTCCATTAGGCCTTGAACTAAATCCAATTAGACTCTTTTTCCCCTAGCTTTGATTCTTGATTAGAATGTTGCAAAGGCAAAAGAAATGGTAAAGTTTCATTTCCTTTTGTGGCAGCTGGATAAAGGACATGCTTGTTCCAAACCTGGTTCACTACCCATCCCTCCAATCCCATAAGATTCCCCATAACCGTTACATAAAATTCTCTTATTAATGCCATTACTGAAGATCTATCTCTGAGACAATATGAAATCACAAAATACTAATGTTAACCCTCCAAAAAAATGTTTTCCCTTGGGTAGAAATAATTAGAATTTCTAAAATGCTAGAAGAAAACAATATAAGGAAAGTGTTATATTGAGCAAATTAAGCATAAACCAAGGACTCCAGGTAAAATCTCTATACTGTCAAAGGTAGGTTTTAATAATGGTGTTGGCCCCTGATCCTAGGTAACTGAAAGCAGAGGTTGAAAGCCTTTTAGAAGCTTACAGAGATACAAAGAATTCAACTATGTCTGCTCCATCCACCTTCATACCTGCAGGTCATCTTCCCAGTCCAGTCCTACCCTCTACCTTCAAGGAAAGTAGGCTAACAGCCTATATATATTGTGGCATCTTGAAAGTACTAAGATGGGTAACTTGGACAGACAGCAATGATCCTAATGTTGAAAACAGATATGGCCCCCATCAGCCACAAGACCGTGAACACGAGGACCATTATATCTTCCCAGGACAACTAGCTAGCCCAAAATGGCTTCCAGCTGTCTCTGAAATGCACCAAATTTAAAAGTGTGAAAAGAACAAACATAATTTTAAAAAACTGATTGTGGCAATGTAGTAATTGCATTGGTGGCAGCAGTTAAAGTAACAATTATATTTGTTTTTATTTGATCCTGGCAGGAATCAGCTGACTTTATATACTATAGATTATAGCATGAACACTTCCATCAAGCGCCTGGATATTTTGAAATATTTGGATAATAAGCATTGTGTTGAAATGTTACACAGAGACTTTTTGAGAAAGAGAAAAAAAAGTAAACATTGTTGAGCCAAGTAAAGTATTCAGGGCAAATACTGTCTCCATACAGTTTATATTAGTATATGTGCAAAGTGGAAGGCAACATTTTACAGCACATATGTTTGCCTTGATGCCATTAAAGCTGTAGTCCAGGCTTTGAAACTTTTTTTCACTATTTATGTTCTCCAAATCCTCATAAAGCATTCCCCACATACTCAGGATGTTGTCAGTGCTAGTCTATGTGCCCCTGATGATAACACAGTTACCATCCTTTTTCCAGCCAAGGATATCAGCCATAATCTATTCTGAAGGACTTCCTTCTCATGTCCCTTCTCCCTTTTGAAATCTAGTTGCCAAAAATAGTTAGTCTCTTGGAGTTAAACCAAGCTGCTGTCAGCAAGCATTTTAAAGCGGATATCTGAAAACTTCATGGAATATAAGCATTTTCTCTGGTTTGACTTTACCTGCATATAGGGCCAAATGAGGTATAGACCTAGTTGTTATTAGATGCAAGTTCATTTTCTAAAAAGTTGACTTACATGCAACATCTAATTATTTACATCAGCCATTCTCATCTATAGCTAAACATTATACACACCTAGGGAATTTTGTAGAAATACCCCATTGTCCCAGCCACACACCAAGGAAGATTTTGGTCATTAGTATTTTCTAAAAGCATACCAGGTGATTCTGATGTGGAGCCAGGATATAGAAACACAGAGCAGGTATAAGGAGTGTGTCAAAACACCACTGCTGGCGTAGACTCTTCTATATAGACTCCTTTGATTATTTGTTTGTTTGTTAGCATAAAAATACTACTTTCTTCAGCTGCAATTTTTTCTGATATCTCATTAGAAAGTCTTTTTTCCCCCTTAATATCTCCTCGGCTATACTGATCTTCAAATGTGCTAATTATATACAAGGGTATATTATTCATGATATCTACCAGTTCTAGTATAAATATGTGGGTAATTGTGTATACATACATCTATTTTACATACATATATTTTAAGTATCAGTGCTGCACTTTGGTCCAAATAAATTAATGTTTTTATCTATATTACATTATTTAGCCAAAACACACTCGTGTATTAATGGAGAAGAGCTAGCAACAAGTGGAGAAGAGGAGCAAAAAAGGTAATAATTATAATTTATCAAGCCATGAGCTCAGGAACTTTGTTTCTTTAACCTAAAAAGCACTAGTTCCTTATATGAAGCATTTCTCAACCATGCCAAAATGATCAATAATATCTCCAAATTTCTATCAGTGATTTGCGCCCTTCTACTCCTTAAAATTCTTACTTGGGAAGTTCTCAGATCATTGTATTCAGATGTCAGGTGGTGCTGTAGTCAACTCTAGTCTCAAATGGTTGAGTATCCAAGATGTTTCACTTACATGGCTGGCAAAGAATTTTTGCAATCTTTACTTTTCCACAATGTATTTCCTTACAACACAACAAAAATTGATTGCCTGAAGCTGCCAAGATAATGTTCATTTAACAATATTAATTGGCTACTTTCTGTGCGCCAGGTTTTATGGTAGGTGAATTAGATATATTATTTGCCTTCAATGAGCTTACCTTTCAGTGACGAAGCAAAAACAAAAAATAAAGTCAAACCCAAGAAATATTTGTTGAGTTGTACAAGCTGTGTGAAAACTGAGAACTATGGAAACACTGAGGAAAAGCATAGGATTAGGAAGTGAAGGAAGACTTCCAAGAACATGCACCATCCAGTCTGAGACACAGAAGTTGTATGAGATCTAGCTCTGTGAAGAGGGGAATAATATGCTTCTCCACCCCATTGATATTCATTTGGGGCATGTATCTTGCTTTGCCTAAAGAAAGGTAAGCAGAAGTGACAATTTTAATCAGAATCAATTTTAATCAGAAGTTTTAAAAGCCAGTCAGTGTCTCACTGTTATCTACTTTCCCCTGCCATAAGAATAGCAAGGTCCCAGAGATGGATTTCTTCATTTGTCCGGGTCCTGAGGTGAGGAGGACATGTGTCCAAGCAGCTTCAGGTGAAGAAGACATGCGTCCTGACCCATAATGGACAGGAAGTAAGAAAAATAAACATTGGATGTTACAGGCCTTTGATATGTGGAGATGTTTTTCCTGTACATAAACTACAACATCCTCACTGATACATACGACTTATCCAATTTAAATGGTCTATTATTCTATGTATATTTTGATGGCATTCCATACACAATAAAGAGCATCAACAACAAAAAGCAAAATAAGAGTGGAGGAAAGCTATCATTTTCCAAGGCATTATTAGTTCTACCTTAAGCAAAATAATAAGAGTGCACCCTCTTACATTTTACAGTTGTAAGACAAAATAGATCGGAAGAGATTTTGTCTTTCAAGGATTTTCACACAGCCATCCAGGGTTTCTTCATTACTGGCTTGTGCTGTTCCTGCCTTACTCAAGCAGACCCTGAGTAGAATTCTGAGAGACAGATGCTTAGTCGTGGGTTGGTTTTCCACAGTGATATGACGCTATGTGTTACTGAGCACTGCCCATTTGGCCTATGCTCTCCCTCACCCCCGTTAAGACTAGCAATGTTGAGTGTAGGAGCCATTTTTATAAGCTGGTAGTTCTCTAAGGCTCTGTGACTAAATTTATTAAGACAGGACTAGGAATCAATACATATACATTCTAGTCTGGGGACTTTCCATCTCACGTAAAAGGGATATTGATGATAAAAGGGTAAAAAATGAAAATACACTATTGTCACAAGAGAGGATCCTTAGGAGATGACCAGTTCCTTCACTGGGAGGCAGTATGACCTAATGATTACGACCATAGACTTTGTGCTAGGGTTTAATTCCCAGCTCTGCCAGTTAAAAGTAGCTCCCTAACCTTCTCAGTTTCCTTATTTATATAACGGAGGTAATAATGGTACCTGCTCTCCAGAGTTGTGTTGATACACACACACAGAGTCATGTGCCACATAATGACATTTTGGTTAACAATAGACTAGATATATGACAGTGATTCCATAAGATTATAATGGAGCTGAAAAATTCCTACTGCCTCGTAATGTCATAACTGTCATGATGTCTTAGCACAATTCATTACTGATGTGTTTGTGGTGACGCTAGTGCAAACAAACCTATTGTGCTGCCAGTTATATAAAAGTATAGCACATATAATTATTTACAGCACATACATTATGTTACTGGTTTACTTATTTGCTTTTTATCGATATTTTAGAGTATACTCCTACTATTAATTTTTTTTAAAAAAGAAGTTAAGTACAACACAGCCTCAGACAGGTCCATCAGGAAATATTCCAGAAGAAGACATTGTTATTACGGGAGATGACAGCTCCATGTATATTACTGCCCCTGAAGACCTTCTAGTGGAATAAGATGTGGAGGTGGCAGACAGTGATAGTGATGATCCTGACCCTGTGTAGGCCTAGCCTGATGTGTGTGTTTGTGTCTTAGTTTTCAACAAAAAAGTTTCAAAAAGTGAAAATTTAAAAAAATATAATGAAGCCTATAGAATAAGGATATGAAGAAAGAAAATATTTTATACAGTTGTACAATATGTTTGTGTTTTAAGCTAAGTGTTATTACAAAAGAGTCAAAAAATTTAAAACAATTAAAGTTTATAAAGTAAAAATGTTATAGTAAGCTAAAGTTAATTTACTACTGAAGAAAGAAAATTTTTTGTAAGTTTAGTGTAGCCTAAATGAAGAATGTGTATAAAGTCCACAGTAGTGTACAGTAATGTCCTAGACCTGCACATTCACTCACCACCCACTGACTCACCCAGAGCAACTTCTAGTCCTGCAAACTCCATTCATGGTACTCCATTCATGGTGCCCTATTCAGGTATACCTAGGGTTTTTTTTTTTTTCCCCGCTCATCTTTTAAACCATATTTTTACTATATCTTTTCTATGTTTAGATATGTTTAGATACACAGATACCATTGGGTTACAATTGCCCACGGTATTCAGTACAGTCACGTGCTGTGCAGGTTTGTATCCTAGGAGCAACAGGCTGTGCCATAGAGCCTAGGTGTGTAGTAGACTACCATCTAGGTTTGTGTAAGTCCACTCTATGATTTTTATAGAACAACAAAGTCACCTAAAGACACATTTCTCAGAACACATCTCTATCGTTAAGTGATGCATGACTATCTATCTATATCTTTCCATCTCTCTCTCTCTACATATATACTGAAGTATAGCATATAAGTATAGCATATAAAGCCTGAAGTAAAAGGCCTATACAAAATTGAATGGTGACTTGCATAACGTTTTCGTTAAATGGTAATACTATTGTTATTATGTGTCCTGTCACATGTAATCCAGGCTCACTAAGGTCTACCACTCACACAGTTTATAAAGAGAAGCCCTGAAGATCATACAATTCTTCCCAGTAATAGCAAAACTGAAATAAAATTCCCTCTCCTATCACCTTGGTTTAGATTCATGTAATAGAAAGCCCTTAATGACTTTAAAAAGATAAAAAAAACTGTCTTTCTCTCTCATATAGAAGACATCTGGAGTCATCAAGAATCCATACCATCCTTTTCCTTTTTTGGCTCTCATTCCATCCTCTAGTTTACCTCATAATTCCAGATGGTGGCCAGAGCTCCATTCATCACATCTGTAGTCCAAACACCAGGAAGAAAGAACAAAATGTTAAATATCCCTGCTGAGTCAACTGACTTTAAGCAGGCTATCCAAAGACTGTTTGATCTCATGGGCCAGAACTTAGTCATTTGGCCACACTGAACTGTGTAGAGGAAGAAAAATGTCATCTTTAGGTTGCTTGCACTTCTACCCCAAATAAAAATTTGTTCCTGAGGAAGAAGGAGAGAATGGACTCTGGAAGGCATCTAGCAGTTTCTGGCCCTTCCTCACTCCCAGTGGGGAGAGTCAGAAGTGATATGTGAGCAAAGATGTACAACCCTGGACTACTAAAGTACTGATCCTGGCTCTAAATGTGAGCCTCAGGCGTCCCCTACATGCCAACCACTTTTACTGGTTTAATCGATCCAGGAATAAAAGGGTCATAGAGGAATGTCCATAATATAAAGCAGAGAACCAGCAGATTATATGCTTTATAAATCAATGACCCCTTTGTACCCCTTAGCTATTCCATGATGGTTTTTTTCATCTATATTGCTCAGAGCATTTGGCCTTGTTGACCCATGACAAGTTGTAAATTAGCCCATTCATCCTAAAGAGAAAAAAGTGATATCCACTCTCATATGGTACATTCTCTATATTTTTTATTTTAAACCTAATAATTTTTCAAAAGAATGTATTTGGTCACACAATTATGTTGTCAGCTTATTGAAAATATCCATAGACTTAAGAAAACATATTAACTGATGCATTTGTAAAATATCTTCTGTGATAATTTTTTTTCCTAAATATTTAAGAGCACTGAAAATTGAGTTTAAATTCTTTCTAGCTAAATAAACATGTAATCTGAAAACAAAGACTTCAATTCTAGATTTTTCCTAAAGAATGTTCAGGATCAAGAAGAAGTGGTTAAACACTTCTTTTAATTATTGAGAAAGACTTTTAACTTGTTATTATTTTTATTTGGCCTATGATCAGCAAACTATCTTTTGAGGAAGAATTGATACATTTAAAAATTTTTTCTATTTCTAGTTATCTCAAATTAATAATTACTCAAGGATTATGAATTAATAAGTGAGATATGTTGCAAAGTGATTTATAAGATGAAGAATAATATGCATATTCTTAGTTACTTGTTACAGTAATGTTGGAAAATATTATATTCATTTCATATCAACTTAATTAGAACTGAAGCTGTGAATCTGAGTGAAATGCAAAAATAAAGCAGTCTATTAGGCATTTCCACAAAGAACATGGAGAAATCTTTATGACTATTCAAATCTGAAGATCCAAAGATGGGGAGGAGAAAAAAACCATCATTCTATAGTGAAAGGTTAATAGGCAAATATGAACAAAGAACAATTGACATTGAAATAAACCCATAAAGAAGTAAGAAATCTGTGAGTTCAAAAGTCAAAGACCTCCACTAAAGACAGGGCCCCTTGCTGCCTTCCTTCTGTGTCCCTAACAAAGGGCTGTTCTAATGCTCGCTGACCACTCTTCTCTGACCCACTTCCTTCCCCTGAAACTTAGTCTGAACTCCCTTTTTCAAAAGGAAAACATTTAGCTCTCTCTCAACCTAGGTATATAGAGTAGAAATTCTCTAGGAGCTTATGTGTTGGCTTAGAGAGTGCACATGCTCTGGAAAATCCCACTGTGTACTAAGAGAACCATTGGAAATCTCAAAATTCAATCATGAGTGATACTGTCAGACGCTTAGAGACAGGTGGAATATTTTCTGGGTTCTGGGACAACTAACTCTCTACCCTTTATAAACTCCATATAGTCAATAAAAATTCATTTGAAACTGAAAAAAAAAAATGGAGCTTGATATTTTAAAGAAATCTAACTCAGGACCTTTCAGATGTTGACTGGGCCAAAATGCAACATTTTCTAATGAGGAAAACCGTATCCTTCATGTAACAAAAGCTGTTTGCAAAAGCCAGAGGACCAGCACTGTTAAACAGACCATCTTGGACAGCTGTTCAAGTTCAACAGGGAAATAATTAGACATTCCCCACTGCTGCCATTTGATATGAGGTGCCCAGACAAGGTCTCGGAGGCAGGGAAACAAGGGTCGGTAACAGAAGACGCAATGAGGAAAAAAAAAGTAGTGTGAATGGAGTGAGTAATACTGAATGGAATTAAGATTCTGCACTTGCTTTGCCAAAGATTTATACTCAAAATAATCCCAAACCTAAGTAAAGTAGGGCCTGGACTGCTGGGAGGCTTTCAGACATGGGAACGTGTGTGAGGCTGCCAAATGGGTCATTGTTTCTAAAAATGATGTGTCCCAAGATGACAGCAAACTTGTTTTTCAGACAACTGGCATTCATTTATGTGATTACACCAGCACTTCCTCTTTCTTGATTTGTCCAGAATATATTCTGTCCTGACAAGGCTGGAGGGTGAGCCACATGTGTTGGCAAATTAAAGACTGTGACCGTTTGGGGGATTTTGGATTTTATGAATATTATTTTCATTTGGTAAATGCTACTGTAATATTTAGGGAAGGAAGAAGAAATAGGTCAGCTTGAACATTTCATTCAGTGGTCATTTCAGAAACCTCAGAACTCTGGGCCTATGAAGTGCTTCCTCTTAATGAGCTCTTTTTTATTTAAGTTCATATGGCTAGGCTAATTTGTTATTTGTATGTTTTAGTTATTTTTCCTCATGATTATTCCTTGAACGGAAGTCCTTCCGATCGCATTTGCTGTTGATAAGCATCTGTTAGAGTTTGTTTTGCTCTGGTTTGATTTGTCGGCTTTATCAGTGATCGCTGGAAATGCCTGGTATAGAGCTGCTCATTAGTCTCCATGACTGGTTTCTGGAAAATGTGCATGTTGTTGTCCCCTATGTCCTTGCAGTCCCTTCACTCCTACTCCTATTCCGGCCAGCTGCCTTTCTGTGTTCCTGTCTTGATTAAAGTCTTCGACATTTACACAGAACTAGGAGTCAGCCTCTATCGTATCTATTTTACCCTCACAAGCAACCATTCACCAAAGTTTCACAGTTCTGCTTCTGGGATGTCTTCAAAGTCTGTGGCTTCTTGTCCTTTCTCATTATCTCTCTATGAGGCTAGTGAAATTCCTTTCTTGCTGGTCTTCCTGATGTGATTCCATACCCCTTCTCCCCAGCACCCACCCCCTACCCCACAAATGGCCATCCTAGGCAATACCAGCAGTTCTTTATCTACTTAAAGGCTTCCACTTGTCCCCATTTGCCTGCAGGATAAACTCCGTAGTCTCTATTGAGGCACCAAGGCCACTTGTTATCATTCCCCAGCTCACCTCGGCAGCCTCATCTCCTGCCACATCCTCCCACGCCCTCTGCTCCCAGCCACTGACACCTCACTAGTCTCTAAGATTCAATACCCCTTTACTACTCCTTTTATCTACATGTGCAGACCCTGAGCCTTGAAACCCTTCATTCGCTCTCTCTACCAGGCCATTTCTTTACCAAGACCCAGCCCAAATGTCTCTTCACTATGACACCTTTCCCTGCAATACAAGGCAGAGTGTGCTGTTCCCTGAAGTCTGTTCAAACCTCTATTATAGCACATGTCATGTTTTGTTGGAATCACCTTCCCACATGGCTGCCTCTCCAAGCATTCTGTGAGCTCTATGATGGGAAACAATGTGCTTTACTCATCATCTTATCCTCACCTCCAAGCATAGGGGCTGGCACTAAGCAGGAGCTCAGAAAAATGTTTAACGAATGATTCTGTAAGGCAGGTATTTCAGATTGCAGCAAACTTTAAGCAAAGCAAATCTTCTATCAGCATTCTCTGAGAAAACCCTACACATAGGCAATGACTTTTAGCAGCAAAAAAGTTCTGCATACAACTAACAAATGGAGCATCAATAGCAAGGTGAAAAATAGGAATATGCCCTGAGTAGCCACTCAGTGCCAGGCACTCTGCTAGATGCATTACTACAACAGCTATGATAAAAGATTGAGTGTTCTTTATAGACATATCTCGAAACTCAGATAATTCTACCAGCAATATTCTCTGGGAAAACGAGCAATAGATTATGTATGTGAGTGCATTATTTTAATACATATATACAAAAATGCTATTCAAAATGTTTTAACTACCAGTAGAGTACAGGCAGTATCTAATTAGATTGATACATTTATTTTGCCCTGAAGCCCTTACCCACAGAAAAAAAAGTGCACTGGACCGACATTGGAAAAAGTATGAAACGACACAATGAGATAATCTACTGGCAAGCATGGGGCCTAGAGTGCAGTTTGAAGAGAGCTTTTAGGTCTCTCCACCTTTATTTCTTCCCAGAGTCAAAGAAAGAAAAATCATAAATGAATTAGAGACCGAAGTATCTTATTTTTTATTGTTGGAGTAGCCACACACCATTGGTATCCATTTTCTAAAGACCATCAATCTCCATATCCTAAAACATGGCATTCTCATTCCTTCAAAAACAGTGGCTTTTTGTGAAAAGCAGGGCAGTGGTCAACCAAGGGAGATGATAAACCCAACCCTTACTGGCAGAGCTGATAATGAACAGTCAGTTGCATGCTATTTCACAGCTGATACCTCTTCCAAAAAAAAAAAAGAAGAAGAAAAAAATTGGTATTAATTGCAAAAGTTTCACAGATGTCTGCAGCAGTTGACCAGAGCTCCTGGGTTATTGCTTGTCAGACTATTAATGGGTTTGCCTAACCATGACAGTCATTACTTTTCCCCCTCCTGTGAGCTACTTTCTGTGTAATTTATGCATAGGTTTTGCCAAGATTTGACAACTTTCAGGATATTAACATAAAATTAGACTGCAGAGCTGAACAATGGGTGGCTTTAAAATTAGCCGTGGCGAAAACCAATCAAACAGAATTGGCTTTTCCTTTGCATTGCTCCTAAGTTTATTATTGTCATCTTTCTTTTCCACACATAAGATTTCATGTCGACGGTTCTGCACAGAATAGAGGAAGGAGGAAGTGGCGTCCTATGGCCCTGGAGAGGGTCTCTTTGTAACCCAGGCAAACTCTCACCAGATGCCATGCCCAACAAAGGCTTAAACGAACCTGTGCAGCAACCATTCTCGAAATTTACCAAAACACACCCACATTTTGAAGCTCATCTGAGAGAACTTTTCCTTTGCCATCTCTCGGTTCCACACAGCTTGCTCAGGGAATGCCGTTACAGAATGCGATGTGCGTGTTAATAAGCCGGGACATCTGGTAACCAGCTTTTTTCTGATTCATTAACTGACTCTGCTTCTGTGGCCAGGGGGGATGACAGGAGAAACTGGAAGGTTTTGCTTTTAGCAAATGGGTACTTGATGTATGTCTCGCTTCTTTGGTCTAGCCTCAACATTTTAAAACTTTACTCCAAGGATAGCATTTAAAGGTAAGCAACCTTTGGTAAGCAGTGTTTTGTCCCATATGGAAAACCAATGGTGCTTCAATCATTCTATACAATCTGAGAATGTAGGCTAGAGGAAAGGAATCTTAGGTCGTATAGCCTAAATTCGATTTAAAGCAGAGAATGAAGGAAGCGAGGGACTTGCTTAAGATCAACACAGGTACAGTTGTGGCATAGCAGGGGCCAGAATCCAGGTCTCTTGATCCTCAATTCAGCACTCTTTTCTACCTCAACGTGTTGCTTTAAATAACTTTTGTTTTTTATTTATTTATTTTACTCTTAATTTTTAGGTCAGTAAACATTGTCTGCTTGATTTTTCCTTTTCTACCTCCTGTTCATACACCTTTGAACATGTGAGCAGACTACAGTGCTGAATCAGTCCTCCTGCCTCCCCTAATAAGTGATTAGGGACCCATTGGAGCATTTATAAGAGGTACTTAGGGATAGTTAATTTAAACTTTTGAAGAATGGACAATTTGGATTCAGGTTGTGAACAACCCTAGGGAATACAATTAACTAACTAGAATACAATGGGAAAACCCAAATGGAAAACTGAGCAAGGTTATGAAAACCTCCCAATGATCAAGATGTTCAAATTTAAAAAAAAAATACTATTATCTCATCAAAAAGGTTTTGTATTTTGCTTTCTTTTTTTTAAAAAAAAACATAAACCAAAACCTTTTTATTGAAGTAAATCAGCTCCAAATGCTCAAGACATTAATTGAGTAAAAAGAAGTCTGACTTGATGGTACATGTTGAGGGATGAAATGGACAATGAAGTTTCCATATGTTGCTTTTATGCAGTAATTAGAAACTGTCACACACGGTTTCATTTTTTGGTTTCCTTGGGCTTATTTGCATGTTGGAACTTCCTTTGGAACAGAACGGAGAGCATCAAACTGGCACCCACTTGAAATGAGGAGCAGTGGCTCGTGGGCCCCTCCCCGGCTCCGAGGCAGGAAGGAAGCCAGAGGCAGGTACTGTGGAGACGCGTGGCACAGCGGAGCAGCCAGCGGTGCAGCTGCCTTGGACGCGGTTCACATGGTGCCACATCCTGCCTGCCTGCCCTTCAATTGGTCATTATGGAGTACTTTGGCTACCCTGAGCTGATCTCCGATTTAAAGCAGTTTCATTCCATCCCAATTATCTTTCCTTCACTATTTGCATGGTCAGACTTGAAGTCAGGTACCCTATTATCCCCTATTGCCAGGCACAACGTGGTCCCCATGGGGCCTTAGCCAATCTCAATAACCTTTTCATGTCTGGACCTTCATATAAGATTTTTCTACCTAGTTCTAGAAATCGTCAACACTGTATTAAAAAAAAAACCAAAACACAGAATAGGCCAAGCAGTTTCTGTTGCATAAGGATGGTGACTAGGAGCTGAAAACTCTAGAAGTCTTTTGAATATCAACTGTGTTCTAAAAATCTGCTGCTTTCTACTACTAAACTATTATTGGTGAACTGACAAATCCCAGCAAGTTTGGGCTTGAAAGAAACTTCATTTGTCTAAGATGGATTATCTATCTGGATGCTGAACACTTAAATGACCTGGAACCATAAGAAGAATTGAATTATACAGGCACAATTTGACTCACAATAGTAAAGAATTTCCAAACATCACATTTTGGTCAGAAAGAAATTTCTTGAGAGCTTTAAAATGCCATCTTAATTAAATCCTTTAAATAATTTATTTAATTAAACATATGGATAAATATAAAGAAAAAATAAAAACAGAAAATCTAACAATCCCATCTTCAGTGACAAGTGTTATTACTATTTGGATATTTGTCATTTGAGTTTTTTTAGTATGAGTATAAATATGTTTTATGTGTAAATTTTTTCACAAAAATGACTAATAATGAGTCTAGTATTTTATAGTATTTTTCTAGCATTTAAAAGGCATCAAGAGCATTTTTTCATGACAGATATTTCTACTATATCATTTTAATGACTGCATAGTATTCTAGAATAAAGGTATTCCATATTTCATTTAGGTAATTCCTTTTTTTAGATATCTAGATTATTTTACAGTTTTTCTTATTATAATCAATGTGATGATCAAATATCCACCTTTGGCATGTCTTTATTTTACTGGGATATATTTTCAGAAGTGGAAGTGCCTAGTGAAAGACTATGCCCATTTTTAAGGCTTTTGATACATATTGCCAATCGCCTTCCAGAAAAGTTGTATTAATTTAGAATCCCACCAGCAGCACACGGGGCACTTGTTTCCTCAGTCCCCTGCCAACACTCAGCATTATGGTTCTTTTTAATCTTTGCTCATCTGAGGAGTAAAAAATGGTGTCTCTTTGTTGTTTTAATTAATTCATTCTTGAAACCAACATTTCTGAAGATAGAATGGCACTCCCTTGCTCCTTTACACGATTGCATATGTCAGCTAGTTACACTTGGAAGTCATTATTACCTGTATTTCATAGCCGTGTCATTGTTTTACAGCAGCTACAACTGATCTATTTAGACCACAAAGCTGTTTGATCTGCCCAGAAAATACAGATTTATGTAAACGAAGCATGGAGGCTATCATATTCCTTCTATATCTGGGAAAATACAAAAGACAATAAAATGTAAAAACCACGCTTTGGTTGGTGCTAAAGGAGAAAGGAGTGAGATGGCTGAAAGACAGCACTGCTGGTCAGCCCGGTGGAAGGCATCCATTGGCCACAGCACAACTGCTGGAGGTGGCTGTGTTGGTATCTGTAACATGTTGATGTGTGAAGTGAAAAAATGAATCCTATTCCTCAGGAGAGTCCTGCATATGTCAAGTATATTGTCTCATTAAGCCAATCCATTTATCAACCCACTGAATGCCAATTAAATTGCACAGGATGGTGCAGGTATATGGTGGGCTGTTGGTGCCAAACTTTATTACAGCTGAGCTTTTCTGGCGCAGTATGTTCCACCCAGCAAAATGGCAGGCATATCAAAGCCAAATTAAATGTTCTTGAAATAATGCCTTTAAAGAGGACGAAATGCCACAGCCTGGCAGAAAAGAACATGAAACCTAATGTCAGTTCTTAGTGTACTTTTAGTTCCAATGAAGATGTCAAGGCTCAGATCCAGCCAGTGCCAAATGTCTTCACAGCGTGCAAATTAGATCAGTGTAATTTCATCAGGAGAATGATCAGACTCTGCTGTAGTTATGGCTGAATTCACTGCTTCTGCCGAGGGCCGGGCTGAGGACCACAGGGCCCAGCTGAGTTCATGCTGCTGTCCTCAGAAAGGGAGAACTGGATTTAACCGATTGCTCTCTTGATGCCACTGTGGAAAGTCCGTCCCACCTCTCAGCGATATTGTTAAATGAGTATCTGCAATAGATTACGATGCATTTGTTTGGAATTTTTAAAAATCTGGTTAGTGAAAATTAAACCCCGAGTAAATGAAATACTAAGCCTGCTGCCAAAGGGCATCATAAGCAAAAGAGTTTTATATTTGTGACTAAACATGAAATTTGTATAAAAATATGTAGATATTGGTATTAAATATTTAAAGTATTTAAATTCCAAACAGGTTTGGAAATATATATAATCTATTACATTGATGCAATGATAAATATTTTTAAGAATCAATAAAATAAATTGCTGATACAGAATTAAAAATTGCTGAAACTGCTATAAAACCGAAACCCAGTAAGAATGCTGTGACTAATTTTCAGTGTTAAATATAGGAAAAATGGAACAAAGTAAGGATCTTGGGAAGAAAATTATAAATGATCTGACTTGTAGGCTACTTAGAATAAACTTGAATAAACCAATTTTATAATAAGAGAAGTCACTTATTATCATGTACTTTTTGCCCATTTTGAAATGGTTTCCTAATGTAGCACTGCTAAAATACTCCTGAAGTCATATTTTACATAGTTTAAAACAGATTTTTCACATACTGTTTTTTACCAGAGCAATAGTGTCAGCATTCCTCTTTTTATAACGATCATAGAATAAGCTTTGTAAAAATTATGCAAATAGGAATTA
Organism: Microcebus murinus; assembly: GCF_040939455.1. Classification (NCBI taxonomy): domain Eukaryota; kingdom Metazoa; phylum Chordata; class Mammalia; order Primates; family Cheirogaleidae; genus Microcebus; species Microcebus murinus. Next base: position 58,302,058 of record NC_134111.1, read on the forward strand.
AAACAAAGTACTTTATTATAGTATTAGCAGAATGTATATGATTTGCCTTTTTTTTTTTATTGTAATTTAATGGCAGAAAATATGATTTGAAAGGTTGAAAAACCAACTACAACTTCTTTAAACATGAAACATTGAGAGTTCTCTAGCTGTTTTTGGGCATCCTGATATATATTTAAGGCAAAAGATAAATTTTGTAAACCATAGGACTCTAAAAAATATCAGATACCCACTAAAGAGTGGAAAAAATATTAGCAGTTGTTATGTCTAGATGGTAGATTATGAGTAAATTTTATTTTCTTCTACATTTGTTAGCTTTAAAAATATTATATCATGAGCATTTTTCTATGCTATTAAACAGTCCTAATGTTATTTTAATACTACAGAATATTGTGTGAACTATCCCTATAATTAGAAATTTGTATCAGTATTTAGCTATTTAATTGCCTTCATAATGAACATTCTTACAAATAAACGTTGTCCATATCTAATTAATTTTTTTGACAGACTCCTCAGAAGTATGGTTACTGAGTTAAAGGTATGCATTTTCAAGGATTACTACCATTTTGCTTTTCAGAATCTACCTATAAACCTACAATTTATAGCCCCAAGCTAGACAATACCATTATAAAATCAGATCCATAAAACACCTCATTTTTGTATTCCAATAGCCATATTATGACTTCTACATTCCAAACCTTAATTTCATGGAAATGGGAGAAAGAATAGTTCAAAACAAACTGTGAAATCCAAGTGTAGGACTGAGGCTGTGTTTCTTCTGTTGTTATTCACTACTGAAGGATGGGCTGTATACTCTGTTACTGGAAAACAATTCGATTGATACAGTTAGAACATGCTTAAAGTCAATGACAAATTATTATCCCAAGCTCTGAAACTATTTTGACATTAACTTTTATTTAATCAATATAGACAAAACAATAATTTACCATAAACTAATGTTACTTTGAATTACTTTTCATTCCTCTATATCTCTTCAGAATCGTTTAGACCTTCTGCTGCAGAACCTTCTTTTATTTCCTATTTTAGCAATAGGCACAGGACCCAAGGCTATCTCCGGGGCTTGCCAAGAACCCAGATGCCAAGCCTTGGAACATTCTAGCAGCAACATCTGGCCTTTTGGTGAGCTCCACAGGCAGTTGTGCACTCAGCTCAGAACTGCCCCTGGGGATGTCACGTGGTCAAACGATCTACTGATATTTGGGCTGGCATGCTCTCTGAGGAAACATTTGTCTTTCTGCTCAGTCTGAGTATGCAGCAGATAAGATTAGAGCTATTATATGGAAAAATAATGTTTCCTACATAAAATAATTTGTTTTAAAATCTTAATTATTTAGTTAGTAGAGGTGCATTCCAGCTTAGTTTCCAACTGTTTGTAAATTTTTTTTCAGGAATCAGGAGAGACACTGACTAGTTCAGTTCAGGATAAATTTTGTACAATTGCAGCAAATTTAGGAAAGACGGCTAGATTTGCATTCTGGAGTACCTTAAAATACTGATGATAATTGAGGGAACAAGTATTAAATCTTCCAAAACACTTCCTCAACGTAATCTTCCTAGTTTATTGTGTCAAGAGCATTTTCTAAGCATACACAATGCTGTGACCCAATTTGCTATTTGGCTTCCTACGTCATTAGACTGCTAAAGATCTGTTTTAATGTCTTTTCTAATCAAGAGATTAAAATCTGTGTTCAAATATTACTATTGATTTCTTTAAAGCTATTATTAATTTAGCATAAAAAGTAATCCCAAATGTTTCCCTTTTTGGGTATGCAAGAATAACCAGACACAAGAAAAAAATGCAATTAAATTAACATTTTACCTCCAACTATTTTCTATTTTTCAAGGGAAAAGAAAAAATGTGTTTATGGATATTTTGCATAGTATGTAGAAAATAAGATCTAATACCACATCAAACACATGAACTTCTCCAGATAAATATGCTGTGATTTTTAGAAAATGCTGATATTGCTTTCTTATTAAATTCTAATTGTCATGACATTACTCTGTAATTTATTTTCATTGATAATGAAGTGTTCAAAATTTCACACATCACTAACAGTGTATTTTTGCATAAAAGCTTAAAAGCAGAAATTTGTATCCATTTATTTTGACTGATTGATTTTTTTAGTATTGTTTTTAAAGAAAACATTATTTATATAGTCTTTGAGTTAAAATATTGAATGAGTGCTTAATACTTTCTACCATGCATTCAAATTGTATACATATAAATGTCTATTTCTGCAATGAAATCAGAAGAACTTCCTATTAGATATCAACTGAATACTTACTTTTCAAAATAAATAAGAAAAAATCCCTGCTACAAGGAGCATTTAGTAAAATGTGGTTACCCTATGATATCTAAATGATTAAGATTGAGGATCAGTATGATAGCTCCCAAGTAAACCTGGTGCAATGGGAATCATTGAGCACTAAAATTGTAGAAAAATGTCAGCTGAAGATATTCAGGTTTTGGTATTTCTTCTTTATTAAAATGGAAGTAGTTTCTTTTTAGACTGAGGACTTTGAAAATAATCAAATTAGTCAAGATAATATAATTTAATACACCCTATTTTATAAAACTATCAACTTGCACAAACCATATCTAATCACTATATGAATCAGACAGCTAAGAGGGAGGTCTTCTGGTTTGCACTTGGCATAAGGCTCAGATTAACAACACAGAAACCACTGAACCACATTTAGCTTTTCCCCTTTCTATTCAAACCTACTTTTTTCCATCCAATTTTATGGCCTCTATGTAGTCTTTATGTAACAAACTGGGAACAAATGTTTAGTCTGCCCCTATAGGAAAAAAAACAAAAAAAACATATATTTGAGCAGGAAATCGGCAACCCAAATGTGGGCAGGATGACAATCTGTCTCTGCTTTGGCCCTATCACAGATGATCCCTCATGCCCATACTTTCCTCCAGGTTGAGAGTGGCAGGGGCACCAGCATGGCAGTCTCCAGCTCACATCCTAGCCTGAAGCAACAGGTTGCTGCATGGGTATGGATGGAAGGTGGGCGGGGAAGGAGAGACATGTATAATTGGAAGGGTGGCTACACTCTAAGAAATAGAGAACAATAAAGTTGCAAATTTAAGATAGGGCAACAATATTCAGATCTTGAAATTCTACCAGTGGAGTTGGGATTCAGAAGCCAGTATGGCTTTTGTACAGAGAAGTGATATTATGCAACTTAAAGCTTCTTGGTAGATCCTGGTTTTGTCTTACCTGCATTTATCTCTTCCCATATGCATCCTTACACCTTACCTCTTTTTGTCTTCTCTTAAAAAGCTCTCATCAAGTGATATTAGTAAAAATGATGGAGTAAGGACCTCTAAAAGTTCTCTCCTCTATAAAAGCAATGAGAAAACTGGCAAAAATGGTCAGAATCTACTTTTTCAAAATTCTAGAAATTAACCAAGGGCCTCCAGAAATTTCAGAAATATTTTTTCAAGAAAAACAGCTGAATCATGTAGCAAAAGTTAGCTCTTAGCATTTTTAACTTACTCTGTTCCCATACCCACTCCTAAGCTCAATGTTAGCCTTAAAAACTAACAGCCCATAATCACAGTGAAAGCCAGTGGTATGACAGCCACTGGAGGTGGCAGAAGACACTTGGAGCTGCTTCAAAATCCCATGCCCACAGAACTGTCATTAATTGAACTGTCAGGTGGTTCTCTAGAGCTGTGGTCCCCAACTCCCAGGCTACAGCCCAGTACTGGTCTGTGGCCTGTTAGGAGCCAGGCTGCACATCACCTCCTGAGCTCTGCCTCCTCCTCCCCATCCATGGAAAAATTGTCTTCCATGAAACTTAGGAACTTGGAGGTGGGTGGTCACAGAGCATGAAGTAATCGGCAGGTGAGTGAGCAAAGCTTCGTCTGTATTTACAGCTGCTCTGCTCCTCATTGCTTGCATCACTGCCTGATCTCTGCCTCCCACCCGCAGCCTCATCCATGGAAAAATTGTCTTCCATGAAACTGGTCCCTGGGGACCACTGCTGTAGAGGTCCGACTTGCAAGGTTTTCTTTATTTGACCTGACTCAGAGTTCCACCTGTGAGGAAAGTCTTTTATTTGGGGCTTTTGCAGAAAACAATTAGAGGCAATTGTTAACATTGTGGCTCCCTGAGTCATGGACAATAGTTGGGGTGAGAAATAAGCTAACCAAGAAGCTTAAAAGGAAAATTTGGGAAATGAGATGTCTATAGAGGCTTTGATAAGCTCCAACTTCTTCTGGAAATCTAAAAAGTCAGGCTCATACATTCTCAAGAAAAGACCCAAAAAGGCCCTAAACTCTCACCTATGGCTGACCTTGAGGTTCTGCACAAGCAGAAACTGAAGGCTCAAAGTTCTCAATTGCCTGGTTTAATGATGAAAGTATACCCCAACATGCACATAGAGCCCCTTGGCAAATAGTAGGAGACTCATTGCTTCTAGACATTTAAAGAAATCTTTGTTTAGTTATTAACTGACCCTTACCCTGAGCAAAGATTTCAATAAGATTTCAGTAACCACATATGGAAAAGAATACAGACTTGCAGAATTAGGTCAGAAAATTTATTAAACAGCAGCAGCAACAAATACTGGGGAAGGGGGAGAGTGTGATTTCCAAAGTTCCCACATTATATTATTTAAAATATCAAATGTTAACAAAATCTTATGAGACATTTGAAGAAACAAGAAATTTGGCTCATACACATTAAAAGAGGCAATCAACAGAAAATGCCCCTTAAGAAACCCAAATATTGGCCGGGCGCTGTGGCTCACGCCTGTAATCCTAGCTCTTGGGAGGCCGAGGCGGGCGGATTGCTCAAGGTCAGGAGTTCAAAACCAGCCTGAGCAAGAGCGAGACCCCGTCTCTACTATAAACAGAAAGAAATTAATTGGCCAACTGATATATATATATAAAAAATTAGCCGGGCATAGTGGCACATGCCTGTAGTCCCAGCTACTCGGGAGGCTGAGGCAGAAGGATCACTCGAGCCCAGGAATTTGAGGTTGCTGTGAGCTAGGCTGATGCCACGGCACTCACTCTAGCCTGGACAACAAAGTGAGACTCTATCTCAAAAAAAAAAAAAAAAAAAAGAAACCCAAATATTGGAATAATTAGACAAAGTTTAAATCAGCTATTTTCAATGTACTTAAAGAAATAAAACCATATTTAAAGAACTAAGGGAAAGTATGGGAATGATGTTTCATCTTGAAGGAAAGTTTTACTGGATATAGAATTCTTAGTCAGTAGTCTTTCAGCATTTTGAATATCTCATCCCTTTCTGTTCTCCATGGTTTATGATGAATCAGCTGTTAATCTTATAGAAAATTCCTTGTATGAGATGAGTCACATCTGCCTTGCTTCTTTGAAGAATCCCTCTCTGCTTTTGGCTTTTGAAAGTTTCATTATAATGTGTTGAGGTGTGTTTTCTGAACATACATTTTTCATGATCCAGAACATTTACCTCAAACTGGAAAGTAGGATGTATTATAGGTTTCTCTTCTCCTTTAAAAACACAAATTAAAGGCTCAGTGGATACTATATATAACTCAATCAATGAATTATAGATCTGTTTTTTCTGATAAACATGCCCTTTATAGACTTTGCCAGACATATAATGTCATCATTCTACATACTAAGTTGTGTTAAGAAAAATTATCCAAAATTTAGGACTAAGGCAAAAGGAGGACTGCATGTTTTTTTGATGTCATACTAGAGCATGAAGTATTGTCGATGGGACCACTCAAGGATTAGTAAATTATCTAGGGAAAAGGACTTTTGTTTGACTATTTACTACTGAATAAGGCCTACCCTCTGTGAAATTTAATGTTACTTTGTAGATTTTTATTTTGTAGAGATGAAAATGAGCTCTTCTTGGTAGAATGGTTTCATCGATTATAGAATACTATGCTGTTTTGTATGTAACCCAGCAATTTTATTCTGACTTTCTTTCATCATTCCCTATAAGCACTCAGTTCCTCAAATAGTCTTTGAACCATTTTTATCATCCCACGTGTTCCCTCATTAGTAAGTTGAATAAATATTTGATATGTTCTTATTATATATTTGTATTAGAGTTATGCCATTCCATTTTATGTCATAGTTTTACATTATGTTCTAAGCTGAGTTGTCCTGTTTTCAGCGATCTTTCTAAGAGTTATGTCATAATTAGTTTTTCTCAACTACAAAATATTTTTCAGAAAAAACTATACTGTATTTAAATTAAAAGCAAGACTTTTACATTTGAAAACAATCTCCTCTCTCCTGGCCCAAAGCATTAAGTATGAGTGATGAGCAGAGAGCCTTGTAGGCACATGCCCCTTTCTGTAACTGTTTCTTCAGAGTAATGTAAGTGTAATGTCCTATTTTCACCCACAGGCAGGTCCTTGAGATATTATTTATGAAATGGAGAAATAAAAGACTCCAATTTAATTGATGTAGTAGAAAATCAGATTAATGGAATCGATCCAAAAAAACTGTGACTTATTGACCTTCGTTGACCTTTATTGAATGCCTAATCATGACTCACAGATATTAAGAGTTAGATATTTTTTAAATGTGGACATGTAATATGCAAACTTTTATGTATTCTTGTTTTGAAGATTTAAATTAAATTCATTTTGGGATCCACATAAATTCTATTGTCTCCTAAAGCCACTTTTTACACAACTAATAGTAACCAAAATGCTTTTCAATGAAATTTACCAGTACAGAAAAATGCCAAAATGATAGAATAACAAAAAAAAAAAATATACAGCTTGAAGTTTTGGTATATTCGTTTATAATGATTACCCAGAGAGAGTATTAAAAACAAAATAATATGCAGCAAAAGAGAAAAATCCTTCAAAAATGTATATATAAATTATAAGAAAATGATAGACACAATGTAGAATGCATGTGAGTGTCAACAAAAGGAAAAGAAAGGAAAGAGAGGCTATCATCATATTCATTAAAGCCATGAGACTGCAAGGTAATGCTAGAGCCAGGTTGACTTAAATTGAAGATAGTCTAGTCCTTGGCTAATTACTTTAATGCAGTAACTATAGACTTATTCCTGGTCCTGTGTTTATTTTTTAAATTCTTCTCTTTTATGAATTACCTATATTTTCAACTTTTTATTTTCTATCATATTTCTTTAAAACACCAATAATATCCTATATCTTAAGTTTTTCTTTTAGTTTTGCAGGTTGGCTTATTTTTTATTATATTTAATGTAGGCATAAAAATCTGAATTAAATAAATACATTTAAAATGGAAATTTAAAATTCTTCATGGAAAATAATTGCTATATTTACAAAAGTATAAATAATGTGTCAAAGAACAATTCTATTTTAAGTTAATTTGCATCATTTTGATAATGTATCAGAAAATTGATCTTTAGTTTTAGCTTTAATTCATACAAGAAGCAAAGAATTATATGTATATAACATTTTTCAATATGCTTAATTGCTACAGTTGGAGCTTCTTATATTTCCCTAATGAATTACTTCCCTATTATGAAGAAATGACTCAAAGGACAATCATTTATTACACCTGAGCCTTCCTAGTCCCAATTGTGCCACATGCTGTTCAATAATTTGCAATGATTTAGGAAGATTACCATAACCACTCAATTACTTAAAGAATGGCTTTGGATGCAATCTATATACCATGAGGCATACCCTTAGTCCACATCTAGAACTGTCTTGTTAATTAAATAGAATCCAGCAACCACTATGTTCTGAGTATCCCACAGACAGCAGACAGTCTATCCTAGAGGAATAAAAGTAGCCACTAATTTTCTTTGACCCATCTAGGCAGGTGCAGCATAACCATACAGTGTAATATAGCAATGGGGAGAAAGAGATAGACTACAATTTAGGAAATCAGATTTTTAATTCTGGCTTTGTTGCTGCTCTCTAGTTTTTGATCCTTGGGTAATGGTATTCTCTGAACTTCAGTTTTATCCTCTTTATTCTTAATAGAATGTGATCTACAGCTGATAATTTCTCAGTCATTTTCCTAATCGGTGGCACACCTCTATGTAACCTACTTTACAAAATACAAAAGTATTTTGCAAAATGGTACCAGGATATTTATAAAAATTGTCAGTGACTTACTTCCATGCAGCATCCTGAAGTAACATGATGAAAACTCAGTCAAACTCTTTAAGACAGGATAACTAACTTATTGTAATCATCAAAAATTTTAATTTCTTCTAGGCCAATGATATAAAATTGCTAGGCAATGTGCTTTAACATAGCTCCTATAGCCAGAATCAATCTTTCTGTGAGGAAAAGAGACACATGTTCATATAACTAGGTAATGAAATTTGAAGGACAAAGGTAATATGAGTGAATGCTGAAGACAAATTTTACTGAATTCACAGACTGCTTCTATATTATTAAGGTATGGAATAAGCTCCTTCCAATTGATATTTTAGATTGTCGAAAGTAAGTAGAGTGTGTTAAATAAACAATATACAGTCTTCTAAAAACATGAATTCTCTTGATACCTAAATAAAACATCCTGATTTAACACTAACTTTTAGCTTCATTTCTTTACTATATCATTTCAGTCATCTATGTGTAAAATTCTATGTATTCTTATCAAAATTCTTTGCCCTTCATAAGTAAATGAGCATTAATTTACATAAAGTCTAGGACAATGTGACTATATAATCCACTTTCCATAATACCTAGATTAGTACAATAGAAATTTGAAATGCTTTTTCATAGTTCCTTGCACAGTACGAAGATCATAATGTTTTAGAGTTGACATCTCTAGCTTTGTTCTCAGATTATTTCTGACTGATATTGGACAAGCCATTTAGAGTTTCTGAGATGCTTTTCTTCACATGTAATAATAGGTATAATGATATTATTCATGACCTTCTCAATGTGTAATAATATGACATTTATTTTCAGGATAGCACATATTTATGCACATTCATTCAAATAAATTATTATTCCCATCTTTATATGCATTCCTTAAGAACAGAAGGGCACTTGCCAATTTGCTCAGGAATAGGAAAGAGAGTACAGAAAGAGTGGAAGGCCAAGACCAATATTTTGCAATTTTCCAAAATTTGACAAGTGCATCTCATCTCTTGAGAAGCAAAAGTACTGATAATACCTATCTCTTAGCATGTGTGATTCCTAAATGAATTAATGCCAAAACTGCTTATGGTTATTTCTTTAGAACTTCCAAAATAGAAATATCTTATTTTACTAGATTATAAAAGATATTATAGTTTTGATGCATATTTTCAAAGCTTTTCTATGTCTACATTAAGAAGACATTTTTCATAAAAGAGTAGAATTCTGTATGAAGAAAATTTTAAAATCTAGTTTTTTACTTAATTACATAAATTGAAGAATTTCCCATGCCAAATACAGGTGTGCTACATACTTTGAATGGTTAAAATAGTGTTTCATTATTTGGATACATCACAATTTACTTAAGCAGCTCCTGATTTTTGACATTTTCTTGTTTATAAGAGTGAAAAATTAAAGGCTGTAATGGACTTCCCTGTACATAAACATTTGTGCCCTTGTCTGATTGTTTCAAGATAAATTAGTCAGTAGATATGCCCTATATTAAATCTTTTGATACATGGTGGTGAATGCCATTGTATTGGTTACCTATTGTTGCATTCAAAATATCACCCCAAACTTAGTGGTGTGAAATAATAATCATTTATTATCTCCCATGGCTTCTGTGAGGGAGAAATTCAGACACAGAAAGGACACTCTGCTCTATCATACCTGAACCTCAGCTAGAAGACTAGAAGTCAAGGGGCTGGAATCATCTGAAGGTTTGGTCACTCTCATCCATCTGATGGTTAACGCTAGCCATCAGGGGAGGGCTGATGGCTAGCTTTCTTACAAGGTGATGGCTGGGCTTTCAGAGCAAGCAAAGAATGAGAGGAAGAGCTAGAGCAAGAGAGAGAATACACTACACAGTCTAGACAGTCTAAAGCCACATTGCATTTTATGACCTAGCCTTCTGCCACATTCTATTAGTGGAAGCAGTTACAAAGGTCACCCGGGTTCAAGGGGAGGAGACATAGATCCCACCTCTCATTGGAGGAGTAAGAAAAACATGTGGCATGGGTGATATATTGCTGCTACCATCTTTGGAAAATACAATCTACTCTAGCCAATATTTGAACCTTTGAGATATGTCACCAAAGTGACTTCCATCAACAATGTAAGGTTTGAGTTACATCTCTGCCTATCTAATGATAGGAAAAATGGTATTTCACTATTGTTTTAGTTTGTTTTTATAATTACATATACTAAGCATTGCTTTATAAATTATTTGCCATTTATATTCTTCCATGATTTAAAAAAATTATTTGACATAGCCTCTATATTCCTTGCCATGGGTATTCATCTGCTTAATAGAAACTTATAAAGCATCTTCATATGTTCCACTAAGAAAGTAACACTCTTAGTTTTGTTGAAAATATTTTCCCCAGTATGTCATTTTTTACTCTGTTTTATTACATTACTTATTCTTTATAAACTTTTAAATATGGCCTGTATCTTATATATGCCATGCTTATGCTTTCCTTATCCCAGGATTACAAGAATATTTTTACTTGTGTGCTAATTTATTTGTTTATAAGTTACATCAGAATAAATTCCATATAAATTAAAGATGAGCTAACATTTTTCAGGTTTTTAACTATTCAATTTTATTTGTTGAAATAGTTAAAATAGCAACACATTTTAAAAATAGTAATATCCAAAGAAAACAGAGAAGGATCCCATGCTAATTATGCTCCATGGAACAATCTATACCTGCTCTATCAGTTGGAAATGTTACAATTATCACATATACTTGAGTCTCTTTCTGGACTCTTCTCTTTACCATGGAATTCAATATCACATTGTTGTAATCACTACAGTTTAACAATCTTACTTAAATATTAAATAAGAAAAAAGTCATATTTTAATATCTTGAAAGCCCCCTTTCTCTGAATGTGCCTTGTAGTTCAATACTCTGTGCCTAACCCGACTTCCTCTGTGGTGATCTCATTCCAGCTCATTTACCTTCCATAGTGACAACTTCCCTACTGATATCTCCAGTCCCCTCCTCTCCTCTGAACTCCAAACTCAATTACCCACTTGGAGACTGAACAGGCCTCTTTGTTTCAACTGGTCAAAACTGAACCCTTGAATTTTTTCCCCCTCTAAATCTCCTCATCCCCCAAGTCCTCTTCATCCCAGTAAATGGCATTATACCAACTGCTCAGATACTATAATGAAAGGTGAATTTAATAGCATGGTAGCCAATCTTTACATGAGGGCAGAAATGGTTGCATTTTTCTAATATAGAAATTAAAATGGGAAATTGATTTTTTAGGCTCTCAGTATAGTTAAATCTACACTGAATCTAAGGTGTCAAAATTTGTACCTGGTTTAGCATGTGAACTAGGGGTGCTTTATAAAAGTGAGTCAAAGACCCGTGATCTTGTGGAGCATTTCAAGAGTTTGTTTCTGTATTTATAGCCAGAGTGGGGAGGTGTCTTCAGCCTTTTTTCTCACTGCTGTTGTGGTTTCCTGCTAGTTTCTGGGGGCTAAACCGTTTCAATAAGTTTGCCTATGAGAAGGGGCATGCTATTTCTCATCAACAGTATATTTCTTGAAAATATTTTATGTATTTTCCAATATGTTTTAAATAATTTAGGTAAATATGTACTTGTGGCTTGAAAAAGTAAAGGATCAAAATAGTTCTAAAGAAAAACATACCAAATGAGGCTCTGAATGGGACTGTCCCATGCACTTTCCTAGACCCATGTGCCATTAGGAGGACCCTATTATCTATATTAGCTCATAGCAATACCTCGATAAGAAGGGTAATATTAATATCCATACATTAAAACAAGATTAAGTTCTATTTTGTATTTTTGTTAAACTGATGGTCTTTAAAATATGTAAAATCAATAGAACTATATGAGATGATTCTGAGGAAAACTTTTAAAATGCCACATATAGAACATATTATGTAATAGCATAAATTATAATTTGGTAATAGATAATGAAATTATTTTGCATCTGGTGACCATCCTTACATTATTTGGCAAAAATAGTCACATACATATAGCAACACTTTTTACAAATAGTAATCTCCAAAGAAAATAGAAAGCAGTCTTGTGCTGATTACCCTCCATTTGTCCTTCCAGATTCAATCTCTGCTCTTCTACATTGCTCTGTGCTGGGCAGGAGGACTTCTATGGACTGCATCATCTGAGCTCTCTTGCTCTCTTTTCATCAGTTTTATCCAATAAGAGGGACCAGGTAGATATTAGAGAGCAGGTAGATATTAGAGAACAGACAGACAGACATCAGTATGTTTACACATTCCTCTCTAACCCTGCTACCACTGCTTGTGAGTTTTCATAGTGAGTACATTCCTCACTCGTCTTTCACCCCTGCATGCCTTGGGGGTGGTAGATACTATTCAGAGTTGCTTCCCCTTGGGGTGCTTCAACATTCCTTGTTGGTTTCCTTAACCTTGCCAGACCTCTGAAAATGTTCTCTTCATGAAACTCTCTCCTATCATCTCTTTGAGAAAGCCTTCTGTTTCCTGCCTGGACCTTGATTCATAAAAGTTCTAACTTTGTATCTTCAGTTATAATCATGAAAGGAAACAATATAGCCTGTGAACCCTACTATTATTGTCCTTACAAAGCTCTTCATGATCATTTGCTATTCTTATTATTTTATTATTTCAGTCTAATTCAAACTTCCTCTGAGTGGACCTCTATCTCTGACCATATTAAAAAAAAAATCAACTCAAGATGGATTAAAGACTTAAATGTAAGATTGGAAATTTTTTAAATACTGGAGAAAACCTAGGAAAAACTCTTCTGGATATTGGTCTTAGCAAAAAAATTCATGACTAATTCCTCAAAAGCTTAAGCAACAAAACCAAAAATAAACAAATGGGACTTAATTTAACCAAAAAGCTTCTGTATAACAAAAGAAATAAACAACAGAGTAAGCAGAGTGAATGGGAAAAAATATTTGCAGATAATGCCACTGATGAGACTAATATCCAGAATTTACAAGGAATTCAAATAACTCAACAGAAAAGAACAAATACTCCATTAAAAAGTGGTCAAAAGGCTTGAATAGACATTTGCATAAGAATACATATGATGGCCAACAAGAATATGAAAAAATACTCAACATTACTGAAATGCAAACTAAAACCACAATCATATATCATCTTATACCAGTCAGAATGGCTATTATTAAAAAGTAAAAAAATAACATATATTGGTGAAAATGTAGAGCAACTTATACACTATTGGTAGGGATGTAAAATAGTGCAAACTCTATGGAAAAAAGTATGGACATTTTTTAAAGAACTAAAAATAGAACTGTCATTTGATCCAGCAATCCCACCACGGAGTATCCACTCAAAGGAAAAGAAATCATTATATCAAAAAAAGATAATTGCACTCATGTGTATTACTGTACTACTCACAATAACAAAGATATGGAATCAACCTAAGTGTCTATGAATGGATGATTGGATAAAAAAATGTGGTATACATATACAATAGAATACTATTCAACCATAAAATAGAATGAAATTATGTCTTTTTCAGTGACATGGATGGAACTGGAGGCCATTGTCTTAACTGAAACAACTCAGAAACAAAAAATCAAATATTGTATGCTCTCACTTATAAGTAGTAGCTAAATAATATATACACAAGGACATGGAGTGTGGAGTGATAGACATTGGAGACTTGGAAAGGTAGGAAGGTGGGAAGGGGTGGATGATGAGAAATTACTTAATGGGTACAATGTATGGTACTTAGGTGATGAATATACTAAAGACACAGACTTCACCACTACACAATTGCACTTGTACCCCTTAAATTTATACAAATTAAAAAAAAAGAAAGATAAGACAAAGTTCTTGCCCCTCAGGAAGCTTGGCTTATACAGCAGACAATTCATAAACCTTTGAAAAAGTTTAACAAGATTATGTATGACAAAATGTTTAAAAAGTACACTAACAGACAGTAAATATAATTTGAACCAGAAAAGAAAACCATGATGTAGGCTAACAAAAAAGGCTTTGTTAAGGACCTTGGGGGATATATTTAATACATGTACCTTAATGTGATTCCACCATTAAATATTTCATATCTCTTTTGCCATATAAATAGTAATTTTTTTCATTTGGGTCCATCTTTCAATTTCCTAGCACCATTTATGGACCACTTGAACTAGTGTTTGTACATGATGATCAAATTGTTTTCCTTTCCTAACCTGCCCTATGTCACCATATGCTTTGATTAGCATAAAGGTTCATCTATCTGAAGAACATTATGCCATACTGTGTCAGAAACTCAGGAAGGTTTATACCAGGAGGAGTTCAGATAAGTTCTAGATGATTGCATAAGAAAGATTTCCCAAATGACCCCAAAAGACTCTGGGGAGCAAACGATGACCAGCTTGTTTAATTAAATACAGATCTGGGAGTCACCAGAATTGTATTTAATTCCCACCTCCTTCAAATGTTAATCATCTGATCTCAAGCAAATTACTTAATCTTTTGTTGTCTCAGTTTCCTCTTCTGTAAAATTATGGTTTTCATATCTTCTTAGTTAATATTGTGTCAAGAACATTTCCTAAGCACATGCAATAGCAATGTCATAATTTGTGACTTTTATTTTCAGGTCATCATTGTAGCAAGTCTCAAAACAATTTCATTTTAATATATCAGTTTTATAAATTAAGCACTTCAGGATAATTCCTTTTTTATATAGAAAAGCAAAATTTCATTGAAAAATAATCTTTCAGTGAATCATACCTTTATATTTTAGGTTTATATAAAAGGAGTATTATAATTGAGCTTTTATGAATCCTTTTAATCTTTTAAATTTGAATTTCCTTGCATAATGCCCTAAAAGGACTTTTTAGTTAATAAATGAGCAATGTAGTTTCAAAATACGAGTGGAATACTGAGGCATAATTCAATTACTGAAATTGGAAAGAGTTCATTCTTTCCTTTAAACTAAATTACAAAGTAGAACTAGCCTTTAAGTCATGAATTTTAATTTTTTAAAAATGTAATTTATATTCTCTCTGTTTTATTTAATTTTTTTCTCAGAAACACCTTCTACTTTAAAAACAAAATCAGTTTTGGACACAGAAAGGCTCTATTTATGGAATTCCAATTAATGAGGACTATCCATAACCTAAAATGGCATAGCATTAAGAGTAGAGCTCCCAAAATTTTTACCTTGCATCAGACCACAGAAAGAGATGTAAAGTACAATTATAGCCAAAAGAATTCTCCAGCCCAAATGTGCTTGTTAAGTTTGTTTATCGAGTTACGCCACATGCCACACAGCTGTAAACTATTTAGAGGTTTGCTAGACACTCCTGTCTAGGAATTTTTTTTCTTTCTTTCTGATTTTCTGCCTCATATCACACTGGGGACAATTTAATGTGACTGTATTTTCTGAACTACTGCTATTTCTAAATATTCTGATATCTTTGGGGCATACATTCCTCAAAAGCCAGATTTTTGTAAGACTTTGGTTCAATTAATTTAGCACATTAAGCAATATGAGTTGATACAATCACAATTATTATTTTGTCCAACAAAGGCTTCGGTGCTGGGGCTAAAGCAGGGAGTAAGGCACACCGATGGCTGTTTTCATAGAGACTACATTCTGTTGGGGGAGACCTAAAAGCAATAGATAACCAAATAATTAAGAGAGAATATTCCAGAAAGAAATGATATGCAAATAAGGAATGACTGGGTGACTACTTTCCTGGAAGGTCTTTTTCAGGTCTATTTTCTAAGAAAGCTAGAGAAGCGTGATTCATATAAAGAGGCAGCAAATCTCTGGCATGCCCCCTTTCCCTTGCAGAGACTTTAGAGGGGGAAAGGATGGGGAATCCAAGAAAATGGACAGAGCAAAGAAAAAAGGCAGGCATAACTGAGGAATAAATAAAATAACCAGCAAGAAGGAATGGAGCACCAACAGTGGCCAGAAGAACATGTGCCTACAGGAATGTGTGGGCGTCCTGAGCAGCCACCGATGTTACAAAGGCTCTAGGCCTGTAGAGCTGGAAGTCATGTCCCCCAGCCCTCCTACTTTACAGATAGAATGCAGATAGACTTCTACAGATAGAATATTGGCATTTGAAATTTAGAACTTCAGATCACATTTTTAGGACCAACCTGGTCTCAGCATATACTAGATTTCCCTTGGCTACAGAGTCTTTGCTTTCATCAAAAGTCTGTAATCCTCTCATTGTCAGAAGGAATAAGTGATGATAAACCCTGTGCCACATACAAGGTACCATATACAGGCTCAGCAAAAGGCAGAAGCAAGAGGTACACTTTTGCTAGTTTTCAGTCCAGCCCTATGTAGCAGAAGTTTTAGGAAAGAGCAGGAGAAAAAAACAAAGCTAGCTATGAGCAATGGTAAATGCAATTCTCTGTCCTTGTTTCCCAGTTCTGGTAATGGTATTACTTCTCTGTTATTAGTTATAAACTGCTGCATAACAAATTACTCCTACATTTAGATGCTTGAAACAATAATAAGCAAGTATTATCTTATAGTTTCTGTGAGTCAGAAATTTGGGAGTAGCTTAGCTGGGTGGTTGTGGCTCAGGGTGCTGTATGTGGTTGCAGTCAAGAAGTTGGATGACTCACACGGCTGTGGACAAGAGGACCCAGTTCCTTGCTGGCTGTTGGCAGAAGGCCTCAGTTCCTCACTACATCAACCTCTCCTGCTTTTTGTGCCATGGCAGCTGACTCTCCCCAGAGCAGATGATCAAAGGCAGCAAAAAGGAAGCCACAATGACTTTTGCCTTGGCCTTGGGTTACACACTCTTTCATTTCCACAATATCTTATTAGTTACATGTCAGCCTCATTCAGTGTAGGACTATAAAAAGGCATGCATACCAGGAGTGGAGGACCACTGGAGCCATCCTGAAGGCTGTCTACCAGCATTTACACACCCACATGAAGTGTTTTTCCTTTTCTACTACCTACCACTTATACAATTATTCATTTAATATGCTTCCTAATATGGGCTTTAAAAAACTCCTTTAAGCAATAATATCCATAAAAATCATAGATTTTATGTGATCTTTACCTTTATTTTAATATATTAATTTCCAAATAAAAATAGAACTATTAAAACACATTGTCTCTTCTAATAGCAACTGCAGCATCACCTGTGTGATGTGTATTGCCATTTGTGAAGCTCTGCTAGCCTCAAGCTTGAGCTGGTCTTACTTGAGGGAGATCCTTATAAGCTCAGTGTAAGTCAGGAGGCATTTGTTTCATGTGACATCGTCACTTACACTAAATTCCCTGGAAGTCCGAGGTAATAGTACTTGAGGATAGACTACAACACAACAACAAAGCCATTTGCTGCGATGGTTATAACTGTCACTTGCCAGCTATCGTTTGTAATTACTTAAAATAGAAACAGTTTAAAGAATGAAACCATAAGGGTAAAACAGATTGTTCTGAAGACATAAAACTAAACTCACCTTATTATGTATTGTTACACTGCTGTCCACTTTTATTACCAAAGGCCATAAAGCAATTTTAACTGTTCCCTGGAATGACACCGGCAATAAGCATTTTTTGCTGTATTGTTCTGTTGAGCTGGATATAACAGTTATATTTTAGAACTCTTGCAGGTGGGAAATCCAGAAATGCTTTCTGGTCTTTGTGAATTCATTAAAATATTTGATTTGGGTAACCCTGGTGTTACTTTAACTGTGGTTGGGGAAATCATGTCATAATTACTGAATTTTATTAGCGACCAGCCCTTTTTAATCATAAAATTCAATGTTCTGAAACCTATTGCCTGTTCTGTCCT
This sequence comes from Microcebus murinus, assembly GCF_040939455.1. Classification (NCBI taxonomy): domain Eukaryota; kingdom Metazoa; phylum Chordata; class Mammalia; order Primates; family Cheirogaleidae; genus Microcebus; species Microcebus murinus. Next base: position 58,319,938 of record NC_134111.1, read on the forward strand.
GTGCTTCAGACTTTATCTCTTGTTCTTGATGGTACATCCATGAGCCCTCATTATGCTTTCCTAAGGGTGCTGTATTTACTGGTGTCCTTCATGGCCAAAGGTGACAATACAGACAATGTAAGAGTGTGGCTGGCTGGAAGAATCTCCATACTGAGTACCCAGAGTATCTCCTGTGCAGGGTTCAGATTCTGTGATTTGACCATAGATCTGTTAGATTTAGAAGAAAATGATCTCTTTTACTTTAATTCTAAATTCACAGCTGAATTAACATAACTGTTAGATTGTTAAGTAGGTTTTCTTCACCATTATGTTTTGAAAACTAAGAAAAGTATAGGGAGCTGCAAAGCAGTACATACATCTGTCCCACCAATGCCATTGTTTTCCAGAGTATTTCCTCCTCCTTCACTCAGTTTCTTTACTGAGAAATTTAACCTCCAAGAATAAATGTTTTGTAACTTAAACCTATATATGCCCTAGTGTGCTTCATGAAGACTAGGGAAGAAAGATCAGCCTGGATTATTTTGCAGATGTTTAATACCTGGTCTCTGTTATACTTATTTGTGACTTGGGCATATTTGAAGATAATTTATACAGTTGTTATTTTCCTCTTCTTTTACATCCAGATAAGAAGTACAGTGTGCCTTCATTATCAAAAACTCATTATAGCTAAATAAAATAAAAATAAATGTATTTTAAGCTATAAAGGACAATTGTGCAGGTGTTTAAGAAAAAGAGTCCAAGTAGATCTGGAGTTATAATAAAAGTAGATCTGAAAGTCATGATCAGGAGTTGTTCTTTATAGCTCTCAAACACCATGTGTTTTCTATCATCCTTGTTTCCCTCTTTGCTCCTCCATTCTCAAATGGCTTCCTTGCTTGCCACTGGGCACCCATGCTTACACAATGTAACTATTTAATGCCAACCATCATCTAACAAATATTTCCTTGTGTCTCCCTTCAAATTAGAGAAAGAAAGGGAAAGAGATCAAATGTTATTTATACTTTCTCCATAGAGATTCTAAGGAAGATGATATTAATGATAGTTCCTTATTTGCTGAATGGGATGAGGAATATGAAAATACAAGATCGATATAAGATATAAGGAAAGAGATTTTAAATTACTCTGAGGGAAGCAAAAGTTAAGAAAGAAATGGATGGTCTTGATAGCTGTTAAAAATGTTGGTGAGTTGTTGGGAGGACACAAACATTTAATGAAGACTTTTGTTAAATTTTGTTGTGCATTGTGATATAATTTTCTGTTTTGTCTCCCCATCAAGTCTTCTGTAATATCTCTTTTTCTGAGCTTTGTATAGTCAAGATTGCTTCTCTGAACTGTGTTAAGTCAAGAGAGCACAGTGACTCCACTCAGCAGTGCAATCACACCTGTAGGGCAGAAAAAGGACCCAGACTCTTTAGCTTCATTACTAAGTTCTTCCATGATTTAGCACATACCTAGTTTTCCAACTTTATTTCCAAGAAGCCTTCCTCATACATCCAAAATCCAGCCAGGATGAAATGATTTCTATAATCCCCTTGTTTTTTTTATATTTCTGGGTCAAAAGACCTGACCCAAATACTACTCTCAGCAGCTAAAATTAATCTCTATTTCTCAGCTCTTATACAGCACTTTGGTACTCATATAATTCCTCTATCACATTATGCCTTGCACCACTAAAGTGAGTGATCATATGTTTCATCTACCTTATCAGAATGTAGGCAACATCTCATTCACCACTCAGATTCCCACAGGGGCTGAGCTTAGTGCATGACACACATGAGCACTCAGTAAATGTTTCTTAAATTGAATATAAAGGTCAGTAACTCAGTACACTATGTGGTTTATATAAAGTGTGTTCTTAAATGCATTTGTTTAAGTGTACATTTTCATGATGAAGATATTTTGACTTATTACTGGTAAAATAATGAACTTTCATTTACCTGCCACATAGTCTATTCAGAAGATAAATCGGAGCAGGAGCATTAACATGCAAACACTTTAGGAAGTAAAAACATACCATATGAAGAACAGAGCTTGTTTATTGCTATAGCCACTATATGCAGTTGATCCTTATAACTCAGTATCTGTCTATACTATGGGGAATCATGATAGTGTAGGTTAATCTGACCCCTCCACGTCAATGCTAGTCCAGTTGTGAACTGCAGACCAGTGCCAATCCAAGAACTGTTAATACTCTATAATAAGATGAGCAGAAACATTGGGAGTAAGCATTTAAAAACTCTTATAGCAATTTGACAGAATGACTATTGAATTCAATGATAAAAATGTGGCATATGTCTATATGCCTTTTTCTTATTAATTTTCATCTTTCCAGTAATAGAAGTTTATTACATTGTATAATAGAATTGATCTACAAGGGATTGCAAACAAAAACAAAGCAACATCAAAAAGGCTGGTCCTTCAATCTAGATATGTTGAGAAATACTGATCTAAATATTTCTCTCCAGAATGGAAGATACACACATTATGTACATGCGAGCGCCACGAAAAAGGGGGAACATAAATCTGTAGATATTGTGAGTTATAAAATGCTATTATCAACAAAAGTTAAGAAACAAGAATGATAGAGTGAATGCTAATAGAATAAAGCATCTGAAATATGATCATTTTGATGCATAGTAATCATTGTGATCAAGGTCTTTTTAAAGTCTTGTGTATCTTTTACCATCCTCTATGCAGACTCCTCTCTCTAGTAAGTGAGCCTACATCTGGAACTTTTAGAGAAACTAACATTTTTCTCCTATTGTTAAGTAAATTTGGGGGTTTTTCCTGCTTGAAGAAAACATCTATGCACCCATTTAGTTAACATTAATGCTCCAGTCATCTGCAAATTTCTGTATGAAAAAGTCCTCGGGAAGCCAATAAATCAATGGTTTTAAAATACAATTGAGCTTTGGTAATCCTTTGCATTTGGCCAATGTAACATTGACTTTTATGCAAGTTTTCTTAATGTGAGTCAGGATGACATTTTGAACAAGCACTATGTTGTCTTCTTATTGTCAGAGCACTTTATCTTTCTAGATTACCAAAATAATACATTTCACAGGGGTTTAGAATATGTTCTCAAACTTTTGAAAATGATAATTCACCAGTGTTTTAAAATTGAACATTCATGAATCACGTTGTAAATTTTGACTTGAGAAATCATGGATTCATTATTTAAGTTCCAAAATCAGAGGGCAGGGACTGGATTAGATGTCAAGCCCGTTTTACCCTCTGTGGTGGTATGCTCAGAGAAGATTCTTTAATGAGTAGGAGGCAGAGTCTTGAACTCTGCATCAATCTAGACAAAGCAGGAGGGGCCATTGATCCATTTATAATGTACTTTTAACTTGCTATATTTCATTTCAGTTTTCCTTCCTTCTGCTGCCAGGCAAAACTGGTCCCATGCTGCTCAGGTCCCATGTGAACTGAAATTGGGAACCTCAACAAGCCCTGTGTTACGGTCCTCTGGGGTCCACACTCTATCTCTGCTTTTCTCCTCCTACTTTTCAGATTCTGATTATCTTGACTCGTTTTGCAAAGTAGCCAATATTTCTTCCAGTCTTTTTTAAGAAGGGAAGTTGGAATGTTTTATAAATCTGATGGTGCTCCAATAAAGAAAAAATCAGTTACTTACTTGCTAACCAAATTGCTTCCTATAATACATTAATATCCAAATCTCTCCTAAATGATGTGTATTTAACATTGCTTCTTATATAAATGGTTGTGTCGGGGGTTTAAAAAAAGTCTAAATTATACCCATTGGAAGTTCTGAAAACTTTGTTAACTTTCTTCAGCCATGAGTTTAGCTGTAGCTGCTCCAGAAGACTCCACCTACATATTCTCAGCTCCCCAACCCATCAGGCCATCCCTCAGGAACCCTCCCGTTCTCCTGCCCCTGCATTCCCTCTTGATGACGAATCCATCACTCCTGATCCAAGGTTTTTCTTTCCACCTGCTGCCTTAGATATGTTGTTTTGATCTTGTCTTCCTCCCTCTTCTTGTCTAGAATTCAGCCTCCCTAAATATAAAGTAGCTAGCTCTGTCTTCACTATCACTCAGTTACCCATTTCCTTTTAAACTCACCTCCACTCCCAAACCCACTGCCGACTCCAAGTACTTAGGAGGCAAATCCAGACCCCATGAAATAAGATCAGCCATCTTGATCCTGAAACTGAGAGGGAGGGTTTGATGATTTCAACAGAGATCCACCTTTCTCTGGCTCCTTCCCATGGCTCTCTCTTGCCCCTGGTTAAATTCTGAGTCCTGTTTTGCTAAATATACTTGTGTACTTTAATGACATTACTTTACCTATCCCTGCCCATTTACTAGAAATTAAATAGCCCAGGTAATTCATGCCCCAATGAAAACAGGAAGAGTGTCAGGCGAGCTTGACGTGTCTTACTACTTGTTGACAAAGTGCTTGACAGTATACATCTATCATCTATGCTGACCTACTGCTGACTTTTTAAAAAATCTACCAGTTCAGAAACCTAAAATACCATTTTCCATTGTGCTTGCTACTTTCTAGCCTTTGAGTCTGATGCCTGTACCCTGCCCTGAGCGACACTCTGCCTGTTGGCATCCTGTGTGAGTATTTCACTTGGCACCAGCAGCAGATGCTTTCTAAGACAAAGCAGCTGTGAATGCTCATCAGCCAAGATTTTTCACTTGAATCAGTTTAAACTTGAGGGCACAAAGATGTGGCAGACGTAACTAGACATATTTTCTAGACATATCTTTCAAATTTACCATCATAGCCTTATGCTTGGAGCAGCATATTTGGTCGGTGCCTTAGGTATTAGGAAGAATACCAAGAGCCTCCTGTCACTGATAATATCCTTCTCCACATTAACCCTTCAAATCTCAATGAATTTCTTGAGAACAAATAGAACTGACTTCCCCAGGGTCTGTCTTCTCCCTCAGTGGGTGACACTATAACAAATTTTATCTTTTTTTGAAGTAAGCAATCTGTCAGTTTCAACACATTATTTCCCTTTTTCTCCCATATTTATATCTGGAGCCAAAACTGATTCTTTTCCCTTACTTAATTCCTTTGAGTAGTTCCCCTTCTGCTGGCTTTCAGCAGGCTACCTTAGACTGTTTGCCTTTGTAGTCCCTTCCCTTTTCTGTCTGCCCATGTGCTCCTAGGCAAGCACAATCCTATTTGATCTTTAGGTTATTACACTGCCATGTGTGAGCCTCGTTACTGATTGAATACCGTCTCAGAGATGCTAGTCCTCCACACCTATACAGATCACTGCTGTCAAAGAACAGAGATCCTGTTCACTGTCCTAGTCCTGCCAGAGTTATATGGGGAAACCACTTTGGTGTGATCCCCTAAATCCCTGATATCAGTGTTTACATTGTGCATACATAGTGTGGTCTACATGCTCCATATATATGCACTCATTGAATCCTCAACAACACTAGAAGGTTTGGAACATCATTAACCCCATTCACAGGTAAGAAATGGAGGTACAGAGGCCTCAGTGCCCTGCTGGTCACAAAATTTGTCAGCAAGGAACCAAGTTTGACCCAGGAAGTTTGGCTCCAGAGCTTGTGCTATTAACCACCATGCTCCAAACAATGTTTTGACATCTAATATTTCTGCTTTTCTTTCTTTTTTTTGATCCCATGAGTTTTTTCTATAGTCATAGGATCCTCTTCAACTGCACTCTGACAAATTGGGAGAAAATAAAGATGCCTTTTTGAACCCTTGAAATCTCATGACTTCCTATCTACTCACGATGTTTTCCTTTCTTTATGCAGATTGAACTCAGTTCCTTTATCTTGGTGGCCTTGCCTGTGACTCACTTTACCAAATATAAATCAACATTTGTAATCCTCCCATTGACATTTCCTGTCAGGAGATGCAGCTTCAGAGAGAGCATGGCTCCTCCAAGGATGCTGGGAGCCTTCCTCTGTGCTCCCACCCCTTGAGACTGTAGAGTAAAACTCCTTATTTCCCTCTCTGAGTCGCTTTGTGGCGGTTACGCAGTTTAAGTCATTTTAAAGCACAGAGGGCTGTTTGCAATCAGTTACCTTCTTAATCAGGGCTGAAAACCAAATACACAATGCAGCAGACTCTTAATCAGAAGAGTGAATAAGGTAGCAAAGGAAGGAGCATGGGAAACAGCATGAATTTAAATATTTTAAATGATTGAATAGAGTGTTTAATTTTTTAAAAGTTAATATATGGACTTAATAATTCAGTAGTCATATGTTGTACAAACGTGTAGTGGCATGAGCTTAAAAGTCTCTTCTTGGCCTGATGTCAAGCTGCATAACGCCACCCCATGGAAGGGGAAGATCTCTCTTTCCTTTGTTTTTATAATGGCTAGCATGGTCTCAGTTGGTGATTGAGTAGTTAGCCTTGATTCTTCTTTTTCTTTATCTTCCTTCCAATCCATCAGCTTTAAAAAAAACAAAAAAAAAAAAACAAAAAAAACTTCTTTCTCTGGTTTACAAGGCCCAACAAGACCTGGCCCCTGACTTACACTCTGATTTCACCTCCTCCCCTACACCCACACTGGCCTGCTTTCTGTTCCATGACTGTTCCATAGTCTTATATCACTTTTAGGCCCTCCTCTCTTCAGAATGCTCTCTCACCTGATCTTCTCATGGCTCATTCTCTCTTGTCAATAGAAGCCTTCCCCAACAATCCAATCTGAAGGAACTGTCCAGTGACTCTATTACATCATCATATTTTAATTTTCTGCATTCTACTTATAATAGTTATAAGACCTTACATTGGTAATCATTACCAAAGTTTTAGCTGAGTTCACAAAACAGGAGGTGAAAAATACTCCAACATTCTAAGGTGAGGTGTTAGACTACCTGTGCAGGACTTTTACAGGAGGCAGACAGCCTGGTTTTGCAAGTTTTGGCTAACCACCAACCTACAGTCTATAATAAGAAGTAAAGGGTCAAGAAAGGTGTTGGAGATTGGAAATTATTTTTTCAGAAGGAATTAATGGTGTGTTATGAGCACCTCTTCTCAGATATATACACTAAAGAAGAACAGATGAAAGAGGGTGCATTACAGTCTTTCCTGTCTGCTAGAGAGACTTGGGTAAGACCATTCAATGATCTTGACCTACATCTTCTGGAATCATAGGACACAGACCAACCCTAGAAATGCCTAAGGGCAAGACACAAGCTGCTCTGACAGAGTAGCAGGAAAGGGAGACTGAATTGAAATAGTCTAGATTCCCAGAATTTATTACAGTAAAGGATATATGAGTTTTGCCTCTTGACCAGTTGATGGTCACAGGAGAAAATGCCAGCCTAGAGCCCTTTGAAATGCCACCAAGAGGGAAAAGTGATCCATAGAGGAGTCAGGCTTCTAGATGTCTAACAGCTGAGAGAGAAAATTTATGTGTCCACTTAGTGGAATACAGATCACTCACATCACGAACAGAGCAACAGAATTCATATATTTATTCAGTGTAATGGCTGCATCGCTGATTTAATTTTTCTCTAGTTCATTTTCTTTTATATTGCTTATCTCCTATGACTAGAAAATAAATTTGATAAGAATAAAAATCTTTTTTAAAATTATTATGGTTAGCTAGAGCAGTACCTGGCATACAGATGGTATATTTGTTGAATGAATAATTGATAAATATTGGTTGGTTAATAATATTTATTAATTAATAAATTAATAATTTAATTTAATGATTTAATTTATTAAAACTAGGAAGGCATAACCTCCACTTTCTTCCCCCAGTGATATGCTCCTAGTTCTTAGCACTGTATAAGTATCCACTAATTTAACACAGCTATCACTATAACCAATAAAGAGTAGTAGAAGGTAAGAGCTCATAAAAAATATTTGAGTTAACAGTCTAACAAGCAATCACTTTATCACTCTCCCCAAAATTAATTTTTTTAATTTTTTAATTTTTTTAATAGAGCTTCTCACGACAGATCATATGTTACTAATATAACTATTGCCTTAGGGTATTGTAAGTTTCAGCCTACTTACACAGGCCAAATAATTTTATTTTAATAGTCAATGACATTCTTCCTTTTGTTTTTAAATATGGTTTGATATATAAAAAATAATATATGTAATATATGTAAGTTGACACATAAGGACAATGTAAATAGCATTTTATCGCATTATAAATATAGAAAATTATCCAAAATGTTGTGACATTTTAGAGATAAAATGAACTGTTAAATATTAAACCCTAAAACAAATTTCAATTCTAAAAGATGTGATATAAATATATCCTTAATATGCACATGCACAGAATTGTCTTCAGCTGTGCATACACATCTATACCTACAAACTTTAAACATTTATGTTATACATGTATGTATGTGTACTGTATATAATATATGAAGCTAGTATATATGTTGTATGTATATATATATATTTGACTTATGTGAAGTACTCACTGCCTTCCCAAAATGAAGATGAAGAATTCATAGAATTTTAAATTAATTTAAATCATAGCACCAATTTAAGATAGCAAGAAGAAAAATAGCAACAAAAGAGGCTACAAGACAAATAGAAAATAATTAACAAAATGACAGTAACTCCTTTATCAATAATTACTTTAAATGTAAACAGATTAAACTCCCTAATCAAAAGATACAGACTGGCTGAATGGAAAAAAAAACCAAGATTACACTATATGCTGTCTAAAAGAGACTCACTTTAGATTTAGGGCAACATACCGAGGCTGAAAGTGAAGGGATGGAAAAAAAAATTCCATGCAAATTGTAACCAGAAGAAAGCAGGGGTGGCTAGGTCAGATAAAATAGACTCAAAATTTTTCACAAGAGACAAAGACGTTATATAATGATAAAAGAATCAGTTCACCAGGAAATTATAGAATTATAAATATATAGGTACCTAAATAAATTTTAGGTACTCTATTGTACCTAAAATCACTTGACTATCAAAATAAGGCTTGAGAATGTGTTTCAAAATTGCTTCAGATGATTTCTTTCAAAAGCAGTTTCCTAGTCTACATCCCAGATCTTCTGAACTAAGGCCCAGAAATCTGCACTTCTAATAAGCACCCAGGGGGTTCCTTTTTGCTCTGAAGTCTGAGTAACATAGCCCCAGGCTAGTGGCCCCATGAGGGTCTGGACTTACCACTTTACTTAGTGACTACAGTTGAGATATTGTCTTTAATAAACATTTTTAATGAATATGTAAACGAATAACCAAATCTGTAGTTTTTTAAATAATAGAACAAAAACAAATGACCCAATTAAAAAATGGGCAAAAGACTTGAATAGACATTTCTCAAAAGAAGACATACAAGTGGCTGATAGATATATGAGAAAATGTTCAAAATCACTAATCATTATGGAAATTTAAATTAAAACCACAATGAGATATCATTTTATCTCAGTTAGAATGGCTATTTCCAAAAAGACAAAAAATAACAGATGCTGGTGAGTATGCAGAGAAAAGGGAACCCTTGTGCTCTGATAGTGGAAATGTAAATTTGTTTAGCCACTGTGGAAAACTGTGTGAAGATTCCTCATAAAACTAAAAATAGAATTACCATACAATTCAGCAATCCTACTTCTGAGTATATAGCCTAAGGACCTGAAATCAGTATGCTAAAGAGATATCTGTACCCCTATGTTCATTGCAGCATTATTCAAAATAGCCAAGGTATGAAATCAACCTAAGTGTCCATCAACAGATGAATGGATAAAGAAAATGTGGTGTGTATATATACATAATAGAATACTATTCAGCCTTAAAAAAAAGGAGAAAATTCTGTCATTTGCAAAAACATGGATGAACCCAGAGAACCTTATACTAAGTGAAATAAGCCAGGCACACAGAGAAAAATACCATATGTCTCACTTATATGTGGAATCTAAAACAACCAAACTCAGAATTGACAGTAGAGCTGTGGTTACCAGAGGTTGAGTAGATAGGGGAATAGGGGTCAAGGAATGCAAAGTTACAGTTAGGAGGAATAAATGTTAAGTGTTTAAAGTGATACATGTGTTCATTAGCTTGATTCAATTATTCCACACTACACATATATTTAATATCATGACATCACTATGTGCCCCATAATTATATATGATTATAATTTGTCAAATAAATAAAAGTTTAAAATAAAAAATAAAATCAATGTGATTTTTTAATTAGGCAAATATTTTATAAACTCATGGCCATAAAATATAAAATCATTAAAATGAACCAGCATGAGTAGTCATTACATATTTCAAATATCCCTTAAATAAACTATAATTTAAATTAGAGTTTTAATCAATTTCATTAATGTATGAATATTACATTCTGGCTCTTTTAATAATACCTACATCTAATCAGAAAATCTGTCCTTACAGATTATTGAAAAGTACATAGATGATTGTTACAGATCATAAAAGTTAAAAAAAACAAATAATCCTGCTTGAATTGCTTTAGATGCTTATCACAAAGCAGTCATATCTACAGCATCTATAATCTATAATTGTTGAGAGGAAAAATATATATGAATTAAGACAAAACACCATAGTTGGAATATCACCAATTTTTTCTAATTCTTCTAATAAAAGTAAGCTTACATACATAAAGACATGAGAGCTTTTATATTATAGTATTTATTGTTAAATACAAATATTCTTTTCTCCCAGGATCAAAAGAAATGCTATGAAATGCAATAACAATCTGTAAAACTTTGAAGAAAATACAAATAATCACATAAATATTAAAATATATTCTACGTCATAAAAAGGCCAACATACAAATATTTTACTTTCTATAAAGTTAATAAGGGAATGATTTATGAGAATTAGTGTAAATTATAAATAAAAACTATTGAGCCTTTTGAAGACTCTTGGGAATAGCATAAATTGGTTTCTAAAAAATATTTCTAATATGAATATATATTAAGTCCACAGGTAATATATAGAACATTAAATATAACTAGATCAGTTACAAATCCAATCCATACTAGGCAAAACCCATGTCTTACTTGTTTTCAGTGATTGATACATAGTAGACCTTCAACCAATGTTTCATGAATGACTGAATGGTTGTCTCAATTGATTTATATCACAAAGTTAGTGAGACCAAGTTCATGTTCATTTGACCGAACATATTTGTGTCCTTGGCGCCAAAACATACTGTATCTTTATTTCAAGCTAGAAACTCACTGTATACTGTATCCTTATATCCATCATCCAAGTTACTCATTAGCCACAAAGAAAAAAAAACTGAGCCAGGGAATGGTTCCAATTTAATATAATCCACACAACTTTTTGACAAATGTCCATAGTGCTACTTTCATATGCTAAGACCAGGGTAAGTATATAAGTTATATAATCTAGATTTAGACAGGTACATACACATGTACATATATACATATAGACACTGGACATGTATATTTCTGATATATAAATATATATGTCTATAAATTGAAAAGATGTGAATCAATGTTATCATTATTTGTATAATAAATTATTATGATTGTACATGGGAAAAGGTCAGGGCCTATTATCATAGGCCTAATGCACATTTATTGGATTTTGGTGTGTTCCAAAGACATCCCAGCGAAGAGCTAAATATATTTAAAGCTAATAAAAATAAAAGGGTTTAAAAAAATTATGTTGAAGCTCTTTACACAACCACTTTTATTCCACTTTCTGTCAAAGCTTATGTGCTTCCAGGGGAGTACAGTAATTTGTGCATTTTCTATTTTTAAATCATTCATTGTTCTAGTTAAATATTATGAGTGTATGCCAATTCCTAAAAGAGCCATGCAGAGATAGTAGGTATAATTGTGTTGTACTCAAAATAAATTCTTGGTTAAAGCAAATATTTAACAACTGCCAAATACTGGATTACATGTAGAAAATGAATCTTGTATAGCTCTGGTAATTTAAAACTTCAATCCAAACCTTCCTTCTGTGCTTTATAATTAGAAAACCAAATGAGGAACTTGTCTGGGCAGACTAGATACTATAAGAAACCCACCCTTTTTCTGTTTTTGAAAATATATTTTTCAAGTTAATATGTTTAAGTAAAGGATTTAGATGACTCAAAAAACTGGAATCAAATTGTAGACTAAATAATACTCTCTCATATTTAAGTACTATTATATATTTGTGATATACTATAATTTGATAACTGGCTTATGAGGCATTAATTATAAATAATATGCACTGAAAAAGAACTGGGCTCAGGGTATGCAAACAAGACATCCCTTGAGAAATGGCAACATCCTCGTTGGTCACTTATCAAGCCTCATGTCCAATGGCCTTTACATTTTCCCCATGTAAGCCACTCACTCTCATGGCTTCATCCTGGACCTTGTGAGTATTTGGAAAAGCTATACTGAAATATTAAATTCAGGCATTCAACTCTCTGATCACCAGTTCTCAGTCTATTAGCCCCACTATATCTGTCTTCTCTTTCAGGGATATTTAATCCCTTGAATTTAGTCTTCTCTCTCTACCACTACCTTCTCCCTGTGCAAATTAAGTTCCATGTTCCTTCATTTTGAATACTTTTTTTTTTTTTTTAAGACAGAGTCTCGCTTTGTTGCCCAGGCTAGAGTGAGTGCCATGGCGTCAGCCTAGCTCACAGCAACCTCAAACTCCTGGGCTCAAGCAATCCTGCTGCCTCAGCCTCCCGAGTAGCTGGGACTACAGGCATGTGCCACCATGCCCGGCTAATTTTTTCTCTATATATTAGTTGGCCAATTAATTTCTTTCTATTTATAATAGAGATGGGATCTCGCTCTTAGGCTGGTTTCGAACTCCTGACCTCGAGAAATCCACCCGCCTCGGCCTCCCAGAGTGCTAAGATTACAGGCGTGAGCCACCGCACGGGCCCATTTTGAATACTTTATAACTCCTTGACACTCTCCTTCTATTGTCCTTTAGTCTGAAATACTTGGAAAAACCCATCTTTGGTTCAATCTAATTCTTCACCTTTTCTGAAATAATACATTGCCGCTGTGCTTCTGGAGAAATTTCATACAAACCTGCAGATTGGCGCCAGTCTAAATGCATGATTTTCAAACTCAACCAGGTTCTCAGAGTTCTGACAAACCTATTTTTTCCCAAAATATTTAGAAATTTCCTTTTTATTCTTAAATCTCCAACCCCATCATTCATTGTCACTTTTATCAGGTACCTTGATTTTAGCTTCACAAGAAAAAGATAACTATCAAAGTAGAGTAGCCTCATTCTCCCATTTGCATTTCAAATTTCCCTGCATGCTGATCACACTTTCCTCCTGTGACTATGGAGCAGGGTTTCTTCTATCTGAGAGTAACCTTTCTCTTAAGGGAATCCCATTCTCTCTCACCTTCTTGGGGGACCACGCACACATTGCTAGCCTCCTTTTCTACTGTGTCCCCAACTTGTCTTTCTTTACTGAGTTATTCTTAGAAATAATAAAATGATCAAGTCTTTCCAACATAAAAAGAAAGATAATATATAATACATCTCTAGGTATTTTCTTGTCTATGCTATCCCTTCTCTCTGCATTCTTTACTAGCTAAATTTTGGAAAGAATAGTCTACTTGCCATTTCTTTTTCCTAACCTCCCCCTTACTCCTTGATCCATCTGTAATCTGGCTTCTGCCTCCATCACACCACTGAAAGGACTCCCACCAAAGTCACAAATGACTATTGTGTCAGTCAAGCTTCTAGCAGGAAAGAGATGGGACACTTAAGTTGAAATAATTTGAGGAAAATTTAATGAAGAGATTATCAAAGGCCATAGGTAGACTACATAGGACTCTGGAGGAATAGTGCAGTATTCCAGAGCTAATAACTGCAGGTGGCTATTGGCAACCCTAGCACAAAAGGGGTAAGCAGACAGGCACTGTGCAATAGTGCACAGCCTGAGGCAAATCCACAGAGAAGCTCCTTCCTCCTCCACTCTCTCTCATCTTCTGCTAGTGTTCACCGTTGGTTTAATTCAGAGGACAGCATGCAACAGAGCTCATTGAGGCCATCCATACTGGTCATGGAGCCAGATGCAGAAGGATGGGGACAAACAGAAGATAACCAACACAGCCCTTTTGCTAGATCTACTGTGCACCTCTGGGTCTTTATCTTACTTAGGCTCTGGTCGTGCTTGACAATGCTGGCCACTTCTTGAAACTCTCCTTTTTGTGATCCTTCCATGATCCTGCGATCTAACTATCTTTTTTTTTTTTTTTTTTTTTTTTTGAGACAGGGTTGCTCTGTCACTCCATTGCCTGGGCTAGAGTGCCGTGGCGTCAGCCTAGCTCACAGCAACCTCAAACTCCTGGGCTCAAGCGATCCTTCTTCCTCAGCCTCCCAGGGTGCTATGCTTACACATGGGAGCCACCACGCCCAGCCTCCATCTACCTATCTTTTGCCTCATGCTTCTGCTCTTCAGGGCTCCTTTTCCTCTCATTGGTCCTCACTGGGCTGCACCTATTCCTATTGTTCAGTCACCATTGACAGCTTCCTGATTCCAAGGCTGTGTTTTGAACACAGATATTTCTCCTGAGCTTTTAGACCCATTTCAAATAGAAACTCAGGATTCACCCTAAACTTACCACATTTACAATTAATTAGAATTTTTATCATTTTTATCTCAAGTGCTCCTCAATCTCCTTGATTTACATTCATCTTCACTGCCACAGCACAGTCTAGACCAGAGGTCCTCAGACTTTTTAAACAGAGGGTCAGTTCACTGTCCCTCAGACCGTTGAAGGGCCAGACTGTAGTTTACAAAAACTATGAACAAATTCCTATGCACACTGCACATATCTTATTTTGAAGTAGAAAAATAAACGGGCAAAAACACCCACATGTGGCCTCCAGGTTGTAGTTTGAAGACGCCTGGTCTAGACCACCATATAAGCCCACTTCTAGGTTCCAGAATCAGTCTCCCAGCTGGTTTCTGCTGCTCTTCTTGGCCCATTCTACACCCAGCAGCCAGCTTATACTTTCTGTGACAAATCTGATCACTTTATTTTCCTTCTTCAAAAACTTCTAATAGCTCCACAATTTTCTTAGAATAAAGTCCAAATTTCTTATCCTAAGTTGGAAGATTTATCCTCTCCTTTCTTAGGTGCCAGTAAACTACATTCCAACAGAGCAAAATTTCTTTCAGTTACATAAACTAGCCATCCTCAGTCTATCCTCTGGACATTCCTACATTCTTTTTCTTCTACTGGGTACACTGCTTGACCACTCTTTACCTGGAGAATTCCTGCTTTGCCTTCAGGGCTCAGTGTTAAGTGTCACTTGTTTTGAGAAGCCTTCTCTGATAACCCAAACCTGAGTATCACATGCCTCTCTTATCCTACTGTGTTTTGTAGTTTCCAACATGAAACTTATTAACTTGTCTGTGCACTCCTCTAGACTCGAAGTGGCATTGCTCATGGACTGTATTTTTGACTTTCACCACTGTAGCAGAGCTGCAAGCATTTTTTAAAGAATGAAGGAAATTACCTTTGAGAATAAGAAGGCATTTTACAGAGCAGGAGTAGCGTGTATGATGGGTGAGGTTCAGAGAGGCTGCATCATGCATGTATGGTATCATAATTCCATCTGAAGTTTTATGTTGATTCTGAGGGCAGTCGTAAGCCACAAAATGTTCCTAAACAACAGAGTAATAAGCAGTAGTTGTGTTTTAGAGAGAGCAATTTGCCTGCTGTGTGTAGGATGAACCAAAAGAGAGAAGAACTTGGAGGTTGGGAAAATAATTTTGCAGACTGAATAAATTCAGGCAACAAGTGAAATTTTGTAAGACTGCTAAAGCAGATACAGCTATGGGAACTGTCCGGAAAATAGAAAGAGCAGAACTCGGTTATTAAAGGAATAGTAGAAGGAGAAGTAAAAAATGGCTATGATTTTTATCCTTAGTGATTAAGAAAAACAGCACTGTCATTTACCAGAATAAGGAACTTGGAAAGGGGAATTCATTTAAGGAGAAGCTATAAAGAGAATTAGAGGCTGCAATAAGGTCATAACTTCTAAGTAGAAATGTTCTACTAAGAGATGTGATAGAGGGTGGGACAGCAATGTCGCCATGGTTTCTTAAGGGAGAACACTGTTTTCTGACCCCTGACACATGTTCTGGCACCAGGAGAAGCACTCTCGGACCTGCGTTCTCTTTGTGAGCTGCTGGTTAAATTCTGAGTCCTAGAAAAGACTATTAATGGTGGAGACAGATGACAGAAAGGTATAAACTGCATCATGTAGCTATGTTCTGTCTCAAAGGAGAGCATAGTTGAAGAGCAGGAGAGAATAATTCCAAATTTTTGCCTTTTCTATCGTAAATCACTACCTAGCTGAAACACAGGTTTCAAATTACAGCAATTACCAACCACAGCAGTACTACATTGCCTTTAATTGATGTTTATTAATTGAGAGATTGTTTACAACATGCAGAGAGCCTGGGCGCGGTGGCTCACGCCTGTAATCCTAGCACTCTGGGCGGCTGAGGCGGGCGGATCGCTCAAGGTCAGGAGCTCGAAACCAGCCTGAGCAAGAGTGAGGACCCCCCCCCCACCCCCGTCTCTATTAAAAATAGAAAGAAATTAATTGGCAACTAAAAATATATAGAAAAAATTAGCCAGACATGGTGGCGCATGCCTGTAGTTCCAGCTACTCGGGAGGCTGAAGCAGAAGGATCGCTTGAGCCCAGGAGTTTGAGGTTGCTGTGAGCTAGGCTGACACCACGGCACTCTAGCCTGGGCAACAGAGTGAGACTCTGTCTCAAAAAAAAAAAAAAATTACAGAGAAATGTTCTTTAATATTTAAATGTTGAGAGTCTGTGTATAGGTACATGATATATACAACACAGCATTTTAGTAAATGACTTCCATGGGCTCTCTCTACATGATACAAATTCAGTCATCATCTAAAAAAAGAATGCCCACTACACTTAAGGATATTTGGGGCATATTTATAAATCAGAAAACAACTTTCTTATGTCCCCCTCACAACCATTCAAAGCTGTTTTCTTCCCCTTTAAAAGGTCCATGACTTTTTACTTCTCTGGGTTTGGCAATGTTTAAAGGAACTCTTTCTCTCATGAGTATTTTTAGGGGCTCTTCTGAGATCCCCCATTGCTAGCAATGTCTTGTTTACTTAATACTTCTCAACTTCTCCAGCTGGTTCCCTGTCATTTCTCCCCCTCAGCCCCTGCCTAGCTAGCAGGTCACCTCCAGACTTTCTGCTGAGGCCTCCTTGATCCTCCAGCTACCTTTCTGGACAGAGACCAAGAAACCCCAGATGGCTCGAGTATGTGGTCCCCACCTGGGTCTCTGCAGGCCATGCGGTCACTTCCAAGAGCAGCACTCTCCCTCGTCACCATGGGTTGCTTCAGCCTGTGCCTGTCCCCAGGAGACTCTCAAGCATGAGCACAGTCCAGGGTGCCCCAGAGTTGTAGGATACTTATGAAACTTGTGCATTGTCTCCACAAAGCCCCTCACACTTGACTTGAAGTAACAAGTATATACCTCTGAACCCTCTCTTCATCAGAGAGAATCATAGTCCAATGATGCCTCTCTAAAGAATCCGTCTCTAAACCCTTTCTCTTCTTTTGTGTCCCGGCCCGCGGGACCTTCTGTTACTCGCGGGGGCGAGGGGGACCGTGCCTGAAAGAGATGGGCGAGAGAAAGAAACGAGACCAAGCAAATGGTTGTCAAGGTCTACTTTACTTGGATTTTTAGTAGGTTTTATATACAGAAAACAAGGAAGTAGAAACAGAAAAATAGGGTGGGGGGATGATGAGGCTTGGGTGTGGGCTAATCAGCCCCAATCAGCATCTCAATGGCACCGAAAGCTGTTTGTGATGGATCACTCAACCCCAACCTGGCAGGGGGTTGGGAATAATTGCAGGTAGCATGCCCTGGAGCAAGCACGTCATGGAATGCATTCTTCTCAGAACTATAGCTGGAGGGCTGGGTGCTATTTTCATCTTAGGCTATTTTCTGTGCGTAGGACAAGTCAGGACAAGTCAGGACAAGTCGTTGGAATATGGAGGGTCTTAGTCTCCAACACTTTGGAGCTTTCCAAACTTCTTTATATACTAGAATTGAGCAGTTAGCTAAACGTAGCAAAATCTCCCTCCTGTACCAGTCCAGCTGAAGTTGGTTAGCACCTCACTTTGAAGGTGGGGGTATACTGTCCTCCTCTAGTTTGGGCCTCAGCTGAAACCCAAAAATGAACAGCCCTATTTATTTATAACATCCTTTGAAGTTACCATTGAAGTAGGCACTTACAAAATCATAAAATTAATATTAGTCCGTAAGACAAATCTGGGAAAATAATGCCCAGAGAAGGCTAGTAAAGAAGACCCTGGCCAGTGGCTGTCAGATAAAGCCCAAATATATGAGACATGTACAGTTCATCTAACCCCATCTGTGGTGCTTGTTTCCATAGAAACCATACGTTCAAACCCATACTGACCTTCAAAGGAAGAAAGAAACTGCTCAGGAAACTGCTCTCTGTATCTACAAAGCATAATTATAAGGAGAAAGATAAAGTCACGATTTCATGTCAGAATATTTGCATGTATGTTTTGTATGAAAAACTAACAAGCAAATGAGGGATGTTTATTACCAATAAACACAAAGTATGTTCCACAAAATTATTCAGATACCGGAAGAATATAAAAAAAATGACAAATTTTCCTTTTAGCTCATTTTATTTTTCAGATTTGTTATATGTAGGAGGACCTACATGATCTGACTCTCTTAAAACTTCACTTTAACCTGAACATATGACTTCAGAGGGACTCATTGCTCTTTGGAATGTCTTGAAATTTTACAACAGAGACACGTGCATGGAATTAATGATTCCTGAAGATCCACATGGTTGTGTGTTAAACTGTGTTCCCCAAAAGATATGTCGAGGTCCAATCTCCTAGTATCTGTGGATATTATCTATACTTGGAAAAAAGCTTTTTGCAGATATAATAAAGTTAAGATGATGCCATAGATACACAGGAAAAATCCCATGTGGTGACAGAGGCAGCAATTGGAGTGATGCAGTTTCAAGCCAAGAAAATCCCAAGGATAGGCAGCTGCCGCCAGAAACTAGAAGCAGGAAGGATTCTATCCAGAGTCAAATAGGGTACACAGCCTTGCTGACACCTTGATTTCCGATTTCTAGCCTCCAGAACTATAAGAGAATAAATTTATGTTGTTTTAAGACACCCAGTTTGTGACACTTTTGTTAGGGCAACCATAGAAAAGTAAGACACACAGAAAAGAAAACTTCAGTTGCGAATGCAAAAGCTGTGAGGTAGTTTTCTTACAAGACTTGGGCCTCACTAAGTAATTGCCTGATTTGAGAAAGTTGCTTGGATTGATGATCTTTTTTGTGAGGAGTGGCATTTCCAATTTTGGTGCTGATATATAGACTACTGTTGGAAACAGTTGTTTCAGTTCAGCAACTGGTCTTGTCCTTTCTGATTTGAGTATTAATCTAAATAGATTCTAAGCCCATATCTCCTCAGCATTTATAAAAGGAAATATTCTCATTGCTCAGAATGATTAAAGATCAAGATTGTAAAATTCTTTGTAGAGATATGAATTTTTGAATATTTTCTTTTTCCTGTTGTAGGAACATATTCTTGAACTTGAGCAAATTGTGATGTAACATAAAAGTAATTCAGTTAAAATTTCAACCATCTTCATGGCTTAACAGTATACTCACAACAACCACATTTTACCCAAAAACCTTGTCAACTCAAGATTTCTGGGTATTACTCTGACTGCAAAAATCCACAAATTAAGCAGTAACTTCATATTAGAACATTTGTAATCACATTTTTACATCACATTCCTTTATTGGTGATTGTTTCAAAAATTTAATCAAGGAGTTATGCTCTCATAGAATTGTTCTAACATCAGATTGTAGTTATGGTCACATAACTTAGTAAATTTATAAAAATCATTATTATATTGAGCACTTAAAATGAGTAGATTTTACAGTATGCAAATTATCCCTTAAGCTGCTTAAAAAACAAAGATTCTACTCTCCTAGTAGGAAATAGCAGTTCTGCAGAATGCCTTTGCAAATTCAGGGTTTAGTAAATGATAATTGGTGATGGTGTTTACATTACTTTAGCAATAGTTCAAGCAAAACAAAGATGCCATGGGTATATTGCAATTTTGTCTTGCCCAAAGATGAATGTAGATAACCAGGGTCTGTTGGATGAAAGAAATTCCAGAGACAATGACCCTCCAGAGGATAAATAAATGTTTTTCCTACTTTCACTGTAGAGCCTGGGATTATTCCTTTGAAGACTTTGCAAAGCATTATTTTTACCAGAATTTGTAGAGGGGAAGCATCTCTAAG
This sequence comes from Microcebus murinus, assembly GCF_040939455.1. Classification (NCBI taxonomy): domain Eukaryota; kingdom Metazoa; phylum Chordata; class Mammalia; order Primates; family Cheirogaleidae; genus Microcebus; species Microcebus murinus. Next base: position 58,340,236 of record NC_134111.1, read on the forward strand.
ATGGCTGTTTATGTCAAATATATTAATCTATATGATACTCTATTTCAAACAAGTTACAAATGCCACCAAAAAATACAAGCAGAATTATACTCAATTGGTACACAGTATTTGAAAATGATTTTCTACTCCCTAATAGAAAATAAAAACAAGTATTAGTCTGAATGCAGAAGTTTCTACTATTTTGAGAAAGAAAAGGCATGCTATTTCCTTTTAATTGTTTAGCTAAATTATAGCAATGTTTAAAATGACAAATCCTATGAATTTGTAAGCAAAAGGAGAAATCATCTGGCATAGGAGTCAGAAAAAAGGAGGATTGTCTTTGTAATCATTAATAAATCTATTATTGAGTATCTCTTCCAACTCTCATATACACATAAACTTCTGCTTTTAAAAATGGAACCAGAATATTGACTTACCTCAATGAGGTTATATTGAGTTCTGGTCCTAAAAATCTTCAGAAGTTATAGTTCTATGACAAATACTATATGTGTAACAGCCATAATTTGAATTTTATTTCATACCACATTTAATTTTGATTTAATAGGTAAGCTCTGTGTTTTCATTTTTTATCTTTATGAATTTTCCTAACATTAGTATTGTCAGAAACTATTTTTCACAATAGTTTCATATTTTTGGTATAAAACTAAAACACGTCTATAGTAAATTATTAATATTTGTGTTAACCATTTCCTTTTTATTAAAGTACTAATATAAGATATAATTTAACTGATCTTTTAAAATATAGATTTTTTTGCTTCTAGCAACTAATTACCTTTGTATATAATTGAAATATAATTTTCTTATATATTGTGTGACTAAATAAATTTCTTGCAAGGGAAAAAATATTACTTGCAAGTAATTGGACTTTGATTATTTTCTAATGTTAATAGACATTAATAAAAAAGAAAATCATTTTCAGCCATTTAAGCCATTTTATTTTAAATAATGTTAATTCATTGTTATTAAATGTTTGACTCAGAAATAATAGAAATATCTGAACATGAAAAATATAATATCAAAATAAAAAATAACTAGAGTATACTTTCCATCCATCTGTGGCAATAGAACTAACATTGTATTTAGAATTAGAAAGCCTGAGTTAAATCTGACTCCATGGCTAATTATTTATATGAGTTATGAGTTTCATCAAGCTCTATAGGACTCAATTTCCTCATTTGTAAAACTAGAGTAGATAAAATGTGGCACATCCACTTATGGATTGTTATAAATGTTAAATGAGAAGTTGTATGCAAATGTAAAGCACCTTAGAAAGAATTACTACAAGAACTGTTATCAAGGATGATGGTACTCTACTAATAAATGAATTTATTCTTTCAGTATTAAAGATGGTGTTGCCTTGGTAAATCCTGGGTGTCAATATCAGTATCAATCCCCTGTTTGAACTCTTCCCAGCTACACCTCTCCCAGGCTCTCCACTAACTCCAGCCAAAACACAGTCATGCAGAAGTGTTTAATCAAGGAAACTATATTTAGGTCTACTGAGGACTCAAATCTATGACTCTGACTACTAACCAGTTGGCCTATTCAATGACAAATCCTCTCAGCAATGTTATGGTATACAGAGCAAGTGGGTAGAGGAGAAGAAGGGTGTAAGGAGGCCAATTTTTCAGGAATTAAAAAACATCCCATATATTCAGAATGGAGGTGCCCTGCTTTCTTCCTTAGAAAAGTTGGGCCGATCAACAAACTGAAAAGATGTCACAAATGCTCCCCCAGAAACATTGACACTGCCTTCACAAGATTTCATTCAGTGAATTTTCTTTCACAAACTGCCTTCAAGCTCAAATGTTAGGAAATCTGAGTGTGTAGGAAGTCTTGTTCCTTTAGATGCATTCTACATACATTTCCATTCTGCTCTGGGTGTCAGGAGGCCAAACTTTACAGGCTATATAACCTGCATCCTTGTCCTCTGGCTTCTGGTTGACCTTGCCATTGGGAGGCCCTGCCAGGAGATTGGAGAGTAACAGGGGAAGAAGTTGGGGCAGACCATGAGCTATCAGCAACTTGTTTGCTCAACAGTCATGGCACCCGTGGGGCAAGTTCTCCATGAGCTATGTCTACAGCTCTCTCTGGGACCCAGTGACTGCCTCCTCTCCTTGCCTTTCAAGTCTAGTGGCAATACTAGTACTTCACTGTCCATCCCTTTTTAGCTACCCATAATCCTGACCCCCATACTTTTAAACAGTCCCTTGATTAAATTCACTTCGATTACTCTTTGAGCCTGCTATCCCTCTCTGGACAGGACACTTACTGATACCCTGAGACCACTCTTTCCATAGAAAATTACATTTGCCAGATCCTTCCTTGGACTGGTCATTGGTATTTCTTGAGCCTTTAAATACTTGGGACTCAATCCAATATCTGATCATTGAGGATAATGTATTCAATAGGGTAAATTGACTTTATGTCTATTTATTTAGGAGTCCACAAAATATTTTCCACAAAATTATTATGTACAAGTAACTTTGCAACTTATGGACATACATACTACTCCCATTCATATCTTGCAAATAAGAAAATACTATTTCAAAATTTATCTTTCAAAGTCAAAGGCAAGCTTACGGTATTTTTTTTTTTTAGGGAAATTTAAAAAATCTGCATTTTGGAAAATACGCTCCACATACCATCCACCCACCCAAACTGCACTGATTTTATGACCTGCCAGGTGGGAAGGCCAATGTACTAAAACCTCCTCCGTGCATTGCTAAGACAAACAAGGCAGAGCACTAAAAACCACCTGGGATCCAAATTTATTAGGAGGAAAGTATTGTGTAAACCAGCAGGACCCAAGAGTTGCTGTCTGGAGATCCTGCTTTACTAAAACAAGCACCGATTTGTAGTTTCCATATCAAAAGGTGAGCTCTGCTGAGCATAGTAGCTTTTGTTTGTGTGGTGATTATAGTATTTGCACACTTGTCCCTACTTGAAAACAGTCCTCCTCCAACAAGGGGGGGCACTATTCATTTGCTTAACAAGCTGTCCCTTCTCCCTTCCTCTCCCTCCCCTCTAAAGATAATGTAAAAAGATAAAACTGTACCCTAGGCCCAATTTTGATAATCATAAATTTTATATTAGAGAAGCTTGAAAAATATACTTTCTTTGCTTTGCCCTTTTATTTTTTGCATATGTTTGAATATTTCTCTGCTCTCAGATACTGAGTGGTCTTAACACAAAGTGATTTATTTTATCGTGAAGTTTTAGTGAATATGTAAAGCCTGTAGATTATTAGAACACAGTTTCTTAATAATATGACATAGGAAAAGGGTAAAGCAGCTTCATAAAGCTTTCAAATATATTTTAATATAATAATGAGCTCTCAACATAAGTACTAAGAGCATGATTTTAGAATAACTAAAAATGCGGTAACCAAATCTTCTTAGGTCATGAGTTTTGTTGTTTACCTTTTTTTCATTTTTAATGCTGATACTTTTGAATAAATTAATGACTTTATAGATTATCCTCAGAGGAATGATTTCTGAAAAGCAGAATATTTTAGAGTTAAACCATTTCTCAGGACAATATAAATATTTTCCTCAGCTCATTGTTCCATCAGGTTTCTGCTCAGATTTTTCTCTTCATTGTAGAGACAATGGTGCAGATTATTAGTTAAGCTATTGGGTATGATCATTCATAAGATAAACTAATGTGTCAGTGTTTCCAACCAAGGCAATCAGTCAAGAGTTTCTTCTTTTCCTTGATTTATGTTTTTGAGTATGTTGGTGAATGTTTTATACATTTTGATACATGCAATAATTTAAAAATGGCATTTCACTATAAGTAACTTCATCTGGAATATAAACAATGCTATATATGAAAATCTAAAATCTAAATGTGCTATGCAAATTATTTTACACTAAGATATTTGGGTTCAACCATGTAAAATCTATTTCTTGGCATTTAAAATAAAAAAAAATATTTTCTAACCCTCCTGCCTTCAAAAGATAATCAATAGCAGAAGCTACAAATGGGTTTCAGCATGAAGCTGAGCAAGTTCCTTTTATTGCAATAAATAATTTGTCATCGAAGCTGTTAGATTATATATTGGTGTTTTCCCAGAAAGGATCTGTAAGCCACTTTGAGAAAATACAGCATGAGATTATCCATAATTAAGGAAACTTAAAATTAGAGGGCCATACATACGTTTAATTCATGTGTTAAATTTAGTTGGTGACCATAGACAAATTTATATCATGGGATTTTTTTTTCTTCTTTTCAAAGGCATTATTCTTATATAAATTGGAGCAGTGTTGGAATTAGGGGATTGATTTTTACAGAATCAGAGAGATACAGTAATTTTTCAAAAGAATGGCCCTGGCCCCAACTCCCTGGTGCACAAATGTATAGTTTAGGATTCCATGGCACTGAAGTACTTTAAAGATTAGGTAAAGATTCCCTTCAATGAGACACTAAGAGGAGTAATCCTGTTTCCAAAATGAGCCAATGAGCTAAAGCAAGACTTTTTTGAAACTTTGTTTTTAATGGTAAGTAATATATTTTGCGTCACAACCCAGTACAGATCACACACATACACTCATCCTCACATTTATATAAAAAGAAAATAAAATTTTACAAAACTTACTGGAATGATAGGCAAAGCTCTACTATACTGTTCTATTCTATCCATCCTTTTTCATGTGTTGACCATGATCCAGTAAGTTATTTCATGTCTCACTAAAGTGTAGCACCCAGTGCTGTGAAAAGCATTATAAAGTGTATTATAAAGAATAGCATGTAGAATGAGCACCCATTATTCTCTGATTTATAAGTGGAGATGGCCCAGAGAACGTCAAAGTTCTTTGATCTATGTTGTCTACAAATTCATTCACTTTTAGCCTCACAAAGATTAATTAAGTTGGAATGTTCAAGGCAACATTCAGAAACTAGGCTTCTGCTTCATTGAAACAAGTAAATGGAAACTTCTGAAATCTGAGTTATATAATCTCATTAGTTAAATTTGCTTACAGATAGAAGATAGTAATTGATATTTATTTAGCTCATGACTATTTGAAATGATAAATTAAGCCTATATTTTTCAGATTAAAAACTGGGATAATCTCTTACTTTTAGTCACCTAGAAAATCAGTGGCAAAGAGCTGAGAGATGAAAAGAACAATCTCAATTTTTTTTGTTCTCTTGCTGTCTTGGAAGGGAGGCTGAGACCTGCTATAACCTGAGAATCTGAAAGGAAAAAAGGGTCTTTCCTTTTCATATATGAGGGAAAGTCTAGCATTATAAAACAGACACTGAAACAATCTGTGGGCTTCTTCCTGAACTTCTGCCAAGAAAAAAATCTATTTGGTTGGATTAGGTCATAACTCTCAAGTAAAATAAGTGCCTTTAGGAAAAGTAACGGGCAATACACTTCTAAAATAATTAACTGAGTTAATAAGAGTCCTTTGAAAGAGCTAGATAGTTAAAATAAATGTGACAAACAGCATGAAAAAAAAAATTCAGAATATAACACATGCTCAGGTAGCTTCCTGAAGATCCTGATGAATGAGGAGAAACCATGAAGACAGAGGAGATATGGAAAGGGAGTGGGAGGGCACCTAGATGGCTTGAACCTCTGTATTATTTACTATAAAAGGCTAAGCTGCTGTATGCCATCACAGTGAGTCTTAATAATGGAGTGGCTTTGAAAATGGTTTTTATTTCTTCTTCACATATCAATCCAGAGCAAATAGCAGACTGCTGTGCTCCACAGAGTCATTCAGGGATCAAGGTCTTTCCATATTCTTTCTTAGTTATCGTCTGGAACTTTACACGTATCCTCATGAGAGATGTTTTCTAAGAAAGCTTCTTGTAAGTAGAATTTCTTCCAGTTTAAATGAGGAAGAAAGAACATCAAAGAACATATTTCTTTCCAGTGGTTTACGTCCTTGGACCGAAAAAGGCCATGTTATTTCCATTTATTTTTTCCTGCTGAAAATGAAGTCACGCTTTCATGCTTAGCTGCAAAAACTGGGAAGGGTGGCAATGCTAGAAAATGTAGTCCCTGCCTTGGTAGTTGCATCCTCAGCCCAATTGCATTAGTACCGTGTTTCCCCAAAAATAAGGCCTACCCATAAAATAAGCCCTTAGCAGGATTTCTAGCAGCATTTGCACAATATAAGCCCTACCCCAAAACTAAGACCTAGTGATGGGTGTGGCTATGCAGCCTCTCTGCACAACCCATGTATTTCATCGCAGAGCAGTAAAGAAGAGGAGTAGCCCTTCTCATCTGCCCCATGAGAGCTCTATTGCTCCACGTAAGAAATACAAGACCCTGTCTTATTTTCGGGGAAACACGGTAGGGTATAAGAGGAGAATCAGCTTTGGTGAACAGACAGCAGTCTGCCATAGCTACCTCTTAGTCAGCCCTGGCTGATGGACATTTCTGTGTCCACCGCCCAAACGGAGACTGTGATTGTGTGCAGGATACAGTGACAATGTATTAGCCATCCTTAATGGTATAAATTTTATCAGACCATTTATCATCAGGTTATTGACATAGCTACAAAGCCTTTTGAAAAATAACATCTCATATTTTAACCCAATTTTTCTATTAGCTTGGAATGCTTTATATTGCTAATAAAAAAAACTTCTGGGACTAAAGCCATAAGTTAAAAGTGAGTATCTTTAATTAGTTCCAGATTTTTTAAACCTAATTTCTATTATAAATTTTTCTCCTTGAATTTAATATATAGAATAAAAGACAAAAGGTATTATAGGCAAGTAATAAGCTTTAAAAACAGAACAGAAATCAGGCTAAGTGTTATAGTCTGACAATATCATCTATACTCAAAATGTTCTTGCATACAAGGAAAATTAGTTTGGATTCTTTTTATATGTAAAGCAGTGTGCAACCCACACAAAATTGTCTGGTAAATTTATGAATACTCTAGACTTGAATTTTAATGTCTTATAATATGTTTCCTAAGGAAGGTTTCTTTAAATTGAATTTGAATGTAAGGGAAAAATCAATTTCTAGATATGTGGAGAACTGGAATTTAAAACCTAATAGTTGGAAGACACCTTAGATTATCTAATTTAAAGAGTTGTTTGGTTTATTTTAATCTGATATTCTCTAAGAATCAGTCCCATGTTTCTAAATCTTTATAGGTATCTGTCTCTTATATTGATGAGAGAAGTCTCTAGTTCTAACAGCTAACATGATAGTGTTACAGATGCTAGAGGTGTCAGCAGACAGCTGAGATGAAGCTCCAAATTGGATTGAAGGCATAGAACTTCAAAATCAAGCTTTGCAAATGGAACTTCTTTAGCCTTGCTAACATCCAATAAATTTAGTCTCATCCTGGTAAATGAGATCAAAGATGTCAACAAGGTCTATGCTATTTAGAGTTTTTATTAGAAGGTCTCCAAGTGATCCCTACTATTCTGTAATTTTCTTTACAAACAACTCATCACCTTCTCTTTTAATTGCCTGTGATGGATGTCTCTTTTAACTTTATAGATTTCATTATTTTATTCCACAAATATTTGCAAGTCTGCAATGTAAGGACTGTGTTGTAAGTGTTGAGCATTCAGAGATAAGATAAAATCACGTTTTAATATTTTAGCGGAGAAGACAGGAAATAGACAATTATAAAAGTATATGACAAAAAAGTAGGTAAGAAAAATAAAAGTATGTGAAAAAAAGCTAGTACCTTAGCTTGATCAGGGAGATTGTCCCTGAAGAGGTGACATGTGAGCAGGGAATAAGGGAGCAAGTCATGTGAAAATCTAAAGAAACTTTCAGGCAAAAAATAGAATGTGCCAAGGTCACAAGGTAAAAAACAAAAGCCTGGTATTTCAGAGGAAAAGCCCAAAGCAAGGACTAGAATAAAGTAAACAAAGGTTGAGATGAGGCTGCAAAAATTCACAAGGCCTTTTCACCATGACCAATCGGATGTAGTTTATGCTAAATGAAATGGAAAGCCATTGGAAGGTTTGGAGCAGCGAAGTAAGGTGACTTGATTTATGCTTTTAAATGATTTATGCTTTTAAATCATCCTGGCAGCTGTGTGGAGAACTGATAGCAAGGGGCTAAGAATGGAAGCACCAGTAAAAAGGCTTTCGCAGAAATGAGAAAAGATGATGATTTGAACCAGTATGAAAAGCAGTGAACATGATACTTTTTTCTTAACATTTTCCTTTTGTCACTGTTAGTTGCCTTCCCCGAAGCACTCCCAACTTTCGTTTCTTGCTAATAGTGCTCCAGTATTATCTGATACATCAGCCCCAAGTGACAAGGCATGATTGGGCCCATTGTATCTTGCCCATCCCACTCTTGCTTTACTGGGCATTCACTCACCCGGCATCCCACAGAGCTCAGCATGTCCTGGTTGTCCAAGAAGACTTTAGAGAAAGTTATCTAGGGACACTTCGGCAAAGGGTTTCTCCTTATTGATGATAGAAGGGAAGGTATTCTGTCCTTTGCTCCCCTAAACCAAAAACTTGATCAATATGGAAAAAAGGTAGAAAAGTGAAAAAGGCAAACATTTCCCAAAATGTGTTCTCTGGACAAGTAAATTTGAGAAACACTGTGATAAACAGAATGCTACTGGTTTGTTCTAATAATTTTTCAAATACTAACATGCTCTAGGGACATCCAAAAGAGAAGAAAAGTGCCTAGATTTTTCGAAAGTTGTGTGATCATAGAACTCCCATTTGGGGAATAACCTGGTTCACAGAACTGCTCTTCTTCAGAACACCATTAGGGCAATACTGGGTAAAAGAGCGGATTTTATAGAATCAAATAATAATCTTCAAAATCACAATACATCAGTAATATGCTTAGAGAGCTCATGTCAGGCTGCAAACATCTAAAGATTTAAGAATTAAAGTCTTCTGTGATGAAAAAAGATCAACTACTTGGAAGAACCTACCAAAGTAAACATTTGATGTTAAACTTTGCATTCTTAGAAATCGTATTCATTCTCAAGAATTAGAAGACTTGTTTAAATCAAAGTTCCTGTAAAGATGCAGCTAGAAAATTGCTTCTTGGATTTTTCCCCTTTTATTAATGCTTAGACTCATTATGAACTTAAGTTATTATGGAAGCTGTTATTCTCCTCCTCTTCTTCATCCTCCTCTTCCAAAGGCAGGCAGGCAGAGAGGGAAGGAGGGAGAAAAAATCAATAGGAAGGGAGGAAGGGATGGAGGAAAGAAGGAAAAATCTTCTTTTAAAATAGTTCAATTTGGTGGTATAAAAAAGATATTTAATTTAAGTAAAAAATCTGGACCTACACCAGAAATTTTATCATAACAATATCCAGACAGGAAGAGACAAGATTTCTAACTACAATTTATTGAATCTAGTAGTAAAAATAGCATGCTGCGAAATTTTATCTCATCATAAAAAAGGATTAATATGGCTTATAACTAAATGTCAAAATAGAGTTTCATTACATAGTCTAATTTAATTTCTCAACCACAAGACATTGGCCGAGAAGATTGATTTATACTTAGCTGCTCAGTTCAGATTTTCTTTGCCAGCATTTCTGACAATAGACTTTATATTTTACCAGTGTAACTGTGAAATGAAATTTAACTAAGAATATTCTCATAAAACTTTACTATCCAAAGTGTGATCCATAGCCTAGCAGTTTTGTCATCACCTGGGAACTTGTTTGAAATGCAGATTAACTGAATCAGAATTTGCATTTTAACAAGATCTCCAAATGATACATACACACACTAAAGTTTGAGAAGCACTGACTTAAAAGACATTCTCCAGGTGTTTTGCTATCATTGAGGATTATGTGGTGGTGACCAACAGATTTTCCTAAGAATCTGACATTGGGATTTCTGCTCAACTCCAATACTATGCACTTACTTAAAACTTATGTTCTATAACTGATTGAAAATATCGCTTAAGGTACAATATATACAAAACATTTTGTGCAAATCTTAATGTACTAATATTGAGTAGATAATTAGTTCCACAACTCGTCTGTCTTGTCTCACTTTAGTAGGGCATAAGTTTACAGATCATGTTGTGTATGTGTGTGTATATGTGTTTTTTTATGTGTGTGTTTCATGGTCACTCTACATCCCTAGTTGATATCAGAACTGGCTTGGCTTAGTTGCCCAATTAGCAAAAATGCAAATTTCAAATTCCCTTATATTCTGAACCCAAATTACCAAGTTTATTCAAAACTCAACCTGTTATTAAACACACCACTAAACTACTTGTATGATATGAGCTACTTTAAATTTCAAGACCTTCTTATCTTCTCAGAGCCTGACCTTCTCTATTTGCCTATCTAAAATGCAAAATAGTCCCCAGCACCATGCCATGGGGACAATGAGACCAGGAAGATTTGGCATCTGAGAATAGGGTCTGGTGTGTCATGTTCAAGTACAACCACATCCTTGGCTGCCTTCATTCTTTCCCTACTAAGCCCAAGACTTGGCCATCTCATGCCTTGCAGAACTCATTGCTTCTCCACCTTTTCCAATAATTCTTAATATAGCTACATTCTCTATGTGAGGTTTTCAAGCACTAAGATTTGTATGACCATCATCTCCATTGTAGGATCATCTGCTCCTAAATTTAAAAAGACTGAAGTAGTTGGTATTTGGGGCAGTGAAGCTGCTCATAGTCAGTTATCTTTAGTGTCATCTTTAAAGGAAGAGAGAAAGGAACTGAAAAGAGCAAAGCTGGAGGAATGGAGATTTGAGGGAGGGGACTTGGTATCTGATAGTAATAGGAAAAAAAAAAACTGAGGCATATGCTGGCAGAAAAGTGTGGGTAGGGATATGTGAAAAATGCTATAGAGAACAAACAACCTTCAGGGGGAACTGAGTTCCTTTGCTGGGACTGATTTTTGGTCTTAATGCTGGTTCTGAGGATAAGCATGTGATGATCTCAGAGAGCCCTTACTCGGGCCCCCTCTGGGACAGCCGCAGGGTCAGTGGCAAGACTCATCTTTCTCACCCATCTTCCACCAGACACTATAAGTTTGCAAATCATATGTCCCCAAAGAAACCCTAATTGCTAAAATTCATCATACTTGGCCTGTCAGTCACATTTACTATGTAGGCTACTTCTTTAATACTCTCTATTCTTGGTCTTCTGAGACATTTCCCTGGTTCTCTCACCTCTCTCATGATTCTTTCTTAGATTAATTGTGGGTAGCTTTTCCTCTGCCTGATCTAAAACTTTGGTATCCTCCAAGATTCTTTCCATAGCTCTCTTCTATTCTCCTTCCATATGCTCTCCATCATCTACCTATATGTTAATGATATTATCAAGATAATGTCTTTAGTACAAGTGTCCCTCCTGAGTCCCCAAATTGTCTGCCTAATTGTCTCTGGGACACCATCATTTGCATGTATCTCAGAAAATTCAAACTCAATGCAATTGATCCCACCCTAATTCTCTTCCCATTGAGAGCTGCTCCCCTCCTCTATACCTATCACAATGAATCAATGAATAGCATTACCTAATCACACAAGAACTTCAGATACTGTGGTCAATTGCTCCCTTGCCTTCAGCCCATCTCTTTCTCTTTAACCATTTAAGATTTACTAAATGTGGACTCGAGTACCTTCTCTCTGGTACTAACATATCAGTCATTTAACTAGACTATTTCCTTCTAAAATCCCATTACTCCAATCTGTCCAACCATATTATTCTACTACGTAAGATTTTTTTTCCTGACTGCAATAAAAATTCATGCTTCTTAGTGTAACATATGAGGTTTCCAGGATCTATGCTTTGCCTATCTCTTTGGTATTCCTACCACTCTCTGATCTATGCCAAATGCTTAAAGCTTCCCAAATGCACCAGATGATTTCACACTGTCTTAGTGTTCCACTACATCTCCCAGCTAAGCACCTATTCATATGAAAAGATTCAATGTAGGTGTCTCCCCTTTGATAAAGCTTTTCCTGACTCTCAGAATTGATGGCTCTTTTCTTTGTTCCCACATGGAATACTGCACTTTTAAAAAAGTGTAGTATTTTATTTATTTGTTTTATGTCAATTTCATGTATATACTTTAATTTCCTTCAATGTGGGAACCTGTCTTCTTTATGTTTATATTTGTAGCACCAAGCATTGTGCTTGGTTTAGGGTAGCAATCACTAAATATTATATGAGAGACAAAATTAATATATAGGCAAGGAATAAATTCAAAGAAAACAGGGAGCTTGTCTGTAGTTTACTTGCTGGTACCTAAAATTTGTTCATCAGGGTAAAGCCAGTTTCAAAATGAACTACCTCCGATGGACTGGACCACATTTGCAATATAGGCTACAGGGATGTTATCGTAGTCATTCTTACTGTGATGAAGGGACCTGAATGAAGCGTATCAGAGCCCTAAGTATATGCGCACTGACAAGTGGTCATGGAGGTTCCAAAAGAAGAGGGGACAAATTTAATCTGTTAACAGATATCTAAGCTACAAATATAGGGGGGTATAGGAGGGCTGTACAGAGAGCAAGAAGGCTACCCTCAGATAAATACTTCCCTCTCCAGCTCAATTCCCACATAAGAGATCTTTTGATGTTGTTTGCAAATCAGACTATCAGCTCACTTCAAACAATATCCTTAGCCTGTATTTGCCTCCTGTCTCTTTTAACTGAGTTCTTGCTTGTGAAAAACAAAGAATTCCTCTACTTTGGAGTCAAATGCCATTTGAAACTCCTGTCTGTGAAAGATTATCAAATGAGGTTATGAAATCTGGGAGTTATTTTTTGTACAGACAGTTCTCCTAGCTTAAAAAGTAGTCTGGTGCTACTGATAGTATGGATTAGAATAGGAGTCTGTGATGAGGACAGTGGGAAAGGTTAAATTCTACTCCTACCCTTGTTTTGCTCTGTAATTTTTATTTTATGAACAACCTAAGGGGCTCAAAGTTGCAAAAATGCCCATTGGCAGGGTCTACTGTCAATACCAGCATTGATCTCATAACAAAGATTCATTTCAGTCAATCCACTAAAATTTTATTTGATTCAATGAAAATTTTTTCAGTGGAGCTATGAAAGCATTTTTGCCCATTCCCTAAACTATGACTTGTTGGAAACTGAATTGGATTTCATAAAGATTTATGGGCACTTCCAAAATCACTTAACAGCCAAAAGCCATGTAGTAACTTTTCCCATGTTTGAATAAAATGTGAGCCTTGTCAAAATGACAGTTGTAAAAGAGTGGTAAGATTAGATTTGGATCATTTCCACCCAGACCTTGTTTAATCTACTGCAGGGCCCATGGCTCTGCTGCTAGCCCACGTCTGTTGGCTCTAAAGAATTACATAAGATTGCTGAAGCCTTGGAATGCAGCCTTTATAGTACTAACTTATTAAATTTTAGTATAACCCACCCATGATTATGGGTAGAAATGTAGGAGGGATAATTATGTCTTATGTGAATAACCTGATAATTATTCCAAGTAAAGGTTGAAATAAAGTTATTTTTATATTTATAAATGAATATGGGTAGGTTAGGTAATCTAGGAATTATTTTTAACAAAAAGTCTCATTATGAGAACCTTGCATACATGGATCTAAAAATCCATTCTGTTTAACTTCATTCCTTTAGCTCCGTTTTCTAATACTTAACTCTTATGCACATGGAAAGCACTAAGCTAGATAGAATGGCTTCCCAAAACTTCACTGATAAAGAGAATGGTTATGAGTTTGAATTTCCAAGACTTTCTTAATCTACAAAGAAAACAAGGAAAAATGTGTGAATCTGAAATCAACTAGCTAGAATTTAAATAAGTAGGTGCTATCAACATTTAAAAGCAAGATTTCTTGGAGTAATTATGGAAGATTAGTCAGAGTACACTCCTTTTCTGATGTCTTCAGGCACTAAACTTCTTTGTACACAGACAGCACAGGTGCTCAGGTATATTGGAAATAAATAGTAAAATAATAATAATAATAATAAACTTGAGTGGCAGACTAGACCTTAAATACTATCTCAGTCGCTTGTTAATACTACAACATCCTGCGCAGGCGATCTCCTTACCTTTAAGACCCCGAAGCCTGTCAAGACAAGTCATGGATACTTCAGCTCTGTTCACAACAATTACCCAGGAACATTTGGACTAGAGCCTGTTTGGTCATTTTCCGCCTGTTTCCTGAACCTTAGGATTTGTCTCTTTTTCTCCACTTCTGCTCTTTTGTGGAATGGACTAATCTTGGCTTCTCTGGCTCAAACCTGAGGAAGGCATTAGGCACTTCCTGTTTTTACCCCATTTTTATTTCCAGAGACCTGAGTCCTGGTAACCCACTCGGCTGGCTGTCCCTCTAGATTGGCCAATCTAGTTTCTTTATAAGGGTATGTGAGAGGGTCGGGAATGTAGTCAGTGGCCTTGGGCGAGACACTTAACCTTTTGGAAGCCATTGCCTCATCTCTAAAATGAAAGAAATCATTCTACCAAAACCAATATTTTCTTCTATGGATCAATAAATTTAGTATATATAAATCTGTAATCTGCAGTTTACTTAAACTGCTAGGAATAAGGCTCAGTAAGATAACATTACCTGCTGCTTAACTGATAAGTATTTTGAGTAACATAGTAATTGACTGTAATTTTTTGTTGATATGATTCTAGGCCAGAACTCTACATATAACCAAAACCAGTATCTCAGTACTTCATGCTAGCAATTAAAGTGTCAACAAGAATTAACCAAAGTCACAAACAAATGTGACCTACATGTAATTTATAATACTATTAACTTAAAAAACAATCAAGTAGGCTGCAGAATTCTGATATAATTTTTAATCTTTCTTCCTTGTAGAAATCAGTGATAATCTTTACTCATCTGTGGCCAAGAAAATTTTTGCTAAAATAGGCAATGCTGCTTCTCATCTATTCTCTTGACTTGGTTCCTGCACATACTTTTCCTAAACGCCCCAGTTTCTACTTGTATCACATTAATGGAATTGGTATTAGGACAGTTAATTATAAATACAGAGGTTTATCAATCTTTTTATCAATCAAGCTATTATTCAAAGCTCAATCTTCATTAGTATGGTTCTGGTGTTCTATAATTTTACTACAAAATAATGTTTAAGTCTATGTTGTTCCAGGAATGTTCTTTCTTTAAGGTTTTCCCTGTCCCTGAGATCTAATTGTCTGTGATCTGTCTAGGTGTCTTTTGACATTTTTGTATCTCAATTTTGCAGTACTGATCTTACTTGCTCACTTTGATGAGAAGAATAACATACAGATTAAACCTAAGATAAAAATCCTGTCCCCACTTTTTTTCTGTCAGTGTAGTCTTGGCTATCATGGTACATATTATAGAATTTCCTGTCATACAATCCCCTTAGTTCTCAAGTTTTACTTTTAATAATTTCATATGTACTTTGGTGCAGCTTGAGAAAATGTTACTTTATAAATTGTAGAATCTAAACAAATGCAATTTATTTATTTAGATTATTTACCAGAAGTCTACATACATAAGAAAGCACAAAGGAAAGGGAGTCCTTAGGAAGGCGATTGTGAAACTCTAGAAAAAAGTGTTATTTAACAGTTTGAGACAGAAAAGTTAAAGTTTTCTAATCTGCTTATACTTAACTAAGCCAGAGTGTGACAAGATAGATGATAGACAGCTGATTATAGATATTAATATAGAAACATATAGATGCTGAGGTTTACTCAGGATTCCTATTTTTATCCTTGGAGTTCTATCAGCTCACCTTCTTGAATAGAGTTTGTCAGCTGCATTGAATGCCCTTTCCCATCACAGTGTATCTACTGTGTGGCTCCCTGATTCCTACTGAAAGAACAGGGTTCTCCTGTCTATGAGAACTAAAAACAATAACATTTTGGAAATGAATATAACTTTAGTGACAATCTCATTGAGCCTTTTTCATTTTAATAACAAGGAAGTTATAAAAATATAAGAGCAGTTCCATAATCAGGAACTTCAGGTCTCCCAAATCCCTGCTTAATTTCTAAAACTGGTTTTAGACAAGCAGATTTTTATATGAACCATGAAAAGAGTAAGATATATCTCTATGATCTACAAAAAAAATTTTATACTATTATTAGGTTGAATCCATATTATAAACTTTTTGGAAATAAGTTTTTTAAAAAAGTGTTTAGACTAATTAAAGAAGAATACTCTTAGAATTTAAAAATTTTCACTTTTATCCATGATTCTAACAAGTTTTTTTATGAACAACACATAATTTTAAAATCAAAATAGTTCTTCTAGTTTCTGTAAACAGAGGAAATGTACTTTACTGGGCCAATAGACTGTGCAACTCTTATAAACAAAGCTGATTTTCAGTATATACCAAAAATAGAATATACAAGCTGTCTGCTGGTCTTCCGATGCATAGACATGAGATAGATACATTATTTTTGTATAACATTGATGACATTTTACTAATCCAAATTATAATTATTTTCCCAAAGTTTATGCTGGTTTCTAAACAGTTCAGGAAACTTTAGAACATTAAATTGTCTTTCTTATGTCCCATTATTGTTCTTACAAAGTGGTATAGCCTCCTTACACTGTTTACATTCTTCCTATCTACTGATGATATTTTAGTCTTTCATGTTCTCTTATCTCTTTTATCTGGTCTACAAAGACTAATCTCTATGTTCCCCCAGTTTGGTCTGGTTAAAGAAAAAAATAGAAAGAGAGAGAGAAATTAAGTTTAAAGAATAAGATTAAATTTATTTTCTTTAGTCTGCCCATAAAACTTTTGCTACTCTGAAAACTTCACTTATTACATTACATAATTTGTCCTATGATTCACAATACATTTTTTTAAGTTGCTTCGAAATTGTTTTTTAGTTTTGAGTTTGTATGTGTTGCTTCTGTACCTAGATTGCCAGCTATTGAAGAATAAGAACTTATCTTTAACTTCTTTTGTGTCTTCAAAGTGTTTGGGACATATGTACATATGCTTGTTGTATGATCTGATTTAATCCACAAACAATTAAGCAATTTTATACTTTTTTCACCATGTTCATTTCCAAAATGCCTGGGAACTCTGTGTTTTCAAGATGAGGCAATGCATATAAGAGAGTTGAGATAAGACACTGTTGCATAGCAGTTTTACATAGATTCTAACCTCTGATAATAGAGGACAGTGGTGCTGTAAAATATCTGTGTGTCTTGTGAACCTTTGAAATCAAGAGTAGACCAGTTGTCAAATCATTATAATGCATAAATTCAATCTTCCAGGCCAGATTACCTATGAGATAAAATGTTGTCACATAATAACTATGTGTGCCCTGAGAGAAGAATGGTTTTATATCAGGTCCTTTATATACTGTAACAAGAGGAGCAATTGTTTCTTCTTCTGAACTGAAGCATGAAATAGACTTGGTTTAAAAAGTTATAAAATATCAGTAGTTTCAGGAGTTTTGAGAAGCCTGGTGAAAAGTAAAATTTATCAAAATTACCCTTCTAGTCCAGAAAAATTGCCCTGAACACTCCAGCCAGAAGAAACCTCTCCATCTGTTGAATTTCTCTGTTATACACCATTTTACATGGCATTTGACACCTACTGGGTTATTTTTTTTTGAGACAGAGTCTCGTTTTTTTTGCCCAGGCTAGAGTGAGTGCCATGGCATCAGCCTAGCTCATAGCAACCTCAAACTCCTGCGCTCAAGCAATCCTTCTGCCTCAGCCTCCCAAGTAGCTGGAACTACAGGCATGCACCACCATGCCCGGCTAATTTTTTCTATATATATATTAGTTGGCCAATTAATTTCTTTCTATTTCTAGTAGAGACGGGGTTTCGTTCTTGCTCAGGCTGATTTGGAACTCCTGACCTTGAGCAATCCACCCGCCTCGGCCTCCCAGAGTGCTAGGATTACAGGCGTGAGCCACTACGCCTGGCCGACACCTACTGGGTTAAATAGTAGTTATTTCTTGATCTGTTAATTTGCCAAACTAAAAGGAACATTCTGAGAGAGAAGGAAAGATAGCCTGTGTTTGGGCTGGGTAGAAAGAAAGTTAGTGTGAGGCTCAGAATGGAGGACATGAAGCCCCAGCCAAGAAACTCTAATTTCACTGGGTTAAGTCAGGGAAGGAACCATTAGGAGTCTCTGAGGTGAGAAATGATATACTGATACTTGTGCTGTAGAAAAAATCATCTGCTTGTATATGTCAATATACTGAAAAGTGACAAGATTTAAAATAGGAAATATTTATTATTTCCTGTCAGGTTGCCCTTCGAATGTGTGTCTAAAGAAGAATTCCAACTCTTTATACCATGTTATACATGGCATCTCTCACTAACACATAATAGATGTTCAGTAAGTTTGTTGAATGAGTGAATAAATACAAGCATAAAATGTCTCTTTATTAACTAAACCTTCCACATATGGGTCACTGCCCTTGATTTCAGCTTCTTCTACACAGTTTATTTCTGTAGGTAGTTTATTTCTATACAAATTATATCATTAACAATGATGCTAATAAAAGAAAAGATGGATAAAGGAGAAAGTGCCATTTATTCAGCATTGATTATGTGCTGAGGACTCTGTTAAGTGCTTTACCTGCCACTCACTCATTTTCCCACCTGATCTGAGAAAACGTAATTATAAGAATAAAAACCAGGTTTGAACAATACAAACAAATCAGCCACGGTTCTGATTGGCAGTTGCAGTGGATACTGTTGAAGCCCCACCTCTTTGGCCACCTGAGCCCACCTATTGCTGGGTAGACAGTCTCAACATTGGCAGCTCCCCAGCTGCCGTGGCTTTGTCTCTCATCCCACCCAAGCACGACTCCTGCACCTGGAGCTTGCTTACCTACCGAGAAACAGGTGGGAGCTTCAAGTGTGCAGAGGTTAACCCTGCACCAGAGGACGGTGAGAGTTAGACAGATGCCCCAGCCTCCAGGTCTTCCAGGGGTAGAGGATTCTGAGGCACGTTTCACACATTTTCTCAGCAGGTTTCAGAAGTCTCATAATTGAGGAGAAGCCTTTGTTTCATGTTTCTTTTAAAGCAGTCTTGTCATTGGTATTTATATTAAAGCATCAGGAAATTTGCTCTAATAGTATATAAAAGGATTGGACCTTCTTGTTTCTTGGATGCTTTATTACTGTGAAGACAAAATATCTCCTATTGTCTTAGTTTGGATCCCCTTAAAAGCAGACCTGAGACAATCACTTGGGTGCAGATAGTTGGGGGTGGGGATTAGAAGATTGGATTAAAAGGAGGCACAAAGAGATTGTACAATTTTTTTTCATGCATCTCTCATTGTTGTATATGCTACATGATTCACTTTAGTAATTTTAAAAATATAATTTAAAACATTAAAAAAAAAACAAACACACTTGCCAGATATATCTACGTGAATGTTTCACCAACGTCTCAGACTTATCTCTAGAACCCAGCTTGTATTATCCAAACACTCTCCACCTCCCCTTCCCCCCCATTTCAATGCTTCCTTCTGGTTTCTTTATGTGTTGTTTTTCATGGTACTAAATTTGTCCCGGTCACCTGGCCTAAAAATACCAGTCATATTTTACTTCTCTGGATTACCTACAACTGACAATTCATATCAGTTTTTTTTCCCCAATGTATTATATGAATTTATTTATTTTCCCTGTCCTATACTCTATTTAAGTTAGGTCTCAGGACTGTCCTTTATACAACACAATTTTTATCAACCAACTGTCTCTTCTCTCCCCATAGTATATGACATTGATGTTTGATTATGTTATATTGTTCTCTAAGGCATATCCTATTTTCCTCTGTAAATTATAAACCAAGATTAGGACTCACTTTTTATACATCTTTGCATCTGTTAAGGATCTAGCACATTGTTTTGCCTGTCATAATGAGTGAACATAAATTCAAAAATATCTAGTTTATGACATTAATGATATAAAAATTCCAAATCATGTAAGGGCCATTCAAAAAATACTTACTGAGCACCTGCTATTTGCCAGAAAGCATATCAGGTGCTAGAGATACAGTGGTGAATGACAGTAGCAACACAGAATGTGTTTTATGCTCTCATAGTCTAGTGAGGAAGATATGATGAAAAATGTAAATATATGATATAAATTAAAGAGTTCTGAAGAGAATGAACAAACAGGATTGAATATGAGAGAATGACATGGTGACTTATTTAAAATTGGATGGGCAGAAAATCCTCTGTGAGGCGACCCTTAAGCTGAGATAAAAAGGAGGGAAAGGAGAATCATGTGGAAAGTCAGAAGCTGTGTGTCCAGGCAGAGGGAAAAGTCCCTGATGATGAAAATACTTTGAAGCACTTCTGGCAAAAGCGAAGCGATCCCAGGTGTGTGGCCAATGGCAAGGCTGAAGAAGCAGTCAAGAGACCACATCACAGGTCCTGTGAGGCCACATTGAGTGTAGATTGTACTATAAGAACAATGGGAAACTATTTAAAGGATTTAAGCAACAGAGTGAGTGGATGCATGATTGATTTCGAATTTTAAAAGTTCACTTTAGCTTCTACGTAGAAATGTGATGAAGTGGGGAAGGGGCAAAGGGAGACCAGGTAGCAGATTATGAAATAGCTCAGGGGAGATTATGGCACTTTGGGAAATGGTAGTAGCTGTGTAGAAGAAGACGAGCTTGAGATATATTTTAAAGGTCAAATTGATAGACCTAGTGATTGATGGATTTCATGTTGAGGATAGAGGTAGGAATCAAGGATTACGTTCCAAATGTCTGGCCTGAACAAATGGTTAGATAGAGCACCATTTTCCATTAAGGAAGAGATTGGGTAGAGGGATAATTTAGATAAGGAGTGGAAGAACCAGACTTAGTTTTAGACATGTGTACAATACCCACTAGGCATCCAAGAAGAGACATCAGATAGGCAGTAGAAAATATGCAACTGGAGCTCAGAAGAAAGGTCCAGGCTGGAAATGAAAAATGGGGACTCATGACATTCATTTAATTTTCAGGTCAAGCAATCGAGAGTATACTTTAATAACACATGAAATAATCAACCTGTAAATTAATATTGATGCATATTTTATACTTAAATATATAAAACAAACTTTTTTTTTCAAATAACACATTTTTACCCACTGAGTAAAAGAACTTTATGCAAAAGCAAGACAAGGATTGCTCAAGGATCTAGATGCTAACTCTTGGGAATGGTAGAATATAATGAGAGAGGAGAATTTAAATTATACTTTCTATGCTCCATCTTCTATAAGGATATTTATCATGAAAAAATATGACAATCACAGATACTTTTAGGTGATTGTTTTTTCACATATTTTAAGTGTATCTTCCACTGCCCACCTAAGACATTTACTTGATATTAGTTGGGAATATATTTTTTTGTACTTTTTTATTGAGGTGAAATAAATATAAAAAATCTACCATCTTTACCATTTTATGTGTCTAGTTTAGTTATAATAACTACATTTATATGTATGTACATATATATATTTTTCCCTTCTTCCTTTCCTCCTTCTAGCCCTTCCCCAGCCTCTGGTAACCACCATTCTACTCTCTATCTTCATGAGATCCACTTTTTCAGCACCCACATATAAGTGAGATGATGCAATATTTGTCTCTCTGTGCTTGGTTTATTTCACTTAACATAATGCCCTCCAGTTCTTTCCATGTTGCTGCAAATGACAAGATTTCATTCTTCTTGTGGCTGAATAACATTCCATTGTGTATGTATACCACATTTTCTCTATCCATTTATTCATTGATGGGTACTGGGGTTGATTGCATACTTTGGCCAGTGTGAATAGTGCTGCAATAAACATGGCAATGCAGATATCCTTTCAATCTATTGATTTCCTTTCTTTTGGATATATGCCCAATAGTGGAATTGCTGGATCATATGGTAGTTCTATTTTCAGTTTTTCGAAGAATCCCCATACTGTTTTGGCCAGTGGCTATACTAATTTACATTCCTGCCAATAGTGTACGAGGGTTACCCTTTTTTTCACACCCTCACCAGCATCTGTTATTGCCTGTCTTTTTTATATAAACCGTTTTAACTGAGATAAGATGATATCTCAATGTGGTTTTGATTTGCATTTCTCTGATGGTTAGTGATATGGGGCATTTTTTTCATATACTTCTTGGCCATTTATATGTCTTCTTTTAAGAAATGTCTATTCTTTTGCCCATTTTTAAATCAGATTATCTGGGTTTTACTGCTATTGAGTTGTTTGAAGTCCTTATATATTCTGGTTATTTTTCCTTTGTCAGATGGATAGCTTGCAAATATTTTCTCCCATTCTGTGGGTTATCACTTTACTTTTTTTATTGTTTCCTTTGCTGTGTGGAAGGTTTTTAGCATGATGTAACCTATTTGTCTATTTTTGCTTTGGTTGCCTGTGCTTTTGAGGTCTTATACAAAAAAATCTTTGCCCAGACCAATGTCTTGGAGTATTTCCTCAATATTTTTTTCCTTGTAGTTTCATAGTTTCAAGTCTTGAATTTAAGTTTTTAATGCATTTTGATTTAATTTTTATACATGGTGAGAGATAGGGGTCTAGTTTCATTCTGTATATAGTTATCCAGTTTTCCCACACCATTTATTGAAGAAACTGTCCTTTCTCCATTGTATGTTCTTGGTACCTTTGTCAAAGATAAATTGGCTATAAATGTGTGGATTTATGTATAGGTTTTCTTTTCTGTTCCATTGGTCTATGTCTGTTTTTATGATAATACCATGCACTTTTGGTTATTATAGCTTTGTAGTAAATCTTGAAGTCAGGTAATGTGATGCTTCTAGTTTTCTGCTTTTTGTTCAGGATTACTTTGGCTATTCAGAGTCTTTTTTGGTTTAGTCATATCAATTTTAAGATTTTTAAAATTTCTTTGAAGAATGTCATTGGTATTTTAATACAGATTGCAATGAATCTATAAATTGCTTTGGGTAGTATTGTCATTTTAACAAGATTAATTCTTCCAATCTATGAGCATGGGTATCTTTCCATTTTTTGTGTTCTCAATTTCATCAGAGTTTTATAGTTTTTTAAATATAGATCTTTTACTTCTTCAGTTAGATTTGTTCCTAGGTATTTTATACATATTGTAGCTATTATAAATGGAATTGCTTTCTTGATTTTTTTCAGATTGTTCACTGTTGGCATATATAAATGCTACTGGGTTTTGTATGTTGATTTTGAATCCAGCAACTTTACTGAATTCATTTATCAGCACTAACAGTTTTTTGGATGAGTGTTTAGGTTTTTCTAGGTATAAGACTATACCATCTACAAACAAAGCTAGTTTGACTTCTTCCTTTCCAATTTGGATGCTCTTTATTTCTTTTTCTTGCCTAATTGCTCTGGCCAGGACTTACAATATTATGTTGAATAAAAGTGGTGTGAGTGGGTATTCTTGTTTTGTTCCAGTTCTTAAAGGAAAGGCTTTCAATTTTTCCCCATTCAATACAATGTTGGCTGTGGGTTTGTCATATGTAGCCTTTATTATTTTGAGGTATGTTGCTTCTATACCCATTTTGATGAGGTTTTTTTTTTTTTAATCATAAAGATGTTGAATTTTATCAAATGCTTTTTCAGCATTTATTGAAAAAATCATATGGTTTTGTTCTTGATTCTGTTAATGATTCATAATATTTAGATGTTTTTAAAGATACAGGAAATGAGTTGGAGATCCTGATGAGGAAGGTTAGAAGGAGGAGGAAAGAGTGCCCAGAATATAGCTTCAGGCCTTTGCAACGCTAACGCTAACGGTGGAGGGAAAGGAGCCAGCAAAGGAGACTTAGTCCAGATAGAAAGGGAGAAAAAAAACCCTCAAAAAAGCTTTTTTTGGGTATTATGAGAAGAGAAGGAAAAAATGCTCACTCTTGATAACTGTAAAGTTGGGGGAGTCAATATTAGATCCTCTCCGCTGGAGAGGACGTCTCACACAAGGTTGGAGACCACCTCCACTTGTACTTTGTCCACTACTCCCATATGAGTCGTTAATGCAGTTGCTGGCACACAGTGGGCACTTGATACATATTAATTGAATGTGTATCAATTGAATGAATATTTAAGTCCAGTTGAGAGTGAGGAGTAGGTATAAGTCATTTTACAAAGTCTTCTCCTCCTCCTTCCACCTCTTCTCCCCTGCCTGACTCTTACACTTGTCTACAAAAGCATTGATTACAGAGAGAACAGTATCTTCAGGCTTTGTCAAAGCAAGTTTAAACATGCGTTATTCCTGCTGACATTAGGAAAAGTGAGCTGTTTTCTAAGCCCTGGAGGAAGGAAACTCAGGCTAACATATCATATGAGGTAATACAGTGTGGCTGTTTCTGGAAAGGTATTGAATCCTAACCATAACCATAGAAAAAAGTCCTGTCCTATGAACCACTCCAGTGGCTGCTAGTCACCTTAACTATGTTATGAGAATGATTGTGTTGAGTGGCTTTCATTGTAAAGGATTTTGGCGAAGGGAGGGAAAGAAAGAGGTAGGGGGTTCAGATCAATGGCTCTGGTTTTGCCAGTATCTGGAAGATCTCAGAATGGTTTCAATACACCTGCTTCTGGGTCGCAACTGGAGATTTTATGACTACAAATGAGAGGGATTGCTTATTTCAGAATAATGACAATATGAGCTAGTTGTGTATCTGGGTTGAAATCAGCATGTAGAAAGAAACACACTATGCACTACTGCAGAAAGAAACAGAGGAGGAACATTCACCATGGGCTCTGATAAGTACCTTTCTGGAAGCCATTGCATTTCATTTTTATAATGGATTTATCATACACCATTGTTAACCTTTTACTTTGCTGCGAAGAATAAGAGAAGGCTAATATGTCTCTTGTCTGTTGACAGGAGACTAAAATAACTGGGGTGAGTTTGGCTAGAATATCCTGACATTCCACAAACATCTCAAACTCCGCATGTCCAAAACTTAACTCATCAAGGCACCCATTGCATACATGCATGCATACACCTGCACCTCACTTCTCAGTGTGTTTTTTCACCACGAATGTAGCACCATACACCCAGTTCCCAAACCCAAAACTTGGGCATCATCCTGACTCCCTCATCTCAGCCCTACAGTCATATTTATCAATACTATCCATACTATCCCCAAGTTCCATTGGGTTCTATCTCTCAGATAGCTGTTGACTCTATTTTTTCCTCTATCCTTCCTGCTACTTTCTAGTTCAGGCCACCACCCTCTCTCTACCAATTACTGCAGGAGCCTCCAAAATTAGGCTTTCGGTCTCCAATCTTGCCTTTACACTTCTGAAACCCACAGCTGACCAAGACAAATCCTTCAACGGTTTCCTGTCAGCCCCAGCACAGAGTTTACAATTCCTAACCTGGCTGATGTGGTTCACCATGCCACTCTGCTTCCCTAGTTAGCCTCAGATCACACCAACCTGTGTGTGGGCGGCCAAACACCAGAGCTAGGCAGACTCTTTCAGTTCCTCTACCTGGCCCTGCTAGAGCCTTCCCTCATCCTCCTCTCAAACTTCTTAGCCTGACTCAACCTATGGCGTCCTTCAAATCTCTCCCTACGTGTCCCTAAAGGATCTAGAACTTTCTCTAGTTAGTAAAAGTTTTTCTATCTACCATTTGAGTGAAAAGCTTGTATCAGTCCTGCCCTGTTCATGGCGTTTCCTGTGTGCCTGGCATAGTGCCTGTTCAGCGAATGTGCTGAATAAACGAACAAGTAGTTTAACTGTGTGTCTGCTCTTTCAACTTACGATGTGATATTTAAGTGTGGTGTTAGCACATGGGCACACGCTTTGATGAAGTCTTTTTCTTTCTTCTTTTGTTTTTCCGTATAGCAGCAATCAATGATTGGACCTGCATCTCCTGCAAATATCTTAATAATCATCCATGGCTGTCTCTCTGGTTGCTGAAGAGGAAAACCCGAGGCACATCTGAATTGTATTAGGATGAGAGTCACCACCCAGTTCAGGTGTGCTGGGGGTCTGCACAGCATTTTCGGAGGCGCATTATGAATCTGACCTCACACTGGGTCTACACAATTGATGACAGGTGTGACCCCTTAGCAAGTAAGTGGCTGCTTGAAAAGGGGATCACTAAGAACCCTTCAGAGGAATCCATAGAAGTGTGTCCAGTCACAGCGCTTCCTTAACCTAACCTCTGTTGGGGTCAGCAGTAGCCTGCCCCGCGTGCCAGCCGTTCAGCCGGGGGCTGCTGCTGCCCGCTCACGCATGCAGCCCGGGCTCAAGAGGAAGTGTGAGGAGGAAGGAAGTGGGCATAGAAGATTGCAGGGCTGTGAGTCTTGAAGAGAATAGAAATAACGTCTTTGTCACCAAAATATTTCCCGGGCGCCTTCAGGGAGTTCTTTTTGTTTTGCTTTGTTTTGAATTCGTAGCCCTCTGGATAATTTCTCCCGCCGGCTGCTTACACCCGCCCGAAAAATGAGATATAGTGGTTAATTACCGACTAAAGAACTGGACGGTTCCCGCAGTGGTCCGCGTGCCTGGGTTTGTGGCTGGCCGCGGAGGCTGGGGCCACAGGGTATCGCGTCCAGGCCCCCACCGCGGTTAAAAGGGAAGCCTCGTCCCGCCTGCAGCTCCGCTCTCGCTGCGCCCCGGGAGCCCCGGGCCATCCCGCGCTCTGCGGGCGGGGAGGCCGGGCCGGGCCGCGCGTCCTGCGCAGCTGAGGTCCCCCAGCGCCCCCTACAGCCGCGCGTGGGGGGAGACGGAGCCCGGCCCCGCGCCTTCGCACCACGCCCGGGACCCCACCCAGAGCCCGGCGCCCCGGGACCGCGCGAACACCCGCACCTCCCGACCGCAGAATCGGGGCGTGGGGCCCGGCCGGCGCGCGGCATCCCAGGCCGCCGCGATCGCTCCGCCCGCGGCTGGTGACTTCCCCTCCCCCTCCCTCCCTCCTTTCCTCTCGCCAGCCCGGCCGGACACACTGCGCCTCATCTCTTGGGGCGCTCTTCCCCCTTGGCCAGCCGTCGCATGTCGTGCAACTTTGGGGCAGTGGCGGTTTGGCGTTGAATGTTCCCCACGGAGCGCGCATGGCTGGAGAAGCGACGCGCGGCCCCCGCCCCAGAGGGGCCGCTGTCCGGAAGGCGGTGATGCTGTTGCTGTGCCTGGGGGTCCCGACCGGACGCGCCTACAACGTGGACACCGGGAGCGCGCTGCTTTACCAGGGCCCCCCGGACACGCTGTTCGGCTACTCCGTCGTGCTGCACAGCCACGGGGACAACCGCTGGTGAGTGGAGTCGGACGCCGGCGCTCTGGGCATCTCACAGCCGCGTGAGAACGGCGCCCCAGGGATTCCCTGCCCGGCTCAAACTTTCCTCTCCCTGGAGAATGCAGAAGGGAACCGCCGCGACAGCCAGCTCGCTGGAGACCTCCCCGGGAAACTAACTTATCTCGGGGTGGCAGCTCCTCGTGTGCTCTGGGGCAAGGCCCTGAAACCGTCAGAGGTGGCCGGCTGGGCGCGGGGGTGGTGGGGAGGAGGAGGAGGGGAAGGTGCCCCGCTGCCAGTGCACGTTGGTGGAGACGGGGACTCCAGTGGGCAGCACGGCTCACGTCTGAGCCACGTGCACGTTTGTCGCTTTAGGCTCGTAGTGGGGGCGCCCACTGCCAACTGGCTCGCCAACGCTTCTGTGGTCAATCCCGGGGCGATTTACAGATGCAGGATTGGAAAGAATCCAGGCCGGACGTGCGAACAGCTCCAGCTGGGTGAGTTTAGTCTGGGACCAAGAATTAGTTACCACCCCTCACTCCCGCTTGTGGACCGCACCGCGGGACCAGTCCTGGAAAAAACTCGTGTCGCCTGTTACTTCTAGTGTAAAGCGTACAGAGCTTCAGTTTTAACTCCACACCACTTTCTCTTAATATAAAAGGATCCCTTTCTATCAATATTTTTCTCCCGTTTGCTTATGGCAACGATTGCAGTACTCTGACAAAAAACTACACAGAAAAAAGTTTCTTATGATACCTTCTCTTCACCTCTCCTTCTATCCCACCACGTGCGAAACCCATTTTAAAGTCTCTCAGCATATTAACGACAGGATCCAGCTAAGCCAAGATTTAAGAATTTTATTTCCATCTTTGACCTATCACCCTTGTTAAAGAACAGGCTAAGGGGCATATCAGGAATAGCAGTTGGAAATGATCCCATAGCCTGTCATTTAGCCTAAGGGCTTTTTAAAAAAATGATATAGTTTTAATTAGACTATGCAACATAAAAGCACAAGGAAAATTGGTATCTCTGTTGTTAATATAGTTAACATGAGGCTTAACATAACTTTTCATTCCCAAAACTCTGTTAAATGGGTCCATCTTTTTGCAGTCATTTTTTAATGTCTGTTCTTAGACTTGTGATGACTTGAAAAATATGTACTGATGGGGGAGGGGAGAAGTTTCATGTTTCAAAGCCAAAAGCAAATTTTTTGTACACAGACTAGTGGGGGAAGAAAGAGGAACTAATGTTAATCCAGACCTATCTTGTTCCAAACAGCGTTGGGCACTGCTATACATATTGCTTAATTTTTTTTCACCTCAAAACAACCCTGGGTCATGGTTGATGTTGTTCCTACTTTACATATAAAGATTCTGACTCAGAGAGTCCCACGTACCTTTGCTAAAGTTACTTAGCTAGTGAGAGGTAGGTGAGACCCCAAGTCAAAGTCAAGTCTGTTTGGATGCAAAGTCTAAGACCTTTCCTTCCATGTATGCATCTTCAATGCAAATAAAATTAAATGAAGGGTCCAGTGTGTCGTCTGCTGAACTGATGGATCATCTGTAAATGGTGAATAAAGGGTCACAATTGGTACTTTTTAATATTTATTTTTGCTATAAATGGACTTTTGAAATTAGCTAGCTATTGCATCTTTGACTCCTTTTTCTTTTATATAAGTAGTCTTTGCTTTTTTTTAAACTGTGAAGCTGCTTCCCTTCATTTGTTTATCTTTGCTGTAAATGGACTTTTGAAATTAGCTAATATTGCATCTAACTCCTTTTCCTTTTCATAGCAGTCTTTGCTTTTTTTTTTTTTAACTGTGAAGCTGGTTCCATTTATTTGCATGAATTCAAATAGAGTGTGAACATATGGAATTTACTTTTAACTCAGAGATTACCCATAAAAGTCCAGGAATTGTCTATAGCTTGTACAGCTTCTTGTTGAGTCCCAGCCTCTTGTCAAGCATCCTCCATCCTAGCAGGCAGATTGGACTGCATAAAATATTCACAAACCTATACATTTGGAATACTTTTGAAAAGCGTAATTTTCACTGCATGAGAGAGAGAGTTGTGGGGTAAAAAGTTAGGGAGTGGAGCAGAGTCTGCCTGGGGATCTTGGCAAGGTCTCAGGAGGGAACAATTTCATTTCTGTTGTCATAGTTTCCTGATCCATGACATTATAACTACTGGTATTTAGCACCTACTTCCTGTCTGGATGGGGACTGAATCTATTTCTGGATGTCTGTGTTTAACTGGATAGATCATGTCATAATATTACATAAAATTTAAGATGATAATGCCTGTGAATTGAAGGAAAACCTAAATCCTTTGGGTGTGTGGAGCATAGGAGTTGACTAAAGAAATGTTCTCAGAAAAATGTGCACATGGTAGAACTGTAACAAACATGAATTAAATGAAGATTTGTTGGATGGATGAAAGATAAAAGTAAAGTGAAACAAAGTTTTATTGAGTAAGAGAATTAATTAGAAATGACAAGTCAAAGTGATAGTTTTAATTTTCAAAATGTGATCAATATACAAAGTACTTACTGAGATGAAAGACAAAAAGGAAGACAAGATTCCTAGTCAGTTAACTGGTAAAAACAGTGATAGCTGTCATAATAGCTTTGAGTACTTGCCATAGAGTTGACTGATATTTCTCATGTAACATTCTTTAAAAAAGTATACCTTTTTTTCCTTAAATGAAGAAACTGTGTCTCTATTCAGAACAAATTCAGAAGTAACTTAAAGCTATAAAATAGGAATTGAGGCTAATGTCTCAAAACAAAACACTGGAAAACAATAACTTGGTAACAAAGATATTTTAGGATTGTCAGGTTTGTGGGCTTTGTACTATTGTGTATGAAGAAATTTAAGGGTGTGTGTAAATATATATAAGCCATGTTATTCAGAATATTGTGTGTATGTGTGGGAGAGAGAGAAACTTCTGTATAAAATAGCTTCAATTGTCCCATCTCAAATATGATGACTATAACGTTTGAATAATGCCAGCTCAGTATCTAACACATAATAGATAGTCACCAAATGATGGTTTATTTCTTATCTCTATTTTCTACTTAAATCTGGTATCTATGTGTTATCTGTACTAATCAGGTCAAGGTTAATAAATAAGGACAAAAGTTTAAAAGTTAAATGTATTAATTAAAAGGTAACAATTGAAGTGAAACACAACAAAAATATTTTGTTGGCTCATCAAAAAATATGTAATAACTAAAGTTTGAGCTATGATTGCCATGTTCGTAAGATGTCTTCTTACATTTGAAATAACTTTATTTTGCTATCAAGAATATGAAAGTGCAGGGTGTCTTAAAATGGTGCCCGTCTCCTACACAATTCAAAATATTCATATGTAAGTCTGTAGAATTTCAGATCAACAGTTGGTTCAGATAGACTCCTTCCCTCAGAAGAGGAGGTCAGTACTTCCACTCCCTACCCCACCCCGATGGATAATGTTGTCACATGCCATGCCATACTCAATGCAGCCATCATCAGAAGAAAGCAGCAAATGCCCATTTATCTAGAATGCCCAGGATGAGAAATGTTAGGGGTAAGATACCTCTTTTAGTGAAGTGATTTAACTGCAGAAGCCATATCAAGAAGGTTGCCTGGATAGTACCACAGGTGCTTTTCTGCCTGCATACAATTAGTCATCTTCCACATCTCTGCCTGCTTGAGAGGTCTCTGTTCTCTCATTTTCTGGACACCAGAGGAAGGTAGTCTCATCAGGAGGGCTAGACCCAGACCTGCTCATGAAGACTGTCTGAGGACACCGTGGTGATTTCCATATATCCACTTAATCTTCCCCTCAGGCACTCTGTGTCCTCCTTGAGACTTGTTTAAAGGAAACTTTGTTGACAGATGGTTCTTGAATCAAGATGTCACAAATAATGACTCCATTAATATAGCGAAGCATAGTCCATTCTAGAAGTTACCAATATTCAAAGAATAAGAACATAAAATATATAAATGGTTACCAAATTATAATAAAAAGATGGTCTTTATTTGGTTATTCAAAAGACATTCCAAATATTTCCACTGCTTTGGAATTACCACTAATAGCATTATACACATACATGTATGCTCACATGCTCACACACACTGACATTCATCTGAATAATAGTATAAAGTTACATATTTACACATACAGTAGCCACTCAGCATATGTGGCTGTTGAACATATGAAATGTGGCTAGTCTGCAATGAGAGCTGTTATCAGTTACATACTGGATTTCAAAGACTTAGTACCAAAAAACCTCATTAATGTTAAAGATATTGATTACATACTGAAATATTTAAAAATATTTATTACATAATGAAGTAATATTTTGGATTCAATAAAATATTAAAATTTTACTTATTTTTTACTTCTTTAATGTGACTACTATAAAATTGAAAATTTCATATGGGTTTGCATTATATTTCTATTGGAAAGAACTACTGTAGAGAAACATAAATTCCCTGTGTAAAATAATACTAACTTCTTAGCAGGTGCTTTCCCAGTAGCCATGTATAAAATGAATAGGACTTTCACTTTTCTTTTCCAGACCAAGTATTCTATACTTACTGGGCCTTCAAGCTCCCTCCTCGTGCCTTTATTTTTCTTCCTGGAAAAACCAATGACCCATTTCAAGTTAGTCACCAGTACCCCTCTTTGAATTTCTTTCTGAAAATTACCTTAACCAGCCTCCTGGTTCATGACTACATAACCTATTGAAAGAGGCTGAGTATTATGTCATTAAACTAATGATTATCTAAGTCTCACTTTTTTTTTTTTTAGTGTTTCTTTTTTCTTTTTACAGATGAGGTCTCGCTATGTTCTCCAGGCTGGTCTTGAATTCCTGGTCTCAAGTCATCCTCCTGCCTCAGCCTCCCAAAGTGCTGGGATTACAGGCCTGAGCTCTAAACTGGGCTCTAACCCTCACTTTTACTTGACTCACAAAAGTTGTTAGTTTAACAATAAGTGGCAAATGTCTCACTTGTTGAAACTTCAAATATGTTTTTCTTGATAACTTCCTTTTTTCATTTGTAATGTATTTTAAGTTGTAGTTTATGAATCTGAGATTGATGCAGATTGTTCATTTTGAAAAATCGTCCCTGAACATAAGCTGTTATGTTACTTCTGCAGAAAATCAAGACAGAGAGCCTCATTAATGAACTATCAGATTAACAGAAAGAAGTTCTCTGATTTCCAGCAATTTCGCAAACCTCATCTTCAAATTGAGTGGATGAGGTTTCCTCTTAATCTCTAATTTGAGAGATGAGGCTTTTTAAATGCATTTTATTTTTTGCCTCAAGTTTACTTGGTCATTGAGGATACACCTAGTGATCAAAGATATCTTGGCAACAGTTCTCGGGCCTGATACGGTAATCCATTATACATGTGGGTCCTGTATTCAGTCATTTATTGAGGGATGCCTAAGGGCCAGAGCCTGGGCATAGAAAAGGAACATGCTCCTTGTCCCAAGGTAT
Organism: Microcebus murinus; assembly: GCF_040939455.1. NCBI lineage: Eukaryota > Metazoa > Chordata > Mammalia > Primates > Cheirogaleidae > Microcebus > Microcebus murinus. Next base: position 58,372,812 of record NC_134111.1, read on the forward strand.
AGTCTATAGGTTTGGTTATTATAGAAAAGTATGGTGGGAAGAGCTAATCTAGTTACCAGAGTAAGGTGATGTCTTTCTGAGGAATTGATGTTCATGTGAGGAACTGAATAGTAACCAGGAGTTAGCCAGAGGCAGAGGCCATGGGAAAGTGTGCCGGACAGAACGGTGCATGTAAATACCCTGAGGCCTTTGAGGGCAAGGGACCTTTCAAGACCTGAGAGATGAGTCCAGTTGGATGGTGGAGTATAAACTGGACAGCAGGTTGGAGAGGCAGGCAGGAATGATTTTGGTACAACATTGGAAGTATGAATTTATCCTAAGGTGTTTGAAACTGGGTCTTTTTTTTTTTAAATCTAGCACACTTTAATTTTATCTGTATTTTAGAAATGAAATAAAAAGTGTAGGATATGAAAAAGTATTCCTTTAACACTTAGAGTCAAATATATAGTGCTATGGTTAAGTACATATTGACGAAGGTCAAGTTGGTAAAATGTTAGCTAAATCTTCATGGATGACTATATGCATATCCAAAGCTACAAATGAAAGAAAGCAAACCACTGACAGTATCGTTCTTTCGGGGGGAAAACACTAAGACAGCATAAAAACTATCACAGAGATGAAATCTAAAAGTATAAAAGAAGTAATATATTAGAGGGAAACTATACAGAATGAGTGTATTTCTTTTCATGGGACTCTTCATACACACGGTGGAAACATTTATCTAAGAGGAATGAAGATGTATTTCATATTGCAAACAAACATATGAATCATGAAATGTTTACACTATGTTTCCCTGATAATAAAATTGTTAAGTAACCATAGAAAACATGAATAGTTCTAAAATCAGTATGCTTCCCATTTGATCATGAGATGTCAGTGACAGTCCTTTTAAAATATTTTAAATTGTATTTCTCCCCTTCCGGGGTGGTGGGGTGGTGGGGGGAAGGGATAAGATTTGTGCATTTGACAGATTCTTCTGGTTGAAGAGTAGTGAATGCTTTGGAGTAAATGAGTTAAGACTGGAGGTAGTGAGTCAGTTGTGGGAAGATTTTGTTATAATTTAGACTACAGATTACAGATGCCTGTGCTAGAACAGTGGCAGTGCAAATAGAGAAAAATACAGAGATTCTACAGATCTTTAGAAGACAGAGTCAACAGCAGTTGGTAATTATTGAATGAGAGAGAGGAAAAAGAAGCTTTCAAAGATATTACCCAGGTTCTAGCTTGGGCTGTTGCCTGGATGATGAAGCAATGGATGGAGAAAGGGAAGGGCAGCAGGATTTCTGGCAAAATGATGAGTTTCATTGGCTTTAGGTTCCTGTGAGTCATAGAAATAAATGTCCAGTAATCCGTTGGATATATGGATCTGGTGGGCAGGAGAGAGGTCTGTACTGGCAATTCAGAGGCAAGAATAACTGATGTACAGGTGATAATCAATGCCATGGAGGTGTGAACTTAACCTGGGAACTCTTTAGGGTGACTAGATCAAAGAAAGGGCCAAGGGTAGATAACTGAGGATTCCTACAATTTGAGAAGAGGCTAGAATAGTACTAATCAACTCTGGCTGCAACTCAAATTCTGCAGATCATTAAGAATACCAGTTTGGGTGACCCCATCCCAAACTAATAAAATCTCTGGGGTGGGTCTAGGTAGGGCATCAAGTGTTGCCAGAGGTCCCCAGATGATTCCAATATTCACCCATGTTTGAGAACCACTGTAGAAGAAAAGAGGAGCCTGAGAAAAAGACAAGAGGAGGGGAAGCCAAAGAGGTAGCAAGAAAATCAGGTCAATGTAGCGTAATAGAAGTCAAAGAAAGAGAGTGCCTTGAGAAGTGGTTGGTAGTGTTAAACGTTGCCAAGACATCAGGCAAGATGAGAATTTATGAAGTTTCATTGGGTTTAGAGAGAATCAGTTCATTAGTAATCTTGATAAGGCAAGTTTGAATGGTGAAGCTAGACTTCAGAGAGTTGAGAACAGAGAAATGACGGCAAGTGACAACTCTTTTGTTCCTGCATTAATTCATTTTATTGATTGCTTACGTGCTGGAAATACAAAGTTGAATGAGACATGGTTGAAGCCCTCAAAGAACTCAGTCTAGATGACAGGAGAGACAGGTAAACAGATAGTTATGAGGTAATGTAATAAGGATGACAATAGAGAAGTACACAGTGGTGAGAAGAAATGAATGATGAAAGAAAGCTTCCTGCAGGAGTGAAACCTGAGTAGTGGAGCCAATTCTGACCAGTTTTGAAGAGCACATGTGAAATGTGTTCTCAATAAATGTGAAATGAATGGATACATTTTCCAGATTTGGGTGAAATCCTGTGGGGTGTGGTGTACATTTCAACCTCATTCCAAGGGATCTAGGTCAGCCTTGGGTTCCAAAGCCTCCATTTACTCACACCAGGCAATCCAAACAATAACACCCACTCCTGAGATAGGGAGCTTGAAATTTACTGTATTTAAAAGCAGGGATTTTTAATTTTAAGAATAGCAGGAAACATCAAATTAGAAAACAAGGATGTTTTAATTGGACTTATAAGTGACCGGACTGGGCTCGGTTATGGTTGTTCTCAGTTTACCCCCAAGAATTTTAATAAATGATGAGAAATTTTATATAAATTACATGAAATACTATAATTCACAATGAATATGTTTACAAATAGTAAGACTGTAGGCTTAGCTTTTGAATATATTTTATAGGCCTCCTTATGTGGAGTGGATTAGACATGTCTTTTTAAAATCATGCTCTATGTAGAAGACAACCCTGGTCAATGTCTACCATCTGTTTGTGAAACCTTTTAGGCCAAGCTCAACCCAGTATCATCCTTTGTCTTCTTGTGAAAGTTTTCTAGTCATCATTAGAATATCATCATTTTGTTCTTCAATCATTGTCTCTGCAACATCTAATTCTTTTACATACTTTCCAGAGACCTGTCCTTTGATATCTGTAACTCATCTCAGTTTGACCCTACATTGGTCAGGACAATGTGATAGATTCCTCACTAATTTTTATTTCTTGCACATATTTTTAAACTTTGCTATATTCCTGATCTCCTTTAATTTTTTTTTTCTTATATGCATCTTATCCTATGAATTCCAAAGCTAAGCACAGAATTTCAATACTGACCACCAAGCAAACTTCCCTGGAGCTTTGTTTCTGCTCACATTTTTGTTTCGATCTTTTTTCAGAGATACACAAAATGGTATCCACATATTAGTGATAGTTTTTCAAATGAATTTTTGAATCCAGGAGATTAATTGAAAACTATGGAAGTACGGAATTTTTTCCCTTATTTTCTAATGTTGGAAGTTAATATATAATATTTTAGTAGTAGGTTATTTTAGAAATACAAGATTATAGTGCATATTTATTTCTCTAATATGAGATTATTAATAATTTCAATATCTGGAATTACCATGGAAAAGTACTAATCATAAATTATTATACAGCAGCACAGGGTGGTGGCTGATATGGTTTGAATCCTTTCTCCAAATATTAGTGCTGTGCCCTTAGGCAAGATGTTTATTCCCCCCTGTTTCAGCTTCCTAATTCATAAAATTGGCATGATGATGATAATACCTACATCATAGGGATGTTATGAAAATTAAATGAATTAATATATGTGTGTATGTGTATTAAAACTACTTGGTACCTAGAAGATATATAATAATTGGAGAGTAACTTTCTCTCTTTATATTATGCTCACTAAATATATCAGTTAGGGTACATTTTTTGCTGTAGTTATTAAAAAGACTTGTGCAGGTTTTCTGTGGGATTTTGAAGAAATTTGGGACCACGGTCCTTGGTGGAGACCCTGAACCTAGAATCAAGTTCATTTTCTTGTTGTCTAGAATTGTGAGGCCTAATGATGACTCAGAATTAGCCCAGATTATAAAATTGCAACCCCAAAGCTTAGCACTGCTCTCTGGAGACATTCACCTGAATGTTGAACTCTCTTTCTAGATAGACTAGAATAGAATCAAGTAAAATCAAAATAAAATAAGAGACTAAAATACCTGGATTTTTCAGTCCTATGGTTATATGAACTATTTCTCATAACTGAACATGATTGCTGTCCATTATCAGACTTTGATTAGGCAGTCTGAGAATATGACATTTAAATATAAGTACTTCTAAAAGGAAATACTTTGAGAATGGTTTCTAAATTTGATGTTTTGATATTTTGACTCTTTTGCTACTAGACTAGGTGGAGGAAAGGATCTTAGACATTTAGTACTTTCATGTCCTATATCTCTTCTAAAACTTGGATATTTTGCTTTTTATTACCCAAAATTATTTTTATTTCTTGGGAATTCATAAACGTCACTATTATCTTTGGAAGCATCACCACCATGTTTAATTAGATGTGTGAGAAAAGTACATAGTTTAATATAATGGATTTAGTAGTAATTGGGGGTTGACAGGAAAAACTAAATGAAGGGGTCATTTGGATTAGAGAGCTGAAGGCTGCTTATCAAATCTCACAGCACCGTGAGCGCCCTCTGCTGGCTGACCAAATCAATATAATGTAAGTACCCTGGGAAGCAAAAGCATTGACCATTTATTGAACATCTACTAGGTACCAGATAGTGTTTTATGCACAGGCATCAGTTTTCTTTAATCCTTATAGCCCTGCAATGCTAGGTTTTATAATATTGTCCTATTTAAATTGATTTGCTCACTTTAATTTCACATATGTTTTTCTAACATTTTGAATGTATGTGGGTAAAGGAATTGTATAATTATATTCTCTAAGTTATTGTTTCTATAAAAATGAATAAATGACTTTATAAAACACATAATGGAACACTATTTTAGGATTATTTAAGAAAAATCTTAGAGCAGAAGAGTTTGAAATTTATAGGACTCATCTTTTGATGGAATAGAACTTCAACTTTAGAAAAAATCAATTGGTGGAAGTAAGGGCTTTCACTGTTTTTCTAAAACTTGAAATCACGTCATGAGTTTTGAAAGATGAGATAAGTGTGTATGTTGTCTTAGTAGCCAGAAAGTCAGACTGAGGGCCCCAGTCAAGTGTCTGAATTAATGGGGAAGCCACGGTATAGTGACACAGGCAGATACAAACATTTCATTGCATTCAAAAGTCCCAGGCTTCCCCACCCACAAAGTGTTTCACTCGAACGTCAACAAGTTATAGAAAGAAGAACTTACAGTTGGACCTTTTCCCTTGGTCCATCTTACATCAGTGGAAATGCCAAAATACTGAGAACTGATCCAAATGGAGAAAAAAAGCAGAGAGGGACCAAGTCAATGACATTTTTCTTGAACACTCGAAAGTTGACTCTACAGTCTATGGGCAGACTTGATATTTTACACATTTTAAGCTGAAAAAAAAGATTCAGAAAGTGAAATTGATTTTAGTTAATTCATATTTTTGAAATATTTGTAGAATTCTATTGTGTATGCTATAGAGTTGTGCAGAGTAACTTAGAGATTAATGTTATTTTTTATTCTAATCTTTTCCATTTACCAGCCTCATGGATTTAGGCAAGTTACTCAATTTCTTTAAGACCCAATTTCCTCATCTTCTGCTATTACTGTGGGCATAGAATGAGTTAATGTGAGGATAAGGCTCCCCAATGACGATGTGCCATGTGTATTTTATGGAGGAGGTTGTATGCTGTGACGTATGTGCAGCTTAATAATATGTTTAACTTAATCCTTAAAATAATGATGTCAACAGCAACTAACATTTGCATGTTGTCTCTGCCAGGCTGTTGTCCAAGCACTTTTACTCATTTGCTCCACAATCATTGCAGAAACCCTTTGAGATAGGCATCCTGTGGGTCCCAGCTGATTCTAGGTCTTAAATCATCCTACTCACAAATCACACACGATGTAAAGATCTTCAAACTTGCAAAGGCTGTTTTCCTCAGACCATCTGTTACTATCTTAAAACTTAAGGAAATAATATTTTGAAAAAGAAGTAGGGAAGAATCATAATGAAGGGAAAAGATCTCACCAAAGCTTAGGTCCCTGAGATGTTGGTGAAAACTATGCAGTAGTACACTCTAATAAAGATTTTTGTAGTTGTGTATTTCAAAATTCCCTCCCTAAGCAAATATGTATTGAGTTCCTGCCTACTGAATGGAAGGCACTGTTCTGAGCTGTGGGAATGCCATTGTCAACAGAAGTCAATTTGCTGTCATGGAGGTGACATGCAAGAACAAATATCTAGTCTTCGATAGTCCCTGTCACATTTTTGGCACTTGGAGCAATGACACTAAAACTGGTGATATGAATAACAAAAGTGCTGGAAGTAAAGAGTACACCTCTCTATTTGGCTTTGTACTTATGTTCTTTATTTTCATTCATCAAAATTACTGTGCGTTCATATTTACATACACATTTGTATATACTTATAACAATCATTAGGTGGAAATAAAAAACTGAAGTATTAATAGGAAGCATATATTTTTATATTTTTCTTTCCAAAATGAAAATAAAAAGAGGAAGATGGGCTTAATTTTTAGAATAAGTGGGATGGTTTTTATGTGGCTTTGTTTTCTTAATGTCTACTGGGAAAATGCATTCAACTGTGTTAAGAATTAGTCATTCTAGTTGTATAAAAGCACGGAAAATTATCACATGTTAATTTCTGCTGACCTCTTTTATGTTAAACTGTGTAAAGTACTTTTTCAATTATGGAGCTGATTTGATTTACTAAGAGTTTAGATTAGTAATGTATGAGCCGAATTGAAAACCAGATTCTAAATCATTTCAGCATGACATTTGGATAAAATATAAAGATAATCTGAGTTTATTTATGGTGTTCTGTCAGGAAAATTCATGAGAATTAGCTTCCTCATGACAGTTCTCATGATCATCATTTTTGACCAAATTAGAAATACTGTATTTCTCCATGAAGAAAATTTGCTTAACATTGGATATTCTATTTCAATAGCTAGCTGAAACCAAGGGAGGGGGGAGGCAAAAAGATATCACTATTATTTTTAAAACAGTAGGTTTTTTTCAAATATGATATACAGTACAAGAAAAGGCATAAAACAATCTACATTGCAGAGCAGTTGTTCACAGGCACAACTGTAAACTACAACTTACCTGGGAACCTTTTAAAAAATTCTCATGCCTGGATCTCAACCCAGTTACATCAAATCTGAACCTCTGGCAGTGGGGCTCAGGTGTTTACAACTCCCTTGGGTCGGTCCTAATGTCCAATCAAGGCTGAGTACCACGCAGTAAAGGAGTGGCCTTGGGAGCTTGCAAGGTTAAGAGAGAAAAGCCTTGGAGAAGGCCCTGAACATAAGCTGAAGAAGGTTTGACCTCTTATACCATGATTCTGGAGGCACTACAGAAGAAAAGGAGATAAAAGTTTCCAGAAGTTTAAAAAAAAACAGGACCAAGAAGGGTAGTGGGGACTTACAGGATGTTCTTTGAACCATTCCTAGCTTTTCACCAGTACTTGAAAGTACCTTGGTGGCATTGTTGCTATTGGAGGCTGCTCTATGGTAGAGGCAGTGTTAAGAAGTGAAAATGAGAAACAAATCTAAATGTGAGTATATGTGTTTGCTCCCTTACTAGGATTAGTTTTTCTTTTGTGGAAGAGTCATTCTTTCATGACTTTATTTTTATGAATTTTCTTTTTGGCTATGCATTCATCCTTTTGGACACACATTTTGAATTAAGATACATCATGCAAATAGAAGATGCTTAGTCAAACCACAATCGAAGTTTGAATTGCTTTTTATTTATTGAGCCTTCCATTTCCACATGCATTTCTGGGCTGTGTGTTGGGGGTGGGATGATGACAAACACCATAAAGTCCTGGCCAGGATGAATGAGGTCACTATTTACTCATCTTTGGCAGTAGGCCAGGATAGTTGTAAATAAACAAATGTAGTTAACCCTAACAGAAATGAAAATCCTTCTTCCTGCAGGATATTAATCAATTTCACCGTAATTTCCTCTAGCAATCGCATCCTGTTGTGTCTGGGGAACTTCAGGTAGACTAAATCTACCATTTATCATCAATTTTTGACAGTGAAAAAATAACTGGTGATATTAGTGAAAAGCCAAACTGAAACCTAAAATTTATTGTTTGCCGTTCTGTTTCACTTCAGTTATGTTGGTTTGGCATTATGTAGCCGCAATAACAACTCCGTATGTATGTTAGACCTTACCCACCACCTCCCACAGTATACTTCTTTTCTCTCCTTCCTTCTGTGTACCCCTCTCTTTTCCTCTCATTCCTTACCCTCTTCTTTCCTTCCTTCATTTGAACACAGAGATCTTATGTGTCTTCCCGGACCATCCATTATCAAGGATCAGGCTGCAGCAAGATTCTTTTCCCATTCCAGTAGTAGATGTTGCCCATCAACCCCAGCATTCTTTCTCCAGACCTTTCAGGCTAGCCCTTCAGAATCCATTGCCAATTAGGGTTTTTCATTTCATCATTCTACATAAACGCTGGCTAGAAAAACATTATCCACGTTGCATTGCAACAGTGTTCCTGACCATAAGAACCACTAGGGAAGTCAGTGCCTCACCTGGACCTACTGAATCCATCTCCAGAGTAGGGGCTAGAACATTTTCTTTTGTTCAGCTGTAATTAAGAGTTTTGTTCTACCCAAATGACATTTTGGAGGACAAATACATATATATGCAAACATCTTTCCACACTCCTTAAAATCTCTCCTACCCAGGGGATTTAGTGCAAATAATTCCATTTCCAAAATATTAACCTTACCTATAAAAGTATTTTGAATTTGCCCAGGAAGCTGTATCTAGAGGTCAGGCTATATGAGGAGACAAAGACCTTAATGATATAGAGAATAGTTACCATAAATGTATGAAAACTTGGTACCTAGTAATGAATGTTTGAAATTAAGCAAACCCAAGCTCCACATCCTTACCCAATCAGATTGATACTAATGTACTTCTCTGCCACTGGAATTAGCACAGATGGAATAGAATTGTCAAGTGCCAATTGAAGAGGGTGAAAACAAAGAGAGCAAAACGAATCTCATACTGCAGCTCATTCTCCCCCAAATTCACTTATTTGAAATCACTTAAATATAGCATTTTAATAGGATCCCAGCTATGCAGCAAAGAATTTATGCTAATGAAAGAAAAAAATCACTGTGAAGATTACTTTTATTGTACAAAGTACTATATCGCACACGAGTATTTTATTTATATTTGACTTTCTGGCTATTTATGCATTTGCCCAAGTGCTTATTGAAGTTTGTTTATTTACTACTGAAATAATCTGGTTTTCCAAGTCATTTTATCTTTGTTGAAAACGTAGGTCACATTCCACTCAATGTAGAACACGGGGCAGTTTGTTGTAAATGCTGTGCATTATTAGTATGCTAATTCTATGTTCCACTTTCTGCATGCTCAGTCATCACCTTCCAGCTCCAATAAACTGTGCCTTAATTAGTGAGACTGTATTGTAGTTTTTCTGAATGTCTCATACAAGAAACGTTTTATAAAGAGCTCTGATCTCTAAGAAACAACGATGATATAGCACATCTTATATTTTCCTGGTTAGAGCTGGAACCCATACTATTAAATGAAGTTTCCCAAGAATGGAAAAACAAGCACCACATATACTCACCAGCAAATTGGCATTAACTGAGCAGCACCTAAGTGGACACATAGGTACTACAGTAATAGGGTATTGGGCAGGGGGGAGGGGGGGCGGGTATATACATACATAATGAGTGAGATGTTCCCCATTCTAGGGGATGGTCATGCTGGAGACTCAGACTTGGGGGAGGGTGGAATGGGCATTTATTGAAACCTTAAAATCTGTACCCCATAATATGCCGAAATAAAAATTTTAAAAAATGAAAATAAAAAGAGCTCTGATGATGTTCCTTACATTGCTAAATAAATGGTAAATTATTTTCCAAGCATTAGACCCTGCAGTTGTGTTTGCACTGCTCATGTTGGTTTTAACTGGTCTCCCCACTCTAGTCATGTTGCTTAGCCATCTCCTATATTACTGAGTCTGTCTCTTCATGGTGCTACCAGTTGGAGGTCATTTCTACAAATGAAAATCACCTTATATGAGAGAATAAGGATACTGGCACAGAGTAACTCACATTTATCCCCACATTATACACTGACTATACAATGATAGCGAAGGAAAAGCATTGGGAGTGAGCATGCGTATTTGCTTTCTCTGCTCTTGCAGAATAATATTGTTTTCAGGATAACTGATAGTACAATTATTTTCAAATGCTGTAGGTAGCCCTACTGGAGACCCTTGTGGGAAGACTTGTTTGGAAGAGAGAGACAATCAGTGGTTGGGGGTCACGCTTGCCAGACAGCCAGGAGAAAATGGATCCATTGTGGTAGGTATTGGCATTGGTCCACTGATCCATCATGGAATTAGATATCTTGGGTGGAACCTTGACATCATTTGGTCTACTTTTATTTCATTCAGACTTGTGGGCATAGATGGAAAAATATATTTTACATAAAGAATGAAAATAAGCTCCCTACTGGTGTTTGCTATGGAATGCCCTCTGATTTACGAACAGAACTGAGTAGAAGAATATCTCCATGTTACCAAGGTAAGGCATGATTTTGATATTAACTAGACCCAGAGAAATAAGTGAATACATTTTAGTGCTTTGTTTTGTTTTGTGTTTTTAATATTCAAGTTTGGATGTTTGGAGAGGAAGAGCTTCAAAGTAGCTAAATTCTTTTAAACTACTCAAAGCATTCCTTTTCTTTCTTTACCCAATTGCAGGAGCATTAATTTTCATAAATGTACTTTGTGCTGTAAAAATTCTACAGTTTAATTTGAATAATTCTGGTATCTAGTTGCCAATTACCCACTTTTGCATTAAATTTACTTTTGATTTGGTATAAGTGGGTCTAATCCCCAATAATTATAAGACACTTAAAATCATGAAAATCTAATTTAAAAGAAAAAGACTGTTTAGGTTTCTTGCTTTACTTTTAGCTTCTAAGAGTACTCAGATTCAAAGTATAAGTGTAAGCAAATCTTTCACTCTTCTCTTTTTTTCCTAATACACATGTATTACTTGAAACAGGAAGACACTGGTATCTCAAGTTTAAAAGGTCTTTCCCATGGAAATTCTATGCTAGAGGTAGCATCAGCATGTGTAGAGCTAGGACATAAACAACTGAAGTGAGCAAAGTTAGGGGTGAATGTCAATGGGGCATTTAAAATGATATCTTCAACAAAACTAAAATTCTAAAAATATCTCTTTAGTAAACTAAGAAACATACATGAATGCCAATTTCCAATTTTTGTAACCCCAATCCCCCCTTTAAAAAAAACCCAATATCCAAAGAAAAATGCTATAAAAACTCTGGCCAAGTATTTGGATTCAATTATTGACTCTAATAATATTGAGGTCTTTTCTCCCTGGTATTTGTTGTTATAGAGAAGCTTATATATATTTCTGTTTTGCCTTAGGATGCCAGGAAGATAAAAGGTGAATGTTAAATTCTCAACTACAGTAAAAATCAGTCTAGGTTTCTGTAAATTTTATCATACTCTTTCCTAATAGTTTATGGTTTATACTTTAAAACATTTCACTGTAGAGTTTTTATTTCTGCTCATATATACCTTGCCACATTCTATACAAAATTCAGGATGGTGTAAACCTAAACATACCTAAAATTGTAAAACATAGGATCAAGTAGGATAGGATATAAAAAGGAATGAAAACTCGTGACAGAATATGGTACTTATAAACAACTTAGCAATTTAAGTTTTCTGGTTGGCAAAGCCAAAAAGATGATTTCCTCATTCTTATTTTCATAGAGGTTTACATATGTAAGCTCTTCATAAGAAGTAAAGCTATGTCTCCTTAGTGGGTTTCAAAAGCATTCATTTGTGGGGCTTTAATAAAAGACCCTCCATCTCCATGAAGATCTTGATTCAGTCTGTATTTTAAGCTGGGCAAAATCTAGGAAAGGATACTCTCTTCAATAAATGGTCTTGGGAAAATTGAATTATCCACATGCAAAAGAATGAAATTGGAATCTTACGCCATATACAAAAATCAACTCAAAATGTCTTAAAGACAAACATAAGACCTGAAATCACAAAACTCCTAGAAGAAAATATAGGGGAAGAACTCCTTGACATTGGCTGGGCAATGACTTTTTGGATATCATGCCAAAAGCTTGAGCAACAAAAGCAAAAATAATCAAGTGGGACTGCATTAAACTGAAAAGCGTCTGCACAGCAAAGAAAACAACAGAGTGAAAGAGACAACCTATACAGTTGGAGAAAGTATTTGCAAATCCTACACCTGATAAAGAGTTAAATCTAAAATGTATAAGCTCACTAACTCAATAGCAAAAGCTCCAAATAACCTGATTTAAAAATAGGCAAAAGGCTGGAATATCTCTTTCCAAAGAAGGCCTCAAAATGGCCAACAGGTATATGAAAAGTTTCTCAAGATCATTAATCATCAGGGAAATGCAAAGCATAAACCACAGTGAAATATCACTTCACACCCTTTAGAATGGTTATTATGAAAAAAAAGAGGTAGCAAGTGTTGGTAAAGGTGTATTAGACTGTAATTGGTACAGCTATTTGGCAAACAGTATAGAGGTTCCTCAAAAAATTAAAAATAGGAAACACAATAGAACTACCATATGATCCAGCAATGCCTCTTCTGGATATGTACCCCAAGGGAACAAAAGCGGTACCACATAGAGATATGTGTTCCTGGGTTCATTGCAGCATCATTCACAATTGCCAAGATATGGAAACAACCTGTGCCTATAGATAAATCAATAGATACGGAACTGTGTATGTGTGTGGGGGGGATATACACACATATATTAATAATACATACACAATGGAACATTACTCAGCCTTTAAAAAAGGAAATCCTGTCATTTGTGACAACATAGATGAACCTGGAGGACACTAAGTGCAACAAGCCAGACACAGAAAGACAAATACTAATAATCTCACTTATATTTAGAATCTAAAAGTGTGAAATACATAGAGTATAAAGGGTGACTAGCAGGGCCATGAAGGGAATTGGGAAGGGAAGATGTTGGTCAATGGTGCAAAGTTGCAGTGATGTAGGATGAATAAGTCTAGAGATCTCATGTACAGCATGATGGCTATAGCTAATATCATTGTATTGTGTACTGGACATTTTCCAAGCAAGTAGATTTCAGGTGCTCTTACCACACACAAAGGTCACTATGAGGAGATGTTAATTTGCTTGACTGTACTAATCATTTCACTGTGTGTGAAATAAATATAGGTCAAAATGATATACACCTTAAATATACACTATAAAAAGAAGATATGAACTCAACGTCACAGATCCTACCTGTATCTTACATAAACAATTGACAAATTTTTGAGTGTATGCTGCATATTCTTCCCATGAATAGGAGCAGGAGATTTTTTATTGCAATTTCATAGGGATATTTTGAAGATTAATATGGAAAAGATCTGCAATCTTAAATTGTATCAAAGCTACTATTTTTTTAATGATAGTGCAAAATAGAGACCCTAAAAGGCTTATTTGTAAGGATTTGTAAGAAAATTATGGATATTATGTATTTTTAAATGAAATTCTGAATTGTTTTTATAATCCATTTTAGATTATGTAAGAAAATTTGGAGAAAATTTTGCATCATGTCAAGCTGGAATATCCAGTTTTTACACAGAGGTAATAGTTCAAAAAGTAGCTGCTATGAATGTTTATAGATAGAACCTAAATTATTCTGAAGGTTTTAAAACTGATGTTATGCTTTAAAGTGAAAATTATGTAACATCTGCATAATGTCTCTTAAATTATGAATGTTACAGCTTAATTTTTGCCACTCAATATTCCACATGTATTTTGAGAAAATATTTAGTGGGCTGTACAACACAAGACCAACTAAGTCTATATTAAAGAATATTGCTTTCATCAAAAATGTAATGAAAATCAAAAGGAGATGCAGTTATTTATTAGGTATTGAAAATATTGATCCAAGTATGTTATTTTTAGTTACTAATTACAAGAGAAAGGAAGGATATTAATCCACACTTTCAATTAACATTATGATAATTGGGATATTTAAGAACTTAATATCCTCCTACATCAGATACACAGTATTCCTAAATTCTCTGACACTCTACAGGGGACCTCAAACTTTTTAAACAGGGGGCCGGTTCACTGTCCCTCGGGCCATTGGAGGGCCCTTGGAGAGTGCGGCACACATTCCACACATGCGTACTGTGGGCCCCGGATGAGTTGGCTGCTAGCAGAACAGGCAGCAGTGGCAAAAATACCTGGCGGGCTGATAAATATAAATGTCCTTGGCGGGCCACATGTGGCCCGCAGACTGTAGTTTGAGGATGCCTGCTCTAGGATATACTATGAAAGGTCACAGTTATACACAATCGCTAAATCTCCCAGGTTCTGTTAAAAGCTCATTATGAATTTGTGAATATTTTTGGTGGAAATCAAGCTGTATTGAGTTTTGAGTTAACAATTTCTGTAAATATTAACTATTCTATTTAATAATGTTGACAATAATGCTTGCTTTAGTTTCTATGTAAATTGACCTGTTTTTTAAAGTTCAGGATTATTTAGAAAATATAGAAATATGTTAAATAGGCTTGATTGCTGAAAGTATTTATACTGTACCAGACAAGGGCAAGCTCATTCCAACATTCTTTCTTTTTTTTTTTTTTTTATTTTTTTTTTTTAATATTTTTTTTTTTTTAATTTTTTTTTTTTTTTTTTTGAGACAGAGTCTCGCTTTGTTGTCCAGGCTAGAGTGAGTGCCATGGCGTCAGCCTAGCTCACAGCAACCTCAAACTCCTGGGCTCAAGCGATCCTTTTGCCTCAGCCTCCCGGGTAGCTGGGACTACAGGCATGCGCCACCATGCCCGGCTCATTTTTTATATATATATTAGTTGGCCAATTAATTTCTTTCTATTTATAGTAGAGACGGGGTCTCGCTCTTGATCAGGCTGGTTTTGAACTCCTGACCTTGAGCAATCCGCCCGCCTCGGCCTCCCAGAGAGCTAGGATTACAGGCGTGAGCCACCTCGCCCGGCCTCCAACATTCTTTCTGTTTCCTTTTCTAAAATTCCTATTTATAATAAAATATGCCCCAAATTTCATTAGCTTTTTTTTTTTTGCGCTAACATTGTTAGATAAACTGGTCAGTGGTTTTTTGCAAATTGAAATAAATTAAGTCCACTTTTTACTCTTTGGCAACACATATTATCTCTGTAATGAGCACTAATGAATTGCCCACATACGATTTTCTTTAATAGAAACCACATTGCCTTTCTCCTAAAAGCTCACTCTAATGTTTGATGATTCTATCTTAAACTTTTAAAATCCATTGATAAATGTGAACTATACTTTCAGTGTTTCTTCTAAATTCTACTTTGAGGTAGAAATCCATTAGTCAGCTTCTCTGACTTTTTTTCTGCTATAGTTTTAACTTCATAAAATGCTCATAACTCAGAAATTTATTATAGTAATGTATTCTCTTCACTATTTATTTAAAATGTTATGTATCTGGAGAAAGTTTTAGGTGGTGAGATTTGACTTTCAAATGATAATTTCTTCTTTCCTTTCAGGATTTAATTGTGATGGGAGCCCCAGGATCGTCTTATTGGACTGGCTCTCTTTTTGTCTACAATATAACCACCAATAAATACAAGGCTTTTGCAAACAGTCACAATCCAGTAAAATATGGAAGTTATTTAGGTACTATAAAAATTGACAAACTCAAATTATCTCTGCTTTACAGATACTAGTACTATAATGATAAATAAGGGAAATTGTATTTTCAAAAGTTCTAAGTGGCCAGTGGTAATTAAAAAGAAAGTTCAAAACTGTCATCTAAAGATAGAACCTATGAAACTTTAGTTAATATTTTACAATTACATATGTAACTATAATCAGCAATATATTAATATAATTCTTTGACTAGAACTCCTACTTTAGTTTCCTCTTTGCAGTTCATTTTAGGAAATGCTTATAAACTTGTATCTTTATGCAGTCAACTTACCATAATATACGCAATCTCTGTTGAATGCTTGCCACATGCCAGGAACTTTTTAAAAGAACTTTACATGAATTAACTCATTCGAACATGTATGAGTAAGTATAGTGTCTTAAAGAACCAACTGAAAGCCAGTGGGGACCACGTTCTAGAGACAGGGTAACATTAGGAAGCATATGCTTCTAAAAATAGCTCATTGACCTTCACCCTGTAAGTTCTTAGAATATTTCCCAGAGCTTAACTATTTTTATCTTCTTCCTCCTCCTCCTCCTCATTATCATCATCTCATAAGTCAGCAGTAGGATACTTTATCATCTATATTTTTATAGAAATACAAAATTTCCTGGCATTAATTCCATTATAAGAAAATAAATACTTTTCCTATCATTTCTTACAAAATACAGGTTTGTTTAAACTGTATATGTTTCAAATGTGAGCATCTTATACTCAGGAGTAATTATAAAATAAGCAATATTTTTTTTCCATTCAAACAGAATTCACTTGCAAGCAGAGGAATTCATTTACCATTCAACATTTTCTTGTTTATGATTGACAGATGTCTTAAAATATTATAAGAAATATAATTTGCTATGCCTTTTATCACATAAAAATATTTTACTTTTGGCATCATAAAGTCATTGCAGTAAAAGACTATATGGCAAAGAAGTTGAACTTTAGGAGGATTTTTATTTAAAGTTTAGAATTTATACTTTATATACTCTAAAATATTTCTTTTACAATCCTAGAAGCTGATTACTGATACTACACAGGGAATAAACAGATGTAAAGACACTATTTTCATTCAATTTCCAGGGCTTGGAAATATAAACCATGTGATTAGTTTCATAACTAACACACCAAAATTGCTTAAAACATGTAATAAATGACAAATTTTGAGTATTGCTATGCTAAATATTAAAATTCTGCTTAATGTAGTGATTTTGAATTCAGTCTCATTTAATTCTGTGTGTAGATTTATGATATATTTTACCCATTGTAAGTAATGATTCTCAGACTTTTCTCTCTTTTCTTGAAGGCTATTCAGTTGGAGCTGGTCACTTTCGGAGCCAGCACACTACTGAAGTGGTCGGAGGAGCTCCTCAATATGAACAAATTGGCAAAGTGAGAATTACATTTTTATACTTACTTACTTCACAAAGGTTCAAGTAAATTGCATGAATAAGATCTTAAAGGAAAACTTCAGATTTTCTAAGGTTAGAAATGATGAACAGTATATCACATTGAGTGGAATTAGTGAAAGATTTATGATTTTAGGAGAAATGTAGCACAAAAGCTTTCAGGAAAATAATATAAGTCAAATGAGGCCTTTCTTTATTTTAAGTAAATTGTTTGTAAAATAGAGTTATCTAAAGATGTCCATGGGATACGTTTACTATATATACCAGTTTTATAGCTGAAAAGAAATTGAGGCAGGTAGATATTTTGTGGTAAGACTAGAAAGAAGGAAATGTTATTTCTGGTTGTAGTTATTGCCACATTGCTGTGTGAACATTGGTCCTTCAATTTTTCTGAACTATATTTTTGAAAAGTGAAGCAAACAGCATTCTCTGTGCCGTCTCTACAAGATCAATAAGATAATTCCTGAGAAGTTAGTTTGGCAAGTAAGGCATATTAATGTAACAGTGGATCACAAAACCCTTTGTACCACTCTTAAAAAGATATTTTTACATTTGAATAATTACATATTATAAAAATTGATGTTTTGATCAAGTGGAAATAAGCTGTTTTGTTTTTTTTTAAATCTGATAGCAACCTACCCTTTTCTAATTCTTTCCCCAATTACAGGCGTATATATTCAGCATTGATGAAAAAGAACTAAATATCTTACATGAAATGAAAGGTAAAAAGGTAATATGTCTCTACCTTTGGTATGCTAAGGACTTTTGTGAGTAACCCCGCCTATTCTCAATGATTGGATCTGGTTTGCTTTGGGACAGCTTGGCTCATATTTTGGAGCTTCTGTGTGTGCTGTGGACCTCAACGGAGATGGCTTCTCAGATCTACTCGTGGGAGCTCCCATGCAGAGCACCATCAGGGAGGAAGGAAGAGTGTACGTGTATATCAACTCCGGCTCGGTATGTCCAATCGCCCACAAACTGGAAGCCATTTATGAAATTATGATCAAAACTGACATTGTTCTTATTCCAGAGTTCTGAAGCTATAGATTCTTAGGTTTATTTTACTGGCAAACGTAAAACTTCCAATATTGTGTTGATGCTTTAAAAGTGAAATGGAACATGATGATAAAAGGTCACTATCCTCCCATTTTGATATTCCAGAAGTGTGAGATAAAATATTATGGAGTTTCCCTGGTCCTAGCTTGTCTGTGCTCACTCTAGTATTTGAGATTTATTTTAGTTTTATTTTGATACACATCTAATTTGAAAGAATTACTTTTATACATCCTTCAAAATGTAGATTTCTTAGTAGTTCTATGGTTAATGTCCTTATATAGTTTAATAAATTTTAAAATTTACTAGAAGGTAAAAACTTAAATGTTTTTAATTTCTTAATTTGAAAACAGAAAAAAAGATGTGTTTTGATATTTTCATAATTCATGTAGATTATATTGATAAAAATATAAAATTGACTGATGACTTGATTCAATTTAGAGAGTTCTACTGGCCTTATCTTGCCATCCTAGCTTCTTGAAATTAAAACAAAAAATTGATATGGCTTTAATGGGGTTGTCTTTGCCTGTTCCTTTGATTTGAAAATAAGAGCAGGATTGTGAGAAAATGGATTCATTTCCTATGACACATCATTTTTTAGTCAGGATTCAACAAAGTAAAATCTGTTTCAAGAAGGCATTTATAACTGTCTTTAATGGTTTGAGAACATTTAATAAGTTCTTATACTAAGCATCAGACTGAACTCTGTACAATTTAAGAGAGAAGATAGTCTTGTAAAGCTAGAAGATTCTCAAAGTTCAAATTATAAAGCCAGGAGGTTATTTATGTTTTGAAATTTCTTAGACTGTGTTTAAACCTAAATTTAATAGTAAAGGCATATCATCTACACAGTTATCATTAGAATCTCATTAATAGTGGTATCAGATAAATAATTTTCCTTCCATTAGAAATTTCACATTTGCCTTTCCATAAATAGTCTTCCTTATACTTGCTACATCTTCATGCTGCAAAAATTTATCTTTTTCTTTACAACTAAACTTTTTTGAGAACATTTTAAACAATAGCATGCACATATATATATTTTATATATATATATACTTAAAGCAATATAGAATTTTTTTCCCCATTGAAATCTTAATCTCATTAAGAAAGCAGGTAAAAGTAGAGCTCCTTTGTTTGAAGGGCAAGGAAAGAGCCCTATCCACTGCCACCCTCTTATTCTTCCCTCTTGCCTATCCTGAGGCACCACTATTGATCACTGGGGTTAACTTAATAATTGATTTCAGCTTTTAAATCCTCTGGTGCAGACTGGTCTTTCTTTGTTCCCGTCTAACACCTATTTCTCAACTCTCTGAAATGGCACTAACTACTAGGTGGCTTTATGTGTTTACATTTATTTGGTTTGCTATTGTCTGTCTACTCGAGTATGGATGCCATGTGGAGAGAAATTGTCTTGTTTACTGCTGTTTCCTCAGGACTTGGAAGAGTCCTGGACGTGTAGGTGCTCTGATACTGTTTTTGAATGAACTCAAGAAAGAATGATACTTGAATGACTCTGGCTTCCACCTTCTTCTACTAAAATAGCTATCAGGGGTCCCCAGCAAACTCTTACTCACAGGGCTGTGTGACTGGAGAATTCTAAAGAAAGAGTGATCACCATTTCCTCTTGCAACTCTCATTCCAGAACTTTAATACCATTGTGTTGTCTTAAGTCTGTACCTTGTGTGTCCTCCCTGGAACAGCATCTTCCCTCTGCTCTTTGATTTGGGCATTTTTCCAGGAGCCAAGCTATTTTATCCCTTACTCCTTTGATAGAATCATTCACTTCTTTGATGTCAGTGAGTACATCTATAGAGATGATTCCCAATCATCTTAGATCATATAAAATAAATGGCATTTAGTGAGTATCTGATATGTAACAAGGATTATGAAAAGAGTTGAGAATAATTTTAGCCCTGACTCCCAAGACCCTCAGGATCTTGTGAAGACACCAAATGTGAGAGTTAATGATAGAATACAACATGGTCAATGGCACATTATGAGTACATACAAAGTGGAAGAAGTGATTCCCTTTGCGTCAAGATGGTTTCATAGAGGAAGTAGTATTTGAGCAAGACAAAAATAGGGATTTTTCAATTGGAAAATAAAAGGTGAAGAATATCTCACAAGGGAAGAACATGTGTGCTAGGGAAATGACCAATAAGTTTGAACAGAGGAAAGGATCTATGATATATGCTACATAGTTTTTGTTTTTTTTTAATACAAGGGACTGACATGATCAAAGTTTGCAAAGAGAACTGGTAGCTATTATTTTAACAGCTCATTATTGAATGTCTTATTATAATAATGCATCTTCCTAAATCCTAGGAAGCTGGAAATTGACCAACCCATGCTCCATTGCTCCTGGGATAAGGTTCCAAAGGCCAGCTTCAGTCAGGTCATTCCTCAACTCAGAAACCTTCAGTGGTTTCCTGTTGTTCACTAAATTAAGAATAAGTTTTTCTCCACAATCAAAACGGTACACCATAAGACTGCAATCTGACTTTTTAATCTCATGTATTAATATTACACATACCATTCATTATAGCCGAATTTGCTGGAATTTGTTTTGCTGGTAGTTCTCTCTGTATATGAAAGTTACACTTATCCTTCGCTAGCCACTTCACATGCCATCTCTTTAAGAAATCTGTTATCACAATTAGATATTCTTTTTTTTATCTTGAGCTTTTAAAGCATTTTATACTTCTAAGTTATTTACATGCTTACACTAGGTCCTCTGTGTAACTGTGGGCTTCTTGAGGAAAGGAGTGTGTTTTATACACACACTACCTTGTCCCCTTTCACCTGTTCACTCTTTGCACAGTGCATTGTCTTTAGTAGGAGCTCAATAAATATTTGCTAAATTGAATTATCAAAATGATTTATTGGATTTTCAAAGCTAGGGATCATGAGTTTGACAATTTTTATGTCCTCTGAGCTCTAATCATACTATTATGTGTTGACAGACTCAATAAATATTTATTGAATTGAACTGAGATGTGTGTACTAAAGCTCAGTCTGTAGTTTGTCCAACTTGTTTGACACATTAGGAAAAATCCATATCCAATTACAACAGTAAATCATGTGTAAAGTTGTCAGGGAGTGTTATAATGACACCTTTTCTCTCCCTTGCTGTCTAGGGAGCAGTAATGAATGAAATGGAAACCAAACTCATTGGAAGTGACAAATATGCTGCAAGATTTGGGGAATCTATAGTTAATCTTGGTGACATTGACAATGATGGCTTTGAAGGTAATTAAAATTATCTAATTTGGTATGTGATTCCACTTTTTGGATGGCTCATGGAAGATAATCTGATTAGAGTTTTGTATTGTTTACCTGTCTATATAAAATGGATCCAGAATGGTATGCTAAATTTTCTTTTTAGTGTTGCATCTGACTTCTCCTAAATTGTCAACTATAGATCCTACTATTGTTAATGAAAGATGATATTCAAAATGCTTATTTCATTGATTCTGAGGCACCACTGATTAGAAGTTGCATTATTATTTATATGCCCCTTAAAAATGCTGCCTATTAAATAGTGACACCCACCATTTTTCTATTTAAAGGAGAATCCTGATTTCAGAAATAAAAAGATGTGGAAATTACAGGAAACATGTATCATAGACTCATTGAACCATGGTATCAGTACAGTAAAAACACTGACCAAACCCAACAGAGGTTGGATGCAGGCTTGGAGCAGAGTTCTGGAAGCCTCCTGCTGTGCCAGCATTCCCTCTAGCCATATTGTGGGAGGACTGGGGAGATTCCAGGACAGAGTTCTGAGCAGTAGTGAAGAGGCAACTGTGAAACTCGGGGACTGTGGCTACTTATCCTCTGATATAGAAGTATTTCAATAATTGAATAGATGGTCCTCTTATAACTGTGCACATGGCCCTGGATATCAGCCCTGTTGTTGAAATGCCTATATCAACCTGTATTCTCTCTTAAAATTTGCTTTTTTGAACGGAGTACTGTGTGGTAACCAAGTCTGTTAAAACTGCTTAAAATGATGAATAAATTTGAGGGGAGAGTGTGCAATTTTTTAAGAGTTCAGTGAATAAATATTTGATACTTACCTTTAGGACTCAGAATGTCTTCTTGCTAAAGACATTGGCAATTAGTATACGGTAATATTAGGCTAAAACTTTCTTGGATGCCTAAAATAAGTGAGGGGTGCCGTAAATTCTAACCTCCTTAATTCTTTCTTGTAGCTAAATGTTTTAATCTTTAAATGTATAAAATGCATTATTCTACAAGAAAAGAGTTATGGAATATACATGCTTCTAGTGCATCTTCTAAAATATAAGATAGTGTAATTTGGTATACATATATTACCATTTCTGGATTTTTTTACTATTTTAAAAATGAAAGGAGAAAAATACGTAGATTTTTTGTTGTGATTACACTTAATAAAACATGTATGAAGTTTTATTAATATTATAATGTTACATTTCACAAGTAGTCAGCAATTTTGTGATATTTATTGAGCATTTATTTTGGGTCAGACGTACCATACCAGGTATACAGTGTGTGCCATAATAAATGAAAATGAAGAAAGTAATGGCATACATTTTTATAGTTTTATAATCAAATGAAAAATGAGGTTAAGACATGAAAAAATAAACCTTAGTGGTGAATTTAAGGATCCCATCTAATAAAGTCTATGGATAAAACTATGTTTATGCATCTTGATGTTTCATATATTAGATATGAGTCTTTCTTTTAAAGACACAAATCATTTAGTAAACTACTCTGCTTACGATTCCTCTACACTCTCTTGTTTTAATTGACACATTCAAGGAAGATCTTTCGCTATTTTCACTATTTTGAATATGCTAAAATATATGTGGTGCACACACATGAGAAATGATTTTTGTGGCATCAAAATGTCAGTGACAAACCTGAATTATTCTGGTATTCTGATAGTTATTAATATAAAACTGTCATGGACAATAGGCATATTCCCTTATCAAAATCATTCTAGCACCTGAGAAAATTCCAGACAATTTTCCAATGGTGTGAAAGAAAGTGTTCTGTCCATGAGATTTAAGAAGAGGACTTCACAGGGGACCTTCAGAGGACAGTCTAGTCTTTCAGTTTGTATATGAGATCCTGGGTTTCAGGCAGCACTTGTTTTTCTGAGAGTCCTCAGCTCTCCACTACTAAAGGTAACATCTTTATGTCTGGAAGGTTATTAATCAAGTGATTGTTTTTAATATTTCTGCATATTTTGTGCTATTTATCATTTCATTTATAATCCCACTTATAATTCACAACATATTTACATTTAGTGGCTACATCAACATTTCAGAGAATGTTTATAATACCATATATCCTTTTCTAGTTCTAGTTTTAATTTTATCTTCAGTTTTGTCCATGAATAAGCATTTTCTACGTTTTAGATATTAGCAAGACCATTGCTGATTTGGAAGTAGGGTCAGTGTGTTTTAGTTCTTTGCTGATGTTTTAATTCCATTCCACTGTGTCTGCCCGAGTGAGACGCAAGGCATCTATGTTTTATTTTTCTTTATGTGTTTTATTTTAATCCCTTTGCCTCACCTTCTATCTTATTTTCCTGGGGGTGACGGATGAAGATACTTTGTGATCACAGTGGAGATTATAGGATAGAGAATGAAAGCTCACCTATTCTTTTTTCTTCCATCTCTGAGATGCAAATCACGCTTAATGTCCTTTTATTACGCAAAACTTTGTGGTACTTTGCATGGCAAACCTAAGTTATTTTGGCCTTTGTCATACCTTTTATTCTTCTAAAGGAAAAAATCAGACTCTATATCCTATGTCCTCAGAAAACCAAAGCAAACCATTTTCTAAAGAGAGATGACTAATCAATCTGGCAAAAGTCCAGTATAAAATTCTTATCAAAAACATGAGAAAATTGTAGAATAGGTGGTAGATACACAGACTGACTGACCCAACTGGCCAATAGACAGGTATCTTTTTGGATTTCCTATGTGAAATAGATTTGGCAAGACCATTTATTATTGGTTTAGTTTTTGTTCACCTTGAGCTTTAGTATCTGACTTCTACATTATATGTTTGAGTATTTTTAGAGCACAACCATGATAAGACTCTACAATTGTAAATTATAAGATGATTATTATTTTATGTGCCCTTGAAATAAACATTGATAAATTATTAAGTGAGCACTTCTCTGACACAGAACAGGAATTAGGTACTAAGAAGGAAAACTTTGGGTATAGCCTCTGTTGATGATTTTACAGAACATGGTGATGGGGAACATGGGCTCTGAAGCCAGGCTGCAAGGTTCAGATCCTGACCACATCACCTCCTGGCCCTGTCACCTTGAACGAATTACACTCTGCTTCAGTTTCCTCATCTGTAAAGTGTGAATGAAAACGTATTTATTTGCTGTGGTTGTTAGAGTTATATGGGTAAATATACATAAAGTCCCTAGCACAGTGCCTACACTATCAATGCTATTTAAGTGTTGGCTGATGTTAAGATTATGATCATACTAATGATCATTATTATGATTTATACTAATAGAATGAAATAATTTAAATGTTTAGGCTTTTTTTTTTAAAGTAAAAGCAGTTGGAAAAACTGCATGGAAAAACATTTCATTGTTATATGTACTTCAAATGTATTTTCCTCATTTCCATAATGATGGCTATATGTGACAGAGGCAAGTGTAAGCCCAGGAAGTAAGAGTTTGGATCTATATGTAAGATAGCCGAAGATGGAATATACCTCAATGTCTTACGTATGGAAAAAAAATCGGTCTGGATTTGTTTTATGAAAAGGCTCATTTGTATTGTTTCAAGATATTTGCCTTAATTTAGATCACTAGTGCTAATAACACTAGTAAGAATTTATGTGTACCAACTGCTTCATAAGCTAAGCTTGTTTTTTTTTTCTGTGTTATCAAGAATCAAGGTATAGAATTCTAGTTACTAGGGATTTAGCCACAAGAGTGGTGATATAAATCCCGCTCTGATTAAAGAAATTGCTCAGTGTCTTCCCGCAATGGCTGTAAGACATTTTTCCCCTACCCCTTCCCTTCACCTCCTCTTCTCTTCCTCCTGTCTTTCTTTGCACGTTTCCCCCTATGTTCTACACAAATCTGGCCCCAGTTATTCCAAACCTATTGCTGTTCGGAATGTGTGCCCTACCACTGCTTGCCTGCCTGCTTTTGCACAAGCTTTTATCTCTCTCTGAACTGCTTTTCCCTTTTCTTCATCTAGCTGTCATCTTTCAATACTGTAATCTCATCTGAGGCATCATATTCTATGAGGAGCCTTCCCTAATTTCTACCACTCCCTCCTTGCATTCTGTGTTGTTCTGATTTTAATTGCTCTTCCTACCAGCTAGACTATGAGTTCTTTTTTGTGCCACTCTCCTGTATTGCCAGCTCCTGGCAAATGCCTGGGTTATAGTAGGTGCTTAATATTTGTCCAATGAATGAATGAATGAATGGGCAAATTTTTGTATGTAAAAGTGTAAAATAGTTTGCACAAGTCAAAAGAGGCTAGCTTTAGTGTGTCTAAACAAAATAAGTATAGGGGCTGGGCGTGGTGGCTCACACCTATAATCCTAGCACTCTGGGAGGCCGAGGCTGGCGGATTGCTCGAGTTCAGGATTTTGAAGCCAGCCTGAGCAAGAGCGAGACCCCGTCTCTACTATAAATAGAAAGAAATTAATTGGCCAACTAATATACATAGAAAAAGTTAGCCAGGCATGGTGGCGCATGTCTGTAGTCCCAGCTACTCAGGAGGCTGAGGCAGGAGGATTACTTGAGCCCAGGAGTTTGAGGTTGCTGTGAGCTAGGCTGACGCCACAGTACTCACTCTAGCCTGGGCAACAAAGCGAGACTCTGTCTCAAAAAAAAAAAAAATAAAAATAAGTATAGGCATTTACCATTTCTTTTTAAATGAAAATAAAAAGGTTTTTGCATTTTTAAAATTGTATAGCATTTAGTATAGAGTTACATATCAAAGATATTTTTATTCCCACTGAAATAGTAGTCAAAAATTACCACTCTAGTTGTTAAAAAGATTTTAGGTTTGATAGTAATAAGTAACATGAAAACGAACCTTCTGTACTTTAGGTTTCCATTAAAATAATAAAAAACATTTCATATAAATATATGAGTATGCCCAAATAAATAGACAATACTTGGTAAAATAATGAAATGCTCTTATAACTGCAGAATATTATTTTTCTCCTTTATGCTATATCCTTATAGCACTTAGGCAGTCATATCTCATAGTTTCTGTTTACTCTTGCATTTTCTTATATCAGTTGATCAAATCTTTATTTTCTTCTTGGCATCATAAGTTGATGTGAATCTCAAAGTCATAAAAGTAGCGCAGTCATTATTTTATAGACCAAATCAAATTTCTGAGATCATGTGGCTGTGTGCAGATATCCCTAACAGTCACCTTAATCATTTTCATTGGAATAATAATTAAAATTATTTTGCAAATAAAGTAAAGCCTATAGCTTAAAATAAAGATTCTTGTGATTATAATATTCATAGATTATAATTGTATTAACATGCCAGGAGCTACTCTAAGTACTTTATGTGAGTTATGTCCTTTTATGCTGAGGGTAGGTTTAATTATGATCCCATTCTAGAAGTAAAGGAACCAAGACAGAGATTAAGACTTGGGTGTAGCGTATCACAGCTGTGCACAGTGGCGGAGAACGGTCAGAGCCCAGCAGTCTGGCTGTGGAGCCCACACCCTAACCATACTGACCATACTGTCAGAGTGCCTCTCAGACCCATTCAGTGTGCTTTCTTCCATGCACAAACCTCTGTGCAATCCTGTATATTATGATGATATAATAGTATTTTTTTCTGTCTGGGATGAGTTTTTTTTTTTAAAATAAGAGTTTTCCTTATGTCAGGTAATATGAATTATGGATTATGAAGATTAGCTTTCAAAGTT
The DNA here is from genome assembly GCF_040939455.1 of Microcebus murinus. NCBI lineage: Eukaryota > Metazoa > Chordata > Mammalia > Primates > Cheirogaleidae > Microcebus > Microcebus murinus. Next base: position 58,399,964 of record NC_134111.1, read on the forward strand.
GCATTTGTTGTATCAACAATTTTTAGTTTTCCACTGTTTAAATCCTCAAATAGATGTTGCTATTGGAGCTCCACAAGAAGATGACTTGAGAGGTGCTATTTATATTTACAATGGCCGTGTAGATGGGATCTCGTCAACCTTCTCACAGGTAACATAGTATTCTATATACAAAAGAAGCATTGATAATAAAGCATCCTTAAAATTTCTAGTGTTTTATGTGGCCTTTTTTTGTTGTTATTGTTGTTGCTTAAGACAGTCTTGCTCTGTTGCCCAGGCTAGAGTGCAGTAGTGGTGAGATCATAGCTCATTGATTACAGCCTTGAACTGCTGGGCTCAATCTTCTTGCCTCAGCCTCCCAAGTAGCTGGAAATATAGGCACGAGCCACTGTGCCTTGCTTATTTTTTTTAAATTTTTTACAGAGACAGGTTCTTGCTATGTTACCCAGGGTGTTCTCGAACTCCTGGCCTCAAGCAATACCCACCCCATCCTCGGCCTCCCAAAGCACTAGGTTTTCAGGCCTGAGCCATTGCGTCCAACTGGATTTATTTTTCTTAAGTTGCTCTTACAAATACTTAATATCCTATTTCTCCATTTCCTTATAATAATGATAAATGGTCTTATTTTAAGGGATTAATAACTCTTTAAACCATTATTTTCCTCATAAATAAGGGTCCTAGTTCACTCCCACTCTAGCTTGTCTGTAGTTCATCAAATTTATGTTCTTAGGTAATATGCATACTACTCCAAATATGCCCATTTTGATTTGATTAGCTGCCTTGTGGCTAAAGCCCCATATTTTGTGAAGATTGTACAGGACAATTAAACACACATATGATATCTGTGTTTCTTTCAGTGTGTAGTAGTAAGATGATAGCACTTTAATAAAGTTCCATGACCTAACTCTGAATTCACTTTAAATGTTGAAAAATCAGGGCATTTCAGTGCCTAGGAAAAACTACATTCCTATGAAGAGTAAAAAAGTTTTTCCAATGATATTTTTATGGACACATTAACAAACAATGTTTTTTTGATTAGGCAAAAATGGGCGAGTGGTTATCTGTATTTGACATGAAAGATACGTACTTGTCTGATTAAATACTAGTTTTCTTTATATAGATAGAAAGCAACCTGATATTTATCAATCAGTATCTGAACATGAAATTGGGTACATAAAATGGAAAACGTGTCTGACTTGGGTTGTTCTTGTCAAAATGTTGGCTTTCAGCTGGGGTTTGGTGGCTCCTGCCTGGAATCCTAGCACTCTGGGAGGTCAAGGCAGGAGGATTATTTGAGCTCAGGAGTTTGAGACCAGCCTGAACAGGAGTGGGACTCTGTCTCTACAAAAAATAGAAAAATTAGCTGGGTGTGGGGGTACATACCTGTCACCCTAGCTACTGGGGAGGCTGAGGCAGGATTATTGCTTCAGCCCAGGAGTTGGGGGTTGCAATGAGCTATGACAACACCTATCCCAGGTAAGAGGGCGAGACTCTGTCTCAAAGTAGTGGTTATAGACATCTTATTTTCCAAATTTCTTATTTGTTTATTTGTGTTGGTCAAGGAAGTAAAAGTGGAGCCTAAAAAAAGACTTGAGGAGAGGGAGTCAGGACTCTTTTAGAAAATCTGTACTGCATAGTTTTCCTTTTGCTCACAAAGTAAAGAAAGTAATTTTTTTTTTTTTTGTAAGTCACAAAATAGCTGTCAACTGCCTATTTCAAACCGGAAAATTTTGTCTCTTAGAAGTATTTGACTTAACTAAAATTCATTTTGTTAGTAATGCATGGAAAGGCTCATTATTGAGCTAACTTAATGCTTCTCTGGGGTATCAGGTATTCAAAAACTGCTTCCCACTTGCCTATTTTTCAGAGAATTGAAGGACTTGAAATCAGCAAATCATTAAGTATGTTTGGACAGTCTATATCAGGACAAATTGATGCAGATGATAATGGATATTTAGGTGAGTATAAAATTCACCATATTTAAAACATTGAAATAAGCTCTATTATAGATGCTGCTTTGTTGTGAAGTACATAAAACTAATATGGAAGACTTCAATTTGCTAATGATTTTTTGCCTTCATTTTTGAAGCTCTCTTGAATTCAAGAATAGGCCAAAAATGATCATGCAATTCCTCATCTTTGCACTGTTACTTAATTCCTTTTTCTTGAAAAATTCTCATGAAAATTGATCAAACATAGGATAAAATAAAGAAAAATCATTTTTTATTTCAAAAGTAAATTTCTGGGTGTATGTTTCTGGTCCAAAAACTGAAATTTGTTTTAGTAAGCCTGTCTTTATATCATAAGTTTATATCATAAAGTTTATGTCATAAAGGGATGAAAGTTATTATAAATGAATAGAGTCAGGCAAATGTGGAATGAATTTAAAGATGTTAGCATATCTTTTCTAAATAATTTCTGTAAATAATGTTTTGATATAGTCAAAAGGTGATATGTAGTTAAGTATTTGTGGCTGAAAAGTAAATCTCTTTGGCTAATGAGGATCATTAATCTGTGTTTTTGATTTTGATCCTCCAGATGTAGCAGTTGGTGCTTTTCGGTCTAATTCTGCTGTGTTGCTAAGGTAAGGTTGATACATTTCACTGCTGAATGACAATTGGGCTTAATTGTAAATGACAGGAGGGTGGTATTTAACATCAGCAGTGGTAGTGACCTCATCATATTCTTTTTAGTATTCTGAAGTTTAATTATTGAACTTCAGGGCATTTTCACCACCTTATATAGATATCATTAAACAAATCATCAAAGTCAATTTTTCAGATATTTAAATGGAATTTTTTTTTGCTTTGTGTACTTGAGTATGCGTACACGTACTATTAATAAGGAAGATTCATGAAATTACTTGGTCAATGCAAACTGACAAAACAAGTGCAATTGTCTTAAGGAAAAATAATTCTGCAATTAACATTGCTAATTTTATTTCCTTCTTAGGACAAGACCAGTAGTGATTGTTGAAGCTTCTTTAAGCCACCCTGAGTCAGTAAATAGAACGAAATTTGACTGTATTGAAAATGGATTGCCTTCTGTGTGCATGGATCTAACACTTTGTTTCTCATATAAGGGCAAAGAAGTTCCAGGTTACATTGGTAAGTGTGCCCTACAGAATGAATGTCTGTTAGAGTGTGAAGTGTACTAATGTCTTTTGAGCTCTCACTGGTTTTAGCCATGTGGGTCATCTTTGGTGCAGCAGAAAGTAGCCATGTGACATGTACCTTTTTTGCCCATCTTCCAGATTCTCAAGTTGTTCTAAAAAATGAGTAGGGCTCATTAGAAGGTTGCAGTTTAGAGATTATGGCAAGAAACAAAGGATCATTTGCTATATTAGTTTAAGGTGAACCAACTAAACTTAATCTGTGAAATATTTTTAGAATAGAAAGAACATCACCACAGCTCCTCTATTTTACTAAGCTTTTCAAAGCCTGGAGTCAGCTTAAGCTAGAAGGCCTGAGAGGGAAAAGATTCTTTTCTTAGCATTCTATCCTTTTTCAACAATTGCAGAAACTTATCTGGAATCTAGACCTGTTTCTAATTTCTATAAATGATACACATCTCTTAATAATTTCCTGCAACGATCAGCTCCTGAGAACCATGCCTGTTCCCCTGTATGTAAGCAACTGTCATTTATCTTCTCTGGAGAAAGTAGCATTTATATGGCTCACCCAAAATTGTGGTTATTACCAAATCATGTACATGTGACTTTATAAGTATTTTACTAGCAGATTAATCATCCTAATTATGTTATATTTAAGCTAACCTTAGAATGAGATTAACCCATGGTAGGAAAAAAGCATACCTGGTTTATCATTTGGACATTAATAATTCACAAATTTTATGATCTCCCAAGACCTCTCAAGAGTTGATTATACTCATGACCTTGCAGGCAGCTGTCATCTAAACATCATGAAGGGGAGAAAATACTTATTGAATTGAATGATGGGTATGTAATAGAGATATCAATCTGAATTAGCTTGTAATGAAATGTACAGAATGAGCCTGGTAGCTCTTCCTGAAATCAGACTCATTTTTAATAGTGGAAAAGTCCTGGCTGAACTGCAGTAATAAGAAGGTAGGCAAGTCTTCATCTGGTTATTGATTGGAGAAGTGACAGTTTAAGAGCCTGACCCCACAGTGAGTTGTACGTTAACACGGACAAGCTGATGAATTATCTGATGGAAAGATCCATGTTGAATACATAGGGCTCTTTCCCTTTATGTAAAATCAGAGATTCCTGTGCTAACAATTCCATTGTGATGAGATATTTTTTAAAATGGTTGAAGACAAATATATGAAACTCATAAATAACTATAGCATTGTTATAGAAATATGTTTTGTAATTGTCATAAAATGACTGCTTGGGAGAAATAATTCACATGATATTCATATTTAATAAAACCAGGACATTTTACCTCTTCATGTGAGTGGATTTTTATTCGCCCCTTTCTCATTTATTTTTTGTCCGAACTCAGGGTGATGAATTTGTAGATGGCTATTTCAATTGCTCCTCTTTCTCTCGGAAGTATTGAAGCTCAGTTATTGTGATTTTAAAGTCAGTTGACTTGGACTTTATTATTTTCCAAATAAAAGGATGATTAAAAGATTTATTTGAAATGTGTAAGAGATTACTCTAACAGGTTTTATACTTATATTTTCTTAAAATAGGTAGGTAAAATTCTTCTAGAAGTAAAAGTTACTCCTAAAATATAAATGAACACTTCAGGAATTCTTTAACCTATCACTTATGAATTATTGTTCTTATATAATGAATGATACCTCAGCAGACTATTAGATTTAGCTCGCTTTGCAATGAACCCATTTAGATTCAGGAAATGACTCTTACTTTCTTGGTAAGATCTGGCTTACAGTTTTTTTGGTTTCTTTTTGAATTTTCCACTTTTTTTTTTTTTTTTTTGCTTATTTGAAGATCATCTTTAGCAGGTAAATATTTACTATGTCAGATTTGAAATAAATCATGCCAAACTGCTAGGATAGTTATTGAGAGGCTGTCTATATTTTTTTATTATTGCACAAATTAACACTGGAAAGTCAAATTAGAAACCAATAAAAACAGAGAGGAAGGATAAATGATCACAGCACAAGACTGGAAAGAAGACATTTTTGAGTAAATCATATGTGTGTGTGTGTGTGTGTGTATGTGTTTGACTTTCAAACCTTATATTCACTTTATATATAAGACAATTAAAAGAAAAATAGCAAGCCCTCAAATCAAAACTAAAGCTAACTGTATACAAAATCCACAAAAGATAGAATTATTCCAAGTGACATTTGAGCACAGTAGTCTGCCTCTACTGTCTTAGTCAGATGTTCTGAGGACAAAAATGACTCCAAAGAAATCTGAAGCTTAAGAATTTTATTATTAGTAACTATTTTGACATGGTAGTTTTGAAACTTTTTTATATAGGACAATTAAGCAAATAAAGATGATAATATTGTTAATAGAAACCCAGAGAGAAGTTTGTGAACCTTTTTTATTCATAAAAATAATTTTTGAAATTTATGTATTTCATATCATTATTCAATTGTCATGTTTAATAATTTGGAAAAATTTTTGAGCAGTTACTTTTCACAATATTTTATACCCCTGCATCCCATCCTTTTTTTCCCCTTCCTTAATACCAGGGATATTTACATAGAATGTTTTTTTCTTTTAATTTCAAAATATTAAGGGGGTACAAATGTGTTTGTTACAGGATACTTTGTATAATGCTTAAGTCAGGGCTTTTAGCATGCCCATCACCTGAATAGTGTTCATTGTACCTGATAGGCAAGTTTTAACCCCTCTCCCCTTCTTGATTTCCAATTTCCTTTACATCTCTTTGTGCCCATTGATTAGCTCCCAATTATTAGAGTATATGGGTGGTATTTGTTTTTCCATTCCTGAGACACTTTGCTTCAGATAATGGTCTACAGTTCCATCCAAGTTGCTGCAAAAGATACTATTTTGTTCCTTTTAATGGCTACATAGTACTCCACAGTATGTATGTATGTATGTATGTATGTATATATATATATATATATATATATATATATCACATTTTTTTAATCTCATGAATTGGTGGGCACTTAGATTGATTCCACATCTTTGTGACTTGTGCTGTGATGAACATTTGAGTGCAGGTGTCTTTTTGATAAAATGACTTCTTTTCCTTTGAGTAGAATATCCAGTAGTGGGATTGCTGGGTTGAATGGTAAGTCTACATTTATTTATTTGAGGAATCTCCATACTGTTTTCCATAGAGGCTGTACTAATTTGCAGTCCCACCAACAGTGTATAAGCATTCCTTTGTCTCTACATCTATGCCAGAATCTATTGTTTTTGACTTTTTAATAATGGCCATTCTCATAGGGGTAAAGTTATATCTCATTGTGGTTTTAATTTGCATTTCCCTGATGATTAGTGATGTTGAGCATTTTTTCATATGTTTATTGACCATTTATCTTCTTTTGAAAACTTCTGTTCCCGTCTTTTGCCCACTTTTTAGTGGGGTTGGGTGTTTTCCTTGCTGATTTGAGTTTTTTGTAGATGCTGGATACATTATCAGATATATAGTATGCAAATATTTTCTCTCATTCTGTAGGTTGACTGTTAACACTGTGAATTATTTACTTTTCTATGCAGAAGCTTTTTAATTTTGTCAAGTCCCATTTATTTATTTTAGTTGATGCCGTATTTGTCTTTGGGATCTTAGTCACAAATTCTTTGCCTAGGCTGGTATCTAGAACAGTTTTTCCTATGTTTTCTTCTAGAATTTTTATGATTTCATGACTTACACTTAAATCTTTTATCCATCTTGAATTAATTTTCATATATGGCAAGAGATAGAAGTCCTGTTTCATTCTTCTGCATATGGATATGTGGTTTTTCCCAGCATTTATTGAATAGGGTTTCCTTTCCTCAGCATATGTTGTTGTCTGCTTTGCCAAATATCAGTTGGTTGTAGGTAGATGGTTTTATTTCTGGCCTATCTATTTTGTTGCATTGATCTGTGTCTCTACTTTTATACCAGTACCATGATGCTTTGGTTACTATAGCCTTGTAGTAGTATTTGAAGTCTACTAATGTGATGTCTCTAGATTTGTTCTTTTTGCTTAAGATTGCTTTGGCTATTTGTGTTCCTTTTTGTTTCACAATGAAGCTTAGAATTATTTTTTCTAGATCTGTGAAATATGACATTGGTATTTTAATGGGGATTACATTGAATCTGTAAATTAATTATGGCTGTATGAACATTTTAACAATGTTGATTATACTAATCCATGATCATGAGATATTTTTCTATTTGTGTCATCTGTGATTTATTTCATCAGTGTTTGGTAGTTCTCCTTTTAGAGATCTTCCACTGCCTTTGTTAAGTATTAGGTCATTAAATATGAAATGTCTGATTTCAAATCAAAAGTGTAGTTTATTATATCTCAAACAAGAAGCAGTACAATTAATCAAAGTATCCACCTGAACTATCAACATAGTTGCCATCTTAACAGTAGCTTGTTTGTGCCCGCAGCAAGAATCCTGGAGACCAAGTAGTGTTGAAATCACAAAAGGTGTTTTCCACAGCTTGTTTAGAATTGAATATTTTTCCTTGCAAGAAGTAGTACAAAGCCTGGAAAGAAGCGGTAGTCAGTTAATTCAGTGTCCAGTGAATACAGTGGATGACAGAGAGTTTCCAAGTCCAGCTGCTATAGTTTGAGCAGCGTTGTTTTTTGTGACATGGTCTTGCAAGAGGATTGGCCTGTCTCTACTGACCAATCTCAGCTGCTTAATCACAAGCATCCCATCATTTCATTGACTTGGTTGCAGTAGACATCCACTGTAATCGATTGACCAGGTTTCATGAAGCTGTAGTGGATATAATACCAGAACTGGACCACCAAGCAGACACCATTAGCTTTTTTTTTTTTTTTTGGTGAATATTTGGTTTTGGACTGTTTGTTGGCACTTCATCTTTATATAACCATAGTGACGAATGGTTGCAATTGTCAAAAAGAATCCATTGTTTACTTTATCACATGTAACAATACGGTGTAGAAATGGTTTGCCTTCATGTTGTGACAGTAAAGAAAAGCAAGCTTCGAGATGATTTTTCTTCTGGTGCTTTTTTAATTCATGGGGAGCCCATCTATCCAGCTTCTTTACCTTGCCAGTTTGTTTCAGATGATTCAATATTGTTGGAGTATTAATGTCAAGTCTTGCTGCTAATTCACACAAGGGTTAAGATGGTTTCCCTTCCACTATAGCTTTCAGCTCATTTTTATCCATCTTGGTCTCGGGTCGTTCACATAGCTCATTTTCAAGATTAAAATCACCAGGACAGAATGTTTCAAACCATCAACATACAGTGCATTTCTTAGCCACATCCTTCCCAAACACGTCATTGCTATTTCAAGCTCTCTGCACTACATTGGTTCCACAACAGAACTTATATTCGAAAATAACATGAATTTTTTACTTCTCTATGGTTGCACAAAAGTTGCTCTAAAAAAATTTTTTGAAAGATAATCACAAACCAAACTGTGCATTTGCAAGACTAAGGGTGTACCTATATGATAAAAATAAGAAGTGTCAAAGTGAAATGTCAGAGATACCAACTTTCAAACTTAGTACTTAAGGAAATTGGACATTAAGTATTTTATTTTCTTGTATTAATAACTATTGTAAATGGTAATGAGTCTTTCATTTGATTCTCAGCTTGAGTGATATTAGTATATAGAAATGTTACTGATTTGTGTACATTGATTTTGTAACCTGAGACTTTGCTGAATTTATTCATTCTAGGAGTCTTTTGGTGGAGTCTTTACAATTTCCTAGATACAAGATCATTTCATCAATGAAAAGGGATAGTTTAATCTCCTCTTTCCCAATTTGCATACACTTTATTTCTTTCTCTTGCCTGATTGCTCTGGCTAGTACTTCTAGTACTGTGTTGCGTGGAAGTAGTGACAGTGTGCACCTTTGTCTTTTTCCAGTTCTTAGGGCCAATGCTTTCAGTTTTTTCCCGTTCAGTATAATGTTGGCTGTGGGTTTATCATATATGGCTTTTTATTATTTTAAAATATGCTCCTTTAATGCCTAATTTGTTGAGGATTTTTTTTTCCATGAAAGTGTTTTGAATTTTATTGAATGCTTTTTCTGCATCTATTGAGGTGATCATGTGGTCTTTGGTTTCATTTCTGTTTTTGTGGTGAATCATGTTTGTTAATTTGCATATGTTGAACCATCCTTGTATCTCTGGGATGAAACCCACTTGATCATGGTAAATTTTATCTTTTTGGTTTGCTGTTGAATTTGGTTTGCTAGTATTTTGTTGAGGATTTTTGCATCTGTGTTCATAAAGAATACTAGTCTGTAGTTTTCTTTTTTCATTGTGTCCTTTCCTGTCTTTGATATCAATGTGATACTGGCTTCATAGAATGGGTTAGGGAGGATTCTCTCCTTCTTAATGTTATGGAATAAGTTCTGTGGGATAGGTGCCGGTTCTTTGTTGTAGGTCTGTCTGGTAGAATTTGGCTGTGAATCCATCTGGTCCAGGGCTTTGTTTTTGTTGGGAGACTTTTTATTGTTGCTTAAATCTCACTGTTTGTTACTGATCTGTTAAGAATTCTATACCTTCCTGATTTAGGCTTGGGAGGTTGTGTGTTTCCAGGAATTTATCCATTTCTTCTACATTTTGTAGTTTTTTAGTGTAGAGGTTTTCGTAGTATTCACAGGTGATCTTTTGTATTTCTGTAGTATCAATTGTAATGTCTCTTTTTCATTTCTGATTGAGGTTATTTGAGTCCTTTCTCTTCTATTTCTGTTTAATCTGACTATTGGTCTACTTATTTTGTTTATCTTTTCAAAGAACTGACTTTTTGTTTCATTGATTCTTTTGTACTATTTTTTTGGTTTCCATTTTGTTTAGTTCTGCTCTGAGCTTTGTTATTTCTTCTACTGGCTTTGAAATTTTTATTTTTATTCCTTTTTTCATATTTCTAGTTGGTCTTTAAAAAGCTGTTTAATGGAGATAATTTAAGATATTTCTAGTACTTTATATAACCTTGACTATTATCACTGCAGAAATAATAAAATAAATGCATTTAGATAATTATTTATCACTTGCAATTACTTATTACTTGCAATTCTCTCTACATTTTCACAGTTTTGTTTTACAACATGAGTTTGGATGTGAACAGAAAGCCAGAGTCTCCATCAAGATTTTATTTTTCTTCTAATGGAACTTTTGATGTGATTACTGGACGCATACGAGTATCAAGCAGAGCAGCTAACTGTAGAACCCATCAAGCATTTATGCGGGTAATGTAAACTAATTTTTATTAATGAATATATAAACTTCAATATTGTCAATATAGTAAAACCTATTGCATTGGCATCTTTTTATAAAATGCAGTTAAAAACAAGTGTTATCTTCTCCTAAACTATGGCCTCTTCCACTTAAAATGTTAGACATTCCCAACCTAAATAGATTAAAGTTCACTTTTTATGTCTTTTTTTTTTCACATTTATCACATTTGACCACATCACTGTTTAAAGATTTGCCTTTTTCCTCTCTACAATTGCTATTTTTTCTTATCCCTGTTTATCCGCTTACCAAGAAATATACATGTTGAGTAGCTCTGCTGAGTCTCAGATCTCTTCCATGGTAGATTTTTGGGGCAAGTAGGGGGAGGCGAGGAAGTTGGTTTGTTTTTCATACGACTCCAACAAAGCAGAATCCAACATGACTGTTTTTGGATTGTGTCTTTGTCTCCACGCCAGCTTTGTTAGTGATGTCAGTGGGAACTTGCACAGTTGTAGCGTGGTGGGGATCATCTGTGGGCCAAGGCGACAGCTCTTGTGATGGTTTGGGGCATGTCCTGCAAAGCACAGCCAATTTCATGTTTCTTTTATTAAAACACTCATTCCCAAACTGATCATCACGCTACTTGCATTGGTCAAATTTCATCATATGCAGCAGTGCCAGGTCTTTTTCATTAGGGAATGGTGTACTTCATCAGAAAATCTATTGTCACAGAAAGCCAAACTATTCCCAGGAGCCCTTTCTGGGATTTCAAATAGTAGCCCAGCTTAGAACTTAATTTTCCCTTAGATACTTATTCCAGGCAAATGCAAGCAAGCACCAAGACTCCAATATACTGTTAAATGCTAAGAGCAATAATCCCCATGCTATTTCCTCATTTCCCTTAACAGTTTTTATTGTTGTACTAGAATAAAGCTATTAGTTGGTTCAGAGCCAAAAGGATAGAATATTAATGTGGCCATCATTTATATGGTAGGAATTAAAAGAGGTTCTTTTTTTTCATCCTTTATAGAAGTGGTTTTGCTTACATTAATTTTAGGGACAAATATTGGGACCATTCTAAAGGCAGTAAAAGGGGCCAACATTAGATGTTAACAAGTATGTTGTGTTGAATTTATAAAAAGTGGCAGCAAATTGATCTGGTTTATTTAGTCCTATGTTTCTTGGCATTGTTTCTATGAATAAGGGATCACCAAAATTGTACACCTTTTTTGGAATAAATTTGTAGCAGAAATTACAATTTAGCCGAGGTTTCTGTGTTTTGTTGCACATATACTTCTAGTATTACCATGGTTTTGATGGTAACAGGATGCAGCCATTGACTTTGGCCCATATTGTGAATGTTAAACAGTAGCATTTAAAAAAATGATTGTTTCCTCTAATATCCTTTTTCCCTTCCTAAGTTACCTTGCTTTTATTTGGAACATTTTTAAACTCATATATAGAAAGGCAAAAGGCGACTCTAACCCATTTATCTGCAGCAAATCCAGGAAGTTTGTAAGAATGGCAGATGCAGCTGCCCCAACCTTGGATTTGGTCAAGGAGCTCTAGCTGTTACTTAGCAAGGTGTGGAACTGTAATGAGGACACTTTGCCACCTCTACCAGGGTGGTAGCCCAAGGCATCAGGAAACATTAATGCTACTATGCTTCTATAGTCTGAAAACGCAAGACATTAACCTGAATTCTTCCATCTTCCTTATAATAGTAGAAAAGAAAACTCACAGTGGTCAGGATGCCTGGGTGGTTCCTGTGTTCCAAAAAAGGTGTACAGTACCAGGAGTGTTAACACCACCTATGTGTCTTATCTTTGCACCCCTTATAATGAAGTGAGGTGACACTTGTCAATTATGTCCTCTGGCTCACTACCCCCAACTATCAGACCACTCCCTGCCTGCTGGTTGGACATGCTTTGCTTGTAATCTTGTCCCCACTTGCCATGCCAATTAAGCTCCACTTATCCATTTATTCAGTTAATTCAGCAGATATTTATTGAGTACCTACATTGTGTTAGATTCTGTTTGAGACACTTGTGTATACCAGTGAATAAGACATGGAGCTTATAGTCTAGTGAGGTGAGACAATAATATGATAAAAATGTCAATTCTAATATTTTAGAAAATACAGGTGACAAAATAAGGAAAAAGGAGAACAGAGTACAGAAAAGTGAGGAGTTCTGGGGAAAGAGTGAGGCTATTATTTAAACAGGTGGCCAGGTTTCACTCAGAAAGTGACATCTGAGCAAAGACTTGAAGGAAGTGAAGAAGTTACCCATGTTGATATCCAGGATGGTGGTTATCCACTTTAGTGTATAACAGCAATACCTGTAGGGCTTCTTAAAACATAAATTGCTGGGCCCCATTCACACAGTTCCTGATTCTGTAGGTCTGCAGTGAGCCCTACAAAGTTCTCAGGAGCTGCCAATGCTGCTGGCCTGGCCTGGGAACCATACCTTGAAAACAAGGAACACTCTAACTGCTATGATGTAAATAGATAGTAGGGGACCAACATTTAACACACAGGGAAGAGGCTACTGCAATGACTGACACGAGAGATGCCTCCAACAGAGGTGGTGACAGTAGATAGGGTGAGAAGTAGTTGAAGACAGATCCTCTATAATTTGTTGACAGATTATATGTCTGGCATTTTAAAAGAGAGCCTCAAGATGACTCTAAGGTCTTTAGCCTGAGAAACTAGAAGAATATAGTTTTTATCAACTGACACAATATTGCAAGAGAAACAACTTTTCGGTAGAACATTCTGGAATTCATTTGTGGTCCTGCTGAACTGGGAAGAAACCTATTTTACCTTCAAGTGTAAATATCAATTGAGCATTGGCATATACACATCTGGAGTTGAAGGGTAGGCATAAAACTGGAAATATAACTTAATATATCTTTGGCATATGGATGGTTTATAAAGCCATGTGAGATGGCTGCATCAGAAGGAAAAGAGGGCCAACGCCTGCTCTCTGGGGCACTAAAGCACGAAGAGGTTGGAGAGAAGAGGAGGCCCTCAAAGGAGATGAGAAGGACCAATCAGGAAGGGAGGAAGGAAACCAACAGTGTATGGTGTCCTGGAAGTGAAGTGAATAAAGCAGAGGAAGGGGGCACATGACTATCTTGTCAATGCTGCTGCATGGTCACATAAAATGAGGGCTGAGAACTGACAATTAGATTTACCAATTTGGAACCTATTGTGATCGTGACAAAGCATTTCAGAGAAGTAGAGTGGGGGGGAGGTGGAGAGGAACTGGAGACAGAGTATAGGTTATTCTTTCACAAAATTTTGCTCCAAAGGTCACCAAAGAAATAAGGTTGGGATTTAGTAGCTGATAAAGAAGTAGAGTTGAAGAGGTTGTTTTTTTGTTTCTTATTTTTCTTTTACTAGCACAGGAGAAACATCAGTGTGCTTTTCTGCTTATAAGCATGCTCCAATAGAGTGAAAAACTTATGAGATAGGTGAGAGGGGAGAATAGTTGGAACAAAATCCTTGAGAAGGCAAGAAGTGTGGGATTAATGGTACAAGTGAAAGGGTTGGTTCTGGATAGGCAGGTGCCTAATTAATCTATGTGCCTGCTGATGCTGGGTAGATGGGGTGGTGAGGACCACGGAAGTTCTCTTCTGAGTGCTTTAATATTCTCAGTAAAGTAAGAGGCAAAGTCATCAGCTTGAGTAGGGATGGGGAAAGTGGTGTTTCGAGTTGGGGAGAAGATGTGAAATAGTCTTCCAGGAGAATGGGAGAGTAAGGAAGTACAGTGTGGTTTCAGATGGTGCCAGGGTCTACTTGCACTCATGGTCATAAAGTGAGTGTGGTCAGTGTGGTTGCCATTTTTCTGGTCACATTAAGTCCTACAGGTGGAAGTAGATGGAGAGTTACAACTAATCAGGGCTGTGGTTTTGTTGAGAGAGTGCAGCAAGCAAGTTGAAGGAGTATGCAAGGGACTGGTTACATTTTGGGTCCTGAAGTTGAGGCAGGGTAAGGAAGGGAGAAGAGGGCATCAAGAAGATGAGGGACAGGGAAAAAAGTTGAATTGGAGACCTCATTGGGATCAGCAGATTGTTGGTACTAAGTATTAAAGGGAATGAGACAAAGAGATCCCATAGATACTATAACATTTAAAAGCCCTTAGAGACTTGAAGGTGAGGAAAAAATTGATTTTTTTTTCTTTTGCTCACAATTCCTTGATTATCCCATGCAAACTGAAGTCTTTAAATCTACTTGCATTTACAAGAGCCATTGCATTATTTTATGATGGAGAATTTTGCTATTAAAAAACCCCCAAGTTTCATTATAAAACTTGAGTTTTTCTTAAATCTTTCTCTTTTAATCACACATCCTCTAGTTTCATGCCAGATCTTCTTGGAATAGAGTGGTATCTTTATCTAATAAGGATCTATATCACTGGCATCTAAATTTTCTGGCCTGTTATTTTTCTGAGGCTATCTGTTCACTTAGCTAGTGGGTAGGGGCATCAGTTTTCTCAAGTGTAGTAACTCTACTCTTTAGAATTAAAATAGAATCATCTAGGATTATTTTCTTGGCTGGTCAAAATTTTTCTTCATATAAAGGAAGGAAGAATTCTTTTTTTACTTTAAAAAAAAAGCCCTTGTATTGTAATTGTTTGCAATTATTCCAAGTTTTAATTTTTGATATTAGAGCCATAAAATTATTAGATTTTGCTAAAGCATAATGTAGAATTTAGGTTTGAGAGTTCATAAAAGGTTTATATGAGGGAAACGGTTCATTTAATTTATACCTTATAGTATTTTCTCTGCTAAAAGCCTCTTCTGTGTTCATCACTTCGCTGTATGAAAAGATGTTTCCCCATCCATATAAGTATATGAAAATTAATATTTGTTATATTTAAGTATACAACTTTATCAAATCTTTGTAATGTCTTAGGACAAGATCTTAGGATAAAGGATAATTTTGAGGCTATTTTGATTCAGGGAAACCCAAACCATAATCTGCAGCAGTTTTTAGAAATGTTAGAGTAGCCATGGTAGTGAGACTTCCCTTAGGCTTTGATGGATGATATTTCTTGGTTGATTTTGATGGAATATTTGAATTAAAATATTCACAAATAATTGATAAATGAAGAAGGATGTCACATTGGGATAACAGCTGAAGCAATGAGATTCCCTGCTGCAGCATTTCCAATAAAACTGGAAATATCTAGCTCAGTTGCTAAACCTGAAATTTCTGTCCCCATAGACATTTTGAGATCCAGGGACTTCAGTGGTCTCAGCATGTTGTATGAAAATCATGAAATCAACCTACCTACCTATATAGTAGATTACTTCATTCTTTGATTTCTAAATTTTAGATTCCTGAAATACAGGGACTTCATTTTGTTATTTAAGTCTTTTGGTGACTTCTAAAACTCAACTTTTTTCTACAATAATTTCAAGAAAATGTGTATTCAATTAGTAAATACATTTTATTTGTATTATTTATTTCACTTATGTTGTTGAGCTATACGTGCACATAGTTTAATGAAATTTCATTTTCTCCAAAGCAGTAATTTTTTAACCACAGCACACTATGGACTGATTCATGTATGCAGACATTTCCACTGAAAATCTAAGTGCAAGCACACTATTAATATATAACCATACTTATATTGTGGTATTCTAGAAATGGATTTATTATTATGACACATGTTAATTCTTTATTAGGTTGTGAGGTCTTTGAACCAGGATATTATCTTTTGCATATGTATATTCTTGTATTCTTCTTAGAGCAATCACAACTCATTACATAAGGCAGAAACTCAATAAATTCATGGATGCTGTGTTCTCAGTGCTATTTAAGGACTTCTGTAAGGGAAATAGACCAGAGACCAATAGACCAGAGTTCTATTGGTCTAATGGTTAGGGCTTCTGTCATGGGGTTGTTGTCTTTTCTCAGGAAGTCATAGTGCAGATGTTTGACAGTTCTCTACCACCTGAACCAAGCTTAGTAGATAAAGTGGTTCTAATTACATGTGATGGTGATGGTTCAGGTACCAATCTTTGCCTTGGTGTCTCACCTTCTCCTTCCTCAATCCCACATTGGTACCAGGGGGGTATTTTAAAAACACAAATCTGATCATATTCCTTGCTTAGAATCTTTCTATGTAAGAGTCTCCCCAGCCCTTTTGATGTGTAGCTTAGGTGGCCCTACTTCCTCTGTACTTGTACATGCAAATATCAGAATGTTCATCCCTTACACTGTTTGGATTTATGGGCTATAGATTGTGATAAAACTGACTTTCAGTTTTGTATCCTCAGAATCTTCTTGAACACAGACCCGTGAATAGATATCTTCAAGTGTTTATGTCCAATATCATTTTTATTTAATAATATTTTATAAATATTTTTGCCTTATCCTTTAAATAAATTCCTTTAGTACATAAACACAATAGGAGGATTTGGGCCTATATCTCAGCTCTCAGTTTGTTCAGAAATACAGATTTCTATGAAAGTCAAGCAAGAAGGCAAGATTTTGTGTAATTTCAGGCATGTGCTAATTTGCATGCTTGTGGGTTCCCTATTTTATGTAATTGTCCATAAAATTGTGGCATGGAATCTTCATTATTTTTAATATAGATAGCACATGCCAATCCAAATTAAAAATTTTAAGCAAATCTACTTTTTTCCTCCCTAATACTTAATTGTCACTTTAAGACACTTTTGACATTACAGCTTTTGTCCTTAGGTGGAGCTGTTAAAGTTAAATAAGTGTGAATATCTGTCAGATACAGTTCTTGCAAGAGTGCATGTACATTTTATATATTGCGAGAAAAGCATAATTAATAGCTAATTAGGATAATGAAAGTAATATACACCAGATGTAGAGAAGACCTTGTGGAAAATTAGTATGAATTAGATAACATGTGATTTGGTCAAAGCAAGCTTGTTGAGAAGAATTAAAACAGTGGACATGTGGAGGGCCAATCAGTGGCTGTCTAGCTCCTACACCTAGGGAATAATTTAATCAAGTTTGCTATTGTAATACTCAGGGCTTCAAGCTGTTCCATTTTCACAAGTTGGTAACTTGGGATTTGGGCCTTGATTTGAAGCATTCCTATATGGTCAAGGTTTCGTGTTGGAGATGATCACTTATCAAGTAATTTAATAAAAAGCCTGTCTGTGTATAAGAATGGAAAAGTAATCAGATCTGGGGTATTCTGATTCATGCTGCAAATCTACATAACCATTTAATAAATAGAAGTCTGATACTTGCTATATAATTCATTTTCTATTTAATGTTGATTGGTTAGCAATAGTCCAATTTTCTTATTTCTTCCAAAAATTCACCAGAATTTCTTATTCTAAGAAACTGAAATTCAGTAATTTCTTGGTTGGCTTATAGCTACATTTCAAAGCAACATACATATACTATGATGTCTAAGTGTTTTGCATACATTTTGTCAGTTAATTGTCACAATGAGGTATAGATATCATCACCATCTTCAATATTCCCATTTTCAGATGAGATAACTGAGCATTATACAGATTAAGTAACTTGACCAAGGTTACATAGACAAGTGATGGACCCAAGATTTGAATACCAGTTCTCCACTTTCAGACTGCTTCCTTTTAACCACTATATACAAAAATTGATAATTTTGTAAATAAGAAAAGATTACCTCCTTTTTGTTTGTAATTACAAAAAGGCATGTTCATTCTTATTCACTGATTTTTTAAAATCAAAAGTTACTATAGATGTAAGCACAGTAATAATCTACATGATAAATATTTTCCCCCTATTCATTAGGGATTATTAATTGATGAGCTTTAAAAATAATCTATTCTTTACTTGCTTTTAGGCAGTAAGCCATATTTCAATCCTGAAAAGTCTATAGATAGAGTCCTGGTCCACTGACATTACTCAGTATGATGTCTGCCAAACACAGTGTCATGGTTCTATCCCAAGGAGCTCATCAAGCATAAATAGAAACCTCAATTATGGTTTAAGTTAATATATCTAGCCTAGGTGAAAACAATTGACTCTTTTTTTAAAAGGCAAGAGGGACTTTGGTGAATCTATTTTTTTTTTTAAATAAGTACCTATAGACTAAAATGGCCATATGAAAAGTGAAGTCAAACTGAGCTTTCAATTTAAATTATTAGTATGAAAGATATCATAGTCTGTGACCAATTCTTCAAATTATCTTCTGAGTATAGTAATGATTCTAATACAAAAAAAAAAATAAAAACCAGAGATTTTCTACACTAGTTCCTGTGTAGGTGGACTATATCTGCAAATTATGAACTGCCCTCTCAAATTCTGAGATTATTTCCACTTTTTATTTTTGTTGTATTTAAGACACTTGTTTTATAGATTTGCCATCGATGTGTCATATTTCATGTAATTTGTCAATTGAATTGTTATGAATCCTCTTGGATTAATTTATTAGTAAAATCTTATTAGCCTACCCTCTTAGATAAGGAGGAAAAAGAAGTCTATTTTATTCAGTACACTTTTGAAATTATATTTTTGTCCAGGGAGGGTCTAAAAAGCTGCTTTCTAAGAGACACGCAATGTTTTATATCTTACCTGACTTCCATATAGAAATATCCCTCAGTATCCACAAGGGATCGGTTCTAGGATGCCCTGAGGACACCAAAATGGAAGGATGCTTAAGTCCTTTATATAAAATGGCGTAGTATTTGCATATAACCTATGCACATCCTCTTGTATACTTTATATCATCTCTAGATGACTTATAATACCTAATGCAGTGTAAGTACCATATAAGTAGTTGTTATACTGTGTTGTTTAGAGAATAATGACAAGAAAAAAGTCTATACATGTTCAGTGCAGATGCAGCTATCCATTTTTTTGCCAAATATTTTTGGTCTGCAGTTGGTTGTATCTACATATGCAAAACACATAGATACAGAGGGCTGGTGAAGATTTGACAGTCTATAACATTTACTATCTAGTGAAGTACTTGCTTAATTGAATGACAGATGCTTTCGAAGTCATTTCTTGTTGATTATTTTACTGGCTGTATATATGATAAATAATTTTGATGTGGGATATTCTCTTTTAATGAGGAGGCTAGCAAATAATCAAATGAAAAGATAAAATCAATTTTAAGTTCATAGAAAATACTTGTTGAAATAGAAAATAATCTCTGAATGTAGAAATAAAGATTGAGATGTCAGAATTGGCAATCAATTATAATAAAATCAAGAGCTGTTTCCTTAGAAACAGGATGATAAATTTCAAAAGTCTGATTATTCAAATAGACTTTCTTAGACCACGTATACACAAAAATAGGAATGAGAAATGCTGTGTAGAAATTAGTTAAGATATTAACTTTAAAAGAATGTGTCATACAGAGCAGACTGGACTCTACATGGGTTACAATTCCTGTCTAATTGATAAATAAATCTAAGAGGTCTTTCTTTGTGAAGTATGAAAGCACAGTAAACCTAAAAAACTTTAACAACTAATAAAAAAATCAGTAAAGTTACTAGGATATAAAATTAAATATACAAAACAAATAACTTTCCCATATACCATTCATACATAATCTGTTAGAAAAGATATGGGAAAAGGTCCATAAAGAACAGCAAAGAATAAAAAAAAAAAAGGATGATTTATAATATGGAGTCAAATGAATCAAATTGAATCAAAATGTTACTGAGAGATACAAAAAGAAAATAGATCATTTTTCTACAAATTTATTATAAGGTAGTGCTAAATGGAATTAAATATTGACTAACACTTTGAAATGATTTACAAAGAAGTTTATAATGAATAATGCTTATGTTATAATATCAAGTTATAAAAAAATGCATAGAGAGTATCATAGAAGGATGCCCAAATGTATACCTTTGTAACTGTGATTGGCTGGTTATAGTTTTCCATTTTTAAACTCCTTCTGTGTTTCCATAAAAAACATAAATGCTTTTGTAATGTGAAAAAATATATACATTCATTTTTATAACAGTTTAGATAAAAGGTAAGTATTTGCTTTGGATTCCATGGGTTGTGTTTGGCCTTCTGCACGAAAGCAGTTTTATATATACTTTTATCTCCATACTTTGTTGTGTTATTAATTTATGTGGTTTTCAATTTCCACAGAAAGATGTGCGGGACATCCTCACCCCAATCCAGGTGGAAGCCGCTTACCACCTCGGGCCTCACGTCTTCAGTAAACGAAGCACAGAAGAATTCCCACCTCTCCAGCCAGTTCTTCAGCAGAAGAAAGAAAAAGACATGATCAAGAAAACAGTAGGAATATTTTCCTTTATTCAAAACATTATGTGACATATAACTAAAGAATTTTTAAAAATATGACATAATTCTGAAGAAAGGAACTATATATCTGAATTCTTAGAATTTTTTATGAATGGGTTTTTTTATAAAAATAGATTTATGATATGTCTTATTTTCCATTTTTCTGTATTTTTTATATTCCCTTTAGTATATTGAGCTGAATATTTAAAAATATATATTTAGTAACAACAGTAGTGTTCCATATACATAAAATGTTAATTTTCTCTCTTTGATGCTTTTGCCAGGGAAGAAAATATATTATTAGAGAGTAATGGAAGTTGCATTTATGAGTTATTCAATGTCATCCTGTGTGCTCAGTTCTTCCTTCCTCCTTTTTCTCATTTCCTGTCTCTCTCACTGTCACCCTACCCACAGATTCACTCGTGTCTTTCTAGTCAAATTCCCTTGTTCAGTTTTAGTCATTTATAAACATGTATATTTATGTTCTACAAAGATTTTTTTTTAATTTCATTATAGGCTTTTCAGCCACATGCCAGGATTAATTGCATTTAAGGTGTATCCTTCATTGTAACCAGTGAGCTGCTCTTTTCTAAATCATCCCCAAATATTTCAGTTTCACCAACAGTTATTTATTCTCAAGAGTCCTAGTGTTCAGACCTTTATTGTCCAACAACACAAAGACATAGTGTTTGTCCCAAAACAGGATGTGTTTGGGCATGGTAAAAAGGCTTCATTAAGACATTCGCTAATGACACACAGAATGTAAAAGATGAAAGGGACATTTAAAGGTCTACTTCCTATCCTGTCCAGACAAAATTGCCCCCAAGTCACTTAGAGATATTTGAGCTTTGCAATCACCATTGTCTAGTCTAGAATACTAGATCAAATGAAGATAACTTAAGAATAGATTTTCTCTGTATCCTATATGAAAATATTTATGGCAGTCTGTTTTTTTCTTTTATTCTTCTGTTGAACTTCAGTTTTCAACATCAACTCTTTTTAAATGTCTTTAATAATAAAAATCTCACTATTGAAAGTATACATTCAAAACCTTAGTAATTTGTATTTATTAGAGTAACCCGTATTTTGATTCTTAGAACAACCTGCTTTACAAATAGGAGTGACAGAAAAAACTCCTATTTAACCATTTAAAGCAGTATTTACACTTCTGCTCCCCCGGAATAGGCAGTCTGTGGTTGGGTGTGCTGTTAGAAAGTACTCTAGTCACTTCCACTTCATGTGCCTGGCTCTTTCTCTGACTTTCTAGATTTCTCTTCCTTTTCTGCATCTCTCTCTCTTTCACCTATTTCTGTTATCTTCCTTTCTTTTTATCATTATTTTCTTTTTTCCAGCCCGTATCTCGGGTCTTTCCATATACCTTGTAGTATCTCTGGATCCTATTAAAATACTCAGAGTTAAATTCTGGAACCCTTACTATCATTTGATTTTTATCCAGTGTTTTCTCAAAGTAAAATTTCCTAATTTCTACACATAGCTAATTTAATATAAATTATATTATATGATTATATTTAAGTGATACAAATATAAGTAAATATAAAATCACTGTCCTGACATTTGCCAAAATTTAAGTTCCATGCCTCTCTGTGCAGTAAATGAGATCAAACTCTAGCATCAGAAAATTGAGAGGAACTCAATGAAGAACATCTTGGCGGCTAATATTCTTATACTATCTCTAGAGTGCCTTTTATTTAGCTGTTTCTCAAACCTTATTTCACTTATCAAATTTTGGCTTTTAAATTTTACCTGTTGGAACAACTTAGTTCCTTTAGTCCTACAATAATTTGTCATTTGAACCTTACTGACTGATTCTCAAATTGAATGGTTTAAAAGGGATAAACTGAGGAGTAATCGAGTTGATGTATTCATATCATTTTTCTCATGTACCAGAGGTATCTTATTCTTTAAAATATATAGAAGTATATCTACTGATTGAACTAAAATTAAAAAAATATTGTCATATTTTCTTTCCAGATAAACTTTGCAAGGTTTTGTGCCCATGAAAATTGCTCTGCTGATTTACAAGTTTCTGCAAAGGTTGGATTTTTGAAGTAAGTATAGTATATTCTCTGTTATTCATTAAGAAGGGTAATAAGGGTGTGGATATGGGTTACAAAGAGAAAAGGACTCAAATAACCCGCAAATTAGCAGCATTTAAAGAACTGGAAAAAAAATAACGTTCTACTGAGAGAATAAATGATCTATACATCATCCACAGTAAGTACACATTTAAGGATTGCCACTTTTCAAAGAATGAGACTATATGAGCACCAAGGCTTTATGAAGCATGTTTTAATCTTTTATTGATAACTCTGAAGATATTTCAGGGTTTAACTGTGCCTTGGGTAATCATTATTATAATTGTAGTTATGTTTTAGACATTTGTAAGTGCTTGTTAATAGAGTTTTGGTTGCAAAATGAGCTTTCACTTCACAATGCTTAGTTTTTTATTGCTTAGAAAACTGGTTATATCATTCAGACTGACATATAAAACAATCCACATATGACAAAGTTGAAAGGGAATAAACTATCTCACTCTTCTAAATTCATAGAAGGGGAAACAGAGTAAAAAGGAAATATATGTGATGTGCTTAGAATAGCATCTCACACAGTGAAAACTAGATAAATGTTGGTTGTTGTTGTTTTATGATGGGGAATAAACCATTGCAATTTTGTATCATGTCTAGATCTTCTATATTCAAATTATTTTGCATATCAGAGGGAAGATGTGAAAAATGAGGGCCAGAAAGAAAGAAGCCACACTTGAGGGTGAGGTTTGATGATGATATATGGGAAGCGAAAGAGGGAAAGGACAGGCATCAGTGACAGGGCAATGGGAAACTACTTTCAGGGAGTTGGGATATGAAGGAAACAAGGTTAATTTGGGCCATGACGAATTTGGAGGGGCTTTTGTGTGTAGTGTTCCACTTGAAAATCTAGTTCAGGATTATGTTGGAAGTTCTTCCACCCATTAGTAACTTGTGAGAATTGCCCAAGGGGTGGAAATGTGAATTGCACAGGGAAAAGCACCAAGGATGAAATATTAGGGGATAGTTTCCTTTAAAGGACTTAAAAGGAATATAGGAAATCCCTGAGGGAGACTGAAAAAGTACCTACGGAGAACTAAAAGGAGAACTAAATCCGTGGTGAAATGGCCAACGGAGAATATAAATAGGGAGGACTTAATATTGTAAAATGTATCGAGAGGTCAAATAGTGTAATGACTAAAGATCGTGGGGCTTGACATGTAAAATGTGGCTGGTGGGGGAAATAAAAGGTGTCATGGGTAAATGTTGAGATAGTACTCTCAGCGCAGTAGTAGCCAAGTGACAGGGTCAGTGCTTAAGGAAAAAAGAGCATCCTGGAACAAGTAGGTTCAATTGGAGAATTTTTATGTATTTATCAAATTTTAATTTAATCATGAGGTGACATTAAGTGAAGGGTCAATGGCAAGGAAAAGAATAATTGGAGAAAGAAAAGTTTAACTTAACTCCCAGGGGGTGCTTTTCTGTCCTACTTGAACTCTCCTCAGAAGCATTTGATAACTGTTCACTTTCTCTTTTGCACGTCTTTCCCTTTACTTTCCACGATGCCATCCTACCCCCATCCTCCTCCTATGTCTCTAGCCCTTCCTTCTTGGTTACTACTGGTGGATCTTTAATTGTGGCATCCTAAGTGGTCCTCCCTCTTCCATTTCTCTCACTACTGTATCTTCCCTGGGTAGTCTTGCCAACAACTGTGACTTCCCACATGGCATGCCTACACGGCTGACTCCTGACTCAGTGTCTGAGTTTTACACACCCGTGTATCCAGTTGCCTATTAGACTTGTCCTCCTGGGTGCCTCATAGATTCAATCTGCCTAGTCACTATCCAGGAATGACATTAGTAAGTTACCAAGGCCAGAAACGTAGGGCTCAACCTGCATTCTTCTGTCTCTCTCATACCTAACATGCAGAATTATTAAGTTCTACAGTACTACCACCTAAAAAATGTATTTCTTCTCCATCATACTTCTCTCTCCCACTATTGCTTCAAACCAGGCACTCGATACCTCTTATCTCCAGCTACTTAAACTTAAGTCCTGCTGGGCCCCTGGTCTGACCTCACCGTGCTCACCATTATTTTGAATCTGTCCTGGAAACTACTGCAAAGCAGGTTCCTGCCCTTTCATCTATGTTTGTGTTCCCAACACCTAACAGTGTGTCCAGAATGCTGTAGGTGACTAATAGAGGTTTGCTGAGAAACGAACAAGGTCCCAAATGGTATCAGACCTACAGGTAGAGAAGTTAGCCTTAGAAAGAAGTTAAGATTCTCCTTATCTTAAACTAAGAAGCTATGAAAAGATGCTTAACATTATTAAGAAATTTTAATGTGAAAGGAAGGGAAATGTAGAGAATTCATGGATGGCTACAGTAAAAAGCAAGTTTATATATGGTAACTGAGGGTTTTGAGGATGGGTTTGGGAACTTGAATGGGAAAAGATTCAGAATACTTGTTATAAAAAAGGACAGGAAGTCAATTAGGAACAAGTAAAAAGGTTGATAAACAGGGTGAAGTACTCTGGTGGAGTGGATCACATATGGCAGAGAATAAATTAATTATTTTCACTTAGGTTAATGCCAAGATAGCCTTGAGCATCTGCAGTTGAGAGCCAACAAGCCCTAACCTATGTGATTGATAATTGGACTTTGTACCTAAATTATCCAGATTGACTGCTTAGATAATCCAAAAACAGTGACTACTAACTATATCCCAGCATGTAGTGAGGCATTTTTGTTGATTTATTAGTTGAATAAATCCCATTTATGTATGTATTTTCTTCCTGAAATAATTGGTTTTCTTGGTGTTTTTGCTCTCACGGACCTTTGCTAAGAAGAGTTGCATGAGAGAAAGCTTTTCTCAGCTACAAATAAGTAGTGTTTCCATTTTCTTCAATCAGACACTCCTGCTGTCACCTTTGTCATGTGTCATTGCAATCCCTCTGGCCTATGAGAAGATGTAACATTGAAATTTATAGGGGAAACATAACTGAGAATCCTTCTTTCCTTAAGAATAAAGATCTGTCTTATTGAATTAAGATATGAAATTATTAATATGAATTATTCATTTTTCTCCACTATATGTTTTCTCACAAGAAATATGATCTACTTTGCATTTTTAATTTGAAGCGATAATATTTCTTTTAGGTTAAATATCAAGCTTATTATGATTTTAAATGGCAGTCAACAGTGTCAGGCAGTGTTTCTCAAGGTGTGGTCTTCTAGCCAATGTCATGAGAATCATCTAGAATGCTTGATAGAAATGCAGGGTCCTGACCAGCCAAATCAGAGTCATTGACCAGGCCAGAAATCTTCACAGTCGGGCTCCAAGTTCTTATCATACTAAAACCTAAGAACCAATGTGGGGGTGAAGTGCTGCAAATTTGAAGTCAAACTTACCTGCTTCAAATCCTGTATCTACCATTTTATTAGCTGGGTGGCCTTTTCAGAAGAGCCTTTTAGCCTCTATAAACTTCTTTCCTCATTGTTAAGTGGGTATAAATAGCACCCACTCTTTAAGGGCATTTTAAAAATAAAATACAATAATACATGCCAAGTGCAAGTACAATAATACATGCAAAGCCTGATTCAGTGAAGCTTCAATAAATGCCGTTACTATTTTTGATACGTTATAGTTGGAATAATCATAGATCATGATACATTTTTTTAGTTTGTCCATAAAATGAAATATTGCAAATCCTAAACATTGTGAATATATACTTTATGTTCGGAGAATACAGCTGGCTGTGACTGGCTCAGTAGTTTGCAGTCTTATGAGGTCCGAAGTGGCACGTATGCCAGTATTAAGTAGTAGGCACCATACCTTTCATATCCGTTAGAAAAGTTACAGGCTGTGTATTTCTATTAGATAAATGGTAATTTATTTGGGAAACTTTCAAATGAAAACTCTTCTAATGAATTTTTTAGACCCACAGTGAAAGGTTCTGACAAAGTGCTTTGCATTTTTAGTAAATTATCTCCCACCAGACAAAAATATGCCTCTCCCACAAGGTGTCCTTTTCTCCCTTCTCAGAAACAGTAGGCAAATTGTGACCATATGTTCCATGCATTCTCCCAGCTATAACTCTGCTGGCACTAATGGTATTTATGTGCCCCAGAGCTATAAACCTGTTTTAGGTAAATGTATTTACTCAGTAAAGAACATGAGTTTCTGAAGACCACAATAATAAACTGCCGACGGTACACTAAACAGTGCTTAGGCACTTCGTCTCATCTTTTCATTAAGTTGAGACTTCCTCCTGTACTTCTAAATTCTCAGGACAATAAACTATATTCAAATGGACTTCCAATGCAAAATAATGAACAAACATGACTTCGTCGAAATTACAAATATAATTATTAGCCATCACACAGGCAGTTTAAAATCAAATCCTTCATATGGATTATTGATGTAAATAATACTATAGTACTTTTCTTCTGCATCTCAGTCATGCCTCTAGGAGTTGTAATGCAGACTTTCCCTGAAGGATTGCTTTCATATCTAATTGCAAGTTACAAAATACTTAACTAATATAATGATGTAAACAATAAAGGCATCTTAGTTATTTTGTATAATAAACAGTCTGGAGTAGGAGGTGTTCACAGGTTTGGTGAGCAGCTACCAAAGATGGGACAGTGATAGTTATCTTTCCAGTTCTCTTGGCTTTTTCCGCATGATCATAAAATGGCTGCAGCAGCACCAAAGTTCTAAGCAAGATAAAAGAGGCAAGAGCAAAAATGCTTTGTCCTCTTGAGGCTACCTTTTCAGGAAGGGAAATACCTTATCAGATTTATTCTGATTAACCAGATTTGTGTCACATGCTCACCCCAAATCTATCATGATTGAAGGAAAATGAAGTCATCATGATCATATTAGATTGACCATGATTCATTCCCTGAAGCTGGACTAGAGGCATGCTATCTGCAATATCAAGGGAATGCTGCCTGCCACCTTAATAATCCAGGGTTCTTTTGGCAGCTAAGAAGGGAAATCACAGTTGGGGTAGACAATGAGCAATGAGCAACATCTGCCACTATGCTGTTAACCCCCAAAAGAGCTAGTTTAATGAAATCGTCTATTTTTAAAATGGAGATAGTAGGAATATAGGCTTCAGTGACCTCATAAGGTTTTGGGAGGGTGAATTATATGCTTCATGTACTATTATAATAAAACATGCTGGTTCAATCTTCTAGTTCAACTTTTTTCTGCTATTCTCCCCTTGACCTCAGTGAGTTTTCCTTTATTCAATAAAATAATCTTAAATGTCAGGTAACCTGTCTATTCCAAAAGGCAAGAATTTTTCCGTATTTTCTTTCTTCCTGAAGTCAGTCATAAAGAAAAAAGAGGGCAAAATTTTATTTGGGCCTGTAGGCTGCTTGCTATAGGCTATTCTTTTGTCAAATGAGTTATGCATCTTGACACAGTGAAGTATGGTATCAGTTTATATTATATTTTGTTCTAGCATCTTGATTAAAAACAAGGTAGCTATGAAGCCCTAATTCATCTTGTTGTCGCATTCATTATGCTATGACTTGGAGAGCACTTCTTGCAAAATAAAACTATATCATTCACTCAGAAAAAACATAGAGCCTGGTGTTATAATACATCAGTTTTCTATTTTTCCTCTTTCACTTATTAAGTTATGATTCTGTATGTACACAGTACATTGATTTGTTTAAGTTACATGGATTCTAGGCTGCTTTGTAAATTTCAAGTCTGCATTATGCATGTTTTAATGAAAATGAACCATGGGTCCAGGGGAAAGCTCTGGTTCAGTCTTGTCGCACTTCCAGATGTGCACCTGGTCCTTTATTATGTCTCACATAGGAAGCTGGTGTGTGTCTTTCCAATGGCACTTTGTTAGTGAATCAAGATACAGTAAGATGTATATCTAAAAAAAAAAAAAAGTAGAATTGTAATTATGGTAATGTAGCAAAATAGCTTAAAAATGGAAAAGAAACCAGGAGTCTAGCTGCTGAAATGTGAACATTGTGTTTCCCTTTAATTTGCTGTTGTCTTGGAACCTAGCTGTTTATGCAGTGCTTTCACCTTCTGTTGCTTGTCTAAGTGCCAACTTCTTTCCCAAAGGTGTTCAGTGACTAATGCTTTGGTTATGAGCCAGAATATTTTATAAACGTCTATTTCTAGGCAGCTCTTCTACAAGTCTTAATTAAACTTTAATGTCAAGCTGAAGTTTACTTTTAGAACCTCTTAGGTTCCGTTAGTTGTAACATGATTACAGAATGGTGGGGGTATGGAGGACTCGCATCGTTGCCACACATTTCTACTTTTCCGTTTCTCACAGTGCTACCAAGCAGATGTGTACTGACTTAACCCAAAGGTTTACAACACAGGGATGAGGAAATCGCAGCTATTCCCTAAAATGTTGGAGTAGCACACTGTCGCTCAGTCAAATTCCGGCACCCTGAAATGATAGCCAGGGTTTAGAATTACCACTTTGTTAGTTATTATACATTCTGTCTGCAGTATCCAACTTCTCAAATCAAGCATCAGAACCAAGAGATAGTATACACGTGATTGTTCTTTTTTCCTTTCATCTTCGTGTCTGGAATAACACCAAGGAGGTTTAAGAACCAGAGGATCATTTTCTCTAATTCTGTATGGTATCTGGGGGTGAATGCCTGTGAAGCCTCTATTATAGTCAGAATATCACAGAATAGATTTTAATTAAGTGTAGTAATATGTCATGTGTTTATTTTGAAATCAATTATACTCATCGATCAGATTGCTCTATAGCAGTGGCCCACATCCTTTTTCTGTGAAGGAAAAGATAGTGTAACTATTTGAGCTTTTGTGGGACAGAGGTTCTCTCAGACTACTCAATTATGTCATTGTAGTGCAAAAATGGAGCACAGCTGTGTTCCAATAAAACTTTATTTATAAAAACAGGCAGACATCAATTTGACCTTCAGACAGTAGTTTATAGACCTCTGCTCTATATGTTTGCTTTTCATATGTCCATTTTGCAGTATTTTTTGTTTAAAAATAGTTCCTTATAGTATATTTTGTTACTTAAATATATTTTATCAGTATAACTTAAGCTAGTTGCCAAAATAAGCTGAGATTCAGAGATTTTAAGAAATTAATTCTGGGTTAAAAAATACATATATAAGAATCTGTTCCTAGACAGATATACATAAAAGTAGATAAAGATAGATATCAACAGAATTACATGTATATATTTGCCAAAAGATTATAATAGTTCCAAACTGGATATTGCCAAAATTCCCATGGATAACTGAATGGATAAATAAAATGTGTCATATTCATAAATGGAATATATATACAATGACAAGCATTTTACAACTAAAATTATCAATATGTTAATCTCACAAAACTGAGTAAATGAAGCCTCAAAAAGAACAGATACTCAAAGATTATGTACTCTATGACTCCATTTATATAAAATGTAAACTCAGTTTACTGTTTAAAATAATAGAGTGGGTATGGGGGCAATAACTGGAAGGAAGAGGACACCAAGGGATTTTCTATAGTGTTGGTAATATTGTTTTTATGATCTGGGTGCTAGTTTCATGTGTGTATTCAGTTTGTTTTGAGCTGTATAATTATAATATGTGCATTTTTCTATAAATGTATTATACTTTGATAAGTTTAAAATTTTAAAAAATGAGAATAAGAGGAAAAGAACTTTGAAGTGTTAAATAAACTTTCCAGTTTCTTAGAGCTATATCAGAGTTTTAAAAGTGTGGGAAAGTCTGTGATTAAAATTTTGTTTCCCTATTGAGGTCGATAGAATTAGTAACATTTCTCAAAAACAATACCACCTTTCTGGTATTGATTTTTGCCATGGTCATGGGATGATGCCATTAATTTATAGGTCATTTCAATAGGTTTATCATCATTACAGTGTTAGCTCATGTGGGTGGGACACAGGTCACAATAATGTACTGCTAGATATTTACTTTCTTAATGAAACATTTGGAATTTGTATACCATCACAGAACAGATAAATATAGCTATAAGGCTATAAATGGACAGGATTTATATTGATGAATTCATAAACTATTAACAATCAATAACTTACATAATTTCCCAATTTTTCTGACATGTTCCTAGGGTATAACCCAACACTTCTTTATGTTTGATACATATACACACATTCCCAGATGTATTTTTTTTTTTTTTTTGAGACAGAGTCTCACTTTGTTGCCCAGGCTAGAGTGAGTGCCATGGCGTCAGCCTAGCTCACAGCAACCTCAAACTCCTGTGCTCAAGTGATCCTTCAGCCTCAGACTCCTGAGTAGCTGGGACTACAGGCATGTGCCACCATGCCTGGCTAATTTTTTCTCTATATATTAGTTGGCCAATCAATTTCTTTTCTATTTATAGTAGGGACGGGGTCTTACTCTTGCTCAGGCTGGTTTTGAACTCCTGACCTCCAGCCATCCGCCCACCTTGGCCTCCCAGAGTGCTAGGATTGATTACAGGCGTGAGCCACCACACCCGGCCCTGATGTATTTTTTGAACACTGTGTTGTTAGGCTCTGAGAAAACAATGATGATCATGATCCAACATCTTCCCTCCAAGAGAACTTAGTCTAGTGGTGAGAGAAACCAGACAGTGACTTGACATTGTGAGATCATTGAGTTAAAAGGTGCCCAGTGTGCTTTGGAATAGGGAGAAGCCACCACCTTATTCTTGTTAGGGGGAGGACAGTGTGGGGTGAAGGTGGTCAGCAATGAGTTTCATCTGCAAGGATATCTAAGAATTATTATTGTATAAGCTGAATCTTGAAACACAAGTACAGTTGTCCCTTGATATACATATGGGATTGGTTCCAGGGCCAATATGCCCACATATACCCAAATCTACTCATACTCAAGTTCCACAGTCAGCCCTTTGTATATATGGGCTCACCACCCTACAGTCCACATTTTGTTGAAAAAAATCCACATATAAGTGGACCCACGCAGTTCAAATATGTGTTCAAAGGTCAACTATACAAGTTAACCAGATGTGTGAAGAGAAGAATATTAGAAATATTCAGAATATTAGAAAAGCAAAGAGGTTCCCTTTTGCCTTTACCCCACCCCTAGGCAAAAGTGGTTCCCTTCCCTGGCCTCGCAGAGCCCTTCATTCATAACTCTCTCCTATGTATTTGTTTATAATAGTTGTTTACATACCCGTCCTTTACACTATCAGCTATAGTAGGGAATGAAGTGTATATTAACTATTTTGGCTTGCAAGCAATGAAGCTAGTGCCTGATTTATTGCACAGAAACTTTCAACTATAGTCAATCATTTACATATCTTAATGCTTAAAGCAGAAATTCTGAAAGGTGTTCTTAAACTCTGCCCTTTAAAGAGTTTTAAAGACATATCCTTTGTGTTTAGTCAATTCACAAATAACTATCAAATGCCTACTGTGTGTTTAGTATTTCCATAAATAATTTATTTAAACACTAATCTTCTATACAGGTAATGATTAGAATGACATAATTTAAACATTATTGAAGAAACTTTCTAAATTCTGTGGTACTAGGTGACTATTTACATTTTCTATGGTTATGACTGTCTTAAGTTGATGTTTTGCTTTGGGTCACTTCCTACTCTAGTTTGAACTAATTTTTCTAAATTTTAAATTATTAGATATCTAAGAACTTCTGTCTTTGGGGAAAGTTTGTAAAATCATAACAGGCTGTAACTGAAAGTTTTCCTTAACATTTAGCTATACTAACCCTCTCATTGGGGAAAAAGAGTGAACTGTGTAGAAATTTCCAATTGCCTTGAGG
Organism: Microcebus murinus; assembly: GCF_040939455.1. Taxonomy (NCBI): domain Eukaryota; kingdom Metazoa; phylum Chordata; class Mammalia; order Primates; family Cheirogaleidae; genus Microcebus; species Microcebus murinus. The sequence goes on from NC_134111.1 coordinate 58,432,367, forward strand.
TTTTAGAACATTCTAGCTGTGGCCTTTAAATATGTTCCTTAAACCTCAAATTCTTCCTATTTAAAATATTCTAAAGATCACATGGAGTGTGCATGATCTGAATCTTCACTGAATACTAGTTTATACTGTTGTTATAGGTGGGGTGATTGAGGCTTAGAAACACTAAGTGACACACCTGCCCCGAGGACAGTGCCAAGACTTGAACTCACGCATATGTCTGGATTTTCCAGCCATCCATACTTGGTAGTACACAGGAGGGGGAAGCACTTCTGCAATTCTGTTTTTAATCTGCCCTTGTTATTATTGGCTGCCTCAGAAATTAATTCTAGTCCAACAGATTTTATTGCCACCCACTTGCTGGTGGGCATAGCAGTTGCTCCCCATTCCTTGATCATTTCAACCACACGTGCCCTCTGTCCACTCATTCTCCTTTTCTCCCAGTTCCCTCCATTTTCCCCCTTTGGTTTGAATAGCAGCTAGTTCAATGTCTATCTTGGGCTTGAAAGAAAAAAGAGAAAAAAGTACTTGCCTTTAGAAAACATTGTGAAATAATGAGGAGAATGTTAAAATTATAGAATCAAGAAGTTAAGCAAAAACGAAATAAAATAGAAAGGACACTAGTTTAAAAACACTTAAACACTACTTAAAAAAACAAATTTTTCTTGGGTAATAGGTGAATTTATCAAAAACATAAGAGTTCTTTTTCTTTATTTTAGCGTATTATGGGGGTACAAGTGTTAAGGTTACATATATTGCCCATGCCCCCCTCCCCCCTCGAGTAAGAGCTTCAAGAGTGTCCATCCCCCAAATGTTGCACATCTCACTAGTTGTGGTTGTATATACCCCTCCCCTCCTCCCCCCTCCCACCCTCCTGACACCCGATAAATGTTACTCCTATATGTCCACTTAGGTGTTGATCTGTTAATACCAATTTGCTGGTGACTACTTGTGGTGCTTGGTTTTCCATTCTTGAGATACTTCACTTAGTAGAATGGGTTCCAGCTGTATCCAGGAATATACATGAGGTGCTACATCACCATTGTTTCTTAAAGCTGAGTAGTAATGTGGGTTTACATCTGTTTGTGTGGGGCCATTCCCATGATTGTTTTTCCACATTAGTGTTTTATGTTCAGCATATTTTATAGATATGGAAAGGGGGGGAGGGGAAGAGAGATGGAATTTTGATTCCCTAAAAAAGAACTAATATTGTCTAATTTTTAGGCCACATGAAAATAAAACCTACCTTGCTGTTGGGAGCATGAAGACGTTAATGCTGAACGTGTCCTTGTTTAACGCTGGCGATGACGCGTACGAAACCACTCTGCATGTCAAACTACCCATGGGCCTTTACCTCATTAAAATTTTAGAACTGGTAAGTACTGTAAACCACAATAGCATGATGCTACTTAGTATTTTACTTTTTTTTTTTTTTTTTTAAAGCAAGTGGTATAATTCATCAATTTGGAGTATAATACATAGACTTACCACGGAGTCTCCTACTTATTTTGACCCCTCCTCTATGTTCCTGCTCAGAATGGCAAGTTCCTTGGATTCCAAGTGCACAAGCATCAAGCTTGGCACTTTTCAGTGCGAGGAGTTAGGAGGGAGCTGCTTGGGCCCCATCACTTCCTTCTGCCACACGGAGCACATGTCAGGTGTTAGGACAATTTGCCTCTTCATTATGGTCCACGCACAAGTAACGGTGGTCCTCAGTGCTGGGCTCCCAGAGTTACTGCCCTTCATTTTAAGCTCGCACCCTCAGCCTCTTCCCAAAGAACCTCCAGCACATCGGAAGCAGCAGTCTTCCACAAATTCTGAGATCCTGGTATTAAGGTTAGGCAAGTTTCTCTTTTCCCTCAAGAGTCTTTATCGTAAGACCACCCCTGCATACCAAGAGTGTTTGAGAGGCTTTTGACCTCTCACAAATATGTTACCACCCTTCTCTAGAGCATTGAGAGCCTATTTGCAAAAATAAGAGGGAAAACTCAGGTATTCAGGGAATATATTTTTTAAATATACCTATTGTAACTACAATTATTATTAACTACCTAAACACATTCTAATGTACCAGACCATAGAGCGCCATTGAAATATGGACTTTATGGATTCCTTGACTCACGATATTTCAAGAAATTAGACCTTAGATTAAATAGGGAATATGTCAAAATGAATGATAGCTACATGCTCAGGAATTTTTTTGGTGGAAAATTTACATGAAAATTAGGATATACTTATATATACACACATATTTACATAATTTACTTCTATTTGTATTTATCCCAAAAGAGAACAAAATCATTTTTTCTAGGGAAGTTCAATACCTCTGGGATGATATTCTTTTCAAAAACCATCCTTAAATATATGTTACAAATGTTTCATTCCCTTCTTACCCAAACCAGTTATTTCATTTTTCCTTTTAGGAAGAGAAACAAATAAACTGTGACGTGTCAGACAACTCTGGCATAGTAAAACTTGACTGCAATGTTGGTTATATATACGTAGATCATCTCTCAAGGGTAAGCATATAGCATTTGTGGTTTTTGTTTACTAACATGAATTGTTTTTTGTCTTCCCCTCTCTTGATGCTGCATATAAATATATATCTTTTTAACTTAGAATGGGTAGCTAAATGATGACATAAAACTGGGTTTGAAATCTGTGAGCTTTGTGTTTATATTCTTGGCAATGTTCACTGTTTAAAGAGGGGGGAGCATGTTTACGTCGAGAGGGGCATGTGAACGTGTCAATCAGAATTCCACTCCCCTGCTCAGCCTACCCCAGGGGGTCCTGTCTGCCAGGCATGTTACCTCTGCTGTACAAAGAGGTGTTTTTGGCAAGAGTGCTCCCTCAAGTTGTTAAAGCATTTCTAATTTTGTCAGTCTGGCCCTGCCTGTCTTCACATTTGGAGTAGGCTTTGTCTCTGGATGTTCCTTGTGAAAACATTTGCACTTTAAAATCGCCACAAACCCAGCAACTTCCCTGTGTTTCACTGCTAAGTGAGGAGTAGCCTACGCCTTTAGAATAGTTTCAAGTCCACATTCCGTAGAACAGAAACTATTAAGAAAAATTAAAATTTAGGTTATAAAAATGTATTTTAGAGGGTATTTTTTTAATGGGCTCTCCTTCTCTGTGTTTTACAGATAGAAATTAGCTTTCTCCTAGATGTGAGCTCACTCAGCAGAGCAGAAGAGGACCTCAGCATCACAGTGCATGCCACCTGGTATACCTCATTGTGAAAAAAATAATTGTACCAGAGGAGATGTATCCCCTGTATTTTGAGGAAGGGCCTTGGGAGAGCCATGAAGCTGTGTTCCATTAATCGTGGGAGAAAACTTCCCTTACATGATCTGTTTTAAATAAACCAGTAACCAAACAAACAAAAACCCTTTATCTAGCATTAGAAACAAATGACAACCATTTAAATGACAGCACATTTCTGCCAAAGTTGTCCTGAAAATTTGTTAGCATATCTGCTTTTATCCTCACTCCCCAAAAAGTGTTGTTTAAACAAGCCATCCAGTATATTAGATACTCATAATATGTAATTCTCTCTGAAGATGATTTTATGCTTGATGGATTCTAATAGGGTGTTTTCTGTTTGTTTGTATAGTGAAAATGAAGGGGACGTGGACAATCTAAAGCATAACAAAGTGACTGTGGCGATACCTCTCAAGTATGAGGTTATGCTTAATGTTCATGGGTAAGTAGACACAGAGGCCTCTTGTAAAGTTTAGAGCTGATTTTCAGTTCCATTGCTTCTCACATTAATGACAAAACCACATTTTAAAATTTTAAATAAAAAGGGGTACTATACTGTTTCTATTTCTTAGCAATCACTGCAGTGTTGCAGTCCCTTGCTTAGCTGTTCATTATTTTAATCCACCCTATGGTCCTTACTGAGACTATTATCAAACTGTGCCCAGCTGGAGACTTCTTACTGGAAGAGCCTCAACAAGCTTCTAGCAGGCCACGTTCAGCCTTTCAGTTGCATATGGTTCAATCTGTGTGCACTGGGAGTCAGGCAGGGTGCAGTTTGCATAACCGTACACAATGGCCATGGCGAGAGTGATGTTCAAAGAAATGTGAGCTTAGCCAAGTCACCATTCTCCAGAACCCACATCTACCTGTGTGGCAAATGGATTGAGATGTGAGAGAGCCGGTTTCAAGGTGTCCCTTGTACACTCTTTGTACCCTATGAGATCACTGAGTTCCTCAACCACTGCCCCAGTGCCAGCATTCATTGCTTCTCCACAATTTTAGTGATTGAGCGGATTCTCCTCTGATAAAAGAAGGGAATGTGTGGAGAATTTCACTGGAAATTATTCACACTATTAGTCTTTGTTTAAAGCTAATCTTTAAAGCAATAGAAGATATGATACAAAATGAAGACAGATGAACTTTTCTTGTTGCTCTTAAATAGAAACCATCCCCTAGTCATTTTTCACCACCCATAAAAGTGGTATACAAGTATATAACCATCAAATGTCAGTATCTGAAACTAATGGAATTGAGTATCAAGTTTGGGAGATAAAACAAATGGAGCAGGGGGGAAGCCATTCATAGGGGAGTAGGACCAAGAGAGTCAGCAGCAAAGCAGGTAAAAGTTGATTGTCTGTTTCCCAGTTTTGAATGTTCATCTTGCCTCCCTTTTTTGATTTTCTTATTATGAGTACTCTTCTATTTTCCCATTATTCACATCTCATTATTTTGGGTAAAGAATTCCTATAACTGTTAAAATACTTAAATCTATACTATTAAATTTTTCTAATTTCTTTCCTGTTTAGTGGGTTTCTAATTTGGTATTACCTAAGATTAGTTGCCAAATATGAGCAACTTGTGGAGCAGGGATTTCCCTAGAAATATATTTCTTAAAGTTTATTGTGGGTAAAACATGTCTAATGTTTCTCTAAACTCAGAGGTTTAACAAAAAGGGTGACAACCTGTATTCTAACAAAAAAAATGTATCATACTCATCAGTGTTTGAATTATTCCTCAAACTTAGGATTGTTACAAATAGCCGGCAGTAATCATGGGATGGGAAGAAGTAACTCCGGTAACATAGATTGAGGTATAAGAGGCCTGGAGGAAGCTAAGGATTTATCCCATAATTGCCAAATTTATATTAATCACATAAGGGCTGAAAGAGAAGGAATGGTCAGCAGAATGAACCACATTCAGCACTGGGGAAGGCAAGGAAAGGATATTGGTGAGGACAGATATTGTTACCCATGTAAGAGCACATAGACTTCTAATTTCATTACTTTATAAAATTCATATCTGATTGTAAAACCAAAAGTATTTCATTGTGCCTTGCAAATGTGCTATAATTCAGTCTATAGAGAAGGACTGTTTATAATACCTCATTGAAAAAGACAGCTAATTACAATTTGCATTTGCTTCTATTAGGTTTGTAAACCCAACTTCATTTGTGTATGGATCAAATGATGAAAATGAGCCTGAAACCTGCATGGCAGAGAAAATGAACCTCACTTTCCATGTAAGAAAACATAGTTGTGTTGGTATTTGTAACAACCTGAAAGGATGTGACTGATGTATTGCTCCAGGGGACATCGTATACCTTGGACACCGCAGCCCAGGCAGACCACTGTTGGCTGGAAGGGGCTGTAGCGCTGTCACTCCTGCCTCTAAGGCTCCTGCTGCTTTTTTCTTCTTTGTCTTGTCCCTGTTACTCGAGCCTGTATCTCCCTACAGGACAGGTGGGAAAGAGTATGCAGGACCAGAGATTACACTTGAAATAGGCAAAGTTATAGGATGGGATGAGTTCTCCAGAGATGCATACAGAAAATAGGATAGGGCAAGGTGCAAATCAGTGAAATCTCTTCTTGGTTCAAACTTTACAAAAGCCCTAACATTACCAAGTAAAGGAAGCTCTTACCTCCCCCATCTCCACTTAAGGTCGAATTGGTCAGCCTCTCATGCCATAGATTTATGACCTATGGCATGTGCTTTATGAATTATAAAATAACCTTTTTAAAAAAGTAAAGAATACTACTACGTCTAGAAGTATTAGTAGACAGCTGAAGCTAAATTTAAAACATTTTTGCTGTCAAACATTTTTTTGTTGTATCCCAGATGTTGATGATGAATAATTTCCACAAAAATATTTTTGACCCAAAAGCAGTGTCCAAAGTTATATAACGATCTGTAGACTATGATTAGGTATATTAATATATTTTGCAAGGCAATGCTTTTCAAAGTGTATATTAGAATCACTCGGGCTACCTATCCAAAATGCAAATTGTTGTGCCCTGCCCCAGATCTGTGGGAAGAGAATGTCCTATTGATTTGTATACTCAAGTTTTTGTTACGCTAGTATATTCCTAGTGTTGAAAAAATTTAGCCTTCCACTTTGAAGTCCCAAGAAATGTTTTCATCAGAACCCAGTGAGGCTTTGTGCCTAGATAAACTGAAACAGAAACCAAGCTGTACTCTATAAAGACAATTTATTAATTTACAACTAATAGTTAATAAGTATTTTCTAAATAATTTACAATGGAGTGGCTGAGACTGGAGAAACTTGCAGTAGAGTCCGTCCAAGTATAGTGGGTGTTCTTGAGGCCTAAGTGTTATCAGGTGAACAGAGATGAAGCATAACTGCAATTTAGATGGATCAGTTACTGGTATTAGGAAGACCTTGTCTAAGGTACTGAGCACTGCTGGGTGTACCCATTGCTGACATTTCTTTCTACAACTTCCCTGTGCTTTGATGGCCTAGCAATTGCCACCTGTCCCAGATCTAGGGATACTCTCTTCATCTATGTCATACGCATTCAAGAGATGACTGCAGGTCTGCAATTCACCCTTTTTCATTTAGGTATCGTGGCATGTTTCTTTTCTGACTGATTGTATTGATTTTATAGTTAAGCTCTCAATAGGCAATATTTTGACCCAATCTCCTTTTTTAAGGATCTGCAGTCTTCAATATGTCAACAATAATGAAATATCATCCCTTTATGCATTTTTTGAAAAGTATTATTAAAGACTTTTGTGTTTTCTTTAAAATCCCATAACATATTCTTTTGATTTTCTGAATGTATTAACATTATAATTACCCTGAATAAAAATACATTTTTATTCACTTACTGCTCATGATTATCCTCTCAGCAGGGAGTGATTTTGTCAAAACATCATAGAACCAAAACTCAGGTATTTTCAATTCTAACTCTTTAACTTTCATCCTGGGAATACGAGTAACACCTCTTAGCATTTTTCCTAGCTGGTGAATAGTAAAATGTTGGCTCATGAGATGGTTATAAGGACCAACTGATTGGTTTTAAAATACATACTCCATCATAAAATACATGTTGCTTATGTTTAAGACTTTTTTCCAATAAGCCATCAGCCTGAACTTTGGGGTCTAAACAATACCAAGAAGAGAGGGCTTAGGAATGACTAGAGTTTGAAATTATTAACAAACTTTAAAAATTCTGACCATGGATACTCTGTCTCCCTTTGCCGTGCAGCTGCCAACTCCAAACTTCCACCAATGTCGTGTGCAATATATGGGGTCACCTAAAAGCTCATTGCTCTCTGTACTTGCTTATGTACTTATTAAAAATATGTAAAATTTTTTTCCTTATCAGGTTATCAACAGTGGCAATAGCATGGCTCCAAATGTTAGCATGGAAATAATGGTACCAAATTCTTTTATACCCCAAACGGATAAGCTGTTCAACATTTTGGATGTTGAGGTAAAAATATGTTTTTTCAACCTGGACCTTTATTAGGTGTGTCTTAAGTAATAAAATAAATGCAAGCCAATCCGGTATTCAAGTAGTATCACTAAACTAGAAATGTATTATTTTATTTTAGTCATGCTCACTGCAAGCTATGATTTCACTGTGCATTTCTTGAGTTATACTTTGAATGTTATACATTTCATTAGATCTGTAGAATTACAGGGGAACCTCCATATTTGAATTATGCAGTAACAGAACTAAACTCTGCCATCTCCATTGAATAATTACTTTATCATATATTTTGTGATATAAACCTGTAGAAGTAATGAAGCTATTGTGGACAGGTCAGGATTGTAGCCTTTAAAAAAAATAAATAAAAAGAAGCTGCAATGTTTAAATGACTACTTAAGAATTGATAATCTTGTGTTGATGATTCTGTGAAAATTTTTATCTTCAAAGTTCAAGACAAGCAGTCAACAAATATGCTAAATAGGTTTGAGATCTGATTGTTAAAAATCTTACTTGAATTTTATATATAGATGGAAGGACATGCTGTTATAACATTGTTTTGTGTATAAAACTAAAGAAATGTTTAATTTCCTGCTAATGCTTAAATGTCATTTTTCACATTTCTATAAAGTTAAGACCATTTTGTCAGCTTAGGACCTATAGCCAACCCTCTGCAATGTAGCTGGGTTTTTGTTTGTGCTTTTGCCACAGAGATTTAATCTCTCCTGAATAAGTCTATCAAAAAAGTATTTTCACAGTTTCACAGATACTTGATACATTTCAGAAAAGATAAGCAATTGGAAGCTTTAAACCATGTTTTTGTTCTTTCCAATGCTGAAAGATTTTCATGCTTTATATCTTTGTAGACTACTATTGGAGAATGCCATTTTAAAAATTATCAAAGAGAGTGTACATTGGAGCAGGAAAAGGGTGCAATGCAGACGTTCAAAGACATACTCCAATTCATGTCCAAGACTGATAAGAGGTTATTGGTAAGTTTCAGTTTTTTTAAGTTAGGTTCTTGGTTTCCGACAGAGAAGTTGAAACACTGAAAACTAAAAGTCAATGGGTTTGAACCGTCAGTTGAGTGGCAAGACGGAAGACACGTTTAGGGAATATTCTTGCCAACAAGTAACAAGGATGAGTGGAGGGTTAAGACAGACCCACAGTTTCATTATTCATCTAACAACTGCCCATTATTTGTCAGGCAGACATTGTTGCAGACCCTTCAGGACACCAAGATACTGTCTTCACCTGGGCTGCCTTTGTGGCACAAGATTAATTTTCATTCTTTTCATCATAGTGAATTTATGAAAAGAAACTGGAGAAACAATCATCACCTTGAAATGATCCAAGTTTTACAATAAATGTAGAATATGTAACTTAGCAAGCCTCTGATTAGGAGTCCTTTTAATTTTATCCCAGAAGGTTAACTTAATAAGAATAATGAGAACATGTTCCACTTTAGATATTTTGTTTGTTATAATTTATAAAACAAACATGTTTTGTTGAAAGCAATTTTTTAAATGCCACTAAGGAAAGCAGCTGTTTAATTCCATATCCACAGAAAGATAATTTTCTAAATGCCATGAAATAGAATAGATTTTTAATTCTATATAAAATATTTTAATGCTGAAAATTTTAATGTAGAACTTTTATATTCTTTTGAAGTACTGCATGAAAGCTGATTCCGATTGTTTAAATTTCTTATGCAATTTTGGGAGAATGGAAAGTGGAAAAGAAGCCAGTGTTCACATTCAGTTGGAAGGCCGGCCATCCCTTTTAGAAATGGTAAGTCTATGGACAAGTTCATATAAAATCCATGAATTTAATCATTTTACAGAGGCATTCAGCAAATTAAGAAGATATAAAAATTTTGGAGTAAAACTCTAAAATTGTATTTCTATTTATCACTTCAGCTGTCTACATTGACTAAGTGACAACACTTTAGTAATTAAACAGATAATTAAGACTAAAATAGACTATGAAATTAAGAAATTTCAGAAAGCATGACCAACTGCCTATGAACCTTGATTAAATCAGAGAAATTGACTACCCTACCATTTAATATAACCCTAAAATTCTTTCCAAACTGATTTAAATTGTTTAATAATCTAATATTTTAAAAATAAAGCTAAGAAGGCAAACTAAAGCATTCATAAAATCAAACTTAAACATTAACAATAAATACAATAACAAAAATATACTTTTAAAATAATGAACTTTGAAAGGTTGAATTAAAAAAAAATTAATATATGTTGGATTTCTTCCTAGAAAGAAACATGTATATGTATGAGTACTTTGAGATAAAACTAGTTTTATCTGGAGTTCTGTGTTTCAGCTTCCTCATATGTTCAGGAGGGATAATGTCTGTGTCTCAGGGGTGCTGCAGATTAAATGATTTTTATTAAGCACTTTGTAATAATGCATGGCACACAGTAAGCCAAAGGAAGTAGCAGCTGTTATATTTTAAGTGGAATTTTTGAAATTACCAGACAATGGGCAAGAGGTAGACAGAGCAGACAGGCAAAGGAGACATGTCTGTTTTAGTTGTGCTAAAAACTAAATCATAGGACCATGAGTAAGTCATTTAACCTTTTGCAGTTTGCCTTCTCATACTCTAGATCCAAGTTTCTCAACAGTGGGCATTTAAGAGCATCCTCAGCCTCTATACACTAGGTACTGGAATGCCACCTTCCAAATTCTGACACTCAGGAACATCTTCAGACATGGCTCACTGTAGATACCCCTAGCTGATAAAATCCTCACTGTTGAGACCACTGCTCTGGATCTAAGTAAAACTTGTAATTTATCTTCAGCTCTAAAATGTTACTTAACCTTTGCACAGTATTTTTTAATTCTTGAGGGTCATATCCCTCTTTAAGAATCTGACTAAAGAATATATTCTCATCTCCCCCAATAAATGCATTCATGAAAATATCTCCTAAAGATGCGTACAATCTATGAAGCCCATCCACAGATTACCCATACTCCATGGATTCTGGGTTACAAAGTGTCTACTTTAGATAGTAAAGTTCTGACTTCATACACTGATTTTATATTTGAATTCTGTTTGCATCAGATTTTGCCATTAATATATTAAGTGGAATATAGAAAGAAAAAGAAACCCAAATAAAATGGATTTGAAGAAATGTTTATCAGATGAAAAAAGTAGTTTGGGGATAAAAATTAAATATTCAGGAAAATAACATTGGAAACTAGTAACTTCTTACTATAGTCTAATATTTAAATCAAGTTATCTCAAAGTAGCATGTTTAATAAAAGGGTTTCAATGAAATGATGCCATATAAATTAATACCAAGACCACACCTTTGCAACCAAAGGCAGCATTGTAATTTACAAATGGTGAAATAAATCGAAGATAAATTGAGAAATTACTTCTATTTATGTCTTCATGAAATAAGGCTACACTGATCTTTTATTAAACAGGATGAGACTTCAGCACTCAAGTTTGAAATAAGAGCAACAGCTTTTCCAGAACCAAATCCAAAAGTTATTGAACTAAACGAGGATGAGAATGTTGCACATGTAAGATTACCCTTTTAACTGGTACATTAAAATTGCAGGGAAAAATATTGCAAGGATGTTTAATTATCTCCTTTTGAATACCTGAGTCAGGAAAGTAGAGTATGACCATACCATGAAGGACTTTGAATACTTCACTGAGAGTTGGCATTTTCCATAGCTGGCAGGAGGGAACAGTGCACTTTAGTGGGGTGAATTTGGTAGCAGTGAGAACAGAATGGATTGGAGGAATAGCATTCCACTCAGTTTCTGCTAAACACTTACCAATGTTTCCTATGGTATGTTAGAACCAGCTAGAAGATGGGGTGGGTAGTTGTTATTGAGGGCCTCAAAGGAAATGTAAAGAAGTTTCTAACCTGGTGAGTTTTTCTTTAAATTTTTGCTTAATTCATTCATGTAGGTTCTTCTGGAAGGATTACATCATCAAAGACCCAAACGTCATTTCACCATAGTGATTATTTCAATTAGCTTGCTACTTGGACTTATTGTACTTTTATTGATTTCATATGTTATGTGGAAGGTAAGCCTTTAATAATTAATACTAAACCACTCAAAATGCCATTCTTTATTTTCTCAAAGCTAATTTGTGGCTCCCAAGTTATTAGATTTAAATGTTTCTGTATTTTAATGTTAAGTTTTAAAAAACTTTTTATATTGCTAGGTGAATACATAATACTGATCTCTTCTAATTTCAATACCAAAGTCTTTCTAGAAAAATACGGCTTCTTAAAGATAACTTGCTTTGAAAGATGTTCTTTTTAAAAAGAAGAACATTTGGAAAATATTGCAAGTCAATTTTGGAGAGAATCTGGTATCACTGAGAAGTCCTGCTTTAACAACAAAAATGTTTCTTTAACTTAATATGTCCCAAACTAATTTTTACTAATTGCATTTGTTGAAAGCCTTCATGATTAGTGTAGCATGGGACACAGTGTAAGACATTTTGATTAGATGTGAGTATAGTAAACAGATATGAATGTTTATAACTATATAACTGGTGATTATGCAATGCTATTTTCAGGCTGGCTTCTTTAAAAGACAATACAAATCTATCCTACAAGAAAACAGAAGAGACAGTTGGAGTTATATCAATAGTAAAAGTGATAATGATGATTAAAGACTTCTTTCAAATCGAGAGAATGGAAAACAGACTCCAGTCATAACAAAGACAAGACACTGTTTATAAGAAAACATCAATTTTGCTCAGACTTCTTCCATGTACAACTTTTATTCACAATCTGGTGGCATATGTCTTAATGTAAGGGGAAACCTAAGCAATGATTACCCTTTGAGAAAGAAGATCTGCAAAGGTAATACTTAATCTTTCAGTGTTTAAATGGGTAGAAAAACACTAAAGCATTCAATTTATTCAAGAAAAACAAACCCTTGAAGATATCTTGAAATTTAAATCATATTGACAAATTAAACAACATGATTGGAGAAGTCTTGGACATAAAATATCTTTCAAGGAAATATGATTTACTGTATGCACTCACCTTGGTAAAATAAATCCCACTGAAATATGTTTTTTAAAAATATTTAGTAGAATTTTACAAAGCGCTGTTTTCTAAATATTCTAATGAATGAAAGAGGACGATTATCATTTTAAAGTGATTTTTACCTTTAAAGACCTTTAGTTGTAATATGACTTCTGGATACTTAATTTTATATACCGATGGGGTTTTTCCCCCCATTACTGTACATATACATAAATTTTTTAAAGAATCTGTGTTTATTTAGGTATAAATCCACTAGTCCTCTTAAAGAGTACCCAGGGGTAAATTTTTTTAAAACCACCTTATTTATATTCTGAAACAGCAGATTACAAATAGTGCACTTTAGCTGATGTAAAAAATGCAAGAACTTTACCTCACTAATGATTTTAAAAAATCAATGCTTGAATAGGGGGGCCAATACATCATACATATTGGGTACTGTATAATTAAGCAAATAAAAATATTTGCTTGGATGTTATTCTGTTACTCTTCAAATATATTTTAATCAGGTCTACAAAAGTGTTCTGTTGTGCACAGAGAAAGAAAAATATTCATTTAATTTATACAGTGAATATAAAAGACAAAGTGTCTATGAAATGTTTAAATTCTAGCTAAAATTTGAGTTTGTTCATATTATATGAGGTTCTTTTTAAAATGGAATAATAGCTTTCTTCTGATTTTTAATACTTTTCATGTTCAAATAGTCGTTTTTGTAATATTTATTTCATGTGTATGATCTAGATACTAATAACTGTAGAATGCAATTTTTTTGTCTGGACTTTATAAGAAACCTGTGTCCAAATTTTGAAAATTTCTTTATATGAAGGCTCTGTTACCAGCCATCCTTCCCAGAGGTGAGGAATGGACTGAGATTTGTGATGGCATTTGAGCAGTGAAACCCGAGCCAAATCTTCCTGAGTGTGTACCAACAGGATGACATTAAAGATATTTTACGCTTTTACCATTATAAAGTTCTTTCAGAATAATATTTAAGATCATTGGTAGAAAAAAAAAATCAAGCCCCAATTTAGAACTGCCTTCTCAGGGATGGTCTCTAAATTTGGTTCCATTCTATTCAGAAATGACTGTATTTCAGGGATTACTGAGCACAATAATACATGCCTCTCAGGTAGAGAAACACAACTACCTAGTGGACTAAATTTTGCCCAGTTAGGACGATACAGTTCAAAATAAAATGTTATCAACTTTATTACCTGTATGATGAATTTTTAAAACTTCAAAATTGGTACCATAATCACTGAAATATGGGTTATTCTTTGTTGACAAGAAGTCAAGGTGTTGGCGATATTTCGAAGAAGTGGTTCTAGTTCTGCTTTTATCACTAACTAGCTGTGTGATTTTAAAATTTAACTTCTCTGGATCAGTAAAATCAGGGCAGTCTTACATAATCTCTGTGGTGTTTGTACCAGGCTATAGGAAATTTAGCATTAGAATTGATGAGCTCAAAACCTGCAGAATGAAAGAATCCAAATGATTTCACTTTGGAATTATTTAAATATTGATAAAACTTAGGCATCACCATGGTGTAAGTACATTAAATGTTTTTTTCAGTTCCAATAGACATCATAAAAACCTGCACTGATATTTAAAATTATCTTCTGAGGCTTTAAAAATCAAGATGAAAAATAACATCAAAAATATTTTCCTTAAAAATATCTGTTGAAAACATGGCTACATTCCTTCATACTAAAATTCTACTTTACACATTTCTTTTATAAACAATTACATGTTACTTTGGAATCATTTGTGTCTTCTATGCTTCTTCCATAAAGACTAATAAGTCTTGGATGTAATCTGTAAAGAAAAGAATATGTACAATTTTTTATTTCATCAACCTATCAGTTATTTTTCACACATACAGCTGAGTATGGTATAACCCACAGACATGCATGATAGAGCTGCAATCTAGAAAACTGAGGGGGCCTGATAACACTAGTAATTACTAGTGTTACTTTCTCCCTTGACTTAATGCTCTTACTGCCTCTGTAAGACAGTCAATTGTGCCTATAGAACACATCTACCCATTGAGTCATAATGCCTACTAAGAATGAGTTTGCAGGTTCCTAAACGTGTATATACCAGTTGCTCAACTAAATAATATGTAAACTGTTTCTTATGTTCAAGTAAGTGAATTCTTTATAAAAATTGGATAAAAGAAAATTGCTGAACACAAACTGTTATGAGTAATGGGTGAGAAAACTAAAAGAAGGATTAAATTTTAATCTACTACTCAGAGGGCTTCGGAGGTTTAAGATCTTGATCAGTTTTTCAAAATCCAAAATGGAAAGTATAACATGCATTATCTATACTGTTTATGCAGAATAATTTAGAATGCCAAAGAAAATGCCTTAGGATCTATGTAACGGTGAATAAAGGTAAGTTTGTTGTTTGATTCATCGAAAGTTGTACATGTATCTTTTTGATAGTTGAGAGAAAAGGGCTTTCATTATATTAATGCTATTGGTTTGGGGTCTACTGATGGACATAAGAAGCAGTGAAAAAACTGGACTTACCGAACATGGACCTCTGATGTAACTTCCATTAAATCACCATCCACATTCCAAGGAAAACTGTTTTCTGAAGCAGTTTCACGAGGTTCTTCCTCTGGATTGTATCTGCTGGAATTATTCCTTGGATGAACTATTACTTCTGCAACAGTGTAAGTCTCAACAAATGGAAAATTGAACTAAATAAAACAAATGCAAATAATCACGCTAGTTGCTTTATCTCTCAGTGCTATTACAAATCAAAGTCCACTGTGCCCTCTCTCACAAGTAAATGTCAACATGTATGCTGACATTTTTATAGCTGAGGACATTGGGAAAGCTTCCCATTTAAAGTGAGCTTATAAAAACAAAAGGAGCCTTAAAGAACACAGACAAGTTAGCCTGCAGCAGAAGGAAAAGTCTGGAGAGAAGAAACATTTACAAAAATACAGAGGTATGTCATGGTCAAGCAACTGCAAAATTTTAGCATGACGGTTAGGAATTGAGGGAAGGGGGCACAATTCCATCCCTATGTTGAAATCCTAACCCTTGGTACCTCAGAGTGGAACAGTATTTGGAGATAAGATATTTAAGGAGGTGATAAACTTAAAATGATCTTTAGGGTAGGCCCTAATCCAGTATGACTGGTATCCCCCTAAGAAGTCTGCAAACAGAAGAAAGACCACTTGTCGGTGCAGTGAGAAGGCAGACACATACAAGCCAAAGGGAGAGTGGCCACAGAAGAAACTAAACCTACAGACACCTCCTTAGCCATCTAGACTCCAGATTTGTGGAAAAATAACATATAATGAAAATGATTCTATGTCTTTAGGAAAATGTTTTCTAAGTGAGATCATGTTATGCAAGATCTATGTTAGCCTATTTTTCTCATGTATGCTACCAGTCATATCTTGCTTTTAATGTAAGAAACTATTGCCTGTTCCATTAGACTTTAACTTTTGAAAATAGGTAAGTCAATCAGAGTTAAGTCTAATGGAACAGGCAATAGTTTCTTACATTAAAAGCAAGATATGACTGGTAGCATACATGAGAAAAATAGGCTAACATAGATCTTGCATAACATGATCTCACTTAGAATCCTTTTCATTATATTCTATATGCTATTATGTCTAGGGAAAGCATTGCTTTTAAAATCAGAAGAAAGCTATTTTCATAAAATAAAAATCTATAAAACCTTCCATATACAATTTGTGCAAAATAGATGTCTCCCCCAAAATAAACACAGTGCTTCTCAGGGATACACTAATAGGTTAATACTCATTTAAGTTCTCAGATAGGAGTTAATAGAAAAGGATTAGGAAAAATTTATACCAAGGTAATGATACTGATTATGTCCAGGAACATGGAATTTCAAGTGCTTTAAATATTGTTTTCTTGTTTCTATTTTCTGACTTAAAAAGAGCAATGAACTGGTACTGCTTTTAGATTAAGAAAAACAATAAAGTCGTTTTTAATGCTTAAAAGTCTAGTAAAATCTGAAAAGGTATACATTCCTTTGAAAAAAAATCAATAAATCTTTAGATTTCCCCAAAACAGAGTTGTTACTTAGGCTCACATTATATTAATATATGCTCATCTACTTTGTCTCCTTAGAGGTTTATATTTCATGAAAGTGGGGCTATATCTAATCTTCATGATTTAATTTCCCAAACAGTCCAGTTAGTTGCTCAATAAATGTTGATCAAATAATATACTAGGCAGAAGAGGATTCAAACTTCATGCAGATAGCCTAAGAAAGTTTGAAATTATAGTGAGACCAAAATTGAGAGCCTTGCAATGGCTAAGGCATGTAAGCAAGATTCAGCAGCTAGTCATTGGCTGGATTTACTTTCCTCCTCCTCCCATCTGTTCTCTTCCAACTCCATCCAAGCATCATTTTATACTTTTAAGAATCTGTGCAACTATAGGGTTTTACACTCATACCTATGTACTTTAAAGACTCACAATTTCAGAAATTCACATAAATCCAGGATCAGTTTCCTAATAACTGGGTCAAAGTATTTGCCAAAATATGGCTTTTGGTACTTAGTGTTTCAACTTAAAACAAATCACAGGTGGAAATATGTATCTCCACATTCTACTTTTGAATAAAATATCTGTATAAATATGGTATGTTTTTAAATATTTATCTGCAAATCTATTTCAAACAGTGAGCACAGACAAATCTGCAAAAACAATTTCAGGAAAACCTAAAGATCAAACTTTAGAGAGTCACAGCTGCTATGCTATCAAGAAGGATAAAAATATCAGATTTCACTACTTTTCATTCTGAACAACAGCCCGAGTAAGTAATTTCTTCCTTAATTTACTTCATATTGCAATATAACAATACATTTTTATTCTACTTTTGTGCATACATATATGCACGTATATAAAACTAACTCATAGCTCAAAAAAAGGCGAATATTGCTGTATGCTTTTCAAAGTTTGAATGAAATAGATTGGAAAAAATATTAATGTGTTCAAAGGAAAATAAAGCCTTCTTACGAGGCAGGATTTGATGTCAACTCTTGTAACATCTCTCTCCATGATTAATAGCTTTGCAAATAAGTAACAAAAAGAATTTACCATACCTGATTTTTCACACTGGCATATCTTTTCAGGTGTTTTATAAATTCTGGCCGAGAAGTGTTTCGTGCAATTATAAGAGCCATGCTTCCATTATTTAATCTAAAATTAAGTATTTGTATTAGACATCGAGAAGTTTATTAAGAGATTACATCAAAAATTTTTCCACATTGTTCCTTATAACAAACATACTATTTACTGGAACTATTGTCCAAGAAACAAATTATCACATTAAATTTACCTAAAATTTTTATGCCATATCTTGCTGTGTTGTTTTTTAAATGATGCAGCCCTCAAAATTAGTTTTATTAAACTATTGGCTTCCTTTTCAACAAGCTCTTACATTAGGGCTATTTACAAAACAAACCATAATGCATCCTACTCACAATATCAAGACATAATTTAAAATCCAGTGTAATTAGGAATTATAAATGTGAAACTGTTTTTTAAAGTTGTATTATAAAATAGTATATACAAGTGGTATAACAAATAGGTCAACATTTTATAAAATCTAATGTGTGGTTTAAATATTTATGGGCAGAAGGTCTAGGTGACATAGGAAATGAAACAAATCAAAGTGGTCCTTGGATGGATGAAATGCAGTGAACAAATGCTACCACACACGTTCAGTTATATGACTGAGCATTTTAATATTGCATAACTGTCCCACCAAATATAATTGAAAATTCAGAGGTGCCAAAACAGCCACTCACAAATGCAAGCCATAGGAGGCAGTTGCAGAGATACATACAAATGACTTTTAGGTTGATTTCAGTGCAAATCTGAGGTTAATCCAAGAATAACAAATGGCATAAAAGGGGTCTCTTAAACTCATGGAAACTCAGGTTAGAGCTGTAAGGGACTTTGTAGATTATTTCATCATTCATTCGTTTCATGTGGAAGGAAAAGAAAACCTCAAGTTCAAGTGGTTTGTTCAAAGGCACACAGAGAAAAACAAAGTGGTTATCAGCACCAGAGCTCATAACCTCCAAGGCCTAGTACCCCTTCTGTCCATTGTGCCTCCTCTTCGCAACTGAAAATTAACAGCACCAAAGCATTCAGGATAGTGTTATCATGCATCTTTTTATTTTTAAAAATTGCGTACACATGTAAAGCTTGACCCTGTGCCTACTTTCCAATATTTACTAGTAATTTTAACACACCCTATGTGCCTCACACTGCTCTAAATATTTCACAAAGTTGAGACATTTAATCTTCGAATACTTAGAATATTAGTCCATATCAGCAATTTGCACTGAGGTATTCTGAAGTCAATTATTCTTTATAGTGGGGAAAAAAAAGGCTGAAAGTGTAATCTCCTATTCAGTTATCCAGAATCATTCAAAAGCTACATCTCTGAAAAATCTCTGTTCAACTGAGTTTGGTCTAAACCCCTTTGCAAAGATAATATGTTCTGATTATAATCCACAGAAGACGTCTCATTAGCTTTCTGTGAAAAATGTATCAATACTGATTATACCTGAAGAGTCAGCAGTGGAATTCCAGGCAAGCTGAACACTGATGGAGCGGCTTTGAAGGAGCTATGACTCAATTGCTCCTAGAAAAACAGGGCTACCTCCCATGGAGGTTTTTGAACCAGCAGGGTTAAACGTTGCCTGAAGTCCTGCCGACCTGGCTCCTTGGTCAGCTAGCCACGTCTTCAACTTTCAGTGGAGGAAACTACATTAGGGAAGCACACAGCTACCTATGATTTCTGAGCGTGTGAGGAGGAAACAACCAAGCTCAATTTCTAAATCACACAACCTTCAAAATACTCTTTTCAAGTTTCAGCACTAGACATAATTAATGAGGACCCTGCCATCTGGGCTTTTAATATCAAAGTTTGCAGTTTCTCTCTTTTTCCCACTAACTTTGCATGCTCCTGTTTATTACCTTTATATCAATTGCCAAGGAAGAAATTAAATATCCATCCTTTTTTCTGGTTGTTAATCACTCTGATTAAATATGTAGCAGGGAAGTTGAAGTTAATCATTAAAATGTTATAAATTGCCAAAGTACATAAGTCATTCTTTTACTCCACTTCTAGTGCAAATCTAGAGTTGACTATCTTTCACTACATACATGATCGTTTTTTTTCCACTGCTCTAAGGGATTGGATTTAGAAGAGAAATATTTTCAGACCCATAATGGACAGCTGCTTAAAAAGAATGTGCAATAGAAGGAATGTCTATATCCTGTGGATACAATTATATATAAAGTGTCTCATGACTTATTCAATTGAAAATGCTGGCAGTAGATTCACAAGCACCACTATTCACATTAAATAAAACTGAAATGTTTTCTTTTACTGAATGTATCAGATACACACACACGCCTACTTTTCATGCTAAGGATATTTATGTTTGCATTGAAGTGGGAAAGCAAAGACTTTCACAAGAAATATCAGAATTTAATATAATGTTCTCAACAACTAACTAAATAAAGCAAGCATAAAATAAACTTATGTCAATACAAGCTAGGGAGTATTACTTTAGCTTCAGTGATATTAAAACATCAGTGATTGATAATTTTTCTAGTTCAGCAGTTCTCAATCTACTATGATGATAAATCCCTTAGAATCTCCAGTATTATGGAATGAGGGACTATCTCCTAATAAGTTTCTAGCTGGCCAGTTTGTGTTTTTTTTTTTGAAAAAAAAAACTGGTTTATAATAAATATATCAATGGTTCAATAAAAACACTTACTAACCTGGTATTAGGTGCCAAGCCTCTAGGTGCCACTGAACACAGGCAAGGAATTGCCATAATGCTGACATTCAAGAACTGACCCTGGATCATTTGCCATTGATCATTACAGTCTAAAGGTAATGGAAGTGATTGGTTACTTTCCCTCACCAGAGCAAAACGCCAACAGAGCCTGGCTCAGTTCTCAAGGAGATACTTTTGGACTCACCAGATTTGGGAGATCCCTGTGCCCTCCTAAAAACAAGAAACAAAGAAATAAAAACAGGTCACACAAAACAGTAGCATCTATTAAAAATGAGAAAATTAGACAAAAATCGTCATTACATACATTAAATATTTTCTTAATTAAATAGTAAGTAAAAATATGTGAATAATTTTGTTACTGCCAACATTATAATGTGTTGATTATTTAAAGGTAAAATAGAAGCTGGGTGAGGTGGCATGCACTTGTAGTCCCAGCTACTTGGTAGGTTGATATAGGAGGATCCCTTGACTCCAGGAGATTGAGACCAGCCAGACCAGCCTGGACAACATAGCAAGACCCTGTGTCTTAAAATGAAAAAATAAAAAAAGGAAAAATAGTATTATAAAGAACAGTGATTTTCCGTATTTTTAAAAGACTAGAGCTGAGTGAATTAATAAAATGTGGTGTGTATACACACACACACACACACACACCATAGAGTACTACTCAGCCACAAAATAGCAATGAT
The DNA here is from genome assembly GCF_040939455.1 of Microcebus murinus. Classification (NCBI taxonomy): domain Eukaryota; kingdom Metazoa; phylum Chordata; class Mammalia; order Primates; family Cheirogaleidae; genus Microcebus; species Microcebus murinus. The sequence goes on from NC_134111.1 coordinate 58,453,632, forward strand.
GATCTAGCACTTCTTGTATTATCCTGGACAGAGCTGGATCCAGCCCATTGTACTAAGTGAAGTATCACAAGAATGGAAACACAAGCACCACATGTTCTCACCATCAAATTGGTATTAATTGATCAACACTAATGTGCATATATAGTAGTAGTCATCAGGTGTCGGGCAGGTGGGAACAGAGAGGTGAGGATGGGCATATTCACACCAAATGGGTGTGGTGTGCACCATCTGGGGGATGGACAGGCTTGAAGCTCTGACTCAGGTGGAGCAAAGGCAATGTATGTAATCTAAACATTTGTACCCCCATAATATTCTGAAATTTAGAAACAATTGTATTCCACATGACTAAAATTTTCATAAGGGATAAAACTATGGGTTTTGTTTGTTTTTTGGTTCAATGTTGTATGTAAAATACCTGGCATATACTAGGCACTCAAACAGCTACTGAATGAATGGATGGTTGTTTCTAAAGATGGAAGCTAAATTACATGCTTAATAGGACCCATAGGAGTCCATGATTCTAATATTCTTTACTAGTATATAATAAAAAAAAAACAAAGATCACAATTCTGGTAAATGTTTTATATCAAAATGTTTTATACTTTCAAGAAAGATACAGATATCTATATTACCTCAAACTTTTACCCACCTCTCTTGTACATCCTCAGAGCTGTTAAATGGTAAAAAAGATATTTCACAGTCTTCTGGCCTGAAATATAGTGAAACTGGTTATTGATAGTCATTTTCCCTAGGATACAAAATATTTGGTTTCAGAAAAAGCCTTACTTAAGTTTTGCCAGTGTCTTCATCACAGCAAAATCTTTCCGTCGGTTAGGGGACATCCACCGATATTTTTCTGCAAGAGCCAAAGTTCTTCCACCAAAGCCAAACATGGCAGAGAACCCAAAGCGAAGCAGCTTGTTAGTGGTGCTAAAGGTGCAGACATCGACCAGTTGTATGTGCCCTTGAATATCATGTTAAATATTAGTCAATCAGTGAGCACAGTCGGGCTAGTTGTCAAAACAGCAGTGGCAGACCTTATTTATTTATTTATTTATTTATAAAAAGAGACCTTATTTATTTGTAGGAGAATATCTCAAGGTCCTGTATACCATAATGAATGTCTTCACTTTCTCTCCAGCTCACTTTACCTGTAACTACTGCAATTGCCATTTGTAACTTGTTCAGGTACCAAATGAAGAAACACAAAACAGTACATTTTGCAGTGTATTGCTATTTCACATAAAACATGTTTAAGAAAGTGAAGTTGAAGTAAACGTACAAAGTAAACTCAGATTTAACAATAGTTCTGTATTGTAATTATCTGAGCTTATCTGCTTTCTATCAATTGGGATAATAAAACACCTATGAACATACACTTGCTGACATTTTTTTTTCATACCATTTTCTTTTAATAACATAATCCTAGTCCTAGAGTCTTGGTACAGTCAAACATCAGTGTTAGATATACTTAAATGGTATGCATGGATTTTCTTCATCTGGTTGTAAAATTATGATTTTGAGCATCATTACAATATTGTTTTCTATCAAGATTATGGTAAAACTTCATTCACTGCTCTCTACGAAGTATTTTTAAGATAGGCAGTCCAAACAGCGAAGATGTGCCTCACTGACTTTTGTTTTTCATCAAACATTTCTCTGCTTTCAGAGACAGAGAAGCTGCCTTTCCTTAAACAAATCTGATGGAAATAAAATAGCCTTCCTTGTATAAATAAAAACTTCATTATAAAACAAACATCTCTGGAAGAACTCTTACCCATTATTATGTGCAAAGTTGCAGTTACCACGTGAGAGATTCCATGAAGAGAATGTGCCAATACATTGGTAGATCCTGGCAAGGCAAGTTTAAAATATGCACTATCAGTACAGCACATGTTTTAAATTAACATTTGTTCTTACTGTATATAGATGTCACTATATATGTGCAGATGAAAAATAAAGTTTATAAAGTCAGAAAATTTAATGAAAATATGAATTGAGGTTTTTCATTCACAGCATAGATGTGCAAATGTTTGTAGAATTATTTGTTGAATCTTTAAATGACTTAAAAATTTAAAAATAGTTTATAGTATCTGCTTACAGCTTTTTTGATCATAAATGTCTACTTCCCACACCCAAAATGCTAACTCTATCAAAGCCTACTCCATCCAACTTTAATGAATGGGCTTTTCACTTCTACACCAATATAAGCGCCAACAGCAGAAGGGTGGCTCTAGAGAACAGAAACAAATGCATAATTAAATAAAAGAAAATCCAAATAACTATGAAAAAATGGAAAGTCACTATAAAATCCAAAAGGCATTCTAAAGACACTTAATAAATCTTAGAGATAAGCTCGCACCCAAATGGGAATCCTCTCTATTATCTGACAAATGTTCTCCTAGAAGAAAATGTTTAATTCCATGGTATTTACCATGTATGAAGATTTATACTTGAGACATTATGATTTCTGTTTTTCATGGTCATTGGGATAATTTAAGACCCACATGGCTTTTTCCCACCAGCCTAACAGAGGGAAAGAGCTCCCCGAGTCAAGCCCCTATAATGTTTATGTGTGACCGAAATCGAGGACACAGGCCTACTTCAGAAGGGAAAAATACCAGCTTGCCCCTCTCATTCCCAGGAGGTTAAAGAAGATTTAAAATTATTAAGAGTGAATAAAGCTACAATTTATCTTCAATTAAAGAATATGGGAAAGTAGTCAGTCCCATAATAGCTGAGAGCCATGAAAGCATGGATCTGGTGTGTGCCAGTTATCAAGGTAAAGGCTAGAACTCTAGATTTCATTAATCAGAAGCTTTCCTATGTGGTCATACATAATCACCCTTGTCACACTGAACTGATATGTGCTGAGGCTGTTCAGTTGGAGAAGCTGTGGCAGCTCTAGCCATTATCAACCAAGATGTCTTTAAAATCATAATTATTAGTCAAATATATAAGTATTATTTAATAATTATTTAAAAGCATATTTAATTATTGTTATTAATAAACATAATAAGCCAGAGCTCTAGTAATTACAATGCAAAGAAAAGTGAAGTTCAGCTTAACCAATTGGAAATCTGGTTCCAAATGATCTGCCGAAAGGCAAGTTATGCTCTGACTCTTATTGCTCAGAGTGTGGCCCACAGTCAAGCAGGAGTGGCAACACTGGAGCACTTATTAAAATGGTGACTCTCACGAATTAAGGAACATTGTCTTGTTCCTTAAGAAGACAACGATGCCCACTCTCACCACTGCCATTTAAAATACTACTAAAAGTTCTAGCCAAAGAAATTAGGCAAGAAATAAAAGACATCCAAATGGTAAAGGACAAAGTTAAATTGTTCCTGTTTGCAGACAACATGATCCTTATTTTATACAGAACACTCTCAAAACTCCACCAAAAAATCTGTTGGAACTAATAAATTCAGTAAAATTGCTGGATACAAAACCAACATGCAAAAATCAGTAGCACTTCTATACAGTTACAACAAACTATCTGAAAAAGAAATCAAGAAAATAATCCCATTTATAATAGCAATGAAAAACATAAAATATTTAGAAATAAAGTTAACACATTGACTGCCATTGTGAGTTGTATTTAACTCAGGCTAGTTTTAAACTCCAGGGCCACGTGAAACAAAACCCTGCAATTGATTCGTTAAATTCTTACTTGTTGATGTTCTTATTGTTACAATTAATATTGACAAATTAAATCTAAAAACGCAGACTGCGTTGCGTATGACTCATGCACAGAAAGCAAACAAACAAAAAATAACAAAATAGAAAGGATTTTGTTTAATGAAACACAATGGTCACAGGGACATTTTTTTTCTAGTATGGCAATCAGTGTGTTAACCAAGAATATTAAAGACCTGTACACTGAAAACTATAAAACACTGATGAAAGAAATTGGAGAAACAAATGGAAAGATATACTGTGTTCATGGATTGGGAGAATTAATATTGTTAAAATGTCCATGCTACCCAAAATGATCACAGATTTAGTGCAATTCCTATCAAAATTTCAATGGCTTTTTTTCACAGAAATAGAAAAAATATATATAAAGTTTCCGTGGAACCACAAGACCCCAAGTAGGCAAAGCAATCTTGAGCAAAATAAGCAAAGCTAGCAGCAGCATAATACCTGACCTCAAAATATACTACAAAGCTACAGCAATCAAAACAGCATGGTGTTGACATAAAAACTGATGCATAGATCACTAGAATAGAAAACAGAGGCTAGAAATAAGCCCAAGTAATTATGGTCAACTGATTTGCAACAAAGGTGCCGAGAAAACACAAAGGAAAAGGACAATCTCTTCAATTAATGGTATTGGGAGAACTGGATATCCACATGCAAAAGAATGAAATTAGACCTTCATCTCACATCGTACATAAAAATCAACTCAAAATGAATTAAAGATTTAAATGCAAGACCTAAAATCATCAATGTACTACAAGAAACAATAGTGGAAAAGTTTTGTTCTATTGGTCTAGGTAAATATTTTGGGGGATTGGATCCCAAAAGCATAGGCAATAAAAGCAAAATAGATTCCTTATTTTATAGATATCTATTATATCAAACCAAAAAGTTTCTGCACAGCAAAACAATGGAGTAAAGAGACAACCTATGGAATGGGAGAAAATATTTGCAAACCACACATCTAATAAGTTAACATCCAAAATATACAAGGAACTCAAATAACTCAATAGCAAGAAAACAAATAACTTGATTTTAAAATGGGTAAAGTACCTGAACAGACTTTTCTCCAGAGAATACATACTATGGCCAAAAGGTAAGTGAAAAAATGTCCAACATCAGTAATCATCAGGCAAATGCAAATTAAACCCTTGAAGAGACAGTACCTTGCACCTGTTAGAATGGCTACTATCAAAAAAATTAAACATAAGTGTTGGTGGGGATGTGGGGGAAAAAGAACCCTTGCATACTGTTGGTAGAAATGTAAATTAGTACAGCCATTATAGAAAACAGTATGGATGTTTCTCAAACAATTAAAAATAGGACTACTATATGCTCCAGCCATCCCGCTACTGGATATAAATCCAAAGGAAAAGAAATCAGTATGTTGAAGAGATATCTGCACTCCCATGTTCACTGCAGCACTGATCACAATAGCCACGATACAGAATCGAAGTGTTCATCAACAGATTAATAAAGAAAATACGTTACATGTTGAATATCCCCTATATAAAATTCTTGGCACCAAAAGTGTTCTAGATTTCAAATGTTTTCATATCTTGGAATATTTCCATATATATAATGAGATATCTTGGGGATACGACCCAAGTCTAAACATAAAATCATTTGTTTCATATACAACTTATACATAGCTGGAAGACAATTTCATACAATATTTTTAATGACTTTTTGCATGAAAAGTTTTAGCTGAACTTTGACTGTCACCTATCACATGAGGTCAGATGTGAAAATTTCCAGTTATGGCATCATGTCAGTGCTCCAAAATATTCAGATTTTGCAGCATTTCGGATTTCAGATTTTTAGATTAGGGATGCTCAGCCTGTATGTATACAACAGAATTACTATTCAGCTTTAAAAAAGAAGGAAATCCTGTCATTTGTGACAACATGGATGAACCTGGAGAACATTATGCTAAGTGAAATAAGCCAGGCACTGACAAACACCGCATGACCTCACTTATATGTAGAATCTAAAAAAGTTAAACTCTTAGAAACAGACTAGAATGATGGTTACCAGGGGCTATGGGTAGGGAGGATTAGAGATATCTTGGTCTAAGGATGCAAAATATCAGGAGGAGTAAGTTCAAGAGATCTATTGTACACCATGGTGACTATAGTTAATATTAATTACAATGTATTATGTATTTGAAAACTTGTAACAGAGTATATTTTGTGTAGTGTTCCCACCATAAAACATGGGTATGTCAATTATGTACATATGTTAAGTAGCTTAATTTAGCTATTTCACAATGTACATGGTTTAAGACATTATATTGTACACTATAGGTATAATTTTTGTCAATTTTAAAACAAAGAATAAGGGCTATTAAAACAGTAATTATTGAAAATTAAAAATTTTAAAAACATTGGCTCTCGGGCCCCATTCCAGAGATGGTGCATCAGAGTCTGCAGTTTATAAGGCAGGTCCCCAGGTGGCTGGGCGATGCACAGTGACTTGGTGAGACACTATTCTGGAATGTATGGGCCATTGATTATAGCAGCAGCATCATTACCTGGAGCCTTATTAAAAATGCAAATTCCTGGGTTCTACCTCCAAGTCATGGAATCAGAATGTGTATGTGTGAAGGGCGGACTCAGGTATCTGTGTTTTAGCAAGTTCTCAAAGTGAGTTGTAGGGGCTCCTAAGATTTGAAAACAAGTAGTGGTGGCGTAGAAACCTGTTACTTGGTGGATCTGTACCCAGGCCTTTCCAGTGATCTTTTGGCCCTCTACAGCCTTTGGCTATCTAATTGCTAATTAATCTGGAATGGGTGGAGGAGAAAAGAGGAAATAAATCAATCCATTTTGCTTCCCAATCAGATTTATGGTAAAGGTTTTGGAAGAGGCCACATAATTACAGTGAGATATTTAGGATTATCGATGGATTACAGTACTCCATGAAACACATTTCCTCCATTACCATGGTTAATTAGGAGTAGACCATAAAAGCATTCCTCTAGAAAGGCTATTAAAACACATAATGTAATGTTGTCACATGCAATAGGGAATGACACATATCATGACTCAAGAAAATAAAGACCATTTATTCCCTGCGATTTAAAGTATCCTGAGTGTGCCCAAGTACAAATTCTTTTAGAATGCTAGGGATGGCTTTTTAAATTTGTATGTCCTCTCCAACTTTGCAACTTTTCTTTAATTCTTTAGAATTTGGCAGTGTTAACAGATATGACCAGAAGTCAGAAAATTATTTTAGTCATTGTCTACTGAATGTATGTCTTAGTCTTTAAATGTGGTTTTTTCACATTGTAAAAAAAAAAAAAGTTAGAAAGTGTAGGTAAAATTGTAAAACAATAAGTTGTTCTATATTTTGTCTGGATAATCTGGAAGATGGATCACATTTTGTTTCAGGAAATTGGACTCTATTTGAAAAGACATCTACATGCCAAAAGAACATACTGCTCATATAAATAACAACGGTGTAATTTTAACGTTCTCACAAAAGCTATAAATGCTCTACCTCAAGGTAAACATTTTAATTAGCCTGAAAACTTATTTTTCTTAACACAAGCAGCCACTTTGCCCAGTACTCCCTCCACAGAACTGCTGAAATGTTCCAAGTACGAGAAAGTAAGGCCAGAAGTAGCAGCTCACGCAAAGCATCACTGATGAAATACCAGGCAGAGGAAAGAAAAAAAAAAAGGAAAGAAAAAAAAATTGTCCTTGGAAGTGCAAGCACTTCTGCAGAACAATTAACTTAATTAACCAGACACCATGAATATTCATAAGGCTGTTAATGTCTCCCACATCCAAACAGATAAATGTGATGTAATGACTTCCTAGTCAAGCATATCTAAAATTCTCATGAAAACGGCACCTACACTTTGGTTCTTTGCCTGAAATATCATAGAAATTAACAGTCCCTCGGCAATATTTTATTCTCTTCAAATTAATTGGAAAGCATGAATTTATTTATGCAAACTCTATAGGAATATATGGTTCACAGCCATCAGTATGTGGACTGAGCCTTGTTTTACAACAACTGGATTGCTTTTTTATTTTTATGTCCTCTCAGGCTTTTTCTCTATCCAGCCCACCCCCCCTTTAATCGGAATCTCTCTGTATAGTTCCTTAGCACCAGTTCCCATGGCAACAAACACCATTCCTAATGGCCAGCAGTTCAAATACAGGCTTCCCCACATCTGATCCATTTGAGTCGGACCATAATTCAGCGGCTTCATCTGTTGGCTCAGTGGAGTAATTTCCTAAACACTCTCCCTCTGGATGTCTCTCTCCAGGAGGCAAATGGCTTCAAAGGCAGACTGTCTCATGTTCAGCTTGGAAACTCCTGCCTAGCTCTTGTTCCCATTCTCTATCAAAAGCCCTGACTAGGCATAGAGTCCTCATATTAAACACATCCCACACATGACTCTCTCCTCCTATTAGATGGAATTAGAAAGCTGGAACTCCTGTGCAATGACCAGAGTTTTGGCAGCATACTGTGTCTTCAAAACAAAAAGTGTTAAAATGGCATTTCTACAAATATCCGTGGAATACACAGTATGCTTACAAAATCACAAATATGCTTACAAATTATAACAGTGATAAAATGCAGTGCTATTCCTTTACAAAAATCTGAGTTACAGATGAAAAACATAAGCATAACCACCAGTTTCTGTTGCCAACCTCCCACTTTATGTCAAGTGCGTATCTGTGGGGACACCCATCTTTCCACTCTGATGCAGAGCAGTTAATGAATGACCTCAGGAATTCAAGTACTAATGAGGAGAAACAGCTACCTAAGCACGTACACTTTGCATGGAGGGAAATCTTGGAAAGATTCCACCATCATAGCCAGAAATACTAACATGACACCAAAAAGTCAAAAAATAAAATGACATGTAAAGATGGCCCCAATTGCATCCTTTTTTCTCTTTCAGTCAAGGTGATGTTGTTGTCTTCTACTTAGAAACCATTATAGGTTTTTCTATATATACTTTACAAGTATAAGGATATATCCAAACATCACTCTCCTTTTAAATTCTTACTTTTCTTAAAGATATTGTACTATATATAAGGGCATTCGAATATCTTTTGTGTTTTTTTTTAATTTAACAATACCAAGTATACTAAGATCCATACTAGATGAATGTGATTATCAAATTGACATTGAATTTTTCAACCATGTGCATCATTTTCTATTTTCAGAGGGGAACATAAATGTTCTGCTCTTTTTAAGCCCTAACATGTGATGTTTTTAAAATGAAAAAGAAAAAAATAATGAATCTCCTTCACTATCATTTGTTGAAATAATATATGGGATAAGTGATTATATAACATAATCAACTTGTGAAAAATATTTTCCTCTTTTCTGGACCAAAGTGTTGCTCTAACCATTCTCCCTGGCTTAGACCTCTGCCGTCTGCCCCCTTCACCTAATCATTCTGCATCATGCTGCAGAACGAATCCTCCTAGAACAAACTCCGATCAGGTCACTCCCTTGCTCTGAAACATCCCATATTCCCTATTGCTACAGTTCAGATCCGCTACTGTGGCCTCAGGGGCCACCATGGTTGGGCCTATTTTGCCACCATTATCTCCCACAGAATAGCCTGTTTTCTATTCCTCAAACACTCCTGGGTTTTGCGGTTGCTTTTATTATTTTTGCTGCCAAGAAAATAACTCATTCTCATATTTTCAGATCAGGTTCTACCCATTTTTAAGGCCTAATCTAAGTGTCATTTACTATATAAAGTCTTCTTTACATTCATTCACTTAATAAGTGCCACTGAATATGCACTGTGTCAAATTCCATTCTAGGTGCTGAAGAAATGTCAGCAGCTGAAAAAATAAAAAGCTTTGCCCTTAAGGAGCTTGCCCTCCAACACTCTGATCCTCCTCCTTTAGTCAGAAGGAATTCTTTTGGCGTTTTCAAAGTTATCTGTTTATACTTCAGTTATGCGAGTTATGACATTTTACCTCATATGTAATTGTAAGCAGTTTGACTGGAGCATCCTTGTTTTGAAACTTCCTATCTGGTACTGTGTGACCATTAGACATGCTTATGGGAAGGTAGAATGTTAATTATCCCATCTATTGATTAACTACATATTAAACCCTTTGCACAAGCCATCTAATTTAACACTTTAATAACCTTGTAATGAAGTGAATAGCATATGTGTTATCTCTACTTTATAGATTAGAAAAATTAGGCTCAACAAAGTTAAATGACTTGTACAAAGTCTCACATTTGCTAGCAGGAAGCCAGAAGTTTGGATCTTTCAGATTTAAAGCCTGTACATTTAACTCTGTCTAGGTTAGAAAGTAAGAAAGGAAAAGATGGAGGAGGATCAAATTAAGGAATCTGTGGCCACTCCCTTGCCTGCTGGTATTAAACCAAGTGGAAGCTGTGCTCTGACAGGAGTTAGGATTCCATCTGTGTCCATTCCAGCATTCTTCTGGGCTCTAAGGAGCAAAGCATGGGCTACTTCACTAGCAGATCCATCTCCACCAACACAGACGACACTGGGGAAAAAATTAAGCAAAAGATGCGCAATTTCAGAATGACTGGTAATACTTCATGAAATCTAGATTTCAAAATATTTTACTAATCTCATAGTCTACATGCATGACTATTCACATGCACCTTCAAGCATGCTAGTATGTGTCAATTGATAAGACGACATGAGCACTGTGCAGGTAAAGTTTACTTAACAAATTTGATACCTCGATACTTCCCAACAGACAAAATATAGACTTGAGAGGCATTAAAACATTTGAACATGTTAACTCATATCAGACCTGTATTTTGCTTGGTTAACATCCAAAAGCATATCCTTCTCATTTTGTTTATGTTAATAATACTATCATATGCAATTCATTTAACTAATGCCAACCAAAGTCATAAAATCCTGCTAATTTTCAAGACAGCTCTGAAGAGACAGCAATAAAAATCGTGTAAAATATGAAGCTTTCATCTAAGGAACTGCTAATCATCATTAGTATGTGAATGCAGTAATTGCAAATATGACCCGGTTTTCATCTCCTTATCATTGCTGCTATATGGCACTTCTAAATTTAGTTTTACTACCCTTTGATCCTAGACAGTACTGCTAATATTTTTATAAGACCTCATGTTAAGTAGGCTATGTGGGTTTTCATAATCATTTGTATTTAAAAGATACACAATAATTTTAAGCATCAATTTATCCAAGAGGAGGATGATTTTGCATTATTGAAAGCAGGTGTCACAACTCAAAGCCTACAAGGGCTCAGCAGGAATGGAAGAACATGCTTAGTCTAAAGGGCCAGCAGCTTCTCAGCTACGGCCCACTCACATCATGTGGGAGGCCTAGCAGCAGAGCCAGATCTGATTTTTCAAGAGAAGTCTGAAATTCTGATTTTAGGATGAGTCTCCTAATTTGTAAATACTAGCAACTAGCATTTAGTACATTTCAAACCTCTTTGTGCCAAACAAAAGAGCCTATGGGCCATAAGCAGCAGTAGTTCTTGGTTCCCTAAGTTTACAAAGCTCTAGAGCAGGCATCCTCAAACTAAAGCCAGCGGGCCACATGCCGCCCACCTAGGACATTTATCTGTCCCACTGGGTGTTTTTGCCGCAGTTGTCTGTTCTGCTTAGCAGCTGACTCCTCCCGGGCCCACAGTGCGCACTCTCCAACGGTCTGAGGGACAGTGAACTGACCCTCTGTTTAAAAAGTTTGAGGACCCCTGTGATCTACAGTGTGGTGACCAGAGAGGCTGCAAGTATCATTTCCATCAATTCCCTCTACCTTCCTCTCATCCTCCCAGCACCTAGCTGAGGTTAGGACCCATGGTTCCATGCAGCCTGGGCCATTCAGGTCCACTCTGGTTAGAATTGACGCAGGGTATGACCCAGGTTATTTTTGATTAGGAGCATTATTATTATTTTTATGTCTGAATTGATTCTAGGGAGTTCACAATGTGGCCACTGATTCAAAGAAAAGGGATACTATCTACTGAGGACAAACTATACATTAGATAATAGGTCTACTCTTTTCTATTAATATTAAATGCTCAGAATTCTGAGAAATAGGCAATATCCTCATCTTTATAAATGGGAAAACCACAGTTTGATTTGAACCTTACCTGTTTGTTTTCAAGAATATCCACAAAATTTCCAGTATAGTATAAATATAAAATATAACTTCCTACGCATGCCTGTCTACATGCTGACATATGGGTGTGACCTAAAAGGACCAGGTAAAGTCATCAAAAAAATCTAACTGAGCACCAAAGGACTAATATATTAACTAATAATAATTACATAGGATGGCAACCCTTGCCTCGTAGAATCTTGCATACAATTATAGCATCATTTATATGTTAATTCATTGCTAGAGTTAGTAGAGAGGGCCTTTCTAGGAGCATCTTTTGTTAAAAAAAAACCTTTGAATTGAAATGTTGTCATTACACATTCTATGTTAAATCTTTTGAAACTAATAGAAATAATTATAACAATAAATAGTCACATTTAGTGACTAATTACTATGTATATTAAGTACTATTCATAGCACTCTCCATGTATTAGCTGATTTAATTTGAACACTAACTTTATGTGATAGATACTATTACCCTCAGTTTACAGATCAGGAGACTAAGGCATAGAAAGCTTAAGTAACTTTTCCAAGGTCATACCACTAGTAAGTGATACAACAGGGATTTGAAATAAGACAATTTGGCCGTAGAGACTACACTATTATTCCTTATACTCCATTTCTATATATGAAGCCTAATAAAAATAGCCTTATGAGAATTTTATTATTTTAAAAATCAGTTTTCCAGTAGAATCAATATAAAATTGAATGAATTAGGAAAGAATATATTTATTTGACAGCTATTAGATCATTAAAATCATGTTCAGATACAATGACACAATCTAGGAAATATGCTCAAATATGAAAACATCACAAGAGTCTGAATACTATAAAAAAAGGCAAAAAAACCCCAAAACATTCCACTTTTATAATGAGTTAATTTAACACTTAAGAGTTACTCTACATAAAATCTTAGCAGAACTAATTCTTTGCATGTGACAAATCTTGTTTTTAGAAGCAAACTCCTTGCTGTGGCTCCAAACAGAATGATTCTGTCTAGAAAAGTTAAACTGGGTGCTAATGTCTTATTTCCCTTTTTAAAGAGTGATAAGATTTGTCAAATGGGTGTTTGTATATTTATCTATCAACCAATATTATCTATGAAATGTTGAGTATATTATTGGGTCTTCAATTCAGAGTTTTGTTCTTTTTCTTTTCTTAAAAAGTTTTTTTTTAACCTAAATAGTACACATATCATAGTCAATCTGATAAAGTGTCAATATTATCCAAATAATATGTAGATTATTATGAGTCTAGTTAATGGAGCAATGAACAAAAAAACTCTATAATTCAACATTTTTAAAATTGTGAAATAGCAAAGAATTATTATATTTACAATTGCATAAAAGCTATAGATTTTTAAAACTATAATCATAAACACCACTGGTATTGCTTCAAGTCTATGCAACTGATCATCATTCTTTTCTCATCCTTTACAAAACTTCCTATTCATGCCCAGTATAAATAGGGAGCAATATAGAATCTGAAGCTCCTACAAATTTTATCAGTGGATCAGGAGAACACACTGGAGTGGGGCACCAGCTGTCATGAGTACTGATACACTGTTTCTGTTGGCTTTAAAAATATGTCACAATGTGTCACCATGGAAACCTATGTAACTCATTGTTTTAAAACTCCAGAATCTTAGCAAAAAAATATTTCTTAAACATCATTTACCAAATCACTTAGCTTTACTGAATATTATATATAGAACCTTTCTTGATCAATCTCTCCAGCTTGTATCTAGAAACCCAACCATTAGGTGATTTCTTATCACTTCCTATCAATAGTTCTGCTAGAGTCAGAGAGAGATGCTCTGGGCTGCAGTTCTTCAAGGAATGTGTTGTTGTCTCTCATCAAAATGACATAGCATCTTGGGGTTACCTTATCACATCCTTAAATCTTTTTTATAAATTTCTCAGAAAGTGCTCCTCTAGCCACTGTTGAACAGGTTCAGATATAGGAAACTCACCAATGTACAACATTCCATTTTCAAACAGTTTTACCAATAAGAGAAGTGTTCTTTTGAAGTGCAAAGAAACTGTTCTATTGTTCTCCTCATATACCCCGCTATGTAATTCTAAGTACTTAAAATTACCATTTTATAAGATAATTATTACAACTACCATATCAGCTTCTACTGAAAAAAACTGAACCCACAAGAATAAATGAGCTATGTAAAAGATCTTGGAACACATATGACTTCCATTAGAAATTTTAAGTTATTAAGCCTGAAATAAATCACCATACTGTAGCATTTAGAAGCAGTTAAATAATGGAACGCAATTCAAATAATGGTTAGGCCAAACTATTTGGTTTAAAAAATATATAGGTCTTAACCGAAGGATCTATATATCTTTTACCCCCTCATTACAAAATGACAACACTGCCATGAGAAATAAATAAGAATTAAATATGTTCAAGTAAAGAGAAAAATGTTACTATACTCGTACTACACTTGAACAATACTCTTCATTCTGCAAAGGTTTTTTTAATCTTTGCCAAAGTATAATTAACAATAGAACATTGTAAATAACATATTCAGCAGAACACTTCATAATGCTGGTGCATAAGAATAGGTGTAATATCTGTGATAGCTATTATTGTCATTATTTATATAATCAAGTTTTGAAGCAAGGACTCATTTGCAATGCAGCCACTTTCATACACGTGAAAGCTCTGGTTTGGGACTGTGCAGCAAGTTAATGTAGACAGTGGATGATTCTCCCAATTACTTTGCTTAACTTGTATACTTGCAAGATAATTTCCTGAATGTAGCCTATTATTCCGTTTGTCTGCCTCTAAAGTTCTAAAGTAATCTCCTACCTCATAATCTTGATTCTCAATACTTGTATGATATTGCTACCTACATTTACTTCCCACAATTAAATTCCTTCCTGAAAAAGTATATTTTACTTAGTATACTTACTTCCTTACCAGCTGTTTTCTCATCATCAAAAAAAAATATTAAGCATTTCTGAAAAACAGCCCTGCCAATGCTCCATGTGACTGCATCACTTCCTTCCCTAACACTAATCGTTCTTGGGAAAGGTCAAAGCCTTTCGCTTTGGTGGAAGTGCAGACCCAGCTGCCTTTCCTGACCTTATCTGTCTTTTGCTGCCCCCTGCTCATCTCCATGTGACACAATTCACACACTTACCAACTTTTTAAACTCAAATATCCACCCTTCAAAAAAAAATCTTCTTCCTTAAAGGAATATAAGTTTTAATCTACATATCAATCTAGCACTTTAGCAAATTGATTTCCCTAATTTTTAAAAATGGCTATTAAATTTAAGTCACTTGCCTTGGTTCTAATGTTTGGATGCCAGTGAAGAATCTTTGCACACTCCAATGTATTGCAGACAATGGTTTCCAATGCCTACTATGAACAAAACACCTATACTGTAGTCAGTAAATTATGAGATGTTAAAATTAGTATCTTTTATTCATTCTGAAGTGTTTCTTTTTATAAAATATCTACCCCAATCACAGAGAAATGAATCAAAGAGTAGCTATTAAAACTATCAGTAAATGTGCAAAAGAGAATCATAGCATAGTTATGCCATATGACCAATATATCTTCCATCAGTGCTTTCCTAAATAACATAGTACAGAATTAAGAATTATAGATGCAAATGTATGCACATTAGGTAAGTATAGGGTAGTACACTGTGATTTGCCAGTACTTATAATTGGATTCCTCCTTTTGCTTTCCTGCCAGATCCTGAGAGATAGATGATGTTATATTAACATTAACGATTATTATGCAGACATGGACAAAATCGAGCCTAATTACATATATCACAAATATTTAAAATTTTAGTTCCCAAATATGTGGCTAAAAACAAAAAATTTAATAACCATATATTATAAGATGCATATAGGTTAATAATGTGACCTACCCATCAAATCCCTGGAGTTCACATTCCTTAAGCAGTGACACAGCATGCCCTTCATATTCTGTTACTATTTTAAAAAAAACACAAAGTGAAAGTTTTAAATAATGATCTATACTTTTTAACTTGGTTTGGCAAAATAACATGATAAACATATGGTCAAGTCATAAAACAACATTTATTCTTGAATATTTATATTTTAATCATGGAAAAGAGGATTAAGTGTTAGTTGCCTGATATGTTTTACAGCTTTATGTAAAAGAGGGTCATATATTTGTTCCAACTGCATAAGTCATTTGGGGATATCCCACACATAGTAGTTAGAGAATTTATCCTGGTGCCTGTCTGTTTAGTATTCCCTAAATAAGACATATTTCCTTTAAGTCAGAGGCTTAGGAGCAGCAGTATTTTGAAAATAAGGCATATTAGCTGGCATTGAACGGTTGATATTAAATCGCTCTGGCAACCTTATGTGAATAAATTAGTTAAAAGGTTAATGTAAGATTTACAAACCAGAAGAATGTGTATCTGGAACTGCTAGACTAAAATGAGGATGAGTTGGATGTGAAAATATGAAGTTAAGCCAACACCAATGATAAGAGACCCAGACCCGAGAAGAGTGGCACGGAAGCCCACCAGAGCCTGGATCCTCCGAGGAAATGAATCTGTCATTCCGTATCGCTGTCTCCACCGTCACTGATGCCCTATGCAGTATTGTAAATGCCAGTGAAGACAGGATAAATGGGCACACTGCAGATGGCACCAAGCATCACAACCACATTTAGCATTTTCCAGGGCAGCTCTGCCAGAAGAGACAGCCCAGCTGTATCCACCCATCAAAGATTTCTGCTGACTGACATGACATTGCAGATGGATTTTTTGTGTAAGAATGTGCATCATTATATGCAAGATTACATTAATCTTTCATGCCTGTCTGTCCCTGGTGCCAGCATGGTTCAAGCTATTCCTACAATGTTTTTAGATATTGTTAAAAAATATTAGTCTTGGTGTCTAAAAGAATCATTCTGTATCCAGCAGTGTTACATTGTAATTTTCCCATAGCTTATTCAAAATGTCATTAACATTCACATGAATAAAACCTCTCTATATTGAATTCTAATCATAAAAAAGGTATAAAACTAGATATAAAATATTAATATTAATAAAGTTGAAAGGTTAAGTTATAAAAGATTTGTGCTGATCATTTATAACTATAGCAGGTAGCTGCAACCTTAAAATGCAAAATAATAAAATGTCTTAGACATACACATTAAAAATAATTAAGGATATCATGAAGAAATATTTATGCTGAGAATAAGTTTACCAAGTCTTGCTTTTATAACAAAGCTTACTTTAGTAAAGTTTTTCAAGTTTGATACAAATGAGCTTTAAGATTATGTTATGGCCTGATGCTATTTTTATTCACAAATTTTGAAATAGCCTATTTTTCCCTTGATTTTGTGGTGGAATTTGACTATACACTAATACAAACTATCCAAGAATAGTAATTTGTTAAGTGACATTGTAAAAGTTAAGTAAAATCAAATATCTGGATCAGAGACAAAAAAGATGAAAGAAACCCACATCTTTTTCTGCTAATACAATATATTAGCAGAATGAATTAAATGAATAAAGTTTTATATGAAGTAGTAATAAATGATTCTAAAGATAAATAATGTAGGACAAAAGATAAAGAGTGATCTGGACTACTATTTAGATACACTTGAAAGAACCAAGTATGTATTTAGACAGGCTATGATGGGGCCCTGGAATCAGAGAGTTAGATTCAATTTATCCCATTCAAATAAACATACAGAGAGGATTGTAAAACAAACACAATTTCAGAAAATATAATCAAGACTTTTCTTTCAACTACTTTCCTTTTTCCTGTGAGAGTACCACCCTGTGCTTTTCTTTTTTTTTTTTTTTTTTTTTTTTCATAAACATACAGAACAGGAAGTGTGCTTTTCTATATAGAAGATTTGGAGACTCCACAGTTTACAGGTATTTGAACGTTGTTTCCACTACTGGCATCCTCCCTCCCCTTCAGTGCAAATATAACCTCCTTAGGAAGACAAGACTAGAGAAGAATAATGTCTTGATGATGATACTGCATGTTGAAGGCTGAAATAAAAACAGATGAGACTTGATTTGGACGTAAGGAAAACATTTCTTGGTCTGGTAATAAAATTCTTTTAGCATAGGATGCCAAGATGTCATTTTCTTTACTGTAGTCACTTCAAACTTAGTAAGTTCAAAACAGAGTCCATCATGTCCACCTTCAAATATATTGTTCTTTTGTGTTCCATCATCCACTCCAAGACAGGAAAATGACTTCTTAGATTATCCCTCTCGTCCACTCTCCATAACCACACAAGGGCCAAGGCCAGCTGTTCCTGTCTTTAAATTATACTGCAGCCTCCCCCCATTTCTCACAGCCAGTTCCCTAGACCTGGTCACTAGCCATCTTTCTGTATACAGATTGAGTATCCCTGATCTCAAAATCCAAAATCTGAAATGCTCCAAAATCTATTTTCTGAGCACCAACATGATACTCAAAGGAAATGCTCATTGAAGCATTCTGGATTTCAGGTTTTTGAATTAGGGATGCTCAACTGGTAAGTATAATATAAATATTCCAAAACCCAAAAACATCTAAAATCTGACACAGCTCTGGTCCCAAGCATTTCTGATAAGGGATACTCAAACTGTACTATAACAGCTTTTTTCCTTTTTCTCTCCAACCTCTCTCCCACTCTAGCCAGAATGACCTTTTTCAAATACATATTTAATCATATCACTTTCCTGCATAAACCTCACTGATGACTCTTCATTTTCCCCAGGTGTAAAGTTCCAACTTCCTAAATCACAGCTGAGTGTTGGGCACGGGATTGGCCATTTACACTCATTATTTAAGAGGTAATAAAAAATGAGCAAACAAAAAAACCTTTCACCCAGAATTATATCTCTCTAGCTGGATATGATACATAAACATTTCTATGCAGATTTTTATTAAAATGCAGGTAAAATGAAGGAAGGAGTAACGCCTCAGGCTACCAACATCTGTGTGACGCAGTTTTATCAGATCACCTAGTTTTCTTCTGGGTGAGATTTGGAAGGGTAAGAGGTATTTCCAAGAAATGGAAGGCATCAAGTAGAGCCCAAAATAGCCAAAGAGAAACAATACAAAGAATAAAGGGTCAAAAGTTAGAAGCATGATCCAAGGAGAAAGAAGAGCAAAATGACAACAAACCCCACTTTCTTACAATTCTTCCCTGAAGGTAAAATTATCTGTCTAGGCGCTAAACTGGCAGAGATCAAAGTTGCATTCAGATAAGTCTCTCTGACCATGATAATGATAACAACCATGAATAGGCCTAGCAGCTTTGTTAATACAAAGAGTGAAGCAGAGGAGTGTTCCTACAAGAACAAGAGAGATCAAGGGCAGACAAGATATTTGTCTTCAAATATCTCAATGACTCTTACACACTAGATGGGACAAATTTTGTATTACTACAAAAAGTAAGATTAACTCCAGTAGTTAAAAATTCCAAAGAAGCAAACATTAGCTGACAGGTTCTCTGAACTGTGTGGTTTATGCTTAGCACAAAGGCACTTGGCCAAAGAGATGGGTAGATTTGCCGTCTAACCAGTTCTCCTGAACAAGCAGCTAGGTGACCTTGAGCTGAATCAGCCTGGAAGAAAGGACACCTTTTTGGAAGTCAACACAGAGAAGGTACCTTTTCTTATCTGCACAAAGGCACTGTGACTCTGAACTCCAGATAAGAATGTTAGACAGTACTGTCCAGAAACAACATACTCTGCCTCTAACTTAGGTGGCCAAGCCAAGGATGAGTGGTTACTCACAAGGAGTACCACACACCTGTACTCCACCCACATGGAAGAAATTGAATTACATGGCCTCTAATGTGCTTTTCAGTCTAATTTCTCTGTTGCCTTTACTTTTTCATCTAGTGTTCTAAGAATTATCCTATGAATCTATGATCTCTGAAAGTATCTTTCATACCTTTAATGGTACAATCTCTAAAGTTTGTTTTATTTTAGGAACAAGAAATAATATCATATGCCACCATAGGTTTATCATTCATGCTCTTCTTTGATTAGTGCTCCAATATGTTATTAGGAAAAATAACTCAATTCTTTCTAGTTTCTTCCAGAAGTGTTTCTGATGCTATTAGTAAATAAGATACTACATTGGTGGTGGTAGCAGAAAGGAATGCAATTTTAGCTCAAATATTTCAAAAGATGTTGATCTATATTCTGAAATATTCAGGGTTTCAGCACAAGCTAAAATGAAAAAAGTATTTTTATTAATGTGGTAAGATCCATTTTAAAAGAAATTTATTAAAAATTATAGTATTTTAGAATGCATATATCTAGCTATAATTTTTCAAATCATGACTCATATTTACACAGTACTATTTCCTAATGAAGTCATCATCATATAGTATTTTTTAATTCATTTCCATTGGGACACACCAATGCACACAAAGAAACATTAAAACAATGGTCACACTGGATATGCAGAAGATATGTACCCATTCTGCTTCACTCTTTCATATATTTTTTCTTTCAAATAAAGTGTGAATCGAATATTATTACATAATTCTATGAAACTGAAACTAAAAGCATTATGACCACATTTCTGTAGCACTTTATAACACACAAAGTAGTTTCAAATATATTATTTGAACCCCTAAACAACACAGTAAGGTAGACAGGAAGACTAAAACTTTTCAAATATCTGCATATTTATTCAGCCCTTTGCACAAAATAGGAAATATTTTATATGAATATTTAGCCAATATACATACTAAGATTGTTTTAAGCAACGAATGTAATTCTATAATTTTGCCTGTAGGAGGAGTGTTAGGCAGCTAATAATTAGCCATCCTATACAAATATGTAAGCAAATTCTAATTTTGCTTTATGTAATAGTCTATTGTTTTTATGTTAAACTAAATATAATACTATTTACAAATTTAGGGGGGGGAATCCTAGAACATATTATTTTCCAACATAATTGATTTAAAAAGGAACATTTTGATGATTTTTGTCTACCCTTCTCCCTCTCTTTCTAATCCTTATTCTGCTGGTGGAGTCATTCTCACCACATCAGATTATAACACTATGATAAAAAATTTATACCAACTGTGGATCAATATATGATGAGCAAACTGCTGACTGTAGCATAAAGACTCATCCATAATTTGGACTAAAACTTCCTAGAGTATACATTGTTGGGAGCCTTCCCAGAAGCCATTTTGTCCTTCATAACATAACCCAGATTCAGTTCCAGCATCTTTAGCCTTCAGGACAAGGGGTCTAACCTCAGCCCCTGGGAAGGGTCTTGATGATGGTAAAGGGAATGATTGTTCCAGGTTGGGCATAGATATTAAACTAGTACAGTCAACTGAAAGGAAATAAATTTTAATCTATCTTCAAGATTAAAGCATGTTGGGTCCCTCTCTCTCACATACACCTTTCCCCACTAGATATGAATAAGAAAGGATCCAATTCACCGGCAGATGTTTAATAATGATAGAGTAAGATTTCAGATGAAGTCGAAACTGAGAAAGGCTGAGCAAAGTCATGGAACAAACGTCCCAAGATATTACGGGTACAATATTATCTGTCTCCCACCACCACAACTTGTTCATGTCCACTACCCTGCCTGCCTTCCCTTACTTTTTGCTTTCTCTGCCTCTTAAAAACTGTCTAGTTCAAATGCTTTCCTTGAGCTTCCTGATCAAAATTAATATCACCTCTGAGATGCCATAGTTCTTTTATGTATATACCAATTATAATAGGTTTAAATATCCATTTGAATCCCTAATAACCTAGAAGTCACTCAAAAGCAGGTATGATAATTTATTCATCTTGTATTCTGTATAATGTTTAACACAGAGCAAGCATTCCATGTGAGATTCTTAAACTGAATGGTAGATAGTAATATCCATTTCAACTGTTTTGTAGTATTCATATATTAAATCAATGATAAAATAATTATTGAGTTTGCCCATAACTTTATTCTATTTTTAATTGTCTCACCCTATACAAATCTCAAAGTTTTCCTTCAGCCAATCTTTGAAAATCTTCAGTAGAAAGGAACAACAGATCTGAGTTTTCTCTCTTCCTTATAAATCTCCTCTAAGCTGAAAGTCATAAATATGAAAGGTTAACTTCTTCACTACAACTTTAATTCAGAAATTCCTCTTGAGTTTTTTGCGGTTGTTTCTCTTGAAGCTCTATCATAATAGATGCTTTTTGGGGTGGCTGACCTTCCCACAAAGCTTGCCTTCTTTTTTTGGTGGTGGGGAGAGGGAATTCCTTCTACCCCAATCCATCAAGTCAGGAGGTATGAGCTTCAGTGACCTCATTTACATTGTGAGACCCATCTCCCTTCACTACAGCTGAGCAAAGCCAGGTCACTCTGAATCCCTTCCCCTGGAATCTAGGAGATTCCAATTGCATTCTGAGTTTGTCTCCTGAGTAGCCTTGTTTTATAATATTCTTCATCGATTAAAATTTATTATATTTTATATTTTTCACTATGTGTTAGTGAAGCTACATAGATATAAAACTAGAAAAGTTGTAATTTTTGATAGCATCAACTCTTCTTCTCAGTCCCCTGCCACAGGAAAATAAAAGTCTCAAGGAAACAAAGGAATTTTGTCACCAAATTAAAAATAAAGGCTATTATTAACCCTCTTTCTATTAATTTTAGCATCAGCAAATTTCTATTTTCCTTGGCACAAACCTAAGCACATTTCTGGGCTTAGATGATGAATTTAAGCTTCTGGCTTTTCTAAACCATCTATAACCAGCAGCTAATTGCTTAGTTTTGACCTAACCAGCAGGGGTCAGAATCAGAACAAAAACAACGTAAGGAGAGATTCTATGGAAAGACATCAACTATAAAACTGAGCAAAAATCAATTCCTTGCCTTAACTGCAAAAACAATGTGTAAATAGCAAACATGTCAAAGAAGATATCAAAAAGTGCACAGCTCCCTTTAAAATCATACTTAACAATTATGTCTGAAAAAAAAAGTCTGAAAAAGACCTAAAGAGAAAATGTTTATATTCTAGTAAAAATAACACAATAAAAAAGAAAGTAAAATTATTAAATTATAACCCTGGAGCTGGCTGCAGTAGGTTATAGAAGACATAAAAATGATTTAGACATTATGAGTAGCTTTTCAAGTTTCAGTTCAGAATAAATTCAGGTTATCTTACTTCCATGAGTATGTTTTGTAAATGACAAAATTATATTATGAAAATGACTTACTTGTTACATCAGTCTTTATTCCTGCAAGCTTCAACAGAGGTTCAACCTTCTCATCATAGATCTGGATAGCTTCTTTTTTGTGACTTTGGGGATTAAGGAGTATTTTTAATGACTTTGGTCTGTTTGAAAAACCTAAGAAGAAAATGTAAAGACAAAGTTATAAAGTCTCTGTCAGCAGTTTTTTCTTTCCCTTTAAAGTGACACACAGTCTGTTAGAACACATTTATATAGTGCTTGTGATTTTTATTTGAAATTTTTGCATGAGTATTCCTGAACATGACATTATTTTAAAACATTTATGTTTTCCTAGCAGTTAAATAGGCAAATCACTCTTAAAATAACTCATGAGTTGTAAAAGAATTAATTTATGAAGGAAGATGTTCAAAAAAAGCAACTTTGTGAATCTTAGCCACTGCTTATGTATATTTGCCAAATCACAGATAATTTATCAAATGTTCCTTTAGCATTTGTTTCTGCAAAAAAGCAATGGACTGTGACAAATAGAAGGGTACATTTCCTCTCCTTAGCTAAATGTGCTCATTATTGGAATTGGGCACCCCGGTGACCCCAGGGCTACCAACGCCTGACCTACTGATGAGTCCAGGGCAGAACAGAGTGAGCAGGGATGGGTCAGTGTCAGCACCCAGAGCAATGCATGCTGGTAGCTAAAAAGAGGGCTTCGGTCAGAGTTCAAGCCTGAAAAGGGGACAGGGGAGAAAGAACTCCTCTGGGAATTGGGAAAGCAACGCCTCTCCGCAGGGATTCGATGATAGTGCTGCCTCACAGTTGGGGCTGAGATTTGATACTACAATTTTCTGGGTTTGCAAGATGCTTATCACTTAGAACCCAGTTGGAGCAGGTGCAAAGCAAATTTTCTGTTGTTAGGAAGGGGCTGGAGGGACAGAGGAGCCAAAAGCAAGCTGACAACCGTTTCTTTTATGGTAAGCTGCTCTCAGAGGGCCACATTTCAAGATTAAAAAGGCAGTTACTAACATCCATTTTTAATAAGAACCATTACTAAAGACAAGTAAAAATTGTCCACTACATGAAAGCGTTTCATCTCAAGTGGAGACAATATTTCATGTCTCATCATATTTAACACAATAAAATATTTCAGCAGCACATACTATTTTGAATTCAGGGAGAGTTTTGGGTGAGGAAGAGATGGGGCCATGCTGAACTCCTTAAACATTCCCAGTAATCGCACTCAATGCCTTCCTTTTTCCAATCCCCACATTCGAATGAGTGCCCAGATGCACAAGGCAGTAGCTACTTGCTTCCAGGCCTTCAACCCTCTCTCGCTGCTGTCTTCTGACTCGGTCACCGCATGGGCACCCTTGCTGTCCTCCCCTTCCATGGCATCCTCTGGAATCACAGCTGTAATCAGTGCCACACTGTTCAAAAGCAGCTGTGGCTCCTGCTGCCTGCAGAGCAAGCCCTAACCCCTTAAGATGACATTCAGAGCCCTCCCTCTCCCAATCCAAACCAATCTCCTCTCCTCTGCCACACATATTCTAGAAACATTTATTCAGCATTTGTGCTAGGAACTGGGATGAAGGGCAAAGTGATTAAGATGTGGTTCATGATTTAGAGGAGGAAAACATATCCACAAATATAAACAACACAAGGCAGTATAGACTTGTTAACAGAGACGTGCAAAGTATAACAGGACTGTGTGAGAGGAGGGTGATTAATTCTTATTAGAAATCTGGAAAGGGCTGCAGGCAGGGAGTATTTGAGCAGGGCTCTTGCTTCTGCTGTTTTCTCAACCTAAAATTCCCTCCTTTGTTACCTGTCATCTCATCCCTTGACAAAACAGCAAGGATAGAAATTGTAGACAGTGACACCAGCATGGGAAATGCACGAAGCGATGAAACTGCAGTGTTTTCATGTTCCATTTCAACTTTCTCATCATGGTCTGGACCCACTGTATTTTTGCCAAATACCAAATCTGACAGTCCTTCCTTTTTTGGGGCAGTTTTTCCTTTCTGCTCCACATCATCCTCACTTTTGTCAAAATGTTATTCAAAGCTCACTTCAAATACCACTTCCTCACTGAAGCCTTGCCAAATCACCAACAGAATTCACCTCTCTGGCTTCTCCACTCCCACCTTACTCTAGGTATCTCTATTATCTATTTTTATACCATTTATACAAAAGCCTCTGACAAAAGTCTTAGGATTTCCACTATCCAACCCTAAGACAATACAAAATGGCATAACAGCAATTATATATTATACAACATTGAATTTTCTATCCATTCAATTCCATGAATAATATAGACACTAAACAAAGAACAAGCAGGGAACATTCTGTCCTCTGGTAGAATAATAATATGGGAGAATTATAGTGAAAAGAAATCACTATTTTCAGCCATTATAATAATTACTGATTCAGGCAACAATCACCAATGGATGCTAAAACCATCCAGTGATGGTTAGTTGGGGACAAAATATTTATATATTCTTAAACCCTGTCCCTTATCATCACTCTAATTACAAAGGGTAATATCCTTTAATGGGAACTAAAGAGATGACAACTAAATGCAATGTGTGATTCTAGATTTTTTTAAAAAAAACAAAAAACCCACTGTAAAGAACAGAACTGCTGTCCTTTAACCAAGAAGAACTAAGCAGTAAACCTAGGGCTTATTTTTACTATTAGTAAAACATGGCAGGACCAAGAAACTTGCTTAAAGCCCAAAGGAAAAAATCAGATTAAATATCCAGATTAATTACTTTCCTTTGTAAACTTATCAGAATACTGTTTCATTTCTCAAGCAGAGGCAGTCCCAGTAAAAATGATGTCCCATAAAAACCAACTTTTATTTCTTCTCCTTCCTGTACTCATTCATGTATTCACAAATGATTGCCTACTTGCTATGTGCCAGGCAGGGTTCTAGAACCTAAGCCTCTGTCAGTGAAAAAGGAAATTCTCTGCCTTTATGAAGCTTCCATTCTAATGATAGGAGACAGAAATCAGAGAATTTAGAGTATGTCAAGGGGCGATACGTTCTAAAGACAAAAATAAAGATCAGTAGTGAGAGAGAGGGAAGGCGAAGGTGGGAGTGACCCCCTGGCCAGCGAAGGTCAGATTTCCTAGAGCCTTGTCAGCATATACAAGGACTTTGGCTTTTGTTGAGTAAGAGAACAGGCATGGTGGATTCTAAGCAATGCAGTCACATAACCCTACGTGTTAAAAGGAACACTCTGGCTGCTATGTGGAAAGTAGACACAGAAGGGCCAAGGGCTGGCAAACATAAGAACCATGCATTATTCCAGGTGAGAATGATTGTGCCTAGACTGGAATGATCGCAGTGGAGGTTATAAGAAAAATTAGACTGGACGCAGTGGTTCACACCTGTAATCCTGCCACTTTGGGAGGCCAAGGTGGGAGGACTACTTGAGCCCAGGAGTACAAGACTGGCATGAGCAGTACAGTGAGACACCCTTTGCAATGAAATAGAAAAATTAGCCAGGTGTGGTGGCATATGCCTATAATGCTAGCTACTCAGGGGGGCGTGGCAGTAGGATTGCTCGAGCCCAGAAGTTCGAGGTTGCAATGAGCTGTGATGTCACTGCACGCTAGCCTGGGTGACAGAGACCTTGTATCAGAAAAAAAGAAGGAAAGAAGAAGGAAAGGAAAAGAAAGAAGAAGGAAAGAAGTAAAGAAGAAGTGAAGGAGAGGAAAGGAGAAGGAAAGGAAAGTTAGATTCTAGATATATTTTGAAGGTAGAGCTGGCAGAATTTATTGAGTGTTTGGAACAAGTATGTAAAAGAAGAGCCATGGAGTACTGAAATGTGTAGCTGGGTAAGGGGAAAGTGAAATGAGTTATGATGGGTAAGAACTAATGAAAAAGTGGTAGAATCAATAAACTGTGGTCTCAGTGGGGTTGCAGGATTTTAGGAGTTGAGGGAGCAGATGAGGTAGCTAGGAAAACAGAAGGCAACATGTGGAGAGTAGGATGCTTAAAATTGAGACTGAGAAAGTTATTAGTAATGACAATACCAAAATCTAATGAATTGGCTCATTCATTAGAATCATCTGAAATGCTTCTTAAAGTGCAGATTCTGGGCCTCAGCCCCAGAGTTTTGAGCTCAGTAGTCTGGGGTGGAGTCTGAGAATTCATATTTATTTATAATAAGTTCCCAAATGCTGATGATGTTGGTCTGGAGACCACACTCTGAAAATCACTGCTATAGAAGTATGATCATGGAGGATGTGAATAAAATAGAGTAAGTGCAGGTCAAGATCCTTGAAGGGGCTGGGCGCGGTGGCTCACGCCTGTAATCCTAGCACTCTGGGAGGCCGAGGCGGGCAGATTGCTCAAGGTCAGGAGTTAAAAATCAGCCTGAGCAAGAGCGAGACCCTGTCTCTACTATATAAATAGAAAGAAATTAATTGGCCAACTAATACATATAGAAAAAATTAGCCGGGCATGGTGGCGCATGCCTGTAGTCCCAGCTACTCGGGAGGCTGAGGCAGGAGGATCGCCTGAGCCCAGGAGTTTGAGGTTGCTGTGAGCTAGGCTGATGCCACGGCACTCACTCTAGCCTGGGCAACAAAGCAAGACTCTGTCTCAAAAAAAAAAAAAAAAAATCCTTGAAGGACAGGAGGCCAAAAGCTGAGAGAGCACCTATAAAAACACATAAAATTATAACAGGAGTCGTGCCCAAAGAGAGTGACAGTGAGATGAGAGCTTCAGCCTTCAAGGACTAAAGAAAATAGATTGATCTTCAATGCTGAGGATTTTTAAGATGAGGAGGAGAGAAAAATGAAAATCAATATTTTTTTCTAATATATTAATGGTCTCAATTTCATATTTTGCTTTAATCCTATCTGAAATTAATTTTGATAAAAGGTTTAAAATTGGGATTTGATTTCACTTTTTTCTAGATGATTGTCCCAACATTATTCATTGAATAATTCATCTTTCTCCATGGATTTTAAATGCCACCTTTAGTTGTACAAAGTTTCTGAATGTGTATCTCTTTCTGAACTGTCTAGTATGAGATCTTCTGATCTATTCATATACCAGTACCATATTTTTAACATTGTAGCTTTATAACATGATTTAATAATAGCTAGTAAGGCTGTTCTCTCCTTTGTTTCTTTTAAAGAATTTTTCACATCTATTTTTTGTTTTTACACATGATCTTTAAAAATAAGTTTGTCTAGCCTAAAAAATACTCCTGGTATTTTATTGAGATTGCACTAAATAAAAGTTATCTTAAGTATAAATAATGCTTTTATGATATTCAATCTTTCTGTACAGAAAGATGGTATATTTTCCCATATAATTTTCCTGTGTCCCTCAGTAGCATATTAAATACTTTTTAGATAAATGTTGAACAGTTCTAGGTTTATCATATCTTTTCTGTTGCTGCTGCTAATGTCTTTTCCCAATTCATCTTATTAACCATGTGTATCAAAACTATCAATTTCTATACATAACCCTTTCCTTAATTCTCTCATTGTTCATTGTAGGTTTTCCCTTTATTCTCTTGGATTTCCCAGGTTAAAAATTATTTTAACTGTAAATAAGGATCATTTTACTTTCTCCTTTTCAATTGCCATTTTCTTCTCTAGTCTAACTGCATTGGTCGGTCCCACCAGAAGAATGTGACTAACAGTGCTGATAAAGGACATTCCTGTCAGTTCTAGAATCTAATGAGAATACCTTGAATGTTTCTCCATGTAGGCTTTTAAATTCAGATAGCATATCCATTCTTATATTATTAAGAGCTGCTTGACATTAAGTATGACTGATCTGTAGTTTTCCTTTTTCAAACTTGCACTGTTAGATGTTGGTATCAATTTCATACAAACCCTACAAATAAAATCCGGAGTTTTCTTTTTTTTTCCTATGGTCTAGAGTAATTTAAATAGTATTGAGGTTTCCTGTTTCTTACAGGTGTATGGTAGACATCCCTTTGAAAATATCAGAGTCTGGTACTTTTTTAGAAACACAAAAAAAACTTCATTTCTTTCATGGCAATTGGTCTGTTTAGATTTTCTATATCTACTGGGGTCAGTTTATCCATGTTTATTCTCCTAGACATGTACTCATTCGTTTCATCCTGCTACCAGGAGGCAGCCACGGTTGCCTCCTGAGTTCTAGACAAAGTCCTTCTACCGATGGTAGTAGCAACACTATTTCCCCTAATAATTGGAATTAATCATCCTTGCCAGCATACCATCTTTTTTCTTTTCATTTGATGTAATGTGGCCAGGTTATTCTAAATGTCCAATTCAACTGAACAATTGTCATATTCCCATGTGAAAGTATTCTTCTCTCATACTAAAGCAGAGTTCAAAGTTGCAGAAGCTGGAAGCAAAAATATTTTTTAATGTCATTGGATATGAAGGTAAGAGATGACACTTCTACTTTCATTCCTTGATTCTTAGACCTTTCTATTCTGTTTATAGAACTAAAAACTACTTTAATATCACAAGGTTTTATCTCCCAGCTAGAATACAGTATGACACAATAGGAAAATGGACTAAGTAAGGCCTGTGAATCTCATAGTTGTCAATCAATTGCCTCACTTCCTCTCTTGTGAATGAGTCCATTGATCAAAAACAATATCATATATTGTTTTGATATATGATATCATATATTGTTTGATATATCAAACACAATATCATATATTGTGTTTATATTGTGATATATCAAAAACAATATCATATATTGTTTGATATATGATATATATCATATATCAAAAACAATATCATATGTCAATTTATTGAGCAAGGCCTTTAGTAAGGTCACAAATGGTAGTCCTGACAGAAACAAGGTAGACAGGGAATGCAAATCCATACCTAGAGTAAGCAGGCAAAGCAGCAAGGGCAAACCACTGGCCTTCAGTGGAGTGGGTCCAATGTAATCAACCTGCCACCAGGTAGTTGGCTGGCTGCTCTGGGATAGTGCCATATTCAGGGCTCAAGGTTGATCTGTTTGTAGTTAGAACACTTGGCAGTGGTGCCAGTCCATTCAGCCTTGGTGAGCAGAAGTGCTTATTAAACGTATATACTCCTCCCATCCTTGCACCAGTGCCACTTTGTTTATGCCTCCATTGCAAAGCCCTGGTATTGCTCTGCAACAATGCTGACTGACATCTGCAGAATCTGTAGAACACGACCTTCTTGCTCAATTCTTTACACTTTGTTTCCTCTGCTTGCAACATTTTTTCCCTCAGATATCCATGTATTAATAGTTCCCTTTCCCCATTACTTTCAGCTTTCTTCTAAAACTCCACAGTCAATGAATCCTTCCTTGACCACTCTGTATTCAACAGCAAATATTTTCATCCACTGTCTGGTAGTATATATCATTTGAGATAATAAAAATATACTTATTTGATTTTTTTCAATTCCCCCTCTGCCACTAGGATATAAGAGCCTTAAGTCAAAATTGTGATTCTGCTCTCTGCTATATTTACAAGTTCCTAGAATAATGTTTGACACAGAGATTCCCAATAAATACATATACTGAATTATAATATTCTTTCCTTAAAAACCTAAAAATTAAAGAAAATAAGTCATAAAACTTCAATTACAATTGCATTAAAGAAAACAAAAGCTCAATATGGCCAAATAATCATTTAAGCAAAAAGCTTCTCTCTTTAAATTGCTGTAACATAAAACAAGTCCAAAATTACAACCACTTATCTTCTAAAATAAAATAAAAAGGCTATGGAAAATACTTAATAAAGAACCAAAGATTTATGAAAGTAGGTCTTGTGATAGACATCTAAATCCTTTGGAAAAAAACATTTAGCATGAAAAAACTAACAACCTCTTATCACCAAAGTTAAGCTTTTAAAAAAGAGAAAAAGTAATACAATACCTATATCATACCTACTCCTTATATCTACAAACTTTAAGTCAGTTGAAAAATCATATTTAAGAGCTGGTAAAATCTTTTCTAAATTAAATCTACATCAACATTGAAAATAAATAGTGACCCCTTTGCTCAGAAATTAAATCAGTTTGCCTTCGGAAACAAATCAGTTATAATAAAAATCAGATAGTGGGCCTGAAAGAAACAGTCTTTAGTCTATGTGACACTAGTGTGTTTTGAAAAGCAACCTCATTGCTTTATTCTAGGCTTGGACTTGTAATGTCCCTCAGCCCCATCGGGGCACTTCAGCTTCATCATCTCACAAGAGAAAGGAAAATGCAAAGAAGCAGGTGGCCGAGGGAATGGCACTGGTAAGGAAAGATGAAGCCAAGATAAAATTCACCAGTTGAAATTGCCAAGTGCTTAAATAAACCTATCTTCCACAAAAAGAAATATAAACCATGGGAAAAGCATTTAGAGACTTTGAAAACTAGATTAAGAAGAAAAAAAAAGTTCTTCAGGTATTAAAAAAATTAATTGATAAAAAAGGGTCAGTTTAATTTTTTTATGAGAAAACAGACACACATACACCCCTCTTGACCGGACAATAAATATTTCCATGTAATATAGAAATATAGCACACTGTAAGGACTTACGTAAAATCACTAGCTATGAAGAACTCTATGAAAAACATTTTTAAAATGAGACAACACAAGGCATCAGGTAGTCATGACCCTCTCTCCTCTCATCCAATTGTGACAAACTATTTGATATGAAAGCTACATTGAGACACCTAAACCCCTAAACTCCTTAAAAAAATGAATTTCAAAGTGGTATTTATCATTTATTCATAACTTTACAGTAGTGTAAGCATCCCTCCCAAATAGACAACCCAAGATTAAAATATAGATATGATTTGATATTAATATGCAAATGACTTGGTTCTAAGTCCTTTGGTAACTTCCCAATTCATACTCTAGAGTATAGACCTTTTTAGCATGCCAGTTTGCAATGAACCAGCAATGTAAAACAGAATGGCCAACTGTTCCTCTGTTAGTAACAAATGTGCTAATATGTACTAGTTTAAACTTGATCTATCAGTGAGTCAATGAACCATGAAGGGTGGGGGTTAATCAGGGTGTTCTCCAAACAAAGGCTCGTGAGAGCAGCAGGGAGGCCACTCCCAGACTCACATCTGTGCTGTTTTGAGAGCAGCACACGATGGAAATGGCATGGTGTTCATCAAAGTTAAGAGCCCAGAACCTTGTCATAATCTTGTGTATATGCACAACTCTTTTACACAGAAAAGCAACCAAACTGTTGCAAAGATAAAACCCAAACACAGGGAATAAAATCTTCAGTTAACCACAAGCCTCAGGGGCTATTAATATTAAACTACGCCCAGTTAATGTGTAACGGTGATGGTAAAAGCCTTTCATATATAAGATTTGACAACTTCCCAGTAGAGCTCAGAGTTGGAGATATTTTATGTCAGGCAAGTTATATTAAAATGCATCAATTCCACCTTATTGTCAACAAAAGCTTATTGATGCAGATCTTTACACATACTGATGAAAATAATTTTAATGCCATAGTCTACTTAAAGTAAAAACAAAGCTATATAAACTTCTAAATTCACATGCAGTCCACCAGAGTAAACATATCTCTATTTCTAATAGCTGAAACTGACTGAACAGCAATTAGTATAAAAATATCTGCTGCCAGAATAATCAGCTCAATACTTCAGAATTTAAACAATAAAGAAGCTAAGACTATTTAGATAAAGCAAGAGTGAACAAGCACAGAGGAGAGCAAAAATAAAATTCAGCCAAATATACCATCCATTTTATCATAATATAATAAATTCTTATTCATTGTGGAAGATACTATGGATCTATTTAACTATCTCACTTTTCCTAATTAAATCCAAACTGAAAAGAGATATGTAACTAGCTTTAGGAAACATTCCTACTCAGAAGTCAAGCACAGAATTAGTTAAAATAATTAGCATTTAAATATAATTAATTTCATAAAAAAACCAATTTGTGATGAAATAATTATACATTTAATCCTTCACAAACTATGAAATTATAAAATATTAGAGAGCACTTTAATGAATATGTTGTACTTTAATGATCTTATCAGTTAGAAGCTTTTATAAAGTATTGTTTCTGGATCATATATAAATAATTGTTACTTTTAAGAAAAGTTTTTAGTTATCTGCAGGGCCTCAAAAGAAAAAAGCACTGATTTGAGCATTCTAAGAACATATGTTCCATTATAAAAATAAAGAATCTTAAAAATATTTGTGTACTGTAATACATAAAGACCAATTACAGAGGATTTTTATTTTTCAACTGACAAAAAGAATTGTATATATTTACCATATATAACATGTTTTAAACTATATATGCATTGTGGAAGGGCTCAATTGAGCTAATTAACATATGTATTACCTCACATACTTATTATTTTGTGATAAGAACACATAAAATCCACTCTTAGCAATTTTCAAGTATATTATAATTAACTATATTCACCATGTTGTACAATAGACCTGTTGAAGTTATCCTCCTATCTAACTGAAATTTTGTATCTGTTCACCAACATCTTTCCAATCCCCAACACTATTCCTAGCCCCTGGTGGCCACCATTCTACTCTCTACTTCTATGAGTACAACTTTTTTATATTCTACATAGAAGTGAGATCATGTGATATTTGTCTTTCTATGCCTGGCTTATTTCACTCACCATAACTTCCTCCAAGTTCATCCACATTGCTAAAAATGACAGAATTTCCTACTTTTTAAGGCTGAATAATATTCCATTGTGTATATATACATTTTATCATTCACCTATTGATGGACACTTAGGTTGACTCCATATCTTGGCTACTGTGCATAATGATGCAATAGTAGTGCAGGTCTCATTAACATACTGATTTCATTTTTCTGGCTATAATCCCTGATATTGCTGGATCCTATAGTAGTTCTATTTTTAATTGTTTGAAGAACTTCTATACTGTTTTTCATAATGACCGTATGAATTTACAGTCCCACCAGTGTACAAGGGTTCTTTTTTGTCCACATCCCTGCCAACACTTGTTATCTTTCATCTTTTTGATAACAGCTATTATAACAAGTTTGAGGTGATATCTTATTGTGGTTTTAATTTGCATTTCCCTGATGATTAGTAATGTTGAACAGTTTTTCATGTACCTGTTGATCATTAGTATTCCTTCTCCGGAGAAATGTCTGTTCAGGTCCTTTGTCCATTTTATAATCAGGTTATTTGTTTTCTTGCTATTGAATTGAGTTCCTTACATATTTTCAATATTAACCCCTTATCAGATGTGTGGTTTGCAAATATTTTCTCCTATTCCCTGGGTTATCTCTTCACTCAGTTAATTCCTTTCTTTGCTGTGCAGAAGCTTCTTGGTTTGATGTAATCTTATGTATTTACTTCCACTTGGTACCTGTGCTTTTGGGTTCATATACAAAAATCATTACCCAGACCAATGGCATAGCTTTTCCTCTATGTTTTCTTCTAGCAGTTTTACAGTTTCAGGTCTTAACCTTTTAATATTTAATACATTTTGTCCTAGTCTATCTGGGACAAAAGATAGACTTTGTAATAAATTGTGTTAGGACAACTGGATAACTATTTGAAAAAAGATGGGGCCAATACATTATACCATGCACAAAATAAACCTCAAATAGACTAGAGATCTAAAATTAAACTATACAAGTGCTAAAAAAAAAAAAATGAGAGAATTTATCTATAACCTGGGTATAAAGAGCCTTTTTACCATGACTCAAAAATCAGATGCAATAAAGAAAAGAGTACATTTAACTTACATAGAAGGTTCTAAATTAAAACTTTGCATTAAAAAATCACTAGGAAAAGTCAAAAGAAGTTATATGTTGGGAGAAAACTATTTGTAATATGTATCACAGAAAAGGAGCGATATCCATAAAATATAAAGAATTTGTAAAAATTGAAGGGAACAAAAGGCCAAAAGTATTATAGAATATAGGCAAATGATATGAAGATAATTCATAAGATATCAAAAATAGCCTTTAGACACATGAAACTATGTTCAAATTTGCTCATTTGTTAAAACATAAATTAAAACCATACTGAGATCCATTTTCCACCTATTGCATTGGAAAAATTCTAAAGCATGAAAGTACAATCTGTTGTTGAGGCTGTGAAGGAACAGATACTTTTAAACACTGCTGGTAAATATGAAAAATGGTATAAATTCCATGGAAGGGAAATTGTCAATATCAAACGAACAACACATGCACTAAGCCTTATCCAAGAATTTCACTTCTAGAAATTTACCTTTTCAAGATACAATATGCACAAAATGATTTGATGCATTATTTGTAATCACAGATATTAGAAACTATCAAAATGTGCAACATGGGAGAGTGTTGAATAAAATATGGTACAGACAACATAATGAAATCTTACACAGCTGTTAAAAAACATAAGGAAGCTCTCTATGAAATGATATGGAGTTATTTCCAGTATATGTTGTTAAGTAAAAAGCAAAATGGCAACAAATTTACATTACATGTTACTTTTAGCATCAGAAAGAAGGAAAATTAAACCAGAAACCAATGCAATTGGTTACTTATAAAGGGTAAGAAGGATGAGGTGAAAATGATATAGGAAAAAGTATTTTTTCTTTTGGAAACATGTTAATGGCCTACATATTAAAAAAAAATATATATATATATATAAAATGAAATCAATGAAGATGACGGAGAGAAAAAAATGCTGAATACAAATAGAAAAAAAGCCAACTGTATTTAAAATGCATAATATAACTATTATGGAGGGAATAAAAGCTAATGCAAGTAACTTTTGAATATCATACTTGAAACATATACCTTTTTAGTCTAGGGCAGGCGTCCTCAAACTACGGCCTGTGGGCCACATGCGGCCCGAGGACATTTATCTGGCTCACTGGGTGTTTTTGCCACCGCTGCCTGTCCTGCTTAGCAGCCAACTCATCCTGGGCCCACAGCGTGCATGTGTGGAATGTGGGCCGCACTCTCCTACGGCCCTCCAACGGTCTGAGGGACAGTGAACTGGCCCCGTTTAAAAAGTTTGAGGACCCCTGGTCTACGGGGTCCAAAAAAGAACTGCCAATAAATCCTGAACCCATTTTAGTAGGTTTATTTTTCATAATGATATAGACACCACTATTCTGAAACTAGTTTGCGTGCATCACATGACTGAGGAAATGGGCAGATGTGTTGTTGGGAGCCATAATCCTCACTATGGAAGAAGGGAGATACAATAGGGAGGAGAGAAATAGAAAGAACCCTGTAGGACTGGATAGAAATCAGAGAAATCAATATAAACTCATGATTTCTAATAGATTTTACCTAACTCTGCTACATGAGCCTAGAAGTTATGACATCCAAACAGCAATGATCATACCTAGTTTCCAGATCTTGGTTTCTCAATACCACTGCCCACCAGAAGAAACCATAATTCCTTAAAGAAAAGGCTGATACCAGGGCTGGTACAGGGAAGATATGAGATAAGCCTAGAATACCCCATGATGCCAAAAAGTGAAGAAATGTTTCCAGATGGATGAAAATGGGTTGAAAAAACACAGGAACCAACTTTAAGGAACTTCTCAAAATGTCTTCATCTCCATTCCTCAAAGGAAACTTAAATTCATCTTATGTCAGAGGAAAACTCCTTATTTTTCTCCCGAAACTCCCTCCTTTATTTCAGTTCCAGGCCCTCAAATCCACCAGCATAAGAAACCTGAGTCATTGTTCTCTTTCTCTTGATTCAGCCGATTTCATGATACAAACATTTTAATGTTTTTCTCTCATCTCCTGAGTCTGACTGCTCTAAAATTTTCAGATTTCAATCATTACTTATGAACATGTCAGTCAACTACATGAAAATGGTATCATCTGTATAACATGAATATGAGCAAAGCTTAGAGTTGTTTTAACTAAAAGTCAAATATATAATAGAATATTTTAGAACCAACCAGCCCTCAAACATACAGAACACAGGTTACATTTGTATTAACTGTAAATTATGCTATTGGTACCTCTCACTTTTTGAATTTTTATATATTTGATACCCAGTTATATAAGCAATCAAGCAATAAGTGATAAGGATAGCACAATCTGACCGATATACCAAAGACAGCAGCTAGTAGATTCACCACATTTAAAATTAGATTCTCTTTGCAGCAACATTATTGACTATGGAATATGCCTCCTAACTTTTAAAATGTCAGGAGAACATGGTGAGTTAAGAATATGGACTATAGGTCCATAATGCCTGAGTTTGAATACCAGTTCCACAACTTTCTAACTATATTATCTTGAGAGAATTCTTCACCCTATTGGTGTCTCCTTTCCCCATCTGTATAATGGTAGTAATGGTACCTGTCTCCGGGATGTTGTGAAATTAACACCTGTTGGTATATGTGAAACACCTGGTATGCCCCCTGATACACCAAGAAATCATGACAATGATGGTAATGATGATTAATTCTATTAGTATAAAATCCCTCTCACTCTCTTCTCTGCAAAGATGATGCTTAGTCTTGAAGGGCTAAAGGGTTTGAGGCTATGGGTTCTATCAAAGCTCAACAAAAACTTGGATACCTATACAATAATAATAAGGGTTACCCTTCACTGAGTGCCTGCTATTTTATATACATTATATATTTAAGTATCTTAATAACTTATCAAGACTGACATCAACTTAACTTTACAGATAGGAGGCCAAAGCCTTGTAGAAGACATAAAGATAAGGTATACAGCTAAGTATTCATAAGTGGAAAAGCTAGGAACCAAACTCAGATTATCCAAATAAAAATCCCCTCAGTTACAATGACTCATTCATAAACGCACCAAGGTATTTTCCATTCATTTAAGTAAAAGGAGGTAGAGAACCTAGCCAAGCTATCTAGGGTGACATCCTTCCCACACATCTGGTGGGCTAGGGCTGAGTAAGTCACCCGACTGCTGACAGCGTCACTAATATATACAGTTTAAACAGGATCAGAACAAAAATTTGTGGAGTCTGAACTTGAGTCTTTTGATTATTACAAAATTGAAAATCTTTATTTTTGATACAACATTCAGACAATTCAGAAGTGTCTAAAGAATGACACTTTTCCTTTTGAAACAACAAAAAAACACCACACTGGTAAAAGTTTGGCATCAGACTGGTTTGGAGCCTACCGGTCGTGCCCTGTCCCTTTAAGATTTCAGAGGACCCTCTCTTTGGCCAACATTAAAGGTTCACCACCAGCTGGCTTTCCCTGCTAACCAATTCCATCAGCTTCTTAACTTCTAGAAATTCTTTAACCTGCATGGCTCCTTGATGAACTCCATTTCCAGTGATATCACGGCCTTTTTAAATATACTTAACAATATATTTAGTCCCAAATATGTAGTATAGTCCATTATACCCTGCCTTTCAATAAAACAATACTTACTCTTAAAAAAAAAAAAAAAAAAGATTAATTATTTAAATCTTTTTGCTGAGAGGCAGTGCAGTGTAGTAAAGAACAAATAGGTTTCTGGATTAGAAAATCCTGGATTTAAATCTTGCTTCAGTACTTTATAACCCACCTTAACCAATTTCTCAGAGTTCTGTTTCCTTAGCCAGGCATCTATGGAAGATTAAAAAAAAAAATCTTGACCACAATAAAAGTGTTGTGATAAAGATTTAATGAGTTAGTTGGTTTATGTCAAAAGCAACAAAGATATGCCTAAAATCATATAGACAAGCAAAATACTCAGTTTATTTCACCAGCATTTACTGAGTCAGGCACTGTGCCAAGTGTTATATTAATAGAAAATAACAGCAAACATTTATCGAGCACTTACTACACATGAACCCCTATTCCAAGTGCTTAAAAATCTCTGTGCTAAAAAGAATTACAGTCTAGTAAAGTATCAGCTATGTGAGCTCACAATTAGAATTTAAATGATGATGTGCAGAGCATGAACAGTGCCAGGAAATAGCCTGATTGTGCTACGTGGTACAGTCAGCTTTGCAGAGGATTCTCTGGTTTATACCAGACCTTGAACTTCAAACTGGATTTCACTGAGAAAACAATAGATGAGGGGCACTATAGGTCAAGGGAAGCTCCGAGCTTTGCAACTTAATTGGCAAGTAGCAAAGCACCAAGGTACAAGAGAACAAAGCCTGGCACTGGATGCTTCAAAGAGCCCAGGAACTTGACCACACAAACAGGCTTCATCTTTGTCCATCTCTTCTCTTTTCATTGGAAAAAGAACTAAGGTACATAAACAGTAGAAACAGAAAATGTACTTTTTCAAAATATGTAATTTTCCACGTAAGTATTTTTTAAATGTAAAAAATAGATGTTTGCTTTAATGATAAATGAGGAAAAAATGGTTGATTTGAAAACTGTTACAATGCTGAAGCCATTGCAAATATCCAACTACCTGCCTCAAACAGCAACAAATATATTCATATAAGATTATAATAAAAGTCTTATAGAGTTACATATATTTATATAAATAACACAATTTCATTATCATTAATGGTAGTCTAATGAATGCCAGGGGGCTTAATAATGATTTGTTGCTTAGTATGAAATATGTATTTCCTACTTATGCATACTGTGAGAGTGCTGCTTTATTACTTTTTACTTCATTTCTTTTCAGTGACAAAAGTTGTTAAGTGAAAATCCATTATACTCTTATCTAAGGATTGATTCAACTTTTAATTTCTCCTATAAGGCTTATAGAATTTGTATTTTCCTTAGGACATTCTGCTAAAGCCTAGTAATCAGTTACAAACCAGTGTGTTCATATGTGTTTTTAAAATTCCTTTAGGTTAACAAAAAGAAATGTCTGTCATCTTTTCCATAATTCACACCCAATTGAGCCCAAGGCATTGGAGAAAACTCTAATAGTGACAATATTGAGGAATTTTTTTTGAGAAATGCATTATAATATTACTGCTCACCCTAAATATTGTCTGCCCCAAGAGTCTAGAGTTCTGAATCATAATGTTGGGAAAACAATATTAGAGAGGGATCTTCACACCAGATGATACAGATATTTCCTAACAAATGCCTGAAGTCCTTTGTTCAGGGTAGAGTCTAAACTGTACAATAAATATTAGGTAATTAAATATGAAATGTCCGATTTTGAATCAAAAGTTTAGTTTAATTGTACTGCTTTTTGAGATACAATAATCAAAGTATGTGCCTAAACTATCAACACAGTTTTGCCATCTTAATGGTAGCTTGTTTATGCCAGCAGCAAAGCAGCCTGGGGAGCAAGTGGCCATGAAATCATGAAAGGCGTTTTCCACAGCTTGTTGAGAATTGAGTGTTTTTCTTTGCAAGAAGGGGTCCAAAGTCGGGAAGAAGTGATCATCAGTTTGTGCAAGGTCTGGTGAATATGATGGATGACAGAGAGTTTCCAAGTCCAGCCTGTAGAGTTTGAGCAGCATTGTTTGTGCAACACATGGTAGAATGTTGTCTTCCAAGAGGATTGGCCTGTCTCTATTGACCAATCCTGGCTGCTTAATCATAAGCATCCTCAGTTGTTTCTGTAGTGTAGTGGTTATCAGTGTCACCTCACATAAGCATCCTCATCATTTTCATCCAGTTGGCTGCAGAAGACGTCCACTGTAACTGATTGACTAGGTTTCATGAAGCTGTAATGGATAATACCAGCACTGGACCACCAAACAGAGACCAGTAGCTTTTTCTGATGAATATTTGGTTCTGGATTGTGTTTCAGCACTTCATCTTTATTTAACCATTGTGCTGAATGCTTGCAACTGTCAAAAAGAATCCATTTTTCATCCATGTTAACAATACAATCTAGAAATGGTTCACCTTTATGTCGTGACAGCAAAGAAAGGCAAGCTTTCAGGGGATTTCTCTTCTGACGCTTGTTTCATTCACTCGGTACCCAAGTATCCAGCTTCTTTACCTTGTCAATTTGTTTCAAATGGTCCAATGTTGTTGGAATAGTAATGTCAAAACTTGGTATTCATTCACGCCTAGGTTGAGATGGATTTGCTTCCACTACAGCTTTCAGCTCATCATTATCCATCTTAGTCTCAGGTTGCACACATAACTCATGTTCAAGATTAAAATCACCAGAATGGAACTTCTCGAACTATCGAGTACTGTTGTTCATTAGCCACATACTTCCCAAACACTTCATTGATATTTCAAAGCTGTTTGTGCTGCATTGGTTCTGTGACAGAACTCATATTGGAAAACAACATCAATTTTTGACTTACCCTTTTTCAGAACAAAAATTGCTCTAAAAATTTTTTTTGAAAGATCACAAGCCAAACCATGTGTTTGAAAGACTGAAGATGTACCTTCACAACAAAAATAAAACAAGTGTCAAAATAAAATGTCAGAGATATCAACTGTGAAACTTAGTACCTAAGGGAATCGGACATTTCATACTTAATAACCTATATAGGAGATATTTAAATATTGTAGACTATGCCATCAGTTAGTTGAAGGCTCATGCTCTGGATTCAGACACATATGGATTTGTTCCCATTTCCTCCACCACTTACTAGTTGCTTAACCTCAGATTAACAAATCTTTAAACTATTTAAACCTTTATTTTCTCCTGTATATGCTAAGAGATGATGATG
The DNA here is from genome assembly GCF_040939455.1 of Microcebus murinus. NCBI lineage: Eukaryota > Metazoa > Chordata > Mammalia > Primates > Cheirogaleidae > Microcebus > Microcebus murinus. Next base: position 58,495,167 of record NC_134111.1, read on the forward strand.
GTTATAATAATATTAATTTTACTATGAGCTAAGTCATGCATTGTTTTCACTCCTCAAACGTTACAACAAAACTCATAAAATAAGTAACTTTATTCTCTTTTTTACATGAAAACATTGGTAGTTCTTGATGCTATTATTATGAGGATTTAATGAGATAATTCATAAAAGTTGCTTACAAAAGTGGCACATAGTAAACGTTTAATAAATGCCAGCCATTAGCATTAAGATTTAAATTTTTAAAATAATGATTGCTCTATAATTTTGTAAAGGAAGAAATGTTAACAGCATGAAAATCTAATTCAATATTTTATTAGAAACATTTAGCAAATCTTCATTTAGCACTTTAAATATAATCATATAATAAGATCTGACAAAGCTACCTAAATTGTTTCTCCAAATCAGTCTTGTTATACAAAACAGTCAGAGGGCTTCTTTCTAGCTGAAGGATTTGAAATATATAACTTGACAATGAATATACTTAACTCCTCTTTTCAAGATACTATGTCAATGATTGAAGCAGAAATATAATTTTCTTACATGAGACATTGTTTTTTTAGATATAAAAGTAATGACTTTCAAAAATATATCCCTCCCTTAGGATAAAAATGCTACAGAGGCCAGTGAGCAGCCCTTGGGAAGACTGCCTGGTCTCACAATTCCCAAGAATAAACAGAATGATTGTTTCTAAAGAGATAATTCTCGTTTGCTGTCCACTGAAAGGGTAGTGACTGAGTTGGAGCTGATGTTATTAATAGATGAAGAGGAACTGGAAGGGAAACTTTGGCAGGCTTCCACCAACCTTCACCAAGATCATCTGAACCAGTTGTGTGGTAAAACTCATGGCAAATAAGTTATAACTTTATATAACTCAGGAATAGATACTGGTTAATCCTTAAGAATATTTGGAATAACAAGAACATAGAATATTCAGTCGCATATAATTAATCCCCGCAAAGGTATCTTTGGTAAGTGTGGCATGCTGCATTGTTCATATCTTGCACGTTCATGGTTCTTGGCCCTGGTAATACATTAGAATCAGTGCAGGGTCTTCTAAAGGAGATCCAGGCCTTGGGCCCACCCAGACCTATTTAATAGAACCTTTCAATTCTCAGACTAAGGAATAAGTCCTAAGAAGGATGAACTTTTAAAAAATGAAATTCACACATACATACTCATAACAATGCTATCCTTTGATAGTACCCTATTCTATTTTCAATTTCTTTTTTTCATTTGATCATTTCAATATTCTCTGCTTCTTCTGTTGAGTGAAGTTTGTGGGTGTCCAATGCTACAGTTTGTTATGTGTGCAGACATTCACTCATGGTAAGTTTTTCACACTGACACTTGCTGGAAAGGAAATGGCTGAAAATGTCAAACTAGCATGTTCTAGTTTTAAGATAAATGGTATTTTTCCTATTCTTTATTAAGCAGATTTTACATGATATCTATGTTTCCATATACCTATGTTTTTGTTCTAAGTTTGATAAAATTGGAGGTTTGGTTTTAAAAGATTTCCTTTTAACATGTTAACATCCTTTGAAGAGTTAAGCAGTGCTATTAGTCATTCAGAATTTAATGAAAACTAGCAAAGCGCAGTGGCTCACACATGATCGCTTGAGCTCAGGATTAAAAAATATATATATTAGCCAGGCACTGATAGCACATGCCTGTAACCACATTACTTGAACATAAGGTTTTAGAGCTTTTCTTGTTTTTAAAATCTTTTTCTTCACATCTACAGGCTTCTGCTAAGACCTCCACTGACTTTCTCCAGAAAAGACTCTTAAATTACTTTTGCCACAATGACTTCATATTAGGCTTATCAATGACTACATATCGGTCTTCATCATTTCATTTTTTAAAGTTTTGAATTTCTTAGTCAATGATCATTGGTTGTGTTCCTTGTTAATTTGTATCTTCATTGTAGCCCTTAACACATTTATAATGTAACGAGTTGTCTTATCTGTCTCCAGGACAAAAGAGTTCTATACAGGATTATATCTCATTCATTTTATATTCCCAGCACTTAGTGCAGTTCCTGATACAAATATGTATTGGGTAAATTAACCCATATTGCCTATTAGTCAATAAAGTTATGGTGACTTTTCCATTACTAAGAATAAAAAAAGATGCTGTGCTCAACTATGTTCTGAACATTACAATGTGAAAAAACTTAACTCACTTTCAAATAAAAATAGAACAGTTCTAAGACTCACATTTATAAACCCACATTATCTGATTCTTTGTCAATTAGTCTTAGAATCTCAAGTATATGAGTTCTTTCTTCCTCCTAATGCTGCTAATTTGTCCTTTTCTTGAAAATTCACATCTTATTCATTGCCTCAATTCAAAATATAAATGTGCACATTTGAAAACAATCCTTAATATTTAAACTATACTAAAATTATAACTGTTAGACTAATTAGACTAAAAGACCAACCACTTAAGGCTTTAATGGCTTCGTTATGTTTTTCTTAATAGAAAAAAAATAGGAAAGATGTAAAGGCTGACAGGAAAAAAAAATTTTTGAATAAAGACAAAATCCAAAATAAATCAATGTAGTTTTTAAAATTGTATCAGATTTTCCCAGCAGAGCCAGTTAAAAGCAAGATCTTTGGATGTAAAATAGGGGTGCCTAATATTTAACTTCAAGTTATTTATATTTTTGTGATGTAAACTATCAATCACCTCCCAAATGTAAGTTGACTTAGGTAGGGGTGTGTGCGTGTGTGTGTGTGTGTGTGTGTGTGTGTGTGTGTTTAGACACAAATGAACAATCATCTCCCAAATCAGATGCAGTATAGGACAAAATAGGGATAGTAAATGTGAGACAGGACGATAATTCACACATAGACCCAACTCCATGGTAATCAGAGCCACAGAGGCCCAGAAAAAGGTTAGCAATTGACCTCATCCCAGAGAGAATGAAAAGACACAGGGCTTTCTTCACTTATAAAATGAGGTTTGAGCCAATTGTATTTGATTCTCAGGTGATAGGCACTTTAATGAGCACTGGAATTACATGGAATTGAAAGTGAAAGAAGCCTTAAGAAAAACTTGTGTTGCAATTTTAAAAGGAAAGTGTCAACATAACAATGATCAGCAGAGAGCTTTGGAGCCTTGACCATTCATTTGTTTATGATGAAGCTAACCCAGAACTATCTTTGTTGGGGGAGTGGGGATAAGGAGGCAGCACCTCCTATAGGACTCTGAGTCCACTCGAGTGCAGTCATTTATTCAGACAGTCTTGGTTAGGTGCCTTCGGTTTCATTAGAGGATTTTAACCATGATTTGTTTGTTTGCACTGGTTGCTTTTAATCATCAAAATCACTCTGTGTTCCAAGACCCTGCCATAGAATATGACCCATATATTTCACTGTCTCCAACTCTCACCAAAATCAGAAGTTGAGGCTGGTCCGAAGATAGTGAGTTATATCTGCTGATTGTTTAAAGTCAGTTACAGATCAAACTATTTGTTCTACTCTTTCCTCTTCAGCACTTGACTAGTCTTAAAAAAAGAAAAAAAAATCAGATTCAAAAAGGTTTCAGTATCATTCTCACAGGATGATAGCCTAAAAGATGTGTACTTTATTCATCTTTGTAATTTGTCTAGATTTTAACCCTGGACAAACCAAAACATTATTCATTAAGCTGAATAAATATTTGAACAATGTTTTCTTTTTTCTTGTTTTTTTGTTTTTGACAGTCCCTCTACTCTTATAAAATTGCTTTTACTGAAATGAGCCTTGTTGTGATGCCATCTGTTTACTTGCTATTGGATTTATGGGTGAGATATATTGAGGAAATTGCCTCAGCCCGGACCTTCATAAACCCTATGGGAGAAGATTTCCTCAGACCTAAGTGCAAAGAAGAGCTTTGGCTCTCCTAATCAAACGACACATTCTTATTTTATAGGCCACATAAGCCTTGTGAATACCTGGCCATGTTAATAAACTTAATTCAGCTGAAATTAATTTTTCATTTTTAACTTTTTTATTCTCTTGATATAAATTTCAAATAACACTATTAAAAAAAAATCCACTGCTAAAATGGAAGGCTTTTAGTTAATTAAACATTTTCTCTATTTTCAGAGAAATGAGCTAAACTATAGCCTTTGCAGATTCTTGCCTCTTGACAGAATCAAGTCTCCTTGGAGGTCCCCAGGAGGCTAACATGGAAGCATGGGACTCCTTTGTAACAGAGTCTTCCAATTTTAATGTGATATCACTTCAGCTCATCTCCTGTGAGCATAATCTCAACAGCTAGCAGCCTTCAGCCAATGTGGGTCCTCATGGTCTTCTTGATCAATGATGCCAAACCTGGAAATTTCTATCACCACCATATGCCTGCTCTATGTCTGGCACCCATCGCTGTCAGGTGCCATCTGACTTCAAAGTATGCCATCAACCACATCAGCTGCCTCTACCCTGATCAATCTGGCAAACAGAAGAAATGGACTAAAAGGAAAACAGAAAAAAACTAGAAGAAAAAAAAAAATCAACCCTAAACTCAGATTTTAAATGTTTACTTTTTAAAATTTTTTTTAAGAGATAGAGTCTCACTGTATTACCCAGGCTAGATTTGAACTCCTGCATTCAAGTAATCCTCCCGCCTCAGCCCTCTAAGTAGCTGGAACTACAGGTATGTGCCACTGGTCCTGGCTCAGATTATATTTTAACTTGATAACTTCTAGAAATACAAATTGTATTACATTTGTATATGGATTTTATTTATATGCAAAATATAAAAATGTCATTTAGAAATTTCAGATATACTGAATTCATTAGGAGATATATTCTAATAAACATGTTCTCTTTCCTCTGGATATTAACCTTTAGAAAAATCTTTGCTGAAATAGACAATTCTCAATTGGCAGCACAAAAAACATGGTCCCTTAAAGATCATCTTTAAAAACTTATTTTGGGCCGGGCGCGGTGGCTCACGCCTGTAATCCTAGCTCTCTGGGAGGCCGAGGCGGGCGGATTGCTCGAGGTCGGGAGTTCGAAACCAGCCTGAGCAAGAGCGAGACCCCGTCTCCATAAATAGAAAGAAACTAATTGGCCAACTAATATATATAGAAAAAATTAGCCGGGCATTGTGGCACATGCCTGTAGTCCCAGCTACTTGGGAGGCTGAGACAGAAGGATCACTTGAGCCCAGGAGTTTGAGGTTGCTGTGAGCTAGGCTGACGCCACGGCACTCACTCTAGCCTAGGCAACAAAGCAAGACTCTGTCTCAAAAAAAAAAAAAAACTTATTTTGAAGCTGTCCAGTATATGCACTTGCCATCAATGTACTATTGGAAGGAAAATAAATTGTAATATAAGCTCAAGAGATACATTAATAGAAAAATAAATATTTCCAAAAACTCTTAAATGAACCAAAGTATTTAAGAACTGTGTTATTTCAGATCACTGAAGCTTTTCATGAAAGTAGTCATTCAAGGGTTACTTCCTAACTCACTCTATGAGGCCAGCATTACCCTGATGCCAAAGCTAGACTAAGACACTACAAAAAAATTACAGACCAATAAGCTTTATGAATATTGACACAAAAATCCTTAAAATACTAGCAGACCAAATTCAGTAGCATATTTAAAGGATTACCCCCCATGACCAAGTGGGATTTATTCCTAGAATGCAAGGATGGTTAAACATATGAAACAAATCAATGTAATATACCACACATTTACAGGATGAAGGAGAAAAAATATGATTATCTCAACTGATATAGCAAAAGCATTTGACAAAATTCAACACTTCTCATGATTAAAAAAAAACACAAACTAGGAATAGAAGGAAACTATCTCAACATAATCAAAGGTTGTCTGTACTCAAATATAACATACTTAGATTAATAATCTGTATCAGGGAAACCAGACTCATTTAAAATTCCCATGAGGAGTACTTACCTTCCAGAATTTTCTTGAATTGTCGAAACCATATGTCACAGTGGTCTTCACTTAAATTAATAAGATCAAGTGTAGAATCCTTCAGTTTATTCTGTTCCTTTTTCAAGCAGATGAAAAGTGTAATACCTAATAAAGTGCCACTTCTCTGCTGTTTCACAGAACAACGCCGCTTCAGTTTCACAGAGAATATATCTTTGAGTTCAATAAATTCTTCTTTACATAGCATGTCATACTTGGAATCACCTGAAAAGAAATTAAATTTTCCAATCAAAACCATGTGTCCATATCTTAAATGTATGAATAACAGTTAAAACTCAAAATCATTTGTAATTTTATGGATTATCCTTCATGTCAGTCCCTATTTGAGATGGGAAAGGAAAAAAAAAAATTGGATCTATTTTCCCCAAGAATGTAGGGGGTGGGGAGAATAAAATAAATAGAAGAGAACCCCTGCCATACAGGCCTGAAATACTTGGAATCTGAGGATATTCAATGTATGAAGGATTCCAAGAACAAAGCAACATTTCAGTAATAATAAACTGGTATCCCTCAGGAGCTCCTTGATACTTATAGGGAGAAAGTAAAGTAATGGGGAAAAAATAGAATTCATTAACAGAAGTGAGTTTGTAACAAGTTGTTAAGGGCACTGAAAGGAAAGGAAATATACATTCCTGGTGAAGTAACACACGTGCAAAAGGGAAGCACAAGTACGATTACTGTGAGCGGAAAACATGAACTCCTGCCAGTCTAGAAAGAAATATCATCCTGGATCTTACCACATTCGAACTTTTTAAAATTGTGGTGAAATTTTTATCAGTTATCTTTACACACAGGCCAAAAAATAATTGTTGTGGTAAAAGACCATTTCAACCTTGACTCTCAAAGTAAAAGAATTTTAGACTTAAAAAGACAAAATAAAACAAAAAAGACTTCCAAAATTTCTGCTTCTGTCCAAAAAAGAATGACAGGGACTGGTTTTATCTTCTGCCCAAAACAACTACAAAAGCACATAAGGTATACGGAACAGCTGTTTTCAGGCATTGGACATCAGGTAGCCTAGGACAGTGATCCCTGAGAGAGGAAGCCAATAAAATGAACCATGTATCTTCAGTTTCCAGGCCACAGTGCAGGCAGGAGAACCCTGGTGCTTTCCCTGAGTTGGGGAAGAATTGAGGTCTAGGAAGGCCAAGGTGACCAGAGTTCACTGTGCATTTACTGAAGACTAAAAGGCTACTTAGAGTAAACTCTGCAGGTTTGCAGAGGTCCTTCAATTCTTCAGCTGAGCATTTGATCAACATGTGCGTGAGGCCAGGATAAGAACTACTCCAAGGATGAACTTAACAATGCTCAGAGATCACCCAGATCCTCCTACCAGCCAAAATAGAAAAACATTAAAATTCATGGGACATTATGGAGAGAGTTTAGAAGACTATTGTCTCATTAATGAGCTGACTAAAGGCTGCTGTGAGCACATCTAACAAAGCTTAAGAGCAGATATCCCCCCCCCAAAAAATCACACTGTTTTCAAGTAATTTAACTGCATTCTAGAACAAAGCTCAAGAATATTTACCGGAGGCCAGAAGTAGGGGCTCACACCTGTAATCCTAACACTTTGGGAGGCCAAGGTGGGAGAATTGCTGGAGGTCAGTAGTTTGAGACCAGACAAGTGAGACTCCATCTCTACAGAAAAAAAAAATAGAAAAATTAGCTGGGCATAGTGGCACATGCCTATAGTCCCAGCTACCTGGGAGGCTGAGGCAGGAGAATCACTTGAGCCCAGGAGTTTGAGGTTGCAGTGAGCTATGATGACACCACTGCACTGTAGCCCAGGCAACAGAGCAAGACTGTCTCAAAAAAAAAAAAAAAAAAAAAAAAGAGAAAAATTTACAGAAATACAAAAATATCCAGCAACTCTAAATGATAAGATTCACAGTATCTCTCATCCAATTCAAAGTTACGAGGTATGCAAAGAAGCAGAAAAATATAGCCCAGGAGGGAAGAAGGAAGGAAGGAAAAAACAGAATATAAATGTATTTATTATCACTGATCTGTGATACTTAAAAATGGTAAAGAGGGTGAATTATATATTATATATGTGTACTTTATCTCAATAAAAAGGCTCATTAAAAAATATATGGTGCAGGAGAGGAGAAAAAAAATCCACAGAAAGAGATGCAGAAATGACCTGAGTGCTAAAAACAACAGAAAGCAGCAACTTCTCCTGGCCTTTTAGCCATGGAATTATGCAGAATGGTCTCCTCGGATTGGAGCAAGGACTTTCAGGTGCTTTAACATGTTCCTTGCCTGCATTCTCCGGGAGTTTTTTTGGGTTTTTGGCCCAACCATTCTGCAAACTATAGCCTATTGTTCACAAAGTAAATGGACCACTAAAAAAGAGGGAGTGAAAGCCCTTTTCTCAATGATTATGGTAGGTGAGATGGGGTGAATCCACAATCCATTTTTCAGGCCTGTCATTTCTTAGAAGGCTCAGATTCTGGGTCTTCCTGGAGTCCACTTCTAGAATCAACCAGTGACCTAACAATCAATAGCCTCAAAGTATCAATTCAACAGGCTTTTTTTTCCTTTGAGTATCAAACATTTCATATGTCTTAGAAAACCAAACATTCATCACCATTACTATAATCACCACTTAAACCAACCAATAGAGTGACAGTATTTGAGCCAAAGTGTTCTGTTCTGTATGCCTTTATAAAGAGAATGATTCTCCCTATCCCTTTTCTGTAACTACTAACTGATTAACCGATGTTAGCAAGATTTACTTTTCTCTAGTATGGTAGTTTCCAGACTCTTCAGTTTCATAGCCTGGTATGAACTCTTAAAGATTGAGGGCCCCAAAGAACTTTGGTTTATGTAAGTTATATCTATCTACATGTATTATATTAGAAATTAAAACACTTTTTAAAGCACAAGAATTCAAAGTAGATACTCCATTAGGGCAAGGGTGTCACTATATATCCTGTAGCCTCTGGAAAATTCCACTGTATCCTTGGGAGAGAATGAAAGTGAAATACACTCTTAGTATAATAATATTATGAAAACAGTTCTGACCTCACTAGGCCTCTGGAAGAGTCCCTGAATCACACTTTGAAAATGCTACTTTAACATATTGAGATTGTTTATTCCCTTTGATTATACTATGAAGTTATGCCCTTTTACAGATTGAACATTTCAATTAACTAAAATTTTTGTTTCCATTTTAATACTTAAATTTGTCACCGACTAACCAGTGAGAGTCCTCCAATCTGGCTCCTTTGTTCCAACCTATAGATGTCTTTGAAAATAGCCTTTCAAAGGCTATTTGTAGTATTTCAAGCTCATTGGCATTCTTCAAGGAGTCCTGGTTCCTTTTGAGGAAAACTATATGAAAAACTAAAATCTGGCCACTATGGTTTTATACACAAAGGAAGACAAACTCATTCACAGTAAATCATCAGTAATATATTTGTGCCTGTTGATCAGGTAAGCATATGGCCAGGCTTTCCAGAACACTTGGGAGAAACCAAAGGAGATCTTATACTTTTCCCTCAACCCTCAAGAATGGAAGGAGTCAGGCTTATCAAGGAAAAATCCCCACCCTATGGTGTGTCATGGACTATATGGTAAATAGTGACCTGTGAAGTTTAACATTTGTCTTCCACATGGGGGTGCTGCTGGGTGTCCGCTTCATATTGCCAAATGCATAGGGATAAATTGTATCTATCACTCACCCATCTAAAGAAACTTGTAGTTTTGGTTAAATCTATGGATGTCTTTCCAAAAATCAGTTAGCCAAACAATTAGTACAATTTAACATCTTTTCATTATTTCTTTTTCATTTGTACTTTTAAAGAGAAGGGGTTTTTCTATGTTTGCCCAGGCTAGAGTATAGTATAGTGGCTATTCACAGGTGTGATCACAGTGCACTATATCCCTGAACTCTTGGGTTCAAGGGATCGTCCTACCTCAGCCTCGAGAGCAGCTGGGACTACAGGTGTACACCACTGCTCCCGCCTCAATTTACCTTTTTTTTTTTTTTTAAGAACTACACATGCTTTTTTACTACACATGCTTTTCCTGTTCCTACTGGTTGCTTGTCTATTTTTATTAATTCTTAGAGTCCTTCAAATAATTTTGAAATTAGTCCCTTCTTACATATATTGCAAATAACTTCTTATAACATTATCGCCTTATGTCACATAAATTTAGGGTTTTTTTATGTAGCCAAATATACAACAAATAAGATACCAAGGAAGGAAAGGAGGGAGAAAAGAAAAGCAGCCACTGAGGAAAAGAAAAAAATGGAAGGAATGAAAAACATTCTTTTCACTCTCCATTTGAATTCCTGTATTACAGTCTGAAATCTTTAATATGTGTGCTTTGCTTTTTGTTAACAATATTTCAATTTAAAATGTCCTATAAGTTATAAATTCGAAGATATTAAGGCAACAGTCAACACATTTAGTAGTAAACCAGAAGAATCACCAGAAACAGTGCAAGAATACCTGTTATCATTCTTACTATTCCCAATTATTCTAGACATTCCAGTCAACACCATACATAAGGAAAATGAAATAAAAGACAGCAATTGATGGAGTAAGAGAAAAGGGAAAGCTGAAACCATAACTATTTATAGATGATCTCACAATTCGTAAAATCCAAAATAAACTTATAATCATTCAACCTAAAAAATATGCAGTAAGGAAGCTGATTACAAATATGTCTATACCCAAGAAAGTATGAGGATAAAGAGATCCCATACTAATCACCATATTAAACCTAGGAATAAACTTAGCAAAATAGTGCTGGACTTGTATGGGGAAAAAAGCCATTCAAAATTTACTGAGGCAAAGAATTGAATAAATGAGATATACCAAGTTCCACAAATACATACTTTCCATCCTAGTATTCTCATTATTAAAAACTACTCATAACTTCAATCAAAATCTCAATGCTATTTTCTTTGATGTGAGGGAGGGGCAAGGAACCTGATCAATTTATTTTTGAATTCTCTTGGAATAATAAATATATTAAATAAGAAAATGTTTTAAAAGTAATGAAGGCAAGTATATGCCCTAACAGATATATGTGGTAAAGCTATAATAATTAAAACAACTAGGAATAGAGAAATGAATGGACCAGAGAAACATTTAATACTCTGCAAAAGATGATTTAGAACTGTCTAATCTTTTGAAAAGAATAGAGCCCTATTTTGTAATATATATCAATATTTCTAGATTAGAAAGAAATTATAAAACCGTAAGTTAGAAAAGCCCTAAGTATGACAGTAGAGGCAGACATACACACATCAAAATACTGAATGTAAAAATTATTTAATACCTATAAAGTCCTAAAGACCCATAAAGAGAAGTCATAAACAAAGGTCAAATGGACAGAAATATTTGCAGCATATGACAGTTATATAATCTATTTAATCAAAAAAAGACACTTTAATGAAAAAAGTACATAAAAGACCCAAGCAGGCATTGCACAAAAGAAATGCAAATTGACCAATGAACACACGAAAAAGTTCAACCTAATTAGTAATCAAAGAAATGCAAATTAAAACAACAAGATACCATTTTTTGCCTTTTAGATTGGCATGAGATCAAAAATAATGCTCAATGATGGTACAGCTAAAGGGAAGCATTCCCAGTGCTGGTGGAAATGCAAAAATGGTAACTGCTGGAGAACAAGTTGGGAATACATATCAAAAGATTTCAAAATGTTAATTGCAGTAATGTTTATAATAGCAAAAATATTTGAAGCAATATTCATGTTCTTCAGTAGCAGGATAGTTGAATAAATTATAGTCATCTTTTGCAGCTCATGAATGAGTGAGATCTCTGTTCTGGTCTGGAAAGACATTCATGCTAAGAGATATGAATAAATGGAATAAGAATAAGTTACAAAGTAATCTGAGGAATTTGATCCACTTTTATTAAAAGGAGAATTTAAAAGAAACCCTAGTAGAAAACACAACTTAACATTGGTAACCTATTTAAAGACATATGAGATAGGGAATATGAGAAAATTAATTTTTTTCTTATAAACTTCTATAATTTTCCCTTCCTATGATCAGTATTACATTTTATAATTTTTTAAAATATAGAAAAGGAAAATGCTTTAAAATATGCAGTTTTGATCCAGCAATTTACTTCCAGAAATTTACTCTAAGAATAAATAATATCCACAATTTAGTTAAAAGAATGCTTATGCAATCATTTTAGTGAAACTTGGAAACAAATATGCAATAATAGAGTATTGGTTACATAAAATAAAATATACTCATATAATGGAAAGTGCTATTCAGCTATCAAAATGTAAAACTGACTAGCAAAGTGTCCAAAATAGTATAGCACATTCCCATTAGTTTTGTATATATTTATCAAGTGCATATGTGTAATATTTTATATGCATGCCATGTAACCACTAACCCATTAAAGATACAGAATTTTCCCATTTTGCCAGGAAATTCACTCTTGCCACTTTCCAGGTAATCCCTCACAACCACGATGATTCTGATTATCACTATAGCTTACTGCTTTTTCTAAACTTCATATAAATATAATCATAAAGTCTGTGCTTTTGTGTGTCTAGTTTATTGTACTAAACTGTAAGGTTTTTAGATTTACCCATCTAGTTCTCATATAATTTAGCTGGATTAATGGGAGTCAAGAAATTACCTATATTAATAAGATTAATAATGAAGGATAGTGTTATTTTTTAAAATACTACTGTATGCCTCTCCTTGGAGGATTTATTGGTCCCACTTTCCCCAATCTTCAACCATTTGCTTGTTTCCCCAGAATATTTTTTAAATTACACCTTTATTTTTTCCCAGTTTTATTATGGCATAATTGACAAATAAAATTATATATATTTATGGTGTACAACATGATGTTTTGATATACGTATGCAATGTGAAATCATCAAATCAAGCTTATTAACACATCTATCACCTCACAAACTTTTTTTATGATAAGAGCATTTAAAACCTAATCTCAGCAATTTTCACATATACACTATTAACTATAGTCACCACGCTATACAATAGATCCAGAACTTATTCCTATTTAACTGAAACTTTGCATCCTTTTACCACCTTCCCTCTCTCCCCCAACCCCTGGCAACTGCAATTTCTACAAATACTTCTATGAGTTCCACTCTTTCTAAATTCCACATACAAATGAGTCATCTGTTTTTAAGTCCAATCAAATTTAAAACAGTCAGTGGATCATAGTTCTGCCTGTAGTCCTTAGGAAGGTAGCAAGACAGCAGATGTATAAATTAACTGAGTAGCATTTCATCAGAAACTGAAGTGGTTTTCAAGGAGATGGGAGGTTAGATTGTAGCAACCAGCAACACCCAGAAGCGAAAAGTCTGAAAATCCCTGTGACAATCTGAACAGTAGCTCCTGCTTTCCCTGCTCAGGCTTCCAATCTCTTCTCCTGCATTTGCTCACAGACCAAAATCTGAGGTTTTCACATGAATGGTCTTCTGCCAATGTGACAAGAAATTACTAAGAGGAAGAGCTAGACTTAGACTATCTAGTTTTTATTCAAAATGAAAATAAGGATAATTGGTTTGCGAAAAAATAATTTTTACAAATTTCTAACAATAAGGAAACGTTCTACTGCACTGTTTTTCTCAGGAGACATATACTGTAAATCTCTCAAGTGCCAATATCCTAATGTAGAAATTCTGATTTATTGCTCATTTCGGTCATTTTAGTCACTTATGTTACATGAGTAAATCTATCCAGTTCTAATCACAGGATTCACTTGATTTTGAATATATCTAGCTCCTAACATATGTGAAGATGTGTATGAGTTTTAAGGAAAATTATTTTCTCACTCTGGACATGGTCTTTAGGAATCAAACTTGTTAGAACTCTGTAAACTTGAAATGTTTGTATTTAAAAGGCTTGGAGCCATCTAAATGTTGTTCAATCAGTCACCAGATTAGGTGGTGCTTTCCTATGTCTTTGTTTTGTTTTTGAAGTTCTTAAGATATAAGCAGTGGACCAACTAGCTCTGTGGGGCAGCAGGTTGCTGGCTTCCTAGACTTGAAAGAGAGCTCAGGTCCTCGGGTTTCTAGGTGGAAAGCCCTGGGGCTCACGTCTGTGAAGGTTGATGGATCTGGAGATCATCTGATAAGATAAGCTGAAAATCTAAGGAGGTCACTGTTTCTCCTTAACTCCCATCTCCCCACTTCAAAACACTTACTCTTTGCAGTCTTAATATACAAATATTTATAAGAAAATGATTAAAACAAAACATTGAGATTATTGTTTGGGGTCGATAAAAATAGACTATTTACACCTCTTTGTGATATTACCTTAATGACTCATACCCATTTGAATGAATCAATCAAAATATATTGCTTTTTATTTATAAAATATTTATAAATTTCTAAGTGCTGAAAAAATTAGGTCTTATCTCTGCTTAAATTTTCATCTACCAGATAGCTGCACTGATTCCCATGCCAGCCACCTCTCATATAGTACAAGTTTCTGCCACAAATAAAAGCAATTGTTTCCATAATTGTATGCAAAAGCCACATTTCCATATATGAACCTAACACATAAAGACAATATATTGAAAGAAGAGTTAAAAAAAAAACAAACACCACCACCACCACCACATACTTTGGGACATGTATTTTAAAATATTACTTTAATTTTACCTTAATGTTAAAACATACCTTCAATGGTAAAAAAAATATGAAATAAAACTTTATTCATAAATTGATATTTGCTATCAGCACATAAAAATATGGAAATCTGTAGACACTGTTTTGCAGGTTATAAGCATTAGATCCCTATGAATGATATGTAATTTTGCTTTGTGGCATGTGGTTTATTATTTGAAGTCTATGGGTTCATTAGTATCATACTGGTTATAGCTAGTTGTTTCAGAACATTAACTGTCCTCTCACATTACTTACAGAGATACTGGGGACCATCTGTTCTTGCAAGGGATTTAAGTATACGTCTATTGGATATCATGCTATTTATTTAATTCAGCACCCACTTCCTATTGTTGTATTTTCTTGGGGGAAAAAGTCAATTTAATTACAGGGAATAAAGATAACCTCTCCTGGCAGGTTACCTTGTCACCATGAGAGCAAAGCAGGACCTGCTTGAAGTAGGTTACGGTGGTCAACAAGAAGAGCAAAACCAATAACACTTAAGAATATTTAGCAAAGGTTTAACAAAAATAGAACAGGGAATGGCACTTTTAAAAATATTACTGTAAGCCTAGGGCTTGTCTAAATCAATCTTGGCACATCTGTCTGATGCAGACCGTAAACAGGATTAGAGCTGGATTTATCTGCTTGGCGCTAATTGTGCTCACAGTTTCTGCACATGTCCACTTTTTAAAATACTGCCTGAAAAACAGGCCTGCCTGGTAGATGGCTCCCACAACATAGTGTGTACACACACTTACGGTATATTAGATGGTTAACCAATGTGATGTCTAACAATTTTTTTTTGGCTCTTCAGAATTAGTTATCTAATCCCCTAATTAAAAATACAAAATTCTGTTTGAATACACCACATACTGAGATAAATCTGTGAAGCAAGGGACCAATAAATTTGAATACACTTTAATTGTAAGAAGAAAACACAATTTAATTGTTAATAATCAGGTTAAACTAGGGTTTAAACAAATAGGGCTGCTCCTGTAGTTAGCTGAGAACCCATCACAATGTATTACTATCCTCAAGAATAATGACATAACATTTGTTAGCAGAAAAGCTTAAGTTCCTAAAAACATGCATATATCAAGAGTGACAATGAAGAAACGGCCTTCTTGTCTAGTAAAAGAATTAGAAAATCTTCAACTTATCGTTTTCAGAAATAGAGAAATTGCCAATTCAATGCCCAAATGTCACGTTTATCAAGAAAAAAATTAATATTGAATTTCTGTCTGTAATTTTATTTAGTTGTTTCTGTCATATAAACAGCTCAGATGCTTCCTAAGAATTTAAGCACTTGAAGATATACAGGTATTTTTGCAGGAAGTGCAAAATAACTAATGAAACAGTCAAGGAAATTTAAATGTTATTCTTTGGTTTGAATTTTAAAACATAAATATGCTAATTATTTATGCAAAACATCTAATACCTATGATATACAAAGTGATCTTAACAATTTTAAATCACACAGTCTATGTTTAATCATAAATACCACATAAAATTGAGATTTTTAAAAACAGTATAATAGAAAAGCTTAAGCAGTTTGACTTCTAATCATAAGCAATCTTCTGTTCTAAATCATTTTTCTTGATGTATAATTCATTCACGATCCAAATATTTTGCCTAGTTCTTAGAAGTCATTTTCTTCCTAAATCTTTTTAAAAGGTATGTCTATACCTATAGTGTTTTTTTTTTGTTTTTGTTTTTGTTTTTTTTTTTTTTGAGACAGAGTCTCACTTTGTTGCCCAGGCTAGAGTGAGTGCCATGGCGGCAGCCTAGCTCACAGCAACCTCAGACTCCTGGGCTCAAGCGATCCTACTGCCTCAGCCTCCCGAGTAGCTGGGACTACAGGCATGCGCCACCATGCCCGGCTAATTTTTTCTGTATGTATTAGTTGGCCAATTAATTTTCTTTCTATTTATAGTAGAGACGGGGTCTCGCTCTTGTTCAGGCTGGTTTTGAACTCCTGACCTCGAGCAATCCACCCGCCTCGGCCTCCCAGAGTGCTAGGATTACAGGCGTGAGCCACCGCGCCCGGCCTATAGTGTTGTTTTATACAGAGGAATATTCAGGAGAAATTGGTAAATTAAGGAAATCACTTAAATGCTTTAGATAAACCAAAACACCTTCATCAGCAGTTCTCAATGTGTAGTTGCTCATGTTGTACAGGGTCAAAGCAATTTTTATAATACTAAAGATGTTATTTACCTTTTCCACCACATTGACATTTGTACTGATAATGCAAAAGCAATAGTGGGTAAAACTCTTGGCGTCAGTATGCATCCAGGCAGTGGCACCAAGTTTTACTAATAATCGCTACACTCTTCACTACTTCAAACTCTGTTTTAAAAAAGCAAACCAGTTTCACTTAACTGTCCTTGATGAAGCAGTAACATTTTTAAAATTTCTACCCTTCAGGACATTTCTTGTTAATATAATAGATAATGACATGGGAAGCATGCGTAAAGCAATCCTGCTACAAACGGTAGTAGTAGTTCTCTCCAGGAGAGGCATTTATACCATTTGAGTTACAGATGAACTAGCTGTTTTTCATAGAACACCATTTTTTACTTGAAAGATCAACTGACTATGGTATTTAGGCATGAATATTTGGCAAATATTTTCTGGAAAATGAGCAAAGTGAGCCAGTCACTCAAGAAAAGCAACTGAGAGCATCAATGATAAAATACAAGGTTTCAAGTAAAATTAGAATTTTGTAAAACTTATAAAATTGCCACAATGAACTTGACAGCTTCCCGGTCTTAAAGAATTTTCTGATGAGACTGGTAGTGACATTACTATCTGACTTTTTAAAATATAATATAATATGTCAACATTAAGAAGTTCTGTATAAATCAGTAAGCCAAATTTTCCAAATGCCCAATGCAGGATGTTATAAAATCATATGTAGATAAAATATTGATTCAAACTCCAAGACACATCAGTACATTTTCAAATAACAGACTACAAAAAATGTTGATATATTTTCAGATTCCACATTATAGCCAGCCTTTAAGAAAAGCGTCCTTGACAAGTTTTTTTGTCAAAGGAAAATATCTACAATTATATGAAAACATTATTAAAAGCCTTCTCATTTTCCAATTATACACACGATTTTCCTTATATACTTCAACCGAATTTTCAATAAGGAAAACTGGATTTTCCTTACATACTCCAACCAAACAACATATTCACAACATACTGAATGCAGAAGCAATCTAATTTATCTATTAAAGCCAGACACTAAAGAGATTTGCAAAAATATAAAATAATGAGAAAAATGGCATTATTTTATTTTAGAAAATATTTTAATAAAAATTCTATTTATGATAACATGCCTTAGACTCACTGTTTTTAATTAGTAAATATTTTAAATATCTGTTTGATTTCTAATACAATAAATATCAATGAGTATAACTTAAATAAAATCTCTTTGTGATTTTCAATAATTTAAAAGTGTAACCCTCTTGGGACCCCTCTTTAGGTTCCCAAGACCAAAAACCTTGAGGATTCCTAGTATATAGTGTTCCTAAGACAGGCATAACCATAAGAAAATGCAGTGGAAAAATGGCATTATGAATCATACTTTTCATCACATTCTATCAAATAATTGTAACATTTTGTTATTAAATTATTACTTTTAAACTATCCATACAAGTCCCTATTACATCTGAAACATAATGAAATAAAAAGGCAACTCAGTATTTCAGATTCTATACCATGACTTTGAGTTTTGTCATTTTCACTTTAGGAAGAGCACTAATGTGCTACTTTTGTTCAGATCATTTATTTCTTGAATTTACTATCTAATTATGGCCCTTTTATATGTCCACTCTTATCTCAATCATTCAGGAGAAATATCTATATATGGGGCAGAGGGTCTTTGATAATGGCACCAATAGAAAATATAACCTTAATGGATTCATCTTCATTTTAAGATCTAGCCATTTCTTTGGCATTATCAGTTCAGATATGCCTATCAGTTCATATATAAAGTTCACATATATCATACCAGATGATCTTTGTACACATCACTCATGAGCCTCAAAGCACGGGAATTGGTCCTCCTTTCTCTAGCTTCTCAGCAATTCACTGTGACAGTACCCTCGTCATTATCCTCATCTCTAATCTCTGTATCCCAACACTCGGCTCCATGCTTCAAACACAGGCTGGACTTCCAAAAAAAGTTACTGACTATATTTACTATCAATCAGATCATACCTTAAGAAGCTTTGCTCCTTCATTTCCCAGCAAATGGAAAGACTGGCGAATTGACTCCAGTCTTTTCAAATATTAACCGACTGTCAAAGCACATAGAGCCACACTCTTTCAAGAAACCACCTTTGTTTCTCAGTCTGTTTGAATTCTTAAGGCCCATTAACTTACTTGGTTGACATTTAGTCACATATCAGAAGCTTCTAACTTACCAGAAGGTAAAGGCACAAAGCTCTTTGAAAACCTTGTGATAACTCATTATATATTTTTTCCATACTAATTAGTGACTTTAAAATGGTGGTGGGTGAGGAAGAGGGAGAGAAAAAATAAGAATGAGACCATAGTAGTTTACAATAAGCCCAAAAGTTTATCTGTTTTAACAAATGTGAACATCTACTACATTGCAGGCACTTCTGTGGGAATATCAAAATGCTAAGATTAATATAACTGAACCTCCATGGGCAACTGTTTCTATAGGAACAAAGGATAAAAAGTTCTTAATATTTTGTGGCCTGAAACTTGCTGGACTATGGAAATAAGACTAGATCTAAGTCACGATGATGCCTTCTGTCTCCACGGCCTGAGGATAATGTCTGAGCATGGGTTTCCTTCTTAGGAAAGGTTCTTCTGTCTTACAGTTCAAAACAACTCACTGATTCTTTTTTCTTCTCAGGAGCTCAAGAGTGGTCTCGCCCACTTTGCTCTCAGCTCCACCATTACTGTCAACCAATGCAGCAGCTCTGCAGGTCAGCTCCCCACCACAGCCGGGGAGTCACAGTGAGACATCACACAACTCTCCGGATTACCCAAAGTGTCTTGGTATTTAGAGATACTAAAAGGCTCACTTCTATACCACTCCCATTCAGTTCTCCCCTCAAGACTCTCACCATTTGATCCAAGGCGACAAGAGAGTATTCTGAATAACCATTTAGAGTCTAGGGTACATGAACTCAGCACAGGTAGATCTGTGTTGTTGGAAGGGAGCAGAACAATTACCCAAGAGATTAAAGCAGTAGTCATTTTTACATGATGAAGACTAGACCAGAAAGAAGTTCATCTGAAGAGCCAAAGTCACTAGGAAAAGAATGCCACAATCCTGACCATCCAGGAAAAGTCTGGAAGAGATTCCTCTCATCAGTCTCCAGGACACCTGAACTTATCAGTCCCTTCCTGATGCCAGAGACACCACAACTGTGCTCAAAGGGGTCATTGCAGGGTGGGGGTTGGCAGAGAGGAGAGGGAGAAATTATCAGGAGCTACATATACCAAACATCCAAAATTAAGGAGAAATTATCAGGAGCTACATATACCAAACATCCAAAAGTGAACTTCAAGCAAATACATATAATGCAAGTTGTTCTCCAAAGTATTTATAAATCTTTATTTATTCATTTGATGAATATTTTTAGGCCTAGACTTACTGGAGACAAAGGCAAAATGATAAGCAATTTTAATATAGCTTATCGTGGTTTTATTTAAAGAATCCAACTTAATAACATTCAAGACAAAGTTCATGTTTATTTTTAATATGCTAGGCAAATGGGAGATAGAAGCCTTTATTTCATTTCCATCATTAAAAGCATACAGTTAACAGATATGTTTGGTTTTTGTTTTGTTTTTGGCATTGAAAAAACCTAGTTAAGGAAATCCAGTAAGAAGGGATTCAGTAAGAAAGAAAAATTGCAAGGAAGTTACCTATAAAATGTAGTCAAATTTCCTAACTCTCTAAATTATTTTCAGTTGGACTTAGATTTTTTTCCTTATGTTTTTGCCTAAGTCTTAATAAATTTTTACATCTTAATAAAAATATGTCTTAATATACACACACACATTTCATAAATTATACTAGTCAGCTGATATAATTTAGGATCCTTAATCACAAAAAATATGATATCCTACCTGTGTATCTGAAGTAAAACAAAAGTTTAAAAGCCATTTTGGAGTAGAAATTAGAGGAAGTCAAATTTTTCTTGAAAAAGCCTTAAATTGGTTCAAGAATATCATACTAAAATAAGCTCCATGTTTTTAACTTGGCATTCTACGTATATGGTATTTACACAAGTAGGTTCCCAATTTAAAATAGTTTTAAAATAATAGTTTCTTCTCCATGTCTCTCATCATAATTTTTACCACATAGTACTAAAAGAGGCCAAAATTAAAGGTGAAGGTAAGAAAATATTACCTGATAATGCGAAAATTTTAGAGAAAACATACATTCAGGATCAAGTTATTTTATATATTTAGCTACACTAGGTAGCATGTAGTAATCAGTGTAAAATAGCTTATAGGATTACAGCAAGCCATCTTCTCTGTGCTGTAATACTACTGTCAGTTTTTTTTTAGAAAGATAAATTTGATATCAATACGATGTGACACAACTGCATCAAACCTTAATTTCACTCACAGTAAGAAGTCACAGGATTAAATAACACTGTGCAGTCTTTTAGAAAAGTTTATTGCTTCCAGATGGATTCAAGTTTCCTTTCAGCCCTGATTACATCTAATATGCACAGGGTGCCAACATTATAAAGGACAGAGTCAAAAATATCATTTATATAGATAGCAAGGGGTGAGGTGGAGGAACTGTGGCTACTAAATAGGTTCTGCTAATCAGGTCTTGACTATTTAAGAAATTATAATAAACATTTAATAAAAAAAACAAACACCATACTATGTAAATGTCTTAAATATGGCTGTTGCACATAAAAACACAAATCTACAGTAAAGTGGCCATAAAATGACTCCTAGCTCAAGCTGCATGCTCTTTGCCCCCATGTTGGGTTGTGCCATGTGTCACACCACATGGGGCTTGCCACCAAGATGTCCACCTGTGCCTCTGTGGCAGAAAAGGCATTCATTTTTATCTCATTTAATAGGAGTGCTGTTGAATATAAGCCATTGCAATCAGAGATAAATAAAGACCTTCAAAAATATTGACTATTTAAAGGTATGTTTGCTAACTGTAAGGCTGCAAGCAAATTACCACTTGTATTTAAAAGAGCATTTTCTTATGCAACTGAAGTCTCATTCCCATAATAAATAAAAGCCTTTGCATGAACACCAAAAACAAAATTCTCTTCATAATGTGAATTAAAAAAATAAAATCACATCTGCTCTATCTAGTCTTGGACAGAAAAACAATAAAAATTCAGTTTGAAGGATTTCAGTCAGTAGATCATGTGCCAATTTTTAAAAATATAGTAAAACTATAATACTTCTATTTTTCTCATTTCCTAAAATTTGTAAATGTTCTCCTGGAAAAAAATCATACAAATTACAAAGTTGGTTGAATATAAATGTTAAACAATTATGTATCCTTAAAATAGACAAGCAATTTAAATACAATTATGTTCCCAAAGCTCAAAAGAAGAAAAAAATGATTAATTTCTTGAAGTACACAAATTCTTAAAGGAGAGCCATTTAAGAAAGTGGTACTACAATAATGCCCACTCATGTCTAACTTTCTCTTGTGGATACTCAACCAAAACTAAAACAAATATCATTACAATATATTATTACTCATAGTTTCTTTAGAGAGAAATAAGTTCCTTTACGTAAGAAATATAAATTAATTTTAAAATTTCAGGTGATCTTTACAGAAGTTTTTCACGATCTTTTATTTTCAATTAATTCTATAAGTGATACATAAAATGGATATGACTATTAAAAACTTTTAAGTAGATTAAAACAATGATAGTATCTTTGATCAACAGTTTGAAAATGCTTAAAGACACAGGGCAATCAGAAAAGGATCAAATTACACTTAAATGAGATTTAAAGTTACATGCCAAATCAATAACAGATCAATAAAACAGAGTCCAACTGGTAAGGCTACTAGGCACTAAAATAGATAATGAGTTTGTGTCAGCAGATGACTCATCTATTAAGTATTTCTGATATTGCTAATACTAAGTGTTTGAGTTAACTTGATAATCAAATTGTACTTTGTTTCCAATAATGGTTAACTGTTCTTAAAGTGGCCACTGTCTTCTAAATACCACATATTTGAGTCAAAAATGATTTGTGCGTCATTCCTTCTTTCAACAATTGTTAACTGGGCACTTTCCGCATGCCAGACTTGTTCTACAGAGAGAAGCCTTTTAGATTGTGATCTACTCTGACTACTCAATAAATAATGGTTGAACAAAGATTGGAAAAAAAATATATGGGAGCAAGCCATGTAGGTACAGGTCCAGAATCTCTCATCTGCAATTCCAAAATCCCCAAAGCTCTGAAAACTATAAGTTTTTTCTTAAATCATTTGGCAACAAAACCTGAGCTGGCCTCATTCTTCAGCCAAACTGGGCCTGAACTGACAAGGAGGTTTTTAAGTCTTTACTTAACTCTTACCATGAGTATTCTTAATGTTCCATTCAAAAATATTAATGTTCAATTATGAGATGCTACTACAGGCCAATTGTGGGTGTTATATCATATATACCCCATGTTAGCTCAGTGCAGTGTGTAATACCAAGATGGTGGCAGTGATGCTAGTCAATCTAGGATATATTTCAAACGTAGAGGAAACAGGATTTGTTCATGGATTGGATCTGGAGTGAGAGAGAAAGAGTGGAATCTAAAAGGTCTCTAAGTGTTTGTGACTTGGAAAATCAGAAGACTGAAGTCTCCACTGACTGAGATGAGAAATTACATAGGAGGTGCATATTTGGAGGGTTCAGGGGGGATTTTGGAGGTTGTTGTGAAACATAAGTTTGAGAAGTTTATTAGACTTCTAAGTTAATATTTAAGTAGGCATTCAGATTTATAAATCTGGAATTCAGAGGGGAGGTCTGATCTAGAGATACGAATTTGAAAGTCAGCAGCATGTTGACAGCATTTAGACACTTAATGTCAGAGACTAGAGGACATCCAACAAGAGAGAGAATAGAAACAGACAACAAGAGGTCAGAGGACAGGCTCAGAAAAATGAGAATGGCCAATATCGGAGACCAGGAAGGAAAAGCTCAGTGGGGTAGGGGAAGAACCAAAAGAACAACATCCTAGGAAATAAGTGAAGAAAGTTGTATGAAGGAGAACAGTATGATTACCTGTCAAACAGGTCAAGCTCACTGACCTTGACAAGTGAGTTGTGGAGAGATGGGAGTCAAAAGCCTGATCACAGAAGATTCAAGAAAGAATAGGAAACAAAGTGCATGTATACTAAGTTTAGCTAGACAGTTGGAGGTGGGGCAGGAAAAGAAATGAGCCCAAGTGCTCTACGAAGATATCTCAATTTTTATAATAGTTCTATGAGGTAGAAATTATCTCACTTCACAAATAAGGATATAGAAATTAGGATAAAGGTTGTACTAATGATTTTAACAAGAACAATTCCAAGTATATCTCATTATCAAAGTTTATCCTAATATACTACCACACGCTATCAATTTAGTATATAAACAAATACTTAGAAAATAATATAGTGTTCCCAGAAAGGATATTGCAGGGGTTGGAAGGCTTTAGATTTAGTCCCTCACTCTGTCACCAATCCTGAGGAAAATGCTCTAACTTTTGAGTCTGATAGCCCATTCCCCTAAAATAAGGGGATTAGAATGGACTCATTCATTCAACAAATATTTGTTGAGTCACTATTTGCTGGACACTGTTCTGATGGTTAGAGAAACAGTAATGAACAAAACAGAAATGTGCCCTCTCGTAAAAAAAACTGACAAATATTCAATTTAATCTAAAGGGTTTTTTTGTTTTTGTTTTTAAGTTCTAAAATGCTATAATAACGATTATTTTTATTTTTGGAGATAAGGTCTTGCTCTGTTGCCCAGGCAGGAGAGCAGTGGCACAATCACAGCTCACTGAAACCTTGAACTCCTGGGCTCAAACTATTCTGCTGCCTCAGCTTCCTAAGTAGTTAGGGCTACAGGCATGTGCTCCATGACTGCCTAATTTTTTTTTTCATAGACATTAGGTCTCACTATGTTGCCCATGCTGGTCTCGAACCCTTGGCCTCATGTGATCCCCTCCCTCACCCTCCCAAAGTGAGATTACGAGCTTGACACACTGTATCTGGCCTCTAAAATGCTATAATTCTTTATAACAGACAAAACTCTGTTCTATGTAGTGCAAAGAGGTTTAGATTCATTATGTCACTGACTGCTCACTACACCATAAACTGGGGACTATTACTATGTCCCATTTTACAGACTGGAGGGAGGGGCAGAGAAGCTTACAGCTTAAATAGCTTGCCCCACAGTCTCACAGGGAATGGCAAAGCCCAAATTCTAATGGATAGCTTTGTCTCCAGAAACCAATGTTTCAACCACTCTCAAGAGTATAGTAACATACTATTACAATAGCTCATTTTACCAGTGTTCACTTCTCTCCTGTTATTTTACTTTTCTTGATGGATCTCTAAATGTTCCAAATGGGAAACATTGCAGAGTAAGACAGACAAGAGAAGAACAATGAAAGAAACTGCAGTAGGAATGAATAGCAATATAAAGAAAAAAAACAAGGAAAAAAAATCAATGTAGTGGAGTAACATGAACAAAAGAGAGATCTGAGAAGGCACAGAGGGAAAGAGAATAGCCCCCAAGATGGTGGCGTGGTCAGTGACCCACGAGGTGCCACATGCCCACCGTACAGTACAGGTGACAGGCCTGGTCAACTGCAGTTCCCCAGGGTTGCTCTATCAGAGGGGCCTTGCTTCTGCCGTTCTCTCCAAAATGCCCCAAACGTTATCCATTTAACAACCCTACTGAGAAGCAAAACTTCTAATGAGCCTAACAAAGTAAATATGCTCCTAAATGATTCAGCAAGGAGATCTAGGTACTTTCTCATGTATTTTGGTATTGAAAAGGAAAGTAGTTTTTGAGAGGGTTATGGTGAAAGGGATGAAATCCTTACAGAAATGAGAGGAGGAGAAAGGACACAGAGGTGAGTCGCCTGCCCTTACTAGCACCGCAGTCACCCTCTGGTATTCAGGAGCCACCCAGGGTCTGGCTCTTCCCTTTGCCTCAGGGATCTCTAGCCAGCACCAGGCACACATGGACCCTCACTTGCTGGGAACCAGTTTATCTTCCCTAGCTCTCAACAGAATGGTGATGACAGTAACTGCATTTTTCACTTTGAAGAATTATTCTCATAATAATTATTCTCATAGTATTTCACATAGTATTCTGAAGATCTGGAGATCATATTGCTTTGTAAATTGTAGACACAAGAAATGTATGTTCCATCAATAATCAGTTTAGTTTCAAAATTTAAGTGTCTACTATGTACTAGATCATTATTTTTTATCCTAAATATTGGGATTTAAGGATGATTGGATATGGTTCTGTCCCTGTAGCAGGTCAGTATATTTGGGAACAGAAGCAGGGCAGGGAGCTAACCATCATGTGGAACTTCACCAAATTCTTACTTCCAAATTACTGCCTTACAAAAGGGGCATCAAGCTAAGGGCCTCCCTAAAGCAGACTAGGAAATTCCCCTTGTAAAAATGTTCCACCAAGCAAGTTATGGAATAGGTTAGGAGGAGGAAAATAGGAATTGAAAGACAGACAATAATGAGAAGATACATTTGAAATACGAGGAA
Source organism: Microcebus murinus (assembly GCF_040939455.1). Lineage (NCBI taxonomy): Eukaryota > Metazoa > Chordata > Mammalia > Primates > Cheirogaleidae > Microcebus > Microcebus murinus. Next base: position 58,521,541 of record NC_134111.1, read on the forward strand.
GAGGAAACAATTACCAGAAGTTGACTCCTGTGCTACTGCCACTCCCACTGTTCCTACTTAGACACCTATCTCAGATATTTTTGGGAAGTGTATCAAATTCAGTTTGTATTCATCCAAAAAGGGTTTATGTGCCCTACTCACAGTGCAAAGTTCTTTATCAATTCCATTCCAGGATGAGATGGCTATTTTTTTTTTTTTCTTACACAAAAACTAATGATCATGTGGTATGGAACAGAAATTTGATCACAATCACCTAGTTTAATAGAGTGGTTTTTCTTTGGATCCCGGATTTTCTTGTGGAAATACACAGAGTGTGCTGAGAAGGAAAATGATCTCACTCTCTGACTGGAAGGGACACTCATACATCCCTGATATGGGTATAAAACATGCTGTGGCAGCTCACCAGCTCCAAAGCATGCCACTCTTTATTCACCATTGCAGTTTCTCAGCAATGTGAAAAACTACGCCATAGGAACAGTTTACAGGTGAAAGACTTGAATGTGAAACTAGGTGATGGCATATCCGTAAGATCATCATCAACAACAAAAAAATACATGCTGATTATCTAAGATATTCTGAAACTGTCATGTATAATATTTTGTATATTCTTAAGATATGTCTTGTCCTGAAAGTTTCATCTGTATTCCAAATCTTTTTGTGAAAAACCAACTACTCTACATTTAGATGACCTTGGTGCTAACCAGCTATTTTGACCATGACCACTGAAAAAGTCTTAAATTTAAGATTCCAAAACACCATCAACTTCAGAAATGTTTGTAAGAGCCTTTACAATTCTGTAGCTACCTATTTAAGAAATGGTTTACACAGTGGTTCTCAAATTGACCTCCAGATAATTCTTCTATGGCATAGACCTAAGTAGCTCTACTTTGATTTTTCTATTCAGAGAGGAGAGAAAGGGTGTTTATGATGGCATTAAAATGAAAAGATCAAAAATTACACAAACCACTACTTTAGTACAGTCATTGGTACAAATAACTGGATTTGTTTCAGAGTGTTACTGGGATGCTTAAATATCAGAGATTGGTTCATTTGTTTAAAATGCTCTATTTTCAGTGGGCATAATTAAGAAAACGATCACAGAATCTACAGGTGATATGGTCAAAAGCCTTAATATCAATATATATTAGGATTTGGAATCCTGGAAACTTCTTCCAAAATGCTGTTGAAAAAACTTCCAAAAAATGAAATTGAGAGTTTTTTTTTTCTTTTTTGGCTCTTTAAAGGCATAAATGAACTAAAGTTTATACAAGTTAGTTTTCCTTTTAATATACATATTTTATAATTATATTTCTCCAATACGTGCATGCAGTTACCACCCCAAGATTATTATGATCTAGCCCAAGTAATTACTGCTGAGATCAGCAAGTTAATGCCCTTTGTTTGCCAAATTTTTGTTTTCCCAAGAACAAATTCCACTCAATAAAGATATGTTTCCAGGATACATATGATTATGCTGGGTATAACATCTGTTGCTTTGCATTTTCAGAGCCTTCCCGAACCAAGATAAGGACACACTTTCATGTCTCGTGTCTACTTTAGAGGGAAAGGCTGTAGCAAAAGCGCAAATACCTAGAAGATTAAAAAAAAAAAAAGAGTCCTCAAAAGTAGAAGCTAATTCTAATTTAACTATTTTCAAATGGAATTAACTCATTTTAGTCCTTATTTAGATCATTTTTTGGCATTTTCAGTAACATGACTCTGTGACCTGAAAATTATCTTTCTAATGATTTCATATAAGAATCTTATTGAATTTTTTTATTTCAGTTCTCTTTCTGAAGTAGATCCCCTAAAAAAAGTGATCATTTATGATCAAAGAGAGCAGAGAAATTAATATTAGCAGCCTCTTTTCTGTATTTTACCCTTGTAAATCCAGCACAATGAATTTAGATCAGCTAGGACAATGTTGCACTTTTAAGTGGAGGTCAGTATTCTGATTGCATTTAAAAAGTAAATTGCTCAGACTGAATAAAGCAGAGCTATAACAACTTAAGTCACTTTCTGCATGGCCTTTTAAGGTTGCCCCCAAAAACCTGATAGTCCTAAGAACTTCCCAATATCCAATGCATTTATTGGCAAGATTTACCAAGGAGGCACGGAGATAAGTGAACACTGATTTCAGTGCAAAAAATATAAATGAACATTTAATAAACAGCAGGGATCAAACAGTGCCCTCTCCCCAAACATTAATAACCTAGACCTCAAAAAATGCAGTTTGAGTTACTCATACTTCCCAGAAAACTTGAGGACAGCAAACTTACCACAAAGTTAGTGATATTCAGATGTATTTTACTACATGCTACTGCTGCCCTTTCTCCTGTCTGTAGAGCTAGAAGGTTGTTGTGTTGCATTTATCGGGGGGTCCTCAAACTGTGGCCCGCCGAGGACATTTGTCTGGCCCACCGGGTGTTTTTGCCGTGACGCCACTGCCTGTCCTGCTTAGCAGCGACTTGTCCTGGGCCCACAGTGCGCATGTGTGGAATGTGCGCCGCACTCTCCAACGGCCTCCAAGGGTCTCAGGGACAGTGAACTGGCCCCCTGTTTAAAAACTTTGAGGACCCCTGGATTAGATTGACCAAGTTCCACAGAGATTTAGAGTTGAAAAAATCTAGTTTAAAATGTCAAAAATGACCCATCTTTCTAAGCCATTTCACTCTCCTAACAATTCTTATTTCTTAGTGTTTTATATCATTTTTAAGTAACCATACATTAATCATTGTATTAAAAAATCAAAACAAAAAAGCCTCCCCTAACTGTTAACATGAATTTGCGGGGAGGAGTACAATACACTTTCAAGGTTGGGGAAAAATGTAGCTAAAGGAGTACTATAGCAAATTTATCTGTTATGGACTGAACTGTGTCCGCTTCAAATTTATATGTTGAAGACCTAACCCAGTGTGACTGTATTTGGAGATAGGGTCTTTAAGAGGGTAAGTCAAGTAGGATCCTAATCTGATAGGACTGGTGTTCTTCGTGTTCTTATAAGAAAAAGAGACACTAGAGATCTGTTTCAGTACAGCCAGGGAGCAAAGGCCATGTGAGGACACAGCATGAAGACGGCCATCTGCAAGCCAGGAAGAGAGTTCTCACCAGGAACCAACCCTGATGGCAGCTTGATCTTGGACTTCTAGCCTCCACAACTGTGAGAAAATAAATTTCTGCTGTTTAAGCCATCAGTTGGTGGCATTTTGTTATGGCAGCCCTAGCAGACTAATACACCATCCTGACTCAATTTGTCTTCAGTTTTAATTTCTTCTTTAGCATCTATGAATTTTCTTCACGGAATGACCTATTTGTTGATTACCATCTCAAGGAAAACATGGAAAAGAGAGAAAATGATCATTTCTCTTTTTTTTCCTTCTAAAGAAAATAATGGAAATATGTTCCAATATTTCCAAATGTGAACACTGAAGAATATTTAATGCCAAAGAGAGAAAAAACTAAATAATTGCTTAAATTATTAATTAGAATGCTAGAGTTATATGGGGAGGTCATTAAATTATTTTAGGTGAAAATTAGTCAAAATATAATACAGTCTAGGGGGTACAGATGAAGGTTAAGAAGATGAAGGGTACGATTTCAAAGTACCATTTATAATATTGCTCATATTGCCTGCCTGAAGGGTCAAGTTGAAAATCTCTCAAAAGTCCTTGATATTTTTACACCCAGATTTCTACTGATTCTTTAAAAGTCCTATGCTGGAACTAGGACCTTGAGCTTTCAAACCTGGGCAAACACAGCATACCTACACCTGGAAAGTTGTCAAGACCCTGACTAGTGGAGAAACAGGTCAGCTTGAAAAGGTTCAAAGCCCAGAAGTGACCAAACGGAAAATGACTCTTCAACCACCTGCACATCTCATTCCCTCCCCTCCTGCTAATGCTGCTCCCGACATAGCCTGGGAGCTCAAGCCCTGATTTAAGGGGCTGGAGGATTTTAAGAAGGTCCCAGATGGAGGAAGACTTTGCCTCAAGCAAAGCACTCCCCCTTCTTGCCACCCACCCTGATGTTTATCCTCTCCGGGGCTGGGCTCACACATGAGCCCTGCAGTAAGGGCTCTGCAGTATGGAAACAGAAGAGAGAAGCAAAAGGGAGCAGAGCTTCTTTGGAGAGTTTTGTAAAAGTAACAAAAACTGGACATTTACACTTTGTTTTTCCCTATGTCATTTTAACCCCAACCATTTTTTAAACTAAACCGTCTTCAGATAATAAAATACCATTTTAGGAAAGCATTTATCTGAAATAAAAAATATGTTAGCACCAAATTTAGCATTTTGAGGACAGGTTTAAATTATGTAAATAATGAATTTATTTACAGTAAGTTATTCAAAAGTATAAAGGAAAATATACCACCATTTAAAAAGAGTATTCCACAGCTTCTGTTGTCCTTAACCAAGTTCTATATCTTTGCCTTTCCCAAATATAAATTCTTGACTTTACATTCCTTTCTATATCATCCACAAACTTTGAAAAGCATTATTAAATTTCAGTGATTAAGAGAACTTTTTAATCTGAAAATATTTATTATCCTAAGACACCATTAGATTTATTCTCATATGTGGGGATCAGAGAAACAAACGAAAGAAATCCAATTATTTAAAACAGTAATCCCTTAACACTGGGATTTTGTTTTAATTATAAAGAGTGTGTCTTATTAAAAACAAAACAAAGCCTGTCCTTTAAGGGAGAAGCCCAGTGTTTCTCTGGTGAACATGCATGCAAGATTTCCTAAAGAATGGTTAAACAAATTAATTTTGCTATTCTTCAATTTCCCATGATATAATTGACTTATTAAAAAGAGCATCAAGTAAACAATTATGGGCCCACCTGTTCAGGGTATCATAACCAGGCAGCATACACAGTTAATGGGAATATATTTCTTTCTATTTTCCTCACCCCCATGATAGTACAGATAAAATTCACTGTACTAGAAACTAACAAAAAATACAGGCAGTAATAAGTTATCAAATGAAAAATCACTAAATTGACTCATACTTCAAATATCACTCCAGCTATGCCCAGTTTCCAAAGGCCCTAGGCATAAATGTCCTCCTCCATGCTATGGTCCCCTCGCACTTGGGATAGGGTAGCCAGAAGGAGGGGTGGGAAGTTATGACAAAGTAAATGGCCTGTTCTTCTCGAGGCAAGAAAAGTCCCCAGGGGCTTCCCCTATTCCGTCCCCCCCAGTCATACGCGGAAAATGAAACCACAATTTCAGGGAATTACATTCTCCTTTGAATCCAGTCTGCTTAAATGGTTGAGTGCTGGGGCCTGAGGGCTGAGGGAAATCCCTCTTTTTCAAGGGACATAGAGGCCCCTGGCTCTCCTGTTTCAGGCCTAAATGAAAAGCTACTTAGGCACTCTGCACAGCCATGCTTGGGTTTTATCACCGAAACTAAAGCTTTCAGTAATCCTGCCATCCCTGGAGGAATTGAATTTTGGAGTAGAAGGGACACAGATATCACAGAGGCCAGAGCTGAACCACAGAGGTGTAGCAACTAAGGTAACTGGCAAGGGCCTCGGCTCAGTTTCAGCCAAGTGGTGGCAAGCAGGGGGACAGAAGGTTGTCCTAATGACATCAGCCACCCAAGGGACAGAGGGGACTAAGAGCAGCAAGGCGAATGAATGAGCATGGAGATGTAAATGATGACATGTTTAGAGGCTGAGGAGGACAGCAGCTGATGCAAAGAAAGCAGATGAGAAGGAAATAACAGTAAACTGTGCGTTATTATCATAACAGAGGTATGTACCGTGATTAAAGACTAGACCACTTAGGCATCCTTACTACATTGGGTTTAGGTTTGGTATCAAGGGTGTAGGTAATAAAAATTTATTATTAACATCCTCTAATAAAAGTTGGAAAGAATCTATACATTTTCTTCTGGAAAACATGGACAAATACTGCTATTCAAAGGAAGTTTTGTTATTTTATTGACGTTCCAGGTTTAAATGCCATAAATAAAAGGTCGGGTTGCCCTTTTTTTTTTTTTTTTTTTTTTTTTTTACATAAAGAGCAATGTCCTTAAAAATTTAGGAGAAACAAAGTGGAAAGCAGAAGAGAAAGTGTTAGACAATTGAAATCCTTGACTGTTGCTTCTCAGTCAAGATCATGCCAAGGCAAGTAAAAGAAGGGATCACAACTATGTAATATAATAACATCTGTTATCTAGAAACTTCTCTTGTCTACATAAAGATTTTACAACTTTATAGAAACTTCATTTCTTGTTTGCCTGCCCTTCAAAGATACTAAGAAAGATCAGCAATTACCACAGGATATAAACCAAACAATAGTATAACACAACTACCGCACACATTGCCAAATTCAAAGAGTAATTTGAAGACCAACAGAAAGCAATTTTGGACTTAATTTTGAATGCTAGAAGATCCAGTGAAAGGGCACTTTTCTACTTTAAAGTGTCAATGACAAAAAGTTAAAAGCAAAATCACGAAAAGGTATTTTTTAAATTATACAGACATTGGGTTTCTCTGAATCATGCCATAAAACTTTTGACTCAATTTTGTTACTTAATATCAATAGCATAAAAACCACAGAGGCAGCCTAGTCTAAGGAAATATTGGAGATTCACATTAGAAAGTAACTGACAGGTCAAATTCTAAAAAGAAAACAGTAGATACCACCACAAAACTAGCAGATGTTTCTTGGGGTCATTTGTACAAAAACATAAGCATATGTTAAAGAAATTTGACACTATCATGGAATCAGTTGGTGTCTAAAATAATAGCAGCTCCTTATGGCAATATGATAATATCCGTATCAAATGCACAACACATTATGTTGCAACAGTATGTGCAGACAAAAGAGCAGCAGTATCAGCAGTAATGACCAGTGCTTTCATCAAGGTGAAAAAAATTTTTTCCCAATGCGCAGTATTGTTTAACAGTAAATTGAATGTGACAGTATGTTGAATTTTCAGAGTTTACATTTAACTGATTTTACTGACTCCTATATAAAGGCAGAACAAATAAGAATACTGAAGTTTTTATAGGGACCTCCAACATGGGGTTTTCTTATTTATCCAATCTACCCAAGAATAACAGAAAAGACAGTTATTCTCAAAGTTAATGCTAATAAATCAGTTAGTTTGGAACATGAATTCTTCACTGCAAAAACTAATGGCTTCAACCTGGTGTCCTATACTCAGTAATTAAGCAATAAGTAACTCCTGAAAAATTATTTTAATGTAAAGCAGTGCATAATTTAGTGAGTATATTATCACCTTCAATCTTAGAAGGCTAAGTTCTAGAATATTCCTTTGGAACTAATATCACCCAAAAGTGTACAATGTACACAATGGATGCTAATTAAATGTTACTGACTGAGGTTTTTGAAAAGTCAAAGCCAAAAGGTACTCCATAGTTTTTCATACTAATCATTGGGAGTCATGTTATATTCTAAAAATGCTAAACTGAAAAAGCACTTAGCATTTCAAAGCACATATTTTTCATGCAGAAGAACTGAATCCAAGATGAGTCTGTCATATACCTAAAGCAGGTGTTCAAGTGCCAAGAAGATTTCAGAAAAATAAAGTTCATGCATGAATTATTTCCAGTAACAGGTTTGGTCCCAATGTAAAACATTCAAACAACCTGGAAAATGATAGATGTGTCTTTAGTTTAGAAGCCAGGGTACCAAGATGTGTTTTTCCCCAAAATATGAAAAATGCTTCATTAAGAAATATAATTTAGAGAAAAATTTATTGTTTTATTGAAAAAGATTATAAATTAAATCCCATGACAAAAAGGTATCCACAGTATTTAGTTTACTCTAAGTATCTAAGTATTATCTAAGTGGGCTATGAATACGACGTTAAAAAATATATTACATCCACCAAGATTTTAACCTTAGTAAGTTTTTATTTGTATAATGAAAACCACAACCAAACATATACTATCATCCCTTTACAATTTGAAAACATGAAAACATGCTTAAAATATAAGGAAACCAATACACACTAACAGCTGCTCAACTTTATTGATCTTATTCTTCCTGCACAGATGGACACTAAAAAGTACTTTAAATTATGTGTAACAAATAGTAAATATGAAAGCTAAATTTGAGGTATTTTTATTAGACAAAAAAATGCCAAGGAGAAGATTTTAAGATGCAAAATCATTTTTCCAAGTTTAAAATGTATAAACAGTTATTTTCCACATATAATGGAAAATAATGGACATTTTTACAAATTACTATTTCATTAACTTTGTACATTTCAATACCACCTAAATATCATCAATGTTGATAGATTATAAATTTACCAACATTTAATGAATATTTGTCTGAAAAGAGAAAGCTTTAAACTAAGATATTTAAGTAGCCTCTACTCTAATAAGAAACTCTAATAAGGATATGGAAGAGAGCCTAAGGCTCATAGAAAACACAGATCGTAGGCTTGATAGGTTTCAACTTACAGTCCTTTAGTAGTGACTTCTCCAGTTTGTGCATTTTCCACACTATTTGCCTCCTGTTTAGACATTTTGCTAGTCGCTGGCACATTTGATGCTAAGGCTTGGTAGAATACATTTCAAATAAGAGGGTTCTCATTCTGATTTTAAAAACAATTTTTTAGCAGTGTCCATTATCCATTCATTGACCAAGCTAGAAATCTCAGCATCACCACCATTTCCTTTTCAAGACCACATCCTCCAAATTCTATCTTAGCCAGTTTCCCCTTCAGCCAGGCTCACCTCCCGTCCTCCCTGCCTTGTACATGCTGCCTCCTGATCTTCTGGTATATGGGCCATTCCACCGGGCTCCTCTATCTGGAGCCTGTTTAAAATCTATGCCACCATGATTGCCTTTCTAAAACCCAAACTCACTTACCTAAAAAACAAACAAACAAAAAAAAAACAACACTTGATCTCTATCTCTGCTAACACCCAGCCTTCGTCACCCCTCACTCAACTCTCAGGTGAGACACCAACTTCCTGGCATGCTAGTCAAGACCCTGTACACACTATTGACTAATTACAAAGCATAGTCTTCTCCCTCCATAAACATATACTCTCCCCAAAGACTATGATCTTATTTTCCAAATAGACTGAGAATATTTTTCCCCAAAATATTCTTTTTCTAGAATGGTTTCCTTAATCCTGTGTTGCTAACTCCAAATCATGCTTCAACGCCCACATTCAAGTTTACTCTCAAACCCTCCATAATCTTTTCCTGATCTCCCCCCTCTGCCCATTCCACAGAATGATTTTCTCCTTTACCCATTTATCCATGACCATTTATAAATGCCCTGTAATACCTCAATTACACAAAATAGATCACATAGTTATTCTTTTGCTGATATGTCTTCCCGTAGATTGTGAATATCTTGAGGCAGAAATCATGTCAAATTGATTGCAGCATGCTACAACCTACCAGAGACCCCAGCACATAATGGGTGCTCACTAAATGTTAGGAGGAACTAAAAACAGAAATGATTTAATTAGGCCGGGCGCGGTGGCTCACACCTGTAATCCTAGCACTCTGGGAGGCCGAGGCAGGCAGATTGCTCGAGGTCAGGAGTTCGAAACCAGCCTGAGCAAGACCGAGACTCCGTCTCTACCATAAATAGAAAGAAATTAATTGGCCAACTAATATATAGAGAAAAAAAATTAGCTGGGCATGGTGGTGCATGCCTATAGTCCCAGCTACTCAGGAGGCTGAGGCAGTAGGATCGTTTGAGCCCAGGAGTTTGAGGTTGCTGTGAGCTAGACTGACGCCACGGCACTCACCCTAGCCTGGGCAACAAAGCAAGACTCTGTCTCAAAAAAAAAAAAAAAAAAAAGAAATGATTTAATTAAAAATGCAAATTAAAACTATGCTGAGATACCGTTTCTCACCTACCAGGTTGATTAAAAAAAAAAAGTTTGACAACATACTTTTTTGGAGAAATTTTCAGGAAACAGATGCTCTTATACGGTGATGATAGAAAAGCAAAATAGAACCACCTCTTTGAGGGAATTTAGTAATATTGAGTAAAACTATAAAGGTGATTATTCTTGGACTCAACAATCTCACTTCTAGGAACCTATCCCAAAAATGCACTGGGGAAAAAAATACAAAATGACAAATAAAGCTTTTCATTAAACCACTATATTTACCAAAAGTGAGTAGAAAAAATTTAAATCCTTTGACAAAGAATTTGATAAACTACAGTACACAATGGATTGCTGTAGTGATATAAAAGGAAATGCAGACTTTTTCTATATAGAATACTATAGAGTGATCTGCTGAGTATATTGCTAATTGAAAAAGAAATCAAGGTGGAAAAATGCATATATGGTATGCCACCATGCATTTAAAAAGGTGGGAGGGGTAGGGTAAGAAAATATATGTACATATTTTCTTGTATTTTAAAAATAAAAGAATAAACCCCAAACTTGAAAGAACAAATAAGCTTTCCTGCAATAGAAAGGAGGGAAAGGGTAGAAGGGACACAGATAATAGCTATACTTCACAGGACATAGCTCATTTAGTAGATTTGATTTGGGAACCATATAGATACTTTACATAATTATAAAATTGTTTTTTTTAAAAAAGCGATGCCTAAAAATGAAAAGCACAATGAAACAATTCAGAAAAAAATAAGTTGGAGATATAATGTCACAGATAGGAATTATTCCAAGTGTATTTAAAACAATTTGATTACATCTCCCTAGCAATGTATGCTCTATGAAAAACAAAAAAATTATAGCTCTTAAGTTGTTTTCAGTAATTATTTTTTATTTTTTTGAAACAGAGTCTCGCTTTGTTGCCCAGGCTAGAGTGAGTGGCGTGGCATCAGCCTAGCTCACAGCAACCTCAAACTCCTGGGCTCAAGCAATCCTGCTGCCTCAGCCTCCTAAGTAGCTGGGACTACAGGCATGTGCCACCATGCCTGGCTAATTTTTTGTATATATATATTAGTTGGCCAATTAATTTCTTTCTATTTATATAGTAGAGACGGGGTCTCGCTCTTGCTCAGGCTGGTTTCGAACTCCTGACCTCGAGCAATCTGCCCGCCTCAGCCTCCCAGAGTGCTAGGATTACAGGCGTGAGCCACCGCGCCCAGCCTTCAGTAATTATTTTGATGGTAGCATTGGTGGTGTTATTCTATTATGTATATATAATGTAAAATAAAGCAAAGGAGTAATGATGTTGTAGTTGGAAATCAGGATTTTAAGTGTGGGAGAAAGGAAACAAAGTAAAAAATACTTTAGTTCTGAACATGAATTGAAAGTATCAGCATAATCCCATGATACATTTTTTTATTAAAAAAAAAAAAAAACAACCAAAAAACCCAACATACTTCTTAGCTCTATTCTCTGAAAAACACTGGTAACAAGGGCCCCAAAGGGAAGTTTTAGCAATGAGTATGCTTAGTGCTCAAATGGTGATCTGTAATAAATACCACTGCCCAATAACAGGAGCTCAGCCTCTCTGGTGATAGGCTTGGCTTCATGTCTGAGGCATGAAATGTTCAAGGTGAGTCTAGAATATTTTGCCATTCCAGAAAGCAAGGAAGCTATCAGAGACAGCTGAGGGACTGTCAAAAGGACTCGAGTCAGGTTGAAGGGCCCCCCCACACATTGATCCAAAAATTCAAAATTTTGATAATTTGAAAATTGGCAAAAAATAGTTATTGCTGTGAATTGAAATATATTTCATGTTTAAATCCATCAGTTCATAATGATAATAATAAACCCTCATTGGTCACTGTGGCTGCTGGGATCTACCTTTGAGGAGGAACTTGCCATTCTGCTATAGTGACTAAGTTAGCACTACAACAGTCCAAGTTACTGGCACCTTCAAGCTCCACCTCAACTTCAGAGCTGAACTGGTCCCCAGACAGCCCACAGATCTTGACCAAGCACAACTGCAGCTTGGCCATGTCTGCCCAAGGCAGGACTCGTAACAGGCTTTTCTCCCAACGCTGACCACAGGTAAGCAAAGACTTTGTCAGAACTGTACCATGGTCTGAGGCTCTCCCCTCCCCAGCCTGCTTCCCCCCTTTACAGGACTCAGACTAACACCCAGATTGAAGATTATCCCTGTGCAACCTGCTTCCTCCCACTTTTGTTTTTCACAGACATTTCCCCCCAGTAAATATTTCTTATTCTCTGGGAAACTACAGGCCAGACAAACCAGTTTGTTCAAATTGTAAATTGCAAGGGGGAAGAAAAAAGAAGAATCTGAATAAAAATATTTAAAAGACATAGAAATCAACTACAATGTGGACCTTATTTCAGTGTTGACTTACATAAAAAAAGAGACAAGGAGAGAAACCATCAGGGGACCCTGAATGCTAACTGGATATTTAAGGATATAAGAGATTATTTTGAATTGGAAGAATAGTATTATTATCTTTTAAATCTTTATCTCCTAGAGATACATGTGGAGATGTTTATAGATTAAGTTATATGATGCCTAGGAATTGCTTTTAATTATACCAGGAGAAGGGAAATAGGTAGGGCATAGATGAAACATGACTGGCCATAAATTGAGGACTGTTTAAACTCAGTGTGTTACACATAGAACCTCATCCCTTTTAAAGTTGTGTGTAGAGGCTTAGCATTCTTCCTACACTTGAGTATGCTTGGTGTTTCCATAATAAAGTACTAGCTTTTTAAGAAAAACTTGTTAAAAACTCTCATTTATTGTTAATGTTTTCTTCATTTATTCAGAAATTAGAAGTGGCCAAAGACATGAATGAACTGTCTATGATAGATCTGTCTTAAAACCCTGAAAGAAGTCAGATAATATTGTTTCAAGGTTTTTGATTTGGACCATGATGCTTAAATATCACTAACTCAGATATCAGACAGACCCTTGAAGGCCATAGGCAGAATTTTTGCTTCTGGAAACACTACAGGTACTGCAGGCTCTGGAGTCAGCCTGCCTGGCTTTGAATCCCAGCAACTCCATTGCTAGCATGACCTTAGACAAGTTATTTAACACCTCTAGCCCTAAGGATAAAATCTTATCTAGACTAGTCTTGCTGGGAAGTTTAGATAAGGTACTTAGCACAGAATCTGACAAAGTAAAACACCAGTAAGTGTTCACTATTTTCATTCAAGCACTGGGCACTATTGTGTAGCAGCAGTGGTAGTTTCCAAAACACTGTTTCTGATGAAAATCTTGGAATGTACATAGGAATTCCCTGATGCCAGCTGGTACAGTATTTTAGACTTATGTTTAGGCTTACCATAAGTCCATAGCACAATGATGAAAAAACCTTACCAACTGTAAACTTTTTTTTTTTATGTACACCTTCCTGCTTGCCTGCCAACCTCTTCATTCAGTCATTCATTACACTAGGATCCTCAACTTTCGGTTTCCATGACAAAAGCTGGCAGAAGGTGTGATTTCCTTCAATTCCACACTCCTTCCCCCTCTCTTTTTGACTTCCTCCAACACACACTGATTTCAGAAAACATAAGAGCATATAAAAAGCCATGGCTACTGGAAGTTGCTTCCCTTTGCTCAACACACACACACACACACACACACACACACACACAGGACTCATTTGTTCATTGTATGTCATCCCCATCATCAGCACATTACTTCTAAAACTTGGGCAGGAATACAGTCATATGGAAGGCCTTAGATAGGTGTGTGTTAGGACTTTAATGAGATGCTTGTAGACTTGTCAATGTCTGAAATGTAATCTAATAACCCAGTCAAGTAACAAGCTAGGTGGGATAACAAGCAACAAGATTCTGATGAGTATTTTGGTGCTGAGATCACACAACTGCACTGAATTATATCTACTATATCCCTGGCCCTTTAAACAAGGATTGTTCACTTTCCCAAATTTCACTGGGGACAAAAATGTCCAGTCTAGGCAATAATATCTTCCTGTAGACCCAGTCGCTCTGTTGTTCCCTATATCTATTGCCCAGGCTTTCTAATCCTTTGCTTCATCATGTTTAGATTTCTGCAATTTACCTTGGGATCTCTTGTTTTGGACAGTCCAATATGGGTTACCCTCTCTGGCTTACTGACCTTGGCCCAGCCTATCGGACTCTCAATTTGCGTGTCTCTTGGCTTCAATGAGAGTACTGTTTCCCCACTCTTGGGGGAATATTTCTGTGCCAGTTCCAGCCCCAAGGGGCCCTATAAGGGTAAGCAGAGGGGGGAGAAGAAGGGACTCAAAAGTAGATCAGTTTTAAGTTGCACTTGCCTTCAGATGGTGCCACGTGGTTGTAGCATATTTAGAAATATTAAAATAACATTAACTTGCAGACTTTCATGGGGTCAACTTACATAAGCTAGGATAGTTATCATTTCAAATATATTATTCTCATAGTAAGAAACAGAATAAGTTTGCCAATTATAAATCACAATGACCATGAGGATACAAAGATTTTTATAGACAGGGCTTTAACTTTGCTCCTAGCCAATTAATTCACGAATACATTTCTTGTACACACAAAATATGTTATAGGGCTCTGCCACTTTGGCATCTCTGGACTCAGTTGCTTTATCTTTAAATCGATATCTCAAATTGTATGACCATATCAGTTTTATATTATTAGAGTTAATTTTTTATAAGCTATACTTTCCTTTCTACATAAAGAGTAAAACTATAGTCTGGGAAGAAAATAAACATTTTCAACTCTCCATGTGTTAGGGCTGTGTTGTCCAATGCAGTTGCCAATAACATGTAGATATTAAAGTTATTAATAAATAGAATTAAAATTTTAGTTCCTCAGTCACACTAGTCATATCTCTGGTTCTCAATAGCCCCAAGTAGCTGGCAGCAACTATACTGCACAGTTCAGATATCAGCATTCCCTCCACCTCAGAAAGTCTAACTGGATAGTCCTGCTTTCGAGAATTCATTCTACATTTGTTTTTCTGTGAGGACCAACTTACCTTAATAAATAGCTAAAACCTTTAAGAATGTTAATGGACTTATCAAAACATTTAGAAACTTTACAAGCAGATAGTATATGCAGTTACCAGGTAAACTTTAATCTTTATACCCACCTTTAAAAATTCCTTCAAATCTGACAGTGTAGAAACATACTAAATTTTTCTAAAGAGGCATTTTCTTCTTAATGTGCAGAGACAGAAGCAAAGCATCATGTTTTACTGAGTAATTAGTCCTTCAATAATTCTCGTGAGTAGCAGGTCATTTTGGAGTTTAACCCTGGCTTCCATTATTTCTGACCACACAGCCACCAACAGATGTCTCACTCTGGATGTACACAACAGAACACCGGGTATCTGTTTCACGTACATCTGTTCCCAAACAGCTCAGGCAGATTAATACTTAGAATATACTCTGTTCTGCTAAGTCCCACATAATCACCAACTCTTGTTTTAAAATTTTTTTTCCCCTCATTTTCACATTTTTCCACATTACTTTTCACGGTGCTACGTTTCCAGAAAGTAAATGTTTATATAAACATTAGGCTCAAGTAAATGGTTTTGACTCTTGTAACAGCAAGAAACACTTTCAAGACCTTATTTTGAAGCTCAGCTTTCTCAGATTTTCTAGTCACTGCTCTAATTCAGTTGAACTTAGAGTTGTGGCAGGGATACCCTTTTGAGAAAACATAACATGAAGTTGGTAACCTGAGGTAGCAAGCATATAAAAAATAGAGTGTTGTCAACCATGACTAAGAAGTGAAACTTCCATTTTTAAACATATTTGGAATATTCAAATGCTAAACAAAATCTTAGCTCAGAAATTTGACAAAAGACACAAAAAGATGAAATAAAAGAATAAGCTAATTCTTTTGTTCATAATGAAAAATCTGCTTACAACTAGCCTTGACCAACTCTTTTCTTTCAGAAAATGGTTTCTACCTTTCCAAAGATGAGATCAGTGCCAAAGCTATTGCCCACCTCTATTCATTGTGCCCTGAGGTGGGGAAGGGAAGCAAGGGGCTTTGGCCTATATTTCCCATGTGGTTCTTCTAATTAGAAATTCATTAGGACTATGAAGTTCCTGCTGTAAAATACAATATCCCTCCACACACACCAGAAGGTAGGCCCCACTGACCATTCAAACCTAAATCAGAAGTATTTAATTTGACAAAATGCTCTAGCACTTAAAGTCCATAGAAATAGATATATTCTTTAAAATGAAACTTCACAGGTGATCAGAGTTGATAGTACATAGAGACAATACAATATAAACCCCTCATCTTGCAGGTGAATGAACCTATAATCAGAGGTGTTAAATGACTTGCCCAAATCAGTTCCACACCTTGCTATTTGCTGAGACAAGGCCTCAGGACCTTCAGTGCCCACTCCTGAAACCTTTCCTACACCACAAATGAGGGCAGATTACAGACAGCTGGAGAAGGGAAGCTGCAAGACACCCTGTAGAGCTTTTCATACTTCCAGGTGCTATCCATTAAGAAATTATGAAGCCAATTTAGTGAATCACAATCAGTATTTGCTTGTAATGAAAACAGATCACACAATGACTCTCACATAGCAATGCTAAGAATTGTTTTGTGAAATTTCACTTTATGAAAAATCACATATCAGCATAGAAATGTGTATAATATTTATCAATCCCTAACGGGCCATCACTTCAGAGAACCGAGGAAGAGTAGCGGAGACATGTTCCCAGTGAGAGACAGCATTGTGGATATTTGCCATTTCTGTCACAGAGATCCCGAAATTGATCATTCTTTCACATACTAAAATATGAGCTTAATATTGTCTATTCCTACCCATTACTTACTCTCCCCATCAGTAGCATTTCCTGTGTGAGGGAAATGGGTTAAGACAACATATCTAGTCACATAGGACAATAAAATCTTGCTCTGAGGATGCATAAAAATGCTTTTATTTTCTGCCTCAATCTCGTATTTCAAATAAAAGCTTACCACTTCGTAAGCACATGTTCTTACAAATCTGTCCATGATTGAGGTTTGAGACAATGCTGATAGGTGATCAGTGATGCTTTTGAAAATACTGAACTCTAAAAATACCTGATCTGGTAATACCACAAGGTAAAGGCTAAATTATGAAATATACAAATGATTCTGTGGTGTCTGCCCATGTCCCCTTTCTGTTATTTTCTTCTTGCTTTTTGGCACCTCATACCCAGTCCCTGGCACCACATGAGGGGCTGGCCCCACAGTGGCATTGCACTGCCTTGGCTTGCCTGGGACCAGTCTTGTCTGGCCTTTTGCATTTGACCTCAAAAAAAAAAAACAAACAAACAAACAACAAAAAAAACTCATTTGATCACTTTCATTTCTTCAGGATTTTACTCTCTCCTAGGTTGTAAACAGCAAGGTTGACAATCACCTTATAAACTAATATATGATTCTACAATTAAAATGGCCATAATTTGAGATTCTAAGAGAAAGATCATCAGGTACAATTGCAGGCAATGAAAAAGATTTTCTGAATTGATGATGACTTTTTCTACTCAGTTTGTATTATAATTGTAGCATCCTAATCTATGCCCTGCTCAATGCTGTCCACCCTTCAGCTGAGCAAAATGGAAACTTCCTGCCATGAACTTCACACTGGAGGAGAAGTGGGCCAACATTAGCTCCTAAATTAGAAATCCTAGAATAATGCCAAATTGAAGAGACCCACAAGGAGCTTCACATCTGATGGGAAAAAACAAAGTTTGATTTGTTGTCTGAGTGTAGATCAAATTATTCCTAAGAAAAAAAATAATGAATCTTCATTAATTTTAATGAATGTAAACATGGAATCACTAAAAATAAAGCACAAAGGAAGCAAATTCCCATTAGCCGGAACAGTGAGGAAAAATACAGCAGAGAGAGAACTAGTATTGTAATTCCTTCTATCACAGGATGGTAAAATATGAGAAAACTACTAGGAAAAAGGATGCAGAGATAGGCAGGAGTTGAGCATGAGAATCTCATACCATGTTAAGGAGCATGTCTGTTATTCCATTATCTACATCAGTGGGGTTTGAATAGAGCAGGTATATTCCTGCCAGGTAAAAGGGGGAGCCAAGCAGACAGACTTAGGGTCTTTTACCCACTACTCCAATCAAGGCATCTCTACTTTTATCTGTTATACTTTAGGGACTCACTTAATATGTTTTTTTTCTTCTTTTTGGAGATTCCTCAAAGATATTAAAAAGAGTCCTGATGTTTAAAAAGGTGAGTGGGCGGGAGGGTTTACTGCTCTTGCAGGTGATGAAGAGTTGGTGTTAAATGGAAGAATAGTAATCAAGTTACAATGCAATAGGCAAAACTAAGGTTCATGAGACCAGCAAACCAGTAACAAATTGATTCATTCAACAAATGATTATTTATATGCCAGGCACTCTTCAAGGTGCTGACAGTAAATAAGACAGATGTTCCAAAAATCATCTCTTTTCCCCATCTAGATCTAGTCTCCATCCTTCTCCACCTGCTCTGTACCTGGGAGGCTACACTGCATGGCTTCAAGTGGTCCCCTTGCCCTCTGGCTTACAGCTGGCTTCAGACTGTGATGTGAGCCAGAAAAGAGGGAGTTTAGCTAATTTAGTCCCTTCCTCCCTCTGTGCAGGGGGATTGGTTGAGGAAATCAGCCAAGCGGAGGCAAAGGCCACAGCTTCTGTCTAGTAATCTCCCTCACATAGTCTTTATGAATCCAAGCCCGGGTGTCCGCTCCTTCACTTTGCCATTTTGGGCTTAAGAATGGTATCATCTGCCCATCTATTACTAGTTCCAAGAGTACTTCATTATCCCCACATCGTGCCTATGTCTTTATAAATACTGACTTTTAAAAACTCTAAGTTACTCCTAATGTAAACGTGCCATGTGTTTCCTATTAGGATAGTCAATAATATAATGGATAAAAATACCCACTTTCTTGAAGTGGAGTGATGGTGGGGAGTACAGACAGTAGAAATTATATAGTACCTGGAAAGATAAGTGCCATGGAAGAACATAAGACAGTGAAGGGAGTCAGACAGTGTGTAGAAGGGAATCTTAAGCAGCTGATCAGAGAAAGCCTTATTAAGAAGGTAACATTTGAGCACAAGCTCAAAGGAGCTGAGGGAGAAGGTCAAATGAGAGATAATAAAGGCCTGAGCTAGGGTGGTGATTGGCTGACCAGAGAAGGAAGGCAGATTTGAGAAATACTTAGCAAATAGAGTGCACAGGATTAGAAGTAATAAGAGACAGTGAGGCCAGGGTTACCTTCAGAATCTTCACTTACATAACATTCCAGATAGCTTCCTAAATACTCCTTCACATGTTGAGCCAAAATGTTTACTACTTATGTGTGCAATGATATGATCCATTCAACATAAGCTACAATGAATTCTAGTTTTCCATCCTAATTATTGCATCATAACTTACAAATATCTAAAAAGCAAAGTTAAATATTCTGACAACTGACACTGAATAATTGGTGGGTTCCATAACCCTCGGTGATAGGGAACACCGAGCCAGGAGTTATCCTAAGGAGCAAGAAAAGTTGCTTTTCTCAGACATACCAAATTTGTGGCAGTTCTGAAGGCAGATGATGGTAGATGAGAATAATGGATGATCCAGTCCAGAGAGCACATGATGAGTGACAACAGATCAGACTCCTTGGGAACACCAGAATTTGACAGGCAGATAGAATGAAGTCCCCACAGGAAACTGATAAACTAGATGCTGTTGGTGTCACAGAAACACAGGGAGCTGAGTCAAAGTCAAATGAAGAATTCCAGAAATGTAAGAGATGAAATTCCCCATTTGGCTGGGCAATTAGAATGTTGCTGCTAACCTTTGCTCAAGAGAGAAGGAACAGAGCCAGGGCTCAGATTGTTGAGGAATAACAGAGGTGAATGAATTAATGGACGCCAGTGAGAGTAAACTGACTTTCCTAGGAGCTTATCAGAGCAAGAGAGGAAGAAAAGCAGGATCGCAGCTAAAGCTTGCAGAACAAGGCAGGGGATAATTAGGATGGAAGAGTTTGGAACATATCATTATGTAAAAGGGAAAAACCTGGTCGAAAGCCAAGGCTGAAAACCTAAGAAAAAGGGTATCAGATGAGACAAATTCCTAGATGAGGCTGAAGAGATGGGATGGGTTGGCCTTGGAGAGAGATGACAAACATCTATGCTGTGGCCATGAGTGGCAGCAAATGAAGTGGAATGAAGGTGAAAATCACTAAAAGGGAAGAGGTCAAGAAAGGCTGAAACTTCAAAAGTGATTATGGTATGACCATCACTGATAGAAGGACTTGGAATAAAGAACAACACTGAGCCAGACAACAGAATTTTAAATAAATATAGAAAAAGCTAGAAAAAATTCTTCACACTTTCTTATCCCTGGAGAGCTCAACAAACAGCCTCTGCACCTGCAAGAGCCCAGCCCAACAGCCTGGCTCCCCATCCCCAGCAAAACCACACCACCACCATACAAATGCCTGCAGTCTAGGCCACTGAGGTAATTGCAGACATTGACAACAAGTACTGGAGCTGAAAAAACTTTACAGATACCATGCTAGTGAGTCCACCTATAACCAAAGCCAATATATCATACCCAACCAGCACCCTAGGACCCATCAATGGGAAAACATGTCTACTACAAAGCTACTACATAAAATTGGAAATAGTGACTATTCCACTAGATGTCCAGATATCAACATAGAGACATAAGGAAAAACATGAAAAAGCATGGGTACATGACACCCCACCCCTGCCACAAAAAAACCAGTAAGTCTCCAGTAACAGACACCAAAGAAAGGACATTTATGAAATGCCTAAAAAATTCAAAATAATGATCTTAAGGAAATTCAGCAAAATACAAGAGAATACAGAAAAATAATGCAATTAAATCAGAAGAGTTCATGATCTGAATGATAAATTCAACAAAGGTTGGTATCATAAAGAACCAAACAGAATCACAGATCTGAAAAATCTGATGAATGAAATTTAAAAAAAAAAATTTCTCAGCATGCCAGTAGAGAATGGGATGATATGTTTAAAGTGCTAAAAGAAAAAAAAGACTGCCAGATAAGAATACTAAATCCAGCATATCTATGCTTCAGAAATGAATAAAGACCTTCCCAGACAAACAAAAACTGAGGTAATTCATCACCACTAGACTAGCCTTATAAGAAATACTTAAAGGATTGTTACAGCTGCAAATGAAAGGATGACAATTACTATCATGGAAATATATGAAAGTATAAAACTCACCAATAGAGGTAAATTCAAAAATCAAACTCAGAATACCCCAGTAATATAAAGGTGCTATACAAGTGTATCAATCCTCTAGTATGAAGGTTTAAAGTCAAAATGGTCAAAAACAACATCAGCTACAATTAGTGGCTAAGGAGTACATAATAGACAAAAAAACAAATTAAGTCAACAAAGCGTAAATGGGGAGGGGAGAAAAGAGTCTAGAGTTTTTATGTAATTAAAATTAAGTTGCCATCAGCTTAAAATCGTCTATTATAAATACAAGACTCTTTATGTTAGTACAATGGTAACCACAAAGAAAAATTATAGCAGATACACAAACAAAGGAAAGCTTAGCACCAAAAAAAATCACCTAACCACAGAGGTAAATGAGAGAGGAAAAAAAACAAAGGATCTACAAATTGGCCAGAAAACAACAAGATGGCAGAAATAAGTCCTTACCAATAATAACCTTGTATGTAAACATATTAAACTCTTCAATTAAAAAATATAGAGTGGTTAAATATTAAAAAAAACAAGACCCAACTATATGTTGCCTATAAGATACTCACCTTGCCATTAAAGAAACAGACTTAGAGTGAAAAAATGAAAAAATATATTTTATGCAAATGGAAACCAAAAGCAAGTAGGCGTAGCCATATTTATATCAGATAAAATAGTCTAAGTCAAAAACTGTAAGAAGAGAAAGATAATATAATAATCAATTTAACAAAAGCATATAACAATTACAAACATATGCATCCAACACCAGTGCACCCATATATATAAAGCAAATTATTACTAGACCTAAATAGAGGGATAGACTGCAATACAATAATAGTAGAGGACTTCAACACCTCACTTTCAATGATGGACAGATCACCTGGACAAACAAACATTGCACATAAGCTGCACCATAGAGCAAATGGACCAAACACACATTTACAGAACATTCCATCCAACAACTGCAGAATACACATTCTTCTCAACTGCACATGGAGCACTGGAGGACAGATCACACATTATCTTCTTAAATTTAAAATAGAGATCAAGTATCTTTTCTGATCACAATGATATAAAATTAGAAATCAGCAAGAAAAACTCTGGAAACTTTAAAAATAGATGAAAATTAAACAACATGCTCCTACACAACCAATGGACCAATGAAGAAATTAAAAGGGAAATTTAAAACTTCCCTGAGACAAATGAAAATGGAAATACATCATATCAAGACCTATGGGACACAGAAAAAGTTAAAGAGGGAATTTATAGCCATAAGTGACTACATCAAAAAAAAAAAAAGAAGAAAGATTTCTGAGAACCTAATGATACAGTCCAAGAACTAGAAAATCAAGAACAAACTAAATCCAAAATTGGTAGAAGGAAATAAATAATAAATCTCAGACTAAAATAACAACTCAAAAGATCAAAAAATGATGAGTTGGGTTTTTTGGAAAGAAAATTGACAAACTTTTAATTAGACTAAGAAAAAAGACAAAAATCAATAATGAAAAAAATAACATTAAAGCTGATACCACAGAAATACAAAGGATTATAAGAAACTAATGAAAACTCTATACCAATAAATTTGATAACAAAATGATGGATAAATTCCTGGACACATATAATCTACCAATATTAAATTATGAAGAAAATAGAAAATTTGAACAGACCAATAGCAAGTGATGAATTGAAACAAAGTCTTCCATCAAAGAAAAGCCCAGGATGTGATGGCTTCTACCAAAGAATTCTACCAAAGATTTAAAAGAAGAACTAATGATTCTCTTCAAAGTATTCCAGAAAATTGAAGAGGAGAGAACACTTCCAAACTCATTTTACAAAGCTAGCATCACCCTAATTCCAAAACAAGAACACAACAAAGAAAACTACAGTACAGTATCTTTGATGAACAAAGATGCAAAAATTCTCAACAAGATACTAGCAAGCCAAGTCCAACAGCACATAAAAAAATCATTCACTATGATCAGGTAGGATTCATCCCAGAAATGTAAAGATGGTTTAACACATGCAAATCAATAAATGTGACATGCCACATTAACAGAAAGACCAGAACTGTATAATCATGTCAATTGATGCCAAAAAATTATCTACCAAATTCAACATCCCTTCATGATAAAAAGAAAAAACTCTCAAATTGGGTATAGAAGGTATACCTCAACACAATAAAGGCCATAAATGACAATTCCACAGCTAACATCATACTTTCAGCTTCTCCTTTAAGATCAGGAACAAGACAAGGATGCCTACTTTCACCACTTTTATTCAACATAGTACTGAAAATTCTAGCCAGAGAAATGAGTCAAGAGAAAGAAATAAAGGGCATCCAGATTGGAAAGGAGGCAGTCAAATTGTTCCTGTTTAGATGGCATGATCTTATATATAGAAAACCCTGGAGACCTCATAAAAAAAAATTGTTAGAACTAATAAATTCAATAAAGTTGCAGGATACCTAAATCGACATACAAAAATCAGTAGCATTTCTATATTCTTTTCAGATAGTTTGCCAATAGTGAACTATCTTAAAAAGAAAATAAAACAATTCTATTACCAATAGCTAGTAAAAAGTAAGACACCTAGGAATAAACTTAACCAAGGATGTGAAAGAGCTCTACACTGAAAACTATAAAACATTAAAAGAAATAGAGGACACAAATGGGAAAATAATCCATGCCCATGCATTGAATATTGTTAAAATGGCCTTACCCAAAGTGATCTATAGAATTAATGCAATCATTATCAAAATACCAATAACAGTCTTCACAGAAACAGAGGAAACAATCCTAAAATTTATATAAAACCACAAAAGACCTCAAAGAGCCAAAGCTATCCTGAGCAAAAAGAACCAAGCTGAGGGAAACACACTACCTGACTTCAAACTATACTTCAAAGCTGTAGTAACCAGTACTGGCATAAAAACAGACATGTAGACCAATAGAATAGAGATCCCAGAAATAAATCCATACATTTATGGTCAACTGATTTTCAACAAAGGGGCCAAGAACACGCATTGGGAAAAAGACAATGTCTTCAAAAAATGGGAGGAAAATTAGATATCCACATGCAGAAGGATAAGACTAGATTCCTACCTCTCACCATACAGAAAAATCAACTCAAAATGGATTAAAGACTCAAATGTAAAATTTGAAACTATAAAACTACTGGGAGAAAACATAGGGGAAATGCTTCATGGCATTGAACTGGGCAAGGATTTTTAAAAGAAGACCTCAAAAGCATAGGCAACATAAGCAAAAACAAACAGGATTACATCGAACTAAAAAGCTTTTGCACAGCAAAGGAAACTATTAACAGTAAAGAGACCTATACAATGGTAAAAATGTTTGCAAACTATATATCTGACAAGGCGTTAGTATCCAGAATACATAAGAAACAGCAACAACAACAACAAAAAAACCCCCACAAAAACCTGACTTTAAAAATGAGCAAAAGATCTTAATAGACACATCTCAAAAGACATACAAATTATCAAAAGGTATATTAAAAATTCTTAACATCACTAATCATCAGGGAAATTCAAGTCAAAACCACGGTGATCTACTATCTTACTCTAGTTACAATGGCTATTATCCAAAAGATAACAAGTGTTGGCGAGGATATGGAGACAAGGAAACACTTACATACCATTGATATTGTAAACTAGTACAGCCATTATGGAAAACAGTACGGAGGCTCCTCAGAAAAGTAAAAACATAAAACCCATATATCTCCCAAAACATATCCCCCCAAAATATATGTTGAAGACATATCTGCATTTCTATGTTTATTACAGCATGTTCACAATAGCCAAGATATGGAATCAAGCTAAATGTCCAACAACAGATGAGTGGATAAAGAAAATATGGTATATATACACAATGGAATACTTTACAGTCATGAAAAAGAATGAAATCTCATTATTTGTGAAAACATAGATGACCCTGGAAGACATTATATTAAGTGAAATAAGCCAGGCACTGAAAGACAAAATGCCCTGATCTCACTCACGTGTAGAATCTTTTAAAAAGTTGATACAGAAGAAGAGAGTTGAACAATGAGGACTAGAAAGGGGCTGGAAGGGGAGATAAAGAGGAAGTGGTCCAGAATGGGAGAAAATTTTTTCAAGCTACACATCTGATAAAGGGCTGATAACTAAAATCTATTTAGAACTCAGGAAAATCAGCAAGAAAAAAATCAAACAACCCTATCAAAAAATGGGCAAAGGACATGAACAGAAACTTCTCAAAAGAGGACAAAATGGCCAATAAACATATGAAAAAATGCTCAACATCTCTAATCATCAGGGAAATGCAAATCAAAACCACAATGAGATATCACTTAACTCCAGTGAGAATGGCCTTTATCAAAAAGTCCCCAAACAATAAATGCTGACATGGATGCGGAGAGAGAGGAACACTCCTACACTGCTGGTGGGACTGCAAACTAGTTCAACCTCTGTGGAAAGCAATATGGAGATACCTCAAAGTGATACAAGTAGATCTACCATTTGATCCAGCAATTCCACTACTGGGTATCTACCCAAAAGATCAAAAGTCACTTTATGAAAAAGACACCTACACTTAAATGTTTATAGCAGCACAATTCACAATTTCAAAGCTGTGGAAACAACCCAAGTGCCCATCAATTCATGAGTGGATTAATAAAATATGGTATATGTATACCATGGAGTTCTATTCAGCTTTAAGAAACAATGGTGATATAGCACCTCTTGTATATTCCTGGATGGAGCTGGAACCCATTCTACTACGTATCTCAAGAATGGAAAAACAAGCACCACATGTACTCACCAGCAAATTGTTATTAATGGATCAACACCTAAGTGGACATATAGGAGTAACATTTATCGGGTGTCAGAAGGGTGGGAGGGGGAGGAGGGGATGGGTATATACAACCAAATGAGTAACATGTGCAACATTTGTGGGATGGACACGCTTGAAGCTCTTACTCAAGGGGGGAGGGGAGCATGGGCAATATATGTAACCTTAACACTTGTACCCCCATAATACAATAAAATAAAAAATTAAAAATTTTTTTAAAAAAGAGGAAGTGGTCAATGGGTACAAAATTTCAATTAGATAGGAGGAATAAAAGCACAGTGGGTGACTATGGTTAACAGTAAAATACTATGTTTTACAAAATAGCTATAAGAGAAGATTTTGAAAATTCTCACCACAAAGAAATGGTAACTGCATGAAGTGATTGAATACACTACTCTAACTGGAACATTATGCAACATAAATTTTGAAACATCAATTTGTATCCCTAAATATGTACAATTATACTATATCAAAGAATTTGAAAGAATTATTAGTCTGACTGCTGAATCTAGTTGAGTTAATAAAGAAGAACATGTATAATACTATATCATACATTTGATTTTTTAAAATTTTCCTATTTCAAATAAAAAAGACAATAGTGCTAGTGATTGTGTGCCTCCCATCTTGACTTAAAGGCTCTTTTCCATGACATTCGCTTCTACAGGGAAGAGTAACAACCATTATTCCAAGTCACCCTTGAACCCAATAAAGACAACTACAATCACTGTGGTTATACTCACCCTGCCAACAAGACCATCAATTAGTCCCGATTTTGGCAGTGATAGCCCTCATAAACACATTAGTGTCTTTTCTCATTACTCAAGATAGAAAATTAGAAAGATCACATGGTATTTTATTTCATCAGTGAAAACAAGTATGGCACTATGAGGCAAACATCTCATATATATGATTTAACAATGCCAAGTGACTTCCCCCACGCTTTGCTGGGACAGCCAGTCACCTGCCAACCAGCAATGGACATGGCCCTCCATGATATGGTACCACACCATATCCTCCCACGCATGGTAACCCTGATGCAGTTTCTCCTCCATTTCATTCACCTTTCACCACTCACGTCTAACTTAATTCAACAACAGGGAATATTTTTCACATTTATTCATATCATCTCTGAATACTTCCCTCTCTTTCCCCACTCTTATTATTTTATCTAAATAAAACATCTCTTGGTTACTTCTATAAATAGAAGTACTTAGTAGTGCGTCCCAATTTTAGAGACCTGAAGTGGTTTAAATACCAGGTGTTAATTACAAAAAGAAAAAAAAAAGTGGTACACCTGTATGAAGGAAAAGAAAACCAAAGGGTTTTAGGGCAAAATTAAAGAATTGGCACTTACAACCTTTACAGTTATGAAACTGTCAAGATATCTTTTAAAATCCTACTGCCAGGAAGGGATGCTAATTAAACCTATTTTTTTTCTCAATCACCATGCTCAATACGAAACAGCATTTCTTTTTCCATGTCATTGTTTGCTTCTTCGTTTCATTTACCAGCATTGCAGTGTTGATTTGTATGACCTCTCATTGCACAATGTCTCATTTTATTAATAATTTTATAGTATTTTAGCTTCATCGTAGGTTAAATTGTCGCTTTGGGTTAATCTAAACTCTAATTATAAACTTCTAGATCCCACAACTCAAACCGTCTTAAAGACTAACAGAATAATTCCATATCTATATCCTGGCTTTTAATTTCACAGGTTCAAGAAAATACTTCACCTTCGGTTTCAAAACACCTGATAACATTTTAATGAAGGTCAAAGATAGTTTTAGTCTTAGTTGAGTGAGCATGGCACATGCAACACAAGCAGAGTCGGCTATCATAACCAGTTCTGGGTCCCTGATTAGTGTTGGTTTCAGTTTGTTAGACTTTTGAACAAGAAACTTTGAAACAGTGACTTTTTCTATTCTGTAAGACAAAAAGCACACTGTATCTTGTTTTCCAACAGGGAAGGTAATTTTTTAATTTCATAAATTTGTATGTAGCTAAAAGAGGCTGTGTACCACATTCCAAAGTTTCCCCTAATCATGTCCTCCCAAGTTCAGTAGTACCCTGGACGTAGTGTCTCCTCCATGCCATCTGTCTTTCACCACTCACATCGAAGCTAATGCAACAACAGGGAGTATTTCTTATATTCAGACTTGAAAATAAGACTATTTAAAAGTCTATTTATAAGGCTATTGTAAGATCTTTATAAGATATTAATGTCTATTTTTAAGACTATTTGAATAAGACATAAAAACAGACCAAGACTTGAAATATGTATAAACTATAGCACTAAAACATATTCTGGGTTAACTAAAATTTTAAGTCAGTAAGAGGCAAACGCAAGTAAACCTCATCATGTAACTAACCACCTCAAAACAGTGATTCAACATTCTAGGGTCAATATTAAACATCAAAAGTTTCTAGACTGAGCCTGAAGAAGCCTTGATTCTAGACAATGGCAAGAAATGGGAGGGTTGGAAAAAAAAAAAAAAAATAAGACCCCAAACCTCTGGGGTTAAATTTTCAGAGGTCAGCAAAATGAGAGCTGGATTCGGAACCCATGTGTAGGCACACTCTGTAAAAAGGCTTATACTTTCAGTGTACCGCCATAAATTGGGTTAAAACTTCAACGTAGAGGGTCAGGGTAGGTGACTTCCCGCCTCTGTAAACCGCCTGCCCTTTGGGGCTCAAGTTTTTCCGTGAAGACGCGGAGGAGAGGCCGTGACGTCCGTCCCGGGAACGCGCCCGGAGGCGGGAAGCCAGGCGGAGGCGGCGGGCCGCGGGGGACCCCGGGGGTTGCTAGGGGCGAGGTCCCCGTTGGGAAGGAGGAGGCGGCGGCTTCGGGACGCGGTCACCTGTCGGGGCGGCGGAGGAGAGGGGGGCCGAGCTGGGAGGGGCGCGGTGGGAGGCGGGGGCGCGGGACCCGGCACTCACCGGTCGGGCGCTCGGGCTGAATGGGCCGCCACCGCAGGGCCCGCTCGCTCAGCACCACGTCACAGCTGCCCCTTCCAATCTCGAAGATGCCTCGGAGCACAGTCTGCTCCGCCGCCGCCTCGGTCTGCTGCGCGGAGGTTAACGGCGCCGGGGGCACCGCGGCCGCCTCTTCCTCCCGGCCGCCCTCCAGGGCACTCACCCGGCTGCTGCGCCTGCTCCGGGGCATGGGGAAGCCGCCGGCTGGGCCCGAGCCAGGGCCCGGGGAGGCCTTTGGAGGCGGCGGCCGGCGGAGGCGGCCGGGAGCGCGGCTCTAGCTGCGTCCGGCGCTGCCACAGCAACGCGCGCAGGGCACAGACCCGGGAGGAGGCGGGGCGGCAGGCGGGGCCGCCCGGGACCTGGTCCCGCGCCTCGGCCGCAGCCTCGCGTCGCCGCCACTCACCACAAAGACCCAGGTCCAGAAGGGGGAATAAGGGGCCCCCTCCGCCTGGTCCCTGCTGTTCAGGAGGATTTAGCGCATTGCAATACTCTTAGTTGTATAAGCCAGCGCTCCCGAGACTTTGGGCATCTTCTTAAAATCCAGGTTCTTATTGAATAGGTATGGGATGGGACCCCAAATACTGCATTTGTAAGAAGCTACTAGTTGGATGAGGCTGGCGGGGGAACACAGCGGGCTCCCCTGGAGAGCGGAGGTGGTGCTTTGCCACTAAGTTTGCATGCCACCCACCGTTGATCTTTACACCGCAGGATAGAGTGGGAGCTTATCTCCCAAAACCCCTGAGGGGAAGCCAGCGGTAAGCCCCAGGTTTGCATACACAAATTTGCTTCTGACAGATTTAGTATTAAAAGTGCCTCCATGGTGTAAATATTTAAGGCCTTACTTTCCCCAAGCCAGCTCCTCTGCAATCTTGTCTTTGCCTGGATTTTGCAGTCCCTTGAGAAAGATTAGAAGGAGCAGGGCTTGCTCTGAAGAGCCCTGGGGAGGTGGAGGGGAGGAGTCACCCACAACTTTCTCCTGATGGCTGGGTTTCCTAAAATTAGCTGCTTGTTAATTTGGAAAGCACAGAAAGCCTGGAGCCCAGTGATTCTCAATCATGGCTGCACATTAGAGTTACTTGGGGAGCTTTTTAAAACCCATAGGTCCAGGCCACATTTGAAGACAATTAAGTTGGAATCTCCAGGTGGGCCCCAGACTTCCAGATATTTAAAAGTTCCCCAGGTAATTCCAATGTTTAGCCAAGGCTGTTAAGCAAGGCTGTGCTAAGCAGGGTAATCACATAAGGAGCTGACTCCTAGTGATGGGGAGATAGGGAGAAAGTGAGTCCTCAGGAACAACAGGAGGTAGAACAGAAGGCTTTTTGTTAGAGCTTTCTCATTGCATTGAGAAAAAGTTAGGAGTGGTGGATGTAATGAGGAAATTAAATTCATAGAGTTGCTCATCTAGTTCCAGTGTGCCAGTGCCTAAACAATTCCATCAGATAGACAGACAGCCACTTGTCATCCTACCCTCATCCCTTGTCACACTGCAAAGTCAGAAGAGCTAAGTGTAGTAGGAATTTTTCAAGGTTCTTGGCTCAGATTGTAAGCTTAGCCAAATCCCTTTCAAACAAAGTAATTGTGTGCCAGTTGAGCTAGGACAATTACTGTTTAATGTGCTGACAAATACCCAATCTTCCTGGAAAAGCAAGGAAGAGCTTCAGTTTGCTCTGACTGCAGCAAGTTGTTTCTTACAGCAGAGGTGCAGCTGCTGCTAAACCCCAGGCAAGCTTCAGGTGGCTCTGCTCAGCAGTCATTGGAGCGAGAGCGATGGTGCCCTTGGAAGAATGACTTGCAGTTGTGGATTCAGCATCTTGTATTCACAGCTGTCAGGCAATCAACACAATTAGAGCTCACTGGCATTTTAAAAGCTCACTGAGAGTAAGGGCAAACAGGCCAAGGCATTGGCTACTTCTTAGGACCTTTGCAAAGGGGCAACTTGCCATTTTGCAAGCTTTAGTCAAGGCCAGGCAGTCAAAAACATTGGCATTGTATTATCTTGAAGGTAAGTAATAAAAGTTATGTTTCATTCTTTCCCTTTGATGACCTGTCCTCATCCAGGGTTCTAAAGGTTGTCATGCACCAGGGCTCTGTCCTCAGGCCTTATCCACACACACTGGACTTACTGTCTCATGCTTTGTTTTACATACTGTCCAGGGCTTTGCAAATGATGTCCCCAGCCCCAATCACTCTCCTGAACTTCAGATTATATCTAACTGCCTACCTGACATCTCTACTAGGTTGTCCAATAAGCATCTGAAACATGTCTAAAACCAAACTCCTGAGTTCCCATCATAAACCTGTTTTTCCCAGATGTTCCAAATCAGCAAATAGTGTCATCAAAATCCCTGATATCATCCTTGTCTCCTTCTTCATCTTATAACTCACATCCAAGCCTCTAGCAAATCCTGTCCATCTCATCTACAAAATATACTCTTTCTAGCCTACTCTCATCCTGGTTTGCACCTCTGCACCTCTCAGCTAGACAATTTCCATCTCTTTGCTTTCCCTTTCCCCTGTGCTGGTACTGCCAGGCTAGAGCCCATTTTCCACCTTGTTATATTGCTCCTTTAAGAAGTAACAAGAGCATACTACTTCCTGCTCACAACCTTCCAATGACTTCCCATCACTCCTGAAATAAAATCAAAATGTTTATCGAGCCTAGAGGCCTTACATAATCTGGCCCCCAGCTCCCTCTCCAAGATCACCCACTAACACTTTTCTGCTTGCTCATTCACACAAGCCTTTTCGCTAGTCCTCAAGCACGCTGAGAAGAGTCCCTTCTCAGAGCATTTGTGCTCGCTGTTCCCTCTGACTGTAGTGCTTTTTGCCCCAGCCAATCAGACAGCTATCTCCTTCGCTTTGCTCACTTTTCTGCTTAAAGGCCACCTCCTCAATGAGGCCATTCCTGAGTGCCCTTCATGAGTCACCATTCTGTCACTGTGTGTATTAGTTTCTTACCCCTGCTGTAACCAGTTACCACAAACTTAGTGGCTTAAAATAAAACAAATGTATTATTGTATGATACATTCCTGGAGTTCAGAAATCCAAAAACAGTTTCACTGGCCTAAAATCACAGGGGCAGCCAGCCTGTATTCCTTTTATAGGCTCTCAATAAGAATTCACTTCTGGATGGGTGTGGTGGCTCACGCCTGTAATCCTAGCACTCTGGGAGGCTGAGGCGGGTGGGTTGCTCGAGGTCAGGAGTTCGAAACCAGCTGATTGCTTGAACCCAGGAGATTGAGGTTGCTGTGAGAGAGGCTGATGCCACGGCATTCACTCTAGCCTGGGCAACAAAGCAAGACTCTGTCTCAAAAAAAAAAAAAAGAATGTATTTCCTTGCTTTTTCCAGCTTCTAAAAGTCACCTGCATTTCTTGGCCTGTGGCCCCTTCATCCATATTCAAAGCCAGCAATGTAACATCTTCTCTCCTCCTCTTTGCCTCCACACTTACACCTTCTCTCTTTCTCTGACTTTTACTTTTGTTCCTCCCTCTTCTAAGGACCCTTGTGATTATGTTGCACCTGCCCAGATAATCCTTAACTTAATTATTAAATACATCTGTAAGGCCCTTTTGCTATGTAGGGTTACATATTCATAGGTACTAGGAATCACAGTTTTTGGACCTCTTCAGACAGCCATTAACCTCTCAACCATTGCATTAGTTTTCTTTACAGCACTTATTATTGCTCCTTATTATATATTTACTTCTATCTTATTGTTTAACATCTGCATTGAATAAGTTAGTGCACTTAGTAACAGTTTAGAATATAAGAAACAGTAAGTGTTCAGTAGTATTGGTGGTATTATTGTTAGCATATAAGCTCCTTGAAAGCAGAGAATTTAGTTTGTTCAACATTGAATTCCCATTGTTTGGCATAGTTTCTAGTATATAGTAAATGTTCAATAAATGTCTCAAAGGATGAATGAACTCCTTAAACATTTATCAGTAACAATGTTGCCACACAACTTCCATTTTCTTCCCTTAGCTCTTGAATATCAATTGTCTCATTAGTGATTTCCATGTATCATACACTAATACATGAAAATTGCTTTCAAAAACTTTGAGAAAGCTTCCTAAACATTGCTTTGCCTACTTTGGCTAAAGCTTGGGTATTGGTTTCCAGAGCATTAAACAGTAAGAATACTAGCTTAACAGTCACATAGTTGCTTTATGTTTGGAAAGGATTTGGCTAAGTCTAGAAACACAGTCTCTATCCCTGGTTCTTAGAAATCCAAGTTTGAGCACAAGACCATGAAAAACACTCTGCTATTATTAACATTGTTTTTAGGAGGCCATTAAATATGCTCTGAAAACAAGTATCCAAGCTTCCAGGAAAAGCAAGGCAAATCCCAGGGATGTAGGTTGATGGGACAGCTTCCTGAAGTCTGGACCAACTTCTCCATGCCACAGATGGAGGCAAATGAATCCACAGCCAATAGGGACACTCAGATCCACTGCAATGGGGACAAGGGACAAGGATGTCTAATTCCAGCTAGGACCAACTGCTATGATCTGAGTTTTGGCCAATGGATAATCCTCTGTCACTTCGTTTGATCTCCCAAAGTCTCTGTTAGCTTCAAAGTTTGGAGTATATGAGACAAATGATTGATTGCTCATGCTATAAAATTATCATCAACATAGTTCTCTCTATAAGCTGCAATTTATAGAATATATTTTTTAAAAATTGCTCACTGAAGATCCCACCATGACGTATGAGACCTCATGTGATCCAATTCCTGCCCACCTACTCAAACCCTTTTTTCTTTTTTAAGTTTTTCTTCCATTCTTACTATACTTATATCACACCACACTGGCCTTCTTTCTGAACAAATGAGAAAAGCCATGTTCTTTCTCTTCCAGGGTCTCTGCTTTTGCTGCTTACTCTGCCTGAAACACTGTTCGCCACAGCAGAGCTTTGTATGCTGCCTGGGTCAGCTTCCTGCCACCTCCCCAGAAGGTCTTCTCTGCCCAGCCAATCAAAAGTTGACCCTCAATGTTGTATTCTTCATTGTACTTCACACTATGTAAAAGCGTGTAGTTGAATTATTTGTTTACTTATTTCTGTCTGCTTACTCTCTCCCATCAGGTTAATACCTCAATGAGAACAGTGACCTGGTCTGCTTATTTGTAGCTCTATCTCTTCTGCCTGCTTTTAACATAATAGATGCTCAATAAATGTGCTGAATGCATGAATGAGTAAATTTACTTTTTAAAATTGAATTCCTATATTAATTTCTGTTATTATTTAACATTATGTCTCATGGGTGAAAATAAAAGATCGATGATGGCAAGCTGTACTTATTTTTCCATGTCAACATATGTTTTGAGTAAAGTGAGTGCTAGTGTGTCCACCTCTCAGTCATTTAGGATGCTAAATGGGCACATTGTCAGTGTGTCAATAGGACTACTTCCCTCTCATGCTGAGTGGAGATTTTGTCAGAATGTTCCTGCTACTCTGGCTCCTGCTGCCTAAAAGGTAGATGGCCATATGTTCCTGTAACAATTACAGAAAAATAGAACAAATCCTAGAATCCCACCAAGTCAGAATATCAAATTTTATGCATGTGCCTGTTTTTTGTACTCAGATTGAAACATGGTTTAAAACGAATTGCTCAGTTGTATTCTAGGACACATCTCACCCAATGTGATCTCCCAGCACTTCAATCAGCAGTGAGAACAAGTAACATAGGGAAAGAGTCAGCCTCTCTTAACCTTTCCTCAAGTTTTTTGAAGCTCATTTTAGGTAGGTTCTGATATTGACAAACCTTGAAGCCCAAAATTTGGAATATATCTCCACCAAATAAGAAAGCTTGAAAGATTCTCACTGTAACTGCTAGCCATGCTGTATTGTAGAATCTTAAATTAGGTATAACCAGGCACACAAATGAAATAGGCAGTTTAAATCAGAAATCTATCCTATTCTATCTATCCTATTCTAGCTATGAAAAAGGCATTATACTGAAGAGGCAACATTCCTTCTCACTATTAAAAATAGCTCACTGTTTTCAGGCTTCTTACCCATAGTGTCACAGAATTTGGTACTGGACTCTTTTTGACTTTTGCTTCGTTATCTGTCACCATTTGAAGGCACTTCAGTGCCTTTGTCAACAACCTATACAATTAATATTGCTTTCAAAATAAGGTTTTATTTCTCACATCAAAAGAGGTCCAGAGTCAGGCTGTTCCTGGATTGGCACATCTCATGTGATGTCATTAAATCAAGGGCTTTGCAACTTTCTACTTCATTATACACAGGTAGCGACAAGGACTCTACTGGTGGCTCTCAGATGGCTAAAGGGGTGCTAAGTATCATATCCTCTCCCCAAAAATGTCCAAAAGCTAGAATGTAAGAGTAAGGGGCAGTTTTTGCTGGGGTGTTTCTTTTTTTCTTTGCTTTTTTTTTTTTAAACCAGGAAAGTAAATGTTTTCTAAAATCTCACCCAACAGATTCCCCCTGTACCCCGCCCGGTCCCATTGATTGGAATTGGGCAATATGCCTGTGTTCTACCTTCCAGAGAGACTGGGAAAGGTGTTCTCAACCTCCAGATGGGAAGTGAGAGCTATCGGCAAGGCAATTAACTGTGCACCATCTTTTTTTTTTTTTCCAGGCTATATAATTTATCGATTAACTGAGCAACAACCCCCAAACTTAATGACTTAAAGCAATGACAAGCTATTATTTTTTATGATCCTGTGAGGTGCTGAACTCACCTGGGTAGTTCTGATCCATGGAGTATCAACTAGATGCACCAGCATTTAGCTGGACGCTAGGCTGGGGCTGAAACATCCAAGATGACTTCATTCACATTTATGGCGTCTCAGCTGCCGTAGCTGGAATGGGCTTATTTCTCATCATGTGGTCCTTCATCATTCAGTAGTCTAGTTAGAGCTTTGTTTTGTTTATTTCAAAATATTAAGAGAGTACAAATGTTTTTGTCACATGGATACCTTGTATAATGCTTAAGTCAAGGCTTTTAGCGTGCCCATCACAAGAATAGTGTTCATTGTACTCAATAAGTAAATTTTTACTTCTTCACCTCCTCACCCTCTTACTTTTCTTGGTTTCCAATGTCCATTACATCTCTTTGTGTTCATGCATGTCCACCATTTAGCTCCCAGTTATTAGCGAGTACGTGTGGTATTTGTTTTGCCATTCCTGAAATACTTCACTTAGGATAATGGTCTCCAGTTCCATCCAAGTTGCTGCAAAAATACGTGATTTCATTCTATTTTATGGCTGAGTAATACTACACAGTGTGTGTGTGTGTGTGTGTGTGTGTGTGTGTGTGTGTGTGTGTAATATTTTCTTTATCACCTCATGAATTTATGGGCACTTAGGTTGATTCCACATCTTTGGAATTGTGAATTGTGTTGCAATAAACATGAGTACAGAGGTCTTTTTGATAAAATTACTTCTTTTCCTGTGGGTAGATTCCCAGAAGTGGGATTACTGGATTGATTGGTAGGTCTACATTTATTTCTTTGAGGAATCTCCATACTGTTTTCCACAAAGGTTGTACTAATTTACAGTCTCACCAACAGTGTATAAGCATTCCTTTCTCTCTGCATCCATGCCAGCATCTATTGTATATTGCCTTTTTAATAGTGGCCATCCCGACAGGAGTAAGGTGGTATCTCATTGTGATTTTAATTTGGTCTGGGCTTTTTGAAAAATGACACTGAATTTCAAGAGAGCAAGAGTAGAAGCTGCCCAGGCCTTTTAAGACCCAGACCTGGAACAGGCAAAGTATCACTTTTGCCTCTTGTTATTAGTCAAAGCAAGTCACAAGGGGAAAGGGAAGTAAAGCCCACTCCTTGAGGAGAGGTTAAGGAGTCACATTAAAAAGGGGCACATACATGAGAATAGAAAGAATTGTTGGCAGCCATCTTTGTAGACAGGCTAACACAGTACACCCTTGGGGGTGTGGTTATCAAGGGCTAACTTCCCTCCCATAGGCAAAATACCATCACTTCCTTTCAATGCCCCCCACGTCTCATCCAATTATGGAATCAATGCAAAGTTTAGTATCTTGTGGATGTGGCTCTTTGAGTGTGCTCCTCTTATTCTCTGAACCTGTCAACTAACTGAAGTTATAGTCTTAGCCTCTAGATTTTAAGCTCAAAGGAGGAATACTGGCTCATAGCCCAATACAATCCAAAAGTAGAAGTAGAGCTTTTTGAAGTAATATTACTTGAATTCATTTATACCATAATAATTTTTAAAAAGATAATGTAATTTTACATGGAAAATTGTGTCTTAAATGAGTGTTTGTAAAAGCAGGGAAATGCTACATTTGTTTTTTCAGAGCCTCTATTTATTAGTATAAATTCTGCCCTATGAATCAAATAAATGTGACCTTTTCTCACATGAAGAATAATAGTTAATATTTGATATTTTTATGAATTCAAAGATAAGACTTTTTAAAAAATTATCCTTAGTTTATGGGTCGGATCCAGTCACATTCCACTAAGTTTAATTGTCAGTTTAAGTTTATTAACATGAACAAAAAATACAACTTTTATATAATTCAAATGCTTATTATATAGTTATTATTTGTCAGCTTGTTCAAATATCAAACCTAATAATGACTAAATATACCAGTAGTTATGTGTCATTAAAAGTTCATGGTGACATTTTCAGAAGAATTTAAATGAACCATCCTGTATTTATATACATTTAACATCAATTAATTATAGACTTTAGTATATGTATTAGTTTCCTAGGACTACTATAACAAATCACCACAAATTGTATAGCTTAAAACAACAGAAATGTATTGTGTCACAGTTCTGAAGACCAGAAGTCTGAAATCAAGGTGTCATCAGCAGGGTCGATTCCTTCTTAGGGACTTGGAGAATTTGAGAATTCCTGGCTCTCTCTTAGATTCTGGTGGTTGTCTGAAATTCTTGGGATCCCTTGGCTTATAGATGTATCACTCTAATCCCTGCCTTTGTCTTCACATGCCATTCTCCCTGTGTGCTGTGTGTCTCCATGTTCTGTCCTCTCCTTATAAGGACATCAGTGATTGGATTTAGGGTCCATCCTGATCCAGCATGAACTCATCTTAATTTACATCTCATGTCTTAATTACATCTGGAAAGCAGCTATTCCAAATGAGGAAACATTCTGAGGTTCTGCATGCACAGAAATGAGGGGAGGGCTGGGGGAAAGGGATACTACTCAACCAAGTACAGCATATATTTCATATATGTATTATATATACACAAAAATTATTTTCCTTGACAATATACTTTCAGTAAGATAAATGCACTATTAATTAGGCAAAAATACAACTTTGGGAAGTAAAAGATCTCTTAACATTTTTAATATGCCAAGTAGACTCCAGGAAACATTAAAATGGTTTCTTTATCCAAAAATCTCATGTTGATCTTTTAAAATATGTAAACACGTAGCCTTGCCTTTATTAACTAAGAAATTATTTTAGTAAAGAAAGATTGTAATAATCTCACTACTTATATTTAGCTATAATTTATATGCATATGTTACTGTTGTTTTTTATTGTTTATTCTATATTTAGTCATTGGCTAGAATAAAGATTATTCAGTTATCTGTTAACAATGACAAATGTTATCCCAAATCTTCTTTCTAAAACACTCTATTATCCTCTTTATTCTTTGATACGAACATTACTTAGTCATGTAACCTTGCAACCTACCACAGATTATAAACTTATAATTCCCTGCTAGGAGTAGACAAGTTAGTGACAATTGTTAGTGACATCAATGGTAAGGAATTAACAGTTCTCTTAAGCATTGTAATACCCTTTCATTGACGTCAGTGAAGTGGTGGTGATCTCTTAACTGGCATCATTGAGAGAGAACACTAAAGAAATAGGATTGATATGCTAAGTTTATACATTGAACATTTTAAAATAGAAATTATGAGCTTGGGTAATTTTACATAACACTAAAAATAGAACAAGAACAATTGCTGAAAGAATGATGAACAGAAAATAAAAAGCATGCATGTAAGAGAGGTTTTTAGTGAATGTAAAAAAAAATG
The DNA here is from genome assembly GCF_040939455.1 of Microcebus murinus. NCBI lineage: Eukaryota > Metazoa > Chordata > Mammalia > Primates > Cheirogaleidae > Microcebus > Microcebus murinus. Next base: position 58,560,519 of record NC_134111.1, read on the forward strand.
CATGGTCTGGAAAGAGCCTATAATATTTCAGTTTTCCATTTATTCAAATTCCAGATTATATTTAACCAGTTGACATCAATAAAAAGAAAATACAACTGATAAGTCATGATTACCGTTCTTCAAAAATGGAGGGGGAAGTTTGGTGCCATACAATAGCATAAGAAATTAGCTTCAATTGTTCCCTTTTTATAGAATTAATGTTTATAACATTCATGGGCTGAGAATAATTTGTGGTCCTGTCCATTCTCTGATTTGATTTATAGCATAATGGTTAAGGCAACAGGCATTAGCATTATATTAGTGTGGTTTGATTCCCTTGGAAAGTTAATATTTATTGAGGATCTTCTAGATCTTCCAAGCACCAGAAAAACAGCAACAAACAAAAGAGATGAGGTTCTTGTTCTTGGAGAGCCCACATTCTATTAAGTAGAATAGACAGATAAAAAATAAACTAAATAAATGTGAAAAATAATATTTGATAAGTTCTCTAAAAAGGGGGAGAGGTAAAATAATAGCAATTTTGGTAGGGTTGAAGGTAGTTACTATTTTATATGGGGATCAGAAAAGGCTTCTTTAAGGAAGTGACATTGGAACAAGAACCTGAATGAAGAAAGTAAGTCAGGAATGCAAATATCTAGGTATCCCAGCTCAGCTTCCTGCAGATTCCCCATCTGTAAAATAAGGCACATGGCTGCTTCTATGATACAATATATAAGTGAATGAACAGCACTTAGCACTGGCCTGGTAAGTGTATTAGGCCATGTTTCTGGCTGGCCATCCTTAGACATGAAAGTCTCAAGCAGGGTTAGCTTTTAATCTTGTTAACAGCAAAGTAAGTTACCAAGTTACCTCATATATGCTATTCTTTTGTCTCTCAATGCCTTATCACAATCAGATCCATCTCTTTGGGTTGCTCCATACCTGGGTATCTGTAAAGATCATTATTGTCACTATCTATTTACCTCTAAATTAGCTAGGCAAATAATGAAGTTTAGATGGTCAAATCCATGTTTAACGTATCTGAAGATTTAGTCCAGCATTAACATAATACTCTGTATTTTAAGGCATTCTAAAATGAGCAATTTAACCAGAAGTCTCCAGAGACTGTGGCCTTGTCTTGTCAATGCCACCAGTTTGGCTGTACAGTTAATTCCATCAGAGCCATTGAACCAAGTGTTAGTGTGTGTAAAGAGTGTCCATGAGTCAATTGCCAGCACAGAAATCTTCCTGACATAGGAAGGCAGATGATCTCAACTTTTGAGCGCATACAGTGCAGATTTCTAGTTGAATGGTTCTTGACAATAGTGTCCTCTGAAACATAATGCCTGGCCAGGCGCCAATGATTATGCCACCGTACAAATCACTGTGCATCTGACGCCAGAACGCCTCTTTGCAATGGTAACAACAAGAGTTCTCAGTCCTGGTGTTCCACAAGATGTTGCATTGGCTCTTTTATTCTTTATCAGACCCTGGAATTAAAGATTTTATTTAGATGGTTTTCAGGAAATAAACAGTGGTGGATGGAGAGAAAAAGAAAAGTGAGGCAGTTTTAGTGTCATTTAAGAAACAGCTTTGCTGTTTTACATTTCCCATTAGGACAAAATCAACCTATGTTTTGAACTCTAGTTTTATTAATTGTTTAATAGATATTCCACTTTAAATTTCTTGTATAATTATAGAACTAAAACAGCTTGGTTCAAACTGTTAACTAATGATCCATACATCATTTAGTAATTGCTAGCTTCTTTCAGAAAATACATTAATTTTGTAAGAACATATAGGCTTTCAAATGTGAAAACAGAGAGAGATTTTAAGATTAATATATTAGAATACTTAAAATTTGTTTCAAATGTTATTTTACTGTAACATTATAAATTAAAAATTAGAACATCCTTAAGATACAATCCTCCATATTTATTTGTATATAATTGTGTTTTTAAGAATTAAAAGTAGATACATAGATCATACTGTATAACTGCATATGGTGATATATATATATAATCTAACTTATGCAGAACGTTCCTGTTCAATAGGAATTATGCAACAGTTAAGATATTTAGCCAAATTTCATCTCCAACTATGAAACTGTCTGACTTAAAATATCAGCTCTTTCTGGAAATCACTCTTCAGGGAATTTTCACATTAAATAAGTAGACCTGAGCATCTTATTGATAGGAGTAGTAATTGCTCAAGATGAAGGAACACATAGAACCCTAAGTATTACTCCTGACAAGCATCATACAATAAAACTAAGAGAAATATTTTCCTCATTGCAGTCAAAGTTGCCAGCATTTCTTCTTTTTTGTTGGTTTTCACTTAGTAAAACACATTCTTTTCTTACCAGATGTATATAAGCAGTGGCCAACTATAAAAACTATAGGAATCTCTTTAAATATTGGTAGCAATTCATAAAAGAAAAGGAAAAGATAATTTAAAAGGTTTCTTGCAGTTTGAAAATGCCTTCCAAATATTCATTAAACATTTAAGTGAGTAAATTTGTAGAATATGTTTCTGACATTGGCACTGGTTCTGTGGTATTTCTCTGATCAGATGGAAGTGCTATGTGTTATGCAGAGTGCATGCAGTTCATTCATGCATAAACAATATCATTTTCATAAATTAAAACCTCCCCTGCAGAAGGAACATCTGTGCCTGCCTTTGAATAAAAGATGGTGGCATGTGAGTTACTCCTTGACTGACTGAAAGAATCCCTATGTTTTAGAATGAAGTTGTACAGGCAAAATGGAAAAAAAGAAATCAAACTTAACTTTCAGTCTTCATTTCTGCCTTACAAAAGAATCCAGTCTAGATTTCCCTGCTTACTGTTTTAAAAGCTGGAATTCTTGAAATGTCCTCCTCTTATTTCTTCTGTTTACTACAGCAACAGTTTTTATTTTGTATGAAGATGTCTAATTTTAATTACAGGTGAAATTGAGCTTAATAGATCTGATCAGATAGATCTGAATGTTCATTTCATGGTCTCCTATGCTGGAAAGCTGGAAGTATTCAAATATCGTATCAGTATTATGTCTCTTAAAGTAAGAACAGTGAGAACAATCCGGGATATAGGAAGCAACAGCTTGATTCCAAAATAACAACTCTGATTCACTTGGAATGAGATTGTTGCATTTTGGATAAAGTTGCGACTAACTTAAAAGTATTTCTGTCATGTGATGAAGCCTGATAGAAAACATGTTAAGATGATATATTTTAAATTGCACTCGAACTTTTTTTAATGTTGAAATATTCCTTACTGCTACCGTCACAGCTTGACGCAGCCCCATTGGCAATATTATTAGTATGGCTAATTGTTCCTGTCCATTACATTACTCACATTTTTCTGGAGCAGCTTGCTAAATGAGGTCAGCTTTCTGGAACCCCTAAATCACCAATGAGAAGGAGATTAAAGGAACAAGCTTGGGAAGGGGGGTAGTCATCCAATGTGGCATCCGAATCAGAGTAGAAACAATGGAGTTACTAATGACAGTAATCAGAGCACCACAGTAGAGCCAGGACACAAGTGCCAAAATGATATTCCCGAGGAATCATGACTGTCAGTCAACACATCCAGAGGAAGAGAAACACCAAACTCTTTTTTTAAAAGTGGACTTAACAATAGACAGAATCATCTGTAAGTTTTTCCAGTGATTTGTGTTTATGAGACAACAGAAATAGTGTCCCAAAGGGAAATAATTATACCTTCCTAAAATATATTATATTATAAATAGTATGTTATGAAGTACAAATAATTCATTACCTTTCCTGATAGAAAATTTATGGAAATCATCACAAGATATTTATAGAATATTATAAAATGCCACTTTGCTTGGATTCTTTAAATTAATTAATTCATTTCCCTCTGGTATTTTTAAATGGTCTATAACTTTCTCTTGGGGACAGTACTGGTTTACAAGAGAAACCTGTTCAGTTCAAGAAAATGTACAGGTAATGGAGCAACAAGAAAATGGTAAAGTTTTTATGTTTTACATATGTAGACAAACTAAGCTAGAGTACTTGCTTATTAATAATTAACTAAATTTATATTTTTAAAAAATAAAAGAAAGCATTTAACACAATCACTTAAAAGAATGTGAACAAAAAACCTAAAGGCAAAGCTACTTAAAACAAAGAAAAACAAAAATACAACTGTTTGTCCCATACCCTATCCCATATTCCAAACGATGAAATATCAATTAGATTTTTTTATTATCTGGAAAGTGCTGATGGCTCTCCAAGCAAGATAAACAGATTAGAGCATATGCCAAAGTAAACTTTTCTTCTTTTCTTTTATTCTACAAACAGTGTTTAGTATTTTTTTTAACTCAGCAAATAAAGAAAATATTTTCCCCAGGAATAATTTATTCTTTAAAAATCACATTAAGAAAAAAATGCAACAATTGCTCTGATTTTCAATACTATTTTATTGCAACTGGATGAATGTTTTCTAAATTGTGCATTACACCATAATATACAGGATTACAAACAAGATTACAGTACAGATTGATTCCAGTGGTACCAAGATCACATCTCAAACAGCACTTATTCTGGACTGCATTTTACATGCAATAGCTATTGTTCTAATTATGAATTAAATGGTTTGAATTTATTTAAGCTACTGTACTAATTGACTACAATAGATATAAATCCCAACATTAACAACCTGATTAGATTTAGGCTCAGATTTATTACATGAATATATGACAAACCACCATTTGTGTGACTATGTATAAAATCATGCATTTATATTTTCTGGAAACATCAATAGCTTCAGATTCTCTGTAAAATCATGGAATGCAAAGGAGTAAAAGACGAAAAATAAACAGTGCAAATTGTATGTGATAGTCAAGCAGCTTTTGATTTAAAGAAGAGTATGTTGGCATTTATTTATAATATGTATATACAAGCTTGTGCAAGTAATGAATTGATATGTTTTGATAGGGAATGCATCTCTTGATTTTTTTTATTCTCTTGAGCGTTATGGATCTGGTTTTTATTTTAGAGACAGGGAAAGACTTTAAAGTGAAATGAATTGCTCAAATTGTGCAATTTTTTTTTCTTTTCTTTTTTACAATTAGAGAGGAAAGAAGTGCTAAGGCAACACAATAACTTTCTAAGCACTTTTCTGCTGGTTTAAATTAGTTAAATTATTTTGTATAAATTAGATATAATTCTACTTTTCTGATATGTATAAAAATTGATGAAGCTGCATGGTTTTAAAATAGGAAATCCACATTATAAAAAGTCATTAAAAATTCTGTACAAAATCACAACAAAATAATTCAGCATGGGAAAGGTAACAAGTAGTAAAATGCTGGTTGAAAAATATATATTTATATATATTTTAATTGGCCCATTACTAGTTTAAAAATTGCATAGATCCTAATTATTGCTTGTGATTTTGTTATCCCGATCAGATAATTAATACGATCTGAATACAGCTACACCAAATTCGTGGTGCATTATTTTTTTAACTTTACTGTATTTTCTTGTTTAAATAGAAGAGCTATAGAAAATAATACATAAGGTGAACAGGAACTTTGATCCCCTGTTTCTTCCAAAGGCAGTAACAACAATAAATACATATATCACTTGAAGCTTGGAGTATTTGCACTTTGCAGCAGTAGTACCCAAAGGGCTGCCTTTTGTAAACACCACAGTCACTGTAAGCACAGTGGGTTCGTTTCCCGGGAATGGTGAAACTGACATGCCTCTAATCGTGAAAGATGGCATTGAGCTGGGCACTCATGACTCGCTCATGATGTGAATGGCTATCGAAAGACATAATATTGTCTATAGGGATCTCGCAGCGAGGGGCAGCGGCGCCCGAGAAGATTGATCCGTGGCTTTGGGCCCCTGCCAGGGTCGCTGCAGGATAGTGCATGGTAAAGGCATAATTTTTCTCAAACTCGGCGGACGGTTCGTGTTTGAAAGAGAAGTTGCCATTGATGCTGAGCGGCGGGCTGAGGGGTCCGTCAAAGGAAGGACTCGTGCAATCAGTCAGGGGGCTTTCAAAGAAGGGCTCCAGCGCCGCGCTGTAGGCGTGCGGCGGCGGCTTGACGTGGAAGACGTGGGAGCTGTCCATGGTACCATAGGGCGGGCTGGGCAGCCCAGGCGACTGGTAGGAGTAGGGGTGCACCGGGAAGGAAGCGCTGGCCGTCGGCAGGTGCGGGGGCATGTCCTGGTTCTGTTCAGGCAGAAAAGTCCGAGGATTGAGCTGCAGGCAGCCCGCAACCAGGTTAGTGGTGGGTTGGGATAAGCCCTTGCAAAGCGTCTGAACGAAGGAGACTAGGTCGGGGCTTTTGCCTGAGCGCAGGATCTCTGACAGCGCCCAGATGTAGTTCTTGGCCAAGCGCAGCGTCTCGATTTTGGACAGCTTCTGCGTCTTGGAGTAGCAGGGCACCACCTTGCGCAGGTTGTCCAGCGCCGCGTTCAGCCCGTGCATGCGGTTCCGCTCCCGGGCGTTGGCTTTCATGCGTCTCAGTTTAAAACGCTCCAGGCGCGCCTTGGTCATTTTCTTCTTTTTGGGGCCGCGTCTCTTGGGCTTTTGATCATCATCCTCCTCTTCCTCTTCTTCTTCCTCCTCCAGGTCCTCATCTTCGTCCTCCTCCTCTCCCCCATTCCTCAGTGAGTCCTCCTCTGCGTTCATGGCTTCGAGGTCGTCCTCCTTCTTGTCTGCCTCATGCTCCTCATCCTGAGAACTGAGACACTCGTCTGTCCAGCTTGGAGGACCTTGGGGCTGAGGCTCGCCCATCAGCCCGCTCTCGCTGTACGATTTGGTCATGTTTCAGTTTCCTACATTCAACAGGGGAGAGAGACAAACAGAAAGAAAAGGGGGAAAAAAACCGCTATATTCAAAAGCCAGATACTCCTTCAGCTCCCACTTCCTAACCTATACAAATGCATGAGACGTGCCAGTTCATTATAAAATGAATGCCTCTGAGAAAAAGTTAAAATGCAGTGTTTTATAATGGCGTGCGTGTGCCCCGCTGGTACGTAGGCGAGAGGACGGGGCGGGGGAGCGCAGTGAGTTTGTGTGTGTGCACACCACTCACGCGTGTGTGTTTCCTAGCGGTGAACTTAAATGTGTTCATGGTGATTGTCTAGCAGGGTAAAGCGTGTGGAAATGAGTGTACCTTCCAGCGACTTCATGTTTATCCAAATGTGTTCAAAGTCACTCACAACTCCACAAAAACGATGAGTTGAAACATCGTACATTCTGTTCCCATTTCTGTCCTGGCTTCTGGGTGCTTAGCGATTTAAACTGAAGAGCTATTACGTAATTTACTAATACTGGCAGTGATTTTTAAGAAGATTATACCGACCAGAGATTGAAGAGCAAATGCAAAAAAGAGGAAAAGTAGTTTCAACCAAATTATTTCACCATTAACATAACATTTGGCAACAAAAAACGGGCAGGGGTTTTCCCATCCCTCCTTCGCCTTTCTTTTTTCTCGCGTCCCATCCCGCCGCGCGTTTCCACCTTGTACAAAAGCGCCGGCTACAGGGCGAGGGCTGGGGCGCGGCGCAGAGCGCTCGTCCACGCGCCGGGGATCAGGTGCGGAAGGCTCCTCTCTAATAAACAGCCCATTGAAAGGGCTGCCCGCTCTTTATTGGGGCTTTTCAAAGTTCGCCTCAAACCTCCCTTTAAAAGATTGAGTAATTATAATGGTCAGCAATTGGCAATGGCGAAGTTGCCGCTTCTAATAAGGAAAATAAAAAGCCTTTAGTAAAACAACTGAATTTCTGGCTGCAGTAGTGGCTGCTGAGGACTTGGCCGCCTCTGGAGCGGTAACAGGTAGCAGGAGTGCGAGGAATGGGGTCCCTCTCCCTTTCCGCACTTTCCCCCCAGCAACTATCTCTGAACCTGATTTATTTTCCAGGGTATGTGTACTCAAGGTATCCACCTCCCTTTCATTCACTGAAAATATAACTTGATATCCCTAATATGCATGAAATATATGCACACAAAATACAGCTTGAGCGTTTTTTTTTCTTACTGGAAAAAGTGAAAAAGTATAGTAGTTAGTTGCTTTTAGAACTTTAAAATCACCACTAGCAAATAATCAAAGTTACTGTGTATTTTTCAAAAATCCAGGAAGCTCCTAGACTAGCAAAAAAGAAAAACCAAAAATTTTAAAAATCAAATTAGAAAGCCTGCAGGGGGTACTTGAGTGACACGACTCATTATGTGTGAGTACTTGTGGGCGACTGCCGGGAGGGATGTTGGTCTCAACTCACACAGACACGCTCACAAACGCGCACATACAGAATATGTAGGTGCATGGGGTCTTCAATTATTGCCTTTATCCCCGAGCAAAAAAATAAAAGGATTGTAATTACCTTTGTTGTTAGCAAGTCCTGAGCAGTGACGGTCTCATAACCCTGGGGCCTCCGGACGCCGTGCCTTCTGCGTGGGCGAATTCCTCGTGTCCCGGGCGCGCGGGCGCTCAGGTTATATAGCCGCGTCAGTGATGCTGAGCGCGGGCGGGGCGCGAGCGGAGCCGCAAGCAGGTCTCGGCGCCGGGCGCCTGCGCACGCGTCCAGGCTGCACGCTCCCTGCTCTCCCCTCCTCCCCACTTCCCCCAGCCTTGCTCTTCTCCCGCCCTCCTCCGGCAACCGCTCCTCTCACCCCCCACCCCTACCCCCCGCCCCTTCTCCTTCCTCCCCGGCATGCGCCATATGGTCTTCCCGGTCCAGCCAAGAGCCGGGAACCACGTGACCTGCCCATTTGTATGCCGCGGAGCGCTCCATTCCGGCCCCTTTGTGGCCAGAAGAAAGTGGCCCATCTGTCGCCAGTTAGAGACTCTGCGGACCTGTTTTTACCCGCAGGAGAGATTAACCCTTTCAGGCGGCAGAAGGGAGAGGGGATGGGGGGAGGAGATTTGAGGGAAGGGAGCGAAAAGCTAACGCTGCCTAGGTCTAGGTCAGAGCGAGTGGCCTGCATTCACACGGGAAGTGGGGCAGAGGTGAAAGAAGCGGGGAGACTGAGGCACGCAGTGAAGAGTCCTGGCTCCTTTCGATTCCTCGCCTTGGCACCGGCCTCCAGGACAGCATGACTCTCTGCCCTCTCCGAGAGGCCCATCTCTTGGCTTCTTCCCCTTGGCAGACGCTTTGCTCATTGGCGCCAAAGGGTGGCTTCTTTTAATCTCCTTCAGCTCCTCTAAGCAAAAATATGCGCCATATAAAATGGCTTCATCTGTAAACGTAGGTTTGAGACTAGTTCCCTAGCCTCTCTATCTGGATCATTCGCTCCTGGTTCCTCCAGTATAGAAATTTTGTGCCTGCCACTCTACCCCTGCCATATATGCAACCCCGCATTTCCTGATCACAGCTATGGAGACCTCCAGTCCCTGGAGACCCCTCACAATGTCAGTCTCCACCTCCACTCCCAATATCTTGACCTCAAAGCGAGCTAGTTCTTTCCTTCAGGCCTTGGCTTCATTGGCCTTTGTGCTGTCTTGCATGGGACATGGGGACTTCTCTGACACTTGGATTCTGCCAATTAACCAGGTTGCTCAAAGGGTGCCTTCCCCCAGCCAGTCCAGGGGACGTTTCTGGTTGTCTGGACAGCGTCCTCCCACAACCTCAGCTCTTCAACCCAGACACTGGCCACGAACGTGGTGGCAGACACCCTGCCATGTCCTGTTCTGCGTCTTTGCCCCCCTCCCCAGTCTCTGGCCTGTACAACAGATACTTGATTCAGACAAACCATGTCAAAGAGAAGACGCAATGGGCCTGTGCTGAACGGGTCTTTTCGCTCTCTTTCTAGAACTGCCACTAGCACAACTCCGGGAAGGATTGGTGGCTGCGTCTCCTCCACAGAGCTCAAAGCCTCTGACTGGACGCGGCCTCTCCCTTGCAAGTCTAGCAAAGACCACAAAACTTCCTGACCAGTTCTGAAGGAGCCATATTGTTGCTTAAATAGTGATGATTCTTTATTTTCTCTTTCCAGGTGTTTTCCAAAATGATAAATCTAAAAAAGAGAGAAAAGAAGAAGCTGACCTATTCCCTTGCCTGTCTACTCCTTCTCCCCTAGCTTCTCCTCTAATCCTCCATTAACAAACCTCTTACCCCCGCCCAGAACGGAAGCCCTTTGCAATGAATGCGTCTTACTTGAATTGCTTATTTAAAGGCAATTGCCCTAAACGTCCCTCCAGTTTGCAAACAGTGTCAGGGTTGAGCGGCTGGAGTGGGGTGTCTGGGAGAGGGTGGCGGTGGGGGAAGAGGGTCCTAACGAGGTCGCAAGCGTCTGGAAGGCGGTGGACGCAGCTTCCTTGGTCCAGCACACATCCCAAAGGGGAAGAAAAGAGTTATGCGCCTAGACCTGCGGCCCAAAGCAATCCTTCTGAGGTTCTGGAGCATAAACTGTATGGAGTTTTGCTTTTCCACGTTCACTCGTTGGCTGACAAAGAACACAAATGAGGGTAAAAGAATTCACCCAGGATGCTGGTCCCAGTATTTACCCCTGTGCCACCTGTGTCTTCCGTGCTGGGTTAAAATTCGAATGGCGTCGGAGTTCCAGCCTGCAGAAGCTGGGCCACAACCCGGAGGTCAGAGGACATTTGCGGCAGGGCCAGGCTAAGTGCTGCCACTCTCCTGGCCGCTGCCCCGACGGACTAACACACCGTGCCGCAGGGATGTGGAACTCGTACCTGGGCTCTCATTTCTCCATCTTTGGGGAGCTGCAGAGGAGATATTGGGGGTGAGGTGGGAAACAGGGCTCCAGCTTCCCCGAAGGCCGCGACCTACTGTCCCTCCGCTAAGCCCTCACCCTCACCCTCTAAGTGGAAACTTCCCCAGTTTGCGACAGCCTGTGAAATACAGGCGAATCTTGGTGGAGACAGATGTTCTTGGACAAGAAGGAAGCCTGGGCTTCTCGTTTTTGTCAGATGAGACTCAAATGCGCAAAGTGAGAGAAGTATTAGACCCCTTTCCTCCCTCTCCCCCTGACAAATTCATCTCGAATCCCACTGCGCGTTGTTCGTTCAGGCCTGGAGATTTGTACAAAGGAAAGGCCACTCGGGGATGTTTCAAAGACCTGGCTGAGGTTGGGTCTCACGGTCCCTCTCACTGAGCTTCCCAGTCCGCCACACTCGGCTGGGGATTGTCCGCCCGGGGCTCCCGCTTCGCGACATTCAGCAGTGGCCCGGGGTCCCCCAGGGAGGCTGCAGCCAGGTGGTAAGGCCCGCAAGGGAGGAGCCCAGAGCCTGGATTGAGGTGTCTTTCTTTCGGAGTTGGAGGCGCAAAAAAGTGGGGTGAGATAAAGAATCCGCCAGAACGGCGGGAGAAGGCCGAGCTGGAGACGCGGTGGAGTTTAGCAAAGAGAAGGGTCTCCTCCGCCCCACCCTGCCGCTTTATTTTCTTCTCTTTGGCCTTGTCTGGACGCTTCTACACTTTTACCCCCTCCAGATTCCCTAAGTTCTCTCCCTCTCCACCCCTGCCCCCACCCCCGCCGCCAGTTAGCTGTGCTTCCCCAGCTCCTGTCCCCACTGGGCGCTGCAGGCTGCCGAGCGGCACGCGAACCGCACGCGCAGGCAACAAAAGCCGCTTTCATGACTCACTGCCCTCGAGCAATGCCCCAAATCTGCCGCCTCCCGGGTCCCTGTTCAGAGCGCGGCGCTGGCCCGGCGTCCGGGCCGTTACAGCGGCAGCCGGAGCGCCCGCGGGAAGGGGGGCGGGAGGAGGCGTGTGGCCCGGGGTGGGGAACAGGGAGAGTGGCCGGGACCCCGCCGAGGAGAAGGGAGGGAGGCTTGGGGAGGACTGGGAGTGGGGAAGGCGATAGAGGCGTGTGGCCCGGACGTAGAGGGTGGGACGCGTGTGGCAGGCGGCGAAGGGGGCGGGGGGCGGGGACGGCGACGCATTCACAGGGCAGAGATAAAGAGCTGGGGCCGAGCCGGCGTCCCTGGCGGTGACCTGTTTCTCAGTGAAACAGATGCTCGCTTGTGCAAAGGGAGGTTTGCGTTCAATGAAAGGATCAAGTGT